>NC_092588.1:157182500-160145000 GCF_047663525.1 Anas platyrhynchos
GGAACCTTAATGAGACTTACATTAATGTGCATTATCAGCAGTGGAGATCTGTTGCATGAGGCTTGCCAGGTCTCCACAGATGAAGTCAGCTCACTTCTGCCTGCCCCAGCAACACGCTGGGGAGGTCAAATGGTGACAGGCTGTGAGCTCAAAGCCATTCTACCAGGGGAACATAGTGCTGTATCTGTGCTGCTATCTACTGCTGCTGAACAAGGCTCATCAGATGAATCAGAATTACTGAGGGCCCAGAAAGGACCTGACTCACCTGCAGCAGGTTGGAGCATGTGTCCATTGCTTGCATGTGCCTTTAGGGGTTTGCTGGGCGGATAAAAGCAAGCAGCCCAGGAGGCTGGAACAGTATTTGCAGTCAGGAATGTGGTGCTGCAGTCAAGGTCCTTCATGGCCTTCATGACTGAAACCAAACAGGTTCAGGGCAGGAAGGTGAGTGTCTTGTTAAACTAAACCTCTAGAAATGAGGGAAGGAGAAAGTAAATGGGACGACAAAGGAAAAAGTATTGTCCTGGTACAGAACAAAGGTCAGGAAATAAATCACACAGGACCTGACAATGAAAGAAGCATGGCTGAGGCAAGGTCGGGTGTTGGAGGTCATTCAAAGAACCATTCTTCTCTTATCCACATTCTGCCCAGCCAAACCTCTGGTCCTGTCTTAGTATAGCTGTGGTGGGCTCATCAACTGATGAAGAAGTGATGTACAGGTAATTTGGTGGCTTGTTTTCAGACACGGGTGACCTCAAATGCCATTGTGTCTTCCACACAGGGTCCATCAGCCCACCTTCTACTAATTTGCCTCTGTGTTTATTTTGAGCCCAATATGGGATAACAGTGTAGGTGATTTCTTGTCTGAACTGGTTCCTGTGTGATGTTTGCTCCAAGAACAGGTGGAGTCTCTGCTCTTGTAACATATGGGATGAAAAAAGTGACTTGTTGGCCTGTTTTTATTTTTTTTTTAAACTGGACTGACCCTGAGTACTCTTGCCTTCACGTTATAATAAATGTTCCCCCTCCCTGTTTTTTTTTCTTTCCTTTTCTTTCTTTCTTTCTTTCTTTCTTTCTTTCTTTCTTTCTTTCTTTCTTTCTTTCTTTCTTTCTTTCTTTCTTTCTTTCTTTCTTTCTTTCTTTCTTTCTTTCTTTCTTTCTTTCTTTCTTTCTTTCTTTCTTTCTTTCTTTCTTTCTTTCTTTCTTTCTCTTTTTCTTTCTTTCTTTCTTTCTTTCTTTCTTTCTTTCTTTCTTTCTTTCTTTCTTTCTTTCTTTCTTTCTTTCTTTCTCTTTCTTTCTTTCTCTCTTTCTTTCTCTCTTTCTCTCTTTCTTTCTCTCTTTCTCTCTTTCTCTCTTTCTTTCTTTCTTTCTTTCTTTCTTTCTTTCTTTCTTTCTTTCTTTCTTTCTTTCTTTCTTTCTTTCTCTCTTTCTTTCTTTCTTTCTTTCTTTCTTTCTTTCTTTCTTTCTTTCTTTCTTTCTTTCTTTCTCTCTTTCTCTCTTTCTCTCTTTCTCTCTTTCTCTCTTTCTCTCTTTCTCTCTTTCTCTCTTTCTCTCTTTCTCTCTTTCTCTCTTTCTTTCTTTCTTATTGCTATTTTTATTCTTATTTCTTACTGCTATTCCTTATTCCTTATATTTCTTATTGCTTATTTATTCTTATTTCTTATTGCTATTCCAGCAGGATTTGCTTTCCTTTTGTTGTGTTTTTTAGTGCTCAATTCACAGGCTCATTTGCTTCCTTCCTGCTCACAGATACTCTTAGTACAACAAGCTGTAAAAGGAGACCTCTGAGGTAGAGCTGGGCTCTAAGAGATGGCTTTTGGGGCTTCCTGGGAGTTGTCTCTGGGCTGCAGACCACCAGTTTTCCTTCTTCGTGTATTATGACCGTATCTCAAGGCCACAGTCAAGGGTCCAAATTTTGCAGTAATAAAAAAGCCCAATTTTGATTTCAACTAAACTGTGCTTTTGGACTTTCTTCTCTTTGCATATAAAGTGGTACGTCCTTCACCAAAAATAACAAGCGTTACTCCATGTGAGCTGGCAGTCAGGCCTTTGTGTCGCATTTTCAGCACAGTGCAGTGGCCAAGCCCCCATTTTTGTGCTCACACCAAGCAGGGCTGGTTGGCCTCACCCGTACTCAGTACTGGCTGAGTCCAGTGTGTTTGCTCCCAGAGCAGGAGCTGTGCTGCAGGCAGAAACTGAGCCCCCAGAGGAACCTCTCCAATAGGACCTTCTCACCCTTCAGCTTGGTCCAGGCCCCTTCCTATTAATGCAACTTCTCCATCTGTCAGTGCTAAGCGTGTCCATGGCACATGTATTGAATGGAGGAGATCTGAGCTCACCAAAGCTTGCACCTCCAGTTGCTGGTACAATAACCCTCACTGGGGAGCTGACATTTTGGCAGAGGAGAGAATTGTCTTCTCCTAAGGTCCTCACTCACCCAGCTTTACTCACACCCAACCAGTGAGTTTCTGTGCTGTATTTTTTGTTTCACCCAGCCATGCCGTTCCTTCCTCAGGCTGGTTTATTTCTTTTCCATATGCTCTGCATCCTTCACAAGGCTGCTGGAAAGGCTTTGCAAGCTAGCATGGAGGTAGCATAGGTAATAAAATACACGTTACCGAATGCTATGCAAACAAGTGAGGTCACTGTGTTTAGTAAATCTGTTTTTCCCCCTACTGAGGATAAAACCTTGTTCTCTCAAAAAGCTGGAAAGTCTAACGCTTTCCTTTCCCCCCCACCCTTCTTCTTTTACTCATTTTTAATTCCCTTGTTGGTTCCCTGTGCGAGTATCCCACCTATTTACCCAATGCTTATTATTGTTGTTAGGTAACCACCAAAGATCGACATCTTGCTGAGCAGTCTCACCCACAATACTGCCTTTTTCTTAGCCCCAGCAAAGAAGCTGAGGACCACTAATATTAGCTTTATTTTCATTGGCACTACCCAGAGCTGGAGCCACCCAGTCTTTCCTTGCAGAGTGCTCCTTAATCAATAATAAACAGCTGATAGTGCAAACAGCTTCCCTCTGCAAACAATTATTAATCAACGCTGGGGGGCTTTGGTGGAAAAGAATATGCAGTAAGGCTTTAGGCTGAAAGCAAAAGGGAGGCTGGATGATTGGGATTTGGCAGAGAGGGGATATGTTTATAATTAGATATACTTCTATGTGATCTTGAGAGCAGAGGGATGATATCGAGGACCTGACTCCAGTTCTACCAGTGTTCCTTGAGAAAGACTCCTCTGAATTTTTTGTCCTGTATTTTTCAAGTCATATCAAGCCTAGACCTAATTTTAAGTTCAAGAATGGCTTGAGTTGTGTATTGAAACTTTGTTAAATGTAAGGAACATCTAGGTTCTTAAGTAGATCAACATGTCTGGAAAATCCAAGTGTACAAGAACTGAAGTTATGAGAAAAGAAAAAGAACCATCTCTACATAAGGATCATTTGAATTTGGCATGAACTGTTCCTGAATACACCAATTGAAATAATGAAACTCATTCAATTTAAAAGGAATCCTTCAACTGTGTTATAATCATCTTCTGTGAAATGCAACTTCTGAGAAAAAAATAAATGAGCAGTTCAAATTCTTGGACAGCAGAAATCAAAAGTATTCCTTTTGACCTTGATATTGCATAGACCTGTGTGAGAGCCAGTGGGAAATTTTCTGAAGGAATGTTTTCCTGTTGGATGAAGCCAATTTGATAACACTGAAATGGTTTGCAAATGTTAATTCTGATGAACTGTAATTAAAAAGAAAAAAAAAGTTGTTTTTTGAATTTCATACTGCATTTTCATTTCCATTTTTAATTTTAGATGCTGTAGCATATTAGTTGTATACAAAAACTAAAACTTGAACTCAGCCTGAAAATTTGTCTTTATTGAGATGAGCATTTTTATCAGAAAGTGTCGTTTTCTCTCAAAGTTGTCTTTAGTAGGAAATTTTGAAAATATTTTGATTTCCTTTGGATTCGGACTGGAAAGTTATTTGAAAACAAGGGGTTTACCACAGAATGGAAAATTCAAATCCTCTCCAGCTATGGTGCTTGCAGGTTACAGGCACTTTATGGTGCTTTTTTAGAAAGGATATGGGAACAGATTGTGGAATAGACTTTCCAGGAACATGGTAGAACCCCCCATTGCTTGAGGAATGCTAAAACTGATTTGACAAAGCCCTGGAGAATATGTTCTTGAGGGCAATTTGGTATTGGCAGGCAAGTGGATGAGTTGACTTAAGACATTCTTTATGCTTCCATGAAGGGAGGACAAAATGTTTATTTTGGTTTCAGGGTTTAATAGGTTTGGAGATATTTCAAGCTACTGGAGGCTTCAAAATTAAACCATTCAGCCCAGAGACTTCTCCATTTATTTATTAATTTATTTATTTTCAGGAGGACCTAGACCAATCTGGGCAGTAATAGAGCTGCAGTTATCTACACAAAGCGTATCTCATGTTACACGTTGACTTTGGGCTACAAAACACTTTTCCACCTAAAGAATGAGCATTTATAGAATGTTTTTCCCCCTCCAGAACCCCATTATTGAATACTCTCCAATCTTCAGTTGAATTGACATGGGAAAAGTTTAATCAGGGTAAAATAAAATTCCTCAAATGAATATTAATTTATTGGTTGTTTTCTACAGTAGGGATAGTGTCTCATGGCTTCCTCTTCTTCGTTTCCGTTGGCTGTTGACATTTCCCCAGGGCTTTGCAAGCAGCCGTGTTTTCTTCAGAATGTGAAGACTTTCTTGCCTTTTAATTTTCCAACTGCATGTCAGAAAGCCAAAGTCCTTGGAAATGTCGACTCAAAGGGGAAACAGGTGATGTGAACTCGCCATGAGTAAGGCTGGAGGGTGGTTGCAGAAGTACGGTGTTCCAAGAGATTTATATATATATGCCGATCTGCAGGAGCATGAAATGACCCTGCTGTGTTTTTTTTCTCCCCCCCCCTTTTTTTTTTTTTTTAATTCTTTTCCTGCCTCCTTTAATTGTGTGCGTCCTTTTTGTTGCCCAGTGGGTTGTATGTTTTGGATGATGAGGCACCTTTTGCTCTCTCATGTGACAGGATTCAAGGACGGGTCCACCAACAGCATTAGGAGAGCAGATAAAACCTCGGGAAATCTCTGAATCCAAGTGTGAGTCATCAGAAGAGTTGATTTGAAAGGACAGCTGTACTAACATTGACTAAGATGCCTATTAAAAATATTGGCAGTCAAAGAAGGATCACTCTGTATTTGATCATCCATTTTGGAAATTAGCAAAACAATCCACAGAGATTCTGAATAATATTTTCACGTCAAGATAAGGACTTTTCATTTGTGGGTGTTTTTTTGCATTTTATGATTTCCTCTCAATTTTATTCAGGAAATTGTAGAAACACAAAATATTCCTTCTTTGGTGGTACTGATATTTGAAACAAAACATGAAGTCTAGGGTACATTTTGTAAGTCTAATTATGACTTTCCCCCATGATCAGTTATTCTTTTTATTAGCCTGTGACAAACTGCCTGAGGGTTCTGGGAAACGAGCAGTTAATTCCATATCCTCTGGGGCTCAGTTTGTGGGTGGTTTAATGCCTGGGTAATGCACAGGGCTTTTGGAATAGTTGTAGCCTTTCTGGGAAAATCCTTGGTGTAGAAGACCTCTTTCCCATGGTACCTAATGGGAAATGCAAGCTATGCTTCATCTCCAAGAGCCTCATGTTCAAGTGTGGTTTTGGGACCAGCTTGCAAGATTTGTGCCCATACAAGTTGCTCCTCAGCCTATGTGAATTCTACAGGCTAATTAAGTCCTGTAAAGTATCCAGTCATTTGGAACATTACTGTAACTCAGGTGGGGGGTAACATGGGATCTCAAATGGCTCTTGAAAACAGGAGGAGCTGGATGTTTTTCTGTGCTCATTCCAGGGTGGGATGAGCTTGGTCCCTCTTGTTCCCCAAAACAGATGAAAAGGCAGGGAAGAGTGTTAAGATGAATTTGATGAAGAAGAACCCACAGCTAGATGCCTGGGACTAGGATGAGCTTCAGGTGAGAGGTTTTCCTAGAGTTTCTTTGCATGCCGTCTTCACCTTCACTCCCTGTTGATCTATCCTTTCCACTTTCCCCCTTAATTCATCACCCCTACCAGAGCTGGGACGCAGCAGTGGGGAGGCTTTGCTGGGTGTCCTCTCATTCTGAAGATACGAGAGTGTCACGACTAGATTTGGTGTAGAAACCAGGTCTTGGGACATACAGATGTACGTATTTGCCCACATTTCCTCACCCATCTGCTCTGTTCAGGGCTTGTTGTGTTTAAGGGTTGCTGTTTGTTTGAATACAAATGATCTTTATGACCAGAACAAAATATTTTGATGTGGAAATCATCTTTAACTGAAATTTTAACCAAAGAGATAAAAAGGTATTGCCAAAGTAGGTGCAAAACCTCCACTTTTGTTTTTGTAAAAACCAGTCCCAACATTTCTTTAATTGAAAGAATTGAAAAAAGGAATGTGTGTATTTATCCTGACTGCATAGATCATTTTTGGCATTAAAATAAACAATTAAATGTTTAATAAAGTAGTTAGACTCATCTTTTTATCACACCTAGGTGTGCTTATTCTCCATCAGTGATATATACAGTAGCTCAGCTTTCTGGTGTAAAAATAACCCGATACAGACTGAACTCTGCTCAGTGCACAGAAAACTCAGCAGAAATAGAGCCATAGGCACAACCTTTTTTCCAGCTTTGTGTCGTCAAGACCTGGCCTGAATGTCTTGTGTGATTCTGTGTCTAAATGAAAACAGAGACAAAATGTAAATAGTTGTTCAAAAAATGTAAAAAGTGTAAAAATGTAAAAAAATGTAAAACTGTTTTTCCTTCAAGTACCATACATATGCTACTGGCTTTTGAGCTTTCATATATTTTCTTAGTCTGCATTAAGACAAATGTGAACTCCCTGAGCATTTGTCACAAAATACCAAAGAAATGGAGGCACATGCCAGAACATTTGTAGCCTTTGAGGAACATGGGAAGAGCTGAGTGAAGAAAGTATCAATAGAGAACCAGGATGAAAATCTACTAGCAAAGGTTATTAGATACCATCCAGAAAGCCTGTGGTACTTTCACCTAATCCAAGGGAATCAAACAAAAGCCTATCTCCTCCTCAGCCAGAGCCCACCCAGTAAGAAGCAGACTTGTGGGTTGTCTAAATTCAGATTGTTTTGTCCAGAAGACTATACTCTTAATGGATTACACATCTTTGTGTTTTGTGGTCATCTTCTAAGAAAGAGCATCATTAAAAGAAGAAAATTTTGAACTGGTGAATATTTTCATCTTTTGATTCAGAGTAATTTTTCTTTCCTTTCTCTCCCCCAGCCTTCCATCTCTCCCTCTTTTCTGAGTATAGAGAAGTAAATTTTGTCTCTGTGATATTTCTTTGGCTGAACATGATTCAGCACCACTGGCGCTCTAAATCAAGTTAATCAAAATAATCATGTCTTTTTAATCCATCCACTGGTCCCAACCCTGTGTACTACATACATATTTTTTTCCTAAGGTTTGGCTCTGACATCACTGAAATACTTCAGCAAAATATCAGGACTAATGTCAGGAATAAACCAGCATTGTTAGTTCCTCCTTTCATCCGAAGCCAAACACCTGCAGCTCTCTGCAGGACTCAAAGAAGACCTCGCTGCCTAGAAATGCCCAAACAGGACTCCTTCTCCAATGCTGTGCTGTTGCAGGAAATGGATTCATTAATGGGAAAAGCTCAAGTTACAGACTCCAGCAAAACTGCAAAGAAAAGAAAAAAGAGGCAGGCCAGATCCTCAGCTGATGTCAATTAGCAGAGCTCTGTCAATGTCAAAAACTATCCTGGTTTACAGCAGCTGAAGATTTGGCTTGGGAGCTTCCAGCTTTTTGAAGCTCCCATTTGTTATGCAAGGATGTGTTGTTAGTGCTGCTCTTTCTCATGTAGACCTATAAATGGGCTCCTGGGCTTGTTTTCTCCATGTCTACCAGGTTGTTTCACAGAGCTCTGCTGGTCTGCTCAGGAGAAAGCAATGTGCTGGCCTCTGCCAGGCCACCCAGGCTGCTATATGTTGCTTCCACGGGTGGAGATGGCAGTGGTGCAAGGGATTTGTCTCTTGAGAGACTGCGAGCTGATAAGGAGTATGGGAACTCCACCAGAAAGGCGGGAAATATCAGATATCCACAGCTTCGGTGAGGCCCAAGAAAATGTGTTTATGCTTTAAAGCTGCTGTTTGCTGTCTGAGTAGTCTTTTTTTTTATTGATTCCACAACTTTGCACCAGCTAAACCTACTGGAAGATAGAGTTTTTCAGCTTACATACAATATTTAATTCCATATACATGCACTATTATGTTGAAAGGACTAACCTGGTATCTCCATGTCCCAGACTGCATTATATCAGACCAGCTGGAAGTTAGTATTAGTGCAGAGATTTGCACCATACCTTACTGCTCAGTCTAAATGTTCTTTACCTTTGATATTCCCATACAGAAAATAATAATGAAAAAAAAAGGGCTTACCTCTATGTGACTATTTCAAGTTGTTACCACAGTTAAGAATAGAGGGGTTGGTGTCTAAGTCTTCCTATCCTGGAAATGATATATATGGATGCACGTAAAAATACCTGTTGCTTTTTAAAAGCCTTTGCACACATTTTCTGCTTATGTGTAGCTAGAAAAAAATGACATCTGGGAGTCAGCATGAACAGTTAAATTTTACACTCAGTCTCTGTATGCTGATATCAGGGAGATTGCATCAATTCCTCATTGAAAATTTGGCTTTGGTAAATCACTAAAAGTTCCTGGGAAGTAACCAGCTTGAAGTTTCAAAGAATCTCACGGAGCAGCTATGACTAACTGAAAAAAACAAAGGCCAAAATTGGCTTTCTAGGTAACCATTTATTTTCCCAGAGAAGTCCCTTATTAATTTTTATGGTGCATAAATACCAGAAAACCAGACACCATTAATTACTGACTGGTTTTGGTCTTCATATTCAACTTAGTTCAGTCCAAGCCAAAAGCTTTTTTTTTTTTTTTTTTTTCCCAAGTTTTTTTTTCAAGGTTTAGAGAAAAATACATATATGGATAGGTTAATTTTGTTGTTTCTTAATTTTTTCCCTATGCCGTTGACACATTTCTTTATTATTTTTTTAAATTATTATTATTATTTTAATGATGAATATTCTAAGCTCACTGGGACCTCATCTTACAAGATATTACTCTTCATGTGTACCCCATTCATCCTTGTGGTAGCCAACACATGCCATATTGCTTTATGGATAGACACACAGAATGGCTGAGGTTGGAAGGGGCCTCCAGAGACCATTTGGTCCAATCCCCCTGCCCACATTGCACATTGCACAGGATGGCATCCAGGTGGGTTTTGAATATCTTCAAAGAAGGAGACTCCACAACCTCTCTGGGCAGCCTGTTCCAGTTCTCTGGATCTTGAAGTCCGTTTATTTTATATCTTGATTTCTATTGATGCAACAGATGCCATCCCACTGACTTTGGCAGGGATCTCTAGGGTAGCAGGTGAGACCTCTTTTGCGAAGTGTCTTGCTAAGACAGCCACAAGATTTGTGTGCAGTCTCTCTCAGCCAATTCTCCTACTCCAGAAATAACAGATCCCCATCCTGTGTGTGCACAGAGGGCTCTAGCAACTGTAAGCATTTTGGCTGCCAGAGAAGGGTACATTAAAAAAAAAATGCACCAAGAAACTGATCTCTGAAATTCTTGGATCTGAGAGGATTTGAATGCAAAGAGTTATTGGCCATTGGACTGAGAAAGGTTGAAATTTCTTTGAGCACCACATCTGCCAGTAAATCACACAGAAGTTCCAACTTTTAATTACTTTGAATGTTGAAAGCATGCCTTAGGTATTGTGTTAACCTTTCTGTTGTCACACTGTGTTTCAGCACTGTATGTAGAGCTGGACTATAGCTATCTTGAGAGCACAGAAGTAGAAACATAGGGTTTCCAAAGTCCCACAAGAGGCCTATAAAGGGCTTTCATTAAAAGCTGAGTGCCCAGCTCTCTTTGGTCTCAAGACAAAAAATCAATCTTAAAGACCCAAGCACAATTTCAAACTTAAAGACCTAAGCACAATTTGTTTTGAAAGCCCTGGAGATTGGATCTAGTTAGCAGGATCACACACCAGGGGTATGGCTATACGTATTTTCTGTATCCTCTACTGTCAGGTTTGATGACAGTTTAGATTGGTTACACCTAACAAAGTTTTGAGGTGTGAAATTCATGACAATCTCCCTGTTCATCTGGAAGAGATTTGCTTCATTTATGCAGAAGGAATTTATGATATGTGGCTGGTTCCAGCTGAGATAAGAACCTGATATGCTGCTCACTGTGTGTACATTGGCTAATGACTGTCAATAGCCTACTTGCGTATTTATCTCCCAAATAATTAATTCCTCCTCTTTTTCTTGGGATGAGTGATCTCTCTGTCAATGCCTGCCTACATCTTTTGACTGAAGGAGTGTGTATGGTTAACTTAGAGAAATGGGTAAGGCTAGGGCTTAAGGTTGCAAATTCTTCACCCACAAACAAAGGAGGCAAAGAGGCAGGAAGGAGGTGAACAGTGACAGATTTGCTGTGGTATCTCTCATCTGCAGGTCTCAGTGTCACAGCTCATTCTCACTCCCAAATGTGCAATGAAACCATGAACCAATCTGTTGATCAGTCCATTCACCTGGATTTTCTTTTTCTTTTTCTTTTCTTTCTTTTCTTTTTTTTTCTTTTCTTTTCCTTTTCTTTTCTTTTCTTTTCTTTTCTTTTCTTTTCTTTTCTTTTCTTTTCTTTTCTTTTCTTTTCTTTTCTTTTCTTTTCTTTTCTTTTCTTTTCTTTTCTTTTCTTTTCTTCTCTTCTCTTCTCTTCTCTTCTCTTCTCTTCTCTTCTCTTCTCTTCTCTTCTCTTCTCTTCTCTTCTCTTCTCTTTCTATTCTCTTCTCTTTCTATTTTCTTGTTTGTTTTTTTTTTGTTTGTTTGTTTGTTTTTTTTTTTGTTTGTTTTTGTTTGTTTCTCCCATCTTTTCTTAATGAATTAATTTTTAAATAGGGGAGCCAATTCCAGAAGCCAATGTAAATCAGAGCAGCAAAATGCAGTGGACTGAAAGTGTTTTGCGAATGGGCACTGCCAGCTCTTTTGAACAAGAAAACGAAGTGAAAATTGGAGATTTGTGTGTTTAGACCACAGAGCTGGGAAAAATGGAGTTGACTGAATGTAGGTTGGTGAGAAATGGTGTGAAAATTACATGTCTTCCAGACTCAAGCACAGCTGTAGAGCACCCAAGGGTATGCACTGCTCTGGGTTTCTGCTATTCTTGGCTCTCTTAGTACCTCTTAAGTGGCAGATGACATCTTGAGAGTCTCCATACGTGACATGATCCGTGTGCTCTGTAAAAACTCCATGCAGGATTAACATGCTGTTTGCTTAGGAGAAAATCTTTAGGTTTTGGAGAGGCTGAAACTCACTGTCATTCAGGGGAATTCACTCACAGAAGTTGCCCGAGTGGAGCACGCAGGAATTTCAGAGCCTTGGGAATGGCTTGTGCCTGTTCAGCTTGACCTTATGTACATAGCACGTGTGATATTATACACAGCAGATGAGCAGATTGCGCAAGGAGTGCTGCATGCACTTTTAGTGGGTTGGTTATTACAGGGGGATAACAGGGGTAAATGGTCTCTCTGGGAACAGCCTGCCTTGCTTTTCTGTTATTCGCCAGTGATGAATAGTACGTGTGTGGGCATGGAGATCTCTGAAGAGGCTGGTTTATAACCTGGCGTCTCTGCTGGTAATACTGCACTCATTTTTCGATGTTTGCCTGAAATCTCTGTTGACATTGCAGTTTAAATGAAGGCAGACTGGCTTGTGGCTTAGAAGATCTAGGTGCAAGTCCCAAGTGGGTTTCTGGACAAGCCAATTTAACCTACCCATGCCTTGGCTTTCCTCTTAGAAGTAAAATGTTTTTTTTTTCTTTCTTTTTTTTTTGTTTTTTTTTTTTTTCCTGGTTCCAGTTCCTGTTGGAAAATATTTTTTGTGGAAAACACAACTTTTCCCATAAAGTGTTCTGAACTCTACTAAAGGAAAGTGCAATGTAAGATCTATTATTCTTGTGGTGCGTTTGGGGTCAGGATGCATTCATTGATCACGTAGCCTTACCCAGAGTGCTTTTCTGGAATGGGAGTACTGATGGGAGAGAAACCCTCAAGGACATGTGTTTTTTTTTCTCCTATTTGTTTTGTTTTGTTTTGTTTTTAAACATTTCTAACCTCTTCTTAAATGCTATGTTCTGCTCCTTTTTTCAACTATTTCCAAAGGAAGGAATCCCAAACCCGTCTTCAAGATGTTTTGTTTTTTTTTATTTTTCTATGTGGAAGTACCACACACAGCTCTTGTTACCCTCCTTTACCTCTCCCCCTCCCCATGCTTCATCCTCTCTCCCAGATCCCTCCCAAACACTTGGGTTTGGCTTGCTCCTGAAGCCAGTTTGGTTTTCCTTCAAGAACCCTTTCCGCAGCTGTTATTGCAGACCACAGATTAGCAAGGCAATGAGCTTCTCCAGCCCTTCTTTGCTCCTTACTGGCCATTGTGAATCCAGGGGGAAAAAATACAAAGAAAAATAAATTAAAATATAACCCCACACTCAGGAATAACAAACATGCTTTTTCTGCCTTGGTTAAAAAGTAGAATGCTCGGATCCTGAACAAGAAGTCCATCAGGTCAAGATCTCTAAAAGTCCAGAGGGTAACAATGATTTGCACCAGCTAAGGAGCTGTTTATCCCAGTCCCACGACACTGAACTCTTTTATCTACCCTTTGATGGATTCACTGTCTGGTTTGGAGCAGAACCCACAACCTGGATGGGAGCTTTTAGTTTAAAAGGGAACCTGGAGTCTAATCATTCTTTGGTTTTGGCTATGCTGTAAGAAAAGCCCTGGTGTGTGTCTTGCAGAGAGGGAGTGAACCCAAAGCTAGTCAGGGCTGATTTGCTTTGGTTTATTTTGTTTAATTCGCGTGAATGTAAACCAAGGGAAAAACAGTTTAAGAGTGAGTTTTCTGTGCTGAGAAGCAAGAATGTGATCAAGGAATGTGAATGCAGAGTAATTTTACAGCAGTTGGTGGTAGATCACTGTGTAGGTGATCATATCCAGCTCTCAGATCTCAAGCCAGGACCTCCGTTTTCTCACTTGCCATCAGATTTAATGAGGTGTTGGGACTCTAAGTGAGAAGAAGCTTCTTGAAACTTCTGTCAGACTACAGTGATGAATTCAAATTATTAGTTAGCTGTCTGCATTTATAGATGAGTTTATATCAGTGCATTCATCTGCAGAGAGGAAGATTGGAAGGTATCAATATGTGTGAGATCTGACTTAGACTTTGAAGAGAATTCTCTATGTTAAAAAATACCCTAAACTTTATCAAGGAGTTAAATCACTTCCTTACCCTCTCTACCTCAGTTCACTCAAATTTCATGAATCATTCCACCCTTACGTACCAGAGAAGGAAATTTTCATCCTAAAGCATTCATTTCCTCTTTGTATAAAAATTGTATCAATATCAATTTATTCCTATTTAAAAAATAAAAAAAAACTCCAGTGTAAAACATCATGGAGGCTCAACAGCCATCTAGGTCCTACCAGATTCTGGACACTGTTCCTTGCTTTGTCACTGCTGCTTATAGTAAGCACTAATTAAACCAAAATAACTATTGACAGACCTCGCTCTGCACCTCTGGAAATGAGAAAAAGCTGTGCTGAAGAAATCACTGCCTCAGACTCAGATGCATGCTGAATCCTTGAGATGTAGTTCAGATTACCACCAACACTTTCATAACTTTCATCCACAGGTATTTTTGAATGCTAGCCCTTCTTTCTCCCTCCTTTTTTTGCACTATAGAAAAATTTATTAATTGCTCAGAATCCTCCTTTTTCTCTTGGTTCTCTTGAAATCCCCTTTCCTCCCACTTCATTTTGTGCATGCATAGCCTGAAGACTTGTATTGTCTGATGGCCTTATGGATCAGACGTGTGTCAATGTATGAAATCAGACCCTGACGTTCTTACAAAATACAGAGAATGAAATATCTGAGCAGTGAGATTATGGGGACAGAGCTGTCTTGTCCTAGGGCTGCAACAGACACTGTCACCTGCTGAGATGGTCCGGGCAGTGGAGCCGGCTGGCAAGGTAAGGTACAGAGGGGGAGCTTTACCTGTTTTATGGCATTACCAACCAAGCCCTGGGTGATAAGCAGTACTTTTGGTCATCCCACACTTAGTCTAGAGAGGAGGACTTCTGAGAGCTGTTTTGGAGTCCCCCTGTGCCAAAAGACTTTCCCCTTCCACCACGCAGCTGTATCACTGCCCCTCATGGCCAGGCCCTCCCTGGCTCAGGTGGGGACAGCTATTGCCCTGACCCAGGACGTCTATTGTCCTGACCCCACAGCCTGGGTGACAAATGTTTGATAACAGTAGTGACAGACTGCTGGAAGGGTCTGGGGAGTGGTGTGTAGCCAAAGAGAGGGTCTGAAATTATCATCTTGATAAATCATTTCAGAGCCCCTCTGCTCTTTAGTAATTTCTAGATATGCCCAGAAAAATACACTCAAATCTATTTTGGCTTCTTTTTCATCCTATTTACCTCCCTCGCAATGACCTCTGTTTCCTTTGGAGTGAATGCATTTAGTAGCACAGTGGGTGATATTTTCTCTTCTACTCATCCTTTCCTCTTTTTTCAGCCTGCCCTGGAATGCAGGATTAGAGCTTGTAATGCAGCATTAGGAGCCTAAAAGGTTAATATCCTGCCTCCCCAAGTCACTTCTAGGCTCACAGGATTTAATGAAAGACTCCTATGCCCCTCCCCTTCTCCCCCACACCCCCAAAAATAAAGGATT
Organism: Anas platyrhynchos; assembly: GCF_047663525.1. Classification (NCBI taxonomy): domain Eukaryota; kingdom Metazoa; phylum Chordata; class Aves; order Anseriformes; family Anatidae; genus Anas; species Anas platyrhynchos. The sequence goes on from NC_092588.1 coordinate 157,197,409, forward strand.
TAGGAAACAGGTCAGAGACTTGTCAAGGGTGAGAAAGAGGGAGGAAAATAATGATAAATAAAGTAAATAAAGGCCAAGCCCTGTTCTTCCATACATAGGATTCAGGACCCTTTTTGCATTTGAGACATCCAGCAATTATTAGTTAATCCATTTGGCAAATGCAAGATGGTGCATAGATCAATTCTTCCCAGCACATTTTTGTATGTGTGTGTGTGTGGGGAATGTTTGCTGACTGAATTAAGGGACAAGCAAAGAAAATACCCTCCTTGTTTCCCTCAAGACAGCAGAGTAGCCTGACAAAGCCACTGCCTGCAGCCTTGGGAGATGGAGGCTGCTGGGCCTCTGGGTGTCTGGGAAGGCTGGAAGAGTAGTGGTGCTGCTGGGGAGAACGCCTGTCTGCACCTTGGTCCCACCTTGGCCACCTCAGTGTCTGACAAAGACAATTTCTTGCCATTTCATCCACCACTGGCCACAGCTCTAGGCAGGCTTAAGCAGAAGGCAAGGGGAGAAAGGGGACTGTGTTGTAAAGGAGGAGGGTGGAAAAGCACGAGAGGAGCTGCTGAAGCCACCTTGAATGGTAACTTATGGACTTGATTCTGGAGGGCTTTGGACTGGCAAGGATAGCTTTTACATGGAAAGGTGAATCTACACAGGTGAGATTTCTTTTCCTGTTCCCTGGGGGTCCTGGGAAGGCCCATGCTACCCAGAGCACCCAGGAGGGACGGGCAGTGTCAGATTCCCTGCTGCTGCTGCATCTTATTGCCCTGAGGAGTGGGGTGGCTCCTTCACCCTGCTTTGCTGCTTCTTTCTGTAAAGGAGCCCTCACTCACTCAGGACCTAGGACTACAGTTGTACATGTCTTTTGGAAAGCACATTTCACACACTGTTCTGAGCCATATGTTAAAATGAAACATTGAATTTGGAGCTGGCATGCTGGTCTGAATCATAGGAAATACAGGCCTGAGTTCTCTCTCTCTCTCTCTCTCTCTCTCTCTTTTTTTTTTTTTCCCATCCTATATAGATGCTTTTAGTGTGGTTTTGTGTAAAATCAAGAAATTGCATATTTCATTGTCTAAGGAGCTAGTCAGATGAGCCTTGAAAGAAGCCGAGGAGCTGTACAAACCAGAAGGTATGAAGGAGAGAGAGGGATATGGAATACAATTCTGCTCCATGGAAAATATCACAGATGGGTTGCTGACTCTTGTTTTTTCATTCAACCTGTTTCCCCAGGCACTAACACACAGCAAACTTACTGGGAATTTTTTTCAGACTCTGATGGGGAATTTTACTGTGAATTTAGCAGACACTTAGACAGTAGCTGCCTGGAAATGTAAAAGTTTTTCTGGAATAAAATGACATTTTCTCATTAAAACCAAACAATCAAGCAGCACTATGAAAGGAGAATGTGTCCCACCAGCAAATTCTCAAACAGTCCTGAGTGGCGGGCAGGAAAAAGCATTTTGTGTAGGTTTTATATGGTCTACTGGGAAGTTATGATTCTGCCAAATCAGACACAGATTAAGGGGAAAATCTCCAGTAAGTGACAGTATCTCCAATGCATAATAATTCCATAATAATAATTCAGATGGCTGTGACTATTTCATGAGCAATTTCATAAAATAAGGAGTGTCCTTTCTCCTCCTCTGGACTAGATAGCCTTTGTGCCTATTTTAGTATTTGAATTCCTATACTATTCTCAGAAAGATGGATCTAAATGATCAACATCTATCTGAATATGTCCAGTAAAATTTAACACTAAGTAAGAGTAGGTGTTTGGAAAAATCTTAAGCTGATATTTCAGGCTCTTTGCTTTTTTTCTCCTCTTGGTACAATATTTTAACATGGAGAATATCCTCTGGCATAATCCCTAAATTCAGCACTGATGTCTAGAGCTTTATAAGTGATAGATAAATTAGTAGATAGACAAATCAGTAGATAGACAAATCAGTATACTTAGAAGTGCCTGAGATGTTAGATCCATGTCCCACAGACTGACATTTATCATTGCCCTGGGTTTTTATGTAGCATGCATTTCTCCATGAGAATAGTCCACAGTCACATTTAGTTATCTGAGTTATATGTCAGCAGGTACTGAGGCAGTTCGTTTTACACTAATTCTAGATTGACTTGCAATATTCAGAGTTGGTCAGGGCTTTTTTTTTTATTTTTGTTTGTTTATTTCATTTTCTTTCATTCTCAGATTTCCACAGTCCTCATTAAGTATCTGCTGGAGGCACCCCGCTGGGTATTAAAAATAACTTAGCACCCAGCTCAGCAACTTCAGTAAGCTGCAGTGATCTGGTGGGAGTGACAGCGTTTCTCCTACCCAGCTATGGGAAGTGCCATAAAAAGTAGGGAGAGTTTGAAATGAAAATCCATGATTGATGGTGCTCATGAGGGCCATATACCTAGAATTACTCCAGTGTTCATAAACTTAGGACATTCCACTCAACAGCTCAGAGGAAAGGTGTCCCTTTGACACCTTGGCTGTCCTCCAGCTTAAACTCCAGAAAGACCTCACACAGGGCCACAAAGAAGGCAAATGAACATGAAATAACCTGAGCCCGAGGCCGTGGCATGTCAAGACCCGAAGGAATGACAGAATAGTTATTAGTCTTGGAGAATTACTTTTTTCCATGAATGTTGTATACAGTGTACATTTGTGAGTTCTATGCTATTTGTAACGTGAGATTATAGTCCTGGATTGAAGGTTTGGAGACCTTATACCCTCTGATTAGCCACAAGACTAATAGACCATAACAAGAGCAAAGAAGCTCTCCCCTATCCTCCTCCACTGTGGGCGATTCAGTCCTGCTGCAGGGGGCCTGAACTGCAGGCAAAATTCTTGTTATTCTTAGTTTCTTCTGCCATTGCCTGTCAGCTTGGATTTCCTGGCAAGAGCACTAGTAAAATCTGGTCAGAGTTACTAATTGGGCTAGTAATAACTAAAAAGTTACTACTTATCTATTGGGAGCAGAAGTTTTCCCCATATATTTTGTCCCTCTAGGTTCTGGATTTAACTTACAACCTGTTGTGGTTTATTTACTTTTTCTCATTGGGAATTTACTAGCTCATTTAGTAGAAACTTCTGAATACAAACACAAATAGCCCAGATGTAATGGACAAAGGTGAGACCTTGAGTGGTTTTCCAGAAGCAGGCAGGGTAGGTTAATGATAGTTCTTTGCACAGGTTCATCTTTCTCTGCTCATCTTTTGTTCAGCATGAGCCTAACATGCCAAGCAGTCTCCTCTCCTGATGCTGTATGTTGAATAAGGAAGTATTTCTGCAAATAGGAAATAACAGTGGGAGAAAGAGAGAAAAAAGACAATGCTATGTTGTGTCTTCACAATAAATAAATAAATAAATAAATTTGCAGGATTTTTTCCTGAACTTTTCAGACAGTGCTCATGCATTTTTGTAACATCAGTGAATCTTGCATTGGTTCCAATAAAACTGCAGTGTATAAGAATTGTATAGAGGTGTGCAGATGATGAGAGGGTATATTGAATGTGTTAGAGGTTTACTGATACCAGAAGACTGTAGGAGAGTATGACTTAGTGCAGCATATCCTGGTGATGATGTGCACACTTTGTCTGGGATGTTTTTAGGCATATCTGAAGAAAGAGGGAATGGAAAGATCCTGAATGGAGATGGGAAGGATGGTCAAAATGAGATATCCAATAACATGAACAAAATTGGCTCATCAGGCACAGCTTCCCTTAAGGGTCTCTTCTGTTTCTACATTCTCCGGACAGCTCCAGACTGCATGTATCTTGCTGTTACTGCAGTTCCAAGTACATCAGCACGCACAGCACAAAGCAGGTGAATTAAGGTCAGGAATTTATGGTGTTCTCCAGTCACTTTACGTGGAGCTTATCACAAGCCTAGTAGTTTCGTTGTGGGTAACAGAGAGGGTGAGGTGAAGCTTTTGCTTTCATTCTGAACGGTCCCACAGTTCCTGTCAAATATGGAATTTAAGAAACAACTCTATGTCATGTTTAAGCCTTTAATTTGGATTTGCTTGATTGTTTTGCTTAGTTTTGTTCCAAAACTATTACATATTATACAAACAGAAAGGATCTTTTTTTTTTTCTTTTTTTTTTTCTTTTTTTTTTTTTCTTTTCTTTTTTTTTTTTTTTTTTCTCCATTGTTTTAGAGAGAAAGGCCCAGTTAGGGATTCAAGGGCTAGATGTGGCCTACAGGACTATTTCTTCTTCTACAGTTCTGAAATTGCCATGAAGAAGAAGGCTGTGAAGATAAAGAATGGAGCCCAGGACCTAAATAAGTCCTCTTATTTGGAATATAATTGGCCCAGACCATAAAGGTCAGCATTTGCTGTTATCCCACCTATAGAGCTTCTGAGAAAGGGTCCCAATATTGACATCAAGCCCTACCATCTAAGAAGTTAGATCCACTTGTCCTATGGAAAATATCATGCAAAATACACTGCTTCTATTTCTTCTAGGTATCTAGTCTGAGAGAAGCCTATTTTGACTGTGGTGGTCAAAGGCTTTAGTGTGCTAAGGGTGACTGATGTGAGATGAATTTGTGGTCTCAGCCAATTTCCCAGTACACACAAGGGCTGTGTCATCCTTAACAGCTGGCACTAATTGTCAGGGTATTTGGTAGAGAAGCCAAACCCTGCTCTGTGTAGGGGGTTAATTAATGGTCTGTGCAAAGGAAGATGCAGTGGTTGGGAAGTGGGAAGAGGTAAGATGCTCTGACCCTGATTAAGTGTGGGTTTGTGGATAAAGCCATCTCCATTTCTGAACCTCTAGGAAAACCAAGTCAAACCAAATAAAACAAAGCAAACATGGGGAAAGCCACTATTTATTTTTTTTTTTAATCTTTACAAGAGAAATTTGTAGAATTCAGAATTTGCCATCATAATCTAAAAAAAATATTCCAAGATCAGGCAGTAACTAAACCAGAACCATCAGATACATTTGATCATTTGACTTATAGCGAAGCTGGAGAACGTGGCGGAGAGATTTTTAGTCTCTCAGTAGGTATCACACCTGTCTGATAAATCAGTTGTCTTGCCTCATCTTCCTCAACACACGCAGATAATAATAATAATAATAATAATAATAATAATAATAATAATAATAATAATAATAATAATAATAATAATAATAATAATAATAATAATAATAATAATAATAATAATAAAGACGTGCTTTTACCCATATTTTGTAATATTGTCTATGGTTTTAAAGGCCTTTATTGTCCTTAGCAACCTGCATGATGTGGCAGATAACACTGAGTGCTTTTGCACCTCTGCAGTATACCGCCTCTCCACACTTCATGGTGACAAACACATCTAGCAAGTTGGGCTAGAGCGCTAAAATGCCAGAAATTTCATTGATTCCTGTCCCAGCATTTCAGATTTCAGGAATTATTAGTCTGCTGCTTAGTACGTTTATTATAACCCTGCTGCACTGGATGCCAAAGGCTTCCAGCCAGTGATTTCCAGTGGAATGGAAGGAGACAGCTTGACTAGGAAGATCAAACTCAAACCTGGGAGCTGATCCAATATGGCATCATATCTATTTTGAGAATTTGATTTCTAGTTTTAATTAAGGAAATCTTTGGATCATCCAACAGCCCTATGGCTTTGTGGAAGGCACAGGAATCTTGATTCATGGGTCAGAGACCTGACCCCCCACCTCCCTGGTGTGGTGGTGGGATGGGGATTCTTTTGGAGAAGCATCATCTACATGTCCCGGGGGAGCTGTTTTTGCAGAATGGTTCTGACCACCAGCTGCTGATTGAGGGGTGAAGGCTTTCTCCTATGGTGTCGGAAGGGGGAGGTTGACAAAGCCCTTGTGACTTGCATGAGCAAAGACAGTGATTTATCAGAGCTTTAGTGGAAAGGGTAGTTGATAGGGATTCTTTGTGCGGTCAAATACCAGCTGGGCTTTGCCTCAAAGGGGTGGTATTCCGCTCGAGAGGGAACCCAACAGCATTAGTAATGTCGTATGACAGTATGCACAAATCATCCGCTGCTGGTATGAATGGTCCTGCAACCCTTGACAGCAACGTGCTGCTGTATTTGGAAATGATCTTACTCATGCCTCTGGGATGCAAATGATCCAACTCCTGGCTCCCCCTCACCCCGTGTCCTTACGCCACATAGGGCCAGAGGCCAGGCCCACACTGTGCCCCTGCCATGTGGGGCTGGTCTAAATGGCAAGCAGCATTTGGAGCGGCCGAGGATGTGATGCGAGAGCTATAGCATGTGGAAGTGGTGCCGGCAGTGCGAGGCTGTGCCTGTGCCAGCTGTGGCTGGGGTGGATGCATGGGGCAGCCAGCTGTGGCTCCACTCAGGAACGTGCCCTCCTTCCCCTCCAGATGTTCCTGCTCACCAGCACGGACAAACCCACTCCCTACCCTCCAAACGGATCAATATTCCCCCGACACCAGCGCCCAGTTCCCAGGGCCCCTGTGCCAGGGTGGCAATGGGGAACGGAACAGGGTGTATGTTTTATTTAATAATTTATATGTATGTATATAATAACATGATCAGGTCTCAAATAATGAGCTCAGATTTTTTCCCCCTTATTCCTGCTTTCCAGGGAATGCTGGCAGGTTTGGCTCTGTGCATCATACCACAAAAATCTCACTCCTCCAGAAGAGGGCTAATACATGAAGGAGCTTTCTACCAGGCTGACGTATCACACATGCTTTATGTATCAGCGTGGATTTCTTTGGTTGAGACAAATGGATCAAAGACATAAGACAGGGCGTGGGTTTCAGGGAGTTTTAATTCTTGCAGACATGAAGAGCAGGGCAGCATATCATGACTAGAAAGGCCCAGGCACAGCCAAATGTAGGAAATGGTATTTATGAGCTGTGCTTAGAAACTGCCTCTGGAGTTTTCAGAGCAGCTGGTGTCACTTTCAGCTGACATTTGTGCAAATGAAATGCTTACAGTGCAGGCAGGAGCAGGAAACACAAACTATAGACAAAGGATTGATGGATGCAGGACCAAGAAATATGTGTCGTGTGGTCCAGTTCCCCTGCTTGCAGATTTCTGTCATTTTATCTTCTTGAAATTGTGGTGGGGATTAATTCCAGGGTTGAAATGCTGCTGGAGACAAGAGTAAATTTAAACATCTTCAACTAATCTACTCCACAAAGACAATCTATTATAGATTGTGCTGAAATTTTCCAACTTTCAGCAGGTGAACATTTGAGATCCTGACATCATTCTTACTCTCTGAGGGTGTCCCCACAGTCACACCCTTGACATGGAGATGCTACTTGTGGAGGAAAATGAGAGGTGTATCTTTAACAGCAATGAAAAGGAGGATGTCTATAGGAGGAGATAGCTAATTACAGTAATTTCAGAACTAATTGCAAGTCTCAAATATGTTTATTTTCCAAACATATTTTACTATGGTGTTCTATGCATATTAAATGCTTGTTAAGAAACTGCAAAGAGCCTTGACTTTGAGTTTTGACTAGCAATTATGAACACCTACTCAGTGAGGTTTCACATACCTGGATTTTATGTCAGTTTAATACCTTCAGGAAAGTCTGGGAAAAAACAGGTATGTAACCTGCTGCCAGCTAAACTGATGAGAAATGGAGACTTTTCCATTTACACACATGCCCACCTACTGTAATTGTCCTCCAGTGTGGAAAGTCTTCTTCCTAGCCTCTCAGAATACTGAAGAAATAGTTTTTTCTTTTTCTTTTTCTTTTATTTTTTCATGGTAGAATATGTTGTGGAGATGAAAGACCCAGCAATGTGAGGGGTGCTCTCAAGCTAGCAGTGATGTGACATCAGCAGGATTTGGAAGAAGATACTTCATTTGTTTCAGTGTGATTGATAGCAGTTCCCAACCTAACCATAAAATGGCCAGTAGGATTTTAGACTGGACTCAATAAATTTGCATATCTTTGCATAGCAAAGGGCAGTATTGTATGGACATACTGGCTCACCCCTCTGGACTGTTCCTCACTGTGTAGACACCCCCAGCTCCAAAACTACCACCAAAATCAACCATGACTGAGTGTCTCAAAAGGGTAAGCCTGAGCTAAGCCATGGCCAGCCTTCAGGGCTGCTTGCCCTCTCATAGGTTGAGCAGTGCTGAAGAACACCCTCCAGAAGGTCACGGGGCTTCTGTGGGGCCCTTGCTTTCAGGACCTATTCATTCCCTGTCCCTGAGAGCAGTAGAGTCCTTCCATGCCAAATCCTGTATTCCCCTTTGCTGGGCCACCCCCTGGTTAAGACAGAATATGAAAGAACAGCACACATCTGGAAAAATCCTGTGGGTCTCTTGACCTGTTGGCTGTAGAAATTGCTGCTGGATTCTGCTGAAGAACTGCCTCTTCCTCCCCATCCTTTTGCACAGTACTACATTTGTCGAGCTTTCACTGGGGACATGAGGCTCACTGGTGAACAAATAAGTTTTGCCAAGGCCAAGAAGACAAAGACAGACTTGTGTTAGTGCTATGGATAGAGGGGTGGTAGGTCCTGTTCCACCCCATCCCCATCAAACCAATGCAAGTTTTTCTGTTCCTTGATGATATATTTTCACTGCAGGAATAGCTGGAGAGCATGGCACATATTTTTGTTCACTCTGCCACTGCCTGGATTGGCAGGAGATGTTGCTAGGCAGTCATTGTGAGTGTTTGTATACACAGCACCAGGTTACTGTGAAAATTTGGGAAAGTCCCATCCCAGAGGTGATGCTCTCACCACCACGTGAGAGCAGTTTTCCACGGGTACAGGGAAATGGTCATTCTCCACAATCACTGATCTGATTTTTTTCTTTAAATAGTGCCAAGATTTTTGTTGCTCCTATAGCTAACCATACAGTGGAGAACTGATGTGATGTCCATAGGGATAGTGGCAGCCCTGCTTGGAGTAAAAGAGGGAAGGAGCTGTGCCATCAAGTGCTACAACATTGTCATGATGGATGCATTAACATCACCCAGGGACAGGGAGTGTGCTTGGGATAACATTATTCCCACCACTGATGAAAAATTAGGAAGGGATACAAATATATCACTTTTCTTGGGTGCTTTCAAGATGGGAGGAACTGGGCCCCCCAAACCTGAGTCAGTTTTGAAGGGGTATCTCCCCAGATCATGAAATGGTCAGATGTCTACTGAGTTTGGAACTGGAGATATCAGGATGGGAAGGGATTCTTAAACCAGAGGCTCCTGGACTCGTGGCAGAACAACTGAGTGTGAGAGTGGTTCAAGGGAAGTCTTAACCAGTGGGAGGCCAGAACGACAGGCCTGGTGCTGTATCCTGATCTTGCTTCAGTGGATTTACAGCTGGTTCCTTTCCTGGAATGAAAAGATTAGAATCACTGGAGCTGTGTGTGTGTCTTCCAGCGAGGAGAACTAGGTATGCAGCAGCTGTAAAAATAAAGAGCCCTTGCAGGTCATCGTAGTAACAAGGTTTGGAAACTGTTGAAAGTGGGGTGGGGTGGGAAATCCTCAAATTTCCTACTTTTTTTATTGTCAGTGTTCTGAATTTCAGCTTGTCAGTTTGGAACCTGATTTGAAAGAAATGAGAGATTTACATGACATTTTTGTTTGGGGAAGCCTTAGGAAAAAAAAAAAAAAGTCTCAACACTTCCTTGAAATCTCTAAAAAATTCTTATTGGTTCTTTCTAGTTTGTCCTATCACTGCCTTTCCCAGGAACACTGCTGATTTTGGAGCTCCTGGCTAAAAGAAATCAGTGATGTAAAGCCTGATGAGAATTTCAGAGCGACTTGACAATGTTAGACTGTGTGCTTTATTATGGTGTTAGCTCATTGCATTTTCATGCCTTACGGCTTCAGTTGAAGCTCCATCTACATGTGGGTGACCACATGTGACAGCAGACTTGTGATTTCCACTTACTCATCACTTACTGAAGGAAACAGAGCAGAAGGACAGACAAATAAGAAAAATACTCACTTAACAGAGCCTAGGAAAAGACTGTATTAGGAACTGGAAAAGTAAAATGTCATTTGCTTCTTCTGACAAAATGTTGTGTAAACAGGATTGAACAGAATAGCAAATTGCCATTCTGCTGATCAAGACATGTTGCTGCAAAACTTCCTATTTGTTTTAATAACTTAAAGGTCTTATGAAAGCTGAAGTTTAACACAATACTAGGGTGAAACTAAAGTAGGAAATATCTTTTTCTCTTTCTTTGCTCTGAACTCGACTGGACTATGGGACCTGTTCAGAGGAGCTTTTATCTCATACTGATGACAGCAGTGACATCAGTGGGAGTTATGAGACCCCTTTGCCTTTCCCTTTGAATTGGGGCTGTAAAACTGCTAACTCAGAACTAACCCCTCCACCACAGATGTCCTTCCTAGCCCTGGACTGACTGAGATACTCTCTTCGGGCACTCTGGTGGGCAGGGTAAGGAGAGGTGCAGTCTGGAAAGGTTCACAGCCCATAGCAAAGGAATCATTAGCTCAGGAGAATGGGATGATGTTAAGCATTGCTAAGCAATATAGGTCCACTTAGAATAACTAAAGAACTATGTTCCCATATTCCTCTGCTAGTTGTGTAGGGGTGTCTGAATTATCTGGTATAGAAAAGCTTGACGTTGCTGCATGTGGGAACCTGACTATACATGCTTAAATCTCAGCTTCTGAGTTTGATCATCTGTCTATGTTGGAAACCAAAGCCAGGCTGAAACTGCAGACAAAATTGTAAGGAATGAAAATGTCAACTTCCCAGAGATGATTTTATTGTGGAATTATGCCCCTTGCCTATTAATAAATAAAATATGTTAATATCTTTACTCACTAAACTGAAATTATTAATTTCAATCTCAATAGCTCATTCCTTCTGACTATTTTTGGGCTTCTTGACCTTTGCTTTATCTATTTCTTTGTTTAATTCCAGGCATGCCCCTTAGTTTGGGTGGATGTGGTCTGTCCTTCCAAAAAGGTGCTCTTCAGCTCTGAGCCTTGTCAGGCTTCTTGTGGGCAGGAGGGCATGTCACCCACTTAGTTTTTCTCATCTTTGTTCTGTTTGTTTTCTGGTCACAGAGGCTGCTACCCTGACCCAAAGTAATGATCCAGAACTTGTTCTGAATCTCAAGCAATGGCAAGTGCCATCTACTCCTGAAAATAAATAAATAAATAAATAAATAAATAAATAAAATAAAATATAAAGGCACAAGACACTTCCAATCAGCAATTAAGAAAAGCTGTCCTTGGAAAGTTTCTTCTTGACTTGCATTAGTAAGAGATCAGTTTATTCTCTAAAGCATGAGAGTTTCCATGCCCTCCCCAAAGTACATTTTAAAATTCCTTATTAATCCAGTTACAAGGTCATTATTGATCAACATATATTTTAATTATGTAAAGACAACACTAGGATTTGCAGAATTATTTGTTGTGGAAAGATGTTTTTTCCCCTTAATATCTTTCCACAGTCCCTCAAAGAATTTGTTGAGCAACCCTTGAGATTAGAGGCTGTTCTGGACTTGGTCCTAGAAAACAAGCCAAGTATGATAAATAAAATAAAACATCTGGAGGTCTAGCCATCAGAATATCATCAGATATCCACTGGTTCTGAGGGAATGTTATGTATGAAAGGTAATAATCTGAAGTATTGTGCTTTTCATAAAACATAACTCTCTGAAAGAATGTAGAAAGAGACAAAAAATAATGTTGATCAGAGCTGATTGTCTAGAAAATTTACTATGGAAAATCATGAGGTCTGTAATGAATAGTTGGATAGCTTTAACAAGCGTCTGTGCCAATAAAATCTAAACATATATTTAAAAAACAAAGATAACAGAAGTCAATCTTGCTAAGCAGAGATGCAAGGAACAATGCGAAGGATAAACACTGTTTAAAGGGGAAAAAAGGCAAATAAGGTTCTAATTAGTGGGAGGGACTGAACAGATTACACAAAGAAGATAAAAGCAAGGAAACCTAATTGGAAACACAGCACTGTAGTATCAAACAATCCGAAGTATGTTATCTAGCACAAATGGCTTTTCAGCTCTTTTCACAAGCAAGTGGTGAATAAAAAGGTTGATGCTCTTGAGGTTAAGAGACAGGAAGCAAAAGAAGAAAAAATATTAGTCACTATTAAAATGCCCATTGCCCAAATCAAGTAAGAGGCATATGAGCCACAGTGGAGACTGCAGTTTCAGTTTCATCCCTCATGGAAATATATGAACACAGACTGATGTCAAATGTTTGAGTTCACCAAATTCCTGCTGTCTCTTCATGGGTTCCAGTACTGGTAGAAGTACTGCAACTTAGAGCTTAGCAGAGATCTAAGTTCAGTCTGAGCATTGCTACCTTGTCATATTACTGTGGTGGCCCATGTAATTTCTCTGATTTTGGCCCTCCCACTGTAGATATCAACTGTAGACTTTGTAGTTTGGAATCAGAAAGCATTGGTGAGTCTTCCTACTCCCTAGCCAGAAAACAGAGAGTTGGGTGCTTCTTACAGTGTTGAAATGGTTGCAGAAATACCATATGATCACCTTGTAATGGATTTTCTGAAGAGATATCTAATCAAGGCCTTTGACGTTATTTTGGGGAGTCAACTTGAAATCCAAATTCTAAGCATGATGGAGAACTAAAAGGGCAGGAAATCACTCTTCTGAGTGTATGATGGCTATGTCTACATTATATGCTGTAGCTGGGGGCTGGTATATGACCTTTGGTTCTTAATGTACAAACATCCTCACTGAAAAAAGAGCAATCCTCATCTGTTTGTAGAACTGCCATCCTTCATGTCCTTGTTGTCAGACTCAGAAATACATGCACAAGAGGAGTGGCACTTCTTTATTTATCTTTTTTTCCAATCTCCACCTCTTTGTATATAAAGACAAGGCCAGAGAAGATCTAGGAAAACACTTTGTGGTGCATAACCTACTGGCTACCTTTCATTACTTTCTCTCTTTAGAGATTATGATTTTCTTGAATGGATGCCCTCTCTCAGTCTCTCTCAGTACAGTTCTGTAAGTACTTATATGGGGTTCAACAATCCTGACAGAAGAACTGCTTTGTTTGGGTGCCTGGGTCACACAGCAGTGGTTTATATTAGTTGAAGTGACATGCACACCTTTTGCAAGTGGCATTGTGGAAGGAAGATCACATTTTCAAATGTCTTTCTGCAGCATTTAATGGATGCAAGGAGATGACTGGCAAATTCACCCCTTTACAGAGAGCACAAGGGTGCCTCGCTGCAATTGTATAGATTTGGCTGTTCTTTTCCAAGCAGTATACAGCCAGGCAATGCCAACTCATTTAGATTTTAAAATGCCGGCATATTTGTGGTCATTGTTACTTCTTATTTTGTAGAGTTTTGCTCAGCATTATTTGGAACATGTTAGCCTCATGAGTTTCTGGCAGAAGATGATAGTGCTGTGATCCTTTCTGTAAACAGAGTGTCTGTCTATCTATCTGTCTATCTGTCTTCTCGTCTTGTAGTTTGAACCCTTAATCATGAAGCAAGTTCACTGCTTAACCATGATAGTGAACCTAGACAATTCCTTATTGGTGACAAAGGGAAGCTGTCTGCAGGACCACACATTTGTAGGAATGATGATTAATGACATTTTCATTTTTTTGTTAAAACATTACGATATTTTAAGGTGAAATAAATTTCTGTCTGGTTGACAAATTGGTGCAAGAATGGCAGGAAATATGTTGAGGACAAAGGAAAAAAGTTGCCTTAAGTGAACCCTTAATGGATGAGGGAAAAGAACTGGATAAACAGAAGTGAAGAGAGAATATTCAGTGAGAATATTTTACATTTATAAATTCATATTTATATATTTTATATTTATATATTTTATTTTATATTTATATTATATATATATATTTTAAAGAGTATATATATTTATGTTTCATGGGTTTTAAGAGGGTATATTTAGTTTCTGTACTGTCTGTAAAGAGCTGAGATACTGCTGAGGCCACTGTGAATAGCAGAAATGAGTCTCTGATGGGAACTATAGCATGACCCTTTGTTGGCCAGAGGTGGCCTTTTTTTTTTTTTTCATAATAAATACACCAGAAAACTTTGAATGAGTTTTGATCTCCGGAGCTTATTGGACTTTAAACTGGAACAAAACTGGAACTGAGCTTCTGGAATGGAGAATTTCAGATCTGCCAGCAGATGTTTTTCTTCATTTACAAATAGGGGTTCACAGAGAGATCACCTGTCCCCCATGTCCTTGCAGGAAAAGTCCTTTCCTCTGGGTTATTCACAGTCCAGACGCTTCTAAAGGGTCTTTAGGTTGCAGTCACATGCACACAGTCCCCGAGACTTTAGAAAAAATCTCCTTCTTCCTGTTCCGTTTGAGTTTTTAAGGGTCAGTGCATAACTAAAATTTGTCAGCACCATTCACAGCACCTTTGGTTCTATAAAGAGATTGAGCATCTCTGATTGACAACGTGCAAATAGTTTTACAGCCAAGGGAAATAGATGGGTGCCTGACTGCTTGCAGTATGAGCCTGATGGTGTAAGTGACCTGATCACTCAAGTGCTGACCAAGAAAGCAAACAGCCAACTGCAAAATATAGCTCTCTAAATAAGGACAGGAAAGATGGTTTCAGAAAATGAGTGCTGTCTCATGTTAACATGTGGTAAAGTTTTGAGGTTATTGCTGGTGGCCAAATATATATATATAAAACAGGTCTACCATATGTTCTCTTGATAAATTTTAAGCAGGGGACCATGCTGTGGTTGAGGTTTGCATCTCAGATATGGAGTGATAGAGTGCAGGAAAAATTTTGACACAGTGAAGGTCAGGAATGGTGGTGCAGACACAACTGGAAAGCTTTGAGGCTGAACAAGGGTTATAAAGTTAGAGGTGGAATCAGATGGTCACAGCAACATGGCTCAAATGCTGAGTGGACTGACATTCATGCACAGTTGTCCCTTGCAGGAATCACGGTGGAGTTTGTTCCCTCAGGGTTCAGTCTAGCCAAGCTGAGCTTTGCTGTAATGCTCGTTGGAGCTTGCTCCTTTTGTCAGGCTCCCTGACAAATCATTACATGTGGGGCGCTCTGTCTGCTATGGTGGTGGAAATGTGCTCTTCACCTTTCCTCCCCATTTCCAAGACAAAACTTCCCCTGAAAGCCATACCAGATCACAGGAAAATTCAGGTCATAGGGGATTGTATATTATCTTCTCCAACCTCTTGCTTAAAGCAGTGATGGGGAAAACTCACTGCTAATGAGGAGGGTGAGATGAGCTTTCACCACAATCTCCATGGTTAACCAAAGGCAATGAACTATCTTTAACATCTCTCGTGAAGGACAACCTTTCATGAATCAAACAGGACGGCATTTTGGTTTTCTTCTCCAACCCTGTGACAAATGATAACATCAATCTGACAGTGTTCCTTTTCTGGCTAGCAGACACATTCAACCACCGAAAAAGCCACTGGTTTCAAAATGACCCAATGCTCTAAAGAACAGCCCTGTTCCTCTGAGTTTAGGCTTTCATTTGAATGGGGTATTATTCCCTATATAGACAGAATGAAATAAGGATGGACCTCTGTAAGCAGAATGATCTAAAGCTAAATCAGGCTCCAAGCTCAAAGAGAAAACACAGAAGACAACACTGCTTAAGCCTGGCTGCTCAAAAAAGTATTTTTGAGGTCTCCACTGGCACTGCATTATTTTTATGGCTTGCACCCTTTCAGTACACCATCTTAAGTGTGCCTAGGATGATAATTTTGCACTTGGGAACTGAAGGGTGATAGAAAGGAAAGACTAGGGCTCAGTTCAACCAACATTAGCAATCTAAAATTTGATATCTTGTCAAAATTGGACATTTCAATTTGATTTATTTATTTATTTATTTTTTGGTGTAGCTGACACTAAATAAGCATGTTTAGAGGGCAAATCATCCAAATGATTTCACAAGAACCTATAAACCTTCAGATAGGGTGAATCTTTGTCAGACTTTTTCAAATGATTATTCTGATGATTAAAGATGACATGGAAGATAGATGATAGACAGTGAGTTATATCCTTTATTTTAAAATATTGCCTCTGATTTGAAAGACAGGTTTTTCACAGAAAGCCTATTTTAACATTGAAGAAATAACTACAATAAATAAACAACAATTAAAGTATAATAATTAAATAAATAATAAAGTAATAATTACATTAAACTCCAAAGTATTTAATTAGTCTTTGGACACTCTAGATTCTGATATAACCAATTTTCCAATGAAAAACTTTGAAGTGTATGATTTCCCTTTTCCTGATCATGGGCTTTTCTCAGGGGACAGATCAGAATATAGAACTCTTTACTAGACTTAGTATGATGTGTGCCCTTAATGACTGTTACTCAGTGATTTTTCTAACTTCCCTGACTCAGCTTGACACCCTGACCTTCTTGTACCAGAGCTACAAGGCTGCCACATCTTCAGGATGACTTTGCAGATGACTCCTTTAGGGGTTTCTTTTAAGCTGGATGTTCAGCTGTTTCTCATCTGATCTAGCTTTATTGTTGTTATTATTCCTTTACTTTTTTCCCCCCTCTGATTTTGTTTACATCCATAAAATCAACAAATAACCCAGCAAAAAGCATTCCTGGAACTTTAGGGTACGTGCAGCCACATTAGCCATTAAAAGTGTCTGCAGGGCACAGTTCCCAGTCAGTAGATGTGGGGGTGGGATTTCTCTCATCTTAATATCAGATGTCTGAAAATTATTTAAGTCTGTGCTAGTTATTCAGTTCTCCCTTTAAAGTGAAGGCAGCCTACAGACACCCATTCACTCCCTGGCCTCCAGGATCAATTTCATTAAATGCCTCTATAATCCTGTTCAAAGGAAAAAGAGCAAATCAAACAAATAAACAAACAAACAAACAAAAAAAAAAAACCAACAGGCAAGTGGGGCCTCTTTTGCATCAGGAAAGGTAGAATTTGGAGACTCTCAGATATTAGTGTCTCTGAATATCTCAGGGATTTTTTAAGTCCATTTTTACCTCCAGCTGCTCTCTCCTCACCAGAGACTCTGTTAACCCTAATCCATTGCAGCTGATCTACAAACCCTGCAAGTCAAATAAAGAGCAGCTACATTTTCAGCAAAGTAGAGGTTGTTACGGTTTCATTCAAAATGCAAAGCCAGGTGCTTTAAATACACTTTACAATAGAGGGTTAAGTTACAATAACAAACTTACTCACATTGGTGTTAACTCACACAGAAGAAGAAAAAATAAAAATTATGTTCATCCAATTCTATACAGCTTGGCAAGAGATGGGAAAAGCAGTGCAGGGTTTCTAGGAAAGCACAAGGAAAGTCACTGCTTAGAAAGCTGATCTGGTGATTTTTTTTTATTATTTTTTTTTTCCTGGATTCACACAAAACCACACAGGCCAGGAGGGATTTACTTCAGTGTCTGCCACAGTGCACAGTAATGAGCACTGGTCCAAAAAGAAGCTCTTTGCAGATGATCTTATACGTGCTGCGCACTTCTGTGGCTCTGTTCCATAAGATGAGAAAGAAAGACCTGAAGTGCAAAGAACGCCAGACATGTTGTTCTAAAGTATCAGCCATGCAGAAAGCTAGATGGTTAAACACATATTTAAATTGTGACCTGAAAATCAGTGTCAAGCCTCTACACAACTTCTGTAAATTTAGTCTCATTTTATTACTAAGTCTCATATTACTACTAACTTATCTAATTTATCTATCCACTGCCCATATCAGGCATATTTACTGCTAAAATAACATTCTCTTATTTTAACATAATCATAGAATCGTAGAATATCCTGAGTTGGAAGGGACCCATAAGGATCATCGAGTCCAACTCCTGGCACCACATAGGTCTACCCAAAATTTTAGACCACACGGCTAAGTGAACAGTCCAGATGCTTCTCAAACTCTAACAGGCTTGGTGCAGTGACCACCTCACCATATGCCAGATAAAACATATACCTCTTTGCTGCTTTGAACAAGATGGCTTTCTGATCTCTGCCACAGGAATATTCACTTCCCATCTTCACCAGAGATATATTTGTGAGCAATTATTTAATTCATTTAATTTAATCACTACATCCAACCACAGTTTCTCTGCTTAGAATCTTATGGTTTACGTAATTGTCTAACACAGCTATATTGGCAGCAGCTGAGGAAAGCTCCCAGATTTGTCTGAAGGGGCTTGGAAGCATTTTCACAACAAGAGAGGCATGTCTCCTTTGTTTTGATATTTGGGAGAGAGAGAGACAGTTCTGCTGCAAAAGTTTCACAGATTTAAATAGAGATGATTATTTAGCTAAAACACCACTCCAGCAACCACATTTTTCTGGAGACATTGGGCAAAGACATTGGATTGTGAATGGTTTAGTAGATTGTCTTGCTATCAGCCAAATTGTGATGACTTGACCAGAAATTAATTGTAATGAGAAGTACTAATTTGGTTAAGCCATCTTCAGAGACATTTCATGGTCCTCTCTGCACTGGAGCAAGGGCACAAAGTTCTCTAAATATAAATGTCTAGTGTCATTTGAGCCTCTTGGAAGGCTGAGACATCCACATGAACCTCATAGATAATAGAAATGTTAGTAGAATACTTATGGTTCTCTAAATGCTGGAGATCAGCTGGAATCCCTGAGAGCATCTCAAAGAGCACTGGATGCCTATGTTTAGGCAAATGAATTAAGGTCCATAATCATCATGGCCAACTTGGATGAAGGCAGAATGACTCCTTCTGGAAAGACTGAAAGCCTCCAAATTGCTCCAGCATACACTTATGAGGGTAAGACCGTGACCTCAATCTGACTGCCATCCCAGTTGGGAAGAGGAAGCAGTAATCACAGTATTTGCTTACTTGCATATTCCAAATAATGAAGGAAAACCAGCTAAGACCAAATGAGCTCAACTGAAATCTGCAAATCCAAGCATTGTATGTGCTTTTGTCTCAGACTTTGCTGTATCTGGAGGATTTTTTTTATGCATCCCTCACACTGAAAGACCAGTAATTATGAAGAAATTCAGGTTTGTTTTAAAAAGAAAATAAAGTAATAATCCTCAGAAGTGCAGAAAGAAACCTTAAAAAGTCAAAATGGAAAATTTTCCAGTACTAGAAGGCAAATGAGCCTACATTTATTTTTGTAAAAGTCTGATGGATTTTAATTCGATAATATGCCTGGGATGGGAGGGAAAAGGCAGAGGGCTGACTCATGTTTTTTGAATGTTTGGGGTTAGCACCAGTGTGTTTGGCAAATTCTTATGTGTACTTAATATGTGTGAAGGAAATTATAATTGGTCCATAGATGATTTGTTAGCTAAAAATAGGGCTAAAGCTGTAAAAATATTTGTAACATAAAATTTCACCAACTCTTCATCATTCTTTAGCACTTTTTTCAAAACACATTGCTAACTATGGGGTCTCTAAACACCTCTCCATGGTAATTTATTTGAAGGTTGATGGCAAAGCTGAAGATGCATTTCAGCACGTTGGGTGAGATCTGCAAAGGCCGTTAAATGAGATGAGGACCTACCAAGCTAATGGAGCAACTCCTTCTCAATCACAACATTGAACTGCCTCACTGATTTCAGTGCCTATATCCTTCCAGTGCCCCTAGATTGCTTTGGTTCTGTATTCATAAATGAAAGTGCAGTGACTCAGAGGTTTGGCTGTCTGAGCTGTCTGTCCTTGATGGCTGAAAACATCTCCAAAGCAGGTAACTGATCTCAGCTTTTGCTAACCGCTGTATTACTTTTCCAGCCCTAATTCTGCATGTTGTCTTCATATTTTGAACATCTTCATGCCATTGAGCTTCTCCTGGCCACTTTTTCTTCTAAGACAACAGACACCTGCTAGAAGATGCATTTTGCATTCTCCCTACAGGAATGTTCCCAGGTGAATTTAGCAAACTTGACATTAGAGAGGAATCCCAAGCAAGCCCATGAGGTGGTCCCACTAATTACACGGCATGTCACCTTATTTTCTTAAGCGTATGCAGGAAAAGTCTCAGTCTGTACACAGAACAGATTGAAAGTCCAGTTGAAGTCGGTGGAAATAATCCTCTCTTGACCTTCGTGAGCTTTGGCTCCCCTCCAGACTCATGATGTTCACACCTCCTTAATGTAACCTCTGGCACTTGAGTAATGCAAAGCTGGGTTGGGGAAAACGTCAGGTAATGCAGCGCAAGCAGCCACCCCGGAGGAGACGAACTGGTTGGATTTTCCCAGCTCTGCCGTGGTTGAGTGCAGCGTTTATGAAGTGCTCCTTCTCTGAGTGCATCCAAGCTGAGCAGCGGCATTTGCTGTGCCTGTAAGCAGAGGCCACAGAACATGAGCTGCTGCTGACACCTTGCCGGTGACCTCAGTGCTACTCGCCTCTCTCTCCTCTCCGCAAGCTCTGCCCCCTCCCAGTCACCCCCCTCCTCTTCCTCTCCCCACCCCCATGACAGCACTGCAGCTGGCTCCAAAAATCTGTCAGCTTTGAGTTTCTACCCCCTGAAATTATAGGTGACGTTTTGCAAAATGGTGGAGGCCTGCTCAGTGTTATCTCCCTGTCACTCCGTGTTTGCCCTTGTTTAATATGTGGATGAACTTGGACAAATCCCACAAATTCCTCTGCTTTCCTCTTTTTCCCTTCCCATCTCATCTTTCGTCTTCAGCCCAAGTTTAACAGCAAGAGTAAAAACTGTCCTTTCCCCAGGCTGTTAACCAGTCATTTAATCTTATGTTTTGTTCACAGCATGAATCTAGAAATGACATGCATACATATATGACATACATGTGCAAACACATGTGTATGCATGTGAAGATATTGCTCTTTCACATCAAGATTTTCATCTTGATGTGAAAGGAGTGGAGAACCTGGAAGGAAATCCATTTGGCAATGGGAACGAAGTGCAAGCTTTCCGTTCATTTTTTTTAATTATTATTATTATTATTATTATTATTTCAATTTTTAGCCCATCTCTCGTCATTCAGTTATGTACTTTCTCCTCAGTGAACAGAGTTTTGCTCTTGACAGGCACTAGCCAGCCCTCTGACTAGCCATCCCCCCTTTTTTTTTGGGTAATCATTTGTCACTTCCCTACTCATACCACTGGAAGATGCCAGAGGATGTGTAGCATGGTCTGGTTTGAATAGGCCTAGGCCACTAATGTCAAAGACGGGATGCACAGTTTGGGGAAGATAAACCAGGATGATATTTGAACCATATACTCATTGCCCCATGGAATGATTATCACAGCAGTGAGGGGATAGCATGGGAAGCCAGTATCTGTCAGTGATGGACCATATGTCAGAGTCACTGTTTTCTTTAATTTGGATATCACAGTAAGAAGCGAAGTCTTCCTTAGACAGACCCAGGAAAAGCTTTGTCATGACCTTTGGGCTACATCAGTGTTTATACTCTAGTATAGGTAGCGAATGTAAAGTAAAAGTAAAACTTTGAAGTAGTAGCTCCCTCCATGAAAGTTGTGTCTTATTAGTTACTAGTATTCAGTGCTAATTAAATAGACTTGAAGCTAATGTTTTAAACTGAGAATAAATGAATAGTGTATTAGATTAAAAATGTCACCTGGGGCTCTCTGACATTGAAATCTTATATTTGACCTATTTTTTCAAGAAGAAAGATTACCATTGGCTGTGCTTTATGTGTTACACCTCCACAAAATAAGATTTTTTCTTTTTCTTTAGGAAAGAAATATCACCCAGCCATCAGCAGCAACAATTTCAAGTTTGTCTCAGTGGAGGCAGGTCAGTGGTCTATACTCTTTCCTCTACATAATGGTTAGGCAGAGATGAGTTTATTTTTATACTTCTGTGACTGGAGCTGAAAGGACAAGTTTAACTGGAGGTGATCAATGCTGTTGTTCATATTTCCAGTTGGAGGTGCTTTGCCTCCCGGTATGACAATGAGATTCACCCAGACTTTAAACATCAGGGTTCTCCTGGATTGTTGGGTTGCTGGTGGATGGTTGGATTAAAAATAAATATTGCACTGGCTTTTTGGAGATGGTCCCTGGAGGGAGATGCTGATCTCTCCTAGTAGACCACTACAAATCAAGGGCCAGGGGATTAATAGACAGTCCTAGGGGATTAATAGACAAGCTACTGTCAGCTGCACTACTGGAATGCAGGAGTGATGTTTTTCTCTGGAAAGGAAACACACAGCAAGCACCCTGCATATTTTTTTCCTCTTTCCTTCCAACTTTGTCAGTGTGTGAATGCTGAGTTTGTGCAAATTCAGGTCACTGCACACAGCACAGCAGAAAAAACAAAACAAAAACCCTAGGGAACTCAGCATGGCAGAGCAGTCCAGGCTCCAGTAGCTGCCACAGCAGGTGGGCAGTGTGAACTGGGCTTGGCTGTCTTCAGCTGTTTTGAACATTTGCTAGTAGAAGGAGATGATCAGAGGTCATGTCTGTGTTATACGGCAGCACTGTTTCCGGTTGGGGATATTAGTCATTAATTAAGAGCAGGTGTTGGTTGTCTAGACAACTATTTGGGATAGCCAGAAAGAAGTGGGTTTTCAGGCACTTATTGGCGCAAAAAGTTGGAAATTAACCACTTAATAATCTTCATTTTATTTACTTATTTATTAACTTACTATGTTTAACAATGGATTTTATTATTATTATTATTATTATTATTATTATTATTATTATTATTATTATTATTATTATTATTATTATTATTTTGTTTTTAATAGTGAGTTGATGAATTTTATAAATACAAAACATCATCTTTAGGATATGCTGTGATTCTCCCTCATGAAATGCAGATCAGAGCAGTACCTTGTAGGATTTCACTCTGTTTGAACTTTCAGAGAGAAACATTACATCTCAGAATGATCTCATCCTCTCAAACACCTTGTAAGTCCCCACAACTTCTCAGCAGTGATGTGTCTGTGTATATGTGTAAAAGTATAGCTATACCTGGGTAGCTGCATAAAAATATGTATACATGTACCTATACTTTGCCCTGGAAGAGACTACTTGGCCTGCTGTTTTGACCATCATAAGGTAGTTTCTGTGTTCCTGCATTTTACTTTGTTGAATCTGTTTGCCTACGTGGTACTTGAAGACAGATTTCTTTGGAATCTGATCCCATTATGTCTTAGTAGGTAACTTGGTAAAAAGAAAAGTGTTAAAAGTATTAGAGACAAAACAAACAAACAAACAAAAATCCTCAGAAAACAATCCTTGGAGGCATAAGAATATGTTCAACTAGTAATCTTGGAGATATGGTAAGGGGGTGGATGAAATATCCTTCTGAACCTCCTTCCATTCCTATATCTTTATGGGACCCTGAATCAGCATCTACATGCATTTTAAGTAGAGGTTCTGATTTGGAACACATTTTCTCCCTTCTGACCCATTGCTTCACCCACCTTTAAAGATATGTGCATGGCTGATGCTCTAGTCACCATATTGCCTGTTATGCATGCTGTGGTCTACTCCCTGTGGTTTTGTTGACACAGACTGAACTTCTCACCTGACTCACAGATAACACAAGTAGAGGAACAAAGCATCACCTGCTTTACACCAAGGAATGGCTCCTATTGCTCCATATCACTTTCTGATGTAGAAATAAGTTGTAAAACACAATTTCTAATAGGTTATATTAATGATAGTGCTCTGGATTCATCTTCTCTTGAATTCAATTCTCCCTTGGTGGTATTTACATGCTGTCTTCACATCCTCCTTAAATAAATTCATAAGAGATATGTGAATCCTTTGGTATGAAAGGTGGTTCTTGAGTACAATGCTTGGTTCTGATTTTCTGCTGATTTAACTTTATGCAGGACTTCTATCCCATCAAAGGATCTCACCACTTTCCATATCGGGAGAAAGGGGGAAATGCAGGCCATAAGGTTTTTCCTGCTCAATGAGCTAGAGGTTGTTGTCCTGTTGTCATGAATCTGAGCTCACTGGATGGAGGCCACCAGGAAATCCATTTGATGCTTATTGTTGAATTTATGAGGGGTTAGTAACTCATCTGGGTGGAAACAAAAGCTTACACTATGGTTGGGAGGCACTGGAATCCGCTTGTTTGGATTTTTAGATTTGTGTCTTCTAACCTTAGATGTTTGAAAGACTGATGTCTCAGTTGAGTCTTGCCACTGCAGGTTGCCTTTATACTGCCTAGCTAGAAGACACTTCCCCCAGTGCAATAATACACATTAAAGCTGCTACCAAAGACCAGAAGCTGTAATAATAACATGGTTGTGAGAGAGGAGAGAGCACCAATGTTCCAGGACCCTCTACTAAGTTCAAGTTGGGCTCTTCATGGAAGAGGCTGAAGCTTCTAAATAAAGTGTTTTCTCAGTGGGAATTACCTTCAGTTTAGACATCCTGGCAGAAATTCTCAGAAACCTTGGAGACCTCTTTATAGTGGAAGATCATTTTTGAGATGAGTCACTCAAAGCTTTCCCTGTGCTCTGTCACTACAGCTGTTGGCGTCTGATGTGATACCAGGGAAAACCGATACCTGACCTGGGCAGGTATGGCAGATCCTTAGTCAAGTTCCTACTTGTTTTCTTCTGCTATGTATAAATACTATTTAAATATATTTAATTTTCTGAATGTTCAGACTTCTGAACTACACCTCAACTGCATGAAAGCTGACGGAGGATTTAAAAAATAATTCTTAATCGAGACCAACTATTATGACAATTCTTTAGCAACGTGAAATTTTGAATTGTAATTAAGGATTGTGCTCACTTTAGTTTTTTTTTTTTTTTTTTTTTTCTCCAGAAGGACTTAAGAATGTGTTCAACATGCCATACATTTTTAGATTCTGTGTTGAAAAAGGTCTTTGATCTCTCTCTCTTTTTTTTTTTTTTTTTTTTCTTGATTTCCCTTCACCCTCTCTCGTCCCTTTTCTCATCTGCTACTTCTAATCTAGGCTTGTATTGTATAAATAAATCCTAAATTGACGTCATTTGTCTGTGATATGGAACACTGTTTATGTTGAATCAGTTTTGCTGTTTTGTTAGCACGGAAAGCAACCTGAATAGTCCAGGTGCAGAAGCCTGAAGCTTAGTGGCTTGAAATGAACATGTAGATTGATCCAGTCAAATTCTTACATTAATTAACTATACTTCTTAACTGTTCTCCTTCTTCTTTCTCTCCCCTCCACCTTCCTTTGCCCCCAGCTCCTTTGTAAATGAAAACATAATCTTGATTCATGTTGCATAGCTTTGTTTTTGGTCTGACACAGAACTGAAGTGGGTTTTGCTTGGCAAAGAAAGGTATTACAAAGGTTGCTGGAAACACTGTGTGATTGCTACGTGATTTTTTCCCTCTTCTTTGTTTCTTGCCCTTACAGATGAAATCAACATAGATCTGTAAATGAGGTGTGTCTAATTTGAACTACCGAGTGCTTTATAGGTGATAAATTTGCTGTAACTATTTCCTGAAGATGTTTTCTTTTCCCCACTTATGCTGAGAGTTGTGCTATTATTCTTCTATAGAAAGACCGTTTAAGAAGTCTACTTCCAGCTGAAACAGCTCTAGTCTTTACTAAAGTATATATTTGTTTAAGGGACTTCTACAGAAAAAGAAATAAAAATAACCTCTGAAAATACAGGTCTTCAATAAGAACTTGATTGCGCTCAATTAAAAGTTTTGCCACAAATTTTCTCTGTTTATTTGTGAAATGGTAAAATATAAAACCACTCCTTTTGTTTTATTTCTTGATGCTGGTTTTTCTGAATAGCAGATTTAACATACAACTGAATGTCACTTAAGGGTCCCTTTACAGTGCCAGAATAGTTATACATTTATATGTATATATAAGAATCAAGCCTTTAATCTCTCAATGCCTTGATCTGTAAGGACCCTGATAATACTTGCTTTGTCTCTAAGCTCTTTGATGCAGCGTGGTTCCAAACCCCATTGCTTTTGGGATGGCCTTGCTGAGTGAGGACCTTGTTCTTTGTTGGACCTACTACAACATTTACTATTTACTCAGACACAACATATGCCTAAACCAGAAGTGACATGGCAAAACCATAAACTTGCCTGCTAGGTAGGGCTAGAACACCTCCTGTGCCATTCAGTGTCCAAAACTGAATGCGTCCCTCTTAGAAACTGGCTATTCAATATTATATATTATTGCTGTAGTTTGGGTTGTTGCCTCTGGCTAGTTTTCTGAAAGCTGTTCAAGCCCAGATCTGACAGTAGAACAATTAGCATCTCTTTTGACTTTTCTGTGACACTCATATTTCACAACAGCAAAGTAGTTGCTTTCAACCTTTTTGCATTTGTGGACATAGTGAGAATTTCTGAAGCTGAATCATATCTTAAGCAGAAAATTCCTCTGATAAAGTGGATATTTTTGTGCACAAGAATCAGAAGCAGAAATCACATTCAACTTTCTACAGAATTTACAGGATGAAGGATGCCCAGTGGAGAAATGAAGCTCTGGTTCTTAAGGGTTGTCACTCTACCATCATTACAAAATAAGAGTAAAGATAATAATAATGAAAATATTCTGCACTCATCTCATGTAAATTAGACTAAAGGGGTGGGATACATCTCCCCTCAGAGAGGACAGGACCTGATTGATATCTTGTGTGGTTCTAGATGCTTTCCATTTTCAATGAGACTGGTGGGAAGAGCTTGGTGCAGTGATGGGCCAGTAGCAAATGACTCTTCTATGTGAATTTTAGATATTGATAGATCAATAGGATTTGGTGAATTAAATTCTGCTCTAATGTGCAATTCCCTGAGGAGCCTTTGTAATGACCTGTTACCTGCCCTCCTTAGGGTGGTTTGATACTATCAGCCTCAAAGGACCTTGGATGGTTTCTCAGCCAGGTTTAATTCTGCCTCCTCATAACCCAGTCCTCATTTAATTGAGAAATATGTAAGGGGTTGGTCCACCAGCTATCTTGCAGTCCTCCTCTGTGTCATTGTGCTTAATCTTAGGGTATATCTTAATCATAATTGCACAGATTCAGACAAGGAAAGATAGTGTTTGTACATAAGTTAGCATAATGACTGGATCTAGAAATTAGTTCAGTATCACAGTGCTGCTGAAACGCATGGGAATTAGTCACTCAAAGATGGAAAAATCACAAGCTTACTTTTTATTAGATTTTTTTTTCCATTTTACCTAAATATCAGAATATGAAACAATAGTTAAAATGTATCAAATAATGGAAAAACAGCTAAATAGAAGTTATATTTTGGTTTCCTATGCCTTTTGATGCAGAAATTAGGATGCCATTTTGGGAAAGAAGGGAAGGAAAGAGATAAATTTTTCAATGAACTTTCACCAAGTCAAACTACATTTTTTGGAGTAGTTGGGATCATGTGACACAGCTGGAAGTTATGATGGTGAGGAAGATGCTAAACATCACTTTGTTATGCAGATGATAGAAATTTGGCCTGTGGACATGGCCAAAATCCCTGTAGCCTGATGCAAAACCCAAATGATGGTATGCTAAAACAGACTTGGAAACTATTTGGCCACAGAAAAATTTACATCTCCCTGGGTTAACGACACAAGGGAGAACAGTCTCGTCCTGTTGCCCCAGCTTTCTAACTACTTGTGATTTACCTTCCTCACTGGGATGTTATCAAGCCAGCCCAAACTCCTCCCAGATTCCTGCCGACTGCGGTCCCTTTACTTCTGATGCTTAGCAGCTTTTCTGGAGAGTGTCTCGATGGGACAGTCTTTGTACTGTAAGACGATCCAGCCGTCAGGCAGGAGGTTTGAGCATGCCTGAAGAATTTGGGAGAAGGGTTTCTAAACTTCACCATGCATAAGCCATGTGAGCATATGGTCATAAATCCTCTAAGCTTGGGCACTTAGTGGTGATACAATAGCACTTGATGGACTCCTCTGGATAATGCTGCTGTAATATACGTTGGATACAGCAGGGAGAGACTGGAGCCTCAGGGTCGGCTCTGCGGGCTTTGCCGACTTAGGCAATGTGGCAAATGTCCACTGTACACACAGACAGCTCCAGAATGCAGCGATACCTCTGGGCAACTGCTTATTGAACCCCCTGACAGAGACATAACGCTCTGCAATGCCTGCCCAGAGGAGTTTTCAGGAGAGGAGACCTGATTTCCTCACAGTGCAGCTGAGAGCTTTCCCCTTCCCTCCCTCTCATTCCCTGGCTGAAGGCAGAGAGCATCTGTGTTGCCATTTGTGAGTTGTGCTTCAGGGAAGAGACAGCAAGATTCTGGTTTTCAAGCCGGGTGCTGTGTATCCGTGAGCATCAGGGACCCAGAATACCTGCCCTTGTGTCAACAAAAAGATATTACTAAGGATTGTTCTGATTTGCTTCTATCTCATTACAAGCTGATCACGGCAATTCTTACTAGGGTTTTCTGAGTAGCACCACCCCCTTCCTCCCCTCTCATATGTCCTGGGGATGAAGGGGCTAATCCTTTACATTAACCAGCCCATTAACTATTGTGCCTGTAAAAACACCCAGCCTGTCACAATTACTCCTGGCTCTGTTCCCTTCTGCCCATCAACTTGATCGAAGATAATGTGTAACGGGATAGCACAGCGCTGCGTGCTGTTGACACTAGGAAGAAAGATCCCAGGGCTGAAGTGCCACTCAGGTTACAGATGAGCTGGAAAATCCACCCACTCATGAGGGTGGTGACAGCTTTGTATACAAACTCTTGCTGCCTGTGATACTGAGATTGCCGAGGCTGAAATTCTGCAAGTGCTTGACGGGCAGGACTTTGACAAGAGCCAACAGGGAGAGGGGCTGGGTGGATGTCACTGGAGGTCAGCTGGGTCATCTCTTTTTTAAACCTTGATGCTATAGCATAAGTGGAATAAGTTATCGGCTTAAGATAAATCAAACAAGGATATCTGCTTACCATGCACCTCATCCTTTTTGTCACTCAGTACAAAGGGCAGACTGAGAAGCTAAACATACAACTACTTTGTAGTGACCACAGGTTGTGCACATCATGATGCGGTTAGATGAATTTCTGCAAGCCATGACTGAGATGCCTGGCAGTCTACTGCAGGAGCTGGGGAATTGAAGCCAAACCACTGGGCATCAGCCAGGTCATGCCCAGGAGCCCTACCCTGTCCTCTTGGTTCTGACTCTGGGGTCACATACACCATTGTGTCATCTCATATCGATACTTCTATAAATGCTTCAGTGCAGGATTCAAATATTGACATTTCTTTCTCTCTCTCCTCTTCCTCTTTACTTTGTCCTAAGAAATGTGTTTTTCATGGGAAAAAGTTAAAATGTCAACTTCCAACCTGAGGTGCCTCAGCTCAAGGCAGAACATTTCAATTTTATCAGCTGGCACAGAGAGGTCTGTTTCAAATCATCTTTGACAACATATTAAGCTGCATTTCTACCTCAGATCGGAAATGGTCTCCCCACTGGGTCATTCCCTTTCTCTGGAAATGAAAGTGCTTTTCTCCACCTGAAAACCAAGTACATGTAAAACAGGAGAGTGGGTGAATCACCGGGGCATGAACTTGACTCAGGGGGGAGAAAGAGGCATTTGGATTTTCAGAATATACCAACAAAGGAACAGTTAAATTCTCACTTGATGTGAAAACTGGCATTGCAACTAGCTTTACTGAACTGAAATGCAATGTTACATCTTCAGTATTAATAAAATATTTTGTTTTGAGTAAAAGCAAGCTTTTTAGAATTAATGTTCTGTGAAAAGGTTCAAAATGTCCCCTATTTCATTTTTGGAATAAAACAACTTCAGGAAAGCCAGGACTTTCTTGAAGGACAGAAATACTGCAGTGCACTTAACTTTAACATTTATATGACAGCTGACAAAGCATGACTTTAATGTTGGCTGGGATTATCCATGAAATTGTAGCAGTAATATAAAATAAAGGCTTCTGAAGTACTCTGGGCTGAGGTTGCTTTCCTGGGAGGGATGAAATA
Organism: Anas platyrhynchos; assembly: GCF_047663525.1. Taxonomy (NCBI): domain Eukaryota; kingdom Metazoa; phylum Chordata; class Aves; order Anseriformes; family Anatidae; genus Anas; species Anas platyrhynchos. The sequence continues at coordinate 157,227,240 of NC_092588.1, forward strand.
TGCTGGGATTAGGTGTAATTTTTAGAGTATAAACTCACAGAAAAAAAAGATTATCCATATTTGGATAGAAGAAGTCCACCCAAACTGCCTATAACTTTTTTTTTCTTTTTTTTTTTTTTCATGCATGCACATTCATAGCTGGTACTGTATAGCACAGCACCTCTTACTAATGCAGAGTGAATTGGGCAACAGAAAATCATTTGTCACTGGGTTTCTGGGGACTCCGCACCATCTCTGAAGGGTCATTCTATGATCTGTGCATTTCCATTCCTTTTTGGATTCCCCTGAACATTTGAGAACTCTTTCTTATTGCCGCTATCCTTTTGAACTCAAAGTATTCTGAGATTAAAGGAAGTGCTACAAACACAGTCATAATGCCAGCACAGAAGATGTTAATGGTTTCACTATGAATGAACAGTCATAATAATAATAATTCTTGGACTGAAACAGGTTGAAAGGTAGGGTTCAGCAGGCCAGAATGAGTTTATAGTGTCAGGAATGCTGTCTGGCCTCAGAGAGGTTATTCTGCCAGAAATAGTTCTCCCCATCTCTGGGGTCAGAGTAGGGGGAATATAAAATTCAGAGCACGTTTTGTAAAGAACTGCTCAGCACTTATGTGTTCTGGTCAATAATTCCTTACTCAACAAAGGCAGGTCCAAATGTCTGAGACAGTGGACTCTAAATGAAATCCTGTGTTCTATGTCTAAACAAGATGAATAACCAGCAGTCCTGGATTGGTGGTATCTTTTCTGCACAACTATCTCTGTTCATAGTAGGGAGGTATGTTCCAGCTGAAAACCTTTAGGAGCATTTGTGAATAAAGCAGCAAATGCAGTGAGAAAACCTAATAACCTGACATAGATAAGCAACCCTATGAATAAGAAGGAAAAATACAATTATATAACCTCATCTTAGTTTTAGCACTTTTGGAAGCCTGTTCGAAATGACACTGGGTTACCTTCTATTAAGCTAGCACACCCAGACTTAACTAAAAGAGTATGGGGACTGTTGTGACTCCAAGATATGACAGATAGGATAGAAATTATTTTGAGATCTAAGCTTCTCAAAATCTCAGAAATGGCTTTGTATACCCTAGTTAATATCTATATTATTTTTTTTAGTGATGCATATGCAAACAGAAGGGAATGTCAGTGAGTGTATGACTACCTAAAACAAGATGTCTCTGCTTTGTTACTCCTAACTTTATATCAAGAGCAGGAACCCTGTTTTTTTGCCCCTGCCCCATCACCCATGAACAGCTAATGGCTCATGACACAATGCCAAACACTTCTCTTCAACATTTTGGCTGCCAACCAGCTGCTCAAGTGAAGTATAGTTAAAGACTCAAGCACAAACTTGCTGGTTTTGTTTTATGTGTAAAGAAGGGCTTGCCTTCCTAGGAACTTGTCTTATTTGCTTTTCTGTATCTGTATTTTTCCCCAGCTCTGTGTCTCCAATCTAATAAAACCCACTGATTTACCCTTCAATCTTTGCTGATTGCCCTGTTGCTGTGAGGTCGTATTTCCCAAAACGAGCAGAGATGTTGCAATACAGCATGATGAAACATCTGGAAATTGAAAACTGAAAAGCAGATATTGCAGGTGAGATGCACCTTGCTTCCCTCTATATTGGGTGTACGGAGAATTACGCTCCTAGAACGGACATCACAAAACCAGAATTACAGGTGATAACTACTCTAATCAGAGGGAAACTAAGAGGAGAGATGCAGGGAGTTTGGTGCTGTTTCAAGGCTGTAATTATGCATAGGAGCTTTGGAGGAGCTATTTGCAAAAGATATTTATATTTTATTTTTGATACCAGAAACAACTAAACAGTGGGTTATGCATCCAGAATCAGCTATGCTGTCTGTTTTACAGGCCTCATAAATCTTGCAAACTTGATGCAAACTAGCAGGAGAGATGAGAAGCATTCACTTTCAGACTGGAGCTTAATTTTTAGGCTGCTTTTCAAGTTTCTGCAGTGATTAGTTCAAAGCTACTTGTAGGAACTTGTTGACCACTGTGTTGGTCTTTGAAAAGGGTATATTCCAAGTGTGGTGGATGCTATCTGTAGAGGTACTGCTGCAGAATTAAGTGCTAATGTGTCTCTTTTCTTGCTATGAGGAGGAAAATAGGTGTTGATCACTCTTATTATTTACTTTATCATTTGTTGTTTGCAATTCTGGTGAGCTAAGGAACAATGGGCAGTGCAGGTATAGGTAATAAAGCCAATTTAGCTCCAGAGATCTCAGTGTGCAAAAGGAGAAGGGTGAGTGTGTCTTTATGTGTGTGTGTGTGATGGGGGAATGGATTTGGAAAAGAGAAGTAACACTTCTTTTCTCTTTCTCTAATGCAAAGCAGTAGCATTGCATTACAAGCCCTTCAGCCTGGAGACTGTAGAAACATGGAACCTTTTGCTTCTCAGCTGCTGGAATTTAACTTTATTGTTGTTCATTTCTATTCCTTTAATAAAGAATCCTGAGTTGAACTCCTTGCATGCTTACTGCACTCTGCCTTTGGCTGGCTTACTCAGGCTTTCCCTTGTAAACTCTGGAGTGAATTGTTTAATCTGCTGGACTGGAGTTAGAGAAACCCTGGAGCAGCTCATTCATTCACTGGCGAGGCTGCATTTCTGCTCTGCAGTGGCTGGGACAGCCTACGCTTGCTCCTTGACTCGGTAAGCTATCCGTTTCACTGGCTGGTTCAAGCCGCGTGCTCCCTGCATTCTTTTGGTCACAGGGGCGTAGGAAACGATCTTACCGCTCAACTTATATAATGAAATGTCCTGGCAAAGCCAACCGTGATTTTGTCATTAAACTTCGATGCCTCCTCTCTCAGCCCTCCCCTCCTCCCCTTTCCTGCCTCGAGTCTATGCTTGTAAAACCGGCAGTGAGCCTGCCACAAAATCATTAATCCAGCAAGGTAGGGAGGTCTGTACACATACATTGCTGACGTGGGCTTTCATCGGTGTGTTTGCATGGCTTTCCTAGCCTGGGCTTTCCCCTTAAGGGCTTGGGAATGAGTGGTGGTGGACCCAGGCGAAGACTTGGCCCGCCAAAACACAGGGCTTTGTGGTTCCAGTAACCACTGGCTCCGAGTGAAGACAGAAAGCCAGGGGGGAGGAAGGAATTTCCACCGCAGCACTATGTTGGTTTTGTGATTCAATACAATCAGCGTGTGTTTTTTAACTAATTTATTTATTTATCTGTCTAGAAAGAAAATGGAGGCAGTTGTCCTACAACGGAGAGAAGCTTTGCTCTGCAGAGCCAAGGACAAACTGCACTGAGGTTCCAACCTGCCACGGCAGGAAATGGGCAATTGGGAGACCCATAGCATGACTGCTGCTGAGCTCCAGATTGCTCAAAAAATGCATCCCACTTGTATAGTAAAGCCAACAAAACCATAGGGTTAAGGAACAGGTAGGCTCCCTTTTCTCTAAAGCCCAAGTGCTGGTGATGAATCCATATATATATATATATGAAAAAAAAAAAGCTATGGAAAAACTGTTGCCTCACATTACTTTAATCCTCCATAGTTAGTGCACAGTAACTTGAGTTTTGGGGTGGTTTAAACCATCTAGAACATCACCTTATGGTGGCTTTACAGAACAAACAGGATTATTTTCTACTAGTGCACTCCCTTGTGGCTGGAAGCTTTCTGAAACTTTCTGAACAGACTGTTTCTGCCTTGAAAATACATTTTTTTTTTTTTTTCACAAATAAAACTTTTGAAAAAAAAAAGGTGGGTTTTAGCAGGTTGCAATTTGCAAACATATGTGTGAATCTGTGCATATGCAAATGTAACATTTTGTAGGATGGAAGTGTTCTGTCTTAATCTTGTCAGAAAAGAGAACTACCACTTTTCACACTATCATGACCTTTTATTTTGAAGATTGCTTTGTATGTCATAATAGTCATTATAATGTTTTAAATTATTATAGTAGATTATGTCTATTTCTTACATCTGAAAACTTTTGATTTTAATCCAAATTGTTATGCCTTCTCCCACCAAAAATAAAGTATTTTTTTAGATTATTTTGATATGATTGGCAATGATTTCCTTTTTGAACATTATGAACTATTTTATAAATAAAAGTTCATGTCTTCATGCAGATGTAGCAACAGCTCAGATGCAGACAAGACATATGCCACTTTTCTGCTTATGGTGACCATCAAAACCTCATTAACTATGGGGTGGAAATTACACCGTATGACCTAAGAATGTGCACTTTTGCCATGTGTGCGTAATAGAAGCCTTATGTAAGACGAGTGCACAGTGAGGGTTGAGAACTGGCTGGGTAGCAGAGCTCAGAGCGTTGTCCTCAGTGGCACAGCCCAGTTGAAGGCCTGTGGCTAGTCGAGGGGAGGGATCTTATCAATGTGTATCAATATCTGAAGGGAGGGTATCAAGAGGATGGGCCAGACTCTTTTCAGTGGAGCCCAGTGCCAGGACAAGAGGCAACAGACACAAACTGGAACACAGGAAACTGCGGCTGAATATTAGAAAATACTTTACTCTGAGGGTGACAGAGCACTGGAACAGGTTGCTCAGTGAGGCTGTGGAGTCTCCTCTAGAGGTATTCACAACCCATCTGGATATGACCCTGTACAACCTGCTCTAGGTGACCCTGCTTGGCAGTGGGCTTGGACTAGGTCATCTCCAGAGGTACCTTCCAACCTCAACTATTATATTGTTCTGTGTTTCTGTAAATACTGATGATATTGAACCTATGAGGTCTTTCTCTCAGCAGCATAAAGTAGTAGAGTCAAGGCTAGCAACTAATCCATTCTAAGGATAAAATATTCAGTAGGAAGTAAGATTTTACTTAATGCTACAACACTACCGAGAGAGGATATACAAACTAAGGTCAAAGGGTATGGAGAAGGATTAGAGCTACGCATAGTTGTGAAATATGGAAATCCTGGTCTACTTAAGGGACCAGAAGCAAGAGGATATTCTAAACATGGCTTGCTGCCTGGATGGACTTCTTCTGCACTGTATCAGAAAGACACATCCTGAAGCTAAATAAGGACTTAGTTTCAATGCGGGATTGTGTGAGTGAAAACTAGCTTCCACATGATCATATCTGAATACAAATTTGTGCCTTTTGGGATATTCCATGCTGTGGAAAAAGGGATTGGTGTCTGATGATTCTGGAGTGTTGCATCATGTATCTTATGGAAAAAGATGTCTTAGGAAAGAGATAATTAACTAGCAAGAAAATAGACAAAGAAAGAATAATGCAGAGTAAGAGCAGAGGTGACTTTTTTGGAGAGATGGAAAAGTAAGAGAGGTAATAAATCAGGACATGAGAATAATGTTCTTGATAAGTCTCTAGATGGAAAGGAGTTGAAATAGTCATAAGCATTTCAGCTTCAGCAATTGCTGAAATGCAGCTTTAGATGGAATGCAAGCTTAGCTGAAACACTGAAACTTCCCAGAGTACATTACAGTACTGATAAAGACTAAAGAGGACGGGGAAGTTCAGGCTCAAACCTGTCATGTATTTGACACTGCCTCACTGGCACAACTCAAGTCAGTACTAATAACTAGCCTGATGTGAGGCTGAACCCAGCCTGCTTAGGGCTCTTGAGGAGAGTTTAAACATCCCATATGATCTCCTGAGAAGACACTGCAGAAACTCACCCTTTTTTCTTGGCCAGCAGATACAGGAAAACAGCTCTTAATAATGTCTCTGATGAATGATGGTTACTCCTTCTACTGACAATTTCTGTCTAAGACACAAATGCAGAATTTTTTCAAGCAAATATAATCCCATCCAACGTGCTCTATTACTGCTCATGGTACATTACTACTCATGAGGAGAGACTTTGACGATGAAAGCTCCCATAAAAAGCTACATTATGGGCAGATTAGTGACTGGTATAAACTGAAATCTCCAGAGATGTTGATTCACTCAAGCTGAGGATATATCCATCTATTTTCTGCTTGGAAAATTAGACAAATGGCAATGTACATGAAGGCCCAACCTTGTCTGGAAATGCCATCTGGTAAAGGTAGAGTAGCGCACATGGCAATAGCTGAGTGGGTGATCACAACCACACAGTGATTACCAAAGGGAAAAAGGTGGCCTTCCCTTAGCAAGGATCTTCTGCTGATTTCCTAACTACTCTCTTATGTGTCTCAAGAGGAAAATGACTGTGAAAGAAAACATTCATGCGCTTGTCTGTTTTTTGATCCTTTTGGGTAAACAAGGATCTCCAAATTTTTCATCTGTAGCACATTTCCATGTAATTTAACAGCAGTCAAGCCTGTTTGTTGAAATTGTCTTTTTTTTTTTTTTTCCTTCTTTTTTTCCCTCCCTACTATTTCTCTCCAGAAACACTCACAAAAGCTCCAATCCTAATTTCCCAAACTGCCTCAGCCATGATCCTAAACTGCAGCACTGCTAAGCCTCCTGTTCATATCAGCACCTGACTTGGAGCCCAGGGAGCCAGAAAGCTTTCCTCTGGCTGCAGACCCAAGCACGGGGCTGGTATGGGCTCAGCAGTGACAGGGTCCTCCTAGCATCCCCTTTCGTATCCCCTCACCACCGTTGGTACAGGATTTGCCTCCTTTCCTTCTAGTAGCAATGTACAGGGTTGCACCATCCTGCTACCCCATAAACAACAACACAATGAGCTTATAACTTTAAGCCTCCAAATGAAATAAGAAGCTAATTTGCCCCATCTCAGTGCTTGCCATCTGTAAGAATTAGTCCCAGGGGGAAATGAATAGAACCATTATTCCTACTGTGCTCTTGACTGTGTAATTCCTACAGTGGTGAAACAGTAGACAGCAAGAGGAAAAACATAATACTTGTGTGACCGGCCTGCCATTGGCTAGGCGAGGTTGTGTGTATCTTGTTCATGAAACGAAGAGTCGGGCAGACAGCTTAAGGGGTGACAGACTTCAATGTCCAAAATGCTTCTTAGGCACCAACTAATTAAAGCACTGTGTGGAACGGATAACAGAGCTAGGAGGCAAGTTAAAGGTTCATTTATTGATGTCTGAGGCTTGTGAATGACTCCGCTGCAAACCATGGAAAATACCGGCCTGTGACTGCAATTATATTTATGCTCCCTCAGAAAATCTCTTGCTCCCTTTCTATGTCTCCTGTGTTCTCCTTTTGTTGGAGATGATGTTAAAAGTGAAGCATGACGGCCCGTTAACCCTCACTGGTCTCCCCGAGCAGCATTGTTCTTGCCAGGAGAGGTTGGATTCTCCTCTGGTGGAAACTGGCCCCATTCCCGTTTTATACTACGTGAGGATGTGGCCTCTAATTTTTCAGCTGAGTCGAGCCCAAGCCATGAAGTAAAAGGTTCATAAAGTAAGATTTTCCAGTCTTAAGTAAACGTTACTTTATCTGAGAGGAATGAACAAGAATGAACGTAAGCACAAGGAGGAGAGCAGTGTGTGATACTCCTCTCCTGGGTGGCTATCCGAAGAATAAAATGGTTGCTGTCCCTGAACACAACCAAATGAATGCTGCCTCTTGGAAAGGCAAAATTTGTGACCAAGGGAACACTGAGGAGCTCAGCCACAAGCAAAACTTGCTATCCAAGCAAATAGAAACACATTTATCCCTTCTGTTTGAATCAAGGAGTGAGGCACAAGGAAATTCAGTCTGTGTGGTACAAATCTTCCCAGTATCATACCAGGAGTCCCAGTTCAGGGACTTTGCACTAAAACCACTTAATTTTCCTTGTCTTATTTATTTTGATTCTGTTTGGACTTTGGCAATGAAGAAAGGTGAGTCTACTCGTGTCAGGACCTTCCTAATCTGGGGTACGTGCACCAGTTCTGTATTCAGAATGAAGCATCAATGAGCCAGGAGAAAAAAAAAGAATAAAAGGGTCCTGGGGATGTCGCCCCTGCGTATGAGGGAAAGGCTGCTGTAAGTAGGAGTGAGGGACTCAAATCTGAGGGCCAAGTAAAGTAATAAGCAGCTTGATAAGCAGCTTTTCTTGTGCAGCCCAGCACCACTCCATGCAGGCACTGGTTCGTGCCAACTTTTTGCTGCTGACATGATTTTTGTTATGATTTTTCATTATATACATGTATGCGTACATATATATAACTTTTTTTTGTTGTTGTTTGTTTTGTTTGTTTGTTTTTAGAGACACCCTGTTGCTGTTCAAAGACAATAACTTCACCTATGCTGCTCTTACTATGTCTTTCTTCCTTTTCTTTTCTATGTCTTTGCTGTTCCCATTTGGCTTTATACCTTACTCTGAGATACTTGGAATTATCCATCTCTTCTCCCTTTCTGTCTCCCTAAATCAAAGCCTTTGAGCATCATGTGTTCATCAATACCTTTACCTTCCTGTGCAAATCCTGAACCTCTCTGCATCATGCTCTTAGTATTTGCTGTGGGTTTGTTCTTTTGCTCCTCTAATTCCAAAAAAAGTACTGGAAGTAACAAATCATCTCAACCACCTTGGCGATCTGAGCAAGAAGAGGAAGCAGAGACTGTGTCCTTAAACAAACCACTTCACCCCACTGTGTCTCATTTATTCACCTCCCTTTTTCCCTTGCACTGTTTTTGGAAGCTTCCAAAGACAAAATTGTACATTATTTTTTTTCCAAATGAGTCTTCATTTTACACAGGAGCTCACTGTGCTTCAGTGCTACAAGTTGCAATACAAGCTGAAAGACTGTGAAAGATAGGAAAGTGTATGTCTGAATGAGGGCATGCCAGCCACCAAGCCCACAAGGGCTTCCTGGTGGAGAAAACAGACAGGCAGAGCATCAATATGTCCTTTATCTACAGTGGACTGTAAATATTAGTTTAAGACCAAACACTTTATATTCTGAAATAAAGAGGATCCCAGTATTTACATGGAGAATGTAGAATAGTAGCAGCAGAAAGGAGATTAGCAACTTCTGATGTGTTTTACTGAGACATAGCATATTTGGCACTTTTTTTTTTTTTTTTTTAATCCGGTGGTGAGAAATCAAGTCTGAATTGCAGTGGAAATGGATCTGCAGCATTATGGTTCCTTGGAAAAGGTCCAAATCACCTGCAAACCCTGACTTTTCCTGCTCTAAAGCTCAGCAGAAGAATTACCTTCAATGAAGAAAAGGCTTCTTGAGCATAGTAGGCAAGTCAACAGGACTTGCTAGCTTAACAGCTGATCTTACATCACTTAGATTTTAGCGGCCAAGAAGCGAGGTGGTGGTGTTTTGCGTGAATGATCTGGTAGGGGAGAGCCACATTTAACATCTCCTCCAAGACCAGCAACAGCTTCAGAACCTGAAAATGGAAGCCTTAGCCAAATCGGTTGCTTATCACACTAAAAGCTGGTAAGGGGTGTTTGAGGGGTGCTAGTGTATATTGGATGACTGGAGAAGGAAAAAGTATTGTGCTACTGACTGAAGAAAAGTACTTTGCAGCCAATTTGCACAGTTATAGCTGGTTGCCATGGTGTTCCTGCAGGAGTGGGAGTAGATAGGAACTTGCTGTGGGATTTGCAAGTTCTGACGCCCTGAGGTCTCTTTCTCCATCCACCCCACACAGCCGTCCAGCTACTAATTGTGCAGGAGAAGCTTACCAGATCCACTAATGGTGAGCCAATAGTTTACTGGGAAGGGACCAAGACAAAGCATGGATTTTATAAAAGACAACACCAGCCCTATTGATTCTGTACTTGCAGCAGAAACCACATGGATGTGCACATGCACACGCAGTGGAAAAACGGAGGCTGGATTGCTCTGAGATGCCATTACGTTAACAAGATGGCTACCCGCAAACCTGTGACCCAAAGTCATATGTTCCTACTGGGAATATCACAGCACAGAACATTACATCAGCCCCACACAGTTCTTTAAGAACAGCACTGCCTTTCCGCTCGGCACTATATATTCCTCCCTTTCGTCTCTTGGAGAATTCCCAGAACCGCTAGTTCTAGGCACGAAATTCTGCGTCCAGATCCTAAAGCCAGCTAACACATCCCACAGAACACTTGCGTTCAGATGGGTGGACAACATCATAGGTCATGGAAGTCCAGCATAGCCTCCTCTGTGCCAACCCGGAATGGTGACGGCAGATAGCAACCTTCACAGCTCGAAACACAGTAATGGGAAGACGTGGAGGTGGAGCTGAATGAAAGCTAGGCATTGATGAAACCTCCTGCAAGAGTGAAAAGGTTCAGCTAAAATGGGAGATATGGGATGTAAGCAGGCCTGTATTGCCCGGGTTATTTTAAAATACACTGTTTGCAACATATGGAATAATAAGGTTGACAGTATCAGATAAAGGGAACCTTGTGCCAGAACTGTCAAGAGATGTGATCCATTCCTGTTGATGAATTCCTTACCCTGATCCATACAATGTGCCCAGGTGGATGGTGTGGACCTATCCAGCCTGTGTGTGTCTCAGGATCAGTCTGCTGGGCTGCATTGCTGCCAAGTCACAGCACGTTTTCCTGTCTTGGGCCTTTCTTTGACAAACCACTGCCAAACACATGCTTGTGATAAAGTAACCAAAGCCAGATTCAAAATCTCTGATAAAAAACTTTGCTGAATCTGAATCTTTTACTCAATATCCACATGCTATTTGCAGTGGCCATTAGGTCTAGATTCAGACATTTTCAACCCATGTTTATAACTGATGCTCCTGACAACACCCTGACTACCTCTGTTGAGGACTGATGTGAGGGGACAATGGAAAGTGTCCACTCCCACCCCATAGGAGAAAACTTTCTTTCCCATGGCAGACTTCTGTATCACATGCATGAAGAATCATCTTCTCTCCATGCACTGGGAAAGGATTCAGTCTCTGGTACCGTTGACTGCTAGATAGCTTGGGTTATCATCACACTTTTCGTTATCAGATTAGGAGCATGTATCTATGAAGGACACTGCAGTGAGATGACAGCATTACCTTTGGGGAAACTTCTCTGCCACCTCTGAGTTTCTCAGACTGATGAGGGCGGTGAAGCTTGTCAGCCAGCACAGATAGAAAATCAGCCATTAGACACCCCATGATTAGGGCCCCTCTCATTATTTTAATTTTGGTTTTGCAGTGAGACAAGCTGGCAGCCTTGTGCTGTGCTTGGCACTGCAGAATAGTTTAATAATCACCTAATAAAACTTTTCATCTGGCTTCCCACATCCCCTCCATGCCCCAGACCCCTGCCCTTCCCTGCACTCTCTATCAAGGATGCATAGTCTTTCATAAAGCACAGCACTGCTATAACAGCCTTCCTCTCACTTGCTAATGCTGCAAGAATTCAGGTATTTGAAGGCATTATCATAACTTCACTCTTGCTAATCCAAGTGCAGATAAAGCTATCAATAGTAATTTTCCTTCCTGAATTTGTACTGATTCTATGGGGTTTCTGCCTGTGTCCAATAGGAAAGGAGAATCTGGACCTTGATTTTGTGTTTGGTCTACAACACTGTGGAGTAGTCCTGTGTGAGTGATACTTGTACTCAGATGGCTTGAGCTGACTTAATAACCTTGACTCTTCTTGGTGGTGATGTTCCAAATGAAACCCCAGACTTTACAGTCTACATTCTTCTAAGGAAGACATGAAAACAAGATACCAGGCATCAGATGTTAAAGAGTGCTTAGCTAAATAAATCCCCCTCCTCCAAAAGGACTTTGGATCTTGTTTGTAAACCATTTTCCTACACTACTACAATTTTTATCTCTCAATGTTTTGATTGAAATTAGTGTATATTCTGGCCTTGAACAAAATCACAAATTTGTAGTCCGGAATACAGAACAACTGCAGCATGGGCTGAACCAAGTCATAGTGCCTGCAACCATGTCTCCTATCAACTGCATATTACCTTCTCTTTATTACTCTCTTAATTGAAGACAACAGCCCAAGGATAAGTCCAGCTAAAGAGATAGGCTAACTGAAGAATTATTTTTTTTTTTTTCTCTCTCTCTCTCTTTTTTTTTTTTTTAATAAAAAAATAAAAAATGAACTATAGACATGCTATAACTTATGCTCTTTAAAATAACTGCAACTGAACAGCAGGTGACAGGACTGCTTGTTTGTCTTGTATCAGATGCTACCCTTTGGGCCAAATAGAGGAAATGGAAATTCTAACCTTTCTGACAGCAGTAAGGCCACCCCTATGAAAAAGGCATTTAAGAAGGGCAAGGCGAGGATGAGATACGGATACAGACAGTATGGAGACTGCAGGAAAGAGCAGAGCCCTGGCTGAGAATAGCTGTGAGCACAAGGGTGAAGCTTTCCAGCTCGACAAACACAAATTTCTTAGGGTGCCAAAGGGGACAATGAAGACATGTTTGCCATTCAGGCTTCCTCTGAGAGTTGCTGGACTGAAAGCAAGCTCATGCATAGGAACTCATCAGGCAAGTGGAGCCAGAAAGGGCAGGTGGAGAGACTTGTTTACAACTCTTTTTATTTCTACTCTCACCCAGTCTGAGTTTTACTCACTTAAAACTAGAATGAGTAGATAATTCTTTTTCACGTTCTGAGAAAAACTAGCTTTTGGGATGGAGAGTTCTTTTGGTGATGTTGGAGAGAGGTAGTGGCATGGGCTGAGGGATGAACAAGGCTGATTCCTTTGTGCACTGTGCTGGTTTAAAGCATTTATCAGCCCCAAACCTGATGCTACCTCTGAAGATATGCTAAAACTGGCTTCAGGGCTCCTAGCAGCAAACAAATAATGCTACAGTTCACTGAACCCCAGAATCAATCTGGCATAAATTTACTGAATTCATTCAAAAACTTCTCCACATTTTAATCTTCATAAAATGGATGTAGTTACCAAATTATACAGATCTTGTCCTAAGAAGACCTTTTTCCACTGAGAGCTAAGGAGACACGAGGGTTATAAGATCAGGTAGCTTTCTACAGCACAGACATATATTTATGTGACTTAAAGCCCACTGAATACAGTTTAAATCCTGAAATGCATGTGTGGACATTTCCACAAATGCCCATTTTAAGCTCTGCTGTGGAATTTGATAGCATTACTCATATGCTGAAAGCATGCAAAAGTTTTATTCGCCAGGAACACTCTTGATACTGTATCTGCTCTCTAGCAGAGGGAAGACAGAGATGGATACTGGGTCTAGATTTTAATTTGTCAAGGACATTGTAGAGTGGTGGCAGGTAAGTTACAAATAAATTTGGCCAAGTTGTGCAGAATACTCCCAGTGGTGTCCAAAGTGTACTGAGTCCTTAATGGATGGGCAGTCAGAAGGCCACAGATTTGACCCATTTTTCAGAGGAACACCTTCAGCTTTTCCCAGTAGTAACCTTTGACTGAAAAAGAAGTTCATTGCCAATTGAGGGAATAGCACCATTTTTGATGGACAGACGGGTTTTCACTAAGAGGAATCCTATCCAACCTCTGCCCTGGACTGACCCTGCTTGGTTTGTGAAATCGGAGAGGATCCCAGACCTAGATGGCCCAGCATGTGTTCAAGTGCACTTGAGGAATGCCAGCAGGCAGATAAGCTGGGTAAATGTCTAATAAGGCAAAGTTTCCTGCTCTGTTATTGTTTAAAACATATCTATAGGATCCCTTTTTAAAAAAAGGTCATTTTGATTTGTTTCCCATGTGCTTTTTTAAAAGTCAGTGTTTGGCATCTGATACCTTGTGCAATGTATAATCCCCATGGTCCAAAGAGCTTTAGAGCGCCAGGAAATCCAGAATCTTGGCATGAATCTGGGGCCAGCTCCCATAACACACGGCTGCATGACTTTTCTCTGTTTGTGGTATCTTTGTGACACCATGGTACGTGGTGTACTCAGAAATCAGCTGTGGGGTTTGCCTCAGAGACCGTGTGAGAGAATCCCCCCACCCCTCCCATCTAGTGTGACTTGAAGGAGCCCCAGACAAAGAGGGCTTGTTCTTTCAAAAGAAATAAATGATGACTGGAAAGAATAAAGCCCTGAACACTGCCCCCCTGGAGGGAAGGGGAAGAGAGGTGGTGGCCAAAGGAGTGATTGATTGACCACAACCCCTTGACACCTAAATGCATTATCTACAGTGGTATGTGTGTGTATTGATGCACTGTGCCGAAAGACAGGCAGTCCTGGAGGGGCAGCCCCATGCAAATTGTGGATCCAGGGATAAATTGCATTTATTATGCAACTTCACTTACATGAGCTCACTAATCCATCTTTTCTAGACTGACAGGCCCTCTTACATCTCAGCCTCTGAACAGCACGGCAGCTAGGGACATATTTAAGTTACTGCTCTTCTCTCTAAGCTTTCCCAGATAAAGCTCTCTCCACCTATTCCTCACCAGAGTGACCTGAAGCTCAGGACATGATCCAGAGTCTTTGCTTAAATGATATCCATGTGTAAGGAACAGCTGCACCACACAGGTAGTATTGAGCAATATTACTTTTGGTTTAGGGAATACACCCTATTTGAGGAGAGGATAAAATGCTGGAATTATTTGAACAAATGCTATCTCCTGTTCTAAAGACATAATAAATTTAGCTGTCAATGTTCTATGATCTGGTAGGAATAGACAATGGAAACTCGGCTTTGGGCAGGTGGAAAAACTTCTGATTCCCACAGGTTGAGGATCTGATCACCAGAATTTTCTACTGAATATTGTCTTTGAGGGAATCCACCTCAGAAGTATGCAGTCCCTGTTGATACTGCTGTGAGTCCAGACAGGCATTCCTTGCTGGACCTAGAATGTCTTTAAATACTAATGGGCAACATACTGGATTTCATTTGCACACACATAATAGCATTTCACAAAAGAAATATAAAAATGTCACTAGGTTCCATCTGTGCTTGAGATATCTGTTCTTCTTACTCTAAAAATATTATAAACTTCTATATGTATCTTTTTATTATTTTATTATTATTATTATTATTATTTTCTTCTTATTTCTCCTCTTCTTACAGAGATCGAATTCCAGTATGGAGGAACTTTAGTTTCCCACTGTAGTAACAGCAATACAAAAAAATCCAGATTATTGATTATCTCCTTCCTCTAGAAAATCCTCTTGTAACCATGACATATGAAGAACACCCTAGAAAGCAACGTGACTAATAAGTTATTGGTGCACACTGTGAACTCTCAGTTTAATGCTTTTGAGTAATAAGATCTTAAGATATTCTCATATATATATATACATATTTATTTTTATTTTTATATTTTTTTCCCCACACTATATATACCTCTAACCAGAATTAGAGACAATTCTCATAGAACAGGCCTGGCATTAAATAGAGGTGAGACTGGCAGCTGCCAATACTGACAAGAAACTGGTAATTGTTAAGAAAAATCAACATGAACTGGTGTTCTCTGGCCAGTTAAAAGTGGCAACTTGGGAAGAAATATGAGTATAAAATCTTTCCTAATTTGGGAGACTTAAGAAGTTATTGTAGGAGAATGATGAAAAACCGTGTTGCTTAAATGAGAAAATGGTCAAAAGCCAATATCTCCACAAATGTTCATCTCAATATGTGGATATCATTTAAAATTAAACACATCCTCAATTTCTTTTGGGACTTGTATACTAAATGTGGGATTCATCTCATCTGACTTAACTATTCATCTTAGCTGGTCAACTGAGTTTCATTTGATAGTCTATGGGATGGAAGACACATCTCTAAAGGGTGTTCCCTCCTTTCTGGAGGTGCTGTTTTCTTTCCAAGGATTAAGAAGAATGCCAAGACTGACTAGCTAAAATTTAAATGATTACATGGTTAGCATCCGAAGTTTCTAGACTTCCAGTAGAAAAAGTTGGGCAGTAACATTTCTCTCCTCAAACAATGAAGATAACCTGGTGAATAGAAAAGTGAGCATTTGGCATGTGGTTGAAAATAAATCAAGATATTGTAGCAATAAAGGTTATTGTTTGTACTAACAGTATTCAGGTTTCTAGGACATACTGATGATAAAATATTGGAGATAAATGTTAATATACGTTCCATTTTTGCTGAAGTAGCATAAAAAGTATATAAATTCATATTGCAGTTTAGCTGCTCACACATAGGTATTTCTCATCTACTAAGATGCTCTGAAGTATCTTTGACATAGATTTACTGGGAGACCTGCAACTTCTGGAGTGAAAATTAGAGCTTGGTTGGGAAAATGTGCAGTAGTCAAAATGCCATTAAATGTGGCACCTAAATCTTATTCCTGCAGGCATATTCCCAGCCTTTTTTTTTTTTTTTTTTTTTTTTTCCTCCCCTGTAATATTGCCAGGGACATCCTGCGTCATGTAATAAGATCTGGAGAGGCCTCATGCTGGAGAAGCTCCTTGAGCATACCAAACAAAGGAATCAGGAAACACATTTAATTAAGCAGGTGAATTCAAAGTGACAAAGTTTTAAGTTAAGGGAACCACATTATCTGTTATTCATTTTCTTGTATCTAGTTTGCTTTGAAATAGGACAAAATGAAGCAGTAGAGTGAGGAGTAATCAACAAAATTACAAAAGGGAGAGAAGTCTCTTGTGAATGAGCATCTTATACTTTAGTAAGAAGTCATAATAACTTATTTTCTATGAACACCACCTGCTCCAAACTCCTACCTGCCTTAATTCTGTAAAGCTGCCATAAAAAAAAGGCTCCTTAGCAAGCCCCTTGCTCCCTGTTACAGGTCTTTCCCCTGATTTTTCACATTGCATTTTAATTAGAAGTGCACCTGTGGTCAGAGACCACCCAATTGCAGCAGCTCCATTTTGCAAGGCTTAGAGTGAGCCCTCAGAGAGGACTTAGAGTGCACCCTTAAGAACCAAATGTAATTTTAAGCCCTCCAGATGTGTCTGCTGCACTGCTAAGGTAAGACTTGTAAGACTTGTGTATGGCAACCAACTCAGAGTACACCTGATTTGTGCTGTCAGAAAACTTTCTTTAGGAAAGGTGGAAGTCTTGTTCCTCCTATAGAGCTGCTATGAACCACTTTAGCTTGCAGATAGATGTTCAGAAACACCGAGCCTGAGCCCTCAGCTCTGAAATCCAAAGAGCTGCACTGAATCCACTGAAGCCCATTTTTCCCTTCCTCAAGAACAGACATTATATTTTACAGAATTCAATATCCCATTGAAGGCCAAACTTTATACTGTGTTGAAACTATTCTTGTCCTGCTGCGTGTCTGTACCCCCATGGAGGACTTGATTACAGGTTCCTCACTCCTAGGCAGCATCTGTTCCAGCCTCAACCTCCATGCTTTTCCTGTTCTCAAATGTCTGAATACCCTCACTAGTAGCAGTTGCAGTGAGTCTCCATTAGCACATGGGTGGGATGCTAACATTTTTAGTGTCAAGTGTTCAGCAGTTCCAGTATCAGATTCCAATCTCCTGCTCCGTGTCCATTGTTTTCAGGATGTGGCTTTGTTACAGACTGTGAAGGGAAGTGCAGAAGCAAAATACCTTCAGAAAAGCCATCCCAACAATGCTTCCTGCATCCTGAGAAGGAGAGACCTATCTTCCTAGGTTCTTCAAGTGATGCCAGTAACCGCCATGGAAGATTCTTAGACCGATTCCAGATAACTATATTTTCACGATGCTCCAAGCTTTTGAAACTTTGAGTTTTGTTTGGACCACTAAACTCTGTGGAGACTGAAACATGAGTAACAGCCCTGGCTTTCCCATGGTGGCCCACTGCTGCTAACAGTATGAGATCTGTGACATTTCCCAAACAGGATATGCCCTAATTCCAACAGTTGCAGCAACTATTTCAGGCAGTCCCAAGTTAAAGATAATCCTTACTTTCCTTGCTCAGGTATGACCAGCTACATTGTCTAACTGCACCCAGTATCTGTAGAATCATCTAACTTTATGCTGTCCTTCAGCTTTCAACAAGGAAACACAAAAACCATGTGGAATCCAGGAGATGAAAATTGTACCTCAAGGCAAAAGAACCAGAGCCTGTCCTTTTAATTCCAGTTCAACTCAATTCACATTAACATAGTTTCTGTGCACAAGTACAGAAATGTACAAAATATTTCCCATGAAACCACCATATCCAGGCTACATTAATCTCCCTTTTCCCATGCAGCCAACCTGGGGCTTCTTTGCCCTGGGACTGGACATTCTGAAGCTGCTGTGTTCTGGTGGGAAGTCCTGGCTAAATGGTCAAATTTTCCTTTTCCCCTCCAGATGAAATTTCAGGGCAGCAGAAAAAGCCATCTTCATGGAAAGTGGACCTGTCATTGTCTTACAAAATGTTCTTTGTTACCAGGAATCAATGGGTAGAACATACGAGATGGAGGGGTTTCTCTTGCCCTACTGTAAAACTGCTATGTGGAATGAAGGTTATGACTTCTGATGCACTTTTGTCCTTGGTGGCTTGCAAATGAGTGTCATTTAAGGGTATGTGTCTGACTACCTGTGTCTTTGGGCCATGAGGAAGGAAGATTACCTTCTTTAAAATGAACCAGAATGGCCAGCAATGTAAATCCCTTGCTACCCAAAGTATGGCAGCACAGTGTCTAAGTGGTCTGCAACACAGAATGCTACACTCCTGTAGTTGCAGATTTAACTTTGACAGCAGAAAAAATCAGTCCATCTTGACCCAATCAATTCAGGAATGAACTGAAACATTTTTGCAATATAGCTCTCCCTCTGTGCTATGATTCATATGACTATGAATCTCCCTATGCATGCTAGGACGAGGCAGCTCTGTCAGCAATGTCAGAATTAGTAGCAGTTGCAGGAAGAAGGGATAAATGTGCATTAGCTCAACCACAAGTCATTGGTAACATTCCTCCAGAGGAACACAGGAACCGGTCCATGACATCCAGCGCTCTGCTATCACAGGCAATATGATACCCATAATCAGTTTATTAAGCTGCATCTTAGAAATGTACTCACATAGTGGGGATAATTCCTTCCATTCCAGGAATCACTGGGTAAAGTTTCTAGACTGAGTTAAGAAAGGTCAGGTTAGATGATCATAGGGTGTCTGCTGGCTTCAATGTCTCAAAATCTCCGCAGGGATTTAGAAGGAGCCAACACATTTTCACTTGTAAGTTAGGATTTAAATAGAGATTTGTTAATGTGTTCCCCTTTCTTTCTCTCTCTTTCATTTGCATATCAGTTAATCAACATCAGTATAGAAATATTTTTCTTCCTTCTCTTCCTTCTCATTGCTGTGCCTCCTGTTGCTTCTTCCACTGTATTTCAGAGCTGTAACAACAGCACAGTAAAACAAAAAACTCAGCTACAATAGGGAAAGCAATGCAATTTCACTGCTTCCTTGCCTGTCACTCCCCCCCCCCATCCTGAAAAAAAAAATAAAAAATCCACCCTACAAAACAACAGAAGATTAAATATTTCATTATGAAGCAAAGAGCAGAAAATTGCAGGCTTGAAGTGTAATGCTTACTAGTACTTTCCTGCACAGTCTGTACCACATTGCAATCCTACCATCATTCCCCCAGGGGAGGCATGGAAACCATGGCAAGTCTGGGCTGGATTAGGGAGTGATGCTACTTTTTTCCCATGTATCCAAGAGCAATATTGCAATGGTGCCTTGAAGGTGCTTAGCTATGTAGATGGAGATACCGTTTCCCCTCTTTGTTGGAAATTGCATCTGGGTATGGAAAATCGTAGATGGATATGGAAAAACTTTCTGTAAGCTTTAATTGGTAAAGAACTGGAGAGTTTACAGGTACCTTCACAAACAGCCACTGAGGACTGGGAGAGGGCAAAACTGCACAAAATTCATTTATGCTGTGTAGTAGCAGTGTGCTCGCAGTCAGAGGACATCTGGGAACACAAATAAGGGATGCTGGTAAAACGTTTGCACTTCTCATTAATAAGGTGAGTACTAACCTGCCTCTACTAAAAACCAGGTGCCTCCTTTAAAGGAGTTTTTGTTGTTGTTTTGTTTTGTTTTGTTTTTCTGAAATTAGTTAAATTTCCATCTCATGCTCATATTGGGAAAAATAGCTTCAGTTTGATGCCAGCGACACTATTGAGCAACCTGGCAAAAGCCCATGGAAAAAAGCCAAAGCCTTCAAAAATAACAACAACAATAATAATACAATCTTCCAATTAGATTGTTGTGCCACTGATTGACATTAAGGTATTGGCCATGAGGTGCTGTGAATTTATGAAGTATCTAGTTGGTCTTGTCTGATTTGTTCAGCAGATTAGCCACAACCACTCTATGACTGAACACCAAGTTCTTTGCTTGCCCTCGATTTAAATTATTATTGAGGTCAACAGAGGTATACTGATCCAGGCCAAGTGAGAATCTGGCAGAGCAGTACCTAGTAATACAGTTACATTTTCCATTCTCTTTTTTTTTTTTTTTTTTTCCTTTTTTATTTTTATTTTTCAATGGAGAGTGCAAGTTTCAAAAAAGAAGAAATAGTTACTTCACATTAAAAAATAATGATTCAGCATTTTAAAGACAGATAGACAGATAATATGTTGGAACTTTTCTCTGTCTTAAATCAACACATTTTTGGTCAGTATGACACAAACATTATGAGCTGACACTGCTGAACTGTTTACAATGGAAGCCAAGGGGAGGCAAATCCTTGTTGCAGATGTTCAGGTGAATTCTCTAAACATTACGTTACAGATTCAGCCTCCTTTTTCCTGCTGTAGATAAACCTTTCCTACTTTTCCCTGCACAGCTACACCCTGACCTGAAAGGGCACATAAATAATTTCTTCACCTTCCTTTTATCCAAGTCTGGTGCTTGGACTGCAGTTTTTAATCTTCCATGTTGGTGTGGGAGCTGAACACAGCTCTCTTCCTTTTCCTATGGCAGATCCAAAGACTACACTTTTGGTATATCAGGATCGTGTCCTCTGGTCAGTCTCTTGCAGGCAGCAAACTCTTCCACTAAATTTCACAGCTATCAGGCAAGGCATGAGGACATCTCTCAGACCAAGTCCTTAAAGAGGTTTGTTCAGAGGAACAGCTACCCTCCAGACATGAGATGAGCCATGGTGGGACTTCTGGTCAGCCAGGAAGATGCTTGATGTAGAAGGAAACAGATGAACAATAAATTTTAGCATGGTCATTTTTGATGTGGGTATCTGAGAGTTGACCCACTCAAGGGGAAATTCTTCCTTGGAGAAAGGATCACGTAAATATTATGCAAGACCATGTACGGCTTTTGCATATGGGGTGTAATTAATTTCTATTATTTTGTTTCCTTCCTGCTCTATTTCAAGAAAAGAGGTTAAGTTGGATTTATTATTATTATTTTTATTTTTAATCTGTTTTGTTGTGAATGGAGAAACAGAAGATGACAAACACCTTGTGTTTGTGTTTACTCCTCCTTTTTTCACACTTTTCAGTCTCATTTACCCACACTGGAGGTGTGCATAAGTGGAGAGAATCACAGATTCACACAGAATATTAGGGATTGGTAGAGACCTTGAAAGATCATCTAGTCCACTCCCCCAAAGAAAAATGCAGTCTGGGATGGACAGTCACATAAACTTTGAAATCTGCAATTTTTGTACTGACTGTTACATTGACTGAGGTTGACTAGTTTAGATTCAGATGTCTAGATTCTAGATGTATAAAAATAGGGCAGATGAATGCCAGTCTATGTCTGAAATGTGTGTGGGGATCAGCAAGGTTATGAAATGTACCATCTGCTTTTTGTCTTCCCCCTTGGTGGCAGTTTGAAGGAAGGATTCTTGTTCCAGTCTTCAAGCTGATTTTAAAGAAAATAAGTGTAGCTATTGGCAGAAGGAAGGTGTTTGAGGGATCATGAGAAAAACTTATTTTAATAAAAATGTTATAACCTTATTAATATTACTATTGAAAATGTTCTGCAAGTAGTTATCAAGGTATTTAGCTTCCTGAATTTTGGATTTATTGAGATTTTACCACCAAAAAAAAAAATTAGAAGTGAAATTAATCACTATATTAAATTTAAAGTAATGAAGGAGAGAAATATCTGAAAATTTAGAAAAGAAGAAACAATAATCTCTATTAAGACCCGGGGAATGAAAACAATGGGGAAATGTCAGCATTGCTTCAAGAATCCTTTTTCAAACCTCCTTAGAACAAAAACAAGATTTTTTTTTAAGTTTAACTAAATCACCTTTTGATTTTAGACTTCTCAAAACCTTTACCACTGCAGGTTTTCTGGGGGATCTGGAAACAGGACAATTCTGCAGGAGGGGCTGTTTTTATAGTATATTTGGACTTGGGAAATAGAAGTCTCCAAATAATCTGAGCTCATGTGGATTTCTCATGTGGATTTCTGACCCACCTTTCAGTACAACTAAGCCAAATTCTCATCTGGTCTATATCAATGTCACAGGGGTACCTCCAACTTATACCCACAGAGGACCCGAATCAAAATATTCACACTCTAAAATGCAGATTAATCATCCAGAGGTGCATTAGTTGGCTACTGGTATTTCCCAAGAAGTTCAGTACATTTAAAACTTGAACAAGAAGATATATTTCCTCAAGTTCCAAGTCCTCTTTCTTTCTATTATCTTAGTGTGTCACCTAAGTGACCCTCTGATGGTAATACACATAAATACATCAGAGAAGTGCCCAGTCCATGATTAAATACCCTGATAATTCTGAGGCCCTCCAACATATAGTATTTCATTCTATCGCAAACACTGATGCAGTCAACCAGTAGCCACAATCAATTACTCAGAGCGGCTGCACTCATGTTCCTTCTCCAAAGTTTCTTGATTAGGTGCCAGCTGCTTTAAAGGACTATCACTTTCCAGAGCAAGAGAAAAAAGAACACTCCTACAGCAATATCCTCTAAAACAGATTTAAGCACACTGCCTGAAAGACAAGCTATGAAATAGCCTCATACTGAGCTCTCATGTCCAGGCCTGCTAACAAACAGTTAACCCTCTAACCCATTCCCCACCCCACTGAAGGGCAGAGAGAACAAACTTGGATAAAGCAACCAAGTGACTGGGAGCCACAACCAGTTCCAAGAACACTCCGGGACCAGAAAGCCCTGGCTGGGTAGGATTTCAAGGTCTTGTCCACAAGGATCCACAATTAAAATTTCTTGTGCTAAAGTTTCATGGTGAAATAAAAACCCTGAGATTCCAATGCTTCCCCCCCCACACTCCCCAAAACACTACTCACAATACAGCACGATGGAAGGAATAGAAAACCTCTAGCATTTTGGCAATCATCACTGCTCTATTTTACATATTTCAATACCATCTTTTGGAAGAGCTGTAAATCTTTCCTTGCATTTTTTTTTTCTCTTGTTCTGTCTTCAGCTAGCTTGGCGACATAATTGCAGTGGTCATGTTACTTGCATGAGTAGGAAATGATGCTTCAAGGGAAGGGAACTAAAAGCCTTTCTCTTCCCTTTTCTCCTCAGCCTTTGGGGTGTATTGATATACACAGCAACATGATAATGTAGCATAGTTTGTTTCCTTCTCTGCACCCTAGTTTCTCATATACACATATATATATATCATATATTTCATTGTGGCCTTCAGCTGTTATGGGATGTTATCTGACAGGCAAGAATCGGTGATTCTGCATGCTATGAATTCAAACATCATTCCCAGCTGGATATCCTATGCTGCTTCCAAAGATCATTATCTGTTCAACACCCCAAATAGAGCAAGCAGAAGGAGCACTTGGTCTCATCCTCCCCAGTTCATGCCTTGGGTAAGAATGAGGTGGTTTCTGGTGGAAGGGTTGAGGCCTGTTGCTGTCATTGTGGCCATCTTGCTAGTGGACAGATAGGACATAGTGCCTGTGCTTTTTTCAGCCCAAACATTATGGTTCCAGAAGCATGAGGAACACTCAGGGAGCAACACCAGAACTGGAGCTGGCAATAACTCACTACTCTGGGGATGAGTAGTGAGTGTCCAAATTTTAGGACAGCAGTTCAAGCTGAAAATGGCTCATGTCTGGTGATCCAGAAGGACACCAGAGGGTGCAGGTCAGTTTGCCAGACAGCATAATCTCAGAATTTCTTCTTCACTTATAAATGTATTTGCACTTCTTTGAAACTCCATAAGTGTTCTCTGCAGTCAAATCCTGTGCAAGTTGCTTTGAAAAGTCAAACAATGTTTCTAAAGATTTGTGGCGATTAATATTCAGGATTCATGAACATTACCCGCCCTCCCCTCAAACAAACAAACAAACAAAAAAAAAAAAAAGAAAGAAAGAAAGAAAGAAAGAAAGAAAGAAAGAAAGAAAGAAAGAAAAGGAATATATATATATTTTCCTTCTCAGTTGTAAAATGAACACACTTGAATCTCCTCTGAAAACATGATGGGATTTAATGCTGATTTTGGCTTTGCTTTGTACTCATACATGACAGCTTGACAAGAACTGTTGATGAATTTTCTTGTTTGATTTCATTTAAATGTCAAAAACCAGAAGATTTTCCCCCAGAAATGTTCCAGTCTCTCTGAAGTTTTCAATGGGAAACTCTCCTGCAGTGTAGGATGAAGTGGCTGAAGAGAGAGAATGAGTCATGTCCCCTCCAATTTAGAGAGAGGGGTCAGGTTAATCCCCTGTGATGCTGAAGAATGAATTTAAAGTTCCTCATTAGCATAGCTTGGATTTGTGACCCCAAAAAATTTCTTCTGTACCCTTTCAGTAATGAGTTCTTGGGTACCGTAGTACAAATTCTTCCCAAATACTTCTCAACCTGTCATGAAGATACTACGTGTTTTGAGGAAGGTACAAGCACGGTGTCCTTTTGAAAGCAGACAGCTTTACTCCCACATTAGCAGTCCGTGGGAAGCTCATTCCATAGCCTCATCCCTCTTTGGCAAGACCAGGAAGATTTCTGGCCAGCTCACTTACTAAGTGGTGAATCCAAGGTGTTTGGATTTGCTGTTGGCCTTCATTTCACGCTGACGTTCTCTCCGCTTCCCTTATTAGCTGTGTAATTAGGGAGGGTAAGAGTGCCTACAGCTGCAAGTGTCTTTTGAGATGTGATAATTATTTTAAAGAAAATCATGACAACCCATAGCTGGAAACTGTCTTAGATGGAAAGAAAATCATTGTAGCCTGTTTCACTGAGCATGTAAACATGTGCTTTGCTGATGCCCTTGAGGACTGTCCTAACTTTAACCTTGCTTAGCCTTGAAACTTTCTTTTGACTTTGTTTGGGACAGAAGCTTGTGGTGCAACACAGAATACCATGCCAATGTGTTTTGTTGAATGAAAAATCAAATAAATGGGTCGAGGAGGAAACCAGAAGGTAGGAGAAATCAGACATCACATTGTCTTGGGTCTTAGTTAAAATTTATTTTCTGTGACAAGCAGAGAGTTCTTCTACTGGGGAAATTAATGGAGCCATGCTTCTTATATAAATAAGAAAAGGATTTTTTGAGTGCAGCATTGCTGTAACTCCCCAGTCATGCACATGGTCTGCTGGGCTTGAGAAACTGTTCCATTTGAGCCTGTTTTCAGAAGAACTGAACAGGCATACTGGATGTCATATACACACATAGGTAATTGTCTCGGTCCCTCCTTTTGAATCAGAAGGTCAATAACATGCATGCTTAATAGAAGTTTAGAAAAGTTAGCAGCATAGAATAACTATAAACAATGAAATTAGGCAGCTTATCCCAGGAGGGCAGCTTCCTATCAATATCTCTACTGAGAAAAAAGCTGCTGTTTGAATTCAACTTTTTATTAGAGACCAGAGATCTCAAATGTGGTGGCATAAGGACAGACCGAAAGCCTCTGAAGTCCCACATAGAGCCAACAACCTTTTAGACTCATCACCAACCAACCTGGTATTGCACACCTGAAATTATGTGTGAGATTCATCGGGCTTCTGCATCTGAGCTTATCACTTCAGGCTCCCTTTAAAGTCACTGTCACGAATAGAGTCTGATATAAAATATGCCTCATCTTTGAGCAGAATCCTGCAATCATTCAGAAGAATCATGTTTAAAAACAAAACAAAACAAACAAACAAATAAACAAAAACAAAAATCATGTCTTTCCATTAGGTATAAAGGGAATATGAAAGGACCTAGAGGTATAAATTGTGAACATTCAGTATAAGGTGAGATTTGTTTCATCTTGTGCTAAAGACCATCCCCGTTGCCCCTTCCATTTCAATGTTCATATCTTCCATCCAGGGTATCTATATGTAGATAGAGCTTCAAAAGTGAAGGGAAGAGATGATGGATGTTACCAGTCTCATTCTTGGTAGCAGATGATACTTCCACACCAGTCATAGCAGAGCTTTACCTAATCTGTCTCTCTCTCACTTCAGCCACATCTGCCACAGCTGGTGTTTTCCATCCTGCTTCCCTCTGGGTGGGGTTTATTCCCAGAAGAGGATAATCAAGACTTTCCAGCCTCTTTTCCCAGCTGCATTTAGCCCTTTTGGTTTATAATGGCTCAAAACTCTTTCCAGGTCTTTATCAGGGCTTCCCCTTGTTTATAGCTACAGTCTGAGGTAGCAGGTCTTTCAAGTCCTTGCAAAGATTTTGCTTCCCAGTTTAATGCTGCCCTTCTCATAATCTCATTATTAACTCATAGCAATCACTCACGCTGAATTTACAGACATGCTTTTGTATGACTCATGTCAAGTGCTGGGATGGTTCACCACCCATACGTGGGAAAACTGCGCATCCCCCTGTGTAACAGCAATGTGCAGATGTAGTAATCACACTGCCTTAACGATTCACTTGCCTTAATTCTTATAACTCATCAGTAAACTGTTGATGAGCCTTCTGGATGGCCCTGTAAAATAAGGAGATTAAATGTCCTAAAGATATTAACTATTTTCAAAATCAAACATTCATAAGCAGACAGAGATTAGACTTTAATGTTCTTGTGGAGGATGCATTCCTCTGGTGAAAAACTGTGCTTTTTGCAAGCATTTTTACTCATTTTACTCATTTCCTCATACACCCAGGACTGGGTGAGGGACCATGGCAAGTATTGTAACTCTCTCTGTATGAAATAAAATGGCAGGGAGTATCTGCCTGCCTTCACTTTACATGAACTAAGCACTGTAAGAAAAGATCTCTGCCCAGGATTTGAGGCTTGGCTGCTTTTCACTCCATGCAGATCTAAGGGGAATCCTACTCGCTGGGCTTAAGTGTCAGCCCAAGCTTGCTGAAGGACCTGAACTCAAGCACTGGACTCGGGTTTACAGAGAAACATTTATGTGTGGTCACTATTGTGTGGCATAGGGCACTTTCTGGAGGCTGAGGTAAGCTAAGCTGCCATGTAGGCATCGGCTGTATTCCCAGCAGGCCTGATTTCTTAATCGCCTTCTCCAGTTATGTGACTCTAGGACTCCTTTACATTACCTGTGGAGGCAACTACACCTGAGCCAGGTCTACCTGTGTTGCAAACTCCTCAAAGAGCAAGCTTGGTCCAAGACAGCAATCACACCTCCCTTCTAAGGTTACTGTCTTTGTATTGTTGGCAGGGAGAGCCTATTAGGAATGTAGCCAATTGTAGTATTACATGTGCTGTTTGTCGAAGAAGAATTTTCTTTGCTTTCTCTAGTTTCTCTAGGAAGTAGCCACAAATGTCCAGTGTAAGGTTACTGGGCCCACGTGAAATTTTATCAGATTTTAGCAGCTATTTCTGGAATTACATTTTTAGGGGGGGTCTTTTTTGAACTGCAATGGCAGCAGCACAGGCATCAATTTTCATATCAGGGTTTGTTTTTTCCCCAGGGCTCCTTGAGGGAGTTTAAATTGTACTGAGATGCCAAAATTAGAAATGAAATACTGGGGAGAGGGCGTTGAATGGGGGCAGAGGCCCCATTTTTTCTCTTGGTCATATACCACAAACATTTTTTTTTCTAAATTTCAAAGCTGAATAATGATTAGGGTCCTCTGGGAAAAATACTAGAATCTGCTGTAACATTATACTGGAGTAAGAGATCAAGAAAAATAGAAATGTTGGCAGTGCCTATGTGTCCATTTGGATGCACCTATGAGTCCTTTCACGCTGGTGTTCTCTGCAGCACGTTCATCCAAGTGATGTGGAATTGCAATTGATTATCAGGTGCATTCCTCTCCCATGACTTTTTTTTTTCTTTTTCTTTTTTTTTTTTTTTTTCTTTATCATATAGGAGTTAATTTTACACTAGTTATTAGAAAGCTCTGAGAAATTACCAGATGAGCTCTGAACTTCGTAAAACCTATCAGTCTTGCTGACTCTTTCCTAGAAATGAAGAAATGTCTGCTGACTTAGTCTCCTTGCCTGTATCAGAAGTTTTATTTCTTTGCTCTGTTAGTCTGTGGGGTCCCTTAGGCCTTTTCATGGCTGAGAGAACAAAACACTGTCTCTTCTGTCTGTACTATGGTACTGGCCCCAAAAGAATATACTTTTCTGAGAGGTATTGCTATGCTTAAAAATTTTGAGGCCAGAGTTTACCCACAGAGTCTGTGTCTGCATTGCCTTCTCTTATTCAGACTTTTTCCCTATTAACTCACCTCTTCTGGGAGCGGCTGGGGCTTGGTCTGTTTTCATTTCTGTTGAGATAGAGCACTTCTAGCTCCTTCGATGGCACTCATTCCACAGCTGAAATGTTGACAGAGCTTGAGACATGAAGTGGAACTCATCTCACCTAATTTTAGCCATTTAGCCATAGAACACTTAGTCTCAGATAGACCAGCTAAAAACCTAGTCCTTAACTAAACTATGTTAAATTTAGCCAAAGTAATCTGTCTCATTAGAAATGTGACAAATCACCTTCTGGAAGTTTTTGTTTCCATTTATACAGAGGGATTGTGGACGGTTTAGTTTAGGGCAGATGCCTACTTTTAGATGACTGGGATGTATCCCACTACAGGGGTAGTTCATTTTCTTGCATCAGACATATGTTATTTTTAATATTTCTCTAGGAAAAGAGGCTACATTGTACATGAATTACTGCTCTTGTGTAACCCCTCAGGAATACTTCTGAGATGAAGTTTATGCTTTTGGCCTAATTGCTTTGCTTCTCACATTTTGATAAACAAATTTATCATTGATTTCTAAGAGATTTTATGCTAGACAGGGCCAAAATGAAGTTCACAACACTGTAAATTCTGATAAACAGCTGTTTTGTTCAGACAAATTAATTATCTTGTTTGCTTGGAACACACTCTCACACAGGTATGGCTTGAGTTCACCCATTTAACTGCTGGCACAAAGCTTAATTGTCATAATGAGAAGCTTGTTAGCTGAGACTTTCTATAGAGCAGAAAGCAAGAGAAACACTTCCAATGCAGTTAAGGTGGCATTTGCTTCTGCAGAAGCCACGTTCTCTTCATTGAGATGAGAGCAGAACATGAAAATATTAACACTCCTAATGGATAACCCTCAGTTGAAAGCAGGATGAAGGCAGTCCATTTGCCATGCAGCAATTTGCACTTAGGGAAATGTGAGTGAGCGTAGGGAAGGAAGAGTACCATTTAGCTTGGAGAAAAATCTGATTGCTCTAGAACTGGGATGGACTCCAACAGTTTGAGCTACCTTAGTTTGTTGATTGCTGGTTTCTTTTTTTTTCTCTCTTTAACATTTTTTCTTCTCTTTATTCCCCTCCTCAAAGTGAATCTCAGCAAATTTGACAATACTCCCTCCCAACACACAGAGACATGATTTAAACGCCTGCCACTGCTGCTAGTACCAGTGCTGTAAAAAGAACTGGCTCCTGTTCAAGTCCTTCGCCTCTCCAAATGTTTAGGGATTTGGAGCCCATACATACAATTACTGCATGTTTCTCAGGAAGAGAAAATAGCCAGCAGCTGTTCAGTGCTCTGATCAATTATGAGTTGAGGAAGAGGGGTAGAAAGAGTGTGGTTATTGGTTAGAAATTTGCATACAATTAGGAAACAATGTTAAGAATGGGCATTTGGGAGACGTGGGGAAGATACACACCCTGACAGTGCACCATTACTTTAACAGGTCTGCAATGTTGTCTTCAATGTGGAAAAATAATGCACTTAAACCAATATGGACTGAAAAATTTTCTGAGGTTTTGGTAAGATGAAGGAAGAAGATGAATCAATCCCAGTCTGTGAACATGAACATGAGAAGGAGCCTGGTAAAGAGTAGTCTTGGAGTAAATCTCCATGCCATTAAGCACTCCACTGACTTTGGCAGTAGCTTAGACACCCAGTCCACGTGTAGAGACATAAATGTAGGCACCTTGGTTTGCAGGATGGAGCTTGCCCTGAAGGTTTAATTCAGTTGCACACAACCCCCATCCTCCCAAGTGTTGAATGCAATCTGAGATGCCCAAGACTACCAGGGAAAACCAGACAGAGCTGTCTAATATTGCAAAGTATTTGAAAATATTTGCTTCTTAATTGTCTTTGCAAGGGACTTGACTCCCCAGTGGAGTGAAATCTGGATACCAAAATGTTTCTGAAACAGCAGTAGACTTCTATTTTTGTACTAATTATTGGAAACCAAAGTCTCTATTGCATTTAGTATATAGAAAATATTCTTTCAATACTTAGTATTGTGCCTTACATTTTACCTGAGGTTACTTGGGAGGGGAATGGGGTGATAGATCTCTTCGCCTATTGGCACTATCCAACACCATATACAGACTTCAGTTCACAAGACTTGAGCTATACAGTCCCCACTCACCTACCTTGTACTGAATGTGTTTTTTGGATAATGCCTTAGTTTGCCTGAGATTCAGGTAATACTCCTTCCCCAGCAGTCTATGTTTGGGATGTCAAAGAATGCTGAGCATCATCTTATATAATTGCTTGGAATTTTGGAAGTTTGGGATAAAGCTGAAAATCAATGCTTGTCTGTGATTGAATGAACCCATAAATCATCTGTTTACAGACAATATGAGTCAACCTTGAATGTGCCCATAATTTTGTTGAGTTCTAGAGATTTTTCCTGTACACTGTTTATTCAAAATCAAGCATTCTCAAAGAAACTGAAGCTGATCCTTTTTAAAGGTTGTACAGTAATCTGTGATTAAATGGCCATAGGGGATAACATCCAATTTCATGAATAGAAATAAATGAAAAGTATTGATTTAGAATGTGACTTAGGGCAAGAATGAAAATGTTTTCAAAATCAGTCATTTGTGGGGAAAAGTACTAGTAAAACCTGACAGTTGAAAATGTGTCAGTTTGTGGTTACATATGCTGAGATTTTTGGAGCTGATGAATTTAACCACATCCAGCATCCAGTAATATGATTCTATACTCACTACATAAACCTGCATAAAGACAAAGTTTGTCCACTCCTTCTTGCAGCAACAGAAGCATTTAGTAAGTTCTGTTCAGCTGTGTCATCACCATGGATACTTTTACTGTTTGTGTTACGACACATGGAATTTTACCTAAAATATCAGATCTTGTGCAATTATGTATAATGAAGATTATTTATCTTCACTATGTCTAAAGTACTTTTGATAAGGAAAAACCTAAAATGTAAAACAAAAGAATTCCAGTGTTTAAGAAAGGAGGATTACTTTGCCTTACAAAGGATTCATGATTTTACCTATCTATATCCATTTAAAACTTAGACGTCTAGTCAACATTGTTCTCAGCATTACGTATATTCAATGGAAAAGCTAAATATCTTCAGAAATATTCATCTGGACATAAGGCACATGGGATGAGGTTTCCTCTGGATGTCCCAGTCTTTCCACTGACTAGAGAATTGCAGATGATTAGCTTTGACTAGACTCTTAGATGGGTTGTATTAGGTGAAAATCCACTTGAATGTCAATGACAATGTCCAAAGATGTAATTTCTTTACAGGCTCTTTAATGATGGCTTTCACTCATAAGATGATATAGTAAATCTGCTGAAACAGATGTTTCTTTTAGCTACGTGATAGTTCAAACGCATTTTTCTCCGGAGCCATTCAGAGATGCTGACCTCAGAGCAATAAAACTGCATGTTCATAGCACAGTGGTTTTTCAGATTAGAACTGTAATTTAATTAAAGTTTCTCTCTTTCTCTCCCTCTCACTCTTTTTTTTTTTTCTTTTTTTCCCAGAAGCACTGATAGAGTCCTCTTTGTTCTTCCAAGTCAAAAAGTCAAATCCAAAGGTCTTCAACTGGCTCTTTGGTGCCATTCAGATTAAACCTTCAATGTTCTAACCAGTCAGGTATCTTCAAACTCTCGGGGTGCTTCAGCCATATAAACCTATTTATGTAGCTGTGTCCTAGTTAAATTGTGACAATGGAACATGGAAGCTGAAGATGAGAAATTGCCTTCTCAGATGGCCTGGATGACTTTTTCCCTCATGCTGTTGCATTTTCCTGTTTCCTGACTGACACAACAATGCTCTCCCCTGTCTTAAATCACGGGACCTCCAGAACCCACTTCTGCAAGTGAGCTGGGCCTCCTCTCACTCCTTCTTGTGAGTAGCCCCAGCTACTTGGTGTAATTATACCAAGAAGCAGCTCTTGGTTTTCCAAAACCTCCTGCAGAGCAATCATATAAATGCCAGCCTCCATTTTATTTCCTCTGGTGCTTCAACCTTAAGCCTTATCTTCCAAAGAAAACATGGTTCAGAAGGAGATTGTTACATTCCCTTATCCAGTCCTTGATCTATAAACCTATTTCAGACACTCACAGATGTTAACATCTAGATGTTCATATGCATGGGCACCTCCACCTCCAGGTGACCTCCAGGATTAAAACAATCTGAAGACACCCAACCAGTCACTTCTACAGCAAGTAAAATGACTGCTGGTTGAGCTACAATATTTGGTGAGACATTTCTGACAGTTTTTCCCTATATAAGGGTTATTTTATCCTGAACATTTTTCCCTTGTTGCTTTCCTCTTTTTGTTGTCATTACAAATTTTATTTTTGTGTAATGGGCCAGAATGTGACTGTCACAGATGATTTGATTCAAAATCTAATTTTTGGAGTATACAGAGACTGAAATTTTTCTTTCCTAGATTATGAATAATTTTGGCTGAAGGCTTGCTGGTAGACTCAATCAAGTTGACAAAAACCACTATTTCCTTTTCATGTTCTGAGATTTGTTTGAGGGAATGAGGGGGAGGGCTAGAGGGGATGGGAGGGAGAGGCAAAGTTAGCAGACCTACTTTAAGTTCTTAATTGGGTTCTGAACTTGTAAATAGAGTATATGAGTAACTTTATTCAGAGACCTGTAATGACTACTTTTTGTACTGCTTTTACAAAAGCCTGTTCATATAGTCTACTTCTGGCCATCTGAAAATTAGGTGTCTGTGCCAAGTTTGCTGTTTATACTCTGTCAATAGTCAATGCATAGATAAGCACCTTCAGAAGATGAGTTTTCCAGCTTCCAGTAGGTGTCTATATATAATATAATGTCATAGTTTTGGCTTGCACGGCCAATGAAACATCCTTTAGAGATGTGTGTTTCTTCTTAGTGATTGTCCAGGAAACCTATGTGATTAGTTTAGATGACCTATCTTCACATTAAAGAAAGTCCTACGAGGTTCATTGCATGCTCTAAAAGAAGAGTTTTTGGGCTTATTCACTTAACATCAAATATTTTTCTTACAGTGCCTTTGATTTATAAATATATATATATTTCTCTTTAAAATCAATAGTTGTCCATCATTATCTTCAGTAAGAACTAGGGACAAACCTTACATGGTGGGACTGACAGCAATTTAGAAATCAGGGCATTCTTGCGAACTGACACCCTTGCTTTGCTAAGCTTTATGAACACATCTTTGGTGTTGAATGTAAGTATTCTGTAATTGTTGTTTCCACATCTCTGTTTAATTATTAAACAAACAAACAAACAAAAACAACAACAACACAACAACAAAAGCCTTCTCTGGTTGGTGAGATCCCAATTCTTCATTCTAGTCATTTTCTGGTTATGTTGTAATTTAACTGAAATACGTGAATACACCATTTCTGACAGTTAGGGGACATCTTGTCTCCTTCTGAATAGAATACATACAGACCAAGCCAGATGGTGTAGGTCAGGCAGAAAAAAAAAATATATAAATATATATAAATATAAATGTGTATATATATATTATTTATTTGTTTATTTTTTTCAGATTTAGATCCATT
The DNA here is from genome assembly GCF_047663525.1 of Anas platyrhynchos. NCBI lineage: Eukaryota > Metazoa > Chordata > Aves > Anseriformes > Anatidae > Anas > Anas platyrhynchos. The sequence goes on from NC_092588.1 coordinate 157,261,119, forward strand.
CCTTCTCTGCCTGATCCCTTTCTTACCTCACAAGAGGTTTTGCATATGTTTGTCTGATTTTGCTATTCATATTCATTTAATTAATTAAAGTTCCCCTGTAGCTTAATCTACTTCGCACACTGTTTCAACATTTTTTTCCATTCCCTCCTCCTTTCTTTGTGCTCTCCAGAAGACACTTTCACCAGGTTCTTCTTTGTTCCCTGCTCTTACTGTCCTTAATCAGAGAATTCCTCCACCAACACACTGGTCCAACCAAAATGACAAGAGAAGCTTTGTGAACATAGGATGAAGTTACCCAAACTGAAATAAGTCTGGTATAACACCAAGTATTGCAGACAGAGACAGTCAAAAGATTTTTTTGTTTGTTTGTTTTGTTTTAAAGCACTGTAGCTTCATGTTTCTAGCTCATTCTTCAGGCTTTCTCTCCATAAACTGTCTCATAGTGCATCATTGCAGCAATGCAGGTCCCATGGTCTTGTCTTCATTAAACTTTCCTCAGCATGTCGTTTTAGGACTGCTTGAAAATGTTTTACTGTGGTTAAATGGAGGTTTACAAATGCAGTTTGTTTCCACTGTGAACTAGACATTAAAGTTCTATTGAAAATGAACTCTGAATATCATAGGAGGTACCTGAATGGGACCAAGTTTTTGTTTCAATATGTTTTGTAAAACACTTGAAGCAATGAAAATAAATATCTTTTATTTGGTTCACAGGAAATAATTTGTATTTTGAAACAGAAACATTCATCTCAGAATATGCTGGAAGGTTTGACTTTTCTTGCCTGCTACTGAGAAGCAGCTTCTACCTTTTTTTCTCACATAAAAATGTTTTCTCATTTCTCCTTACTTCCACTCAATGGCACTGATATGAACCTTCCAATACCAGGGGAACTCCTATGAAAGTCATATTTCTTGAAGAGCTCTGTAGAATTGGTCAGACCTTGGTGAGAATACACCATTGATGTCTGACCTTTCAGAGACCAATATAAACACTTTTTTTTTTTTTTTTTTTTTTTTTTTTTTTCTACTAAGGAATCAGTGAAGGGAACACCTTCAGAAATATCTGTGAGGGACTATGAAATGAAAATGTGTTCCTCTGACAGAAATCCCTTCTTAGCTCCCTTGCTTCCAATATATCCTCCATTGGTCACTTGGGACATTGCAAAAGAAAGCAAAGTGTCAATGCACTGCTTGTCTTATGGAAAAATAATATATATATATATATATATATTTATAAGAGAGCATTGATTGTGGTCCTCTGACCTTCTTTGGAAATGATGCCTCATTTCTTCTCTCCACAGGATTGCCTAGTCTACAGGTCACCTCAACTGAGTGACTTCCCAGCTGTGAAGACTTCAGTATTGATGTATCCAGTCAATAGCAGGGAACTTGAGGGGAAAAATAAAGTAGCACAGACATAGACACTGGAAAAAGCAACACCTCCTGAATTACCACCACCACTTCCCGGAGAGGTAGTGGTTGGGTCTGTCAGTAGTCTGCCAACTACTGACTCAGCCTGTCCCCATTTTTATGTCCAAGACCTAATAAGATGAAATTGAAATTGCTTGCATTGGGTTTGTATATAGTTTCATACAGGATCACCATCTCCTTAAAATCAGTGCACTTGGGATAATCATAACACACCCTGTTACTAGAGGTTGAAAGTCAAGGTGGGTTATGAGGTAGGAACAGGTTCGGAGTTGACATGGCATGGCTGCAATTACACAGGAGATCAGTAGCAGAGCTGGAAAGAGGAATAAAGGTTGTTTGAAGCTCTGTTTCTCCCTTCACATCTGTATCAGTAACTTCAGACTGACTGCCAGATCTTTCCAGAATAATAACATTCACCAAGGAAATAAATCACTAAAGAATAAAAACAACACTGCTGTCAACCATGTGGGTGCTCAGCATCCCACTCCATAAAAACAAGACCTCAGAGTTAGTTTTAGAGATGCTTAATAAATGTGCTGCTTTTTGCAGAAAGCTTTCGGCTTTCTGTACAGATCAGCATATTTAGTGTAAACATCCAGAAGTTGCATGAAAACTAAAATTTGCCCCTGGGAGTAACTATTGATTTATATCATAAATACTAATGAATCAGGGCTGTAGACATCACCTTTTCATTTGACCCGTATTAGTTGGCCAATGTTCAAATTCTCACTGAACCAGGATTCAAAGATCTGCATTCAGTTTTAAAGATGCTTTGCTTTACCCTTGTTCCTTGTTTCTGTACCTGTTGTTCCTTTTTTCTGTACTTGAAATAAGAAAATATCATTACTTTTCACTCCTTTTCTATTTAGCCCCTGCAACAAAGTATGCTTTTTTAGATTTTTTTATTTTTTTAATGTGTGAAAGTACCATCAAGTTTAGGATCATAGTTGAGAATTCCCTGACACTGCTATAATACTGGTAATAAGGAGGCAATTTTTAGTTTAAGAGTTCAATATGTTTTCATGTTCAGTCAGAAAATCAGATGAAAGCTGAAAAGATGAATACCTGGACCTTTCTAGTTTGTGGTTTTGAGATAAACTTGGAACTGTAATAACATAAACCCAGCGATTTCTTGCCAGTGGAATTACAATCTGAAAAGAAAATGGATGCATGGAAATCATATTACCGCTGTCTTTCACATGCATATTTTTGATACTTTTTTATTTAAGAGTTCTTAACTTTTGACCCTATGACAAATTTATCCCTCATTTAATACTTAAGATGTTTAGGCCATTAGGTACAAAACTATTGTTATTAAGGTTACGTGTTGAAAGTCACAGTGCCTGGAAAGAATTCTGCTTTGTGGTTTCCAGGCTGACTCCAGAAAATTAGAATTGCTGTGAGGCTATCCATTCGGTTAAATTTAAAATAAAAATCTCAAACCCAAATCTAGACCGAAGCAAATCTTAACAACATGAAGAATTATTGCAAAGGTTTAGATTTCTTTTACCTCACTTCATCAATATATGCCATTACTTCAAGGAAACCTGACTGGTTAATCATGTGATACACACACACAATGTATATATTTTGTACATACACATATATCCAATCGTGTATATGTGTGTATGTGCATGAATGTGTATATATCATTTTATTCCCTTTCTTCTTCATATCAGACTTCACCATATGGCACTAAACCCGCTATTTAATGTGGAATTACAAAGCTAATGGAATGTGGAGAATGAGCTCTTGCTTTCCTATTGGTCACCAGGCTCCTCTTTAACTGCTAGGGGTAGACCAAACTTATAAACAGAGGTCTGTGACCATAGAAACACCCAGATCAACTTTTAAATTTCATCATATTAATATAATTGGCTTATTTTTTTTCTATACATTGCATAGGAAAAATGCTTGGCATGTGAATGTAACACAATTCAAATTTATATATATTGAGGTTCAAAATAGTGGCAAGGCAGATAGTTCATCCCAGTAAGAGTTTTTTTTTTTTTTTTTCCTTTCTCCATACAGTCATTAATAGCTCATTGAAATACAAGTATAATTCAGAGTGAAAAGCAGTCTACATTGACATCAGTGGAAGTTTTAAAGTTATTCTTGCTAAAGGGCTCCATACACAGGGTCAGCACAGTTGTTGCTCACTCACTGTGCTTTTTCCATCTACTTCTCCAGCTCTCTACACATATATGTGTATCCAACCACCATGGGAATGCTTTCGGTAAACCCTTTACCCAGTGGACGACTGGATTTACATGAGTTAGAAATCAACTAGAAATTGTTCCTCCAGGGTTGAAAATTGTTTAGTTAAAGGCTTTGGAAATCCCACTGGTTTCTCACAATGTAATGTAATCATAAACATTTCTCATCCAAAAGGTACCTCTGGACCTCCTCAGTCCAACCTCTTGTTCAAAAAAATCCAAATTTAGATTGTGCTCTTATCCAATTGAGTTTTGGGCATATTTTTTCCACACAGTGAAGACTTTTTAGTTATATGCAATCATAGTTTCCCTTCCTGCAACTTGTGACTCTTCTCCTTCTGTGGCACACCTCTGAAAAGCTCCATCTTCTGTACAAGCCCCATTTATGTAGAGGAAGTTTGCAATTCGTTCTCCTCTTTTCCCATGTCCAAGTTTCCTTGAAAGTTCTCACTGCCTGGGAGAGTAAGAGAAACTGTTGTGGATATTTTTTATAGGGTCCTATGCTTTTACAGACAGGGTGTTTACAGTTTGTTTTCCTATTAATTTAACTATATTATGATTCCCAATGTGTGTCCAATGTCCTATCCTTAACTGTATTTGCACCTAATTTTGGGTCTTACCCTCTACAGACTTTGTCTGTCCTTTTCCTCCAGCATTACCATATCTTCCACTTCTTCCTATGTCTGCCACTGTATCATTCCTTCCAAAATTGTCTTCCTTACTGTAATAAAACTGAAATCAATAAATCCAAGCTATTTGTTTTTATCAATACCTTACATTAAAAAAAATTTTTTTCCTCTTTATATTTCTGTCATAACTACAATAGACTTTCTACATACCTTAATATTTTTGCCTCCAAATGACCCATCTTGTTTGATGCATCACAACCCCTGCATCAAGGAAAAATGAGAATTCTCTCTATTCTCCTTTCATCATAGACATGGAATCTGATTTCCCATTACCATTCCTACCTCCTTTCTACCAACAGTCATTATCTCTGCAGCTCAAGTTCACCTTCTCAGTACTCATCAAATCCTTCTTCTTTCCCAAATTTCCCATGTAAGTGCAAGCTTCCATGACTTGGTTAAAATGAGTCTTGCTCAATTACTCCCTTACTCACAGACAGAAAATAGGCTGCCTATGTTATGTAACATCATCTTCTAGCTTTGTAAAGCTCATCATAATTCTGCTTTTTTATCTGATTTTCACAGCTATTGGTCACTCAGATATCCCCTTTCTTGCAAAGCTGAATATTAACTTTCTCCTATAAGGTCACTTGTTCTGAAACCAGCCTTATGTTTAATACCTGCAAAAAATGCCTTGGTGTTGGCTATGCAAGGTCAATTGGATGCTGGTCTAAATACCACTAAAAGCACCATGATATTCTGATTTCTATGGACTCTGGGTTAAAGTTCTCATTTAGAACTGTTACGATAAAGTATTAGCCAATATTTCTGTAATCTCACTATCATCACAGTCCTGATCAGTTATTTATTATTTATTATTATGATTAGTGTTTGCTATAGCAATGGTGCTACATGACCACAGCTAAGATGAATTGAGTAGAGAACACAGGTGAAATAACACAGAGACTTTCCAAAGATCACAATATAAATTTTATTGACCAGGGACTTGTGTAACACCTTATATACCTCGTTTGTGCCCAGGAACATTAGAACATTTAACTGTTGTTGCAATGGACATGATCATTCACCCACCTTAAAATTTTACATTTTAAAAAAAAGAAGTCCCGAGAGATAAAGTAGCAGTTGGAAAACTTGATACCAATAAAAATGACACATTCATTTCAAGCACATTTATGCCACTACCTTGTTGACATCAGCTAAGGAGCTAGTTCTTGGCTTTTTATAGCCAGTGGAAAATACACTTAGGCACAGTATGACTAGGGAACATCTCAACTGGCTCATTTAGGTTTCTGTTTTTGAATGGGATGAATTACATACACCTAATACTTTACTAACATTTCTGAATAGAACTATTCTGATTACAAAGGAAGCTAGCTTCAATGAAGATTGACTAGCTTCAGTACAGATTTTCAGTTAAGTATAACACCACCTAATGAATCCTGTCCCCCTCTCCTTAACCAGAGTCTGCAGTTTTCAAGCTGTGGTGGCTTGCCATAAGAAATCCTGTCAGAGTTGCCTAAAAGAGTAGTGGCAGCATGGCCTTCTCAGAGAGGAGACTTTGGTCTGTAGACAAAATTTCCTCCCTGGTGGTCATGTTGCAAACAACTTCTGTCACAGAGTCAGGGTACAAAGAACAAAAAGGGATTTGAGCAGCTAGGTGGTGGGAGAAGGGATATTGAGGGAGTAGGGGGCTAGAATGGGAAAGCACAGAAACAGTTTAAAATATTTGGAATCTGTGATTGTATCAGAAACAGTGAAACAGTTTAAAATATTTGGAATCTGTAATTGTATTTTTCCCCTGGAGGTGTTTTTTTTTTTTTTAGCCCTGATTAATTATTCCCCTTACAATGCTTTTTCATAAAGGGATCAAATCCATTGTTTATAGTGTGTGCTAATAACTGCCCTAGTTGTGTTGTTGCAGTGGAGTGATTCAATTACAATACTGGACAATAAAAGCTCAATAAAGAAACTCAAATCCTTATTAAATTTTTCTTTTCTTTTCTTTTCTTTTCTTTTCTTTTCTTTTCTTTTCTTTTCTTTTCTTTTCTTTTCTTTTCTTTTCTTTTCTTTTCTTTTCTTTTCTTTTCTTTTCTTTTCTTTTCTTTTCTTTTCTTTTCTTTTCTTTTCTTTTCTTTTCTTTTCTTTTCTTTTCTTTTCTTTTCTTTTCTTTTCTTTTCTTTTCTTTTCTTTCTTATCGTTATTTTAAAAAAATGCCCAATCAAGCTACGATTGCCAGATTGGGAATTTACATTACAGAGAAGAATGATATGATCTCTCTGAGTAGCACGGTGCAAATTAAAAGAGGTTTAGCGTTAAGTGTTCATGGCACAAAAGCAATTTTAAGTACCTGCAATCAGCTTAGATTGGCTAAGCCTAAATATGTACAAATCTTGTAATGGGCAATATCCCTGGCAGTACCACGCAGAGCCCTGACAGATGTGTTCACTGAAGTTTGCAGTCACTCCTACAACAGCTCACAGTGTGTGTGTGTGCCTGTGGGTACACAAGTGTGTGTGTGTGTGTGTGTGTGTGTGTGTGTGGTTTGTGGGCCACCTAGTGTCCTGGTGCTGACTACACAAAAGGGTCTGCTTCTCATTTCTGGTAACACAGATTTTACGTCAAAAAAATTAGGTTACACTTAGCTATTTTGACACCTTGCCAATCACAAAACAGGATAACAGGTAGCCATAGAGTAATACATCCTTCTCCTAACTACTAACTCTTAACTCCATTTAAACCCTTTTTGCAGTGGGAAATTCATTATTTCCCTTGTTGTCATCTCAGTTTCTAGTTACCTTTGCGGCAAGAATTATTTATTTTTTTCCAGCCTGATGTAAACAGACGTCAACTTTTTTTAAATTTTGCTACATAAAAAGACTCTCCATTACGAGAAAATGTTGTCCTGTATGAGCACTTATACACAGTAACTCAGACACACTTTAATCTTCTCTATGTCTGCCTAAACAGTAGGATCTTAGTTTCTAAATGCAATGTAGGATTGCAAGGCTTTGGCTCATTCTTACAGTTCTCTGAATTCTTTCAGACATACCAATATTTACTTCCTTCCCATCCTCAGTCCTCTGATTTGTCACTAGAATGGTCATAAAGTCTTACTAATTAAATGATTACTTTATTCATTTATTTTTGCATTTGAGATAGATAAGAGGTCTCTTGCTTTTAATTGGTCATCCAATAGTCAGTAAGGAATGACCCTATTAGGACCTCTGTTTTCCATTAGACTGCTTAATAATTTTAAAGTCTACAAACCTAATAGAATGTCCTACAATTCTCAAACAATCAATTAAAATTATTTGAAGTGCTGCACAGTCACATATAGGTCTACACAGAGACTGATATAGATAGGTGTCATGTTCTCGAGACATAAGGTAAGAAAACATGACAGAGAAGAAGATTACAAAGAGAGCAGCATGGAAATAATATATAATTAATTTAACTTGAACTTGGCAGCATTAGTTTAGCTTGGGTGTCCTCGGTGAAGAGTGAGTAATATGCTTTCAGCCTACCTTTAATGTACCAACATCTTTCCATTGCTAGCCATAAAGGAAAAGGTCTTACATTTCTCTGAACTGGTCTTACAGTTCTCTTACAGTTCTCTGAAGGTCTGAGGCAATGGAAGTCTGATTTGCTTTTGACCTTCAGATGCCACCACAGTCATGATGTTTCATGTTTCATGCCAATATAAAAAATGTGAATTATCTTGACTAATTTTATTAGGCTAAAAAGGAGGCTATTTGCTTGTGCTAGTATTTTTATATCTGTCTATAACTAATACAGGGATAAGCAACTGCTCCAATAAATTCTTTATCTCAGACACTAAGGGATGGGATGAATCACCTTCTGGCAGTGTCTACCAGAGGGCAAATCATGTGTGCTATACACCTTTCCCATAATTCTTCCTCTTCAAGTGCTTTATTATCTTAATTGACTAGCTGGGGCCTGATCATCTTGCTTTGTCTAATGAATTCACTTTTACATGGCTCAGACTATGGGATTTGAAGACCACCTCATTGTAGATTCAGTGGAAGACCCCCAAAACAGCACAAGAGGTGTACATTTCCACTTGTGATCGGACCTGTAGCAATGTAGCCACTGGGAACTCAGGTGTGTGCAGCTGGTCACTGCTGGCTCCACTGTCAGATGAGAAAGCTGTTGCAGTGCCAGGCTGAGCCCAGAGGAAAGCAGAACTGGAGAGCCCTCCTAAGAGGCTGACTGGTTGTCTGAGCACCTCTGCTCATGCAGTCATCCTAGCAACTGGATGGGTATAACTAATAATATTAACAAAGAGGAAGAAAATGACAGTAGCTCTAGCCTTTATTACGACATTCATCACCTAAATCATCCCCTGTTGTCACAGACCCCTCTGTTGGATTCACCCATCCTTAGATAATCATCTACAAAAGGCACCATGAGCTGCCCTTTCAAGTGACTTTTCACTGATAAAAGCAGGAAACCTGGCTTAAAGCAGGGACTTAAGTTTCAAATAGCTATGGTTAAGGGAGATTATTTCTACCCTCAGCACTTAATCTAAGTTAATCATCAAGGCTCAGCCTGTCATCCCTGGAAAGACATGTGGAGCATTCACCCTATCCTTTAGTGGCGGTTTATGGTAGCTAGGATAAACAATCCTCCAAAATGGCAATTTCTCTGCACTGACAATAGAAAGAATGGGATAAGAAAACTCTTCTGAAAGGTGCTTCAGTAATTTTCCTGAAATATCAGGCAGGATGAACACAGGTTTTTAAGCTTTTGCAGTAGAGGGACAGAGATTTTCAAGAGCTGGTGTCCGATCCTGCCCTTAACAAAGACTGATGGTTGAAAAATGTCTCTTTTTAGGCCTGCAATGGGGTGTTCTTTATGCTAACAGCCACTGGAGTTGTATTCCATTCTGGGTTTAACCAAATATTAATAATCTAAAAATTAAATATTCAATCCTCTCCTGGATTAAATGTCTAAAAAATGAGATAGAATAAGTCACCTCTGGAAGTACACATTTCTGCTCATGGTCTGTTTAGCTTAAACTAAGCATCCATTTTTTAAACTGTCACCAGGAAACACATGAAGATTTTCCTTCAAAGATATGGATTTGCATAACTGATATCTGCCAGGTGAAGGTAGAGCTCACAGAGGTATTGTCGTATGCAATAAGCACACAGTGGAAAGTTTCCTTTAGTTTCAGTAATGAAGTCCAGTGCCTTGGAAGCAAGAATGATTTGACTCTGTTCTCTTTTCTCACCTGAAGTCAAGAAACACTCAAAAAGCACAGCGATGGTGGGGCAAGGTTGGCCCTTTTACCTACACTAAATAAATTTAATAGGGTAATCAAAAGCAGCCTACTCCTTTGATCACTTTATGGATTTTCTCATACAAACTTCTCAAAAGCTGAATGAATTTCAGGGCTGGTATGCATACATTTAATTAAGATAAAAGCATTTATCCTTAAAATGGATGAGAGTGCTAAATCTGACCAACATACCTTTGAAGATCCCAGCCCCTGCTTCATTCCATGAACTTACACTCCCTGAAATGTGGCATGGCTTTATATTTCACAGCATCCATAACGTGGATTTATCAAAGGTCACTATGGCAACATTCAGGCAGTCTGAGACAAATACACATATGAGCATAGAAACAGGACAAAACAAACTGAAATCGCCCTGTTCCCACCCAGTCTTCTACCCTGGCCCTTTAACTCCAAATTTAGACAACCGCTATTATTAATACTCCAGTCGATATTACCTCAGCGGAGATTGAGAAGCAGAAGAGAGTTCACAGCGTACATAGGGAGAGGAATATCATTGTTGTATAGGCACGCTGCATGCATAGGATCACTTGCACTATGGGCAGCTCTGCAGAATAATTGTATTGGCATGTGTGAATTCTGGGAATCAAAACCTCCTAGTATTTGTTTTAGCTGGGTTTCCATGGTAATAAGTGCACTTGCTATTAATTCTCTAGTTTATTACTAATCTTTATTCCTAGTATTTGGTGAAGGGGGTTGTTAACATACACATTGGAATTTCAGGCTTTATGTATTTAAACCTGAATTTATTGACATTACATATATATATATATATAAATATAAACATAAATAAATGAGGCACTCAGAATCATGAATCCCTATACCAACAATGATATTACTTGCAGAAGTGATTGAAAACTTTGAGATATATTCATCCTCTTTTATTAATAGTATTTTAAATGGTTATTTTGGGGAAATCTTAACCATAGATAAACTTATATTTGTTTGTTCGTTTGTTTGTTTGTTTTTTCCTCCTCTATTTTGCTCATTTTGGAAAACTATATACTTTTAACGTTCCCTTGAAACAAGGAAAAGTGTCCAGAAGGTGAAAGAGTTCAGAATATTTTTTTCTTTCTCCCTTTATGTACCTATTTGTACTTTATTATATATTGTACACACACAAATCTATATGAAAGAGCATCAATGGGAGTACAGTTGCAAAGTGAACTTCTCAGTACTTAAGATAAACTAAAATAAAAGTTCCTTGTGAAACATTACCTTTCTCCCTTTTATTACTTGTTATCTTGCAACTTACTGATATGGAAGCCTACAATTTTTAAATGGGAACCTCCCACGGTAAGAACCATGCTCAGATAAGTAACTTGTAATGAAGTTGTAGCTTTATTGTGCAGTAGTTGCTTCCATGATGTATTTTCTACCTGTAGTTCAAAGGCTGCTCTAAAGACAGCGCTGTTTATTTCCTCTTGGGCTTCTTTTTGGCATTCCTGAATGCTTTTCCAATGTTAATCATTTTCAAAATACTCCTCTGAGATGTGAATATTATCCTTATTTTACTAATGGGGACCTGATAAATATGTTAAGATTAAGATGAAAAGTATCCACTCATTTTGGTGTCCAGGCTGAGCTCTGAGTGCCTGCTTTGGCAAAGGTTGGACCATTATTAATCTCAGCCAACTTTATTTGTCTAAAACTAATTTCTTTGACTTAGCTACTCACTTTCTTATTATCAGTGGGGAAAAACAAGCGCATTTTGGGGTGCTTCATCTAATATGTTTTGGATTACTATCTTGGGATAAGATGAATTATCTTCCAGAGGGATTCAGGTACATACATCCCCCTTATTTATTTGAAGAACAGCTTCCTTTTACTCCACTTGCAGCTAGGAGTGCTCAATATATCACTGAGATGATACAGACTAAGCATGGCAGGGACTTGAGGGAGGTCATTTTAACCATCTCTGTGCTCCTTCTGTCTATCTATCCCTGAAACTCAAATCAGAACAGGAGAATAAAACCCATGGGTGTGGCCTCTTGTGTGAAGTGTGCAATAAACCACTTTTCCTTAATCACTTCCCTTCCTGAAAGTTTATTTTATTGTTTTATTATTATTTTATTTTATTTTATTTTATTTTATTTTATTTTATTTTATTTATTTATTTTATTTCATTTCATTTCATTTCATTACTTCATTTTATTTCATTTTGATTCATTTTGATTTAATTCATTTCATTCTTTGTGAGAGAACCGTCACTAAATCATTAATAGCGTATTGAAAATTAAGCAAAATAATAAAGTGGTGGAAAAAGAATGCAGAAGTAAGATCTACCTCACTGGAAAAGAGAGTGAAACGGATATTAATATTTAAAGTGGTGGAGGTGACAGGTGAAATATGTACTCACTTCCCCTCTCCTTCATAATATCCGCAGGGAAATGCAACTCCTCATTCACAAACACACATAGATGCCTGTGTTAAGCTTGTATAGGAAAAGCTTTTACTCTTATGGGGAAACATCTATTCCCAGCAGATAATGAAATAAGTTTCTGGCACTACATGCTGTTAGGTGGCTTTGTTTGTGATTCCTGTGCTTGGGATGGTGGGTGACAGTACCTGGGCAAGATGCAGATCATGAGTATCAGCTGACCTTAAAACGTCAAGTGAAAAATGATTTATGGCAAATGATTTAGTATGATCAAAATTAATCTAAAAATGTACCAGTTAAGGAAACACTTGGTACTTTATATATGGCAGTAATGGTTTGGAGATCAAAAATGGGGCTAGATGACCCTTCAGCTCTGAGCTTCTTTTAGAGGGGTTAGAACCCTTGGGAGACCATTGAAATATCTCCTTCACCTCTTCCATGGGATGATGACAGTGAGAATAAAACACCAGGATCAACGAGACACTGAGATATGTCAGGCTGATATCTCTGTTGAACAGAAGACCTCTTTAGGCAAGCATGTAAACACATGATTGCCCTTAAACATGTACTTAAATCCCAGTCACACAAACATAATTACAGAATTTATGCAGTTAATTAAATTCGTTATTAGTCATGCCTCACAAGATTCTGAGTGATAGGAACACTTGAGAATGGGATTATTTTTATGGACATTAAACCATTAGGCTTTGTTTTGAGGCATCTTAGACTGAAACTATTCTGAAGGAATCATAAATCTTGTGATTAAACACATGAAAATAAACAATGTGTTCATATAGATATAAATAAGCAGAATTCAACCAAACTTAGGTGTCATAGGACCTATTTAAATAAAAAATATAAAATCTTACTGTTCAACAGTTAACCAAAGTTTGACTTGGATGAAGGACTGGAGGACTATAAAGTTGTAGATGATTTTCAAAGAGAGAGACTGAAGCGTTATGTTAAGCATTTGTGTATATAGTGGAATATGTATATGCACTGCACGTAGAAAAATAAAAAAGTTTATGTGATGACATTTCATTAATCCTGTTGCCAAAGAATCCAATTCCAATTCATTTTCAGAGATAATGGAATATTGAGGGTCTTTTTCTTCGTCATTATTGCATATCATGAGTTCAAGAAAAGATTTTTTTTTTTGTCATTTTTCTTGTTCTTGTTTGTTTTCCTTCTCTAATTGCATTTGTCTGTATTGCTCTAAAGACTGATGGTCATAGACTTTACAGGGAAGGACTTGCTGATGTTCAGTCATGGATTTTAGAGAGTATGGGTTCAGACAACATCTGTGCTAGAGTTGTGCATATGACTTTAGTCATTTCACCTAATCTCATCCAATCTCTTAGTCAATTCACATCTAATTTCTGCCTCTTTTCTTCTATCTCAAATGAACACAGTATTATTGTCTCCTGTGTGTGATCTGGTTTACTTCTTATATAAGCTTAGTGGGATGTGAGTATCTATCCTGTTTCTGTAAAGAGCACTTAGCCTAGTGAGCGGATATTGTATGGTAATATGCAGTTGGGTTTCCTTCTCAGAAGGAATAAATCCTGTCTCATCTCTTCTGCTTAGAAACTAACAGTCTTGATGGCTTTTGAATGTTCTCTAGTCTCAGGATATGGAATATGTAGATTTTTCCATTTTAAATTCTCCAGGGCATCATGGCCATAATATTCCTAGGCTAATAATGCAAAAAGGCTTACTATTTATCTGTTTTATACCTCTTATTGATAAATCTATGCTTTAATGTTGACTACTGTTTGCTTCCCAAAACAAAACAAAAAAAAACAAACAAAAAAGAAACACCTGAGGATGGGAGGAATTTGGCTCCAGGGACTGACTGTAAAAGTTTTACTATGCTCTAAATTTGGAACTTATTGACAACTGACAGCATGGATTTCACCCTCTGATCGGAGTATTTGTTTCCTGTTATGTTGAAGCTGATTATATTATATTCATATTATTTTGAATAAGTGTTAGGGAGGCTGTAGTGTTCAGATGTTTCAACAATGCCATAAACTTAGACAACTGCTAAGTATCTATGAAATATGAAGTATAACAGTCATATTGATAGGTAAAATAAGGGGGGGGGGGGGGGGAGGGGTAGCCTTTCTTGCTACCCCCTTGCCAGCTCCTTCTCTATCTCTCCAGCCACTGCAATGATGCACTCAGCCCAGCAAACACTCCAGTTTTTTTCTAAGGAAGTTTGTGTGCTTTTCTCCAGGCAGGATAAAGATCATTAGTGGTCTTGCCTGACATGCAAGGTCAGAGCTCTATTATTTACTCAGAATTATGACAATATTTACAATATTTAGAATACTTGTGTTTGGTGTGGGCATCTGTGTAACAAGCCAGTCCCTGCTCTAGACCTAATGTTTCATTTTCTTCAGTGAGCTTTGATAAACAATGACAGGAGAAGCTGAGGTGTGAGGCATGTGTTTTTAGTCACATTTGTCATTTTCCACCAGCCCACAAGAAGCTGCATATTTTTTTATTTTCAAATTGCACTTTGTTGGTCTTACTTCCCTTCATACCCCCCTCAAAACCATCCTGTTTCCTGCCTTAATGAAATGATTTGAGGGTCTGCATGAACTCTGAATCAGAGAAGACACACTTTGAGAGAGAGACAACTACAATTGGAAAGGGATATGACTTTCAGGGGCCAGCTGCCACAGGCTGAATTGCACCAGAGATAACAAGCTGGTATTGTGAGCTATGAGTGGGGACGTGTGTGGTATCTCCTTTCTCAGAAGATCCTACAGACATGCTGATTCATGTGCTGCCTTCCTCTGTTGGCTGAGCAGAGTGCCAGCCTTTGGGGCTGTCATTTTACAGCATGAAAGACAGACATGAGATGCGCTGGCAAGAAGTTTCCAGGCAGTGGGGTAAACGAGCCAAAGAATTCAAAGCCACAGTCTCTCCCATTCCTACCCACCGGATTATAACTGCAGCCAGAAGAGAGATGCAGCTGAAATGGGAGAGCAAGAGAATGCGGTTACTGTGCTGAGAGGTATAGTCCAAAGAAACACGTTAATTTTGCTAGGGCTTGGGCCAGCAGAAGGGGCCCAGGGTGGTAGAGAGGGAAGTAGATGAAGGAAAAAGGGGGGATTATCAAACCTGTTGCCTAACACACATTGCCTGGTGCTGCTGGTTGCTTGCCTCAAGGCCACCCACACAGGGTAAGTGACACTCGTGAATGACTTAGTGAAACTCATGGGGCCTGTTGAGGCCCTGAACAGGAGCCTCTGTCTTCGTCAAAGAAGGAGTCATTTAAAAACAGAGCTGTGAAGGGGGAATGGGAGTGTGAAGGGATGCTAACAGAAACACAACAGCAATGAGAAAAGAGATGCCCAAAAAACAGGGCCGAGGTGGTTGGTGCTGCTGTGCTATCAGCACCAGGCACCAAGACTGATGGAGTTTTTTCTCCCCAGACCTGCTGGTGGATGCCAGCTCGGAGGAATGAGTCAGGCTCACCGTTTTAATTTTTTGGACGTAAAACTCAGCGTGAGGTACGAGGGAGAGCTGCAGTCACACTCGACAGAGGCCACCTAGAAAAGCCAATGTTGTTTTTAGTGGGGTGAGTTACCTCATCCTGAGCCAATAGGTGGGAAAAATACAAGCATCTCACCCTTCACCAGTGCTCTGCATCTCCAACTGGTTGCTACAGCTCCATAAGAGCTACAGAAAAGTGTTTGAAAGCTCTCCAAGCTGAAGGAGCCTCATGAGGCTTTCTGAAGCAATAAAACTACTTCTTCCTAATCCCTGTTTTTCTTCCCCCACACACCTTTTTTTTTTTTTCTTTTTTTTTTTTTCCCTTGCTGGTAATGGTGAAAAACGATAAGACAGAAGTCCAGATTCAGGCTGCTTCTAGATGTTTGTGTATGAAATTTTAAACTTCCAAAAGTAATGGAAAGTTCAGTGTGATTACTGATGCAGTGTTGATTTCATCAGAAGGGATTTTCCTTGTCTCATTCCATGGAGTCATTTCCTCTTCTAGCAAGCCAGAATGTCAAGAGTTAATATTATATTTATTTTAGTCTTCACATAGAAAGAGATGACCTGGATACAGACAATATCACCAAATTTAAACCTGGCCTATTTTGGCAATGAAAAACTAGAGGATTTTCA
Organism: Anas platyrhynchos; assembly: GCF_047663525.1. Taxonomy (NCBI): domain Eukaryota; kingdom Metazoa; phylum Chordata; class Aves; order Anseriformes; family Anatidae; genus Anas; species Anas platyrhynchos. The sequence continues at coordinate 157,277,256 of NC_092588.1, forward strand.
AATGGAGCAAAACTGCAGTTGCATTTGGGTCAAGTTGTTCATTTCCTTATTTATCTGTACACTAACTACCTTCCAGTGACATGTCTTCACATATTCAGATTTCTCACTGTTCAGCAGTGAGAAATAAGATTTAGCACTTAAAGCTTGAAGAAGCTTGCAATCAAAGTAAGTCAGAAAGTATTAATTGCCCCCCTCTCCCTTTTGTAAGACATAAACTTCAATGCATTTGTCCAAAAATCATCTGCACATCTGCAAAATCCTTAACCTCTACATAACCCAACCAATAAGTTAGCAATGAAGGTTTCTTCCTCTAAAAACATCCATGTGACTTCAGAAATACAATTTAATGCCAGAAATTTCTTGCAGTTCGTCAAAATACAACCTCTGAGAAACTGCAGTAGAGAAAACAGAAGAAAATAAACTTTTTTATTATCTTTATTTTTACTTTTTTATTTTTTCTTTAACTTCAGAGGCACAGCCTCTGAAATTTTGATCTGCCAGGTTTCACACAGATCTAGTTAATTTCTGTTCAAGAAGCAAGTCTTCTGACTCAGTCATATCCTAAAATTCTTTCTTATGAAGGTTTCACTCTATTGAGAGTCAGAAATGCAGATCCATTTGCTGATGTGATTTGACTAATCCTACTATAATGAGGAAGTAGAACAGCTGAGATGAAAGCCTGAGCCCTCACTGTGCAAAGGTATGAACTAATAAGCAAAACTAAGCTAATATGGGGATCTGGGCATTCCCGCAGGAGATTTGAACCAAACTGACTTTGGAGTTTTTGATCAAAATGGATGCCAAACAACACATTACTGAGGGGTCTAAAAATGAAAGCAAAAAGTCAACAATGCTACCACCTGTCTGTTCATTCGTGATACTATTAGCTATTCAGTGTCAAACAAACAAACATGCAAAAATAAAGCAGCTAAACTTAACCTACATTTCAATGTGCGTCAGAACTTTCATTGTTATATTCACTTATTTCTAGTGAACAAGGCAAACATCTGTGGACTGCATTCAGACCACCACAGAAATGCATACATCTGTGTACTTGATGAGGGTATTTTAAAACCGTATGGAGAAATGGGATCATGCAAGGGAGGAATATAATAAGATGAATATTTGTTGCAGCTAGTCTGGGATAAACCATCTAACAGTGAGAGTTATTAACGTGCGGAACTGAATTTCCAGAAAAATCAACCCATTAAGTTGAAATATTTAAAAGTAGCACAAAACCACATGGTTGAGAACATGCTGTATATCCATAGTTAGCAGACATGTATCCTTCTGAGTGATGTTTTCCAGTATCTGAAACATAAGAACAGTGTGTTACCACTTAAGTTGCTGCAAGGCTACAGACTTTATAATGATGGTGCTGTGTTCAGAGACTAGAAGACATTCTTGACCTTAAAGAATTTCCTTTCTCAGTCATCAGTTTTTAAAATTTTTAAGCATGAGTTTTTTTTTTTCTCTAATATGTCTAAATCTATTTCTATTAAACAAAGTATGCAGGCACCAGAACAACTTTTTTTTTAAGGATTTAGTGCTTGCTTAAGTGATCAGGGCTTAAAGTAGGGTTTCCCTTACATCTATAAGGTTGGGAGAATGGGAAACAGGCACAGAGATGTTAAAGCATTTGTGTCTGATATGTCAGTAATGACACGATGGGGATGGGGAATTTACAACAAAACCAATAAAGAATTAATTAGGAATAAAAAGACAGTTTGAAAGGCATTTTAACAGTTATCACCAATTAGATGGAAAGCCTATCAAGCTATTTTATGATTTGGTGTTTTTCTTAGTATAGAAATACAGATACATGGAAAATTACATTTCTATTATTGTGACAGCTAGTTTCTCCTGGAAACATAAATTAAATTACTAAGCTGCACTGTGCTGGATACGTGATAGAAATGTGACCCTGCATGCAGGAACAGAATACAGCTGGTATGGAAAAGGTATCACAAGTAAAAAAGATTGTGCAGATATTAGCAAAACATAAATGTAAGCATTTCAGAAAGGTGAATTTCTAACATGAATGCAAGAGAGGGTAGGAGTTCAGATGCATCCTGCAGGCAGATGTAGGGCTATATGAAGAGGAAGAAAACAAGGGTATAGCTAAGACTATATTAGCTGAGGAAGAATATATGTGCAGAACAAGAGGTTAACAATTTTCTTGGACTCAAAGGTGGGGCATGTTAAAATTGTGAGTAGCCTCCTGAGTAAAGATGATCTAGACCGAGTCATGGAACATTTTCGAATTGATGAGTCTGAAAGATAATCTCAGTCCTAGTATTTTGAATGAATATTTCTACAGGCACTAACAATGGCAGAGTAGACAATGTGTAGGAACTGAGGGGAAGAATGTAGAGTTTATGTATGCTGGCAAAGCCAGTTGCAGATATAACTATTCTAGATGGTGTCCAAAAAAACACTGAATCATAGATAACCTCATGATGATAGGCCCAAGCAATGGAATGAATAGTACATTGTCCATTGTATTTTAAGAAAGAAGAAAAATTTGGTTTGGGCCAAGCTGAGTATAGTTATGGCTGAACACCTCCTGTGGGATATTCAGATACCACTTTTAGTCAAAGAAGGACTTTAGGCATCATATCTACACTAGTTTTACTGAGCTAAGTTGTTCTGTACACAAAGCTGAGGAAGGGAACCAAATTCAGTTGTCCATGACAGCTTTCTAGTTCCATTTGAGATGCTTTAAAGTATCTTCTCTGATTTATCTACAAGAACAGAATGTAGGTGTCAAATCATCCTTGCATGTCTCAAAGGACTCCAGACACCAATCCATGGATAACTGAATCAAGTTCACATCAGCCTCTTGAGTGACTTGTCTGGTGCACACCCTTAAATATACCTCAGTGATGGAACATGATGATGAGATATCAATTACAGTGTAGGGTGAAGAAAATAGAGTGGTTAGAGAAGGGGTGAGAGGGAATCTAGCAAACAAGATACTGGAAATGGAGATAAGAACTGAAGGAAAATGGTCTACGAAGTGCAGGGAGGACAACTTTCCAGTGCTGTAGTGGGACATCAGCACTGCATAAGATTTTTTGGATATTTCAAGTTGATAAAGACAGATTGTGTTATAGCAGTTATCTTCTGCTCTTCCAGTACTTCAAAGAAAACTGCTTTGAGCTCATTCCAGCTAAAATAAGCCTTTGACATATCTTGCAGGGCCTTGATTCCACTGCTGTCTGACACTTGGAGCCACACCCCAAGAAGGAAAGCAACATCTTCAAGCTTAGCCAGTTGGGTGTTATCAGAGACAGCCAAAACCTTCATGCAATCTGCAGAGGAAGAATTGTACCGCTATCCTAGGCCATGAGGAAATATTTTTCTCTGAATTCATGACCTCTTCTGAACTTCTAACCATCAGCAAGATTCAGAGTGAGGTTTACACCAAAGAGAAATGGGAATACCTACATCGAATCCACGCTGGAAAAGAAACTTTGCTTGCAAACACAGTGATGGTTGTAACTCTCAGCTCCACAGGGCAGAATTCCTTCCTGAAGATAGTCTAGTACTGATTGCCCAAACATGCAGTCTTTTGCATCACAGTTTGATATAATTTCCTCCATCTGATTGGAGAAGGAAGATGTTTGTACTTTTTTTTTTTTTTTTTTTAATTTTTATTTTTTATCTAGCAATATTCCAGGGTTCCTTAAAACGTTTGAAGAAGCCTTGTTTCCATAAAACACTGAACACTGGCCATTGTCCTTTGCCTTTCATCTTAATATTGCTGTAATACAGTTTATGTTTCTTTGAATTTTTGAGACATGTCCTTTGTTTGCATTCACCCACCCACCCAGCCACATGTATTTTAACATTGTTGACCTATATTAGAAGATCCTTCTACCACAGATTGTACTAATGACCTTCTTGGACTAAGAATCTGCCACATGTGTTTATTGGTCTATAGTTAGACAAACATTTGGATATTTTGTGGGTTGCTCACCACCTCCCCCTGAGCTCCCTATTCTCCATCTTTGCCTGACTTACTTGGATGAGCTGTCTTTGAACATATGGTAAGAAAGAGGGTTGTAGGACATAAGGAGAAGAGGACAAAGCTTATAAAATCTTATTCTGATATTTCACACGGGCAACAAGTGCCATCATCTGTAAGGAACTGTATCACGTACATGATCAACACAGGTATGGAAAGGGGAAGGAGAGAAGTTAGAGGTGAGGTATGGAATATAAATCTGTGACTACATTCATATTCTGTTTATGAAGGAAGTCTAGTATGATGCAGGTCTGCAGCTTGCACTTATACTACAGATATCTAAAATTAAATCAGATAAATTCTTCCTAAGTAAGGAAAAATATTGCACTCCCTTCAACTCACTATAGACATATATGCGCATTAAATTGTGCAGCAATGGGATTCAGCAACTGCTGGTCTATTCCCAGGTGTCAATGTCTTCTTTCAGAAACCTCAGAAAATTCATTCCCTTCTTTGCTTCTCTCGCCTATAGAGACTGAGACATTGTCCCGTGTTTCTGAGATTAGACACATAGACAATTTGTTTTGCCTACTTTTACCATACCAAGTGACAACTATGTAAGGATCTGCCTATGTATTTTGTTCTATACTTATGCTGAGGTTGAGATTTGCTGTGCCCAGGAATGGCACAACAACATGCAGAGAGTAAAAAGTGGAGAAAATGAAGATGACCTGCTAAACACACATCCAGGCTGCTGTTACACAAGAAATCTAAATGTCAGGCATTACAGAAGTTAGGGAAATACAAGATGAGTCAAACCTTAAGGTGAAAGAATTCAGACAGATTAATCAATTATATCTACAAAGACTGGAACACTCAGATTATTCCTATAACATGAATTAGATGTGAAAAATGCAGTAACATTTATTGTGGTAAAATAAAAGGTTAAAAATGAGACACAAGGAAATTATCACATTGTTTGCATTGCCAAACCTAGAAATTTTATTGCAATTTTATTTTATTTTTTTTTAATGCTTATATCTTGCCAGTTATATGGAAATTGTGATATATTCTAGATAATTATGGAAAAAAGAAAAACCCCAAATTTTACAAAACAGATGACTGTAAAAGGAGTAATCATGTTGCTAAACAAAAATAAAAAATGTCCTTCCAGAAGAAAAGTCTTATATTTCAAAACATGCTTTCATGTTGAAATAAGTCACAATCAAAACCTAGGGCCTTCTTGCATAGTGAGAAGTTTCGGTGGCAAGAAAATACATTTCAGAATTTGAAAATGCTTTATTTTTAGTTAATTTTACATACAGCTAAGGCTTTACCTGGTTATGTAGCATCAACAATAGGGTTTTCTTGACAGTAGACCTCTCCTTTTTGTACAGGACTCCTTAATTCTCTTAATTTTCCTGTAAGACAGACCTCAGTGTCTTCTGACATATCCTGAAGATTAGTAACTAGGGAGTCAGGCCAGTTGTGTGAGCGCTACAACCTATAGTGACCCTATCCAAATGAATAAAAGGAGAAGCAAGGCATCAAATTATAATTATGAGAGATACACTACTACCGTCCATGGTCTTCAATAAGTTGCCATTGAAATTAACCTGGTCTTGGGAACAGTTATGACAAATAGATTTAGAGCAGATGTGTCTGCAAGTCCAAAACCCAGACAGAAGATCTTAAGACCTGGACTAGGAAAGTGGTCTTTGCCTTCAGTCTGGGGCAAGAGAACATGGAAAATGAAGGAAATTTGAGACAATAACATATTATCGACCCACCTTCCACCCTTCCCTACCCTCCCCCCCCCCTAAGAAAAAAAATAAATCATGCACAATAACAACTCTTCCACACACAGTAGTCAACTAACCTTCACAATTATAATTTTCCAAGACATTGCTCTTGGAAAAAGTTGTTTGTTTTTTTTTTGGGGGGGTTTTGGTTTTGGTTTGGTTTTGTTTGTTTGTTTGTTTTGGTGTTGTTTTCTTCTTTAAGATGCCCTGAATCATTGCAACATAGTAGTAGTATAGAGATATAACAATATTTTAAGAGTGTGATTTATTTGATTTATTGCAGAGGCTTATTTTATAACAAGATAGATTATGCTTTTGACTTCACTGATTCTGCTGACTGAAGAGAAACACTGGGACAGCTCCTTTAGATGTAGGTATCAACACTATAGTACTTTATGCTCAGTAGAAGACTGAAGGATTAATTATCTTTAGTTTGTCAGTTTTCAAGTAATCCCTTTTTTTTTTTTTTTTTTTTTTTCCCTGTCGAAAGCTTCTAAAATAGCATTCTGTTTTGGATATATCAGTACACATATGAATTTATTTTCATAAGATCTCTTCACCTAGATGTAGTTATTTTTTTAATGTATTTTTTTTTTCTCTCTACCATTTTCTCTTACTGTCCTGTTATAAATTGATTTAATAAATTCCAAAACGGAGTCTCAGTCTTCCTAGCCATCTTTCTGTAGCCATGTTGCTCAGATAATTAATTTGATTTTTAATTTACATTAATTTACATGAGTAAAACAGAATAAATTACTGTTCTGTCTACCACTAAAGAATTAAACCATTGATATAAGACAAGGTTAAATAATTTAAAAGTATGAAAAAAAGGCTAGGTAAGTAGTTCCATGCTAGACAAATAACTGGAAGTTTTTTTTTGTTTGTTTTTTTGTTTTTGTTTTTTTCTGGATCCATCATTAGGTCTTGGCATGAAGTAAATTCATTTATTTTATTTTATTTTATTTTTATTTATTTTTCTTATTAGTTTCCCTATATAATTTTAAATAAAGCTACTGAGTCTGCACCATAAAGAACTTTTAATATTCCAGGTCACCTGTAGTGTGTCTTCTCCAAACTTGCTTGATCATTGGAATAATCTTTCCATAGAAGTTAGCTCTTTCACATCCTCACAAATAATTTAGTATCCCATACTCAAACTAAAGTACTGACGGTAAAGGGTTGTTGAGATTGAAAATTATGAGCAACTAAAATACTTTGTGTGTATTTACAATTGGGTTTCACATGAGTTATTGCTGAACAAAAGCTCTGGTAAGCAGACCGCTTGCCTGTATGGAAAAAGCCCAGCAATATCACAGGCAGATGCATCAGTTTTATGGCGTTGTAGAGGACCTTTTCACAGAGCTTTACAGCAATTTAGGCCATTTATTGTACAACATTCATTTAATCTTGTAAATCTTTTTGTAAATTAAGCCCATGAATATAAAATTGGCCACACACAGCAAAAGAGAAGAAGGAAAGAAATAGCTGAAATTTAGCATATTATTTTAAAGGTATAAAAAAAAATGGATCACCTTCAGGTTTCCAAGAGAAAAAAGTAGAGGAAGAGTCACCTGTTTTTCCCATGTTTTTGACTGTTATTCTTCATAAGTACAAAGGAACTGGGACAATAATAATCTGAGGAATAATGAAAAAAACAAAACAAAACAAAACATCATTTTTCATGAAACACATTTAAAAATTGTTACATTATTCAAGTGAAAACACCAATTTAGAAACGATTTTTAAATATCTTTTTTTTTTTTTTTTTTAATGGTACAGATTGAAACTTCTTAATTTCAAGTTTGAAATTTGAAATTTTTTGTCTGTAGAGTTTGTGCAAAAAAAAAAAAAAAAAAAAAAAAAAGAGTTGTTTATGTAGTTGGCTCTAATTCAGTGTTTTGGAAGGTATTAGAACAAAATCCATTTTATTACTGAAAGTTTCTTTTGGAGATCCCTGGGGATTAAGTCAATCATCGCTTCACCATTTTTTTGGTATTATCCAGGGACAGAAATCTATGGACCCTGAACTACAGTGTAATTTTATCTATGTACATGAGTGATAAACTTGTCTTAATCTTTGTCTCTGATTTGTAATACCGCTGTTACCCTTTCACCAGTCATAAGCATCTTCAGTTGAAAATGAATCCACTTAGTTTTATTAAAATTAGGGCTCTAATTTAAAATAAAACTATTTATCTGGTCTTATAAAAAACATGTTATAAGTGAAAGTGTCTAAGATGGAGATAGGTAGGTCATCAAAGGTAGATGGCCCATGCATGGATCTGCTTTAACTATGTATTGACTGTAGAGGTAGCCTAGATGATCAGCTTATATTTTACATCCATCTGACCTTGAGATGACTAGAGTTGTTCAGATGACAATAAGCTTTATATTGAAATCCACAATGTTATGTAGCACCTTTCAATGAATAAGAATTAACTTGGCAGTCAGGTGCTTAAGTGTTTAATTGCATTTACCGTTTAATTCAATGTTCCTAAAGGGTAAGATATTATCTGATTACCATTCACCTTTAAAGTAGCTTGGAAATTTCAGAAGGAAAGGATTGGTATTATGTGATTTCCCATACCTTCCCACTTACGATTTCTGGCTAATTTTGTTATAAAATTCTTCAATTTCATATGAAACCATAATGTGGACAAGGGGTAGAAAAGAAGGAGAAGAAAATTGAAGCACAAAACTAAAATATATAATACAATACTTAAAAAAACACAGGATTAACATTTTAGTTAGAGATTTTGGTGTTTTTTTTGTTTCTTTTGTTGGTGGACATAGTTGGTTTAACAGTTTGCACTAAACCATGGGATTGTCAGTGTCTAGGGGTACCATGTGCCTAAGTCTTCCTAACAAGAAGACAAGAAATAAGAGAGTAAAGTCTATTTCCTGAACAATATTATTGACAGCTTATACAGGGTGCCTGCAGTGGCTTCTAAATACAGGAAAGCATGCAGATTTCCCATTTGTTTATCATTTCAATATATTGCCAGTAATTTCACATTTAACATAGAAAAATTGATTAGTTAAGAAGGAATCATCTTCTACAAATTTGGGTGTAAGGCCTACATCTTTAGTTAGTCAACCCGGTCTCTTTTAATTAATTTATGGAGAAAAAATAGGTGTTAAGTTCATTGAAATACTTCTAAATATGTATTCCCTAAGGGAACAAAATAACTTCTTAAATGCAAAAGAGTTTCTTAAAAAGAGAGTTGCCCAGACAAAAAGAAAACTTGTAATGCTTTCCTCCCTACTTTCTAAGGCAAAGCTAAGAATGCAGACAAACACGTTGTTCATTGGCTTTGAAAGAAGTGGGCAAAGTACCACGTTGCTTTGACATGCTCTGACTTGTTTAATCTGAGGTGATCATAGTGTGCCTATCACTGCAATAACTTCCTTTAAAAGAGGCGGCAGAGAGTAATAAAGCCAACCTGGAGTGGAGATAGTCCTTTGAAAAAAAATATATGACCTGTTGTAAAATGGCAGATACTTTATGGTATCTTATAAACCACATTGCAACTGTTTGCATTTGCTTCCTTGCTACTTGTTTGTCTCCACTGGATGTAGGTGGTGGAGGACGAAGCAGGACATGAGGCAAACTGAGATCTCCATTTTAGAAAAAAACACAAACCTGGTTTACTGCCAGGATTTTTTGATTTGGATACTGCTGTTTGAAACCTGTGTTTGTTTCCAAATGTTAAATCAGAGAAAATGCTGAGTGAGCTTCATTCTTCTTATCATCTATATTGCACCTTTTATCATAACAAATTTATTTATTGATACACACAAAGAGACAACTTTTACATTGCCGCACATTTAGGTCTGACAAGCAATTTGAGATTTTTTTTCCTATCATGCACTAAAGCTCAAGGCAGGATAAAGATTGTGAAGTGCCCAAGGCACACCAGAAATTGATATTCTCCTACTAAAAATGTGCTCATAAAGCAAGACGTGATTTTTTTCTCTTGATAAATGTCATTAACTTGTAGCCTACGTGCTTGTTAGCATTCTTCTTGGGTAGGCATCAGGACTTTTGCACTATTGCATTTTGCCCGTTCACCACTGGAGCACATCTTCATGGCAGGTGTAGAGGGTATGACACCTCTTTGAAGTGAGTAATTGTAGATAGTAACTCACATACCTGTTTCATCAGGACATCTGCAGATTTAAATAGACTTCTGCTTTTATTATGGAATACCTAGGTAAAACCTTTGAGCTCCCTTTTTTCAGTCTTGAGCCTGGAGGAAAAAATTCAGGAAATGGATATAGTCTTATAGTCTCACAAACCAAGATGGCAGGCCTATGACATTATTTCACATGTTGTAAATTGTCTCATCAATCTTGGTTCTTCTTCTGTTGAATTCAGGGAATACCACGTTATGCTCAGAAGTGTTTGGGGAAATGATCATCATTAAAATAGATTTGCTGTAACTCTAGTCAAAGATAAAACATTTATTTTCTGCAGTTATGAATGTGTCCTCCTTTATTCTGACAGCATTTTGCTTCTCACTCCTATTTCATGGAATACTATTTGTTATATTTGTCACAGGTGCACCTGAAATGTGGTGGAGCTTTGGTTCTTTAGTCACTGCTTTATTGAGAAGTTGTTGCTCAGATATGATATCTTGGTTTTAAAAATATCATTTGGCCAGGGATTTTACATAAAAAAGAGTTTTCAAAGTCAGTGTTCATACTGCGCTTCTAGAAAGTAAAGAGTTATAGAGATCAAATGATAACATTCAGTAGCTAAAATAGATCATCTACCTGATTTAGGTATCAGCACCACTTTTCTGGAATGACAGCACAGGCCAAAGACCCTGTAAAATAGGTTTCTGAAAAAACACATCATAAAAGAAGAAATATATGAAATTCTAATGCCCATCAAAGAGAAAGCTGATCCTTACTTCACATCTTTACAAAAAGACTGCACCATTTAATTGGGAGTGGCACATGGCTGAAATTTACCTGCTTGAAGATAAGGCTGAGTTTAAATAGTCTGTTATGTGATGTACACCATGGATGTTCTTTGCCCAGGCTATGACACACCATACATTTAGTATTTCCAGGGAATAGGCCTGGGCAATGTGATGGGGGTAATTCACACTTAAATAGTTTGTGAAATACATTATTCTTGCAACTTCTGGACACAATTCAGTAGGTAGCATGGGCCAGGGATCTCTGTCCATAGACAGCCTGGGTGCAATGACTGTCTCTGGGCAGTAAAAGAGATTCTCTTTGGATGGGAAATGCACTTTGTCAGCTGGTTTCAAAGCTAGAAGAAAGCCCTTGTTTCATTTCAGCTTGAAATAGAAATTATTTAGGGTCCAGTTCCTACTAGTTAGGCTAGAGTGACCCCATATGAAGTGTTTGTGTGGTTGTGCTCTGACAACATATTTGTCTTGGAGCTTCAGAAAACTGAATACAGCTAGTCTTTAACACATCAATGGGACCTGGATGATACCAGACATTGCCTCCAGAAGCTTCTTTTGTTAGGCTGCCTGTCAGCAGCATTTTATGGAAACGATTGATTTGCTTTGTCAGTGTTACTCCCCTAAATATTATTGCTTTATGATACTTTGTTGGAAAGGGATCAGACGGAAAATGCTAGGTAGGAAAAAGATGGAATCAAGTGCTAACTCAGTTTGATGTTTGTGACCTTCTGAACTCTCTTATCTCAGATGTCTTTTGAGTCATTCTTATCTTTCCTTCCTTTAATTACCTTTTCTTAATAATTAAAACACGTTAAGAGTGAAAGGGCACTGGAATTAAGCTATTTTAAAATGAAACTTTGCTTTCAGACATGGGCCATGAAGATAATCAGAGGGCTGGAGCACCTCTACTATGGAGTTGGGGTTGTTCAGTCTCAAGAAGAGAAGACTCCAGGAAGATCTTAGAGTGGCCTTCCAGTACCTAAAGGGGGCCTACAGGGAAGACATGAAAGGACTTTTTGTCAGGGAATGTAGTGATAGGACAAAGAATAACAGCTATAAGCAATAAGAATAAGAAGTTTAGGTTAGACATAAGGAAGAAATTCTTTACTATGAGGGTAGGGAGACACTGGAGCAGGCTGTCTAACAGAGCTGTTAATGCCCCATCCCTGGCAGTGCCCAAGGCAAGGCTGGATGGGGCTTTGGGCAGCGTGGGCTGGTGGGAGGTGTCCCTGCCCATGGCAGGGGGGTTGGAATTGTATGATTTTTAAGGTCCCTTCCAACCCAAACCATCTTATGATTCTATGATTCTATGAAAATTGCCATGGACTGAGACTCTGTCTCAGTGCACTGATGATGTGTTGCCTCTGTGTTGTATTGGTTGCAGCAGCACAGATAAGCTCTAAACTATCTGGCCTGGTTACTGATACAAGTTTTGTAATAAGAGTATGGATGTTAAAGTAAGCTAAAAACTGCTTTGAAAAACAGGGAGAAATAGTGTGGCAAAACCTAGATGATGTTGCAAACAAGCTGTTTGAAAGCCAGTTTGTTCACAGCTACTTTGTATAGCCATTTTTTACCTGCGTGGACTGTATAGTTTCAGAAGCATGTTTCCTTTACCTAAAATAAAGACAATGAAATTAAGATATTTCTCATCTAATAAACAAACATCCAAGCAAAGCCCAACTTCAATGAAAAAAACACCAAACAGTTTGAAAAAAGTAAAATAAACATAGCCAACTTTAGTCTCAGGATTCCTGGAAGGTTAAGTTAATTCATACTTGATTTATTCATGTGAGGAACCTTAAGTCCTTTAGCAGGACAAGAATTTAAAAGCCCATGTGTTCCTTCAAATTATTTCACAGCCTCCGGAAAAAAAAACCTCAGTTTTCCCGCTCAGCTGCAGCTGATATGAAACTCTTACATGCTTTGCTACCTTTAGTGAAAATAAAAAAGATTTTCCTTCTTCTATACTACAACATCTGGGCACAATTAATTTGGGATCTCACATTTTTTGAGTAAACGTCAGCAATAATTTGTATTCCTCCCTCCTCCTCCTTTTTATATGCAATATGTGGGACATGCTTCCACAGGGAGCTAAACCAGAATGTAAGATGGTCATTCCTGTCTGCGTCATTTCTTTCCAAAATGTATTGCTCTCAGGACAACCTGATGGCTCACGTACCGAAGTCCATTTTTTCCTCCTATGTCATTTCCAGCATTTGTCACCACCTCATAGTTTAAGCTTTAAGCACTATCCAGGGAGTTGCATAACTTCTGTGCAAAATTCAGATACAAATCAATGAATAACTTAGGCATTAAGAAGAAGCCAAATTATCCTCTGCTAGAACACAGGCCGCTAAATCATTCTTTATTTATTTTATTTTTTATTTTATTTTATTTTAATTTTTTTTTTTTGCTATTTGCATAGAGTCTGCAAAGGCAACTCTAATTTTTCATTTTTATGGTCTTTTAACATGAACTCCTTGTAAGCACATAACCTGCTGTATGATTGAATATACAGAAAAAACAAAACCCCCAAACAGGCTTAATATGAAAAACAGTGCTAAATTTCAGACTTGCAAAGGAGAAAAAAAAAAATCTACTACCAGAAGACTTTTTATTTTAGTCCCTGTCACAGTCATGTATTTGAACAGTAGGCAGGCAGCCCATAGCTGTGCTATGTGCATCAGCTAACCCCCGTGTAAAATGGAAGCATCAGTGTAACAGTGGCAAAGGACGCTGTTGGATGAGTGGTGTAACTGTCCAAAAAGCCTATGAAATGCGATGCGATGCACCCTGCATGTTGGGTGTGGTGGTGCTGCAATGAATCACTGGCAGCAGACTAAGCACAGACCGAAGTGTCCATGCTGCTCCAGTTTGGAAGGGAAAGGGTAATAAAATGGGGATGAGGAAAACTGCTCAGTCTTTTTAGGATGGGCTCATTCCACCTCATTTTTCCTGCTTAAAAATCATTCATTACCCTAAATTAGGGGTCCAGCTTTAGGTAGCTAAGTCCCATTTGAGTCCTTAGCAGCCTCATCTGGTCTCCTTCTGCCATTTCAGAAGGATTTATATCTCCCATAGGTCCTAAGAAATACCTGCCAGCCATGTGTATGTTCTCAGACACGCTCAGGCATCTTATATGGCATGAGATATCTATCCCTAGGCAATTAGATTGTGTCCTCATTATCTAGGTTGCTATTGATATAAAGGAAGAGAAGCTGGTACCTCCAGAGGCTGATATGTTCAATTTGAAGTGTTTTAGACAAGAATGATAGATAGTGTTTCTCTACTATGCAAAAAAAAAAAAAAAAAAAAAAAAAAGACACTTTAATTAGAAACTAAAAACTGAATGCAATTGCCATATCTCAGGTATACAGTGCCATTTGAGAAACCTCTGGGCATCTGTAACATCTGCCCAAGGCTGGCAGATAAGACACAGGATGAATGAGCGCTGCTCTCAGGGAGCAACTAAAGGCCAGGTGGGATGTGCTAGAGCATCTTACAGACTTTTCAGTTTAGGAGTTTAAGACGTATTCTTCTCAAATGAATGGGTTTTGTTGCCTAAATATAAGTACTTAGTGCCATTTGCATCACTGCAGGGCATCCCAACTGGCCTCCAGCTGCCTCTCCCAAAGGACACAGTTCTCCCACAAGTCCTGGTTAAATAGCTGCTTGCATCGTGTGTGCCAAATTTGCTACAAAAGTCTCAAAAAATTGTCTGTCATCCTAATACTAGCATGTTATAGCCTTGAATTACTTCCTGAGTCCCAAGAGACTCTTTAGCATTAGCTTTCTCTAACATTTAGCTCTTAAACTCACACACTTGAGTAATTTCTCTGTTGGTTCTTCATCACTGTGCCACTTCAAATGCTTTACAGCATCCCATGGGAGCGGCAAACTTTATGTGATGATGAGACACAACAACTTTTGCCTCTGAGGCCACTGAGACCTTTGTCCCCTAAACCAATTTGAGAATTTTACTCTACACAAAGCAGAAGACTATGGGACAGATGATAACATTTAGAATAACCATTGATATGCGTGATGTAGTTCAACATATACGAACAATTTCAGAGGATGCATTTGGAAGGAGGAACTATCTTTGACATGGGCTGTTAGCTCATGTCAGGATTATATGGTGTGATCTGGGATAGAGAAGAGGTCCAAGTGCTTCAGTACAAATCTGCAAGTGACTGCATTAAAATCAACTTCAACATTCTGGTAATGATAGTATTATAGTTTCTGATTTTTTAATAACTTTGTATTTGTGATCTTTGCTGATACCCATATTTCCTGTTTTGAGACCCAAGTGGAGTCTGACTCTATAGGACATTCATTGGATAAGATTCATCTCACAGAGATCAGACACCTAACATGAGCTGTGACCACAAGAACAAAATGTTTAATGGACCAATCTCAGGTGCATTTTTGGAATTAAATGAAATCACTTCCTAGCCTCTGCTGACTGTACTTACTAACATCTGTTGGATGTAGTAGAAGTCTAAACAGCACGTTATGAATGGGGGAACCTCTGCAGAGAGACATGGTTGGGGTGGTGTCCAGTTACTTAAACACAGACATTGAAAAATGTCTGAGATGCCCTTGAGTACCTTGCCTGCAGTTGCTGTTGTGAAAGGGCACAAATTTCCTTTAGGTTCTTCATCATATTTTCTGGCCTGCTACAGACGTCACTGATACTCTAGGTATTTCAAATAGCACTGGATGACTGTTGGCAATTGAACCAAGCCTTAGATCTCCACACAGGGATGTGAAAGCCCATCTGTCACCTAAACAACTAAACGTAGGTGTCTCAACCTGCAAACTTAATCCTCCAACATGGTGGAGATAAACAACTAGTGCAACAATGTGGTGCAAAAGTGTATCCAACCTCACAGATGAGATTAAACCCACAATGACTGAGGCTCACAAGCAGCTACTGTGCCATGGGATTGTTCCTCAGCTGTGCCAGAGAAAACTGAATTAAATTAGTCTCTGGTGGAAGTCATTCTTCTCGTAGTTTCTCAGGTGTCAGCACTGCAGAATAAGTGCTTTGCAGAGCAATAAATCAAGTACATTTATATGAGAAAAGAGAGAGAAGATGGATGGAGAATAGTCCCTTCCTTCCTTCCCCAGATATGCTCCTTCTTCCTCACTTGCCAAACAGTGGTTTCTCACTCTGTTAAGTGAAATTCATGTTTCACATAGTTTATTTTTCATTATTTTGCTTTTTAATTTTCATTTTTTTCAACAGCATTTTGCAACCCGTGGGAACTGACAAACACTAACCCTGTGCTGAAGGGGATGTAGAGCACATTAGGTATACAACATTTTTATCAACATACAAGTTAGGCGGCAGGTTAGCCATACCTCCCAGACCAGCAATGACTTCACATGGAAGAAATCCTCTTCTGTGACAGACTCATTCCTTCAGTGGTGACAGACTCATTCCTTCCATTCATGATGGGCAAAAATAGGGGGAAAATTGTTTCCCCAGAGGGAGTGTAATTTCAAGGACATGGATTCTGGAAATGTACAAGAGAAGGATGTCTGGGTGTATTAGAAATATTCATACAAGTTAATAGATCCATCAGACTCAATAGAGATAAAATGAAAATCTACTTGAGCTGGTCTGCCTAATCCTGGGCAGCAAAGAACATTTCAGCCCCATGTACTGCCTTATTTCATGTCCTATTAAAAACATCCAATTCATTAAAAACATAAAATTAAAAAAAAAAAAAAAGAAGAAAAAAAAGGCTAAAAATGCAAGTATGGACAGAGCACTGCATAACTACTATGTCAAATAGGAGGACATAGGATACTGTATGATGCCACACATGGACACCCACATGCAACTAGGGTGGATTCCCAAACACCCATAGATCAATACAGATATGAGCTGAGTAGATCTTTTGTTATTTGCAGTCCTGAAGCAAGAGAGAGCTGTGGAACTGAGCAGAGACAGTGAGAGAATGCAAGGGGGTGATGATGTTTCCTTGCTCTGCCCAGAGGACTTTGTAGATGATATATCTTTCCAGTATGACTCCACAGATCAAATGTGACAGGACATGGTCTTATCCCACAGACTGAAGGAGGAAAAGATGAGATGTCTGAGGACAAGACACCTTTTCTCTCTTCTCTTCTCTTCTCTTCTCTTCTCTTCTCTTCTCTTCTCTTCTCTTCTCTTCTCTTCTCTTCTCTTCTCTTCTCTTCTCTTCTCTTCTCTTCTCTTCTCTTCTCTTCTCTTCTCTTCTCTTCTCTTCTCTTCTCTTCTCTTCTCTTCTCTTCTCTTCTCTTCTCTTCTCTTCTCTTCTCTTCTCTTCTCTTCTCTTCTCTTCTCTTCTCTTCTCTTCTTTTTCTTTTTCTTCTTTTTCTTTTTCTTTTTCTTTTTCTTTTTCTTTTTCTTTTTCTTTTTCTTTTTCTTTTTCTTTTTCTTTTTCTTTTTCTTCTTTTTCTTTTTCTTTTTCTTTTTCTTTTTCTTTTTCTTTTTCTTTTTCTTTTTCTTTTTCTTTTTCTTTTTCTCTCTCCTGCAGACTTCTGTATTCTGTGTTTGCATACAACAACCACGAATTACTCACAGACATACAAACACTCAGGCAGAGGATCTACAATTTCCTCTGTCGTAAGAGAGAACATGGTGAGCACAATTGACACCATGGACTACTGTGTTTCTTCTCTCATCCAGACCTGTCTTCTGTGAAACAGACCAGCTCACAATTTGAGAGTGTGAATAATTAAAAAATAGTAATTAAAAAGTACAAAGAGTGTCAGTGACTCATGCTTATCCTCTCTAATTTATTAATAATTTGGAGAAAGGAAAGTGACACAAAAAACGGACTATTCTCTTTCAAGAGAAACAATACATTTTGTTTGAGCACAAATAAGGTGTTTGAATAAAGGATTGAAAACTTTGAAAAGTATCCTTATTTATTTATTTTTAAAGCTATGACAAAAATTATCTGGAAATTATCACCACTTTGTTTTATTTAAAAAAAAAATGTCTAAAAAATGTCTAAAAAATACTCTTTGATGAGTATTTGCTGATAACAATATGAATTCATAAACTTCTTTGGTGCTGCCAAGTATTTTTTTTGTCAATGAAATGTCATCCTGTTATACTGATGGTCGTCAGTGACAAAGAGCAATGGGTGCTCATTCTTCTGATTTATGCAGTCCTTTTGGTTTAAATGAGTGTGAAATATCTGTGGTAAAAATGCCTATCAGTTGTGAAAACTTTATAGAAGTCTGCAGAACTGCCCCTCCTAAAAACTTTTATTTTTTCTTGGTGTCTTCTGAATTGGTAGTGAGCCTGCTTAAAACTGGAAGTGTTTGTTCAAGAAGAACGTGAATAATCTGTTCTCTGTTTCCATCACAGTGAAAATAAAAAGTCACAAAATTAAACTAAGATACGGGAATATACAGGTTGAATTCTGTCTTTTAGAGAGTTAAGTATATTTTTCCATGTAGACACTTTATAAAATTGTTTCCTCAACAAATTTGTTTGGTTTGTAAATTTTCATTTTCTAGATCAAATCAATATGGGGAGAAGAAGATGTCTAGATACTTATTTTTAAAGTCACTATGCAATCTTGTATGAAAGTTGAAAGTCACACCAAAAAAAAAAAAAAAAAAAAAGGCAGCAAGATTTATGTTAAAATTTCAGTGAAATCAACATTGTGGAAAAATATTATTCTGTTATTCTGAGACTTGAAGTAATTTTTATTTGATGTAACTGGGGTTTCCTTATTTTTAAGTACTATTTTCCAAATAATCACTAGGAAACAGTACTTAACAGAGTTCCTTTTTTATATCCCAAGAAAAGACCTCCAACCCCTTCCCCAGGTCTTACTCAGCTACTGGTAATAATCAAAAAGTAATGACAGGAACAAGAATACATAACCTCATTTCAGTCTTCAAGTGCTTTTAGAACATGTTGTAGGACTTAATGGATCCAGTGATCTGTAAAAAGATTTGTATAGTTAGAAATGGTAAATTACAGACATTGAGATCAATGAAATTTGAAGATGAATGGCACATGCAGGTTGGTCCTTAGAAGAAACGTAGGTTAGCTAGCTATAAAAGCTTTACAGCTGTAGTTTCCTAAGCAGCTGAAATAATCTAATGATTTATTGCAACCCTAGCAAGAGGTCCTTCTCTGACCCATGTCCTCCCCTGGGCTGGCCCTGGTGCTCACTGTGGGGCTTCAATGGAGCAATTTGGTACACTAATCCAGCAGAAAAATGTCTGATCCCCATTAAAATTGGACTCCTTATGTTTCTAACACTGTGCAAGGACAGCAGCAGACAAGGGAAGGCTGGTCCTTGTCTTGTAGTACTGGGCTAGTTTCTGGCACCAGTTTCTGGCAGAGCTGTTAGTAAATCCACAGTTCTATACATAAATTAGCCTACAGGGACACTTGTACAGGCCAGTGTCAGGAAAGCATGCAGAAGTTGTCTACTCTCTCTTTCATCACCCTACGGAAGGATAAATGTTGCTCTCCATGTTGTGTTTCACATGAAATCAGACCCTTTAATGATCACAGAAGCCCAGGAGTTGTTCTTTTCTATACAATTTGATGGTAGCTGAAATAAACCTTCTGGAAAAAGCAACACAAAAATCTCACACCTTGGTCTGAGGAACATAATGTTTGTATGGCATGAATGGTCCTAAGAGAAGAATGTGCCCAAGCTACAGGAAAAAAAAAGATGCTGGATTTTCAATCCCTGAATGCAAAGAGCTGTTTCTTGTGCTGTGACTGGCTAAGACATTCCAAAGTCCGTCTTGTTATTGTTCTTGGCGGGCAGGTCAGATTTCCACAAGACAGTGGAAACGGCCTGTCAGAGCAAAAGGGCAGCTGGGTGCGTGTGTGTGTCTGCAGTTCTCGTCTCCTGAAAGCACATCCCTGACCCACCTGGGAGGCAGTGGAGTGAAGGAGAAATCAGAAATTTGCTCTGGCCATGGATGACTTGGGTCTGATCCATGCAAGGGAGAAAGCACCTGTGGTTGTCTTGGAAGAGACACCAGTCTCTGTGCAGGGAACAGAGGCAATGATGTCACCACTAGATCCAGGCCTCCAGAAAGGAGAAGACATTGAATCTGTTATTTCTCGAGTCAAGTCAAGTCACATTTTACCTTTTTTTCCATCATTTAAGTTTTCTTCTCCCCCACTTCCCTCACCCTATGGCCTATGAGCAATTTCTCCCTCTTCTGCTTTTCATTTGTTTTGAAATAAATTTCAGTCTGGGACCAACTTACATGTGAACAGACAAGTTTTGAGGGAGATGTCATAAAATCTTCCCTCTTCTCCTCCCACAGGAGGAAAGGGACAGACTCCCAACAGCTTGGTCCTGATGTCTGCTGAGGTCTGTTTGCATTAAAGACTGCAGAACAGCACTGGGAAAAAGGACTGTCACCCAGGTGTCCTCTGTCAGGCCTCAGAATATCAGATTCCTTTACACTGATTCTCCTTCTGGTCCTTCAAGTCCCAGGCCCCTATCTATATGTTGTCCCAGCACAGATCATTTTGTGAGAGGAGAGGCAGAGCATGGTTCTATCCCTGTCCATTGCTTCATGGTTAAGATGTTCTAGGAAATGATGTATGGAACTGCCTAAATTAAGAGAACAGTGAAGCCTTATTTTGCTGTCCCCTTCTCCCTACTACCAGCTTTTAGATTATTCCCCTTCTGCTGACACAGAACCTCATTAGATCCTTCCTCATGGCAATTAGTTCAGCAGAAAATTAATGGAACAGGAAGGGGAGGAGGAAGATAGAAAGGTGGGGAGAGAGAGACCTGCTTTTGGGCTATGAGCAGTTGTCTTCTCCGTGTCTCCATAGGATAAGCAGGAGTCTTAAGTAAGCATCTCACTCCTTTGAGTGGGCAATCCTACTTCTGCATCTTGATAGAAAAAGAGGTAGTTACCTGTGGAACTCCACCATGCAAAGTGTCAGCATCTCTGCACATGGAGGTGGAGTCCCACAAATCTTTTCAAATTCCAGCTCTAGAAGGCAGACCAATTCTGAGTGCCCACAAATTTGGATTTTCATTTATTTATTTATTTATTTTTACTTGGATGTCGGTGGACACCTTGTGGTCTAAAGACCTTAACATGCTCTGCCACCGGTGGAGACAAACTCCACTGGAAATCCCAAAGAAGATTTCACTCAATTTTGCCATCTTATTTTAATGGACAAATCAGTTCCCAGTGCTGTTGGTTTTTCTCCATCTAATATAATGGAAACTGGAGTTTATCAATCCACATACAATTCTGTGGACCCCCCCAAAGCAACCTGCCTGCAATATTTTTTATTATTTTTATTTTTTCAAAATGATGTTATTAATCAGCTGTCCTGGCCTAAGGCAAGTGGACATATAACTCTCAGGTATCTCATTTCGGTCAGAGTCTGATGATAGTAGCCATCTGCACAAACTCTAATGAAAAGATCACAGGCAAGAAATTCTTTTACCACACCGTGTAGGAGAAAGTCAGTTCTGTACTGGATCTGCACCCAGTCTGTATTTGTAATCTTAAAGGTTTATATCTAGTTGTTAGATTTTAAACAGCATAGACGTCCCTGCTGCCAGCAGGGGAACCTCAAAGCTGTTTCCTATCTTACACACCTTGCTGCAAGTTGGTCTGCTGAATGAAAAGACATGGCTTCTGGAAACCAGGCCAATAACTGGTGTCCTCAGGAAAAGTTTGTGAAGGTCCCAGTGAGCTCTGCTCTTTGCATATATGCTGGATTATTCCAGGGCCTGTTCCAAAGACATGTCTCGCTCTGGAAACAATTATCAGCCACTCTTTCTCCAGAAAAATGAAGAAGAAAAAGAAAAAGAAAAAAAAGAAAAAGAAAAAGAAAAAGAAAAAGAAAAAGAAAAAGAAAAAGAAAAAGAAAAAGAAAAAGAAAAAGAAAAAGAAAAAGAAAAGGAAAAGGAAAAAGAAAAAGAAAAAGAAAAAGAAAAAGAAAAAGAAAAAGAAAAAGAAAAAGAAAAAGAAAAAGAAAAAGAAAAAGAAAAAGAAAAAGAAAAAGAAAAAGAAAAGAAAAAGAAAAAAAGGAAAAAGAAAAAAGAAAGGGATTCGTTGTACTTACCATGAAACTGGGAGAGAGAAAATATTTCCTGTCTTCAAAACAGCTGGTTATACTACTGCAGAGCAAGACCACCAACCACAATTCACAATTTACTTTCCTCAACAAATGATCACTAGAGGTTTAACATAGGCTTAAACTCCATTCCCCTTCATATAGAAACCAGTGTCATCCATGGGTATTATTTTTGTTGTAACTCATTATTTGAGCTGTATGGATGTAAACTTTTAAGAATCTTTTATGAAACCAATGAGAGAGCTAGGGGAACAGACAAGCATAGTGGCTGGCAAGCCCCTATTCAGGTCTGAAACAAAATGAGCAAACTTCAATCTAAGTACATATTGGAAACATTTGCTCCAAGTGTAATTTAATTATGTTAACCAGTTGCTGAATGGATATATGAGGAGCAGGAGGATGTGTTAGTGAGGAAGAGGTGATAAGGTCATTAGTCCCTTAGGGACAGGGAAGGAATGATATGGATAATTATCCCTTGTGAAACAGTGAAAGGTTAATACAGGGTCAAGAGGGAGGAAAATTGTACTGTGCTATAAAATCAACATCTAGAATCTATGGTTTTTAGCATGAAGTGGTATAATGGATGATACTTCCCTGGCTCTTGAAATAACCTAGTAGATATTTTTTAAGGGTGGGACAGAGCTAGAAGAAATGTTTTGTGGAAAAATTTCTCCCCAATATATAAAATGTTTCTGACCTTCCCTACTTTCTTCAAGAGTGGAGCGCTTTCCATTGCCTCATGGGCCATAGTTAGAGAGTCCCTGGTTTGCACAGGTTGGTGTCTCACTTCTGCCTCTGTGAAAGCTACTTTCTCCACTTGGCACTGTCCTAGGAACGTGTCTAAGTCACTTCAGTCATCCGTGCTTGACTCACCCCCAGTGGAAAAATGAGATACAAAATGATTAATCTTCTTCCTAGGAGCATCAGGATGATGTATGGAAAGGGAAAAGCATGTGTGGTTAAGGTAGAAGCGTGGCATGAAGGATGTCAGAATTCTGTTCTCACTTCTACACCTAATACAGCTTATGAGCCTGGGACATGTCCCTCCACCTTATGCCTGGATGTTTTGTAAGATCCTATGGGTTGCATCTGCCTTGGAAACCGTGACTGCTGTTGAGTCACCTAAGCAGCACAATAATGTTAAGCCTTTTTTATAAAATAATTCAATATCTCACAGTGGGAAAGGGTTTCCACTGTAAGTAATCAAGCAATGAAAGTTAATAAAGTTTAGTAGCGCAGTCACATTTCTTAACGGGTTGCATTCAGGACATAAGAAACCTCAGTGTGAGAGTTTGATAATGCAACTCTTGGTTTTTGAGAACATATTACACTGATAAAGCTGAGTGCGTAGTGGGAGAGTTTCTTTTGAGCAGGGAACAGATTCTAACAGGGGTTAATCTGTGTATTGATGCTGATCTACACTATCCAGTTTTATTTTTCACTGGCATTGGCCTCACTTCATGTGAGCCAGTTTCTCTACCTGTAATAAAAAAAAAAAAAAGCAGCCTATGACAATTAGTTCAGTCACATAAGCTTTGCTTAGTTAACATTGGGCTAGAGGAATCTTGTAGTTATTTAGGCTGATGCAGAAATCTCTCTCAGTTCTTTTTTTTTTTCCTACATATATGTGCTATGTCATGCTTTCTCCCTTAAATTATACAACTACTCGTTGTATATCTTTATTTCTTTTTGGTGTTGTCAAGTGTCTACCCCGTATAGACATTCAAAATGATCCTCACATTGTGCTATTAGGACGTGGAAGGGCATCATGTTATCTTGAGTCCTCATGGAGCATCCAGTATCATAGGTCACACAAGGAACAGCACATATTTTAGATATCTAGAGGACAGACATGTGTGGTTGGTTTAGACATCATAGGTATGCTTTATAAAAGCATATATTGATACAGCAATATATATATAATATATATATAATATATATATAAAAGCATTATATTGATACAGCCTACATGTTTTTCAGGGTTGTCCCCGAAATGCTCAGCCTAGCTAGTGTATTACAAGGGCAAACCGATGATTTCTGAAGTGACTTCACTAAGCTGTCTTTCTTGAAGAGAAAATGTGTAGACATATGAAAAATCAAGGCAAAACCTGTATGGAATGTGTCAGGATATACAGCAGTTAATTTCTATCATTTGCTCAGATTAAATTCATTGTGGGGTCAGCTGAAATGAGAGGAGAGGAGAGGAGAGGAGAGGAGAGGAGAGGAGAGGAGAGGAGAGGAGAGGAGAGGAGAGGAGAGGAGAGGAGAGGAGAGGAGAGGAGAGGAGAGGAGAGGAGAGGAGAGGAGAGGAGAGGAGAGGAGAGGAGAGGAGAGGAGAGGAGAGGAGAGGAGAGGAGAGGAGAGGAGAGGAGAGGAGAGGAGAGGAAGAATGAACAAAAGAAAGAAAGAAAGAGAGAGAGAGATAGAGAGAGAGAAAGAAAAAGAAAGAAAGAAAGAAAGAAAGAAAGAAAGAAAGAAAGAAAGAAAGAAAGAAAGAAAGAAAGAAAGAAAGAAAGAAAGAAAGAAAGAAAGAAAGAAAGAAAGAAAGAAAGAAAGAAAGAAAGAAAGAAAGAAAGAAAAGGAAAGAAAGAAAGAAAAAGAAAGAGAAAATGATTCTACACTAGAAAAATATGTTTTTTGACCTAAACATAAAAATATTGTTCCTCAGGGCAACTTACAAGGTCTGGGTCTTATGACCTAAGTGTCCCAAGGGGTATGTTTTCCAAAGCTGTATGCACAAGTTTAGTGCTGCTGTACTGTGCATCCAGCAAAAAGAACTCATGATTCTCAAAATGAAGTTCCAGGAGCACTAATTGTTTTTCTCCTACTATGTTGTGGGTAATTCAGATGATTAAAACTGAAAGAAGAATATGTTTTCCACTTTCAGACATATTCATTATGACCTGTTTCTCCACTGTATTTTGGCCCCTTTCATCAGCATCTGTGAAATCACTCCTGATTCTGGCAACCATACTCATGCACTGCAAATATTTGCTGTATCATGCATTTACTCAAATCAAGAGCTACACGAATCCAAACCTTCCTACAGAGGATCTCAAAGACACTATGTCATCAGTGTATGGCACCAATAGCTAAATGACCTTACCTCACTGCTTGACTGGAATTAGATTCTGTTGTATGCATGCAGACGAAGAAAAGATGCAAGAAAAGCTAAATTGGCTACCTTAAATTACTGCACCAACCTGTTTAACTGTCTGCTTCTGAGAAATGTATTGTGGGCCAGCAGAGGTCATGGGGAAGTGTCCTTACTTTTTCATCTGAAAAATGGAACTTCATAAATTATAAAGAGAAATGATCAGTAGGGACCTTGCTAACATTAATCCTCATGTAAAAATTTAAAATTTTAATTATATTAAAAACAAACAAACAAAAACAACTTCAACATGAAAAGTTACAGATATGTCTGTGGGAGAGCCAGGAAAAGCCTGGATAAAGCTCCATCTAGTTCTCATATAACTGCAGACAATTTGGAAAGAGAAGAGGGAACTTGCTGTGTTATTAGGTCCAGGTAGACAATCAAGCTCCAGTACCTGGGCCCATGCCCTATCCCTGTTTATTAATGCAGACGTAACCAAAGCCTCCCATCACAGAACTGGGGTCCAATGGACACAGCTCCTCATATCTTTGAAGTGGATAACTTTTTGAATAAATTTGTCTGGAGGTTGAGTATGAGACTGGAAAATGAATTATGTATTGTATATATGAATATTATTCAAATATTTTGAAGCAGGCATAAGGGAAAAGGAAGTTCTGTTGTGTTAAATCTTGGAATATTTTCTCTACTGGAGTATTTTCTACTTTATTTAAATACCTGGAATATTCTGAAATACATGATAATTTTATGACAGAAGAGGATTACCCAAGGAGTCAAGACAAACCTCACTCACTCAACTGTCATGCTTCCTTACAGGGTCTTAATTCACACATCTGTAGTAGCTCTTGTGGGTCAGAGCCGGATCTGAGCTTTTGTTTTGACCTAGAAGTTAAAAAAAACACTCTATTTTTGTGGACAAGCAAATGAGCTTCTCAAGCACCACTGACATCAATTTCACAAGAGCCTAAGGTGGGAGCACAAGCTGTTCTCAGTCACGTACTGGAATCTATCAACAAAAATCCATGGCAGCCCTTTGACTTGAAGGAGCTATGCCAGTTTAGTCCAGAGACAGACCTATCACAGGGACAAACACAGTCCTCCTAACTACTCCCACAAAACAACTTTCCTCACCCAGTAAAGTCATGTCTGATTCAGCCCATGGGTATGTTAATGTGCTTTGCTGTGACTAGTGCTATAGTTTTGGGATGTAGTAGTGTAACAATCGGGGACACAAAGGATGCAATGAACCTATGTATTGACAAAAAGGAGTTGTTTTGCTTTTGTGTTCTACCTTAAGTAGTTATCTACATGTCCGTAAAGGACTGATGAAAAATCACCTTTTATGACGAGAGAGGCTTTTACACTATCTTAATATTCCTGGTTAACCTTAAGGTAAAGCAATCTACTGGCAGGCGTTAGGACTTTATACAGGCAAGCTGACCTTTTTCAGGAGGAACATTTTACCAAGTGGAAAGCATTGCCAGTTAATAGTCTTAAATTTGAGTGCAGACAATCATTTTCCTTATTTTCTTGACTTTATTTTTTTTTTTTAATTTTACCCTTAAACCTGCCTCTGAACTGAAACGATATCTTTTTGAAATCAGAGATCTGACCTCTCTCTTTTCTTTCCATAGCCTAGAGGAATGAAAAAAAAGAATAATAAAAATCTCATCAAATCATCTGTTTAGTCTCATCTCCTTGGTTTTGTTGCTGGTCAGTCTGGTGAAGTACTGAGCTGGGAATGTGAGTCTGTAGTGTCAGTGTTCATTAACGTAAATACAAGGAAATGGAAAAACATTCCAAGAGCTGGATTCACACTTACACTAAGGTCCCTTTTTACTGCTTTGGCAGTGGAAAGAGACCAAGAAGTGGGTGGGCATGTCAGTTAGTAGTATGTTCCCATGTTTACAGCACAAGTACTTTCTCACCTTTCAACAGCTCTAGTTAAATTTGCTAAGATGGACCACTGGAGCTTTTTCTGCAGAACTTCATTCATCAAATGGCTCCTACTTTGGTGAATAGCCATATATAAATATCTACCAGTAGCAAAGGAGCAACTGAACTCATGCAAATAGGGAAATCTTGGGTCATGCACTACTTAATGGTCTCCAGATGAAGACCAAGGCTGGGGTTCCTTTCACCTAACTTTAATTGTTGTAGCATCTTTTTCAAAGTTGGCTTCTCCTTTCATAATCAGGAGAGGTAAAATGAACCCAATCACTACAGATCACCATCTCCTAAAATATGTGATAAAATAGGCCAGCCTGTTCCTGAGAAGTTTATTTCTCTTATTTGAGAACATGGGGACCTAACAGTAACTGGGTCCCTCTCAGCCAGTAGAGATGACTCACTGTCATCCAATGGATTTCCCTAATGTTTGACTCATAGCACCATGTTAGCCAGCCTTGGCTTGGCCTTGTGATGTTTCCTGACACACTGTTGTGCCCCAGTTGGGTCTGTCCAGCAGACATGCTGCAGATAGGTGGCTTGCTAAAAAGCAACGAACACATATTCACCTAAACCAGGGCTGTCCCTTGGAGATTTTCTTTCTCATGACAGGTTTAAAGCTCACAGGACTTTTCACTGGGGAGGAGCAAAGGAGTATGAACACAAGCAATCACTTCATCAGGGAGGTTGTAAGTGATAGTAAAGATGAAGGGCCAATTCCCTGTTCCCCTAATCAGGGAAGGGAAGGCCAGACTTTGGAGAAGAGCCTCTGAGAGACAGAATCACTGCCCTTGCTCTTGCAGGGGGCATGGAGGGGTGTGCTTCAAGGACGGTCAGACTTCAGCCCAGTCTGGCTGCCATATCACACTGTGGCAGGAGCACAGACATGCTGATTTTCCAGTGAGTTGTCACAGGCAGTGGGGTTATGTCTCTTTTGGTGTCCCCTGCAGTCTGCTGCCTGAGTGAGTGGCCTACTTTGTACCTTGAGCCAGAGCTGCTGGCTCTGAGAGCTAAGCTTCCTCAGGCTCAGCATAACAAACAAATTGTGTGGTAGACCACAGGCAAGTTGGAAAAGTTGAAGTTCCACTTTAGCTGTGCTGTCATCATTGGCCCCTGGGGAATATGACTCTCCTGCAGATCTGATTCTTGGATCAAGTCTGTGATTCCAAATCTTATTTGGGCAACAGAAAACTGAAGTCCTTCCGTGTTTCTCCAAAGTCACCAGGGATTCTCGTTATCAAGTCTGGGACAGAAAATGCCAGACATGTCTTCCAAGGAACAGCTGGAAGGACCACCAACACTGTACAGCCAGGAAACCAATGCCACTCTTCCATTACAGCATCACATGTCCTGTTTCATATGCAGCATCCGGATGTTTCTAGCTATGTTTTAACCATATGCAGCTCTTTCCCTTACCTGTCATCATCTCCAAGTGCATGGCATCTTTGACACATACAGCTGAGCTCAGGACAGAAGCAACTGAAAGGAAATCATGTGATTGGTTTACATTGGAGATGATTCTAAATAATCCAAAAAGCCCTTTTGGCCTTAAAATGCAGAAACCCTCTTCTTTTTCTTTCCCTTGTGTCTTGCAAGAGTTCAAAAACTACACAAAGCATCTGTTAAAAGACTTTGGATTGACTCTAGACTGCAGAGCAACTCCAAATAGACCTTAATTCCAAAAATAGATAATGAGCAACTTTTCCCTTTTGGGTGTTCTGGACTGAAATCAAAACTATAGCATAGGACAAGTAAGACTCCTCCAGGTCCTTAAGTCCATCTCAAACCTCCAAAAGGTAGAAAATCCATGCTGTGTCCATTACATATGACAAGCCACAAAATGCTTCCTGGTGGCATGTAACAATCTTAGCTACAGAGATCAAAAGGCTCAAAGATTTAAAGAGAGAAGGAGGGAGAGATAACAGACAGTACTGAGGTTAGGATACTGCAATTGTAAGGAATTTGTTATGAGAAATTATTCCCATCCTATGTTCACACAGTTGAAGTGTATATTTTTATTATTATCAATAATAATAATAATAATAAAGTATATATCCAGGAAAACAGAATGATACTGTCATAGAGGAAACAGTGAGGAAGAAGTGCATTCATATCTCCAAGGAGCAGTTCACTGTAAGGAGCAAAGTCCTGAATTTAACATTCTTTTAATTTTCTCTTTGCTTACATTTGCTGCAGTCTCATCTCCTCCTAAACAGTAATTCCCTGGAGCCCTCGTGGGACAACTCAGTGAATCCAAGTGGTCTGCTACTCCATCACAAATTTTCCATGGATATTTGAAGATTTATTCAGATCTTCATGTGTTAAAGTACTGTGTATTAAAAGATGATGAAAGGAAAACCAGTCTACAAGCCATCTTGCAGATACCAGCTGTAGTGACAGTACTGTGAATTTTTGTTGTTGTTGTTTGTTTGTTTGTTTGTTTTGTTTATTTTTTTTTTGTCTTTAAAGCTCCAGTTGCTGGAATCCTGTGAGTTTCTAAGCTTTAGATTATGAGCTAAAACCTCACTTTAGATTATGAGCTAAAACCTCACTTTAGATTATGAGCTAAAACCTCAGTCTTTGAATCTTTTTTTTTTTTTTCAGTTATGTACAAAAAGATCAAGTTGTAAACATGAAAACATGACATAGGACCATCAAAAACAATCTAACTTTCACTATTTTTAGAGAAAAAATTTTGATTTATAGGCCAGTCCTTTCATTTGCAGCAACCTTTGACACATGACTTTTAAGTGCTGGAGATGCCTGAGTACACAGCAGTGCTCAAGGTTCCCACAGTTCTGTCTGCATGGAGTAAGTCATCTGCAAGATTTTGGATCAGAGTCCTGGTTGCAGGCTGCAGGCAAGCAATATCATTTTCTTTTAAAATCCTGTTATACTTTCCCAAATTTCAAGGAGAAAATTAAAAAGATGTATTTGAGAAACTTCTTTTCACTGACCTAAAGCACTGTAGTCAATTACTTTTTTACCACTCACCTGTGGTGTAGAAACCTGTGGCAATGTAAAACGATTCATCTCAGAACCTCATTTGACTTATTGAGTTTTTGTGCCAACACAGCCCAAAGAACACTGCATTTAATTAGACATATTTTCTAATGATCTTATCTGTAAATTCCCCTTGTTTCTGGAAGATATTTGGCTGAACCCACACCTTATCCCTTTTCCAGGTAAACAAAAAGTATTATGGATTTTTTTTTTTCAATCTTTGTTGTTGTTGTTGTTGTTTGTGTCATCAAGAAGAAAGTGGAAGAAACAACAACAACAACAAAGGTAAAAAAGGGAAAGAATGAAATCTTTTTATTCCCAGTGTTTTCCTGGAAAATATTGTCTATTCATGTTATTTATGCATAACACTTCCATAGCTGGAATCACAGAGAAATGTTTTACAGATATGGAGGAAAAAAGAAATATATTAGGGGAAGAAAGGAAAAATAAAAAGAAAAAATGAAACAGAATCTCTTAAGCAATCCATGATTATCAGTCAGGTAAATGGAATTAGCTGCAAATTACGAATAGGTGAAAGAAGAGAAAATGTGCTGATACTACAAAGTGATTTGAAAACCTAAAATGGTGTCTTGGCATATTGCAGTGTTAATTATCTTGCAGTGATTATCAGCTGTGAGGATAGTTTGTTTCAAATGGTTGGAATTCTTTTGTTTCATTTACTGTCAGAATGAAAAAGCTTTTACAACTCAACACCAAAAAAAAAATACTTTTCTTTAGCTTTGAGGGTCTTTTGTTCCCCTTGTCTGTTGAAGGACAAAGCACACAGGTTGTGGTGGGGGTTCAGGATGGTTTTTACATGTGGTACTGTGTAGCTGAGTTGAAGATGAAATTACCACTGAGTTTGATTTTCCCATTTGTGGTGATCTTATTGATAAACAGCTAAGCAGTGTCAATTGGAAAGGAAAAATGAAAGTCAAACGAAGCTGGAGGGGAGAGCACAGAGCAAAACTCCAACCTAAACTACAAATAGACCCAGATTTGATGCATTATGATCAGGTAGAGGCAACCGCTGGGAAGATTTTCCTTAAGGGGTTCAGATAATATAATCCAGAACAGAATTCTGTTCTCGTGCCAAAAAAATCTTTGCTCTGGTCTTATTAGGAAAAGAATGAAAAAAAAAAAAAATCAACTCTTTCCCTGAAATACCATAAGAGTAGAACTTTATGCAGAGTTTCAGAGTGAGGACCATGAGGTTTTTATTTGGAAATGCCACAAGAAGAAATGTTTCTATGTGATACTTCCAAATGAAGAACACATGGTTGTAGGAAGTGTCTGGAATGGTATTATCCTCTATAAACACTCCCATTAAAGACAGTTAATAGCATATTTGGGGGAAGATGGCTGAGGAAAGAAGATGGAGGAAAAGGAACAAGAACAGAAAACTGTCATCTGGTTTACATCATATGACCTGCAAGAAGTGATTGTAGGTGGCTAGATACTTCCCAGGGACTTGGATGTGTGCTTACATTTTTCATACCTTTTGCAAAATTCATAGGGTAGAAATAAAAACCTAAAGAAAATCAGTGATCTGCAGTTTTGAACATGGGTGTGACTTTTTATTGGACGATTTTATTAAATAGGGGAAAAGCTGGTGAGGGCATGTCCTCTTCCTGTTTGTTTGTTTGGTTTTGTTTTTTTTTTTTTCTATCACCTTTTCCAGGCCTCTATCTGTCCTCGCCATTCTCTCTGATCTGCTAACTTACTCTGCATGTCATACCTCAGAGGAAGCTTGCATGAGATGCATTCTCTGCTCTTCCCCAGCTGTGACCCTCTTAGCTGGAATGAACAGATAAAATAAAACAGGGCAGATTTTGCTGTTATTTCTCTGATGTTGCTAGAAAATGAATTGCATCAGTTGAGTTGTGCAAGTGTGTGCGCAACAGGCAGTGACCTCTCTGTTGACAGTGTAAAGGAAGACTTTGATTACATCCGATGCAGTAAATTGAACAAGCATCCCATCCTCACGGCCAGCCTGTCTGAAGTAGTCCATGCTTATACCGCTGCACTAAGTGCAGGATAGGGCTTGCTGGCTGGAAGCATCCATTATACTTACCCTCACACTGAATCATGTGGGAGAATTCTA
Organism: Anas platyrhynchos; assembly: GCF_047663525.1. Lineage (NCBI taxonomy): Eukaryota > Metazoa > Chordata > Aves > Anseriformes > Anatidae > Anas > Anas platyrhynchos. Next base: position 157,309,241 of record NC_092588.1, read on the forward strand.
GTGTTTCTGAACCAAAACCATCCCAGGAACTTTGCCAGCAGCACCATGCTAAAGTGGTCACATTCCAGTGACTGAGACCATTCCCTGGTGCTGTTTAAATTAGCAGAGCAGGCATAGCCTTGAGGCCTGGTACTGCTGCTACTCCCTTGAACACAAAGAGACAGAAGCTCTCCAGCAGAACAGCTCTGCTCCAGGAAGATGCACCAGTCTTCAAGGGAGTACTTGGTGCTGTAATTCATGCTGGGAGACTGTAACTGGAGCAGGCCAGATTTGGGATTAAGGGTTGTGAAAAGCTGTGCTTGGGCTCCCCATTCCTCTGCTTCACCCCAGGTGGCTGTGAAGAATGAATCTGGTTGTAGTAAAGAGAATAGACTAAAACTCCTGTGGCTTGGGAAAATATCATCATCAGGGTAGGGGGGCCAACAGGAATAGCAAAGACCAGTGAGGATGAGAGATTAACACAGAAGTGAAGACAAGTTGGACATACAAAGGGGGAACCACATGAGAACTGAGTTGGAGAAGGAAGCTTATACAAGTCCTCTGGGTCTGAAAATAATCTAAAACAAACCTCCCCACTGGCAGGTAAAAGCATTTAGGCTGACAACGATACCGGAGAGAGCATGAAGAGCATGCAGAGCTGTGATATCACAGGGCACTGTGGAAGCTGGACCATCACTGCAAGGTTGGGCTAGAGCCCCAGCGGAGTGATGTCAGGCAGCAGGAAGGTGAGCTCCGTTCACTTCATGGGCCTGGGGAGACTGCACCTGGGATGCTGCACTCACTTCTGGGCACCTCATTACCAGAAAGATACAGATGAGCCGGAGAAGGTATGTTGGGGGGGACCCAACTTCATGATTAAATGGCTGAAGAAAACAGCATATGAGTCATGTGTAAAGATGAATGGCTTGGCTCTGAAACCACTGCATGGGGAGCCTAGTAACAGCCTACAAACACTACCAGAAAGCAAAGAAAAAACTTCTTTAGCAAGGAGCAGGGGGCTGATTTTTGGACAGGAAAATTATGAAAACCAAATTGCTGGAGCAACAACCACTCAGTGCTGGAGAAGACTGTTGGTGGAGGTGGTGGAAACAGCAGGATCTTTAGCTGTTGCACCACCGTTGCTTGGTAAAGCTTTGAATCATGAGAAACGATTACTTTTTATTCTGGGAAGTGAGGGAAAACTGTTGTTTATTGGGGTCATAAAGCTTACGTACATGAATGAGATGATGCAGTAGGGCTCTGGGAAGAATAAACAGGGAAGCAATATGTTGACTTCCTAGATAAGGAGATCTGGGTATGCAGGGAAAGTCATCAGCTCTCAACAGTCTCTCCCTCTTTGTGTCTTGTGAAACTCTTGCTTTGCCAGAGTGAGGTGTTGCAAGATCAAACTGCCATCAAAAAGACAATGAGTGCCTTAATTTGCCACACTTGCTGCACTTTAGAGGGTCTCAGAGGTGTCACTGACAGACTTCTGCAGAAATACTTCCATCTCAACACAGGTGATGTTTAGATGCATGGTTAATAAATATATGCATTGGATCTTTCTTATAAATGCTGTTTAATTTCTTTAAATGTTTCCTCCTGGATGCCTTTGCTCCAAGAAACTGTTCTTTCACGTCTGTTTTGGGGAAGTCACTAGTTTTTAAATGTTAGTTATAATTTAGTCCATCGTAAAGATTGTCAATGCCAAAGACATAGACAGTGGGATCTAGTGCACCCTTAACAAGTTTGCAGATGACACCAAGCAGGGTGGTACAGTTGATACAACAGAAGGAAGGGATGCCATCCAGAGGGACCTGGACAAATTAGATAAGTGGGATAATGTGAAATTAATGAGGCTCAATAGGTCTAAGTGCAAGGTGCTGCACCTGGGTTGAGGAAATCCCAGACATGAGTACCGACTGGGAGGAGAAGAAATAACTGAGAGCAATCCTGCAAAGAAGGACTTGACATGAGACAGCAGTGTATGCTTGCAGGCCAGAAGACCAACTGGATCCTGGTCTGCATCACAAGAGGTGTGGCCAGCAGGGGAGGAAGGTGATCTAGTGGGAGGTGGGGGGGTGGAATTAGATGATTTTTAATGTGTCTTCCAACCCAGGCTTTTCAACGATTCTATGATACTATAAAAGAGTGGTTGGCCCTGAGACAAGATGAGATAATTTTGCTTATTTTCAGGCAGGTGAAATATTCTGATGGAAGAAAAAAATGTAATCCTGCCATGGGAAGTAGAAAAAGGTTGGAGGCCTCAGAGTGTGGTTATATGTGGCAGAATCACTTGGTCATTTTTGTAAATCCTGAAATAATTGTAGGTTAACATCATTAGTGTGGAAGCCCCGGTATGGGACCCATATAAAACCAGCAACAGAGGATGGCCTGTAAGGAGTAAGATTGACAAAATATATAGTTAATATGCTGTAATTGTTGGGTATCTTCATTCCCATTAGCAACATATTTAGCAAATTGAGTACTGAGGGCTTTGAGCTACTGACACGAATATTAACAGTATTCCCATTAACAGAATTTCCATTGACTGCCATTGATCAGCTCCCATTGATGTCAGCACTTTAAGTGTCTATTGCTGAGATATAAACCTATGTACAGCCTAGATTTTATCCATAGAGAGAGAAGTGTTTTTTTTTTCGTTTTTTTTTTTTCTTTTTTTTTTGTGGGGGTTGAGGGGGAGAGTATTCAGTTGTAGTAGCATGAACGTGCAGTCTCGGGCCAGAGCTAGAATGCCAGCAAAAAAAAGAAGAAAAAAAAAAAGATCCATATTCCCTCAAGTGATTTTGTTGTTTGTGGAATTTGTCAAAATAAAGAAATGCTTCCTAATTTTCACAAGTAAGAAAAAAAAAATGTTACCTTCAAAATTTTATTGAGGGTTCCTATGAAAAACAGATGAGAATGTCATGAAAAAATATACATAAGAAAGTTTTTTGTTTTGTTTGTTTGTTTGTTTGTTTGTTTTAACTCTTTTTCAGTGTTAAAGACCAGAGGATAATTCCTTCAAAATTCAGTCTGTGGAAAAATTTTAAAATATATATGTAGCAGTTTCCTTCTATTTTTAGCTGGAAATTTTAAAGTATTTTGTGAGTGGTTCTTTCTCTTGTCTTGAGTATTTTTTTTGAGATGCAGATGAAGCAAGACCAAACAACAAACTGAAAATCTGACTTCCAATAAATGTTAGAGCTTTTGGTGTTACAGAATTTTTGCATGAAGAACATGTAATCAATAAACATATAGACATTCATTAAAATGTCTAAAGTTTGATTAAATACTTGCTCTTAAGTACGGATTACACATGGTAGAAGACAGTATCCAGTCTCAGAGTTGATTGAGAAATTGCAATTAAATGATATTAAGTGAAATTATGGTATTACATTGTAACTGAGAGATTCTGATTCTTTCTATAATTTATCACTGGAGGGGGCATAGAAAGAAGTAGGTAAATGCTTAATGCAAGTCACTTAATAACCAACAACCTCAGTGCAAATCCATAGTTTGCCTACAGTTTTCTCACATTTAAAATGAACTCCATCAACCGGTATGCTACAGATTATCCTGAGCAACCCCACTCTATTTTAATTGAAAGTTTTTTGCTAGGTTTTGTTTAATTCTGCATCAGAATAAACATGCATTTGGAAACCTCAAATGCTTTTCTGAGGTGAAAAGGTCTGCTTTGCTCAGCAGTTCCCAGGGTTGAGCTCCAAAACACTGTTTGTTATGTTCAAAGATTGCATATTGAGATCCTTCCTCTGACTACAACAAAACCAATGCCAAAGCCCTTTGCTCATAGGCTATGTCCATGCTGGTAAATCAGATTGTGCCAGGACCCACATTCTGGTAACATGGCAAATTGTCAGAGATTTTAAATTCTTGTATATTCCAGAAGTGGCTGGCGGGATCTTTACTGGCTATTGAATGCTCCTTGGTTAATACTATTAACCCTGAACAATCCAGGAGTGCTTTATGATCCTATTAGAAGCTCACTGAAGATAAGAGCCATATTATTCTAGATACTTAAATGTTTTGATTTTATGTTATTTTATTTTAAAACAGCAAATGTTGCCATCATTCAGTTAATTGGTTATTACAGTCTAAGGATATAAGCAGGGAAATGTTTGTAAATGAGAGATCAAGGTGAGATCTGTTACTATTCTTTTTGGTTGAATTATGAACTTTCAGAAACACAACTCTCCTTGAAATTAAGGTATTTCAGAAGATGCTTATAGTATTTGCTTTCAGCAAATCTTAAGTTGAAAAAAAAAATCATGAAATAAATCTTTTCAAACCTTAAATCAGATATAATTGCATTATTATTAATTTTACACTTAATGTAATATACATGTAATAGTGTGCTATAATGTGTCAAACAAGGAAAGTAGAAATAAAACATTTTTCTTGATTGAAACAAGATGTTTTTCTTCTAATAAATGTTTTGTGCTGGCAATGTCAAAACGTAACAATTCCACATTAAAGAAATGAAATATTTCTCTGGTCCTAAACAGTATTTTTCGCTAATAATTTATTCCCTAAATTAATATTGCTTTCATGACATCTTGGAATTCTTATGTTCATTCCTGGTTTAATATAACAGCTCTTGGGATTTGGGGTGAGACTCATTTCACCTGATGAGGACATAGGCTATGTAGATACTTCCATCCAGATCTATAACCAATCGAGACCTGGTCTGTGCTGTCAGTAGAGTCTAAATTCTCCTGATGAAATCAGATAATATTAAAGATCTTCTAATATGTTAAATAAATCTAGATATATTTATTAAATAAATAGATTCTGTATCTATTTCTGTATTAAGTATCTATTTCTGTCCATTGGTAGTTTCTATTATTGATAGGTAGGTGGATAGGTAGGTAGATAATGAAATCAGATCAATCCAGTATGAATTACTTTAAATATACATTCATTTTTATCTTGTTTTCTATAGAACGCTACATCTTTAATGATTTATTTTACTTGCAATCTCTGTAGTATGGAATACTACATAATTGAAACTCTATTTACTCACTGAATATAAGCTTTTCTCTAACCATGTGGCACCAACACAGTTTTGAGCAACTTACTATCAAACATGTTACTAGACTTGATATTTCTGTCTGGGATAGAGATAATCTTGTTCTCCCTTCACAGAGGTTTAAGCTGACTCATTTTGCAATGTGATTGGATCGGACTAAAATAATGTAGGGAGACAATTAAAGAGCAACTGTTGAAGGGTTATACACACATAATTTGCCAGAATTTAACTGTGTTTGATTCTGTGCCCATAACACAAGTTTTCTACGTAAATGAGCCCACACTAAGTAAAATGTGAAGAATCATTGTCTTCCTTGACTTCCCCACTACTAACAGCATAACATAGTCATGCTGATTCATATGCGCTGAATTCTTTCTATGGATTTCAACAGGCTTTTGACCCACACTGAAATAGCTCCCATATGTGATGGGAGCAGGACTTAAACACATCTCTTCTCAGTCACAGCACAGTACCTTACCCAAGACCTCCCTTCCTCTCTTAGTGTCTGAAGAAACATGTCAGACTATCATTTGAAGACTCTCCTCAGACCACTGGAAATAATAAATAATAATAAAAAAACCTCTTGTGAAACAGGTCTCCCAGCTGAACTGAGGGAGATGGCCCAAAATGCAGGAGTTTCCTATGTGATACAGGAGATTTGGCAGCAGGAGTGGAATTATATCTCATTCCAGACAGTGAAAATAACCAAAACCATGAGGTTTTTCACGGAACAAATGGAAACCATGTGACCCGTCACAATGGAAAATGTGTAGCTGCTTTCAGCTCCCTAAGCCCTGACACTTCTTTTTGATTTAACCACAATAATCTAAGTGGAAAATGAATAAATGTCAAGTTTTTTTTCAATAAATCTGTGCACGAGTGAGAATAGGAACCAGAATAAAAGCTTTTCACGACATAAAGTTCATATGTTTGGACCTCTGACAACATTTTCTTTCTCTTATTTTTTATTATTATTATTAGGCTTGGTTGCACCATTTATTAAAAAAAAAATACACAAGAATATTATAAGACAGGGAACCAGCTAACATTTCCTAACCCTCTAATGATGCCCAACTTGTAACAAGATGACTTGAATCAAGATGCAGCTATTGACTTTTTGAGATTTTAAAGATTATTTTATATAAGTAAATATTAGATTTAACAGGTGTTCACTTGGGCAAGATTTCTGCGTGTTGAAATGAGCTTGGTTGAGCATGAAATCTCACACACTAGTACAAGAAATGAATATGCCAAAGGTTGTACATCATACTTATCTTTTGGGGGAAAACTGATGTCAGATTGTCCATCCAGAGACAGGAATAACCGACTTACAGAATTATCAGTCTGTGTTCAAGCAGTACAAGCAGTAGCTCAATTATTCAACTTTAGCAGATTGTCTTCACTGTGCTTTAAGTTTCCACTTAAAACAAGTAAAAAATGGAAACTTCCACAGCTGAGATAATCTCAGTCTGAAGTAATGAGGTAATTTGTGACTGGGTGAACAGATTCCCCAAGGGACCGAATTAGATTGATTTGTCTAACATCACACAACAGTATGAAAACATAAAGACATTTTATTCTTCATCTGATACCATCATGAATTTAATGTGGTTACTCTGAAAACAAGTTTTTCATGTGCTTTTGTATCTGCCTAAATCAAAGCCTCAAGAAAGAATTAGATATTTCATCTCACTGTAAGTCTGAATGAATTTTGTCTTCATACAATCTCTCCTTAGACAAGAAAGAGTCATTTTTGAATCACAGACATCACAATTTATGACTTTGTAATTACGTGGGAAAGAGGTCTTTTTCCTAGGCTCCCATTCTAGAAAGGAGTTACTGCCTGATATATAAATTATTTCTATGGAGGGATAACACTCAGCTAGTGTAATGAAACATATTATTTACCACTACAAATCTTACCTTGCCTGAGCCTAGCCTATCAAAGCTACAAAAAATACTACTGCTTTATAATATCTATTTTACCTCCCAAGGGTGGCTTAGTTCCTAAATATGATTGGCCTGTGAATAGGCCTCTGAACACTTACATTAGTTTTCTTCTGATGGTACAAGTAAAACAACTCCACTTACATAGGCAGAAAGCTACATAAAATAAAATGTTGTTAAAGTCTCCTTGAGGTGGAAGAGAAAGCTCTGAAGTTCAACATACTGCAGCCTCTGCTCTGTGCCAAACATTAAGCTGCCTTTACTGGAAATGACCCCCTCTAGGTTCCCACTAGCAGGGTTGCTGGAGCAGATGGTCTTTGTTGCATGGGTAATATCCAATATTTTCTCTGTCAGAGTCTCTCTACACAGATGGTTAAGTGTCACCTCTCCAAAGCTTGCTAAAGTCTTGTTCAGGTGGAGAAAAGAACCCTTTGCTGGTATGGGAAATGTGAAGCTCAGGGGGTTAAAATAGAACTAATGTACGGGAACAACCGTGACCAGAAATACGAAGACAGTTTATCACATAAAGCATGATGTATTCAGAATCTAGTGTCCTGGACATTTTTATAGTCACCATCTCACTTGACCAGTTACCATCTCATACCACTATCCCCTTTGTATTGCTGGTTTAGCCACGTTTTCTTTAATTTATTATTATTATTAAAAATATTATTATTATTTAAACTTTTATTCCTCAATCAAATTTTTTCATTCTTACTTCATCTTCTAATATATTGTAAGGTCACAATGCCTGATACCATAAGGCATTACCTGCTGACTAGTGGATTAAGGTTGTCTTGGAAAGTCTGGTCAAGCATTTTTCAGAAAGAATGCTGAAAACCAAGCCTGTTTTCCTACCCTCCTAAGAACAATTCAAATGGTTTTGCTGTATGCTGTAACTCAAAAAGAAACTACCACTCTCAGGAAAATGATTTCACTGAAAATGGCGGAGCAGTATAGTACCCTGGTAATAGTCTCTTGACCAATATACGATGAAAAACTAGAACCAAAATATGTTATCATATTATGACACTAGCCTTGCAGGAACTGTAAGGACATAAATAACTTCAGCAAAGAAATTTTGTTTTCTTTGGTTATCAACCAGACTGTTATAGGAGTTTTATGTGTTAGCAATAGGGATCAAGAAAAGAGGTGAGGGCTGAACTTAAGGAAAAAACTCTAGGTTTAGTCTAAACCTGGAGTTAAAGAGAGGTGCTGGTGGGTGTATTCACTTACTGGGAGAAACTAGGAAGACAAAGAATTCTCCACAAGAGAAAGGAATTTTAGACAAAATATTTTCCCCATCACCTGGAGGACAATAAAACATCTGGAAAGTGTTACCAGCCAATTTGTGCTGGAACCCAACACAGGAATGAGTTTTGGAGACCAGTCAAGGGCTCTGGGAAGTGATGGAGGAGTGATGAATAGGTAAATCAAGGTGAGATAAGTGACAAGGAGAAGCATATCCAACGCAAAGTTCATTGCCTCTTTCTCCTCCCTGTATGTCAGTTGTAGGTTGGAATGTTTCTTTCCCTCACCTTACTTGGCCAGGTCCTGAGAATATATGTTTACAGCTAAAGGCCAACATAATTCTCTTCAGGGAATGGTGCTGTAGCGTATAAAAGAGATTTACAGCGTTTATCAATTTGCAGACATTCTAACAGTCTTCTACAGAGATGCATATCCATGTCTAGCACATTTACACTAAATGACAGCATTGGTCTCTTCTTCTGACCATCTGTCAAACGTGCCTCAGCAGCACTCCATGGACTTCCCCTAACCTTATTTGATTTTGCTGATTGGAGGCAGGAAAAAACATATGCACATATTCATTGGAGATAGTAGAGCTAGGAAACACCTCTTATACATTATGCATGTTCTGAGACCTTATCCAGCAGAAATAAAATTGATTTAAAACTAGAGAACATCCTGGGCTTCATGGGCTGGGGCAGGGTGGGGGTTTCAGTCTATGACAGCTGTGATCCAGGTTCTTATATTTCAGTGAAATAATTCTCCTTTAAACAGCAGATTTCTCTTAGATGATCTCCATAGAATAAGCCCATTTACAACAATTGAAAACAAGACTAATTAGAGAGTATTTTACCACTGCATATCAATGTGGTCTATTCTACAAGAGCCATTATCAGTCTAATTATTGGTGAGTTTGCTCTTCAAATGCTCTACTACTGAAACTGATGGTTCTTGGAAGGAGGAATACTTTTCCTAACAATGAGATATCTAGAGTTTATTAAAGAAACTAAGGTTTGCCATAGCTCCTCACAGTTAGTAATGAAGTAAAGAAGCTTTGGCTCTTAGCCCTTGTTTCTCTCCTGAGCTATGCTGCTTGTCCAGAACGATGTTCTTGTGGAAACAAGGGCATTTCCTGTGGTCACATCCACTGCTGATTTTGGATCTTTTATTGTGCAGGCCAGCTGTGAATTTAGCAGAATTTAAGACCAAGGAACCTACAATGTGCTGCAGTTTGGGCTATACCACTTAATGGAGCCCCAGACGAATCAAAGAAGCTCATAAATACTTACATTAGAGAGTGATATTTTGTTGATAAAGACTGGTGAAACCAGGATATGTTCTGTTCCTCAAACAGCAGTTTCACAAAATGTGTCCAACAGATACAGGGGAAGCTCCAGCCACCTGGTCAAGACAGAACTGCATATCCTAACTTTGCTCATTATAAAACTCCAAGAGAAAACTTGGAAAGAAAAGCAAGTAGCAAGCTGTCTTCCCTGTTCTGGGAAGGAGGAAAACCAGGAGCCAACTAGCCTTAAGGTGTTGCAAATACATATGTTGTCTTCACTGTTTTGATTCTTGCTTACGACAGCACCAGATTTTGCCATGTTTTCACAGAATTCATCAGAAAGAAAAGTCCCATTGTCTGGAATGGTACGATAAAAAATCACATTTCTTAAAGCTTAGTTATCATCATTGTGCCAAATGAAGCTTTATTCCTGTTATACTACTCTCAGCATGATGAACACCTCATTCACATAAAGATAAAAAATAAAAATAATTAAAAAAAAAAAAAAAACATGAAAATTAACATAAGCCCATTGCTTGTGCTGGGTCTCATAGATTTAAATAGAATTCCTTGACCTATAGTGCTTCATAAGTGCCCAAATAATTGCTGGACTGCTTTAGACTCACAGTCCATTAGGCCCAATGCTTGTCTTCAATGGTAAGTAATACTGGATTCAGAGGCAAGTACAGTCCTAATTCTTTTGGTGAGTGTATATGGAAGCTCTCTCTCTATGACTAGTCTATGAAAAATATTTGTTTGTCATACCACCTGCTAGAAATTGTCCTGATTTTATCTCAGGTTGTAGCAATTTATACTTTCAATTTTAGGGAAGATCTTATCTGAATATATGTGGGACTGCCCAAGATGGCAGTCATCAGATGGACATCTGATGTGATCATCAGATGGACAGGCAAATGTGATCTAAGCCTCTGTCCATGAAAATCTTATCCTAATGGCTGGTTCCAATTTGTCTTCTCAAGTATCTCCAGCAAGCTTGGAACAGAAGCTTTCTCCTGGAGAGCATTTTGCAACCCAGTCCCACATGTGAGGACTCAAGAAAAATTTGCATCCTTCCCCACAATAATTCTGTTTGTGGATACAGTCACACTGCAGGCACTGAGGCTCACGTGGCTCCAATGCAGAACTAACGCATTCCCTGCGGCTGTCCACATGCCACTGACTTGTGGAGAAGTGACACAAAGTGTAAACAGCAGCCTTCATCAAGGCGAAATGAAAAACGAATGTGCTTCCCAGCACACCCTTCACATCAAAGAGCCAAGACTTGAAGGCTACCAGACTCCAGGACAGCGTGCGTTCAACTCAGCATAAAAACATAATTAACAAGTTAAACTATTACATAAACATGTTTGCATTGTTATTTACTAAGTATCACAGGAATGCTTTGTAACAGTTAATCAACTCAAGGGGTTGAGTAGAGAGAGGAAATGGCTTTGCAAGGAATAATAAAAGACAAAGATTCTGGATCAGACTTCTTAGAATGGAAAAAAAAAAAAAAAAAGGAAAACCAGAAACAATGATAACAACAAAACACTGAAAAAACAATAACCCCTCACAACTGTCCAGAACTGAAACCTGGAAAATGTCTAATTCCCATATGATTCTTCTTTTGAATTACATTTGCATTTTGATTGTTATATTTTAATTATTATTTGAATGAATAAAGTACCAAGATCATGTCCTCATGTCATAAATGTGAATCACCAAGGGGCCTAGAGTTCCAGACAGAAAAAACATCATAGGGGTCTGAAAAAACTTTATTTGTGAAGATGTTTTATTGTAAGGTTGTAAAAATCCTGCCTGTAAACACAGTGTACAATCATGAGCTATACCAAGGTGACAAAGCATTTGGACACAATTCCAAAAGTAGGGAAATAAAGAAAGTGTTTTGTTTTGTTTTGTTTTGTTTTGTAGGAAGAGTTTTACTTATTTAAATATGAATGGATGACAGACAAGACCCCTGAATAAAATGTCATTCAAACTCTATCTGTGCTGTTTCCATTTAGAGGAGAAGAAAGACTGGAACAAAGTGCTTTTCAATCTCATTTAATGCAATCTATTTTCAACACCTGTTTTGGAGTAAGGTGAAGTTCAAAGATTTCTGTCTTCATAATACTCTTCTGCTAAGAATAAAAGTGAGATGAGATTAATCTCAACTACATTTTCTCCATGAACCTCCATTCCTTTTAAGTTCATGCCACAATTTCTTTCTTCAGTGGCTGTTCCTGGAACTTCAGAGGGACACTCCATATTTTGTAGGAAATACCTTAAGAAAATATAATTTATCTGTTTCATTTGTTGAAGACACTCTGGTAGCCATATGCCTCCATTTCCAGACAGAAGTAGTTTTGTTCCACAGCTGTGCAGCACACTATTCAGAGGATCAGAGAACTGAGGAGATTTGAGCAAAGAAGGTCATTCTGGTAGCTAAAATGATGATGTATCCTTGTACCTGACATTGCTTGGCAACCTACTTTGAACCTCTCAATTAACCTCCCTGCTCTCTTTCAGCACATTGTAGAGTAAATTTGCCTTATAATGCATTGTATTGTTAGGACAGCTGATCTTGCAGTACAAGAAATATTCAAATTCAAACTTGAGATTAATGGGGTTCTTTCTTATGGTTTCTGACACTAAAAAGATGTAGAGATTCACCTAGTGATTCTGCACCAGCCTAGAAAGGAGGCAGAGAGAAGATACATTTCTACCTCTGGACTGATGAGAAGAACTGGGCCTGTGTCAGATGGTCTGACCCAGAATATATCCCTGCAGGTAGGATATAGACAGAAATCCTCATGCAAGACCATGGTGGGTCTCTTTTGTAGCAGTTTCCTATATGTTTCAAGGGTACTGCTACTCAGTGTAGTCTACACTGCATCATGAAAACCACAGTAAACCTGTCCTCAAAACTATGCTTTTGCCTGAGGAAAGAGTGAGCTTGGCCACAGCAAGGACAGAGACCACCCTTTGGAGCTTATGAGAACCACGTGCCCAAACAGATAAGGTACATTAATACGTCCTGACAATGATTAATATCTACAACCTGAGAGTCAGTGAGAAGTAGGAGGATTCCCAAGCACTGCTCGTATTATACTTAATGGACCAAGACATTTTGTTTCTTGCACTTGTTTTTGGAATTCAGCCTCTTCCTTCCTTTCATGGTGGTTAGGAGTTTTAGCCACTATATTTCTTCCCCATTAATCAGACAAAGCAAGTGGTTGTGTTTAGAGCCATAAAGTAAAAGGACCTCCCTCCACCAGCAGTCTTCTTTTGTGTGAGAGTTGGTAAGGGTGAAAACCATGGTTGTTAAATCAAACAATCTGTTGAACAGCACCTCACTGCAAGCAAAAGCTTTTAAACTTCTTTTAATCATTTGCTTGACTTTCTGTTTTCATACCCAAAGCAACAAGCGTTCAGATTTCATCAAAACTTAGACCACTTCAGGTTGGTCTGAATGTTCTCTGAAGTAACTCTTATGAGGTACACAGACAAACTAACTTCTCTCTTGAGGATACATGCAGTGCTTGGATTCATAGTCAAGACATGTGTTGTTAATCAAGTTTATCAACTAGATAACAAGTTGAATACAAGCTTATCAACGTGATAAACAAAATATCAAGTTTATCAACAAGTTTATCAAGTTATTAAGGTGCAGTTAATCTATTCAGCTCACACTGAAGCAGACCCATAGAGCAGCTCATGTTACCCATCCTGGATACCTGGAAGTTAGCAGGTGTATATTCAGAAAACTGAATCTTAACCAAGTTGCCAGTTCAGCTATTGTACCTGTCCTTCTCTGTGTCTTTGTGCTGACAAGCTTGAGGTAATTCAGACTGGTTTATTCAGCATTAAAAGTGGGTCAGGCTATGGCATATTCCTTGGCATTTGCAGGGAGATAGAGCACACCCATGGACAATAATCCCGTTTTGGCTGATGAAATGATCTGTCAAATCATGGTGAACTCATTGTGAGTCAAAGTCTTTTGAAAAAATGTCAGGCACAATGTCCCTAAAAACAAAATCCTACTCCCCTCTCTCCACACTTCTGTGATTCAAACTGAGGCTAAACTCTGGGGTAGGGTAACAAGAGCAGCTATGAGCATGAATATCTGCAATGTAATGTTCACTAAGCTGCACAAACATCAAATTTATTGGTTCCAAAAGAGTCCCATTTTGTTTCTTACTTTGCTCTCAGCCCAGAGCAGAGCAGGCTGAGGGGAAGCCTCATGGCGGCCTGCAGCTCCCCCACAGGGGGAGCGAGGAGGCTAGGAGGAAATTCCTCACTCAGAGGGTGATGAGGCACTGGCACAGGTTGCCCAGAAAAGCTGTGGATGCCTCATCCCTGGAGGTAATCAAAACCAGCCTGGATGAGGCACTGAGCTCCGCTCTCTGGGGACAGCGCCAGGACCTGAGGGAACGGCATGGAAGTGGGACAGGGGAGGGTCAGGCTGGTGTTAGGGAAAGGTTTTGCAACCAGAGGTGGTCGGGCACTAGGACAGGCTGCCCAGTGATCACTGGAGGATTTACATTTATCTATCACAACATGACTAATGTGTATTTCACAGATTTTTCAGCTCAGGTTTGCCTTGGGCAGAGTTGAGCTTTTAAGCCCAGAGACCAGTCACTCTGTTTTCCTGCAGAGGAATTCTCCTGCTCTGTTTTTTTTTCCTCACCTCCAGATGAAAGGCAATGAGCATGAAGACCTATCCTCCTTCCACACGTTTGCTGCTGGTCACCCAAGAGACCATTTGCCCTTCTGTCCACACATCTGATAGTGATCTAAGCTCAGAGTGGTTACAATAACACGACATCCTCTAAACATACACGTATGCACACACATGAATGTACAGAGGGCTTTGAAGTCTTCTAGGCTTGACACAGAGCATGAGGCTGATTTCTGCTGTGTTTTAGTTTAGTTTTACTGTTACTATTTTGTTTAAACATACCTTTTGTAGGGACTATGCTCTTTGCTGTTCCCGTGAGGAGGCAGAGTTATTTTTTTTACCCCTTCCCCCGGCTTTTTTTTTTTTTTTTCTCAGACTCTCGCCTGATATGGAATTTGCACATGTTCAAAACAGAAATAAATGTTTAGCATTTTTTTTCTTCCTGTTTTGCCCCCTTTCTTGGAGCTGTATGAAGGCAAGGCTGTAAGAATATGGCATGCTTTTCTACAGCAATCATGTGAAAGCCATTAGAGAGCTGCCCTTAACTTGTACCATATCCCCAGTCAGCCCCAATAAAAAAGACACAAGAAATATGTACATGCCACTATATTCTTATATGGAATCAATCTCTCTTTTGTTGTTAAAACAGTAAAGGAAATTTGGTGTTGAAAGAATGTGCTTTTTGAAAAAAAGGCCACTAGATAGCTCATGGGACTAACACCAACAAAGAGACATACTTACCTCTAGTTAAAAGTCTAGCTTTTTGGAAGTGCTACTCCTATTTTATAGAGTACTTGGCCATTTAGTAGCATGTGAAGATCTCAGTTAGCTCCAAGCTTGACTTTGTTAGGTGTTTTAAATAAATATTATTTAAAAGCAGTCTCAGACCTGAAAACCTTGAAGCCTGGATGGAAAAGTTGCCTAAAGGAAGGCATAAGCTGAGTTTCAAGGTCAGGTACTATGGTTCTCTGAAATGAAGGGTGTGACTATTTTCAGCTCACTTTGCCTACCTCAACATGATGTGCCTAATTTGTCTGCATAGTTTCCCCCTAAAATCACTGCAGAGGAATAAACACATAGAAGAAGGGATTCATTTTCTCCCTCTTATTTGCCGCTCTCAGGACAGGAGATAACCTCTCTCTCTCATTGATTCCAAAGTCAAGCTGGGTGAGTGAAGTTTAAATAACTAAAATCTGGTGAAGTAATTGCATACTTACAGATGTCTCTGATGTTACATAACACATCCAAGAAAGCCAAAGTCTATTTCTATGCTTTTTGAAATTCTTTTTAATACCATAATCATGATACCATTAATAAAAGCTGAGATGGTCTGTAAATGCTTAGTATCGCTGGAAATCTTCAAGGTAACAAAAAACCTCTCTCTCTCTCTCTCTCTCTCTCAATTCCTAAAAACAATCTATAGAACTGAATTAAGAACTTCATACTTTTTGATTTAGAATTTAATCTATTTTTATAATTTGTATCTTTTCAGAATAAATTTTATTGAAAACTTCCAGTGCTTCCACAGAACCACAGTGATGTGCCGGAAGATTTACTTTTTCTTGAAAGTTTTTTCCTTTAAGGAATGTCTTTCTGATAGTTCAGTGGTGGTATAGAAACTGACCTTCTTGAATGTTGGGGTATTTTTTGACTCACCGGTGGCTGTTCACATCACCTGAAAGAATACCACAAAAATTACAGATGGCAACAAATGACTAAGCAAATGAGGCACTTCTGTGAAAGGACCAATGTAACTCCCATCAACACTAAGCAGGGAAGGAGGACTCACAAGATACCTAAGAACTTCAAGTTGCTGTATGGCTATATAATAAGCATTTTAGGAAAAATATCACTGACATACACCACCTGATACATTCGATCATGCAGAAAGGTAAGTTGGACACTGGCTATGACATTTAGGTTTGAAGAAGGGAGGATGCTGACTGTGAACAGAGTACTCTTAGTAAACATTTCAATTCCTTTCTCCTACCCCATCCAAGAACAGGAGGTTATCCAAAATAGGTAAAGCAAAGGAAAGTTGCAATAATGTATGGGACCATAACATATAAATAAATATATATATATGTATACGCTTTTTTTTTTTTTTTATTTTTTTCTCCCTTTCTAACCAGACTGGCTAAAAGGTTTCTTAAGAGTTGTTAATCGCATCTCTCTGGTTAACTTCATCTCTGATGTAATGAGATAGAAATTCCCATCTGGATCTAAGAAAATTTTTAGCAGGAAATTTAGTTTTAAAGGGACCTATTCTTTTGTTTTCATGGTTGTACATAAACTGTCATTTTCCGGGAACATTACTAATGTAACTGTCATGTTGATTGAAGTTTGCTGAAAACACTGAATAGAATGGTCTATGGTAGTCATTAAATAGCTCAATTCTTGTATAATTTACATTTGGTTTTACATTTAAATATATCTGTAAATTCCTGTTGGTCAGAATGAGAAAAGTACACAAAATCCCTTCCTGAAGAAACCTACTTTGGTCTGGAACTCCCTTTTTCAGGGTAAACAACTAGGTTTGCCAGTCTGGCTCTCCTAATTAGTGTGTTTCAGCTGTAAACAATTTCAGCAATATGATGTAGAGGAAACTAAATTTGCAAAGCATAAAGTGATTTGTGGGCTACAACTAAGAGACATCACCTTCAGATTAAGGGTCTTGGAGAATGATGCTCCTAGTTTATGATGGAATGAAATATTTTCATTTTCGTGCTTAGACATTGTAGTAATGAAGAACAAAGAAAAGTAAACAGCTTAATTTGTATGAAAACATATTTTTATATGAGAACATATTTTTTTATAAGTAAAATGGGCTTCATATCTAGAAGGTATCAGAAATAAGAAGAGCTTTTTAAGTCCACATTAGTAGTAAAGAATAACCAAGAAAAAAAAAAAAAAAAAAAAAAAAAACTGCCTCTTTCTATTTGGGCTGGGTGATTTAGTGACAGAAGAAAAAGATAAGGCTGAGATACTCCACACCTTTGCCTAATTATTCTAATAGGTCTCCCAGGTGTCTGTGTCTATTTGTGGAATTCAATGAAGAAAACTATCATCAGTGGATCAAAGTCAAGACAGGGACTACTTGAAGGAAGTTGACCTATACAAGTCCATGGGATGCATTAAAGGGTGCTGAAAGAACTAATGTCCTTTCAAGTGTCTTAACATCTCTGAAAGTTCCCCTTGAGGATGAGGTCCTTGACACCTGGGGAAAGGGGAATTGTTTCCCCTTTATTCAGCCTATAATGTTTTCCCCTTTTTCAACCTACACCAAAATGAAGACCCGGGAAACTCCAGGCCATTCAGTCTCACTTTGGTCCCAGGAAAAATCATATAGGAAGTCCTCTTGGAAGATTTCAGGTCATGTAGAGGAGGTGGAGGTTAGGAACAGTCAACATGAATTTGCCAGAGATAAATCATGACTACTTCATTGCCTTCTAAGATAAATGACATGATTTCTGGATAAGGTGAGAAAAAGGGATGGCATTTATTTCAGCTTTAGCAAATATTTCAATATGGTATCCCATAAGAAAGAAGCCGGATCCAGTCTCTTCACAATGATGCATTACATGAGGCTGAGAGGCAACAGGATAAGTTGTATGAAGAGCTATTTGGACTGGAGCAACTATTACAGATAAGGAGAAACTTATTCCCAATTACAACAATCAGTCATTGGATTAGGTTGCCCAGATAGGTCATTCAGTGTCTGACTTTGGAAGTTTCCAAGACCTGACTGTAGAAAGCCCTGAACAACTTGGTCTGACTGCTTTGCAGTTGAGAAGGAGGTTGGAGTAGCGATGTCATGAGGTCCCTTCCAAAGTGCACTATTCTATTATATTACATGGCTTCATGATTTGGAATTACTCTGGGGTCAAGTTTAGATGGAAAATGGTAGTCTAATAAATCAAGCAAAGAAATCATGAAGCAAGAAAATAAGAAAAAAAAATCTGGAGTGAACAACAACAAAAAAGTGAACTTTTTTTTTTTTTTTTTTTCTACCTGTAGCTAATTCTAGTTGTAGACAAAATAACAAGCTTGAAATTATTAGTAGTTTGTAGTTTCATTATGAACTTAGTAATTCCCTCTGAAATGCAAGTCCTGTTGTTCTTGGTTCTGTATAATTGTAAATTTTGTGTTCAGTAGATCTCGGTTTATAATTCTGCAACAAAAAAGGATGAGACAGAGGAAACAAATAATTTTCCCAAGGCTATGCTGTCAAGAAATATTAAAGATAGTATCCTGAATGGGTTTGTACCACACAGTTCTCAGAAAATAAAAACTAAAAAAACAACAGCAACAATAAGAACAACACTGTGATTGAATGGGTTTACAGCATTAACTAGGTGACTCCTTATACATACCTGAAGAGGTGGCCCCTTTAGCTTCAAAGTTACTGGAAATCTATTAAAAGATTAGGTTTGCCTTAGGAAATCAGAAAGATGTATTTAAATAACCTTTTGCAGATAACATACAGGAGTTTAGTCTCCTAATTCCTTTTGCTACACAGAGCTGTTTTTGATTGTTCTGTGAACACTGTGGAAGCAGATGTTTCTTGCTCTAGTAATGGCCACTGCTCTTTGATCCTGGAACAAACCAGAAACCACAGACGGGATGAAAAACACTAAGTGTTCTGATTAAGATTTGGGACCACAAAAGGTAGGCTTTCTATACATACCTATTCTCTTAGCACGTGAGTTATGGGGCGTTATGGGGCGTAGGCCTAGGACCCTCAGTCTGAATATCCAGCATGCTGGGCAGCTCCTTTAGGAAGAAATCGAGTCCTTTTACTTATACGTGTGATATAGATTCACACAGGGGCATACAATACTAATAAAAGTCATATTCAGCCCCATAGAATCTTAGTGTTTGTATGTAATATTGCAAATGTAAGCATAAGGAAGATTATTTTGGTTTATGACTCTAAGCAAAAGAAAATATCTTTGCACTACATATATAAGGAACATACCTCAACAAAACAATGAGAATTTTTGTTCACTTGTTAACTATTGTCTATTCATACCCTCAGAACTGGCTCTTGTTTTCTCTGGCAGCATCAATGTGCATCATTCTGTTCAGTTCCTAATCCATTGCAATCCAAACAATCTCAAATAGTTACATGATATGGATCCTTGTGAATGATGGGGGTCTGAAAGGACTCATACCTTCAGTTTAGCTTGCTAAAGCTAAGGTCAGGAGGTGGTGGTTGCCTTTCAAAGAGGTAGCTGATACTACTGGTAATGTCTGCTCCCAGGGCAGATGGATCAGGATGACAATGTGTGAACAAGTCCCAACCTTTTGGTCTGACTGAGGTGTCTAGGACCACCAGCAGTTAACTGGGAGACCAAAATTTACTGATGTGTAGCAGGGTGAAAGAAGTTACTTGCAGACCGAAATAGGACTTCAGCTAGATTGCAAATCATAATCTAGGTTGGTGCTACAGTTTTGCTGAGTTTCACCCTGCATGATCTCACTGTATAAACTGTGATTTATCTTCCCAAATTCATACCTCCTTTGCTGTCATATCATACTGCAAACATATCTAATTAGTTCACTGCTGTTATTCAATTTCAAGATTTCTTTTTGGCATCACAGAAGTATATTTTGGATGGGAGCTGAGTGACATTTTTGATGAGCAATAAATATGTTAAAATTCAGCATCTGAGATGTGTGGGAGGGAACAAAATATGTTTGAAAAATCATTTCAAATTTGGCAAAATGTTTCAGCCAAGAAAAAAAAGGGAGACATTTCAAAGCTGTTCACTTTCAGATTTTCAAAAGAAAACTTTTAGATTTTCCATAGTGCCTGACATCCAGTCTATATAAAGTGTTTAATCTTAAATGGGTAAAAATGCTTAAACCAAAAATATCTATGCAAACCCCAAGCAAATCCAAGTGTTCAGTTTTTATCTTCCCATTTGAAAAACTGTAATAATTGTACCTTGATTCCACCAAAATTAATTCTTTCTCCTTCTAACTTTTTGGGTAACATATTTAGTTTCACTTCATATATTTGCTTGTCTTCAAGGACAAGTGGTCTAAAAAAATTATTTATTTTTTCTTCTTTTCATTTTTTTCAACTTTATCTCTGTGGTGTATTAGTCTCATGCTTTTTTCTTCCCTGGTTCTTTGCAACAAAGCTGTGTTATCATGGGAATCCCTGGGGAGCACAGAGCTCTCCTGAAGGGAATATGGTGTCACTTCCAGAGGTGGCTCATTGCACCCTCACTACTCACTACAGCCTTGTCAGGCATTCTGGGGTTCATTTGTTTTCTATACTGCTTTTAAAAGTCAACCATGTTTAGAGTTAGGATGCTGTTAAACGAAATGTCTGGGAAAATCTAACAGCCCACAACCAACTCT
The DNA here is from genome assembly GCF_047663525.1 of Anas platyrhynchos. Classification (NCBI taxonomy): domain Eukaryota; kingdom Metazoa; phylum Chordata; class Aves; order Anseriformes; family Anatidae; genus Anas; species Anas platyrhynchos. Next base: position 157,329,806 of record NC_092588.1, read on the forward strand.
CTCTCCTGTTCCTCCCACTACACATCCTTTTTTTTTTTGTTTGTTTGTTTGTTTGTTTTTTCTCAGTCATACATTCTTTTTTCCTCTTTTTCATTGGCTCTGGCATTTATCTGATCCCTCTGCAAGCTAATATATTTCATGTACACATTTGAAAACTGTCCTTCCTTTTTTCCCATTGCTGAGTCAGATTTTGGTCAGTTCAGTGAGTTTAATCTACTTTCTAAAGGGTTAAATCAGTACTAAAGATATCATAAAGGAGATATGAATCCAAATGATCAGAGTGACAAAAGAGTAAAAGAAATCAGAGAGAAAGGAATAACAGAAACAGCTTGATAATAGGGAGCTGTTAGGCGATCTCTGTAGGAGTCTAACATTCTGTGACATTATTAGGGTTCAGAGTTAACATTTCATTAGTAACTCTATATTTATCATCTCAGAAATGAACAACTACCCTAAAGGTGTTGTGTTTCCAGCCTTAGATTATGCAACTGTATCTCCATCCGACTCTACTATGGATTTTCTCTTGGAGCAGAAAATGTATGAGGCTAGTGTTCTACTTGATGATTTGAGGAACATACTAAGGAAGAGATAAAATATAGACTTGTACATATTTCTAAAATATTTCTTAAAGTAGCATTATTCTATGTGAAAATGTGCAGTGCCCCACTTAGTGTCGCTACAAGAAGGCAGAAAGTGTTCATTGGCATGTTTTCGTGCATGACTAATTCTACCAGACAGAATTCATCCAGATAATGATAAAACCATCTGTATCACCCTGTCTTGTTGCTCTTGCATCATGCACTGCTTAGAATAATGAGTCATAGGACTTAGGATCCAAGGGCCAGATCTTGTCTGTTCTGTGGCATGATCTTTATTGCTATTAATATCTGATGTGCCACTGTACGTGCTAAGTTCCAGGCTGATCAAGTAACATATAGTCCCTTTATCTCCTTATAACATTATATATCAGTTTAGACACTATGAAATAATTTTGCATTTCTTGTAGATCACAGGCTGCTGAAGGAAACAGTTAAGTTTAAAAAGAAGAGTGAGGGAATTCATTATCTGAGGTCCTGAGTTTGCAGTTTAGAAGGGCACTGATTTCCAGGGCTGATTTCCAGGAAATATATCCAGCAGGTTCCCACAGCCTTGTGCCTTGCCAACTCTCCTCTCTCTCTGTTGCATCTGTACCATCACCATTTACAAATAATGTCATAACTTAGTGAAACTTTTCAGTTCTATGCTCTGTGTGTTGTACAAAGCTGGTTGTCCTATTTTGATTTTGTTGCTGTGAGGGCAGAAGGTCTGTACTACATCATGGATTCTCATGCCAAAAGGAAAGCCAATGCCTCTAATTTTGCTTTGCGTTTGGCCTCTGTCTGCCTGTTAATTGATGTATCTGAGCTGTGACATCCTGACACCATGATATCTCACAAACTGGGAAACCAAGAAGTTGAGCTGTTCACTCCAGCCTGCAGAGAGCCTCTCAGAACAGAACATGCTTCCACATAACCCTTAGTGCTGGAGATGGGATAATGTTCAGAAAATCCCTGTGCAGTGGGAGAGAGATATAAATGTAGACAAAGAGAATAGTCGCAGGAGTGCCATGTGAGTAGAAAGAGAAGGCATATGGATTACTGTGGGTCTGCAGCACCCTGGTGACTGTAGTAGGTGCCAGCACGCAGCTTTTGCTCACCCCGCAGTTCTCCTGAGGTAAGCAACACAGTGGGTTTACTTAGGAGAAAGACTGCACAAGAGAGCTTAGTCCAGAGCATCTGATCCACTTTTAGGATTACATCATGGTGCCTCCTCAAGAGAGTCATGGTCATAGTCATTATGGGCAAAGCAACAAGCAATGAGGAAGGATTGAACCATCTTGTTGAGGGCTGTAGACAAAACTTATCATCCCAGTATTTGTGAAAGTTATACAACAGAGCTAAAGAGCTCAGACCTTGCCTGTTAAAATAATAATCACGCTAATCTCAATGGGATGGTACAGTCCGGTTAATGTATTGGAGTGGTGGCTTCTGGTAGATTGCAATCCTTGCTAGGGTGGTGCCTTTGAGATAAACTAGAAGACCTGGCACATACAACTGAAAAGGAAAGCTACAATATAAGGGTTGGATGTGTTACAGAAAGGTAAGTGAGGATCTTCCATCTCATTTCCTCCTTCCCCTGTACGCACACAAATCTTCTGCTTACTCTATTTCCAGTTTGTTTTAATGTAGAAAAGATTAGTGCTGCTTGAGCCAACCAGTGAATGAGATAATGAACTCTCCAGATATTGTCCAGAATATCCAATGTCTCATGTTGCCATTATTTGACATGGTACTATAAAGAAGATGTGTGTCTATGGAAGAGGAAGGCAGAAGAAAGCTGCTGTGACACGAGGAGGCTGTTGTAAGGGGCAGGATAAAGGGTAAAAAAAGAAAACACTAGGAAAATACTTGTCATTGAGACACACTGCACACTTGAGCCACTCATGTAGTTCTGGGACGTAATTAGTTGAGTTACAATACTGTTCTTACCTACACACACAGACAGACGCAGTCCAGAGAACACTTCAGGAGAGAAACCATTAAGGAATTATTTGGAATGAGAAAGGGAAGAAAAGGAAAAGGAGAGCTATAATTTTACAATTGGTAAGTGCCAATCCAGTACTCCCATGATCAGATTAGCCTCTTTATGAACAAAGTAGCAGAGGAGACACTCAGTAGCTCAGATATCACTGAAATCTTCAACTTCCCCACAAGATGTGTTCTGTAAGGCCACATAGACCTGTTCATCACTAAAAGGCTGGGTTGAAGATTAGAATGGAATGGCTGAGGCTGAAAGGGACCTCTGGAGGTCACCTTCCATCTACCATGCTCAATTAGGGACACTTATGACTGGTTGCCCAGGACCATGTCCAAATGACTTTTGATTATCCCTGAGAAAGGAGACCCCACAACCTCTCTGGGCAACCCGTGCCAGTTCTCATTCACTTGCACAGTGCAGAAGTGTTTCCAAAGTTCAGATGGAACCTCTTCTATTTCTGTTTTTGGATATCACCTCTTGTCCTGTCTCTGGGCAACACTAAAGGGAGCCTGGCTCCATCCTCTTTGTGCTCTTCCTTCAGGTGTTTATAGACATGGACGAGATCCCCCTGAGCCTCCTCTTCTCCAAGCTGAACAGTCCCAGCTCTCTCAGCTACTTCTCATATGTCAGATGCTTCAGGCCCTCCATCATCTTGTGGTCCTCCTTAGAGGAATGCAAGTACTCCTCTGTTACAAGGACCTAAACCTCCTTAACTGCTTCTGAACTCTGTTCTTAGGTCATGCTATTGTGTTTGTGTTTTTTTGTTTGTTTTGTTTTTTTTTTTTTGTTTGTTTTTTTCGTGGTTTTTTTTTTTTTTTTTTTTCCTTTACCATTCCCTAACAAAAAAACTCCCCCAAAAGACAGACGGTAACTCCCCAAAGAAATGCTGTACTATAGACGTAGGGAGATGTGTAGAACTACATAGAGACGAGTGGTAAATCACAAACTTTTTCAGTACCTGTAGTTCCTTTTCCACATGGGCAAGACACATGGGGACAGTGTGGCTATTTGGTGCTCTCTAGTGACCGCTTCATAAAGGTATTTACCACTCCTGCACTGCTGCTAATTGGTTGCATTTCGGCTGAAAACAAAGTGAAAAGTTCAATGCTTCTGAGCAGCACAAGTGAAGCTGCTTAAGCAGGTTCTGATATTAGTACAATAATCTTTATTTTAATTAATTTTCATTATCTCTCCTCAAATCTCAATTTTGGGCTGGTTTTGCAAAGCAAATAGATTGTCTTCAGACAGTCATCCTAGAGAGATTTTTCCTATTTTCTTATAAGAAAGCATGACAATACAACATGTTTTTGTTTACCAGTAAGTGTCACTCTCTTGCAGTTCAAAAGCAGCCAGGAGGATTTGTGTGAAATGTTCTAGCATGAGAAGATCACGATCAAGCAAAGAATATTTAACCCAAGCGTCCGCTCATTAGAAATGTGATAAAAACTGCTCCAAAATCTGAAGGTGTTCTGCTGTGAGTGTTGGTAGTGAGTCAGCCACCAAGAAGAGAGTGTTTTGGGAAGTTTAAATATTATGTGTCTATTGTGGTTGATGGGAATGCCAAGTTTGGAACATGATTAACAACCACTGGAGCCAAAACAAGGATGGAAGATGGTTTTATTGAAAGAAGAGAACGGGAGACTAGAAGAAAACTGCAATCAGAAGAAAAGTGCAATCAGGATTTTCAAGGGCCAAAGAATGGATGAGCTCACCTTGTCTGTCTTCATTTATTCTCATCTATCTCTCCCAGCTTTTTAGTTCTGCGGTAATTTCATCCAAATTTGACAAATGGGTAGAGGTCAGAAAGATATGTTTCATAAGCACAGGCCAAGAATGCAGTCCTATGAGACATGAGAGAGGCCAAACAGGAGCACCACCATTATAAGTCTTAACCCTCAGGGAGGAATCTGTGCACAGAAGATCCAGGCAGCTGACACAAACATGCCAGAAAGGACTCGCTGTTTCTGCCATTCATGGAACAATACCCATAAAGGTCATTGTCTTCTCCTATCCAAAACCACAGCAAGTAAATTATCAATCTGCACAACCACCTTGACTGACTTTTCTGTGTTGCTCTTTCTCTTCTCGGTTTATTTGAACACTGAATAACCCGTCAATCTTATCATTGGAAGAGTTATCCAGGAATGAGTGAAGTTCAAATGATATTCTCCTAGTGGAGCTGACCTTAACTCCAGGAAACAAATTCATCTTTGCTCATGCCTTAGAAAGTGTTTCCACCTGCCCACCGCTGTAAGCCCCATAGTGGAAAAAGCCTGACTGTCTACATATGTATTCATGTCCCAAGGATTAGGTGAATTTTTGCAGCTCTGCTCTGAAACAAACAAACAAACAACAGCAACAAAACATTTTTCTGTACCCCTAAAGAGTTACAACATTTTATTTTAATAGGGATCTACAGTCCAAACAGCTATTTTCATCCTACCTTCAGAACCTTAATTTTCCAGATACACAAATCTCTGTCAAAACTGGTTCAAGTTGTCTTATGAATTCAAAAAGAGGCCTAAACATAGGCACACTACATGATTGCATAAGCTTAATTTCTGTAGGAAAGCAGACAAGAAACCTCTTCTCTGACATGCTTTTTGTGAAAACTGGAAGGGAGCTAAAAAGGAGAGACCCATTTCCCAGTTCGGCCAGATGTTGATCCTTGTTCAAACTGGCACCTGCATTTAAGCCGAATCCAGTCTTTTTATTTACACTCCCCCCGCCCTCCACGATTGTGGCCAGATGTTAATTGCTTTAATGTAAGGGAAGAAAAAAAAATCAGCGCTGAAGATCTGGCCTGAGCCCTCTGCTTGGAAGATTTATTGGAGATGCAGGCTTCAAATGTCTGAGCCTGGAAATATTCCTTCCTTTTTGGCCCCTTCCTTCTTTCCCATCACCCCCTCACCCTCAGGCTGCTTATGCTTGTGTGTGCATAAAAGAGCTTCTCACACATCTGTCTTTATTATTGATAGACATGCTGGCATCTGATAGCATTTAGATTTATTGCTGTGTGAGACATGGTCTTTTTAAAGTGCTAATATTTTACCATCTTTCATGCTGAAAGAATGCCAACTTCTAAGAGGCCCAGTAGCCTTCAGGATAAACCTCTGGCTACTCACCTCTGCAGCCTGAGACGGCAGCTCCTTGGAGACCATCCTTCTTGCCTGAGCTGCCAAGAAATGAAATCTGGGGTCTCTCAATCTTTAAGCATCAGCAGTCTTCAGAGTGCACAGGAACTTTGCTGAGCATGTATGCTTTTTTTTTTTTTTTTTCCCTCCTCCTCTCTCTTTTCCCTTGTGATCCAGCTGTTTACTTTAAATTTACAAGTTTGAAATGGGCTAGGATCCTCCTCCACCCAGCTATTCCACCCTCCTCTTTTCCATGTTCACAGTGGCAAGTTACTGTTGCTGGCTTAGAGCTGTCTTTTCTCCCTGTATCACTGAAAAACAAAATATTCTAATAAAATTAGGAAAACACACATGACTCCAGACCAAACTTTCCACTGGTGTAAATCAGCACTGTACCATTGAAATCAGCATCTGTAAAGGCACTTGGCCCTGCAACCAAGAGGCAAAATGAGCAGTTGCAACAAAAATGTTAACTTTTCTGCTGAAAGCATCAATAAGTGAACATATTTGCTTGTAAAGTGCCAATTATGCTGGCATCAGGCAGGCAAAACAAGAAGGAAATTTTATTCACAAGCCATCATGGAGTATAAACTCATTTGTGATAGAAAAATACAAAAGATGCCAGATAACATGCAATGTTCAGAACAACCTATTTATTATTATTATTATTTTATTATTATTATTATTATTATTATTTTTAATGTACATATAAAAATACACACGCACATATGCGTATACACACATACAAATTTTCTTGGGTTTCCCAGTTACAAGCCTGAACATCCACATATGAAACAAACAGTAGATTAATCTCTTCTTACTTGCCAAGCAAGTGCTGCCCGGTACAATTGTGTTATATATTCCATTTTTGAAAACATCCATCCGTAGAGAAAACAGGCTGTTGGTCTTAATGGATCCTGATCTGCTTTGTAGAGCCTTATGAAGTAGGCTAACATCAGAATTAGCAGAGTACCAAAGCACCGGAAATTTTTGGGTGACTTGAAACATTTCTGCATACTCAGTTCCTCACCTCAGAAGGTTTTCAAATGAAGCCAGACCTCCCTGGTCTGGAGCTAGGGTTGGAAACCTCAGAAGATAAGGATTCCTAGGTTTCTTGCATTTCCTAAGCATGGGTTATAAAAGCTATATGGAAAAACTATTCTGAAATTTTCTGCCTTTTATCTCATATCAGGAAGAGATGTTACCGGTTCTTTATGTAGAGATGGAGTTTCTGATAATTTTTTTTTTTTTGCTGTTGAAAGACAGAATAGAAAATTCATCAGTTTGAATTCGGGAAAGTCACTTTGGTTTTATGTCTGTATTTGTGTGGGTGGGTAGATGCAGGGAAGGTGGTCGTTTTAACCAGTTGCACAAATGATGCAATTGATAATGCAGTATTTCATGTGTTCTGTAAACCTTTATGTCATCCTTCTTGAGATGTGACAGCATCTCTTAACTTCTGGGGAGATAGTAGGGTGATTAGTTTCTCACTTTCTGCATGTATTTTGGCAGATCTTGTTGGTCCAGCAGAGCCACAGTCATCTTTAGCCCTTGTATTCTTATTATGATAAGGACTGTGCTTTATATGTAGCCTTGAAGACATCCATGGAGGATAGAGGAAGGCATCAAAATGTTATTCAGACCCTTCCCAGACTTCTTTCTGGATCAAGCTGGAGCAGATGAATCTCTTCTCCTCTGTGAGTGACTGATCTTTCCTGTTGAGCAGAAAATTAACTGTATCTTTTGGACACTTGAAATACGCACCATGATTTCAACTGGGTACTGTGCAGATATTCAAAGTCACAGCAGTAGGACATCGGGGGATCAGAGAAAACCTGTATGTATGAATTTAAGTTTGAATGTACCCAGTTTCCTGGGAGCACTTCTTTTTGCTATCTTAACTTCCAATGAGATTTTCCTTCCCTCCCTTCCTCTGTCATCTGTGTTTTCTCCATAGTCCTATACTGGCAAGGCTGGTTGTCAGTTACAAAAACTCAAGTGAATGCATTAATCTGTGATGTTGAGAAAAAAAATAAAATTCTGCCTTCGGTGTAAAAAAATATTCAAATTCTTGCCATCCCAGAATGCTTGTTTGAGATCAATGCATCCTAATCATAAGGCTGTAGACTCCAACCCTGTTTGTCTTCTTTTGACCTTATGATTTTTTCATTCCCTTCTGTGTAGCAGCTACTGATGTTACTATGTAGGAGCAATTCTGATCTTTGGAGTTTTCTCAAGGGCAAATGGAGGTATGGCTGGAGCCACTGCAAGTGAGGAAGGAACATTAGGTGATCTTTAAGGTCCCTTCCAATCCAAACCATCCTACGGTTCTATGAACTGAAGCCAGGGACTTGTGTGCGTGAGCATGCTGAAACTACAGCCATCATGCTGAAGATGGGTGGCAGTGCTTGCACACCCTTGTGGCTGGTGTCATCCTGACTTTTGCAGTTATCTACTCTTCTCTGACCATTCTGGTGCAAAGGGTGCTCCTGCCAACAGCCCAGTGCGGTCCATCCAGAGTTAAGAATGGGTAAGGCTTCGGCTTCTTCAAGCAACACTTTGGAAAATGTTAAAAGAATTGAAACCTACTTTATGAAACCCTTGGTGGATTCTGGTAGGGGACAAGAATCTGCAAGTTCAGTTAGCCAATATGGTGCTTCATATAGTATCTCAAAACATTGCTTATAAGCCTGAAGGAAGAGCAAGGATGTCTGCGTGACAAACCAACATCTCTGAAGTTGGACAAGGGTTGAGTGGGTCTATTGAGGAGCTCATGTCTGGAATGAGGTGGAAACTGGAGGCTCATGCCCTATTTTAGTACACCAAAGGATTGCTGAAGATCTGAGGCTGCAGGACATAAGCAAACGTTCCTTAAGTGCAAAGGCAGAAAAATGTACACCCAGATGTAACCACAAGGCCATTATGCTAGATGGGTCCATGTAACGATTCTTCCTGCTTACCTCACTCTCAGGAATCCAGGGTAATGAAGCCCAGACCTTGCTCTGAGGTTTCTGAGCTCTGTGGTCATCACTGATTTTCTCTGGATGCATGCAGGGCTCAGGGTGTAGAGTGCCAGAGCCTTTACCTCTTAATAAATCTGCTGATAAGAAAAACAACAAATACTCACCCAGCAAAAACTCTGACTACAGCATTTCAAATAGATGAATGGCAGGGACCGTGAATTAAATCCAGACAATATAAATGAAATTCTTAAGCTTGGGGGAAATGATAGAAGATTTTCAGTCAGTCACAATTTTTGCTTTGTCAGCTTTTCTGATCCGGAATTTTGTCATGGAATTACTCTATTGCTTTAGGCTCCAAAACAAGGCAAACAATTATAGAGGAAAGGAAAGCTCAGCTGTCTTCCTGACCAGCACTCACTTCTGCTCAGTAAATACAGGCAATTTTGAGTTTGCAGCTTCAGCTGTGTGAGAGTGTCCCTGACTTAACCCATTGCTCTCTCTGGGTCTCATCCAAAGCACACGGAAATCAAAATGTCTTTTCCTGCTGACTTCGACAGCATGTGGAACATACCTAGCATGTCCCCTTACTAAAAGTCAATGTACTTTAAGGGTTATAGGGCTGCTGTCAGGCTGCTCTTAATGCACAGACAATCCTGTTATTTCACAGGCCCTGACGTTAATTACATCAGCCTTAATTGTTCAGAGTCAGAGCCTCCTCACCCCTTCTTTACTGTGTCAGCAAACACAGGTTTCAGCAGTGGCTTAGAGGAGAAGAGGGTGACCAGGGAGGGTCTGCATGGCCCTGGGTGGATGCAGAAAACAAAGAGGCAAGGCCAGAAGTTTTCAGTGATGCTGACTGGAGGCAGAGGTTTGATATTTAATTTCATCTGGGTCCTGGGTGGAGGTAAGAATTAGGAAAGACCAGACTATCACTGCTTTTGTAATAACAATAGAGACCTATGCTAAAAAGATATGGGAATGGGCATTAAATTCAGTTAAATTCACCCTCTCTTTCCCTTCAACATAGGCAAAGGAGGCAGTCAATCACCCTTTAGATGCTGATCCTTTCCTTGTGCCTTCAGCTGTTTCTTTATTCGCTGAATGCTCTGACAGTCCCTTGAGGGCTGGCCTTTAATTTGCAGTTCTGTGTGGTCTGGACTGGATTGGATGAGAGACCTCGGTAACCCATGGTTCAAGTCTTGCCCTTACACATGGACTTTGTGTCAGCATATTTTTCTGCTCTTCATCAGCTACAGTTCTTAGTTCAAACTGTCCTTTAGATCTGCCTTAAGTTGTTTTAGTCCAACCCACAGAACTGAGGAGATCCCTAAACGGCAGTACTATCCAGAAGGAAGGTAGTGGTGGGATGAGCTGATGGCAGAAACTGATCCTTTCTGCATGTATTTTGAAATATTTCAGTTTTGAATTAATTCTAATTTGAAATATCAAAGGGATTTTTTTTTCTCATTTTCAGTAATGCAAAACATTTCTACCAGCTTTTGGAGTTAAGTGCAAAGCCTGAGAAATACTTGGAGTGCCACTTGGCTGGTATTTCTGCATCCTTAGGACTACAAAATACTGTTTCACCTCCTAATTGGTTGTTTTAAAGAGCTGATCCACAAGATTTTATTTTTTTATTTTTTTTTCCCTTCGTCTTTTCACATGGTTACAAGCCAACTTCTAGGAAATAAAAAGGCTTTCTATAGACTTGTATAAAGGATTCTGGAATGTGCCCTTCCATACTTCATATCTTTTTAGATTTCAACAAACATTTTTACTTCTGTGTTTGGAGATGTTGTTTAGTGAATAAGGAGCCTGTTTCTGGAATATGTTGGTTAGGCACCTGGCAAGCTTTCTTGCATGGCACTTCTTAGGAGCCACTGAAGATGTAAAGCTTTTTTGGAGGCAAAAGTCTAATTTATGAATGTTTATTAATGAAAAATCTAACAAGTTAGATGACATTTCCAGATCTCGTGAGACTATGACACTGAGCTGGAGATCTCATGAGAACAAGCTTTCTGATGACATTTCCTGGACCTCATACTTCTGTTTAGGCTTGAAATTCCCTTGTTTCATATTATATTGGCAATTCTTCTTTCTATCCTAGCAAGAAAGAAAAAAAAAAGTATTAATTTATTATGATTGTATTTTTTAAAAGCACAATTTTCAGAATCTTAAGCACATTTCTCTGAGATTGGATGATACTTTCCATAAGGAGTCAAGTCACTTCAGCTATGGCTAAGATGGCCAGCTGTATGGATTTTGTAGATTAAGGACAGGATGCCGATCCTGAACGAAAGCTATAAATGTCAAGAACTGCCAGAATTTGTATTAGAGTGAGACTGCAAGGTAGGACCACATACTAGTTTTCCTACTTCATCACCTAGGAAAAGCAGAAAGACAATTTGAAGAAATCGTTCCATGTGTAAGGTTAGTTACAAGATGTAGTAAGTATTTTAGTCTCTTGAATTCAGTAGAGTAATTTGTCTTAAAGAGATCTTTGACTCCTATTCCTTTCTTGTCTAGTGCATCGGACACACATGGACAAGATGTTTGTCATCTTGGGGATATTAAGTAATATCCCCATTATTATCATAATATGATAATAATAAATCATTATCAGCTGGATTTGAACTGTGTTGAAAACAATTGGGGTGAAGATAATAAAGTAACACATTTTGGGGGGAGGCAATGTAAATCCATGCCCTCTATTCTTCAATGGCACTATAAAATTTGGTAACTTCATAAGAGGAAAACATTGTCAGAGGCATTTTCTGCCAGCAGCTATGTAGAAACAACTTTGCTGACAGCTCTTGTAAGTTTAAGCCAATTTCAGTGAATGTGGATGGCACAAAAATGGGATAAAAACACATAACTTACAAGGCACAGACTCATAAAGTCAAGTAGGGATCTGAACTGTGCTGAAACTAGTAAGTACTAGGTGTAGCTAGTAGTACAGGTGGGATGAATCTTACCTAACTTTAAATATCTGAAAGAAAGACCATACTGTATAAACCAGCAATCACAGACAGTGTTTATATTTTATGAGGAAAAATATGCTTGAAAAAGACAATTCATTTTTAATTTTGACACCTCTCTTGGAATGGAATGAATTATTATATTGAGATTTCCATTAATTAGAGAAGATTGTTGTAAAACCCAACTTTAAAATTAGATGAGATCAATTCTTCTCTAAACCTTCAAATGTCTTTCTTTTTTTTTTTTTTTTTTTTTTTTTTTTTGGAACAGGCATCATAATTCACACATCGTGTAATTACTGTCTCATTATGATCTGAGACCTACTTTCCCCAAAGGTTTATTGACAGTAATTTTGTTATTGTTGTTCTAGACTCCATACATAATAATAGATATAATAATACACTAAGGGAAAATGCTATCTCAAAGTATTTGTAAGGGTTTCATTTTTTGTGTTGCCTGGTGAGTAGCACATTTGTCCCAGTTGGAGATAGACTGGTGGAAGGGATGGGCTCTTTTCTTTTTCCAAAGCAGCACTCCTTTTGCCTCTTCAGTAAGAGCACATTGGCTCTGATCCTAGTGACGCGAGTGAATTATCACCCGTCAGGAAACAGGTATCTGAACTCCAGTCAAAGTTCCCTCAAAAAAAGATTAGACTCAGCAGTATGAGGCTGAGGAGGGTGGAGCAGGACGGTGAGCTGTCAAGCCATCTGAAGCAGGCCTCATACTGCTTCAAGACAGCTTGGAGAAACCATGAACCCCTCTAAATTGTAACTTTGGTCCGAGTCTGGGATCCTGACCATGCTCGTAAACACAGACCTGCCACTTAATAACATGTAACTACCATGCTGACTGAATGGCATGTTTACGAGAGCAAACCCAGCAAGTACAGGAAACAATAAAACCTTGTGCCAGCATTGTATTCTGGCTCTAACTCTGTAAATGACCACAGTGCCTGACAACATCAACCTTGACTGCATTTTAATGATCCAGCATGTATTGTTCTGCAAACTATGAATTTCTCCCTCTGTTTAAAAAGAAATAATAATAATAATAAATGTACCTATATTTTCTTTCTGTTTTCCTCCCCCTTACTGTTTTCTTCTCCCTCACTTCTCTCATCAAATTCCCACAATTGCAGAGCCAAGTCCAACAGCTGTTGTGGCTAACACTGCTAAAAGTCCTGTGGTTAAGGGGCTGGAGTGGGAGTGACTGGACTTGTTCAAGTTCCAGCTATGCCACAGGTTTCCTGGGTAACCTTGCACAAGACATCTAACCTGTTTTTGTGACTATAAGAATATTTCCAGTCTTCAAAAAGCCAAGGAGATGTCTACCTAAATCTCAGGTTAACTCAGGACTACAACCGTGTTTTTACTAGAATATAATTTTGAGTTTGTTTTATTTTTGTACTGTGTCACTCACAACCAACTTTCAGGATCATGGTGTTTTTCATTCTTACAAATTAAGCTCTTTGGCCACTGTTTCCTTTACAAAATTATACATATTTCAAGCTTTAAATGTGCTGTTAAGTTTGTAACCCAGTCATGAAGAGGAAAGAATACGTTTGTTTCCAACTGTCCTCATCCATCTTCCATTAACTCTCTCTAATAGTCTTTGATTATTGCAGATGTTAGGGACTATTCCATTGTGCTGCATGCTGTACAAAACACAGTAAAACAAGGCCTCTACTGCAAAACTTTTCAGAAGTAAAACCAAGCACAGGATTGGATCTTCTCATTCAGAACCTAATTACAACCAAAATACAATATTACTTATTTACACCAAAAGAGGAGCTGGTCCAAACTTCTACAAAGAACCACTGGAAGCCAAAAAAACCACCCAACTCCCCACTCCCCTCCCACTGCCCCCTCCAATAAATAAATAAATAAATAAAATGAAATCCACAGTGTAACAGTTATTTATTTAATCTGACCACAATTTACTCACGTGGTGTGAAATTTATCTCACACTACTTCTGCTTTAGATGTTTATGTGGGACCTGAATGGTGCAGCCATAACACATGGGTGGGATTTTCTTTGCAGATTGAGATGCCAATATTTGTATGTGTTATGTGTCTGTGCTTACATGTGAGAAGAGGTCCAAGAACTTTTAGAAAGTGTCCAAAGGTGGGCAGCAAAGATGGTAAAGGGTATAGAGTTGAAGATGGAGCAGCTGAGGTCCCTTGGTTTGTTCAGCCCAGAGCAGAACAGGCTGAGGGGAGACCTCATGGCAGCCTGTAGCTCCCTCATGAGGGGAGCAGAGGGGCAGGCGCTGAGCTCTGCTCTCTGGGGAGACAGGACCCGACAGGACCCGACAGGACCCGACAGGACCCGACAGGACCCGACAGGACCCGACAGGACCCGAGGGAAATGCATGAAGCTGGGACAGGGGAGGGTCAGGCTGGGGGTTAGGGAAAGGTTCTGCACCCAGAGGTGGTCAGGCACTGGGACAGGCTGCCCAGGGATGTGGGCACAGCCCTGAGCTGCTGGAGCTCAAAAAGCATTTGGACACTGCTCCCAGACATACGGTCTGGTTTTTGTGTGGTCCTGTACAGAGCCAGGATCTGGACTCATCTGTCCTTGTAGGTTCTTTCCAACTCCAATATACTGTGATTCTGTGACTTGGTGAGGTCTAGTTAGTAGAATTTGAAATGCCTGCGGCAGGGCAAGATTACCCCTCTCAGTCATTTGCTAGCTGTGAGGGTCATTTTACTCAACATGTTATATAATTTGAGGCACAACAGGATATTTGACATTCACTGGAGGATAACAACAAATATGACATAAGATTGAGAGGACACTTGTCCACAGTACAACACGGCGAGGTGTCCTCAGCCACCTCAAATGGCAGCACCTTAGTCTGAGAAACTGAATAACAACCTTAAATTTCTAATAAATGGAACAAGGCTGTCCTCTGATTAAGGCCATCATTAAATTTAGGAGAAAGACATGCATAAAACCAAAAATATAAAGTGTTAACTCATTTCTTTACAAGAAAGTTTTTAGGTGTTTTTTTCTGGCCTTAAAAATAAAGTTATACCAAGTGTGAATTTCAGAGAAGATGCCAACTAAGTGCTTCACATGGCAAAGTTTATTTTGTTTATGCTGTTAGTTTTGCAAAGGAAAAAAAAAAAAAAAAGTATAAATACATATAGTGACCAAAAATAATGGGAAATTGTATGAAAACAGACCACAGATTCTCAGGAGACAGCTTACAATTATATGGGACATGACAGAATTTAAAAAAACAACACACGGAGCATGTAGAATAAACAAGAAAAAACTGTCCCTCAGGTCTTACAGATTCTGAGGGGCCATAAATACAAGATAATGATATTTAGGTAAGAGAAGAAGGCAACACATAGGCTCCCACTGCTATTAATTTTCAGGCTTGGTATTTTGTGACTGGCATAACATTGTATTTGGATGCTTTTACTTGTACAGAATAAAATTCAATGGACAGCATAAACACTGTATACCGTACAGATGTTCTTAGCATGAAAGATGAATTTCAGTGATCTCTAAAGAGCAGCATTTTGCCCTTGTTTCTAAAATGCTAAAAGCACATATCTAGTAGGGAATAAAATGTCTGGGGAAGTGTAAGGTCCTATTCTTGACACAGCAAGGAAAAAATCCATTTGGAAACCACACCAAATAAATCCATACCTGTTAGTATCAGTTTTTCTTAAGCTACAGTGTATAAAGTCTGGGTTGCACATTAAAAAAATCCTGGTTATGTAGGGGTAAATAATTGCCATGGATGTACTTACTTTACTGCCCTCAACTATTTTAGGGGTATTACATGTATATTCTCCTTCCCTTATCACCAGAATATATGGATTTAATTTTTTGCCTTAACCTTGATTCCAAACATACACTAAGCTTTCTGCACTGCTATTTTGAAATATCTCAAGATTTTCTTTCTTAGTTTATAGATGAAACATGCCTTCATTTTGAACACAACATTCATAGTAGGGAAGGAACGAAGGCAAAACATTGGATGACTAAAATTAATGTTATGAATGGGACCTCATGAAAGTCACAAGGTTGCCAGAGCTGCGTGAGTGCAAACACCAATGCAGAGAAAACAGGTTGGGAACTACTGAGTTGCAGTATGGCCTAAATCCTTCCATCTGTCATGGGATAGGCACAGTATACACTCAGCAGAGGTTCGTGAGTCCTCCAGAGATCAGAATGTATGCAAAAATGTACAAGGAGACCCAAGTCAGAAGCTGGAATTGTTAACATTACTCAATCAGACGGAGATATTTAAAACTGAATAACAGAATCCTTACAGCCTCAGGTAAAGAAAACCTTCTGCAAACAGTGGTTATAAGAGACCTTTGTCTTCCACATATCCACAGATTTTAGAGATGTTGGAATTAACACCTCCTCTCTCCAATGGGTTGGATATACAGATTGCACCGAAGAACGAAATTCAGCATTCAGTCTCTGAAATTACATGTGTTGACAGGAATTGCGACTATGTTGGAGGACAGGATAAAATTCAATAGGATCTTGAAAAACTGGAGAAACCCAGGGGGGAAACTTGGATGCAATTCAATGACAAATGGAGCTCTACACTGTTCAGAAAATTTTCATTGCATATAAATTTAGGCATTTGAAAATTAGGTGTCTGGTTTAGCAGTCAGCTAGGACTCTTTGCACAAGGGGTGGACACTTTCATAGGATGATATATCCCACCTATGATATATGATATAGGTGGGTTATATCATAGGATGATATACCCCACCTAATTCTGGAGATTCTGATTATTTTTCCATTATCCATTGAACCAATATAGCTGAGCAGCTTAAACTAGAAACTTTCTGATGGATAAGATTAGACTGAAGATTTTTAAACAGGGATAAATAATTGCACAGATAGAGATGTAGAATGAGAGATTAGCTAGAAGTTATTCAAAGATGTATCTGAGCAGACCATAAGTTGCTTGTTTGTCAGCTATGATGCACTACTACAAAATCATCTTGATAAGTAACCTACTTCTGTAAAGCCTCGTCTGGAGAAAAGTATTCAAATTTAGATATTGCACTAAAAATTTAGATATTGCACTACATTTCAAAGTATTTAAATTTAGATATCGCACTAAGAAGACCAGTACTCTGGTCTTCTTAGCTCACTAACATAACCTAATGAGTCCTGACCACCAAAATACAGGCTGTAGTGGAGGGTGAAAAGCTGGGTCAATGCTTCTGTTTTTAGCCTGGTACATCAGGTCAAACTGACACTTAAAGGTGGGCCAGAATGGAGAAGCAGCTTGAAGAAAAGCATGACTCAGCAGCAGTCTTTTTAGGTTATCCTCAAAAGAACAAAGTCTAAGTTCCCGGACTTTTCCCATGGGCTTTTTACACCTTTTTTATGAATTACTCAAATAGAATATGGCAATTCTTAAAACAACCAACAACATGGACATTCATGGACTTCTCTATAGCACAAGAAAAAAAAAAAAAAAAAAAAAAAAAGAAAATCTCCACCCCCCAATAAATCAAAGAAAAAGAAATGGTCTCAAGAGGAGGGGATAACAAATTCTTCCAACACTGACTTCCCTAACACATTTCTGCTGGTACTGGGAGCTTGGAATTGAATCATGTCCCCACACAGAAGAAATGGAATTCATGTTCCCCTTACCTTTGTTTATGTGTTACCATCTTAGCTTTAGACATCTTTTCCTCTCACCATATCTGAAGCAAAGATCCATAGCTGTGTTTACCAAGCATAGGAAGATGTTTCCTAGTAGCTCTGAGCATGACGCTAAAGGCTGGTCAATTTAGAACTGTAGATATTATGAAAAATTACGGACACTTAAAAGCCATGTATTGTAAAGCTCAGTGTTGTGGTGGCTAAATTCTTGGTCAGTCTGGGCTAAATTGCCATGTCCCCATCCACCAAAAATACGTAGAGAAACAGAAACTTAAATACGAAGGTTCCTAATGAGTTGCCCAAATGACTGGACCAGCTGAACCATTTGGGTAAAAAAAAAAAAAATCATAGCAAGGGGCTAATTTTATGGCTAAAACATTGGTGCAGGACTCAGAAAGAATACATGACATTTCCTTCTTTGCCAGACTTCTTGCATAGCCCTTGATTAACTTTCTTGCTCTGCTTCTTCTTTTGTTAAATTTGCTAAAATTTGGTTTCTTCCACCTTTTTAATACCTTTTGCACTGAAAGCAGAATGTATCTTCTCTTGCTTATGCTGCCTACAGTTTAGTTTTCTGTCCAAGCAAACTGTCTAGTCTACTTCCTCTATATGCAATAGAAACAGATTATTTGCATCCTAAACTTGACATAAGGGTTGTGATTCAGCTGCTTAAAAAATATTACAATTTTAGATGCTATCAAACATTTCACTTTCTTCCAGCTGCCACTGCAGAAGGCTGTAGGTGTCCTGTAGGTGTATCCAAGTCCATGAAATTCTCTGAGACAACTGGAGCATCTCAGATGGATCTAGGTACAGATGGATGGGGATCTGAAATGAGTCAGTGTGGTGGATGAAATGAAATGTCCTCCAAAGGGCTACTTCTTCTGGGACTGCTGAAAGAAGCCTGAAATATTATATAAAGAAGGGCACCTAATTTGTATATATCTTGAAGAAGAGATGGCTCCTTTTGTAAAGTGTTAAAAACAGGGAACATTTGTAATTATGCATATGGCTAACACCAAAGACAGTATGATAATCACCTTGCTGGGATTTCCATGAGCTATTCTATTTCACATAATAATGGCAAAAGCAACTCAGAAAAGAAACCTAATGCAGGCAGCTTCAGTTAAAATTGACCAAGATTTTTAAGAGTGCTCACTGTCCAAGTATCGGGTGCAGGAGAGGTTTGTTGTTCACCATCCGAAAAGTATTAAATTCTTCTCCTTGTAAAATATTTAATTCCACTTCATAATGACAGGCAAACCATTATGTAGCAGAAGTGAAAATCCATAAGGTTTGTATTTAATAAAAAGCATTCACTCTCTCCAGCTGACCTTTTTTAAAAACATGGCATTTCCCAGAGAAGGGAACGCAGGGGTTTGGAAACAGATAATATTAATAAAAAGTGTAATGCAAAATGCAGTCTCTGAGAGACTTTGTATCAGGTTTGGTATCTTCACTAATCTGGGAACTTTTAATTACATTTCTCACAGGGAGTCAATATAATTGAAAATTAACATAGTAAAGTAGCTATTAACATTATCATTACTGTTATTAAAGTGCTTTAAAGTAATACTCTAAAACAGTTTACTGAGAGTGTCAAAACACTATGCCCCAGCAAATGATTTGTTTGACCAGAACTTTTATTTCTTCCAGCAAGAATTTTACTGGATGGATTTTAATAGCTGAACATTTGGAAAAATGTCTTTAGAGGATTAGGTGGCTGGAACTGCTTAAATGCTTTTATGCAAGCTGGGAAAGCCATTGCTTAAAGGGCAAAATTCAACACACAGCATGTTTGGGTAAATTATTTCCAGGCAAAAAATGATAACCTGAGCTGGCATTCATGATAATGGGTTCTGTGATATTGTCCCTCAGGACTTTATCCAATATTAAAAGCCAAAGGGAAGAGATTTCCCACCCTTTCCCTTGGGAAAATCTAAGTCATCTGGTAGTTGTGATTTTCAGGAAATATATCCTAATCATCAGCCTTATTTTTCCTTCTGTCATTTTTCATCTCCCCACACCTAGTCCTGCCTCAAGCAGTATTTCTTTTGCTGTGCCTCTCTAGTACATCTGAATACTGAATTTTCCAAGCTTGATCTCCTATTAACTCTCATAAACTTGTGCAAACACAAATGATACTTTGTATTTTTTATATCGTTTCTATTCCTACTATCATATGATATTTATTGTCTTTTTAAAAATATACATAGGATTCATTTGTTGTGAGAAAGTCTTGAAAATACTTCCTGTGAAATAGTAAAATTCAGAGTGAAAATAAAATTAAAAAAAAAAAAAATCCAAATAATATTGTTAAGCTAATTATAACCTGATGTCATAGTTTCTGGGATCCTGCTTCAAAAGTTGTGATCACTGAGGAGTAATCAACCCTACTCTCCCTGCTTACCTAGAGCATGCACACATCATATCAATTTAAATATTTGTTCATTGTCCTGGCTCTCCTGGAATTGCTCACTAAGGTCAGTAGGACCATACAAAAAAATACAAAGTACTCCTCACAAGTATCTTGGGTGAAAAGGATGGATCAGATGAGCCCCAGAGATTGCCTTCAGCCTTTCTTATCACAGTTTTATCATTATATAAATATGAATAATCTCTGAAAAATCTTCTTCACAGTCTTCTCTACATATCACATGACTAATGTTGAAGGTTTAGCTCAATCAGGTCCTTAAGTGCTGGAGTCATCTGAGATTTTTCTTTCTTTCTTTTTTTTTTTTTTTCTTCTCTATCCCTTCTCATATTTTGCCAATTTAATTAAATCCTCTTTTCCAGGATGTTCCCATTTATGCACAGTCACTCCTCTAGAAGTTCAAATCTTTTTCTACATCTGAAATGCCTGCAAATATTACCATGTGATATGGGATCATTTTCCCATAGAATGTAGATCTAAGCAGCATGCTGCAGCACTGGACAGAAATATCTAAGCTAAGGTAGCAGCAAATTAGCTACCTGAGGTACCAGAAGTTGTATGGCCAGATTAATACGAGAATACTGAGAGCAAGATGAAATATCTTCTCACTGCTGTACCCTTTGGGATGGGCACAAAGAGAAAACAAGGTCTAGATGACCTCAGGGAGGTTTCCCCCTCTGTCTTTGCCAGCTCTAATTTCAAATAGGCATGGTGAGATCTCAAGTTCCCCCAGTCCCCTGGTAGTCCCATAAAATAAACACATCTTGGGGTTTTGTGGGAATGAGAAAAAAAAAAAAAAAAAAAAAGAAAGGTACAGGCCTTTCTAACCTTTTCAGAAAGACAAAGAATCCCCTGGCTTGCAGTCAGAGCCTGAGATAAGTTATGAAGTTTGTATCAGAAATTGTGTGGTCAGCAGGGCTAGTGAAGTGATTGTCCCTCTGTACTTGGTTCTAGGGAGGCTGCATCTTGAATACTGTATTCACTTTTGGGCCCCTCACTACAGCAAGGACATCGAGGTCCTGTAGTATGTCCAAAGCAGGGCAATGAAGCTGGTGAAGGGGCTAGAGAACAAGTCTTATGAGGAGCAATTGAGAGATCTGGGGGTTAGCCTGGAGAAAAGGCTTAGGGGAGACCATATCATGCTTTACAACTACCTCAAAGGAGGTTGTAGGGGGATGGGGATTGGTCTCTTCTGCCAAGCAACAAGTGATAGGACAAGAGGAAATGGCATCAAGCTGTGACAAGGGAGGTTTAGGTTGGATATGCAGAAAAAATTCTTCACTAAAAGGGTTGTGAGGCATTGGAACAAGCTGCCTGGGGAAGGGGTTGAGTCACCATCCCTGGAGGTACTTAAGAGATGTATAAATGAGACATGGCTTAATGGTGGATTTGGCAGTGCTAAGCTAACAGTTGGCCTTGATGACCTTACAGATGTTTTCTGACCTAAATGATTCTGTGATTCTGTGGTTTTAGCTGTGCCTATACTAGTAACAACCACGCTCTTGCCAATATGCAAGTAGTCTATGATGAGGCATCTCAAAACATGACCAGAGCAAATAGCTGACATGGGTAAGTACAGAATAGTTCTTTTTGTTGTTGTCTGTCTGTCTGTCTGTCTGTCTGTTTGTTTGTTTGTTTGTTTTTCACAAACAGATGTAGAAAACCACCTTCCTATCTCAAACAAATAAGCTGAAATAAATTTCATTTAATCAGGACACTGAAGCCAAGGCTCTGATCAGTGTCATCTCCATCAATAGCTAGAAAGGAGTTGACTTACAGCAGAACACCTGACTTATTTTAACACTTCTCAGAAGAAGACAAGGCACACTTGGGAAGTTTCCTGTTGCCCTCCATGGTGTGCAGAGGGAACACAGAGTGACTGGCTTATACTTTAGTGGTCATCTGTTTGCACTGGTGGTGTCTGGGCTCTCTCCCTGCACAGGCTGCATGAGAGGACTCCTGTTTGGTGCAGGGTTAACCAGCATCAGCCTGGCTCAGCTCTGCCATGAGAACCACGGAAGGATCCCGTGTGCAAGGAAAAGTCTGAATGGTGCAGGGAGAACTGCAGGAAATATGAGCCACATTCACACCATGCTGTCCCTTCTCAGTCACACCTTATGCTGTCCTCAAACCACTTTCCATGCTTATCAGAGTGTGTCTGCTCCTGCTCCCACTTTCTGTGCTGCCTTCTTCTAGCTTGCATGAAGTCTGGCTCAATAATTTCCATCTGCATCATATTATGCACCAGCATCCTCTTAAAGGCTGCCCTTCCTTTTTTTTAATGCTTTTTCTTTTTTCTTTTTTTTTTTTTTTTTCCTTCTTTTGTTATTCTGGGAATCCCTTTAGAGGACCTGATGTCATTCAAGGCATTTATTTTTACCCTCTGACTTGAGATTTATAAGCAGATCTGAGGTAATGCTGTCATGTGGCCACATCAGGAAGGCAGGAAGAAAGTTGTTTTGTCTGAGATGTGACATCTTCCCATATATAAAATCAAATCCTGTAAAGATGACCTGAAAGAGTAAACTGCAGTTTGCACTGCCGAACCTCAGGGCTGCCAGATGCACTGATTCTACATAGCTACTGACAGAAAATGCCTCTGACAATGTTTTCCTCTTATGAAGTTACCAAATTCTATAGTGCCATTGAAGAATAGAGGGCATGGATTTACATTGCTTCCCCCCAAAATGTGTTACTTTATTATCTTCACCCCAATTGTTTTCAACACAGTTCAAATCCAGCTGATAATGATTTATTATTATCATATTATGATAATAATGGGGATATTATAATGGGGATACTAGGAAAACTAGTATGTGGTCCTACCTTGCAGTCTCACATCCTTTTTATTCACCCTGCAAGTGTGGTGTCATGCATAGCCCAAATCCCATGCAGAACAGACATACTGCAGGCACCCCAAAGAGCGGGTATGTGATGGTTAGAAGTGAGCTCTGCCTGCTTCTGACTGCTCTGTAAACAGGTCCCTTAGTGCTAGGCAGGCATATCTACTCTAAGGACTGAAGACTGAGTAACTGCCCCTTCCTGCCTATTGCTATACATCCGGCCATTAACTATGTCATCATCCTAAATTAAGTGGTATGTTTCCTTTCAGTTTATTTTCAAATCCCTTCTGAAAGCTCTCCAAGCTTATGAGCTTGTGAAAGTCTCTCAGCAACTTCAGTTGCAAAGATCTTTATTTCTTGATGGCTCCAATTTGACAGCTGCTTTTTGAAATGTGTCCTACAGCATGTTATGTACATTATATATCAAAAAAGGTATCTTAGAAAATAGGATATCAATAGGATACTCAATAAGCCATTTACTTTGTCCCCTGAGAAGGGGACAGCTAAGTCAGCAGTGGGAAACCATAAGTGCCCACAGACCTACTCCTCATATTCTGTTCCACTGTTTCATTATTTTTATGATTAAAAAATTCCACAGCAAAAATATTCCCCCTCCCCAAGTTTCTAAACTGACTCTCCCTTACTGAAGTTCGAGGTCTCTTATCCTGTCCCTAATGGACAGGGAGGTTGGTTTGTTTTCTTTATATGCTACTGTCTCCAGATTAGAAAAGTGGTATCATGTTTCCCTTCTGTTTATTTTTCCCTCGACTTAAAAAAAAAAATAAAAAATCTGGTCACTGGAAAGAAAAGGTATCAATCCCAGAGGGAAAACACTCGCACTTTTCCTCCTACTGAGAAACTAGTTCTCACATAACAAGTAGACTATGAAGCACTAAAATAAAGGTCTCTCATCAAATCTGAAGTTTCCTCAGCAAATGAAACTGTTTTTTTCTGATCAGAGATTTGGTCCTGAAAATCATATTCACCAATACCAGGCATGTTCTTACCCTCAGTTTCTTGTAAATTCAGTTTTAATAATTATACCTTTCTTTCTCTGGAACTGGTATTACACCCCTTGTCCACAGGCTACTTATGTTACCATTTTCTCCATTTAACATAGCACAATAGTAATAACAATCTTCATAATTTTTAAAGACTTAACATCATCCTGTCTTCAACACTGTTTAAGTATACATTAACATAATAAAAATATTAAAAAATCATCATGCTTCTCTTGTAAAATGGATACTGAAAATTTATTTCAAAGAGTCTGTGTGTGGAATTCTATTCTTTGTCATGAGGAATAAAGATAAATGATCTTGAAAAAAGCTTGAATATTATCAGTTGTTTTACAGTGACTTTATCAGAAGTGCATAAAAAGTAAGACCCTACTGAAATGATTTGGAGAGGTACAATTCATATGCATGCTAGATACTTTTAACCATTTATTCCTGTGTAAGAAACACTAGATTTCACCATTCCCTGTCCCTTTTGTCAAATATTCTGATGCAAGAACTCTGAAAAATCCTTTTTCAATCATATAAGTCCCCCATATAACTTAACTTGCATATGTATGACCCCTCTTTCTGCTCTGTTTTGCTAAAAATAAGCAACTTTTGAGGTCTTTTGCACATGCCTATGCTAGGCTGCTGGAAAACTGATCTTATACTCCAGGGGTATGTTGTTCATGTGCCATATATCATATCTTCACTTGTCCAAATGATTGTCTTGTCATTGCCCTTCTATCCTTGGATCTTTGCCTGACATTCCCATGCAAATGTGTTTGGCCTCTCTCCACTAGTTTTCACAAGCTGTGTTGGGCCATTCAGCTTACTTATCCTATTTTGTCATTCCTCCCCTTATAATATTAGGAATGTGCCTACTCTAAAATATGTATTTATCAAGTCTAGATTAAGGATGACCTTTGAAAATTGGAAGGTTCTTCGGATCAAATTTGCTCTATTCATTATAGGACATATAGATTAGCAGCATTGTCAACTCAATTTTTTAAAACCTGAATAAGAACGTACTAATTTGCACAAAGGCCAAGCTAAGAATAGATTCTGAGTCTCACTTAATCAAGAATAGTTAAAAGGATTTAATTTTTTTTATGCTTCATATGGGGTAGGATTAACTTCATCTAAAACCAGAAGTTCAGCTCATAGTTAAAGACAGCTGAACTTTGGGATTTGCATGCAGATACCCTGGGGGATTTCATCTGGCCGTCAACTATTTCTCCAATGGGAACTGTTCTCCCAAAAGTCCTTTGTCCTGTTAGCCATATGGATGTCGTAGACAAACTCAAACTTTTCAACTACCACTAAAGATCTGTGTCCACCCATCTGAGCCCAGTCTTTATGTTAAAGTTTCAGGGAAATCATGGTTTTCACTTGGTAGAACAATAACTGATAGTACCTTCCTAAACGTCGACAGTTTCCTGTAATGTCTTCAGGTACAGTTCCAGAAAGGCATAGTTTTCAGACAGATGTAAAGGTCTGTATTGTAGCTACAAAAAAGTTTTCTAGATTTCCCTCAGTTCCTCTACGATGTGTACAGTAAGCAGGTGTTTAGTTCCCTTGTAATCAAGAAAGATGTGCAACTTGAGGGTGCAGTCAATCTTACCTATATAAACATGTCTTGGGTTTGATAAATAATGCCCAAGGGACACTTATCTTAAAGCTTAAAACAGTGTTTTTCACAGATCTTTCAGGTCAAAGCTTATCAGAAACACTTTCTACTATAGGCAGTATATAAAGAGAAGGTGATGAAGGGAGATCAGCATTCTACATCAGCATTAATGGTGCAATCATTGACGAACAGTAAACTACGGAGATTGATTATGGTTATTTTTCTTTTGTTTGTTTGCTTTTTTAACCTTTCAATATCCTACCCACATTGGTGAAATATTACATTGTTTTCAAATGTTGTGCTAAATAAAGGTAGCCTGAATTTCTGTTCCTGGTATGTCAGCAGCAGAGTGCCTAGGAAGTGCAATTCATTTACACCATTTCCATGCCTTGGGAGGTCATGAAAAGGAAGGCTATGCAGATACTTCTTTTGGGAGGATACCAAGATGGTGCATTTGCAAAGGTGTAGAAAAAAACTATGTCCTGCCAAATCTTTAATCGAATACTTTAATTGAATTTATGCATATCTGATGCTCTGATTCTTTTTTTTTTTTCTCTCCTTTTTTTTTTTTTTTAAACAGATAACTATAAAAGGAATTATTAGTTAACAATTAACAATATTAAAAAATAGCACATAGGATTTCATTTATCTTTTTAGAATAGGACAACACTTGAATGACTTATTTGTTAAATTAAATACATAACTCTGGAGACAGCCAATGTCTAGTTCTGAATTCTCTCAGAAATTTCACATCAGGAATTTCACTTCAAACACACAGATAGGGTGATATTATTCTCAATATTACAAATGAATGAAGCTATTAAAAATAAAAGTAATAATATCGTGTATGCTATGCTAACTTAAAAATCTCTGTGTTTCCAGGTATCAAAAACTTCTGCTGGTGAATGGCACTTCTGCTCCAATACTGATATTCCCACTTGTAGGAAGTGGTGAGGGTGAATATCTTGAATAATGTCTGTGGCCCACAACAATATACAAAGATCTTCCTTGGATTCACAGGCGAGCAGTGAAAATGGCACGTTTTGATGGTAATACTAATAGCCGTGATTCGTGTTATCTGTACAGACTGGAGACTCAGGGCAGAAAAAAAAAGGGGTCTGATACCCCCTCATATGCCACCTATGAACTTTATAGTTAGAAATGAGTGGGCTGAGCTACCCATTGAGCTACCCATCCCCTTCTTAGACCACTTTTTAATGTGTGTTTGGGATATGAGTTTGCACATTTAGTTCAAACCTCTGTAGCCATACGCAGGTTGGGAATATCTAACCTGAGGTAAAAAGGATTGACGGCCAGTATTTCCTATGTTTCTTGTTCCATTTCATATACCTGAGATCCTGGCTCCAGCTAGATGTCCAGTCACTGAGAAATGGAAGAAATAAGGGAAGAAACATAATATTTAGCCACAAGGGTTCAGAAATCAGCAATTTCTTCATACCAATGGAAGGAGAAGTGGAGAGAGTGCTGATATATCTAATTGCAGTCATAGGAAAAGCAAATCATTTTGGTGAAGATTTGCATTAGAGGAACAGTGCAGGCCTCACAGAACAGAAGTTTACCTAAGAAATAACATGTCATATATCTTTATTCACCATAAATGCCGCAGGAAGAAGTCCGCAAATACCACTCTTGTATTTTGGCGGAGCTGCATGGCTCCCTTGCCGAGTGTGGCTACTGTGCTTTGGCATGGAGACGAAAAGGTGGGGAATTGCCATGGGTGTTTCTGGCAGCTGCGGGGAGGTGGCTGGAGTATGTTTGTACAGGGACTCTCAAGGAACTTTAATGTGAGAGCTACTTCTCCCAGGGATGTAATGGGAATTTGTGGCAATAAAATGTGGCCTCAGGAGGGCCATTCAGATTTTATTAGCTTTTGTGGAAAGATTAAAAACTCATCTAAAGACCATCCCACTTTTGCTTTTCAATTATCTTAACCCCCTGGGCTTCTTGGCCAGCATTTCAGGAAGGAATGCTGTAGTGTGGGCAGGTGATGCTTTAGACTTTCCAAGGGCCATGCTCATTTGATCTCCCCCCTTTTCCTTCTTCCCTTGCTCCCAGTCCTAATGCAAACATACCACTCCTGGTTGTGCATGGGACTTTTTGTGCTAATAAGACTACCTGTGTCTAGTTTAAGAATTTAAATACAGGTACACATTTAAAGTCTTCTATTTATGCTGGGAAGAAAAGAGATTGAAAACATTTTACTCCTATCATACTTTCTTTGTCACTGCTGTTAGACTTCTTTCCCCAACCCAAACCTTTACATCAAAAGCTGAAAAACAAACAAACTAAAAGGCAAGAAATTCATTGCCCATTCCTCTCATTGCCTTAGTGAAAGGGACATTAGCAATACAGAGACTTCCTCCTATATTATGTCAGTAAATTTTCTAATTTGGTGCATGGCAGAGAACTACTAACTCAAACCTTTCATGTCTGTGTGGGTACACATCACTTTCTTGGCAGTAGCCAGATGCCAGCTACTCAGCTTGTGTTGCTGGCACCAGTCCTTACCCATTGCACAGAGCAGAAGAACTGCTGTGGCATCTCCACAGAATAGGTTTTTTTTTTTTTTTTTTTTTTTTTTTGCTAAAAACAAACGTGCAAGTGGCCTTAGTAGCCTTCTAAAGACATTTGTTCATTAGTATACTCCCTAAAAAAGCAGTTCATTTTGATAGAGGGCTGCTGGTGTAAGTTCCCATGGTTGGCTGGAGTTTCATCAGTTCTCTTAAGGTCAGACTTTTGGTTAGCTGAAGCTGGGAAGCCTCCAAAGAAAACAAGTAACATGTAGGATGCAGTCCTGGCAACTCTAGAGATTTTCATCTTCTGCCTGAACCTATAAGAAAGCTATATTACAGAAAAAAATGTTCTGTTGAAGCAAAAAACCAAATCCCTGCACGACTGTGTATGTAGAAGGTTTATTGGGCATTTCCCTCTTGACCGTTAAGTGATCTGATGGTAGGAACAACATTTAAGCTCTCATGTTTATATTCATATCAGACAAAGGACCCTTAATGGCTTGTACTGGGAACTTGGAAGGGAGAGAAGAGAAAAATCTCACTATTTATACAGGGTCTATGAAAAAAAGTTTCTCCTTATGAGTAGGGGTGTATGATGAAGCCAAAGGAAGAAGATGAAATAAGGTACATTATTTAGAGGCCTAAGGTGTTATGAAAGCCTAAATATTTACTCTCTAGCTTGAAACTTTTCCCAGTTTGAAAATAAAAATAAAATCCTACAAATTTCCCCTTTAAATGACAAGTGGAATGTATCTCTGTCTTGTTTTCAAAAACAGTAAGAAGTAGGGGGAAATTATAGGCACATTGCCTATAATGTTATTTATATGCTGCTGCATAATGGATCTATTTCAGCTTACATTTCAGGTGTGGAGGAGCAATTCCTTTAGTTTCCTACCCAAATGATAAGTCCATTCTTGGCTTTGAGGAAATGACTAGGTTTACATGACACCAGCAAGATGGCTTTCAAGACATCCACTTCCACAGCCTCATAGCTAGAAGCTTTTCCAAGCCCCCCCAATTCATGGTCAAGCCCAGATGGCCAGGTGGGATCCATGTTATATTTGCTATGCAGGACTGTCCATCTGAACTCTTTCAGACCAGTCTCCCTTTCAAGTGAAGGGCAAGAATAAACCATTTCTCAGGGCTGTACCAACATCAGTATCTGAAAGACATCTGTTTTCTCATCTATCTATAACTTTCTGAAAGCAGAAGCTTCCAGACTTTCTCTTTCTCCAGCTGAGGCATTACAGGTACTGCTGTTCTCATCACCTTTTGAGAGACATTGGGCAGGGTTAGGAGTCCATGCCAGTTACCATAAAATATCTTTAGGCACCGTAGGGAGCCCAAGACTCTTGTTATCACTCCACAAATATAAAACGTCTCACATAGATCCTGTATGACATTTAGAAGGTGTCATGGGGCTGTCTGCTCTGGCCCAGACACCTCTGTTTAGGTGAATAGAGTTCCTCTGACTATAGTGGGATCTCAGACATTCAGTGGAAAAGGAGATTCCTGAGCTAAACTAAATTTAGGAGTCTTAGTCTGTGAGCTGAGCAATGCCCCTAAAGTTGCATGAGAAAACTCCTTCCTGCTTTGGCAAAAAGAATGTCTTTTAATTTTGTATGTGTACATTGTAGATGCCCAAATCTGAATATGTTTGCCCAGACTTTGACCTAATGTAAGCATATACATCACAGAGAGGCATTTTAAGAGCTCAGTTTAGTTGCACACATACAGGCACCTTGAGCCAAATGAGATGCTTGAGGGCATCTGATACATCTGCACAGGTCTGCCAGATGTGACATAATGACTACAAGAGACTTGTATCTTGCTGGATCTGCAGCTGGAGGCAAAGCAAAATTATTTCAGACATCTAGGATTCCATTAGACACTTATGCTTAGACAGCTGAATTAGCCTCTTGGTACCTTTAAGAGAGGAAGACGAACTGCTCTCTAAAGCTTTGATTCACCTGCATAAACATTGGCACCTAGTACCATTTGAGACAGTCTGGGCTTTTAAGACTTCTCAGCACTGCTGGCATACATGACACAAAACATGCAGGAGACCTTGTCCTTTCTGGAGCAGACACCTAAGGCCAAAGCAGGGAGGTACCCAAAAGCACAGCAAACAGCTGTGCTTGCACAAATTGAATCCAACCCTAAATGCCTATTTCTCTTCTTTGTAGAGAGAGCCTTGGGCTACCAAGTCCAGTGCAAACCTCTGCTTTTGCTCAGGTGAATCATACCTATGAGTTCTCCACCTTCCAGGAGGTGAGCTCTCCCTGCCTTCCCATGGAAAGAAACTGATCTCACACATCCCCTTTTCTACAGCTGGGTGACTGAAAAGACCCACTGGCCTCCCAGAACAGGCACACATACTCCGCAGTCCCAGGGACAGTCCTTCATGAAGCTTTGGGGTATATGTCCAACACTTTGGGAATATCTACTTGAAATGGACATTACTTTTTTATAAATGAAGCAGATGCATTTACCAATGTCTTCTCTGGAGAGCAGGAGAAGACAAAGGCTTAATTTCTGTGTAGTGCATGCATGGGACAGGATTAATGTCTAAACTCGCCTTATGCTAATGAGCTGCTTTTCTGTTTGTTTGATTACCTGTTTTTCTGGGCTGTGATTGATTCAGAACAGTCACATTAGACAGTAGAGGTTTTGCTGACCACAGAAGCTGTCTCAGTTTCATTTCAGAAAGCTTCTTATTCCCTGCACAGTTCTGCCTGTGGTGGACTCACTTATTTTTCCTCATTTATCTCTTGTAAGGTGCATTCAAAACTCGGAAACCAGGTAACGGGAAGGGATGGAGTGCGGACATGTGTATTGAAGTACGTAGGATACACAGAATTCCCAAGGAGCTGATGAACCAGAAAAAGAAACCTTTAGCTTTGGGAGCAAGATTTTATTTTTTTTCCCCTGTGGTTTTGGCTGCAAAGCAAAGTGGAGTTGGAGATGGAAGTTGGCTTTAAGCATTGGTATGCTTTGTATATATTGGTATGCACTACCAGATGGCAGAATGAGGATTATTTATTTATTTATTTATTTTCAACAATGACAATTGCTGTTGGTTTAAACCTTCTGCAAAGACCCAGGAGCTCCCTCTTTGTTTTGATTTGCATCTCTCTCCCTCTGCCATGCTATGTATAATTATGTACACCCACATTCATTTGTAGCTGTAATACAAAATCCCTTCATTTCCAATTATGCATTTTCTTGGGATCTGGGAAAATCCAAATCTGCAAACATGATAAAGCCTTTATGCACTGGAAAGATTGGGTCTTTTGGTGTACTGATTTATTAGTTATCATAATTCTCCATTTGATCTTCAGCATTAGCTTCCATGGATACTTTTAAATGCAACTTGTCAAAGTTCTCATCAGAGGTATCATCAGAGTTATGATACCTTGTAGTTCTGGGTCCTTACTGGATAGGCTTGCAAATATTCCTAATAATAAATTGAATCTGAAAAATGTATTTGCATCATGTCATGTTGATTTGTGATACTCTAAAATAAATAATGAAGTTTGATAATTTGCTGGAAACATCTCATCAGTATATGTGAACACATTAAAAGAAAGATGGAAGAATATACAGAAACTTAAGTCAAATGGCACTGGGGATGGCATTCGGCATGAGAATAATGTACATAAATTTAGATGTCTAAAGAGTGTAATGAGTAAGAGTAGCGTAAGAGTGCAAATGTATTACTGATGTACCACCTCCCACAACAATCAATGAAGATGCAGTAATTGACTATCAATAACAGACAAGAGAAACCATATAAGATATTTTAAAACTCATGGGTGGATGCACAGCACTGAAAACCTATGGTTGGTAAATGAGTCACCAACAAAAGACTATTCACTGGATCTTCTTTAATTTTAATGGCCATTCAGGCATATACCTTAGTAAGTGAACTGTTTTCCTCTCTATTTTTGATGTTAATCTTAGGGAATAAACTGTTATGGACTGAGACAAGGGAAAAGACCCAGCAGACCTAAGAGCACTTCTCCACCGTATGAGTGAGAGTATGAGCCAGATCTCCAGCTGCCACCACCTGATGTCACTTTGTGGACATATCTCAAGCCAGAGGAGGTAGGAAAGCCATCTGAAAAGTGCAAACCAAAGGATGTATGCATCACGTAGTTGGCTAAATGCAGCTGGAACTATATGGGTGCATACTGGCTTCTGATAGAGTCACTGCAAATTAGCAAAGGTGTGGAGGTGACTTTATAAGGTGCGAGTGCTTGGTTTTGTACCTTCCTATAATGTAGTAGATTGTTTTCACCCTACCCCTCCCAGAGCTATTGAATAGGCCATTTCAGAACTCCTTTGGCCTTTTATTGTCTTGATTTAAGGTACAAAACCTGTGAAAAAGGATTGTTCAGGGTTGTACAGTGGAACAGTTTCATTGTGCCTTGCTCATAGATATGCAATGCTACCCTCAGATGGAATGATAAGTCTTGGACCACACTGCAGAACTTGAGTTTTCTGTTTTCATTGTATTAGTGCAGTAGATTCCACTTAATAGGTCCCCTAGTAAATGTCACCCTCCCTCACCTGGCAAGATTTCCTGGGAACAGACTCAGTATGAGTCATTTCGTTGCCTTGAAACAATGAATAAACAGCACATCTAATCCACAGAAAGGGCATGTTAGAGTGATGGCTTAACAGGCCTAGAAGCAGATTTAAAATGTGTAGACTCTCTGGAACCATAGCACTGAATTCAAGCAGTGCCATTAGTTCTGTTTCACTTTTTGTTTGTTTGTTTGTTTGTTTTCTTCTTCTTGTTTTCCTTTTCTTTCTTATCTGTAAACTAAAGGAATATTATAATACTCTTTTACACTGCAGTATTTTGAACTATTCTGAAGTTCTACATCTTGTTCGCTCTGGTTAGACACTGACAAGCACCAGACATATTTCATGTAATTGGGAATTTACCCTGTTGTCCTTGGACATAGTTTTCCTCCTTCCTATTGTTATGGCCAGGACAGGCTGGATTTCAACAATAGTTGATATGACCTTTGTGTGTGTAATTTGCTGAGTGCTTTGGGATCAGGGGGGATGAAGAGCTCTGTATAAATGCAAACTTTTTATTATTAGCTCCTGTGAATAGACTGCAGGCAACAGGTGTGAATTGGTGCTTGCTTAGCTAAGACTTCCTGCTGTGCTCGCCTTGGTCATCTCTGCCTGGCCTCTGAGTGCTGTCAGTGCTTCCACAGCTCAGGCTTACCTCCACTAATACTTTTGTGCTTCCTACAATGGCTATTTTTAAAGGCAACACTGGAATGGAATACTACCCTGAGGATTCCCTGTACAGCCTAGGGATCAGTAGATGCAGAGAGGAAATCCTAGTTCAGGGCTATTCCACATAGAATTTGCAGATTCCTGATGGTGCACCGACTACCTGGAAGAGGTCTGTCAAGACAACACAAGTCTGCAGTCTTCATCTGTATTGAAAAATATTTAAAGATCTAAAATTAAAACCAACCAAACAAACTCTCTGAAAACTACAGTCTGAGTGAGGGATTTAAGCAATCCAAAAGAATCTGAGGAGTCAGCCTCAGAGTGTAAATTCAATCCTCCATCTTGCTGGAGATGTCATGTTCAACCTTAAGCAACATTCCTCTTTCTTGACTGTTAATAACCTTTTTTCCTGTTCTTTGTTCACAGGAAGGAGAGGCTCTTCTGAGTCAAGCTCTTACTCTGTATGTGGTATGGTGCCATTATGAATTGATTAATTATTAGTAGGTAATAAGACAAGTTGCATCGCTGACAAATTTCATTTTGTTCTCATGGCCCGTGAGAAAAGTTCTGATCCTATTTTTTTTTTTTTTCCTTTTAAGTAGTTGGAAACCTCTGTTAAAATTACATTGCTCCCTTCTACCCTCAGCTGCTGGTAATTACAGCATGATAACATCAGTGTTGAATGACACAGACAGGCAGTCACTGGAAAACAATTCCAGGAACAGTGACTGCGAAAAACTGACCTGTGCGTAGTGGCAACTCACACTGTTCCCAGGGGTTGCCCCACAGGAGCCAAATGATGAGAAAAAAAAATAAAGCCTTATAGATTTAGCCAGTGAGAAGCAAAAAAAGTTTGATGGAGACAGGTATTTTCCCTACAGCAATCTTACATATTCTCAATGATTGGCAAAATGCTGTTTCTATCTATCTAAAGGTAGGACTCAATGACAGAATATGTTTTTGCTAGAAGCTCTCTGGTCTTTTCCACTTCTCCCTAAATCTCCTCTTGGCTTTTCTGACATATGCTCAGATACTCTCCTGATTTTTTTTTCCTCCCCCCCCCCCCCCCCAATCTGCCTTCATTTCTGTGTTTTTTTATCCATACTTTTTAAATCAGATATCTTTATGAAAAAAGGACAGCTCTTGGCAGAATGAAATCTGATGCAAATAACTATAAATAGAGCATATATATAGGGCATATATATGAGTCTGTGCTGAGGATTTACATACTCTCCAAAATGAGGATG
Source organism: Anas platyrhynchos (assembly GCF_047663525.1). Classification (NCBI taxonomy): domain Eukaryota; kingdom Metazoa; phylum Chordata; class Aves; order Anseriformes; family Anatidae; genus Anas; species Anas platyrhynchos. Next base: position 157,364,062 of record NC_092588.1, read on the forward strand.
ATTGAAGAGGATTAATCAAGAAGTCTAGCGTCAGATAACTGGTTCAGTAGGCATCAGCCAAGCATCAACAATCAAACCCATCTTACTGTGGATCAACACAAACTACAACAACATGGTAGTGGTCAAAATAGATGTCCTAGTGCTAGTAAAACAGGGATGGGGGAATTCTTTTGATTAGATAATAGTTCATTCTCTGAACACTATTTTCAGAATAAATCTGGAAACTTTTCTAAGTTTTTCTATGTCTACTTCACAGGATTCCTGGCTTTGCCACGGTACCACCCTGGAGAACTTAATCTTGGAGGTATTATTCACATTTACCAAAGGGTAAATGTGTCTCTTCACACCAAGCTAGCAGTCTAAAAAAGCCTCATTGTAAATATGTCTACTTCATGATTCCTGATTACAGACAAGTTGCAATAAAACGATCAGAAGATGAAAGAGAGAGAATGAATACCTGTCTTACACCAAGTCACTGTCAAAGAGAGAAATGGGGAATAAAGAGACAGAAAGCAAACACAACAGAAGGAAGAACAAAAATAAAATAAAATAAAATAAAATAAAATAAAATAAAATAAAATAAAATAAAATAAAATAAAATAAAATAAAATAAAATAATAAAATAATCAGTTTGAGCAGGACAGTATGGAACAGAAAATATACAAAAGAACCGGGGAAAATGCAAGAGAAGGAACTACTTGAGCTCAATAGTACATCAGTGGAGACATGGGTTTATTACTGCTATAAAAACTCAATATGATGACACAAAGAAGAATCAGAGAATATTGAAGTCCAAGATGTTAAATTTTAAAAAGATATATTAAAATAAAAGTTTAACTGTCAATGTTACAACTACACTAAATAAACAACTGTTCTACAGCAAGATCCAAATTTACTCAGTAGAAATACATTGTTTTCAGTGGACCATGGAACAAGGTATTCACTTCTTTCAAAAAGAAACACATGGGCAATAAGCCAGGGTTAAATTTAGGACCTTGAGTGCTGCAGTCCTGCTTTAAAGATGACAAACATCCATCTTTTCAATGGTTTAAAGAGTTTCAGGTTAAGAGCAGTGGACATTTACTTCTTGATTTGAAGGATTAGTAGTTACCAGCTGCCAGTTCTACTAAACTTTTATTCTTCTCAGCCCTCAAGGATGTGTTTGATAGGCTAAAATTTATAGGTTTTTTTTTTTTTTTTTTTTTTTTCTTTTTTTTTTCTTAACACATTTTGTTGTTGTTGTTCTGGATTCTTAACTGGATTTTGGCTTTAAGATGTGTTGCTGTTTGTTTCTCCGGAATTCTGAAATCATGATAAGTAATAACAGAAGCACAAGTTGAGTTCTTCAGAAACCCCAGTCTGAAAGCATGTTAAAGAAAAAAAAATGTAGAAGAGGTTTTTTTGTGTGGGAAAAGATGTATGTGTTTTATAACTATTTTTGTATTCCTGTAGAAGGCTTCAGAATTTGAACATGGGTGATATTTCCATGTATGATGGAGAAACGACAGAAACATCTCCACTTTATGGGATGATTCTCTTTTGCTGTAAAACAATTCTGACATGCTGGGGGCTTGTTGGGATAAATCAACAGTTCTGAAATTGCTGAGTGAGGTAAAAAGATAAAGGTTAGCAATGACATAGATATAAAGGCCTTTTTTATCCACATGCATCCTGGAGTTCTTTCAGAGAATAAGGGATCTGATGTTCCGAATGTCTCTTCCAAACAAATTTGGTTTGGTGGGACCACAGACAAGGAGTAAACCCAAGAACAGGTCACAGATGCAATCAGAAATTCATGTTGAGAGTGAATGAATCATTTGGTACACCCACTGCATCTTGTCTTCCAGATGTGTCTCATTATATAGACACAATTTAGAAATACTGAACACAAACCTCACATGGAGATATTGTTTTCCATGCCTCAGTGGAAATATTTGGACAGGTATTTTAGAACCTGATTTACTGACTCCTCTGCAGATGTGTTCTTGTGCCTTTGACGCCAAAGGTCCTGAAACAAATGTACACAGTTTTCCTAAACCTAAGAATGTCCCAACTGATAAACCAGATGACTCCACTGGGAAAAGTAGCTTTACCAAAAACAAACAAACAAACAAAAAAATAAAACAAACAAAAACACAACAGGTGGATCCATCTATGTCTGTATGTCATTTCTCATGTTGACAATTGTCAGCAAGGCGACAGGATTTGATAGCTGTGTAACTACAGCTTTCAGTAGAGCATTGCTCAGATTAATGCAGAAAAAAAAATATAAAGAAGGGACAAAAGAGTCTTGTCAGGGCAATTTAGACAGAAGCAAAAACTCTTTTAGTCAAAAGCCTTGTCCTTCTCCGGAGAATTTTAGAAAAACCTAGAAACAAACCCAATTTATTTGAGATCTTGAGATCTGCAGTGGCTGGAAAGGACATAGAGGATAATTAATGTTCATTTATCCAATGGAGTTCTGAGAGATTCAGTTGTATTGCAGGGCCATTAAGGAACTACAGTGAAGACCAATTGAGAATGGAAGAGGCTGCTTTTCAGTATATTCACATTTCTATCTTCAAGATCTTCCAGACTTTGATCCCATAAGGTATTCACCTATGTACTAGCTCTGAAGTGCTCCCTCCAAACATCATGTTCATTTTGGTAAATGTTGATTTTGTAGGATATCTGTGGGATAACAGTAGGCAGAAATAGCAGAAATTTTATGTGAGGTCTCAGTTTTTCCTTCTGTTTGTTTCCACTTCACAGGTCTACATCATCAGATCAGAGAAAAAAGAGATCCAGAGGGATTTTCCCTCTCACAGTTCTTGGTTTCTCCAGAAATTTTGGCACCCGAACACCTGAATTTTGAAGACTTCACTTCTTAGTCCTTGCAGTGTTGTTTTAGAAAAGAGGTTTGGATTTCTTTTTTTCTAGTCTTTTTTTTTTTTTTTTTTTTTTTTTTTTTAAGATGATTTCTAATGATATCAGAATCACTCTTGTTCTCAACCTTAATCTAGGAAACAGTCTGATGTACAAGTAAAACAGCAGAGACTACGTTCTGGGCTTTGCCAGCTTTGCTAGCAGCTGAATGCACTGGTTTTGTAATTTGCCTTATTTTATTAGCTACAGCTCAATTCATACAATGTCTTCATGAACCACTCCTTCTGACTGAGGACCACTGTGGATAGGATCCATCTCATCTAATTGTAATCACCCAAAAACCAGACATGTAAATATGAGTTAGTCACAAAGGTGACTGTTTTTCCATTGGCTACAGCCAATGGAAAAAATAAGCTTACAGACAGCAATTCCTTTTACCAATTTTAGTTAATTATTTTGGTATGAGATGAAATGAACCCATTTGCTGAAGATGTCTGCACATCAGTCACCCTAAGAAGAGCAGTAGCAGTAACATGTATACTTGGGAGTTCTAGAAAAATGTCTCCTCATACACAGAAAACTTCTCACTTGCTCTGTACTCAGACTGTATATAGAAAGAAGTAGAAAACACTTGGAGCTATTGAAATAGCATTGGTTGGATGTACAGTACATCAGTGTTACAATCTATTGATGAAGACCGCGCATGGGTCTCTTGCATGACATGAACATTGTTCATTAATCTGGAGAGGAGATTATGTGAACTATGTGCCTCTTGTGAGAGCTTTACGTGTCAGTAAATTTAGGACACTTGGTGAGGTTTTACAAAAGGCTCAGCACTGGCCAAACTTGATTCCTACTATGGAGACAGTATAAAGCTAGCAGTAAGGTCTGGATTTAGGTTTACACACATCAGTGTCTGGTGCTGCACTTTGTCTTTCTGATAGATGACATTTCAGATGGATGTGGGTGACAGATGCACTATTTTATTTATTTTTTGTCAGTATGTTGTTTAAAATGAAACAAAAATGATCCATTTGTGCCCAGGTGGTTGACTTTTGGTAGATATCTAGTTTTATATGTCTATCATGTTGATGTTTATAGGTGAGCTAGAGCACTGATTCCTTTGTATGATTCAGTTCATTTGTTCCACTTAATGTATTCTAAAAGCACATCTGATGGGCTGGACCCCATCTACCTCTTTATAAAGACATAATCTCTTTTAGATCCTGTCTCATATCCTGCCAACTCAATGCAGATGTTGTGGATATCTTAGGTCATCTCAGTTGGCAGTAGATGCCTTTAGTTAGATCAGTGACTTACATTCCTACGTTTGGTCAGCCGAATAGCCTTTTGGCCCTCATTGGTTTTGCTGACCAATATCTACTGATTTATAATGGGAGCTTAGACACCTACTAACAGGTAGAAACTTCCATTTACATAGCCGTGAGCTAAGAGCCAAAACTTTCCCCGAACACATTTGAAAAACACATTCTGCTGTGTGCTCACTCACCATCTACTTATGGTTTAGTCCTGACTATATTTCAAACTGAACACACTGTGTAGGTGGACATGTGTTCCCAACTGAAGCTCAAAATATAACTACAAGTCATGACATCACATGTAGGAAACAGCTAACAGATGTCATGAATGTAACCAAACAATCTATGATACTAACATTAGACTTCCCAGAAAACTTTAAGGATTCATATATTTTAGTCCAGACAGGCCTTGGATCCTTTAGTCTGACCTCGTGCATAACACAGGTTAGGAAAAAAAATATCATGTTCTCTATTCCAAAATGAGTTCCAAAAGCTATTTGTTTATTTTATTTTATTTTTCTTTCAAGAAAAGGATACCATCTTTAGATGAAAGCATCAAGAAACTGATGTTTCAACTTTTGCCTTGGAAAACTATTATTACAGATAATGACCCCAGTGAAAACAAATAAAATAATAAAAAAAAAAAATCAACATAAAAAATGTAAGCCTTATAGAATAACAGAATACAAAATAATTTGAGTGGAAAGTGACCTCTGGAAGACATCTAGGCCAACCCCTTCCTCAAAGCAGGTCCAATTAAATTAAGCTGAATGTGTATTTTGTTTCCTATTTAAATTCATGACTGTGATATAACTGCTTTTTTTTTTTTTTTTTTTATTATTATTTTTTGAGGGGGGAATGTTTGATGTTTGTCTTGGAATTAAAGACTTTTTTAGCACTCAATATTTTCTTTCCATGAATGTAGTTCTATGTTTTTATGAAGTCTTTGTGACTGGAAAGATGACTATATAAGGCTATATAAGGTTATTGGATAATTAGAAGAGCTGAAAAGCCTGAAAAATAGAAGTGGAAATAATATATTTTGACCAATGTTATGAGCTGAATTGTTATTTTAATTTGGAACAAATAAAATATTGAATCATAAATGCCTTAGTAATGCATGTAAGTCTTTAATCTTGTAGACCTGGAAAAAAAAAAAAAAAAAGTCATTTGAAATCAAGTCATAATTAACTATATTAATAGAGAAATTTATATACTATATCATTCATATTTAATGGTAGCAACAATTGTAAAATATCAGCTGTATGTGGTGTACTATACACGTGCATGCCTTACAGGCTTGGTCTCAAATTTTGGCCTATGGAAGTGTTATTTACATAAGTGATTTCTAAAGTATTCCATCTTTGGTAAGGCTATTGAATTTAAAACAAGGCTATTGAATTTAAGACAGCATCTGGGATTCCATAGGAAGCCAGTCTCCACCTGGTAAGATAAAAATTATGTTCTAAGACTAAAGATTCAAATAGAAGGCAACTCTAAAAATGCTGGCCCAAGGAACAAGGATTTTGGAGGCTTGAATCAGTTTTCTAAGGATAAATGTTTAACAACATTTCAGGCTTCCTAGGATATTCAAGGCATACATAGAGGGTTGGAGACAATACACAGGATATGTAGGAGAACCATCCTCTTCTGAACAAGTGACCAGTTGGAGCATCCTGTGACTTCTCAAATGTCACAGGACACCTATATTTAGGAAACCAATCTGAGTCCTTTGTGATTTGTTCATGGTGAGACAGGAAATTGGTGTCAAAATAAAGCTTGGACTGTGATTTCCTGAGCCTGCACCTGTTCATCCTATCCAAAAAGCACCCTTTTCTTTTAAGGAGCAAATAACTTTTGAAGGGTATGATTACATTGTGGCAAGAACAGACAATGAAAAGTTTTTTATTTGCAAAATGAAGAATTGTGAAGGAATAGAAGAGGACTTCTCAGACCCTAAGCTACATATTCTTTAAGTATCAATATTTTAGAAGGCTGGTAAGTCATCCTGAGGCACCAGACCAACTTTCGACATTTATTTCAGGATGTAATAATAAGGTATTTGTGATCTCAGATATAGGTGCCTGCACAGCTTATGTCTAAAAGTAGATGAAGGCCAATTTGAGGTATAAGCTTGCTATGAGTATCATAGAAGTGAGCAGAGCAAAAATGGGGGATAAGATAATCTGGTCTTCAGGCTACTCTTCAACCACATGGCAGATACAGATGAACTGAGCCTAGAGTAGTAATACTATATCTGGAGTTTAGACATCTAGAACACATGCAGATGTCTACATGAAAATGTTTAGAGGCTTCTACAACCTCAAACTGCCATTTTCTCTCTCGTTTAGATTTTCTTTCCTTCTACACATATAAAGTTTTAAATCCATGGAAGTTGAGGAAAAAAATATTGATAACTGATGTGTGCTTTTGGTAATGTCCTTTATCCTCTCTCAGTCTGTTGTACTGCTAGCACGGAAGTCCAGAAATAAAGCCTTGTAGACTTAATCAGTGATAGGAGTTGAGCTGTCTGGCTCCAACTCAATGAAGCTTGTAAACCAATCTTTTTTTTTTTTTTTTTTTAAAATATTATAATATGAGAGGGCCTCTGGAATATTCATAAATATCAATTTCATCCCCAGTATGTGAAATATACTTAGAGTGAACATTAATTTATTGCTTATTTGTTTCAATACTTGTACACATCTCCCTTTATTTTTAGATGTTGTTATGTAAGATGTAAGTATTTAGAAGCAGATAACAGAACAAGAGGGAATGGTTAGCAGCTAACTTCATACATATTTTTCCCTTCTCTTCTATAAAACCAGATGATGCACATCATAATTACAGATTCAGGAAATTTTAGAATCGGGAAGATCATAGTTAGTCAGGTAATTTTAAAATGAGATAATAAAGAAGTAAATTTATAAAAATACATGACAGCTTTATTTTTAGTTTTCATAATATACAGGTTCATTTCATATTTGGTGGTCAAAATCCTGCCAAGCAATGATATAAGGTATTTATTTTTGCTGTTGTTATTTTTGAAAACCACCCCCAAAATTAACTTGTTTAGAATTAAGACTTAGTTTTGGAAAAACTCAAGTTCAAAGAGTTCTGACAAATTTTAATCCTCTTGGAAAAATCTTGATCATTTTTGATACATCAGTTTCCATTGATAGAAAGCTAAAATTTTGAATTAAAATCAGTTTTCAAAATATGTTATCAACATTGGAGATGATTGTTATTAAGCTTGTCAAGATTGAAAAGAAATTCTTCTGAGCTATTTGGAAAAAGTGTTTGATCTACCTGACTTTTTCTCCCTAAATTTCTGTTGTTACAAAAAAATCTTGCTATTATAGCATTTTTAGATCAATGAAGGACAGAGAAAGCAATACCAAACTTGCAGACTTTGAAAAGGTGACCAAAGCACTTCCATTCAGTCCCACTTGCTTTGCTTAAACCAAGAAAACTAAAGAAGGTCTGAGTCTGAGAAAATAGCTTCTTTATGAAAATTTTCTACTTTTACAGACCTCTCAATTAGGTTATTTAAAATCTTCAAGCATTTTGGATAATTTTAATCCATGTCTATTAGAACAAGCGGTTCATTGCTGAAGACCCACTGCTCCTAATAAAGATAAACAGTTTGCGGTGATGTTGTTATGACTGAGAAGGAAACATTCCCTCTTGGTTTAAGCTCTCCATTTGGATGTACAAAAAAATAAGTGACCTCAGCGTAGATGATGGATGGTAACTCATTAAACTATGGCAACCCATCTCTCCACACTTAAGGAGGTAGCAGTGGTGAGCATTACTGGTAATGTTACATCTGACGTCCACAAAGCTGCCTTTTAAAGAGTGAATGAAGCAGTGATAACTGTGAAAGGACAAGGAAGGATTTCACTTTAGTATTAAAGGTATGATCCTCCTGATTGGAAGACAAGACTGGGGGCTGCATGGAGAGATGAGTTTACAGGTTGTGGATTTTGATCAGTCTCTGGATTTTGATGTGCTGGAGTTACACAACAGGTTTTAAATAACAGTAACGTAGGAGTTAGAACCCAGATCTTGTTGCTCCAGTAGGAGGGTGAACATAGCACTTAGGGCTATATGCATTCATTGTTTTCTTTTTTTGTTGGGAGGAGGGCAGTATTTGGTACTTTACCATTAGTAATTTAGATTAGGGCATCCTGTTTGAATGGAAGGGTAGTTTAGACTTCCGGACTTGAGACAGGCTATGCTACTTATATTGGGGGTATGAAATATCTGTTACTTGTTTTATTTTTCAGTATCAAAGAATCTTTTAATCTGAGCTTCAGGTGTAGTAGGAGCAAGCAGTATAGGGGGGAAAGATCATATCTAAGTTGACAGATTTCTAGATACACCTAGTGGTAGAGTGATAACTACATCAATTTTCTAAACAGGACCTTGTTTTTTAGCACAAACTTTAGAGTTTGTTTCTTTTCTGCCTTTGTAGGTTTTTTGTTCAGTTTGGGCTTCTGGGGTAGCCATTTGGAATGCTGAAAACCTATTCATCAGCAGCTGTAAACTTTTTCCAAGGAAATTCAAGTCCAGTCTCCCTACTGATTCCAGTCCCTCACAGCTGGGGTGATTTATTTTTCCTTTATCCCTAGTGGAGAAATGAATGAGATGCTTATTTGTTTCCTTCTTTCTTTATGAACTTCCCTCTTCAGGCTAGATTATGCCTTAGGGACAGAAGATGAGGACAGAAAGTACTGCTCCATGAAGAGTCCTGGGAAATGTTGCAATTCAGAAACATCTTCCTGAGAGCTTGTTCCTTCCTTGCTTCCTCTTATTTTGAGGGGCCTGGGGATTTCTTAGTAATCTGATGCTTGTCTATGCTAGCTGTAGTTCTCAACACCCTGTATGCTAGTGTTTCTGCGTTGACTAGGTAACTGCTGGTTAACTCCAAAGCGAAAGTCTGTCCATGCTGTAAGCACAACGTGGAAATGAGAGGTATTTCTGCTGCCTAAAAACTTGTGTTTTGGGAAGCAAGGACAAGAGGACAAGATCTAGGTTATAAATAAATTAATTAATTAAATAAATAAATATTTTGCAGCACTAGGTAAGCATCCATCTCTGTTTTATGGAGAGTTTCTTTATCTTCGGTAGGACTCATCACACCATGAGTCCCTGCCTTTCCTTTACTCCCCCTGCATTCAGGACACAGCTTCCAAGTCACAGTCTGGCTTGGTTATATCACCTGAAATATGAAAGTGATAGATTTTTTTTACTTTCCACTGATGGAAAGAAGTCTAGCCCCTGCTGGACTGTAGATTGACTGAGTGCATGGAAATTTTAAATCTGTATCTTGATTCAATGGAAATGGATATGATGGAAGTTCTTGAAGGACTGATCTCAAGCCTGAATCATGACCAACAGATAAACCATGAACTGTTCATCAGCAGAGACACATAAAGCCATTAAACATATATATATAAATTCCACAATAAATTTCGAAGATTAATAGCATTACAATGCTTCAGAAAGAAATGACAGCTAATCTCTCTCTAGTGAATGTAGATTAAAATCCCATATTCTGTCCCAGGCCCAAAAACCTTTGCAGACTCTTCCTCAAGGAAATCTTCTATGTCTGCTTTGTCTCTGGGCTTACTGAGACAGAAATATATTGACAAAACCAGACTGCAAATAAGCATAAATTGGTACAGAGTTTTCATCTCAGAGGAGAAGCAAAGGTTAGTGTTGCATGAGGACTTAGTTCAAAACATCCAGCCTTTTAAACAGGAGCTAGCAAAGGTGAAAATGAATCAGAAAGTCACATACCCCAAAACTGCATTTGGCTTTGTCTGGAGCACTTATTGTGAGTTACGAGTCGGTTCTCTCCTTTCCTCCCCATATTTGCAGAAGAAACTCAATCCTCATCAGGGCAAGATATTCTGGGCTTGTCGTGTTTTTCCACATCAAGTCCTCTTCAACCAAGCAAATATAATAATAATACCAGTGTCACGCATCATGAATTCACACTTCACAGACCAATAGGTGAAGACTAAGTGTTGCTGCATTGAAGCAAAGGAGTAGGTATAGGCTGCAATTCAAGATTCTTTCAAGACATTGTCTTTTCTCAGCTGCAGCATGTTGCTTAAACAGCTTTTGTGTCACTTTCTTGCAGGGAAGCTTCTAAAAAAAAAAAAAAATGGGGGTTAAAAAATGGACAGAATGTTTGTTTTGCCTCTATTGACCACCCAGAGTAAGCCTAATAAATCAAGTGATTAAATCATTCCTGAAATATTTCCCTAAAATAGATTTGCATCACTTTGAAAGCTAGGGATCATGTTAATCATAGTAATCTATAATACTTCATGCTTATGTAGTGTGAGGATGCCAAAATGCTTTCCGAGTATTAATTAATTGAGTTTCACATTACGCTGTGTGAGCGTAGGGATTATACTTTCTGTATAGCTGGAGGGAGATGGCTGAGTGATTTGCTCAAGGCCACCTCACCCACTAGCTAATGCCAAGACAGGGAGCTGGATTGAGATAAACCAAGTGCAAGAATCCAGAGGCCTTTTTCTGAAGGCAGGAAGGCTCCTGAATTTTTGTCAGTGTGTGAGCCCAGTTGCAGAGGTCATTTAGGTTAGGAATAGACCCTTTGACACAAGTGTAGTTGCTGCGTAGTAAGACAGTTATGCAGGATCCAAATATACTTATGCAGAAATACCTCGAAGGCAACTGTATGACAATCAATAGACAGGGAAAGAGGGCATGGTGGCATGGGTCAAAATAAAACAATCCACTAGAAAATAACTACTACAATCCACTAGAGTAAGCTGCCCAATACTAACCCATTATCAGTATGTCTCCAGCTTGCTTTCTTGAAAAGTGAAGAAAAAAATAATGTTTTCAGTGATTAAGTTCCCTGTTTCAAAGATTCACCAGACAGACAAATGTAGCTTACAGATATTTTAAATTTTGCATGTGATTTTTGGCCTGGTCACAGAAAATTTTAGCCCTGTGACTGAGGCTGCTGTCATGTCCAGATACATAAAATAAAAGGTTCCCAAAGAATTTCTGAATGCTAAAGAGTCAGTTTTATGGTTAAGGGAATATGTGTGTGTTTGTTTAGGGGGTGTTTGGATGATATTTTTTTTCTTCAGACCCTTTTCCAATCACAACTGCTGTGTCATGGTGTTGTGTCCTTGTACAATTTCCTGAGCTGGTGGAGGACTGAGCTCAACATGTGCCTTCCAGGCCAACCTTCTCTAAAAATGACTCATGTTCTTGTTACTTCCCAGACCTGTATCCAGACAGGATGGCAGCCATCCTTCTTCATCTTTTCTCTGACACAATCACATTCCTCATCCTGTATTTCCCCTGACCTCACTCATCACCATGTCACCACTTGATTATGCCCCCCCCCTTTTGACAATGTGAGCAGAGGCATCAATTTATTGTTTATTGTTTTTATTGAGTTTATTATTAGTATTAGTATTAGTATTAGTATTAGTATTAGTATTTATTAGTATTAGTATTAGTATTAGTATTAGTATTAGTATTAGCATTAGTATTAGTATTAGTATTAGTATTAGTATTAGTATTAGTATTTCTCCACCAAGGGCTGCTCCAGGAACATGTCTTCTAACAGCTGGCATTTGTCTTTCTCTCTGCTTTTCTGAACTCTTAATCTTGGCCATGATGTCAGGCAGTGAAGGTTTCTCTGGGCAATGTGTAACTGTATAAATGCAACCTGTTTTTCAGGACATCTCTTCCTCTTCTGCTAGTGCTGGGCCACTGCCACTCAGCAATTATGAAACTGTGCCAGAGGATAGGCCATGGAACAGGAGAGGCTTTTAGTTCAGTGAACTCAGTGACCAAATCTGGGAAAAACGTCAGGGGAGCAAAAACACAACAGGAGGACCCATCAATACCCATGGACACTGTGAACAGCCAGGAATATTTAGCTGGCCCAATGGATTTCTAAGACTAGTTATCACGCAAGGGTTCATAGCCTGGCAATGAGTCTGACCTGTTTTTGGATGGTAAATCTTCACTCACCTATCCCAAGTCCTTGTCTTACTGATTTGTTTGATCATCAGATTATAAAATAAACCACTCTGTTTATTGTCAATGACTAATACTCCAAATAGTGGCCTCTTTTTGGGAAGATTAAAACATCTTTTTCAGTGCATACACTATCACCTACTTTCTGTGCCTGTTCCCTTGAATACCTGAAGACCCAGTTGGATAAGGTAACCTGATCCAATGGTAGGTGACCCTGCCCATGGCAGGAGGTTGGAAGAAGACAGTCTATAAAGGTCCCTACCAAGGGATGGTTTTGCTGCTCTATTCAGACAATGCTACTATGTTCTTTATTTAGGGTCTAGAGATCATTGCCAGGACAATGAGTCAGAGCAGGGAACTGAATCTGGTGAAAGCTAACCCAGTCAGGAAAGAAAAAATAATAATTTCCAGTTGAATGGGTGTCCTGGTTCCCCATGTCATTACATGAGACATAGTGTTAGCAGGAGCATTGCTGGAATTAGCTTCTGGGAGCATGGAAAGAGGTAGGACCAAGTTACTTTGAAGCAGGCTTCATTTCAGTTGACATAAAGTGATCAAAAATGGTGAACTCCAGGCAGTTAGAAAGACATTCTGCTAACTTCTTCATCTCCTGTACAGTCAGGCAACTCACACATATGCACTATCCCTTCCTGCTCCTCAACACTGCATGCCACATGCATCTGGTCATCAGACAGCTGATTTTTTAAACAGTGGGCAAAATAGGTGGTGGAGAGGAAATGAAATAGAAAAGACATAGGCCAGTTTTCAGGTTGGGCAAAATTCTATATGTTTATATTTGTGATTCCAGCTCCTTTTCCTCTCTTCAGTACAACCAAGGTGAGATTCATTAGCCCAAACCCAGCTGAATAATTTCAGGGTTTACATATACACAGCTGAGAGAAAATGACACTTCTCCAGAGATATACAATGCCAGATGTGTAAAATAGGTCAGATGAACAGGAAAGAGCCTATAGAGCAAAAGAGTCTGGGAGGACTGTCAGTGTTTTAGCTTGAGAAGTCATTTTTCTTGTAAGTACCCACTTCACTTGATCATGTAAGCTAGCAGCAAAGAGATGTCAGATTTTTGTCTCGCCTAATCTTAGGCATCTACAATATGGGTAACTCCATCTGAGCTGGTTCCAGTTGGATGGTCTTTGTAGATAAATAGAGAAATGGGTACTTTTAAATAACATGTCATCCTACCTTTTTAGAGTTCTTTTCTAGGAGTGGGGTCAGTGAATCTCAGCACTCCACTGGGTGATAAAGAGCTTTGGGATTTTAGCTCAGACGTTGATGTCTTGGATGTGGTTATATTGTTCCCATTCCAGTCTTCCACTCTTGGGCAGTGACAGATGGAAAGGCAACAGAAAGCCATTCTAGATTCCTCTTTCTACACTTGAGGTGCACACTGCAGGAACTGAGCTGTCCCCAGGGCAGTAGGGCTGCTCACCACAGAATCTCCATGTCCTGCTGTGGGTATGCAGTATATATTGGGATTGTTATAAGCTCAGCAGAGAAAGTTTTATTTAGCAACTGGATGTGGGCAGCAGGAACATTCAAAAGACACCCTAGAAGCAGCTCAGAAGCTGCCATGCTAAATAGAAAACATCTGGCAGAAAAAATAGTACAAGAATCATGCAAGACCCTGAGTTAGTCAGTGGCAGAGGTTTGGCATCAAGAGGGGCATAATCAAGCCAACAGTCATAAACAGCTTTTGATTATGCCATGTGTATGTTGTAGATACCACTTTGGGATTATTACTTACTGTTGAATTGCTATTGCTTACACCAAATAAGTGTGAAATCCTTCTGACAGCAAGACTTCCACTTCTCTATTTGGAAAAACTGTGGGAGGAAAATGAGGCTAAAAAAGGGATAGATTTCCCCTGGGTAATTAACCTGGCAGTACCTTTCACCTGCTTCCTATTTTCTGTCCATGGTACCTCTCTGGTTGCATTCTGGCACTTAATTTGTCCTTACAATATCACCCTGGATGATACCGTTATCTCGTTTGTTCTCCCTTTAAAGTTAGTGTAGACACCTCTTATGATGGGAGGACTTACCCCCTGATGTCCCTGCATCTCTCCACTGTCTGATGAAGTACCTGGATGACAAACAACAAACACCAGATCTTTGCACTGCTGTAGTGAAGAGAGGTTATTTCTCCATTGGGTATATGAATTTCCTTTGTAGGTCTGTTCCAGAGAAACAGATTTAGTTTACAGAGCTGAAATGACTATGTTTTTTGATTCTCTGGGAACAGAATACCTGCTTCTACATATAAAAGCAAGCAATTTACAGCAACAATGGTAAAAAATTTAGGTGTCAGTAAGGATTTGAGGATGCACAGCTGCCACTCATCTCACAGACCTCTACACACATGCCCAAGTGAGAACTTGCATGTCAACACAGCAAGAGGGATGTCTCTGTGGGGAATGCTCCTGGTCTCAGTCTCAGTGGGACTGTTCACCAAAAAAGTTCACCTGCAGGGCAGGAATCAAAAGATATCTTCAGACTTTGCCTAGGAAATGGGTCACCATATAAAAACAAACAAACAAACAAACAAACCAAACAAAAACAAACAAACAAAAAAAAGCCTGTGACATGGCAGTTACCTGTGTAATAGAAAAAAAAAAAAAAGTTTCTCTTTTTTTATTTTTTTTTTTTTGTTTATTTGTGTGGGGTAGAGGTGTAAGGGGGAGAAATTAATTGCATTCCTGGGGCAGAGGATGACTTAGTTTGATTCATGATTTAATATACATTTCATGGGAAGAAAGTGGATGGTCAGAAAGGAAAAATCTGCCTTTTCCTTGCTGCTTTTTGTGTCAGTCAAAGCCTTATGGGAGGAGGAAGAAATTACTTATTTCCTGAAAACACCTGAGCTGGCTCAGTTGGGAAAAGCTTCTGGAGAACAGGGAGCAAACAGAGAGGGAGAGAAGCAGCTGGCCAAGAGCCCAGGGCACGAGGATAGACTGGGACATTTCCTGAGGGGAGTTGGAGGCTTGCCTCTGGCAGGGAACAGAGCCGCAATGAAGCCTCAGAAATGATGGGAAAAAGGGGACTTTCTTTGGGATTCAGAGGGGATGGGGTTCCTGCAGGAAGTAACAGGAGGTGGTGGAAAAGCAAGACAGAGGCAAAAGGACCTCCCACAAGTCGCACTGTGTCTTTGAATGGCACAGTGGGGAGGACTCGTTTGCAAATCTTTTCATTTAATATCTCACACCATCTGAATTTCTCTGTTCAATGAGATACATTGATGACATGTATTAAGAATCTAACCACTGAGATCGGATCTCATGTCTTTTGACATGTTCTTTTCAAACAAAAACAAAAACAAAAAAGCACATGCTCTGAGCAGTCTTCAGGCTTTCACTAATCTAGGGGTCCACCACAGAGCTCAGAACCAAGGCACTTGCCAGAAAGTGAGAAAACTTCCTTCTGCCCACCCACCCCCACCTGCTTTTCTCTTGGTTTTATGAAAGGACCTGAATGTAATTTTTCTGCAATCTGTTGGAAGGGGCTGAAGGATGATATGAAGCCTTCTGGGGCATTCCCCAAAAGCTACACTATTTAAGAATAGCCAGAGAGAGAACAGGGAACAGGACAAGGGCTATCAGTCATGCTCACTGTAGTTGCTTTCTAATTTTTGTTTGTTTGTTTATTTTATTTTATTTTAGAAACAGGAGAACTAATATAAGCCCTTATTATCATCCCTTGGATCCTAGTCTGAGGTATCTAACCTGGTCCTTGCACATAAAAGGTACCTGTGCACCTCCTTCTGGTCAGGAGCTGCATGCCTGGAAACATGCATGTGTACTAGAAAGGATAGGGGTTGTCTGGGACGACCATCAACTTCTCCATGAAATCATCAATGTTTTCAAAACTTGAGCTCAATGAGTCCTGGGAATTCATACTAGAGATGAATATAGTAATTGCGTACCAATTAGATGGCTAACTTATCTGTCAGGATTTAGGCAAAGGTTATATCTCTGTCTGTATCTAGCTCTAAAAACATTGAATGTATGACTTTCAGGACCTTAATTCACTGGTTCATCCTCTTTCAGCTCATCATTTTACTTCCAGTTATTTTTTTAGACCACCAGAGGAAGCCCGACTCTGGCAGTCTCTTCAGTAAAGGGACCCGAAGAATGTCATGACCCAGTTCTTTTTGCAGCAGGAGGTAACACTCACACTTCAAACAAAACTGTATACATGTCCAGTAGTCCTCTGTAACCATGCATAAACAGAAGAAGACTGGTTGCCTACTGAACATAAATATCCCTGTTTACACCAGTGACATCACCCTTGTTAGCTGTCTCCTCTAGGGACTGGCCAGATCCTCTCTTTTCCACAGGTGTCAAGCCAGGAGAGGACTGGTGGTTGGTGAAAGTGGTGGGACTCCTTTGTGTGGTCTCTGCAGAGTCCCTTCCCCTTACAGAGGTGTTCAGCTGTGCTATGGGCCTGGGTCGGCCACACAAATCGGGGCAGGTCTCTCTTCTCCTTAGCCACTAAACGAATCCATAAAATAGCCTGTTGACTCTGGTTTTCTGAGCGCTTGGAGTCAGGAAAAGGACCACCAACAATTTGCAGCAAATAATGTGGAGTGTACGTTTGAGAAAAGGACTATTTTGCAGCAGCACATAAGCTCTTAATGTCCTTGGGAAAAGCCAACATAAAGCATTTTTATTGCAATAATAAAACTTGAAACTTGCATGTGGTGGAAGGAGGAAGCAGAAAAAGGAGTCTGTGGCAAGTGCTCCTATGAAACTGCTACACAGGCTACGGAGCAAAGAATTATCAGAGGTGAGAGAGATAGGTCCCAAAAGTGGCTGCTTAGGAATAACAATCTAGGAGTTCTTCTGAATCTAGTAGATTCATTGGAAACCACATCATTGTTTTCATGGAACAGTCTGTCTTCTCAAAAAGCTTCTTTAATCAGGGATAAAAGGAAACATTTGTGGAAGAAAAGAAACAACTCCCCCTAAAAAATATGAGGCAGAAACTTCAACAACATGTTTTGGAAAAATATTCTGTCATCTTGAAACTTCTTGTTTATTATATCTGTTTAATCTTTTTATATTAATTTACATTGTCTCATATTGCCTCGGGTGTCATGCACAAATGCCTTGCTACTGCAAATGGGTGTTGTAACATGGCCAACCAATTTTTAGAATAGTGAAATAATTTTATTTTACATTTAGAGTAATTAAGGACAGCTGCTTCTGAGTACAAATACAAACATCCTTTTTATTTCCCCTAGATAATTTTCTTCTGTTCATCTTATGTTAGTTAAGGTCCCTGAAAACCTAAAAAGAGAACCAAGTAACAATTTTCAACTTGACTTTAGGCTAAGCAGATAGGAGAGTTGTATAAGGAAGAGTAGCTGCTTATGGTACAGTATTGAGAAGTTTATTAATGAAGTGAGGTGACCGTAATAAGCGAAGATATACAAAGATGCGGGAGGGGAAATAATGAATTTTGCATTCTGGATTAAGTGTATTATTGGAGTTCTCCTGGCTAAGAAATGGTGTGTATTATTTCAGTCAATGTTAGGTGTGAAAGCAGCTACTCCCTCCTGGACTTGAACTAGTTCAATAAGAAGTGTTTTGGGGCTCTATGCAAAACCTTGAATAGTACCATAAAAATGCACTGCATATTGGCTGTGCAGTGGTGTGTGTACCATAAGGCATGTTTGGGAACTCTTTATGGACCCAACAGCCTCTGTGTGTAATAGGAACAGAGGGAAGGAACTGCATGTACCAGATTCACCCAGGTTGCCTACGTCCCATTATCAGAATATGGTGGGGTTCAAACACAAGACCCACACACTGCCAGCTCAAGTGAGGGCACATCAACTTCAGAATTACTACCTTCTCCCAATCATTTTTGCAACCCATCGCTCTAATTTTTGGGACATTCATTGGAATCTAGACTACAACATTTTTCTCAGTGTTGGGGTCCTTAGTACTTTTGTATTGGGGCAACCAGTAGAAATTTATTTCCATCATACAGTGGCAGAAACTCTGTAATAGCCCAACTGATTGCAAGGTTTGAAAGGAAAAACATAAGCCTTTTTAATTTTTTAGATTTTATTTTATTTTATTTTTTAGTTTAGGATTTTGTAATTTTTAGACTTTTTAATTATTATAAATTATTTATTTATTTGGTTCAGTTCTGCCCCCCTCCCCCCCACCCCTACCCTGTCAAGAGGCCACATGGACATACACATTGTGCAATTCTTCCCATCTTGATGGGGACTTTTGGGATTGCAGGATTCATGAGCTATTTCACTTGAGGATAATGTAGCTTGCTCTTAAGGCCCCCTTGTTAAAAATAAGCTGCTGTCTATGTGGTTCTCCTACATAGGGAAACCAAATCCTTTTGTTGGTCAGCTGGAAATCTGCTCAGCCACCTGAGATTCATTGTGGATGAAAGTGTTTACAATGCTTGGTGTAAGTATCTTCACTCAAATGTCAGCCAGGGGCCCCGTTAAGTCAACAGGAGCTTTTCCCATTGACTCCAGTGTCCTTTGAATGAGCCTGAGGTGGTGAATGTTTCAATACTTCGTTGTGTGGGAGCCTGATTTTGTAGTTAAGGCACTGGTGTGGATACAGGAGAATAGTTGTGGTGGGTCCCTAACCTTTACAATTAAGGCAGAGACAGAATGAGGTGGACATGTGATTTTCATCATTTTGTCAGTTTAAAATTAAATTATAATAATTATTATTATTATTTAGGATTTATTAGTTACATCGAT
The DNA here is from genome assembly GCF_047663525.1 of Anas platyrhynchos. Taxonomy (NCBI): domain Eukaryota; kingdom Metazoa; phylum Chordata; class Aves; order Anseriformes; family Anatidae; genus Anas; species Anas platyrhynchos. The sequence continues at coordinate 157,383,042 of NC_092588.1, forward strand.
GACTCAGAAAGTAAATATATATATATAGTTTTTTTTTAATTCATAATGATTCGAATGATTCATCGTTTTTACATGGCAAATTTTTATTCTGATTTCTCAAGTGAGCAAAGTTTCTGTGGATATATTGTGTCTGTGTGTCCTCCCATCTTAAAATTCAATCTCAGACAATTTAAGAGAAGGCAAAGCAGGTGCTGAAAGCTAGAGCATTTTGGCATTTTACCATTCTAATTTGTTTTATTAATAATAATAAAAACATATTCTAGGACACTGAAACATATTGTATGGTTCTTTTCAATTCACAGAGTTTTGAAAGATACAGATGTCCTGTGCCAGGTTTCCTCCTAACTGACAAATTTCCATTTCTTGAAATATAAAATGCTTTCTCCTGATGGCATTTCCAGTATTTAAAAAAATAAAAAAAATAAAAAAAATTATACATAATTTAATACAATCCAGGATGGTTTTCTGAGCAGTGGAAGTAAGGAAAGCTGCTTTCCTACAACTTTATGTCTGCTGGATATGTGACTTTGCTGTCTCAGAAGATGTAAGCTTTGGCTGTAACTTTTCCTGGGGTTGGACCATTTGCAGTGACTCTGTCCCCTGTGTCTTCTCTGGTACTTAAAGTTTAAAGCTGTTTCTTACTGAATATTTGTGCTGTGTCTAACACAATGGGCTCCCGACCTCTCTTCAGCCCTATGGATGTTATGTTAACATACACTGAGCTCGTGATGTCCTTGTTTTTTCTATTATTTTTTTTTTCCACATGTCTATAAAGCAGGCTCTCTGCAAATCTAAACTTAGAAAGAAAAACATACGTGCTCTGGCAAAATTGAACAAATGTAATTGTGATGGGAGGACCCCAGGGGCTCCAGCCATAAACCATTTCAGAGTTCAGGAGTTTAGTCCTACAAATGTACACACACTTTACTATGCAATAAAAGTGAAACAAAACTAACAAACAGGCAAAACTTCCACTTGAGCGTCTGTAGTGGTAGCAGATCCCTGAACCATCATCCCATTGCTTATATTTGAACAGTTTGTGGTTCAAAGCAGACAACAACCTGTCTGTAATTCTTTCAGGGCTTGGGTGGATGCAGACACTTTCTCTTGACCCTCCTGGTCCTGTTCTTCATCTCCATCCCATGATGAAGGTCAGGGAACGTCATTTGGGTGGACCAAGAGATTTAATTCCACCAGATCCAGGCTACATCAACACAGACACAACACACTTTGTAATTCCCATACAAAAGGTTGCACATGAAGATAAATGTCTCTTAAAGCATTATGTTTTCACAAATGTCATCTTCGGGAATTAGCAGACCAACACAGTACAGCTGGAACAATTATCTAAATTTAATTCTAAATCTAATTGTGGAGTTCACACAGATTTGAAGATATCCCACACTTAAAAAAACTGCTGGAGAATTCCTATTAACATTTGTATTTAGAATATAAGATTTGCATTTTGTGTCATGTGACACTGTATTTGGTGTTTCCAAAATTTATATGAAAAAACGGTTAAATTCCAATGAACCTCATGTTTGTCTTCAAATCAGCACCTCTCTACTGAGTGTGATTTTACCTCAACTTTTAATGAGAGTTCAAAATCAATTTTTAAAATAAATGCAAAATGAAAATTAACTTTTTTGAAATCCCTCTTCCCTTTCCCTTTCCCTTTCCCTTTCCCTTTCCCTTTCCCTTTCCCTTTCCCTTTCCCTTTCCCTTTCCCTTTCCCTTTCCCTTTCCCTTTCCCTTTCCCTTTCCCTTTCCCTTTCCCTTTCCCTTTCCCCCTTTCCCTTTCCCTTTCCCTTTCCCTTTCCCCTTTCCCTTTCCCTTTCCCTTTCCCTTTCCCTTTCCCTTTCCCTTTCCCTTTCCCTTTCCCTTTCCCTTTCCCTTTCCCTTTCCCCTTCCCCTTCCCTTTCCTTTATGTTTTCATTTGTTTTCTTTTCTTTCTACAGATAAGGAAATGCAGGTATGGGCACACATCCATATCTGATGCAAACATATACAGAAGAGGAATTCCCACAAAATAAATAAATTAAGAAATTTAACAACAATAACAGCAGCAGCAACAACAATAATATTAATATTATTAATAATGACAATGATTATTATGATAATAATAATCATGGTAATAATCCACAAAATATTTTTGTACATTTTGAAATGTAAAAAATAATTTCAATATTTTTATTTTTTATCCCCCAAGTACCTAGATTGAAAGCCACAATTCAAACAGAATAGCAGACTTTGAAACTGCAGTCCAACCAAGATTACTGCTGATGGAAATGGATTGTAAAGCACACTGAGCTGAAGCATTTGATTGCCTGATAGAGACCAAGGACTGATCCAGTTTTGTGAATGTACATGTGCTTGTGTACATGTGTGTACCTGTAGGTATCTGACCTTTAAATTTGAGTAGTTTTTTTTTGACCTAGACAACATTCCAGTAGCAAACACCAAGTACCCTCACTGGAATTGCATCCTCACCTGGCTCACCTGGCTAGAGTTCAGAGGCCAGAAGCTGTTTGCCAGCCAGAAGTAGTTTCTGAGATGCACCTTATGAAACAATTGGCTGTTCCCTCCTGGTGACAGTCAGGACAGAAGAAACCACCACCTGTTTTGGCAGGGATATGAATGAAGTTTTTTCTCCTTCAGCCAGAGGGAGGAGGCAGAGGGAACTGAAACATTTACCTACATATGTTGGAGGTGAACAAATTCCCCGTGCAATATATTAAACCTGGAGTGCTTGAGCGTGAGTTGGGAGTGACTGAAGGCTGGTGTTAGTGGTGAGGTTCTGGAGGCCTTTCCCAGATTTTACAAAATGATCTGAAAGATACAAATGTAAATCCCACTGGAAAATTGCAACATCTGGATGGCAATTGTTCAGTTCAGTTGACAAATTGAAAAACAACAACAGCAACAGCAACATTAAAAAAAAATCCACAAAGAAACAGATCAACCTACAATGTGTTTTCTTTGTCTCTGAAAGGAAATAAATCAAAGCTGTCTTACACCAAACTTTTTGCTTCAGCATATCTTCAAATGACTTCTATAAAGTGCTGGAGGAGCACAGGCATTGGAATATAGAGATACAGGATTGTAGGACCAAGGTTCCAGGTTAATATTGCTGTCTTTGCACCAGGACTGTGCTGACAAACAATGCTGATGTTACTACAGAATAATCAGTGCCACACATATAAATTACACCTTCATCAAATCAAAGAATTCAAGTGTATCTGTACTACGATCTGAAGAAATTAGCTGACATATTTATGCATAAGGAGAAGCTGAATTAGTAAACTGTCTTCCTTGATTCCCTACAAATTATTAACCTGGTCTGCATGAAGGAAATTAACCTTTCAAGCATTTTTCTCAATAGTTTAGAGTTCTCATAAATTGTTTCACATATATTCTCTATTCTGGAAAGACTCTCTTACCAGACTTTTTTACCTTAAAAAAACGTCTCCTTTTCTCAGCATATTTTAGGCAGGCTTGTAATAGTACTGGTAAGTCTCCAAGTGTTTAATTTGGAACATGATACCTTTCATTAAAAAAAAAAAAAAAAAGAAAAAAAGAAAAAAAAAAAGAAAAGAAAAAATGTCTAGCTGAAAGATCAGAAGAATTTACGCTGGAGCTGCAGTGAGCTGCTCAAGGGAGAGTTGAACTCCGGTGAACAAGCCCCTGAGGGCTGGCTGAAAAAAAGCAGTTTAATTCATTCTTGTTCGCCTTTTAGTTTTGGTATAAAATTGCAAGGCTGAAATGGAGAAGCCATTGAACAGCTGTTTGCTGGAGGACATCAGCAATCCAAGCCATCCCAGGACCTACAACTAATGATGTGGTCTCTGCTCCCTACAGGTCACCATATGGGGAGGGGGCATGAAAGCTAGAAACCAGCCAAAAAAGAGTAAATAGAGTTCAAACCATGTAATACTCTTTCCTTTTGGCATCTGTTGGCCCTGACAGGAACCCCTGTCCTCTGAAAAGCTGTCGTTGTTGCATAATCAACAGCTAACCAAATGGATTCCCCTGTACAAAACAAAATGAATACATAAAGAATTTCGTGCAATTTGATCTTGTTTTTTTTTTTTTCTTTTTTTTTTTCTGTAATACTGAAAGCATCTTTTTCTTTAAAAACAAACACACAAACAAAACAAAACAAAACAAAACATTCTACTGCAATTTTCTGTCTGCCCACAAGGAAAAGCTTTACATCTGCATTTGTCTTTGCAGCTTTCCATCTTCCTTCCCTACCTGAGGAGTCTTCTTTCACTGGTAATCCTGGTTAGAGAAATCAAAACTCCTCTTCAGTGCATAAGACTAGCTGTGTATAGATCCTCAGTCAGTGTTTGTATGCAGAAATAAATGCAATGTCCCTATGTTAACAATATGTCAGAGGTGAATGATGGGACAATGACTGGAGGTCTTTGCTTTTCCCTTCAGAGTTGTTGGGGGGAAAGCAATGGTATCGAACCAACCTGCAACCATCCCCCTGCACTTTTCTGGAAGTATTGGCTGAATTTTTGGCTACGATATTCCTTCTCTTATTTACCTTCCACTTTGTTAAACTTTTATTGTTATTATTTGGCCAACCAAACAGCTGAGAGAGGGCTGATCCTAAAACTGTGTTCTGAATGAAGCAGAGAGGAGAGCTGATGATTAAGAACAACTTGCATGAATAACAGATTATAATGTGGAGTTCTTTGTAACTACAGACACATTAACATAAGACAATACTAAAAATGTTTTCATTTATATACTGCCTTCTATTCAGGGATTTTAAAGCATTTTACAAGTGTTAGGTGCACCTCAGAACAATTCTCTGATCCTGCAAGTATTACCTGTTATACATAATGATCAGCACAGAAAAAATAAATTAGACACCAAACCTACAGTCTGGATAAAGGAAGTCAGTGTCTCACCTTCCTGCCAACACTGAAGGACTTAAATATTGTAACCTCGAGAATTTTCAGTACTTGGAGTTCAGTACATGGCGTAATGGTATTAAATCAGTCAATGCTGTTAAATCAATTAAATAGCAATAGCAACAGTAACAATAATAGTAATAAATGGGCTGATGTTGCTCTTCCTGAAAGTAGATTGCTCTATAGACAGTATATGTCTAGTTAGTGGACTGTGGAGGCAGCTAATGCTATTGTAAACCATGTCTAATCAAATGAATCTTTTTCTAAAGGTAACAATTTCTTTCTGTCAATGCTAAAGAGGAGTCTGAAGAAATTTGTTCAGTTAAAGAAGTCTGAGATAAAATATCATCTACCTGAGGTTAGATGAGATAAAATCCATCCCCGGTGATTTCTCTGAGCTTTCAGGCAGGCCCTCACTGCAGAATGCAATAATGTCTTGACTATATTTTGTCAAATTAAGGAATTGAACAGTGATTCCCATGATTTAATTTTATTTTAGGACCAGGAACGGTGATTTATTCTCCTTAGAGGACCTTGTTCATTAACTTAAGATTTGCTATGTGCCTGGACCCTCCCTGGTAATATGGTCATGTGAAATTCCTGGCACTCACTGCCTTTACGGCACATTTTGCTTTGTCCCAAAGGGCCTAAACATCCTGTTTAGTTGTTACTGTGACACCTCTGAAGGAACTTTAGACCAGTGATTTCAATACAGCTTAGGAAATGTAATCTGCACCCTCTGTTTATGCTAGGCTTTTCTATAGTCAGGCATGATTTAGTTCCAACAAATATTTTATCCCTGTCTGTTCATGGTGCATCAGGTCCTAAGAGTTCTCCATAATGCATTGAACTCTGCTCACTCAGCAGAAGTCTCTGGTTTCTCATCCCTTAGCTATATTAATTGCTAGATAGTTTCTGTTCTTATAGGCATGGGTTTGTTGTTTGTTTTTGTTGTTTGTTTGTTTATTATTTGAAGAGCTCAGTTTCTTTCAGTATGAGATGGAAAAGAGGCTTAGACACATCTCATTACAGACACTTACGAAATGTCCCATGAGAGGACAGAAGTTCTTATGAGAGGTAATGAAAGCAATGGTCATCTTTGGGAAATTTAATGGAAATATCTACTTTAGGAAAAGTAATGTGAGCCTTAGATTCCTTTCATTAGGACCATGATTCAACTGCCCACACAGGGCCCTTTAACCTGCCCTTGAGTATACATCTTCCAGTTGTCTTTCTAGGCTTAAAATAATCAATTTCTGCTTAAAATGAGCACTTAATGCTGTTATAGCTATGGCTTAATCACAAGATCATAATATAGAAGGGTCCCCTGTACACCCTTCAAATTTCATATGGCTTTAGATGCATATGTTAAGACAACTGAAACAGGTCCTGAATCTTCTAAATCTCTCAGATAAATACATGGATATAGACAGTAAATTAAGGTACCTTCATCAATGAGAAGAAATCTACCTTGAGACTTGAATGCAAAACAGGTGATATCAGTCATTAGACTTTTCATAGTTTAGGAGAAGAGCTTTTCTCATTTGCTTTTTTCTGACTATCTCTTGTCCTCCACATAAGTACATTTATTCAGGCTTTTGCAGACAGAATTCATTTTTGCTTTGAATTTCATAAATGATCTATGCTTTTCCATGCTTTGGAGAAAAATTTACATTTCATCCTTCTTGTTAGACAATAAAACTTAATAATAATTATACTAAAAGAGGATCACTACTGCTTATAATTGATTCCTCCATCAAAAGGTCAACTCCTAGCAAATTCAGGTCTATTAGCCATAACTTGTACAGGGTACTAGGTCCACAGCTGAACTGCAGCTGAACCAATCTACAATCCTTTGGACTGCAGTCTCAGGTTAATCTTCCTGTTGCTTGAGGGGTCTTGATCTCTGTAGTGTCAACAGATGCAGTTTTTGAGATCCAAGCTTGCTAAAGCCACTTTCACTGCTTATATAAAATAATAATTACTTATTTAATTATATATAATTATAATAAAATAATTATTAAGTTACTAAGTCTTTCAGTATCTCCCCTCTTTGTCCTCTGTGCCCCATCTTCCTTTCACCTGAAATAATAACAATAAAATAACAATAAATAACAATAACAATAACAATAAAAATAACAATAAAAACATCTGTGTCACCATACACAGAAGGACAATAATTAATATAATAATGGCTTGGTCATATGGAGGTCTAAGCCATTATTATACACACAAGAACCAGAGGGAAAAATATCTAGGCCAAAATAAACAGATAAATAAAAACACAGAGAATTAATGAGGCAGGGAAAACTGACATTATAAAGCAAAAAAAAAAAAAAAACTGCTTGGAAGATTTCCACTGTATACCTGAAAGGGTCACATATTGCCATAGGATCTTACAACCAAAGGTCTCATGAATTTTCTTCAGCACACATTGCAGGTCAAGGGAGCTGTCAGAGTTATCATCTGGTCAGTAGACCAGAATATTGCAATGCTCAGGACAGGAGAGACAACTCCAAAAGAGGCAAGCCAGATCCTTTGAAAAACTCTTAGTAGAAGAAATTATTAGGATTGTAGTTTTATCCACAATTTAAAGGCATTAGGGTCCTTAGTTCCCACTGATTCCAGTACTTGTGTGAATCAACTCTATAAAGGAATAATAGCTGAAAAAATATGTATAAAGACATCTGAGATACTTAATTCTACCTTTTTCATTCTTATATTTAAACAATATGGTCTACATATTTATAGAACCTGGCTTTGTTTTTTTTATAATAAATGCTCATCAACTTCTCATTAAGAAATCCGTTTGTCCATGCCTCAGAAGAAACATGGAGGTTTTCCTACATTTGAGGTTCCTCTACCTGAGAATGAGGTTTTTCAGTACCAGAAAAAGCAAGAAAAACCTTGCAGATGCTTCCACCAATCTTTAGTAAAAGGAATAAACTGTAGGGATTTGTACAGTTTTGGAATGTAGACAAGGGTTGCTATCTAAACAAACACTTCTCTCCTGAACTAAACAGGGTGTGATCTCACAGGGCATCCTCTGTTCCATAAACAGTTGTACAATTTTGCCATGAGCTAAACATGGCTAGCATGATGCAGACTATCAATGAATTGCAAGCGATGTGATGTAGTAGGGGGTTAAGTGTGCAAGGAGAAATACAGCACAGAGCAGCCAAATCCGTGCTCATGTTTAACTTACTTAGTAACTTCATTGTGTATCTTTTGACTAAGACACATCAAATTCACAGACTTAATGAGACAATCAGGCCCACAAGATTCGCTTTGGAGACATATTATAACATTTTCCAAGGGGGAGGAGAAACATGTAATTACTTTGATAGAACTAATTCGGATTCAATAAGCAAAATGCTGGCAAATATTTAACCACAGAATCTGGAGAAGTTAGCAAAAAAAGACACTAGGAATTATTTAATCATATCGTCTGGAGGAGCTACCTATTAAGATATCAACAATTATTTAACCACATCATTCTAGAGATCTAGTTAAAAAAAAAAAAAAAAAAAAAAAGGCAGTACCAGTTAATCATAATGTCTGTAATATCAACACAACTAGCAATTTGGCTTCAGGATTTAGAGAAGCAAGCAAGAAATACCATCCCCCAGATTTCCCTGCAGTGTGTTTACCCTTTGATGTAGAACCAGGCCTGAGCTCATAGCTTTGTTCCTCATGAAAATGATGGCAGATTTTTTCCCAGCTGAAAAGGAGGGTTTTTGTTTGAGGCAAATGCTAAGGAATCAGATGACCATTGTTTTTAGGATTTTTCATGTATAATAATGTCCCAGACTAAAGTCTAAATTGATTTTTCTTGTTTCTTTTCTGTGCATTGGGTATAAATGTAAAAGAAAAGTGTTCTGTGATTAGTTAAATGATCTGGTTGCTAGCCTGGGACTTCAACGATACAAGATCAACACCTTGCTCTGCATGGGTGTTTCTGGGTCACCATAGCCAAATCACACCAGTTCTCTATGCCTTCGTTCTCCTGAAGAATGATGAAAGTGTTATCTTGCCTTGCAGATCAAGATAATAAAGATCATGAGAGATGTGAAGTGTACTGTAATGGAAACCTGAGAAATATCCAAGAAAGTTTGATTGGAAGATGGCAGTTGACCAAGATAAAATGGCTCCCAAACCAGAGTTAAAATTGCATCAGCAATACTTTGGGATGAATAATATCCAAACCTGCCAAAAAAATTTGAGAGATTCCCATTAGGAACTTATCTTTTATTTCAGTTGAAGGTCTTCAGTTTATATGGCCTCTGTGTTAAAACGAGGCTTAAATCCCCAACAAAAGTTTGCAAATATGATCAGATAAGCATTCTGAGTCAGATATGCTGACTTGCACTGATTACATATAAAGAGTTCTGTGTATCATGTGGTTAAAAGAATGATGGAGAACTCAGAGTGTGGATTAAGTATGCCAGCTCCCTTAGGGAGTTGCTGGGAAATGAACGCAAATGGTTTAAAGCCAGGGAGAATTAAACTCCTAAATGCTTGATTCAACAAAACTCATTTCAGATTTCACCTACATTTGGAGCTTGTTCAATTCCCCTCACTGCAAAAATTTCCATATGGAATGATCCACAAGGTATTTACATTTCTAGTATGGGATGTATGTACGACAGCCCATGTCCTAGCAGCAACGATTAGTTCAATGACTTTCTTCTCAACAAGATCATGTGAAATTTGTAGTGGGGGTGTTTTTTTATCTCATTTGCAGGTCTCGATTCATTGTGTGCCTTTATAACAGATTGATGGCTGCAAAAAAGGCTGCCAGGGAGAGGCTGATGACATCCTTCCTTGCACACCTTACACTTTTACCTTCCTTAGCACTGTGTTCAGGGCAACGTGATTGTGAAGGCATTTTTCCTTCCCACGCCCTGGAGTGACACAAAATTCATATCTGTAAAATTGGTATTATAATTTCTCCACAGAAGGTGCAGAAATGCATCTACTCCTTGAAATTTCTACTCCTTGAACAGAACAGGTAAATTTTAAATGAAAACTGTGATGTTCAGTGTGGCCGGTAAGAAAGACTGACCATCTTGCCAACTGCAGTGATGTTTGTAAAAGAAACATCCTGAAAAGCAGTGATCCAAGCCGATAGACTTTCCACTTGTTTGAAGAATCCTTCAGTATTTGTTCTGTTTGGAGTAGGAAAGGAAGATCCACACTTTGAAAGGTATGATGGGCCCCACATACTTACCATGGTCTAGAAGACAGTTAATTGCTGAATTTACTTTTGTGTGTGAATAGGTGCTTAGCTCCTTAGAGGACAGTATGTAACTCCCTTTCCTCTGTATTGTCTACTCTGCTGTTTTTATAACTCTTCTGATAATCTTACTCTAAGGCTTCTTGGAGTCCTACTGACCTTGCCTGGCCAGCAGTAGTACAAGGGTAGTAATAATGTCATGCTAATAGGAAATAGCAGGCTTGGAACTAGCCATTGTGGAAACTCAGCAGGACTTTCAGTGAAGCAAAGAGAAGTCATACAAAAAGAGACATTGTCTCCTCTTCATGCCAAGACATCCTTCCCCTCTGGCTCCACCACCACCTTGGCGGTCCACCAGCAAGGGAGCAGGATGGATAAGCTCTGCAGGCAGCACAGCTAACCCAAAACAAGCCTAGAGATTGCTTTGTTACTGTTTGACTCTGCCCCATGAGACTTCTGTTCCCTCTCTCCTTCCTCTTTATCAGATTACTGTCTTCTCTGGCCCACAGCACACAAAGAAAGTATCCTCCAATGATGACTGCAACGCTCTGTTCCCCCTCTTCTCTCTCTGCCACTTAACACAGTGCTCTTCTGTCAAACACTATTGCTCCCAGATTAAAACAATATATGACAAAATGATACCCGCTGACTATTGACACTGGCAATTATATAAGAATTAAATGGGCTGTGTGTTTTGGACAGGCTTCAAAGGCCTGTGGGATTCCCACACATGCTCAGAAAGCTGTGGGGTCCTTTTCAGTTCTCAGACATATGGCCACTTCCAAGCCTGTTATTTCCTATTAACATGAAACTATTATTACCCACTTACTAAACGCTTCCTGCCTATCCAGCCAGGAAAGAGAGCGTCCAAGATAACAGCATCAGAAACCCCAAGAAAGGGGGCTGGCAGATGGGTCTGTTTTCTAAGGAGCTGTGTGCAACAAGATTTATCTAACTTTCCGTTCCTTCGATGGTGGGTGTGGTTGGAAGGGTGATGTAATTTCTATCAACACTGGCTGTTTAGCTAAGCATCTGTCATAACAAGTGTGCGAGCCTGTTGCACCAGCCCAAGGTAGTGCACATGCCATGGGAAAAATCGTTACTACTTAACAGGCAACTATTAACCCTGCAACAGTCCACAGACTCCCCTTTGGCTCTTGCTTAATGAAATGTTTTGCAATGCTAACACCAAGTTTATTTAGATTACTGCATTGATTCTGGAGAAATAAGCTTCTAAGAACAGTCTTTCCAATATTGAGATGTGAAGGACAATACAGGTATTTTGTACGATGTCCTTCACTTCACCCTTTGAATATCTTAGAGGCATTTTAAGAAAAGTCATTGAGGACAAGAAAAATGTTAGCTTTTTTTTTTTTTTTTAATAAATTCTTAACTGCATCCTGTATTTTCTGCTCTATTCAGATTCTTAAGTCCCATAAAATTTGTGTGTGTGAGGGCAGTTAAGGATGAAGATCACAGTGAGATGACTTTTAAAACACTTTGTGTTTATGTGCCTTTGTACCAAACCTACCAGATCTAAGCCATTTTAATGACTCTCCACTCAAGAGTAGGCATTTAGATCCATGCTTTCAGAAAATGCCTAAGAACATAGTGAAACCTTGTAACAGATCTTAAAGCAGATCTTGAAGTCCGTCTTCCTATTTCTTCTTACAAGGGAGCCTCCAGCCTTGAAATAGATAGAAGTATTATATATATATATATATATATACTTTTTTTTTTTATTCCCCCCCAAAAGGGCTTTTGGGTTCAGGGAGAGCCAGGCCAGAGCTGCACAGCAGGGGTGCCGATGTCAGCTTGGAGGAGGACCCAACGTGGTTTTAATCCAGGCCCCTTATTATGGTTTCAGTGGGCTACACTGAGTCTTTCTGCCCAGGGGCTGCTTATGGTCAGGCTCCTCAGAGCACATCGTCCCATCCCCTCCTGAACCACACAGCACAGGCTGGATCACCCCTTGCACTCCCACAGAGCCAAAATTCATGCCATTGCCCTTGGTGACTCTGAGCACATCCCTTCCCAGAGGCCAAAAGCCTCCCTCAAACAGCAGGCTGAGACCGTAAGAGAAACAAGGCTTCTCAGCGGCTGCCAGCCCTTTTGTTATTCTGTGTTTCTATTCTCGGTCTTGTCCTCCCCCACGTGGACTGTGGGGATTAACCTGGATTTTGTCCATGGGGCTCCAAAGCATCGTGTTTACCAGACCTCTCTCAGGTCACAGTGCCTTGGTGGTACAAACAAAAATAAAATGCAGCCTGCTGATGTAAGGAGCAAGGGAGAAGATAGAAATGTCACCATGGCAGTGCCCGCACAGAGGGTTGAAGCACATGGCAGAACGATCCGTTTAATATCTCAACCTCTATGCGGACATGCGGCCTGTTCTTGAGGTTAACCATCTGTTGCATGACAACCCTGTTATTACTGCCTCTGTTATAGGAAGACCTTGAGTCCAGGTGAAATCAGGCTTTGCTCCTGGCACCAGCAGGAGATATGTGTAGCAGGACATGGTCGTTCCCAGCCCTCTCCCCCTTCCCCTCTCTAGCATCCCAGGGAAACTGGCAGAGAGACAAGGATGAGTCGAAATCCACTGAGCCAAGGTCATTTGAGGAGGAGTGCCTAGCACTTCCAGACCTGGTACAAACACCAATACGTACCACTCCAGGGCACAAAACCTTTCTGAAAGTGCTATTGGGAATTAGATTGCTGTCACCCTGCCTTGACTGCTGCTTTCTACCAGCAGTACCACCACTCCATGCATCTCACCCTCTGAGCAGATGCTAATACAAGGCGAGAACTGATTTGTGTAGGAAGAGCCCTCTTGCTGCTTGTTTGATGGAGTTTTCTCTCGTTTGAGTGACAACGGTCTATATGACCCACACCAAAGCCTCATTCTTCTTGGGTGGGCTTCAGTCTTAAAGGGATACATTTCCAAAAGGGATTTAGCTACGTGATGGCTGAAATCCAACAGACATTGCTTTGAAATTGTACCCAGTTGTATATATACCACACCACTCTTGCAAACAATGTGTATCTCCACGTGCAGAACAGATCATCCAAAATAATGCAATACTGCCATAAAAAGTGGTATGATGATTAAAAATAAAGCTTATCTAAAACAAACAAACAAACAAAAAACTTATTGATTTCTCTATGAAATATCCAGATGCAAAAATCACATTTAAAACATGTGAACTGTTCTTTGCTTCAAACCACAGTAACTTGAAGGGAAATCATGAATAGCAGCAATTAAATCCAGGTCAGATCAAAGCCGGCCCTTCCATGACCATATCTAAACAGTAAATATGACTGCAATTACTGCTTTTTATCAAATGCTGCCTAGTAATCCTCATTGTCCCAGAACTCACCATGGATTTGTTAAACAGAATTTGCTACCATCTTCCACTGCTCCTGCACCTGTTGACAGAGCAAAAATTTCTGTGTAGTGAAATGTATTTATTTATTTATTTTTAAGCAGGGTCACAGTATCTCAGAGCTGTTGGATTTGGCATGGACTGTTGGAGATTGTCTAGTCCAACCCCACTATTCAAAGCAGGGTCATCAAGAGCAGGTTTCTCAACACAGTCTAGTTGGGTTTTGAGTATCTCTACAGAAGGAAACTCAACAACCTCTCTGGGCAACCTGCACCCAACAACTCTCAGAGTAAAAAGTTTTTTCTTCTTTTCAAGCTTACATAAAAGAAATTCCATTTGAATAGAACAAATGAACTATTCTATTCTATTCTATTCTATTCTATTCTATTCTATTCTATTCTGCTCTGCTTGCTCTGTTCTGTTCAATTCAGTTCCATTCAGTTCCATTCTACTCTATTCTGTTCACTTTCTACTATTCTAAACATTGTTATTTGTGAGCAATACTATGAAATACATGTATACATCCATGCATAGTTACCATGAATTTGAAGGAACTAGTCTGTCCTATTCTGTGAGATGATGAAATCTTAAAAAGCTCTTTTTAGAGATATGTGTAAAAACTTGCTGTTGCTGAATCTCTTCCTTAAATCCAGAAAATAACAGAGAAATTAAGTAAATGAGAAGGACGTTGAAAGAGCAAAGAATTTTCCAAACAGTAACCAGTAAAATGTGGAGATAGACTGGTATCACTGACATCCACTGCAGAAATCCTTCCATTGACTGTTTGGGGGCTCTTTTCTTTTTTCATTTTCTTTTCTTTTTTCATCTTTTCTTTTTTCTTTTCTTTTCTTTTCTTTTCTTTTCTTTTCTTTTCTTTTCTTTTCTTTTCTTTTCTTTTCTTTTCTTTTCTTTTCTTTTCTTTTCTTTTCTTTTCTTTTCTTTTCTTCTCCTTTCTTCTCCTTTCTTTTCCTTTTTCTTTTCTCTTTCTCTCTCTTTTTTTTTCTCTCCCTTTTTTTTTTTCTTCTTATAATTGCTATTATTTGTGTGTGTGTGTGTGTTTTATTTGTTTTACTTTAGTTTTTACAAAAGCCTCTGTCTGGAAAAGGTGCCTGTTATGAGAAAGTTGCATCTCGAGGTTGGCTGTTTTCATCCAGAGATCACCTTAGCAAGGGTGAAACACAGCTGCCATATATGTAAGGGATCCCAGAGGCAAAACTTCCCTTGGCAACACATAGTGAATGTCACTAGCATTCCCCTAGAAGCATCATGCTTTGTTTTGTTTTGTTTTTAGGGACTCAGGAGGCCGCTATTCTCTTCTGTTGTGTGCCCCCCACCCCCCCCAACAGTATCCAAATCTTTGCAGGTTTCCAGTGTTTCCTGAGAATATAAAACCCTTTCTGAACAAGTTTTGTTGTTATTATTATTGTTGTTGTTTGTTTGCTTGTTTTGTTTTGTTTTCCATGGCAGGTGGTGCTTGCATTTCAGTTTGTGCTTGCTGGTGAGACATCAGGATCAACATCTGTCCATTCCTACCTAGTATAGCTCTGCATGAAGGGGAAGACTGAGGAAGAAGTGGCTGAACTGAAGCCTGTTGAAGTTTATGGAACTAATAGCTTCTGGATAAAATTCTAAACCTTTAATGTATTTGCATGTTTATACTTGGAGACAATCACATGCTCACTCTAGGCAATGAAACGATAATGTTCCATCTGCAGACTGACAAATGCTGTTAATGATACTCACAATCATATCCTATAGAGAGAACTCCACCCACTCCTCCTTCTTCTTAGTATAAACACTTCTTTTACAGCTCCTGAGGCATTTCAGCTTTTAAAAGAACAAAAGACTGTTGCAGGCCTCCTGAAGCCTTGACACTATTGCAAATGGGGGTGTATTATTAACTCCTTCATTAACCAATTAAGTGTTGCCTTAATATCCTAAAGTTTTTCTCCCACTGATATCAGGTGGAATCTCTTCCTGAATCTAAACTCCGGGTAGTTATTTTAATGTCAATACCCTCTCTTGGGTCATATACTATTTTATTTTTTTTTTAATGTTTTCGGTGTTTGCATCTGGTTGTATTTCTGCACATCAGTTATGGTCCCTCTGAGCCTGAAGTCTACTGGGTTATTTAAACCAACCTAGTCCAATTTCTTTACTCCATTTACTTTTTACTGCCCTTTAACTCACCAGGGAATGTATTGGCTCTTCTTATTGCCTCACCTCCCTGTCACACAGTGCTCCTAGCTGAAAGCAAGGTGATAATCTGCCCTTTGGGCATATAGGGAGATAATTTCCAAAGAAGTTAAGAGACTTTCCCAAGGCAGATCACGAAGTATGTGGCAAAACTGGCAACTGAATTATTGAGAGTGGTTTATTTGTTTGCTCTTTCAATCAGAATCCAGGACTCCACACCAACACTGCTCTTTAAAGTAAGGCCAAGTGAAAGAAAAGGTACAACGTGAGGTTTAAAATGCTTTCCAAATGTAACCACTCAAACTGCCTATTTCTCTCCCATGACTGAAAATTAGTTGAGACTAATCCCACACTCTGAGCTAGTCATCTGCAATTGAACCCAGCTGCTAAACTCTACCATGCTTCTTTGAAAACCCCATGCACAATTTTCCCATTTATAACAATAGACTCTGAAATGATCTTCATGGTTTACTAGCACTGTTAAAAGTCTTTCTCCTTTTTTTTTTTTTTTTTTTTTTTTTTATGTACTGGTGTACTGGAAATTAATGAGTTAGAATAAACACCTCATCCCAGTAAACTGCATCCTGTATCCTCCTCAACTAACAGATGACAGTGAGGACCATGAAGACAGGACATGAAAGAATATTGTATAGGGAGTTATTCTAATGACACTCATTCAGAGTCTGAAATGTATCTCTTTATGACAAATAATGAAGTCATTAAGCCTAGAAAGAGGGCTTCAAAGACTTAAAGGTAATATTTTTTTTTAACCATTAGCAATTAATCTGATAAAAAATACATATCATGCCACAATTAGCTTCACTGTCTAAAATCCTCCATGGGAAGTGAAAAGAAGCAAGTATATATGCGATAAGACATCTTCATTCCTTACACATCAGAGACAGGTAAGATGAATTCACTTTCAGGAGAATCTCTGCCCCTTTCTTATGATCATGAATGTAGTAATGGAGATCTAGTTAATGAAGTCTGTAGAGAGATTAAGCTCACTCTTTAGAAGATGCACAAGTGTGTTCAGATGAATTGCTCTCTGGACTCTTGATGTGATCACCACTGTCTATCACAGGATCTTGGTCACTCATGTCACATGGGGTCCTCTACCTGAAAACACCTCCAATGACATCTCAGGTACTCTGGGAGGTTTGAAATATTCCTATGTGGCTCATAGATGGGAACTGGACCAGTGCCAATCTGAACTGAAAGATGAGCCAGAAGGGATACCCTGAAGCTACTATATGTATATATTTCAATCAAAAAGCTGAATTCCATACATATGGTGCAACTTTTTTTTTTTTTTCTTTTTTTTTTTTCCCTTAAGACAAGCCTAGATAATACCATTGACTGAAGAGATGTACCATAGCTGGTGCTGCAGGTAACAGGATACTGTTTTAATTAAATGTTTATGTATGATGTGTAAAATAAGAGAGACACGTTTAGGTGTTCACATGCATTTGAGTGTTTAATTACCCACTTAGCTTCTCTATGTTCCTTTTCTTCCCAAAGATACATTTTGCACCCTCTCAATATCTGCCTTCAGTGGCACCCATCTGTTCCAATGGGACGTCACATGCCAGTACATGAAGCTCAGACTCAGCTAAGGGAATTCAAAAATAGATGTCCTCTCCTAAGCCTTCCTGAACTCCCTTAGAGCCTTTAGGAAAGTTGTATTGTTTGTGAAAAGGTGACTCTTTATTCTCACTATGCTTTTTCTTCCCTTCTATTTTTTTTTTTATCTGTTTTTATATGGATGTAAAATGCAGGTCTTCTGATGAAATAAGAATGGCTATGAAAACCTACAAACCTATTTATTTGGAAATGACCCAAGCCCGTTCCAGTCTATTACAATCTACTGGGAGACAAGTGCTGGCAAGTTTCTTCCAGATACATCATCAAATTAATGGCCATCAGAGGCCTTTCTTGAAGCAAAAGGGGAGAAGGTGAAAGTTGCAGACACAGGCAGGACATAAATAATATAACTATGGCAGAAAACAAACCACCATTTGTTGTTAGTTATCATCTCTCAGTTTGAAAGTGACAAAAAAAACAAACAAAAGGAATTTGTTATGTACATTGAGGTTGGAGAAGTGTAGGAATCATGCAGCTCTCAAAAACATTCAAGGAAATAGGCATTTGCCAAATATATGCTACTGCCATAAATTGGTATTTCTGCCTGCTCTTTGCTTATTATATCAAAGATTTTGTTGACAGAGTGAGAAAATTCAGGAAAATGAGTGACAGAAAAAAAAATAAAAAATAGAAGCAACTTTTTTTTCCTTAAAATTAATGAAGGATGAAGCTATCCCCAAACTGAAAGGGTGGGGTTCAATAGGAAGCCAACAGACAAGATGCCAGTAAATGTATATCCAGTAACCTTGGGGTGGGGCTTTCCAAAGTGATTGGTGAGCAAAATACTTCTCACCTAACTTTAGCTGTGGAACGCCTCCAATGGGAATTCCCCAGGCACCTTCAGCGGATGGATCATTACTTAAGTGTTTGTGAGAAGGGGGTTGCTATTCAGAAGTACATATGTTTGACAAAACTGGAATTCAGTTTAGACCGGATATCTAGTGGTTAGGTGACAAAAGTTAGGCAAGGTGATTCTCACCTTAATGGAATGACAGGCAACATTTCCATGGGTGCTTTTGAAAGGTGAGTAACAAAAACAGAGCTGGGCTTTGTTGTCCTCAATCAAATCGTGAAGACTGAAAACCCAGCGTGTCAGCATGCATGGATGCTCCTAGGAATGTCTTATGCTGTGAACAGTCCCCTTGAGCCCAGAGAGATTACCATGATTTTACAGGAGTGAATTCCTTCAGATTGAAACATGAGTGTTTATTTTGTCTGGGTAAGATAGGTCTGTATCAATGTTTGTATATTTACTGCTTGATTTTCTGAAAAGGGAGAGAATTTTGTAACTATATACATTGCAGACAGCTGAACTGCAGCACATTCAAAACAGTAGATTAAACTTCCTAGTTTATGTTATTCTTCCTAGTTTATAATCTTCCTAGTAGATTAAAGTTCCTGCAAGTGAGCGAGTTGGCCACATGTCCACTGCCATCAGCAGAGACCAAGGGTGAGACCCTGGGTGCCAGTGGCTGTCTCAGGTAGCATGAGACATCTACATCTGGTCAACCAAGTCACTTTGCTGGTCAATCAAACTAATGCATGTCAGAGGGCAATTCTGATCACCACCTATACTGGTCAGATGAATTCCCACTCATTGCATTAGTGAATGGCCCAACAAGCCTCCCATACAAAGATTTGAGACACCCTATAGTATGTAAGACTTGCTCCCAGTGCTGACAGATATGACACAGGACCTGCCAGGTAGCTGTACCATTCTGGAAGAGCATCTAAAGATCATTCAGTTTTCAGCCATGAAAAGAGTTTCAAATAGCATTAGATTCCTGTTTCTGTGTCACTGAATACAGGTACGGATCTCCATTAGTGATAATAGGACTGAGCTACCTGTCTTATAAAGATCTATGTACTACAGACAAAAGATCCCCATACCGCATGTTCTTTTGCAGCAGGAGACCTTACAATGACTGAATGACAATAAAAAAACCTACATAAAGTTAGATGAGATGAATAACAGCTTAAAAGTCTAGGCTTTTAGCCAAACAAGCTTTTCTGTGTTGTGACACTAATTTAAAGTAACTGTTTCAACAACCTGAAAAGTTTAGATTCAAATTCTCAAGAGAAAAAGAGATTTGGGGAACAGGGAGAGGATTGTTGTTTCTTCCAATTATTGCACACGGAAAAAACATTAAACCAATGACTTTTCATTTAGTCTTGAGTTAAGGAATAATGAAAGTAAGTAATTCATTGAGAGACTGGGAGACAGTTCACAAAGCACAGAACTGCTGGAAAAGTATATTGTGAGAGCATTTACCAAGATTGTGAGGCTCCTACTCAGAAAATCACATCATGGTGATCTTCCTATTTAACCTCTTTGCTAGTGAAGAGGGGTATGCAATAACCATAGAATTTGTATAATTTCAGAGTATCTGTTTGTTCCAAAAATGAGACAAAATATGGGGAGAAAAAAAAAAAAAAAGAAGGATAAAAATGTTTTTACTGTATTTTGGAAATATATATATATATATATATATATATACAACATAGGAGTCAGAGATAGAATATTTGTTTGTTTGCTTGTTTGTTTTTAACTGACACTAGTTTGATCATGTGTTGAAAAACCTAATTACAAGGAAACACTCTGAACTAAAAGGGTGTAAGTAAGATTTGAGAAGAATTCATCTGGTTCAAGATATACTCATTGAAAAGTGGAGCAATAAAGTTAAGAATTGGCCCCTGTGTCACCAAATGACACTGTGTATTCAGGGCAAAGTTGAATATAACTCCACTTGTGCTCCTGACATAATATAAAATTTTGTGCTGGTGTAACCGAAAGCAGAATTGATTGCATTTTCTCTCAGGAATCCAGTCTAGAAAAGAACCTCCTACAAACTCAGGGCTGATCCAAGTTAATCACAAGTCACAATGGATAGAGAAAGCAATAAGCAAAGCTCCGGATGAAGGAGGGAGAGAGGCAGCAGATGAAACCTAGACTAGTATTATCCCACCCTAGAGAGCTCTGCACATCTAGCTGCTGATTGCAAGTATTTGTATCAAGGATTACATTTCTTACTACATGCTCGTTCACTTTAGTCACTCCATCTGAGTGCTTCACCTGGGGGGAGTGGTTGATTATTCAGGAAATATGGCTGCTTCGCTTTTCCAGATTAATGCAAGGGTGATGTGGCCCAGCAGTGCACCTGGCTCATGGATCTGTAAAATGCTTTTGAAATCCCACCGAGCGAAATGAGCCATGGAAGTGTCCATTACCTTCACTGAGCGTATAAGCAAACAGGTATGAAGTTGTGAATTTTTGGAAACTCACTAACAGCTGAAGCCTGATGCCTGTAGCTGTTTCAATGGAAAGCCAATTTGTTCTGCTTTTATATAGAATTTAGAAGTGATATTAGGCAACTCTGGCCAATTCATGCACTTCTTTTTACATGTTTCATGCACAGTATCAGCAGGTATTTTCCTGTACTGATTCTTCAATCAAATGACTAAAAATGGTTAGTACCAATAATTGATGCAATGATCAGTGAATCCTCCTTTGTCATTAATGTATGAATACCAAGCTGTTTCTTTAAAAATAGTACGAAATCTCTGAAAATCTCTCTTTTTCTTTTTCTGTCTTTTAATAATATGGAGAGCTTCAAGCCCGTGTTCCCAAATCACGCCCTGATGAAATGCCAAGGTCTGGTTTCACCATGCATATGATTCTCATTTAGGAGACACATATTTAGATGAATCAACGTCAAAGGCTCATTTAAACACAGCAATTCTGCAATGAGCTAATAACTCATGCACAACAAGGTATTTCTTTTGCTAGCTCTAAACAAATTATGAATGTTAAATAAACATCATCTTCTTGCTTAAACTAGTCAGATGCAGAGGAAGCAACCGGCTGCTTTTAATAAAAATATTGTGTAAAATGAGAGAGTCACAGATGGTAAGGTCTATTTTTTTGTTTTCTAAAGGGTGATTTTAATTTTGATTGAAGCTTCGTAATTTCTTTTCTTATTTGATTTCCCTAAAGCAATGTTCCAGCAAACATAGTTTTCCCAGTTTGAATACTTAGGCTGTGCTGAGATGAAATTCTCATCTGGAAGAGTTTTTCAGTCATTCATATAAGATGTGATCCAGTGCCCATCAAAGTCAATAGGATTCTTTCTACCCATTCCAATAGGCTTTGGATGAAGTCTCTGGGGTTTGATCTAAAGCCCAGAGAAATTACATAGAGATCTTCACGCACTTAAGAGAAGGTGGTTGAGACTCCTTCATTCTGCCCTGCTGGAGTATTTTCTGATGGAAGTTTCACCCAAATAAAGCATTTGATTTAATGGAAAATTATGTTTAAAATGTCTCGGCTTTTGAACAATAAGAAAAAAGTTGTTTTCATATCAAGTTTTGTAGTTTTTTATCCATCTATATATCCGTCTATTTATCTTTTAACCTTCTGAGGACAGAAGAGGGAAGAAATTAAAGAAAACAGCATCTTTTTTTTTTGTTGTTGTTGTTCAGTTTCAAAAACCAAGAAAATAAACCACTGAACCAAAATACTGATTTTCACAGTTCTTTATTTTATTTAAAACTAATTTACAGCAGGAGATGACAAACAAGTATCAAGCACATAGAAAGTAAAGATCATATGTAAAGCACATAGAAAGAAAGAAGATCATTTTTATTTTAGACATTAAAGAGTTCTTTTTCAAACTGTAAATTAAGGTCTAGCAAATCTCTAGTGATGTCATTTTAAACTTGTATAGCTTTTCCCAAACCATACTCTTGATCATACCTGATCATTATTTTAGATGTAGCATTAAGGAGAAATGGTAGTGAAGTACATATCAAGGACTGCAACTGCACTCATTGCAATATTTTAAAATAAAGTTGAAAAATGCTGCTGTATGATTTTTTTTGGGGGGGAAACATATCAAAGTGATTAAATTTCTCTTTTGAAAAGGAAAATTAAAAGAAATAAAAAAAAAAAAAGAAAAAAGAAAAGAAAGATACAACAACAAAAAATCCTCTTTAGTCAAATAAGATTTTTATCTGATAAACAATAAAAATATTTATCAAAGTTTTTTGAGTTTATTGAAATGAAATCCCAAAGCTCTTTCAGATGTTGACATAAGCTTTTTTTTTTTTTCTTCTCAAAAAAAAAAAATGTTTTAAGACAAATTTTGAGATTCCTTTTTAAGATAAAAAATGAAGTTTGTTACCGTAGAATTTAAATTCCTGTTTCAGTTTAGGAAACTTATTTTAGTTTATACCTTTCCTAAGCTATAAACTGGAATTGGATATGAAATGTAACCCTGACAATGAGTTTAAGCCCTATAATGCATCATACCAGTGTGATGCAGAATGCCTTTTTGTACATCATGGATATTCAACTTCACCTCTCCATAAAACTGAAGGATAAAAGAAACTTTCTTTAGAAAAAATAAAAGAGTAAAACAATTACCAAAACAAACAAACAAAGAAAACCAAAAAGCAACCAAACCAAACAAAAAATCTCACTAGGATTACACGTGATGAAGTTGATGAAAATAGGTTTTGGGCACATCTCATTAAATCTAGAGACTCCTGACACTGACTTGAGGGATGTATGGAAGCTAAACTGTTGGAGTTTTGGACCAGGATGATTGCTGCCTCCCTGTTCCTGGTGATGTAGAGAGGAAGAAATGCCAGAGCAGCACTGCTGATCCTCCGTCACATCACCATTAACCTGAAATATTCAAATCTCTTCTCCTTCATGTTGGACTAGATGGTTTTAGAGGTCTTTTCCAACCTGAATGTTTCTATGATTCTGTGATTCTGGCTCAGCAGTACTGTGTGCCTGGTCCTTTAGACCACAGGGTCCCACGTACCCATGTACCAACCAACTGCTCCTCTTTGTACTCTTGGCTATAAAAGCATTTTTTTGCTTGTGCTTTCCAGGCAACAGTATACATTTAGCAGACCTTTGATCTTGACTTCACACTGCTCTTGGTGTGACTTGAACGAGGTGAGAGTGGGGCTGTCTTTAAGACTGCTCTGTTGTTATGAGGGTTTATTCTGCTGGGCTACTGGAAAGCGATAGCTGTCCAAGTCTCTAGATGGAAGATAAATGGAGATAAGGAGAGCAGATTGCATTTATCACTTTTCTAGTCTGAGGTAATATGTGGGCTCTCTAACTTCAGCTAAAGGAAAATAAGCTTGTAGCAGTGATGCTGAAGGAATAAATCCACCACCCTAGATCAAATACAATAAGGTTTCTCACTGTAACACACACAAAAAAATGTGAAACAAATTCTAGCCTTTTGAGAGGAAAAAAAAAAATTTGCATATTTTAAGAAATAAAGCACCATTTTTAAAAGTCGGCTTTTTATTTTGCATTTAATTTATGATTGTGTTTCAAGTTGCCACCTAAAGAAATGGCAATTAGTAAACTACTTGCTGTTTGTCTGAGAGAAAAAAAAAATAAAAAAATAAAATATGAAGTTATAAAGCTAAAATATAGAAGAATAGAAGAACCATATTTTATTAAAAATGAAATTAAATAGATATATATGCATTTTAAGACACAAAAAAATGCTTTGCCCTTGCAAGAAACATTGGCCGGGAGCAAAAAAAATCTTGATGAAACATATTGAAATAGCTTCAGTAATAAAGACATGTGCTTCTATTGGAGTATACATTATTGTTCTTTTACAGAATATTTAATGGTCCCAAATGACACAGAGGAGGCCTTGCTCTGCTGGAGCCTAGATCTTTCATATCAGAAAAGAGATCCCACCCAGAATCAGTGCATTAGTAGCTGAAAGAAAGACATCAATGAGAAACAGGCTCTGATCAGGATATTAGTAACCAGACAGAGTGAGCAATGGGGAACCCAGAGGAGATGCCCACCCTTAAGAGCTCAGACAGAAAAAATGTGCGTCCTAAATTTTATTCCCATGAAGACTCATCAAGATAGTCTGGAAGCCAATGTGTATGAAACTGAAATGTCCTGTCTCCCTTCCTGCCTTCGTAGTTAGTCTGAGCATAATTTTCTGTCTTGTTATTTATGGCTTTTGGTAATGTAGTGAGAAGTGAGCACAGGGGCAGGAAGGGCACTTCCCCTGCTCACTGCTTCTGATTGTTCAGAGGTGCCACTCCCAGTGGTATTAATCAGAGCAAGACCATCAGAGCTTAGCTCTGGCTCCAAGTGAAGCAAGATCCTGCTCTGTTGCCTGGAAAACATCTGCTGGGGTGGAGAGAAGGAACAACAAACACAAGAGAGAGGAGGGAGACCTGGGACATGGAGGACGGTAAAAAGCTACAGTTGGTAAAAAGCTACAGACCTTTCAAGGTCTGATTCAAAGCCCCCACTGAGTCAGTGACTCTATTGACTGAAGTCAGAAAGCTTTGGACCAAACTCAGGAAGGATGTTTTAATCTTTCCAGTGCTAGGATTTTTAACCTGTGGATTGCAAATCTGTAGTGTGTTATCATCTGGAATTGTTAACTAACAAATTTAAATCAAACATCTCAAAAGGAGGCTTAAGTTTAGTAAAGGATGTGGGAGGTTAACTCCACATGAAAGCCTTAGAGATCAGTAAAACAGAAAAAGCAGACCACCATCACAGAGCATTTCACTGTCTTCCCTGCATTGCTTCTCTACTACATTACCACTGGGAGCTTGCTTACAACCCATTACCTCAGAAGGCCAGTAGAAGAAACTTGTCATGACTTGTGAAAAGAAAAAGAAAACATTCCCAGAAATTTGGATGGAGATTTACCTTCTTGAGTCTTAATTCAGCCAAGAACTACACTAACACAACTACAACTTTAGCCTATACAAGGAAGTGTCAATGGACAAAACCATGCAAACAAGCAGACAAACAAGACTGTGAGAGGATACCAGAATATGGATCAGCTCCATTACAATGCAGGACTAGTTACCAATTTTTCTATGGAGCTTTGGATACTGTAGTCAGGATATAAAGACATATGTAGAACACACATAGACATACCAGAACACGGCCTAAGAAACAATAGTACTATCTACACAGTTACTTTATTTGGCTTAAAGCTGAATTTTCTGGATGGTCTGTCCACATGAATGCTCTTGAGTCAAAGTGACCAAAGCAGGACTGTTTCAGGGATCATTTAAAAGCAGTATTTAAGCTTTTGTGTGTGCTTTGGGAATGCTCTGTGTATGCCTTCAGGCTGGCCCATGATATAAGCCTCTATTTATCCCATCTGCTCTTGCAATATTGTCTTATGACAGATGTAAGGGAGATGGGGAGCTTTGGTGTTTCCCAGAAGTACCAAGTATTCTAGAGGGAACAGGGACTCAGTTTTTCTGCTCTATAAGGCAGAAGCTCACAGGCATACTCTGAATTTCAGGCTGTTTTCCTAAACTAACTCCTTCATCAGCACAAGAAAATCTCAATTCTCTTTTTATGATAGTTTGAAGATAAAGATAATTAACTTTTTATCCTTGCATTACTTAGTGGCATGGTTATTACGTCAGGAAGGCACAATTAAATTCTTATTAACATACTAAGAAGCAGAGGAGATTATAATACAGCAATCCTATAGTTGGAACCACATTTTACGTCTTTGCTTTTCAGAACTGCTTGTAGAGATATAGCAGGCTTGGAGTCAGTGAGGTTTCTCAGCACCATGATCCAGACAGACTTACTGGGGTCTAAATAGATGAAGCCACATCTGAACAGGAGTTCTTGTGACAAAATTTTCACAGAATGGAGGTGCTTCCATTATGGAAGTGCTGTTGTAAAGATCAGCTGTCAATTCCTATGCCACATAAGCTTCATTAGGAAAGGAGAGTCTATGGGAACAGTTCCTGTGTTAAAACCTTGTTCTGGCATAGGTTTACATCTCTGTGTATTTAGGTTTATGTGGCAATGGTTTGATAGCAGAGGGGCTACAGGGGTGGCCTCTCTGAGCTGAGCCCAGCAGTTGCCCCATGTCAGATCAGAGCCAGCTCCAGCCCACCCCAAAAGGGACCAGCCTCTGGCCAGAACCAAGCCAGAAGTTCCACTGCGGTCCGTGGAGAGGTCCCTGGTGGAGCAGGCTGTCCCCCTGCAGCCCATGGGTCCCACATGGAGCAGATCTCCACGCTGCAGCCCCCCCATGGGTGGAGGAGCCCCCGGTGGAGCAGGTGGATGTGGCCTGGAGGAGGCTGCGGCCCATGGAGAGCCCCCGCAGGAGCAGGCCCCGGGCCGGAGCTGCAACCCGTGGAGAGGAGCCCACACAGGAGTAGGGGGTCTGGGGGGAGCTGCCGCCCGTGGGGGACCCGTGCTGGAGCAGTTTGCTCCTGGGGGATGGACCCCGTGGTAGGGAGCCATGTAGGAGCAGTTCTTGAAGAGCTGCTGCCTGTGGGCAGCCCCCGCAGGCTCAGTTCAGGAAGGACGGCATCCTGTGGGAGGGACCCCGTGTGGAGCAGGGGCAGAGAGTGTTAGGGACTGGCTGCAGTCCCCATTTCTCATTCCCCTGCGCTGCTCAGGGGGGAGGAGGTAGAAAAGGGTAAATGGAGGAAGATGTTTTTATTTTACTTTTAGTTCTCACTGCTCTAGTCAGTTAGCAGTAGGCAATAAATTGCATTAATCTCCCTTATGCTGAGTCTGTGTTGCCTGTGATGGTAATTGATGACTGATCTCTCTATCCTTAATCTCACCCCACGAGCTGCTTTTTTCCTCCTATTTTCTCCCCCTGTTTTGTTCAGGAGGGGGACTGACCAAGCAATGTAGTGGTGCTTCACAGCCTAGTGATATTAAACCTTCACATCGTTGCAGGTGGAGATCATTCTCCCACTTCACATCTCCTTTAACGAGCCTGTAGGAGAGAATCAGACGGAATTTTGATAGCGTATGTCTATCTTTTAAAAATCTCTGGCAAATACAAATGGTTTACAGCTAGGTATGCAGATGTCTGCATACTGCAAGGTGAGCACTGAAGACCTCGTGAGACCTCTAAGCAATGCTACTGTGACCATACCATACAGTCCAAGGCAAGTTTGCACTGGATGAACTTTGAACGAAAGCAATTATACTGATGCCAATTCTCAGCTCATTCAATCTGAATTGTCCTGGCATTGCCTGATAGAAACATACCTGGATTTATATGCCAAAAATCTTTGGAAGGAATTTACTGGGGAAGTTACAAACTACTGAAGTCACATAGATTCCTGCAGTTCAGCTTTCTTATAGCCACTGACAGATGGCCAGACAAATGAGATTGGGAATCAAAATTCCCTGTACAGTTAAAGAATGCTGGTAGATGCCATGAACTTGCTACTATTGGACTTTGGTGTAAGGGACAAATTATTGTACCAACAATTTTCAGGCATTAATATTATTTTTGTCATGTCTGTGGCAAGTTTATGCAATCTGCAATGCTTGTGTGTTCATCCTCTTGCAATACTTTCTGAATCTTTTGGTCAACTACCATCAAATTTGACAGAAGGCAGGGATCTAAGGTTCTTACAAGTATGATGAAAAATTGGAGTTAGGAAAGTGAACCTACCAGTGCCTTAAACAAGACAAAGTGTGAACTTGTCCCATATTAAACACCAAGAAAACCACAAAGGCAGAGGATAATACAAAATCCCTAATTTCAGGATTTCTTTTAACCTGAACTCATGCTTTATTAGACACCAAAGATTTCAGCAAAAAGGCCTTCTGCTAAAGGAAACAAAACTTCATCTGTTTCATCACTCAAGTCTTATTAATTCTCTGGCTAGCAATATTAATTCTGCTTTTTCCTTTCCCTGTTTCTCTTCACAAGTATTGTTTGGCTCTGCAACTTTGTGTTTGATCACTCTCCCCTTTCCCATTTCCAGAGTATCCTTGAATAACAGGTCTTTGAACAGCCCTCCATGAAGCAATTGCCCACGTACTTTGGACTTTTCTGTTCCAAATGGATTAGAGCCAGTTTTATATTAAATCAAGTGCCTTTTAGGATTTCCCCCAACTGTTCTGTACTTCTGGAAAGCTATTTCTTGTCAGAAGCCCATGGACTGTGATCATTCCATGCTTCAAGTTTTCTCATACAGTTTCCTGAAGAGTCATATGGACCATGAACCGAAACCAGTTACTGTGCTGATGGACATCTGGTTGGAGTTGATACACTTAACGCTGCCTTCTTAGTACACTGAATTGAAGCACAACACAGTCATGATTCTCACACAACCAGGCCCATAAGGGCCTCTTAACTTTTTTTTTTTTTTTTTTTTCCTTTAAAACTTAAAATCAAATGAATGGCTTTTGAGAGATACTTTTAGGAAAATATTTTCACTTTTAACCAGAAACATTTTTTATTTTTATTTTTTTTTACTGTTGACAACAAATTGTGGTTTTCAAAAGCCAAAACTCTTTTAAAATTGAGATTTTTGTCTTTTTCCTTAATAAAATTAAAATGATTCCTAAACAGAGACCCATAGCCAAGTGAAACCAGCCCAGAGGTCTATTTCCATGTTCCATGGCCAGCAGCGAATAGCCATTATTAAACCATGTAAATGGTGAGGTTTGGGGTAGTCTACCTGCTGACAGAAGAATGTCTCACCACTACAGACCACTGCAAGTGGACTGATGTGTGTGTTAGAAAATGGTTTATAAAGAACTGTGTGCAAAAGCAGAGAAACTAGATGGGAGGTAGATCCTTCGTCCAGAGTTTCCATATCTAGCCCTCTACCTGCTGCAGTTAATCCAAGCTGAGGCAATGAGCATCACGGGACTGAAATACCTTTCTCTCGGTGTTCCCATTGGCATTAGCTTTGGAAAACAGTCAGACCATCACACAGGGAGGTAACATACCAGCAGTCATCCCTTGTGCTAATAGGGGACTAAGCTTTCTCCAACCAGTCCAACCTACCTTCAGTAACACAGGATAAATCTGCTTTCCAGTGCTTTTTGGCTCTTCCCTCTGCAACCACAGTCACTGGATAGATGGTTGAATGACTTACTCTTTATCCCTGAAAATAAAAATAAATCTCCTATATGTGTGTGTGTGCATGTAATCTTCCCTTTATAGCACTGCCTGAAGGCTAGCTCTGTCAGGCTTGAAGTCTTTAAGAAAATCATTTCTAGGATTTGAAGCCACCCCACTCCTGCTCACTGGGGTGTAGCAGACAACTGCTCTGATCTCATATTTCACTTTGCCTGGATTACATGTGGTATGAGTTCAGTAAGAAGGATCACACAAGTTCAGCAGTGTATTATGTTAGTTCAGCAGTGTATTATGTTATGTGCCAGACTTTAGGCTCTCTATTAGTTCATGTCATGGCGAACCAGTGATCTTAGTCCACTCCCAGTTATACTTGTGGAGCATCCCTGGATGAACATCACTCTTTAAAAAGGACAGTACAGGTGAGAAATATTGGGTTTATCTTACCAGTAATTGTTACATAGATTTATTTTATTTTATTTTATTTTATTTTATTTTATTTTATTTTATTTTATTTTATTTTATTTTATTTTATTTTATTTTATTTTATTTTATTTTATTTTATTTTTTCTTGAAAGAGATTATGTCTACGTGGCACACAGCCATGCAGCTCACAACAAGCACAGGGTCATCCTTAGGGCCCCATGTTTATGGAGCCCCTGTTGACTCAGCCCAGCCAAATATTTCCCCCTACCATTTTACCACACCTGCAATGACTGCCTGGGCAACTTCTTTTCCAGAAGGCATAAAACATACCTTTCTTTGACTTATACTATGGTTAAAAGATATTTGTGGGCAGCTACTGGAGCCTGGTACATTACTGCTGTATGAGGGCAAGGTTTATGGATCCTGTTCCTGTTCCAAAGCATCCTGTGGTGGAGCTCAGCTTGGGCAGGATTTGCTCCTCCTGGCAAGGACATGGAGCACATGGAGAAACATGTGATAGCAGACAAGTCATTACAGGAATGATTTTGTTGCTATCCAGATAATGTTAAACTCCCAGGCTTGGATGCCAACAGCATGAGGACTTAGTTCTGCACATCAATACAAACAGACCATAAGGCCTATTTTACTATTTATTTTTTTTTTGTTGGTAGGAAAAAGGCTGAAATCAAATGAACAGTTTCCTCATGTGCTGTAGCTCTCTGTGACTCTGTACATCACCCTGACTGCAGGTAGGGGACCTGTGACATCTGCATCTCACAAGAGGGTGCTGGTTTGTGCCTGCTGAAGACCTTACTATATCTCAGCAACTACGAAAGCAACCCTACCTTCTTCCAAAAATAACATACTCACACACTGACACACAACAGCCTAGGAGTTCTCTTGAATGGTTTGAATTTCCTGGCCATGTCTGAAGTGTGTTTCATTAGTAGGCTCCCTCTATAGCCCATTTTATTCTGATTCACAGGTGGTAGGAAGACCCAGACTTGCTCCCTTCCCTCTCCCTTACTAAGTCTTAACATTAGGAGACAAAAGATCTAGTAAGGTCAGGTGTGTGGGTGTAAGACAACAACAGAAATAAGAGAAACAAAAGTGAAACACAGTTTGAATATGCACTTTACAGGGCTGTTTCCCTGGAGCTTTTAATACCCCTTTTCCAGAATCCCTTCAGCATTTTCACGCTGTAGAAAGAAAGCTCCAGAGTGAAACCCCAAGTTAGAGATGACCCCATAGCACTAAAGAACTTCCTTTCTGTTTGACCTCTTTCTGTGGAGCTACATATTACGCACAGATGAAAATGCCTGGGATGGCTCTAGTTGGAGCCAAGAATGCTGGACACTTAAAAGTAATTTCCCGTCCCTGTTTCACACCTAATCAGGCCAGGGGTGTGTGTGAACTATGTAAATGTTGTTGATGGCACTTTGCTTTTCCAGCTGCAAACAGACTGGCTCCTACTGCTTGAACTAAGGGCGATCTGGTGTGGTTGTTGAGACAGATTCCTTATCCTTGGCCTGGTGTGGACACAACAGGGTACCCACACATATCCTTTTCCCCTCACCCTGATATTCACTTGGTAGACTTTCCCAGGTCTCCTCCCATAGTGACATGTAGCTCTTTAAAAGATAAAAAACGGCTTTAAAGACACATTGTGTAAGAGACCACCTTACTACCTGCCTTGTCAGAGAATTATATTTTGCTTACTGGTAGATGAGAGCTGTGACTTGGGTCCACACAAATTTATCCTATAAGGTATTTTGAATAATGTAATGAAATAATAGGAGATTAAATCCAATTTCATGGGGGGAGGAGGGGTGAAAGGAGAGTTGGGAGAGTCTGAGGGAAAGAGGGAAAGGGGCAGGAACAGAAAGGAAGAAAGGATTGTATTTTGAGAGGTAGTTCCATACCTGTCTTGCCATTGATTTTTTATGGATACCACAGGCAATGGATTTAGAGATGAATGGCCAAGATTTTTTTTCAGTGAGGGTTTATCTCCTTCATAAACTATTGAAAAATACTTTTTCTAAATAATCTAAGTGCAAAATCTAGGAAGCATCTGAGACCTAGACAGCACACAAAGTTAGGTACATCTGAACAGTTGCCTAAACAGATATGCTGTGCGAGGGGATGACTAAACTTCAATCTTGGTATGTTACCTGTAAAGGTAAGGGTGAGTCTGGGATTTCTGGTGCTGTATTTCTTTGGCTTTGGATTGGCGTTTGGACTTTTCCCTGCCATATCCAGGGAGAAACAGTCCCACCAATTAAATGTGGATAAACTAATGATAGGGGAAAGAAAAAGGGAAAAGAAAGAAAAGAAAGAAAAGAAAGAAAGAAAAGAAAGAAAGAAAGAAAGAAAGAAAGAAAAGAAAGAAAAGAAAGAAAGAAAGAAAGAAAGAAAGAAAGAAAGAAAGAAAGAAAGAAAGAAAGAAAGAAAGAAAGAAAGAAAGAAAGAAAGAAAGAAAGAAAGAAAGAAAGAAAGAAAGAAAGAAAGAAAGAAAGAAAGAAAGAAAGAAAGAAAGAAAGAAAGAAAGAAAGAAAGAAAGAAAGAAAGAAAGAAAGAAAGAAAGAAAGAAAGAAAGAAAGAAAGAAAGAAAGAAAGAAAGAAAGAAAGAAAGAAAGAAAGAAAGAAAGAAGGAAGGAAGGAAGGAAGGAAGGAAGGAAGGAAGGAAGGAAGGAAGGAAGGAAGGAAGGAAGGAAGGAAGGAAGGAAGGAAGGAAGGAAGGAAGGAAGGAAGGAAGCAGAGTACCAGAGATTAAATGTTTTGGCCACTGAATGTTGTGGGACTAGAGTAAAAGTCTTCTAAACTGTTGATAAGTTGTGGAATACTGCTTGAGTCCTTGAGAAATATTCTTCAGGATGTTTTTACTATCACTTAGTCATTTAGGAGGCTAACTTGGATACTGGATTGCTAAGGAAACATAGATGAAGCCCATCCATACACTATGAAATTTTGCCTCCAGCCATGACTTTGAGTGTCTGTTTCCACTGGAAGCTTGACAAATGCATCTCTAAAAATACCCTTTACTCCCTGACTACTTGTTGGGATAACCAAAGTATCAAGGGTGGAGTAGACCACACATTAGCTTAAAACTTCTACCATGAGGCTTTTTTTTACACTGCAGAGTCCCATCATCCATTTGTTTTCCAAAATAACATATATCTTGAGGCAGTTGGTACCATTCTGCACCCTCCTTTACTTTTGTTGGCAAGTTATGCTAGGCATCATTCTTCGAAGCTATCTTCTGGCCTCTCTATTTTAAAAGAAATTACTCTTCCATCATGAGACGCAACCCTTCCTTCCTCTGTTGACTGAGATTGTTGGAGCTAATGACTTCCTTCGGTGAGTAAGCTTAAAGAATGTCATAGGACTGCTGCTTGTATTTTACGCAATACCTTGCATTTAGAAATTTCACAGTAATTGATGCTCAGCTCTGAAAGTTTGAATAGCCATTTTTATCTTGCAATTGAAATAGACTAAACCAGAATGGAAAACTCCTTTAAATGCTCATTGTAAAATAATAATAATAACAATAACAATAATAACAATAACAATAATAATAATAAAATAAAATAAAATGTTATCTACAACTATTGCCTCTTGTGCTGGCCCCAGTTCTTGCAGTCAATAGTACAGCTTTGCCAGGTGTGAGTTCCTCTCTCTCTCGCTTTCTTGATGGCTCTTAGACTGTGGCATATTGTTGAATTCTGTCTCTGTTCTTTCTTCACCTCTTTCTAATTCCCTGTTGAACTGTGAGGGGCAAGAAGCCAGCACCTGGCTGCAGTTTGGACTCCTTATAGTCATACTCCTTGCATGAACTAGAGCGGCCCTTAGGCTAGTTTAGTTTGGCAGAAACAGGCTGGCCTTATCAAGAGGTAATACCAACTTCAATCCATTTTCACACACAGAATGCTCTGACTTGTGGACGTGATGTTTATCAGCAGTCCCCCAAAACCTGACTTAAAGTATTTTTCTGCAGCACCGAAGACCGAGCAAATGAGGACAGTGTTAGCTCAACACCTTAGCTTTAAACTTTTTTCTGAATTGTAACTCCTTTGCATGTTTTGATTTTTGGCAGGTGTTCAGAGTCTTCATAGTGACTTTAAAAGTAGTGGCAACAGAAAGGGCACAAGATCCCCCATTTCCTCAGACTAGGCTTCAGGAACTCTGTCATCAGACATAGTGCCCATCCACCAATGACTTAAACATTCATCAGAAAAAAAATGCTGCCTCCTGCAGTCACTCTCAGCTCAATTTTCTTGTAAATCCTTCGTGGATGTCCAAGACAGCTGTTGACTCCTAGGGATATTCTTGCTTGCTCTGCTCTGAAGGGACACGAAACCAGCAAACAGTGGCAAGAAATATGAAATCACAGCCAGAACCTTTGAAATATTACAGAAAGCAGACTGCTGAAGCTGAAAGACTACATTTCCACCATGCAATAGTAAACATCAGCATAACTGAGGTTCAAGAACAATCCAAGGACTGATGTATTATTTTTAAGGGAGCTTTTGCTTCTGTTTGTGCAATTATTTGAAATGAACAAGTTACCCTTGGGAAACAGTGTACACTTGATTTAGAGATTTGTTTAAATGGAGTCTATCCAATTCCACCCCCAAGTTTTAGGCAGAAAGATGGTTATTTGTATGCAGTGGTGTATATATCTAAATGTGCATGGCTGCACAGATTTCAAGGTCCCGAAGATCCACTATAACCTACTTTGCTGACCTCCTAATTCACATTGGCCCGACACTTTCTTTATACTGAACAATAGCTATAATTTTTGTTCTAATATTGCAAGATATGTTTTTCATTTTAAATTAGGATGAGAAGACTAGTTCCTCTTTCTTTAACTAAATGGAAATGCATCTGTCAAAATGTTTTCCTTCAACTTTTTTTTTTTTTTACTTTTTTAACTGAAAATGAAATATTTCAGCATTGCTTGAAACTGGAATGTTTCACTTGGATTTACTGATCTGACCGGAAGTATTTTATTTGACATTGGTTCAATGATAATCTGTACTTTTTTTTCACATTGCCACTTGGAAACTGCTGTAGTCCCAAGACTGCTGGTGTCGTTATCACCTTTGGTACAGGTTTTATGGCTGCATTGTCCTTCCCATAATTCCATAAAGGCACTGTGCTACCTCCATCCTTGTGCATTTTCAAAATTGAGCAGTTTTATTCTAGCCTTAAAGTTCACCCCAAAAAGAAGTTATCCTTTGAAAAAACTGCTGGATGAGATACCACAAGAGATCTCTTCCAATATAAACTTTCCCATGATTCTGCAATTAAAGGTCTGTGTAAGAGTACTGTATTTGCTCCTTCTACAGATCTGATAAATCTAATTTACAGACTTTGATCCCATAATTGAGCTTCGCTAAGAGTATTCACATGTACAGATGCTTCTTTTGTTACACTCACACTTTCTAGCTGTACTTGTTCTGTACTTCTGCTGGAAGGCATCAGTTCATGCTTCAGGAATGAGTACTTGAGACATGTCGCATACAGCTCCTGTTAGATTGACACAAGATGGTTTTTGCTGGCCCTAAAACACATGCAGGGTGTGCATGCTAAGAATGATGGAACCCCATTGTCTCCCAATTTCTGTTCTGTGCTTCTCTCCCTCTCTTTCCTTCTTTCTCCTCAGTCATCTGGACATTTCAGTAGGGTATAGGAAAAGAGCAATCCCATAACTCCCCCTGCTGCTGATGCCAAGTTTGCACCTATGAATCTGGCAAGAATGTGGCTGGATGATGTTGAGCCAGAGCTTTCTCTCTGGAGAATTTCCCAAAGTAATTCCATCTAATGGAACAAAAGCTCCAGAAAAATACCGTGTTTCTTATAAAACAGATGTTTTAATGCCTTGCCAGTGCCTAATAAATGGCAATGTATTCACACTGTCAAGGCTGTAAACTTAATAAATTACATTTAATACTGATATAAATACAGAAAACCACACTGAAACTAGATGAGAAAATTAATTGTGTCTTACATAAGAACAAAATGCTGGTATGGGCTTTCACCCAGGCACGCATGGGTGTGTATCTGTATAGATCTGTATATACAAGTGAATGTTACCAATTAGCTTAACAGTTCTGGGTTACTCAGTCAAGACTCACCTGCAAAAAGAACAACAAAACAAAGCAAAACAGAGTTAGTAATGTCTGGAAGATTGGGTCGTGTTTTGCAAATCACCTTAACATTGACAAATAGTTTCTACAATTCATCACATTCTTTTTAGCTTAAGTGTTTGTATTGCAGAAGTAAAACAAGGACAAAAATATTTTAGGGTAAGTCTGATGGAGAAAAAAAATGGGGGAGGGGGAGGGGGGTGCTCATTCATAGCCAGTACTTTGAGGGAGTCAATACTGATTGACTTCCTAAACACTTCTAAGTCCTGGCTCCTGAGACTAAATTCTTGAGACTGCTTCTCCATTATTTTGTGGTGTGTATACAAAGAAATAACAGTGACTGATAAAAATGGCTATTGTTCTGCCCAGCCTTTGACACTCCTGTTTGACGCTCATTTTACATGGTCAGAGTCTCATCACTGAAGTTTATTCAACCTCAAGATTAGACCAAGAGAAAGAGATCAATAAGCAGTACATTTTATTTATTTGTTTGTTTTATTTTTCATGCTGGAGCATGCTTGCTCCTGGTTATGTACATGGGATGGTGATAAATTATATTTACAGTTCTCTCTGGTGCCTCCTGTGGTCACGGTGAAATTTGGGGATGATCTGTTTTAACAGCCACCTCTGCAAGCAGACTAAACCTTTTCAGAGTCCAAGAAATTCTTTCTCATTGATTTCAGCACAATTTGGATGAGATGTTTCACATTTATGGGCCTAATTTTCTGCTGTTATTGATACCTTGGCAAAGTGTGTACCTAGATCTGTCTTTGTGGCCTGGGGGATATTTTATACCTGTTTGCTCTTGTTTAAAACCTCATAACAGCTGTGAGGCCATAAAAAATCAACTTCATCCAAAGTAAAAACTGGAATGCTGAAACTCAGCAACAGTTGTATAAGGGAGTAGAACATAGATCTTCCCTTTTGTCCCAAGACTTTGTGAGTACCAGTAACTCAGCATTTTCTTTGTCAAGGGCTTCCCCCTCCCTCTTGCTTTGGAATTTCCTCTTCTTTTGCTTTTGTCCAGGAATTGTCTTCTTACCTTCAGGGTGAGATAAGGTGCAGTTAATTGTTTTAGCTTTTGCTCTTTTAAAAACCATCTATATATTTTTATTTCTTTCCCTTGATCTATGGAATACATGTTCTTTGATGTTACAAATAAACACTTCCTTGTTGCAAGGAAAGATGCTGTACTCTGGAGCCTGGTCCATGCAGCACGCTGTGAAATCTTTTCTGCTATCGAACAGACAGCACAGGTTTTCACACCGGGTGAGAATTTGGCACTGTTAATGATCAGCATCACAGACCTGCTAAATTTTTTTATGTTGCTCTACATCCTATTGTTTGCATTACATCTTTCACGTGAGCCTGAGCTAGGCTCTGCTCTTCTGTTTATGGGTCTGGATTCCTCAGTGCAGTTTTCCAAAATTGTTGAGGTTGTCAGGGACCTCTGGAGATTATCTAGCCCAACCCAACTGGAACAGTTCGGTCAGGGTCATGTCCAGTCCGCTTCTGAATACCTCTAGGGATGGTGACTCCACAGTCTCTCTGGGCAACCTGTTCCAGTGTTCAACCACCCAGAAAATCCAAAAAAAAAAAAAAAAAAAAAGTGTTTTCCTGTGTTTAAACAGAATTTCCAGTATTGTGATTTATGCCCATTGTCTCTTGCTGTCATGAGGCATTGCTGAGAAGACCCTGACTCCATCTTCTTTACTCCTCCCACATCAAGTGTTTATAAACATTGGTAAGATCCTTCTGAACTTTCTCTTCTGCAAGCTAAACAAACCCAGCTCCCCCAAGATGCTCCAATCTCCTAATTACCTTCATGGACTCTGTTGGACTGTTTCTACTGTTTCCATGCCTCTCATGTCCTGAGGAGCCCAGCACTGTACACAGCACCCCAGACCTTTCTCAGTGGTTCTGGGTAGAGGAGAAGGAGCCACTCCTTTGACTTGCTGGCAGAAGATTGATCTGTGGTGAGGGCACAGCTTTCAGGAAAGTAATTTCAAAGGGCCTATTTCTTTTCACAGATTATAAAGGAGGCTTCGGGTTGTAGCTTGGATGGAGACATTTAAAAAACATACATCTCTTTGCTCATAGGAAACTCAGCCATAAGCTCTCATGTCTCTCTTGCACAAAAAATGTTGTTGTTCACTTTGATTATCAGTTCTCTGGAGCTTCTTCCAGTGAATCTCTGCAGCACCTTACTTGACATAGCCCTCGTCTCAGTGTTGGTCTCGGGCACTGCCACACAAGGTAGTAGATGAAACTACCTCTTTCTGTTCAGGAAACCAGCTGTTTGCCATCTTTAAATAAAAGCTGTGTAACCATGTAAACAGAGCTGGGATTTTTGCTTGATTGCAGCAATATGCCCATTAGTTGTTTTTCCTATTAACCTTCCAGTGATGGAGCAAAGAGATTAGGAAATGAGCTACATGAAAGAATTCTGAATGATATTCCCTATCAGATCTGGCTGTTCTTGAGGTATGTTAGAAATGAGGTTTTCAAAAGGGGGGAAAGTTTTTCATCAGAGTCTTTTTAAACTTGGAATTCACAGATCAAAATGAATGTGTGTTTCTCCCTCTTTCTCTTTCCAAAGAGTATCTGAATAAAAGGGGACATGCTGACCTTGGAAGCTACCTCCTTCTGTTTCTGAAGGAGATGAGAGGCAGAAGAAAGAGGTTAGAAGTGCGAGTGCTTTGGGGTTTGGATGCTGAACTCTTCAGCCTTGTGTTGCAACACGTTTGCTAAACAACACAAGTGATGAAAAATAGCATTCTTCTGCTCACAGCCCCTTTATCACCCCTCATATCTGACAACAGGACTGCGAATCACAATGAGCTATTAACAACTAAATAGGATAAAGGGTGACCTGATGAATCTCATGGTGCTGGAAGAAACCTTGAAAAGCATCTGAGACTTGGCTTGGTGCTAACCGCTGCAGACAACAACATCTGTACAAAAGGATTGTGTCAAAAATAACCAATATTAAAAAAGACATTAGTTTTAAGCAAACTTAATTAATGGCAGGCTATGTTTGTTTCACTTTCCATCCTGCCTTATGATATGCCTTTATTCAAAATCCAGACAAGCTGATAGAAAGACTTTTAGTAACTGCATCGTGTGGACCCTTTGACATGTCTGGCAAACCAGACAGTGCCAACTGTGGCAAGTGTTGCATTGCCACGAGGAAAACACTGAGCACACTTTGCAGGTCTGACCAAAACAAATATGGATGGGTCAGAAACAAGGGATACAATTTGATTTAAACCAAGTTGAAAGAACTATCTTACAGACTGAAAGGAAAATGTGTGGAGCTAATAAAAGAGACTGTGGATTCCAGGTCCGATCAAAGGGACTGATGAAAAAAATATGCTCTGGATACAGTTTAGTTTCCTTAAAAAAAATAAAAAAATAAAAGTGTCTAGTGGTTTATTTTATATGTATTCTTAGATATTTCAAGTCTCACTCAACAAGTATGAGTCTCCTGAGTGCTGGAATAGGTTTATATGGAAAACTCAGACAACTCCTTTGAAATGATCTGAAACTCTTATGTTGAGGGAACTGAGTCACATGTCGGTTTCCAGCAGCGTAGGGGTCTATGTGTCAGCTCTGTGTACATGGTTGTGTTACCCACATTCCCGTGCCTAGTGTCATTTGAAACACACTTAAGGCATCAGAAACATCCGTACGGTGCTATCCTCACTGTGCTCAAAGATGGAACAAAGGAGCTGGAGCAGACTTTTATACTTCTGGAGTAGCAGCTGTAGGTTATAAGGAATACCTGGGCATTTCAACTGTCATTAGGCATCTACATGTGCGGAACTGGAATGAGACTAAGGTGTAAGGTTACAGCCAGGGAAGAACCTAGTCAAGAAAAAAATATAGGTGTCTCAACCTCAGGGACAAATCTCACCTACCCTGCTTTTGAATACTTAATAAAAGAGGTTTGTTTGTTTGTTTTAATTTGCATAATAGTGACAGTCAACCTGCATGTGAAACTGAATTTCAGGGCTCACCAGGTAGCATACTCCAGGATCTACGGGGAAACAAACCAACAAACAAACAAACAAAATTTCTTTTGTGCAAAAGTTTCAGTACAGTGCTGCTGCAATAGCAGGATGCATAGGTCGATACACACAGACAGGCTGAGTGCGTTGCAAAGACAGTCTTGTACAGCATCCTAGCCTCTTCCAACCCAAACCCAGTACTGTCACAAACCTGTACAGCAAAATACTGTCTTCCTCCAAACTCTTAATGTCTCAATTGATTAGGTACTTGCAGTTGATTAGGTACTTTTACAGTTGTAAAATTAAATGAAGAGGACAGTTCCCAAAGATTTCTTTCAGGACTGCTACTAGCAGTTTAATTGTAAAAATGAGGGAAGTAAATTAACCAAAAGTTTACTAGCACAATGGTGGAATAGGTGTCTACATATAGTTATAGACAAATACATGGAATGATAGCAAAAAGAGATAGATGCCATAAGGAAAAGGTGAAAATAAGAAGAAAGTAAGGGAAACACCCCAACATTGAAGTCTTTTTATCAGGTTTAATCTGTCTGCAGACATTGACACTCAGGGCATAAAAAATTGGAAGAGCTGCTCAACATGTTCCCAAATGACATGAAAAGCTCAGACATTTCAAAGTAGTTTCCCAGCTTCAACATGGAAACATTAAAATATGCTCATTGTATTTTTATCAAGATTTTAATGGATCTAATTTTCTATGCTCCTTTAAAAATGCTGGAAAATGTAATCTGTGGAGAATGTCAGTTATTGTTGTAGTTATTTCTTCTATAATGTTATGAAAGAAAATAAATATTAAAATCCACAAGAGAAAAACAAATAACGTTTTTATGAAGAAGGTATTCATTTTGAAATTCTATTTATATTTAAAACAATCTAGTTCAAAATACTGTACCTGCAGGTATAAATAGACTTGAAAGAGCAACAGAAAACTTAACGCAAAATTTTGTTTCCCAAAGGAATCCAGATGACCTTTGCCTGTTCTATGTATTGGACTGGGTGTCCAGGTGCTATTTTTCATTATTTGTGGTAATGAAATTTAAAATTATGTGTTGATTTTGATACCAAAAATCCAGAAGATATTACATAATCCATGGATTTGAAAGTGTTTCTGAAGCAGACAAATGGCAGAAATGTAAATAAACTATTATTATTATTATTATTATTATTATTATTATTATCATTATCATTATCATTATCATTATCATTATCATTATTATTATTATATTTTTACTTTTTCTGTTTCACCACATCTTTTCTCTTAAAAAGCAAACAAACAAACAAAATGAACAAACCTAAAACACAGAGCAAAAGTTTTACACATGATGGTCCTTTTTATACTTTTTTTCTATGTATTCTCCCTCTTTGATCCTCCTCCACCCCTTCCCCTGCACACCCTCCATGGGTTGCAGGTATCTCCTGTTTCTGCACCCTCCCTGTCCAGCATCCCCTAGCTTCACATCTTACCTGCTGCAAAGTCCAGGTTGATCTTCCTTGAAGATCCATTCTGCTTATTGTTCCCTCTTCTTTATTTCTTATCATCCCAATCCAGAGATCCTCTCTCAGACAACCTTGCTTGAATCAACATTCCCATATTCTGCTTCCTTCTTTATCAGTGAGTACAACTGACCAGGTTTGGTTCCCATCTTATCATCCCTTTGTGGCAGTCGAAAAACTCCTTAAAGGAGCAGACAGTTTCCTACATACTCTTACTGCTAGGGATGGGATCCATCTGAACAAGTTAATCATCATTTGTAATTGAGGGAGATTTAAACATGTGATTTGTCCAAAACAGAAGGCTGAATTGAGACAGATGAATCAGGCCACAGAAGCTGTAATTTTTCTCTGTTGTATCTTTAGGGAGAGCCAAGACAACAAGCTCATCTCTAGAGGTTTTCCTTGTAAAATTAGACAAGTTGAATCCCATCTTTCTTTCAGCCCCTTGTGAAAAAAAAAAAAAAAAAAAAAAAAAAAAAAAAAAAAGCATTCATGGACAAGAAGTCTTCAAAAGAAGTCTGTCATACTTGTAGTATTGTCCCTCACAGAAAACTGGAAATAACAGTAACCCTGATTTTAAAGTGACGAGAATTTAGCACTGATAAATGGCTCCACCATTTAACATGAATAAATATCTTCCCAACCCATTCATCTGGAATTTGGACAAACTTGGATTCACTCCTTAAAGGTTATTACTGTGAAATTTCTTGTTGTGATATAAAAACGGAGGTGAGTGCAGGAAAAGGATCTTAAATTATAGTCGTAATTCCCCAACTCCCCACCCCCATTTTCTTTCTCCATCTGTATAAATGAGGAAATCTGTCTGAAAAAAAGAGACTAAGTTACACAGTCCAGGATGACCTATAAAACTTATTCCACATCTTTAACAACAACAACAACAACAAAAAGGACCCTTTCCAAGCAGTTGAAAGTGGACATATTCATCCAGGTCCTGTTCCTCATGCCCTTTCTTACAAACGTCATCTCAGGAACACAGGGAGTGGATGAACTTATGTAAAGAAAATGGGTTGCAGAGTTAACCCATAGTTCCTAAGCCTTCGTTACTGGCAGAAAAACTGGAATCTCTTGATTGCACCTCTATTAATCAATTTAATAGCAATACAGTCATGCAGTTGGTTATGAGGTCACCTTAGGTTACTAGTTGAAGCACGGAATGACCTCAGGCCTTCCTAAACCGCTAAGGGGATTTTGGATAACATAATTACATGTGTTCATTACATTTTGGAGAAATTCAAGGAGGGACAGGTAAAAGGGAAAGGTGAGCTGTGCTCCTTGTCTATTCACTTTGCTCTTATCCTAATTTGTTTAAACACCTGTTGAGTAACTGAAAAGCTTTCCCGTAACTAGAACTAACATGGCAATTTTTCTCTGGAAAACAGGAAAAGAACAGCTTGGAAAACAGACAGTCAGCAGCATAAATCTTATCCATTCCAATATCTCAATGGGTGTAGTGCTCTTTGCCACTAGTATGAACTCAGAACTTTGAGTTTAATTTTAGATGTTCATTTGTATTGGGTCAGTTCATGTATAAATGCTGTGACAGAGTCCTGGCAGCAAACTGTTCTCCATGTTCTGCTAGATTAATTGTAGTCTAAGATTTTTACTGGTATAAACACAATTTGGACTTCAATGCCCTCATTTTCTGGATGTTAGCTTTCTTACCTCATTTTAAGAAATACTTTAAAATAGCTATATGAGTCTTTGTTTTATTTCATAAATGTGCAAACAGAATTTGAAAAGGTATGTATAACTTTTTAGCAAATTAGGATCTAACCTTACAGGCTTGTTCAGTTTGTTTTTAGAATAAATAAAGTAATCCCTTTGAAATCACTGTGAGGTTTCTTTGGATAAATATTTTGGGGTGTGGTCTTTTATTAGAAAATGTTTTCTACTTAGCCACCACTTCTATAAAATGAAATTTCCCTAGAAGTAGCTAGTGGGAAAGAAATATTAAAGGCTATCTTTCCAGGCTTCACTTAGATTGGGAAAGATCCTTGACACAAGCATCTCATCATTGGATTTATTTGCACTAGTGGGAAAAAGTTGGAAATATTGTCTGTTTTGATTTTTCCTGTTAATATAATTTTCCCTGTAACTACCACAGGGAGCCTACAGAAAGGTTTCTTTATCTGTTTCACATGAAGACACACAAATCTGAGGGGAAAAATATAAAACAAAGCGTGGATTAGTTTCTGTAGTATTGACTCAATATTTTCCGTTGAATTATTTTCCACTTACTATAATTTAAACTAAGCTTTAAATTTTCCACATCATTATATATTCCACCATTTGATTAATTTACTTTGTTGTGAGCACAGTGATGTATGCTTGTGGCTTGCAAAGCAAAGAAAAAAATAAAGTTCCATGTTTTCATATAGACAGATCTTAGAATTCAGATCTTA
This sequence comes from Anas platyrhynchos, assembly GCF_047663525.1. Taxonomy (NCBI): domain Eukaryota; kingdom Metazoa; phylum Chordata; class Aves; order Anseriformes; family Anatidae; genus Anas; species Anas platyrhynchos. Next base: position 157,426,840 of record NC_092588.1, read on the forward strand.
ATGTTAACATTTCTACTAATTTTGCTTGCATCTTCTGTGGGATCTATAAGCCATATCAGACTGCTTTGAGAACTACGTAATTTGAATGGTAATGCCTGCCCATGCCATACTAATGGTGTGCAAGCAGACAAAAACTGGCTGTATATGTAAGAGCAACCTGTACCGGTTCAATCTCTCCCATACAGTATGCTAAAGTACAGAAGGAAAAACCAGAAAAAATATAGAGTTACTTTCCCCCACCACACCCTCCCAGCTTTCAGCAATCGACTTTATAGACTTCCTCAGAAAATCATGTTTAAATCTCTGCTGGATTTCTCCCCTGTGATGTGGCCTAGCCCTGTTTCAATGCGTTGCTGCTTTTCCTTTCAGAACATCTGGAAGCAAGAAAAGCAAGACGTCTTTTTTTTTTTTTTTCTTTTTCTTTTTTCTGGAGGAGTGTGAAAAGGGGCTGCCTTTTGTCTCCTGATCATACTGGCCACTGCTAACCTGCCAAATGTGTTGAATTGCCAAAAAGAGTTTCAGAACCCACTTGATTTATACCTGTCTCTGTAATGCTGATCCACCTCTGTTTCCTTGTCCTTGAATTAAACTGTATTTAATTAGCAATTATGCAGTTTCAAGCAAATTGAGAATTATAAGCTTGATATCTCTGATTTTAAGAGAGTTTATGTTAAAAAAAAAAAAAAAAAAGAAAAGAAAAGAAAAAAAAAGTTCCAACTGCTTAATAATTTTAACAGCTTTAGCAAAGAAGAGTGACCAAAATAAGCATTATTCAATAAGTTTAGAAAGCTTTTACAGATTTAAGGAAATTCACAGGTTATGGTTTTACAAGGTAAACCTCCAATTTGATTATATAGCACTCTGCTTCCCAGACTCCCTTCCACATGAACTCCTAGGGATGCTTAAGCAATGTGTCAGGTCAAACTAAATTCACCTCTAAATATTCCCTTCATATCGCAGTAGGCACAATACTCTGGAGCTACCACTGAGGCTTCTAAGAAGGGGAAACACCCAGCCACGCTCAAGCAGGAGCTGTCATCCCAAATCCCCAGAGGACCACATGAGATTCATCTAATTATGATTCATTGTTCATCATGATTATCTACAAGGAACACACAGCTATACCTGAACATATGTTTCCTCTTTAAATTCAGGGAATGGTGAAACAATCCATTCGAGGCAATCTGGGGTGCAGTTCATCACTTTATGAAATTTTTATAAAAAACTGTTCAGAACTGATCAGTAAAAGCGGATATTGTTCTTTAGTAGATGTAAAGTAGCCATAGCCTTGCTGCAAGTACTCGCCTTGCAGACATGAAAAGTAGGATTTTTGCCCAGACTACCACCCCAGGTGACTATTTTGGATCCAGCAGTTCTGGATTGCCTCTGTTCCTGCCCTTTCATCTGTCTTTCAGCACTGGAACTTTCAGAGTCATTCTGGCTGGTTTGTACCTGGATCTCCAGCTAAAAAGCAAAGTGATCCCTCCTCCATTCCTTTTTCCAGGCTCTTTTCCAGAAAAAAAAAAAAAAAAAAAGACGATAGGGCTATGGAAGGATCCAACCACACACCACGAGCCATGATTACTGTTCTGTCACATATCCCAGACAACTAATCCAGTTGTCTCATCATTATCCTCTTCCATATAGGATTTATTGTCCCTCTATTATGTTCCTTATAAGGCACTTCCCCAGAAGACTTCTTCAGAACTCTTCCTTTTGTCCTTGAGTTTATTCTGCCACTTGAAAAAAGGTCATTTCATGCACTGCCCTTTTCTTCCCAGCATGTTTTCTGGTAAACTGCTTTTATCCCTCAGGTGACAATCCCCTGCAGGTTCTGGTGTAAATGCCAATGGGGTCATGCTAGAAGCAGTCTGCCATGTAGTTAGCACAACACAGTACTGTGACCTGGGACTTCAAGGGTCAACTTCCTAAACCCCATCACTTGATCAGTTTTACAGAGATCCTTACAGCTGTTTCAGTATACAAAATGGATATCTGGTATTTATCTAAGTATAGGGGGAAAAAATAATAATAATTAAAAAAAAAAAAAAAAAACACAACAAAAAACAGCAGTCTGATTCAAATCATCCTGCAGAAATGCACTGTAACATCATATGGTAATATTTTATGTAGCAAAACTACTGTAACTAGAGACTGAATTTGCTATCAGTTGGTGGCTTCTTACCAACATTTTTTCCAAAATTTTAATCAAAAGACCTAGATATACCACTCCATGTTAAAGTCTATCCCCTGTGGATATTTTCTTGATTAAGTAAAGTCATTTTTAGCTCAGCTCTTGGCAAAAGAAAAATCATCTGAAACTATCGATCACAGAGAGCTTAACAAGTTAGAAAAATGTTTGGACAAAGGCAGAAGGCAATAATAATAAATTGCATCTGGGTTGATAACCTCCTTGCCAACATCTTCAGCCAGCTGGAATCTTAAATGGCAGTGATATGAAGCTCTGTGTACTCAACAGTTACTAAAACTTAGAGCAAAACTCATGCAGAGTAAATACTGGAAAAGCAACTTCTTTGATCAATGGATTTTATTTTATTTCATTTTATTTTATTTTTTTGTCCATCAGACGGAGAATGGACATTGTACAAGTATTCTGTCATTTATGCCCTGGGTCACTGACAAACTTGCAGTATAAGTCAATGACACCCTGGTGGCAATGGGATTTAAATATGTTGCAAACCGCTGCATGGTTTCGTTTAGGCTCTAAGTTTAAACCCTTTTAAAGCCTTTTCATCAGGGTGTGCTTATTATCTGCCAAAATCTCACAAAAGGGAACAAAAAGGTTTATAGCACAAGGTAAAAACTTCCTAGAAGATCTATCCCTTTCCTCTAACTATAACTGAACCATTTTCTCCTTTCCCACCTACTCACCTATTCATTGATCCATCTTCTTGTGCTTTTCATCCGCAAGTCAGAGTAAAGTTGGGGCCAGCTGAGATCAGTGGACTTCCCTGTGTTGTTGCAGTTTCATACGCTTGGTTCAAGCCAAGTCAACACTTAAGGATTTTCCCTGCACACTGGCTCTGGCCTCTAATGCCTGATTTCACATGCTGCACACCTGCAGATGCCATTCACCTTGGAAATAGTAGTGGATTTTTAATAACTACTAGGAAAATGCTTGTTCACCCTGGCATCCCCACCCAGTTCAGACTGGAAGGTAGTATAGCCCACTGCTTATGGAACCATGTGCAAATAAGAATAAGTCCAGAATAGTCTAAATTTTAAGTCCATGCTTTAATTGATTATGTATTTCAATTATTTAATATAAACTGTTTAATTCAACATGTTTATTTTCCTTTTCTATGGAGTTTTATGAAATGATACTGGCAACCCACTACATAGGCTATGGCTGTGCATGTGTGTCTGTGGAGATGTAACTAGCATCAGCACATGAACTAACACAAGCTACAACATAAATCCAACAGTAAATTGAGAAATCTGGTAACAACACGTTCTAGTGTTTGTTTTTATTTGTTCGCTTGTTTGTTTGCTTATTTGGTTGTTTCCCTTCAATATAAAGCTACATTTCTTCAGATGTGGAAGACCATTAGCACTACAGTAAAAGCAAGTGCCTTGCAATTTCAACAGGCAACTGCAAATGAGCAGCAATATGCTTGGTGTAGCTGTTCACAATGCTTTAAGTTTTAAAACCAACTGATCCATGATACATTGCCACAACTGCCAGTAACAACTAACCTCTGAGATAAAAACTCCCTGGTCTAATTTTAAGGTCAATGAGTTTTCTTTTTAAATCCCATTTGGTTTAATTGAAAACATGTCTCTTTTCAGCTAAATTAACTCTCCAAAATGGGCTAACATACAAAGAGAAATAATAATAAATTATTATTATCATCACTATTGTTATTTTTGTTTTGTGGGGGTAATTACGTCATGCCTGTTCTCATCATGATATCTGATCAAAAATGGTCCTAAGGTGACCAAGAATAATCTGGATTGTTTCTCTAACACTGATTAGGAAGCCTGGAAGAGGGTGTGGGCAAGGATTGCCTAAGCAGGAGGTATATGCTGAAAGAGAAACACGGTATTGTACGTGTTGTGGACTGTGGGCTGAATTTGGCCTGCTAGAATGATTCAAGCAGCTCTTAACAGATCCCTGGCACCTTTTTTTAGTTTCTCCTTCAGCACGTCAACAAATTCATTTGTCACAGGACCTAAAGGTTCACACCTCTACCTCCACAACAAAGTGAAGGACAGCCCTATGCCAGGAGTGCATGCATGTATCCACACACCTGGTGGATGGCATGCTGCTCTTGTGATATCACCAAAATGACACTTTTCACACCACTGGCAACACTTACACCTGAAGAGACATCCTTCCAGCCATGTGGAGGGACAGGATGGATGAGCGTGTGCTTCGGATGGACGAGCGTGTGCTCCAGGGATATAACAGCAACTCTGTTTTTATTGGGTAAGTATGATCTGCAGGATCCTTACTGTAGTTATTATTGTTATAACTTTGCAATGTATATTTCTCAGCAGGGTTTCCAAGGAGCATGAACACAGAATGAAAAGGTGCTCCATGTTTCCAACAGGGCACAAGCTGAAATAAAGGCGAGGGATCTGCTGGACAGCTGGAAGTGTGAACAGACATGAACAGACTAGAGCTGGGATTCATCTTCCCCAGCCAACACTTCCATCTCATCTGGTCACCTTTGTCTCCTTTTATAATTCATGGAGATACAGCTAAAACATGAAAGCAGTTTAAGTTTCAGTACATCTTATCTTAAGTATGTCCAAAAGAGGTATGTTGAATCACACCCAAAAGTGCCTGTTTCTCTCTTTTGACTAGGACAGGAGGCTGGGACGATGGTTTTAAATGTCTATACATACAGTGCAGACATATGTCTGTCTTTGATCAGCTAAATCCCACTGTATTGAGTAGTACAACAGCTATTACATCAGAAAACAAAAGAGTGCTGTAAGGGAGGTTTTGAAGAGAGATCAGTGTGAGATCTTTAAAGATGTTTTAAAGAAGTTTGCAGACAGCTCCTCTTGTATTATGGAGAGCATGTCAGAAACTGCATGGGCACTCTAAAAATGCAGAAAGCAAGAGATGGAAATGGGCATCACAAACTGACAGAAAGCAAGAAGAAGCCTCTCAATACTAAATTAAGCATAATACCAGGACTGCGCAGACATGTATATAAAACCAAAAGTCTCAGTTTCTTTCCTGATTATACATGACAGTGATCATAAACAAGCACCTGTAAAAACAAACAAACAAACTAGATCAGTAAAGTTAGCGCAGGAAAATGAGAACAGTGAAATAACTGGACATTAAAAAAAGAAAAGAAAAAAAAAAAAGACACTTTTAAGAACTGTATATTCCTCCACATTTCCTGCCTGAGACAGGGTTTAAAGTGAAAATATGTATTTCTTTTTGTCTAGAGAACACACAGTACTTTACAAAACTTTGGCTTAATCTTTAGCTCCTCTAAGTCAGTTTCGCTCCCCTCATAATGAGGGCTGTAATGTTAATTGACACCAGCTGAAAATCCAGTCCTTTAGGTACAGCTCCTTGGAGATTCATTTTGCCTCTGGAGTTCAAAACCAAGCAGGTTTTTTTTTTTGTTTTTTTTTTTTTGTTGTTTTGTTTTTTTTTTTTCCCCATGGAAAATACTGATTTTTGGTAAAAAATCATCCAGCTGAAAAACTAAAGCTAAAGTCTGAAAATACACATTTGGAAAATGCTGCAGCAGTTTCTCATTGGATTGTAATACTAATATTTTCTATACCCACTCACTTCCCTGGACCAGAAAATACCTTATACTCTTCCTCCCTGTAGAACATCATGAGAATACTTTGTGCTATGGCATTATGGGAGATGTAGTCTCACTGAAAAAAATGGCTTGAACCAAGAAGGGGAACTTGAGGTACCAAAAATACAGTTCCCACAAGGGCCTACTGTGCTTTGTCCTTAGGAACATTTGTGGTCTTTAGGTATTTCCTTTTACTGCGAATATTGAAATATGCCATGGAAAGCAAACACTTTTTGGAAGGATGAGAAAATTCTTTTGCCAAGAATCTTAATATTCTATCAGAAAGCATTTTGAGTGGAAACATTTCCAGCAAGTTCCACAGAGGCTTTTTTTGAAGAAGATACTGTAGAAAACATTGCTTAGCTGATGATGAGTATTGAGATGTCTTCTAAACAAATATCTGTGATAAAAGGTATTGTGATCAAAACTGCCTTTAGTTCAGATTACATTATTGTATTATGTAATTATATATATTTATTTTATTGTATTGCAAATTGGAAGTTGAAAACTGTAAAGACATTTTGTCTAGAGTTCTTTCATCTTTCTCGAGTAATATCTGCAAGGGGAGGATAAACTTCTCGAGTTTTATTGCTCTGTACAAGTTAGGCCATCAGTGATTAACAAGTATGGTCAAATTGTCCTTCCTTGTGGCCTTGATCATTAAGTGGAGAAAATGTAAATCACTTGATTGGCAGCAGTACTGAAAATGCACAGCACTTCCTATATGCTTCTTCAGTCTGCTCAAATTTGTGTCTGACTTCAGATGTGTTTCAGATTAAACTATATTAGACAACACAGTCATCATGATAGAAACAAGTATATTGTTTTAGTTAAAAAAATAAAAATAAAAATAACAAACAAAACCAGTAGATTCTGTTTCCTTTACAGATCTCCTGGTCATTTCCATAATATAAATAAATAAAAAGATTACCAGAATATCACTATTTAGGTAGAGTACTGAAAAGTTATCATTCCTACATTTCCCTCAGTCTTCTTCTAAAAATGAAGATGAGAATTGATGTCACACCATCATTTTACTCAGACAGAAAAAAAAAAAAAGCTTCCAGTAGTTACTGAAATAGGTCTTTGAACGTGATTCATGATGTAAAATGTAGACCAACCTTTTTGAAAGAATGGCTCAAACATGCTTGCCTAGCAATGCTGTGAATTCTGTGCTGTTCACAAATTACAATTTTTTTTTGGGTGTCATATGTCTGCAACAACCTGGAGCATTTTTTTCAGCGTAATCCAGAAAATGGTGTTGCCATTCTAATGGCACCCCCTGGGACTACTGTTAATAGTTTAGGTGAACAGGCCAAGCTGGGACATAGATCCTCTGACTGCTTGGACTTTCCAAGTGTTTTCCAGCCAAGATGAGATTACAATGTTATGGCAGTACATGATGTTTTGTCCATAAGTAACCAAGAAGTCTCTCTCCTTGGAAACTGGTGTACTAAGACTCACATGAATTCTGCACAGGGTGATTGAATCACTGTGTGTTCAGAGGAGACCTCTGCAAGTCATATTTATATATGCCTATATTAATATTGATGGATGTTTATCTCACTTTCTCATAAAGACATCCAGTGATGAAAATCCCACATCCTTTCCAGGAAACTCGTTCTAATGTTTCCCACTCTTCAGCAGCAGAAAGATCCCCTTAGTATCTTGTGAGAGCACAATATTCTCAAAAGGCCAGTGTCTGGAAGAACTGCGTGAAAGAGGGTGTGTTTCTTGATTGCTTTCAGTGTCTAGGAGGCAAAGAGAGGAGTATTTTTATTGCAGTGTTTAAGTAATCCCTTGTTTGCAGTCTGTATAGGATTCCTGGATATGTAAACTATCTTCCATTTACCAGAAAAACCACCCACAAAACCAATAAGCACTAATTAATTTCCACATCTCATAACAGTCAACTAACCTGATTAAGGGTGTCCACAGTTTAATAAGGGCCTCTATGGTTGCTTTTCAGTCTGGCAGTGATATGATTCTTTGGGAATCACAGCACAGAAATCAGTCCATGTGGAAGGGCTGTATCACTCCAGAACGACTTGAAAGTTTGCTGAACTGAGATGGAGAATAGCCATGAAGTTATAAAACATAGGGTTACTTCTTCCAGGAAATATCCCAGGACAGAATAAACTGATCAGTCAGCACTTTCACTATGATCCGGTGAAGAATAATTCTCTCTTTCCCAGTTTCCCTCTGACATTCATAAAGATTATTAAGAAATGACAAGATTCAGGATAAGGGATGAGGTCATGAAAACCCTGCAAAACCCTCTCTATCATAACCACTGACTCAGTAAGTTGTCTTCTTGGAGAAGCCCGGCACCTGCCTCCTGTTGGTTTTAGGAAACCACAGGGGCTGCCAGGGTCTGACAGCAGCATCCCACTGGTGTCCCAGGTTGTCAGGATATTGTTCCCTCTCCCATGTCCAACTGGATTGTTGTTCTCTGGCCTCTCATTTCCTGCCTTAGAGGAGAAGACGTCAGATTGTTGGGTGGGAAAGGGAATTAGTGTTAAGCAAACCTAATCTACAGCACAAACCTTGCTCCGTGGGTTCAAAGAGCATGTCAGGGAGTGTTTGGGACACAGTGATAGCTCCAGAATGGCCCCAGACAGGCCTGGTGTACTGCCTACCACAGTAAAATACATTGTGGCCCTGACAATGCCTGCCACCATGACATGACAGGGGATGGATATTGTGCTGTCGGTTGCAACCTGAAAGCTTTTCCATTTGTAATCCCTGACATATATTTCTACAATTCCCATTTGTGCCTGTCAGCTCTGTTCATTATATTCCTACAGTGTGTCTGAGAAGTGAAGTCATTACTCCTCTTTCACTTCTTGCTGAGAAGCTTTTTCTCATTGCGACAAGGCACTTTTATGTTTTCCCCTTCCATACAGATATGCTGCACATGCTGGTCACACTTAGGAGAGATTGGACATACACCACACAAGTACCCAATTCCAGGCCAGAAAAGTAAGGAAGGTCTCAATTTCTTGCACATTAAGCATGGGAAAAACCTTGCTGGGATATGTTGTGGTCCTATGGGGTATCTGTAAGGAAAGGTGAATTCATACATAGCAAAGAAGCATGGAAGGGCTGATAGGATTCCCTGGAAATGGAAAGGCAATTGTATGGAAGAATACAGTAATTTTATTTTTGTTTTGTATAATCTATTGGTACTACTACAAGGCAGTCCAGGGTTTGTTCATAAGTAAATTACAGCACAGAAGAGGAAAACATGACAATATATAAACAAATATTTGTTTAAACTGATGATTATTTAATGTAGGGTGGAAATTAAAAAATAAAATAAAATAAAATAAAATAAAATAAAAATACAATAAAAGTAAATAAAAGTAAAAATAAAAGCTTTCTAATAATGACAGGAGTCAGTTCCTGGTAAACAAGCTAAAGATTAAAAATGTGTATGATGTATTGTGTTAACAAGGGTCAGGCAGAGAAGTCCAAAGATTTCCATTTTAATTCTGTGGTCTTGTCAGAATAAGTTTCAGCTCCCCTTCATATGACCACTTCACAAAATGAGGTAAGTGATAACTTGACACAACTGATGAAATATAACCAAAACAAAGAGAAAACATATTTTTTTAAAAAAGGGAAGGAGCCCACTGACCCTGACCCTTGGATCTATGGACTTACACAGAGATCACAGAATCACAGAATCATCTAGTCCAACCTCTGACCTAACACTAACCAGTCCTCTACTAAACCATATCATTAAGCTCTAAATCTAAATGTCTTTTAAAACCTTCAGGTATTGTGACTCAACCACTTCCGTGGGCAGCCCATTCCAATGCTTAACAACCCTTTCAGTAAAGAAGTTCTTCCTAATATCCAACCTAAAACTTCCCTGGTGCAACTTTAGCCCATTCCCCCTCGTCCTGTCACCAGGCACCCTGCTGGTGAGGTCATTTTATGACCTACTGTCATGCTCAGTTTCTCCTTCCCACAGGGAACAGAGGACCCTCACTGCACCGTGACACTTTTGAGTCTGTTAGAGTTATCTCATAGTGCAAACAAAAGACTATCTGGAAAAACTTGCATTTATTAGCAAGACACAGAGTTAAAGTAGACTATTATCAGTTTACTCCACTTGCATTTCCCCTTAATACCAGGAAAACCTCAGTCCAGGAGACGGCTCCTGAAATCCTTATTGAGATTTGTGGATCACTCCAGACCAAGCACCTCTGGCTAACTCATTGGTAAACTTCTCTTTCAACATACTGGAGTTTGACTTGGAAGCTGGTCTCTGTTCTGTTAGTCTGGTGGTATAAGATACCTAAAACTGCAATTACTTTTTCCATCTGTGAATCTTTTCTGATTGGCTACCAGCCCTTCTATCTGCAGCAGTGACAAGTTTTGGCAGGGCTAATTCCAGAGACTGGTTTGGGGTTTGTTTAGTTTTGGGAAGGTGGTGAAGTATGCACACTGAGGAATGATAAACTCTTTTTTTGATTGACAGCTTAGGAAAAATCTAAGCCAACCTCAAAAAAAGAATTTGCCTGGGGTGGTGGCACTAGCCATTGTCTTCTGCCAGAGCATCTCTGAGCTTGCATTACCGATAGAGGGTGGTCAGGCATCCTGCAGTGCATTTTCATGCCCAAACTTAAATCCAGTCAGTCAGAGACCCTTAAAACCAAGTGGTAATATCAGTTTTGTCTTTTAGTTTTGCAGAAAAGATCAGAGGTGTTTTATTGGCACCTCACCAAGCAGCCCAAGGATTTTATTGGGTAAGGCTCTATGCCTTGTGCTCATCAGGAGATCAGATTCAATGATCACAAGAGACTGAAAAGGGTGTCTGGGGTCATTATATGCAATTATCTAATATATAAACAACTAAATCTTTCAACTCATCCCAGCATTTATCAAGTTTTTCATTTTAATACCACTAAGGATGCTTCTGCACTCTGTTACCATGATGGAATATTTCCAAAACATTGCTGTTCTCATTACAGTAATTTTTCTTCTTATTTCTGATAGGATATTTCTAGATCAAGCAAGAGTAAGTATTGTAGTTGTGTCATCTCTAATAGGCTCACAAATTCCATGAAAAGCATTATAGCCTTCATTACATTTACTCTAGTCCGTTCAGAATCTTTTTTAACATAAATGATCAGAATTGTATATCTTGCTTTAAATAATAAGAATTTTGTACAACTTTGTGTCTGTCAACATCTGCTGTTAAATGTGCCCCACCTGTTGCATGATCTAGCTTTATAATTTTTTTTTTTCCTGTTAGTTGCCTCATGTCCATTCTGCAGCTCACTACTACATCAATATTCTTATCATCCTCAGGTGCTTTCAGTGCTGAGCTCTAACCATGCTGCAGAACAATTCTACCTGATGATAGAAATATGAAGTCAACAGCTTCAGAGCTTCTAATCCAGCCATAAACCAAGCCTATTTAACATATATCACAAAAGCTCACAAGTTGGTTCTAATTTAAAAACAAATGTTATGTGGATATTTTTTATGTTTGCTGCTTTTAGTATGTAAAATATGATAAATATGATAAGTATAATTTCCTTTTCAGTCCCCCTTGCTCATGTGGTCCTCAACCAGAAAGCTCCCTTGATTATGAACTGTTCCTGTGGACTAATCTTTATGGTTTTCTGAAAGAAAGCAATTAAGGACACAGGAAAATATCATTGCTGCTTTTCTGAGCATATGATTCGAGCTGCTGAGAAATCTGAGGAGGATACAGAAGCAAGGATGCTTTTACTTATGTGTGTTGTGATTAGCTTAGATGCTGGAAAAGAAAAATAAAACATAGCAGTCTCATAATTCTAAAGAAGATCATACTTGGTCAAAGGGCCTATTATTTCCACATTTACCCTTAACTAGGCAAGCAGACATATATATGTGTAATCAAGAAAGTGAATTTTCTAACTATACTATTTATATATTTCTGTCAAAGCAAAAACAAAATATGAACAAACAAATAATAGTTCAGCATCTTGCCAACAAAATCTGTTAGAGCTGGAGTGTTTTAATAGATATCTGATGTTAGAGCTTACAGAGTTTCTTACACAAACTAGTTTTGGTTATTTTCTTTTGGGAATAACATCAGTATAGTTAATCTGCTGGATAATGTAACTCAACATCCATCTGGCAATAATAACTCCCTGGAGGGGGAATCAAGTGTAACAAAGGCATAACAGCACTCTACTTCTCTCTCCTCTCGTTTGTGGGCATGCCCTGACATACTTTCATTGTGAAGAGTGTAGGTGCTCTGTACGAGAAGGGCAGCTATTCCTCCACATATGATGGGAACACTCTTACAGGTCTCCCTGAGTTTATTGCCCAAGCAGAACCCAACAGAGTAACAAAGACACTAATTTTGTGTAAATATGTCTACAGACGTTAATATTCCATTTGCGGCCTAGTTCTGTTTTGTGGTTTCCTTGAATTTTTCATGCTAATCACAAAGGAACAGCAGACACCATGTGGGAAGAAGTTTTTGTGATGGACTCTTTAATATTTGAGTAGTTTTTTTTTCTGGGTTGGATTCACTTACCTTGACTTTGGACCTCTGACATTTAGATGTCTAAACCACAACCAGTCATCCTAGGCTTCTTGTTAAAATTAATGGAGAGAAAAAGGCACTTCTAGAACTTGTTGAATATATGGTGGAATTGCCCTCATTTGTTTCCCTTCATTGACTTTAAAGGAAGCTTTGGGTAACAGGTTCAGGCTGATATATCTCACATTAAGACTCCTAAACTGGATTGGATTAATCCCATTACTTCCATCAATGGAGGGTTATTTCCTCAAGAGGACTTTGCAGACCTGGCAGCTGGAAACCAGAAATGAAGCACATCCCTTGCAGACTATGGCTAGCAGAGGTTTAATACTCTCAAGTCCTGTCACATGCCTAACTTTCCAAGCAAAGAAAGCAAATCCCACCTTTTACCTGGCTATTCAATTCACGTGGGAGATACACATGCCAAGCAAGATGAGTTATTTGGCAAGGACATGCCAAGTCACCCTAGACAGAAAGTGCTACACAACAGCTGTGGGTGCAAGGCCTGCCAGGAAGTCCATGCACTGAAATGCAGACTCACTCCTATTTCATGATATCAAACTCCAAGCCAGCAAATTGTACCTGAGATGCAGACTTGTGGTGAGGACAAGGGCTGTGGCACTGGTCCCGCTGTGAGAGGGAGTGAGGTGGGAATCGCTTGTGTGAGCCTCCTGCTGAGAGCATGAGACCTGACGTGTGTTCATCTTTCAAAAGCACAGCATTTTTTCCTCCCAGAAGGCTTGGTTAAATAAAGCTAATAGATTAAAAGCCCCTGTGTTTGACCACTGTGATTTCTCTGACTACAACGGAATTTTAGAAAGCAGAAGGAAAAAAAAAAAAATGAATGAGAGGGATTTGAGAAGAGCGGCTGCTTGTTTTTACTTCTCTTGAATTATGGTTCATTTCCTTTGAAGTTCTGCTGACTTTGTACCATGGCGTGTTACTGAGAATTAATTTATCTTCCTCTTGCCTGCTATGGAGGTACACTTCACTCTTCCTTTCTCTTTTTACTCACGACCCCTCCCCAAACTCACCCACTACCTCCTCTCCAACTCACCCTTGCTTCATGCGACAGTAGAAAGTAGTTAGAGGTTGTAGCCAAGAACTGGACTTGGCAGGGTTGATAAACTGTTTTATACATGTATATATGTGTAAATAATATATATAACTGTTATAAACTGTTTATATATATATATATATATGATTTAAAAATGAATAAATGATAAAGGAGGGGGAGAAAGGTGTGTTCTCATTTTTATGGGAAACAGACCTTTGCAGAGCTTTCTGGGGAAGACAGTTAGGGGACACTGACATTTAAACTGACAGCTCTATAGCAAAGACATTAGAGAAAAAAATACAGTGATAAAGTGTTTATCATTATATATATCTTCAGGTCCAAAACAAAAACAAAAACAACACGCCACCACCACCACCAAAAAAAAAAAAAAAGGCAACTCTCCACTAGTTAATATTACAGTTGATATGACTTTTGGTCAGTTATGTAAGCTCTTTTTTACAGCCAGGCTTATTTCTGATCAGAACGAGAAATGTGACTGCATTTATCCTTTCCTCTGTGACTTCTCCTGAAATAAAGTTTAATATCAGTACAGCTCTGTGTGTGATTTGCAAGCAAATCTGAAGTCATTTTTGTCTGATTGTCAGCAGGCAGATTCCTAACACCATAAACATTTTTTGAAAGTGATTTGGCTTAACTCTGTGGGCCACTGAGAACAATAACTGGATGTCCAGGAGGACACTTTCAATAACTGTAGATGGATATTTTCACTATTTTTCTATTTTTAACTGTTAGATACTCTGTGGAAAAGGGAGTAAAAACAGACTTATAGAAAAGGTTTTAAACCCTGCAAAGTCAGCATCAGCTTGAACAGTAAAACAGACTCAGCCAGGGACACAGGACATATTTTATTCACACATTACATTCACTCTGTTTTTTTCCTTATTGGTGCAAAGGTGACTGTTTACTGCAGTTGAATCCAAAGACCTTTTCAGATTCACAGACAAACAGAAGGAAGGTATTGAGCATGAATATAGTGATCGCAGAAACTAAAACTCTTCTGTCCCACTTTTTCCACCTTGCCAATGAAAAGTCTGTATAAGACACTTTAAATGAGATGAAGGCCAAATTCTGAGGACTGAGGTGGATTCAGGGATTTGGGTTGTTTCTCTAGATTTGCCATGTATTTGCCGGGTGTCTTTCAGCTTTTCCTGTTTGTTCTTCCAAGTCTTCAGAGTTGTTATGTTTCCTTGCCATGAAAAATCCAGTGTACATGGAAAAGAAAAAAAGAAAAAAAAAAAAAAAAAAAGGAAAATAATAAGAAGAAAGAATACAAGAATAAAAGATATAAAAGATACTGATGAATTCTTTTTTACAGCAATGAGTTCTGTGCTGCCAATGGGTGATATAGTGCAATTACAACAGCTGTTGATCCCAGTCAAAAATGTTAATGTAAATTCCTGTTCTGGGTATTCCAATTTTATATCTGCATAGTAATGAAAAGTAGTCTTTACGTTCTATGGGTAACACATTTTTATCTTATTCAGTGAGGTACCATCTAAATTATCAGCTGAAGAATCACGTGTGCCCTTATGGATCTTATAGATAGCTGTGGGATCTTAGAGTTTAGATCATGAAGTCTCTGATCATGTTCTTGGTGTGTTGAAGTTCATCCTAATTTTTCAGTGTGCTACAAGTCTGATCATTTCCGCATTTAAACAAACCTTGTGCCCAGGGAAGGAAAATATAGATAAGAAAAAAATAGAATAGGTAAAATCAATTGAGCCTAGCTAATATTTTTGTCCTTATCCATCTCTATGTTGACCTTTGAAGAGTAAGTGCTGAGACATCCTTCAAATCTATTCCCTCTGCTCCCCAGTTTTTTCCTGGAGGAGTGGTTCCAAAAAGCTTAGTTTGATTTAGGCTTCTAGCAAAGATCTTTTCACAGGTACACCTCTCTTAAGGTAGACTTAAGTACATTGTACTTAAGAACTTTGCTACTCTCTTAACTTCAAGCATTTAACTGAGACAGTAATTTTTTTTTTTTTTTTCCACTGTTAGTAAGAAAACACCATTACCAGGTATCTCGTGGATAAAGTTGCCTGCTTCCAAGATCAAAGCTCTTAGGAACAGAATCCAGATGTCTGTGACTGCATCTGGGCTGCATTCCAGTCATGCTGGTGCATTCTGTAGAGAACATGGACACTTCTTGACTGAGGTATTTATTAAGACACATCCTTAGTGTGTCTTTCATCCATAATCAAATTCATTTTGGTCATTATTTTCTGGGGGAGTGGGGGGAATGTTTTTGAGAAAAAAAGCAAAAATATCCCCCAGAAGGAACTTATACCCTTAGTAAGAAGTGTAAGGCACTTGGTGCAAGTTGGTTTCCCATAACACTGGGTCTGCCAGGCTTTTCATAGCCCACCTGATTCCCTGGCAACTCACAGATTCAGCTCTGAGTGGTGTGTGCACCTCCACTATAGCTTTCATGTTAATATTTTAGCAACAACTGAAACAGTGTGTCTTACTAAATTAATTATTCATGAAAAAGCATTTAGGTGAAATATAACAATGTGGGAGGGATAGAAAACTTCATTAAATGGTCTAATTCCACTTTGGGCTTAAGGTCTGAGAAAGTTGACTTGACATCTTCCTTACGTATTTTCCATAGGGCTTATTTTTCCACAGCTGGATACTGCTGCCCCAGATGGGTTGATCAAGAAGCTAAGAAACTCCAGAAATTTGTGTAAAGTTTTGACTATTCTACAGCCTTCTTCACAAATCTGGTTTTGTTTTGGCTCCTTCTCTGATTAGTGAATAGGGAAGTTCTTTCTTCATTACAGAGATTAGGAGTTTCTCAGAACAGGGATGGCCTGTTGTGAATTACAGTTTTGCACAGAACTTAGTATAATGAAATGGTAATCTTGCATGTAGAAGAGCTTCAACAACAAATATAATTATAATGTGCAAACAGCTTCTTGGGAGGCTGCAGTGCAAGTCAATTGGCTGCAGGCATTTCTCTTACACTTGCCTCTTGGGACGGAAAGTGTGTTGGAGAGTTCATCTCATGTTCATCCTGACTTGACATTGATTGATTCAGCAAACCTAGAGCATATTATAGGAAACTAATGATCATCTTCCAGGCTCAGGGATTGCTCAAGTGTTTCTGAATGTATTTATGATGGGAGGTTGCATGCTAGTAAGTTTTATTAGGCCTGGCAGTCCATGCGCATGTTTGTTACATGATTAATACAGTTAACAGTTCTGAATCAACAATCTCCAAATATTGTCTCAGAACTTGCCAAGGAAAATCTGCAACTCCAACTCATCCAGAGCACAGTAGCAGCTTTTATACTACTGTGTTTCAACAGGGGTGAGTTGTCGTGCAATGTCAGTGATGGTGGTATGGGCTGGGGGAGAAGACCTGAAATGGTCTTGGAGAAAATGTTGGCAATCCTCAGGTACTTTTTGTTCATTTTAGATATAGAGCAGGCTTTTCTAACACTGCAGATTACCATAGTAGCAAAGTTCTACCAAACGTCAAGGTACTTGAACATAATAAGGATCAATCCTTTGCTGTACCTTTTATATGCAAACAGCAAGACTTTACAAAATTGTTCAAGGCTAAAAGACACTGAGAACACGGTAATGGAAAAGAAAGTAAATACCTGGTCACTTACTTGTTTCCAAGAACTAGCAAAAATTGAGGACCATCACATGTGTTTGAGACACTTCTAAAAATATTTTTTTTCAGTTGTTTCATAGGTTAATATTATGAAAAGTCAGGAAAGACTATTACGATATGCTAAACTGACCCCCATCAGTATCTGGGCCATGGCATCTTACCTAATAAAAGTCTGCAAATCTTCTGTTGAAATCTAATATATGTAATTTAGAAAGGTACCACATCACAGTTGAAAAAAAAAATATAAAAATAAGATTAATCACAACTTCATGGAAACTCTTCCCAAATTATCCTCACCAACTTTTTAATCACTCTGAACCTCCAGACTTCAGATTCTATCTTGGTATTTTCTTCTCTGATGGATTAAAGAGCTTTCTAATGCAAACAAGTATATCATATAGAAGAAGTAAAAGATGCTTTTTCTCAATAATTTTCTTCTGTCAAAAGCAAATTCTGATTGTAACTCAACTGATATTAAATTAGTTTCTGCAGCAGACACAATAATATTCTTTGCATAGATTTTGCAATTACACCACCACTACTAGTAGAAAGCAACTTCAAGTGTTCATGCTGAGGCTGCACCTATCATTTGGATCTTAGATTGGTGAAATAAGCCCATTTTCCAGAACATACACAGGATATGGCTCTTGTGAAGTTCTGCAGCTCAATACAGCCTGTTCCACACCACAATCAAAACAACAACCCCGTCTTCCTTTCAAGTCTGACTCCTAGGTGACCTCTTCAAAGGGCAGCATCTCAGGGCAGAAATACTTATGGAAAACAGATCTGCTTGTCTTCATCATGATCCCAACATAGTGTCTCCTCAGAAGCACCGTGTTCCAAGTTCCTTGTCTTAAGTCCAGGGTCTGAACATTTCATTGTGTTTACCTGGTGGTATCTATTTGTTTGTTATTTGCTTTAGCTGTAAAGTCTTTGCCACAGAGACAACAAACAGAAATTCAGACTTTAAGCAGCATGTTTCCCAACAAATCACAGCACACAGACAAGCATCACAGGCCATTTTTCTAACAGTCTTTTGTTACCTTTATTATCATTTTTCAGAAATGAATCCTGGAGGCTTAAAGAAGCAGAAATTATAAAAGATACTGTACATAGTTTCTCCTTATCTTTTTTCTGTAGTTCATGCCAGGCTGAAGGGAAATAAGAGCTGACATACAGGCAGCATGGCCAGCCAGGGAGTTTGGGCACCAGAGAAACTGCAATGGCCTCAAAATTGTTGAAATGCACTGAACGGCAGCAGCAAAGCTGTAAATCTCAAGACAAATACACTAAGAACGTGTAAAAGAAACAGATATTTTCCTGTTGGCTTTGGGAGAAAAAAAAAATAAATTCAAATAAGAATTTTGGCTTTGGGCCCACGTTGGGCACAACTTGTCCAAGGCCACACAGTGAGCCAATACAGAGCTGTCATTGCAGCCTCAGGGTCCCAGCTCCCAGTTCACCCCACTGAGCAGCTCTCCTGTTTGCTGCTCACTACATCCACATAAATAACCCTGTTCTAAAGCTACCATCCTAACACAGAGCTCAATAAAACGTCCAGAAAACCTCACCACTATTAGGAAGCAAAGATCTGGATGGGCATACAGGACCTCATCTGCAGGCAATCAGCTGACATTGGATGGTCAGCCTTGCTTTAGATTTCAGGATTATCGTCCTGATTCCTCTCCTGTGGTTACCCACAGCCAATCAGGATCCAGGCTTATTGGAGATTATTTTATTTTATTTTTTCAAGTGAAAGGGCTGTTGCGTAAAACAAAATTTATTTCTGCCTGAAAGTTTTGTAAAGTGACACTGGATTCCTATTTCTTTTGGCCACCACATCCAGCTACACAGGGAGCAGACAAGCCACATGAACTATAGGAGAAAGCCAAAAAGCACTACAGCATTTTTTTTTTCTTCCTTTTGGAAATTATTTATAGGCATATTGGACACAGCAGTTTATATACATAGCATGGAGCAAACTATGTACAGCAGATAAAAGTAGCCCATTCTCAGGTGGAAAGAGGCACCCCAGTGTCACAGCTATATACCCAGCAGACCCATCCTATCTTCAATATCCATGGACAGACATGCAGGGAGTCCCTGTCTGGCCATAGGAGGCATCATAGACTGCATGGAAATTTCAGAGCTTGAGATAACCACAAGGTCTGCTTCTGCCAGCAGCCACACGGACAAGACATTGGTATATTCATTACAGCGCAGTCCTGCCTTTCTCGGCTGTAGGAAACACCATAACCCTGCTCAGGACATTAATCTTTGTTGATGTCAACATAAAAATAAATAGTCCATGAAGTTTCCACCCTGTTTAACACAACCCCCAGCCCTCCCACCACCCCCTGTTAGGGATATCTGTAACTTTACCAATTTATCTGTATACAAGTCTTTTTAATATGACAAAATATGTTGGATTTTGGTAGCATTGGGGACTTTTTTTTTTTTTTCCCAAATATTTTGAAAATATTTGTCAGTAGGATGTTGTGGTTTGGATAAAGTGTACCATGGTGACTTGAGACAGAAATTTGAGTTTCACTCTGGACTGTAGATACTGCCTGCCCAGCACCTTCAGTTTAGCTGAATGTAAATGCCTGAAGACTCAAACTGGATGTAAAGCCATCCATATTCCTATGCCTTTCCCTAATCCATAGGCTGTGAAAGCTAGAAGTCACAGAAAGAATTAGCATGTATATCCAACCTAGAAAAAATAAAAAGAAAAAAAATAAAAATAAATAATATATATATATATAAAAAGAAAAAAAAAAAAAAGAAAGAAAAAAATAAAAGGGGTGCTGCATCTAGTTTGTGATAAGACTGATAGTCATTCTTGCATGTGCTGTTTGTGAAACCTTTACTCTGAGTCCCTGCAAACTGGGCTGGGATGGTCATGTCTCCCATGAATCATCTGGTGGTAGCTAATTTTGTGGTGTTGTCAGGTGAAACAGGACAAGGAGATGTCTGTTTTACCACAGTGAGGTTTTGGATAGTGTACCTGAAACTTGGAACTGGACATGGTGGTCACAGAGTATCCTGAGTTACTGAGGTGGTGGTGGAGGGATATGACTAGGAAACGTGTCTGTGACCCATGGACAGATGAGTCTGCTGTGTTTTGTCTGTTGGTTTGGCTTTTTTTTTTTTTTTCTTCCAGGTAAAAAAAGAACAGTAAAACTGCTGAAAGAAATTTGCAAAGCTGCATCATGGGACAGAGCTACCACCCAAGTGTTCCCGAAGTCTCTGACTTTGTTCCTCTACAGTGGGAAGAAAAGGGAAGTAACCAGAATGTTACCTCCCAAGCAGAGGCTGCAGCTGATGTTTGTGTCTTCTAGAAAGCTTTCTTCAAACACACTGACCTGCAAGGTGGCCTTCCCACGTAGCTGCATCCTCTGTCTTGCTCTTCCACCCCACTGTGCCAGCTGGATGCAAATCCATTCTATGACTTCCAATGGCTGTGGAGTAAGAGAATTAAGGTGGACATATAAGTGTAAACATGGACCATGTAACTGAAACAACTCTTCCAAGGTAGGTATGTCATCTTGATGGGATTTGAATCCCATGGGACGTCTATCTCATTAACTGCAGGTCACTGACTTAAACTGGAAAGCTCAGCTTTCCAACTGTATGTCTACAGCTGATAGATTTAGATGCAAGCAGGACAACCATTTTCCATTGGAAACCTTGTCAGGTGGTTTGGCTGATAGGAAACGGCATGCTGAGAAACAAGGAAAAGGAAAAAAAAAAAAAAAGGATTTCCAGAGAAATTTTCTGTCAAAATATTTAAAATACTAAATAAATAAATAATAAAGAATTTAGGAATTATTTCTCCTCGTTCTCTTTTGTCCACCCTGATATCTGCTCTGGAATCTGGTACAATTACACATGTGTTCTTGCCTGCAAGGGATGCAAAGTCAGTGTAGTGTGCTGTCAGCCTGTCTCTCGCATAACTCCTCCCAGACCAGAGCCCTCCTGTGTACTAAACTTCAGAAAACAAATTGCTGTCAGGTCAGGCTGGCCTGACAGTTTCCATTATGCTATCTCATAAAAGTGAAGGACAGGTTTCATCACAGGAAAAAAAATAAATAAAAAAATCTGGACATGAAAGGCCTTTCCTGCCCATTTCCGTCACTGCGGGGGAGCTTGTACAGGGATGCTGCCTTGATTTACATGCTGTCCCAGGTGTCCTCTCTGTTCTGACTTTTGCAGCTTCCTAAGCCCCCTGGTGAAAGCCACAGCAACAGTTCTAGGGCAATTTATTTTAGTTTCATCAACTGAGATGTTCAGGAGGAGTTTAGGAATTAAGATAATCCATCTTCTTGGTAAAAATCTAAATCTTGTCCACAAAATACATTGCAGACTTTTTCCAGCTTTACAAGAAGAAAAAAAAATAAATAAAAGAAAATCTACCAGGCTGTCCAGTTTGAAGGGTGGGATGAATTGATGTTGAAGATTCAGAAATACATAGGTAAATGATGTATTTTACTTTTTTTTTTTTTTTAGGCATATTCTAGACAGGCTACATGAACCTTCTTGTACTTTCTAAATTATCTGTTCTAGAAATGAAGATGATTATCTGTTCTAGAAATAAAGATGAGGTGTGCTGGAGTTTATTCTGAAAGGGAGGATCAGACATACATCTGTCAAGTAAGATGTTAGTATAGCTGAGGTTGTGTTGGAGAAAGGGCTCCTTGATGTACCTTCCAAATCAGCATTTACAGTTTCGATATATGTTCAGAAATGGCTTAAAATCTCCATTATAGTAGATAACATCACAAACTTTGTGCTCACTACTTACGGTGATGCAACTTCACAATTTGCTTGCTTGCAGGTTATAAACCTAATAAAGTAACAGATTGGTCTTTTTATCCAATTTTTCTTTCTATAATCTGCAGCCCAGCTAGACCCTATGGAAAAAAAAAAATAAAAAATTGTCTCTGATAGGTGTTTTCTTAACTGAAATCAAGGAGAATTGGATCAAACCCATGACCTGTTTCTTTCTTCCTTTCCCTTTTTCCCTTGGAGAGTACCCCACAACCTAATATGTATCACCACTGGGAAATTTCTCCTCCCTTCTCTGATTTGTCAATCTCCTTTTACCCCTGTTTATCCTCCTTCATATCCCCTTTTCATATTTTTGAGTTCATGAGAAAGGTGGCCAAAACCTCTTCATTTTCCATCATGGTAATTTTCTAATTGCTTCCTATGAGTTCCTCTGAGTTTTGTAGAAAATATTTTTCCTTAATTTATTTTGCCTGCTTATAAAAAGGTCTTTTCATCTGTGCTTTCAGAAAGCTGTAAAATGAACAAAATTATGCCAAACATAAGATTTCCAGGGGAAAACAAGCATAAAATTTTACATCATAAAGCAGTCTAACAGAATGGCCAAATGTAAAACTGTACAGGGGATGCCACTAAAACTGTCTTTCAATGAAAGGTTTGTTTATTTATTTTATTTATTTTCATGTAGCATTAATGCCAGACTTTTATACTGCAAAATAGTTAACAAAAAGATAGAGTTGTTGTTATTATTATTATTATGAGTATTATTAGGAGTATTATTTTTAAAATGCAGGCTTTACAGACTGGTTAATGACTTAGATTCGTCCAGCACTCACTGGCAGCCAACCATTCAAGTTGCTTCTTTCAGTTTCATTTTTCAGTGGGTGCTCTTAGCTAGCAAGCACACTATTACTAACCTATCCCATTTTCTGCAGTCTTAAAACTTATTAGCAATTTATGAACGAGGCTCACCACTAGATACTCTGGTTTAGCAGGAAAATATTTGAGGTTCTACCACTGGTAGTGATTACTGACTGTCTGAAATTTAGAAGCAGTAAGAAATAGGAAGTTGAAAAGAGTCACTTTTGAATGAAGAGAGAGGTCAAATTTAATTTTGGAAGAACTGTCACAAATTAATTTCACTTAAATTTAATCGACTAAAAATCAGATATCAATTCCATAAAACGCGTTTCAGGATACTCTGGTGTCTATACAAAGATAGATACTACCAGTTGATGATTTATTCCATTTATCTGAGATGTTCTTTTGGAGACGCAGGCAGCTGTCCCCAAGCAGTGTTCATCCCTTTCTTCACTGCTGGGAGGACCTGGAAAGTAGCATAAAGTCCAATTTCTTAGCCAGCTATTATGAAGTGAGATATCTGACCTATGCATGGGTTAAGTAGAAGTTTTCTCAGCTTCAGAAATCTATTGACACCTAACAGTCTACAACTAATTTGGATGTAGGGTTGAAACACAGTTGAAAGTTCAGAAAACTTTGTCCGGAATAAAACCAAGCTCAAGAGCCCAGTTTATACAAACCCTCACTGAAAATATAGTTCTGCCTCTGGAGACCTCACAGCAATCTGCACTTTTAGCTGGGAACTATACTCTAATGAAAGTGCTATGGGAATTATCAGCTAAATTACTTTAGTCCCCTTGGGATTTAAAATTAGTTCACTCAAAACGGATTTTTTTAAAGTGTATTTTCCCTTGTGCTTTAAATGCTCTGGACTCTCATAGTCTGTGACCCATAAGTCTCACATTAAACTGCCTGTATGGAACAGTTGCACTTTTAATAATTACAGCACAGGTGACATCATCTTTGGGAAATGCCCTGGTACTGTTTGGGATAGTTAAATCCATCATCACCATTCTCCAGTTGACTCACATGCTGCAGCTCTTGTGGTTGGAATAAAACCAAAAGGAAGTGAGGAGAGAGCTGTACAGATGTTGTCTCATTAGTAGATGACTTACTCATCTATGTGCAAGCACAAGGGACACTAGCTGAGCTCCATTCTGCTCATACTAAAGCACAAGACCGATATTTCCTGATGCTGGATTTCTCTCTGGCAGGTTTCTCAGAGACCATCACTCACAAGACCATCACTGTCATTTTGTTGTAGCTAATGATGGTCTAGTTGTTAATGAGGGAAATGGTAGAAAGAAGGTGAATCTGGCCACAGGAAGACATACCTTTACTTGTGGCTACAAAAGCACCCTTGGTGATTAGCTCAGCCAGAGACCTTGGAGTTATCTAAATCTAGATGCACTAAATCACACCATCATGTTTCTTTTTTTGTCCTACATAACTATAGGCTTATATTTCTACACACTCTTCTGGATAAAAACCTGAATGTTGCTGTGTGAAAATAAGTCACCTTTGTCATTCATTCAAAGTTGAGAACCTGATGGCTAAAAGTAGTACTAGTTATATTTGCTTGAGGACATAGGGAGCAAATGAGTATCTTCCATCTAGAAGAGAGACAAGATCCATTCACTCCTGTTTTCTGACAGAGAATGGACAACTACTCCCACAAACCCAGAGACCAAGAAAACCATAAGAATACATATGTTTTCATCTTCTGCATCTGTGATGTTGGCACTTTGGATAAGAGACTAAACAGCAAGGTGCTGTCTTCAGGGAGTCCTGTATATTGGACACAGGGAGGTCAAGGAGCTGAGTCTAAACATAATACTTTTTATCCATACATATATAACCTTAAAATCATCAAAACTGTGATCATTACTTTTCTGGTTGATGAGCATGAGTAAGAAAAAAAAAAAAAAAAAAAAGGAAAAAAAAAAGCTGGTTTTCATTTATTTCCCAGACAATGACAGTCTCCCTTTTCAAATAGAAGAATCTGGACTAACTCTAATAGCTCAGTACTACTTTGTTTGGGAAAAAACAGCAGAACATTGGTTCCTAATTACAGTTGCTCTACAATGTTCCAGTCTTAAATGGGAGGTTTCACTGTTTCCTTCTTCCAGGATTGCATTGACATTGAGACAATACCCTGTTACGGCCTGGTTCTCAGTACACAGAAACATTTATTCATTCATTCTTTTTTTATTTGATCGCATTATGGTTGTGGCCTATATGGTTACACACCCTTTAATATTATCTACTATATGTATTTGCTTTACTCACTTTTTTTTTTTTTTTTTCCCAGCAAGTAAATCATTAAGTGAGATGCAACAGCTCAAATGTCATTAAAAAGGTCCAAAACTTATCCCAAAACCAAACTATATACATTGCAAATATTGGATTCAAATCAGCTTTGGGGAAATGATACATCATATTACAAATCAAACCCAGATGTAATTTTGACTGGTTATCTATTCCTTATATTACAGAGGCTACAATTCATTCCTTTATTGATTGGGGCTATAACTTGACTTGTGCAGCTCAATTCATGCAGGATATTTGTTTCTGCACAACTAGATTAGTTGTGTAGAAACAATTTCGGGTAAAAATAGACAAGGTTCCTCCTTATGCAACATCAAATTCAAGTTCTGTAGCAATACTGTGATATCACATCTTTTCTTTCACAATGGCTGATGGCATTTTAAAATGCCCCAAATGACATATGGGTGGAGGGAAATGGTCTGAACTAAAAGCTTGTATGACTTTGAAGTGCAGAAGAAATAGCTAAATCTGCAAATTGCTAATTTTGGACACATATTTATCTCAGTGTTTTGAAAATCTTTATGTCTGAAGTGAATGTTGGTTTATAAAAATGGTTTGAGAAACTCTAGTATGACTGCTGAATTATAAAGCAAGAATTAGGTTCACTGTGTGTGAAGCAGTAAGAAACTGAGAGAATTCATGATATAAATGTAGATATTGACATCCAGCATAATCACACAGAATTTCTTTTACAGTGGGGAGCCAATGTAGTCAGAAGAGTCTTGAAAGTCATGCTGAATAGATATCTAAAATACATAACCTAATTTATGCAATCAAAGTGACCATTTCTGACTGTTTTATCATAGCATGCCTTCTATTGACACTTATGACATGATGCAAGTACCACTGACAAGTTGCAGTGATGCTCAGAATCCCTCATACTTTGTGGCACTGACATCAGCATGTGCTGGCATGAGAACTTTACAATCTCTTTCTATCTAAAACAAACATTCCCATACCACCTGAAATTAAAATAAAATAAAATAAAATAAAATAAAATAAAATAAAATAAAATAAAATAAAATAAAATAAAATAAAATAAAAGTGAATTTCTGGAATATGTTCACTGTAAAGAGACCTGGGAAGCTATATTACAAGAAACTGTGAATTTAGTTATAACCATCTGACATTTGGTTGCTGGGGAAAATTGCTTAATGTTTTTTGAATATATATGTTACACAGTGTATTTCTACAGCTTTCAGCTGTATGAAATAAGTCAGTTACTTATTTTACAACTCTGAGGAAAATTAGGCAAAAAAGTGCTAAAAAATCTGTTTATATCCAAATAACACATATACATGCAAGAGCTTGTGTCTTTTAGATTTCTCCAGAAGAAACAGTTAAACTATTCCAAGACACTTTTCTCTTTACTGTCTTTATTTCTTCAGAATCCCTACAAAACAAGGGGTATGCACTCCTACAAAACAAATGGTTGGAAAGAAAATTTTACATTTTTTTTTTCCACAAAGCAAGACACTGCATAATATTTAAGGGTTTAAACAAATTCACCTGAGTAGACTGAGTAGAATAACAAGAATTGCAACTTCAGTTTCTGGAATCCTAGAATAAAACTTGTCTATCTAATACTATCTTCAGACACAGGACTCATCTTGTGGGATCTGACAAGTACATATCTAAACATAGATGCCTATATGTGAACTGAGCATCTAACCTCCCCAAACGTATTTTATTTGACTAAACATAGGCATCTAGAGTAATTTAAAACAGCCCTCAGAAACCATAAATCTTGATGGTTGGACATGGTTGGATTCAAATGGTGTGAAAAACCTTTCAGACATAATTCAGACATAATTGAACACATAGCCAATACATTCAATAGTACCTAATTAGCAATTTACCTTAAGCTAAAGTGAACACCTCACCTTGGGTTGCCCATAGACACCAAAGATCAATTCAATTATCCATAGACACTATAATCTATAAGATATTTCAGATTTTATTGATGAACACGCAGTTGCCAGTGCAGAACTAAACAATTTTCACATTGCTCTTTTGTTACGTTTACTAGCAGCATGTGGCGTGACAAACTGCAGACGTATATATTTGATCAGATGAAGCTCAGTGTCCTAGTACTATACTAACTGCAGTTCCATCCTTATTCCTTGATGTCAATATTTTTTTTTAAGTGTTTATTTCAGTTTTTTTTTGTTGTTGTTATATACATAATAAAATTATCATTGTCCTAATGTCTTTGGACTAGGGAAAAATGTTTACAATTAAGAGGGGGAAAAAAAAGGACCAAACAAGAAAAAATAAAAGACATAAATATTTTATATGCTTACTTCAAGGTAATAAAAGTGGTTTGCAAAATCATTCTATACAGGTGAATACTTGTAATTAAAAATTAGAAAAAAAAAAGGTAATTTAAGTTTTTGTTTACTATTTTCTAAGCAATGCAACTTTTTTGAAATTATATGTCTTATTTCTGAACAATACACCTCTGAAATTATATAAATGTACCTAATCTGAAAAAAAAAAAAAAAGCTTAAAACTCCAAATAGTATTTTTCTTTCTCTCTCTCTCTCTTTCTTTCTTTCTTTCTTTCTTTCTTTCTTTCTTTCTTTCTTTCTTTCTTTCTTTCTTTCTTTCTTTCCTTCCTTCCTTCCTTCCTTCCTTCCTTCCTTCCTTCTTTCCTTTTCTTTCTTTTTTTCTTTGATGAGGGAAAATATTTTTCATCTTTTATCTGTAAATTATATTGCTGACAATTTGCCTTTTGGAATGCAACTACTGAAAAAATTATTAAGCATTGTAGAACAATGTAGAACAATGCGGCAGAGTTTAACTAACTTTTTATTACTATTTTTTATTTCTTAATTTAAGGTTTGGCTGGAAATATTCACAAAGCTCCGCTCTTACCGTACCTCATACATACTTGTGTCTCCTTTCAAAATTAACCAGAACTCTTTTCATGGTTTTAAAATTTTTGGTTCTCATCCACACTCTGGACTTCATGAGGTTTAGCTGGCTCTTCTGTAAGCCATGGAAATGACTTAGAACTATGTATCATCAAGATCTTTTTATCATGGTGTCTGAGTGGATGTTATCAACAAGGTAAAAGGGGACATGAAGCCAGGATTCCAGAATCTGTGGTAATTTTCAATGTGACAAGCAGATAGATACTGGAGCTCAGAATACTTTCCCTATCCAAAGATCCAAGCAAAGGGGAAAAGTGATTCTTTTTAAATTCAGGAACTCAGTTCAGCAAGTGTTTGAGTAAGAAGTATTGTATCCAAGGTGGCAGCTAAGATTGGGTGGGATGAATCTGGGTCACTGTCATTAAATATTATATCAAAACAGCACTTTCAAAAAAGCTGTGATGGACATAATTCAGATCTGGTGGAAAACCAGCTAACTGCTGTGGGGATGCAACCTGTGGAAAATTATGGAAATTATGAAAATTTCTCTGGTGCCTGCAAGACGCATTTGAGACCATGCTGTCTCAGTGCATCGTACTGTATAAACACACAATAAGAAGCAATCTGAGCTCTGCAAATGCACAGTGTAAATACAGAGGGAAAGCAAATGCAGGAACCAAGAGAGTTACCCAAGGTCACACAATGAAGAAACGTGAGAGAGAAGGAATGGAACTCACACCTGAAATCCTAACTTACTGCTGTATCCATTAACCTCAATTGATTTTCCTTCTGGTCTTGGGTTTAAAAATTAAAATAGTCTTGACAATTTATCCTGCTCCTGAGCAATCTCTTCACCAACCTCTTCTTTCTTCCTTGAACCAGTCTCTTTCTCCTTCACCATTCAGCCACCTTCTCCTTCAAGTCCCAGGAGAAAGATGCATGAAGATTAATGGAAAACCAAGACTTCATAAACTATTCTTCTGCAAATGGATTTAATCCAGACTCTCAATTGTACTCAAAGTGTATTTTGGGGTATAATTATAATTGATACACTCCACAGAGAGCTCATTTATCCTGAAGTAAATATGGAAGACACGTTAACTGAGATGTTTTCTCTCTTTTTTTTTTTTTTCCTCTTTCACCTAACACCACAACATCAGGACACAAAGCTGCAGTTCCACTGAAAATAATGAAGTGAGATGTTCCATAAAGTTATTTCCAGCTGATGGACTACATGCTACATAAATATACAGGAGACTCCCAGAGGAAACCTCCAGGTCACTCAGGCTTGCATTGGTTTCAGACCAGCTCTGAATAGGAGATCCATACCTCTCTTGTAAGTGGAGAAATCTGCATGCGAGAAGATATGCAGATGTTAAACTTCCCTCCCTTTCCCACTGGATTTTGTGCTTGCTACCAGGATATTGCCTACTGTTAAGGTCAAGGAAACATCAGCTGAGGTAATTACTTCAGCCTGTGAGGATTCAGCTTCAGGGTCAGGTAAGAGCATGGGGGAGGCAAAAGTCAAGCAAAAAATTCTTGTGGACTTTCCTAAGTTGATTTTTCAGGGAGAAGATCAAAAGTAGAATTGCCAGCAAAGCTATTGTGGAAAATGGACAGATTTGGGACATTTTGCATCAGGCTGAGAAAGGTCAGCATTTCTGGCAGACAGTAAGGCTGGTGCTCTGATTCAACCCAAACAGAGCCATTTCTTCCTCAGGCTCCCCACTGACAAACTCAGTTTGAGTTTGAGTTTGGCTTTGGATAAGGAGAGTGTCTTAGGAAAAACAAGACCTAACTATTCCCTTTTGAACTAAACCTGAACCCAAACTGGACTTGGACTTTAATATGGAGAAAGCTTGATATCTTTTTCTTCTTTTCTCTTTTTCCTCTTCCTTTCCATTTTCCTGGGGAAAACAAAATAAAATAAAATAAAATAAAATAAAATAAAATAAAATAAAATAAAATAAAATAAAATAAAATAAAATAAAATAAAATAAAATAAAATAAAATAAAATAAAATAAAATAAAATAAAATGAATAAAATAAAATAAAGCTATGACTCTCTCAGTTGCAGATTTTCAAGGTCCAGAGAAAATTCCTGAAGACTCAGTCACAGGAACAAGAAATCAGGGGTTTGGGTACCTGCTCAAACTAATCTCTAATATTTCTAAAATTCATTCAGTTATATTTGAACTAACAGATGTGGCTTGTTTCTATTTTGAAAACTGCCTCCCATGTTATTTGCTGCAAGCATACTACCTGTGGCTTAAAGCCAGCATGGATTCTTGGTCTACTTGTAAGAGGATTCTTTAAATTATACCAACAGGCCATTTTTACATCTCAACCACCTGAGTTTATTATGAACAGCTATTGCTCTCACTTGCCTGGTGGATCTCTCCTCCAGAACCACTGCTGCAGCAGGGCTTCTCCTGAAGGGTGATGTTTTTTCTCCAGCTCCACCTCACTTACTACTCTCTCCATTTGTTTTTCCACTGAGAACAAATTAAAGTAAAAGTGTCTGTGAAAGAATGTTATGGTATAGATGCCTGAGAATGCTTTAAGGGTGACCTCAGTCCTTGCTTTCTATGCTGCACACTATGACTAGTCCCTGTGCAGGAGAAACATTTCTCAGCTGAAATCTTGACCCCTCTGGAGTCAGCATTGCCGTGACTGGTATTTGCTGAAGCAGAATTTTCCCTATTAATTGTTTAAGTATCAGTTAAAGAAATATTTAATTTCAATAACATATCCATTTGTAAGCCTGTGATGGTGTCAGTCTGAAAGGAGTAGCAGCATCAGCAATAAAGCTTCCCCTTTGTTGAGATAGTGGAAGATGTTGCATCAGAGATAGCCTTCACCCTTTCGTATTCCATATCATGGGATACTTGGAATTTGCTGATAGCTTTTAAGAAGAGGGCAGTTAAAATATATGCTACTCAATCCTAACAGCCAGTGCCAGGAGCTTTGACTCTGCATAAAGAAACAAACATATCTGCAGATTCAGTCTGTGTCACAGTTTAGCTTTGACCTTGTGGTGAAAGATGGCCTGTTCATCGTACAGAATCATCCGCTGATATTCAAAAGAGTAAGTGAAGCACAGTGGGAGGACAAATTTTAGAGGAAAGCAAAAAAAAAAAAAAAAAAATCCAAGATGTGATCTGGTGACATGCATTTTCTCTTGAACTATCTGTGAGATCTCTCCAGAGGCAGACTGTGTTCCAGTCAAACAGATTGGAGCCAGGGCAATCCCAGACAGGAGCACAGACAGGAGGAAGAACTCACTGAGAGCGTTTCAATATTTTCAATACTTAAAGGGGTCTTATAAAAAGGATGGAAGACTCTTTATTCCGGTAGATAATGTTAGGAGAAGGGGAAATGGTCTTAAATTACAAGAAGATAGATTTAGATTAGATATTAGGAGAAAATTCTTCACTGTAAGGGTAGTGAGGCACTGGCACACATTGCCCAGAGAGGCTGTGGATGCCCCATCCCTGGAGATGTTCAAGGCCAGGCTGGATGGGGCCTGATCTAGTGGGTGGCAATCCTGCCTATAGCAAGGGGGTTGGAGTTAGGTGATTTTTAAAGTCCCTTCCAACCCAAGACATTCTATGATTGTGTGACTGTGATTCTATGATTCTATAAAATAGCACTGTGGCTGCTTCTTTTGTCTGAAAAAGCCAGGGCCTGCACTTGAAGAGTAACATTTATTAATGTCAGTCAAAACAAAGCACTTAAAAATAGCAAAGCTGACCTCTTTGTCTGGAATGACAGCTCTGTGATAGGGGAACCACGTGTACCCAGGACTGAGGACCAAATCCTAGACTAAGAGGATCAACAATACTGGGTGAGCTATATCTGGACCTTGAGAGAAACATTCTGCATTAATGTGATACTTTACATGAGTTTATTAACTTCTTGGAAAAAAAAAAAAAAAAAAAAAAAAAAAAAAAAAAAAAAAACAGCACAGAGTGAGCTCATGGTGCTGAGCGGCTCATGCATGTCTTTCACAGTCTTGGTTGATGTTACAGTTTGATGAAATGTTAGGTCTGATTTGGGGGATGGATGAGTCCATGTGGGTCTTCCTTGGTTGAAGATACACCTTCAGTGGAGAGATGTAACATCTGAAGCATAGTTGGTTGTATCAGGTCATACCATCATCTCTCATGGTTTGGCTAAGCTCTGCTGAAGTTGGCAAAGCTCCCCAGCATTTACCCCATCCAAAGATCTGGGTCAGGCCACTTAGCTCCTTTCAATGTAACTATATGTTATGCCTCATGAAAACGGTGAACAGTGGCTTCTGGCCAGAACATACCAACCTTTTAGAGTTCAACATATGAAAATAAATGACTGATACCCAGATGAGTTGGTTATATGTATAAATCTCTCCCTCTCTCTCTTTCTTTACATATATAGATTTATATAATTGCACTGTTCTCTTTCTGGGCTGGAGCCTGTTTTGGAAAGGGGACAGAAGTGAAGTTATTAAGAATCTCCACTCATGTTAAAATACCTTTTTAATACAACAAAACATACTATTGTTGAACTGGGAAAAGATATTACATAAATCTCCCAAAGTCAAACACCATGATGGGAATAAGGAAAAATAGATCTATATATTAACTGCTCTTTTAACAGCATTATTTGACCTTTAGAATAAACAAACAGAGGAAAGAAAAACGTTACAAGCCCAGAAAAAAATTCTCTGACTCTTATCAAAAGCACATTTGAAGAGAGGCCTCAGAGGCATCTATTGTTTAATGGGCTATGGTTGATTTATTGATGATTATGTAGAAAAAAAAAAGAAAAAAAAATCATTCCAAGGCCATGAATGCCATGAGAGTTGCAGGGCTTCAATTTATTAGACCTTGGAATCAGGGAATATGTTTTTTTCCTCCTTCATTCAAAAAGCCCTATTTGACCAACAGTGTGAAACAGTTTGACGGGCAAGTCCCTAGGTGCCGAGCTATACCTCACTTGTTTTCCGTAAGTAACTGGCCACACGAGAGCAGGCCTGCAGTTTTAGTTTACACAGCTGTATGCCTGAGTGCAGAGTTAACTGCATTTGTTTTAGGCCTCTTTTAGCAACAGCAACAAAACCCTGTCCCTCCTTGCCCTCTCCTGCCGTCTCCTGCTGCACATGCATGCACACACACGTGCCCTGCATATGTATCTCCTTTTGTAGATACAGGAAAAAGGATCTGAGGTAACAGTGGAGGGAAAGGGGTAAAAACTATTCAGACGGGGGCAACAGCAGGGAAGTAATGATTACTTACATTCATCATTGCCATGAGCTGGGCCAATCAAGAAATTGAGCTTCCATCTTTATCCTTATATTTTGTCTTAGTATCCCTTTTCTAAAATTTCAAGGTTCTACACTCTTCTTTCTTTAAACTCTCCCCAAATGCAAAAAGGTTCTTCTCCCCCTATCAGAGACTTCCATTAAGTTATGGAAGTCCAAATGCTGGGGATGTCAATGTGCCTGACATGATAGAACTGCATACAGGAGATGGCTCACATCCCACAGCTTTTATCATCTAAGCAGACAGGACTGACATAGGTGGGGGAGGTGTACTACCCCAAAAATATTAAATGTAAATTTGATGATGACTCTTGACTCATCTTGAAATTGTTCTGGAATTTATCAGCAACCAAAAATGAAATAAAATAAAAAGGCACTACAGGTAGAGAGAAACTACATTCCTGTCCAGTATTAGATGAACTCTAACAAATTATAAACAAGTAGGATTTGTCTTAGTTTCTGTGAAAGTTGGTGACTATCTGCCTCACGGGAGACATAGTCTTCCCTGAGAGCCTGGTCTTTCACTGAGTCCAGGAAGTGTATGCTTAGTAAGTCCCTCTTAGGACACTGGTAGTAATGCAGAAAAAAAAACTTAGTTTGAAGCATTTCACCTTATTGAAGTTTTCAATGTAATGTCAAAATATTCCACAGAAAACAGATACTTGTTATCAGAAAATATAATTTTGGGTGAAAACTCACTTTGCCTTTGAAAAAAAGTTTTAGACACAAACGTTTTTTCTGATCATTATTCGGAGTTGTGTGGCTGCTCCTCCCAATTTCTTCCTTCAAAATCTTTCTTAAAAGACTGGTTTTCCGAGATGACTACAAAAAGGAAAGAAAAAAGCATCCATACTGAACTGCCTCTGTGTGTGGACCAGTGTCACAGAATCTTAACCTGGTTTCATATATTCCTTGCCCTGAAACATTTTCTCTCCAGTTGTCTTGTTCCAGCATAGATTCCAATTTCATTGAGGACCATTTCTCTGTTCTATGTTTTT
Organism: Anas platyrhynchos; assembly: GCF_047663525.1. NCBI lineage: Eukaryota > Metazoa > Chordata > Aves > Anseriformes > Anatidae > Anas > Anas platyrhynchos. The sequence goes on from NC_092588.1 coordinate 157,461,047, forward strand.
ATTTTCTACAGTATGATGATGATTTGTTTACCATCCAGGATATCAATGCCCTATGATGATACAAATTGATAATTTTGATGTTAGTACTGCTATTTTTCACAGTAATAATAATAGTTAAGGTTCTGTACATGCAACTCTTCTCCGTGAAAACTGAAGAATGGGCTTTTAGATATGTTTCCCATTTAGCAGGTGGAAATCATAAAACCATGTTAATCCTCTCTAAAACTGTGGGTGGAACTCTTGTGGTCTAAATTATATATGAAAAAATAAGACATCTGAGACCTTCATCCTAAGACGCAGATGAATCCTGATCAGGGTCTTGGGAGAAATTTCAAATATGTCTTTCAGATCTCTTCCATAAAGTTACTTATTTTTCTATGTTGACTGTCAAAGAAGCTTAGTGTGACACCAGGAGCTGTTGCCAACATGTGAACTAAATCTCACTTCCTTCTACTTGGTCCTGTTGCCTGGTTTTGGCCTGGAAAACAAATCAAAATCCAACAGCAAAATTTTGTCTTCAGCAAGGAAGTTGTAAGTGAAAATGTACTCTGAATTTTTAATGGAGATAGAATGAGAAAAAATTCTGCAGGTGAGTAGAGAAATTTCAAGCTTACTTCTCTGCTGAGTTTTGTTACTAGGAGAGTTGAGCTTACATTTTTAATGTCTGGTGTCACCTACACAAACTGTAAACTATTTCATAACGCACCCATTTCCCATTTCTCACATGATGCAAACACAAGATGAAAGGAAAGGAAAGGAAAGGAAAGGAAAGGAAAGGAAAGGAAAGGAAAGGAAAGGAAAGGAAAGGAAAGGAAAGGAAAGGAAAGGAAAGGAAAGGAAAGGAAAGGAAAGGAAAGGAAAGGAAAGGAAAGGAAAGGAAAGGAAAGGAAAGGAAAGGAAAGGAAAGGAAAGGAAAGGAAAGGAAAGGAAAGGAAAGGAAAGGAAAGGAAAGGAAAGGAAAGGAAAGAAGAAGAAAAGTTGTTGCTGAATTTTCTGGCTGCTGACACTTCAGTGAGATATTGCTATCTCATGATGACTCAAAAAAGACCAGCAAACAACAGAGATCCAGGGACCTCTGGAGGGAAGACAGATAGACATGAACATGGTGAAGACAGTCGTAAGCTGCAGTCCAGATTTAGATGTTACCAGGCATGGAAGAAAACATATAATGGTTTCCTACCTGAAAGTAATTGATAACATGAGTCTCCTTCAGTTCAGGTGGAGGATTCCATATCAAGAACATGTAGATCTTCATACTCTTCAAAAATCTCTAGACAGTATGTGAGTAAAAAGAAAAAGATGTAAAGCATCCCAGACCTAGTAGAAGAAATAAAGTTATTAGAAGGTTAATCCTACATGAAATACTCCATTAGTTTTATGAAACTACTTATTTAACCTATTTTTATGTTCTGAATTGCTTTTGTCTCAGGAGAAAATAAAAGGGGTGTTTCAATTGAGATATGACTTGAAAAAGTGCAAAGCCATGTATCATAAAATGCCTTGATTATCCGACTAAAATTTAACCCTCAGTTTTCTGAATAGGAGGCACATGCATCTATGCTTATTCGGCTAAAAAGGTTAATCAATTCATCTAATTTTAGACATCTGGGGACTGATTGGTTATGCAGATTATTGCTACAGGCAAGTTTATGGAGAAGGACAGGCACTGCAGGAAATTATAAATCTTTCTCCTTTGTTGATAACTCCACTTCTGGTGACACTCTTGAGCCATTAGAAGTAGATAGGCATTCTGGCTTTCAAAACATTCATTATATGCATAAATTAAACTCAATTACTATGCACATATATTTCTTCAGGTAAGACATGTGCCCAGAACATGAGACATTCACCAAAAATGATGAGTGTTTCATTTATCAGTCTTGCCTCTTTACTGGCCTCCGGTGGCATCCTATGTCATGTGTACATGGAAGATCTTAAACAGTGCGGCGTTACTCTTTGCCAGGCCTTTAATCAGCTTGGTCAGCAGATGACAATAATAGAAGCTGGACCTCTGCCAAACACAATAATGGTATTTCCTGGAGTATTCACAGAGTTTCCAGTTCTGCAGACAGGGTGTAGCATGGTAAACCTAAACATGGTATTTAAATATCCAGCTACAAACATTCACAAGTGACTCATGGTCCTGGTTGCTTCCTATATAGCTAAGGTGGTCTAAAATACTTTTATCTAATGAGGCTTTATTGTCAGCAAATATGAAATACTAATTATCTGAGAATCAGAGCCTTTTGTGATATCGTCATGCATATATACCAAAAACAGAGAAATCAAAGACTAAGAGTTAAAAAGGCTTAGAGTAGTTTTATAGATAGAATAGTTTAGTCCTAAATCTCTGGCAGTTTTAGACTGAGCACCTTTGAAAGTGTCTACCTTTGGGTATAAACAATTCTATGGCTAGCTGGTACTTGTCTTACAATATAACAGATCAGCCAAAGTTCCTCCAGTGTCTAAGGAAAACGTGTCTATTAGCCTTTCTTTCAGTGGAGATGCTGATAGGGAATCTCTAACAATCATCCTATTTCTGATAAACTCAAATAACTTCTCTCCTTGAGGCCTCTCATTTTGTCTTTTTGACGTGAAAATAACTGAGACGTTCAGAAAATATTAGGGCAAAGGCTGACAGACTTTCAGTAGCAAGTTATGTCTTGTTTGTACATGAAAGCAGAATATGCAGTAGTCCTAAGGGTATTTGTCTGCAGTTGTATTTGCTGGTTGAGATCCATGCCAGTAGTAGCATCTCAGATATTTACACCAGAACTGTGTTCTGATTAAATAAATACACAACGCACTGAACAACACTGGGAAAATATTAGTAGATGGCTTTAAAAATTTTTCATTGCTGCTTTGTCTCACAACAGTTATACTGTCACCACCTAGAAACTGCAAACTTTTTCCTATTTTCTTTATGACAGTTTAGTGAAGAATCATGGACATGACTCCCAACTCAGTATTTTTTCCATCACATCGATAACAAGACCTGATATCACTCTCTGCCCTCCTGTATATATGTGTACAATACATGCCAGGGTCCTGCAGGAGCAATTATTTTCCTTCTGCTTATCACCATACCAAATTATCAAGATGATTTGCATGTGTTGTTGGCTGAGAAATCACTCAGAAACCTGTTCTTTACAGTAATGACTGAGAGAGGTGATATTTTTGTATGGTAGGTTGGATTTGTCATATATTACCATCTGGTGTATAATCACATTAGTGTATCGTAGGAGTGCTGAAAAAAAAAATATATATATATATAAGCCAAGAAAGGAAATGAAGATATTTTCTCATGTCCTTGATTTTCAGGAGAATAAGGAAACTTATTTTAGAAGAAAGGGTGGAAGACCTATTGGAAATGGGAAGTCAGCAGGAACAGAAGTGGAAAAAGCTGTTCAGGGATCCACTGAGCCTCTTATTTTATGTGGGAGAACTGCATGTGTGAACTGAAATAGAGTGAAAGCACTTTCCAAAGAGGAAGGATTTAACACAACAACCTGACTTCAGATGTATAGGACTGAGTACATCCTTAAATCTCCAGGGGTGATCCAGCTCATCTGCTTTCCAGGACGGTTCAGCTTTATACATGTCTACGTATGTCAGCCACCTCCCTGCTTTCACTGGAAGCACTTGTAAGCAACGACAGATATTCCCTCCTGACACACTTGCCTACCAACGGGCTGCAGACAAATCATGCTTTTATTTCACAGTGATCTCAAATCAACAGACCTCTGGCCTTTGACTCCATGATTTCTTCAACTGCCAAAAACACTTAGTACCCTCATTTTGATGTTATTCTTCTGTCTTAAGCTGCCCCATTTATTTATTTGCTTCCTGTCCAGATTTCCTTTCACAGCAAAGGGAACTTCTTTTCTGACTGTGTTTCCTAGGGAAGCACCATCCCACCGGTATCTCCAGCTTCATTTTCAGTGCAAAGCTCTATTATAATGGTATGTCAAGGACAGGGGTGTTAAAATAATAGCAATAATAAAGAAAACTGTTAAATTCAGAGCCAAAATCCTGTTGTGGTTCAGTGTGGTTTTACTTTAAATCAAATTTCTGAGGCTGCTGAGGCTCAAATTGTACTATTAAACAAGATGTGTCATCCCTCTCTACCTCATTTTCTCATTTTAAATACAAAATTCAAGACAACCCATCTATTAAATAGCACCTTATGCAAAATCTTGGAAAATCCTGTACTGGTTATGTACGTATGAAAGAAAGAGTAAATGCCTTCCAGATTTCTGAACAAGTAATTTCAGAAAAAGTATTCAATACATATTTAGATGTTGACCACCTTTGCTTTTCCTTCAGACAATAGTCTGGTTTGACAAAACTTTATTTCCTTGAATATTTTTTTCCATATATATAGAGAGAGGAATAGTTGTGGTTTGTTTCTTTCTCATATCTATTTGTAGAAAAGATAATCCCTTTCATTTTTTTTTCAGTGCTTTTTGCAAATCTCTAATAAGAGAAAGTAAGCAGTGTCTGTCCTTTAATAAGGAAACAACTAAGAATATTTAAAGCTTTATCATGGGATGGTTCCCAAGTTCTTCAAATATATCCCTTTAAAAAATTAAAATAAAAAAAAAAAATCAATCTCAGTACTTGATCTTTCCCTACTACCTTGAGGACCTCTTGAAATCTTGTAGTGATTTCAAGGATATTAACTTTCTACAGAAGTTGTCCAGCCAAAGAAAACATGGCTGTAGCACATTCTCAGCAACAGAATTTGCTACCAGGATATAGAATAGATAGAATTAGAAAAGAATAGATGGAATATAGAATAGAATTCCATATGGAATAGATTATTACAGCAACTTCTTTCATTGCTTGCAGGATTTTTGACATTGAACAATCCAAGAATGGCACATACTGCCTAAAGAACATAGACATTGGCACTTTATTGTTTATTGTCCTAATAGTCCCCAGGTGGAATCTGCAGTGATCACAAATAAGATATGTGAATTGTGTCACATGCAGCACAGGGATTATGATGCCATATCTACCATCTGCCTGAGGGCTTCCAGAAGGACATTTCTTGGATAAGAAAAGTGAATGGCTGATATATATATATATATATATATATATATATATATATATATATATATATATATATATAAATAATGGCTCCCATCCTTTTCCTTCCCATCTTCTCTCTGTGTTCTAAAATATTACTTGCTGTAAGACCACAGCTAAGTTCCCTCTGTTACTGGTGCCAAATGGCCTAGCTTGCTTTGACATCAGTCAGGACAATTTTGTTCATGCTGTTCCAAAATCTGTCAGTTTGGCCACAGAGGTGCAAAACTTTCATGTCACTTGTCAGGAAACTTTGTTCTGGGAGTTTTAGATTAACTTTTATTTTCCCCTGCCTGACAAGTAATCACTGCTTCACTTTCTGCTGAAGAATATGGTTCCCATTTTCAGAAACTGCTATTTCACTGGTCTTTTTTTCTTTTCTTTTCTTTCTTTTCTTTTCTTTTCTTTTCTTTTCTTTTCTTTTCTTTTCTTTTCTTTTCTTTTCTTTTCTTTTCTTTTCTTTTCTTTTCTTTTCTTTTCTTTTCTTTTCTTTTCTTTTCTTTTCTTTTCTTTTCTCTCTCCTCTCCTCTCCTCTCCTCTCCTCTCCTCTCCTCTCCTCTCCTCTCCTCTCCTCTCCTCTCCTCTCCTCTCCTCTCCTCTCCTCTCCTCTCCTCTCCTCTCCTCTCCTTTCCATCTCCTGTTTGCATCATGTGAGATATGGGAAAAGGGTGTGTTATGAAATAGTTTACAGTTTGTGTAGGTTTGTTTCTTTTCTTCTATTCCACACACACTTTTCAATTCACATTACTGTTTTACAACACAGATTCCTTTTGTTTCACCCGGTTCATCTAGTTTATGATTACCTAGTAGGCTAGTATGTCTAAAAGAGAAAGGGATGAAAGAGATACATAAAAGAAGAGGGGAAAATGTCTTTTCAAGTGTTAAGGCCCAGATCTGCAAGGGTATTCTTATGCTGATCAATCCTGAACATGGTTCTGCAGTTATGTCCCAATGTGTCATGTCAGATATTTATCTTCATTGTAAAAATTTAGGAATCATTCAAAATTCTGATTAATTCCACTTCATTTTTTTTTCCTAACTTCCAGACCATGTCAATATTTTCACTAAAAGCAGGAAGTGGGGACTCAGTGTTCCCCAAAGAAAATCCAGTGTTTAGAGTCACTGTCTGTGAAGCTTTCACAGAGTCATATGTCCCATTTTCCAGTGAGGAAAAAACTTATCTGAGGATATTTTTCAGCTGGCTGAATTAGCTTACCACATGGTGACTGTGTCTTCATCACTAGAACTTATCTGGAGGCCATAAATTCCTTATCATCAGCCTTTTATAATACAGGAATTTATGCCAGTCACATATGAAAGGATATGCTGATGAGTTCCCAGCTTCCAGAAACAAAACTAAATTAAATATATATATATATATATATATATATATATCAAATTTTCTAAGTAACTTTTGTGATCAAAGAAAAAAAATGGTCTTAGAACTTCTCTATCTTGGAGCAATGGCTAGCTAATGTCAAACAATATTATATTTCCTAGGTGAACTGATGCATCATATTTTCTGTTACATCATTTTATTAAGCAGCCTCTTTTCCTGTGATTAGTTTTTCCTCTTCAATGGCTGTATCCTGAAAAGGACCAATAAATTGTTTAAAAATAAAATGCTCATCTCACCAAGAACAGATTTTTCTACTTTTTTTTTTTTTTCTTTTCCATAACATGGGCTATGTGACAGTGTCAGGTTTCTCATGAGGGTCTTGATCTGTGGCGTAGTTACCTCTTCATTCTCAATCACATATTCAAACTGATGTATTCTACACTAAGCCTTGTCCCATTGCCAGCTAAATTAGTCACACAGCCAGATGGATTAGAAAAAAAGCTTGAACACAAAGTGATAAATGTCTCATTTAAAAAGTTGTATCAAGACCAGCCTATCTTTAGGATTTAAAGAAGGGGTAAAAGACAGGGTCATGCATGAATAACTGTGGTATGCATACTAAAATAAATGAATAAATATAATATATACATTATATATATATATACACAATGCCTAAGTGTGGAAGCAACAGCTATTCTTCAGAAAAGCAAAAAAAAAAAAAATAAAAGAATTAAAATGAAGTAAGCTGTAAGTGGTACATCAAAAAGAAAGATGGATGGATAGAAGAGGGATGGTGGGAAGGATAGAAGGGAGAATGAAAGAACAAGGGAAAGAATGAAAGAATGAAATAACCGAAGAATAAAAGAAAGGAAGAAAAAATGAAAAGGAAAAGAAAAAGGAACACGTTAAACTATGTTCATGGATTTTAAAGTCAGTAGGGAGTATTATCATCCTCTGGTGTGATCTTCTTCATAACGAGGTGAATAACTCAAAGTGGTTTAAGAAGGGCCTCAAATTAGGCAAAACTGAACACACCAGTACATGACAAAACACAGGCAAAGGAGAAAAGTACTCATATGACCTCTCTTACACTTTTGATTTATTTGTGTGTGATTAATTTTCTGTCATATCCACTTTGTGTGTTGCGTGACTGGCCTTTATAAGATTCCAGAGGTCTACTTCTTTGGAAAAACTGACTCTGTCCTCAGTGTCCTGCTCAGGAAAATAAATCACAAAGGCAAAGATATAAAATGGGAGGGGGAGGTGTTAAAGTTTACCTTGAGTATGACAGTGGGTATGTGTGTGGGAGAGAATCAAAAATTAGTTAAAGTGATTATAAACGTGGATGTATTACTCATAAAACAAGCTGACAGGCCCATCAAAATAAAGTAAATGTATTTCTATTCATTCTATTCATATTTCTATTGCTGTATTTCTGCACAGCAAATCTCAGGTAGTCTTGAGTGGCACTGGTTCTGGTAATTATAACATAGAAAAACTCAGATAATTCTTGTCCTTTCAGTGGTGATGGCAATGAATGCTATTTCATAGTCTGGAGCTTTAGGCCAGAAGGAACCATTATAATCGTACACTCCAACCTGTTCCATAACACTTGCCAGGGAATTTCATGCAGTAATTCCCACTTCAAGACTATAACTTTTTCTTGAGCTAAAGCAAATCTTACAAACAGATTCCAGTGCTGATTTAAACACATCTAGTCTTGGAGAATGCTATGTATTCATTTCAGGTGCAGTTTTGACAGCCTCATTTTATTTCTAAATTTGTGTAAGGTATAACATTTTTAAAAGTTGGATTACAAACCTGGCAATATTGTTAACAGCTAATTCTAATATAAAGATTAAAAGATAAAAAAAAAAAAAAAGAAAAAAAAAAGAAAAAAAAAAAAAAAAGAAAAAAAAGATTGCAGATGAAAACAAGAGACATATAATGATACAGTGACTTCAGTCAGGAATGTCCAAGCTGTAATCCAACTGTCTCTCCTAGTAGATGGGCATTTCAGTTGGAAGTCATCTCAGATAACGTCAGGCATATACAGTTTTATCTTCCATATCTGAGCTTCCCTTACAGGCACGTTGACAAACAGGCACTTCCAGAATCATGTCTCACACTAGTGTTTCACCCTCTGTATCTTCTGTTTCTCTCTTCTAACTGTAAAGGGATCTTCGGGTGACCGGAGCATTTACATGTCTCGTTTTGCAACACCTGATGTTATGTGAGCTATATCCTGACACTGCTGACTGTCTAAACCCAAAGGATATCTAGAGCAGTCTCTAAGATACAGTGGTAGTACTCTGAGTCTAACTTCATAACTAGTAATGGAAACAGGACCTCCATGAAGCCACAGCGGTGAGATTGTCTATTCCTGCATAGTAGTATAATGGCTAAATATCCAATTCTTTCTTCTTCCTAAGAAAATCAAATCTTAATACACTAAAAGGAATGATATTCTCCACTTTTTCTTTTGAGCTTTTTTTGAGAAACCATGATTATAAAATTCAAGGGTAATGAGCAAGTAGACCAAAGTTTGTCCCTACTAGTCTAATGGCTAATACCCTCAACTGGGAGAATCATCCTACCTAACTACTAAATGAAACATATATTTATTTTTTTCCTGATATCCTATTCTAGTACACTGCTTGTTTATTTTGCATCCTACCACTCAGGAATATTTGGCTATGGATGCTCAGAATTTCTATCACCTCCTGCAAACATGTATGTAAGACTTGCTCCTGAATTGCTGAGATATACGTACACTTTCTAGTCCCAATCTCTGCAGTGTTGTATGTCTCACACACTCTGGCAGGACGTTCTCTGAGTGACATAAGTTCCTTTGCCCTGTATCATGTGCCAAACACACCAACAGCTGACACTGGAGCAATGCTCAGAAGGGATTGCAAATGTCTCGTTCATGCACATTGACCCAACTGAATCGCCAGGAACATCGGCTGCCTGGGATAAAATTGCCTGTAGCCGGAGATTCCCCGCAGTCCACCAAAGCAATAAATAACTTGAAATTACAGCTCTGGGCAGCAGTGCCTAGCAGATTGCTCTTGATTGAATGGTCTTATCTGTTTTTCATTCAAAACTTTTGTATAAGGTCAAACAGATGGGGAAGTGTACAACAGGAGATTTGAGTATGGGAGATGTTTCATAATTCTCATGCTAAGGTTTGTCAACTAGGCAAGCTAAGCAGTTTGGCTTGTTAGAGACAAATGGTTTGAAAAGAATATACATCATCAAAAAGGTCTATGATGTCCGTTTTGCCCGCAGGAGTCAACAGTCAATAGAGAGAAAGATGTAGGCTCAAATATTTTCAGATCATTACACCCCAGCTGACAAAATGAGATATACAAAGGTGGTCAATGGCACAGACTTGTTGGTGGTTTATTCCTATCTACCCTTTTTATATTTTAATTTTATTTATTATTTTATTATTTATTATTTTATTTTATTTTATTTCATTTTATTTCATTTTATTTTATTTTATTTTATTTTATTTTATTTTATTTTATTTTATTTTATTATTTTTGTTTTATTTTATTTTGTTTTATTGTAATCTTTTTCCCTTGGTACTTTCAAGACATTTTGGGTGGCAGATTTCAAGATGGAATAGTCTTCACAGTAAAGTCCCAAAATGAAGGATACTTAAAAAGCTTTCCAGCTGAGAAACAATTTATTGTTCAAGTAACTATTGAAATGGAGTACATTGCCAAAGACTAGTCCCAGTACAATAGAGATTGCATCAACAGATCAAATCCTTTTCCATTGGGAGCATTGGCAAAGACGTCTGGCAGAGATGCACAATGAAAAGTAGTTTGGACAGCAATGTGGAAGTAAGCTAGTTGCTAGGCCTAGAAAGCCAAGCCAAGATGATGTTTAGGCAACACTGACATCAGTTCCAATTAACTCAAGTTAGGAAGTTAGTTTAGGAAGTTAGAACCAGAAACCTACCCAGAGTAAAGACTATGGGGGCAATCTTGAAAGCCTCTGGTTATTCAAACTGATGGCTGTAGACTTTAAATATTTATTTATTTATTTAATGGGATTGCTGTCTTGCAGCTTGTCCTCTAAGAAACTAGTTGTTACCAGCCAAGAAATACAACCAAGACTTAACTAGAGATCTTCCCATCTTTCTTTCAATATACAGAATGAATTATACACATGTATATTGTTTTATTCTGTTGTTGTTGTTGTTGTTGTTCTTCTTCTTCTTCTTCTTCATCTTCTTCTTCTTATTATTATTAGTAGTAGTAGTAGTCTTAGTAGTAGTAGTAGTAGTAGTAGTAGTAGTATTCATTTTGACAACTGATCTACCAAACGTACTATGCTTCAGCTAACAGAGGTAAGTTTTCTGCTCCTGTCTTAAAACTTAAACTTCTCAGAGAGCCTAGATATTAAAGAGGAGTTGTCTTTTTGCCAGTCTGTTGTCTATTACTTTACAAGAGTTTTCAGTCTGGAAGTCCTTAACCTGCCACTTCAGCTATCAACATTCAATATCAGTGATTAAATCTTGACTACTCAGAGGCTGGAAATGGTGTCAAAGACAAACCTAGTTAAGTTCAGCCCAACACTTTTTTGTTGGCGGAATGAGCCAACAAAGGCCGAGGTCACAAAGGAGTCAAAGCCTCAACTCTCTTGAGGACCAGTCAAGACTCAGGCTCCAGGCCTCTGGAGTTTAAAGTTTTATAATCTGGGTTATCTTTTTTTTTTTTTTTAATTATTTTTTTTTCCTATGATTGTGAACTTCTTACCATGTAGCTTGTTGTAGAAATTGAGCTATTCCATTTCTCCCTTCTTCTGAAACTTATACTATAATCCCTTACTTCTAGAGGGAAGTTTGAGAGAAGGTACTTTATCTTTTAAGGGATTACAGGGAGACTTAAGCTCCATGTTGCTAAAGGAAAATGAAGATGCTGCTAGAAGTACTCTTATCCTGACCAGTGTTCTGAGATATTTTATTATGAGCAGACTAGTCAAATTAGTCATAGATTCACGGAAACAGTTAAACCTCATTAATGCATCCCCTGGTTTGATGACTTACCCCTATCACTTGCCTTTAATTCAGGAATTGAAAGCCCTATCTGTTCTAAGCAGGGTTGCCTTATTTGAGACAGCCACTTTGCTGCCAGCTCCATTTCAGCTGTGTTCTAATGCAAGTGAGCGACGGAGGGCATAAGTGGGGAGAGCAGACATATGCACACAATTACACACATCCTGCAAACAAGCAAAAGTAAAGAGTATAGAGTGGACTTGAAGCTGAACAGAAGTAGAACTGCATGCCCAGTAGATTAACAGAATTAATCTTCAGAGCTGTCAGGTTTCACATTTTATTTTATGATGACTATATTCATCGCACACACAAACCTTCATTACATTGCTGTTTTGGATACAAGTCAGACGGAATGAACAGCTTGACCTTGGTCGTAAACCTCACTACTGAGGCAGCTGCAGGCAACCTGAAACAGAGCAGAATTAGTTATGAACCCTTAACTCTCCCTTTCATTCTCCTACTCTCTCCCTTTCTTGATTAGTTTCCACCTGTTTAGTCTTCATGGAAATGTTGACTTTTATACTTTCCTGTCTGGCAAAGACACATCTCTTTTCCTTTTTTTTTTTTTTTTTTTTTTTTTTTTTTCCTCTTTCTACTCTTCTTTCACTCTTTCTCTCTTTCTGGGAACAGAAAAGTGAACTTAATGGTGTAATGTTAGGTTTCCCAACAGACAAAACAGTTCTCTGGGCCAAATGAAGTAGTCTTCCTGTGGAATACTCTTGTTTTGAATGGAAGGGTTCAGTCAATGTGATAGAGACCAAAGAACATGTTACTGGAATGCTAATACTCCTTGATGAACTTCTTGGCTCTTCTATGCAGTTTTCTTTTTCCACTGAACAATAACACAAAAAGGTAACATCTAAGGCTTGCCTGATTCTTCGACTGTGTGGCTTTGTCGCCTATAAATATATATATATTTCTGTTTTTATTTTTTTGCCCACTGAGCCATAACTCTTGTGACTGGGTTCAGTACGGAATTATACCTCTCAAGAGAGGAGGTCTTGGCTTTGGCAGGTCTGACAGACTCATTAATTATGTCGTAGCAGACATCTGGCAGATTCTCTTCAGAAAGCTCCAGAGCTGACCTAAATTGGATACTTAAGGATTCCTCAACCCTAAAAAGGGTGTATCTTTTGTAATAGCATGGAGGTCATTGGCGGGACAGTACCTCTTACTGTAAAGGCCTGGATTGAGCCTAGGAACAATGAGTAAAACTACAGTGCTGCTCTTAGTGATGTGGTTCTTCTGGTCCTTCTAAGCCAAACATGCTTGGGTCTAGCCAATAGTTTGGTGGGACATCTCCAAAGACATTCTGGTTTCTACACAAAAGCGTACCACATAAGTTGAAAAATCACTCCTTCACTTTGAATCACTTATCTGCAACTCTTAAAAACAATATTTTTCAGGTAAGAAAATTTTTGAACTAAATGCTAAAAGAGGGAATTATAAACAGAGGTTTATCTAAGCAGCATGAAGAGTCTCTGTCTGGGTATTTCCAGTGCAGACAATAGTTATTCCTAGGGTTTCTCCAACAGTTTCAGCTGGAGGTAATCTATCGCAGGCAAACTTCCATCATAAATTTCAGGAAGGGAGCTGACAGCATAAGATTATCAGGTTCAGCAAGACTCTGTTTCATGTCCTGAACTATGGAAGAAAATTGTTGCACAGTTAACAAGCTGCTGGGTCCTATTGAACAGGTGGCGGCACTTCACTGTGCCTAGTCCATAAAGTGCTTTGAAATCTATTGGGACAGAAGGTGCTATATACATGTAAGATATTATTGTTACATGGCTTTTTTTGCTTTGTTTTGTTTTTCATTTGGTCTGCTTGAACAAGCTCTCCCTGAGGCTTAAGTAGCAAAGCATTAGCTTGGAAAACTTGAGGCTTGGGGTTTTTAGTCCCTTAACTGGTCTCTGTTGGCTTGTTGGCTGGTTTATGAGGAGGGTGGAGAAAAAGGGAAATGTTCTCCACTCATTCATTCACATGGAAACATAACTGAGAACTAGATGACTGGGCTTTTTACTTTGGCTGATTTATTCCCATTTATCAGTGTTATTTTTTATCCAATTGTTCCCTAAAGATTCTGATCTCCAGCAGATAGGAAAGCAGGGATTTATTTTTTTTCTTTATATCTCCTGGGAGTGGTGGAGGTCAGAAACACAGATTTCTTATTTTCTTTTCTCCTTCCAGTGCTATATCTAATAGCTTTTCAGCAGAACAAATTAAGATCAAATTGAATCTGTCCTCTTGATCAGAGTCCAGTCATACACTGTCATGAGATGGCTATGGAAAAAAAGGAGTAATATGTCAAGATCCTAAATGCTACCGTCTTTTGAGTGATGCCAAATTTTACTTGGACTACAGATACATTGAGACTGGTGCTATAGTAATAAGAAAAACAGAAAGAATAATAAATTCATAACATAGCATCAAGAATCATGGACTGGTATCACTACAAGAGACATTTTAATCCAGGCTGTTTAATAAGTCAATGTAGTTAACAACAATAGTATCAATAATATTAACACTATCTTACAGTAGAACTTTATGCTACATGCTGCAAGTGAGATGCCTGTTTGATGCAGGCCAAAAGAGTTCTGGGAACTGGCTAGTCATTAAATAATCTGGATGATCATTGACCACGGTTCAAGAACATACTCTCAAACTAATACAGCTATAGCCTATGAGTCTTTGCAAAGACTTGAGACAGCACAGCACTTGCTACGGCGGAGAATATCCCTTAGAACCAGAAACCTCTGATCTCCTCTCTTGTCCATCTTCACAGATTTCAGGTCTAAATCAGTCTGGATTAAGGTGTATTAAAGCAGTGATCTCTCAGCTCTCCTAAAGTAAGTCGCAACACAGCCACTGACAGGATTAAACCCATGCTTAGTTTTAAAGTATTTTACAAGCCCTAGTTGTACTCTTTCTTACATGCAGAGGAAATATCTGTATACCAGTAAAAATTGATAGGAACAATTCAGCTACCATTCATTAGATTTTGTCAATTTTTGAGATTTTTGACCCAAATATTATGCAAATGAAATCCAAGAAAAAAAAACAATCCAAATATCTTTGGCATGCAACTTCTGTAATGGTCTTCAGGCATCTGTATTATCAAATGCAGATCAAAGTGAAAAGGAAGAGAATTGTTAAGATTTATACTGTTTAGTCAGAAAATAAAAAAAAAAAAAAAAGGCAAGAAAAAGAGAAAGAAAGAAAAAGAGAAAGAAAGAAAGAAAGAAAGAAAGAAAGAAAGAAAGAAAGAAAGAAAGAAAGAAAGAAAAAGAAAGAAAGAAAAAGAAAGAAAGAAAGAAAGAAAGAAAGAAAGAAAGAAAGAAAGAAAGAAAGAAAGAAAGAAAGAAAGAAAGAAAGAAAGAAAGAAAGAAAGAAAGAAAGAAAGAAAGAAAGAAAGAAAGAAAGAAAGAGAAAGATCTTAATAACTGCACATGTGTCCAGGAAACATTGAATGTTATAAACATTAGAGATGTCTCTGTTCTAGTAAAATTTCCTTCCTTGATCAGATTTAATCAGGATTTGTAGATTTGAAAATGAGTGTAAAAAAAATATTAAATAAATCAGTATAAAGGTAGATTGCTTTTCTTTGTTTATACATGTGCACATATGAGTGTTGACATCTGTAGTTTAATACAGTGTGACAGAAATGATATCCAGTTCAACTCTAATTTTTCTGTGCTTTACATCGCTTTTTCACCAATATATCTCTAATATCTCTAGCTTTTTTTTTTTTCTCCAATTTGCATGAAAATTTCCTTTTCTGTTCATGTTAATTACTATTTATACTGTTTTAGTGTAGTCAGATTAAGAATACCCATTTTGATGGAGGACCCTACTTTGGTTAACCTGCCATTTCAGGAGGCTCAGTAACATTTCTGTGTGGGTTTGAGGCAAGGTTAATTTATCTTCTGCAGTACGTCTCACTCAATAATTCTGAGAAGAATCAGGTTAATACTACAGCACATCTAAACATGGATTAATAAACAAGAGCATAGCATAAAGGCATTTATTCAAGTATCCCTTTCCTACACTAATTAGCAGAGTTTAGGAGCATTCTGTGCCACAGTAAACTGTCATTTCTCTGTTGACATCACCTTTAAGTTTTGCATAACTTCTCCCTCAGACATTAGCTATTTGGAGACTAAACAAAATACAGTTATGCTTTTCCAAGGATATTTATTGCCTAATCAGCACCAAGGGGAGTAGCAGCGGCTCTCTTCCAATACTGTATCTGGTTGAAAGTCTATCCAAGGAAGATCTACTGGCAAAACCCTCCTTGGCAATTGCTCTTCTTTTGCTATTCAGAAACCCTAAAGACAGAGGCTTGGCTCTCTGTGCTCAGGAAGGCTCCTCCAGGATTTCCGGATTTCCTTTTGGCTTCATCATTGTCCTTCTCAGAGGACACTCGAGGAATCCTGGCTTCACTGATAAACTTTATCACTTTGATCATTTCCAGGAGATGAATAAGAGAAAGCCAAGCAGCTTTGAACAGAAAGATCCTCAGCATATAGCCAAGTCAAGTGGCTTATTTAATAATTCTCATTGCTCTTTTCTGCTTGAAGGTCAGTTCCCATGTCCAATCAATACATGGAAAGTTGAAGCCACAATGGAATTGACACCGTCATATAAAAATGAGTAACTGTGAGAGGTAACTGTGAGAGAAAAAGTGAGGCTAGTAAACAGCAGAGATTAGAAATTTAAAAAAAAAAAAAAAAAAAGAATTAAAAAATGAAAAATACTTGTGTGTAAATTGGCACTGGTAACCTGTGATGTCAGGGTGATGTCAGTTCAGCAGGTGGTAACTTTTTCCAGTTCAGCTTCAAACCAAGCAGGCCTTGTTTTTGTTTACTTTTCCTCTCTGCTCTGAAAAGGGCAGTGAGCACCTTTGCAGACAGGGCTGTGAATCACTCCCAGGAACCTCTCTGCCCTTGAGCAGCCAGGCACATCAAGCTCAGCCTTGCACAAGACAGGGTGAAAGGCAGAGTGAAGTGCACTGGTACCCCATGAGATGGGCAGGCACAGCAATGGCCACTGCCACTCTTTGAACAAATTTCCTCCTTTTTCCTTCCCTTCCCTTCCCTTCCCTTCCCTTCCCTTCCCTTCCCTTCCCTTCCCTTCCCTTCCCTTCCCTTCCCTTCCCTTCCCTTCCCTTCCCTTCCCTTCCCTTCCCTTCCCTTCCCTTCCCTTCCCTTCCCTTCCCTTCCCCATATGTGTGTTAAAAGTTTTTCTTAAATTTCTTAAATTTAAATTTAAATTCTTGAATTTCTTAAACAGCAGGTTTACAGGAATCTCATACTTCTTGCTACCTGCCATATCTAAATGTGAATGCTTTTATATTACAATATTTGGGAAAAGAGAAAATGAAAGAAACAAAAGAAACAAAAACCACTAAACAAGAAGAACAAGAAATCAGAATAATATTAAACTAATTAACTAATTAAAGTAAACAATATTAAACTAACTAATTTATTCACAAATTCTCCAGTGATTATGAAAGCTAGGACTCTGATCACAGAAGCTCATAAAATGCCATCTGGCTCCAAAATTTGAATGCTGGGAGGGATGCTTATGCATTTCCTTGCTGTGCATCCACCTTTGATGCTAGAATGGTTGTACCTTTGGATTCATGTTGCTTGGCAGCTCTTGTGTTCTGTCATTTTTGTCATAGTCTTCTGTGGTTCCCTGACTGTCTACCTCACCTTGTCTAGTCCAAAGAAAACACATCTTGTATTGTCTTCAGTATTGTGTCTTTTTCAAATTCTTTCAAAATTTCTTCCTTTCCAACCTGGCACAGTGATATGGTTTGGGGTCCATAGAGAAAAATAAAGGAGTATGAAGAGTAGAGGAGGTCTGTTAATAAGCTTATTGCTGTCCTTTTCTTACTGCAAAGCAATTTGCTACACTACTTACATGACACTTGCATGGATAAGCATAACTTCTGGGACTTATTTTGAAAGAGACAAAAAAGTCTCCATACAGCTTGAGATAATGGATTAACTCAAATAAATGACAGCATGAACAGGAATAAGAGTAGAATCATACATAATCATTTTGTAGGAACTGCCAGTGAGGAATTTGTTAATTTGGATTTTTATTTTCTGAGCAAGAATATAATGAATTGATTGAAAATCTACTGAGTTCTAGATTTCATTCTTCAAGAAGCAATGAGGACTTGGTTAATGCCAAAGGTTTATTAATATTAGCTAAAGAAGAAATGAAACTTATATGTTAGGCATCATGAATTTTAACTAAGCCAGCTTTTAAATCTGTTGTGCGGGTATTTGTATCTGAACTATGGAAATAAATGGATATTTCTTGGGCATGATTTAATGCATCCAAAGTAGATATGTAAATAAACTGGATCAATCATCCTGTAGAATAATCACATTCCATGTAAGGGGTGTCTAGGGTTACTGTAAGCTTCTACTGTGCAGATGTTTAAAGAAAAATGTGATGAATCCTACCATGAGTTTCTACCATATTCCTCTGGGCCAAGCAATATTCTGACAGTTGTGGATGGATTTATTTTCTGCTTCTGTGGAAATTGGTGTTCATAAATTTGACACGCCAAAGAAGGCATGGAGGATCCCTGTGCAACTCAACACTAAGGTAGAGGGGTTTATTTTAGCTGCTGCTCTGTGGATAGACTAATGCACAGATGCTCAGCAGTTTATAATTTGGACTACCTTGAACAGGTTTTCACAGAGACTGGGAACTTCAAATCCTTTGTTCCTTCCACCACACCTTTCTCCTTCTCAAGTGCAGAGTCACCATCCACAGAACTGAAATGGAACCCTAAATTCAGGTGAAGAATTATTCTAAGTATATGATTATGTTTTATGCAGGGGGACTACTGAGGGCCTTAGTAAAGACCCAAACCCCCCATTAAAACGGTTTCAGTAGGTTGAGTACAGGCAAAGTTACAATTCAAGAGACTTAAGTTGCAATTAAATCAGTGGCTTAAGTTAGGGACTCACGAAGAAGCAAATTCTGAGGTATCTACCTTAAAATTCACCATGGTGGCAACACACTTAATAACAAACTAAACATATGAAAGGCTGATGATATTATGTGGAGAGGGGTAGCATTAATTTCTTACAGGGGCTATACTCTTTGTAGCTTGCTTTCTTTCTTTCTTTCTTTCTTTCTTTCTTTCTTTCTTTATTTATTTATTTATTTATTTCTTTCTGTTTCTTTTGTTCCTCTCTCTCCTCATTAATCAGCTTAGTTTGGCTTGCCAAAGAAACATTAATTTTTGTGTGTTCAGGAGCTCAATGTCTTGAGCTATATCTATACTTGAAAGCAAATATTCTAGGGTGGTGTGCATCCTCTAATTCCCCTTTCCCTCCTTCTTTGGGAAGGCCACATTGACAGTCTTTGTTAAGACTAGTTCCTGCCTCATACTAACTCCTAAGTCATACCCAGGAATTAATTTTGGAGATTGATTTTTGGCCCAGGCCAAAAACACAATAAGGTCATTATTAACAGCTCAATAGTGTCAGTGATTGAGTTCCATTGCCTATGAAAATTTCCTGGCACTACTTATTATTATTAAAGATGTAGCTTCACTTCCCAACATTTAAAAAGATATATATGAATGATATGTTTCTACTTCACTGACCAGTTGGGAAAATAATTTAATTAAAAAACTAAGGATGGCTTAAAGAAGAAATTAGGTTCTGTAGAAGTTGGGTTTGGTTTTAGTTCCTGAAAAACATACAATCCTCTGTCTCTCGCTCTTTTTTATACGAATATCAATATACTTATATGCTCTAACTGTGACCATTAAAATCTAACATGATACAGTGACAAAGTGCATACCAGGCCTCTTTTTGGTGCCCTAGGAAAAAAACATGTAATTGCTGAGGGTTAATAGATTTCTCCTCTCACCATAAAAGCAAGCATTAAATCATAACATGTACTGTTCCCCTACACAACACCTCTACACCTTACAAACCAAGGTTTGACACTAGTAACCAAAATTGTGCAAGTACCCAGAACTTCCCTTGGACTGAACCTCATCTGTGAATTGAGAGGCAGTTCAAAAGTCTGGATGCCACAGCTTGTGGTTGTAAAAGAACATTACAACCACTAATACCCAAGGAGGGGACCTTATTAGAGCATTTAACAGGAGCTGATGTATTCTATTTTCCTTTAGTGAGTGCTATTTAAGCTAAACAATGGGGAGACTTCCCCCACGCCCCAAAGAATCAGAGATGAAATTCCTTTCAGCCTTAGCTCTCACATTAGTGTATGACTCAGATAGTTAAGGTCTCCCCTCCCTGCTTTCAGCCTACCAGACAAAAAGTGCTACGAAATAAAATAAATTCCTTTCTAAAACTGAGGTCCTGAAGGGAAGGGAAATCTTTCAGATGATTAGGAAAAGGATCTTAGCCCAGTGGCAAGATCTGTGTCTTGTTTCTTTTTTTTTTTTTTTTTTAAAGACTTGTTTGGCTTTTTATTTTTTTCATTTCCTTCCTTTCATAAGTCTCTCTCTCTTCTAGTTTCTCTTTCTTCTCTTGATCTAGTATTATTTATTTTTTTTCTTTCACATTGATGAATAGCTTTCCCTTAGGTCCTCTTCTCAACACAAACTTCTTTTTCTGGGCTTGCAATAATTTCTCTATTAATTCGGAGTCATTTTTCCTCGTCCTCTGCTTCTTGACCATCACGACTTACTATGGATCTAAAACTTTTTTTTTTTCTCTTTTCCTGCCAAATTAATTTCCTTCATTTATATCACTTCTTCCTCCTGCCCTTTCAGATGTCATCTCTTTTTCATTCCCTTACATCACTGGAGGCAAGTATCCAACTCAGATATGCAATCCAAAAAAACTTAAATTATGCAGCACTGATATCAAAATTTTCATTTCAAAAACAAGTTTCATGACAGAAGAAGGAGATCATAACAAAACTTTTGAAGTTTCATAATAAGCACTTGCTTTACACAGATAATTTCTATTACCAGTGGAAAGGAAAATTGCATTTAGTCTAGTTAAAGTGTCTTTGTGTGTGTCACTTCTGAACTGAGTTTCAGATACTTTATTTACATTTATTCAGTAAATCTAACATGTAATTAAAGATCAGTTAAATTCATTAATTCTTTTTTTTTTTCTTTTTTTTTTTTTTTTTTTTTCTAGTAAATATACTGTTTTCCGCTCTGTTTTCTTTTATTCAGTCAAGGACAGAATATCTGATTGGCAGCACAGGAAGAAAAATGTGAGAAAAAATAGACAATGATTAATGTATTCAGACAGGATGTGAGAAATCCAGAATCAAGTCATTGCAAATGAATCAAGCACTGCAGGTTCATGAAGTTAGCTATTCCACATCCTTTTCGTGACAAGACATTTTGTACCTCCTTCTGTCTCCTTCCCACTCTTTTACACTTGTTCACAACAACTTCTTAGTAGGTTTCAGGTCTGATCTGTTTCCATTTTTTGGCAAACAGAACTGTGATTTTCTTTTCTTTTCTTTTCTTTTCTTTTCTTTTCTTTTCTTTTCTTTTCTTTTCTTTTCTTTTCTTTTCTTTTCTTTTCTTTTCTTTTCTTTTCTTTTCTTTTCTTTTCTTTTCTTTTCCTTTCTTTTCCTTTCTTTTCTGTTTTTGTTTTACTTGCTCTTGTTCAATAACTAAGGTATAATACCTGTATCTCCAAGACTTAGAGTACCTTTCAACTCAGTTTCAATCTCCTATGTAGATGTCAGATGGCCATACTAATTAATTTATCTATGTTCTATTTCCAGACAGCAGGGAAGATTAAGCATCCAATGAAAATGATTCATCCTGTCCATATTAGACATCTTGATTGGGATAAAATTAAGCCATTTATGCAGGTATTGATGTCTCTTTGCTGATGGTGAAAGAGGGCTGTACAAAGGGATAAAACAAACAAACAAACAAAAAAATAAATTAAAAAAAAAAAAAACCTTTATTACTGAGTGTGACTTCTCCATTTTCTATCTCATTCATGAGCACTTTTCCTGCTTTAAAAGAAAAACTATATTTGTGCTTGAGTATTAAGAGATGTTAATTAACAGCAAACAATGTTACATCTAAGCAATGTTTACATCTCCTTCATTCAGTTCTCCCAGTGGAAATCTACTTGAATCCTACTTTAAGTTTATATTCTTGCTTTTTTTTTTTTTCTTCTCATACACATCCCAGAAAATAATTAGGGACTAAGTAGCTCTGTTCAGTCTTTTCTTGTATGATTTCATGCAATAGGTAGCTCCAGGGAAAATTTAGGCAGAAAGCAGTGAAGTAAATCCTCATACAGTTCCTATGGTTTTGTACACATAGAAATACATTATTTACCATTAGGATTCCATATAATTAATGTGGTCAGGAAGTCATATTATTGTCTAAGTCAAAACTTAACTGAACTGCCAAAGTGGGATCTCATTCTTAAAAAATATATGGTCTCTGACATCAGGGGACAAGTAAAATTATCAACCCCCTTGACCAGCTGTAATTTCAGATATTCATATAATCTTCCCAGCTTTTACACCGTTGTAGGCTGAAAAAATATTGCTGCATCTGAATTAGAAGACAGACCCCTGCTGACTTTACATTCAGAATTAACACTGGAGAGATAAATACAAATCCTCTTTAATATTGAACAGATAAACGTATTTGATTGTTTTCGATACATTTATTACACCAAGACATACAAAGTGCACATAGCTATAACTAGGTTACTATTTGTGCTGCCAGTCTGAACTGCTGAGAAATCTACCTCTAGAGCTGGGAGATATACAGCCAGGTGAGCTTGGAGATGATATTTCTCGACCAGTATCTCCCAGTATATCTGCTGTAAAACAAACACCTCAAAAAATATTAGAAATGATGTGGCCAAAAGCACTTTGATAGACATGATGAAGGATGTCAAGGTAGCTGACAGACAGATATTTCTCTCTTTTTTTTTCTCTTTTTTTTTCTGCTGTTATAACAAACTTTAATGTTAAATATATGTTGAGACAGATAAACTTTTGGCTTCAAGACACATTATTTTATTTTGCCTTATTTATGAACATCAAGTTCAAATTCTTATGTATTTCCTTATTTTATTTGGTTTTTTTTGGTTGTTTGGTTGGTTGGTTGGTTGTTTTGTTTTGCTTTGTTTGTTTCCCTCAATTGATATGCAGGGCTTTACCCTGTTCTTCTTCAGGCTTCACTTCACTGCAGCCAGGGGATGTGAAAAAGTTAGTGCACACAAGTGGGCAAGATGAGCTCCACAAGACATGCCTCAATACTTGCCTTGATAACAGATTTGTTCTGATAAAGCCAAGATGAAGAGTCAAGAGAAGTGGTTTAAGTGGTTCTGTGAATGAGGAGCACTTCTTGTAGGCTAAATGTCTAGTGAATCTAGAAGGAACTCCTTTCCCCACCCCCTACAGAACAGTTGGAACCAACATCACCTCTAGGAGAGTGCCAAATACGTTTGTCAGGATGACGCCATGAAGACTTTCAGGGCCTTTTTAATTTTTTATATTTGAAGGTGAACCTTCCTTTCACAAACAGCCTATGCAGCCAGAGCAACTGGTGAGAACAATGAGTCATAAAAAGTCTGTTATTAAAAACGTTTGCTTTGTTCACATCCTGAATTGATTTCCTCTAATGATTTCCCTCTGACGGCTGTGGTCAAAAATAATAACAGTAATAATAAAATAAGAGAATATGCCCCTCCCTGGTTCCTCTAATAGAGGCTTTGCTCTCCATGTGTTGACAGAGCAGCTCTGCAGAAAGACCAATATGTGAATTCAAGTAATAAACTCAAGGAAAATTGAGATATGTCTGTTTTTTATTATTACTACAGAGGGTGTATTATGCTAGTATTGCACAGGGTATAACTGTGATGTGGGTCAGAGGTACTACAGGGACCATTTAGGATTCATAAGTAAACACAGCAACATACAAATAATGTACAAAAATAATGTTAGAAAACACACACACACACACACACAAAACAGACCTGTGACTATATTTTTATAAAAATGCCTAACATTTTATTCCTCTTCTTTATATCATCTTATTCAATATTTAAAAATGGATGAAATATAACAACTACTCAAAATAATATTTGTGATGTTCTGTGTTTCAAAAATTCATCTTGAAGGGTACTATTAACCCTTAATCCTTCGCTATTTTGCTGCTTAATTGGTTGTCATTCCCTCAAGTAGAGAAAATAAGTTGGTGACTTTAACATGGATGACCATTGGACAGGACTGTTCATAATCTTCCCATCACCTTCCAAAGGATATAAGCATGTTTGTGTTTGAACACAAACAGTACTGTAAACATGTACATTTACTTATAACATTGTTAAAAGCTAGTCTTTTTTTCCACACAATATATATTTGTCCCATGGAATTCAACTGCCAAAAAAATAGAGTAAGATTTACAAGATATCCAAGACAAACAATCAATCAATCAAACAAACAAACAAACAAACAAAACCAACCAACCAACCAAACAAACAAACAAAAAAAAAACCACCTGAACATACAGGATATTTAGGTATACAAGAGGATTTAGTTTTATAAATTTGCAACATTCAGCAACTAGATCTTGGGGGGGGGGGATTTTATTTATTTATTTATTTATTTATTTATTTAACTGTTTAACACATTATCTATCCTTAAACAAATGAAAGCAAGAAAAGAACAAAAAAGATAAATTTACTCTGTAGATGATCTATTTTTTATTTTGTTTCTTACACCTTTTTTCAAATAATTTTCTGCTGGCCACTGGGGCACACAGAATATGTCATGATGATCCCAGTGTGGGATACCCATGCTTTCCTTGTACACTCAAAAGAGAGAAATTAGTTCTTTGCTTAGAGGAGAACTGAAGTTTGGAGAATGCTTAACTATAAAAAATGAAAACTCCTACTGAAGTTTGACTCCTCCTCCTATTCACTCAGAGAGAAATAAATTAATTAGTACATTAGTACATAATTAGTAAAAAAATAAAATAAAATAAAATAAAATAAAATAAAATAAAATAAAATAAAATAAAATAAAATAAAATAAAATAAAATAAAATAAAATAAAATAAAATAAAATAAAATAAATAGAAGTAGTCAGAGAACAAGCTGGTAAAAGACAATGACACAAATGAAAGTGCCTGAGAACAAAAATCTTTATGTGCACTCTGCACTACATAAGGAAGTTTTAAAGTCAGGTTATTTTTAAAGATTGAATTGAATTGTTTTCTTTCTTATTTAAAAATAGAGGAAAAGTAATCATTATTAGCAACAAACAAAAGTTCAAAATCTCAGGAGCTTCAGACTGTAACTTGGTCGAACAAATCATGGGAAGGTCATGGTGACATCATTTTGAGCCATGAAGACTAAGAACTTAAAATATTGCAATATAAAATTCAGATCTCAAAGAAAAAGGTTTGCAGTCTGATAAATTTGTTGATAATGAAAGCTCAGTCTCTAGAATTTAAACAGCTGGACATGAACAGTTAATTTTAAAATCACTGATAAATACCTGCAGATGGAAGACAAGCAAGGAAAGTGTGAATCAGAACATGCAGAATTCTCATGTTTTATGGTTGCAAAATTGTATTTTTGGTTCCTAAAAGGCTGCTATAACACAAACAAAAAATATGGATTTGGAGCAGACTTTGTCAATGAAATCCTTTCTCAACTTTTGAAAACACAGAAAGAAAGCTCTTAGCTAACTCATTTCTTCTTCTTTTGTACAACAAACTGCTCAAAACTCAATGAGAAAGACCAAATGATGTTCTCATCCTGGCAATACACGGTCATGAGGTTGACATAATTTTATAAGCTGCCTGATTGTTCAAAATGGTGAGTACTTTACATTTACTCAGACCAGTTCAGCACACTTGGAAAATGAACTGGGATATTTTTAGCAGTTAAAGATTTAAGATCCTTTCTTTATGCATCCATTTTGCTAACACTGGTTTTATTTTATGGTTCCTGCTATAAGATTTTTTCAGAAGACACAAGGTTTCAGTTGGGAGCTAAACATTCCTTGCTGGAAAACAAACAAAAAACAAAACAAAACAAAACAAAGCAACAACAAAAAAAAAAACAGTTTTATTTAACTTTTATTTAACTGTTATGATTTCCTAACACACTTTTGCTTACCCAAATTTCATTCAAAAGGCAGCAGAAAGTAAATCTTGGAGACATCTATAGAACATATGGACAGTAAGGACTTGTCTGACAGAGCAGAGTAAAACAACAAGGTAATTTAGGATGGCTCTAAGTAGGACATTGTCAACACTTATGATAGATTCTTTAGAGATCTAGACTAACAGTTTTTTGTGTTTCTGTAAAAAGTGTTACACGGTTTAGGTGTTTACAACACGAAAACAAATCTCAGCTCATCAAGGTAATTCATTCCCATCCTATGATCCTGAGAACCCAAAAATTCAAGAATGTGATTAATCTCATCTTAATTTTAACATTAACAGAACAGAGAACAGCTGAACTGTTCTTGAAGCTGCTTTATTGGTTCCAAAAAGAAACAGTCCATTCATAATGCAACACACTTATTTTGTGTTTCTGGATTAGATACAAGATTAAATTGTCCCACATCCAAGTTGTTCAGATCTCCACTGACTGGGAATTGAACCTGGGTGAGTTCTTCAGGCATACAGCCCTACATTTAAGGGCACTTACATTTAATTTCTGTTTCTCCATTGCACCCAGAAAGGATAGTGCGGTGGCCACACCATATTTAGCCTCTTCATGCTTGTATTTCCAAATCCAGCAGTATACGAGGAAAGGATTTTTGTGATGAGGAGGAGAAAGAAGAAAAATATAAGACAAAAAAGGAGTTACTCTGCTGTTAAGTTTCAGGTGGATTTATTTCCACTGGCTAAGAGGTTTTCTGAGACAGGGAAACATACAGCTCATTACGTGGATTAATGTTATTACCTTCATTTTTCAATAAATATACTGTGTCAGGATTTATAGGCTCTCTGTTCTTTTTATGAAATGGAATAAGTCTATCTTCCCATGCCAAGGCTTCATCAGAGTGACAGGAGCAGCACAGGGAAGGAAACGCTGCTCCCTTCTGTTAAGTCTTGCTCCTGTGTCGTGCAAGGACTGCAACAGATTTTGGCTAACTGCTGAAAGTGAATGGGAATGAAATGGTAGACACATCATTTTAAGTAAACAACCTGTTCTGGATTTCTTTTATATATTTATTTGGGTCTAGGGAGAGATTTAAATGTTGTTGAAAAGAGCCTGGCCTGCTTGAACTTTTGTTCAGAGTAGCTGTGAAGATCTCCTAGTGCCCTCTTTTGGAAGGGTATAGCCTAAATCCTCTCCATTCCTTCTTTCCAAGTCCCCTAAAAGAGCTGTCTCTCATTCAGCTGGAGGACCCCAATTCATTCCCTGCACTCCAGCTATGCTCAAACCCTTTTGTTGAAGCTTTCAACATTCACATTTTGAGGCAGACCCCCACATTTCCCATTTTGTTCATGGGACAAAGACTTCACCCTGCATCTGCACAATTCATAAATTATTTTAGACCTTGCACTGTCACACTGGAAGTGTTTATGTTTGTGGAAGTAGGGAACCTTTACTGAAGCATCATTATTTGATTAGTTGTCTGGAAAACAGATAGGAACAACACCAATATCTGATGTGAGGCAGTCCTAATATGTGTCTTTCCCAATGCTTCTGCTTTTTAGTTTGATACATGTTGCTTACAACTTTTCTCTGTATTATAAAATCCTCCCTTGTGGTCTATACATGGTCTGCAAGCCCTTCTGTTATAATGACTGGTAAAACTTACCAAGTCCTTGTCATGACTGTGACAGTCCTAAAGAGCACTGTGGTGATCAAAAAATTAAAAGTGACTTGAATGCTTGCAAAAGTTTCAGAATGATAGACTAGAAAAGAAAAATCCTCCTTACTTACTTAAGCAAAAATCTAGCAAAGAGCATGGGGGAGATACTTACTGGTATAAGGGTTTTCATATCAATCAGCAAGTCAGAATTAAAGCTTGAGTTTGAACATATGGAGGCCAGAATCACTGTCAAGAGCTGTATTAAACTCATATTTGAAACAGAGATGAAGTGCAGAGAGAGACCCACAGACTGTTTACACGGAACAGAAGGTTGTATGAGAGACTGCAGCATGCTTACTGACACACCTCATGCAGCATGTAGAGAGACATCCACTAAGGATGAAAGAATCACATTTAGAGCAGGATGAATCATGGCCTTAAAGGAGGTGAACCCTATGACTGTGATACAGATTTATAAGAGATACAGTCCCCTCTGGCTAGCTGGTGGATGCTGGGAAAGGTAAAACTACTGCCTCTGAGATGGTTTCAATACCTGCATTTAAGAATTGAGTTAATCTCCTACTGTCAGTGGTGACATCACTGTTAATCACCACTGTCAGTGGTGACAACAGAAACCAGTGACTGTGATCCAACCACCTATTGGATCTGAACTTGCATCCAGAGAGACCTGCCTCTCTTTACTCCTTGCACAGTGGAGTATAGAGTAGCTGTTTTCTTGATCTAATCATCAGAGATAGGTCAGAGAGTGAGGTGGTCTCATCTAATATTAAAAGTTCTCACTATATTTAGGAAGAGCCAAACTCTGGCTATTTGGTGGTGGTTGACCATTTAGATCTGCTCAGGCTGAATGAAGCCAAAACACGTGAACAGGAGTTTGGACTAAGGCATCAAATTGCCTGGAGTCTGCTTTTATGAGAAGATCTGGAGCTCTTCAAGGAGGTGGCCACTTGAAGTGATCTTTATTGCAAAGAATGTATATAGCAGACCAAGAGGCTCAGACCCATGGGTAACTAACTATACAGTGAACTTGCCAGTCTTCCTTGCCAAGTGAATCTTTGACAACTGTGTAATGATAAGCAGAAACGGTACTGACTGAGGTTGTATTTGTAGCCATGGGAACATCCTTGTAATGGGACCTCCTGCTTCCATGAAATGCCAGCAGAGAAAAACAGTGCTTGCCAGCATCTACCCTGCCTATTGCAAATGATTTTAATTCCCAAACCATTATTTTCTGTCTCTTCAACAATATTTTTGTAGGAATTTTTTTATTATTGATTAACTTCTCGTACCTGAACACAGATTTGAAAAAGCAACCACAAATTATCTCCCGATTTGATTTTCACTTGTTCCCTATTGCATGTGGGCGTTAAAATGGACAGAAATTGCCTCTCCCTTTTCTCAGTAATTTATCTAGCCCCATTGGCTTTTAATAGGCTGATATTTTTTTTCCTCTCTTCCCACTCAATTTAAAGTTGCTGCTCTCTCACCCCTAACACTGGCTCATAAAACAAATATGGAAAGAGAAAGAACTTACTGTTCAATTCTTTGCTTTTCTGGTGATAGATGCAGCATGTTGGCTTCTGATTGTTTGGACTTTTTTTTTTCTCCATAGCATGGAGAAAACACATTTTTTTTTTTTTTCAATATTCTTTCGATTTTGACATTATTTTATTTTCTACCTTCGGAGAAAACCTTTCTGATCTCAACAAATATGTAACATAGCTACGAGTGAATAACCAGGCTATACACTAAATGTTTTCCTGGGTGTTCCCTTCTGTACCAGCCAATTTTTCCCTAGTTGCAGGAAAGGAGCCAAGATAAGGAAATATTCATCATTTCTGCACTGTATTATTTCAGTGGAAACAAAGGATCACACTGTGCATTTGTGCCGGCATGTGTATATGCGTACATTCATTGTAGGCGCTCTCTTTCTGAGTCCAGGACTTCAGAATGACTTTGAAACCTTCTAGTTCTTCAGTCATTCACCTGAAAGCCACACAGATAAGCAATGGACGTGTGGTTACACATTCTGTGTTAACACTCTTGTCTAGTAAGCCAAATCTCCATTTTTCTGCACCCTGTATCCATACCCTCAGACCCTCCCATTTGACACACACTTTGTCTGCACAAATGTTTGTGTGGCCACTCATTGAACCTGACAGAGGAACTGATCCAGCTGAAAGAGAACGTAGAAAAAAGAAATCACCATTTATTTTTTTTCCACTGGATCTGTTCTTTGTTTGGGTTCACTACATGGCCATGCAAAAAGTAGTGCAGGAAGCTCTGGGGATGACCTGAGGGCAGGACAGAGGAAAGCAGAAGGGGATCTTTAAACTGTGACTGACACCAAAAAAAAAAAAAAAAAAAAAAAAAGCCTTGCAAATCTTCACCCTTACTACCTTACTAGAATTCACCTGAGATTATTATATAGGAGATTGCTGTGAAAACACAAGTATGTGTCAGACACCCTCTCACTCAAATGCTTGCCTATATTGGACTTTCTGGGAATTGTTTATATTTGAGCAAAGCTTTCCTCTGAAAATAGCTATAAATGTCATTGTGTTGAGAGGCGAAATAAAAAACTTCGTATACCATTTAGTTCGCAGTAACTTCCAAAAATGGAACCTCCTAGGTCTTGAATTTGAGGCAAGAAAAAAGACAGGAAAACATGACCTCAGTTTTCCCTGCTATTTTCAGCTTAACATTTCCCCAGATTTGATGCATTAAGAACCATATCAACAGAGATGATGGAGAGGAAGCAGAAATCATCCAGAACTCCTGTCTTCCTCTCTGAGTTAAATTCTGCTGTATTCTTGCTGAGTCTTCATAAAGAATCACTGAAGTTATTAAGTTGCTTTATGTTTACACATCAAATTATAGTTCAACTTTTCAAACCTTAACCAACACACCATTCTTTAGATGAGGGAGGAATATGAAGAATGCAGTGGAAACAGTTTGGGTGAAAGTCACTACCTCACTGAATTTAGGGGGAAAGAAAATGTGGGGAAAAAATATATGTATAGAAATTATAAAGACAAGATGAATACTTCAATATTTTTCCAATCTCATTCACAGAACTACATGAAGAAATTAAATTCTTTTTGGATGATCTGAAAAAATAATTGATAATTGGCAAGTATTACTAAGTATTACTGCTTTGCAGTAGTTAATATGCCACTGTACATGAAAAATTAAATAACTTAATATTTTAACATAGAATCATAGAATGGTTTGGGTTGAAAAGAATCTTAAAGGTCATCTAATTCCAATCCCCTGCCATAGGCACACCTTCCACCAGCCCAGGCTGCCCCCAGCCTCATTCAGCCTGGCCTTGGGCACTGCCAAGGATGGGACTCCCACAGGTTCTCTGGAAAACATGGGCAGGGGTGGCTCTCATTCCCATGAAATATTCCTCTTCAAATCTCCTGTTTGTCCAAAGAGAAACTCTGGGGCATGACTTGCACAGCAGTTAACAGCCTGCGCTTCATTTATGCAGCTTCAGTGATTTTACCTGAGGGAGTAACGGTTGTGAGATCAGGACATTACCAGTGAGTAAGAAGGTCTAATCAGGAAGGAAGACTGTGGTAATGCCATTAGTTGAACCTTTAATGGCTGGGCAGGTACATAGCAGAAATCGATGAGATCTCTCCCAGGACTGGAACCCCATGTGAAAAATGACACACACTTCCTTGAACATCACTATGTAGTTCACAAATGCTCTTTAGTTTCTGGCCAAAAAAGAAGACCTTTGCACTCCTGAGATAGCAGAAAGGAAAAGGAGAGGCGGTGGCCAGAGAAACTCCCATGGTGTGTGTCATCCAAACCTAGATAAGGTTTCTCTGACTGCAGGATTTTAATGGCAATGATCAGGCATCATCAGCATCCTCCAGCTAATATTAGCCTCATTCTTGTGATGTACATAAGACACATAGTATCATAGCCATTATATTTGGAAGTAAAATATGAAAATTAAAAGATTTTTTTGAAAGCTGTGAAGAAAATTTATGTAGGGTCTGTCTGATGTGCTCCTATGAAGCTAGATCCCAACTCTTTTTCATATATTTTTGATACCATTGTGAAATAAATGGGTTTAAGGTAATAGGCCTCAAAGCTTTATTGAAGTCAAGGAGTGGAACCATGAATGAAATGAATAGGATGGATGGATGCGTAATGGTGAGCTGTAAAAAGAGAAAATGTTGTAGGGATGGATTTGACTTCCTGGTTTTAGGAGTTTGGGGTTTGTCATGAAAGATGCATCCACATAGAGAGAGCAGGCAACCCCAATAGTGGGATGGCTATACATCATTCACCTACATAAATGGTTGACAGAATTTACTGTGATGATACAAGTATATATAGGGTTGTTCTGTATATATAACAGGTATATTATGGTTGGGATTGATGATCTTGAAGGTCTTATTCAACCTGAAAGATGCTATGATTCTGTATGACATCCTGCCTGTTACTTCCTGGCAAGCAAAGAGCTATATCTCGAACAGAAGTTACTCGTGTCTCAAGTTGCGTTTCTGTGCTTAAGATCTGTGATTCAGTTTTTACTATAGTCTCCTACCTAGAGCTCCTTTACAGCCCCTTCTTCACAGCTAGATGGGCTGTAAAGGATTTCAGAATCAGTCTGTTCAGAAGTCACAGTTTTGATGCTGTTTATTCAATATACATAGTTTGGTACACTCACATCCATCACCAGCATTAGAGATGAATGAATTACACTGTCCACATATCACTGTAGACAATGTGAGAGCAATCCATAAGTTAAGGCACAAATTAAATTTTTAGGCTGTGCGGCAGTTCTGTCCATGCTGTGAACACATGCAGATGGTCCAGATTAGAAGCCAGCTCCTTGTTAGAGTTATAACCACTTCTCTTCCTTAGCCCCAAATAATTCCATTCTTCCTCCATCTTCATATTGTACAGAAAGGTTATTAAATTTATCCTCAATAGTTCAAGGAGGTTGTAAAAAGTCTTAATGAGTACAAATGGGGGTTGTTTCCTCAGTCTATAGAAGGCTGGTGGTGATGTAATATGAAGTTTGTAGAGTAGGAAAGAGAGATAATGATGCCAGAAGTAATGAGAAAGGAGAAAACATTCTGCTTTTCTGGATGAAAGTTTAGAAAAGTTCATATCTAGGTCATGGCTTGTAGGAGATGCTGTGAAATGAGACTAAGTGTGAATATAGCTGCTCTTGGTTAGCAGCAAGGCTGCATGCTGGTCTGCATCAAGCAGGGATGGTTCTAAAGCCTGAACTGTGGAAACAGCTTCAGTCAGAGCATGCTGAAAACCAGCTCATTTTTAGTTCTCAGGGAAAACTGTTTCATGAAAAGTACTTTTAATAGGCAGGCAATCCCTCGTACAACAGGTTACAGAGTCAGCGCTATCCAACATGAGAGGTTGATCATTCAGCATAGGGGGAATCTCCAAACTGCCATTGGCTAACAAGTTCTGATGTATCCTGCTTATAGGGGTCTACTGCTTTGTCGTTTTTTCTTGGCACTTAGGAAAATGTTGTCCCTCCCAACACCATTCCTCTGCCCTGGCAAACATCACAACATTGGACCTCAAAACCATGGGTGTGGTCTAATTTATTCAATTCCTCTCCTTGTTCCTCTGGTTGTTCCTGAACATTAATTGTATGGGGACTGGGGCAGGAGCAGTGCGTGCTCTGGAGTCTGCCAAATACTTCTGGATGCATCCAGCCAAGTGAAAAAGAGAAAGGTCGGGTTCAAAAGTCTAAGCAAGAGAGGTTTTTTGATGTTTTTGACATCTCAAATGGCCTGGCGGATGTTTCCTTTATTTGTTCAGTGACCACGTAAAAGGACTGTAGAAATGCAGGCAAAACCCATGACCTACGACTCTTGGCTCATCTGATGATGTAGCTGATGTACCTGGTATTATTTATTTATTTTTATTATACATATGCCACATGAAAATATAGTCCTTCCATATAGTGCCCTTGATGCTATTTAGAAATGTGAAATATATGTAACTAATAAACAACAAATTTCTTCCATTATTCCTGTCATATCACCCTTCAGCTGGAACATATATATATACGTATACCTATATGATACGTATACGTATATATATATGTATATATATATATATATATATGCATTTACGTATAGGTATACGTATATGTATATGTACATATACAGAGAACTTCAATTCTCCACCCAAAAGACCACCAGGGACCCATAAAAACAACCTACCTCTTGCTTCCTAGTTTGAAGGCATAGAGAAAACATGTCCCCTGTATTTGGAATGAGTCATAACACGGAGTGCACTGCAGATAAAAGTGGGTGTGGTAGTTGAGAAATGGAGGGCAGGAAACAGATGTGTCTGTGGTTTTTCTGTCTGGTCAAATGGGTTAGCAAAGGGACCATTAATGAAAGCCTGGAATAGTTCTTTAACTGGTGTAAATTAAGGCACTGTTGCTGAACTTACGCTGATTTACTCTAGCCAAGCATCAGACCTTTTTCTGTTTGTATGGGTCATTCAAAGTCCAATGCTCCATGGCTGCATGGACCCAAACCTTTCTACAGTTGGTCTGCCCCCTTCAAATGAAAGCTCAATTGAAATCATTGCACTTATCTTTCCTCTTTGTCTAAATCAAATCTGTTAGTTTTGTTTTATGACATAAGAAAGATTTAAGAAGAGAGACTAAAAGTCCACACCTGGGAGTTCCAAAGCAAATTGAGCTTCTTTGCAATTTTGAAAGCAGGCTGCTTGTCTGGATGTCAAAGTAAAGAAGCAGTTTCTTTCCATAAGGCATTTACATTTGAAAGTGATTAGATAATTGGTTTCATCTAAGCTATGAAATCAGCATTGAAAGGAGAATGTAATAAGCCTCAGTTCCGACTTCCCCAGATTAACTCTCCACCTTCTCCCTGAGCAAGGTTTCAGGTTCAATTTCTGCATGTTGAGTGATTATCCAATCAGTGGTGAGGACAATGGGAAGCACCTGATGAAGAAACACAGGCCTAAGAAGGAAGATCCAAACTAAATACAAATGGGAACAGAAGAGCCAACCCTATAGAATGTTGTACTTCTGCAGTCTTAAATATATATATATATATATATATATATATATCCACCCCTTTACTTTAAGGCCACATCTGGCAAACATTGCGAGACTGTTAACAATTAGAAAAAATGAAATATATTTTCCTTCAATTTTAGTTGACAAAATAAATATAAGAATTCCATCGATCCTTTTAACAGACTATTGTATTATTCTTTGGGTTATAGTGAATTTCCAGCCTATACTAACCTCATCCAATTAAGGGAAACTAAACTTGAATAGCAAGTCATGAACACCCTCTAGAATCTGAAAAAAAAAAATAAAATTGTTTTTATCCTCCAGTGACTAAACAGGATCCCCACAAAAATTGAGAGACATATTTTAGACCACCTACTGTGGTGTCTTACCTAGATGAGTACCAACGCTGGGATCTGTAATAGGGAGACTACACACAACCTTTATAACCCTTCACCAACTGTATTGACATACAAGGCCTTGTAGCATGGGACAGTAGAAGATCTGAGTTATTTAACACACCCTTGAACTCTGGTACTGTCTTAGGCATCGTAGTAGGTGGTCTGAAAAAGTCCCTTTTTAATGTTGACTTAAGAGAAAGGAGAGATGATTTCTTAAGTTATTCTTGTCTTTGCTCCATTATTTAGACAGAGTTTTTCCAGAGCATCTTAAGTCTTCCTCAAAGTTAATGACTTATTATGACACTTTGCTAAAAAGGCTGGAAACCATAGTGTTTTCTATCAGAGTGTACCTAAAAAAAAAAAAATAATAAAAAAAAAATCCACTAAAATGTTCATATACTAACTACATTTTCCTCTACTTTTTTTCCATCTTTAGCTTTCCTTAGTCTACAAAGAAGCCTATAAAACATTGGCAATGCCTAGACATCTGACTTTCTCAAATTCTTCTTGCATCATGTTGACCAATGTGGTCTTTGACTCCTTTGATTTCCATGTTTTGCATTCATTTATTGATCCCTGTCTAATATATTTTAGCATAGGGTTTATTATTTTGTTCTTTGTTGGTTTGATTTAGCCTGATCTGAAGACTTACATCTTGCAAATTCATATATTCTTTGCAAAACTAAGGCTTTGAATACTTCTGCTGTGTAAATTTTTATTTTCTTCTTTCTGTTGTGCAATAACAGTAGAGGTATTTTTGTTTTACACTTTGGTGAGAACAGAAAATGCTCAAGCTGTGTTTTGAAATGCACATGATAGGAGTAGAATTCAGATCACAAATTACACTGTCTTATGAGCTCTGTCTCTCACCTCTTGTTGCGGCCAATGAAGACCCAGTCAATACAGTAAAAACTTGTAGTTTTAATCAAATCTGAAAAACTTATGTTCTGATTGAATAAGTGGAATTGATTTTCAAATGAAAGAATCAAATCGGATGACATCGTCAACTTTCTAAAATATTTTTTTTTCAAATCTTATTTATTTATTTATTCATTTATTATTTATTTTCCCAACAGCATTCTTGCTTGTAACTCTTGAACGTAAAGGATTAGAATATAAAGAATCAGATTCAGAAGACATAAATTGTTCAGAATTTGTAGAAGATATAAATATTTTTATAAGGATTTTATTTTTTTTCTTTAAAATGTCACCTGGTATTTATTTCTATTGTCAAGTTTTCATTGAAAAATAAACAGTGGAAATTCTAGATTCTTTAAAATGTCTTTTGGGAAAATAATATCTTGCTTTCAATTAACAAGAATAAATTCTGGAAATTTCTACTAAAATATTTTGTCTGATTTTTTATTGTTTTACTTATTTAGATAATTGCAGTAATATAGAAATAAATCAAAACCAAAATCAACCAACCAACCACAAAAATAGACACTTTTCTCTTTTATTTGCAAAAGACAAAATGTATGGGGGGGAGGGGAAATATACTCTAATGCACTTTACTCTCAGAAACATTCCCTGAAAAAAAGGAAAATGAATAAAATAAAATATAGCCCTTCTTGAGTCATTTCCATAATTGTGTAAAAATTCACAGACAATTTGTTGTAGCATGTGCCCAAGTAATCTTGCCCATGTATGAAATTGGTCTGCAGGTACAGTGTAAATACTGTAATTCTTCCTCCTCTCCAGCCTTTCATTTCTTCTTGGAATATCTCCCAGAACATTTTAACTCCTTTTCTTCTAACAGAAACCTTGTTATTGTTCACAGCTGACAAGAAGTTAAAGACAAGACATGGAATATTCTCAGAGGAAATTGAACTTGAAAAGCAAAACCTCTAATGTTGTATCATGTTATGATTTTCCTTAGGGATCTAGCAGGTTTTCCATGCCTTATGTAAAAACATATTAGGTAGGACTAACTATACTAGATAGGGCCACCAATGGCTAATCTTCAGAAAGTCCATGGCTTCCCAGTCTGTACCAAATTAAATAATTACATATTTTTTATTATTATTGATGCTGTTGTTATCAGTATTATTATTATTATTTAAAATAATGTTTTAATTGAAAAGATATTCCATTTCATTCTGACATAATTCTGGAAAGCAAAAAAAAAAAAAAAAAAGACAGAACAAGAATAAAAAGGGTGAAGGATGCGTGGTTATTTTTTTTTTTATTTATTTTTTTTCACACTATAGTTCCTTCCAAACAGTACACACAGTAGACACTCTTCCTATATCCCTCTATTGAATAGTTTAGTGGCAGGAATAATGGGCATTATAATCTGAACTTCAGGCTGACTGATAATGCAACCCACTCTGATGGTTTTAAAAGAACTATGCAATATTTAGATAACAGAAAAGCTCCAGCAGCAACTCATCAGATGCAAATGACAAAACAGGTGAAGTCAATTGTACATACAGTGGATTTATCACAGTCCCTATCTCACTCTCTCACATTCCTCTTGTAGATCAGCCTGCTACCAGAATTGTTCAGGACCATTCAACCCAGCCTCCTTGCCTCTGAGGTTATGTACTGGAGACCACACAGGTGAAGGTATTGAAAGAGTTGAACTTCCTGCAATGGAAAATGGTTTAATTGACTATATAAAATGATTCCCATCCTGTGGCAGAGTAATTAATAGTGGTTAAGGAACTTCAAGAGAGTGGAAAATTCACTCAACAGCACATAAATGCACACAATGGTAAAAGAGGAAACAGGGAACTCCCTAAAAGCAGATACATCATATCACTTGAATTGCAGCGATATGATCACTGGGGAGATACTTCCTTAGCACATAAGCTAGAAAGCTGGGCAAAAATGGAAGAATGAAGAGCACCAGTTTCTGCTCTCAGTTATGCTAATGTAAATCTATTCATGCCGGTGGAGTAATCGGGGTTATTCCAGTGCCCACCTGAACTAGGTGAAATATGTGGAAAAATTGTCTCTTGGTCCATGGACTAAATGTGGGGAACATTCAAAAAGTTGGCTATGCTGGCTTGATATTTTAAGTTTATCCTTCCTCTGTGATCTGGGACATGTCATAGATTTTCTATGGGCTTTATTTCATCCCACCTGCTGAGTGGACCTAGCCATATTTCACTGTCTCTTGAGGAGACTGCAGGCTTTTGGGGACAGAAATATCTTCTTCCTATACAAAAAAACAGCTTTGGGCATGTTGAAGCTTTAATTTCAAGTTGGGCCTTGGGCCTCTGGGGCTTTATTGTAGGACAGTCACGTTCTTAACCCAAAATCGCAGCTCTCTTGAGGTTCATCCAAGGCTTGCTGTAGAAAGAGTAGATTGCCTGTGACTTCATACAAAGAAAATCAAGAGAAAAGTAATTTAATTGTGTTAAGCTGAGCTATTCTGATTCACGTCTGTGTAAGTCAACATTACTGTCATTCTTTTCCAGCTTTGTGGTTGACAGTCTAAACAGATGGTGCCAATAACCCCTCTAATATTGCATTCTCAACTACAGGAACAAAACACTCTTCTCCACTATCCTTAAGTGACATGTTCTTTTCCATCAACTTGTGCACTACCATTTGTAGTCTACGTCTGCGGCATCTTTGCCACCAACTTCAGTAGTCATTAAGGTAGATACCTTTTTGAATATGTGGTTCTGTATGATATCTGAGTATATACAAGAGACTTGTTACTAAATAACCTTTTCCAGATCATCTTCCCCTCTTTCAAAAAGGACTAGTTTTTCTTAATCTCTATTTTTATGGTGAGGATGATGCAATGATTTACATGTTTTTTATTTGCAAGATCACATCCAGATGAAACTTGTGAACTACCCCTGAAGAAATGTCTATGGCTTTTTTTTTTTTTTTTGTGAAACTTTTCAAAACTCATGTTCTGTTAATGGAGAACACAGGACAGAAATTAGAGGATTTGTTTGTCCATTCAGGCTTCCAGAAAATAAACAAAAAAAAAACACCACCAACAACAAAAAAAACAGGTTTAAGGAAGAGGAAAAAAGAACAACCTGCTGCACTAAAGCAGCTGGAAGAGAGGAGTGAGAAATGTGAAAGAAGCAGCCCTGCAGCCCCCAAGGTGAGTGCTGCAGGAGGGCAGGAGGTGCCCCAGGCACACAGAACAAATTCCCCTGCGGCCTGTGGAGAGGCACCTGGTGGAGCAGGCTGTCCCCCTGCAGCCCATGGGTCCCACATGGAGCAGATCTCCACGCTGCAGCCCCCCCATGGGTGGAGGAGCCCCCGGTGGAGCAGGTGGATGTGGCCTGGAGGAGGCTGCGGCCCATGGAGAGCCCCCGCAGGAGCAGGCCCCTGGCCAGAGCTGCAGCCCGTAGAGCAGGAGCAGGGAGTCTGGGGAGAGCTGCCGCCCGTGGGACACCCATGCTGGAGCAGTTTGCTCCTGGGGGATGGACCCCGTGGGACGGAGCTGTGTGGGAGCAGTTCTTGAAGAGCTGCTGCCTGTGGTCAGCCCCCCAACATTTTAACCGGGGAAGGACGGCATCCCGTGTGACCCCGCGTAGAGCAGGAGCAGAGGGGCTGTGAGGGAGTGGCAGGTACAAAGCCTCAGGGACTGACCAGAGCCCCCTGCACTACTCGGGGGGAGGAGGTGGAAGAGGGTAGATGGAGGAAGAGGTTTTTAGTCTGTTTTTTAGTTCTCACTGCCTTAGTCTGTTAGCAATAGGCAATAAATTGCATAAATCTCCCATATGCTGAGTCTGCTTTGCTCATGACAGTAACTGATGAGTGGTCTCCCTGTCCTTATCTCAACACATAAGCTTTTTTTCCCTCCTATTTTCTTCTGTTATGCTGAGGAGGGGGAGTGAGAAAGTGATGAGGCAGAGCATAGCTACCTGCTGATGTTAAACCACCACAGCCAAGAAGGAAATAAGATGGGAGAGAAGGCAGAGCTTAGTATATATTTTGCCCTTATTTCAGTTATCTATTCAGACTTCCATTTGCAAACACTGAGCTGGCAAAGAGCTAGGGAAAGCCTCAGAACTTGCTCTGAAGACAATATTCCAGTAAAGAGCATAAAAATGGGTCTTACAGTATATCTTCAGTCGCATTATCTCAGCAGAATGTGCTTCTAACATCCTGCCATCATCAAGTTGTGAAGAACAAGGATGGATACCTTGAGGACTTGATGTCTTCCCTGCTTTTGTCAGGATAAACTCAAAATTATCAGTAAAATTAAGTTTACAGCTTTCATACAATTACTCTGTGAAACTCTTTGGATGACCAGCCTAGATGTACGTCATTTGAAATGATAAATCTCTCCCACACTAGTAAACTAGGATTTGAGCAAACTCTGTCTGTAGTTTGTGGGAAGAAAAGTATTTTTTCTTCCCTCACCGTCCCTCCTAACATTTACAAACTGTTTGTATCTCTTAGTAAGAGTCTTATATAATATTTTAAAGGTCAGAGTTTGTGGGTAGACGTCTTTGGTATAAAATATTACTTTGTGTTGGCAGTACTATCATGAAATGCA
This sequence comes from Anas platyrhynchos, assembly GCF_047663525.1. NCBI lineage: Eukaryota > Metazoa > Chordata > Aves > Anseriformes > Anatidae > Anas > Anas platyrhynchos. Next base: position 157,501,295 of record NC_092588.1, read on the forward strand.
ATGTTTTTTTGTATCCTCACTAAGTAGCAGGAAGGATATTAGGGCTGGATTCTGCTTCAGATTTAAAAAATAATAATTCCCACGCCATTTTATGTAAAAGTTTGTGACTCTCATTTTTACTCAGGTTAGACAGTTGACAATTTCACCTTTTTAACAGTTCTGCAAATGTTTTTTCTTCCAGGACACAAACCCTGATTTATTTTAGACTCAGAAAAGTTGTAGGGCAAGACTTTCTCATAGCAAGAAAAATTTTGCTGTTCATACAGTTGTATTTAAAATAACATGTTTTTCAAGAGCTAAGTAATTATTCTTGACCTATTTTTCTTGACCTTCTACATTTCTTGTTCCTATCTGTTGGTTCACTTACACAGGTAATATGCTTAGAAGCATTGCACATGGAGGTTTTTAGGGAAGAGTTTCTTTCTCCTTTAACTTTGAAAAGTGCAAATAATAAAAGATGTACATTTATGAACATGGGGAGTAAGGAGACCCAGTGAAATTACAACATAAATAATCCTCCGAAGATTTCAAGCCAAGACAGTATCAGACAAGTACCTAAGATATCTGTTGGAGAGGTTCTGTTGAAGTGACAAAATCAAAGATGAGCCATTTATTGACTATAAAATATCAGTAGTGTTTGAATAATTTTCATTAATATTTTTTAGATGTCAGTATGTTAGCCTTAAAAATGGTTCTGCAAAATATAGCAGTTTTGTAAGTATGTTTAATGTTAGCAAGGTGACTATGGAACATGTGTGAACATGGATTAGCAGAATACAGATTTTCTAGAAACATGAATACTTTTTTATTTTCTCTCTGATGCAGAAGCCCAAGACACCATATCTCACCAAAAATCACAGTATCACAGAATCACTGAGGTTGACAGGAACCTCTGGAGCTCCTGTGTTCCAACCCTCATGGTCAGTTATATCAGGTTATCAGGGCCATGTCCAGTTGGGTTTTGATATTTCCAAGGATCGTGCTGTGGGTTAACCCCTGGTAAACAGCTAAGAACCACACAGCTGCTCACTCATTTCCTCATCTCCCACAGTGGGGCAAGGGAAGAGGAAAAGAAGAGTAAATAGCAAAAGTGTGTTTAATTAGTGAAGGAAAAGTGGAATAAGTGAAAAAGAAAACAAAAAAGTGATGCAAAGGCAATCACTCAGCAGTTCCCATCCCCAGCCAGTTCTTGAGCAAAGTGACAACTAATATCCCTTAACCCTGCTTCTCTCCATTTTACTCCTGACCATGATGTCATACAGCGTGGAATATCTCTTTGGTTATTTCTGATCATCTGCCTGGTTGTGTCCCCTCCCAACATCTCGTGTACCCCAAACCCATTCACCTGGGTGGGCAGAATGCAGAGCAAGGCCTCAATACTGTGCAAACACAGTTCATCAATAGCTACAATTTTAGTGTGTTATTAGCAAAGTTCTGGTCAGAAATTTAAAACACAGAACCATATGAGCTACTATGAAGAAAATTAACTCCATCCCAGTGGTTGAACAGTCCCAGCTCTCTCATCCTCTCCTCTTACATGAAATGTACCAGCCCAGAACCAAATACGTGACTGCAGAACTGGCCTCACCAGTATTATTTTTATCAATTATAAAGATCTAAGCTTTCATTAATGGATAAACTACTATGCCAATGCACATCACTTTTCAAAGAAAGTTGGCAAGCCACAGAATCATAGACACAAACAAAAATGGGCAGAAGAAGGCAGGAAAAGGTCATCTACTCCATCCTCCTACTCTGGGGAAGAAACCAGTCTAATTACACAATTCCTGACTTGCAACAGCCTAGGATTTTTCCAAAGCCTTCAAATGAAGGTATTTCCGCAGCATTTTCAAGCAACTCATTATAGTCCTCCACTCTCCTTAGTATTTTTCATAATGCTTTATTTGAATCTTCTTTCCTGGAAGCTGGAAGAACAAAATCTCTGCCTACCAGTCCTGTTTTAACTGCAGAAAAAGTTGGCACTGATATTTATGAGATTCACAGGAAAAATTCATCCCCCACAGCAAGCAATTTGTTGTGTATTGCATGCTACACCACACATAAGAACACTTCTGTGGGTACATGAATGTATTTGGAGAGAACCACATAGAAAAATAATTTGAATGTTTCACTGTATACCTACGTATTTAAAAGTGTTCCTGTACACAAAATTGGAGCATTTATTGCCAAAAGTGACATGGAGTTTTTAAGAATGGATTATTGGGTAATTCAACTTAATTTCTTGTTGAATATGAATGAAGAGGATTTTAGCCAGTAAGTCCTCCTCTAAGCTTCCCAAAGCTAGGTTCAACTAGCACCTCTTTGGGATAATCTTTACATGTACTTTAAAAGATGACTAATCCTCAATTGTTGCTGATGAGTGAACTGTTTGAAACCCTAGTCACAGCAGACTGGATTTGTATAATTCAGTACATGTATATGTATATATTCTAGTGTGCAAAGCAGTTCTCTTGGTGTGGGTGTCTCATGCCTTCTGAGATGTCCTGAAGATATCTATGGTTGGCAGATACAACACAAGAGCAGCCCTCAGGCAGCCTATGCCCCACTTGAACAGAAGATGGAGGCTTGGAGAGACACCCTCATGCACATCAGTTGTTCATGTTTAAACAGTGTATCATGACAGATGCGGCTGGATTGTGAGCATTTCAGGACCTGGGGGCTTCCTCCTTTCCCAGTCTGATGGTGGGAGGCAGACTCTGTGGTTCTGTGTGCCCCTTTTCAGCCAGCAGCCAAACTGAGCACAGAGTACGCATTCCCAATCCTCACCAAGTCTTTATTTAATGTATTTAGCTTTTAGTAACATAACATAACAAGTAATATCCTGTTTGTTTATCTGAGGAAATCACACTGGGACTTCTCTGTAGTCAATGTAGAGCTTGTCAGTACTATATGATGCAGAACTGCAAAGGCACTGACTTCTTTTGCCACGTCACTGCCCTTTAAGTGCTTTGGGGGACACTGAAGTCATCGGACCTGTAATTTCATGGACCTGCCAGTGCTGGTGACTTTTGGACTAAGAATCATAATTCTGGGAGTTGATCATATATGACAGGCAGAGAAAAACACTTCTGGGTGTCTTTGCACAGCCTAATAACAATATCAATCTCTCCTCAAGTGTCCTTGTAAATGGAAAAGTTGTGTTTAATTGGATTCAGGAGGACTGGCTGGAGGAATTTCAGATGGGATTCGTCCCAGCTAATTATCCTTTCTCCGTCTTTTTTGGTAAGCTTAAAAGGTCAGTTAAACCTCACAAAGCAGATTGTTCTCAGGGTTGTTCCCTCCATCATTTCCAGTTTGAATTCCTCCATTTGAGCATGATTTGGTAGATCTGTACAAATACACAGTACAGTGACATATCAAGACAATTCCTCTGTCCCCCCCCCCAGTTTATATACTAACTAAATTAAATAAGTGGTATTTAGGAAAATATGAAGATTGTTATCCTCATATTGAAGGTGATAGAGAGATAAGAAGTAGGTGATACTACCCTTCAGAGTTGCAGAAGACTGTATTGGAGTTAGAAGATTCATCAAAACCACTTCATGCTTTGGAAGAGATATCAATTACAGGTGCCTCCCCCATGTGGTTGCATTTCACTTTTCTGAAAGTAGCATATTTCCAACATGCAGCTGAATTTAAGCACCCTGAGGGTTTATGTCTGAGCAGATCCTTCTGAAAAAAAAAAAAAAAAAAAAAAAAAAAAAAAAGGTTTCACAGAAGGTTATGTTTTTAATCATGATTACATCTCTCTCATCTTTCTGCACCAATGTTAATTCACGTGGCTGCATCTGCAGATAAGTCAGCAGAACTTCTGGTTTTGAAGGATCATCTGAGGGATGAATTCTTTACTTTGAAAGGCTATAAAGTAGTCTCCTGTGTGTGTCATTATGTTGTAGGCAAAAGCAGATACAAGAGTTAGATTATCTGCTGGTGACAGCCTAAATAAAACACAGTAATGATTTTTTGAAGAGTTACATTGCTATGATACTAAATCTGAATGAAGAAGGACTGGTAGAACAGAGATTCTCCAGTGAAAGAAACTTTTGGAGTTTCAATTCTATGTATAGGAAGTGAGGGTAAGGACTACATCCATATCTCCTGCAAGCAGTGATAATGACACTTCTTTATGTCATGATGTCATTGAACATATCATGCTTACCATCTTTCCAGTTACGTTCACTGTTGGACAGGTATTTTTCTTTATTGCTTGGCAGATGTGAAGAACTGTTGCATATGGAGTTTCTTCAGAAATTGAAAATCCTCTGAAGTCACCCTTCCAATCACTGAGCAGCTTAGACCTAGTTATCCCATAAAATCTGCAACAAGTGGAGAAGAATATCTCATGTCCATGTATATCAGCAGTAAGTCTCCAGAGCAAATGCTGAAGAGTATCAGCCAACACAATGAGCAAAGTTACTGAAGATATTTGTCACCTATCAATTTCAGCTAGAGGAAGCATCCTTTCTGAATACTGACATGACGATATATCCTTGACCCTTACTTAGGTGCTACTGGAAAATCTAGGCAGCTTGCAGGTGCTGGTTCATTTCATTGGTAATTATGCAGAATGTATGATTTCTAGGAATAGGCATTGTGGATAAGTCTTGTTTGTTTTGGCTCTGTTTCTATGGGGATAAACAGAAGTAGTGTGATTAATTTCCATTCTGTTGCCATGGTTATTAATAATAATGAGGTGATTATTACTGCACTGTAAACCTTACAGCAATTCCAACGCTGCTATAAAAGAGAGAGGGCGAAGGAAAGGTGGGGGGAGAGGGCTGTGGGGGGACCAACAATGAAAGAGCTGGACCAGATCCTCAGTCTGGACAAATCAGCACTCACATATTGCCTTCAATTAGAAGCAATGAAATAGAAGATGTGCTCTTGGAGAGTCTGGACCTGCAGACGGGGCAGTATTAATAAAACAAGTGATAGATGAGAACCCTCACTGACTTCAGCAGAGCTGTGTTGATTTGTACCCACTGAGATTTGTTCAGGACCCAGCACAGTGTTCCCACCTGGCTCACGAGGCCAACGAAAATGCTGTGACATGCTCAGAGTTCACTGGATCAGCCTCTATCTTATTAGTTTCATTATAACGAATTGGGGGAAGAGGGCACAAATAAAAGTGAATAAATAAACAGAAAAGCAATAGCTGTTTCTCCTGAGTGACTAATAAACAACTCCCACATTCCTGGTACCTGCTCAGCTGGCTCTACCTCACTGCACTAAGTGATTTGTATTCCTGCTGGAGACATTGCCATGGTGTTGGAACAATAAGTAACACGCATTTAATCAGATTGTCCCCATGGGTGAGATTACGTTTTTCAAGGATTCTGCACTCCTAGATGGGATGTTTTGCAGACTTCCGTCTTTCTGAGTCCTGTTGTAGGTGCAGAAAGCTCACAATTGGCAAATTGAAGCCACTGGGCAGGCTTGTTGTTGTTATTTTATGGCTAACTGGGATTCAACATCAGCCCATTCACACAAGTCTTGGAATGACAGAAACAGGATGAGAAAGTGACTGCTCACATTCTTTCTCCCAAAAGCCACAGCCTGTGCTTTGAGGTTGTTAGTTTTCCATGCTTCCTTTTCCAAACCAGGGGAAATTATTTTGCATATGTTTCTTCCTTCCCATTTGCCTTATTTCTGTTTGCAAGTACAGAGACCACCCTTCCCACCCTATCTTTTGCCCTTTATAAGCTGAGGATACCAACCTTTGGCAGAACAAAAATCAAAGCTTAGCTGCCTCTGAGCTCTGTTTGTCTGCTGAGGTTCCTTCAAAGCAAAGAGAACAGCAGGTCAGATTGTAGCACCGGCTGTCAAATGCTCACACAGAGCCAAGTTAAAAGAAAACGTGGCTGTACGGAGGTTTGAATACAAGATGAGGTTGCCAAGTGTTTTTCTTTACAAGTAGGCCTCTAAGCATTTACCTCCAGATGATGTTGCAGCCCAGAGCCAGCTGAGAAGAGCATTATCACCTCCTCAGACCACATGGCAGACTGGTACAAGTCACTTTTTCCCTGTAGGCAGACCTCATTGATGGAGTTCCAGCTCTTCGTTGTGATGCCCCAGAGAAGGAACCCATGAACTAGGAGAGCAAAGGCAACCATGAAAGGCAGAGGTGTGGTGTTGAGCCCCTTTGCTCTGAACATGATGCTGGTCTTCTGATCACCAGGGCAAAGCTAGCAGCTAGCAAGTGATGGCCTTTAACATAGGTGGTCACAAAAGGAGGACATGCCTCTCAGCAGTACATACTACTTTTTTTGGGGGAGGGGGGGGGGAAATCAGGAACTACATCCAGGGCTTCTCATTAGCCCTAAAGCCCATAGTAAAACTGAGGTTAGGACCCTCTTTACTTCTCCCACTCCACCTCTGGGCACCCTTGACTCTATTCAGAGGGCAAGGATGGGGTATGGATAGTGGCAAGGGCAGGGAGCACCTATGTCTAGTGCTGAAGCAAAAGGGTTGCCTCCTCTGGCACAGTGCTGCTGTGGATGGCACAGGACCCTGAAGATCTTATTTTAGGAGTGTGCAATAGCCGCAAATTCCTCACACCTCTGTTACACCTCTCATTTGTCATCTGTTTCAGTGTGAAACTGCTGCAGCACGAGCCTAGGTACAGCTCTGATCCACGGCATCACATGGAGGCTGTGGGTAATACTCAGGGCACAGTTGTGCCATTATCTTTCTTGGTCACCAATGCCAGATATTATACCTCAACAGATACAAAGCAGATTAAAAAATCATCTGCTTTTCTTACCAGAGCAAAATGGGAGAGGGGCCATATCACTGTGCAATGCAAAGGGGAGATCCAGACATGTGCAGAGAAGCGAAGAGCAAACTCATGTCTGAATCTTCCTCTCCATTTGTCAGACCCCAAGGGTCTGTTTGGCAGTCTTGCGAGGACTCAGCACTTGCTTAGTTAAAAAATAAAATAATGTAATGTAATGAAATGAAATTAAATGAAATGAATAAAATAAAATAAATAAAATAAAATAAAAAATAAAATAAAATAATAAAATAAAATAAAATAAAATAAAATAAAATAAAATAAAATAAAATAAAATAAAATAAAATAAAATACAATCTGGAGAAAGACAGCGAGAGATACTCATTTTTAAAACATAAAAGACCACGCTACAGTGAAAGCTGCAGGAACATCAAATAAATATGCATGGCTATTTGGAAGTGTAGGTCCTGGTCACAAGTGCATACCACTACTTACTACACGCCCACACACAACCACATGTGAGCAAACAAACACACGTTGCAGGCACGCACACACACACTCTCTGCCTTTTGTAATAACAGCCCTGCTTTGTTGTAAGAGAATGGAAACAGGAGAGACTCACAGCCTATTTCGTTTGAAAGAGAAGGAAAAAAAAAAATCCAAACCAAACTTTCAGAGCAACTCTTTCTAAGCGATGCAGAACGATCCTTCCTTTGGTTAGTATGGGGGAGGGAAGGGATAGGGTGAAAAAAGAAAAGGGGGGAGGACAAGTTCGTGGTTAGATGGGAGCTCCCACCCATTTCCTTTCCTTGCCCTTCCCAGGCATGTCAGAGCTGGGAGCCAAGACAAATCAAACTCTCAGGAGCTTGCAGACAGACAGCACCACTTACCGAGAGCATAATTGCAGCCCTTGGAGGAGCAATAGGGAGGGGATGAGCACGGAAAAAAATTAAGAAGGGGGCAGTGCCCTCTGCTGCCAAAGCAAAGCTGTCGATGCAGAGGATTTCAAGGCAAGCTGGAGGGAAGTGAGAGGGATGCAGCAAGACGGGGCCCCTGGGAGTCTGCAAATAAACACACGGAGCACATGGCGAGGGGAGGAAGGCTGCCGTGGTTCATCTGAGGTCAGCAGGGTTCATCTGAGGCCTTTCCCCCCCCACGCTCAGCTCACCAGGGAGTGAAATGGATAGGACTGTGCCTACTGCCCTCATGTAGGCATTAGCCTGGTTTCTTAAGCTCAGGAACACTGAGGTCCTCGAAGAAAAATTGGAGAGAGATGCTGTTGTTAAGGCAAACTGACTGCAGAGCAGCAAAACTCCTCTGGTAGGTACTTCTGGGGCTAGTGGTTACTGCTGGGACAGAGCCAGGTCCAACAGCACAACCAGGGAAGGGCAGGTCCCCATCCTCACCCCATGGGACAGGGACTGTGGGGCTGTGAGACTAAGGTCAGGGTTCACATCACCTAACTGTAGCCTTCTGAGTGCCCCTCACCCAGCTTGGTTCTTGAAAAGAGAGAGCCTGATTCCACCACCCACTCCCAGCCTGGATGAATTGACCTCAGGAGGACACCAAGGGTGTCAGATGTCCCCTTTCTCCTATCCCAAGTGTCTCTTACAGGGCTCTCTACCAGAAAAGTCAACAATACCAGCCTGCAAACAGAGCATTTTCATTTTTTTCCTTCTAAAGCTTCCCCAAACCCTGCAATCGCCCCTCCACACCTTCTCTTGCTACATCATGAACCCACTAGCTGCTGCTAAATATTGCTGGGAGTTCTCTCCTCAGCTACTACAGGACTGGGCAAGGTGCACTTGGCTCCTGCTTAGGGAACAAAGGGACAATTTGCATCTGCAAGGCCACGTAACAGTGTCAGCAGCTATTCACTGGAACGTAACCTTAGCCTCAGTGTCAAACCAGGGGGAATTCCAACACAATAAACAAGTCTGTCAGCCCTTACAGCAATCGTCCCAAATATCACAGCATTTTGCTAACATTTCTTCACTATATGAAATTATAAATGCATGTGTGATAGTATTTCAAATTTGCATATAACAGAAATATGTATTACACGTATGTAACGTACCCATATACACTACCTATACACATTACAAATAAAAATCCATTCACATAGACACGTGTATAGCTATATACGAGTGAGTTATATTAATATTATTGTCTGCTCAGTCTTTGACGTAACTAGAATCACATTTCACTGGAAGAAATTTCCAGTCTGATCTTAGTGTGGTTGTAAAGTGGAGAGCTTGAAAAGCTACCAAACTTTTCAACGGAGAAAATGCTCCAACACACAGGTGAAATTAGGAAAAAAAAACCCTCATTTTTCATATCCTCATTGCTGTTATCTCCATTACTATCCACTTCCACCTAAATATTTCAGTTTTCCACTCCTCTGCCTTTCACGTCACATCACTTTCCTTCTTCTCTCTCTGATTTCCTCTCTTGATCCTGCTGTACCTCCAGACTATTGAGTTTTCTAGTCTTTCTGCTCTATAAGAGAACAACTGGTATCCCAGAAGAACTTGCAAAATAGGTGCAAAGTAGGTGAAGAAGAATGGATGGGTGCTGATGAAAGAGGGGGTTGCATAACAAGGTAGAAACTGGGATTCCTGTTTCAAGGGCAGTCCTGAAATTTCAGGTCACACCTGCTTCATTCTGAAATGTCTGAAACGGAGTGGCAGCAAAGCCACAAAGCTTCACAGCACTGCCTGTTCATCAAAGCTGACACGATGGAAACTGAATAAGCAATCTTGGGAGTTAAAGCAACTGAAGCCGTATCTCCTGTTCACACCTGAACCCTAGCAGTTCATATGCTCTGTGTGACAGAATCCATGCAGCTGGAAAGAACAGGAAGAGTATAAAACCATAACCAGCAGTTCACACTTCTTTCTCATTCATAGATATCTTCAGTAATTAGGTGCAGAAACATCTTCAGATGTTAGGTGACAGAGGAGGGTTCTTAAGGTTTCTGGTCTCCCTTTCATGGCATTTCAACCTCAGGTCATGTAGGATGGAAAGGACTTCAACATTAGATAAATACAAAGTCATTTTGCTGCATCTCTTCATGTTAATGCAATACCTGCTTATTCAGCTAACTGAGCAGAAGCTGAACCAACAAACTCCAGGGGCTAGAATTAGGCACTTATGCTGCTGAGCAACATTCTTTACCACTTGATATTTCAAATATACTTCATTTACAGGACATAGTAAGAACACCAGTAAAAAACGACACGAGGAGTGGCATGGGCTGACGATTGATTTCCTGCAACTTCATTGCTTCGGGATACAGCTAATTTGGTACTTATGTGTTAAAATTATGTTTATCTTGAAGCATGAAGTGGGCAGCAACCGGGCAGGATCAGGTTTTGGAGGGGAGAGTAAAAGGAGACAGAATACTGAGTAGAAGTGTCAGGCCAGAGCCTATCCAGGGACTCCAGTCAAGATAGAAAGTGTCTCTTGCAGTATGGGATTTGATGGGGGCAACATCCTTTATTCATGCCTCTTTCTTCCTTCTCTCCTGTGGTGGTTTTACCCAGCTGGGCAGCTAAACACTACCACAACCGTTGTCTCGCTCCCTCTCGGAAGAAGAAGAGGGGGAGAAGAAAGTATGCTGGAAAATAAAATTAAAAATAATAATAAAAAATCCTTACTGGTTGAGATAAGGATAATTTAAGTAAAGAGAAAAGAAAAGAAAAGAAAAGAAAAGAAAAGAAAAGAAAAGAAAAGAAAAGAAAAGAAAAGAAAAGAAAAGAAAAGAAAAGAAAAGAAAAGAAAAGAAAAGAAAAGAAAAGAAAAGAAAAGAAAAGAAAAGAAAAGAAAAAAGAAAAGAAAAGAAAAGAAAAAAGAAAAGAAAAGAAAAGAAAAGAAAAGAAAAGAAAAGAAAAGAAAAGAAAAGAAAAGAAAAGAAAAGAAAAGAAAAGAAAAGAAAAGAAAAGAAAAGAAAAGAAAAGAAAAGAAAAGAAAAGAAAAGAAAAGAAAAAAAGAAAAGAAAAGAAAAAAGAAAAGAAAAAAGAAAAGAAAAGAAAAGAAAAGAAAAGAAAAGAAAAGAAAAGAAAAGAAAAGAAAAGAAAAGAAAAGAAAAGAAAAGAAAAGAAAAGAAAAGAAAAGAAAAGAAAAGAAAAGAAAAGAGAAAAAGAAAAGAAAAGAAAAAAGAAAAGAAAAGAAAAGAAAATGATGTGTTTGGCCACTTTCTGGGAAGCAGGGCCTCAATACTCTTAGTGGTTGTCTGGGAGGACAGACGACTTCATAATGAGATCCCCCTTCCCCTTTCTACCTTTTATTGCTGAGTGTGACCCCATATGGCATGGAATATCCCTTTGGTTGGTTTGGATCAGCTGCCCCTTGTCACGTCCACTCCCCACCTCTTGTATACTGGCTTTGGGGAGTTTGGGGCAGTCCTGATGCTGTGCCAGTCCTGCTCAGCAATAGACAAAACACTGGTGTGATACCAGTGCTGTTCTAGCTGCAAGTGCAGAGGACAGCTCTGTATGGGCTGCTGCAGGGAAATTTACCTCCATCCCAGCCAGACCCAGCACACCTCCTGTATATAAACCCACCTGGGCAATAGAGAGCCATGTGAAGCCACGTTACAATTCTGTTCACTGGCCTGAGTGAACAGAAGGAGCTTCTTCTCTGTTTTCCAGGCCCTGGCATTAAAATTATAGACCACAGCCTGAATCACCAGTTAGCAAGTACTGTCGCAGACATATTTTCTTTTCCACAGCATGAACATATTGGCCAAACCTCGTTCAGCAGTAGTCATGGCTAGTGAATCAGCACCTCTTGCTTGGCTTTTCCTTAGCTGCTGTCTTTGCTTCAGGGTGCCCTGAACAGTTCTTACACAAAGCTGGGTTGGTGCTTCCACATGTACCTGCACAGGGTCTTCTCCAGAGAAGACCTAAGGTGATGGAAAGACACTTGCTGGCCTTTTTCTTACCACCTAGGAAACAAACACTATTCCTCAGTACACCTGAATACCCTAAAAGGACTCTTCCTCAGTGTTGCTGGATCTTCCTCTCTGTCCATTTAAACATTAATCATACAAGAACACGGGGCAGCCCATTTTAGGATCCCTCCCCTACTGTTAAATTTTTAGCATCTAATTCATCGAGTTTCACAGCATGGATGTCATAGCCATTAATGACAACTTCTGTGCCTGGGGACATTAAGAGAGATAAAAAGTTATTATTTCTCTAATTCTATACTGATATTACTTAAAACAATCCAGTTCAAAAACCTTTTATCATTTTTTTCCTTTTTCTTTCTTTGGCCTTCACAAAGAAGAAATAGTAGACACTGATTGTTTGTTTTATTTCTCTGAGAAAAAAAAATAAATAAAATTATAGTAAAAGAACAGTCCTGAATGGCTCACGGAGAACTGACCATTGGATAACTTGTCTGGAAATTCCAGCAAATGGTCCTGGCAAAACGGAGTTTCGGAAAATAACAAGGAAGGGCACAGGATGCAACGTCATGATACATCCCTCTATAAAGCAGCCTTGAAAGGCTGCAAAAGCATTGGCATATCCCTCCTGTTGAAAAGACAATAGCGGTGAGGGCTTGGCATGATCTTCTCTGAAAAAATATGGAAACTAGACATAAGAGCAAAATTTCTGGCAGCACCATGTTTTCCCTCAGCCGCCAAGAGCTAGCGGTACTTGGAAGGCAGCACTGCAAAATATAAAATATACATATATTCAAAGAAGGAGAAAGTGATGATTTTTCCCCTTGTTTCAAGAAGGAGCAAAGAACAGCTTGTTACAGCTTCTCCTGGAGCTAAGTCAAGGAAAAGAAGTTAATGGCTTGTTACTATCACTGTACAAATACTCATCGATTGCCTTTGTAGGTGGCAAACTCCCGTTATGTTAGATGCTGTGAAAAAAAATAAATTAAAAGGGGGTGTCTGTAGTGAAAGCTCAAAGACCAAGCTCATCCATCCAGAACTTTTGATGTGGGAAAGCTACATTGTACAGGATCATACACATTTATCTGGAGCATCCAGCTGTGTGCCAGACAGAAGGTCACAGGGCTCAGCGTGGAGTGGGAAGAGCCAGGAACAGACAGCTTTGGAAGAAAAGGTAGCACAATTCCCCACTACGGCACAGGAACACAACTGGCACTGCATATTTCAAAATTTCCTGCAGCAGATACTGCCAGTCATTGGATTTCACATCAGGGCCACAAGCTGGGGCTGATGAATGAGGTTCTGTAACAACACAGCCCTGGGTATACATTGGTCAGGAGGAAAAGGGTCATAGATGCATCATATACTGCAGGCTGGAGATTCAGATGAACTCCTAAAGCTTTGGAAGAGGTAATTTTTTATACATTCAGCAATGTGTAGGGTTCTGTTTTATTAGTGCTGTGAAAGTAAATAGTGCAATCCACCCCCTTCCCTCTGGAGTGCAGTTTAGGATTTCTGCTCTCACAGGACAAGTGATAACACAGGAGAGGTGCTGGAACATGTTAACATCAGGAAAACATGAGTTTTTCTGCTCTTATCCTTTTGGCCTCAGCAGTACGGATGCCCAACATCTCAAAACACTTTATTGTGTCAGTCCTGGGTGCTACTGCTGTGCAATTCTCTTTGCTGTTTGATGTGTTTAGTGAAAATCAGCATGGGAGGCTTATTTTTGTACAGCTGAGCCCTCAAGATCTCATCTGCTTTTCAAAGGGAGTGAGGCACTTTCTTATCTTTGACAACCTGGGCCTAAGCACCTTCATGGACTTGCCTACCAGTTAGTAATAAAGGGAATATTTCAAGTCCCACCTGACCTTTTTTCCTACAATAAATGAATGAACATTATCCTTATCTTTGCTTAGCCACTTCAGTTAGGACTGACCATAGTCCATTCCCCAGGAGACTCACGACAGGGCTGGAAACCCAAGTCAAGGTTTCTCCATCCATCTGGGATAACAAGTCACATCAGTTGCTTTTGGCTGCTCACAGTGCCACTTGGCTATGGCCACATTTCCATGGCTTGTTCTCACCATCCTGTTTTAGCTCTGACACAATTTTTTTCCCCCTCTTACCAGCCCACCTGACTTTATTTTTGCCTTTTGGACTCCTTACCCTGTTTGTTCACATAGTGTAGGCACCGTGGCTTCCCACTCTCATCTTACACTTGGGACTGAATCATTCCTTGGCTTCTCCAGTTTCTCATCTTGGCTTCTCTTGACTATCAAACTTGGCTGCTGTTTCCTAATAATCAGGTCCAATTGCCTCACTCAACCTCTGCATTGGTCAGAAGGTCTAATCCTGAGGAAGAGTTTTTGTTTATTTTGCCCCGCTGAAGATGAGGTGAATTAGATAAGACATTCCAGATGAACAGTCATCAGATAGGTGATCACAGGATGCCACTAAGTCATTGCCTGTCTGTAGTCCTGTGCAGCCAAAACAGGAGAAATGCAAGCCTTGTCCAAACAATGACACATGGAAGAGAAGACTGAAATGCATATTTCAGAAATATTCAATTATTCAATTGAAAAAAAAAATATTTTTTTTTATTCAATTGAAAAAAAAAGAAATATTCAAATATTCAATTTCTGAAATATTCTGAATATTTCAGAAATATTCAGAAATATTTTTGCTGCAGTGACCTCAGGCTTAGGCCAGTGCATCCTCAAAATCAGTGGATGATGATGATGATGATTATCATTATTATTACTATTATTATTTCTGAACTTAAAGATCTCTAGATTTTCCTAGGTGATGAAGTTGGAACGATGTGAGGAAAGGGCTTACTGACCTTCTTATGTACCTAGTCTGAGATTCATAGAGGAGTCAGGGTTTAAAGGGTCATCTCTGTAACTGTCAGATCTTTCTCTCCCTATGCCTTAGTGCCATACAGTGGAGATCAGTGCCATAAGCAGATAAACACTAGGTAAGAGTCAGGTTTCATAACCTGCCTAAAAGTCAGTCTGATAATTCCAATTCCACAATGAAAGATGGATGGCTTTGTTGTTCTCTTTGTTTAGCCTATCCTGTTCACAATTCCCCAGATTTCTTATGACAACAGCAGTAGTAAAACCCTTATTGAAATCAGGTGTATAAAATCTACTGCTTCCTTGAGGCTGTCATAGAAGGCACTTGGGGTGCTTTGGCATTGTGTATTCTTGATATTCTCTTATAATCTCATAGTAAGCCTAACATTTTCTGCCTTTTGTAAGTAGTTTATATAAATAGAGATACCTTATAATATATTGTATTGACTGTATATATATATATATGTAGATGTTTTCCATATAGATATAAAACTATATATATATATTGATATAGATATCTGATCATGAGAATCGAAGGACAGAGTCTATTTCATCAGACTCATCACTAAACATCTAACAGATTTGATGTATTTTGTCTCTGGATCAACTCAAGG
Organism: Anas platyrhynchos; assembly: GCF_047663525.1. NCBI lineage: Eukaryota > Metazoa > Chordata > Aves > Anseriformes > Anatidae > Anas > Anas platyrhynchos. Next base: position 157,516,436 of record NC_092588.1, read on the forward strand.
CTAAAATCAAAACTGAAGTGTCTGCAGAACACAACTCATTCTTTAGACTTGGATTTCTAGAGGTGACTCCTTCAGATGCAATATTGTCCTCTCCAGCATCCTGCATACCACAGAGGTGCATTTCCAGGTTTGAATACTTGCAATCTCTTTATTTTAATTTAGCACTGAGGAATTCAGAATCCCTGCAAATAATTTAAAAGTTTATCTTTTACATATATATATATATTTAATACATTAATATAAAAAGACATAAATTATTTGAGTCTTAAACAAGGAAATCATGATTGATATGTACCACAAGTATTGAAGCCTAGCATGGGATAAGCTGAGAAAAAAAATATATCAGCTATGAATCACAGGCACAAATATAGTCTCAGCCCCGGCTTACATAGTGTGCCAAATAAGTATGTTCTTGCATGAGAGTTCTCTTCCATATCCACAATATTCTCCTCCTCACCAAAACAGTAAATCTATGAAATAACCTAGACCCAGCAATGAATCAATAAAACACTTTGCAAAGGTTTGCTCATCAAAAACCTAGTGAAATATAATACATCTACACTTACGTATGGAGGAGATGATGTAATAGGTTGATAAAGTATTTGTGCCAATCTTCACAATATTTGATATTTTACTTGAAGTTTGAGCTTCAAGATGTTACTCATTACATAGGCAATTAATTTCTTAAAAAAAATAAAAAATAAAAAATAAAAAATTAGCTTTCAGAATGTTAAAACACAGCCTGAAGAAGTCAAATCTATAGGAAAGATAAATTTGTCTTGCTCTTAAATATCTACAAATTAGCCTAGTTCTATGAGCCCCTACTGTGTTTAATGAGAGGAGACAGACATGTATGTAAATATATATGAGGAAACAGTGCCTCCTTAAATTGGATGGAACAAGCCATCTTCAGGAGGATTCATTTTCTCATCTTTGACTCCAAGATAAAAGTATATGGTCAGACAAGATATATGAGATGGATTTATGGAGACAAGAATCATTTCAGTAAACGTAGAAGTCCACTGGTGAGGTCTGTATTAGAGTTAATCAACCCTGGGGTAGGAGCAGCTATGGATCATGACTTTGGAAAGGATATTTTCTCTCTCCTGCCTTGCCACCACAGTTCACTACATTGTTTTATCTTCCTTGGCATACAAGAGGTCTGAGTATCTGAGAATGCAACATTGGAAGGCAAAGTGATGTCGTCTTCATCATCCCCACTCTTACTGTAAACAATTAAAAGGAAAAAAAAAAAAAAAATCAAAGACAGTGTCCTCACTTAGCATGTCACTAAAAAAAATAAAAATAAAAAATAAAAATAAAAATAAAAATAAAAATAAAAATAAAAATAAAAATAAAAATAAAAATAAAAATAAAAATAAAAATAAAAATAAAAATAAAAATAAAAATAAATAAAATGTTCCTCCATTCTAGCTGCGTCATTCCAGCTCCTTTTCTTGTCCACATCTGAAAACAATGCTCCTCCATTCCAGTTGCAGAATATCTGGGCTTATAAAACATTTTGATTTTGGCCCAGTGAGATCTAAGACCACATGAGGACAGGATTGAGACAAAGGTTTAATGAGAAAAATGCTAATTATCTTGGGTATGACTGGAAAACCAGGCCACTAAATGTATTAATGGAAAATAGTTTCCCTGTTGAGGTTATTGTTTGATAGAAAGGAAGGTGTTCTTGAAAATTAGAACATCCAGAGTGAGATGTCCTCATCCTTTCTCCCCACTTTGTTTTAGCTCGGTAGCTTGGTGCTATATGCATAACATTTTCCTGACAAATCCTTCCTTATGTCCCTGCCAAACAACAATATTAGAAGCAATGACAAGGATTGTTCTCATTCCTATCTTTAGGCATGAATAACACTCCTCCATGTTAAGTGGAGTTGTTTACCTACTGGAGAGTAATCTCTAAAAGTCCTCTTCTGAAAGAGGAAACAGATATTTGGTGTTACTTGATGGATCTCACTTTTCCATGAGCCACTGGCTTGGCTTTGCTCACCATTTAAAAAGTGCAACAATTTCAGTGATGTATGCACTTTGAGACAGCAGATATCATGAGAATTATAATACTGGAAATAGTCTAGCAGTGAAGCAGGATTTATTATCTTAGATATAATATCTAAGATATCTATCGTCTAATTTCTGCTCTTTTAGAACTTTGCTAAAACTGTTGTTTGGTTATAAAGTATTATACTAATATTGTCATAGTGTGCCCATAAACAGCTAAGCAGAGTGTTAGTTCTTCGCCACTCTTCAATATGTGATGAAATGATGTTCAGTGGAGTTATTTAATCGTAATTTGAGGTCTTCCTCCTTCTTTTTTATCTTCTACCATGGCCTTGCTCCCTCAGAGGGAGCACAGAACAAGTATCGATACAGCTGCTAGAGAGAAACACATTACATGAATATCCATGACCTCTTCAGACCATTGCCTTTTTATTGTTTTCTATTAAGCAAATAAATATGGGATTGTGATCAACAATTGTGATGCCCTCATACTACAGAATCACAGAATGGTTGAGGTTGGAAGGGATCTTTGAAGATCATCTAGTCCAACCCCTTGGTCAAATAGCATCGCCTAGAGCACATTGTGCAGGATGGCATCCAGGCAGGTTTTGATTATCTCCAGAGAAGGAGACTTCACAACCTCTCTGGGCAACCTGTTCTAGTGCTCTGTCACCCTCACAGTAAAGAAGTGCCCCTCTCATATTGAGCTGAAACGTCCTGTGCTTCAGTTTGTGCCTGTTGCCTCTCGTCCTGTTGCTGGGCACAACTGAAAAAAGACTGGCTCCATCCTCTTGACACTCTCCCTTCAGGTACTTTTATGTATTGATGAGATCTCCCCTCATTCTTCTCTTTTCCAAGATATTACTACCACAATAATGGTAATAGGAAACAAACAAACAAACATATAAACAAAAACCCGTCATCTCTTCAGTTATCATTGTAACTACCATTATTTGTTCACACTGGTTTAAAAACAGAGTAATTCAACCATCATAGAATTTAAGATATATTTATTAAGGCGGGAGTAAGAGTAAATTCTATTGTTAATTTTATAATTAAAACAACATTTCAGATATTTGCAGACAAGGAGTTAAAAAGAAAAAGCCAAGGATTAGTTTCATCTCGCTTTTTTACCTATCTTAAGCAAAAATGTAGACTGTCTAGACCCTAGACAATTTTATGGTCTTTGGAGACACAGCCAATATAGAAAATAGAATTGAGGATGCCATTCATTTTCTTCTAAGATAACTGAATGAAACGGGTCAGATGGTTTGCTCCTGCAGTGTGTATTTCACTTCACTGATGATAAATGGACCCTGGAGTGATTGGCTTGGATGCAGTTATCAACACTGCAGATATAAGATTCAGTGAGCTGGTTCCCATCTCAAATGCACAGTCTAGAGGCAGCTGCACAGTCTTCCTTCTAGACATTGGCCTGTCTTACTCTTGGGTGTCTACAAGTATGGTTGCACCTCCTCTGGAATTACTTACTTCTCTCAACTCACTGTAACAGGAGCTGGCCATGACTAACCACATTAGCTGATGTCTAAATTTAGTTGAATAAAACCTAGGTCCAAGGCTACAATGGTGAATAAGTGGCAGAACCAAAGGTAAATGCCTTCTGAAGTCTAGTTTATTATCAGACATCCAATCTTTCTCTTGTCTCATGTGTAGTTTTCTGACTTTTACCAGTCTCTCACCAACGGAACATTCCTTACAAGAAATCTCTCCTACCTTCAAGGGATACTGTAACTATGCAGGGTATTTATATAATTCTTGACTCTGTATTGTCTGCAAACAGTAGGAGAATGGGACAGCTGGGGAATGCAGACTGGAGACACAGTAGTCATAGACACCTTATGTTGGATGCAGGACAGAAATCAACCCCTCTCATTAGTACTTAAATTGGCAAAGTGCTACCAAGGTAACGGCTCTCTCCACAATATTGTTGTCTTGACTAAACAACTTACTCTAAACTCAGTTGAAATAATATGTTTTTTCACCTGCAGGAGTGAAACATTCAAGACGACATTCCAAGACGGATCTGGTTAAAGTCATAAAAATTTTGTGGTAACCTATATATTATTTTTATGCATATGCTTAACACGATGCATTTTATGAATGTGCTAAAGTGCAATAAATCACCTAAAACATAGTGTAAAACACTTCGGACTCTTACCAAAGTATCAGATGCTCACACATATTCCATACATGTATAGACTCACACAGATGCACAAGCACAGAGACCTGCCACCTTGTGACTACAGTTGACAGATGGGAGTACTGCTTGCTTGTCTTCTGTGTGGGAGGTCATGAGAGTAGTCACCGTGTCTGTGATGGATTAGCAGTCAAAACGAAGACAGATAATGTGGAGGAACGGCATGGCTCCAGCATTCAGTGCGTGTCTCAACAACTGGAGCAAAAGACAGATTTTCATAGGAATTATATTGCAGGAGGGAAGAAGTCTGTCTCTTCTAGCGAATAAAGAAAAACACACTGAAATTCATGCTTCTGCAGAAGACCAACATAAAAAGGCCTAAGTAAATTAAAAGCTTCAGCTGACTCTTCTTTGGAACAGGATATAGGATTGGTGACTCCCTGAATGTCCTGGTATCTCCAGCTGATAGTATTTTACATTTCTGAGACTTGACTAACATTATATACCATATGCTATCTTCATTTGTCCAGGTATGCTTTTCAACTACAGTAAGTGTTGCATAAATTGAGAGGTTTAAGTCAAAATGGAAAAGCCTCCCAAGACCTCCGCAAACTTAAGGGACTGGAAATATCTGGACATGAAGGCACTCCAGAAGTTTTCATATAACCTGGACATTATTCCTCCTCTGAAAGTCACAGGACATTTTCCTCTTTTATTAAGATATCAAATCAATTAAATTTGATTAAAAATAATAAAATAGTGATTCCAGCTGTATGAAATATTAGGCATATGTAAGAAAGAGTGACTTGTTATAGAAAACAGAAAATGTTCTGCAGATTTGGTATCATGCTCCAGTGATGATAAGCGTAGGACACTTATGGATGAAACAAACAAACAAAAACCTCAAACCAGAAAATTCCTTCTTAGTTTCATCACATGTCTTCTCATTCCTCTAGTTCATACTGAAAGAACAGTCTTTCTTATACTGCTGAAGCATATCCATGGCAGTTTCTTGCTGAATCTCAGAAATATGTGTCAAGAGCATAAACAGTACCTAGCCTCTTTTCATTCCCACATCTGAATCAAAGCACAAACCCTGGGTTCAACAGTTTTCACTGAACATTATTCATCATTTCCTAACACATGAGGACAGTGGGAAAAGATTATATCTTAAAGCCCTAACAGTATAAGAATTTTGTAGAATCCAAGAAAGATGCTTTTAGCAAAGGAGGAAAAAAATCATAGAATTATAAAATAGCTTGGATTAGAAGGGACCTTAAAGATAACCCACTTCCAATGCCCCTGCCATGGGCAGGGACATCTGCCACTAAATCAAGTTGCCCAAAGCCCCATCCAACCTTGCCTTGAACACTTCCAAGGCTGGGGCATCCACAGTTTCTCTGGGCAACCTGTTCCAGTGCCTCACCACTCTCATTGTGAATAATTTCTTCCTAATATCTGATCTAAATCTACTATCTTTTAGTTTAAAGTTTCTTTAAACTAAAGAAACTTTGTCTTATCACTACACACCATGGTAAAGAGTTTCTCCCCATCTTTCTTGTAGGCCCCTTTAGGTACTGGAAAGCTGCTACAAGGTCTGGATCCTTCTCTTCTGTAGGCTGAACAACCCCAGCTCTCTCAGCCTGTCTTCATAGGAGAGGTGCTCCAGCCCTCTGAGCATCCTTGTGTCTCTCCCCTGGACTTGTTCTATTAACTCCAAGTCCTTCTTGTGCTTGTTTTGTTTTGTTTTGTTTTTCCAATCATCTGCCTTTTGACTAACCTGTGCTTGGCAGTAAGGGCAACATCAATACAACAGCAGCTTGCACCAGGAAGCTCTTCGTGTGAAGACCAGTGATTACAGATGTACAAGCATTTTTAACCCCTACAAAATCAAGTTCAGTATTTATGGGAGGATGGCCAAATTGGGCAGGCAAGGAGGAGAAAACACCACCTCTTCCTGGTGGGGTTGAAAACTTGGCCCAAATTTTGTTCTTGCAGAACAAAAGCTGTTTCCCAGCAGATACTGATCTCAGGTTTCTGTTGCACAGCTTTGTTGCCCCTAAAAAGAAGCAATGTTAGCAGTTTGAAGAGCTTTTTGGGTCCCAGTTCAGCCACACAGCCTGTTTCTGTAGGCAGCTTGCCCCAACAGGTTTCAGACACAAGGTAGCCCTGAAATACCAGGCCAGCTCCAAGGGAAGCATCAGATGGGTGAGGTGGCAAGAGAGATGGAAGCTGGAAATGTCCTGACAAGCCCCATATACTGCCAACAGCACTCCACCAAAATAAAAACATTTTCACGCAGTACTTAACTTTTACCTGATCAGTGTTTTCTGATGAAAAAATGCTCCACAAACAAACTCATGACTGGCTCTTGTAAAGGGCCAATTCAGACACTGGTAAAAATAATCTGAATTCTTTGAAACTGAGACTTCAATAGGGACCAGCTAATTTTTTACTTTTTTATTTTTATTTTTATTTTTTTTTAATAAAAAGTTTGTTTTTCCTAAAGGAAACTCCTATTGAATTTGGTTGACCTCAGGTTTCAGCCCTCAGAGAGGACAGTGTCAGTCAGAAAGCTCTAAATTAAAATTATAGGGTTATACATGTGCTAGAGAGAGAGCCCTGGAGAAAAAGGGTGGATAACTAAGGAGGGTGAGGTACTTTTAGCTGCAGGTAGGATTGAGAAGAGAAGGGAAAGCAGAATAAGAGAGTTAGCTGTGTGAAAGCACATGGAGAGCAATCCCTGCTCTTCTGCTTTGGGTAAAATCAGTGCCTAGGCCTGCTCCCTAGGATACTGTGTCCCTGCAGTGTGCTCACTCATGGACCAATTTAGCAATAGGCTCAAGTTTTCAGTTCCTGCAAAACAAAAAATCTCATGGATTCCCAAACCCACAAGGGCCAGCAGAGGGTATGGAGCTGGCAGGAGAGTGTAACATAAGAGAGTGTTTGTTGGTAGCCTGGGATAAGCCCAGGTCTCGGCCCTGCTTGTCAGCTCAGAAAGGAAAGCTCTGAGCACAATAATAAGGGGTGATTCACGGTGCACTGATGGTATCACCAACCTGGGGGGGGATCACCATGCCAATTTGGAGTCCCTCTCTCCCTGCCAGCAAAACATTCATCTGCAGGCTTTCAAAACACAGAAGGGAAAAAAAAAAAAAAGAAAAAAGAAAAAAAAAAAAAAAAGATATATAGTACAAGGGACTGGCGCCAAGAGCTGACGCTTGGGGCTCGGACGCAGTTGGTAGGCAGAGTGAATGTGTGCTCAGGCAATGACGCAAGGAGGCAGGAGGCTATGTCTGGGGTACGGTGGGCTGTTACGTTGGTGAAGAAGGGGAAGAAACTCCTTTCTCCCCCTTCTTTCACTTTCCTGCCCTTCTCACAAACCTCTCAGCACGTCAGTCCCAAATTTCAATGAGAGAGAAACTCCTGGCAGGCACTGGTAGGAAATTGTTGACCTTCACGAGCTGCTGACAGCCTCCAGTGTATTTCCAGGTTGCCCATAATGGCGTGGGGCTTGGTGTGAAGGATTTGGCTTCTGCTGAGAGAGCAGGATGTGTGAGGATGTATTTTTGGTCTGATTCACACTCTACCATCATTTGAGAGACCCCTGAAAGAAGCCCAACGTAGGAAGTTTTTGTGCCTCCTTTGATTGACCACGAAGCTACATTGCCTTTAAAAATCAACTCTGTAGCTCCTTCCTGGAGCAGACAAGCTGGCTTTGGACTGTTCCTTGCCTGAATCCTGCTGCAGAGGCTCATGAGCATGGTCTTTTTCTCAAAAAAAAAAAAAAAAAAAAAAAAGAAAGAAAATCAGTAAGGGATTTTTTCTGCATTTATGCAAATAGTTTCATCCTTTAGATTTTACCACCCATTCACTTAGTTCAGAAACTTTTCTGGAGCAAGGACAGAAAAAAAAATAAGGGTGGAGTTTTTCTTGCCTGCATTGAGATATTCTACCATTTTTTTGACTTGTAATCTAATGGTCTTACTCTCTCATATAGTCAACAGAGAGAAAGGTGTTTCCAGTGAAAGATTCATTTCAAATGCCTCAAATGAGGTAGGGCTCCTGGAGTTGCTTGTTTCTCTCTGATGACTCTAGAGGGAGCTTAAGGGACTTGGCTTCAGACAACCTACTATCATAAAATTAACTCTTATATTTGGTCAGCTGAGTCATTCTGTGCTCCATTGACTAAAATGATGAAGGGCTTAACTCAGTTGCCTACAATTAGTCATCTGGTGGTATTTTGGATGCCCTTTTGAGTATTATCTTACATCCAGCTGGCGCATTATGTGGACCTCCAAGTAGGTCCTGTGATGCATCTAACAGTCTCTGGAGTATCTCAAGTGGCACTGGTTGCATGTACAACTATAAAAGATCAAGCTCCTCGTTCATATGTAGGCACCTATCTGTAGGTTTGTAAATTTGTCTTGCCTGATCTGGCAACTGATCAAAACAGTTGCTTTGAGCAACTGTTTGCCACCTGTATTGATAACAGTATGCACACCCAGTGAAGGGCAAAAAGTCTTTTGAACTGTCCATACATGTGATTGCTCCTAGGAAATATGCAAAGTTCCAAGTGGATGAGACAATTTTGGGAAAGGAAAGGATCCTGGATGGAGAGGTCTTTAGGGAAATTAATGGAAATCCATGAAATTTGCCTAATCCTTGTGAAGATCACCTATCTCCTGTGCTTGGATTTTTCCTTCTTGGAATGTTTCCCAATCTCCATTTTAAATATATATATATATAGAGAGAGAGAGAGAGAGAGAGAGAGAGATTCCTGTTCACTCAGACAGAAAAAAGCCCAATAAAAATATGACAAAAATGCATTTTATGCACATGCACTTACACGATTCCTTGTGCACAGCAGAGCAGATGAAAAAAAAGAAAAAAATATATAGAAAAGTTGCAATTGTAACAGGCCTCTCAACATCAAATCTTATTTTGTTGGGGTTGTAAATGAAAAACATTGTTGCAACATGAGATGAGACAGTCTGTGGAACTGTATTCAGAAATGTTAACAGGTCCTTGCATGAAAAATTGAAAGAAAACTTTGACGGACACTTCTGTACAGAGAATTTTTCTGTTTCAGCATGACTCACATATTTTCTGTGAAATGTCTGAAAAGGCAGTGCTGGATTCTGAGCACCATCTGCATGCCAGGCTGGAAAAAAAAAAAAAAAAAAAAGCAGATTTTTGAACTGTTGTCAACACCTTATTGGAGATCCACTGGACTGAGGAGCTGGTTCAAATCCCACCTCTCACTTAGTATTCATGGGCAGTAGTAAGATGCTTTTAGTGTATACACTAGATCATGGCTATGAGAATCTCCTAATCTAGCAACAAATAAACTGTTACTTTTATATGGCTGGATCAGCACATTGTAAAAATTCTAGTTTAGGTTTCAATATTAATATAACCATATATTTATATAGATATATTTAATAGACTTCTTTTGTTTCAGAACATGAAAGAGTTGCAGGTACATCCTCGGGTTCCTCATCACTGCTTGCAGTTGTCTGGCCTCACCCCCTTGTGATTGTAATTGTAAAGTTTAAGACACTTGTCATAGGTCTAAAACTAATGAGTACAGTCTCCTCTGCTTTCTTGGGTGAGGAGTGTCAGCACAATTTCTCTAGCTCAGGAAGGAGATGTGTGAATACCTACAAAAGTTTTGAAAATGTTTTTTTTTTTTTTTTCTTCTGAACTGGTTGAAAACCCTGTATTTTCTGTGCAACGAAAAATGGCACTTCTGTTCCAAGTGATCCCCTTATTAGACTGCTGTGGAGCCTGATGTTTGATTCCGATTAAAACCTTATTTGGATTGCTAATGTTATTCTACCTCACTGTATCACAAACTTATAGCCATAGTAACACAAAAGTTTTTTATACTGGTGTAACTTGGGATTTTAATCACTTTATCTAGACCACAAAAGGCAGAGCCATATAAATTTCAAGGGTAGTTAAGGCCTCCAAGTCTCTGTATTAAAGTGATCTGCATGTGAAGTGGCCATCCATCAATTAAACTAAAATAGATTCATGACTGAATCTATAACTGCGAGGCGAAATATGTTTTTCTAAACATCATTTGCAGTTGATTGTTTGTCTGATTCCATGATCACATTTCCTTGCACCTGGAGCACGTTGCACAATCTCCTTCAGAGGCACACAGGGGCCATCCTGCAGACAAACTGCAATTGTCTTCCATCTCATGGGAGTCACATCCCTCCCCTCAGAAGCAGGCTGTGCATGTCATTCAATGTTGCATGGAACGATTGTGATGTATTGCATGTGTCACACATCCTTTTCCTATTGTGTGATAGAAGCAAGTCAGTTCAAAGTTTGCGTATCCCAAAGAAACATAAGAACATAAGCAACAAGAACAATTAAACTGTCCCACTTGTTGCTTGATTTTAGGAAAGGAGAGGAAAAAAGAAGCAGGAAAGTTTTGTTGATTCAGAACTGGTCTGCAGGACTTGGTCATCCTCACACAAAGATAAACTGAAGCCATAGTTGCAGTTACTTTAAGGGACAAAAGAATAATAAAGCAGTAAATGGGATTTCGGTAGATCTTTGCAGTACATGATTTATTTGAAGAAAAAAAAAAAAAAAAGAAAGAAAGAAAAAAAAAAGACCACCTTATGTTGCGTCCTACTTACAGTTTTGAGATTATCTTGCTTTTGGTTGTGCTGTAAACTTCAAGAAGAAGGTGGAGTATTTTATTTTATTTTGTGTGTGTGCATGCGTGTTGTTCATTTGTTTCTCATGGTGTCAGTTATTAAAATGCAATTAAAATATTGATTTACTACAGCACTGAGAAGGACAAGACTTCAGTGTTCTTTATGCAATTTTGACTAAGGCTCCCTTTTTCCCTCTGCTGCCAAGAGCTATAATAGTCACTTACCATGGCTGTCTGAGTCTGACAAGTTCGCCAAAAGTACAGAGATCCCAAAACTGCTGCTGTCTTCAAGTGATCCATGAAAAAGCAGGTCCAAGATCTTTCCAGTAAGCATGCAAAAGTCAAAGCACTCAAAATGAGGACTGGCTTGGGAACATTTAGTGATCTGCTTGAACAAAGTTAAGCCTCAGATCTAGACTTGGAAACATCAAAACGTTGGACTAGCCTCATGTCTTTAATTTCCATTAATAGCCACATGCCTCTAACTTTCTATGTTGGGATTCTGATTTGTCTTTTTCTTCTCAGTTAAAAGTGTCTTGAAGTGTTTTGAACATGAAAAGTGTCTTCACACGGTGCTGTAAAACATATTTCTGATCACACAGACCTCCAGGAAACCTTTGAGTAGTAATAATATTTGATCTCTTCCTTCTACTTCCCAGCAGAAATAGGGGTATTGCTGGCACATACAAACTCACCTGGCTTACTCCACTGGTGAGCCAAAGTGAACTGGTTCTGATCTCAAAGTCATGTAACTAAACTTAGCTTGGAGTTGAACCTGAATTATTGTTTGTCTTGCTGACCTATACTATTTGTAGAGTCATATATTACTTCTAGAATAAATGTATTTGAAAGAGGAGAGGAGAGGAGAGGAGAGGAGAGGAGAGGAGAGGAGAGGAGAGGAGAGGAGAGGAGAGGAGAGGAGAGGAGAGGAGAGGAGAGGAGAGGAGAGGAGAGGAGAGGAGAGGAGAGGAGAGGAGAGGAGAGGAGAGGAGAGGAGAGGAGAGGAGAGGAGAGGAGAGGAGAGGAGAGGAGAGGAGAAAGGAGAATTAAAAAATACTGTTTGTCTTTTTGTTTTGTTTTGTTTTCCAGTATATTCTTTATTTTCTGTCTTTTCTCTCTTTTTCCTTCAAATGTTGAAAATAAAGGGAAAACAATTTTGTTAGTGGTCCATGAAAATGTAATACCAATGCAGTAAACCTCCTTGAAAGGTGAGTAATCTGAACAATCTTACTTTTCCTTTTCTTCTGATTCACTGTGTGTTACCAGTTAAAGAGGAAGGATCAACCCAGATGGAAGAGCACAGGAGTCCCTGTCCAAGGTTCTAGTCCAGCTTCCCACTAGCAGAGTTCCCTGCCCCCAATAAATATCCTAGAGACATCTCAGAAGTGACTTGAGGGACCACTATGATTTCAAGCCACACAGCTGAAATGCAATCATACCCCTTGTTCTTTCTGGGATTCACCTGGGCATTTATTTGTTGTGGGTTTATCCTAATAAGGAGTGGCAATGTGCTTTGCCACTGAGCTCACTAAAGATAGGCAGATGATGGTGATGAACTAAAAGCAGTGCATGTTTGATCCTCCAGCTTCTACCTCATCACAGTTGTGGGTTTTGGGTGGGGAAGCAGAAAATGTTAAATCAAAATGATCAAGGCCTAAAAAATTGAAGAATAATTGAAGAACAATTTCTTCTGAAGAGTATAAGGTGCTAATAAACTTGTGGATTCACTGAGGCTTTCAACCAAAGGTTTCCAGTTTCCAATAGGTCCTGAGCAGAAGCACACACCACAGGAGGGATACATGAAAGATGGTTGGTTGCTAACTAGGTCTCCTGATCATCAGAGCATCTGTTGTGTAATTAATGTGTGCTTCAGCAGAAAACCCCATTTATATGAGATAGTTGAGGTTTCTGGGTTATTTCATTTCCCAGCTCCTTTCAAAACTCAGCTTTTATGCATCATGTTCATAGCCAGGTTCCAAACTTCCCCTGTATTGTGTTGGTCTTTCTGGGCAATTTATGAGGAGAGGAAGGAAAAAAAAATAATAAAAAAAGACTACTACTGGGAGTGCCAGATACTGCTCAGAATAACAGCTTTCGTTGGTGGCAACAACCAACCACAACCAACTGTTCTTTCCATAGCCTGGGGAGAGACAAACTTGGCACAGCCTGTAGGCAACTGAACCATGATACTATTACTGCTTGAAACAACATCTAGCTTTGCCTATTCCCTGAACCAGCATAGCTAGAGTTTAACCTATGTTTCCTTATACCTCTGAATACCTTATACCTAGAATTTAACCTATGTTTTCTTAACTGAGTCACACCATCCTATTGAACTAACTTAATTTCTTTAATGAAGGACATTTCATGTAAGACCGAAGCAATCCAAGTCTGTTGTAGGCAGATACAGTGAGTTAAGGTGCTTTCTGTAAAGAAAGCCTGTATATTTTAATGGGTAGCAACTAGCTAGTAACTGGACACTGAACTGTGTCCAGTTCTGAGGTCCCCAGTACAAGAGAGACCTGAACATACTAGAAAGACTGCAGTGTAGGGCCACCAAGATGATCAAGGGACTGGAGCACCTCCAGACAGTGCCAGTCTCTTTCAAGTGGTTCCCAGTGCCAGGATAAGAGGCAAGGGGCCCAAACTGGAGCACAAATGGTTTTGTCTAATTATCAGGAAACACTTCTTTATTGTATGGTTGACTGAGCAATGGAACAGGGTTCCCAGAGAGTTTGTGGAATCTCATCCTTGGAGATCTTCAAAAGTTTCCTGGATGTGGTCCTGAGCAACCTTCTCTGGGTGGCTTTTCTTGAGTAGAAGGATTGGACCAGATGATCTCCAGTTTCCTTCTGACCTCAACTATTCTGTGATTTCATGAGAGCTGATTTGTCTAGACACAGGCCACTCTGTGGCAGCTGGTCTCAACCCCCAAGACCCTTACATACTTAATATTTGAACATAGATATGGCCCAGCTATCTTCAGAGAACATATTGAGGACATGATTTTAGAAGGAAATTCTTGGAAATGTGTGGTAAATCTTATGAGACAGAGAGGTTTTAAAATCTCTTTTGATTAACACACTCCTGTATATAACTGCAGCCATGTATGTCACACAGAGTGGATGACCATATTTCATAAGTAAGTCTCTCACTGATTTAGTTGAGGAGGACAGATCCTTTCCTGAGATCAAGTAATTGAACAGAGTAGAGCAGAGAGGGATCAGAAATGGGGAGGCATGTGGAGTGGCAGCTATAGAAACCTCCTTCCTGGTACACTGCTAACTGTGGGCTTTGGACTTGAATACATCTCTTGTACTACTACAGAGTCCTCCTGTTTTCTGTTAATTTGCACATCCCTCCTTAGCCTTTTATTCCCAGAGATTGTTTTTCTTCTGTTGCACTGACTGCTGCTGAGATGATGGTGGCTTGTTGTACCTAAGTCATCTCTTCTCCTCCCTGGCCAGAGCACTCTAAAGTCAGCAAAAAGCACCTGAAATAAATACTCTGTTTGGTATTGGCTACATTCATTTCCTCTCCTAGGATGTGGAGCAATTGATTACCTCATCACTAAGCAGAAACAGCCTTGTTGCTGAATTTACACAGGAAAACGTTTCAAAGTTCCTGGAGGTATTAACTTTAAGGGGAAAGGGCCAGAGATTTATTAGATTTTCCCTTTTTATTCCATGTCCTTGGAGGTTTTTCTGATGGCAATGGAAAGAGTGAGACCTCTGGATATCTTCTATCCATTTTGTTGTAAAGTCATCTTCCTAGAGTCATTTCCCCATTACTGCAGTGTGTTGGGGGGGGAGAAAACATCCATTCTACAGGGTGTCCTTTTAGAGTTAGAATAACATTAATGAAGTCACAGAAATGTGTGAAGGAGAAAAACTAATTTAACAGTTCAACGTGGCCATCTCTACCAAATATCTGGAGGCTGTCATTGTTCCTCAGGTAAGCTTCCGAAACCTTTCTTAATTTTTCACTTTAATTTTCTTGTACTATAAATTGACTGGGTCTGGATTGAAGGTTGGCAGAAATAAAACCTTTTCTTTTTCATTTGTTGTAAAAACATGGTATTTTTCTCTGAAGATGTCATTCAACACTGCCTTTATCTTTCATAATTATTTGCCAGAGCAAAATCAGTGTGTGAATCATAGAATCACAGAATCAATTAGCTTGGAAAAGACCTCTAAGATCATCTAGATGAAGCTGCAAAATGGTACATAGATGTCTACAGAATGATTGCATTCACCAGATCTTTGGAGGTAATATCTGTAGAGGTCAGGAGGTGTTACCACATGTATCTTAAACCATCTGAAGCCCTAGACCTCCTAAGAACTAGAGCCAATAAAATGTCTTAGTGTAATGACATTTCTAATGATTAGACATATTACTTATCAGAAATATGTCTGTTAGCACCTCTTTTTAGTAACCTATTTCTTCAGAGGCTATCTCAAAGTCAAGTTCTTTGAGTGCTCAAAGACTGAGGCCAGGTGAGGCTTCCTATCTTTGTATTATTATTATTATTCCAGTGTCCTCAAAATTCAAGCTTGCAAAGCCTGCTTGTGCAGGGATATTCCACAAAAGCTAATGCTCATTAAAACTTGATGATCCCCTCCTGTAAGTCCTGTGTACGTTTTTGTTTGTTTGTTTGTTTATTTGTTTGTTTGTTTGTTTTTGTTTGTTTGTTTGTTTGTTTTGGGGGGGGGTTGTTTCTTTCTTTCTTTTCTTTTTTTTTTTTTTTTTTTTGCTTCAGGCTTTTGAAAAGATTGAAATTTGGAAAAATTAGCAAAAAGGAAAAATAAAAGAAAGAAAAAAGAAAACTCTTGACATGCTTATGAATACTCATGCTCTACACAACCTGCTAATCTAATTCTTTGTGAAACCAATTTTCATTTTGTTTAACAATTTCATCAGGCAAAAGGCAAAAAATTAATTGACTTCCACAGTTGTATTTCTTTGCTAATTTGGACATCAGAACAGGAAATTTATTTGCTGAGTTGTGGAGATTTGGTAAATGAAAGACCTGCTTCTTTGTTGTCTTGGTGAAGTGCTAGAGCTTTCCAAGCTTAAAATGCTGTAAACAGATTGACAGCATCCATTTCTGCTGACACTCCAGGAACTGAACAAGTGGCCTCTAGAACTAAAACCAGAAATTGGTAAAGAATGAGCACATGTTCCCCAGGTAGAATTCTAATGAATACATATTCTCTGTGCATCAGACCTCAGTAAAGAAGTATATGACACATTTACCTCCAAGATACCAGAAGGAAAAAGGGTGAAAGGCAATGATAACTAACAACATTTAGTTGTTAGGGACTGAAATAATGATGTGTTGGAGGTGCACAAGTGCTTTCTCTATGTAGAGGAGATGAAGAACAGGTCTAGTGTATAAAAGAACAAGTAATTAATCAGTTCACAGTGTTTTATGTAAGCATTAAATTTTTAAGTACTTCGTGTTTGTAGGGGTTGTTATTACTGGATATTCCTTCAAAACCTTTTGAGAGACATGAAGCAAATTACTGGAAAGCTTCACTAGATTTTCTTAATGTAGAGCAAACCTTGTTGTATGTCTGCTTGGCTTCGATATCCCAAAGATCCTGCGCTGAAGCAATATGAAAGGTGACTGGATTCCAGCAACCTCACATGTTTGTTTAAGGTTTTGGACTAGCACACCCATCTGACTTGGTTTTTATTTACCACTCCCTGTATGTTACACCCACCTAGAATCATAGAATCATAGAACATCTTGAGTTACACTCCCTATATAGGCCAATAGTGCTTTTAAAATATCTGTTTTTGAAGATAAAGAATGTGTTTTCATTTTCTCTTTTCTCCAGTGACATTCATCAAATATTGACTGGCATGCTTGAGCGTCCTGAGGCCAGGGAGGTGTGTAGAAAAACACAAAACAAGCCTTAGCCCACCCAGAAAGTAAAGACTGATATTTATCTCCCACTGTGTTGAGGTGGAGTGAAAGCCAAGTGAATTACAATTTAATTTGTCGGGATGCGGTTATCAAGAAGAAAAGAGAACAGTCAGTCTGAAGATTCAAAATTAAGGGCAAAGACAAAGACAGGCTACAGAAACAAACAAAAAAAGGCCCCTGTTTTCCAGACAAATTGAGGCAGTGGTTCCTGAAAAGGTGAGAGTCCTGATTCACTTGCCTGAGCACACGTATCTGGGGTGCTCCACCATACCTGACCTGGCCTTCAACTTCAATTTCTGTCCCTACATCTGGCTGTGTATTGTGACCAAATCCCTGTTGCCTACTGAGATGAAACATACATGTATGGCACACCTCTTTGTTTCTATGAAAAGGAAAAGAGGACACATAAATCATAAAGTGTGATGATGCCTAGACCAGGACTTTAAGGCATACCATACAATGTGCCAGTCTTACATTTTAGGCAGGACCTAGATGGACAGCTTGGAAAGTCCCAGGAGAAAGACTCTTGGTTTGACTTTCAAAGGTTGACAAATATCTTTATTGGGGTCACCTGTGCAACCTTAATGGTTGCCTGTTTGTGGTTTGGTGCTTATACATAATGATTAAGTCTTTTATTATATGATCAAAGGCTTTCCTCCCTTGGTCACAGAATTTCTGACTAATTCAGGCAGCAGGATTGATTTAGATGAAGGCTTTGTTAGTGAAGATTATTGTTAATAAAACTCTTGGCTCTTTTTTTTTTTCCCCTCTTTTTTTCCTCCTTTTTTTTTTTTTTTTTTCTTTTTTATTTCAGGAACTTGAAAGCATACAGAGTTTGAAATATGGAAAGAAAATAAAATAATTTAATGTTGCAGCTACCAAAAAGCTCAATTTTTTATGCCTGGATCTCTGATGCAGGTTCTGAGGTAACTGATTTGAAAGATTTTATTTCCAAAGTTAGAATCTTGTGAAACAGAATCAAATCAAAACAATGACAGAAACAAACGACAGGATTTAATTTGCAAAAGCACTGAAAACTCTTAGCAGTTGATGAATTCAGAAACAAATGTTCTTGAAACAAGGCTGAACAATGACAAAAATTCTGAAAAATCAAGCTGCAAGAACCAGACTAGTATCACCTAAATATAAATACCTGAAATTGAAAGTCTAATTGTATCAGCATCTCTCGACAGTGAAAGGAGACACAGACCTCCAAATTCAGTCTAGCTCAGCCTGTAAAGGTTCTCGCTTCTCTCAGCTGCCCTTAAGGAAAGCCTACTAGACTTCTAATTTAGCTAAATCAGTTTAGGTTCCATTCACTCAGGTCACACAGCCTCCACCCAGTCTCCATACTCAGTGGAAACTTTAGTCTTCTGTTTCCCTTTGACTAAGCTACCCACCAGGTCTTTCTGTACCCTAATTTGCTACAGAAACAGTAATGACAGTTTCGTAAAGGCTTCTTAAATTGTGTGATGCCTGATACTTTCTGGAAAGTTTAAGTGAATACATCAGAGTGAATTTTGACTTGTGTATCATGAAGAAAAAAAAACAACAACAACAACAAAAACCATCCATTATGTGTTGCAGATGCAGAAAACACCTAAAGAGTTACTTACGTCCTTATCAGTCTAATGTTTGTGAGGGTGATATTTATCTTGAATAACACTCTTTTAAAGTAGCTTATATGCATACATGTGCCATTAGTATCCCATCACACCAGTACAAGGAAAATTGATTCATTACCATCTAATGTCTAAATTATCTCATTTCCATTCTTTAGGAAAATATCTGTGTTGATTCCCAGTGTCTTTAGAGCCCGCAGGCTCAGTTCGGGAAGGATGGCATCCCATGGGAGGGACCCTACAGGGAGCAGGGGCAGATGAAGGAAGGTGCAGCAGAGACAAAGCATTATGGACTGACCTCAGACCCCATTCCCTTTGCTACATGCAGAGGAGATAGAAGAGGGTTGGTAGGGAGAAGGTGTTTTTAGTTTGCTTTTTGTTCACACTGCTGTAGTCTGTTATTATGAGACAATGAATGACATTAATCTCCCATACGCCGAATCCGTTTCATCAGTGACAGTAATTGGTGACTGATCTCCCTGTCCATACCTCAACCCATGAGCTTTTTTTATATTGCGTTTTCTCCCTCTTTTCAGTTGAAGATGAGGAGTAAGAGAGTCCTGCTTAGCTGCCTACCACTATGAAACCACCACACACATCTCCTTGATGACAAGCCATGGGGAATTCCTAAGTCAGTGATGCATACATTTCCCTTGTTGTTGAGCTTGGAAGGCTCAACAGACCATCAAAATTAGTACCAATAATCATACTTTCCTAATATGTTTTCTCCCACTTATCAGAAAATGCCTCTTCTTTCCCCTGGAGAATGCTTGGCTGTCTGTCTTCTGTTTGCAGAATCTCTCTGAAGCAAGGTTTATTTTTTACTTGATGATGACATTATCTCCTGACTGTTGTTGTGTGCAGAAAGGTCTTTGCTAAAGGGACATTGTTTCTGTAGAGCTGAAAGCGGGTGATAGTCCTCGCCCTGGAAAAAATTTCACTAAGCAAATGATTATGTCCTTAAAATAGCTTTCAGGAGCTCCCTGTCTAATGGATTACTAAGCACTTTAAACAGAAACCTTTTTACATGAAAGAAAGCTCAAGTAAACTCAGCTGGTGCTGTGGCTTTGTAAGTTTTCGCTAAACCAAAGTCTGCTGCAGACATCAGAAGTTAAGGGGACTGCCTCATGCAGGCGTTCACACACTGCTTTGGGTGATAAAGTTCCTAAAACTGTAAACTGTGATACAATCATGCCTTCTTACATTATTTAGCTGGTACAGAAGAGTCTTGGTTGTATTAATACATCCAGGAATAGTTTGCAAAGGATGGGAGGAGTGTAAACCTGGCAAAAATGCCTTTTATGTCATTCATCCTCTATTTTTGTGTTAGCAAGGGACATGTTAGCAGAAATGCAAAGCACCACAGAGACTTGCTTCTGGCTATATCTCAACAAACCTCTATTATTCTATAACAAATGAGAGACATTATAGCCGGCCTGGTATTTATGGATGTACCAGCACTGTTTCAGTAATAATTAGTTACATATGCCGTTGTTCCCCATATCATCCCACTTGCATCTGGTGGTATATGCAGAATATATATAATTACATAGTTATTTGAGAGAATTAAGATCCTAAATTTTAGTATTAGGATTTGAACACATCAGCTGTACATCTGTGGCAAGCCATTTCTGCTCTTCAGTGCCTCCATCCTTCTGCTTGAGGTAATGACACTAGCTCTTCTTTTTTTTCTAGGAGGATTTGGACAGTGTTATCCAGGCAAGAAACAAGTAGTAGAACATTACAGTAGAACAACTGTTCTAATTTCCATGTCATCAGACATCAGGTGACCTTGTCTGCCAGGCGGAATAATTTAATTTCTCAAGTTTTTTATTGAGAACTCAGAAAATCAGAAACTGTCATCCTGGTAAGACTCAGCCCTTTTTTCAACATACCCAGCACTCTATGAAAAAATCTCCCCTGGAAGCTTAGATGGTCCTGCTTTGCCACCTCTACAGTCGTGTGCAGTACTCCATTAAATAACTGATAAAATCAGCAGTTCAGATTGTAATAACTGACGTTTTATCTTTGGAGTTTCCAATCCCTTTGAGGACTTCAGTAGAACTGGTCAAAAACTTTTTCTGCTAAAGCATTTTATAACAGGAAATGTGTTTTTTGTCTGAACTGACAGCCTTTCAATAGAAAATATCATTCATGATGAACCCTTTCAATTTTCTGATTGGAATTTTTTAACTTCTCATCTTTTCTCTGCAGTGAACCCCAAGTATACAGGAGCTTTAAAACTGAATTATCCAATGAATTAGATTTAGACCCATACTAAAATTTCAATCTTAGGACTCTTTTGCCTGTACCTCTTAAGGTGGGATACTTGTCATCCCAAACAAGGCATTTATTGTAAGTCAGTTGATGTTCTTACTTTCTAATGAGACATGGAGATCTGTATTTTAAGTGGTCGAAATTTAACAGAGGTGAATCCTCATCCTCAGCTCCTTTGAAACATCTCAAACTAGGATCATATTTTTAATTAGTCAGATCTAATGACTAAACAAATGGGACAGGTCACACAAATTGTATCAGTAGATTCCCAGAAAAAAATTCTGTGAACACCTTCTGTTGGTGCATTTCTTTCACGTATCTGTGATTTTGTGGTATTTCTCTCTATTTCAACAAGAGAGTGAATAAATTTAATGTTCTCTTGCACTGTAAAGGTTATGGGACAAGGGCAGTCCTAGCATCCAATCCAGGTGTTGCTCTTGGAGTTTCTCCAGGTTGGTCCTTGATGCAGCAATCAGGATGGTCACTGTCACAATAGAATATTTGAAGTCTCTGTTGGGCTAATGGCTTGTTTAATTCACCCTGGTTTAAAACATCTAAGTGTAGACAGAGTTTTGCAGTATCCCACCCAAGTTGGCATGTTCTTCCCACGGCAGTTAAATAGCTGTAGAAGAAGCCAACTTTTCTTTAAACATCTTCTATAATTATTTTGTATGAGGTCTCTGTTGCCTGAAAGATCCTCTCTCATTCTTCCATTATTTTTTTTACACCCTCTCTTTTTTTCCTGACATACTGTGTGTAATGGATGCAGCCCAGACCAGAACAGGAAGCTTCTTTTGCATGTCTCCAGCCAGACTCAGCATACCCCCCATCAGATTGCAAGACGTTGGATCCCCCACATGGGTGTATTAATAATGCTATGAAGGGAAAGCTCTGTATTGCTCTGACATACAATACAAAGGAACCTTGGCACATCAGGAAGTGGAAAGGCAGTTTTGGCACCAGACTTGGTAAAAGCAGGTCACACTGCTGTCTGTAGCTCAGCCTCATACCCAGACAGTTAAGACCTGAAATCATATCTGTATTTGTCTGGCTAGAGCTTCAGGCACACGGTGTGTTTTATGTGGATGAAATTAGAGGCATGGATAACAAGCAACTGCTTGGGACGTGCTCACCTCAATACTTCTGTCATTTGCAAAGGCTGGGCAAATACTTCTCCCATCAGCTCTGCAGCTTTCAAAGAAGAGATCCCTGCTTATAGCAATCCGATAGAAAAGAGGTTAAAGCCTTTTAACTAGAACCTCAGTAATTTTAGATATGCAGATGTGTCCGTATTGGACACTTACCATCCCGTCACAACCCAGTGTTCTCAAACATGTCATGTTTCTTAGTGGCTGTTGTAACAGCCTTGTGAAGTAGGCTGATAGCCTATTTTTTTATTTATTTTTTTTTTTCTGACAAAAAGAACATTTTAAAAGTGCCTGTGAACCTAAAGGTGGGAGCTTGGGAAGGGTATAACAATCTCTGTGCATATAAATGTCACTGACATTTTGGGGAGTTAGGAAATAAGGGAATAAAGCAATGCAGTCTTTTACTAACATTCAAGATAAAACTGGGTTTTATTTAAATAACACTCACTGGCAGAATTCTTTAATACATGTTGTAGGTTTATCTATGTATGCATGTCCATATGTATACCTGCATGCCAAAAGTTATACCACCCCTTCACTCAATGATTCCCAAACTTTTCATATTGCTGTCAGTGTTCAGAATTTCTCTTTGACTAACAGACATCCTTATTACTGGCATTTAATTCAGAAAAATACTAGTGAGGTAGTAAAAACGAGTGACAAGCTGCAAACCACTCACCATGGTCTGGAAGACTGTTGGTGGTTTATAGATGACAAGTTAGATTTCCTTAATCTAAGCTATAATTATCCACACAAATACTAGCTTTCAAAGCTAAATAATGGATTTTCTTTCACTTTGACTTTAGAAAGTTTGGTTGGAAATTATATTTAGTAAAATTTTTATTTGAAGAAACTTTTAAAAGTGTTTTTCTTTTCTCTTTTCTTTCTTTCTTTTTTTTTTTAATTTATTTATTTTTAATTGGCAGCCTTTATAAGAGTCAAATGTTAGTAATTAAACCAAAAATGTTCTGTTTCATTTCAGGATGTTGACTAGAAAGGGAAATTTCAAACCTCCCACCATAAATATTTATTGAGAAGACATTGCTTTTTCAGCTGAAGAGTCAAAGACTAGACCCATATTCTGATGAAGCTGTTTTATTTTCAGTGGGATGATCTTATATTAAGCTACCACATTGTCAGGATCCACTAACTCATCAGTGACCAAGAGAGCAGAAACACACCTGCAGTACTCAGCACTGGTACAACCTCTCCTCAAGTACTTTGTGCAGGTTTGAGCACAAAAATATAAAACTATTAGAGAGCATCCAAAGGAGGGCTATGAAGATGTTGAAGGGTTTAGAGAGAAAGACATAAAAGGAGCAGCTGATGTCCCTTGGTTTGTTCAGCCCAGAGCAGAGCAGGCTGAGGGGAGACCTCATGGAGGCCTGCAGCTCCCTCATGAGGGGAGCAGAGGGGCAGGCACTGAGCTCTGCTCTCTGGGGACAGCGACAGGACCCGAGGGAACGGCATGGAGCTGGGACAGGGGAGGGTCAGGCTGGGGATTAGGGAAAAGCTCTGTACCCAGAAGTGGTCGGGCACTGGGACAGGCTGCTCCGGGACATGGGCACAGCACCGAGCTGCTGGAGTTCAAGAAATATTTGGACAATGCTCTCAGACATATGGTCTGGTTTTGGGGTGGTCCTATGTTGGGGCTGGACTTAGTGATTCTTCTGAGACCCTTCCAATTCAGGATATTCTGTGATTCTATGGTTCTATGAGTACTCTTTAGCTGACCAGAATGACATGCCTACATGGAGGTGGGGAAGTACAGCCCTCCTTCAGTATGTTGCTAGTTGGTCAAAGAAATTGATGTCTCAGCTCATATCTTACTTAAAAGTTTGGATAAGTCATGAAATCCTTGTAGGGCAGAGATGAATGTAGTGTTCTCTGCTTTAAAGAGCCGTGCAAGTGTAGGCATAGTGGTGAAAGATTCAGAATTTCTGGGGGTGGGAATTGTATGATTTTCTGGCATTTGATACTTGTGGATACACCACCTTAGTACAGCACCTCTGAATTGATGTTTTGAGAATCCCTGCTGTGATACGCAGGTGGAAGACAGAAGGTGGATAACATATTTCCTTTTCTTTTGTCTCTGGACACAGTGAGCCATGTATTAGAAACAAAGTTCCTCTGACCCAAACAGCCACACTTCCACAAAGCTTTGGTCCCATCAGAGCTATTCTATCAACAGGAGAAGCACAGTGATGAAAACTCCCCCTGCCTGAAGGGCAGAAACAAGAAGAATTTATAACCCATCACAAATAAAGACCTTTTCGCTTTGCTGACTTACATGTGTTTTTCATCACAGAAGATTCATCAAATGGCACATTTCATGGCATAGTTTCTCAGTCCAAGGGAAACCACGTTTAATGTACTGTATTAAATAAAGTGTTTCTCTGACTCAGATTTCTCTTTCTTTCCAGTCCATGCCAGTTGGCATGGGCTGGGTACTAGAAGTCAGATGGGCAAAGCATGTTCATGTTGTAATAACAACCTTTCTTAAGAGCTACTTGACAAGCCCCAGAATGAACCTTCTTCAAGATCTGGAATGTGGGGTTAATTTTTCCTTTCTCAAAATTAGAACAATCAATTTATTTTTTCTTTCTCCTCTCCCCTCCCCCCCCCCCCCCCTTCATTTGGCCTACTTTTTATTCTCTCTCTCTCAATCTCTCTCTCTCTCTTTTTTTTTCTTATTTAACTGTTTTTTTTTTTTTGTTTTTTTTTTTGTTTGTTTTTTTTTTTAACCCTAATTATGGAATATTATAAGAATACTGGACTACTAATACATTTGAGCTACAGAAGCTGATCTTGCCTTTACACCGAGTAAATACATGCTGAAAACAAGTAAAGCTTGAGTCCAGAATTTATGCTTTCATCTGAGTGTACACATCACATTTATAATTGGTGAGAAAAAAAAAAGTCATTAAATTCATCATGATATTTCTCTGAACATTTATATTTAAATATTGTCAAACTTAAAAACAATATATTTATGCCTGATATTTTTGAGATCAAATCTGCTAGTGAATATTTTCAAAGTTATTCTCTTTCTCTAACAAAAGCAAGACCCAGTGATTAAACTTGTTCAGTGAGAAACTCTCTACCACAGAAGCTATCATTGTAAATATGTAAGACAGATGAAAAAAACATTATCCTCATTAAATAGTTGTATCTTACAAAAATTAAGATCTTTCACATTGTTACAAGGACCGTAAACCAAGAACTCAAGCCTAACCTAATTTGTCTGAGGCCTTACTTATCCCTAAAATAATATATTTCTAAAACAAAATATTTCTGGGAGTAGTTTAAAGTATCACCTGCTGTATTTCTCCCATAATTATGTCCAGATTTGTCATGTCAGTTCTATGAAATAAAAGAAAACACAAAACAGATAGTTACATGTTCAGAACAGTGCAACAGCCTTCGCATATTGTATTTCTTCACAGCTCACACATACCAACATGCACACACATATACTTACCTCAATGATAGAGGAAGATAAGGCAGACAAGATCTTGGGTTTGGTACCATGAACCACTGATTTGGATCTAGAATCAATTTCTAAATTTCTGTTGGCTCTTCCATTTTAAACATTTGTGATTATAAAAGTTTAAACAGATCAATAATTTTAAATATCCATGCCTTCCATGATGTTTCTACAATACCTAGCAAAAGGAGACCCTCCTCCTGCTTAAGGCCTTTAGGTCCATACGCAACACAAATAATGAGTTAATTGAACAATGCTGACTGACTTTGCCTTGGGAAGATGCCATGAGGAATAGTTTCTTGTGATAATTCCTTTTGCAATGTCAATCATGAGCTCTTCTAAGTGAGAAACAACAGAAAACAATGTGCCATAAAGGAAAGTGGTAGTTGGTTTCTCCAGCCAGCATAACCCCCCATGATAACAACATATAAGCACAGAGGTGTTATTGTACAAGTGTTCAGGGCCCGTGTGTGTGGCCATGGACACCTCAGTAAGACTTTCCACTAAGTCTGAAGCTGGGGGTGTGCGTGCTTTGCTTGAATAATAATGGAGTGTTGGTGGAGTGAGGTGGTGATTAACTAATCTTGGGTGTGTCTTCCAAGTCAATGAGTACTCAAAGGACAGACAAGCAGGGAGGAGGGAATGAGGGCCAACTGAAGACGAGCAGAAAGGAAGGATTTCAGCAAGATATAACACTAAATTATCAGCACGTTCCCTTCTGGCCTTAAAATGGCATCTCTCTGAGATGGGTAGAAGAACAATGTAAAGGCTATTTAAAGATGTTTAGCTGATCCTGTCACACCTCCTGGCATTTATTTGATACTTCTCCCTTTATATCTTTGTTTGGTAGATAAACTGCTGGTCTACATTGTGGTGATCTAACTGGAAACCCTTGACATTTGTTCTCATTTAGACACTGTAGAGTGTTCTGAGAAGAGTTGCTGGAAAAATGAGAGCAGCTTTTTTAGGGCAAAACTTACAAATAAAGTACACATCAGTGTTAATTTCCCTTAAGTGTCCCTTTTGGATAATATTTTCTGAAGAAAAACTGAAGCTCCAATCTACATATACTTTTCCATCGTGAGTTCAGTCAGTTAACATTGTCCTTTTCCAATTAAAAATACTGGTGTTTGTTATGTTTTGTTTCGTTTAGATTTCCACCAAAATTATGATCATAGCACAATTCAAATCACAAGAGACATCAACAATTCAAATCACAAGAGACATCAGGCAGACATCTAGGCTTAAATCAGTAAACACCTTTTTTTTTTTTTTTTTTTTTTTTTGGTTTGTTTGTTTGTTTCCTTCTAGGTTGAAAAGCTTGTATTCCATCAAAGAAGCATTCAGAAAATATTTACCTGAAAAATAGCTCTCTCTGAATCCAGGTCATTCATCTTTTTTTTCAAAAAATAAAACATACAAAAAATTGTGTAATTAGCTGACCTTTAAGTCTCTCGCTGCATCATTTTATAGATCTTGTAATGATGTTCATAGAGTTTAAGTCAATTAGTGCATGGTTTAACATGCATATATTTAGGTATTAAAAAATAGGAATCTATGCATGTTGGGTAATTGGATTTTTCTTTATAACTACTGGAAATCAAAAGCAGGATTCAGTTACCTAAATATATGCATCCATTGATATATTCGATGTATACCTCATGTAGAGATCCAATGTACCTTCATCCAAGACATTTCATCTGAGGGTAGGTATGACATGGGACAGAAAGACCTAGTCCTATGAAGAACCATGTTATCTACCTGGACTTCTGTAAAGGCCTTTGACAAGGTCCCACACGACATCATGATCTTCTAAATGGAGAGGTATGGATTGAATTGGTGGACCATTCCAAGTATAATGAATTGTCTTGAAGGTCTCACCCAGAGGGTCAGTGGCTCTATGACCAAGTGGAAGCCTATGATGAGTGGTGTCCCTCAGGGGCCTGTCCTGTGACTGGTGCTGTTTAATATGTTTAATATCTTTTATCAACAACATAGACAAAGGGATCAAGCTCACCCTCAGCAAATTTGCATATGACACCAAATTGAGTGGTGCAGTTGATACAACATAAGGAAGGGATTCCCATCCAAAAGGACCTGGACATGTTAGATAAGTGGGCTTTTTTTCTTTTTTTTTTTTTTTCTCTTCCTCTATCCCTTTGTCCTTTCCACCAATATGGTCACCTAAAGCACAGGTTAGCTGCCTGAATAATGGCATATAAATTGAATTTCACCCCAAACTTTCAAAACTGAGAAAAGATAGTAGTTTCTCTCAGACAAATTTTCATCATTTACTTTGCCATAAAGTTTGTGCCCTATATTTTATACTTTAAATTCATCCGGGATAAATGGCTATAAGATGTAATCTATAGTAAATTAGAATAGAGTACGGATATTTTTCTAAACTTTTCTAGGTGGCGTTACATAGAAATAAATAAACAAATAAAAACAAACACAGAAACAAACAAGCAAGAAACAACTTCTTCAAGACAGAAACTCCTCAATAATCTATCCTGATTACCACAACTTTTTTAAAGATGATCAACAGTGGCCTTGTAATGTCAACTGGCTATTTTAGCATCCATGGGGGTAAGCCATAATGGACCCTTCTTGTAAAAACTATGGTGTACAAAAAGATAGTGCGCACCCAGATCTTTGTTTGCAATAAGGCCAAGCTTCTAGACTCAGGAGCACAGGGAGGTTTCTACTTCCAACAGTTTAGATCTAGCCATTATGATTCATTAGTTAGTTAGTTAGCCATCCTTGGTAACATAAAAGCAACACTACCCTCAACTGGGCAGAAGTTGTGCCAAGAAATTTATCATTTCATAGGTCTGGTCAGTAGCCTATTTTGACCAATTCTTCTGGCTGAACCACAGCTGTCTTCTTCCTTTCTGATGATAAAAAGGACAGATTCCCCTTAGCATCATTGCAGTTACTCCCCTGAGTCCCTATGAAGTAGAAGTACTTGCTCAGTCCCATCCAGGATGAACTTAACAGTATAAGTTTTAATTATTTTCTTATTCCTAGCTCAAGTGTGAAGTAACATAGCCATCAGCAAGGAGATCAGTTTTATCTAACTGCATTTTATGCTAAACTTACAAAACAACAACAACAAAAAGAAAGAAACAAACATTTCTACAATCCCATTAATCAGGAGATACAGGGAAAGTCAATTCAATTTGCAAAGAGTCATGAAGAAACTTTTCTGGGATTTTTTTGAAGTGATGAGAGAGCTGGGATGTCACCTTCACTTTTTGGTTATCTAACTTTGATAGGTTCCTGTGAAAATCCCACCCACTGAGCCTGCAGAATTATGGTGAGGTTTTCCAACTAATCCTAGCAAAACATGTGCCTAAACCCCACTTATATCCAATGTCAATTAGATATACTATTTCCCTTGAAAATCCCAGCTGACACACATGGCTACATATATATAGTCTACCGTCAATCAACCACTTACAAAATATTAACATGAAAAAGAAAGCAAACTCTACAGGACATCTTGTGGTTTCTTTAGTTCAGAAAAGATCTGGGACTGTGACTTTTTGGAGCAACCAAAGTTTGAGAAGAAATCAAGGAGAACGGATTCCGTAGGAAAATTGTATGTGTAGTCTCTTAAGAAAAAAAAAAAAAAAAAAAAAAGCCCCAAGTTGTAAATCAGCAGCCTTGCTTTACTTGACAAAACACCTCAGTACTCTGAAGAATAACAAGAAACTGAAGTGCACTTTCTTTTTCTATTTTCTTCCTTTGCTCTTTTTCCCTCTTCTTTTTACCTTTACATCTCTTCCTCTCTTTCTCCTTTACCCTCTTTCATGGTTTTTATATCACGAAGCCTGATGATATGTCTGCAGTTGTTTCTCATAAGAGTCAAAAACAAGATCTGTTTCAGGACCACTACTATTTACATGACCATCAGTCATGCAAGAAGTAAGAAGAGCACACAAGACCTATTTAGAGGAAGGAGAGTCTAATATTTGAAACAGTTAAATGCTGAAAGAGAGCAGGTGTCCCTTCAGCTCTGACACCTGGACTGACCACATAAGTAATTAATTACTGGAAGGTGAAATAGAAGGCAATTAATGCCCTCCTAGCTCATCATTACTGCAACTGGAAATCTGTGATACTGGGCTGGAGCCTGAAGAAGTCAGCATACCAGCTGTTTAGAATGTAAACACTAAAAACTGTGTGACATTTCTAAAAACGTGTAAAAGCAGTGAAAAAGCAAATATCACAATGAGATATGAGCTGCAGTGATAAATTTGATTCAGTACAGCATGACCATTTCCTTGCAGGGCTGAGTTTAGGGTCAGCCTTTCCATAATAAACCATTATTATTTCCAGGGCTTGAAAATTCAATTGTTATGGGCTTGCAACATAAAACAAAACAAAATAAATAAAACAATTAAAAAAATCCAAATATTTAATTGATTTGATATGAAGACATTTTGTTGGGGGGGGAGGGAGGACTTCTTGGAGCTAGCTGAAAAAAAGAATGAAGTAGAAATGGATACACTAAATCTATGATTTGTTAATGATCCATGTTTTCATTAATTAATCAATGAGATCAAGCATAGAAGCTCAGAATTCAGCAATGAACAAGAAAACACATTCTCCCTGCCCAGAGGGGGGAAAAATAAATAAATAAATAAATAAAATCAATGCCAGCAGACAAGACAGGAGAATGACGAAAAATAAAATAAAATAAAATAAAATAATATGTTATCCTGCAATGGATCTGCAATTAGATCCAGAGGCTTTAAAGATACTCTTATATATTGTTTTTAAGAAGATGCTAGTTCCTTGAAAAAAATATTTTTACAAAAATAAAAAAAGCAACAGATCAGTATCAGTGAAAATTTCATTGAGGTGTTTTCTGGGGGGGAGGGAGGGGGAAAAGGGAGGGAGAGAGCAAGTAATTTGAGGGAAAGACCATACAGATAATGAAAGTGGTTTGTATTTGAAAACACAGTTAGCTATGGGAGATACATGTTCAAGTTCTTCATCAGCTCATCAGCAATGAGGAAAGCAAAGACTGGGATACAGGTCATGCCCCCACTCCAGTCATAACAGAATGTCCTGTCCACCAAAATACATTAGGCTTTCCTTACTAGTTCTGTAATTACTCACAAAATGGAAAATGTCCGACAGGAGAAACCAGGAGAGGAAAAAAAATCTTTCTTCAGTTCAGCTTTTGGAGAAATAACCTGAAAGACTGGGGAATCCTTTCTATATTCATTCAGGCAGATCAAGGATTTGAACCAAAGCTCCCATTCTGGAGAGTGTCTTAATTGGCTTTTCTGGGATCCATGATTTTCTCTTTTCTCTTTCTCTGTCTCTCTGTTCATCATTTTTTGTTATGTTTTCTTTTCTGTAAGCTTCTTCTAACCTGGCATGAAAATGAGTTCTCAGTTTGTCAGTGCTTTTTGCCACTGTCTAGTACAATAGATTATTCATGAAAGATTTGGTCTAAATCTCAACCTCAATCAGTTCAATTCTTATCTCAAAGCTGCCTGTGACCACTATAATGTGATAAGTATTTTTTTTATAAAAGAGTGAGTACATTTAGAAAATTAGCTGATAAAATTTTCTTGAAGGTGGGCTATGGAAAAAAGAGTAATACAGTAACAAAGTAAATTTACCATTACATAAATATGTAGAGTTAAGACTACAGAGCAAATTATACTATTGAACAAGAAAGACATGATGTACAAACAGAGAATAAGCTAGCTAAACTTTGTGATCTTTATTTGTCTCAAATGCAAAAAATACACAGAAAGAAGAATAAAGGAAAATTTTCTGTGGATGAAAAGAGCCCAGATGCCCAGAGAGACAAAGTCAAAAAGATCTAGAAAAAAAGAAAGCAAAAAGAAGCTGACATGTCAAACCATGCTAATGTCTTTCTATTGACAGTAAAGAGTTTGTAGCTACAGGAGGAGCAGTAGCAGCCAATACATACATTGATTTTATTAGAGCTTTTAACACTGTCTCATATGACATTCTCAGAAATAAACTAGGCAAACAGTATAGATTAAACTAGCATTGGTTAGAGGCAAAACTTGCTGGAAAACCTACTGACAAAATAGGTACAAATGGAAATATGTATAAAGTATGTTCTGCAAGGGAAAATTCTGACAATGAATAATGAGTGGTGATGAAAGGAGTGAAAGAAAGATTACATTAGAAAAGATTTAACATAATACTGAGAAAGGAAAGATCAATGTAAGATTGTCATAATCTGGTAATTTATTCAGAAATAGGATCTTATTCAGGAAGGATCAGTGCAAGGTAGTACGGACAGGCAGGGGTAAACAGCTATAAAAAATAGGAGATGCTCATAAAGTGTTACATAGCATTTCTGTAGATATGTTTTAGGGCATTATAGTGGACCACAAGTATATGAGGGTCAACTTTGTTTGTCTATGTCAAAAATAGAAAAGACCACCTGAGAATGTATGAACAGGCTTGTAAACACAAGGAAACACTGATCTAGATGGCTTCAAAAGGATTCAGGAAGCTGAGATGCATCCATCACTGCTGATACTTGACAGTGGGTCAGACAAACATCTGCTAGGAATGACCTAGGAAAAGTAGATCCTTTCCCATTTTTCCATGTTTCATAGCAGTTTTTCCTTTTGTGAAAGCAGTTGCAAAGATATCTTTGTGATATGGGCACAAGACACAAGGGACAAATTTCCATGAACCCCTCTCACATACTACTAGTGTTCAGCACCAGTGCTTTCCCCAGGGGGAGAGGGGATTCAAAGTAAAATATTGTGCTTTATTTTTATGTGGGTTCCTATGTCTCTGTAAGGGACCAAGTAAAACACACAGCTCAAAGCTTGTATGAAACTGTAGATATGGATAGTCTGGATCTGAGTTTCATGGCCCAGACCTTCTCTAACTGAGACTTTTAACGTTGTTATGAAAAATCCAACATTCCATCTGCTATATGCAAATCCCTCATTATATTTTCCTTCTGAGACCTCCAAGTCCTTTTAAACCAGCTGAATGTCCTCCTGAAGAATGCTGTTTATGCTTTGCTCAATGCAGTTTTGACTTGATACATTTATCAACATGGGACACTCACATGTGAAAGCAAATAAGCTGGCAGGTTTTATTAGATGAACTTTTATTAAGAAAAGAACCCCCCACACCTACCAACAACAGCGATTCTTTTTACATCAGCACCATACATCAGACTGTGATTCCTTGGTAGCCAGAGATGGGTCCTGCTTATATATTTTTCTCTCTGTCACTCAGCCTCCCAATGAGTGGTCATTTGACCTACAGAAGTTAATCTGTTGTAGTTCATGCTGCCACCTGAAGGTTTTAATACAATGCATTGTCTGTCCTCTACATTGGGAATGACAATTTCTTTGCACAGAGTCATTGTGTTAGCTGGTTTCTCAAGCACCCAAAATCTTCTCTGGTTTATGAGAGTGGATTCTGCAAATGAAAGAAGGGAATGGTTGAAGAGAGGGTAGCCAGCTCTGCTCCACACTCATTCCTTTTCCCCAAGACAAGAAATGTTTGTACTTTATGCTTGATGTGATGCAGACATGGAACATTTGTCAGGTGGTTAACTTATTAAACATGCTTAATTCAAGCACATCTAAATGAAGGATATATCTTATTTCAGTGTAGATGCCATATTCAGCTCTGAAAGAAAACTTATAGTGAAAAATGACAAAAAAAAAAAAAAAAAAAAAAAAAAAAAAAAAAAAAAAGAGTCATGTAAAAATGTTTAATTGATGTTGTCCCAGATCTCTCAAGACAAAAACACTGGAAGGTCTAGGGCAGAACTTTTGGAAGGAAAAAGTTGTTTAAAAGTAACTAGCTGAAAAGAAAACATGATTGTTCTAATTATGTTTTTGCAAAAAAGAACCAACTATTTTCAGGAATTACTGTATATTTTATGTGGTCTGCATAGTACAAGGACTGCAAAGAATTGTTCTTTGGGAACACAAATGAGGCAGCTGTTGACTACAATTTATAGATTTACAAATGGAGTCTTTGGGAAGTTTTACATAGGGCGTTACTGAAAAGAGTAAAATGAAATCCCATGCCAAATGAATGTCCACCTTGTCCATGCCTTTCTTCATCTTTGCCATCCAGCACTTGGATGGCATCCAGCACAGGACTCAATGTAAGACAAAATCTATGCCCTTATCTACAGGGTAGTTCTGGAGCCAAACAAGGAACTAGTTCAGCTTTTGGCTGTGCAGGTTCTCCTCTTCTAACCAAAGTCAAGATCCTTACCCCTAATGAAGAGAATAAAACCCATAAAAAAGGAAACTCCCACTGTGCAGCCTTAAGAGTGTTAGATGATGTAGTTAAAGACTTACACTTTTAAAATAAAAACATAAGAGGGAAATAAAACTGTAGGTAGGTTTATGAAGAAAGGCAGTAACAGTTATAGAACAATATTTGTGGACCTTAGAGATATTTCCGTGTACATCCTCTCTTCCGTGGAAATGGTTGTAACAAGCCAGAAGATCCATCAGCAACGGAGAGGCTTGCTTTGGTGAGAAAGCTGGCAAGACTGGAGTTCAAGCATCAGTCAGTGGAAGATGAATCTCCATGTTTTGGTTTCCAGGCATACTTATGTCAAGAGGCCTGAAATGAGACTGAACCAGAACACTTTTTCCTCTTTACTCCAAGGCAAATAGCAGTGTGACTGAAGCCAGATAATGGAGTGGCAGAAGTAAGTAACGCAGCTTTGAGAACTTCCAACATGAAAACAGTCATCTCCTAAAGACCACTTCGAAGGAGAATCTTACAGAAGTAGATGAGACCAGAAAATGTACTGAATTCCAGTTTAGACAATATGCCTCTGATACTCAGAGAATACTATTCACTCTCCCTACTCAACATCATCACTGGAGAGAGAAAAAGGGCAGAAATTCAGCATGGATTTTTGACCATTCCTTAGCTTTATTTGCTTAGGTTTGAGCTGTCCAGTGTTAGGCAAGTCAAAGAGGCCTACATTTCTGATAATGCAGAGCACTCTCCTCATGATCAAGTTCTATAACTCTTTTCTTTTTCCCAAAAAATGAATCACCTGTAACCATCTGTTAGCATCACAGCCAATGTGTCATAGGTTACTGCAGTCATATGTTGAAGGAAGCAGTAATTGCTATTAAAAGGAACTTTCATTTAGAATCCTTCCAAGTGCTGGATCTCTTGGTGAGACTGAGACCACCATCACTGCTAAAGAACATAAAACAAGGAAAGGGAGGGAAATATGAAAGAAAAGAGAGGAAAATACTCTCTCAGCAGGGTGGGAGTTTACTATGGATATCATCCTGGGAGCATAACTCCAACAGGGGTCTTTTTTTTTTTATAGCCAATGCTACCCTAATTGTTTCTTATTAATTCTTGCTGCTTACAGTGATAAATAAATAATATCTTTTTAAAAACGGAGCAGAGAGTGAAA
This sequence comes from Anas platyrhynchos, assembly GCF_047663525.1. Classification (NCBI taxonomy): domain Eukaryota; kingdom Metazoa; phylum Chordata; class Aves; order Anseriformes; family Anatidae; genus Anas; species Anas platyrhynchos. Next base: position 157,551,200 of record NC_092588.1, read on the forward strand.
GAAAGAAAGGCATAAAAATAAAAAGAAAAGGAATAATAATAATAATAACAGAATCCTTGTGGCAAAAATGAAAAAAGGGAAAAGAAAAAAAAAAAAAAGGAAAAAAAAAAGAAAAAAGAAATCTGGCGCTAACTCTAAGCAATTTGCACCTTGTGCCCAGATCATAACTCTCTGCCTCCACTGCTTCCACACCCCATGATTTATGTTTGACAGTCCCAAAGTGGTTTGGAAATGGCACAGCACCGAGACCTTGTGGTGAGGCTAACTGATGTTTGAAAAAACAAAAATGAGTTAATTTATGGGAGCGTTCCTTTGGACTGGAATTCCAGACCAACACAGCTCTCCTCTAGTGGAAAAGTTTTGCACGCACACACATATACACACACAAAATCTTCCCTTCTTTTTTCTAGTTCAGTCTCTCTCTTAGTCTCTTTATTCTATTTTCCCCTCCCATGTTTTCTTCAGAATCTATACCCAGCTGAATGAGAATCAATGAGAATCACATTATTTTATTGTGCATATATTTTCTGATCCTTTTTTTTTTTTTCATCTAAGAGCAATATAGTATTCTTGCCTTTTGAAGTTCCCTTCACCCTGTCTCTTACCCTTCTTACTCCCATGCTTTGTGGAGATTTCCTTGGATGGCAGAAATATGCAATGATCTACAACATTTTTAAGTACTGATTCCAGCTGTCCGACTTCAGACATCCTGGGGTACTGGATTTTCAGAACACCAAGGAAATCATTGTTCTTTTAATCTCCAAAGCTGGCTCATGTGGAAGAAAAAAAAAAAAAAAAGGATATATAATAGAGGTAGATGTGGAGCTGATGTATTATGCTTCTGTCTACATACTCAGCATTTGTGACCCAGCCAGGAAGAATTACCTAGGTGCTCAAATTTACATGGGGAAAACTGAAGAGATATGACATTATTTGACCATACTGAAGAAGATTCCTCCTTGCAATCCTGGCACAAGAGCCAGTTAAATAAGTCTGGCTGACAGCCTATTGTAGGTCTTGCAGGTGCAAACTAGATGAGCACAACTCAGGTGGGCCATCTCAGCTTTATCAATATCAGGTCATCTGTACTTTGTCCCTTCCTTGTTGATATCTGTTGTCCAGATGCCTTATTTCCTCTCTCTCCCTTGTCTCTTCCCATCAGATTACCAGTCTTCCTGGCCACCCTTATTACAAAGAAGCATGTGTGAATTGATCACTTGGATGAGATGTATGCCTGTCAATTGTGCAGTTGAGAGGAAAAGGAGTATTGACTGGTTGCTCAGAAGACCAAACAAAGTCTGTGGTGATCCTGCTACCCAAGAACCCTATATTTTGTCAGCCTGGCAAAAAAAGAGGTCACTGTCTAAATTCTTAAGTGTAAATGATGATTTTGAAGTCAAAACAATAATAAAAGTTAAAGGACTTGGCATGGGACCTTTATCCAAGAAAACTGGAAAATAATTATTCATTCCTGACTCACTTCCCCATCTCCTACCATGTTCTTGATCAGCTGTGTTACTTTCTTGTGTTTTTCAGGCAACTCCCAGGGGGACCTGTCCTTGCCCATGACTGTTCCCCTTCCATCTTGCTGTCTAGGAGCCTTTAACAGATATGTGCAGCTGTCTGCTCAGTGGTGCCAGCAAGCTCAGCTGCTCTGCCCACCTCTACGGCACCTCACTTCTCCACCAACACTCCTTATGCCAGGGGAACAAACAGCCTGCTGGCTATGGATAGCTTCATCTGAAAGTGAAATACATCACAGATATAACAAGCAACCCTTCCTGTGAGAACCACCCAGATGATCTTACCTTACAGCTTCCCCTTCATCCTGACCTCCCTTGCTGACTATATCTGGCACTAGAGCTTGTGCTCCACCATGGCCCTTTTCTCCTCCTCTCCTATCAAGGAGAGGATGTTAACTGAAGCCAGGGCTGGGTGTAAAGCCTCTGAGATAGCACCACTATCACCTCTCTCTCTGGGTGAGAAGAGGCAGTATCAGCCCGTTCAGAGATAACTAGCTCTGTAGTGAGTGACAGTGCAGAGATAAACGTCCCTGCATTGACTTGCTGATAACACCCCGCCTTGTCTCCAAAGGAGCACCCTGATCCATGAGCTGAAACACAGTGTTGTGATCCAGGAGAGTGACTGTATTGGACTGCAGGAGTTATTTTTGAGCACATCTGAAATAGCTTCAAGGAAAAAAGGGTTAATCCACTCCTCTCCACTGCAGGAATTAAGCCTTAACTTTTGCATCACCTAATGTGGGTTGTAGAAACCTGCTTGGGCTTTCAGGTCTTTATTTTCTCTGTTATCAGGATGGATTATGTCAACCTGATCTTGGGAGAAAGGAAATCCCACCACATGCATGTGAACTCTGCCATGACACTTGCTCTTAGAGCCCTCTCACCTCGTTTAGCTCACAGTAAGCATGAAGCTTCAGCATCCAGACTAACTTTTGGGGGGATCAAGAGATCCCAAATGGTACACTATTCTTTCTGAAAATTTCTCCTAATGGTCTTATGTGTTTAGAAGTCTTACGGTCTTCCACCTGAATGTTCCATTTCTCATCTCATTCATTCTAATCATTCCCCTGGGAATAACACTAAATAAGTGCTCCCCCTCTTACTTGTTTCACACACTGCCTGGATTTTCAGGCTATTCTTTCTCACCATTTCTTGCTATCAGACTGTGTTGTATCTTTAGTCTGTTTGGTGTTTTTGTATAAATTGACAGCCATTGACCATCTCTGGATTTCTTCTTCCTAGTGTATAGATCACTGAATGGAATGTACGTAGTCTTTATGTAGAGTACGGTATGAAAAAAGTATGTTTGGTGAACATGGGCAATGCAAAGACTATAAGTTCAAAATCAAAGTCCATTGCAAGTTCTTGATCACTGCATGTTCTAGCTTAAAACTGGTTAATTATGAAGTAACTGCTGAAATGTGCAGCTCAGAGCACACAGGTATCTCAGAATAATTCTCGAGTTGTCCCATGAAGAATTTTGCTTGGAGGCAGCTGCACAGTTATCAGTACCCTTTCAGCAAGCACAGATTTCTCTACCCCACATACAGCCATGCCACAAAGCAGTGGTTCATTTAATTTTTCTATTTGATGAAGACGTGAACAGCAGAGAAAACTTCTATTGGACCATTTTTCATAAAACTATTAGGATCCCCTACTGCTTTCCTCCCAAAATGTTTATTTTGTGGACCACCACAATGGTCTGTATAAATTACTGGTGGTCTGTGCTCTTTAATGTGGGGAGTTACTCCTTTATAATATACTAGTAATGATTTTTTTATATTATTATAATTCAATATTTTCATTTTTTTTCCAAAAATAATATTATTAACTCAAAAAACGCCAACATCAGTAAAAGGATGCAATCACCATGAAGCTTTATTTCTTGTACTAATATAAAAATATTACAATTTTTAGGCAAATAAATCCCCATAAATTACTTTCTGTTTAAAATGCTTTTTGCAGCTATCAGATTTTTTGGCTTCCTCAAGATCTATCTTCTAGGTAGTAAAAAAAAATGGTTTTCAGTAGCAAAGAAAAAAGATGAGAAAAAAGAAAGTCATACCAGTTTAAATGAAAAATTAAGAAAAATAAAGGTTATGAGAATTTTAGTAGAAAGCATATTAGGAAAAAGTTTATTAGAAAAAGGGTATTGGCTTTCAACAGGGCAAGGTGGTAATAAGGTGCCAATATTGAAACTATTCACAACATCTGCTTCTCTCTTTTTTACTAGTTCTGGTTGCTCATTTGGTATGATCAGACATCTTCCACACTTTGGGTACTCAGCAGGCAGATTTTTGCTGACTGGTCTTCTTCCACAATTAATGCAAAGGGAGAAAAAGAGAGCACATGAGAGGGAAGATGATTCAAAGCACTCCCCCAGGCTCCTGCTCTGAATCATCCCAGTATAAGCTCAACACGTTTATTGACAACAGGAAGTCTCAGCAGCTGAGTCAGCTAAGACAGTAACCTCAGTTTTGCTGGTGTGAGTATCCACCTCTTTCAAATTTTGGTCCGCATTTCATCCAATGTAAAATACTTACGTAAAACCAAATGTGTCTTTTTTTTTTTTTTCTTTCCCTGCAAATATTAAGTGACAGATTTCATCTCTTCATTAAGATAAAGTGTTGAATTAATCCTATATTTTGATATATTGAATTGACTACTAGGAGTGAATTTTTGTGTTATTGTGTGTGCATGTATGGCTCTATTTAAATGAGGCGTATACATGCACGCATGTGTGTCTCTCATTGCATAAACAGACACATGCACACATACACTGTGTTTGAAAGCTCAGGCAGAGCAGAAAGATTGGCTTCCTAAGGCATTTTCTGTGTTTTCTGGCAGGCAGCAATACCCAGGTTAACCTGATCTTTACCACATAATTTCAGTCCAGGGAATGTGATTATAAAACTTTCCCATCCATGCAGCTCTTTAGCCCAAACTCACGATACTGAAGGATGGATGGATTCCATTCTCAATGTGTATGTGTGTGATGGATTCAATGGATGGGAGGGCTTTAGAGGGCTTTAGAAACACCATACAAAGTCTTTTTTTTTTTTTTTTTTTTACTTTTTTTTCCAGAAGTGAATTAGCAGAAGGGTAACCATTGGCCAAAATAACTGGATCCATCAGAGCTGACTGGGATTGATCTCCTTGAGCCAAATATGAACCTCAGAGACCCACCACAGTCTTACACAAAAAAAAAAAAAAAAAAAAAAAAAAAAAAAAAAAGACTCAGCAAAACCCTCCTTATTTAATGGTATTTTGCGGCGCCCAAAACATAGCAATGTTAACGTGTAATTCCGAAAAATAAAATCAGCATTCATGGAACAAAGTATACAAGTGGATTACTTAAATAGAGCATTGCTCCCTCTGGGCTCAAAAGTCTGAGTGAAAACTACAGAAAGAAAAATGAAAGGGGGGAGGGTGAAACGACACAACAGTTGTAGACCAATTTACCCCATAACAGGGCTTCCTAATCTCTCTTCTAAGCAGATCTCACATGACAAAAAGAAGAAATTATTACACTGGGGTGTATGTCATGTCCTACTTACAAAGTGTCTATCTCACCAGAAAAGCCTTGCTAGGAATAAATGTCCTGGAACTTAGCTGGAGCTTCATTTGATGTCCACCAAAATCAGTGCATGAAATCCACTGACTGGCTATCACAGAGACATGTCTTGCATCAAATAAGTAAATAAATGCTTTGTTTTTCATTTTTGCTTTGAGAAATAAATGCAAGACAGAGCCTGGAAGAGCTGTGTGCCAACCTTGCTTTCTTCATTTTAAAATCTTTGCAATAAGCTCTGGAGTATGCTTTTGTAAAACATGCAGCAAACATTCAGTTTTGTGTAAAATTATCAGCAGCTGCAATGCCGTGGTTCCTAGCTTTACTGCAACACCCAAAGGATGCCCCAGTAGAATAAATGCTGTAATGAAGTCTGATCTCCTCCACATTTATTGATTATCCATCAGACAAGAAGCTATTGCAAATTCTGATGTTAACATCCAAATGCACAGAGTAAGACTTTCAGCTGAGCCATATATGGCAATAATCTCAAAATTGTATCTCTCTAAAGTTGCTGAGACAGACCACATGCCATAAAACTTTCTGAATTGTTTCTGGTATTGTCTATCATTTGATTAAAATGAATACCAAAACTGAAGGTGACCAATACTGGTAAAGAATATGTCAAACAGGATTAATAAATGGCTCTTGTGGGTAGCCACTCCATGTTGTTACTCGGTGTTTTAAATCTGTTGAAACTATACTCTGATCAGTTTAGAAATTTGTAACGCTATGTTGTAGATGTAAATATATTTTCTCCCAGTAATTATTAGAACAGACTGGGGAATTTCATCTAAATATTTTTTCTCATAAAAGACAGAATCCCCTAAAACTTAATTCTCCACAGTTATTTTTGACAGATTTTGAGAATGGAGTTCTTAAAACATAACAAAATATTCTGAACGAATGTTTGATGTTTGAAATTAGAGATGTCCAAAGTTAGTAGCCCTGGTTCTCATGGAAGACCCTTAATCATTCCCATAGAAGATCAGATAATATGTGGGGGAAGTTACCTTTTTCTTGTGTTAATTTTAAGGCATGTCCTATGGGTCTGTTCCCAAATAGAGTGATGGCCTCAATGGGTCTTTGGTCTGAGCTGGTGTGTCTACATATAAATTCTTATTTAGATAAGTTGCTTCCAGATTGTTTTAGCCAGATATAGAGACATTTTAAAAAGATGTCAGAAATAATCACAGGATGGCTGAACAATCTATTTTGGCTCTCTAGTAATTTGTTTTCAAATGCATGATAAGTTCTTTAAGGTGAAGGTGTTTTTCCTAATATTAAACTTCAGGAGACACGCCATCCCCTTCCATCATAAAAGCAGAAGAATAGGCTTTACAGAATAATTAACGAGCTCTGGGATTCAAGAACTGATCCCCAGGCCTTAGCAGATCAGAGGGGAAGAGTGGAGTTGCTACTTCAGACGTACAAAACTCCACTATGCATCTCCATCTTCATTCAGATGCATCCTAACCTAATTATATAAGTTATCTTACTCCAAACTGAGATGAATTTTGTGTTTAGATCATAGAATCATAGAATCAGTAAGGCTGGAAAAGACCCTCAATATCATCTGGCTGAACCATCCCCCTACTACTAATGTCACCCACTAAACCATGTCCTAAGCCCCATGTTCAACCTTTCCTTGAACACCCCCAGGGACGATGACTCCACCACCTCCCTGGGCAACCTGTCCCAATGCCTGACTGCTCTTTCTGAGAAGAAATGTCTCCTATTTGCCAACCTGAGTCTCCCCTGGTGCAACTTGAGGCCATTCCCTCTAGTCCTAAAGGGATATCTTTCCAGAAGAACTAAATAAAAGCATACCAAACTAAACCAAAGCGACAAACACATGGAAAGAATAACATCTTGATTCATTGTCTTGAATCACTATAACACCCTAACTTTGATTTTTTGGGGGATTCAATTTGCACTTTCACAGAATCCCAGAATCACAGGCTGGTTGAGATTGGAAGGGACCTCTGGAGGTCATCTGGTCCAACCCCTTGCTCAAGCAGGGACACCCAGAGCAGGGTACCCAGGGATGCTTACACTGGATCGTGCTTTGGGGGTTGGTGTCTCTATACTTATTTGTTTGTTTTCAGTGTGAATGCAAATATTGACAGAATTATTGTAAACACTGAAAAATAATCCCAGTCGGTGGGTAGAAAGACACATAAGGAAGACAGCGATCTGTGTAGCGTTTCAGGGATCTCCCCAGCATCTGTCCCGGCTATCTCCTACTTCCCAGCCCTGCTCACCATTTTGAAGCATCTTGATACAGATCCAGCAGCGTAAATTTGAGCTTTGCTGTGCACTTGCACTGTTGATTCAGCTGCAGCGGGTATCCGGTCATTTGTGCCGAGGAGTTAGAGGCAGATGGCCATAATGCTAGCCAAATCACTCCCTTCTGTGCTGTTGGCTACAGAAACTGGCATGCTTTCACCATACTAGCCCAGTAGGCCATCTGGATCCAGCCAGACCTTTGACCTTTTTTCTGGCATGTTAACTATTGTAAAATTTCTCAGCTTGTTGGCAGCCATGGGAATTTCTGTTGTTGTTTGCTTTTTGCTTCTTCTTTTTTTTTTAATTCTTTCTTTTAAACAGATATCCCAAGGTACCATGAGCTGACATTTCAGTTGCTGCCCAGTGTTTCTTCTTATTTGTTTGAAAACCTTGAGAAGTAGGCAGTGCTGGTTATCCTGTGGAAAACAAAGTCTGTGAGGGAAAATTATGGGTTTTGTTGCACAACCAATTTTTCAAAATGTGCACAACAGACTGGCCATGGGGATGGGGCTATTCTACCTGTATACTGCTTTGGGCTCTGTTTCAGGTGGTGCTTTATGGACCTCTGCAAATAAAAATGTTCTCTGGCAGCCCTGCAAACAAAGCTCTGCCGGTAGGGACCCAGAAGTAGATGCAGTGGAAACGGCAGTATAAGTTAAAGAATACAAGATAAGGAGAAAATGCATTGTATCAGGAATCTACATTTTAAACTTAAAATCTGAAAATTTCAGATAAACTCCCTAATAATTTTGTGGATCTGGTCTGTTGTGTTTAGTGAAGAAGAAGCAAATTTTACAGAAGGTATTTTCTGGCAAAGTGCTAGGTGCTAAAATCAAGTCGTGAGATTAACCAAAAATAAAGTAAGCGAAAAAAGGAAGAAGGAAAATTCAGATAGCAACCTACATGGAAGACAGGGAGAAAAAAAACACCTTCCCTGATAGTTGGCCCATAGCAAATTTTCTCTAAAGGAATGCAATTTATATTCAACCCCTGCACAATATAACACATTATTTATATTACCAAGGGCATTGGGCTAGACGACCAAGTAGATCTTTCCACTTTTTTTTTTTCTTCTTTTTTCTTTTTAACAAGGCTATGCTGATATCCTTGTCCCAGACTTGGATAAAAGAATGTTTTATTCAGTTATGAAATTAAATACTCTAAAGCTCATGAGATGACAGCCATTAGAGCACAGCATGACTAAATACTATTCACCTAACATAACATTATCCATCAAGAATCCAACACACACACGCACAAATGGCCCACACCCAGTGCACCCAGCCAATACCTAATCTGTTGAAAATTAAGCTAGTAATGTATGTTAAAACATTTGTGGGAAGTTTGGATCCTGAGATATTTTGCTACAGTCTATGAACCTTTCAATTAATTCATTACTCATTTTCCCCACTTGCTTATTCATAACCAGGGGCTATTGTCTTGTGTTTCTGACATCACAGTCCGTTGCCTTAGGAACAGTGATGATGTCACAAGGGTAGAATTAGCACCTATTAATATGAATAGGCACACAGAAGAGATGAATAATGAGTTCAGGGTCTGAATTAGACACAAATTACTAGGAATTTTTGGACAGGAAAAATACTTGAAAGGTAAATGGGGCTTATATTTAAATATTATGTTTTCATTGCACTTGGACTGCACACAAAAGTTGATATTTGAGTAATAAAATTATAAATACTGGGGTGAGAACAGCTGTAGGATCATGAAAGTTTTTTTCCATGCAAATGAGCCAAAAATTATGACTTTATTTTGAACACTAATGGATAAGAGCATGTGCCCTAGAATCCAACAAGGCAAGGAACTAGCTGACATCCAAGTATGTAAAGTTCTCAGAGGCTGACAGACCATGGTTCGATGGAGTATTGCATTATGTCTAACAGCACCTCTATTTCCCACTGAGATGACTTTCCACTCACATTTGCTCTTTGTTTCCTGGTTGAATTTTTTTTTTCTGTTTCATTAGTCCTCACACACTATTAATCTGGATTAGACTAAATTAACAGGATAAACATGTATCCACCTGCTAATCAGTACAAAGAAAAGCAGCTGCTGAAATATTGACCTTTATGAAGAAAACGTGTATGTTCCACAATAAAGCAGAAGTGTAAACATTGTCCTTTTTATTATTTTTTATTTTATTTTTTTTATTCCTGATTTTTTTTTTATTTCCTCTAAAACAATTAGTACTATGGGACTCATTATGTCAAATTAGCTTCTAACTGTATATCTTGGATTCGTAGCACCAGCTTTGGAGGTCTTCCTTACTTGGAGACTTTGACACTTGGACCATGGTGTCCTTGCAAAGGATTGCTGGACATTTCTTGCTTTGCCAAATCCCTGTTATTAAGATAGTTATCTTGGTTTCCCATTATTTGGCTGTATTCAGCATTTAGTTTTCCAAGCCCAGATTCGTCACATCTACCTTGGGCACCAAAGTGAAATGTCTGCATGAGGATTTTAGTCACCTGCGGTTCTTCCAGCAGTCAGGAGGGGAAAACAGACACCTGCAGAGGCTGTCTCGCTGATGCAAGGTTATTTGACTGAGGATGATTAAGAGACACAAATGTCAGCTCTGATGGAGGGAAGGCTTGTGGTATTAGATGATATGTGACAATGTTATCCAAGGAGAGGCACTTGTGCATTGATCCACCACCTGTGGCCCACAGGCAGTTCCATGAAGTTCTGAAACAACCTCTCCAGTGTGCAACTGCTTCTCCACGTGTTGCAGGTTGCTTGCTGCCATTTTTTCTCCTTTCCACCCTCAATTTGTCATATTTCTTGGCATTTATCATTACATTTTCCTCTTAATAACAAAGAGATTTTTATTTTTATATCTGTGAAACATAAAGAAAATGTGCTGTTTTCCATTTTTAATTTTCAAATGCTTTTCTTTTTCCTTTTTCCTTCTTTTTTAAATTAAACAGTAGCTTTTTTCATGAAAGAAAGAAAAGAAAGAAAGAAGGAAAGGAAAGAAAGAAAATAGAAAATTCTCTTCCTACTCAACTGCAACCTGCAGTTTGGAAAGTGGATCAAGTTCTGAGATTTTAAATTGAAATTTCTTAACCTTTTACCCTTCCCTCAACAAGACAACACTTACGTCACAGTCAGGGGGGATTCACCAGTTACCCCAGGAGTTACTGATGGCAGAAACACCCTGTCCCGTGCACCTTTGCTCGTTGAGTGTTTTTCCAGAGATGGCAAGGCTTTCCACTCCATCTTTTGGCAGGTGATGCATAACACCCAACCTTACAAGCAGGAGGGTGAAAGCCAAGTCTGGAGGATGCTGTCAGCATGGAGGGATGTGCTGCGATGGTCGGCACTGTGCCCGGCCCTGTGGACCCCAGGCAGGTGGCGACCAGCACATTTTCACCCCTGGCTCTTGACATGAGGATCAAGCTGCCTGTCCATTTCCGCCGTAGGCACTGATACTGGTCCCCATGGACTCCGTGTGGAGCCACGCTGGCTTCACCGAGGGAGATAGTGGTGACCTGATGTGTCCTCGGCTTGTCGCTCCCCATGCTGACAGTCCAGAGGAAAAGCAGCTGGCCCTGTGGCAGGAATCAGTTGCCTCTCAGGGATTATGAACATGCATGTGTTCACTGCACCTTGTTTTCACATACGGAAAAACACCTCAAATACACATATTGACGTTACAAGGGTGCCAAAAGGCTGAGTAGATGTCCTAGTGTTTCATGTATAAAGAAGAAAAAGCTAAGTCCATGCTTCTTTGCAATAGACATTGCTTCCTCATACCCCCTCTCCCCATTAGTTTATAAAAATATGCAGAGCATGCCACAGACACTCACATGCACACACATGACTTAATGCAGACAAGCTCTCGGTTTGCCTATGCAGCCAAACATGCACAGACACTTAAGAGACAGCCACAGCTTTGATCATCTCATATTTTAAATAGAGAAAAGCAGCATTAGTTTTATCCTGTTTCACAGATGAAATGAACTGAAGATCAGAGAGATTAAGGGTCAGGTTTGCAAAAGTGTCTCAGTAGCCATGGGTGAATGAAGCCAAAGTACCTGCTTTTGATAATCCTTCCCAACACCTCTTTGAACTGCTGGATTCCTAAACCAGCCTGATTTACTCAAGGTCACCAAGGTAGACCTTGGTGTTCTTTCAGAGACTCTTTCACCACTAGACTGATCTTCAACAAGCTTTAGCTCAGTTGTGTGACTATCTATAGGCAGTCCATATTAACATTATGATCAAATGATGAGCATCACCCAGCTTCAAAACATCCAGTTCGCCACAGAAGCACATGCAATATGGATGTTACACATTTACAACCATCCAACAACAACAAAGCATGCATTCACACAAGAAGCACCAAAGAAAGCTGCTTAAAGTCCTGCACTGATCCCTGCCAGGCTCGACTGCTGCTCATATTTTTATAGGAGGCTTCCTGCCTCTACACTGGGAGCACGACGGATCTTCCATGCTGGGTGACTCACTTCAAGTGTGAGTAGCCAAAGCTCCCCACCTCTCAATCCCTCATTTATCACATCCCTCCCCTCCTTGCTGTCTGCAACTGCACAGGCGTCATCGGTATAGATTGAGCTGAGGAGTCATAGCAATGCTCCACAGAAGACAGAAATGGTGAAATGAACAATATTTTTGCTTACGTTTCCTTCGTTCTGCATCTGATCTTGTATTTAACACCAGACTAGATGGTCATAACAAATTCTTCTGGCTCTAAAATTTGCTAATTTCATTGAATACATTATATGGAAAGTATTCGTTCTTCTTTGCCTATATAAATACATAGGTAGAGATAGATACATCCACATACATACGAAAGTATGCACATCCACAGCCTGCACAAACACATATGCATTTTATAACCCTTCACCCAGATATCTATAAATCTATTAACTCTCCTGTTCACGTTTTCCCTGGAGTTAAACTCCAGATTATTAATGATAAAATATGAACTAATGCTCCTAACCTCCCTGTCTAGAAAGGGTGGAATTTCATTCCAGTTAGAGTTAGACCACTAGAAGTAAAACTTTAAACCTAGACTAGTTTTCTGGGCTTCTTTATAGACAATAAAAAGAGACAGACACATCCAGATGGCAGTCTGGCTATCTCTTTTATTATTTATCGTCTAGATGTACCTGCCAAGTGAGAAGTGGGGCTGTTAGAGAGGGAGCTGACATGAACTGGGAATGGCTGGGGTGGAATTCAAATGTTGATTCAGACCTCTAACACCAGCTGTCTTCAGTGCTGGTGTGTTCATGTGAACCAGGTGTGCGAGTTCCCACTGTCATCACTGGAGACCTACTCGGTGCAATCAACTGGATCCTGTAGAGTAGTATAGATCACCCTAAAGCCGACATCTAGCAGCTGGTGAACTACATTTTGTCCTCAGATTCCATCAAAAAAATTGACAGCAGGCAAGATGTTTTTCTCCAAATGCACATGCCTACATCTACTCTGGAGACTATGAGGTATCAAGACATCTGCACAAGGCTCATAAACATGACACAGGTGCTCTGGGAGACCTACATATTTCTGAAAGGGAGTTGGAGGACACACAGGGAGGGTACACACTAAGCCCTTTCCATGTGAAACATCTAGTAGTGAAGCAGCCTCAGGTCACCGAGGGCTGTGAGTGAAGGAGTTAGATAAACAGCTTGTACAGAAATGGTGGGTTTATCTTGGATCCTGAGCATCATGCCACGTGCTCAGCCTTTGCTGCCCCTCTGGAAAAGCACGGATCTGATATAATGCTCCATGTAGAAACTGCAGATAGCTCAGGGGCATCTCAAATGGCATGAAAACACAACATTGCTGTGTGGTTTCACACTGATAGTGAGCTAAGCTCCACCACACTGCTCTGTCACTCTCCCTTTTCAACAAAACAGGGAGAAAATACAATTACTAATTACTGTCATGGGCAAAACGGATTCGACATATGTGAGATTAATATTTATATCCTGCTAATAACAGACTTCAGCAGCGAGAACAAAAGCAAACTAAACACACCTTCTCTCCCCATCCACCCTCTTCTATCTCCTCCCTCCAAGCGGCACAGGGAATGAGGTCTGTGGTCAGTCCATAATGCTTTGTCTCTGCCCCTCCTTCCTTCATCTGCCCCTGCTCCAAGTGGGGTTCCTCCAACAGGATGCTGTCCTTCCCGAACTGAGCCTGCAGGGGCTGCCCACAGGCAACTGCTCGCACACGGCTCTGTCCCACAGGGTCCATCCCCCAGGAGCAAACTGCTCCAGCACGGGTCCCCCACGGGCGGCAGCTCCCCCCAGCCCTCCTGCTCCTGTGTGGGCTCCTCTCCACGGGCTGCAGCTCCGGCCCGGGGCCTGCTCCTGCGGGGGCTCTCCATGGGCCGCAGCCTCCTCCAGGCCACATCCACCTGCTCCACCGGGGGCTCCTCCACGGGCTGCAGCATGGAGATCTGCTCCATGTGGGACCCATGGGCTGCAGGGGGACAGCCTGCTCCACCAGGGGCCTCTCCCTTCACAGGCCGCAGGGGAATTTGTTCTGTGTGCCTGGAGCACCTCCTGCCCTCCTGCTGCACTCACCTCGGGGGCTGCAGGGCTGCTTCTCTCACATTTCTCAATCCGTTCTCCCAGCTGCTGTTGTACAGCAGGTTTTTTTCCGTTTCTTAACTCTGCTCTCCCAGAGGCCCAACCAGTCTCACTCATGGCTCGGCTCTGGCCAGCAGCAGATCCCTTTTGGAGCAGCTGGAGCTGGCTCTGCTCTGACATGGGGCAGCTGCTGGGCTCTCCTCACAGAGGCCACCCCTGCAGCCCCTCTGCTACCAAACCCTTGCCACGTAAACCTAATACAAACATCCTTAGCAGTACATGTCTGAGCATGAGGGCAATCTTTATGCTGACCTTATTCAGGCTGATAATCCTTAAAGCTTAAAATGAATCTTATTTAAAAGCATTCTTCTGTCTAGTTGGATGATGCCAAGAACAAACCAAAAGGAAAATTCTCTGGAACAGTTCAATTGAAAGAGCTTTCTGAATGTCTCTTTCTTAAACCATTTTCTGAGTACTGTTGGAGGTTTTCTCTTCATTAAGCCGATAAGCATCAATTCCACTTTACCAGCAGGGAAATTGAGTATGCCAGTGAATGAATTTGTTGCAAACATACAGAAAGTCTGTGGTGATTCAGAATGGACACAGGTTGGAAGAGACCTAAAAAGAGTATCTGGTCCATTGGGTGGAATGACAATCCTAGTTGTCAACTCCCCAGTCACAAAGTACAAACAGTATGGAGACTCCAATATTTCCTTCCCTAAGCAGAGGAATTCCACAGTCATTATGTCTTTGGTGCAGGAGCTGAGGTCATGGGTGTGATTCAGCGGCTATGAATTTTGCAGCACAGGGCAGGACTCTCAAAAGGTTAAACCAATGACTGGGCAGCAGTCTATAGCAATTGGAAAAGCACTCACTGCTCTGCCTGCCCGCTGGCAGCAAAAATCCACTGTAGGAGAACCGAGGCTGAGCAAAGACACGATGCAACAGGCGGGTGATGGAGTCGAGTGTGGATGTTTCAGCCAGAGCATGAAGTTCACCTGGGGGTCATTGGCGCCGTCAGCCGCTTGATCTAAAACCCACTGACCTCAATAAAAAGCTTTCCATTGCTTTCCATTGCTTTCCATTTGGAAGGTTTTGAATTAGTCCCTTGCTGCTAAAGTTTTGAAAGGATGAAAAAATTAGTAGTTCTCACCTGTGGCTTGCCGTATTTTTGTAACCTGTGAGCACTGAGATTAGCTGTGCATAGTGGCTTCTACTCTCAGTCCAGACAGCTTCATGCCCTGTAACATAAATTAATTTCTACAGTAAGATAAGTAAATATCAAGTATGTTTGTATACTATCCATATACTATAGTATATAGTATATCCATGTACTATACTTTGCAGAAAAAAAATATATAATAATAATAATCACATGAAACTATCTATGTCATTTGGATTAAATGACTGATGTGTTCAAAAGACAGCTCAAAACATCCATTATCTATTTACTTTTCATTTTAGGGATTTTCAGGCTTAATCCTCATCTGAACATGGTAACTGTACTGCTTATGAGCTCTTTCCTTTCAGAAATGATGGAAAGGTGTGTAAGTGTGAGTTAGAAGCAGGTTTTTAGTTGGACAAAACAGCACTTGATCCAAACATATTCTGAGCCATAGTTCTCTGAATTATGACCAAAGAAAGTGCTTTGGCTATTGGAGGCTAAAACAAGGATATGATCCGAGAAGAGTAAAATCTTTTGAATAATACTTACCATTTGACTTTTGATGGTAAAAAAATTTCATGTGATCAGTTCTTCACACCTTCAGGGTGAAAACAACTGAGAATTTTTAAAAACTTTTTACATGATTCATCTTGAAGATCATAAGGGATCTGTTAGTATGAAAAATGTCCGTCCTATGTATCCTCTGGTCCAGAAGCCTCCCTTGCAAAAGAAAAGTTTGACTTGAGGAGGTTCACAAATGTTCATGACAAGAATAAAGACAAGACTTCTTTAGCACACACGATTTTTCTTAACAGCATTGGCTCGCATTCTGCATAAACTATGCTGGCTTAAATTTGCAGTCATCTTCACCACAAATTAGGTTGGATCATATCGTATTAATGGTGGATAACGAGTTTAAAACGAGTCATGCAGGGATCCTTCCTTAAAAATAATGTCTAGTTGGAGGAACTAATTGAAATTGAACAGAAATTATCCCCTAATTTGTTACAACCTGGAGCAGAATATGTACCTGCATGGATTAGGAATAGATTCCTATGTTCTTCTACCCTGAGAAAACAAACTTTTCAGTAGGCTTGAAAATCACTGTTCTTCTAATATAGTCTCCATTGTCAATTCATTTTTTTTTTTACAGACTCTGAATCCAGTTTCTACATACTCAGGTTAGAAATGCTTTTCTCATTCCCAGAGAAAATTCTGAGAAAAAAAAAAAAATATATATATATATATTATTATCTTTTCTCTCCATATATATATATATATATATATATATTTCCACATGGAGACAACACTTGAGATCTTTTGGAGGTTTGTGATTTTCTTCTCAGGACGCTTGAGAGAGAATCACCAGAGTGGTTGTTTATTCTCCTGAGCGGTGAGAGAGACACAGCTTTAAAGTGTTCAGAAATCAATGAGTTCTCTGAGGCCGTCATTTAAAAATTGCACTGAAAAGTAGATTCCTTACTCTGAATACTTTTTTTTTTTTTTTTTTTTGATTTTGTTTGCTGCTTGGTTTTGGATTTTTTGTTTTGTTTTGGACAATACATTATTTTCCAGCGAGAAATGCGAGAAAATAAAATTAAAAAACAAAACAAAGCAAACAAACAAAACCACACATACACACACTACACACACACATGGAAAAAAATAAAAATAAAAATAAAAATAAAAATAAAAATAAAAATAAAAATAATAAAAATAAAAATAAAAATAGACACTTATAGATGCAATTGGATACCAACAAGGGAAACAGAATGAATGTCAGGTATCCTCTCTTTGGCAGTTATTCAACACATCAGAGTCAGATTCAAACATAGCATTGGTAAACCACTTTGGGAAAAGGCCAAAGATCCTGTGCTATGATTCATCTTTAGAATTGCTCAAATCCCTGACTTCAATCAGAGGAGTCAGTGACAGTCCAGCATGACACCTTCATTCACCTACTAGCTCCTATGACCTGGCTTCCAAAGTATTTCATGGTGACATGCCTGACAGTTATCTGGGGTGTCAACTGCCACCACACACACATACAAAACCCCACATTATTTCACAGAGGTAACGGTCTTGCAAATGATGAAAACAAAGAGCCAGTCTGACATAAAACTTTACGCCTGCTGAGCCTCCATGCTATGTAGTAATAATATTTACAAGGCACATGGACTCCATCGGCTGGACTGCTTCGCTCTGTTAGCCGCCACACTGACGTACATTCTGCACGGTTGGACGCATGACGTTACCCTACAACTCGGGTCTTTGATTTATAGCGTCTGGTAACGTCTCCCTAGTGCTGGAATTGAAATGTCTGTGATTTTTGGACATTGAAGGAACATTGGTTTTGCTTTGACCTGTAAATGAAGAGATGGCAATCAATCTTTAAATTTTTATTTATTTATTTATTTATTTTTATGAAAGCTCCTTCTCATCTGCTCCTTCTTTATATTTCTGGTATCTGCCACCCTCAGAGTTTTCCAGAAATAATTGATCCAAAACTTGAAGTTTTCAGACACTGAAAGTGAATTTAAGCACTCGCTAAGGTGGCTTAATCAAAGTCAAGAAGTTGTCCACCTGTGAATATCACCAAAGTACAGACACACTGAACAGAGAATTGGATTCACTTCATCAGGCTCTTGCTTTCTGAGGGTAGACTTGGGAACATGTATAGGCTAGAGTCAGTGAAGAAGATCATGCTTTTTAGAGAAAATGTCATCCAATCCTGAACTGGATAGTTAAGAGAGGGAGAATTTTGGGGTGCTTATCGTTTTCCATTAACCATGGGGTAACATGGTTTAGACTATACAGAAAACTTGGAGATATCTACTTTGAGACTTTTCCATCCAGGGCTTTGCATGCCACTTACTAACAATGTCCTGCAGAGTGAATAGAAGTTCTTTGGGATGACACATATGCATACACCTCAATACTTCTTTCTGACATGAGCCTTATTTATCAAGGAAAAGGATAGCTTCATAAAAGTATGAAATAACTCTACCCTTCAAGGTCTGTATGAAAAAGGAATAATAAATCCTTCATGAGCTGTCTCCTACTGACATTGGCCTCTAACTGTCAGACTTTCCTATTTGAAAATTTCAGAAATGCATAATATAGACACTGAATCTCAATGAGTGCATATAAAACCATCCTCCACTCTCTAACAAAAGACCTCAGAAGATCTCAACTTGTACAAAAAATCTCAGCTCTAGTTCCTATTTGTTAGCTCAAGTTAAAATTGTCCTATTTCTTATTTTCTCTGCTAGCTTCAGAAATTATTTCTCCCTTATATCATACGCTGTCTCTTTAACTTCCTCAGCTTAAAAAGTCACCTACATGTATATAAATCCTCCCATAGAAAAGCCTCCATTCACTTTCTTTGGCAGTTTTCTTATCTGACCCTGATGTCAAGTGATACTCAAAGAAAGTATACATGTATATATCCTAATAATAATAACTGGGAACTATTAGAATAATTGGGAATTATTATTAATAATATTATTATATACAGAAATTTAGTGATAGGATGGTGAAGTAGTATTTCCTAAGAGGGTTTCTCAAAGACTTAAAGTTACTGGTCAAAATTATTAATGATACTATTTATTTATTTATTTTCTGCAGCAGTGATTGACATCTTTTGTACTCAGACTTCTGAATGTAGAGCTATTCTCTGTTGAACAGTGTTTTGAATTCCTAGGAATAGGTCATTGAGATTTGCACATTGACAACTAATTGCATGATGGAAGATTTATTAAGCTCTATCCTTTAGAAGATCAAGTTCATATTCCTAGGTACTAGAAGATAACCTGTTCTACCCATCTGCTTATCCATCAGTATTATAGCCAATATTCAAGTCTAAAGGAATTCTTTTCAAATAATGTTTTTTTAAAACTCATTTGCCTCTCATTTCAAACTTATTTTCTTTATCAGTGGGGGAATTCTTTTCTTCCTTCATTATTGTCTTCTGTCTATGTCCTAGGTTTTTAGTTTGTCTGAGTTTGGGAGATGGGGGGTGTGCATTTTAGTTGTTTTTTTCCATAGTAATACACACATTATTTACTGCAATATGGCTTTATGGCACCCTAAGTGCACTGTAACAATGATGGGGAAAATAACTTACGAGGATGATAGTCCCAGTTATGACTGTTAAGAAATACTCAAGAAATGCTTTTATGAGCTTGGGCAGCCTGGGACATAGTGCTACAGCTTATCTGAAAGGCTGCTGTGATATGTCTTTTTTATTGCTGATATTTTGAAATACATCAAAAAATGAACGATAATTCCCAGTCTAGTGTTTCAGGACAAAACTCCATCCAGGAAAGAATTATGGTCCAATCTGAAGACCCATGCGAAGGCTCTCACAGGCTTCAGTGGACTTTCAAACTGTCCCCAAAAACTTTCCTCAATTTATTGAATATGGAGGCAGCAGTACTTAAAATAACGTGGACAGGAAGTCTCAGCATGGATTTTGTTAGGAATCTTTTTCCAAATTATCTAGGTCTTGAATAATTCTTCAGGCTCAGTTTGATGTAAGGCATGCTGGATAGTCATGGTACACAGATGTGGTATCTCCAAGCTCTGCTCTTCTTGCACTGAGTTTGAGGGACCAGTGAAAAATTGCAACCCATGAAAGTCAGTGGCTGATTAGCTCCCTTAGGTTTGGTCAAGAGTGCTTTTCAGGCAAGTGAATGGGAAGGAGATAGGGAGAGAAAAAAGGAGACAAAGAATGACAGCCAAAGGAAAGAGACAGGGTGTGCAACCTCATGTACGCTGCCTTCTGCTGATGGTGGATTTCAGCACATACATATCTTCAAAGCTTTCTGCTAAGTGTCTCATCAGAAATCCATTTACACTGAATTTCAAGTCCATCTCCAATGTATAACTACTAGATCTTCTCAACAGCACACTTCCAAATTTTTTTTTGGTGTTTTCTGAGTTTTCCATATACAACACAGATATATATTTACACAATATCTATGCCATGCCTACATAAGCTACTCTATTCTATAAAACTTTATATATGATGTTCACATTATCTATGTAAATTACACATTTTGCCAACCTCTTCCAAGAGAACTGCACCATTTTGTCTGAAACATCTCCTCCAGATCACTTTCTCCTCAGGAGAGAGGTCCGAGAAAGACATCTGCAATTGAATCTGGTGTGTGACATGGGAAAGGCTAGATGGCCTTCCAAAAAATGTAGTTACCAAGCCAAATTATAATATTCCTCACTGAGAAAGATGCTGTGAAACAAAGCTATTATACAGATGTTGAGCACTTTTAAGGGAAGAGCCAGGACATGTTACATAATGGTTGTCTTCGCAATTTTTTAACACCATCCAATTAAAACATATAAATACATCATAAACAACTGATAGCATCAAGAAAAAAGATGCCCGGGATCAGAGAAGCAAGTACATATTTTTCTTTTCAGCCCAAAGCTGCTGAAAAGTATGGGTTCCTTA
Organism: Anas platyrhynchos; assembly: GCF_047663525.1. Taxonomy (NCBI): domain Eukaryota; kingdom Metazoa; phylum Chordata; class Aves; order Anseriformes; family Anatidae; genus Anas; species Anas platyrhynchos. Next base: position 157,571,799 of record NC_092588.1, read on the forward strand.
CCTGCTACCCCTTGATATGTCCTTACTGAAGACAATAGGTCACCTTCTGTTTAGTGATAATTAGCAAAACAAAATTCTTTGCAATCAGCAGGGTCAGATCTGAAAACATTGACTACCATCTTTCTTGTAAGTTAACTGGGACATGATTTTCATCTGTTGAAAATTTTCACTGTCGGGCCTGTTGGTCTCAATTTGGATTCATGGGGCAATTCACTCTTGATTCATGAGTTTCTCTTGACTAGGTCTTCTCATAGAAGTCTTAATGGAGGCTGTGTCACCTGTAAATGCAAAGGAACCTTGTGAGATCTTCATCATACTGAAGGACCCAGATGCATAGTTCCTCAGTGGACGCAGATCAAGACAATGAAGCTACTTCAGTTTTCACCACATAAGGAACAGACTGCCCAGAGAGGATGTTTAATCTCATGTAAAACCTAACTGGGCACAGTCGTGAGCACCCTGATCTTGTCTGGCTATGTTCTGACCCAAGAATTCAGCTGGATGATCTCCATGGGTCCTTAGAAAAATTTGAAGGTTCTGTTCTCTGATTTGGTCAAGAGGCTTCTTCTAGATCTCTGATAGCCAGATAATTTCTGTGTGCTTCTGTGGCTTTGTGTGATACTGTGATGGGCACAATCACAGGTGCAGTGCTGGATGCCATTTCAGGTTTGTGGAGATCACCCTTCTTTTCCTGTGAATCATATTTGAACCAGCTAAGGGAAGTCCAAAGGCTAAACCTTTAACTGACATAAGCTGTTATGGCTTTAACAGAGCTTTGCTAGTTTGCAGCAGCTGAAGATATGGCCCTTGTCAACAGAACTTTTCAAAGAGATCTGGTACTTAGTGCTAGCCATTTGAAAGCAGAGAGTGTGCATTTCGAGTACTTTGGTTACAATGAAGAAATAGATTTTTTAATATATATTTTAAATGTGCTGGTAATTTCTTTACTTTTCTTAAAAAGTAAAAAAAAAAAAATAGTAAGTGGAAATCCATTTTGCTGTGTAACAGTAATACACTGTATATTATTACTATCCTGCTATTCCATGAGGAAAGTAATTGCCAATAAAAGGGATTATTAAGCAACATGCATTTTCAATTATGGCCTACAGTGCTGCTCCAAGCAAGTCTTGCCAAACATCTAGCTGATGGGACAGAGCTCACAGCAAGCTCTGGACATGCAGAGCAGGAGGGGCTAAAGGAAGGGATGTGGCCAAGCACAGGTTGAGGGCTCCTCCTGACCAGCCATGCAGGGAGCCAGGGGCTCGGAGGAGGCAAGGGGACAGGGGCTGGGGCTCCAACATCTCATGGTCAGGGGGAAGCAAGGGAAGGGAAGGAGGGATAAGACAGATCACTTCCGTGGAGCAAGGAGACAGACAGGGGCTGTCTGTGTTGTGTTACATCTCCTGACCCTGGCCAGAGGCCGTGCAATTAGAAGACACCCCTTCTTCAGGGCAGGCTGGAGCTATCTGTAAATAAACCAATGCATGCATGTGCATGCTCACAGTCGTTGTTTTTTTGTCTCTGATAGATATGAAATTACATTTTGCATACACTACGCACACATATTAGTATACTGCAGTGTATATTTATATATGCAGCACATGCTTATATATAAATGCAAACACGTTATATAGTATATATTAGATGTTTATACATGTGTGTCTCCTCGCTTCTCAATCTAGACACAGAACCTTTAATTATGTAAAAAGTTCAAGAAATCTGTAAAGTTAAAAAATATATATTTATATGATGCCAAGCATTCAATGAGCAAAACAGGAAAAGGGAGTACATGATAGGAGGTGGGAGAATAAGGAAGAGAGTGCAGTGCTTACAAATAGAGAGGCCATTGAAGATGTTGTCTCTGAGAAATTATCTGTTCTCCTAATACACCCACTTTCCAATTAAGCAAAAGTAAATCTTACTGTTTTTCCTCTAGGAATGGTGATCCATTCTTGTTGCTATCTGGGACAGGATTTGACAGCTTACATCAGGAATGGGCGTGAAGTTGCCCAGATGTGTCTGCTGAAGGAACCATTTTCCTGGTGATGACAGAAGTCTGGCAAGATGCCTGATAAAAATCTGATTTCTTTTTTTTTCTTTTCCCTTTTTCAAAATAATAAAAAAGGGGGGTGGGGGAGAAACTTGTATGCATCAACCACACATATATGAGAAAGACCCTTTTTATTTTTTCTTTCAGGTATAAATAATGAGATCTTCAGAAAAGACAGGAAATCTTAACACTGCCCTCCCCAGGGTCTTATCCATCAATCAAGTCTTTCCTTTGGCCCTATAATATTCAGTCTCTCTCTCTCTCTTCCTCAATTTGCTGTATCTTGTACAGGAACCCAAGGCCATGTTTAATATGTTTGTTTTTAACACTGACAACATAAAGGTCAACATTTAAGTTAGGTTACGTAATCAGATCAGTCCCCGGTGGCTAACCAAAGAGCAAAATAATTCCTATTTAATTGTCCTCTTCTCTCACCCCCATCCTTCCGAACAGTGAAGTCCTATTATTTTTTTCCTTCCCTCTGCCTTGGAATTACTTCAGGGCTGATCTCAGGTTTATATGTAACTAGAATCAAATTTTCAAAAACATTTAAACAAGACTTTCATCATAAAAGACTGAGACATTTGGGAAGGCAGAAGACTTAAAAACAAACAAAGAAACAAATAAACAAACTTTTTTTTTTTTAATATTGTTGCAATGCAAAAAAAAAAAAAAATGCAGAGGGATTCTCAGCAGGAATTTCACATATTGGCATAGTTTGTGTTTTTTATGCAGCAAATATCATGAGTATTGGCTTTCCATACGGAAATCCTCAGGGGTCTGGGGGATCAAAAAGTGACTGAAATCCCCCTATTTTTGTGAGAAAGAGATAGAATTACATACAATATCAGAGTTTAGCTTCATGTGCAATTAGAAATGTTTCTGATTTTGGAAATGTCAAGTTGAATTATTGCCATGCATTATGTAGAGACTAGAAGTGACAGGCTGGGTATTACCTTGGAGAAGAAAGACTTGGGGTAATGGTGAGTTCCAGGTTGAACTTGAAGTAGGAATAAATGGGAGTGCCACCTATTGTAGGTAAGACTTACCATATAATAATGTAGCACATTGGAAAGTGCATGCCCAGTCAAACAAAAGAAGCAATTATTCTCTACTCATTGTTGTTGAAGCTGAATCTGGAATATTGCACTCAGTTTTGTGTCCACCTTGAAGTTCTGTACCATATTTCTGCATTAAGTCCTTGTTTTGGGATTAAGGTGTTGCACAGTTTTAGGAAAGACATCCAATAGCAAGTGACATATCCCTATTGATTGTAGAAATGTGTAATATAGCATCATACCCTGAGTGGATATCTGCAAGAAACAAGCTCTCTGCTTTCCATACTTTGCATACACTTTTTCTGAAGTTGTTTATTACTGTCCACTGATGGAAGCAGGACAGTGGGCTACACAGAATAATTATTCCCATCCTTACACTTTTAAGTGTTTTGGTTTATTGAGAAGGAATAGAGGAAAGGACTGGAAAGCTCACAAGCTGGGATTTATACCTCAGTCTGTGCTGAGTGGTATAAATTAAGTCATTTCCATGAAGTACCCAAATCTCATCATCTTTAAAATCAAGAGAGTAATAGAAACATTTCCTTAGTAAAGAAAATCAAGTATGTAAAGAAGTGTGGGTCTGAAATTCAGCACATTGTAGCTATTGGCACCTTTGTGTGAATGTCTGCAAGTAGTTCTCCAGTTCTCCAGACTGCTAATATTGAAATTATATCAAAGAATTGAATGCATATAACAAAAGTTACTCAATTTTATTATCTTCTTAAATGAAATTCAAATGAGAAGACGTGAGAACTGTTGAGGAATAAAAGTCCCTGCAGATGGGGTGTGCCCCCTTCAGCTGTGAGGCATGTAAGACTGGATTTCATCCATTATTCTCCACTATGGAACATGCAGCATTATCATAAATAGTGGGGAAACATTTGTTGACTAGCAATAAATTGAACACAAAGAGGTGCATTCAGCAGCCCGTTACAGTAATACTGTAATAGGACTGGAGGATACAGGGAAGGATGAAGGATTAAGCATTCTGAGAGAGAAACATAAAACAATATGAAACACATAGAATAACAATGCAAGGAAAAAAAAAATCAGACCATGCACAGAATAATTCAAAGCAAATGTGAAGCCATTCTCTTCAGCGAGACAACCACAGTAGGTCACACGAGTGCTTGTACTTTTTGTTTTTTGTTTCTTTTTTCTTTTTAATACACAACATTAAGCCAGTGGTCCTGGACAGTATTAATCGGAAATATCTCTTGCATGACTGTGCTTGCCAACTGGCTGTTTTGTATTTATTTTGTAATTATTCTGATTATTTGATATATGCATTCTGTGCTTTCCCCCCCTCCTCCCCCCGCCCCAGGAAAATAGAAGCATCAGCTCCCCATACGTTTCTCATATTTGCGATCAAATGCATTCATGGAAAATATGGTTTGCTGAATCGCTGTGGGCAGGACTCATACATACTTTTCTAATGCCGGATGTTTGGAGAAAGGTTTTAAATATACACTCAAGCCTCCACGTTTTTGTGAATAAACCATACCCTGGCTGCAGAGACACCTGACTGGCCCTTAGCAGGCCAGCTCAGCTTTGGCGAGTCCTGTTAGCTCAGGTTATAGATCAACAGGCTCTGTAACCCGCTGCAAGTTGGTATTTTACCGCAGAAAGAAGCAATTCTGTCTCACCCCACCAACGGCAGTTCCCGCTGCCTTGTGCCAGTCCAAACATTTATGTATCTGTGAGGTGGAATGAGAGAAGAGGCTGAAACTAACCCCAAATAAAAAAACAGTGTTGACCCAGCCTGGCTCCCTGATCTGGCCTGGGGTACTGCCACACAAGTATTTGCATTGGATTTGGCTCACAATTTTAAAAGATACAGGAAACTATGGCCAAGACTGCTCTGGGCATGCATTGTCTTACCTGAAGCTATTCCTGAGCTGACAGAACCACAAAAACCTATGGATATTAGCGCAAGGACACCTAATTTAAATACGGACAAATTAATTTATGTCCAATCTTCTTGGGCATTATCCATGCCAGCCAATTTCAATGTTATCCCTGATAATGCGGAGCTGGCTCCAGCTTTGTGGCAGCTTTAGTGAAAAATCTGCACCTAAGGCATTATAATTGTGGGTTCTCTTCAGTTAGGCTCAAAGAAAACCACTTTCAAAGGGGAACATTTTTATTTATGTTCTCCTTTTTTTCTTATTTTTAAAATTCATTTTAGTAATAGCAATGACACTTCTGCATTGACTTAATATTCCTTTCCTCTGTATTGGTGGTAGGAGAACAAAAACAATGCACAGACTATTTCTCAGTCTTTTTCACTCTTTGACTATTGTTCAATATATTTTTTCAAACTGGTTATGGTAAATCCAGAACTGCTTATGGTAGGGACCATGGTCTTTTGGTCTTCCTTTTTTTTATTATTTTTATTTTTTTCTACATCTCTTCATCTTTTTAATTATCTATTTCTCAGCCATCTTCAAGGTACATGGCATAAAAATGACTAGCTCAGTCTTAAGATATTCAAGACCCAGTTCTGATATAAATAGAAAGAAGACTGTGATAAGAATCAACTAATGGAGGCAAACTGATCATTTCATGACATGCAGCATCATTTCAAGCTTCGAGGTATTTTCTTTTTATTTGCTTGCACTCAAAGCTGGCAAAGAATCCTTTTTTTTTTTTTCTTTTTTTTTTTTTTCTTACTGGGACGACATGGAAACTGATTTAAAATACATCAGTATAAGCTCACTTTCTCCTTGTTATCAAGTGAGAGGAGAAAAAAAAATGCTTTTCATATCATGCTATATCAAAAGTAGCCCAGAATCAAACGTAAGGAATTTAATTATTTCACTTTGAACTTGGTGGCTTCAGAAAATACAAGACAGAAAGGTTATAAAGCATGGCAACATCATGAAAAGGCAGAAATATAAACCTCAGTTAATAGGCATAAAGAAGGAAAACACAGAAGCAGAAAGAGAAGGATGACAAACCAAGAGAATCCAAACATAACTTGGACATTTTCTCTATTTTTTTTTTCCTTCTCTCTCTCTTTGTGGATCTGTTTGTTGCCTCACTGGATATTTCCAATGATATTCAGCCTACTGAGCAAGTATGTTTTGGGATTTACTTCAAAGCAAATTGAGCACTACATAGGAAAGAAAAGAGGACGTTCAGATATGATGCCTCCAGCTAGGGCTCGAGTCCACAGAATCAGGTCAGAAGCTGTTCCAGCTGAAAACTCCCCTTCTTGCCTTTCCTGCATGCTTCCTACTTCCCTCATTCCTTTTGTTGATACCAGTTACAGGTTATTTTGATATCTTTCTACATCACAGCACAGGACAGGGTCATACAGTGCCATCCCTTCCTTGTCATCTGTCTCCTCCTCCCTCAACTTCAGACCACTGTGGTCTTCTTGGCACTGTTGTGTGAAAACCAACAACAACACAGAGTGCTTTGATGCTCTTTCAGCCATGACTGTGATGTTTCCAAAATGAAAGAAGCAACAAAGAAAGGGAATGAAACCAGGAGACAGGCAGAATTGTAATTCTTGTAATGGCTTGCTTGTATTTTCTTTTGTTGGAAAGGAGAATTGACTGAAACAGAGAAGAAGAAGCCCAAAGAAAAAACAGAAACAATAAACAGTAAAATGTTCATAGTAGGTCATCCATAACCAAGCTTTCCTGGAGCATACACAAACACATGTACACACCCTCACTGCCTTCTTGAGCAAAAACCCAATGAGAACATGAAGCCATGTGTTTCCTCTCTTGCTAAAGCAAGAGCTTATTTACATTTTTCTATATGAAAATTTATATATGTATATATTTATTTACATGTCCTTTGCATGTATTTTCCACCTGGCTAAAGGTCATAGCATTTTTAACCTCTTTGAAGGAGGTAAGTCCCAGCCAGGATACAACCACATGACAAATAATGATTCTTTCTAAGAATGATCTTTAGAGAAAGGTAAATAAAACAAGCTGGACATCAAAAAGAGTGGATATTTTTTAAAACAAGTAAAACATACAGTATTAGTAAAAAGTTTTAGCTAAGAGAAAACTACAGCTCCCTGATTATTTTTGCACACGTATTGCAAGAATTGGAAAATTTGAAGCACTTGATTGTGAGAAAGCTTAAACTTTCAAATTTCTTTCTTAGATATTTGTCATTTTTGTAAGGTATTCAGCCAAGATCATGTCTCAAAAGGCTCAGAGAAATTATGTTTAAAAACCATCCCATTTATTTTTTTCCCACCATTTGCAATTGCAATGTCTATACAAGCACTCAGATGTCAAAATGCCTTAGTTGAGATCACCTTAGAGTTTCAATATGATTGTTTCCTTATTTTTATTATTTACCTCTGCTTATCCCTCTCCCTTTTCTGTGCATGTATATGTGTATAGACAGATTGCATTGATTTAAAATACTTTCTTTAGTACTCCATTTTCAAGAGCTGTCTTATGCCCTTCACTCTCCAGGCAACTTTCTAATTGTTCATGAGAATTTAAAAAAAAAGAAAAAAAAAAAAATTTCTAACTTTGACAAGGCAACTGTCTGTGGGTACACAGGATTTCTCTAGCTTTTTTTTTTTTTTTTTTTTTTTTTTTTTTTTTTTTTAATTGAAGTAAAATATGATTTCTTACTTTCTTGATTCACTGTCTTGGGAAGTCCTGGTGCCAGCCATGGTGTGAGAAGGGATGGGGACACCATATCACCTTTTATGTCCATGAGTATTAGAAAGCTCATTTAGCATCATCTTGTGTACTTCCTGGTGCTATGCAGTAGCAGCCACAAACAGAACCTCACATGTTCAGTTACAACAGGCATCTCGGAGCCAGGACACCTGGCTGAGCTTACCTGGATTTGTGGGAGCCTGGAAAACCAAGCTGGAGATTTCATGGGAATAAAATCTCATTGAATTTAGAGTAGCAACTTCTCTCAGTTAAAAGAAGATTATTGACAAGACTGTTCTGAATTGACATCAACATTTCTTTCTGCATTTAGTCTGCCTCCAAGTAAGAACATTTTAGAACACTTCACCAAGATACAATGTCCTCACAAAAATTTAAAATTACTAAATAAATCATAATTTTGTAGGTCAGAAATAAGGTTGCTGGTGATATGTGATTTTTTCCCTGAAGCTTTTTTATTTCATTTTATTTTAATTTATTGACTTAATAAAACCAGGTAAAAATATATGTATATATGTATACACATAGTCATACACTAAGACACTCAAAGAGGGGTCATTTAAAATTCTTGATTATTGCAAAGGGTCAATATTTTTAACTTCAACAGCTGAAAATGTAGGTCACTCAAATCATCATAATCCTAAAGGAATAGTGTTTTCTACAATTCTTTCTCTTCCAGTCATAAAAAATGAATTAAATATGTTGCAAAATGAGAAAATATCACTTGGAAGGCTGAGGCATTATGAACATTCATGTGGGTGTATTCCCACTCCTCCAACATGAGTGACTATAAAATTAATCTCCTTAATATCTTTCTCTAGTCGATGATGAATTATAAGATCCTGAGGGGGAATTCAGACACTAAGCTAATTTCCCATCCTTTTCTACTACATGATGTGGATGAACCTGACCCTTTCATTATAGCAAGAAGCTATGGAGACTGGTTACCTATTTAAATTCTTACAGCTTAGTAGTATTAATTATTCTTTCATCACTTGCCTACCTAGGTTTCAAAATTGCCATCATTACCTTTTGGAAACTTTTGAACTTTTTGACACATCCTTGATTTGCTTTTTTATTACTACTGTGTTTCAAAGTTTGATTTATGTTCTGGTAAATTCACTGTAAATGGGATGGGGGGGTCTATAAAGAGACATTTTCCCAGCTCTTCCCCACATTCTCTCACATGTTTTATCACGGGTTAACTCGTATAAGCTAACTTTGCAAACATTTTTCAATACCCTCTGCTATTGCTGCTGCATTCAATTCTTCATTGACTGAAGCATGTGAAAAAATGGTTGTGAATTTATTTCAGGTATAAATATGATATAAAGAAAATCCCATTGTCTGTATGGGTAAATCTCCTGGGTATTTCTTGGTATCTCAAGGTATAGCTTCTCTTGTCCACCAAGCACAGTGGAGCCCTGATTATATTGATGTAGCAGAAGTAGCCCTGGGTGTGTAATCCACCAACCTGAGAAGTCACAGCCTCTCCATTCATGGTTTGCAATAACATATGCTTCCTCATACTCTTCATAGAATGAATTTCCCAAATTAGATGTGGTCAGTCTGTCCACAAATGCATGCCCATGACTTTGGCCTGAAACATTCCCTGCAAAAAAAATATGACCATTGAATTTGCAAGCTCCTTCTTTGACCTCTGGAACAGTTTATCATGGCAAGGCAATTTGCTCTGCTGAGGATGTTGCTATTTAAAACCATTCTGAGCTAAAAGAAGTCAAGGGAAACCATGGAAGGAGGCTTGTGAGTAGATGTTGTAGCCTGTTTCCACGACACGTGAAGTGTGTGGCATGCGATATAAATACCATGACCTGGTACCACACTGACAATTGCACTTCTGGAGCAGTGGAAATAGTAGCTCAAATCAACATTGTAAGTGGAGATTAGGGGACTGTGACAATTTCCCTTGGCTAACTCCTTACCCTGAGCTTTTCAGCAGACCTGGTGGGTTTTAAATATACGTTATGGTTCCCATGACCTGCAGATAACCCAAAAGGAGGCGTCAGCATGTCAGGGCACAGATAGAGGAATATTGGATTTTCTAAGCAAGGACACTGAAAAGATCTGTGGGGCAGTGCAGGGAACCAGTCTTTCATCCTAACCCTTAATGCTCCCTAAAACAGAAGAACACTGAAAAGTGAGTCAGTGCTGCTGGCCTCTTCTTGAAGACAGAGAGGGTTTATATCAACAGCATAAAAATGTATTTTAATTACCCATAACAGAGAAGAGGTGCATATTGCTTGTGGCTTCACTTTCCACATAACATATCAGAAAGCCCTTGAACTGTTCCAGAAGAGAAGCTTAAACAACGCCACTATAATTTGAGAGCTGTGATTTGAGGACTCTGTAGACAGGCTGAGAACTGCTTATGCTTTACCTGTCTGTGAAGAAGCTAATGATCCTTCAGGATACCAGCGTCTGCACATGCAGCTGGTATCATAGTCTTCTCTGGAGATATTTAAGGCCTGTCTGGACGCCTACCTGGGCAGCCTGCTCTAAGGACCCTGCTTTGGCAGGGGGGTTGGACCCGATGATCTTTCGATGTCCTTTCCAACCCCTTCAATTCTGTGATTCTGTGATCATTCCTTTGTGGGCCACTGTCTACAGCAACTGAAATGCTGAGCCCTTGCTAACACCAGGAGACATTTCCTTTCAGATTAGACCTTTGATTTAATGTCCAAAAGTAAAAGCTTGCATGTTCCAATGTTTTTTGCTAAGCAGGGTGGTGACAGAGCTACAGATGTGAAAACTGAGTCTACTGTTTATGACATTTGTGAAATTTGAGGTTTCTGCTAAGGCTGTGGTTTCTGTTTTGTCTTAGAGCCTAAAAATAAGGTCACAATCAGAATTGTTTTCTAATTTTCCTGCAGAAATCTAGACTTCTCTCACATAAATTTATCTCAAGATCAAATTCCCTCAGTACCTTTATGCAATAAAGCCTTCTTCAGCTGAACTGGTCAACCAAGGTACTCTATGCGTAATCAAGGGAAATGGAAACACTTGAGGAACTCACTTCATCTGAAGTACCTAGGGCTTGATTCAGTTGGCTCAGCATAGGCAGATGGTTCTCTTTCAGGTAGAGTAGTGCACCCCATGAGGTCTCAAGATGCTGCTTCAGAAGGTGTGTGTATCCTCTATAGTTTCCATGTGACAACCTGTGATATAACTATAGAAATGTCTCAGCAGTCACAAGAGAATAACTCATGTAGTGTATCACCTTTAGGGTGGGACGAATTCATGCCCAGACAACAACAACAACAAAAAAGTGGGAATCAGTTGCCCATAAAAATAATCTAGTAACCTTTGAAATGCCCCAGTGTGTTGAAGACATCTGCAAAGAAATGATGGATATAACATAGGACAAAGAAAACAGCATAGATCTCGAAAACCAGGTGAATCATAGGTGAGATAACCAGGCTGTCTCAAAAGCTAAGGGTTAACCACCCTTAAAGGAATTTAGTTAGATCTGGTATTTCTATTTGTTATGTCTCTTTTTTTTTTTCTTTTCTTTTTTTTTCTTTTTTTTTTTCTGATGAAGATGGAGTCAAAGACACTAAAATTCAAGTTTCTTCAAGAATGACACAGAGCATGGAGGGAGGTTATAAGTAAAATGATTCATGAAAAGTAATATTTTCAAGGCACAGCTGGACCTTACTCCCATTGACTGCAGTGAAAAGGAAGGGCTGTGTATATCTCAAGACTAACACCTAAAGGGAAGGAATTTTGCTTGCACCTCCCAAGTGTCTTGCCTGGAGCTGGGATTGGCCATGCTCAAGCAATGTTCTTATTCCTTTGGCAAAAAATTCCCCCCACCTGCATTTGTTTTAAACTCTGCTTCATTTTGCCTTATTACCAGCTTAATAAAAATAATATTAATGTCTTCATTTCATTCTGTAAGGTTTGGGATTATTAGACTGGCAGCCAACCAAGGTTTTTGCTCTAAATTACAATGCAAAAGTTATGTGCAAATGATATCTTGCTCCTTGGGTTACAAGTGAAAGGAGTTTTCAAAGGCATGCAAGGGAAATAAGTGTTTTTTAAATAAAAGAGTTAACTAAAGTGCTACATTTTGGTGAACCAGAACTGACCCAAAGAACAAAGCTTTTTTGATTTTTTTTTATGTATTTTTTTTCCACTGATTAGGAGATGGAAAATACTCTGCTATCACAACATACATGTACATACCAATGTGAGTCCAGTGGTTGTGGTGACTCTTGTGTTTTTTTGTACAGGTTCCTACATCTAGTATCTTATTTCCTGAGCTCCCGGCAAGTCATGTGATTGTGTGACAGCCTTGAGACTGATGTATTTTTCTTTGTTTGTTTGTTTTGTGGTATTTTTTTTTTCTTTGTGCATTTTATTTATTTATTTATTTTTAACCAAAGATTGTATTTCTTCCTTGCAGGAGTAAAGAAACACTTGAAAAAGTGGTTTCCTAAAGGCTTGAAAATCAAAAAGTCAAATAAATGGATGTTATTTTTACTAGTGATTTTATAACTCTTCTATTTATCTTTAGAGTTTTGGCCATTGGACTCATTTTGAAAAGCAGGGGAACTCAAAACAAGGTCAGTGTTAACTAAGTACTCAAGTTCAGGTACACAGACAGGTGTATCTGAGCTCCCACACTTCCAAATGATGGCAGAATGCAATTCTCTCTCCAAGATGGTCATACTTAAGCAAATAAAAGTCCTCTACCTATGTGTATAAATTAATATGTTCAAGTTTCTGTGGTTTTGATGAATGGTTAGGTGAAAGGTTGTGTTTGTACTTAGCTCTCTAGATCAAGAGGTTTCTCAGAGAGCTGGATTCTTATGGTTACAAACCTAAGAACTTTCAGAATAAACAGGGGGGCAGCTAATAAGTGCTGCAGACTAAACCATAAGTGCCATATAGAACCTATATTTTCCTTAAATTCCATTTCCAATAATATGGCACTTCCCATAAATGTCAGTGAAGATGTCAGTGAAGTCTTTTTTTTTCTTATTTTTTTCTTTTCTTTTTTTTTTCTTTTTTTTTTCTTTTTTTTTTTAGTAAGAAAAATGTTTTCTATAGAGCAACTCCACTTTCATGAATGTGATGTGGAGAGTCATTTCCAGGAGAAATTCAAATGCTGTCTGGACACAGTCCTGCGTAATGTGTCCTAAGGGACTCTGCTTGAGCAGGGAGATTGATTTCCAGAGGTTCTCTCCAACCTCAACCATTCTGTGATTCTGTGATTCTGTGCAATGAGCTGCACCAGTACAAGAATTCAGGACTTCTGGACATCTTTGATGCTTCTTTCTGTATGATTTAAATCAAGATACTTAATGCACACTCCAGAAGTAGTTTTCATAGTGTAGCTCTTTGATTTTCTTAGCATGAAAAGCTATGGAACAGGCCCTGTGAGCCCACAGTGAAGGAATCTCCATAAACGTGAATAAACATAATCTCATTAATCACATTAATTGAAACTAGACCTATAAGGGCAGGAAACAAATACCTTATCCAGGTGACACAGGGATACAGGTAAAGAGACAGAAATGCCTGCACACTGCATCAACCACCTTATACTCCTGAGTTCAGCTGAGCAAATGCTTTTGGATCAAGTCACCATCCCTGTCTCCCCCACCTCCACCCACCCCCTGCAAAAAATAAAAAAATAAAAACTTCACTAGTAACTGGTCATATCAAAGCATTCTGCATTTTTTGCTGTCAATGTTCTGTCTGGTGAGGTTTCTGACCTCTGAATTTCACGCTTTCATTTCCAGTACTAATGACCCTGACTTGACCAACTGGATTCTTGCTCTAATAATAACTGGGTTAGTGACACTTGAATTATCAAGAAAAATTGTGCCATTTCCGTTGACTCTTGCACTTAGTTTAGTAACGTGGACCTATGAGCAATGAACTCTCTCCATGCATATTGTGAGCATGTTACGGGTCTATGTGCTGACATATCAGGCAGACGAGTTATATGTGCTGCCTTATGCTGGGCTGTGTTAGTGTTTGCTTTCAGATTTGGGTAGCACTGTCTGTCAAAAAGGGTGCTTTGCTTCTCTTTGCTTCAACATCATGTTTTAGCGTCTTCTTTAAAATCACAGGCTGAAAAGTATTGGGCCTTGATACTTCAGAAAGGCTCAAGGTCTGTCCATGGCTTGTTTAAATTACTGGTAACTTGTGTTACTGATTTGAGAGAGGGCAAATTTGGGGCATTGAAAACTAAATCTATTAATCTTCCCACAGTCACCTCCTGAAGAAAGTTATAGGAGCAGACTAAAGAGGCTATAAAAGCTCTTGAAAGAACCTCAAGCATAAATCCATTGAAGTGTAAAAGCTGCAATTCATTGAATGAGAACCAGAGCAGGCCCTTCATCCTCAGAAGGTGGTTGTCTCAAGAAGCCTTCTGAAGTGGTCAGGTCCCTCTGAGGAGTTGATTAGTGCCTTTTCTACCTTCTGTTTGCAATGAACATGTATGTTCCTTGGCTGCTGCTCTCTCATTACCAATTTGGGGTTAAGGAAAATGAAGAGAAAAAAATAAATAAAAAATCCTTTGATTCAATTTCCTTTTTTAAAGACTTTCTTAAACATCATTATTTGTTGTTTATTTTCCTAGGATTGGAAGGGGCAATTGTGGTCACACATCCAACTGCAGACGTAACTCATACCAGAGAATCCCTGCTTGCGATTACTGGATCCTACTCAAATGCCTGCAACCCAGACTGGAGAAAATCTTTTATAGTTTCTGTCTCTCTTGATCCTTCTGAAAAACTGTGATCTTATCTGATTACAGCTTCTGGCTTCAATTGTGCTATCACTTAAGATCACTGGATCTTAAGATCATTTGCAAACAACCGGTTTTGCAAGATTTGCAGTGCTTTCTACTCAGGACTGAACCACAAATCTTCCAAGAACTTTATCCTGATAGTTCCTCAAGTCAATTCTCACCTGAGCAAGCCCTGTGACTGAGGCAAAATGGTCATCTTAGACTCTTTTAGAAATATCCATAAAGTAGGGACTAGATGGACATGCTTTAACCACCATAGGTTGTTCAATGTGGTGAGCTTGACCTTATTAACTAACTCATTGGCTTTCCCAACATCAGCTCTGTGGGACTGAGGAAGAGTACTCCATGTTCTAGATGACACTTATTTGAGAGACTTAAGTGAGCTTAAGAAATAATGTGCACAAAGTAAAATGTTACCTCAATGGGGTTTGGAAATGGATTTTCTAACTGTAGGCAGTCATGTCCAATCAAAATTTTGCTTAATTTGGTTTTAGTATCTACCATTCACTGTAAATTTTAATGCAGGTAACAAAAATAAAAACAAATATACAAAAACAATAAAAGCTTTGGTCCTAAAATCCTGTATTTAGTCTAACTAGCTATCAGACATGCATTATATATCTGTGTAATCCACAGGCAGTTTATTTAAGTTGATTTAAATTTTCTAATAAATCAGATACAAACATACATCTCTTTGGTCTGTCTGTGCATATTAATGTTCATACTTACCTAGGATGTTCTTGGTCTCTCAGAATTCATCCAAAGGAAATAAATGCATATGCAAATTGGGCTATACAAATGATCATATCACTGCAGTTACCTATGCTATAGAATAATAATAAGCAATTAACCCCTTCTTCTTTACCCCAATTCCATCCACAATTTCCTTCATTCATATTAATTTTAGTTGAAGAGCATAAAAAAGATCATTAAATTCAGCAGGATACTAGGAAAGGTGCTTTTCTTGTTGAAAACAGAAGCCTTGAGTCTAAGGATAGATAGCACTGCAGATAGAAATGCTCCTCAAATCCAGTATCTAGTGGTTGAACCACGGACTCTGGAACAATCTCATAAAGAACAATCTCATAGAGGACAACTAGAAGCAGAGGGTGGGATTTAAATATAGACCTGCATAAATTCAGGTTTCAGAGGCGACTGTACATGAACTTGACACCTGAGTTCCCACTATAGTCAGCAGGGATTTAGGATGGCATTCAACTGCCATGTGAGACACTGTTGGGTACATCTTGGATGGTGAGTTATCTCAAATCATAGGTTCATCCTTGTTGGAGACCACCTTGGGGGCATCTAGTCCAAACTCCTGTTCCAAATAGTGTCAACACTGAGTTCAGAGCCAGTACCTCAGGTCTATGTCCAGTCAGGTCTTCAAAACATCCAGGAATGGAGATTTCAAAGCCTTTATAATCAACCAATTTCAGTTCTAAATTACCCTTATGCCTTATGCTGGATTTTTTTTTTTTTTTTTTTTTTTTGAGGGTGAAGGGCAGGTGCTGGTGGTGGTTTTTAATTTCCTCAGTAGTGAGTCTGACATTACATTATGTATTCATCAGCCTTCCCTTAGGCATGAGCATGCAGGAAGACTTGCAACTATGTGAACATGCTGAACACTTTCTTGATCCAGGAATATCTTCTTCTCATCTTCACCTTCATGGGTGATGAATCTTTTCCACCCACTGGTCCATAGACGTATGGAAGGATTCAGGCTTGGCCTGTGGTCTGATAGACTCCTCAGGGTTTAGTAGGGCATTTGTGTTGGCAGACTCAGGACAGAGTTCCTCTGGGGTGACTGTCATCCACGTTACATGTGATGAGACTTCTGAGCTCTGTTTTCAGCACACATACACAAACAGTCCAGCAGGGCAACACAGCTGATCTTCACACTCTTTGGAGGTCTCTACTGGGGTTAGTGAATGTGGTGGATCAGGAATGTGGCCTGAAGGCCCCTGGGAGAACTGTGCAGGCAGTCCTGCATACTCTAGAGGCAGTTCCAAGCCTAAGTTTTACCTGGGCTGACAGCCAGCACAAGGGTCAAGAGGCTTCGTGTGCTTAAGACGCTTGTACTTCAGCTAGCATTGAAGCCATAGTCAATCAATCTGCCATTTTTGCTGAAACCTTTTCTTGTTTTTACCTCATAAATCTAGCCAGCAGACCTTGACTTGCTGGAGCTCTGAGTTTTTGAAATATTGAACCCTGAAAGCATTCAACACTTTTGACCAAGGATTTACAGGACCAAGTGGCTCTCAGAAGCAATGGTCAACTGCAGGGCTGGGGAGAGAATGGGCTATGGAAACAACTGTGTTTAATACATTTGTTCACTACCACAGGTTTTCTTTGCATTGCACACGGTGAAGATGCCAAAGAATAGCATCAATTCATCGAGGCACTGTTTTTTCCAGCTGAAAGCCAGTCAAGCTGAAGAACTGGTGCCATGCATGAAAGCAGCTCTGTCAACACAGGCAGCAGATGGTGGGGCTTCACAGGGGGCAGTGGTGGGAGAGAGCAGGGAAACAGGGGCCTCAAACACCATCGCAGAAGGGAGCAAAGAGTAAATAAACGTCTGGGCATGCACTACAGCAGCCAGCGTCAGTGGTCAAAGACACGGGAGAAACAGCTGTGTGAGATCAGCAAGAAGGCAATGGCCTCACGGCCACGAGGGAAAGATGGTGTTAGAGCTGAATGGAGAAGGGTTTGTGGTTCATCACTTTGGCATCTTACAATGACAGGGGTTTAAATAGTAAACTTTTATTATTATTATTTTCTTTCCCCAGTTAATAAGAGGACAAAAATAGCCATGACACAAAGTCAAATCAACATCTAGGGTGACTGAGGCACTCTAACCACCAGCTGAGCAATGCCAGTTTACCCCAGCTAGGAGCCTGTCCCTTACTGCAGCAGAGTTACACCATCAGAAATCTTTCACTGTTCTGTCTGACAAAGGCATACTGATTTCCTCAGATGATCATCTGTCCTCTTCTTTGTAAAGGGGTTGTAAAGACTTATCCTTGATGAGGAGCTGGGCTTGCTGAGGCAGTGCTGACGTATACAGAGGAGTGACTCCCTAAGCTCACCTGTCTTGGTTTACGCTTGCTCTGGGTCTTGCCCAGCCTTTCACAGGGTGTGGAGACTTGTGCCTTTTGAGGCATTCCCTAATATTGCATCTGCCTGGGAAGCGTACAAGAGACGACAACCAACCCATCCAAGACAGAAGACCATAAGCATTTCTGAAATTTATTTATTTATTTATTTATTTATTTATTTATTTATTTATTCTCCCTCACAATGTCTCCAACGTAAGATGCATCTACTTTTTGAAGACAGAAACTGTGGAAAACAATACCCTTCTTTCAGGAACCGTTACATCCCTACAGCCTTCATGATTCAGAATCATAAAAGCCTAAAGAGTGGGAAGTACGAGTGTAGGTCTTTTTCCTTTGGTTTTGCTTCTGGCACCTCCACCAGGAGCAGTGCTCCATCTGCTGAGGCTCGCGTTATGTTGCCTGCTCCCCTGCAGCCTGATGGCATCACTCTCACCTCGCGCAGGGCAGGGAGGGTATGGGCTTGCTGTAGGTGTCAGCGTGGTCATCAGCTGCTATGGTGAGGGAAGCACAGAGGCCTGAAGTCAGCTCTTGGCAGGTGGAATAAGGTGGGTCTGAGACTTTAACATCCAAGAATGGCTCTCTCTGGGCACTCCAATTCCAGGGAGATGTGGCAATCACAGACATTTCTTTTCCTGTTAGTACAGCGTTCTCTAACTAAAAGCAGTAATGACCCATTTATCTCTGGCTAAGGTTTGGATTCTATTGTATGCAAATATACACAATTTATCTTATGGTCATTATATATCTGATTACAGCTTACAAATCTTTCTTGTATTTTTTTTGGCAACACCTGTAAAACAAAAGTCCCATAAAAATGGGTGGGTCTGTTTTTCATATTGTCTGCACGTGTGTTTTGTTTTCTAAAGCAAGTGAAGGCCTTGCTGCCTGGGCTTTGCCCGTACTGTATTGATGAGTTTCTAAGACAAGGGAAGCAGATAGGAGCTCTTGTGAAGGGAAGCAGCACCGCTGATACACCCCAAATGACACAGCCCGGCAGTGGAAAACATTGCTGTGCAAACTGTCATCACCAGGGGCTGATAATGAAGATGCAGGAGGGAGTCTGTAGAGTGTGGGAGGCAGTGGGCTGAGGGGAGGGGATGGCAATGCACCAGATGCCCTACCAGGGGCTGGCTGGGTGGTTAACTCTTGCTGGGCTCACTGTCAGGCCACCCCCTTTCTCTGCACTCCTCTCTCCTCTCACCCAACCTGATGCCTACACCCACACCTAAAGCAGGACTTCCACACCATGATCCCTGTCCCCTCTACTCTTCTACCATAAATCCCAATCTCAGAACTCTCTCATCCTTGAATTTCATCCAGATACATGGTCCAAGCAAGGACTTTAACTCCCCATACCTTTTTCTATTCTTAAACTTTTAGAAATTCCTAGTACTGTAGGACTCCTCTCCTTCCCAGATGTCTATGCTCTCCCAGTCCCCAGCAAATAGAGAAAGAGTGGGATAAGAAGGGTGGTAGGAGAAGTCAGAGTAAATCAGAGCAGCTTCAGCTGATCTTACTTATGCTACATACGGAGTAGCTCCTTGTATAGGTCTGGTAATGGGAAATTACTTAAATCCAGACTTCACTCTTCCCCCACTGCCACACAGAGGTACCTTTGCAAGGACAGGGACACGGGACCTGAGAACCAAACTCTCTATGTCTTTTTACACCATGCACATCTCAATGACCTGTAATGCTCATGTAGCATGTGCTGCATTTCTGTGTGCAAGGACTCTGTGCATGCCAGCAGAGGGTATGAGTACTTGTTGCACTGTCACTATCAAAGTCCTGCCTGTTCAGCTCACATAACAATGAATTAGGAGGAGAGGGTCTGATGGTGCAAGTCATCTCACTCAATTTTAGATGTCTGAAAGCTCAGCAGCCAAAGGAATGTATTCTCAGGGAGCAGGTCATCCCTTAACAGTAGAGGTGTCTGATACATGTGGAATTAATTGGTATCCTAAATTTAGATGTCTGAATTGGTGAGAGGAACCCCCATACAGATACACACACAAACACACAGAAACAAAAATATAACTGTCTTCATCTTCATCTGCTCATTGAATCCTACTCTAAGTGTCTGTCCCTGTATAAACATGATGACAACCATGTATCCTGTACTGAGGAAGCATCTTGCTAGAATGAGGTGAAATAGAGAAAACAACTGACTACAAAGGACAGGCTGTATAGAACTACAACTGTTATTTCAGATAGATAGATAAAGTTCCTGTCTACAAAGAGAAATGTGCTGGTAGCCTTTAATAGAGCTTAAGACACTGCTTTAAATCACTTAAAAAGGAATACCAGAAAAAAAAGGCAAAGTAACTGTGGAACATTTCCTCCTTTCAGGCTGCATGCAATATAGTAACGATAAAAGACCAGATTTCTCTGCAGTGGCACTGACTGACTGAGGGTTTCAGCCCTTCTGTTTAACTATCTTAGAGTCTGCTCTCTGTTCTCTGCTGGCAAACCAGGCTTCCCCCAGGCATAGTTACAGATTGGCTACTTCAGAAGGGGATTTTTCATATTTAGATATATCTAAGTTATATAGGAACAGTTGTCTTAAGGTGCTAAAGTGACAAGATCCCAGATGACAAGCTTGAAATGCAAAGGCTCTGTGACAAAATTAAAGCTTTATTAATATTTAATGTCACTGACTGTGCTGGATCTTCCCCTTTGATTAGTTCCCTTCCTATTTAAAGATCCTGGAGGAATCGTATTTGGAAGAGAGGACCAGTGAAATGAAAGAATCTGATGACTGCTTCTCTAACTGAAGAATATGATCTGCACATTTATACTACCCTCCATAGAGAAGTGTTTCAATGTTCAAACAACACACTGCAGAACTTGAGAGTTCTTCATGAGGAAGGAATTTGGGTTTTGGTCTGAAGTCAAGGAAGTCTTCCCTGTGTTACTTCCAGTTCTATTCCAGAACAACTGTCTCCTAACATCTCTTCAACTCTCTTCACAGTTTTCATTGTGCTTTTGTGGAAAACAAAATTTTCACTCTGCGTTTTTCTTCTTTCAGTGGCTCTGTGCTCAGCGGTTCCGTATTTATGCCTGTGTGTGTGAGGAAAGTCAGGTTTTAAAGAATTTTCCACTGAACTTGAAGTTGGCTCCTATCTCCAACATTGTCTCTTCTTCCCAGCACAGAATCACTGAAGTGTTTAAGTTGTGCACGGCAGATCTTGTAACATAGCCAAGTAAAGTTCATCTCCTGAACTTCTCAGTAGGCAAGAGGAAAGGTCACAAAACCCAACCTGTTGTAGGCCTCTTGAACCCTGGAAAAGTCTGGGACAGTCCATTTAATTGGCATGTGGGAACTCTGATGGGCATGATGCCATCTGGCAGAAAGAATTTGTTTTGGTGAATCATCATGTTAAGGACTTGATGGAAAACTCTGACACCCACTTTATTTCAACCAGCTACATTTCATGTATATGAGAACAATACCAAAACAACAAAAAACAATGTTTTATACCTTGGAAACAAAGGATGAAAAACAGGGATTAAACAAAGTCTACTTTGTACTTCCTCCATTTGGCAGCTGAAAACTGAAACATTACTATGTGGCTTGTCATCAGCAATTCGTATGAAATTGTCCAAGTCCTGAAGTCAGTTATGTCTATCGGGAAACAAGGAATAAAACCACTGGCAGCACGGGTGTGACTTTGAATTGATTTTGGAGTAAATGAACTTCAGAACCTGGCTTGAAGGCACTGGAAGCATCTGCACTTCCTATTGCTTGTTTAATAAAACTACATAACAACACAGTTTAAAATATGTTTATATTACTGAATAAATACACTTGAGGAGACATATAAGGAGAAAAGACACCAAAACTGGTAGAAGAAATTTTGGGCTCCTCAAAGGAAAAAGAAGAACACTGTCTTACCAGAGAGTTTCTGGGTAATACTTCTATCCCAGTTCCTTTTTGTACGATGGATCCTGGTGGTAATGAGGGGTGTACAAGAAGTGTCATATGATGATTAAACACATGGAATAATTCTTACAAAGAATGAAAAACACGCTAGGAAAACAGCAAGGAAAAGAAAGTCTTAACAATGAATGTGATCAAAGGGGAAAAAAAAAAAAAAAAAAAAAAAAAAAAAAAGCTCTGACTCATGGATTAAAAACAACTTTCCCTTTTACTGAACAGCTTTATATTTCTTTCTAGGGGTCTCAGATGAGGTTAAGACCTTGAACACTAGGCTTCATGTACATGCAGACAGGAAAAGGCAGTTTGTTCCTTGTAGTGTGTGAAGAAAAGGATCTGGGGCATGTTGGATGGGACTTGTCATATTGGCTTTGGAGGAGAGATCTTCTTTCACATTTGAACCCATATTTCCCAGATGTCCATACTCAAGTCACACACAGACCTTCAGTAAGCTCTAGGGCTCAAGGAAGAAGGCATATGCCACTTGCTATCAACTCCGTACCTGCAGTAATGTGGTAGCATTGACACCAGGGTCAAAAACTGGATTCAGGTCCTTCCTAGAATGACCCATTGCAAAATCAGCAAACAAGTCAAAATGGATAAGCAGGATGTCTTAATTCGAGTTGCCCTTACAATGATGTTCAACCACCAACCATCCTAATGCCATTTGTGTACGTGAACTGCTGATAGACCACAAGCGCAATGCTTTTGCCCATGAAAGCCCATATTTCACTAACCATTATTGATTTATTGGGACAGGAACATGATACTCCTGTTTATCAGAAATTTATAGACACTTGCTGATCAGTTTATAGACACCTGGGGAACTAGATGCCTACTTATCATTTAAAATCAGGATGAAGGTGAACCAAAGAAACTATTCAGCCAATAAGTCTCAGAACTGAGAAATGATGAAAGATTTCTTAATTCATCATTGACCTGTTCCACCAAAGAACCAGCCGTTTAGCCCATGAAACAGGAAATACTTGAGCATGCAAAGAACAAACAGTTTCATAAAACAAAACAAAACAAAACAACAAAAAAAAAACCTAAGGTACTCTATCATGTTTATAAAACCATCCATGTCCATGTACTTAAGTGTTTGAAAGATCGGGGAATTTTGTTGCTAAAAGTGATATTGATATGCACTGGCAGCAGGGGTTTAATTCATGGAGTGACAGCCAGAGAAAACCAGAAGACAAATATGTATGCCCTGACCATGCTGCTCTGTGGCTATTTCCAGTATAGACTAACTCATCATCAGGATTAACCGCTTTATTGGATGTTATGAAGATCACTGCTATATTAACAATACGCTCTTGGTGGATGTGGGGAGAGTCAGGCATTCATGGTGAATCCTGTGTATTTCCCACCTTTATCCACAAGCTATGAAATCACACACGTCTACAAACATGTGCATGAAGTCAGACAGATCTTATTTCCCCCCTTCCTCCCTTCTATTTGTTACTGGGCTGTTGTGACCCTTTGATCTAGGCTCATTACATCAGCACACAAAAACCTCTGGCATACTGCTCTCTTTCTCATAGCAGTACCCATTGTAATTGTTCCAAGAGAAAGCAAAACAACTGGAAGATGTTAGGCCAGATGAAATATTGAAGGGTTGGTCTTGTAGCCATACGAAGAGCTGTGCACAAGGAAATTCATTTATTTCCTTATGATTGACGTGCATTACTGGCAAGGTGAACCACTTGGCTGTCAACTGGAGCTTGAAATCCATTGGAAACTACAATAGCTGCTGTTATAGACCGGAAGGCCTGGGCGAGGAAATTCTGTTTTTGTTAACATGGCAACAGCATCAAAACCAATCCAAAAAGGGATTAGGGGCATGTAAAATCACTGGGAAGGGCTATGTTTTTTTGGGAGACTGTGAAGAAGGAAAAGGAAAAATGTTAAGAAAATGCTGGGATACCCCATGAAAACAAATGGACAAAAAATAAAATCCTCCCTCCAGCAGCAACAACCTCAAAGCTTTATACATCCAGACTATATAGGTGGCAAGTTGGTAATTGAAACCCATGCCAAGACCAAAGAAAATCCAGCCAAAACAGATGTAGGTTTATAGAAGCAAAGCAAGCCTTTAAAATAGGTCTAGGGAATTCCAAATTCAATAGTCTGTCGATATAAAGCTGAAGACATGAAAATAAGATCTGAGCTTTTAAAACGAAAGAACTAATGAAGTGGCATTTTCACATGTCACAGCCCACACTCTGTCTTACCAAAACACAGTGGTCCTCTCTAAGAATTAACCCTGATTTTTCATCTTTGTATCAGAGGGATGTAGCCTGGGAAACCCAGCGCAGAATAATTCGGCACTCTGACATCAGCAGCATCGCTATTGTTCCCCCAAGGTATTGTTTTATGCTACAGTTAGACCACACAGACTGCACTTTCTCAGGAAAGCTGGAAATAATATGTCAGGGACCAGATTTGCAGATGATGTTATACATATGAAGTCAGCGGAGCTAGGCCAGGCACGCATTAAGCAAGAATGGGCATACTCGCATAGAGAGACCCACACTGCACATCTACACGTACACACACTGCACACACAGATGCACACTATCACAGAGGAAAGGTCTGGCCAGTACAGAGGAGCTTTTAGTTTGTCTGCTGATACTTACGTGTTTTGATCACTGGCTGCATGCAGCATCAAGAAAACTACGGTCTTATTTTACAGCTTTTTACAAGCTGTAAAAATGCAATCCCTTACAAAGAGAGCCTACAATGTGAGTGTAAAACAAGGTGAAAGTGAAGAGGACTTGGCATTCATTGAGATGGGAGAGACAAACCTTGTTCATCTTCACTGTCTGACATTGATTATTAAATGATATTTCAATACCTCAGTGAAGGACTTTCTAAAAGTTCACCGCACCCATCCAGCTCACCCCCCATAGCAATACCAGGGCTCAGACCATATGAAAAAAAACATTAGCATCTTTAATTTAATATTATAATTGTGGATCAGTTTGTGTCTCAGTAGAATCCAGTTTCCGTGCTCTTTACCTACCTCCATTCCCTTCCCTCTTTCATCTCTAGAGATGGCAGATGGATGTGCAGAAATGTAGTCAACCCAAGACAGTCCAAAAGGTCTATACTGAGTAGAAAAGAGTTTACACCCTCCAAACCTCCCAGGATGTACTCTTCATTTTGGACTATGCTGATATTAATGTTAAATGCTACTAGCTGTATACTGGAGATGTATATGATACAGTTAATGGCATTGTAGTACCTGCAGAATTTGCTCCATTTGGAGCAGCTACCAAAGCAGAAATGGGAGGGCAGACTGCAGCCCACTAGTGGTCACAGGCAACCCTCAGTGGATTTCAACAATGAGTCCATAAACAACTTCTCCAAAGTCTTCTGTCTGCAAACAAAATCAGTGTAACAAGCCTGAAGTCTCACACTGCAATGCTGACTGCATCAGAATAGTGGAAAATACTGTGGTTTACTTTTTCATTCTTCTCTCCTAAGAATAGAACATTATAAAATGCTATTAACAAATACTTGTAAAATGCATTTTCTCTCATAAATTTTAAGTTAGCTCATTACCCCAAGAACTGTGTAAAGACCTGCCAAAAAATCCCAGTTCCATTTCACCATTTAGACAGAGGAATTCTTAACAAACTCTGAGTTACCTGAATTAATTTTTAAGGGGAGGGAGAACTCCTGCAAAGTCATTGATTTGTCCTTGAACTTGTTGTCTGAAGGGTACTCCTGGGCTTAAATGTATCTCCAGACAGGCTGGAGTGATAAATGCCTTGCCATCTCACACTGCAGAAATCACACTGGGAATCTTCACAGCTAAAACCAGTAGCTGCCACAGCAGTTGTAAAACGTCTTGGTTCTGCTAATAAAGTCAGGAATGGTTGGCCTGGGTCAGAGGAAAGGTCAGTCTAACACCAACACCCTGTCTATCAAGAGGGAAATGATTTTTATTTATTTTTTTTCTTCCCCATTTTCTTAGCTTCTGGGGAAAGAAAACCCATAATCTCAGTATGTCAGTGGAGATGAAGACCAACACACATGAAGGCTGTGCTTAGCCTACTATTGATTATTGAATGGGAGGGCTCTGGGAAGTTTCTGAAGGGGTGTCACAAGGGATATATTCCCAGAGCAGTGTGGATGCAATTTCCAGGTAGCTACCACTTCCCAAACGGCGAGGAGCACTTCCAGTTTCCCTGAGAAGATAACCCATCCCATCCTAACCCCAAACCAACCAACTTTAACAGTTATCTGGTGTTGCCCTACGCAGCCTCTCAAAGCAAGCTACAAGAAGGATGTTACTCATGAGTATTTATATTCATCTTTTTGCAAAAGAGTGGACTTTATCAGTTTTCTTAGTCTTTTGGAACGTGCATACTTTTTATCTAATGGCTGTAAAGGTTTTCTTATTTGAAAAACAAAACAAAACAAAACAAAACAAAAAAAAAACACAAAACCACACAGATATATATATAAAGAAATATTAGCTGTCATCTTTAGGTTTTAAACCTTATTAATTTAGCAGGACGCTTAGAATGATCCACTGAGCTGATGAACTTTATAATTATCCAAAGAATACTCTGTGATGCTCCAGAATATATGTCCCCAAACCTGTGACAGGCTCTAGGCAAGAGCTGTTCCTCTCCTGTCAGGTTAATGTCTATAAAATGTGTCTGCACATGCTTACTGTGTCTGTCTGTCTGGTGTGCCCTGGCTCTGAATCCAGTATGGAAGTGCCGTCTCATTTCTTTGTGCAGCACCAAGCACCACAAGAAATAAGCCTCGGTGAAACGTCCGTGTGAGTGGTATGCAGTGGAGACAGAAACAAGTTAAAGCCTTTCAGCTCAAATTTCCTTCTCTTTAATCTTGCAACCATCCTTCAGCTTCCAGCACAAACCAAAGCATCTGCGGGGCTCTTCCTTACAAAGTGTGGCAGTCAGGTGCAAAACACCCAAAGCAGTTAGTCTACTTTGTCAGGGCAATTACAAAGTTGTTGCAAGAGGGCAATGGCATCAAGGGATGTGCAAGTGCCTGCTAGGCTGACCAGGGTGCATGCTAGGAGGGTATAGTGGGATAAGTGTGGGTCCTGCATCACACTGCCAAAGGCACTTTCACCCATTCCTATGCATTTTAGAGCAAGCATAAGGAGAATAGTCTCCACCAGCATCACAGCTTGCAGTCCATTTCCACACTTGTGGCATTGCTCCCCCCATCTCCTTCCCACCCCCCATTCCCGTTTATAAATAGCCACCAGCCCGGCTGTGCTCCTTTCGGCCCCCCTGCCCACCCGCTGAAGTCAGCGCAGTGATTACGGGGGTCAGCGTGCTGCATAAACATCGCCTCCTCTTTGCAGGGCTGTTTCGGAGGCCTTTGCCCTGTCCCACCGTGAACTGCAGCAGGAAATTCTCCGGAGCTATCTGCGGGCTAATTAAAGGAGCAGCCCCGAGACCCTGTAACCTCCTGAGGGTCCCGCAGCATGGCTCTGGCCTCTATCAGTGCACATGACAAGGTTACTGCTGCAGAAGGCAGCCAGGGCTTCTTCGGGCAGATACCAGTGTTTTATAGACCCTGGCCAAGATTCGTTAGCCATAATAAATGTGCTTTTGCCATGACAAGCTAAAGCTCTCTCACTTAAGGGTCCGGGCACTTCCTGGCAGATCTCTTGTTAGGACTAATGACCAGTCTCTGCTTTCGCTTACATGCCCTGGGCAAAGCTGCTCTGGGGTTTGCACAGTTTTAATTAGAAAGAAGAGGTCTCGTTTCTTTGGTTTACATTAGATGCCCTTTGTGTTGCTCCTCTCATTAAAGCAAGGAGCGCCTGCACTGAAGAAATGTCTTTTTTTTTTTTTTTTAAATGATGATGCAGCTGGAAGTCAGTGTCATTGGCATCGAGACTTCAGCAATTCTGAGGCCTTAAATATCAGGAAAGTGCAAAGTAAATGCATTTAAGGTGATAACACGCATTAAAACTGTGTAATTAGGGCATGTTTGGGGCTGACGTGAGTGAGAGAGGAGAACTATGGGGCTGGAGAGATGCTCTCATCTCACCTGATCAGTAATCCTCTAAAACAATGGATATTTTGAATGGGGGGTGGTTAACATCCCGTAAGATTTGTTTTCTTCATTTCCCTTCTAATTCGTCTCCTTCCTGTACTGAAATCACTTTTTAATTATTTATTTGGATCACAAGATCTAAGGACTTTCTTTCCTTTTTTTTTTTCTTTTTTTTTTTTCTGAATAAAACAAAAAACATTTTCCACTGTTCTATGAATTCAGGGCCTGAACATTTCAAAAGATCATAAAAAAATATGACTAAATCATAAACATCAGAAGCGCAAAGATGCACCTACTGAGTTCAGCATAGATGAATACTACATAGAATATTTGGATGCAGGGTCCAATTTGATCTCTGAGAATTGCCAAATAGATTTACAGTTTCAGTTGCCTGAGAAAATCCTTAGTTTATGAGAAGCTGTAACAAACATTTTAGAGAAGCTGTAACAAACCTAAGCCCTGAACCCAAGAGTTCACAACTAATACCTGCCTCATCAGTGTTGCTAGTTCTGCTTAGTAGTCAGCTTAACATCCTTCTGTACAGTACTTAGTAGTTCTGTGATCTCTGCCTTTTTTCACAACTCCAGAATAAACCCAGAATAAACACCCACCAAAATTAAGTATGCAAAACAAACAAACAAATAAATAAATCCAGAGTTTGAATAATAATAATAATAATAAAAAAAAACTCAGTTTGCAGTTTTTAACCTCCACAAAAAAACAAACAAACAAAAAAAAAAAAAACTAGTATAATATTTTGTTAAATTAATTTTGAAATGAAAATTCTCTTCTGCACCTATAATTTTATTTATTTATTTATTTTTATTTTTTTACACAGTCAGACATCTGACCTGCCCACTATGGTTGCACATGCAAGAAATTTTATATTTCAGAAAGCATCATTCAGTTTTCTTTTACATCAGATGTTGAACTTAGCGATATGGTTTAGTGGAGGACTTGTTAGTGTTAGGTCAGAGGTTGGACTCGATGATCTTGAGGTCTCTTCCAACCTAGATAATTCTGTGATTCTGTGATTTCCTTTTTCATAATTGTCTGTGAGGTAACATCTCCATATTTCCGGGTTAGTTTCAGCTTTCTCAGAAAGAGAGTAAGGTCTTTCAGTCCAAAACGTCAATCCATGCCTCTACAGGCATAGAAAGCCAGGCAGGGAGAAATAGGTGTAATATTCAGGAGACCTATGCAACAATAAATCATTATAGTTACCCATAAAATAGACAGAAAAGAGGTAGTCCCAGGAACTGCAAAGGAGTGAGGAGGAAATATATCAAAGAAAAGTCTAAGCTAACTGAAATACCATGTCACTGCAATACCATGTCACTGCCATCAGAAGCTCCAGAATATTGCTCTGTCTACTCATAAATCCATCCTTCAAAAAACAACCCTGCTTTGTTGTATTATGAACAGTTTTGCCCTTTATAATATGTTTGTTCTGTTGGTGGTATTTTTTGTTGCCTTTTGTTTTGTTTTGTTTTTTCTCTCTCCAGATTGAAGTTCTTTTACTCCACGTTGTGTGCCATGTATTTTCAATGATGTGAAAAAAGCTTTCTCTTTGCAGCTAATCAAAGCCATTAACGTAAGCAAAGCTTCATTATAAGAAGACAAATTGGGTTCACTGCAGCAGATAAATATTAGGTCTTCCTCTCCCAAAATTTTGCACTGGTGAGGAACTGCTGCTGAAAGATCCTCTACCTTTGCCATAGTCTTTTTCTGAGAAACATAGTATGAACAGTGGCAAAACATCAGTGGATGTCTTCTGTACAAGGAGAACAAACCAGTCTTTAATCAATACACCAAATCTGTGTTTTGTTTTGTTTTGTTTTGTTTTGTTCTATAGAGTACTAGAATGGGATTTACAGATACTCAGGCTTTATTCACAGCACTACTTCTCACCTACTAGACGCCCCTGAACAGGCTCATCAACGGTGCTTCTGTTCTGTTTCCCCACCTATTAAACAAGGACCAAGAAATGATGGAAAACACTGGGAAACAGAAAGGGCTATCAGAGAACCAACTTTTCTTCCAGCCTTCTAGCCTGGCTTTCATCCATCCTCCTGACCTTCCTTCCTTCTCCACTTGTCCAGTCTTTGTTGCCCATGTTTGTTTCTTTTCTTTTTAATACAGGACAGAAGTTTGATTCTAATATAACAAATTCACTGATGATCGAAGGGTCTTGAACTACATTTCTGTCAATCTGGCCAGAAAATACATTAAACCATTAAAAAGCAAATGTGAAGTAGGAGTAAATAAAATGTCTCGGTATGACTTTTCTATATGTAGGTTAAAATATTTAATTTCATGTCAATAAGACATTAGACTGTTACTGAAATAGTGAAATACCAACAACACTCCTTTGCTACCCAAATAAGTAAAGAGAAGAAACAGAATTAAATTCTCTTCCTATGCATTGGTGATCAGACAGCATATGGCTGTGGAGCTTATATCCCCTAACTTTAATACCTAAAACTTTAATATATTACCACTACTGTCTAGAGCACCACAAAGAGTCAAAACATGTTGTATATTGCTAGAGATGGGGGAGGGAAAACTAGAAAGATTGATCACAGTGACAAACAGCAAAGATTCACAAGAAATCCTCTCTGCTAAAGGATGGGTCTGGGTTGGCCATGGAGTTGATTCCAGGAAAACATCTCAGTATGGGTTTCAGCTGCCTCTGCCCATCAATCAAATCCCCAAACTGGGTCTTTGGATTACCAAGAAGCCCTTATGCAAGCATTGCCTCATTACCTTCCATGTGATATGGGCTGTGCAAGGGAGCTCTGCTTGAATTTCTTGCAAGCTGTATGTGACTCAGGAGCCACTATGTTGACACGCTCATTTATCGACCATTTCCAGTAAACAGCAGCTAACGGGATTCATATTTCTCTCTGCTGCAACAGAAAATGTAGGTCACTCAATAGACAGTTCTTGGAAAGCTGACACATGTATACCCAATAAAATTCTAGAAATTGTTTCCCCTTGATGCAGCTTTCACTGACACGATTTTATTCTTGGCCTACTGGTCAGAAGCTGAACGCAGTGTTAATGAGTGAACATTGAGAGATCCTGATTCTAGATATTTTCACTGCAGATTCAAAAAACATTAGATGCTAAGTGAAGGCTTAAAAATATAACACCTTATGAAAAAACATGTAGATTTGATTTAGTCTATAGGAAAAGATACTGCAGGTTTCTTCTCCTTCCTATTTTCTACTGAAGTGGTCCCTTTGGTCCTTAGCCAATCTTCACTTTTTATGATGTCCGAGAATTGATTTGCTCTAGGTTACGCGTTTCCCTCATTAAACAGTACTAAAAAGGTAAGTCAAACCCACAAGACCACACACATTGGCATTCAGTCATTAAATATACTGTGCACAGCTGGCACAATCACATAAATTAATGTTTGCTTCCATCTAGTGGGTGGAAGTAGAAACAGCATTTAGGTGGAATATTATGCAAATTTGTTTTGAAGTGAGTTATGGGTAATATGTAGAAGTATGATTTTATGTCTAGTTTATTTTTTTCTAGAAGTATTTATTAAACATAGTGCAATGTCTTCATTTAGTCCTTAAGCTACAACCTCATATCTGAGCTACTTTTGATTCATAATGGCTGTCACTCTTGGAAGAAACCAAAGGTGGAGAAAGGATTGATTAACTTAATTATATAACAGTTGTATCCTAGAAGGCCACTATAGGAGATTATGTGATTTACTATAGGAGATTATATGACATACTATCAAGACGATTCGCTTCCATGATGAAAAGGTCTTATGCAAGTCTTTGATTTTACTAGAAGGGCAGTGTAGTACTATCCTTGGACCATTGGGAGTGGAATAATATAATGTGGACTCAGTTTTCCTATTAGACTTCCTATTAAGCATGTAACACTCAGTAGTTTTATATAGGTCATAAAATACCACTATAAGGAATCCTCTGCATCTTTATGAATAGTCCTGACAGTTACAGAACAAAGAACAGTCCAGAGGAGTCAACAAAATACACACTTCATACTATGCACTGGTAGCTGGTCACATACTATAACACTCTATGTGCAGTATGGAACATCTCAAACTCAAAGCAACATATGAAGAGAGATGGGAACATCAATGTGAATGAATAGTATCCCAAGTCTTCAAATAATATCATAAGTAGCATTCCTGAAGGATCTTGGGAATTGTGCCATGGCCCACATGACACAGGAGGAAATACTTATCTCTGGAAAAATGCAAGCATGTATTCAGACCTTGGTGGAAGGATACGTAGATTGGTGAGTATGGAGTCAGTGTTATTGGGAACCAGAGAATAGGTCAGAAGAAGCACTTGGATTATCCTCTCTTGTGTACCCAGATAATACGAATGTAATACTCAAAACATTTAACTTGGGTATCTGACTGCAAGACCTAAAATAAAGATTTCTACTTCCTTAAACAATGGTAATCATAGAAAAAAAAAATCAGATAGTTTCTTAGCTGATGAAATGTAGGAGTTTGATTTATCATGAGTTGAATCACTCTAAAATGTTCTTCCAACTCTGTTGATCCTGAATAGATCTATGGCAACTATAATGTGAGTTTAGACTCCTTGCTCACGTGAGCTGCCATGATGCAGCCAGTTCCCTAACCATGGGAATCTTAAAACATTTGACACGTGAGTTTCTAAGAGGTTCTGGGACTTACAGATTGGACACAGGGCCTACATGATATTTTCAACATTTAGGAGCATCAAATGGAAGATAAGAAGGTGTGTCAACTACCACTTAAAAACTACTTACAGCAAGTGAATTATCTCCCTACGAGACAGAATTAGCTATTTTAAACTGTAAGTAAGTTTATTTCCATCCAGGGTAACAGATGAGTAGTATGCAGTAGACATACAGTCTTGGCCTGTCCCTCACCAGCAATGACTTTGTCATGGCATCCATAGAAGCCATGAGTAAATGAATATGCAGAATCCCCGAAACTAAATAAGGGAAGGCACCTAATCCCTTCATAGCAGAGATGCAGAATACAAGGGAAAGATGAAAATATTCCATTATTTGGGGAGAAATGTCCTGTGCCAAAATAAAGAACATAGTATACATGTAGTATTCTCGGAAATTATGAATTTCTGATGGACTTCTCTTTTTGCAAAACAAAATATTTTTTTCCCCTTTCTAAAGGGGAAATTTGCTACCACCATCTAAACATTTAATACTTTTGGTGTGAGGTGAAGAAGGGCGATAAAAGCTCCAGATTCAA
Organism: Anas platyrhynchos; assembly: GCF_047663525.1. Taxonomy (NCBI): domain Eukaryota; kingdom Metazoa; phylum Chordata; class Aves; order Anseriformes; family Anatidae; genus Anas; species Anas platyrhynchos. Next base: position 157,604,722 of record NC_092588.1, read on the forward strand.
ACCATTTGCTATACAAGCAGCCTTTCTGAATGAACTTGTTTGTGGAGTAGTACATCTGAAATGCAGTAGCTAATCTGAAGCACCAAACAGTGACTTATAACATCACAATGTAACACTAAACAAACCATAACGACAAAAAACAGCAGCAACAACAGTAAAAAACTTTGCAACTCTCTCCAACTGGATATGTTTTCAGACAACTTCAGGATTATATTTCCCATTTCATTTCATGCTTGTTTATTTCAGGAGAAGTACTTCAGTAACAGTTATACATTTTCTAAGACAAATTTTGTGGAGAGGTTCCTAATTGGTTCTCTAATGCGATGAAAAGAAAGACAAATTTATTGAAAGCTTTGAAGTTAGAGCTGAATTTATCCTGTGTAACTTTAACCACCAGAAACATATGCCTGTGGTCCAAAACAGTCATCTAGGTTTCCTTAATAGTCAATGAAGTGAGAGGGAGGCATCTCATTCCAGCTATTTTGGACACCTCTGCCAGGACAGGATGACTCATAACCTGGAAGTATCCCTCACTGTCCACTGTTCTAGAAGGCAACTAGATGTTTTGCTCAGTGTACATTCCCAGCTCCTAGATGGTTAAAGTGTGGTGAGGTGAAGTCCATCACTTTTCTCCTCAGCCTTTGAGGAGAACCTGAGGTATGGGCATTATTTCACAACCATTCACAATTTGTCATGTGTTTTCTCTACCTGAACTGTGCACTTTCTGGAAAAGGGGACAGATCTCAACTAAGTAGCACAGGGTTGATATCTGTCCCAGTCCTGCTCACCAGGACTTATTAACTTGAGCACATCATCACAGAAACCTCAGCAACACTGCTTTCAGATCAGAACACAGATTTCTCCCATTTATTTACTGATGATGGGGAGACATAACCTCCACTACTGTTTGGAGCCAGTATCCATAGGCTTCTTCTACAGTCAGAGAGATTTGTTCCTCGTGGCAGTGGCTTAGTGGGCCTAAATCAGATCTTTATGTGGATTGTACTCTAGAACGATTTATCTTGCTATTTGTTGCAGAGTCCACAACAATATTATCACTAGATTATAAATAACTTCTGCAGTTTCCACTTATTAGCAAAGAAGGGAAAAATCATAGATAGTAAAAGAATTTACATAATATCAAATGTCAAGGTTTATGATATATTCTTTCCACATCAATATGATTAGCTTAAATTATTTTCCCCTTTTTAGACTAATTTCAGTTTACCTTTATACAAACCATATTTTACCTGCTGGCCTAACTGTACATAACTCACCTATCTGTTCCCTGTAGCAAACACTGATCTTTCCTGTCCTTGCTTTGAAATGCAGCTTTATTTGCTAAAGGCTTAAATCCCTTGTCCAATAAAACTCCTTGGGCTTGTTATAGGATGACCAGGTGAAATCTTGTAACAGGAGATAGACAGAGTAATCTACTGCCACCTTTGGGACCACCTACAGGTGTAAACTATTACATCTTTCTCACATCCCAGGTATTTATTACCTCATGTGGAATATTTTGATACTTAATTGTTTTCTTGGCCCCTTTTTGGAAAACTTTGAAGGTTGTATAAGATATCTGCATGTACATTGATCAGGTGAGCCTTTGCAGAACTCCCTTAGTTAAAAGCCACTGATTCCTTCTCACAACTTCCTGTAACTGTTGGAAAATAAACAGAGTTGTTTCATTTTATTTTAGTCACTGTGGGGTATCCCGCCTGGCTTCCAGATGCTGCTCCAGAAGGGAGTGGATCACATGTAGGTTAGGCGAATAGCTCGCTAAGCTTAATTGCCTGCACTGGCTACAGATGGAATTTATTGCCTAAACACAGATGCTTTATCCCATTTGAATTAGTCTAGCATAGCCAAAGCATTGCACAGACCTGCCACTAATGCACAACTCACAGGAGACCCATTCCCTAATGAAACTTATGGTGTCCAGGGGGTTATCTCAGAACATCTAAGATGGCATAAGGTGCAAATAAGTCCTTAATCAGTATAATCAGTGGAGTTTAGAAAGCAGCCCTTCTCACCTCAGTGAGAATGATTTGGCCAGAGCAATGACTTTTTGACTCTAACTGTCTAATGGTTTAATGCCATGTGAGGAATCCCCAAATATCACAGACAGCAACAAGAGTTTGTAAATTTGACACAGAAAATTGGGGATAAAAAATTATTTCTCAAGCAGACAGCTGGACACCAGGCAGAATTCTTCAGAGCGCCTAAAATGACAGTAGGTTTCTATGCATTAGCAACTGATTCCTGCCAAAAACATCTAATCACTATAGTGGGAGTTTAGACCAACATATAGATATAGCTTCCATGTAGGTTTTTTGATGTATCCAAACCTGTAATTTGAATCATAATAAATGCTGGAAATTGTACCCCCTCTTTCAGGGGTTTTCTGCATTAAAAAAAAAAATTCCCTTAAAAATTTGCAATTTGTTTTCTATTTGGATTTGTCTGGCTTCAGCTCCTACAAATGGTTTTCATTTTGACTTTTTTCCATCTAGTCTACAGAACACAATGCTAGCCAATACTGTGTGCCTGTAAAGGTACATAGGCACTGTAATCAAGTCAGCTGTCAATCTCCTTTCATAGACTGAAAAGGATTAGATTCTAAGTGAATAAATGACTTTCTGTAGTCCTCACTTATTTCTTCATAACTCATGTAAAATAATGGATACAAGACCTGTAGGCAGGAATATAAAGGTCTCTCTACTGCCTGATCAACAGAGCAACCTGAGAGCTAGGAAAAAAAAAAAAAAAAAAAAAAAAAAAGTAAGAATATATATCAGTTCAGGAACTGGAGCACAGAAGTCTAGAAGGCTGAGGAAATTAATCATGAGGAAGCTAAACAGGCGAGGCATAAACAAGAATCACAAAACAACTGCAACAATAGAACCAAAATTCCACCTTGTGCAATGTTTGGAAGATAAATGATCTCCATAAACGGTCTAGGAAACAACTAAGACACAGTAGTATATGGAGTCCTGTCTGATTCTCCTTTAGCACAACTTCTGCTGAGGTGGTTAAGAGCAAATAAAAGTTTTTTTCATTGTACACCACTAATGTTCCTACAAAGTATTTGCATCTGAATTAGGAGAGTCTTAGAGTCTTAAGTGGTCCATACATAGTTTCTAAGAGTTTTCCTAATTGTTCTCATTCCAGAATTTACTAAACCTCCTAGCTGATGCTTTTAGTACAAGACATCCATAGGTCAGTCTTAATTCTGTTAGCAGAACTGTGGCTGTAATAAAAGATACAGCCTTTATTTTGAGTATACAGAAACATCTTGCTCCAGAACTGAGGATAAGGCTCCTTCCAGGAAGAGAGATTGCAATGGCCAAGACAGAGTCAGAAGCTCAGAAAAACTGTTTAAGGAAGAAGACTGGGGCAGGATGGAAAGCAAAAGATGCAAATGAACATCCCTGAGTCATGAGAGATAGCCAACAAGGATAAATATCTACTCAGAGCAGGGAGGGAAAGTTTTGAGACATACAGATATATATATATATATATATATATATATATATATACTTATATATTTAAAAAGAGCTCTAGCACAAGCTAGAAAGCAGTGAAGAAAGTATCAGGAAGAGATGTGTCATCCAGGACTATAGTCCACCACCAGCTCTGAGAAATTCCATGAGGACATTATGTTCTCATTGATTTTTGATAATATTTCCAATAAAAAAATACTAATAATAAAAAAATAGAGATATACCCTACCTCTTAGAAGCTCTTCTACCTTAGGACCATATTTCTTCTTACAGCACTAGTAAAGCACTCACTGACAACTGACAAAAATGTCTGTCAATAAAAATATTTCAAGGATATGTCACATAGCTAAAAGAGACAGGTGGAATGCAGTGTTCATTCTGAAAAAGTTCTAGTCCTGATATTGCTGCCTACCTTGTCTTTTGTTCATTTTATTATCTGCTTTTTCCTCTCTCTGACTTGAGCTGCAACACTTCACCAGAAGCCTGGGAGAATAATGGGCATCAGAGATGAAAAATATATGCACATATATATACTTTAAACTGAGATAGTAATAAGAACACTAACCTCTCCAGTTTCAAACAAATTCTTTTGTGTAGAAACCTGCCAGGCTCACAGAAATAATCACCAGTGTTAAAAGAACAGATGGCAGCCATAACATATCCAGCAGTCCAGATGCAATGAATTCTATAACATTCTTATTTCATTTTATAAGGCCACAAAAGCCCTCTATAAAATCAACCTTTATTTTTCCATGCTGAAGCCAAATAGTGCGTAAATAGCTTGAGATGTATCAAGAGACACAGGGAATATGGGTTTTCTTTTTCTTTCTAAAAAGGTGCTGTTTTACCGCATTATGGATGATGGATTTAAATGAGCCCCAAGCAGAACTTGAGATAATGTCCTGCCATGATTCTGAGCTGAATCTCAATGGAAGAAGATTGTTTAATGTGGACTCGTGACATATGCTGTGTGAGATACACTGTCACTAATTTCAGTGGAAACTCTACTTGAATAGTGTCCTGTTAGACCTGACTAGGTCCCACTGCTTAGAAGGACAATGGAGAGGAGCTTGGTTGCATATCACTAGATCTTCTTCAGATATGAAGATCAGCTGTAAGATCATTGTGATGGTTCCTGTCCCGACTCTGTTACTTAATGTGGGCATACCAGGGTAAGAAGTTTACTTTCCTTTGGTATGGAAAAAAACGAGCTATTGAACATAAATACTTATGACAAATAAGGATTAAAAGCTATAATTAAAATAAAAAAAATTATGCTAAAAATTTAGAAAAAGAAATCTAACTTATATAACGAAAAATAAGAGTAGCCATTCTGAGTCTGACCATATTCTTGTACCAGGTTGTCCTATTCCCAGCAGTAACATGCAGTGAATGGTTTAGGAAAGAATACAAAGGACAGGGCATGTATGGAGTGATACTTTCATCAGGACACCTTGCCTTTCACAAGGGGATGCTCACTCCCACGTGCACATAGATCTTCCATGAATTTGTCACAAGGAGATTCATGAACCTACCATTTGTAGTGGACATCAAGGTGCTCTAGCAAGTCCAGAGAAGGGCAACAAAGCTGGTGAGGGGTCTGGAGAACAAGCCTTATGAGGAGCAGCTGAGGGAGCTGAGATTGTTCAGACTGGAAAAGAGGAGGCTCAGGGGTGACCTTATCACACTCTACAGGTACCTTAAAGGAGGCTGTAGCAAGGTAGGGGTTGGTCTATTCTCCCATGTGCCTGGTGACACAACCATGGGCAATGGGCTAAAATTGCACCAGGGGAGGTTTAGGTTGGGTATTAGGAAGATCTTCTTTATGGAAAGGGTTGTTAGGTATTAGAATGGGCTGCCCAGGGAAGTGGTTGAGTCACCATCCCTGGAGGTCTTTAAAAGACATCTAGATGTAGAGCTTAGTGATACGGTTTAGTGGAGGACTTGTTAGTATTAGATCAGAGGTTGAACAAGGTGATCTTGGAGGTCTCTTCCAACCTAGAAGATTCTGCAGTTCTGTGATCTAAAGGTTCTTGATGATTTTTTTTTCCATAAATGTATAGCTTTTTGAATTTGCAGACACTTTTAGCCTCTGAAGTGTGTTGCAGCAATGTATCCACTTAAGATTTTCTTCTTGATATTTTTATTAGGTGTCCCAAAGCACTTCTAACTATGTGAATAATTACTAATTCAACATTCAGCTTCTTTGCAGCATAGTGGTTCTGTGTTCTCTGCAACATACCATTCACACATATTTCTTCTCCAGGCAAAGACAATTGTTCTCTTTATTCTCTTCTCATATGGAAACTATTCCATACTTTTGATGATCCTTGTGACACTATATCATTTTCACAACCATTATATATGCCTCAGAGTGCGGACAAAGATGTAGACAGTATTCAAGACACAGAGACACTGACCATCCTTACAAGAACATGACAAAGTTGTTCTGTCTTTCTATCTAGTCCCTAAATATCTATTCCTAACAACCTCATTGCCTTTTTTTCACAGCCTCTAAACCAATTTTCATTAGAGATTTCTCCACAGTGGTTCCAAGATCAGTTTCCTGAATGGTAAAAGCTACTAGAGTCTATCAACCTGAATGGATATCTAAAATAGGTGCTTTAGGTGCTTGTTTTTGTTTGTTTGTTTGTTTTGGTTGGTTGTTATTGTTGTCTTTGTGGTTTTATTATTATTGTTAATTATTATTTTTCAATTTTAATTTCGTATCAATTTCTGCTACCTTTCCTTTTTAATTTCTTAGTCTCATAAGTTCTTCCTGATATATTTTGTAACCATTTTTAGTATTTCCTAGCCTGGACTATTTCTTCTATCACTGGAAAAGTCCATGACCCTTTTTGTTACCACCTTTTCCAGATTATTTAGCAATGTACTGAACAGTACAGACCCAAGTTAAACACTTTTGTCACTTCACTTATAATTCCTATCTATTGTCAACAATTCATTAATTTCATTCTGAATATTTAATTGTAAAGATTGTGTCTTCATCTTCATTATTTGCTAAAACTAAACAATCCGAAATTAGCTGATGTTTTAGAGAAAAAATCTTGATTTGACTCCTTCTCTTCAGTTGTTTCATGTGGTGACTACTGGTAAATGCTGACTCCTCCCATGGGACAGTTTTATCTGTTTTGTTTAAAGGAGAGTGGTGAAGCACTACTTATTTGGGAAATTTTGTAGCTTCTGTGACTGAAGATTTTAAACTGGGAGCACACAGTTTTCAACATAAATGCAAGAAACATTCATGCATGAAACAGGATGGAGATGATGAGGAACAGAGGGGTAAAAGGTGAGACATTAGCAGAGTCTCAGCTTTGCTGCTCCAGCAGCCTGGGGGAATCCTAGATGGATTGGATAAGGTAGATGAGAAAAAATTGTGGAGGAAATCACTACCTGTGTATTATGAATAATTAAATGATTTAAGTAAGAGAGTTGGGATTTTGAGACTCTGTTACTCAACTCTGATGGAGCCAGAGTCCTGTCAGTGACCTGTCGCTTGTTTTTCATGTGATATCTTGGCAGCTGACACATAGCACAAGCTGTACACATCTCCAGCTTTCACTGTTTTGGCCTTTTCAGCATGTTATCACGCAATACATATGAGCTCAGTAGCTGTTTTCCCAAAATGCATGGCAACGTGCCATGCACCTGAGAGGGGAATGACTCTGAGCATTTAATGAGAGCTTCAGTTACTAGAAGGCAATGAAAGATATTTCTAGAAATCTCACTAAGTGCTTTATCAGAGAAACGAGAGGCAAGCGAAAGGGGAGACGTGATGGGATTGGGAGACAGAAAGCTGCAAAGGGAAAGTATAATAGGAAAAAAAATAAATAAAAGGGAGATTAAAGTAATAAAAATTTATCTTTCAGTTTTCACTTAAAATCCAAGGCATTACACGAAAGGATATATTAGGAATCTTGGAGCTAAAAGGAGATTAAAAACAATATTTTAACCTGCCCTTTTCTTTCAAGCATCACGAGTGGAGAGCATGGAAAGAGTGACTAGTACGACATATTTATAGTTTGTACTGAATTATTTTTGAAATTCTTGTAGTATTTATGAGCCCTGTTTATCAGAGCTCAGGATGACTTTAGTGCCAAGACAAAGTTTCCAGTCCCTTTCCGAGTCCTGATAGGCTCCTCATCTCTACACTGCTCTTTGACGATGAGTTTCCAAAGGCAGTGGTGAAAGGTGAATATGGGTTTATTCCCTAACCACTTTTTTGTGAAGACCACACTCAGATTCAAAAACTACCACCTTCTCTTTGTGTCAGCAGACAAGGAGAAAAGAAAGGTCCAAATCTACTTTGTTTGTAGTCTCCAAATCACTGAGAAGAATAAAGACAATTGGTCTTTCTCTTGCCTTATGTTCTTAATGAAAAGAGATGTCTCTGAAGTGTTTGGAGATCCAAAGTTGTAAAGGGCAGAGCTTTGCCAAGGAACTTGATCATTTTGAATGGTTGTATTTTCATTTCAGATGGAAACCCCCAAATTACAAAACTTGAGGGAAAGTGAAGGGCCAGACATAGATCAGCCTGCCAGAGGCCCCACTGTTATCACTTACAGATTTTTTGGCTCATTGTGAGTTTCCTGGAGTATTATTGGTGCCCAAGTCTTGGAGCTTTGCTCGCTTTAAGAGTTCTGTATGCTTGGGAATTCTGGGGACTTGGAGACCTGGGTGCTTGGACATGTAGTGCATCTGGGTACATGGAATCTGTCCCCAGAGAGTTTTTTGATACCCTGTTGATGTTTAAGCACCTCAAGTCTTATTAATATTTATTCTCCTTCTTTATTACAAGTTCCCTACATTTTCCTTTTTCTTGATTTTTTTTTTCATGTCATCCCATGGTGTTCCCTTCATTGGCTGCTACTTTTTAAAAGTCCATCAATAGAACTGAAAGTAAATAATCCCATGAGTCAAGAAATTTTGGGGACAGGGCAGATCTTATGTCAAGGTCTTCAGTTTTGATCTAAGGCAATAATTAATGAGAAATGTTACCAAATGATGATTTCTTATGAATTAATACACCAGATATGTTGACCTGAACTCAAATTCCTTTCCACCAGTGAGATTTGCCTTTGATCCATGAGGAAGTGTGCAATAGGAAAGGAAAGAAATGGTAAGAAAGTAAAACGAGGAAGGATAAGAACAGACTAATAAACAACAAAAAGAACAACAGGTGAGTTTGTTAGTAGGACTCTTAGTGTTGTCCATGCCTGATCTGTTCTTCATGTTACAGAGTAGGAGGGTTGAACAGCAGTGCAACCAGAAACTACAGATATTTTCTATATGCTCTTGCTTCTGAGGATAGTGGGTCAGACCTTCAGTGGGTGAACATGAGCCTAAGTGAAGTTGGCAGCATCTGATTCGATGCCAGGGAGTGTCTCTTTTTATGTTTACCTTCTTGTCCAGAGACACAGTAGGCTTTTTCATGGCTTGTTTTCAACTGGGGAGTCACCCACACTCAAAAGACGTGTCATGCCAGGAGGCCTCAGGTGTGCTCCAGTGAAAGCAGGACCATAAAAGTGGTAGTGAGGGATGTGAAGACAGCTCCAAGTCTAAAATTTATATCTCCCAGACTGCCATGGTGCATCTGTTTTCTATTTGGACTTGCACGAGTGTGTTTTTTTAAGTTGACATTTTAGAAAAATTGGAACATTTTGTCATTTCCCTCTGTGCAGATGTACAGACGGGAGAGGTCTGCTCAGCTGGGAACTTGTGCTCAGCTAAAAGGAGAGAATTTTCTCCATATTAAAGGGTCAGATTAAGGTAACCCAAACCTGCACTTGGAGCCCTCACTCTCTGAGACATAGAGAGGGCTGGAATCTCAGCAGTTATTTAAGACAAAGGAAAAACAAACAAACACGCACACACAAACAAACAAACACGTATCTCTCACCTTTATTGCTCCAATGAATGGCTTGGGAGACATATCTGTTGAAAGCCAGATTTGGAAAGAGCCTTAATGAAGAACAACAGTGGCTTTGAATATTCTCCATCCCCTGTGAACTTCAGTTTTTAGATGAAATATCCCAAGCTGACAATCCGATTTGCATTGTAATACAAGCATCATCTCCCCTAGTGTCTGCAGGTGGTTAGGATGTGGTGGGAGAACCTCCAGCAGCCAAAATATGGGCAGCCAGCACTTGAGCTGAAGGATGAGAATTATTAACTGATAGTCATAACAGGTTGTTATCTGCATTCACCTGAAGGGTTGTCCAGTTTGCCCACTGGATTTTCTGCCTTCCTTTCCTGCCCTGACTTGCCAGCACACCAGGAGATGACTTTTCATGGGGAAAATACTGTGAGAAAAATACATCTGAGTGAAAAAAAAAAGAAAATACCTTTCATGTCAACTTTAAGAAGTGGTGAAAAAGAAGTGGACTTTCTGTAAAGATAATTAATTCCTCCCTTTTCTCTCTACATTTAACTACAAGAGTAATTTTTCTAACATTAACATTATTGTCTCTGAAGCAGGTGGTTATTGATTCCTTTTTTCCCACCTTCTCCTCTGCACCTTCAGAATGTTTATGCCTAGAGGTGAAAACGCTTTTGTTTGCACTCATCACTTTCATGTGTTCAGGTCAGCTGAGACCTTCATGTAATACTGTATAGGAAATTATGATAGTAGGATAAGTTTGAATTTTCACTAAGTTGGCAGTCAGCTCATGGGGTGTCCCTGTAATGGAGGTTTCTGAAGCATTCTTAGATTCATAAGCTCATCTCTCTAGAGATCTCTGTAGCTCCATCTTCTTGTACAAAATAATCTGAGCTCTATGAAATTTATAGACAAGAAAGCATTTCATATGAGACTGGTCATACAAAATGTAGGAATTGTTTATGTTTACATCTCAAATTGTGCTAATAAGTTAGTTTAACCTTGCAATTTCTGCAGCTGTTCACTATGCATCATACCTTCTGCATTCCACCAATGACCAAATTCCTGTATTCCTGTGCCTTTAAAGGTGGGCTATAAGGAACTCCACTGATACTTCATATTATGTGTTTTTTGATTTTGTTGTTGTTGTTGGTTTTGTGGCCAGGCCTGACAAGATCTTATATCTCAGTGACAGCCCCTCCTTGCCAATATATTCAGAGGGTGCATTGATTACCATAGCATCTCCTTCATGTAAATTATTTCAAATTGGATTAAACTGGGAACTAAGCAAAATTTTCACTGACCTGGACACTGTCCTGTGAAAGGGAGAAGAATCTTAGAAGAGCAATTAGGAATAACATTTTTGTCTAGAAAATTTTCCAGACATTGCTCTCTGATCTGAGGGGAAGGTAACCTCCACCTCTCAAGAACCAGAATTTTTTAGCTTGAGGAAAGCATCTTTCCTAATCAGGCAATACCAAAGCAGAATGAATTGCTTGCTGACACATATCAGTAGCTTCTGCCAAATTATACATGATTTAAGGCAACTAATGCACTACGTGATGATAGCTGAAGGCAAGCATATCCCAAAAGATATATTGCTTACCACCTGCCTGGACAAGAAGTACAAATATTATTGCATACAATTTGGGGCAGCTTTGCACTTCTAAAATTCTGACATATGAGCTTTGGTTGAGTTGTTATTTTCCATAAAATGTTGTTCTCATTTTGTCACACACTTAAAACAAAACTTAAATTCTTATTTCAGAACTGATATAGATGGAATATAAATGAATAAATAGTAAACTAATAGCAGTAGTAGCAACAGAATAGTGTTAATAGGTTACTAAAAACTCTCATTTTTTCTAAATATTATTTTAAAGCAAAACAATCTGAAACAAAAAAAAAAAATCTATTAGCTTTGAATAACATCAAAATTTGAATTAAAACTACAATAAAAACTTTGAAATTTAAGTTTACCAGTTAGCAAAAGCTAAAAAAAAATCTTAAGTACTGATGATAGAAAATGTTTTTGGTGTGATGATTTATAATGTCAATGAGTATCTGTCAAGCAAAATAGAAGCTGTTTATATATATATATGAAAATAAATGGGTTTGAGGATTTTTTTTTCTTTTTTTCTTATTGGAAAAGTAGTAGTTTATCATCTAAAATGTGTCAGATCCTTCCTCCCAAAATTCTGCTGTATTCCAAGCAAAAAGAAATGGTTGAAATTATATCCATGCTCACTCTTCAGAAGTTTGTAGTCAATATACATTTACAGCCAACTGCTGGCTGGGGACTTTTCTCACCTAGCACTGTTTATAAACATGATTGCAATGCATATACACAGGATTGCCTTTAGTAGAGACAGATGGCAAATGCCAAGTCAGTTATTTCAATTGTCACACATTTCATAAAACAGTAAAATAAATGATTTTGGTTGATCCAAATACATTTGATCTTAGTAATTTACAAAGTTAAAACAACAAAATCCAGACTGGGACAAAAACTTTTTTTTTTTTTTTTTGTAGATCATGCTTTTATTTGTGTAATGTATTTCACAATAAAATGGAAAGAAATTCTCAAAATTAAACAATATGTTTGAAAGAATGTGAAACTTTTACCCATAGACCATATAATGGAAACATTTCAAACACTTCCAAAAATACCCATTTGGATAGGGTTAGAAGTGTCCTGAGGAGGTGGCAGCCAGTTCTTCTGATAGGACATAGGCCTACAGAAATTAAAACAGCCTCGAAAGATGTATGTAGAAAATATTCAAAAAAACTTCCAGATCATTGGTTCAGCACTTCTTGAGCAAATGATAATTTGGCAGTGCAACTGGAATTAGTGAAATATTTTGGCTTGCCTAGGAGGAATATTTTTCACCCACCCCAAGTAAATTAGACACAACAAGGAACAGAGGGAGTGGAAAATCATTTTAGAGCAATATTCTACTGCGAGAAATTAGTGCATGGAGATTAAATGACTTGTTTAAGGTCAGATGGGAAATGTATGGCCAAGGCCCCTGGGAGCTCTAGATCAAAATTTGAACTGATGTTTGAAAAAGTTCAAGGGTATCCTTCCTTTCTTGTTTACAGAAGGCTGAAGGAAAGCAATTTTTCCTTTCTCCTTAACATAGAGCTAACGTCCTGTTGCTGAGCTGAGGTGTGTGGATCTGGACATGCAAGTTTTGCTCCTGAGTGGAAGACTTTGTCCCATTTCCCAAAGTCTGCAGAACAGGTTACCTGCTTGGTCTTCCTTTATCCACTGAGTGGTTAGGAAAAGAGCTGAGGCATACAGGAGAACTTGTAAGCCTGGTGTCTATTCTGAGCAGACACCCAAAATTTCTTGCTGCCTCCTCATGTTCTCATTTCTTCTCACTCCCAACTGCCTTTCCCGAGCAGAAAAGAAGCAATCATAGGGTTGTCTGGAGCAAAGCAATATGATATAGCCTTGCAGGTGGACCTCTCTCTATTGATACACACATTTATAGAAATGCATGCTCTCACATAAAATAAAATAAAAATAAAAATAAAATAAAGAATAAAATTAGTCCAAAAAAATCAGACTATTCATCTCTACTCAAGAGCTCTCAAATGTAGTGAAAAATCTGGACCTTGATGACTGCCAGGAAAAGATGTAAGCATCAGAAACCATGAGAGAGATAAATCTTTCCTTCTTAAAATAAAAGACATGATTTTCATCCAGACAATGATTTCAAACAAGACAGGAAATATGTTTTTCACAGTGTCTCCCAATGAGCACCCACAGCAATGTCCTTGGGATCACTGCACTTAAGTGGATGAGACACAGCTAATTGTCCCTCTGAATGGGGAGATGCTGGTGCAGTAAATCCCTCATCAGATGCTGAGCCCTCCTTAATTCCTCCAACATGTAGACTCTTATTGAAATAAGGCCAGATTCTGGCAGGAGAACTTCTCCCTGATGGCCCCTGCTATCTCACAGGTTTTTCCCCAGAGTTCATTATTTTTGCCAGTATGAGAAGAAAAGGGGGGAAGGAAGGGGTGTAAGGAGAGAAAAGAACCTCATTATTTCTCATATGAAACAGATTCTGAACTCCAGCAACTCTTTAGATGTCTACTTGCAACTGGGAACAGACCACAAACTCATTGTCCACAAATCACAAACTTCAACATGTACTCGGCATGGTAAAAGGTATTCGTTATGTATCAGGATAAAAAGAAAGAAAAAGACAGGGAGAGAGAGATGAGAGGCTTACACAAGAACATATCCAGTTTAACTTCTAACAGCCAAGACAGGAGACCGGTGGCAAGTGTTGGGAATTCAGTTCTATTTTGGTTGCAAATGTAGGTTATGTTGGCACGGGCTTTTGAAAACAGGTGTGAGCAGGCTCCATCCCACCTCCAGATCCTGTGCAGACAGGCTGTGTAGACACTTCAGCTGTGTTGAAGGTTTTATTAAGTATTCTCTGGCTTATTAGCCTGAGCAGAGGCCCTGTGGATAGAGCTGAGTTCATGGCCAACTGGTTTGGAACATGGGCAGAGGAATTGCATGTTTTGACTGGACAGGCATCTCTTGGGGATTCTGGATGACTCCTAGCACAGCGTTGATGAGCCATAAAAATATGTAAAACACTGAAGGGAAAAGAAAAAGTCAGGACTCTTAAGTTCCATGACTGACCTTGCCAGTGATTCATAGCATGACCTTTGCCAACTCACCTAATCTTGTTATGCTTGCATAATTAACTGAGAATGAGTCCTTTCACAAGTGACTTGTCCTAGGAAGAAGAATTCACCTTCAGTGTCTCCCTGGCTGTCAGCAAAGTCCTTCCCCATCAAGAGCAAAAGCCAATCTTATTTTTGAAATCACATTGAGACTGAAGATGATTTACAGAATGAACAAACTTGTGTTCAGGAAAGTTGTGTTACAGCAGGCATGGCTGGAGAGAACAGCTCCTGCTGTAATCGAGGGATTGGAGAGCTTCTCTTACCAAAGAAAACTTATGGGGCTTGGCATAGTCAGCTTAGTAAAATGAAAGAAGCAAGCAGAAATGTTGTTGCTGAACTTCAAGGAACAAGATGAATTGCTAAAGTCATACAACAATTCTGGTGTGGAATAAAAGGAGTTGGAAAGGATCAAGAAATCACTAACGAGAGAAATGGAACAGAAGATCCAAGCACTTAAGAAGCTGGATAATGGAACATGTTAAATTTATGAGTGGGATCACATATGTAGATTAACTTGAGGGAAGCTTTGTGGTCAGGAAGTTACCTTCAGACTCTCACTTTCTCTACAGGCATAGTATAATCCTTGGAGAATGATGCTCATCTGATGTTAAACTACCCAATAGCTTTGACATTACTGATATCACACTAACAAAAGCATTGCGCCATCCTGTAGGGTATGGTATACAGGCAGAGGAAGAGGGAGGGAGAAAGCCACACCATTAGGCCCTGGTTTAACTCATTCTGGGCCAGTGAAACCTGGTGAATGACTTCTGCACAACACAGGAATGCCGAAAGGGTGAATCAAGCCCCTTGAAAGTCAAAAGGACCTTGGCAGAGAGTAAAACATCAAGTAATATTTTACTTTTCCTCAATGGATTCAAGCTGCAAAGCGGAGATCAGGGCTCAGGCTCTGAATTGTCCCAGGGGATAGTTTGAACTAAAATCTCAACACTGACATTGGATAACGGAAGAGATGAAACTGAACTTTAACCAGTCCTCCAGACGAAAGGGACAAAGTCTGCAGCTCCAGGGCTTGAACTGAAGCATCTGTACTGGATTATGAAAACTTTGCTGTGAATTATATTGAGTTTGCAGATCTTGCAAGCTGAGAGGCAGTGCATCTTGAATGGTCCCTTCCCCCTTCCCTCCTCCCCTTTCTTGCATATGCCAATGGTCTCTGGTTTATTTAGTCTAGACAATACAATCCCATTATGTCTCCTAATTCCTGATCTCTTGCTAAAATCAAGCTGGATAAGATTACACGTCAGATAAGGCAGAAAATTCCACCAGAGCCTAATGACATGATCTCATGAAATTATGATTTTAATTCCTATCTCTGCTAATTAGAGTAGCATGCTACATGGAATCCAATGAAGGCAAATTCCACTCATTTCTTCCCTCTCTCCTGACATCCCACCTGTCTGCCATCAAAGGTTTTCAGCGAAGAACATGTTTAAGAAAAAAGGTTAACATATTAAAGATGTCTGTCCTCTTGTGAAAGGCCTTTTTCCTTTTCCTTTCTTCATATCTCTATGTGGAATAACAGAGGCTTGAAAATGTTCCAGGTGTTCAGCTTCTAAAGACTGATATTCCTTCCTTGATTTCATCTGCTGGGAACATATCAGGAAAATAAATAAATAAATAAATAAATAAATAAATAAATAAATAAAAGATTTTCTCAAACAGAAATTTCCATTCTGTGCTGAAATGAAGATTGTTTTAGAGTAGAGTATAAGGTGTTGTAAACTATGGAAGACAATGCATGGATGATATCAACCAAGTATTTGTTACCCTTCCTCCTACTTTGAGCCAAAAAACATGACACACAATCTGGACCAGCGAACATGCTCACTTTCCTTTCAACGCTGTGTTGCAAGAGCCAATTTCATCCGTGATTAAACAGGGATCTGTTCAAGCACTCCTCATAGAAATACCAGGGATAAACTAGGACCAGGTTCAATCCCAGGGGGGAGGGGTGCGTTTATTTTGTGGATGAAGGTGATAAATAAGCTCCTCTTTCCTTTGCTAGCTGTGAATCAGCTTTAACTGTGCAGAAGTAAACACCTGCTTGAAGGGCAGAGGTTAGGAACCAGCTGTCCTGGCTGCTGCTCAAGCTGGGAGCAAAGCAGGCTGCAAAGACTCAAGCATTTGCTTGAAATTGTTTTCTCCCAGAGGGCTGTGAGAGATCAGAGGAGCACTGAGAAGAGAGGAGAGTTTGGAGTGGCTTTAAACACTTACATTTTAGAACTGTCAAGGCTCAATGTCTTCAATCTGAAAGGATATGCTTTATTTGCCTGTTACTGATGAGTAAGAAGAATTTTGTGTTGCAAAAAGAAAGGGTTCCTTGAGGGAGTTTGGTTTCAGTCTAACAGTTATGGGTAATGACATGTCTAGCCAGGGCCTTAGGGAGAAGCAGTCTCCTCTATTTGGAGCCTAAAAGAGGCTTACAATGGGATCAGGTTTTCATGTGATATTGTGTGTCTATCTTCTGAAAATTATGGTCCTGTGGGTGATATTGGTTATCGTGTCTTTTTTGATAAAAGAGCCAGCAAAAACCTCGAACATCCACCTGGTGCTGTTTTAGTCCAGCAACAGCCCTCTCCTAGACAAGTCCCAGACACAACTCTGGACAGAAAGCCCTGGGGGCCATAAACAAAATGAACAAGACTACAGTCTATAGCCCTCCAGCACTAGTGCAGAAAGCCTTGTATCTTCAGACAACCTCCTTTACCCTCTTGTGACACCCCACAGGAAAGGAAACAATATGTTTGTTTATTATTTTATTATTTTTTTCCCTGTGAAAACACTACTGCTGGACTTTAGCAAAGCCATCATCTGATGGACACTATGAACTTACTAAAGCACTTGGTGAACAAGAAAGATGACTTACATTCATGGGAAATACATGGGGACCAAAGGAGACCCATGGACAAATGTCATGTGGCCATGTTCAGGCTGTGGCTGCTGGCCTGAAGGCTAAACTATGCTCCCTGTTCCCATTTAAGCACAAGAATAGACACAGCCAATGATGCAGTTGAAAATGGAGCCACGGAAAATTATTAATCACTCTAGGACATTCAGGGGGTGGAAGGTAGGTGGGTAGATAGACCAACAGACAGGTAAGCAAACACAGTGTATTATCATCAGAGTATCAGTTCTCAGATGAATAACTTCCGTGCTCCTATCTACTCTAAATATAGGAAGGTAAAAAGATGCTAGGGTTGCTTGGCTACGCTGAGGTGGGAACAGGATGGAGGTAGCTCTGATTAACTTCTAACTCCTTGGCTGCCATGTATAACACGGAAACTCATCATTCACATCCTGCTCATCCACAGATTCCTTTCCTTCTACGCAAAACTAATGACAATCTCTTCCCACTCAGGGATTTAAGGACACGCATTGCAGTGCAAATATCTGCAATGCCCCCCCAAAAAAAACCTGCTCATTTAATCTAGTAGAGGTCTGAGCAATGAAGAGAAAAATACCTCACCTGAATAAATAGTCACTACTATTCTAGGTTGGTCTTCATGATAACTTAAGAATTGGAATAACTTTCAACACTTTTGTTACTGAGGAATAAGGGTTGTGTACATATAGAAAGAAGGAAGAATGGAGAGAAATGCAGCAGCAAATAGTGTTTTCTTTGAGCAGCAACTGAATGTTAGAAGAAGCCTGACAGAACACTAGCCTCTGGATAAAACCTTCCCTTGCTGTTAACTTATAACACACTGGGTGCACAGCTGAGGCCTCCAAGAGGCATGACTGGGCAATTTTGCCTGGTGCCAAATTTGCATTCATTTTCAGGTCTTTGCATATTTGAAGGTCAAGTTAGCTTTGGATTCCTTTCCCCACTCATCTCCTGGGCACCATCAAGGAAAGTGAGCCCTTTTCCTCTCCGACGGGTGGAATTTGTTCTCACACACTCCTCTCTGCACAGCCAGGTACTACTCTGATAAGGGTCTTCCAGTTCCCTTCTAGGAATCAGGGCATCTCCATCTGGCTTAGGCTGGCAGAATATGTTGGGATAACTGGCTGTAGTTTTTTACATCTGTTAAATTGTGTTTGCCAACCCCTGAGGAGGTTGAATCCAGAAATGAAAGAGAATCAGCACAAGAATATCTTTCACTGTCAAATGGGGCATGAGGACATGGCTCTTCCAATGCTAAACAGTAATGCACTTGTATCTGATTATTGAAAAGATGGGTTAAAAACTGCAAGGTGTATTTTAAAAACAAGGATCCCTTTTCATTCTGGGATTCAATTTCATCCCCTGTGCATGCTAAGCAAGTCTCTAGCTGAGTCAGTCACTCCAGGCTCCTCTTGCAGTCAGTGGAGGCAAGCAGGCACTTCCAAGGAATGTCTTCTGGCTTCACTTGAGCACCTTGTCCAGAGGGTTATGAACCTGCCCTAGATCCTACATTGCCGTCACATATCCCCATGACTGATCAGAGGCTGCTCCACTCCTGATATATGCATTTATTCAGGAGAACTATGTTCTGAAATAGAACTCTTCCTGTCACAATATTTCTTGGGACTCCGCTATGCATGATGCTACAGAAAAATTTAAGAAGATTGCTTGCAATCTAAGAAAACTCTGTGAGAAAACAGCCTACATAACAACATAACAACATAACAACATAACAACAGTGCTGTAAGACACTAAGCATAACAATGAGAACCTGGCAAGCAGGAGAAATAAATACACATCACAAAATGTAAAGGAGAGGGGCTGCAGTACATTGGTTTAGGTAGCACCAATTTAAGGGTTAGAAGAGCTCTTACTGTTTCTTCTGTCATATGTCAGACTTCAGAATGGATTCTAGCAGAACTCTTTTCTTGTGGCAGTCCCCATTTTTCTGACATTGTCACATAAAAAGGTTGCCTTGCTTGGATGGGTGCTGCATAGCACAAAGGAAGGAAGGAAGTCATAAATGAGACGCAGAGCCTTGTTGCCTCCCTAAACTTACCCTGAAAAAAGAATTCCCTTCCCCAGTCTCTCAGGGTCTTCTTTTCTTGTTCTGTGTTTCTGCTAACAGTTTCGACCATTACATTCATGAAATCAGGAGAAACTGCTTCACTAACACAATACATCTGCTTTGCATGACTCTAACAGACTACGTGCAAAAATCAAACTCATTAGAAATACTTTGTTATTGCTGTTGTTTAATTGCTCAAATACTGATACTGGTTTGTTCCTGGAATTGTTTAATTTCTCTGTATAGAACTATTCTGAAGGAAGCAAAATTCCAAATATAATGAGAATGTCCATAGTAAAATAATGGTCATTTGGGGATTCTGCAAGCACACTTGAACACAGTAAGAAAATTTGGAGCATGGACAGTGTGCTTATTGCTGAATTAGCACTTTATGTAGCATTCTTGAAGGCAGTCAGTTTAAGAAAGAAATGTGTGATATTCGGGTTTTGAAGATAATAGTTTTAAATAAGCTAAAGGTGTCTTACGTTTCAAAGAGTGAATAATCAAGGTTTAGAGTACCTGGACTTTTCTGTGTCAGACTGAATAAAGAAAAGGAGTGATCCATATTAGAATTTTGGTAGTAAAATATTTAAACTTTTTACCTCCCCAACAAGAACTGAATGTACTTTGAAAACAAATTTATAAGGAGTTTAATGGACTGGAAATTTTGTAGATTTCACAGAGAATTTTGAGAACAAATGCAGTTTACTTTTGACATTTGCCTAGAGTTTTCTTAAACTTTTGGTTTTGTTAGGGCAAGAGGCAATGAGCATTAGCTGAAACAAAGGAAATACAATTTAAACATGAGAAAAAGTTTTGTTGTTTTTTTTTGTTTGTTTGTTTGTTTGTTTTGTTTTGTTTTTTATTGTCAGGGTGGTGAATCACTGGAGCAGGTTACCCAAAGAGGTTGTGGAGTCTCCATCCTTGGAGACATTCAAAACCTGGATGGACAAGACCTTGAGAAAACTTCAGCTGGCTCTGATTGAACACGGGATGGGTTACATGATCTCTAGAGGTCCCCTCCAAACTGATTTCCATGATAAATGAGCTCAGAAGTGCCCCTTTCCTTCAAGAGTCTCCTGCTGACCACTTTCATGACTGTGTTTGAAGTTATTTGCCATGCCTTATGATAGAGGATGGGGTGATGTCTGTTCTCACGTAGGAGGGAAAACAAGGTACTGTGTTTCAGAATTGACAAGTTCTGACAAGTTCTCTTATTGTGGTTCTGATCCTGATCCTCCTCCTCCTCAATTGCCCCTAGATATGGCATAAAAATGAGGAAACTCTGAGCAAAGCTGATGAGGCTTGGTCCTGAAGGCCTCAGAAGCTTGGTTGGTGTTCATTCTCTCTCCCCCATCTCTTCCCCTGGCCTCCAATAGACAGTCACGCAAGTTTGAAGGGAGTATATAAAAATGCCTCCTCTTCACAAATAAACCCTTTTTCCAGACACCTCATCAGCTCATAAGCTGCAGGAAGAGAAACAGTCAAGGACCAGGTCACCTCCGTGTTTGTCCACACTCTGTTCAGACACACCACCAAGAGATGTCCAGGGAGGCACTTCAAAGCCAAGGCTTTTTTAATGGCCAAAATGAGGGACAACCTCTGACCTCCCCATAGGGGAAACAATAATTGTTGACAGTGCTGGAAAAAATGTTCTCATTGTGAACATAAACAGGCTGGAAGGAGCTCACAGTCACTGCCAGATGTTACTGAGAAGTGCTTAGGAGCTGAGACGACATATGAAATTTCCATCACATTCTTATTAATCAGAAAAAGGGTCTGGGTGGTGACTTTTTTTTCCTGGTCAATACCAAACTGGAAAACATACGTCAGCAACATTCCTCTTTTTTTTTTTTTTATTTTCTTTTTTTTTTTTACCTTCTCCTCCTCCTTCTCCTTCCCTCCAATTTTAATTGGAATTTAAAGTAAATTGAGGATTGTCTTGGGAGTGCTTTGCTTGAAAGAATCTGCCTTGTCCTTGTTCCGATGTTTTTCTTCCCCTTTCTCCAGTGTCCCTTGTGTTTTAGAGCAGTTATTCACACCTTACTTGGGAAATTAAGAGTTCCCCAATGAATGGATGCCCAGCTGAGTTCTCCCTTTGCAAAGTTTGCCTCACACACATGTACACATCTTACTCCAGGATGCAATAACAAGGCTTAAGACAGGCAATAGGAACTGGAGATGGAGTTAGTTGTGCTGAGTACCAGTTTGCTGCATATATCTCAGATTCTTAGCTCATGACCCCTGAAAACTTTGAGCCTATATGGTCCCAAGTAAAACTTGGGAATTGCAGAAGAGACTTTATTGGTCCTGTCCTCTGAGAATCCATCCCAACTCCATAGCTTGGAAACTTCTGGACTGGGAGGGCTCTGGAGGTGAAGTGATGATTTCTGAAGGAATGATCCCCAAACATGCTGTCCTTTGGGCCACAGTACCTGGAAAATCATGCATGTTGTCAACATAGCGTTTTGTTTTTTCTGTCTGACATTGGCTCCAAACAGAGATGAAAAGATTTCTGATTAATTCAATGTCCTTAGCAAACTGGTGCCTTTGGTCCCCAGGGCCATTTAACACTCTTCCACGGGAGCCAGCTGTCCAACACTTATTTGAGCTGGAGAAGGACAACTGTGCAACCGAGTTTGGCTTCCCAAAATCATCTGGGGAAGCTTCTTGCTAGCCTTCTTATGAAACAAGGCATTTGGCTTGATTCTAGAGTAAGAACTGATTTAGGGTATGAGGTTTTGGGACAGGAAACCAGGGAAATATGCTGGAAAAAAATGAGTGGTTACTTCTTATATTGTGGAAGTTATATGACCTTTGTAGTGGGTTGGGAATTTCCAATACGTTATCTGTGATTCCTCCCTGCCTTTAAGAGTCTTGGCAGAACCAGCCAAAGAAGATGAAATATCCATTATCTTGGGCTAGATACTGTTTCCTCCAATACAGTAAAGCTCTTTCCCACCAGGTCTTCCAACTCAATTTGTTTCAAGAGATGAAGGTCAGGTTTCTCTCCACTTTTTCTCAGAGACAGTAAGGTCTGAAAGCTCCTTTGCATCCACTGATCAGATGTGCTCTGCCTCTCAGCTTTAGATTTGGAGCTCCACCAATGCCATTGCAGTCCAACTAGTGACTCTCAGTCTAAACTGACAAATGGCAACCTGAATTGTCCTTCCCTCTATGTATCTGTCCACCTAACATGTCCCTGTATTCCTACTGTCCCAGGACTCTTAGTAAAATCCACAGACCTTGATTCAACAAAACACTAATACATCGTCTTATCTGCCAACGTAAGAATTGTATCTGGGAGGTTTCTGCACCCTGCTTGTGACTCCACTGGGTTTTCTACTCTGGTGCCTTCTGATCATACATGACAGTGGCACAGTTTAATCCAGGAGATTATACAGTATTGACAGCCCCAAACATCATTCTTTTTGCACCCAAAAACATTTGTTTTAGGACAAAAGACAAACAAACAAACTGAAGTTCACCAGAAAAAAAAAAAAAAAAAAGGAAAAAAAAAGGAAAAAAAAAAAAAAGGAAAAAAAAATAAGAGGATCATCTGACTTAGGCTAAATTTGAGAACTTGTCCAGAATCAATAGTGTCAATCACAAGACTGAAATGCTATACGGACTTAAGGGTCTTCACTCAAGCCTCTTAACTTCAGATTTGGCAACAAGGAAATTAAGTTATCGAACTTGAGTTCAATATGTCAAGTTATTGAACCTATACAGGTTCTTATAGTCAATTAAGATCTCAGATAGTCATTGCAATCTGTAGTTCTTTCTTTTTACCGTTCTTAGGGAGAGGGCAATTATTTGCCTTAATTAAGAGTCTGAAGTTAGGTGAGAAAAATCTGACCTTAAATGTCCTGTCCTACCAGTTGCTCAGGATGAAATTACTCAGGGCTTTATATACAGCACCCTGCTGAGATGACATAACAGGAGATTTGCTTGGCGATGGTCGGGTTACGCTGACATCAGATGTACATTTGGGGATGTGGATTGGACAAGGCATTGGCACCCCTTCTTGAATCTGAAAATCTTGATCCAGATAGGAAATGTCCTAACGTCTCCATCATTATCTGCTCTGCAGCTCCAACCTTCCTCCTCCAGGCCGCCTGAAACAATCCAGCTCTGACTCAGAGGGAAATTTGCCATTTCTTGCATCACCAGCACAACTTTCTCCAGAAGATAGGTGTTCCTTGGAGGTCTCCAATGGAACTCCTCGCCCAGACTGACCTTGCTTAGCTTAGGCCATACAAGAAAGGGGTTGCGGCGAGACGTACTGCAGTCAGCCAGGAAAGAGTTGGCCTGGAAGAGAGGGAAATCAGAGGGCAGCCCACATATATCAGCCACTTCCCCGCCAGTTCCCATACCTCCTGAGTATTCCTCTGGTTGGAACGCAACTCACAGGCGTTCCCCTCTCGCCCGGGGGTGCTACTGTGTCTGTTCCATTAAGCAAACTTCACACCCTCATAACCTGGGATGTTTGCTTTATCACTCAATTCCCTGACTTACGTAGATGTGGAGAGTCAGCGGGGTCTGCAGACTCCTTTGGAGATTCCCTCTCTCCCTTTCATCTCATAACAAGGTTTTGCCATTTTGGAATTTGACGCAAAACACTCGAATGTCAGCAGGTCTCAGTGGAACTTTTTTGCTGGAGGTTTTCAAAGGCTTCTTCAAACATGAATGAGTTCAGCCTAATAATAATGCCAATAAAGCTCATAACAGTAAAAAGAAAAATATATATTGTATTATTGCTTCAGAGCCCCAGTCATGAACTTCTCAGGGTGCTGTGCAGACAAAATAAGAAACGAGCACCGTCCAAAAAAGCCTCAAAGCCCACAGCCAAGGTCCAGAATTGTGGTTAAGACAATATTATTCAGCTTCTCAAGTTCAAAAATGAGAATAATAGATACTAAAAAGTCAAAATCCAAAATCTTCTAGATCAGCTGAAAAGTTTACTAATTACCGCAGTCTTTGACTGTTCCTTTGGGGAGTTTTCTAAATTAATATTTGGAACTGGAGGCTTTCAGTACCTGCCTACATTTGGGCTGGATTTAGCTCCTTTGGGGACTGAAAGTCAGGCATGCTCTGCTCAGGACAGCACATTAGCAGTTGCTCCATTTTTTTTTCCAATTTCAACATTTTTCCCTACTGATTTTGGTAAAGTCAGACTATGCAAATCTTTCAAATGAATCACCTAGCCATCTAGGCATGGCCATCATATCTTTTTTTCAATGCTAAGAGGTTTTATAACACTTCTAGCAAGTGTGATAACTTCACTGTAGAGGTGGTGGCATTTTGGGAAGAGTTGGAGTGATCCTCTGTCTGTACTACCATACTAAGATTAAAAAAGTCACTTGCTGTCTCCTAGGGGCAAAGGTGCCCAATTAATTTAATTTACTCACATTCAAATCACAGAGGGCTCCTGAAATTTCTCTCTGGCATACATCATAGATGAAGTATGTGCTCCTCAGGGGATTTTAATTCTTACTGCATTGTAATTGTCAATCTAAGGGGACGTGTTTTGGCCATGCTATATGTTCAGCTTCTACTTCAGCATCATAAAACTAGAGCTGGAGCAACCAAGCCCTTGTAAAGGTAGGTTTGCAACCCACCACCACACCAAGTCAAAATATTTGTTTAAAGGATGATAGAACAGGATTCCAGTAAGAACAAGTTCTGGTCTTTTGTTGCCTTTATTAAAGTGGCTTTCTATGGTGTGGTAGGAAGCACATTAGTAAATCCATGTCTGTAAAGAACTAGGGAGATGGGGAATATTATTATTTCCAGTGACTTTATTATTTTAAGTGACTTTTTAGAGAGACAGAACTCTCCGCTGCGTACAGCCTGCATACATGAAATAATACAAAGAAAGCCTATGTGGTACTTTGCACGTATACAATGGTATTTGGGGAAAAAATCATGTTTTTAAATGATGCTAATAGAACATCTGGAGCAATAGAGCTCTAGACTGGCAGGAAGCTCAGAAGCTCTACAGATGTATGAACAGAAAGAATAACAACAGCTGGTCACATAGCAGAAATATTGCTTGAAGAAGGAAATGAAAAATTAAATCTCAAAATTCTTAATTTTTTCATTATCTAATAGGTACTTCTATAAATATTTTTTGAAATTTGCTACATTATTATTACTATTTTTATTAGTCTGAAAAAAATAAGATTTGATTGTAATATTTTTTTTCTAAGATTGAACCAAAAATAGCAAGAACCCTTTTTTTACAGTTTAAACATGTGACTTTTTTTTTTTTTAATTTTGGGGAGAGAATAAAGCAGTCAAATTTTATCCTATAAAATAAATCTTTGGTTTTAAGCTATTGAGAAAGAGAGAGAGAAGAAAAGAGTCTAAAAAGAGAGGAAAACATCTAAAGCCTCTTATGCATTTCTAAGCCATCCAATAGTCTCCAGTAACAAGTATGATTGCTGAAAGCATTTCAGTTAGCAGAAAACAAAAACCCTGTTTCAAACAACTGCTCTTTCAGTTCAGGTAAATTGCATAGGCACTACACAAATAGCAAACGTTACCCAGCACCTGAGCATGTAAACTTCGCTGTAAACGGAATGGGATTTTTGCACAGAATTGGTTACAGGAGGAAATTCAGAACCTGTGTTTTTTCTCGTGGTTTCTCTCACATCATTTTTCTCACACTTGCAGAAACCCTGTGCCATTTCCTATTTCACATCAGATTCCCCTCGACTTTTGCATGTCCTCAGTCACCTTTAGCCATGGTTCTCCCTGGTACAAATCTCCTATATTTACACTGTACCTTCTAGCTAACAAACAGCTGCTTACAGCATGCCCTCAGACACAAGCAGCGCTTTCAGTCTCTTCTGCTCTCTTTGGACACATCATGCTGGATTTTAGCCACTTCAGGCCCTGCTGTTGGTAACACATCTTTCATTTAGGGTGTGGGGTTTGTAGGGTCTACTAACCACCCTACATCCTCAGTGCTACGAATCCTACAGCTTCTTATGGAGCAGTTGCTAGGACCATAGTTTACTTCACATTCTTGGAAAATGCTGATCTTGAAACACTATTGTACTTTTATTTTTACATAACCTCTCTTTCCACTTCCATCCACATCCAACAGGATGCAATGACAGCACCCGAGCAAATGAGCTCCCATCTCCACCAGTACACAAGCCCTTCAACAGCAGCAACCCAGTGGATCCCAAAGCTGTTCCTGCAAAGAAAACAGAAAACTGACATGCCAAGATCTAATGGAGAAATTCATTCAGTGCTGTTGCAAAAGCAGATGCCCTTCTGATAGGCTAGAGCTCCTTCTGCTGGGCAAACAGCATCATGCCTGGGGCCTGGCCTCCAGCTCTGAAATCTGAGATTGTGCTTTCTGGTTTCTCACAAACTACCAGACAGAAAGCCTGGCTTGGGGGGGTTTCCTCTCTCTCCTCCTTCTCCCATATAAAAATAATCAACATGTCACAGTTACATTGCAAGTAATATTTATTACTTATAATTATGGCTTTTATTCATAATCTTTCATCCCCCGAATATTTAGAAGAAAATGAGAATGTTCTCTTTAACCACTTCAAAAGTCTGGCCAAGTCTGGGGAGCAATAGGGCAGCTGTTTAACAGCTGTACCTGACAAAAAGAGGCAGGAGATGCAGAACCTCATGGCTGGCTCACGTTGAGAGGAAGCTCCTCTTTTAGGTGTTGAAAGCTTGGTTTGTCTCTAATTCATTCCAGAGACCTTAATGGAATCTCTTTATTAAAAACTTTATACGCTGATGCTTGCATTTGTGTTATTATTTATTATCACCGCTATTACCAAGATGTCCTAGTGTGCTAAGACACACGAGCCCATCATCCCCAGAACCAACTGCCCAAAAGGCCAGAGTAGTAATAAAAGTAAACCCCATGGGGCTTGTGCCCAGCTCCCCTCAGCCCTCCTGGCTCGCCCTGCCGATACGTTACACCGCCGTTAAGTTATGTGCTACTGACAGATTCATTGCCAGCCGAGATTAACACCACCGAAAAGCTCAGCCTGCCTCTGAGGGCAGGACGGTACAAAGTTCCTTTCCCACTCTCCTGGAGCAACTGCAAGGCCTCCGTGTGAGCTTCAGACCAGACATAATAGGCAAGGAGTGTTTGGTATGGTCAAATCCCCGTCCGACACAAGCTGGTGGTGGGCTATTGGTTTCAGCTGCAGTGCAGTGTTACACAGTCCAGGAAAAGTGCTAGGAAAGTGTTTTTTTCTCCTGATACATCTCCCTTCTCACTTATTTTCCTCTCTGGGTAGCTGTTGATGCCATCTGAAGGTCAGGAGCTGTGCTCCCAGCAGGGCTTGCTGCCTTCAGCTGGTGGCTGCGGACCTGCGGTCAGCCTAGGTCTGCTGCAGCTCCCTGCCTGATTTGTGAAAAACAAAAGCATTGCAGCTGCCAAAGCTAATCTTGAAAGTGAAGCCAGTGAAAGACTTGCTGAAAGGCCAGGGAAACCTCTGCTTTCCAGTCAAGTGTGTGCAGTCTGCTGGAGCAGGCTTGCTTGCCTTTTGCTTTGACTTTACTGAAGTATTTACTCTTGAGAGGATGCTTGTCCTCTTCGTGGAAGAGGGGAGGAAATGCCAGAAGGGACAGAATGAGGAAAAAGAGTATGGGACAATAGTAAACTGTTACTGATGGATCTGTAGCCTCTCAACACGGAGATCCAGGTGCCTTTTTCGGCAGTGCCACTGTGAGATTTTGGGCAGGTCATTTTACTTCATATCTGGAAGGAGCACTCAGTGCTAGGTGCTTTACCCATGGAGAAGGAGAATATGATTTCCATCCCAGGAAGGCACAATCAGTATGCATCTGATTAATCTTCCTGTGCTAATTTACGATGTCTGCACAGTCCTTCCCATCTCTGCAGCAGAGCTGGTAGAAAAAATTTGTTGTCTAGTTCTTGATTTAGTGCATTAACTTCCAGGGTTTAGACTTAACAAAGAGGTTTAGGACCAATGTGTTTTGCCCTCCTACAAGACCAAAATGTTTTGCTGGACAGGGGTGGTAGGATTTTTCAGAGGATTGCTCTCAGTGCGGCTTTTCCTCAATATTTGATTGTCCTTTTGAAAAAAAAAAAAAAAGGAAAAAAAAAAAAAAGCTTGAGACATACAACCACAGGTTTCCAGGGTGAGGGTTTATGTGCTATATCCCCCCAGCTGTGGAAGAAAATGCAATTCTCTGTCCCTAGCACACCTGGGTGAGGGCTGCACCCAGCTGTCCTGGGTTGGAGACAAGCTGCTAAGATGGAGAAACAGAGACAGGCAGAACTCCAGGTTGTTTATAAAAGTTTTCTCAGTTCATTGTTAAACTCTGCGACCTGAGCTTATCCTACCACTGGAGTTACCAACTGCTGGAAAGTTCCCATTTGAAACTAAGCTTATAATGGAGCTGTCTGCTGCTGGATGCTGTGTGCTGCAGGTGAGCTAGACTAAATTAACTGACAGGCTAAAGATCCTGCACCAAAGCTCGGAGCCTGCTGGGGGTTCAGGACATAAAAACACCAAATGGGTCAGACCAAACATCCACCTAGCGCAATATCCTATTTCATAAAGTTGCAAATACCAAATGAATGCAAGAATGTGGTGAGCGTATGGTAATGTTTCCATCAAATACTCTCACAGTCTATAACAGTTTCTGCCTTTGGGATTTCCTAAGCTGGACTTGATTTCTGTGCATTTTGTACCTTTTAATGGTTTTCTCTTTCACTGAGTTTCCCCGTGAACTCCTGGAAATTTTCTGTGTCTAAAACATCCAGTAACAGGGAGATCCATAGCTTCACTGCCCACATAGTGAACTATCCCCATGCCCTAGTATGACAAACTACATCTTTATTTTATTTGCTTTGAATTTACCACCTGCCTGCCAGTGTCATTTCATGCCACCTATTTCTTCTATGGGGACAAGTGAAAATTTAACATCTGAAAGGAGTTCTCAAGTTTTTTGTTGTTGTTTTGTTTGCTTTTTCTTGTATTTGAGGGCTTTGTGGGGTTGTTTTACTAAATATTTTTGTGGGGAAAAAAATCACATAATTTGTTTATTTTTCCAGTTTCCCTTTTAATATCTACATTTTGCAATGAAATAAGTATTTCCCTTAAGTTCAAGCAGAACTGAAAAGGTTAAATTTTTTTTCTCCTGTCTAGTTGTCATCCCTTTCAAAGCCCTGTAAGGCAGGTATTTTCTGACATAACTTTGGGCATTTTGTTGTGTACCCAGTTTAGAAGGGTTGTTACCTTCCAGAGAGAGAGGGAGATCTGAGAGGAACTAAGTTACCCTCTGCACATGCCTTTCTGCATCCTCTGGCTAATGAGTGACACAGAGCTCCTGCTTTGCTGGCTGCTTCTCATCCTGTCTGTGCATTTATCCATTCCTGCCTACAAGAAAATCCTTGTATATGTCTCTCTTAAATTACAGCCCACTTCTTTTATTATTATCATTACTATTACTTTTAACAGGGCATTCTACAATGTACCAAGGTCGCTTGAATTTGAAACCTCTTTTGGAACATACCTAGCAGTCCAGAGTAACTTCATGTCCTCCACAAGTATAATAGGATCCTTTCCTCTTCCACCAACCTTGTCCTGAATGGAAGTGCGAATACCTCCAGAGACAGCACGGATGCCAACATATCCCAGCTTGTTGCATCCTTCCATTTTGAAAGCTATATAGCTCTATAGCTAACCTTTAGTAGAGCTTTGTCTCTGGTCCTCTTTCCTACTTTTGTCTGGGTCCTATTTTCCCTTTTTTTCTTGAAAGGTGTGAGGGCCTAGAGCTTTCTTATAGGTAATATTCTCTGTCTCTCTGCCATGCTGAAGGTTTCTTTGTCCAGGTATTAGACAAACCAACTAGAGGAGAAGTGATCACCAATATGGATGAATTCATTAAAGAGGTTCAGACTGGAGGCAGTCTGAGCTGCAGTGACCACACCCTGGTTGAATCTAGGATCAAGGAATATGAGCCTGGCAAAGAGTAAAGTTAGGACACTGAAATTCTAAAGAGTAAAAGTTCAAGCTATCTGAAGACCTACTGTTCCCCTGGAACGCTGTCCTTAGGGACAGTGGAACAGATCTGAGCTGGTAACTCTTTAAGGACAGTTTTCCTAGAGTACAAGAACTCTTCATCCACATGTGTTAAAGCAGGCAGAGAGGGCAGAAAACCTGGATGGCTGAGCAAGGACCTGCTGGGCAAACAAGGGAGAAGAAAATACATGGGCAGTGGAAGCAGGGAAACAGGGCCTGGGAAGAGTACAGGGATGCAGTCCCAATGTGCAGGGATGGGATCAAGAAAGCCAAGGCACAGAGGAAACTAAGCTTGGCAGGAAATGCAAAGAATGGATTCTATAGGTACATTGACCAGAAAAGAAGGACCAAAGAGAGCGTGCCCCCTCTGATGGATGAGAAGGGTGTACTGGTAACAACAGAAATGAAAAAGGCAGAGGTATTCAACTTCTTTGCCTCAGTCTTCACTGCCAGCCAGTCTTCCCACACCTCTCATTTCCCTGAACCTGTAGATGAGGGATGGAGAAGCAAAGTCCCCTCACTGTAAACAAAGAGCAGGTTTGAGACCACCTGATGCAACTCAACAGGTACAAGTCCGTGGGGCCTGATGCCATGCATCTCAGGGCCCTAAAGGAACTGGCTGATGGAGTTGCCAAACCTTTCTCCATCCTCTTTGAAAGTCCTGGCAGTCAGGTGAAGTCCCTGGTGACAGGAAAAAGAGAAACACATTTTTCATAAGGGTAAAAAGGAGGACCTGGGGAACTACAGACTGGTGAATCTCACCTCTGTGTCTGGGAAGATCGTGGAAAAGATTCTCCTGGAAGTAATGTTAAGGCACATGCAAGACAAGGAGGTGATCTGGGGCAGCCAGCAGAGCTTCACCAAAGGCAAATCATGCCTGACCAATCTGGTGGCCTTCTATGATGGAGTGATTGCAACAGTCTACAAGGGAAGACTGACAGATGTCATCTACCTGGACCTCCGTAAAGCCTTTGACACGGTTCTGCATGACAGCCTTATCTCCCAATTGGAGAGATAAGGATTTGAAGTGTGGATAAGGAATTATATTGAAGGCTGCACCCAGAAAGGTGATCAATGGCTCTATGTCCAGGTGGAGGCTGATGATGAGTGCAGGGGTCCATCTGGGAACTGGTGCTAATTAATATCTTTATCAATGACATAGACAAGGAGATCAAGTGCACCCTCAGCAAGTTTGCAGATAACACCAAACTGAGTGGTGCAGCTGATACACCAGAAGGAAGGGATGCCATCCACAGGGACCTGGACAAGTTAGATAAGTGGGCCCATGTGAACCTAATGAGGTTCAATAAGTCCAAGCACAAGGTACTGCACCTGGGTCAGGGCAATCCCCTACATTAGCACAGACAGGCAAAAGAACTCATTGAGAGCAGTCCTGCAAAGAAAGAACTGGGGGGGACAGGGGAAGATGAAAACCTTAACATGAGTCAGCTGTGTGTGCTTGCAGCCCAGAAGGCCAACCGCATCCTGGGCTATGTGACCAGCAGGCTGAGGGAGGGGATTGTGCCCCTCTTCTTTGCCCTTTTGAGGCCCCACCTGGCATACTTTGTCCAGGTTTGGGGCCCCCAGCACCAGATGTGGACCTGTTATAGCAGGCCCTGAGAAGGGCCATGGAGATGATCAGAGGGCTGGAGCACCTCTTCTATGAAGATGCGTTGAAAGAGCTGGGGATGTTCAGCCTGGAGAAGATAAGTCTCCAGGGACACCTTATAACAGCCTTCCATGGGAGCCTACCAGAAAGCTGAAGAGGGACTCTTTACAAGGGCATGTAGTGATAGGAGAAGGAGTAATGGCTTCGAATTGAAGGAAGGTACATTTAGATTAGATATAAGGAAAAAATATCACTATGAGGGTAGTGAGGCACAGGAACACATTGCCCAGAGAAATTGTGGATGCCCCATCCCTGGAGGTGTTCAAGGCCAGGTTGGATGGGGCCCTAAGCAACCTGATCTAGTGGGTGGTGTCACTGCCCATGGCAGCAGGCTGGAACTACGTGATCTTTAAGGTCTTTTCCAGACAAAGTCATTCTATGATTCTATGAGGTTTCTTGGCTGTGGCTGGCCTGTGAGTGAAGGTTTAGGCTCAGCCACTGCACTGGGGCTTGCAGCAGAAGGGCAGCTGCCCTGTAAGAGCAGAAGATGCTAAATCCACCTATGATGAGTCTCACACGAAACCTGGGAGACTTTACACACCTGAAGGGAGCTCTCAGTTTTTGCTCACTGGTGACTCTGGCTTCACTGAACCTGCTTTTACAATGTTCTTTTTGGAAGGACAGCCTCTGAGTAACTGTTGATCTTGCTGTAACCCTGGACACCACTTGTTTGTTTAAACTTCCCTTGGGTGAGGTGACCTTCTTGCATATCAGCTGCAAAGATGACAAGTTTATCTCTTGCCATTGATTCAGCCCTCCATTCTCCTCACAGACAAAATCCTGTCACATGCCATGGGGATTTGTTTAGCACGTCAATTCATCCTCCTGTATATTCATCATCAGTTTTCAAATGCAGTGAAATTAGACTGGAGGAGTAAGCAGAAAATAGATGTCTTTCTGGTAGAGGGAGCTTACTGTGATCTTCCTCTGTAGTTTGAATTTCACCATGTACCAACCTTATCATTATTAACTTCACTTCTGCTTCTCTCATCATCTTGCACTGGGCTCAAAGAGCAGAGGAAGGGAGGATCAGCAGCCTCAGATTTCCTAGTAACTGTTTTCATTACGTGCAGGAGGTCCAGGACACTTGCAAACTTCAGACCTGTTTCTTGAAAAAGAAATACATCCTACCAATCTATTTTTATTACACATTAAGCTTAGATCCTGGTGCTTTTAGCCTTGAGCAAGGCACAGTACTCTTACACTCTGAGACGAACCCTTTCTCTTTACCTTTTTGCAAGGCATTTGTGAATCAAACAAGCAAGACAAATAGAGACATGAGTGGCACAGAGATGTAGCGGTAGATGCTGAAGGGGAAAGCATATTTTGTAGATAAGCTTTTATCCAGTGCACTTTCCTTTGTTATAGAGACCCACATTTAGGTTGCTTGATGACTTTACTCACACCAATGAGCTCCCCCCTTCATACAGCTTAAAAAACTAGAAGAGTTTCCAAAATCTTGGAATTGACCTGCAGATGTAAGGGACAGAGGCCAGTTGTGAAAACTGCACAGTGTGCACTTCATGCACACTCCATTACACACCTTTCGTCTTCACCTCTGGCATAAGAACTGTTACATCAGTATGTTCTGGGCCACCCTGAAGCTTCTGTATGGTTGGTACCACTAAGATCAGCATCAAGTTTTGGCAACAAAATTGACTTTGCCTGCAGGGGCTTCCAGTGTGGGTCCAACCTTTAAAAGATTCTCAGGATGGGGTTGAGGCACTCAAAACCATGGTGTTTAATAGCAGGAGCTCTGCAACAATTTCTGTGCCTAAAAGGTAGGGCATTAGTATGCTGTCCTTGCCTTCCACATGGGGAAAACAGAGCATATGCATCTGTCTATGGCTCCTGGATAGTCACACCACAGGGAATACAGACCTGGCTTCATGAGTCCTAGCACATTTCACCATCCCACAACCATACAGTTTCTCCAACACAGGTTTTCAACCAACACTCTGGAGCACTCTTGGATTTAATTCTCTGTTTCCTCATTTGAAAGGCTCAAAAGGGAGTGCTAGCTTACCAAGCTGAATTGGCTCTCATGCCTTGTAGTCTTTTCTTATTTCTCCAGGAATGGCTGTTGATGGCAACATTTTTAATATCCATGTGAACAACTCCTCACTTTCCCCACTCTGGTTTTCCTGTTTGTGACTGAATTCCAGGCAGTTTTCTTTCCTCATAGCATACATTTCCAAAAACAACCACCTTAGGCAAACAAAGAAGAACCAAAAAACAAAGAAAAATTTCTCCACGCTCAAATCATCCTTTTGGCAGCCTCTCAGCACCATTGCAAAACCCATATATCTTTCAACATTGCTGGCCAAAGACTTTCTTAGAGAGCAGTGCTATTCCACCACATGGATATTTTGCACAAAGACAACTCATGTAGTAGGTTAAAAAAGCCTAAACAATGCATGAGGGAACATGGAGTGACCCAGGATCTTCCAGGGTGTCAGGTATAACACAACAATTTGTTGGCTAGGAAAGGAAATGTTAAACATCAGGTGCATCCTAACATCAGCAAACATTCTCTCCATCCAAGAGCATGTTGAGAGGCTGTAAGATATATAGAGCCACAACAATATTATGTTTTTTTTAAACCTATAGTTTAGTGCAAACATCCATATGAGCTTACCAACAGGTTGCTCCCTTTGTCTGGTCAGGATAGGGAAGGTCACAAGCTTGGAAGTCACCTTTGAAAACTCGGATAAATAGAAGTATCATTTTTGTAGTAGTATAGTGAGAGAAGTATTGGACTTGATTGGCCATAAAGAAAGGAAGAATATTTATTATTGGCAGTTGTAGAAGACAAAATATTTATTATATATATCTGTCAGGGATGCTTAATTCATCCTTCAACTAGATGAATTTTTGAGTTTTTTTCCAGTCTTCCTTTTCTCTGACTCTTTGAAATATCTTCCAGACTGCTGGTCTGCCTTCATTTTATTTTTTGCTGACTTTCCTGATATTGTTATTTTTCTGTTTAGGCCAATAAATTTTGAAAGTGTCTTTTATCTTAAAATGTGTATCCTCAATCTTAAAACATCCAAGCCAAGAAAACAGCCACTTCTTTTCCACTTCATTGAAATTTCTGGCTCCTGCTAACCAGCTCCTAAACTTTGCCACTATTTGGCATTGTACATGAGGGTTGTATAACAAAAAGTTTTCAAAAAAGTTAAACCTTGGCCATTATCAGGATTTCTTAAGGAGGCATTTTAAATACAAGTTATTAAAGGGATGACAAAGGGTGGCAAACCATTAGATTTGGGTTAGAAGTTTTTTAAGTACCTGTATAAATGTCTAATGAAGTTACTTGAATGTAGTACAAGTTCTGAATTCTCTAAGAAACATAGATTCCAAGATCAGTTATACAAAATTATCTTCCTCATTTAATAAACCATGTTTAATAGTAAGAGGATATACTAAGGTAAAAATTGGCATAAAAATGTACTCAGCATGTTGTTTTAAATGAGAGGATTTATTTATTTATTTATTTATTTCCATGTAAAATAGTTCACAGCAAACTTTCAAAAGATGTTTATAAGGGCAGACACAGAAAGCACTGTTGCTGTCAATAAATAAATAAATAAATAAATAAATAAATGAGCTGGAAAAAGAGTTTGAAGCTGTCTTCTGAAAGGAACCAAATAAAAGGTATTCGTAAGAATCAGATTTTAAAGGAAGAGCTCACCTAATGAGTGAGTCCAGTGCTGAAGCATAGCTAAATGGTCTAGGTTTTCACCTATTTTTCTTTTCATGATTTTTGAGCCTTGAAACTGAGGTGCAGAAAAACTCCCTTTTTGATAAAGAAAACAATGACATGATGGCATCATCAGTGTCAACCTCACCATCTTCTTCAGAACCAGGTTACCATGTAACTAACTTCTGTGTTCAACCCCTCTAAGGTTTTGTGCAAGTGTTGGTACAAACCAAAGGAGGCCCCTGGGAGCCAAGTGGGTTGGAAGCGATGCTTGTTAGCATAATGGGATGTGGGAAACAATTTGCATTTGTTACTGGAGAAGGCATCTGTTCTTTGTTAATTGGATAGCAGAGCAGGAAAGCTATCTGATGTGCTAATTTGTTGGTCTGGCATGTGTTGAGATGGGGTAGTGGGGATGTTCTGGCAGTGTGTGATGAGGAAGTCTTCCTAAGGCAAGGCTCTTTTGACAGGGAGATTTTTGATGGCTTGTAAGGTTATGGTAACTTAAAAGGTAATGTTAATGTGGAAGTGATGTAAATAAACACAGATTGTTGTTCAAATAATTAAAGAGAGTATTGTGAGATAGATACCTCTTTACTGCTGTCAACGATTATATAAATTCAGTAGTTTAGGTATTAAAATGATATAGTTCATCTGTGTTTTTTTCTTAAGACAGTTTGAGCATCTGTTACATATCTTGTTTTTTTCAGGCCAAGAAGGTGGAAAGACTAAAAGGGATGGCACATTCCCAGGAAGGTTTTGCCTTGTGTAAGAGCTTCTTTCATTTGATTACCAAAGAACAACTTTGCTCTTTTATTTCTGTTTCAGTAACAGTGTCACTTTTGTAATAATTTGAATAGGACCAATGGCAAATGTACCTGTCAAAAATAGGAGCTATTAACCAACCATTGCTTTCAGTGTAAGGTAATAACCTTTTAGCTCCAGCAAAACTTTTGACCAGGTTTTAATTTCCTCCTTTATGTCCTTTATGGTCAAAGAGAAAATAATAATAATAAAATAATAATTATTATTATTTATAATAATTATTATTTATTATAATTATATATCATTATTATTATTATTATTATTAAAGAGGTTGTCTTAGACAGTGATTCACCTGGTCTGACTTAGATATTTGTGTTAGGGATAGGTGAATTTCACCCTTTTTCCTTTGACAGTACTGACTATAATGACTTATACCCTTTATATATGCAAAGACCATAGTCTGACTAGCTTATCTGCAGGTATTTGTATGTACTTCTGAACTGTAACTACAACATCCCTTTGTTTTCTCCCAAGAAACTAAATGCACTGAGCTATATATTAAAATATCTCTGATTTATCTTTTTTTTTTTTTTTTCTCTTGAAAATAGGCAATAGGCTGGAAAGCAGAGCTGCAGTAATTATTGTGATTTAACCCAAGTAAACAATAAAACATTTTACTGTATATCTCACAGGATTTCACTTTTTTTTTTTTTCTTGTGCGTAACAGCTTTAAATTGCTTTAACAAGGTGAAATGATGCAGAAAAGGAAAGTCTGTTTCCAGACCTATTTTTATTTAGTGATATCTGTTAGAGTGGTGTCATTTTTCAAGACAGCAAATAAACATAGTGACCATTAAAATTTTGGATTAAAATGGAAACCGAAGAAGCTTTGTGGAACTCATCCAGCAGATATCATGCTTGGCAGAGGTGATAGCTGGGATTTAATGATAAACCAGGGATCTAGGTTCTAGTCTTAGGTTTATTAACATTTTTCAGCATGATAATAAGTTATAGAGGGTAGGAGACATTGCATATCTATAATGTACATCTCTGTCAGGTTTTGCCCTCAGCTCTTGCCTTGTTGTGGCCTCATGGAGCAGCCCTGCTTCTCTGTTTCCTGACATCTTCTTCCACGCTAATTATCATAAGCTCTGTATAGTCAACAGGAACTTTTGGCAGGTGGAAATAGGTGAAATGCTTTCCAGATTTAGAATATGGTCAGAGGATGAAATCAGTTAACAAACTCTATTTAATAAGTTAACATTTATCAGGTAAGTCATAGTAACAGCCCAGCATTGCATTTTCAGTCCAGCAGTGTTGTCAGGCATGATGTGTTTAGCATAAGCCACCATCAAAGAGACAGGCTAAGAGCGTAAAGTCTGTTTCTAAGATTGTGGCCATTCTTACAATGGAGGGATCACACATTTTAACTCTTTGCATCCTAACCTCTCACAATTACTATGAAAACACATGCTTAGACTCTCTGAATGCTGAGTTTTTCAGGGCATGGACTACCTTTCACCATGTGTCCTATAGCGCACTGACTGTCAGATAAGATATTTCTGTGGAGAAGGAGGTGGTCCTCTTCCAATCAAAAATGGAGCCGAGCCATGCACGGAGCCTGGCAGGAGTCTAGCGTGCCTGTAGACAGCAAAGAAGAGCAGTAGATATTCAGAATGTCCCTCCAGAGAGGAAGGAGAAGAGGTCAGAAATGATTAAACGATTCCTCCAAAATGCACTTCACGTGGCTAATAAATGTCAGAGAACTATGAAAGATCATGAGACATGGAAAAGGAAGTAGACAAGATACTAAATACTTGGAAAAGCAACAACAACAACAAAGAAACGCTGACCTGAAAGCCACCAAGGCAAGCTGTTTACAAAGTATTTGAAAGAGAGATCTGTTGACACACAGTGGATACCATGGCACGCTGCCTTTTACATGCCACTTCCATGACAAATGCCTTCAGACTTCGGTTGTTTCCCAGCAAACACATTGGTAGGAGGGGAAGGGAGAATGCGTGATGCTAAAAGAAAGGTGCTAAACAATTGGAGGAAATGCCTTTTAGATAGCTCTTAGGTACTGCAGCTATCTTCTTACCTAATAAATCTAATTTTCCTGGCCTACATATCTTCACTGAGCCTACTCTTCTCCTGGCACATTTCCATGCGTTGGGACCAGTGTCTGAATGGTGCTGACAGCTGTGTTCCATAAGAAAGCTCAAGCCTGCCTCCTGTCTTTCCTTAAGGTAGAATTTCCTATTGAGTTACTGAATTCTGTTCCAAAAGTAGGTGACCTAGGAAGCTGCTGGCACTAACGTACGGCAGCATCTGTTGTTGTTGGCAAGTAAGGAGCCCTGTGGCTACCAGTCATGTCAGACAGCACTGTTTCCCTTGTTTGAATGACCAGGTCCTGAGACACATCCAGGTCATATGAAGGGAGCATAAAAATGATCCAAATATATGTCACAAACCTTTCTTGAAACAGTCTAATGAAACTTATATTGAAATAGTTTGTAAACAATAGGATGTGAATTCTTTTCCTGCTGCCACCTTGGAATTATGAGGCATAGACTGCCATCCAAGCTATTCTTGGAAAGGTCAAAACTTGTTACAGGACTTTAACTAAATGTGACTTAAATCCAGCTTTGAGAAAAAGTTAAAATGTTGTCTTGCTGTCCATTTGAGTTGGCAAAGACATGAGTACACACAATGTACGCATCATAAAAACTGAGGCATGTATGAAGGCTTTTCTTTACCAACATTTGACTGAGTGAATGATCCTAGTTTTGCTTCTCTTTCTGCATTTGTCATTTTCCCCAGAAAGTCATAGTTTACGGTTGGAAGTCATTTCATATAAATTTCAGTTGCCTGTCAATTAAATATGCAGCTAGCTGATAGAAAAGTAATTGGGTGACTATGCCTGTGAAGGTCATGGAAAGATTCAGAAGAATATAAAGTACTAATGTCTATCTCACTCTCCTCTTTCTAAAATTACACTGCAGAAAGTTGGCTCCTCTGGTATATGGAATAAGAAGTGAATGTAATGACCAGGAGTGAGGCTGGGATAACTTCGACGTTCGGGAGGCTAAGATGCAGATAACTACAAATGCGCTAAACACCTTAGGTGTGCTTTATAGACCACAGAAATAAGTAGGATACAAAGCATCAGATTATTTTATAAGGATAAAAATAATTTGATTCTCAGACTCCCTGCCTGATGATGTCTCTATTGAATAATTTTTCTATTAAAATTCATCTACATTTTATGTTGAATGTAGATATGATTTGATGTACCTTATTTATGGGTGTAACTGCAAATAGCATCTCAGTTCTTTCAGCCTTGTAAGAGAAACAATGACAGTCATTAACTCCAGTTGTTAATGATATATTTCTCCATTACTGAACAAACCAAGATGCTTCTGAGAAGTCTACTTCCTATGCAAAGCAAAATGATGGAGAGAGAGAGAGCCTCTGGCATTACACAGACAAAGAAGGCATTCAGTAACTTCGCCTTCTCTTTATCTTCTGTCACCAGGGCACCCACCACACTCATTAGTGGGCCTACATTGCCTCTAGTGTTAGGTTTATCCACAATGCATTTGAAGAAGCCCTTTCTGTTGTCCCTGACCCCTCTTGCAAGGTTTAAATCTAGGGAGGCCTTAGCTTTCCTAGTTGCCTCCCTGCATCCTCTAACAGCCCTATATTCCTCCTGAGTGGACAGCCCCTCCTTCCATGATATGTAGACTCTCTCTTCCACTTGAGTTTGCCCAGTTTAACCACACAGGTCTCCTTTTCTCTTCCTGAACTGGGATTTGCTTCCAACCCCCCTCATCTTTTTGGTCCCCTCCCTGTCACCCAATAGTGACAGGGCAGGGACTCCACCACTCTCTGGGGGCATCACCCCAGTGCCCTTCTGTCTGGCACACCAGGGAGTTACTCCACCAGGCAATCTCCTTCTGCCTCCTCCTGGGCATAGCTGCCATTGCACTGGCAACGCCTGCTCCTTTTTGGCCTCTGTTGCGACAGCCTGGTCATGCTGCTGTCCCGGGCCACCCTTGTCAAAGTAAGGGCCAAGATCCCCCTGAACTCATGGTGGGGAGCTGCGGCTGTAACATTCAAAATAAGACCTTATCCTCCTCACCCACCATTCTCCCTCACAAAGGAGAGCTGTGATCCTCTCACTCTGGAAAATACCCAACTTTTGGAAGTGATACTCGTGTGAAGCTGATAATTGAAGAAAAACAAACAAACAAAAACCTGACAATTTAACAGTTCCACCCTGTCCTCACTTCAATTCTTTTGAACTCACTTAATGTTAAACTCAATTTCTGAAGTCTGGTTTTGTCAGGGACTTATTTATTAAGCCATCAGTCTGTCCTTCTTGGGTGATTATGGGTGTTAGAGTCCAAACCACAGACCCATCTGGGCAGGTGTCTTTTTTCCATAAATGCCTCTTTCCAAAAGCAAATGCCTCTGAAAGAGTGTAAAAATAAACAAAACATGTAGTGATAATTCTCCAAATATTCTCCCAGCCTCTGAGAATTTACAGATCAAGTACTTCCTGAAATACAGGGAAATTATTTTTCTGCTTTATAATTCCCCATGGATGCTACTTCTAGGAATTCATCTAGTTTACCCCTGAGACTATGTCAGCTCTGAGTATCCAAACCATCCCACGGTGAGGAGTTCACGTAGGCAGGAAGGTCTCCTTCCTCTCTATTCAAAGAGTTAATCAGTGACATTAATTCCTCAGGGATTTTGATGAACCTTGCCTGGAACAGTTCATTAAAGGACTTCGTAGAGACTGCTTGCAGGAAAATGCCATGTGCATGGTATTCATGCCAGCACATACTGCCATCCTGATTGCAAATATCCCTATATGAGATATTCACTGGGTGTTCAGTAACAAGAGGCAGTAGTCTAGGACCTGATTCAATTCATCCTAAAGAAAGGGAGAAGATTCTCCCCTGAAATGCCTTTAATCATGAAGACAATCCAGGGTTATCGGGTCAGGTTAAGATGTTTAAAATTCAAATGCCATCACAAGTGTTTGCAGGCAGTGATGACTGAGATTGCCTCACTGTCACATGGTGACAAAAGAACTCACAAATCAATTAAAAGAGCAAATCAAACAAAGTTTTGTAAGAAAGCAGGTTTGCTTCAAGTTTTGAAGTTCAGAAAATACAATATTTTCCTTTTACAATCTATGTGTACTGTTTGACTTGCTTTACTGGACAAAAGCAGGGGATTAAGATAATTATCCACCTGCACATCTATCAATTCAGCTGGCACTTGTGGTTTCTATGCTTCTGTTATGGATTACTATATGAGATTTATCTGTCCCACCAGTCACCAGGCTTCTGCAATTGGAAGAGAGGAAGGAAAAAAAACCTATTCTGTTAAAAATAAATAAATAAACAAAACAAACCCACTAATAATTATGGATAAAAAGTCACAAAGAGGGAGGAAGAAGATTTGGAACCGAGCCTGCCTACGTGACACAGAGTAGAGGTATCTTTGAAGGAAAGGAGCTTCCAGCACCGAAGTGACCCCTCCTGAGTTTTAACGCAATCCAGCTGGGCACAGTGCCCTCCTGTTGGGCTGCTCACTGGGAGACAGCAGTGCTCTGATTATGTCCTCAGCACGTGTCAGAAAAGAGGATTTCAGGCACTGGCCCCCTTTGCATTGCATCAGGTGGCACAAGGGGGCTCTGCGGGATGCTGTGCACAGCAGGGGCTCCTGGGCTGGTTCCTCCCCACCTACTCCTGCAGCAGATGCAACCGCACAAGGGCTGCCCAACAGCAAAATACCTTTTGCTCTTCTGCAGCTGTGTTCCCCCCTCCTTTCCTATGACTTCCTGATCAAGGTCATGGGGAGATGATAACAGTTGTATCGCAGGAAACACAGCCACACTTTGACTTTTCCTCCCTTCTTGGGAGCTGGGCGGTGCAGCTCTCACTGAAATGAAAAGTAGGCACACCAAGCAGCATCCTGCTTTGATTTGGAGGAAGGGCACATTCAAAACCATTCAAAAACTCAGTATTCTTCTCTCATTGCTGGGGCAGCCCTTGAATCACTCATAGCTCAGGGCCTTCTGAGGTATGAAGCAGAGGGTGTGCTGAGGGTATCTCAGCCAGAGGGTGTAGGGTTTATGAGGCTGATAGCAGGCTGAGCTTCACGGCAGGCCCAAATTAAGGTTGGAGTAGATGTTGTGCCTCCCACCACACACAGCTTACCTTTCCAGAGGTTCACAGCAGAGGGAGAGACGTGAAGTGTCTGCAGGAGAACCAAGTCATGGCACAAGGCCCATGTTGGTGTGATGGCCTGGAGATGCTGTCCGCCTCTGTGAGACGCACTGAAGAGTTGAACTTAAAAATTACAGTGCTGCCCTTCCTTGTAGTGTCTTGCAGAAGGATTCTGGCACCCCACAGAGGAGGATGGGAGTATCTCAACTATTTCCCTGAAAAGCTGAACCTCTGGCAGCCTCCCTCAGGTCCCTCAGAGGTGCAGAGACCTCCAGGCACTGGGCGTTCATCACAAACAATTGAGAAAGGGATTCAGAGGAACTGGCGCAAGCAAGCTGGAAGTATTTGAGTAAACAAGGTGTCAGAAGACAGCAGCTTTTTCCACCTGTCCCCACCCTTTGCTGACAGTCCGCAGCCATGTCACCTCAGGGAATGGTGTGCAGATGCATCCTCCGTGCTCAGGAATAACAAACACCTCCGAGGCGGTCTCTTCTCAAGCCCTACCAGGGCAATTCCTCGTGTGAGTGTGTGTTTCCCTGCTTGACTCATTTCCTGTTTTGCTGCTGAGGGAAGAGAGCACCTGGTGGCTAGAAAGTGCCAAAAGTTGCATCTTTGGGGTTTGGAGAAGGGTGTGGGGAGGGTTACTGGTTTCCCTGGATCACCAGGCCCTCTTTGCTTGCCAGGAAAAACACCACCTGATCTACTGGCAAGTGGGGCAGATGCTCGGAGGTTTTCAGCAATTTGCAACCTGCCTGCATGCATCCTAACCTCTGCATTTCCTGGAAGCCGGGGACCCAAGGGTCATGCTCCAGATTGTGTGACAGGATGGCATCTGTCTCACTGCGGTGTGGGGTAGCACCCTGGGTCCCCCGACCCATCCCATACGGCGCAGGGAGGATGCAACTGGGAATCTCGCCAGCCAGAGGTGTGTTATCCATCCCAGTGCTGGGACGCCTGTCTGCCAGCCCTCGGGCAGTGATGGTTAATGTCCCAGCACAGGAGAGAATAGCAGTACTATGCGAATACCCAAATCCAGGACCTTGGTGGGAGCATATGGTGGCAAATAACAGGATGGATTTTATGCCCAAGCACAGAGGGGGCGTCATGAACCTCCTGTGGCAGGAGGAGGAGGTGGGAGAGCAGGAATTGCTTTTCCTTTCCTTCTGCAGCGACAGGTGCTACAGGCACATCTCACCGCTCCTGACCCTTCCTGGGCACACCGGAGGAGGAACATGTTCCCTCCAGAGAAAAGAGTATCACAGAATAGCTTCCTCTCCTTTTCCATCTGTTACAAAAATACCCCCCAAGCAGTGCCAGAGGGCTCAGCTTTGATACCCATATGAGGAGCTGGGGGAAAGGCAGAATTAGACAGGATGGCTGTTATTAAACGGCTGTCCCACCATGTGACTCGGAGCAAACATTCTCCAAGCCTCCCGAATAACGAGAGGCTGTTAGTGCCAGCTAATTAGCAGCAAGCTAATGGCTCGGTTGCTGGAGCCCCTGGCTGCAAGTAAATTAAGTAAGAACAAAGGAAATGAAATCTACTGAACAGAAAAGTTATTGGGGGTGGTAGCGCAGGACAGTTCCAGGAATAAACTTAATAGGCTTAGTAGTATTTAGGTGTAGCTAACAAGAGCAGAGGTTCACATGCTGCTTGCTAATTTATTCCATCCTCTTGACTACAGGCAAGGAGAAGGGACTGAAAATGAAGAAATCCTTGGAGTGGAAGACAAGCAAACATTAAAATGTCTTCAAAGGGAAGATAAGTTGCTTCAGGAAGCCTTTAGACATTTATCCCCAAACAGGTCTTCAGAGAAAAATGAAATAAGACTAAAAGGGAAG
Source organism: Anas platyrhynchos (assembly GCF_047663525.1). Lineage (NCBI taxonomy): Eukaryota > Metazoa > Chordata > Aves > Anseriformes > Anatidae > Anas > Anas platyrhynchos. Next base: position 157,649,079 of record NC_092588.1, read on the forward strand.
TTAGGTTATCAACTTGGGCATAGCTTGAGGAGGAAAAAGGTACAGTTAGGCTTTGAGTCTACTGTCCTTCACTACAAGACTGAGACAAGCTATGTAGTCTAACCCACCCTCCATTACCCTCTGCTGCTGTCCAGCCTCTGTGCAGAGGCCACTGTACCCACTTCAGCAGATTCTGACCATTGTAACCACTTCTTTGGGGAGAGCTTTCCTGTAATCCCATTTAGTTTGAAGTTGGAATTTTCAGTTGCATTTCTTTCCCCCTTCTTAATGTATGTGCTTTCAGACTACAATAAAAAGAGACATTCTTGTTCCTGACTTTTTTTTTTTTTTTTCTGATCATTGCCAATCCTTTTTATTCGTAATTAATAAACAGCCTTCTTGAGACAATTAGCCTTTGGAAAGCATTGTCACAGAACAGAATCAAGACTAAAGCCCAGATTATTTTCTGTATTGGAAGCTTCTGACTCCTCCTGGCCTCCAGGAGACCTTGGTGTCCCAACACTGCTAGGAGCCTGGGCCCAACAGGTCCATTGTGGGTTCTAAGTCTGAGTATGTGAAGTTAAATCCATGAATTATTCCTCCCTTTCAGCCCACACACAACCTGGGACACCAACCCTGAAGTCTTTGCTTCTTCCATGATTAACGTCTTTGCTTCAACCCAGAAAGAAAGGATACAGCAGAGAGATCATAAATAGTGGCCATGCTCCACCTCCGCTTCAAATCAGTAGGTCTTCCTTCCAAATTCTCTCATTTCAGTGACCATAAATCAAAGCAAAATCTTCTCAGACAATATGTTTAGCTAAATTTTACCTGACCTTTCTCTAGTTGCAAAATCAGGGTGAATTCCTGACTCTCACAGAAAAATAAATAAATAAATAAATAAATAAAATAAAATAAAAGGACGATTCTGCTGCAAGGTCTCTGCAGAAGGAAATCTGCTTGGGCAACTGCAAATCTTCATTGCAAGTTTCATGGTCAAATGAATGATAACCCCCCAGGGAAGGGTGGAATTTACAAGTCGATGCTTAGCTTGTTTGTAGTAGCATAGCAGTAAGAATATATGGGCAGATATAAATTCATGGAAATTAGAAATATACTAATTTGTTTTGGTCAAGGAGAGAACCTGTGATTAAATCTTATACTATTATGAGTGCACAGTCAATGGCTCAGCACTATTACCTGTCCATGTGCATAGTCCATGTCCATGTGCATAGTTGTGTGATGTGCTGTGGCTCAGATAACACTTGATGGGAAAGAAGTGAGCTTTGACCTTGCTGTTAGGGTGGGCAAAGAGCATGCTCACACAAGCATGTAACAGATGACTGTTTTAAGCCATATTATCTTGGTTGTGTACTTAAGCTCCACCTCCTCCTGGTGAAACTCACTGCTGTAGGTATGTCTGGTTATACTCTGCTGTCCTTGTCTGTGAAGTTGGGGAAATGAATGAATTTTGGTGACAAGAAGTCTCTGAGGCTGAAATGTTTTAGTCATCTCTCCCAGCTCAGTTGACAACCCAGACATCAGGCTTGTGGTTACATGATTGCCCCAGAGACCACATTAGCTTCAACCTTTTCTATTCTGTGTTAGCACATTGAATTCTTTCTTGTACACCATTAGCAAGGTCCCAGCTGACTGGGATGTTCTATGAGCTGAGTACATCCTGTTACCCTGGTTAGGTAGTCCTCTTTTGTTCAGTTGGGACAGAGTGTGGACTGGAGGTGAAGATTTGCCTAAACTTGACCTACCTAAACACTGACATGGCAAACTTCAAAACGTGCTATGCAATTGTCCTGTTATTAATCAATTTTACAAAAGGACTTGAGCAGAAGGAAAAGGACATGAATCTTGAGGGTATTAGGCAGAAGATCTCCAGAGTTAGCTGTTACAGCTGAAGACATGACAGTCTGTAGTTGTTTACTAAGATCTCTCCAGCTCTAGCACAGATACATAAGGGGTTATCATCACACCCTGATTTAATTCAGTTCAGCATTGAAAGGATTAATTTTAGTTACTGATGAAACTGCTTGACTTTACATTTGCGCTACTTCTTAAACTAACACAGCCAGATATACATCATTTAAGTACACTGAAATGATATATAACTGACATTTTTTATCTTAAATAATTACAAATGTCTCCGCAACTCATCTAAATCTTCAGGACAGAAAAGATTTATCTAGTATCAGGGATGGTAAGAACTTCAGGTATTTCAACTAGACTCTGCTCCTAGGAGTCTTGTTGATATATTGAGTAAAGGCATTGGATGGGGATGGTAGGATGATGGGTGTTTGGAGGTTAAGAGGTCTTGTATTTGATTTTTTATTTTTTTTTTGTTAGGAGAGTTTAATAGAGGTAAACCAAAATCAAAATCACTTATCACTCACTTATCAATCCAATAATCAGTGTGGATCCCCAGGATCTTCAGCTAAAGGCAGGTAACTCTGCTTTGACACCTAAACATGGATTTGGCTAGTAGTCAGCCAAGTTGGAAAGCATTGTCCTGTGTACTTTTTTTCTCAAAGAAAATTATTTATTTAAATGATCATTTACTCTGTCCTGATTTGTGCTATTTACATTCCAGAACTCCTGGAATCAGTTTTCTGTTCATAGTTACATCTTATAATCACTCTATACCACAGCTTTGGGCCACGGTCTGAGAACTAGACACCTGCAAATAGACCAGAAAAATAATAACACAGCACTCCTGGAAAGCTCTCCCAGGTGGCCTGGGTGAGTGCAAGACTGGAGGGATTCCCCTCTACTACCTGCAAGCAAAGTTGGTTGGGCAGGAATATAATGGCAATGAAGAAGATGCCAGCTCAGGGTGGGCTCTGAAGTTTGAGGGCAGCTTCCCCACAGGGTTTTGTATGGATAAAGCAACACTCTGTGTTATTATTTGCAGCATGCTCTGCTCCTATGTGATAACCTCCTTATGGATTTAAGACGTTGCCTTGCTTCCTGTCTGTACGTGCCAGCCAAAAAGGGACAGTGGTGTGGGCGTCCATGAAGACAAAGTTACACAACAGGTTGTTCCCCTCCGTTGTAATACATACTCTGCATCATATTTTTCCTGCTCTACTGCTCCCAGCTGACAAAGGCTCCCCCTTTGCAAGCTGCAAAACAGCCCCTGTTCAGGAATGTCATTACTAGAGGGGCTTTAAAATAAAGCAGGGCACACAAAAATGTGATGACTTGTCAAAAATGCAGGCTGCAAGGTGTTTAAGGCATGAATTTCCTCTTAATGAAGCCTCGCTGGGGGAATATTGCATTCAGCCTAGAGTGCGAGCGATGATGTATCACAAATTTATGGCTGTCCCCCAGCGTTTCCCAGAGTGAGGAAGGGGGCATGAAAATAGCCACACAAGGAAGGGCTTGTAAAATCACCACCATTCAAGCTGTTGCCTGGCCCCAAGCCACATCTGTCAGGGGCTTTCGGAGCATTGGGGTGCAGCACGGCTCAGCAGGAACGCTGATTAGAGGCAAAACGTGTGCTGATTTCCCCTTTGGGTGGGTAGTCCACAGCTGGTTTGGGTGGGTAGGAGGGGGACGTAAGACGTTGCAGAGAGTTAAACATCATCATGGGCTGCATTGAGAAGGGACATGAAGGAATGCACTAAAACAGGTTGTCTGTCAGAAAGTTGCCTCCCCCATTCCCAAGACTCACATTAATCTCTTCTACCCTAAAATAAATGGCCTGTTATTTCCACCTGAAACAGGACAAAATAATGGTTTCAGTAATGGGGGACTTAAGACAGGAGAGACATTTTTCTTCCCTGTACCTTTTAACATCCCTGCACCCACTTACAGTCTCAATCAGGTACCTTTACCATCAGGTAAAGGTATCTTGGGAAGCTGTCTACACGTGTGAGGTTAACACTGGTTTGTGCAAAATTTCGTCAAATGACATTAAAAAAAGAAAAAAAAAAAGAAAAAAAAAAGAAAAAAAATGAAAAGAAAAAGAAAAAAAAAAGGAAATTTCTATTGCTGGATTGAGAAAGAACTAATTCATACATAGTCGTTTCAGCCCAGAGGCACAAAGCCTAGAAGTGGTCAAGCTTATATCAGAAGTACTTTTCATCCCTACAGTGCATGTACCTGAGATCAAACCCAGGTTTGATCTCAGGCTCTGGTAGCCTATCTAGTGCTCCATGCTGCACAGCCACTCACAGATGCTCATTTTATTTTGACTTTGGTCTTAATGCAGGTATATGTGTTCACAGAGCAGGAGAAAGACTGCGTTTAAGGGAGGAGAGGGGTAGAAGTGATTGTGTTAGCAGATTGTTTTCCTGAACATAAAAGTTTTGCTCTAGAAGATGCTGGCTGCTTTACCACCATCATGCAATAATACATTGCCCATGTGTCCCTTTTGGAATAACCCTTGAAAACAAGGTAGGAGTCAGAGTGGTACAGAAAAGAAGTAAAAAGGTCAAATTTTGCAGGGTTCAGGAAGTTGGATTTCTTCCTACAGCCTCACCAGTAACTTCCAAAATTGTATGAGGTCAGAGCTGAGATTAGAACTGATAAGGATGTGAGTGAACTTGTCTGTGCAGGTGGAATGCCGAGATTGATTTTCTTTGGGTTACATTTTCTAACTGGCTGTGTTTCACCACTGACGTCCCTCAGGAAGCGGAGTGTACGCGTTGGACGATGTTCAGCACCATTTGGCATCAGCAGAGGTGCAGTAGGGACAACTTCAGCCCCGTGAAGCTGAAAGTGGATGTGCAGCATGTTTCTTTGACAACTAAATAACCTTTCTCTCGACGTCACTCATCTTTAAGTGGACAAAGCTGTCTTGTGGTGCCTAGAAGTGTTAGACTATCAGAGGAAATACAGTTTATTGCAAAAAGGAGCATTGTGTCTCTATTTTACCTAGAGGGATGCTGAGGTACAGAAAGGTGAAGCAGGTCACACAGCAGGTCACTGTGATTAGAATTCATGCCTGTTGATTCCCAGCCCAAAACCTAATTTGGAGTAAAATTTGACTTGACAATATCCTTTTAAGCCTGGAATTTTAAAGTCTATAAAAGTAAAGTGATCAGTACCTCACTGACCTCAACAAATGGAAAAAAAAAAAAAAAAGGGGGGGGGGGGGGCAGAGAAGGAGGGAAGAAAAATAGCATAGAAAATAGCATAGATGCATTCAGCTCGTGGGTTATTCGCAATGCATAGCCAAAAAAAAGGTGAACAAAACCCCAGACCTACAAATCATTCTCAAGCATATGTTGGACTTTTATCTTTCCTGATTCCCAATCATTTGAAATTTTTTGCAGGTAATTTGAAACAGCTGACATTTTCCCTACATGAAAGAATAAACATTTAATTTGCACTGCTGATTTGGGAGGAAAAATTCTAATCCTATTTGCTCAGCCTCATCAGAAGCATCAGAATTCAAGATCTTCTGTAATTATTGCCTTGGTGCTACACATGGCGCAAGTAATTCAATTAGGAATCCTGATGAGGAATATCAGGCTAAAACAATACAAACCCAATATTTAGCAAATGGATTTTAAGTCCCATTCACTATTCTGGGTCAGTGGTTCCAACATGGCAAAGGCCAACAGTGTCTGAAGGTCAGATCTCAAAAGGGACTGATGGCTTCCACAAAGACGAGTTGGTGGTCTCTGCTAGATGAGTGCCTATCATGTCCAAACCACTACTGCTCTTTTGGAGTTACAAGTCATCTCTTTGGCAGCCTCTCTGGAAAAGTCAAGGGTTAAATGTGTTTCAGAGAAGTGCAAACCCTTTCTTGTCTGGAGGTGTCCCACATGGGAGAGGCCTACTGGCAAGACATAGGGCAGATCCACAAAGCTCATGATCATCTGTCCTTTTCACTAGATTATGCGTCCTTCCGTGGCCTTTCAAATGCATTTTTGGCTAATTTTCATTAGAATGCTTTTTTTATAACATCACTTGAGATCACTTGGGAATGGTAGGGTGGCAAAAATCATTGAATCATAGAACATCATCCGAATTGGAAGGGACCCGCAAGGATCATCAAGTTCAGTTCCTGGGTCCCCAAAGGACCAAACTCTAACTAACTAACTAACTAAATAAATAAATAAATAAATAAATTACACAGATTTAGGGGAGGAAAAAAAAAAAAAAAAGACGATCAAAGACTGAAGTAAACAATTCCTCATTCTGGAAGTGAATATATGCAGGCAAAATCAAAGAACTATCATAAACATGTGAGATACTTCTGAAGAGAAGAAAGAATAGGCCACATGTCCTGTCTGGGACAAGAAGAAGAATATTTTTTTCTGGCAAAATGAAAAAAATAACTAGGTAGGATTTCTTTTCCTACTGAAGATAGACACAGAACCAATAAAGTAAAGGATAGATGTCTGTCCTGACACAGACATCTAAAATGGGTCCAATGAACCTTACCTTAGAAATGCCTGTGCATCTCAATTCACTACAAAGGGAGACAGCCCAGGGTGGACAAGTTCATCTGTAGATGTTTAAACAGCAGAAGCCTACAAGGGCAAAGCATTGATTACCTTTGAGATCTTTTTCAGGCCTTGGGTTTTCTGAAACCCTCTCCTCCTGCATGGGAGGATACGGGCTCTCAAAGAGGAAGGTACAGGTGTACTCCTCCAAGATGAGGAGGAATTACAGAGCTATGAGTGTACTTACTGCCACTGTCTTTTTGTGGGTTCCTAGATAAGTCATCAGGAACATGACTCACTTGCCTGTACATAAGGTCATTGAAGATGTCCTCAGACATTCTTGCCGCTCACCATCTCCTGAAGGTCTCATTTGGCCCCATGTCAGATCTGTCAGTGATTTGTGCATGTCCAGGACACCTGACAGAACCGAACTGGCTATTGCTATCTATGTTCTGACAGCTGAACCAATCTCCTAGGATTCTTCCACAGCCAAGTAGCAATGATGTTTCCAGTGACCATTGCTCTCCACAAACTCAGTCAATCACCTGCTGAAACCATCCTGCTCTCCCCTGACTGCTATTTTAAGTAAATTGTGTCTTTCCCTGTGGCAGATGCATAGCAAGCACACAAAACCATATATTTCCTCTCTATCTGAAATAGAAAATTTCTTCTACAATGCACAATTTCTGTTCAGTTCAGAACAAGCATGGAAAAACAAACAGGATCTGTGTTTTAGAGAAGTTTCTGATCCCCATTGTTTTTTCAGAACCTGAAATTTTTCATCTGTTAGACATCCTCAGGATGTCACAGTCTCCATAGCAGCAAGCTGACATCACCACGGAAGGATGATGATTCAGGTTTGGGGTTTGCAGGTGTTTCAAGGGACAGTATCGATCATGTAGGTGATGTCTTTGGGAAAATAAATAAATAAATAAATAAATAGATATATAAATATATAAATAAAAACAAATTAAAAAAAAACATAAAATCAAGAAAAGAGAAACTAAAAAGTGAAAAACAAAGATCATAGGTCAAATAATACCTACATGCAGTATGATTCATAATTAATATTAATAAAGACCCAACTGAATGGGCACCTGTTTCCTTAGGAGACATGACAAAATAATTTCTGCCTAGGATGAGAATGTAATATAAAGATAAAATGGAAGAAGAGAATTGAAATTAATTTATCCTTTTTCCATAAAGGATTCTGAGACACATCGCAACCTCTACAGTACAGGTGAGAGCTGGGTATGGGCCTGTTGAAACACAGCTTTGTGTAATATTTTTCCTTCTGCACTTAAATATCCAGTAAAAATCTTATCTCTAAAATATAATGGCCCAGCTGAAATGTAAACCAATATTGGTTCTGTGTGGCTCCTGCTTTCCATTTCAGTGTTCTTTGGCTATCTTTTGGGAGTTTTGAAGAGATTTTGAAGTACCTGTTTACCTCCAAAACAGGTTTTATGGTCATAAGAATTTCAGCTTTGCTTAAATATCACCAGTCGTTACAGAGATGCAACTCAAATTCAGTCTGATATGGATGTACTCTTTTGCTGTTTTTCAAGGCAGCAACACCCAGCACCTAGCTATATAGAAACAGACTGGACCACGTTGCCCAGATGCTGGCACCCCCACCAACCACCCACTGCTAGAGGTTCCTCCCTCCATGGTGCTGTCTGCATCCACCTTTTCACTCCTTTGTCCTATGTATGTTCAGGTTTCTTACAGAGAAAGAAGCCTGACACTGAATCTGTGATTACCCCAGAAAAGAAAGGTTTAATATCAGCTAAATCCATCTAAATAATTACTTTTTCTATTTATTTATTTTGTGTTTTGTCCCATTTTTGGGAGAGATACTTCTTTTTTGACTTTTTCTCCTCAAGGGCAAAACAAAACATGAAACTGGAGTGAAGATGCATGGGGAAAAAGAAGAGGAATGAAAGGAGGCAAATTGTATAAAGTTGACTTAAAAATTGATCAAATTTTTCTCGTTGAATTAAAAAATGTCCCCCAAAAGTACTTCTTAGGCTGAAAATGAATGAAGTGATTTTATTTCATACCTAATCTAACTGGTGGGATTTTATTTTTAATTAGGTGTCAGAGTGTTATTAAAAATATATATATATATATTAATATATATATATAATATATATATTATATTATATATTTACATCTATATATATATATATAGATGTAAATACTTGATTTTTAAAAAACCTCCAAAAAATAAATGTAACCTTTCCTATCTATTCATGGATGTGTGCATACAGAAGGCAGTCAAGTCACTAAAGAACAAGTATACAAGCTCTCTGGAGACACAGCAGGTGGGCATACACTGTGCTATGGCTCCCAAAACATCAGGGACCTTCCAGCCACCCTGCAATGCACAAACCCTGATATCTCCAAAGACATGGAAATAATGGAAGAGCCACAAAGAGGACTTTCATTCTTTTCTCATGGATCCCATTTTGCACTTTCTTTGAGTGATTTTGGTGCTATTTCTGATCTCATGGTGCTGACATGGAGAAATGTTAACAGGAGGACAAAAAGATGGAGGAGACATGACATCACCTTTAGGTCTCTTTCCCTTCAGCCCCCTTTATACACCTGCCCCTCAGCAGGGGCTGTTTTATCCTGCTGTATCCTGCCTGTTCAGCACTGCTCCTAAACTACGTATGCGTTCAGCTTGCTCTGCCTGATTGAAAACAATTAGAGGTGCTAGTAAGGAAATCCACTCAATACATTGATAAGGAGCTGGCAGAAATGACAATGCTGAGCCATTTGGATCAGCAGCTGGAAGCCAGGACATCTCAAATGCAACTGGCTGTGCCTACCTGGACAGCTCTAGTTCAGATGGAGACACTGATGTGTGTACTCCTCATACAGTCAAAGGGAATATTCAGGTACCTAAAGAGGCATCTGGTGCCATTTGATAAGCCACAGGGTGTCAGCAAGACCTTCAACTACTGCTCCAGAGGTTTGGGCCTCCTGTAAGTCTCATGTCTTATCTATCAGGCCCATGCCAATGTCTCAGGTGCTTTTTGGCACCCCCGGAGGCCTTTGGCCATGTGTAGGGAGCTGACTCATGCCTGCTTTAGACTTCCAGCAGAAAGTGGAGGAATCCTATGGTCAGCTGCTTCCTCAAGTCACCCAAGGCAGCAGCAAAAGAAGTGAGGAACTGAATTTAGGCTCCTTGGTTTCACAGTCTTGGCCCAAAGTACTAATCTATCTTGCTTCTTGCTCTGCTGGGTCCCACCTAAGCACGTATGCCGGGCCTGCCTGCTCCCCTCAAAGCCCAGGGCTTTTACATCCCATGCAGGGCACTTTGAACTAATTCCAATCGCTTCAGAAAGAGACAGTGTTTCCTGTTTCTACAACCCAGCCGACTCCTTAATCCGTTTATCCAGCTACTATTGTGCCAACTTGTCCTTGTGTTCCTGTTTGACCTCATCTTTATTCTTTCATCCACGGGCTCTGTTCCCATTCCTTGTACAAGGCATGCACTTGTAGCAAGCACTCTGAAATGCAGTTATGTGTTTTATAGGAAAAGAAGCTATTGAGCAAGCGTGCATAAGCACACATACACACACACACACGCCCCAGGTCAGCCTCTCCCTGTTGCTTCACGTCTCCCATTCCCCAACCGACTGTGACACTGAACAAGTCACTTGACCCCTCACTGTCTGAGCTTACCCAGCCGTAAAATGGGGATAAAAATACTTCACCTACCTCAGGCAGGACATGTGGTTTAATTCCTTCATGTTTTCAAAGTGCTTTGAGTTCCTGAGCTGGACAAGAATTGGCTTAAATTTTCTCAAGTGACCAAGGTCTGTGGTGCCCAAATTGATATGCATTAAACTAGTCTTGCTTGTGCTTGGTTGCTTCAGCACCACGACTTGCCAGGGGACCTCAGGAAAAGTGTTTGCTTGTGCCTCTCTTTGAGGAAAAAGATTTTTACCACAGAGGACACGGATCCCTAAAAATAAAAATAAAATAAAAATAAAAAATAAAAATATAAATAAATAAAAATAAAAGATTGTGGATTAGGGACTTCTGACAATTTGAGGCAACTGATGTGCTTTCTGAGTCTGTGTTTGTAAGAGACCAAGCTCAGTGAGGACCAGCTTGCTCGTACCAGTATGAAATCTACTTTCAATGACTTGTCCGGAGTTTTATTTATTTATTTAATGAAGTAAAACCCTTTTAGACAAATCACTACTAAAAACTTTATATATCATTGCATACCATTACATATCATTGCCATTTCAGACAAGTTAAGACAGACTTGATTGTTGAGATTTTGCCCAATGTTGGTGTTTTCCTGTTACAGGTAGATGCTGTAGTTCATCAGGAGAAGACGAGAAGACATAAGATTCACTGAGACAGAGCTAACCTTTACCATAATCAGGTACAAATAAATCCCTGATTTATTTTTTTTTTAATATATGTTAGGGTATTAACCACTGAAACAATTTCCCCAGAGGGCAATGGGCTTTGCATCACCTAAATGTTTAAAATCAAGGCCAATTACCCTTCTAAAAGTGACTTCCTATCCCAGACAGAAGTTTTTTGAGACATTGTATTGATCCCTGAGGGAAAGTTTCTAATCTTAACCCTCTTACTATTTCCTAGCAAATGTAATGGCTGCTGCTCAGCAATAGCTCCCCTCTCCCCCTCTCCTCCTCCTCTCAAGGCTGAAAGATTAATGGTTACATGAGTAAACATATATTTTTTTTCTTGTGGTGACCCCAATAAGCTGTGTAGATAACTTCCAGACTACATTGAGATGGGATATGAGAGGCAGCAGACAAAAGGGAATGTTTCTCTCTTGGACACAGAAGAATATGGTTCTCCATCATTTACAAAAAATAAGACAAAAGCTGGCTGAAATACGTGTTTTTCATCTGTCTTTTTCATTTTTTTCCTCAATAGCTGCTTGGTGTTTCATGTATTTTGGAAGCTATGCAAATACACTTTTTTTTTTCCTCTTTTCTTTCATGATTGCTTGCTTCATAACTTTTCTTGCCTCTTCTCTTCTCTCTCTCCCTGCTTCTTCCATTCACTTTCGTGTTACTGTGCCCTAACAGAGAATTAGTCACCCTGTGCCAAAGCCAACATACATCACCCCATGATGGCTCCTTCTGCTTCCACCCATGACCTTTAGAAACAAAAAAAGCCAAATGCAAACAAGAAGAGATAAGGGCTTATTCTGGACACAGCATTTTTATTTGCTTCAGGTGTGATTTATAAAGCTGTCACTGAGTTTTGTTGGCAGCTGCGGATGCAGTAGGAAAAGTTCTTTCTGTATCCCATTTAAATGCTGATGGGAAGTGATTTAACTCTTTGGCTGCACTAGGTGGTGTGTGAGTGGCATTTCTTTGGGTCTCTTTCTCAAAGGGGCAGGAGAGAAGACTTCAAATCTAGAAGATGGTAGCTTATGTAGTCCCACAACAACTTTGTTAGGGGAATATATATCATGTTGAGTACCCAGAGTCCTTCTTCTGGTATATTACAACTGTATTTGAAACCGGATAATAATATGGGATTCAAACCCTCAGCCCTTGCACGAGACAGATTCTGCTGCAGTCTGACCCGCTCTGCAAGGACAGGGGTAATTGGTAAAGGGGGCAGGAGAAGGACTGTAGTAACTCCTGTGCTGCATGGATGAGGCATAGAAGGGTGGGTTGCACAACCCCACTGGTGCATAATCTGTGCTGTGACCAGAGGCATCCTCTGAGGTACAGAAGCACAGGTAACATCCAGAGTCATAAACTGCATTTCAAAGCGCAGTGTCTCCTGAGCTACTGGAAAACCTTGAACCACATCTTCTGGACCAGACAGACAAATCCAACTCCCAGGCAGAGTGTCTCACTCAGAAGATCCAGCAGGTGCCAAGCAGCCCATTTGACCCAGATCCCCAAACCTCACATCAGCAACAGGTGACACGGCTTTTCCCCTCCCCTTAACAATCTGCATGGACTACTTCCACCAGCTCCTCTTAGCTTTTTTTTTTCTCCAGCATTTTCTCAAGACTAGGTTCACCTAGTCTTGCCAGTCTTTGTGAATGATGCCAATAGGTCTGAGCCCTGTAATGCTATCCCAGAGTGCAGGTTATAATTTCTGTTTCCCCTGCCCCCTTCTTGCTGTTCATTTGAGAGCTGAAAGGAGGCTGTAGGTAAAAAGTGGCCTTTAGGTTGTTTTTTCAGACATTATTACACTGTCAAGGCGAGGTGTAATGCAAGGCTGTTGAAGAAAGGGATTTGACAAGTGAATTTATTTTAACAGGCAACACAATTCAGCCCATTTAAAAACAAGGCAGATTTGTAAATGCTTTAGGGACCCAACCCTGCAAATACTGGTGTCCGTAGGCTCTCTAATGTATAATTAAGGCAGGAGTTGATTGACTGAAGAAAAATAGAACGTCAGCAATGAAGGCAATTATAGAAAACAGCAGCTCCTTTGCATTACTGCTCTGTTTTGTGTTCAGGCTTAGAAACTTCCTCAAGAAGGAGAGATCCCTTGGCCTAACCACTCTGAAGCCAGCAACAAAACCCCTCATTGGCTTCAGCACAGCAAAGATCTAAGCTCCAGAATAACATCAGTGCCAGGGAAGGCACTGATGAAGCTGTTTTGCAAAGGTTTCCCATGGACAAATTTCCTCTAGATCATGGTGCACATCCATAACTCGGAGCAGCCCTGAGCTGGGCTGATATGTAATAATCCAAACCTGACTGCTGGATGAGAGTGATGTTGTGTTAATGTCACCAAGTCAGGTCCCAAGTTCTCACTTCTCCAGTCAGGCTCACATTGCATGTCCTAGAACTATGATTCATCTTCTCTCTTCCTTCGAGGTGCCATCCTCAGCACTTGTTGAGTGTGTTCTTAAAAATGGACATCTACCAGAGCTGCCCTCGCAGAGGAGAAGCAGCCTACTTTGTGACTGGCAGATCTCACCTCTATTGCCTTAAGACATGGCCACTCCTTTATTACATCACCTCTTGTGTCAACCTGTCAACCTCTCAATCATCACTTAACCCAGAGTGTGTTCTCCTTAGAGAAGACAGCAGCTGGGCCTGTACACCTTGTTCAGAATGGGCCTTTTGGCTTAGACAAAGCTCCCAGAGAAAGCTTTGCCTTTAGAGATCTGGCAGGCACAGTCCTGACCCCAGCCTGTAGCTGGCTTGCTTCAAAACTTTGCTGAAAAAATAAATAAGAGGTTCTCTCCAAATTCATTAAGAGAAAAGTACCCCAAATGTGTTTATTGATAGTGGCCCTTTTCCCTTTCAGATAGGGTTGGAAGGAACTTCTGCCTCTGGAAGCTGACCAGCATCTGAGACACAGTGTTAGAAACACAGCTGGGCGACTCCAAACATCATCTCTTGGAGCTCTCTCATTCTTTTCTTTTTTTCTTCCTCTTCTTTCCCCTCTGAAAAGCACTACACAGACCATATTGTTTTCAGCACTTTGGTGCGGAGGTACATTAAATGAAAAGCAGGCAGCTCTGTATTTGAAGAGGGGAGAGAATCACAGTATGTGCCAATCATCTTGTGTATTGAACTATATTGTAAATACTTCTCAAAACACTGGAAAGGAAGTCATAATCATTACCCTTAATTTATAGATGGTGAAATGGAGGCACAGAAATGCAAAACAAGTCACAGAACACCATTTAGCAGGTTCCTGGAAGAGACAGATATCCCTTGAGAGATATCCAATAGTCACAAGACATCACATTATTTGTTATGTACAGTTTATAGAAGTTATCTATTTTGAGCTTAGAAAAAATACCTTCATAAATTCTACTGTGACCTCAGAAGATCTTTCTTCCCACCCTTTCTTTCATAATTGCTACTTCAGTGTCCTTTAGCTCTTAGTAAAGAGGGGATATGCAGAAGTGTCTGCACCATCCTCACCAAAAAGAGACCCTAGGAAGGTCTTCGAGGATCTGCCAGTCTGCAAGACATGATGACAGCCATGTGATGTTCTTGGCAGATTTTAGAAGCAGATGCACACATGCTGACAGGAATTTCTGTTTTCCACTTCAGTTAAGGGGCAGAGGGAAAAAATAACCACAAGGAGTTGTTAAACCAAATTGCTAACAACCTTCAGCTCATCAGTGTTACTGACAGCTTCCACAAACTATTTGCAAAAAGGGATACTGGTAGAAAAATAAAGCTTTTAGGGCCAGGCCTGGCAAAATCTCAGTCCCCTCTGAGAGGTGCTAAATGTCCCCAGTTCCCCATGGAGACACTTGCTAATGTTGCAAGGTTATTACGGGATAGATGAGGGCACAGTCTGGGCTACTTGCCCAACTGGGGAAAAAAATAGTACTTTTGACAGTGTGTGTGGCTCTGACCAAAAGAGCTGACCCTCAAGATCCAGATCCAAAGTCAGGGTGGCTGATTACAATCCCAATGAATACAGCATGAAAGAATGCTTGAGTTTTAGCTCTTGTGTCCGATGGCCTTGTTGTTTTTAGGTGCCTAAACCCACCACTGAGACACCACTAACAGTCTCAGAGCTCCTTCTCAGCTTCTCACATGATGGGCAGTTGCATTTCATCTGACTGCTTGAACCTAGTGTTGTCCACAAACTGATAGAATCACAGAATCATTTAGGTTGGAAAAAGACCTCTGAGATCATCTGGTCCAACCTTTAACTTAGCACTGCCAAGTTCACCATTAAACCTTGTCACTAAGCGCTATACCTACATATTTTCTGAACCAGGACAGAAGGACGTAGCCAACCTCTTCTCAGTGGTTTGTGGGGATAAGACAAGGGGCAATGGCTGCAAGTTAGAGCACAGGAAGTTCTGCACTGACATGCAAAAGAACTTCTTCACGGTGAGGGTGACGGAGCATTGGAACAGGCTGCCTAGGGAGGTTGTGGAGTCTCCTTCTCTGGAGATATTCAAGGCCTGTCTGGACTCCTACCTGGGCAGCCTGCTCTGAGGATCCTTCTTTGGCAGGGGGGTTGGACCCAATGATCTTTAGAGGTCCCTTCCTACCCCTACAGTTCTGTGATTCTGTGATTCTGTCCCCCACCCCTCAGATATTTATATACATTGAGGCGATCCCCTCTCAGTCTTCTCTTCTCCAGGCTGAACAGACCCAGGTCTCTCAGCCTTTCTTCATAAGGAAGATGCTCCAGGCCCCGTATCATCTTTGTGGCCCTCCGCTGGACTCTTTCCAGGAGATCCCTGTCTTTCTTGTACTGGAAAACCCAGAACTGGACACAAACTGGACTTGGAAGTTTTGGTTTGATAACACATTGACCTGTCTATGCTATGGTTTCTTCTCCACTACTTTTTTTTTTTTTTTTTTGAAGATAACTTTTACAACTCTTGGGATGGGACTTCCAGATTTTCAGTATGCAGGCCAAAATGGCAAGCATGTCTACCATATCAGGTATGATCTATTGTGTATTCAACTTCTTTCATAAATATGACAAGTTCTGTTTTATAATTAGGTTAATCGCTTCCCATTCCACCAAAGGTTTAAAATGACACCCCAGCATCTTCCCAGACAATGTCTGGCTTCCATTGCCAGAATTGATTAGATTCTCATTAACAACAGACACTGTAAAAATTACTAAATCATATGCACATCTATACTGCGGTCTTTTTTTAAATGGATCCTATACTGACTGTGATGAACTACAATTGTATTTGTTACTCATGGTCCTCTGAAAACCTACAGATCGTTTTCTTTTACTGTTATATGAATTTTGATGACATCATCTTCAATACCAATACCAATACTTGCTTTTGCACACACAGTCTTTCAACATAATTTCTTACATAATTTCCAACATAATTTCTTCTGAAAAGTATGACATTATCAACATTTTTTTTCTTTTTTAAATTAAGACTTCTAACTGAAAATAAGAACTGGAATGAATAGTTCAATTCTTGACTCCAAAACTGACCAAGAAGGCAACATTTCCAGGATGCCCCATCCTTGGAAGTGTTCAGGTTGGATGGGTTTTTGAGCAACCTGATCTAGTGGGAGGTGTTCCTGCCTATGCCAGGGGTTTGAAACTAGATGATCTTTAAGGTCCCTTTCAACCAAAACCATTCTATGTTTCTTTGATTTACACCTGGAGACCTCAATGATACCTCTGAATATGAGCCAATATCCCATCATTCTTGAGCAGTAAGAGACATTTCAGAAGCTAGAAACAATTTAGTATAAATCCACTGAATATATTTTACACCAAATTACTCCAGGAGAAGGTCAAGACCACTATATTTGAAGCAAGCAGTAAAGTTCATATTTAGCCAAGGGTTAAGATTGGTGAGTGCAGTGAAGGAGAGTGCACAATGAGGACTACCAGTGAACCAGCTTTCAAAAGTAGTTGAAGGGTGAAGGGTAGAGGGTGTGAAGGGCATGAAGGCTGTGTATTGTTTTACATAGTTGTATTCCACAGCAACTGTGAATAGGGATTTCATACCACAGGATAGCTGCTGGTTACTGAAGAAAATATCGACCACAATTTTTACAATTTACCACTCACACTTGCACAGGACAAAGTGGACAGTATCTTAGCTGAAGTACGATCTACTTTGGTTCAAGCAGAAAGTACTGGGAAGGCTTTGTAGTGCAAAGATTAACAGGCATTCACTGACACATCGCTGTGTGTGTACGCACAGTTTACTGAAAAAAATACACATATGTATATAGTGAAAATGAAGTGAGCACTACAAGAAGGGTTCCTCCTTTGCAAAAATAGGAAGCCAATTTAGCTACATTTTATTAAATTATTATTTATATATAATATATATATATTATATTTACATATAATTAGCTTGGTTTCTTTAGCAACTCATACTCTTAAGAAACTGAATATGACAAAACAACCCTTTTTATTGTATGTTTAAAGGAAAAAATATGTTGAGAAATGCATAATGCTTGGGTGAGGATGTGGACACAGGCATACACACAGTTACACACATAATTACTTACAAGAAATATTCAGTGGAGATGTAAACATCAACATAGTATTTTAAGTGACCCCATTTGACATAAACCTGGCACTGTCAGTCACAACATCCATGTAGGTCTTTTCCAAGAGCAGACAGAATCGACTGAACCTCAGGAGATCTGAGACCTACCTGATGGCCAGTTCTCCATTCAATCCCTCTTTTTTTTTTTCCTTTTTTTTTTTTTTCCTCCATATTTAACACCATCCACGTCACAGCCCCAAATGTTTGCTCTGAAAATCATAGAGTTTTCCTCCGAGGGGAGAAAAGCATGACAAGTTAAATGAGTTAGGTAATGTTTTACCCCCTATAATTTATGGTTCCACGGGGACCGGAAGCACACGAATCTCTTCAGCTCATACTCAGTCACTCCTTGTGGTCTAAAGCCAATAAACTAGAAGAACTCAGAGATGAGGGAGGGGAAGAGCCTCCCCATCCCCTAATTTCTTCATCTTGGAGGAACTAGCCTAAGAAATTTGTTACCAAACACCTGGAGCAGCACCTAATTAACCAGAGTGGGAGTTCAGCTTGGCAGGATTAAATGCTGACAAGTGCCCATGGTGCTGTTGGTCTGTTTTGCTCACTGCTAGGAGCAGGGAGAATGTGTTATGCTGCACAGCCCTTTGGCAACATAAATTGGGAGGGTGGGGGGTGTGGTTTTTGAAACAACAAGTCTTTTGGTGCACAGGTTTGTTGATTGATGTTCCCCTTGTGGATAGCTGGAATAAATTTGGTTGGGCAGGGTAGCGGGCTAAAAGTTTTGCTGCTGCAACTGGCTGTAACTCCATTCAAATTCTTCATGTTTTATAGAGGCATGGCTGCTAATTTGCACATCTAAACAGCAGTCCTATATTACCTGCTAGAACACAGAGAGTTAGATATCGATGGTGCTGAAAGAGTCCTCATGAGACTAAAGGAAGAAATGTTTCTAAATATACTTTAATTGTACAACTTGTTTCTAAATATACCAGTAGAGAGATGCTACCTGCTTTCCTCCAGGTTTCCACCTCCCCTTCATTCTTACCTTTGCTGTTGTTTGTGTGCTGTGTGGGCATTTTATTTACTATTATTAACAATAATAAATAACACTATTATTACTGTATACCTATTATTATATTACTACAGCCTATTTTGCTGAATTTTATGCTCAGAACTTATCTGTTCTGTTTACGGAATTTGAAAGCAGTTAATTTTCTTCTTCTGAGCAAAAATCTTTTACTTGTTGTGTGGTTATTCTTAGGGTCTGCTGCAACATTGGCTAAATGTAGATAGACAGTAGTAGGACCTCAGACACCCCAGCTCAGGTGGAGACACATAGAGCAGGATTCAGCTGCCTAACGACAGGATATTTTAAAGGACTCAATGTATCTTTAATGTCTTAAAGTACCTGTCCTACATTTTATCCTCCAGCAAATGTTGGTTCTCTCTTACATCTTTCATCCTATCTGTTATTCCCACATTTGGAATAATTTAAAGGCATCTCAAATGATGTGTGTGTGCAGCCAGATGTGAGGAATCTTATCTTCAGAACTGCAAACTATATCAAATCCCCCAAATATGTCATTAAAAGAAGTGAGTTCATCTTCAGGATGCCAATCTCAAAGTCTAGGAGTTAGACTTGATGATCCTAGTGGGTACCTTCCAATTCAGGGTATTCTGTGATTCTACGAAGTGACTGCAGTTGACAGGTCTCCTGAGTCTGATTTCTCATATCTTATTTTTTATATTTCCCTGCTCCAGAGTGATCTTCTTCCAAAGAGGAATCATGAAATTCTCTACAATATTTTGAAATTGTCCATAGCTGTTAACCTGTTATCTAGGGTTTGTTGAGGGACTTGATTTTTTCACAAAGCTGTTTGGCCTTTAAATTAGTGTAAGATGAAAATTGAAGTCATGAGGGGAAGAGCTTGCTGATTTTCTTCAGTTACTGCAGAACAGAGGGTTTTCATTATAGCAAAACATGATTCCACCAAAATTTCCTTTTCAAACACTTTTGTCACAGTCTGAATGGATCTTTTAAAGTGTTTGCGCCCGTTGCCAGATCACCCAGTGCAACAGTATTTGTGGCCTCTTTTATCCAAGTTAAACACTGGTGAGCACATTGCAAAGCCAATATTTATTTAGTATCTAATCAGGCTTGTTAAATTATCCAGGGCCTGCCAAGATCAGCAATATAATTTGAGTGCCACACTCACCCACCACCACCATTCACCTGGAGTTAGGTAGGAGCTGAACATGTTGATAGAATGCCACAGCCATTAGGATTTTGAGGTAATCATTTATCATAGTAAGCAAGTAGGGGTTGTATTTTCTATTTTCCATGCACCATTAGACCTGGGGTGTTTGCACTGCATGGATCTCACTCTGAGTAAATACATTTGGAAAGTTGATTTCAATTGAGCTGTAACAGTTTCAGCCCAGACTTGAAGCCAACACATGACCAGCCTGTGTAATCCCAAAGGGGACATCATAACTTGTTTTGGAGTTATTGTGACTTATTTTCTAAAAAACACATTCTATCATTCTTGTTCATTCCCTTGATGTTCAGTCCATATTGAGCTGTAACTAAGTCTATCTAAGAAAAAATAAATAAACAGAAAATAAAACAATACAAAGCAACACAGGGGAATTGATGAAAACGAGGCAACACATTGAAAGATGAAACATTCACCCAAGTCACAAGGGATTCATTCTCAAGTCATTCATCTAAATAAATAATAAAGGTAGAGGAGGAGCCTGAGCAGAGATGTTCTACATAGGAAATGATTAAGTTCCCTGACAGGCAGGAAATATTTGTTCTTGGGGGAATTTTCTTACTTCCATCTGATCTTTGGGGAAATCTTATACTTTACTTTCACTGTGTTCAGCAATTGAGCTGGGGAAAAAAAAAAAAAAAAAAAAAAAAAAAAAAAAAAAAAATCCATGAAGAAAGCTTCACCAGAACCTTTACATTGCTATGAAAATGTTCCATTTAAACACATCCATCTTTTCGAGGCCAAAAAAATGTTGTCAAAACATTCCTATAGAGCATTACCATATTCTTCAAACAGCCAAGGTCTGGATTCATCTGTCCAACCCAGGCATGCCAAAAGTTTGTGGAGAACTTCTATAAATAGAAAGTTTGAGCAGGTTAGAAAACACAACACCAGCATGTTGTAGGTAAAGTTGATCCTATTCCGAAAGGAGGACAAAACAGTGAGGTAGGTATGTTATTTCTCAAATTCTCTTTCTGACACATTTTATTGTGATTCTATTCTGATGTTACAAATTGTTCAGTGCTTTAAAACTTAAGAGCACTCTGATATGGTACTAGTTGCCCAAGAAAATATTTCAGTTCAGAAAAGGTCTACAATCAAACGATGAGCACATCTAGTGAGTTGATTTCATTTATTATTTTATTTTTTTTCAAGGAACTTAAGTTCCACTTGAAGTCCCTCCATCCTCAGATTTGTGTAGGGAAGGGTAGAGATGTTTTGAGGGAATTTTTATCAGAGAGTGTAGCAATAGGACAGGGGTAATGGCTTGAAATTAAAACATGGTAGATTTAGATTAGACACAGGGAACTCTTAGTATGGTGGTGGCGAGGCACTGGACAGGCTGCCCAGAGAAGCTGTAGTTGCCCCATCCCTGGAAATGTTCAAGGTCAGGTTGGTGGGAGATGTCCCTCCCCATAGCAGGTTGGAATTAGATGATCTTTAAGTTCCCTTGCAACCAAACCATTCTGTGATTCTATGATATTCCTCTAAACTGGTGTACACACGAATGAACTCTCAAATTCTCTTAAGGAAATTAGGCTGTAGGTTTGGGGCCATATGACTTTTCACACATGTGGGAAAATCCAGAGGAAACTCAGCTTCACTTACACAAACATTATACAGAGATAGATCAGGACAACTCATGCCCACAAGATTTTGCTGTCTTTGAAGACCAAGAAGAGGAAAGAAATCAAAATTCCTTACCTTTACATAACACAACACTGTTGGATCGGAGTTTGCATCTCTACTTGCTGCAGGTGCTGTCATACCTACAAGGCAATTATGTTAATCCAGCCATGATCACGGTCTGGCTTTGAATTCTCACAGTCCTCACGTTGTTTCCTTGCAGAATTCCCATGGTCTGAGAGGCAATAGACAGCGCAGGCATCTCCCAAAAGCTGGCCTGGGTTGCTCCCTCTCTGCTGACTCATAAACTGGAATTGCAGTCATTCCTAGGTGCCTCCTCAACAGCCCTCTCACACAGGCTTACGATCAGCTGCAGGAGCTTTTATTTTCTTGTGGTCAACCACTCTCCCCTGAAAAGTCCCTGGAGGAAGCATTATATTTCCTCACACAGGCTTTGAACCTATGGATTAGCACTTTCCTTTGCAGCCCGAGCACTTCCTGCACAGAATGAATTTGTTCTGCAGCCTTGGGGAAACCTTGGGTTAAAATGAGTGACTGAAATCTGACAGCAAGAGGCCATTTCCAGTTTCCCTTATCCTAACAGCCCACAGGTTTTGCCTCCTTCCAAGGAGGTTAAGTGCTTTGCGAGGTTCCTGCCCTCCAGAAAACACATAGCAGCTTCAGTTTCACTGTGGGCTTCATTGCCCCGAAGAAGCTCGCAGTTATCTGACAGAATAGATAGATATCACAAAGCAGCTTCTTTGGAGTGAATTAATTCCTTAAAATTTTCAATTTCTGGCTTCCAGTTTCTCAATGTTACATCAAAAAATACTTACAGTTGAGTGGGTAACCTCTATGCAAACCAAGCAGAGACTGAAAAATGCTGGGTTTGTATTCAAGTATTCTTAACAGTAGTTG
The DNA here is from genome assembly GCF_047663525.1 of Anas platyrhynchos. Lineage (NCBI taxonomy): Eukaryota > Metazoa > Chordata > Aves > Anseriformes > Anatidae > Anas > Anas platyrhynchos. The sequence goes on from NC_092588.1 coordinate 157,671,251, forward strand.
ATGAAAATATATATATTTTTTTAATTCCAGTGGAATGAAGTCTTTCCAAGCTATGCAGTTTCCCTTGATTTTGTTAGAATTCAGGAGAAAGAAAATCTGTTAACATGTCTTCAGGACAGGTTCTCTGAGGTTCAAACTGGAAGGCCAAGGTAAGGACCATGGCCCTGATAGCAAAACTGATATCTCAGCAGTGGTTAATTTCCTTGTAACTACTTTACATGACAGGGTTTGATTTATCCTGTGGACATTACTAAAATCACTACTCAGATCACTAAAATGTGATTACATGGGTTTCACAATCTATTATATGCAGACAGGTTCAGTCTTTGTCTTATTGTACACAATGGTATTTTTAAAGTGTTAGATCTGAACTTAAAAAAAAATAAACAAATTTAAAAAAAAAAAAAGAAAAAAAAAAAAAGAATCTAATGGTCATGTGTCTTCCTTCAAAATCCATACTTAATGATTTCCATGGCAAATTCCTTGGTGGTGCTGGGGTTTAGTTAACTAATTACTGTTTGGTTTCATTGTTCAGCTATGTAATTTCTGTCATTTTCTCAATGGAAGAACATATTTAAGCAAAAGAGCAAGACATTCTCTATAATAACATGAGTTCGATGTAGAAAACTTCCAGCATTCAGTAAAAATCCAGTTTAACCTGAACAGAAATACACATAAGACTATTCAAATTGAAATAGTTTCAGGATTGAGCTTTCCAGGAAAATAAACCTGGAAAATGTGATTATTTTTTTCCTTCATTATGAAACATGTTGCACTTCTGGGCTACCTCTGCAGGGATGGGCATCCTGTTCCTACATTAAACATACAGCTTGAAGATCTGAAGATCCTTTGATTAAGTGGGGAAAACTATCTGTATTTTGCAGAGGGGTGAACAAATACTGAGGTAGCAAAGCTCTCATTATGTTCCCAGGATACAGACAACGCTCTCCACCATGGGGTGTCTAAGTGGTCTGGAAATCCTGGACTCCCCTTTCTGGGGCAGAGCACACAATTGGGTTTTTGATGAATGCAAACCTAGCAGATTTAGGAAGGAACCCCATCTCTTTTATAGCTGGGATCCTACCTGCATTTTAGAGAGAATTCACTGTAGTGGGGCTTTTCAACACTTCTCTTAAATGTTATCAAAAACTACATAATAAGAAAGTTTCTATTCCATTTTGGTTCTGCATTTGACACAGATCAGGTAAGGAACAGGGTGAAAGTCTAGAAACAAGGAAGGGAGACCAGAGGCAACTGTTTTCCAATATATGTGATGATTTCACAGAAACATGACCAGGGAGTGAACAAGAATTGCAGAGGATGGCTGCTCTTCTGCTCAGGCCATTACCCTGGATGCCAGATGAGGTTCAGGTCCATGCTGAATTTTTGTAGACCACAGCAAGTTTTTAACTCCCTGTTCCACATCTCTACAAGACATCCAGATAGACTTGCTTGTGTCTTTCCATGTGGTGTCCATCCTTTGCAGAACAGTGGAGAGCGGAGCTGGGGGTTTCCAGAGAAAATTAAGTCACTAGAGAAAGAAAAAGAGCCTAAAAATGACATTTTTCATTTAATTGGCAACACTTCGTGCATTTTTTCTTCTCTCTTCTCTCTTCCTCATGCTTGCATTTTCAGAAAAAGAGGAATGGCGAAATCTGTGGATCAGAATTCACTGAGAATTTTCTGCTAACATGTGTGCTGTTGTTGTTGTTTGTTTGTTTGTTTGTTTTCCTAGAAAGAGCCCTATTTCACCCAGTTGCAGCTATTTCCTTTAGGTTATTGGGAAAAACAAAAACAACAATAAAAATTAAAAATAATAAATAAATAAATACAGCTTTGAGTTTCTTTGAAGAAAATGTTTTATTTTTGCCTTGAAATGGCTCTTGCTTTAACATTCTTATTATTCTATTTTTACTTTTTTAAGGGTACCTAAAACATGAAAAATATCTCAAATGATCTTGATTTTTTCACAGATTACTGGACTGAAAATATTGTCAAGTTTTGTCAGTAAAACTTCTGAAATCTGAAGTTCTCACAGGACAAAAGGAAGTTCCACAGTCAGCTCTATTTCAATATGAATATTTTGTTTATGTATGTCTGGAAGGGGGAGGGGTGGATTTTATGGAAATTTGATTGAAAATATGCTCACTGGATCTAGCCACATCCTGTGTTCTTTGCCCCACAGCAAATCCAGAGTGACTCGAATAATCTTCATGGCTTTACAGAGTGTGCTGAGATAAACAAGAGCAGAATAATTTGTCATAATATCCTTAGAAGAAAAATAACTTTAGATGTCACATTAAATTAATTTTTGAACACACAAGTGTATTACTCTGGTTCAATTATTAGTTCAGTGTTGGCAAGCTCACCAATTCTTGCCTGCAAAGTCTATCAAGATGAGTGGTTTTGAAATGACTCACTCCACCTTGGGAAGTACTGGTTCTCCCAAACTGCAAGGAGAATAAGCAGGAACACCAAGTATATAGTGGTCATGGAGCAAATGGGAAAGCAACGCATAAAGATTTTTCTTTGATGGCTTTCATCATGCATTCCCTAACGTTTCAAGTGCTGTCTGCTTAGTCTCAATATTTCAGCAGGTTTTTCTACTGCATATGGTCCTCGAGGTGACAGCGACTTCTGAAGTGGAAGGTCTAGGAGGATGGTCCTCAGATTTTCCTGTCTTCTACCCCAAGGCCCTAGTGCTGAGCTCCAAACCCTCTGCTGCTCTCACCTTGCTGGCATCAGAAGACAGTGGGAGTGGACACTGTGTTTGTCATGTGTGAACATTTCTTGGACAAAGGTATTTTGACAACAGGCATCGGACAGTCAGATTTAGCAGAGTAAAAAAGTCTTTAAATACCAATCCTATTTCTGTAATTTTCCAACATAAACTCAGTGGTGAAAGTGGTGGGATTTGCACTGAGGTAGTTGATTCCACCTCTACAAATAAGTGTTTTTCTGTAGAGAACATGTGACTTCAAATTTATGAAGTACCATCATGGCATGGTTTATGTAGAATTGTGATGACGTTTGCTCTCTAAGACTGACTTTCAATGAGGCTTCAGTGGTTTTTATACGATGACATACATTTATCTGTGGTGAGATTAGGCTGGTGGGTAAAATAGGAAGTGATCATGTGTTTAGAAGATGTTTTATACCACGTAAAATTAAAAAAAGATAAATGGAGCATTAAGAAAAGAGTGAGGCAGAGAATGCACCAGCTGAAGACTGGCCTACATATATGTGTAGATAATTAAGTCCATTGTCAAATTAATACACATGAAATTTACTAGGAAAGCTGAACATTCCCGAAGAAATAATGGCTACAGAAATTGATTTGTTTGTAATATTTTGTATATTTTCTTTTCTTTTATTTTTATTTTTTAAGCCCTCAACCAAAAAAAAAAAAAATCTAGTTCAGCATGATTTTCTGTTGAAAGTGAGAATGAAATCTTTCAATAAAGCTCAAGCTGACATGAAGTGAAATGGCGGACAACAGATATGGTACATTTTTGAAACTGGAGAGATTACAGCTCACAAAAGAAAAGGAGAAACTTCAACTCCCATGAGACACTCCAGCAGTTCAGGCAGATGACAGGTCCCTGTTCATCTGGCCTCAAACTGATCAGTGTTTCAAGCCTGCTCAGTTAAAGCTTTGATCCTTTGGATTTTTCATTCTGGTTTTAAAAGGCTGTAAATATTAAATTATCCAAATTTCCCATAGGATGGAAATTTAATTTTCAAATTTCATAATGTTTACATTAATGGAAGAACCATTTTCTGTTTTAATATTTGGATTAATAAATTCTGGAAAGGTGGTGTCCCACCACTTAACACAATCCCAAACAGCTTTTTATGATTCTAATGTACTTATTTAACCAGAGCCTTTCCTGGGAAAGGTCACACTGCTTTGGACTGGAATTTACAATCAAAAGGGGGAACAGACACATTATGAAACAGCTAGAAGTGTGGTAGTTAGAGAACATATCTAAAATGCAGAATACACAGTTTAAATTTTCAACCAAATAAAAACAGAGGAATGCCTTGATGTTTCATAGTTCAACTGCATACACTTAACCACTGGGCTGCTACCTCTTTTGAACATTCTTTTCTTATCCTTTTTTCCTTTTTTTTTTTTTTTTTTTTTTTTGAGTGAAGTGAAGGTCTTTCTCTCTTTTTTTTTTTTAGGATCCTCAAAAAAAAAAAAAAAAAGAGAGAAAGACCTTCACTTCATGCAGACTGGAGACATTTTTTTCAATTTCAAATTTACACAGGGCAGGAAAATTCATTACTGCACAGCTAACACAGCAAAAGAAACCCCTTCAAGTAAGATGAATGGGGCATAGGATGGTGTTCTGTTCATACTGGGTCTGTTGGGTACTTGACAGTATAAAAAATGTAGAATACTGCTACTGGGTTGCTACTGTTTACTCACTCCAACATCAACCACATTTTAATTTTAAAGCTTTGGTATACCTAGGAAAGAAGATGGAAAATTATTCACTTGTTAATAATTTCCCTTGCCAAAAAAATATTCTAATTTTTTCAGGTCACTCATCAAGTCTGAGGTTAAACTTCACAGAATTTTATAATAAAACATTTCCCTTAAAAACTGAAGGGGCTTGAACTCAATCAGCAATTACTAATGAAGTTTATTCATGTTATGGTATTTATTTAGCTGCATAAAGTATGCTGGGGATTGGAATTTCTCCTGGCAAGTCATGCAAATATGTCAAGGAAAAATCTCTGTTCTGAATGATGCCAGTGGAAAGTCAAAATAGACTGTGCTTGCATTGTTTGCCCTCAAGCAAATATCTCTGGTGAATTTGAATTGTTCTGCTGGCACGTGACAGTAAAACCCAGTAGAAAAGAGGAATTCAGGTTTGTCAGACTAAAATGATTCCCTGACTTTCATCAGAACAGGGCCTTCTAAGATTTAAATGTGCTTTCTTACAAAACTTCCTTGTGACCTGGGGAAAGGTCACATACCCATATTTACCAAAAAAAAAAAAAGAAAAACTGAGGTGCTAATATTAGATCTATCTATTTTTAAGTGACATAAATGTTTCGTTCACTTTGGTTTTACTATAAATCAGGCATTTTTGTACCTTTATAAATCATCCTTATCTGTACAGCATCACAAAGCACAATGCATTGGAGCCAGGTATTGAGCTACCAGTAGAACCGGGCTGGTAGACCACAAAGAATGCATTAGACAGTATCAGGAAAGACACGGGTAAAACTGTTCTGCATTAAAGAAATTAAGAGACTCGGGAACATGTGTGGGTCTCCTCCAGCCTGATTTCCTGAAGACTTTGTATGCTAAGGGAACAACACAGCTGTAGGCAGGGAGAATTCCAGTTCCTCATCTTTGAGTGTGTGGAGTGGCACTGTAATGTGCTTCCAGGCTACAGCTAAGGTGCTTAAGTCTCCCTCGCATCTTGATCCCCAGCTGATGTGATTTTCCAAGGCTATGGTCTAAATCTGCAGATGCATATAGCATGGCTTTACCTATGGTAAAGTCTAAAGCAGAAGGTAGCAGCACAAGACTCAAGTTGTGAGATTTGTCTGAGATTTTGCATTGGCTGATGTTGCACTTTAACCCTTAACTGGTCTAAAAGCACACATCTCTAAAGGAAATGCAAATATGCTATTTTACATGGCATGTGACTTGTAGTTTGTCTTAGAGAAGGAAAGAAAAAAGGAAAAAAAAATTTTTTTTGGTTTTGCAAGACTCTTCCTTCAGTTGTATTTTAAAGCCTTTTCACACATCCACTAAATCCATCACCAAATCTAGCCTTTGAATAGTTATGAGCATGTGCTATTTGATTGACATAATACAGACATTGATGGGCCTCAGTTTAAGTTCTATGTACACATGGACAATATAAGATCACTATAGCCTCTTCAGAGTTACAGCATGAACCTGCATGAACCTTCATCTGTAAATCAGCATTGCCTCATCCAACATGATGACAGTTGAATAAGAACTGATCCAAATATATATATATATTTAAGGAAAATATGGGCATTTCACTTGGGAAACTTGCTATTCAAAGTCATGCTTAAGTAGAAATCTGTATTCATCACATGCCCTCTCCTCTACCTCTTCAAGCCTGGGCATATTAAAGGATAAAAGATAAAGAGTAAGCTGTAATGAGTGTGGAGAAGACAAATGCAAAACATCGCCAAGAAAAATAAGGAATGTCTCTGTGGAAACCACATCCTTTGAAATAGCTGCAGTGTAATCTTATGCCCTCAAATTTCATTATCCTATCTGTTCTGCGTGTTTTACTTCAGCTTATTCCTTCCCATTGAAGAATCCCCAAATGCACTGCCATACGCTGGGGAGAGTTGTTCTGGAGATAATTTAAAGATGGAAAAAAATTCTTGTGCAATGAAGGAATAGTGAGAAAAGGATAGATTTGCGGTTACGCTTTTTCTGGAAAAGTCTTTCCTGAGGTCAGTAAGAAATCATTACTGAAAATAGCCATTTGACATAAAAAGAAAGTCTCTCATTCCTGCCATGACATCCCTCTGGTTTCTGTTACTAGAATTGCCCTGTGCCAACATTTGCTCTGATCCACATGTCCCAGTTCAGAAGAGGTTGCCCATGGTTTATGAATAGAAGACTAACTGCTGCTATCTTCTAAGTCCTCCTTGGTTTTCAGCATGAATTTTCTTTGATATGGGTTCAGCATCTACAGAGTTTCCAGAGGAGGTTAATTTAAGGAGGATCCGATGGAGAGCTGGTCAATAGAGTTTAAGTCATGATTCATCCTCTCCTAAAATAGAAGTCTAAAACAGATCTTATGAATCACATCTAAAAGTGGCTACTTCTCCATGTTGACTATAAATGGAGCCCAGAGTGCCGGGCTCATCAGTAGATAACTATGTTGTAATTACCCAAAACTGGGTGAGAGGAACAGAATCTTAGGTAATTCTATTTAGCAATTTGTAGTGGTCTACCCTTCTTCCTTCCAGGAATTTCAGTTGAAGGAAGAAAAATGTACCTTCTAAGAAAACCACAACTGCCAAACACGTAGAGTGCTGCACCTCACATAGGCAAGACCTATGGCAGGGATGCTCTCTGAATGCTTTGACATTTACTTTATGTAAGTGGAAACCTTTGCAAGACAAGTAAGAAGCATTTTATAATGTTCAACAGCTGGCATACGTCTTGAAAGCTGAGGACCACTAGAAAATACTATGGAAGTGAGCAATTCTTCTCTTTATATAGCATTGTTCCTTCCAACATACCCCAATGCACTTAACATATTTTGCAAATTGACATTGAATCTAAGAGAGCATAAATCTCATTTCCTGTGTTTCCAGGAGATATTTGAATAGGAAGTTAAGCAAGAGTTTGATTCTTCTGAGTAGGAGCAGCTCCAGCAGTGGGGCACACCAGGTGTGGGATTGATTTCACAGAGCAAGATAAATACTATTTTTGCATGTAGGTGTCTGCAAGTGAGCTGGTGTCTCTGTGACATTATAGCCAGAGGAGGGCTAGTCAACATAGCCAATAGAGTCTAGCAAGCAACTCTGCTAAACACACGTAGGTGCTCTATTCACCTGTCTAAATACATGTACAACCACCTTGTGCCATTTGAGACAGGCCAAGACACCCACACAGATGTCATATCTGGCAGACTGACAGAGAGTTTATAGGCTGTCCTCACCCTTGTGGTGAGGAAACATGGAGGTCAGGAGGGACAGCCGGTGATATTTGCATGATACTAGACACCTCTATGCTTAAACAAAGAACACAGCTATACAATGGCTATGGATAGCCAAGGTCCCAGTGAAAGGCTGGCTTTATTAAGAGCTCAGAAGCTGAGGGGAAATGTGGATATGCAATTGCGCACACCACATCCTAATATTTCTCCCAAAAATTGTTCAGGATGAACCTCAGTACCTCAGTGCCTCTATTTGTCTGTCTTGCAAAACTGTTTTATTAGACTGTGCCATGGTTTCTAGAAATACCACAGCAATAGTGATCCCTGTTGAGACTTGATCTCCGTTGACTACTATGGGAGTTTAGATACTTAGTGCAAATACAGGCAGTGTTAAGTTCTCTCATTGACTGTAAAGGGAGTTAGAGTGAATTAGCTCAACTGTAGGCAACTACCTTGTGAATTTACACATTCTCATGTGTAAGCATTTCAATTTAGCAGTCTTAATCTGTGTGTTAAACTCCACTTTGGATTACCAACCTCTGTTACACTGAAAAACAAGCTCCATCATACCATTTGTAGTAGGATTTAGTGCCAGTGTGGGCTGTAAAAGGTGGTAGGAAAATTATGTTTTATATCTCCAACATCACTGGAATGATTTGCTGTTTTGCCTGAGAGATGGATAAGATGCAGGATGAGTAATAGATGGTTTCACCATTTTCTTTCCTTCCTTTTTCTTATTTTTTTCTCTCTTTTCCATAGTTTTAAGAGGGGTTTCACTGCAATGCACCTCACTCTGGAATATCTTCTTTGTTCAAAGTATTTCTAATTCACGTAATATGCAAAGAATATTAATTTATGAAGCAGTCCTTAAAATTGCAGTCACAGCCACTGCAAACTGTCTGAAGACCTGGACAGATGACCTAATGTCTGTTCCTGTCCACCTCCCACTCCTTATGTTTAACCAATAACTTAACCCTGAAACCATAAACAAGAGAGCTAGAACAACGTGAAGGGAGAGGGATAAGGGCACAGAGCCTGGCAGAAAACATTTATGGGTGAGAAAATGTTGCAGGGTACTGTAGACTTGCTACTACTGATGAGCTCAGATGTCACCTGCCCTCTTCTGCTTACAACTATACAAGCAGATTAGCGTTTATTTGTTTATTCCAAAACCTTTTACATTTCTTATGAAAGGGCAAACTTTCAATATCACTACAGAATTTTTGTTTATTAACCAGCTCCACATCTGCCCTCTAGTAATTAAAGCAGAACTGAAGCAGCAACGACAAAAAATGAGTGGTTTGTCTTTAAATTTATATGGCACAAAGCTCCGGCAGCTCAAGAAATGAGAGAGCGTTTAGCTCTGTCCTGGGACTCATGAAAAGAAGTCCGAGACAAGTCAGTCATTGGGCTAGTGCTGGGAAATAAAAAGGGACCTTTTCTATCTGTGCATTTAGCAATCTCTGTTTGCACTGGGAACCTCCTGGCTTTCCCACTTCACCTAAAGCCTCCAGGTGTATTTTATAAGCCTCATAATAGGTTTGGAGCCTCAGTTCAGGAGTTTAATTTTCACGTACGATGCCATCTGCTGTCTGGACAGCCCTAAGGGGAATCCTTATTAAAATAACTCTGGAGCAGTAAAGCCATATGTGTAGCTTTACAGCTCATGGAAGGAATTATAGCCATTCAGCCAATAAGGAGAATTGCTCCATGATGGCATGATAACTTTTCTGTGCATGTAGGGCCTTTAGTTCAAAAAGAAGCTGCTCTCCAAAGCGCACTGAGAAATTTTGAATTAAAGCCTTAGCAGGTGAAAATTAATGTAATGACAAGTATTTCACTGCAGCTACAGTGCTTTACACAGCTTATGAAAGAGTTTGTGTTTACTAATTGAGGAATATGAAGAATATAATTTCCCAATGTCATCCATTCCTTGGCCACCACTCTCTTCTCTGAGGTGGGAAATTTTTAAGAAACTAGAAGATTTTAAAAGCTTTCATGCCAAACTCTTATTTTAGCATGAAGGAAGTTTAAGCTTCTGGAAGTTTCAAATGAAACGATAAAGCAGCATTCAGAGTGCCATTCATTTCATTCAACTTTAGAGAGTCTACAATGCAGACCAAGCCATCTAAGCCAGTCATCTAAGGTTCCCATTATAGTCAAGGGAGTTAATTTAGTCTGTGGAGTTAAAGGCACTATTCCTGAAGCTGACGTCTGAATTCAAACTAATCTTATCCTAAAGTACCTATTTCTGTCTATTTTTTTGCAAAGAGATATATTAGAGAGCATCTCAACCCTTAGTGATTATACTGTAGACGTCTGCATTTTTTAGAGTATTTTTTTTTCCCCCCATGACCATACATTCGTTCTGAATTATTCCTAAGTGAATTCAGGATTATTTTGACTTTGGCCATAGGGAATGTCATTCAGGATGTCATTCAGGGATGAGAAAAGCTGATCTGCCCAGCAATGACATATCCACAGGGAGAAATAACTGTAGCCTAGCTATATCCATGATAACATGCAAATATACAGGAGGCAAGGGTTACAAGTAGAGGTAATTTGTCTTATTAGACCCAACAAAATCACTGGGACAAGAAGTGACAAATTCTTGTACACAAGCCTTTCTTATGATGAAGGGTGAAGTCCACATGTTGTCTTCACCTCTAACTAGGTCCAGGGCAGTGCATCTGAGACCTTGCTACGGACTACTTTGATAGCTATGCTTCCATCTCCTTATCTCAAAATAATAGAAGAAATTATACTTTTCTGTTCTCACTGTGAAGTTTACTTGACTCTGCTCCAATGAAATGAAGAAAATGTATTTTTACAGTATTGGCTGAAAGGGGGTGTTTGGAGGCAAGATTAAAGAGAGGGAGGATGGGGCTGTGCAGCATTGTGGACGTCACCCAAGAATTTTAAGAACTTCTGGCCAATGTGAACTGCTAAACTAAACATCCCCTCAGACAGCTCCCCACTTGCTACTTATATATTTAAGAGGGAAAATAAAGAGCATGTGAAGGACAAATCTGTAGGTTATCCACTTGGTGGTTAGGGTCTTCTGTCCTCCTCTTGAATCTGTAAATGCAGGTAAGCAAAGGTTAAGCAAAGGGTAAGAGAGGTTAGTTAGGACAAAGAGGTAGGCCGAGCAGGGACCTGTTCACAACAGAAGCAGTGGAGGGAAGGAAAGTGTAGATATTTCAATGCTGAGGAGGTGACAAGGCAAATGGTGCTTGAGAACACCCCAGACCTGCAGGTGTGTCACCAGTGATCTGAGGTCCCCTGCTGCACCAAGCTCTCAGGTCTTCTTACTGGCAAAACATCACCAAGGAGGTTTGCTTTACAAAAACAAACTTCCACCTGTTCAAAGAATTAGTGGACGAGATCCCTTGGGGCTGTGTCCGTAGGACAGAGGATCTGATCAGAGCTGGCAACACTTTAAGGGTAATTTTCTTAGAGCACAAAAGCTCTCTATTCCCCTATGTAATAAATTGAACAAGGAAGGTAAGGAACAGGCATTGCTGAATAAGGACCTGCTGGTCAAACTTAGGCAAAAGAAGGAAATGCACAGATGGTGGCAATAGGGCCACATGTCCTGGGAAGAGTCCGGGTATGCAGAAGTGGGATCAGGAAAGTCAAGGCACTGACAGAACTAAACTTGGTGAGGGATGCAAAGAGTAACAAGAAGGGGTTCTACAGGTACATAGGCTGCAAAAGAAAGACTAAAGAGAGCATACAGCTTCTGACAAATGAAGACAGAGAAGCGACAACAAGAGACATGATGAAGGCTTAGGTACTTAACAACTTCTTTGGCTTGATCTTCACTGGTGGTCAGGCTTCCCACATCATCATTGATACAACAGAAAGAAGAGATGCCTTTCAGAGGGACTTGAACAGGCTGGAGAAATGGGCCCATGTGAATTGAATTAAGTTCAACAATTCTAAGTGCAAGGTGCTACACCTGGGTTGGGGAAATCAAGAACTCATTGAAAGCAGCCCTGCAGAGAAGGAATTGAGGGTACTGGTAGATAAAAGGCTCAACATGAACCAGCAGTGTGTGCTTGCAGCCTAGAAGGCCAACTGTGTCCTGGGGGGAGGAAAAGAGGAGGTAATTGTATGTCTCTGCTCTTGTGAGGCCACACCTGGAGTCCTGTGTCCAGGTCTGGGGTGCCCAGCACCAGAAAGATGTGGAGCTGTTAAAGAAAGGGAGGGCCACAAAGGATGCTCAGAGGGTTGGAGCACCTCTCCTACGAAGAAAGGCTGAGAGAGCTGCAGTTTTTCATCATGAAGAAGAGAAAGGCTCTGGGGGACCTCATTGTAGCCTTTCAATACTTAAGGGGTTTTATAAAATGGATGGAGAGAGACTCTCTACTCAGGTAAATGATGATAGGACAAGGGAGATTGGTCATAAACTAAAAGAGGATAGATTCAGATTAAACATTTAGAAGAAATTCTTCACTGTGAGGGTAGTGAGACACTGCAGAGAAGTGGTGCGTGCCCCATCCCTGGAGGTATTCAAGGCCAGGCTGGATGGGGTCTTGGCCAACCTGACCTAGTGGGTGACATCCCTTCCTATAGCAGAGGAATTGGAGTTGGGTGATCTTAGAATCACAGAATCATAGAACTTTCATGATTTTTAAGGTCCCTTCCAACCCAAGCCATTCTATGATTCTATGAATGTTTCTGTGATAATAATGCCCAAGATTTTAAGCCATACACCAAGTTTCCCTGAACAGTCTAGATGCTGCAGTGTGCCCAAAGTGGATTTCTGTCCTCAAATTGAATAAAACAGAGGGTCTTAAGTTCATGAGATAAGATAAACTGACTGTCATGGCTTAAATAAATCTCCATGTATTCAATAAACAGCTTCTAGTTTACCAAACTGTTCCTCTGAAGATTTATATAACTCCTCATTTAAAAAAGAAAACAAAAAAAAAAAAAAAGAGGAAAAAAAAAAAAAGGGGGGGGGGAATAAAAGAGAAAGGGGAAAAAAAAAAAAAAAGGAAAAAGGAAAAGAAAAAAGAAACAAAAAAAATGAAGTTAGAAAAAAAAATAAAAAAAAATAAAAAGAAGCAGTTCTTTAACTGATTGAAATAATAATAAAATAAAGAGGGCAACAGTTACTATTTTTCTGACTTATTCTACTTGTCCACTACCTGAGGAAAGTAGATAACGTGCTGGCCACTTTGCAAAGGCTATATGAGATGCTGTAAAATAATAAAGTGGAACAAAGTTTCTGAACTTTCTTGAGCCTTTTAACCAGGCTAATTCTGCACAGAACTTAATATCCCAGATCATCCCTAACTCCAAGTGCTTTAAATTTTCTGTGTCAAGATATATATATATAATTATTTTTTTCAGAAATATGCAGAAATATATGTACAGAAATATCATGAAAACTCACATATAATGCATGCAGCTCACAGAGTGATCCCTGCTTTATGGCCCAACTCAGCTTGACCTGTGCTTACCACTTTGGCAGTGGTGTGGTCTCGCCTGAGCTTCACAGTCCCCAGGGTCAGGCACAACTGCTTAACGAGATCCTTTTGGCTTCCCCATAGATGTCACAGGCAGGATTTACTGAAACGGGGGAGCAGAGGAGCTTGCAAGGTTTTTGAGCTCTGTGTAACTTGCTGCAAGCTATTTTCACCCCCCAGCCACAGCCACGGTCAAAGCCTGTCGCATGTCATATGACCCAGCACAGACTTTCACAGGCCACATGTGTCCAATACAATCAAAGCAGAATAAAATGTGAGAGAGATTACAGCTGTAGAGGAGAAAACTCTACCAGTCCTCTTGATTTTAATTAGGCAACTCGAGAGGAATTGTGGTTGCTGTCTGTTAAGTCCAGAGAATTTTTACAGGCTTAACTCCCACTAAAAGCCAGGAAAATTCAGGTGGTCAAAAACAATAATAAGGATATACTTGTAATAAATCTATTCATGGCATGAATATGTAAGGCAGTGAGATGTTTCTTACTTCTCTTCATGGATGGGCAAGTCCATTCTTAAAAATAAATAAATAAATAAAAAGGTTGTAGTCTATAGAAACCTGTATAGCAATATAAGGAGAAAACCTTAGCTTTTATAAACACAATATCTATATTTAGTCTGGTCATCGTACCTTTGCATCAGGATTTGACTTGACTTCATCTTGATGACACATTCAGGACCGTAAAGGTGCATCTGTATCTGACTTTAATTCTCATACTCAATAATCCATGCAGTTATCTAGAGGTGAGGTACCTAAATAACCCTGTAGACTGAGGCTAGGACATTTGGTAATGCATATCACTATAGTTGTATAGATTTAATGGATTAGTACTGACTTGAAATCTGTAGATTGCTAATGTTTATAAATTAGTCTTCTATATCTATAATTAGAAGACATCAAGACCCAATCAACACACACTATCTCAATTGCTATCAGTAAGCAAATGCTTCTTGGAACTGGCTTGTTTTGCTTCCTAACCAGCTGGTATATTAATCCCAGAAATTCAATATTTGCTTAAGATAAAATGTCCTCCCAAGAGAAGTCAAAGCCAGAACGCTGCTGTACCAGGCAAGCGCAGGAAGAACAAGTGGGAAATGTTCCCCTTTTCCAGAGATCAGCTCTGACATTGGGAACATGAAGAAAATGGCAAACACTAAAAATAGGAGAGGGAAAGAAAAAAAAAAAAAAGTGAATATGTGAATGTGGAAACAAAAGTGGGATTTGGGTAAATTGCACATAATGGGTTGTGACAATTTTTGAGCACCAGCAGCTGTCCAATGATTTTAGACTCTCCTCCATGTGCTTTCTAATGGAACCAGTGGTGCTCTATTGGATTGGGCACTAGTGGCTCTAATCTGGGTGGATTAACTACCATCGACAATTATAAATATTACTTTGGTAGTAAAGGTTTTAACAGGTAGTGATGATATCAGTAACTACACAGACCCTCCTGGCCAAATCATCCATTTTTTCACATTAATTGAAATCTTTGTGTCCTTGCAACTCCCACCTCTCATGCTGTCAGGACTCAGCTAGCACAGGTACGTTATGACAGGTTACAAACCCATCTTCAGTAGACTAGCAAACATGTCCTTAAAGTTTCTCTGAACATTTCCCAATAGGCCTACGATAAGTATAAGCAGAGAATCCAGATATTTCAGTTCCTGATCACACTTCATTGCCCTGCAGTTTCTTTAGTGCTAACATTAGATATCTTGGTTACATAGAAAAAAGGAAAATAAATCATGCATGCAAACATGCACTGCAGAGACAAAGCTCACAATATTCAGAATTATTTTCCTGCCTGGTTTGGTACTGATGCTTCTAGCTGGGCACACAAAAAGCTGTTTGAAATTCAGGGTGAGAGCCAGACCCATGAAAAGTATAAAGAATATCATTCAGATTATTTAGTGTGGGATGAGATGTCTCTTCAAGGCTAGTAGATACTCCGCATAAATACAACAGACAAAGGCTACAGGAATTACTAAGGGAAAAAAAAAAGAGAAAAAAAAAAAAAGAATGAAAAAAAAAAAAAAACAACCTATCCTTACATAAATGACCCTATGACAAGAATATCTGGAAAAACAAAATGAGCTCTTATTTTGTTTTTCTTTTTTCCTGGCACAAAAGTGTTGGGAAAACTTCACAGGAGGGATTGTGAAGAAAAAAAAAAAAAAAGAAAGAAAAAAAAGAGTGCTACGTCTCCCTGATTTCAAATGTCCCCTCTGGGCAATACAGAAAGCATGGTGTGAAAACTCAGACTTTCCCCTCATATGTTAGCAATTATCAAGGGATGTTCTCCCACCTTCAGGTACTTCAAGACATCAAAGGTATCACCAACATACTTTGCTATCTAGCACCATCTAATGGGATATTCCATCTCTGAAAATGGTCAATGCCTGGTGAATCAGAGGAAGATAAAATAGCTTCAGAATGAATTATGAATATAGCACAATGTAGCTCCATGCAGACATATCTGAGCCAGCTTTGAGCATGTGTTGGTTTGCCAGAACCAAAATCAGTGGAAACCTGCCAATGCAACTCTTGAAAGGAGTGACAGTTAACAGGTCACATGTAAAGTCACAGTAACACTTCTTTGTTGACAAAGTTTCATGAGATGGAAAGTCTTTCTACCTGAATTCCCTGGTCCCTTCCTAGCGGGAAGTCAGTTTTATGGTGGGAAGTGAGTTACTCATGTTAGGAAAAATTGTATCTTACCGAAAGACTCTGGAAACCTTTCTTTATCACTAAATTAAGGGACAAATGTGTATGTTGGGGAGAGGGAGAAGGGAAGGCTAGATTTAGAAATGTCTGGCAGAAAGTAAGGAACCAACATACACAGACATAAGGGACTCTTGAATACTACCATCCACTCCAGGTGCAAGGAGCGCCAAGCCCTCCAAACAAAACAAAATGGGGGACTGAATAAAGGGAGGGGGTCTCAGACATCTGATTCAAACACAGATGCTGATATGTGGAATTATAAAAGTGTCTTAATCTGAAGTTACATTTTTCCTCCAGATGACAATTTGTTGACTAAGTGAAAGTGTCTGAATTCATTTTAGGCATGAAAGCCCATCCTACTGGGCCTCCAGAAGAAGGCTATACATGAAGGCTATATTTCATGAGAAGCTGCATGTAAAAATGATGATTTCCAAGACACTTTGGTCAACGTTTTACTGAGAATATGCTGTCCAAAGAAATCCTGGTCATTGTTGTTCTGCTATTAATGTTTCACTGCAGTTACTGTAGAGATGCAATCACCTAAAAGAGTCCACAGCACAGCATCTGTATATGTGCCTGGTGCTATTTGAAATACCTCGGAGTACCCAAGTCATTTACATAAGGCTTGCAGATACAGCATAGGATCTATGGCAAATCTCCTCCCTTCTGGCAAATGCCAGGAATCCATGTGGAAGAGCAAATTTTATTCTGTGGAGTCTAGACATGTGTAGCTGGAAAAATGTAAGCCTTTGCTTTAGGGTGAGATGTATAGCTCCTTCACTTTTATTAAACAGGTGTCCGTCAAGTTGGATTGTCCAAGACCAAACAAGAAGTCTCTGGCAGGGGGTTATGATGATATGAACTTCTTTCTGCCAATTCCTAGCCAGTGGCCAACTTCGAACTGTTGGAGCTGCAATAATTGTGGTCACCTACCTGTCTTGGATGAAGGATCCTGATATACAAGAGTCTTGGGTTTCCGTAGGGTCACACAATGACTTTCTTAGAAGCTCCCTTCCCTGCACTGAGGACAACAAAACCCACTGGTGAGTGGGGTGAAATCAACTGCTACCTGCAACACAAGGTGAAATTAGGGAGGGGCAGTGGAAAAACGAGAGGAAAAGAAAGCCTGAAAGGCATTGGATGAAGAAAAGAAACGGTGGTGATACTCGGTGCCAGGCAGTTGGCCCCAGGCCAGGCTGTAATGAGGACCACTGCCCCAGGAGCGCGAGGCGGGCTCTGCTCGCTGCGCCTCTGTTTGACCATGAACCTGGGTGTTCCAGCAGCAGCATGTGAAAATATTTAGTCTGCTGCAGAAGGGAATGTTTGGGAAAAGAGATAGGAAGGCCTGCATTCCTCCAACCCCACAGCCCCGATCCTCCCCACATTCCCTGGCACTCCGCCAGTGCTACGGCTGGCTGTTTTTTGGGGGGATCTTTTCTTATTTCTCTGTCTTTTGCTCAGATCAAATGAGAAGTGAATGTTGTTTTAATATCAGCCTTTTGGTTTAAAATCAGACATGGAGGAATCACTGGCTGGATGTGAAAGAGTTTGAGGGAGAAGATGAAACCCTTTCTCTATCCTCTTCTCTCTCTGTGCCAGCTGTTTAGAAAGGCAGTTTTGCCAAACAAAGACAATCTCCCTATCTTCCAGAGCCAAACACAAAAGAGCCCAGTCTTGGCCCTGACACCTAGGGCTGACTGAGACACAGACATTCCTCTGGGAATAATAATGCTACTAATAAAAGCAAAACAGTTTTCTGCTTCAGAGATGAGTTGTAAATGCTTTGCTCCAACCCAGAAAGTAGTCCAAGGTACAGGACAAGCAAAGAAGAGATGCATGGCTCCCAGCAGAAGCCAACTTCCAGAGGTACAAGAGAAAGTGGCCACCAGAGACAGCTGATTACCAAGTGTAACAGTGGCTCACAGTAGTAGACATTGGCCATAGAAGATGAAACAAGATTCTGATGGGATTCAGACAGGTTATTTCTGTTGTGAACAGCTTCATTGCTTGGTTCATTCAGAGATTGCCTGTGAAATGGTGATCTAACATGGGTGCAGAAGTGTGCTGCCCTGTTAATGTGCTGTGAGGACACGTTGGCCACGTCTATCCAAGAGAAAAAAAAAGATCGGCACCCAAGGGAGCATTCCCAGGCCCTGGAATTCAATCCCTTAGATGAGTAGATTGCTGCAACAGTCCCCAGCATTGTTTTGTCCCAGATAATTAATGATTCTCCCATACTTCAGGAATTAGCATAGTCCAGGGACTATTTCCCCATAGACAACTCAAATATAGACAACTCAAATGTAGACACCCTCTTGTGTAGACTATGCAAGTTTAATAACTTAAATGTGGTCAGACTATGCTTAGTTGGCCTCAGAGCCAGAGAAATGCCTGAGCCAGGGCTTAGCTCTGTTTAGTTTACTCATGCAGATGAAGCCATTATTTATTATTCTTCAGAAGAACTCACCAGCCACAGGAATGGAGATATCCATAGAAATCAAAAGGGGAAGCCTGGCCACAGTGGAACTGATGGGGTTTTAGTGTTGATGGCTTTCAGGAACAGATCATTTTGTGAGGCTTATTGAACTAAGAGAGGAGATCCCACAGCCTATGCAGACTGTTTGGCAGGACTTTGGCTTTTGATCCCTCTCATCCTCCTTTCTAAGCGTTTTTCATATTTTGGAAAAATAACAAACAATATTTGCTAAAGTGGGGCAGGAAGCATTTTCCCATTTATATGGAATTACCAATTTATGCGAAAGCGTCCCTATTCTGATACAGAAGAAAAGCAATGAAACTTGAAAACATCCCATGCAATGAAATTTATGACCAAAGCAGGAGGTGAAAAGGGAGAGGCAATTTTGTGGCATGGTTCATTCTAACTTCAGCTGCTTTTATTTGACATATGCTTTTTTTTTTTTTTTTTTTTTTTTTTTTTTTTTTTTTTTTTTCCCAAGGAAATTGAAAGGTGTAGATGTATTCCATCATGGAAAGGTAAAAAGAGGTTGTTACAGCCTCAGAAATGGTCTTTTCAGGGGAAATTCGCCATTTGATAAATGAATGAGAAAAAGTGGGGCAGAAAACGTAGCCCAGAAGTTTTGGACTGATAGACTTTGGACATGTGTGGATCTGAAGAGAATAAACTTAAAAGTTTGTTTCTCAGAGGGCAAATATTTACTGCATTTTGAAATATCAAGTCCTTTTAAAGTAGCTCAGCTGGGTCTATCTGTATCTCTAACCGCTTTGGAAAAGTGACCTCTAATTTTTCTTTTTGTATTGAGGAGCAACTTTCCCTTCTCCACTTCTAAAAAATGTTTTGGAAAATAAACTGCACATAACTTCGAATGTGAGGTAACAGACTGCTCAAATCTGCAGTTTATGTTTAGCAACTCTTCCAACTTCTTGAAGAGAAATAGGTAATGGTCATGTAAGTCCAGGGCCGGATTCTTTCCCATTTGGGGTAAGTCAGGAGTCACAGCTTCTCAGTGAATGGCCTTACTGACCAAAGTTGCTGAACTGAGGGCACACGGCACCTTTGGAGGATATGAGAGCTGCTGAAGAGGGCAGGGAAGACCCCAGAAGCAAGGAAGACATCAATCACATCTATTGGCAAACCCTGCTCTGGCTTTGGGGTTTCAGTGGTCTTCCCCTACCTTGAAGAGCCTTGACTCAAGGGTGCAGGTGAAGGTGAGCCTGTCCTTCAGTAACATGAAATAAAGCAAGGAAATTCATCTTCTTCGTAGATGAAAAGTGAAGAAGTCAGAAGAGTTCTTTGCAGCCTGCATTGTCAGACATTTGTGGAAATGACTTCTGTGTGGCAGTAAACATGGCTAAATTCCATTTGCTTTCACTCATCTCTGATTGCATCCCTGGACAATGATTTGAGATAGCCTTTGAATTGGAGAGGGATGATCTTGTCTCACTTCTAGCTTGATCCAACTCAACCACCCTGTTAATCTTTTCTAAACATGAAAGCACATTCTCAGGGGTTGAAAACCCAGGCCAATGCTGAGGCATATGAACCAGATTAATTTTACCAGAATATGGGTGGGGACCAGCACAGGGAAAATTTCAGTTCCTTACATACCAAACAGACCCCAAGACACGAAAGCTTGAACCTCAGATGATTTCAGAATTGAACTTCTGACCTACCAGAGAGCTAGCCAATTTGAATCAGTGAAACTGTGTGTATAAATATTTATACTTTTTCAAATGCACAAACCTAACCCCCACACACACCCCACCCAAATAAAAGACCATGCCCTAACTAAAACCTGGGCATATATTTTTATTTCAGATTTATATCCTATGAAGAATTGAGGTATAAACCTTGCAATACACTACCAGGAAGCCTGAAACTATAAAGTTAAAACCAAAGCTATTCTGAGTTAATAGGATCCATTTGTTGTGCAAAAGAGGCACCGGCATGTTTTTTTCCTTTGAAAGTAAGAATTAGGTAAGTGAAATTGTCAGGCGTGCATGTATGAAATGTAATCTGGCTAACCCCAGCATTCCAGCCAGCCTGGATTTCAATAGCTGAAGTATGCATGATAAGTTTTATTTAAATGCAGGCAGCCTCAGCTTAGTAACTCCCTCAGTGCTCAGAGTCCAGAGCTTGAGGACACGGAGAAACCTAGGCTCTATCCTCAGTAGCTCGTCATACAATTGTAGATAAATTCTGAAAATGGAGATAGCAATGCCTGTTTTGACAGATGCTTGGGTCTCTAGAAGAATAGTACTATAACAGAGCAAAAAATATAATCATTATTATTATTTATTTACTACCTCTCTGGTTGACACAAGAGGATAAGAGTAAAATCAATCCAGAGCCTCTTCATTGAGGCCCCAAGCATATTTCCCCCAAGACTCACAAATCAACACTGCTAAGTAAAGAAATTTCCACTTAACACCTCATCACCCCCCCGCCCTTGCAAATGTTTATGTACATACTTACCTTTATTAGCAGGGGGGAGCCCCTGGGATTCCTGGTATTGGTAAAGAAAATGTGTGCTTTTGCAGGGCAAAGGGCAAGCTTGGGGTTCTCTGGTTTGCTGGCTGTTTTTTTTTTTTTGAGGTGTGTTGTTTTTAGAGGTATTTTATGCAAGGTCTTATTGCTGAGAGTCTGGCAAGGACGTCTTTCATCTTGAAAGGAACAGGGATTGTAGTGATAGAACAAGGGTTAACAGTTTTAAAGTAAAAGAAGGTAGATTTAGATTAGATGGAAGGAATAAATACTTCAATATGAGGGTGGTGAGGCCCTGTCCCAGGCTGCCCAGAGGAGCTGTGGTTGCCCCATCCCTGGCAGTGCCCAAGGCCAGGCTGGATAGGGCTGGGAGCAACCTGGGCTCGTGGGAGGAGTCCCTGTCCATGGCAGGGGGGTGGAATTGAAGGGGCTTTAAGGTCCCTTCCAACCCAAACTTTTCTATATTTCAAAGAAAATTAAAGGACAGAGGTTGCAGTTATGCAAGAGGAAAGAAGATTCATCCCCTTAAACTTGGGAACAAGTTGCACCAGCAACTTAATGTCAATTAAGGCCACCACATCACAAAGGGGTGTCATCCCATGAGCATCAGTCAAGTCTGTCTAATGAAGGATTTGGCTTATTTGTCATGAAATGGGAATAACTGTTTTGTTGTTGCTGTATGTGTTTGTTTGTTTAAAAAAAAAAAAAATAAAATAAAGATTTAAATGAGCCAGGAAAACAGATTTAAATGTTCAAAGTGTTTTCTCTGTGCATTTGGAGTGTCTATCCTTGTCTCTGTTCTGAATCAAATTATATGTAATAATGCACTTTATTAAAAAAACTATATAACACAAGGAAGGAGACATTCTTTCTTAGGAGTTTTGCTCACAGGACCAGGTTTGACCTCCTTACACAAAAGAAATTTTCTCCTCCAGTGTGGATGCCCTCAGGATGAACCATGAGTTTAGAAGAATCCTTTACTGGATGTCTGTCAGAGAGGTGGGATGTTTGCATTGACCTCCTTTACCAGAGACGACTTAAAGATGCCATAAAAGAAATTAAAGGGAAGGATTTGAGTGACCATAGATGGAAAATGAAACTCAATCAGAAGATTTTAGCTTCTGATACTACTTAATACTGGCACTTTGGGATAATCAGATGAGAACCTTTTCTTTCCTCTCCATTTTGTTCTGCTATTTAAACTCTCAAACGTGTCACCAATGCTGCTTTTGGAAATGTAGACGTCTGCCGCTTGAAATTAGAGAAGGAAAAACATTTTCCAGGAGAGGAAGAGTTTGGAGGTTTACATGCACATCAGGGTGCCCTGCTAAGTTTAGACACCAAATTTGGAATAAGCCAGTATGGAGTTTGTTGACTCTGGCTGGTACCTAGCTTGATCATTAGCCATAATTTCTGTTTGTCTGTGGCCAGCTGTCTCACTTAACCACCTGGCTCTTCCACAAAGACATCCATCCATCTCTTTATTTCCTTCTGTGACAGCATGTCCTGCTTTGAGGATATGATGCCAACAACAGAATGAAGAATAGGCCTCAACAATTCAAGATTAACAAAGCTCTTTATTGTACAAACCAACCAGTCTCCAGTCTGTTTTCTAATTTAAGGGAGACAATTTAGGCATCCAAACAATTGCAAGGTCAAGCTAAGGGATCAGAAATTTATCTTTGCTGAACTCTCGGCCACTACACACCCCACTGTGAAGCAATGCTCTGCTTGGCCTATTGCTCTCACTCCTGTAACTGTGAGTGCATTAAATGCTGTACCCATGGACCTCGGTTACAGTCAATAGCCTACTTATAAGCTGCAGATATTCTTCAGATATGGCTTCAGGGCTCAATTCATAAAAAAATAATAAAAAAAAAAAAGAGCGTGTGTGCTAGTGTGTGCTATATAGCCCCAAAGTAAAACCCTAGATTGTTTCATCTGAAAAAATGTAGTTGTTTACAATGTCAGAAGACTTTGTACAAAGGCTGGGGAGAATTTGTCCAAATCTGTTTTTGTGGAAGTTTTCAGAGGATTATTTACTGATGTGCAACTAAACTCCAGGCTTTTCTTGTGCCTGAAAATATTTTAGAAATGTAAAGACAAATACTTGGTAAGAGTATTCAGGCATATGAACACCGCCTCCCCTCACCTGTGCCTTCTTCCCCCCCCCAAAAAAAAAAAAAAACAAAACCAAAAAACAGTAATTAAAATAAAATAAAATAATATAAAATAAAATCAGTTTAAGACTTAGTTTGGCAAAATTGAGCTTCCCCAGATAATGTCAGCACTTGTTACTACCAGCACAAGTGAATAGGCAGGCACCTCTAAAAGATGAGGCAGTATTATTAATTCTTCCTCATGAAAGGGGAAACAGGAGGCAGGAATACTAAATTCATCTAGCTACAGATGTCAACCATAGATCAACTCAGCTCATTCCAAAGTGGTTCAGATGAATTTCACCTCTTGTAGAAACTGAAAGAACCTGCAAATTTAAGACCTGCTTAATCAGCTTTTCCTTGATGTCATCAGTATCAATGGATGGGAGCACCAGGATATTGGATGAGGAATGTCTTCCACCTCCCACCAGTTTCATGGCTATATCTTGTCCCTGCCCTTCCTGGAGGTAAAGTATTCCCTTATTCAGGAAGCTGAGACATCAGAAGGTGAAGTGACCAAGTGAAGTGACCAAGAAGGTGAAGTTGCCAAAGACTGCATAGGAAACAGAACAAAGCTAAGAAATTATCATAGTGACACCCTGGTATCACCTGTTCAACACATTCGGGCTGAAGACAGTGCACAGAGGACAACTTGAGCCAATGCAGATTAACTACCTGGCTAGTTTTCTTTTTGTTTCCCTTGATATCCTCCACCACAGCAGTTGGCTATCCATGGCAAGTGTACAGGAATGCATTTAACACTCACTTCAGTGTTATCAACCAGAACTCTTGCTGGTGAATACAAGGCAATTCACACATGAACTCTAATTAATGCAATAGCTGTTGCACTCAGAAACTCTCTCTTTTTCCCCTTATCCCTCCTCATACACATGCTCCGTTTGACAGGAGCTGGGAGTTTTCAGTTTGCTGTAGAAAGCAAATGAAAACCCATCAATCCTCATTTACTTCTTTCCAGCCTCAGTGCTGTTCACTCTTGGATAAGACAAATATAATGTATGTTACAGCCACATATGGATTTTCCTACAGTCCCTTTTATACCTCTGAGTGTATACACCTCCTCTCATGATAGCTACTGCCTTGCTAAATGAGACAATAAATCCTCTCTGAGATCCAGCAAATATTCCTTGTGCAGCCTGCAGTGTAGCTATGTTTTTCTTGTAACATCTATGAGGCACCTACACTGGCTTCCTTCTTATTTCACATCAAGCCGGAGACATTGGCCACCGCCATCACCAGAGAGATAAGTGGAGACAGACTGTTTGTACTTAGAAAGAACATCCTCTTTTCCATACGTAGAACTGTGCCCCAGTAGATGGTGCAAGGTATGCCTAGAAGAGTTCCAGACATGTTTTGGTCCTGCTGAATCCCGGATCTTCATATAAAGGGCTGGGAGTGTTTTTAGTACCCCATGTTCTCACTAGATGCAGGGCTGTTATTCTGGGATGGTTGTTGGCTTGGCTGCCTGTTGAATACCCCTCTGCCTGTATATCTGCTGCATTGACAAGCCTGAAAAAGAAGAAAACACTGATCAAGGGCATTGCTTGCTCCAGATACGTGTGTTGCCCAAGAAGTGACTTGGAAAGGCTTCCTTTTAAGAAGCATTTCATTTGAATATGAGGACAAAGCAAGGAGAGCTCTGCAATCATATTTTTCTTGGGCAAATATTTGTAAAATATATGAGTGTTTGTGGCTTTACACAGCTGGAAATCATATATTGCCTCATCAGTGCTGCCATGTGTTTTGAATGGAGGGAAGAGAGATGCATTGTAATCATTCAACCCTTTCATTATCCCTCCATTCCTTCCTCTGCCCCTTACCCCCTTCCTTCCTGACATATCTCTTTCTCGCTCAAGAATTGGCCTGTGAGAGAGAAGAAGTAAATGTATAGGATATTTTATTTCTCATCCCAGTGCTCAGTATTTTTGTTTTGTCAGAATCTTTTTACCTACCTATCTGTCCTAAAAGATATATATATATATATATATATATATATATATATATATATATATATATATATATATATATATATTGTTTTTTTTGTGTGTGTGTGCAGATTTATCCATAGTTTCTTTTCCCCCTCCATTTATGTGTCACTGCTCCCCATCACAGTTTTGTACATGAATGAGTAGAGTAAGTTGATTTTGGAACAAGTTTTTTCCATTGCTTCTGTCCTTACAGAGAACCTTGTATGACTGGGTTCTTCTCTTTGACAATGAATTCAAAGCATAACTGTAAAAATAACAATGACAAAACAGTAATACAGACATCAGTTACCATATTTCACTCTGAGGTTCCCCAAAAAAATGGATGCATAAGTGAAACCTGTCTGCTGTTAAAATTAATTTGAAAACTTGCAACTGCAAGGCATCCTTTGGGAATAAAGCTGCTCTATACCTCTAGTTCTCTCCTTTAGTATTATTTTCTCATGCTTGAGCTGTCCGCTTTGCACAATATTTAAACCTCAGAAATACATACATTTTTTAGCATTTTATTTTTATTCTTTTTTTTTTTATCTGTCACACAAAACTTTAAAACACAGCTACATGTTGCACATCCCTGTCCCATACTGTCTTTAATTTCATTTCCAAGTATGCAAATATGTCAATTTTATTTGATTGTTACTCTTACTACGTGTAGTTACAGCATGACCTAGCATGCAGAAGTGTCATTCCAGGCAGTGTTCCTGGAAGGAAGTATTCATGCCCCTTTCCAAATCATTTGCAAATTAGAAATGACCCTGCTTAACTCCTCAGGGTCACAGTGCCTTCGTTAAACGCTGCAAAGGTTGCAGCATAGTGGGATTTAACACTCTCTCCAATGACTACTGGCCTTGTTGTAAGGAAACATAAATCCCTTTAGGGTTTTTAGATCAAATCTCCTGAGATTTTGACTGAGTTTCACTTTGAGATTTGTGATGTGCTTTGGCTGCAGAAATCAGTCACCTACTCCAGCTCAGATTGCCTGCTAAATCATACTCTCCACTCCATGTTTCCAAGGAGTGGAAGAATCCCATGTTTCCATGGGATTGAGGTAGGAAATCTGAGGAAGGAAGAAACAGAGAGAAGATCACTTTCCTGGTATCTATCAGGCACTTTGTGGAACTGGCTTAGTCATACGTCCTTCCAGTTAAACCTCTTACAAACACAGGGTGGTGGTAAATATCTCAAACTATGTATTGGGAATGGTCCCTGGCTTGTACTAACCTCAAATTGTGCATAAGGATTTTTTTGGAAGACTGCCAGTTGGCCTGGGAAAAAAAATGTGCTAGGGTACATGTTAGCAATGCAAAAGTATAAACTCAGCCATCTTCCAGTGCTTAGGAATATTCCCTGGCACTTTAAACTCAATAATATAGACAAAATACATAAACATACACACACCTCCCTTGTCACATTTGCATCAGCAAATGCAAAATGAAAAATAAAATGCAAAAATGCAAAAAACAGGTTGTATTTTTCACACCTGAAGACACCAACAGCTCTTTCATTCAGACAAATTCCCTGCTTCCCTGCAGCTGAAAGATTCAGTCTGTCTTTTCAGCCTTGATTGATTTTCTCCAGCCTTTGTCTTTCTCTTGTAGCCCAAGGAGCCAACCACTTTGCTGGTGACAGCCAGTATGGTCCTGTGGATGTAGAGGAAATGGTGCTGAGTTATGCCTCCTGAGAGGCTGGCCTAAACTGATCAAACTTCCTCCACAGACTTAGTTTAGTTCTCCTTTACTGGACAGAAGGTGTCTAAGGAATGTGATGATCTCAGTCACATTCACGCTCCTTGAAGTGGAAGGCTATACCCACATCACCTGATCTTTCCTCAGCATTATAACCCCCACATGCTGTGCTTCTCAAGCTCCTGTGGGCAAACCCGCTATCCATGTGGCAAATTAAAGCCTCCAGACACCTGATCCCGGGGATGGAGTGAAGCCAGGGGGCTGTCAGCAGAAACAATACACTCCAAAGGGTGGGCTCAGGGTGGCGAGGTCAGCCGATGTGCCACACTGGCTGGCATTTAGTGCAGTGAGTGCTTCTCTCGCTTGCTGCCTCTCTCCTGGCCCTGTGTCTGCTCTGCAGATGGGAAATGACATTCCTCTGTGCACATGGATTTGTTCTGCTCTGCCACACCAACACCAGTGCCGGTGCCTGAGGTTGCTGCTGAGGGATGTAGCCCCCATCTGGTTCCCTGATCACCCCTGCCACTGATGCTCTCTCAAGACTGGGGGCTACATACTCAGTTCTATGCAATGTTAAAAGCCAGAAATATTATTTTTGCATCTGTTTTTCATGTGATCCTGACATAAAGGGCCTGGAATGCAAACGGCTCTGGGGGCTGCTGCTTCAAATGAATCCCAAACTCTGGTTCTGGGTCTTTGATCCTGGACCCTGGTTCTTCATTTCAGTGCTTTCCCAGGAATGGATGACATTCATTTTCTAATTCCCTGATGGAGAAATAGCCTTGTGGTGTGCAGACCGGTCTTAGGCAGACCAGTCATTAAATCCTTTGATCACCTTTGAAGGAAGAAGCCAGAGCCACAACATTTAATCTCCAATTATTGAAGCATAATCTTGGGTTATCTACACCAGTATTTCAATCAAATCTTTCTCAATGGACGATTTTCTCAGTTAGATGGCCAGTCTGTCTTTAGGTAATCAAAAATTATCCAAACTCCTTGCCTGCAGTACAGAGGACCTACTCAAATGTTCTGCAGTTCACGTCCCTGCCCTCTGAAAGGACGTGCATGAGGACAGGAGGCATGAGGGCATGAGGAACAAAAATGGGTAGTTTTTTCCAAATCTGAAGTTAGGAAAGGCCAGGGCATAGACCTGGGAACAGGGACTGCAGGAAGCACTGGGAAGACAGCTGCTCCAGAGAGCACAGAAGAAGCAGTTTTATATTCTGGACTAAATGAGAAGAGCTGACACTTTATCCAGAGGAAACATCACACCAATGGAAGCATCTCCAAGCTCTGATTTGGGGGAAAGATTATTACATCTTGGTGTTCTACTCTTCAAAATCTGCCAACAGTGGTTTTCAATATTATTGGCAAACTTCTGTTATTTAGCAGTCAGGATAGAGAAATCAGCAATTCACCTGAGCTGGTGAAGATATCAGTCCTACAATGACTGGAGTTAGTCCCCGCATCTTTCAGACACCATCGGACAAATGCAACCTTCTCAAGTCCCTACATAAAGGACCCTGGCTCTTCAATATCCCCTGGTATCTTGATCTGACATCCCTGCTGTCCATGGATTCTTTATCATCTCCAGGTTTAATTCCACAGGGTGTATCCTTGTTCCACCCATTCATGTCTTCAGCTGCTGGGGTGAAAACAAGCCCAGGAACCCCACCCTTCCCCATGTCAGTCTCCACGGCAGGTTGGGAGGTGATTCATGTCAGTTGACCTCATGTAGTCATGGGCAAGTGTCAAACTTATGTAAATGGGCACTTGAAATCCAGCAATGAGCTAAAATATTCATAACCATAAACTAATGAGTGCTCCCAGACTTCCAAGTGAAAACTCAGAGACACCAGGAAGTCAAAGTCATTTTGGAGCCCAGCAGCTTTTCTCCATTTCTTCATGGGAGAAGCCCCTTCCTGAGCGTGCTGTGTCTTTCCTGCCTTCCCAGACACTGTCCTGAAAACACTCCCCTCCAGCCTTCAGAGGGACACTACTTGCCTGTGCTACGTTTCAGTGAAGCTCCTGTTAGGAAATTAGTTGTGGAGGGATGATGATAGTGCTGTGCTTACTCAGTCCTATCCCTGTTTAATTGGGAAACATTTGTGTTTTATAGGCAGCAAGAAAAAATGTTCATATTACCTAATATACAGCAAAAATAAATCAATTATGGCAGGGACTTGCATCCCATTTAAGGAGATGGTGTGAATTGTTCCAATTATTTGCGCACTATACATTTCTTATGAGCAAGAAATTCTACCCTTTTTGATCATGTCTGCCAGTAAGCAACTTGTGCAAGCGGTCTCTTGTCTGCAAGGAAGGAAGGTAGCAAAGCATAACATTCTAGCTGAAGACATACAGGAGACTTTATCTGACCTTCCCAGTCTACTGGAAGATTGTCACTTCCCTTTGTTTTGCTGCAGTTTTCCCATACAACTCAATATTCTTGACCATACAATCTCATTAATCTTAACCTCTCCCAGAAAAAACTGTGTGCCCCAAAATGTAGTTCCTTCTTTTGGTTATACCAAGTAGTCAAAGAGAAGATAATACAGATTAGATGTTGTTCCTATCTTTTCTAACTATAATATTTCTTTGAATAATAATAATAATAATAAAGCTTTATAATATCTATATGATGTTATTAGAGTGAGGAAAACCAGTGTGAATGAAGGAGATCTGATTAGCAAATTTATATTCATCAATGATTCAACTGCCTGAAAGAATAAATTTGTCTGTGCTAAGAAAATCTGACAGCGGTATGGACCACAAGAAAAACAGAGACTGAACAAATACAGTTCAGAACTGGGAGTTGTTAAAATGAGTGTATTAAATAGTTATAATTCCCAGTCAAAATTATGTGTTTTCATAAAAACCCAGATGACTTATGGAGGAAATGAACGTTGTGAGAATTAAAACACATGAACAAGATAATTTTTGTTTATAGCAGCACTGCAGCATTATCAGTGGAGCTAATGAAGCAGAGTTTCACAGGTTTGGGTTCTACCTCTGTCCCCACCTCGCCATGGTGTCCCAGGTCCTCCCTTGCATGTAGAATCTCTTCCCTTCCCTGCTGCAACACACTGTCCATCTCCTCTTTTCCTCATCATGTGCTGCTCCAGCAGCTGAGCAAGACGGACCATCCTTGTTGATTGATCAGCTTTCATCTCAGAAAAAATAAGGGACTGAAATATAACTGCCTACATCTTGTTCCTCACTCCTCTAATCAGTCATCAATGTTCATAAGCCTTGTAGGTACGTAATTCCTTGCAGTGCTTTACCCCTCTGTCTGGTATGGACAGCAAGTTCAACAAGCAACGGGGAGAGGCAGGCAGGCAGATGGAAAAATCAACACGATCATATCAGCCCGGCTTCCAGCAGAATCCAGGTTAAAATCTAATGAGGGAAGGGGAAGAAGGCAGGGGGCCAATAATTCTGAAGGCATTAAATGGAGAAATATGATGAGAGAAGCTACATTCCACAGCTGTCAGGACCCTAGGAATTTGTTTTGAATATTTTTAGAAAAGACAGACATTGTAATAAAAATAAATGCCCATTTCCAGACGTAGATGATCAAGCTTTGAGGAATGATGGTGGGGCATTCAATACATATTTGTGCTCTGTAGTTAGCAAGGCACAGGAAGCTGGATTCGTATCATGAGAAACAACTTTCCACCCCACCTGTAATGAAAAATTGTGTTTAATATTATCTCCTAGGGTTATGCATTTGCAAGTCAGTAGGCCTAGATAGCTCCCTGGAGAGCTGGCTGGCTGCAGGACTAATGATTTGGCAGTTTCCTAAGCAAAGCAAGCCATTCCCCAGACATGTGCAACTGATTTCAGGGGTCATAAATAGACTCCTGCCCTCCTGCCTTTTTGCCTGGGCCTGAACCCTGGAAAACCAGACTGGTTGATGCTTGTGCTGAGGAAAAGTGTGGGGATGACTAGTGCATGTCACAGAGAAGAAGAATATAGAAAATATTCTAGATAAGATTAACAATATGTTTGTTCTATTCTTACACTCTTGCCTAATAACTGCTGTTGGCCTCGGTTGCAGAAAGGATATTGCAACAGGGAAAGCCTTAGACTGGACCCTGAAAGGGTAGTCTTGGGTTTGTATATCAAACCTGGATTTCTGGATCTCTTTTCTTGCTCACAATGGAAAAGTGGAATAACTGGCATAACTATGCACTAATTCATCTGACATTAATTTTATTAGTGATAGGGTTTAGTGGAGGACTTGTTAGTGTTAGGTCAGAGGTTGGACTAGGTGATCTTTGAGGTCTCTTCCAACCTAGATGATTCTGTGTGATTCCGTAATTCAGGAAGGCTTAACGAAGATATGATAACGGGATCCAACCAATAAGGAATTACTATTTAAGATTACCACTGGTGCCTGTCAACATGATTTTAAAGGACAGGTGAAAATCAAATGAGATGAGTCCTATTTGTGCTTTGGTTGAATGAATCTGGTTGCTAAAAGTAAATGCATAGATTAATCTGCACATAGAGGTGTCTTTCCGGAAGATAGAGATGAGAAAAATACAAGTTATGGGGTCCGATACAGAGACCACTGAATGAAATTATAAGATTTGTGATCTAGAATAAATTAAATGAGATGTTCTACAGCTATTTTCTTGCCTTAAAATCTGGCAAGTTAGAATAATTATATTTCTGTATGTCTCTCATCAGGTATTATACAATTATACAATAATCAGATGCCCACTTCAACTTGCCTGTGCTTACAATTGTGTTATCTTGAACATGATTTATTTGAGGCCTATTTTTCCTTTTCCCTGCAGTTCTCCACTGAAATAAATATTGAAAGCTGCCATTGAAAGCCTTCTCCAGTGTCTATTTGTGTTGAAAATACTTCTCCTCAGGATGTTGAGGGATGTGTGTATTTAACCCCATCTGAAAGTCAAATGAGTCCCTGACTATTCTGTTGGTCTAATTTGATTCACTTTGTTTATTAAATAAAAGCCAGATGGCAAATGGCCTTTGGGCCGCCTAGTGATGTAAATATATATATATATATATATATATATATATATATTATTCATCATCACTGATCTCCACGGTGCTGCAGAAAACAGTGGATCAACTTTTATTCAGAGATGGTAACTGCAGCACTGCAGATCACGTCAGAATCACTGCACTGAAAGGCTTCTCTTTTAATAATGTTCGTAAGTGCTATTATAAGGGTTTTATTAGGATTCGCAGCTACTTCATCAGACTTAATTCTGCCTGGTGTTTTTTACAAGCTTAGACATTGACGACTCCCTCAATAAGACAGCTTCATCTTCGCATCGGAGCCGTAACCACCAGTATCCTGGGTATTTTGAGTGCATATCACCCACTCCCAGAGAAATCTTCTTCTCGTCCTCTAGGACACAGATTTCTGCTCATCCCTTCATCCCAGAAGCCCACTTTTCACACCAAATGAAAGGGACACCTCCTACCCCTTAACCTTCAGCTCTGCAGCAAGGTACCTTCCTGATATGGAGGCATTCAAAGGTTGAAACTTCTCAAGCTGATCAGAGACCTGAATCCAGGTTTCTCAATTTCTTTGGTGTGTGCCCTAGAGACACGGCTCTTGTGCCAAAAGTGGCACTCTTTCCCCACCCATTTCCCACGGAGAAATGACTAATAGAGTTGTCTTCTCAAAAGCTTGAGTTAGATGTCTAAGCTTAGGGACTGGGAATTTTCCTTCTACGTGTTTTAATGCTGGGCATGGTAAGGGCTGAGTCTGGACCTGGCTTTTCCAAGCAGCCTAAGAGCCACCTAGCAACATCTGTGCTTTTAAATTACCACTGTCACTGACATGCTAACGTCTACAAGCTCCCTGGCATGTTTTTGGTGAGGGCCGTCCAGCACTCCCAAACAGCTCTTGAGCATAGTCGAGGATCTATGTCAAAGAACAGTCCCCATATCTGGTAAGGAATGGTCCTGCCATTTTAGCAACTAAGGAATGCAAAGCAGGACCTGTGACAAGCCAGTTGCTGTTAGATGCCAGATACCTTGTTTTGGAAGACAATGAGTTAGCTAGCATGAATTTGAGCCGTTGTATGCCAGCAAACATCCAAGCCAAAGGATATCTGTGTTTGTTTAACGTATAATCCAGACATACCTTTTATAAGCCTATGTCAAGAAGGTAAATTCTCCAAATCCCATCTAATCCCTGTAGGGCCAAGGTCCTACAGGTCCTTGAATTATGGGTGCTAAAGTGTTCAGAAAGCACTACAGGGTACACAGACTTAGCACAACTTCATCTTTTAAGTGCAAACACACCTAATCTTTCACAGAGCAGCATTAAAAGAAACTGTAACAATGCCAGTTTTAGAGTCCTGTGCCAAACTGTTTGACAAAATGAAGAAAACCAGTGTTCACATCCTCTTTGCTTGTCTGGGGCAGAAGCTGGGGTCCCCATCTCTCACAGGGTGGTCTTGTGTCTCCTAAGAGTCTTTTCTCATTATCTGCTATCAAACACGTACCTCATAGGTAGAATAATTAAGTGCTCATTAAGGCAAGGACTGCGTCCCAGTCCACCATGTGAACTCTGTAGTTGCTCTCTCCCTGGCCTATTTTGTGGTCATTCCTTCTAGGTGCCTAATCTGATGGCAAAAGTTTGCTTGTTTTTTTTTTTTTTTGTTTGTTTGTTTGTTTGTTTTTGTTGGGTTATTTACTTATTTATTTATTTATTTATTTGTTACTTATTTTTCCAACTCTGTAAGTTTGACTAACAAAAGTTCTGCAAGTCTAGTGTTGGGACTCAGACTGCAGCAGGCACAGAGAAGGGTTAGTTGGACACCATGTGTAAAGAGTCTGGCTTTTGAGGACACCAAGGTGCTTTGATATTTGCAGGGAAACTAAGGCAAGACTGAAAATTGATAAAATTGCTCATAAGTATGTCAATGCATATTAGTAACAGGGAAGAAGCTAAGCTCAAGAGCAGCAAAGCTTTCACAAATAAGGGCAGTCTGGAAAGCAGGGAGGAGAAGCAGGGAGGAGAGAGATGTACAATTTATTTTGTGCCTTATTTTTCCCATCCATAAGAGGACAACTCTTTCTTAAAACAGAGGTTTGCTGGACCCATCAGAAATGTCACCCCCACCAGCCTTGCTCAGTTTAGGACTGTCACACAGGTTTCTTTTGACAGCATTTCCACTTCTTACATACAAAGATTTTGTTCAGGTAAAACTGGAATGTATTGATTCAGCCTTCAGCAGCTGAGCTTTAAGGAGATACTAAGGGTCTAAAAATCTGCCAAAATAAAAATAAAAATAAAAATAAAATAAAAATAAAAATAAAAACAAGATAAATAAAGGTCACTGCTCACCTGCAAATGCTCAGCACAAAGAAGTGTCAAAGCTACTCAGTGCTCTGGGTGTACTTCTAAATGGGAAGTCTGAGGTGGGTATAAGTCTTGGCCTGGGGGGACACAAAATGTTTTAAGACTAGAGGCTGTGGTCACAGCTACATGGTCTGTTAACCTTCTCCAAATAGATCAGAGAACCGCGTCTGTTTGCTTTAAATGGCTTAGAATATTACCACTGAAAGCAAAGCTGCTTTGCCTTGTATTTTTCTTTTTGTAGTCCAGGAAATACATTTATTCTTTGTAATAAAAATGTTTAGACACAGGCAAAAAAGTGTTCATTTCAATAACCTTTTCCAACTTTCCAGTAGGAAAAGTCAGACCAAAAAGCCTCAATTGTAATTACTCTGTTCATTCGTTCTTTTTCTTTGTTTTTTTAATTAAAAGCATCAATTTTGGTGCTGTTTCCAAGAAGACTTTGTTACAAGGTTTTGTTCCCTGAAATGAATGAATAAAGGAGTTGTAATCAGACTGTTGGAACTCGAATGCTGCCAAAATGTCCCACATCTGGCACAATTAGGCTTTTATTTGTTAACCACTTGTAATTTCCTTAAGACCCAGATAGACACCATGGGGCAGACTGATGCCAGCCAAAACCAGCAAAATCAAATGGTGTTTAGTGAATTGCTGTTCTAGGCCAGTGAATTTCAAAATTTTGCTGAGAACTGGGGGGGGTGGAGGGGAGGGGAACATTGAGAAAACATTGTCCACCTCAGTTGGTACATGGAAAAATTCTTCTTCTAATTAACTGTATTTGTCCACGATGATGCACAGAAATGCAAAACAGAATGTAAAAAAAAATATTTGAATATCCTTGTTTCCTTCTCTCCTTTGATTTTCATCTTTGTTTCTACTCAGAGCTTCACAAGATGCTTTTTAACAAATCTTCCTGTAATGAGGGAAGTCTTCTTGTGTCCTTTGCTCTTGCTGTACTACCAACACGCAAACAGAATTCATGTTTCTTAACACAATTGGTCCTTTCAAGTGCACTAATTATAATTTCCCATTTAAGCCAGATTTTTCCCTAAAGCTATTAGTTGCTGGGTAGCACTATTATAGAACTGACTCGTATCTCTTGTTGATCTAATGGTGTTGATATTACTGGAGCCGTATCCTCTTGCAGAGGCAGAATGTACGCACATGGCTGCTGCTGAAGCAATGTCATTTTGCCCACTGAGGGTGCAGCATATGGCCATAAATGGTTGCTAAATCTTCTGGATCTTGCAGAATGCAATCACTGCAGAATGCGTTAAGCTGTTTCAGAGATAAATCAAAGTGAGGAGAGAAGGTAAAATAGATACACAATCCCCAGCCCCAAGAAGCAATTCTTAATTATCTTCTGTTTGGATTTGCAAATCTGGAAAAAAAATTGTCCAGGGATACTGCAAGGGACAAAACTATACAGTTTGAGGAGAGCTGCCAGGAATTCCTTCCTTCAGAAGCCAGTTTTGAATGTAAACCACTGGCAAAAAGCTCATTTCTAGCAATAACAGCTATGTCATGTTTCCTGGAACATAGGCAATGTGGAGTATCATAGGAAAAGGAAAATAAACACCGGTTCACTTTCTGAATCACCAGTCATAAATTCTCACTGAGGAAAAAAAAAAAAAAAAAAAAAAAAAAAAAAACAGAACTCAAAGGAAGTTCATACAGTACCAGAAGAGTTTTCTGTCCCCCTAAACTGGAGCATCAAATGGAGTTACTATCACCCTTTTCTGAGCAGGGACAAACCGACATCACTGAGTGATGAGAATAAAACAAAGACAAACCACATCCGCCTTCACTTTCTGAAGTGGGACATGTTGTAAAGCTAGTCATTCAATCTGTTTTCTCTGGTTTTTAAACTCAAGTCTTACCACTTTGATGGGTCCTTTTTCCTTTTTTTTTTTTCACTTTTATATTTTTTTAAGTTGCTTGCCTTGGAAAAGAGATGATAAATCACATGAAACCCTATGGTGGTGCTTTCACTGTCTACCAGGTGGCCAAAATTTCACTTAATGTTTTTAAGAAACATTAAGGACTGATCCTGAACTGGTGAAAATAAACACGGTAACTATGCTGATCTTTGCTGTCAAAGCCTCTAAATGCTCAAGGCCCGTTCACATAACCCAATGCCTGTAGCACTGGGGTACCATGTAGGTGTCTGGCCCCTGAGCCACTTAGGTAGCTGGTCCCAAGAGAGTTGGGGTTTAGGCTTCAAGCTCACACTCTGCTTTAGAAATAAGGCTGTGTGTGAGGCATCTAGTTATTTAACATGTCTAAGAGCCCCATGGATGTCACTGTCCTGGTGTACACAGGCAGAACTCTCAAGATGAAAGGAGCAGCACAAGGACCATTCTGGCTCTCTCTTTTAGCTGTGGTTTCATTCTGCCCAAGTAAGAGGAAGCCAGGCAGTGTAAACCTGAACAATTACATAGTGAATTAAATCTTCAGAGTTCTCATCTGCACCATGGTTTACCCTAGTGAAGATAAAAGATCTCAGAATGGAAAACTTCTACCTGGAGGGATTGCTGAGAATACAAAATCACATGAAGCTCAGCATCTGTACCCAGTACCTGTATAACTGAACCCCAGGAGCCCTGTTTGGAGCCCATAGCTGACAAGATGTCCCTGTGGGGATGCAGGGAGGCTCCACACCACTTCTGACATCAGCCGCCTTCTGAAGCCATTCCAGCAGGCTGAAGGAGCCACCGAGGCTGATCCGTATCATTCCTCAGGCAGCTCCGTCGGATGGCTCTCCGGAGAGATGGCAATAGATCCATATCTGCGTGCTTCAGAGGGACAAATTGTTAGCCCTGCTATGAGCAACAATAGAGGCTTTGAGGACATTGGTGACCGACTGCTCCGAAACATTCCTACCTGCACACTTACCTTCATTATATCCCTGCTAATCACCCCTCTGCCTTTCAGCAGTGAAATGTTATCACCCTTCAGCAAGGCATCAAACCGGAGCTGTGGAGGGATTGCTAACACTGACCTGCCCTTCTCGTCAACATGAAAGGAGAAAGACAGAAAGCCTGTTCGGGGCCGTGTTGTGCTGCTGGGGAAGGAGGGAGGGCAGACATTTCAGCTTTGTGAAGCAAAGCCGTGCAGACAGCAAAGGCTAGACAAAACTTCAAGTCAGATGTGTTGCCTCTCTTTGTCCCCCACCTCCTGGTGTTTCTTTCCTTTTCCCTTTGCTGTTTCTTGCACGTATTGTATCTTTGCATAAGCAAGCCACATTCTGCCTGTGGTTTTGTCAACGTGGCTTTGGCACAATGCTCCATCAAAACCAACTCTTAGCGGGAAACTGGGCTTCTGGAGTCCGGAGTCATGGCTTGTGAAAAGTGACTACTTCCTGTGGAAAAAAGAAATTAATTAAAAATATGTAATTTAACCTAAAAGTAAGGGAGATACGTAATGGAAATACTTCGGTTAAGATGTACTGCCGCAGTGCTTCACAGGCTTTGTTGTTTTTATTTCTTATGCTTCTGTTTTCTAATTGGCAAAGAGGGACTCTCAGGAATAGTCTCTCTGTGAGAGTGGTTGGGGAAAAGAGCTCAGCTCAATTTAAGAAGTAACTAAATGAATTTTGGAGCAAGGTGTATTGATGTGCATGTTTGTGTGGCTTTTTAGCCTTGAACTCTTGATTTTTGTTGTCCCTTATATAAAGTGACTACCTCTGATTCCACACTTTCACACATCAATTGCGTCTTCTTGTGATTTCTCCATGTTAATTTTTGTTCTTGAATTTGATCTGTCCAGATACATTACTGATTGATGGCTACTCTTGTCTATTCCTGTTCTGAGGGGCAGATAAAGATCTCCAGAGATTTCTTCCATTTCTATGGCTGTGCTAAGTAGTGTTCATCAGCTCTAAAAACAGCCTGGGATTACTTACTAAGATGGAGACTCTGACATTAGAAGATGATAAATCCACTGTCCACATATGTGAGAATTTAAAATCACTAATTTATTGTTTAGTTTCCCTGTATTTATTCATGTTCCTCTTCTCTGGTAGCTCTATTCTAAATAAGATCAAAAAAAACCATCAACACACTTCACTATTTGACATAAACACAAGTGAGGCTGGTGTGTTTTATACAAATTGAGGAACAAATTGTCATCTAGGGGTTCTTCTTTCTCTGTCAACTATGGAGGAAGGTTAAATGCCTGGTTCTTCAAGACACACACCTTTTAAGGGCTGGAGTTAGGTAGAATGAATCCTATAATAAGTATTTTCAATAAATTAACATACTTTAGTGGTTGAATCACATGTGAATTTTATGAAGATCCAGCAGTCATTTCTAATATTCTAGGGCAATTTTTCATACCAATTGGGGCTGAAACTCTACTTCTCTGCTAGCCGTGAGTTAAACTACCTGCTGTGTGGGCCCAACACCATAATAAAACACCAAGATAAGCTTAATTTTATATTAAGCCTAAAATTTAGTGCAAGATAAGGACTGCTTCACAATGACTGCTTACATGAGGCCATCCTTATTTCAGAGCTAAGGCATTTTAATGCTATGGATGCAGTCTATCTTAAACCAGCCAGACTTAGTGCCAGAGGACAGCGCTGCAGGCTTTTAACTGGCATAGGCACAACTAATGACACAGGTGACCCTCCCCTGGCCTATGTCACTATTATGAAATAATATTAATTAAAAGTTCACCCTCAAATTAGTATATCTAACAGATGCTTAATTTATTTTATATCACTTTATCTTATATCACTTTTTTTTTTTATGACAAATTACAGGACACTGAATTCTGCCCTTGCTGGATTGTCTACAGGGGAACAGTCTAACATTTGGAGGCAATGAGACTATACATTAAGGAATGGGCTGCAAACAAAACATGGTCAGCTCATGATTCACCCAGACAGACTCACCCTCCTCAGTTCTCACACTTCAGTGTTACAGAACAAGAGTCCCACTGTTTAGCATCCCCCCTAATTCTTTGGCTTCTCACTATTTATACTTTTCAGGATTTATTCCAAGGGTGGAGGTGGTGGTGGTGGGGGATGAAATTGCTCTGTTTTTCATGAAAAGAAGTTTTCAATGGGTAATTTACTACTGTATAATTAAGCTTCAGATTTTGTTTTCACTTGGAAATGTTTTAAAAAGGAAGCCAACTATCTGGTCAGATTTGTGATGCGCAGTTGATGAGAAACAGAAGCCTAAAATGCTGATCAGAAATCCAGAACTAGTTCAATAGAAAGAAGTCCTGGATTCACTGGAAGAAGGTGAGCAGAAGTTAGTATTTCCAGTAAACTTGCAGTATTGTCCCAGTATATGTACATAGCAGGTAAGAGAGAGTTTTGATTTGAACAACACAGGCTTGCCTGCAATAGGCAGGGATTGTGTCTCACTGGGAGTGCCTTCCTGCTGATGCAGAAGTGAAGTACAAGAGGGTGAGATTCATGATATGGTTATCTACAATGTGGCTGGACTGATCACCCTGGGCACCCTTTGTGATCACCGGAGAAAAAAAATAAAAACATCTCCAGCATCTCCAGGACTTCTCCATGTCAACTGTCCTGGATATCTCAAGACAAATATGTCCCAGGCACTGCTTCCTGAACACCTTTGAGGTCAGTTCAGGTGAGGACAGATGGTTCATTCCATCTTCTGAGATGTTTTTGAGCCTGGTGATAGTGCTTGCATCCTGGAAGTGTCTATTCTCTGCTAA
Source organism: Anas platyrhynchos (assembly GCF_047663525.1). NCBI lineage: Eukaryota > Metazoa > Chordata > Aves > Anseriformes > Anatidae > Anas > Anas platyrhynchos. Next base: position 157,711,008 of record NC_092588.1, read on the forward strand.
GCACAGGGAAGGACCAGACAACTTGGAGAAAACCTGTGTAACTTGGCTGGTTAAGTGAGAAGTGTCCTGCACAGAAAGATGAAGCTGTTAAATCAAGCTTTTTATATTTAAATCAGAAATTATCATGAATAAACATACAATACAATTATCTTCACCTGAATTTAACCTCCTTTGCATTGTCTCTCCCAAAGCAAATATGACTTCAAGCAGTATAACCTCTAGATATGAATCACGAAGATCTATTCTAGCATATTGGGACTCCTACTATTAGCATGAACCATTCTCTGTGGTATCATTTGAAAATTGTCTTGAAAACAGGTTATTCTTTATTCATTTCATGCATGGCTACCTACAGCTCTGTAAAACCTGTGACACCTGTAAATATAGGGCTTTGTGAAGGCCAGAAAACCAAAAACTCTAAGACATATAGACAAAGACCTGAAAGGTGAGTCCACCAGTACTAGCCAATATAATAATCATAGAATCATAGAATCATTAAGGTTGGAAAAGACCTTCAAGATCATATCAGTAAGTCCCTAAATCTTTCATTTTGGAAGCATGAACCAGGAATAAGATTCCTGTAGTCAACTTTTCCTAGATGTTTCCTGCTGATGACTCTTAGAGACAGGCTGCTGGGATATATGAGCCTCTATTCTTCTGAATTTCTCTCTGTAGCATCTGCAAAAGTCAACGTTTTGGGTTAGTTGTGTCTGGAAGTCTCTAATGGGAAGTGTCCCAATGGTTGTTTCTATGGGCCACTTGTTGGAGAAGCCCATCAGAAACTTGTCTGAGATCAGTCCCAGGTCAATGTCTCAGCCGTGCACATCATTGCATGGGTTGAAGGCAGTCATTTGACCATAACACAGTCCAGAAGCACGGTGTTTGCTCCCAGTCCCTTGTTTTCCCAAATATGGCCAAGAGCCTGGCCTTCCCCTGCAGGAACTTGGGCCCTTGCTAGGTACAAAAATAGCAAAGCAGGTCAGACATGCAGTCAGCAAAGCGCTCATGTCCCTTACCGTGGAAGACGGGGCAGCCATTTGCTCTGAGCTGTCACTGTGAGGATTCTCTTTCAGAGGGGATGTCAGCACGAGGGCTTCAAGAGGCTCTCCCAGGCCACTTCTCTTTCCTTGGTATCTAGGCCTTGTTGATCCTGGCACACCACCTGGGAACAGGCAGGAGGCCAGCCTAACAGATTGGCATGTGTGCAGGCAGGGAAGGAAGCTGAGCATCTGGCTTTAAACACCAGGGCTCGGATTTCTCTCCGAGGGTGTTGACAGGAAAATGCATGCCGGGGATCTGCTGCTGCAAGGACTGCTAAGGGAGTAGGATGTCTCGGAGGGATTTGTTGAGACAATTTCACTTCTGAAGTCTTTCCTTCCTGATCATGAAAGAGCCATAAAAAAGGGCCTGAAAGAGAGAGTTCATCCCTTAACACACAGTGGGCTTGGCAGTGACAGAAGACACCTATTTGAGGGGTTTGTATCTGACAAATGAATGCCATGACCCTCAGCAAGTGTAGTTCTGCATAGTTGATTAAACTGGGTTTTATTGCTGGTGGACAATGCTCTATGCGACTCCATGTCAACCCCAAAGACAACGACTGGACACTATTGAAGGACCAACCTGCTGCATCCTCCTTCATACAGAAGCAGGATAAGGAAAAATAAAAAAATACAATGACGAAATAGGCAATTAACTGAGCTGAGGTAATGTGTTCAGCACAGACCTTATTTGCCTGACACCTTGGACTTGATGTATCATACCACCTTGAGCCAGCTGAGGTCAGGCAGATGGTCTATGTCAGTCCTCTTGGCTTCTTCTACAATCTACGGGGTCAAAAAGACATGTCCAGAGTTTTGATGAATCTTGTCTTAATATAGGTGAGGCAAATCATCTCCTGGAGGTGTCCATGTCTCTCCCTTGGCTATAAAGAGTTCTGATTTAGGTTGGACATCCTAGACAACTGACCCTAAACAAGCTGAATCCCATTCCATGCTTGCAATTCCATTTTTCCATGTAGTCAAAAGTAATAACTTTAAAGCAGTATTTGGCAGAATTCAGCTTTGTTAAACAGTCTGAGACCCTGAGACAAGAGATGTTAATGACAGTGTATTATCTAGACCTAACTGTTGCAATAATTTTGCTCCTTACAACTCTAAAAGGCTTTCCAGAGCTGCTAAGGAATGACAGAAAGATTATTTAATAGTAAGGGCTTGGCTTCTGTAGAGACAGCTGTTTAAATTACATCAGTATTACCAGCCACATATTGAACCATTTGCTGCCCATATCACATGAAAAAAGAGAAATGGTGGTATCTCTTTTGACATATTAAAACCTGATGAAGGCAGAAATTGTGGGGCTCAAGGGATGACCCTTCACTATTGCAAAAATTGTGGTGTCCTTTCCTCTAATGGGTTCATTTCCATGAGCAAAGGCTCTGTGGTGAGAACGGGTCTGGTGAGAAACCAAGTAATAAAACTATTTGTACTGGGTTACTAATATTTTGGACAGAAAGAAAAAATATGTTTATCTGTCAATGGAAATTTTTGCATAAAATTCCAACACTAAGTGTTTTTGTTTGGAAGAGAAGTGGATGGAAAAAAATGGCCAAAATAAGTAGAAGAAATGTTAATTTGTACTTGTCATAAAAACAAATAGAATTAAAGAATTAAACTTTCTGGTGAGATTTTTCAAGGAGTGGAAAACAAAAATGTTTCATGTTAAACAAAAATTAATGTTGACAAGAACTTTCTCAGCTCAACCAAAACTTGTTGCAGAAAGAAATAATATTTTCTGAAGACCTTTTCCTCCTTAATTTAAATCAGTACCCTCACCCTAAGACCATCTTCTTGGGAAATATCTTGATAAGAAAGGTAAATAGCTTCAATAAAATTATTCGGAATGATGTTGGCACAGCAGCAGGAGCTGTGGGCATTTTGTGGGTTTCAGAAAGTGAGCCTGGACGGTCTTTGTGGCTTGCACATGTACGTAAATCAGTGGGAGTCCACAGATCTGGCATTTCTTTCTGGCTCTCCCAAATGTGTGTGGTGCAATTTTGGACAGCTTCCCATTCGAAAGCTGTTCCTCAGTTTCTCTATCCTTTAAGGGTTGCAGGACTGACTTTCTCATGCGGCTGGGAAATTTCACAGGTTCCTGAGGTAGGGGGGGAAGACAATGAGATTCAAAGGATCAAGGCTCCATGTGAACCTGCATCCCCATTATTTGATGGGAAGAGCTGTGAATTAAACCCACACCTTATCAGTGTCTATCAGTGTCTTATCAGTGTCTAAAGCAAGAAGCTGAATCAGACATCCGTGCAGCTATATATGCAAGGAGTCAGGGTAGAAACACACCGGGCACAGTTTGACAGATATTGCCCTCCAAAGAGGGCCTTCTCCCAGCTTTCCACAAAGCATCAGTGGTTTCCATGAGATGTGAATGTCCCAGGGAGGAGGGGTGGTGGACAGAGAATAAACCTGCTTAATATGCTAAGGCAAGGGAAATGGCATGTAAATCAGAGCTGTCATCCCTTTCCTGACCCGCGCTGCAGCACATACTTCTGTCCGAAAGTATGTTTATCCTGGAAAACAGATATATGTCCAGATTGCAAATATATAAGCACAGAAAAGAGAGCCAACACTGCTTCAGTTCACACTCTGGTGTCTGGATCATCTTAGGTTTTATACCTGGGATATAAATACACACGCGCACATATATAATTATAAATGTATACATACACACACAGATGTGGACACCGGAGCTGACTATGAAGAACCAGTCTCAGGTCAACAAGGTCACCTCAAAACATTGAGAGGGTGGTTCTCCTGCTGCCAGAGCCAGTCCTACATTTCTAGCATTGTTCAGCATCATGCAAACACTCCTCCAGAGCTTCCACCCAAACGGAGCCAGCTTGCAACCAGCAAATTTAATTCTCAGTGCTCCATCACTGGCTTTGCCACTTTGAGCTGAGCTCTTTCAAAGCTGTCCAGCTGTCTGTGCTCCACATATCGGCACTTCTGATGTCTTGCTCCAGACCAAGCCAATCCAGGTCCCTGCTCTGCACCAGTGCATCGGTGTTCTGGGTCTTGAGGACTGTTATCCCAGGACCAGTGCCAGCTCTGAGCTGGTCATGGACCTAACCAAGGTTAAAGCAGCATGCCTACTGTTTTCAGGTGGAATTTAGCTTTGAGGGCAGTGGATCTGTGTCCTGAGTACTTGGCATTTGTGTTTGATAACATAATGAGTGTCCTAGACGTAGGCTTGTCATTGAACAGCAGCTGCCTTGGATGCACGATTTGGCTCGAATTAACTTTAAGCTAGTTCTACTGGGGCAAATGCCAGAGTGTTAATGGACTGTAAGAGCTAATGCTCACCAACTCTAGGTCTTCCAGGGGACAGGCTGCTCCTGGAAGGTGGTCACAAAATTACTGCAGCCAGAAGAATTTCAGCTGAGGGATGTTTGCCACCACTTGGCTCCACACCTTGTGCTTGCTTTGCCTGGGCCAAGCTATGCAGCAGAGAATGGCACCTTCCAGCAGGGCTCCGTAAAGAAGCATGTCCTCAGCAAGATGCTTGGTGAATCCTTTTTATCTGACACTGCCAGTCACCAATAAATAAATAAATAAATAAATAAATAATATTTCAAGATGGAAAGGATCAATCTGTGTGTGAGGGAGCACAAGCAGAGAGCCAGCTGTGTGACTTTCCTGCTCAGTACATGAACCTCAACAGGTCTGCCTTGGTTTTATTACCACTCTGGCCTGCTGCAACCAGTACATCACCACTGCTAAGCCTTTCTTGGCTGCAGAAATATTTTACAGTCCTGTTTCAGGTCTGTCAAGCAAGGGCAAGGGGTGGGACAGAAAGGAGAGCTCCCATTTTCCAAGGGAGGAGGATCTGCCTTGTGCAAAGCTCCAGAGACTGTGGACAGCCACAGTCAAGGATAAAGAGCTGCACTCTGGAGGGAGTTCCTGCAGGAGTGAACTCACACGCTGTAAAGCAGCAAGTGCTTAAGGCCAGACCCCATAAATCCACCAAATTAGATGCTGGTGACATTATAGACCCGTTTTGTTAGTTTTTCCAGCTGAGCTACAGACCACAGAAAATGATTTATGCTCCGAGAGTTGGGTTGGTGGGGGAAGGGTGAGCAGGAAGGGGGAAGGGGACAAGGGGCAGTGACTTACAGTATTTAAATTTATAATTGATGCCTTTCTTCAGCAAGGAGGAGAAACGGGAAAGAGAAACATGTTCCTGGTGCTGGGAAGATGAAAAATACAAATAGGGGACAAGAGGGGGCAAGAAAGAAAAAGCCAAAAATCTTAGTACAGAGTCAACATCCGGAGGGGAGCAAGGCGCCAGCTGCCATGGAAAGGTGAGGCACAAGCTGTGGCAAGGACAAAGTCAAGGGGAGGAAAAGACGAGGATCCAGGGGTCATCACCCGCATGGTAATACTGGTGTAGCCTTTTGTGGGAATACCGAAAAGAGCAATTTGGCCTCTGACATAGACTTAGCAGAAGACAACTTTAAGACCAGGATCCTCTTCCTCATTTGGAATCTAGGTGCTGATGCCTATCTGGTGACATGGAGAGCCAAGATAGAGGAGGATAGAGGAGAAGCAAACCACCTTGGTTTCAATTTGACTAGAGAAAAAAGCTGCTTGTCTTCAGAAATCTGGCTGAACACTATTGTGTTCACTCCTGCACCACTCCTTCCTGAAATTGTCACCTGCAGAGGTAGAATGTTCTGCAGTAGTAAGAGACACTCAGCTGTGAGCCAGAAGTGGTTGAGTCTTTTACTGACTGTGTCTGAGTAGGTTATTTAAGCAACTGACTAAAACCTGGCACATTTTCTCCATCACATTTAAAAACTAAGGGTGATCACAAATGTTCCTTTCCAGCTAGTTTGTGATAGAATGCTGTGGGTTTTTAGCTAAATAAATCCTTACATTTTGCAGAATGAAACTCTTCCTGTGAACTTAGAATCAAACAACAATAAAAACAAAAGTTTAGTCTGAGAACAAAACAATTCTTCATTTTCAATTCAGAAATAAAAATATATTTTGCTGTTATATGTCTAAAAATATATTTTATCCACAAAAGATATTTTTAAAGCACTCCTGAATCTTATTGCTGAGCTTTTCTGCTCCTTCAGCTCCCATTTATGGCTCTAGAGAGAAATCCCACACTGCATTAGACAACAGTGTTACCTAAATGAAGTTCTTCATTCCAAAGCTGATATCTTAAATAAGTCAAACACATCACTCCCTAAACTTTTCTCTCCTCTGGAGGCCCAGCATGAATAATTCAACTGTACACTTTAAAAGGAGGTGAGACAAACCCTGTTCTATATGAATCTCTATTCTTGACCATGAGGATTACTGCTTCTAGAAACAGCTTGAATTCACCACTCACTGCTTTTCCCAAGCTTTGTAGTAACTGCTTGGCATAGCCTTCACCAGATGCCATTGCACTTACATCTTTCAATGAATTTCCCTGTAGGTAAACAGTTTGTGGCCATACATTCACAAAATGATGTCATTTTTACCAACAGTAACTGTCAATAAAGCTGCAATCCTCTGTATGCAGGATTGATACAAATCTCTTTTGTATGAGAGGGAGCAACAGGCAGCACAAGCATTAGAGCCTGTACCATGGAGGAAACAGATTTGTGTGCTCATGCGGTGGGTGATAGATAAAGAGTGAATTAGGTTTGAGTCATCTGATACCCTGAGTCAGCCTATATGATACCTCCCCATCCAAGTCATAAAGCTGATCTCCAAGCAGATCTTCAAGGATTACCATTTATATAATGCCTTACTGGTCCTAAATGCAATAGGGTGCTGCTCTTCATACAGAGAAAACAGAGTGCTTGTACTGTACACACCAGGCTTATTCATTTCCACCACATTTGAAAGTTGCATTTGTATGACACAATTTCTCTACCCTTCCGCAGATGACCAACGGAATTGTGTTGCAGTTCTGGGCTGTGACTCCAGAAGGAATTAGGGGCTCAAAGGGACTCTGATGAGAACATGTTCAGTGGAAGCAGCTGAAAAGCATTACATGGCCCTTCAACCAACCTGGTGAGTCCAAAAGGTATGTATGCTCTTGTTCTTGGGAAAAAAAAAAAAAAAAAAAAAAAAAAAAAGACTATTATATATTTTTTTTGCAGATGAGGAGAAACTAAATGATGAATCCATGTGCCAAGGAGCACACAGAAAGTCTTAGAGAAAGTTAGGACTTCAACGCGAGCTCCAGAGTAACACACCACTAATTTATACCATTTTTCCTTCAGTCTTACTATCCAAGTTTTCTCACTTTCCCAGCTGGGCCTGAAACTTACTTCCTTGTTTTTTAGCATTGATCAACATTGTTAGTCATGGTCTTTACCACTATGTAATTTACTGGAAAATAACCTGAAAACCTTTGGAGGCAGTGTGAACTATTAGGGTATATTACAGCTGGTTCCCAGGCTAGCTCTTCCCCTACGGAACCATCTCCCCCATCATTGTATTTTCATTAATGTCAAAGTTTAAAGATATTTGTCAGGTTTATTTTTATATAAAGGATTTCTTCCCACCCTCCAATCTCTCTTCTTTATACACCTGCTGCTGAATGAGGTTTCTCTGATCAGATACAGTTTTCTACAGTTTAGATGATGTCACCTGGGGAATATTCCTAAAGGGAGTAAAGGGAGAGATATTGAGGGGAGAATTTCATCTCATTCAAAAATGGATTACTAAAAATGGTTCAAATTAATTATTTGCACTGTACAAGTACTAGCTCTTTCCACTGACTATAATGAGAACCTGGGGTAACTAGCTCAGACGCAGACCTTGAAACAATAGATACCTAAAATGTGATGAGATTAATCTCGCTCGTTAAATTTTGTTGCTCACAATCTGAAATACACAATGTTGAGTTTGTGATTTCTGTCAGACTAATACCAAGCAATTCAACTCAGAATAGAGTATCACACAGGTAAATAAAATATCATTTTCAAAGTGGTGGAGAAAAGAAATTTAGAGAAGAGATGGGAGGCATATGTAATTCAGATTATGAAAATTTTAATTGGAAAAGTAGGTCCAGGCTGAAAACTCAATCTTTTAGTCAAAAGATGCATACCACAGAGTGGCTAGGTATGAATTTTAATGTGAAGAATTCATCTGTTTTCCACTCTGAAATGGAAGTAAGATGGCAATACCTTTTTAATAAACAAATCTGGGACAATTCAGGGAGCTGCATCATTTTGTGTCCCAGATAAGTTCCGTATTAAGACATTTTTTTCCAGGTTATTTGCACCAATGCCACTCCAACCACTAGAGTGTTCAGTCTAGACTTTCTGCTAATGGTGGAACTTTGATGCATATTTGGGAAAGGAGCCTTACCTACTTTTAAATTCATGTGCCTATAGACGAGCTACTCACTGTAGATTCCTAGATTCCCTTCATAACCAACAAAGATAAATGAGCAATGAGTAATGAGCCCTTCTCTTTTCATACAGCTCCTGCTCCTATTTTAGCATGGGAGGATGGGCCACATCCATGGGCTATAGTTCATCCTAGAATTCCATCAATTTGGAAGGAACCAGGCTATCAGTGCAGATGCAGATGCCACAGAATCACAGAATGGTGTAGATTGGAAGGCAACTCTGGAGGTCACCTGATCCAACCCCTCCTGCTCAAACAAGTTGTCTGCATTTACCCGGACAAATATCATGATGGGAGCCTGATCTTCATGGCTGTACACAGGCAAGATATACTTAAGACAGTAATACGATACACACAGAGAAATGGAAGACGAAGACATGATCAGACCATAGTCATAAATTGCATAGCTACCACCTTGGTTCATGCAGCCCTGATAACCAAATGTAAAGCTTTGAAAACAAAGATAATCCTTCTGACTGTAACAAAATGTGCCTGCATAACAAGGGACTAAAAATAATGGAAACGAGCTTCAGAACATTTTCTTTTCTTGACTGCCATTTTGAGATGTGAAGAAAAGAGAACAGCATTATAATTAAAGGAACGTTTCCCCTCTCTTTTTTGTAAATATCCTAATGGAACATTTTGACCTGATCTGAAAGATTTTGACAAGCTCATGTTGTGACGTGAGTGTCGGGTTGCCCAGCAATGCCAACCCATAGAAGGAAGCAGGCATGATCCTGCATTTGAAATTGCTTTGGGTACAAATAAGGGCTGTATTCTATAAGTAGTCAAGAGCCAATGGGAGATTTGGAGATCAAGGAGAAAGCATTAGCCTTTATGAGGTGAAATATTTAGTACTAGCATTTAAGGACTTAAATATCTTTTAGAGTATGGCTCTTAACTATTATTTACCTAGTGATTTATAGCTCAGTTCTCCATGCGGCAAGAAAGTCTGGTCTTGCAGCAGACTAAAGTAGCCCTGTGTGTCTCCTGTTTCCTTATTCTTTGCACTTTTCTTTGTTTCTTTTATTGGACTTTCTTTTTATACCTCCTCCCTTGTATTAAGTCCATAGACCTGTCACATGGGTTTCATGCCCACCTTTAAAGACATTACATCCACCAGAACATCCAGTGTTGAAATAGTTAGCATCAAAGTGACCTTGCAGGACTTTCAAGCTAACAGTTTCATAAGACACTGATGGATAAGAGGACGGATGATCCTGGTGAGAAATGCTTTAGGATCTCTCAAGTTTAGGCAATCATCACTGTATCAGTTTGTTAAGAAGTTTATCACAGCAGCCATGGGCTATAAAAATACGAACCCAGAAGGAAGGACCTACTCTGAGGGACTTGCCACAGCCCTCAGCGAAAGCTTCGACCCTCGGGAGGGCCAGGAGCCCATGAATGGACGGAGTAAAGGTGTTACCTGACGGTGCAGGTGGAAGGGCCCTGTGTTTTTACAGCTGGAGGACCAGGGAACTCAGACATTTCCCTGGGGTCGGTGCTTAATTCAGACCTAGTAACTGCAACCGCTACATAGGGAGCACGGATGGCTTTGTTGTAGTTTCTTAAGACCCATCCTTGCTGTCATATTAAGTCTTTTTGAGATCTATGCCAGAGCATTAACGGAGGGGAGAGGATTTTCGTCGTGCATACATGAGAGAGTAGATTTTGCTGAAAGAAATCATGACTGTTGAGCATTTTTCTGAGCATGTTTTTTCCCATCTCTTCCCCAAGCTTGCTGCAAGGCAGTGCTAATTCCCACATCTTGGGAACATTGGGTCAGTTTGTCACCGCACCCAGGTGAGTTCGCATTGCAATGAGCTCTTCCTTCGTTGTTCCCTGCTCTTAGCCACCCCGGCACTGCTCGGTGTGGTGCCTTCCCTTGGAGGCGGTGGGCGACCCCTGGCAAATCCTTGGGAAAGGCTGACCTCTGCTGGGAAAATGGACCGCTGCCACCTGCCCGGGGAACCCGAAAGCAGCCGTCGTGCCCTGGAATTTCCCCCGGGCCTTTTGGGCAGCGACTTCTTGGCATTGGCTGCTGAAAGTTTTCAATAATTTTCTAGAGGTATTTTCTCAGAGATGTCTTCTGCTTGCTGTCTGAGCTCCAGAGCGTTGTGGGCTTACCCTAATTTTACATTCTCCCCCGCATTACATTTATTTGTGAGTTCAGAGAGGTTTTCTCAAGCCATTCCTCTCTGCATCATACCCCAGCTTCTCTTTTTTTCTTCTGAAATATTTCAGCCTTCTTCCTGGTGCTCCACATTGGTCATAGTCCCAAAACTGTAGCTAATTTTCCATTAAAATGATCAGTCTCTTTAGCATATTGGCACTTCATTACCTGTGGCTTTTGAGAGCCCCCTGTACTAACAGCATCTACATTGCCCAGAGGTGTGAACGCAGGCCCTTGAAATAGTGTAACCCCATTAGCAGGTGCCTGCTCTTTCATTTGGGTGGAGTGACGTGATCATGGATTTTATTTAATCCCTGGTACCTTGAGCCTGTGCTTCTCTTCTCCAAGTGAAACAAGGCAGCAACCTGTTCAGGCATTTATAGAGGATTTTTGACAGTTGGGATCCCATCTTGACTGTAGCTTCAAGGTATAGCACCAACAAGCAACCTGCTAAAATGAAATAAAAACATGATAAGCTGACGACAATCCCTTGTGTGGTGCCTTGTTTCCCTCAGCACAGTCTTGTTGGAGCACTTTGTCGTAGTTGGGTACCAGCAGCACCAAGATTTGGCATCCCCCAAATTACAGAGCTCTGCTTCAGCCTCAGTGGTGCCAGTCCTGCTGAAGATGCCTGGACCAAGCTGGCCAGCTGGGCCATGTGTCCCATGTTGCTTTCTTTAGCTCCCTGTCCTGGTTTTGGCTGGGATAGAGTTATTTTTTCTCCTAGTGGCTGGCACAGTGCTGTGCTTTGGATTTAGGATGAGGATAATGAGGACATTTCAGCTCCTCATGCTGCCCTACCATTGGGGAGGCTGGGGGTACAGGGGTACACAAGAAGCTGGGAGGGGACACAGCCAGGACAGCTAACCCCAACTGGCCAAAGGGATTCCCCATATAACGACATGATTAAGAATAAAACTGAAGAAAATTTGACTGGGGGAGCTGTTGTTCCTCAGGGACTAGCTGGGTATTGGTCAGTAAGTGGTGAGCAGTTGCGCCGTACATCTCTTGCTTTGTTTATTCTTTTGTTGTTGTTCCTATTATGTTTTTTTTTCTTTCTTTCTTTCTTTCTGTCTTATTAAGCTGTCCTTATCTCAACCCACAAGGTCTTGCACTTTTCAATTCTCTCCCCCATCTCACTGCAGGGGGTGAAGTGAACAGCTGTGTGTTTAGCTGCCTGCCGGGTTAAACCACAACCCTCCCAACGTGTGCCAGCTTCCAGGCCACCTGAGCAGCAGTGCAATAGAAAGATGCTGCTTTTTTTGTGTGTGAATGTCGTCAAGGTACACCAAGGACTGTTATTTGCCTTCACCAACCTCATTTGGGACATCCACCACAGATCAGGCTGACCAGGAGCCACGGTCTGAGCTTATATCCAGATCCTGGGCTAATGGGTGGAGGGAGGGTGTGCAGAAGGTCAGGGCAATTATGATCTATCTCAGCCTTGAAACGTACACTGCACAGAGCTAAGCAGATAATTTTAGGATACAGTCCCTTTGCAGACCTCTCCGAAGAGGCATGGCCACCAGAAGGGTATCTGAAAATGAGATTGTCCCTTGAGCTTGCAGAACCCCCTCATCTTTGCACTCCAGTATAATGAAAGATAATGTTACCATAACATTCAAGGTACTGTGTAAATCCTCAGCCATAGCTCAGACGATTCTTTATACTTTAAGAGCACAGCTTTAGCATGTCTACTCTGTTTTATTGTCCCTGTTGAAAACAAACTATGCAGGGACACAAGTCTGGTGCTGGCACACTCTCCCTCATACTGTGAGCCGTGCCAGCTCTTACAGAGAAGGCTGGAAAAAAAAAATCTGTGACCTGCTAAGGCTTGTCCCAGGTCTCTCATAGATACAGATTGTCTCAAATTTAAGGTTTAATAAAGCCTTTTAATCCATTCATAGTAGTGATGAACTGCCTTTTTTTTTTTTTTTTTCCTAGCCAGGTGAAAATCCAGACTTTGAGTCTTGTTACATTCCTGTCTTAGTGCTCTCCATGGTCTGCTTTCACAGTGTGTGGAAAAGCATTTCCTTTTATCAGGTTTTAATTTCCCCATCTTTTTATTTATGCTGACTGATTCTTTGCCATGGGACAAGGTACTAGTGGTGTGTATATACATGTATATATACATACAAGTCAAAATATTGTCCTGCCTTCAGGAGCTTACTTATTACACCCAAAGTCCCCCTCATCTCTCATCTCTCAAATCCGTTGACAAGACCGTTAGCTTTTTTGATATTGATATTTTTGGCTTCAGGAGCAATGAAATGAAAAGCCAGAGAAAGAGAAGATTTTGCAGTTGATTCAAGGTGAATAAGAAAATGCTGAACTGCCCAGCCTGGTCCATATGATCTGTGCCCTCTGGGAGGGCTGGTTAAATTCGACAGTATTTGGTAAAACCCTCAGAGGTTACAGGGGACGGGATGGGATAAGTGACCTGCAACATTTGCCTGTCTGGAGAACAAACATACGAGCAAAGCAACTCTTTCCAGGCCAGGGCTATTGATATTAAAACCACAGAACTTAATTAAAAATGAAGGTAATCAAAGCCAGATGCAAGAAAGCTTTTTTTTTTCCACATACCATGTTGTAGACTCATAGCATGACTCACGGGGAGAGAGCAGTAAGTCAAGGTGACTGGGAACGTTCAAGGAGCGATTATCTGGGATCATTAGTGGGGCTGGTGGGCGGCAGCCATAAACTGGGAACAGGTCCTGATGAGGTGCATGGCCTTTAACTCCTCTGGTATGTAATGAGAGCTGTAAATCTCCCCATTACGGGCAGCAGTGATGCCGGTGCATTCAGCCGGCAGCCTTGCTTTAATCTCTTTGTGGCATCAGGAGGAGAGGAGGGGGATCCTTGCTGCAGGACCTGTGCGACCTGAGCCTCCTGAAATGGGTGAGACTATTCATTTTCAAGTGGAAATTATAAGCAGTAACAAGAAGGCTGAAAAGTGCCCTTGGGAGTCAAATTCTGGTCTGAATAGCTTTGGTATGAACCTAAAGGAACTGCAAAACTTTCCTGGGATTTACGCCTCTTGGAACAGAACTTGGGGTTTTGTATCTAAAATCCCTGAGCTCAACCACAGCTATTTTCTTTCCTTTCTGTATACGTCTGAGTGTTTCAGAAAGGAGGGGAGACCAGGTGTTCATATGGTACCACAGGTGAGAAACCCAAGGCTGGGATGACCTCTACATGCAACGAGTCCCAGTATGAGCTGGATCAAGTCACGCTATTTCTTTGTGCCTCGGTACCTTTCATTGTAGATTGGGGCTGCTCATGTTCTCCAGAAGGTGGTGGGTTATGAAAATTAATTAACCCTAAGTTCATTTTACCTAATATAGAATTCATATTTACCTAATATTAAATTAAACATTTTAAGGAAGGAAATAGTGGTATGAATCAGGATCTCAGGGTTATGGATGCACAACAGGAGTTGTTAGCAGACACTTCCAGTTCACCTCCACCGGTTATCCTGGCTGAAAAACTCCTTTTGGTTCTTGAAACTGGTAGTTTAGGCACTCGTACCATAATTTCCTCACTTGTTTCAGTCCAAACACATCAGGTTCCTTCATATAACTGGCCTTGATTCACTTATGGGAAGAACCTAAAGGTGTGCTCACACAACCAGTGCCATTTACCAGGTCAGAGACAGGATTTTAACAGTTAAAAATCCAAAATCTGAGGTCCCAAAGCAGACCTCAGCATTTCCCAGTTTTCCTGGACAACCATCCCTGCACAGGCCTGGTGTAACAGTTTCTGCTTCTGGCAGTAAGAACACTTATGTACTGCAAAGTGATTGCCTACAAATCATTGGCTTCAAATGGACCACATCTCTGAAAGGATTTTCCACAGCTTTTCTGGGCACCGATCACAAGGTTATTAGCCATCTGCAGCCCCAGACTGATTATGAGCTCACCACCTCGCCGGGCTATCTCGTATTGCAGCCGTCTAACTTTCAGACTCAGTTTTTCCCACTTTTGGAGTTGTACACGTTCCCCAGTGGCTATCTCAACTAGTGATAAATCAGGAGGTTCAGTTTTGTGGCTGCATGAGTTCCTTGCCTGTTCCGAAATTTGCCAGATTTAAGCCAATATCGATACTTATCTGCTCTTTCATGTCTATTAAATATTGGATTGCCAGTGTTCCCTCAGGACTGATTCCTATGATCAAGCCTAAATAAGACATTGCAATTAACCTTTGTCCCTCCAAACCTTTGGATGAAACCTTTCCATCTAACTTTTTCCAGTTTATATAGATGCCTCTTTCCAAACTTGGTGAATGCTTTTTCATAGACACACTAGACACAGATGGTCAATCTTGGCAAACTTTACATTTTTTGTAAGGGGAAAAAGAGTGTCTTCTCTTGCTGGCTGGTTTTCTGAATAATCCCAGACATTAGCAGAAATGCTTTTGTTATTATTATTATTTTTTTAATTAACATTATTTTCAAACTCCCTTAATCTGCAGACTACAGACACATTTTTTTCTTTTCTTAGTTCTTAGCTGGCTCCCGTTGTTATTGTTTTTCTTTCTGCAAAACTTGAGGCTCTTTGTCCTGCTGTTTTAAGTCTTTTATAAACTTTTGGATGATTTCACATTCCGTGAGCCGCACCATTATGTCCTCCTTGAAGAAGAAGCCACAGTTTTTCTTCCTGGATACTAGAACCCACTGCCAGTGCCAACACTGGCATTTTTTGTACTGAGAAATTATTCAATATTTAGGAATTGGAGCATCCTGTGAACATCAGGTACTGTAAGGATGAGATCTCTCAATTTACAGCAACTGCAACTAATATTCCATTTCCCAGAACACAACCACAAAAAGGTTCTTTTCTCATAGTTCAAAATAGTCTCTAGGTAGAAAAACAAATAAATAAATAGCGTTTTTTCTCAAGTCCATTTGTTTTCTGCATTTATACTAGACCCAAACAAACCCTACCATGGCTGTAGGCAGTTTAACCCTACCATGGCTGTTAAATTTCTGTTTTAACAAGAAGCCTGTGATTTGGGCTCTCATAACTTCACATACTTTCTTCTGTAAAGAAATCGAATGGATTTATTTTGCATTTATCCCAGAAGATCAATATACATCCCTAAAAAATACTTTAATCCTAAGCGTTATGACAATGACTGACATAATTTAGCTATTAGACCAAATATCTGAGACTGGCAGGTCCATGCTGCTAAAAAATGGAGGTCCTGTTCTCTCTTCCACCTCTCCCATTTGTTTACCCCTCCCAGGTTAAAAAGTCACAAGATTGTCTCTAAAACTGTAACATCTTCCTCAAGAGAAAGTCAAGACTAGGGACTTTGATGGTGGCCTTTTTGAGACTTTCTTGGCAATTACACGAGCTAGGAATAGGCTCTTGGCTTCCAATGAAATCTGAGGTTTTCCCCAGATCGCCAGACTCTGAGAGTTGAGATTTTCTCAGAAAATAAAAAAGAACAAAAAGACAAAAAATATTTCAAAACTTCTTTTCAGGAGTGAGCAATTGTGTTTATTGCTTGCTTTCTTTGTTGTCTCTGATCTGCTTTGAAGCCTGAGTGTTTGAAGTACTTAAACACATGCTTATCTTGGAACACATGGTACCACTGATTTCTATGGGAATGTCGATGCTCTCGCAAAGCTACGCACATGCTTCGAAATACTTTGTTGGAACAAGGATCAAGGGAAAACCTTGAATATAAATTTTGCTGTCTGAAAAAGACTACAGAGCCATCCACGTCACACCACCCACATGTCCACTGAAACTGAGACTTTTATAAGCATTTTCCACTTTCTATACGCTTTTTCCTCTGCCACATTTCAAAAATCAAATTCCTTCTGCTTTTGTCCCATCTTTGCTTTTAAAAAAATTATTTACTTTTATTATTTTTATTCTTGACAAGGCTAGACCAGGAGTTTTTTCAGACTGAGTTCTGATTTCAGAAACATCCTTCCCAGCTTTTCACTCTAAGGATGTTAATGGGAAATAAAAACAACAACAACAACAAAAATCCTGAAAATAATGGACCTAATGCACCCCTTTGAGCTGACTGCAAAGGGGTTTGGAATTGGTCCAATCCCTGGTGACAACCACATTTCTTCCAGGCAGCGAAGCTGCTAACTCAAGATTACTGGACACAGCTACCCTGATGTCTTTGGAGTTCCAGATCTCAGGAGCTTGCTCATTTTTCAGCCCTACTTGTGGACGGATTAACTCTGGATATTTGTTGAATGTGAAAAGCAGGGATTTGACACTACGCCAAAGACTGTAATTTCAAAAATATTGTCATTCCCTTATACAACAGTTTGTTTGGCCTGCAGATTTTTTTCTCCTTTAACTGCAAGCAAATGAAGGGTCTTTTGGTAAACAATATGCTGTTGATTATAAATTTAACAGTGCTATATACTGCTTGGCAAAAGGACTGCTTTCTTCCACTCTGCACAATAAAAAGGATCAAACTGCTGTTTCAGATGTGGTCTGCATATGCCTGGTGAACTCCATTCTTTGTGACAATGAGCCTCCATCTCTTTCCATGCTATGTTCTACATCTTCCCACCACTGCCCCATGTTGGGCAAAAGGGAAGAGAAACAGAGATGTTCACACTTCAGTGCATGTTCTTTGGATTAGGAACTCTGATTTAGCATATTGTAATGAGGTAAGGAGACAGAAAGTGTGGTCTCAGGAATTCAGGAAGATATGCGATAAGAATGAAAATGAATGAATTTTCTAGAGCCCAAGGGAAATTCAACTTGTACACCTACCCATAAAAGTTGGAAGCTATCCTCTACATGGCAAGAAAAACAATCTAAAGCCACAAAGTTGGAGAAATAAATGAGGTATAAGTGATGAGCAGATTAAAACCTTCACTGTTTGAATGCATCAGATCATATCTCAGAGGTATATCAGAGATTTGGGGCATAGTTAGGCTTTTGCCCATTCACTGATCTGGGGAATGCTGATAAAAGGAGAGTTGTGCTTCTCATATCAACCAAACGAAACCTGATGGAACTGAAGACGTGCAGAAATGAGAGCTGGTCTTCTCCCTCTCCAGTTGCAAGGCTGGATGGTTGCACCAATTTTCATAAATTGATTGTGCCAAAGACTGTTCCCAAGCACTCAGCTCCATGTAAATATTAGCAAACTGTTAGAACAATCCGTGGCACAGTTTTACTCTTGGTCAGCTCTCATCTTCCCAAGCCATTCCTGGATGCCCTTTAGGAATTTGAATGTTACAGGGGCTGAACTCAAAAGGCAGTTGGGATGGGGCTGTCCTCTTATGGAGGCAGAAGAGTTTAATAGCACAAATTTCTTTCCATACCATGTCCTCAGAGCCAGGAGCTTCACTGCAATTGTCATGGCAGAATTCCTGCCTCCAGTGGATTCAGGCACAGCAAAGAGAGGGAATAATATAGTAACTATAAATGAATTAAAGGGTGAACTCTTGTGCCTCTTCTCTTGATATGATTACAGTGGGCTGCTGAAATTGGTGAGAATATACACCCGGGCAGGTGTGACTGTGTGATGCACACATACTGGAACAGGCCACTGTGCTGAAGGAAGCATCTCCTTCCCTGTCAGCCTCAGACCAACACATTTCTGCCAAGTATTTCTGTTCACTGCAGGTCATAAAGCTAAACAAGGTCTGAAAAACTCAATAAACTAGATTAAAATATACTTTGAGATAAAAGCAGCATGGGAGACCAAAAGGAAGGAATGTTGTTCTTGTGAGGAAGCATTAAAAAGAATAGGACTATTTAGGATGGATCGAAGAGAGATGACAGCAGGCTATAAAATTATGAGGAGCAAAAAGCAAAAAGTGACTGTTACCAGTTTCCTCCAATGCCAAAACTAGAGAGGATCAAATTAAATCAGCATGTGGCACATCCAGTACTTGAACAAACTTTGAAACTCCTTGCCACAAGAATCCATGGATGCCTATAGCCACCATGATTCAAAAAGTAGATTTACCTACAGCTCTTAAACAAAGATATTACCTCTGGCCATGACTTACTGGGAGCTGAGACATTATTCTGGAAAAGGGCCCTGCATACCTCCCCTGTTGTTATATTCCTCCCTAAAGGAGTCAGCTGATGTCCTAGGTGAGGTGGGTCTTGGGGTTGTTCCAGTGTGGCAATTTTTATGGTCAGACATGGATTTGAGGGAGGATAAATTATTCCAGTAGCTGATAAGTGAAATGCCAGTCGCTGGCTCTGTCTCCTACTTCCTCCCACCCCACCAGGCACGAATCTCTCACCGAGCCATCCCTTGTGCTCCCTGCTCCTGTCTCCCAAGCTCAGACTCCATATACCAGAAGCTGTTGATCAGTGTGATATTTACATTTGCCAGCTACCTGACTGTGGGTCCTGGGGAAGAAGGGAGCTCTTGGAATTGCATCTGCTGATGATAAATCCTCTAGCAGGCTCCTTGCTTAGAGGAGCCTTCTTCATGCTCAGCATAGCAGTCCTCCAAACCCATCATTGCTCCTGCATTCACTACATTAACACCACAATACCCTTTCCATTAGATGCCCAATACAGCAGATACGTGGCTGATGATTTATAGCAGATAGGAAGCCTGGCACGACGCTACCCTGCTCTGGAGATGAAGCGTGATGGAACAAAACTGAAGCTCTCAATGTGGCCCAAGTCCTTTCATCTGTGCTGCCTTGAGGTGGCTTCCTGGAGAACCTGCTAAGTTCCCTTCACTCAAGGTCCTCAGTTTTACCATCTGCAAAAGGAACAGAGTGCATCTCACCTTCCTGCAAAGTACAGGAGACCTCAGCAGGGTCTGGGGTCTGTGAACAGCTGAATTTGGACCTTCCATGTTTGTTGTTGTCCCAGTTTGGACGAGGTTCATCTTGGCAGCATGAAGGGGAAAGGCTCCCTACCCCATTAGCTCTCCATTGAGCCATCCAGCCTTCCACGCAAGGCTGTTTTATTTGGAAAACATGACCACTTGTGGCAAACAATATTTACAATTTAGCTTTTTGTTGTTGTTGTTCCGGCTGACGTGAAACTCCTTGGCTTTACAATGAAGGTTTAATAAACTCTATTAAAAGGGTAAATATAGCAACCACCTTTTGGAATTTCTTTTCTTTTCTTTTTTTTAATTGATTATTTCTTAAAGGTAAAACTTTTAATGCAATGGCAAACTATCAGCAGTAATTAGATTAAAAATGGGGGGGGGGGGGAGGGAGGGAGGAGAGGGGGAAGCTGTTGATTTATTTTGGAGAGCTATAAACCAGAAATGAAACAAAAGTTTCTTTATATTTGTAGACAAGTGTGTGTGTGTTTATATATTTCTCCCATACTTGCCAGTTTTGCTCTTTTTTTTCTTCTTTCAAAGCACTACAAGCAATAACACCGTGGAAGATAGAACCCTTTCTGTTTTTTTCTTGTTTTCTTTCCAATAATGAATAAGCTCGAAGGGCATTATTTTAACTAGGCTCTTGTAATCCTTTAACAGGGCTTGTTGAAAATAAGACCCAGCACTGCCAGACACCACACAGCAAAAAGCTGCTTAGTGCCAAACTGCTTGGCACTGGGGAAGCTGAGAACTGGCTGATTTTTCCTCCTGTTCTGTGTTTGAGTGTGCTCCTTCCTGGGTCCCAAAGAGAAATGGAGTTTAGGGAACACCTGAAACCTGGTCCTTGTCCTCAGAGAGCGATCAGGAAAACACTTGGTGTGTCTCTTGATTAAATGCACTTGCCTCCAGCATGGGCTGAGCCTCATGATGTTGGCAGCTACGAGTCTCTCCGAGACTGAGAGCATTTGGCCTTTGTGTTTCAGTGTCCCAGCTCTCCCATGGGAAGAGCCACACTTCTTCTTCTGCCCCTGCCAACCAGCATTCTCCAAAGACATGCTACCCTGAGCCAGGAGTCATTCCTAATAATCCATATGGATGTGGCTATCCCGTGTGGGAGAGAATGCAAAAGGTGCCATGGGTCTCAGAGCCAGACGATGTTCCCTGGCCCCATTTTTGTTAACACAGCACTAGTCCATTATTTTACAGTAAAAGTAAAGAGATTCTTCCATTTCAGGCAAATTCAAACGAAATTGAGACTTTCGAGACCCAAGAAACCTATTTCACTGGCAGGTTTACGTAGAAGAAGAGGAAACCATTGCTCTTGAAACAGAGTCCTTTAGCTCATTTCTACCAGGTCAATATCAGAGCACAACAATTACTTACCAGGTGATGAGAATCTTCCCCTGAGGACAGCCCATTTGATCTAAAGCATTGAGATTTCACGAACCTACTAAAGCTATTGACAACCCACCCAGCCAGGAACATGGGGACCAGCTGGGCTTTAGGACCCTCTTCCCACCTGGCATCACTTTGAGCAGCCCTAAACTGCAGCACTCAGCAGCCCTTTGCATTTTCCTGTCTCTGTTAAAGGGGTGGAGTGAACACAGAGCAAAATACCTACACCTGGAATCCCAGAGGTGTCTGTGCCCCAAAGAAGAGCCTAATGAAGGTTGTGTCTCCTTTCTACACTGCACAACTGCTGCCCAGCACTGGTAATGCTGGCTAGGTGACAGCTTGGCATCTGGAGAAAGGAGGGACATCAGAGCTCAAGGGGAAAGCACTTGCCTGTGGCATGGAAAGGTTAATCTGGTGAGGAGGACAGAGCAAATAGTTGCTGGGGTGAGGACATGGCTCTTCACAGCAGCCTTGCTTGTGTGCAAACGGAAGGTAGCCCTGGCACAGAGATACTGCTGGCTTTTCATCATCACTCATTATTGCCCAGGGGAGAGGCAGTGACGTGGAAGCGCCCCTTGGGCTGGGGAGGGAGAGGGGAAATTGGAGTAAAGCACTCAGAAAAGCACACAGCTTGTCAGCTTATCCAATGACCCTGAAAAGCCAGATAAATGTTGCTCTTCTGTGGGTCTCAGGCTTTCTACCGCTTGCACTTTTACTGGGAATAGCGTTTCTCTCTGCAGCTGTTCTCAGCTCAGATGTGGCCCTCCTGGCAACATGGATTAAATATGTGGCATGACAAAAGGTGCAAGGTGGGCTTAGGGTGTCCCTGCTCCACCCAGAGGACACCTTACTGCATCCACTCAGGATTTTCATTCCCAGCCTGCATATCTGATCCGTGCTGGGACAGGGGTTCGGATCCTCAGGGTTTGGCCTCAGTCATGTCTTGAGAAGCAGAATGCATCCTTTGGCTCCATCAAGACGAACACTTTCCTTCCTGTAAGCTAGGCCAATGCCCAGGTTAGCTAGTACGTTTCAAACTAGAATCCTACAAGGACTGATGAGATTTCAGTAAGGAAAAACAGGAAGAATGGAAGGGAAGAAGGAAGAACAAATCGTATCAAGTTTCACTGTCATTTCTTCAGCAGCTTTGGAGTTTTTCAAGTAGAAGTTTTATCTGGGTCAAAAATGTCCTTACAAAAATAAAATAAAAAATATATTATTTTTTTTTAAAAAAAAGGGAAAACGATCAAATAGTGACCACCTTAGTTGTGATTTTCTGGAAATTTGTTGAAGAGACCAAATTAATCGAAAAAAAATAATAACAATAATAATAATAGGTTAAAAGTATCCACATAATGTACTTGCACTGGATTTACTAATTTATTTTTCCAGTTGGAGTGAACTCTACAGTGTGGACTTGCCCCTTCAAACAGCTCTGACAGTTGCTGATCTGCTTCCTATGACCATGAGCTTTCATCACATCCAACTTTTTGAACTGGAAAAAAGTCAAAACTTGCCCTTGCCTTGAGCTGCCTTAATTGTAGCCCTGGTCCTGCCTCAGCAGGGGAGCTGAGACCTCCTTCAGAACCTCTGAAACCAAAGGAAAAGCATCCCTGAGAGCCGGATGGAGTCCTCGATCAATCACACCACGCAGGTACATTGAACTGTTGAAAAAAGCTTTTACGAGGCAGAGATAAGCTCCTCTCTTGCTTCCTTTTTGCAGAGTGCTTACATTTTCCATGCATGGCCCAGTGGGAAAAATGACAAGCTGCGGGAGCTACCTGCATGCACCTAGGAAAAACAAACAGGGCCTGGAGATAAGAGAAAGTGGGAGACCAGAGAGATAAGAAAAAGAACTGAACACTCCTCCCTCCTCTTTTCTCCCTCTCCATTTCCTCCCGGGAGCAGCAGGGTTCACAGTGCTCTGCTCTCCAGCCTAGACTTCAAATGTTGGTGATAGGCATGAGTTTTCCTACAAATCTCTGTTAAAGTGAGGTTTTCCATGTCTTCTAAACGTATCAGCCTTGGGAGTCTGAATGCACATGCTCTTATCCAGTGCTGAAGCTGAGGGCTCACAGGTCTGTAGGCTTCTTGCACAGGAGATGCCACAGGAATTTTGGGCATTGAGAACAGATTTGTGTCTGCCCCAGCTGAGAAAAAAAAAAATAAATTAGTTGGATGTCAGCTTTGGCCCCACTGCTGAGCTGAAGGACGAGGATGCAAAGGGGTGAGTGGATACACCTAGAAAGAGATGAGCATGTGCTACAAAGGGTTGCAAAGGACCTACTACTAGCCTCAGCTTACACAGATGGGATTGGAGCCTGGAAGTCTGCCCCAAGCGGCAGTATGCAGCATCCATACTGCTTTGCCTACTCATCCTGTGCCATTTTCTGTTTTTTTTATTTATTTTTTTTTCTGGTTCCTTCATTTTAAAATAAAGAAACCCTGTAAGGAAAAGAAGCACAGGAGGTACAGAGGGAGACTTGGCCACCCCCCGTTATAGTAGATGGTGTCAGGAGGGCTGGGATCCAGCTCACACAACAAAATACATAAATCTAGGTGCCTCCATGAAGGCATCTGTGAGTGTTGGGTGTCTGAGCTCCCAGCCAAGACAACGTAGACATCCCTGGTACAACTCAGCTGGGAAACCATGGGTGTGCAGAGCCACTGCCGATGCCCTTAGATACGCAGCTGGCCTCCAGCTCTCTTTTCAGAGGAACACAGAGATGTGCCCCCTCACCCCTCTGTCCTGGTGAGTTACCTGGTGAGACCAGTCTCTGGGGCAGATGTGGACCAAGAGGTGGGTGCTGCTATTTGAAGTGGTGATGCAGCCCCATCTCATCCCTCTCTGCAAGGCTGACCGTTCTTCCCGGCCCTCAAAGGTGGGTAAGAATTGGTAGGGAGATGACCCAGCCACTTCTACACCTCCAGAAATATTCCATCTGGTTGACTCCAGGCCGGAGTGACGAGTTGTCTTGGCTTTTCCATCATCCAGATCTGCTCGTCCGCCCCTGTTTGAAAACCATGACCTTTGGGACCAGAAAGCGCAATGACAGCAAAATTGGCAAGTCCGGCTGTCTACAGAAGGGAGTGAACTTGGCATCCTTGCACGTCTGGAAACAGAGCTGTTTGTACAGGGGGAGGGGAAGGGAGAGCTTCCATCCATAAGGTCTAAAATCAATCACTCACATTAACGTAGCGTGCTACAGAATAATGAGGGTCCTGTTAACAAAGGTGACATAAATAAAACCACGTTAGCTGCTTCGCTTCAGAACAATGTATTTTCCCCTAAGACAGAGTTTATGGTCATAGGAATTACTGAAAAGCATTTTCACCTCTGTAAAAGTGTGATTTACTCAGGTTACTAAATATACACTGGTAAAAATCTGTCAGAATTAGACGTGAATAAAAGGGAAGATGGTTTTATGATCAAAGTGCTGGGGTGAGAATACGAAGATTAGGAAATGTTGCTCTAATACAGATTTTTTTGCTGGATATCAGACGTATATCACTTACTATTTATACTGCCTCATTCCAGATCATGAAGATCCACAAACACTATGATAAAAACATTCTTTTTGCCCCGTCTATAAAACAGGCTTACCAGTTCTACCTTCTTTATGTAGACTGCTTTTTCTGTGGGTCAGGGAACACCTTTACAAGCCACATATCCCAATTCCGTTGTGTGCTGGCTGAAAAGATCATTTTAATTCTGGTGATCTTGTTCTAGTTTTCAGAAAAATAAAATAAAAATTATTTCAGTGAAACAAAACATTTGCCTTGACCTGAGTTGCTTCATATAACCGGTGGTGCAGCCATAGCTGCAGAAGGTTTTTCTTAGACATTGAACTACAACTTGGACTCTGTGGGCTAAGTGCAGTTACCAACAGCACATCTCAGGATCTCGTGATGCTCTGGGATACCTGGGAGGTGGATGATGTCAAGGCAGAGATGACTTGGGAGAGTACAGTGGTCTCCTGGAACAGCAGCTCCACAGGGTTTCTGCAATGACCCCAAAGCATAAGCAAATGAATTGAGCCTGGGTGTGCAACCCTAACGGGGCAGAAGAGGGATTGCCAGCATGAAGCCTCTTATAGCTGGGTGGCTGAAATATTTGCTTTGGCTGTGGAGAACTCCTTTGATTAATCTAAAATCCTGTTATTTTGCTACCAAGGAACAACATCTTATCTCCTGAGTGTGGGTTCTCCCTTATAAAAACTAATACGCTTTGTGTCATGTTTAAATATCCACTGGGAGAGAGAAAGAAAGTTCAACTCATTCAAAAGATGAAGAATTCAAGCTCGTACTGGGGTAGATCCTCTGCGACATGAACCTCTGCCTCCGGTATACCCTCTCCCCTGCCCTGAAGGATGGACAAACTGACATATGTAGTGCTGCTGCACCTCAGCCAAGTGACCTGATGATTTGGGGTGTAGATAAGGTAATTTGGGGCTTGTTTTTGCATATACCGTGCAAGTTTCTTCCTGTCTCCAGCCTCTTAGTCAAAACATTTCACTTTGTAAATGTTCAAATATTTTTTTTTTCAACACTTGCTCTTTTTTCTTCTTTCATTTGTTATTTTTTTCCATTTCACACCAAAAAGGTCTGTTGGTTTTGACCCAAGCTGATGTCATGATGTGTTCTGAGCTGTACAAAAATTGTAATCTGGGAAAGGAAAGGGTCAGGAGGAGGGCAAATGAAGCACTCTAAGAAAACAAATCCAGGACAACTTCTGGACACGTAGTGCTGCTCCCAGCCACCCAGGTCTCAGCTTAGGGCCTACAGGAAATATATTACCCCCAGAGAGTAATGTGGGCATGCATTATTTGAGGCCACAGTAAGACACCACTGCAGTTACCAAAACTAGAGCAAAACTGATACCTCTCACAGCATATAATTTGCTTAGAAAGCATTATAAGCCATGGAAGAGTAATGAAGGGATGCAGCATTTGACCATTGGCTTTCATGTTTCGCTTCTCAGTGGGACCAAACCTAATCATTCAAGGGGCTTTTGTTTGGACCAGCAGTTTGTTTGGTACCCACTGAGCACTGAGAGCGCTCCTGTTTGAGCAGTGTGCTGGTTCCGCTTGTTCCAGGCAATCTTCTCAGTCGTGTCTGTCCCTCATTTCCCTCTCCTGCCCCCGCCACGAAGACATAAGCGCAGTTTTGCAGCATCCAGCACAGTACACAATCAGAGCAGGGTGTTAATAGCTAACAGGCACCATGGAATTAACTTTCCTCCTTGCAGATGTATCCCCGCGAAGTTGGCACGGCCGCTGCAGTCTGGAGGAGAGCTGACTAGTGAAGAAGCACATTTTTTTTCTCTGCTAATAAGACCCCAAGCCACAATTGAGCAATGGAGCAATTATGTTCTTTAAGATGAAATTCTGACTCATGCAAAGGACTCTTAAAAAAAACAGTTATTTTTTTTCTTCCTGAGCTCTGCCAAAAATCCCATGGTGACCTTCTTTATTCTTTCTTGAACATAGTTAAGTGGAATGACAGCTCAAGGTCAAGAACAGAAAACAAAGTGATTTAAAGCTATGCAGAATGAAGTGGTAAGTTTCAAAAGACCACAGATGAATGAAATGGAAGGGAATTTCCTTGTTAAATATGAAACCACAGCTGATCTCTGTTATCAGTGTAGCAGATAAGGGTCACCAAAAGAAAAAAAAAAATCCAAATATTTCATCTTTTCCTTAGTAACCTTAACAGATAGGGAGATAGGGAGTAGTATCAAACTTCTGCCTTTAAGCAGTGCTAAATGTTAGTGACATATTGGATTTGGTCCTGGACTTTGAATCTCAACCTTTAAAACTTTTTCAAACTGCATTGCACAGCCTGATGGATTTGGGACTGGCCAGCTCGGGTCAGAATAGCCATCTGCCTAGCCCAGAGTCCCGTGGAGTGGTTGGGACTAGGATACTGTAGAAGAAAGGGCAAAATGAGCATGTGAGGAGTTAATTAAAGGTCTAGATGACCACACAAATTTTTATTTTGTCAGTCAATTAGCTGAAGATTTACAAGGGATAAATAGGAGCTTCCAGTCCTACCCATTTTACGGTGTTTGAATAAAATTCAGATGCATGGTGGCCCTTCCATCATACTCTGTGGCAACCAAGCCAGGAATACACTCAAGCAGCTTGAGTTGCTTGAGTAGGGAAGTGGTCATGGCACCAAGGGATGTGGGCACTTCTACACCAGAGTTCAAGAAGCATTTGGACAACACTGTCAGACATAGGATTGATTTTGGGGTGTTGGACTTGGTGATCCTTATGGGTCCCTTCCAACTTCGGGTATTCTGTGATTCTGTGAACTCCTCTGTCTGCTACTGTACAGAGGAAGCCAGTGTGACTATAGCCAGTGGTACAGGGTACTGGAAAAAGCCAAATGTACCACAGCCATAACTCTCTAGTGATCGAATCAAAGAGACAGCAATGCACAGCAAAGCTATTTACTGATATGTCAGTGCAGTGGAACAGCCCGTGTGTCATTTTCCCCAACAGCATCTCCTGGATATCCTATTTCTTGAAAGAAACTACAGTCATTGCAACCTGATGTGAAGTTTGCCAAAGAGATCCAGAATTAATTCATTAGAATTAGGCTTCAGCTAGCCAAGGAATTGCGTATATATCCTTATATCCCGTCTTGACTTCAGATCTTGTTGGGACAAGTGAATGATGTAAAGTAAGGTGTTAGCCAAAAGCTGGTTAAAACGGGGAGGAAAGTCTTCATGAGTTAATTACAGAGCCACAATGAGAAATTTGGAGAAAATCATGATAAAAGGAGACTAAAATTGTGTGCAGTCCAGCCACAAAACAGGATCACTAAGAAATTGTTACTGCCTTGAACAAACCAGCACAATGAAAGGAGATGGTCTAATCTGCTACCATGAAAAATATTTTGAGAAGAACCCACATGAGATCCTCACTCTTGCTAGGTAGGGCAAACCAGATCATGTTTAATGCTTGGTTACATTAAAGTCATTCATTATTTTCTCTTGGAAGGATCAGGCAAGAGTTAAGCTCTGGATGCTGCAGCCTGATTTTGAAAGGGATAAAGTACAAGGCAAAAAGCGTCAATGCTCTACATCAGAGTTTGATAAGGCACTGCCAAACAGGAGCTTGGGCAGACGTCTTCTCCTGGAGCCCACAAGGCAGCAAGCGGCCAGGAACAAAATAAAACTAGGGCAGCCACACACTGACAGAAAGGTGTACCAGGGAGGAAGGGCTTTTGTCCTGGCAATACTCAAACATCACAGCATAATACCCCCAAACCTAAATAATAATATTATGTAGAGTTTGATGACCTAGAGAATTCTCATGTAGGAGAGACAGAAAGAAATTTAGATAGCTGATCAAAAGCCTGAGGACACCATCCAGCAGAATGAAATCTGTAGCAGAGTGGAAATGAGGTCTACCCTAGTGGAGGTGGTCTAAAGAGGGGTGGGAAGGCTGGTCTGGAGCTCAGCTCACTTGAAATCATGCAGTGCTGACAGAATATGCATCCCTGCCCTCTGGGGCCAAAAAGGATATGGATGATAAATAAGAATGATGACAAACAAGCTTACACACAAGATTTTGGGGCTGGAATAGGACCAACTTATGGAAAGGTTTCTATTAAACACATGTATAGGATGGGATTGGACTACATGAAGGAAACTGTTCTGGCCTGTGATCCCAAGGAATGATATGATGAATATTTCGGCACCTTTTAGAAGTGGATCCAAAGATTAGTGGTGTTGATGGGATTGTCTCCTTAGAACATTGTAGCAGACTTTTCTTCAAAACAACTTCATCTGCAGGAAGTTCTTAGTTGCTGGATGTCCATGCAGGGAAGCTGCTGTTAATAGCTAGGGGTTCTGGTGGGTGAGACTTAAAAAGTATATCAGAATTATATGGGACCAATAAAATTCTTACATGCAGCAAATGGCTACTTTACAGCTTTTAACATGTTCCGCAGTCTACTCAAGATTCTCTCACTTTCCTGGTGTTTATTTTTTCAATCACTATTTTGAGGCTGCCAGAAAGGAAGAAAAAAAAAATAAGATGGAGAAAGAGAAAAGAATATTAATAGAATGAAAACTACTAAAAATATTAGCAGGTGTTTACAATCAATCAGTGCCTAAACCTCCCAAGTTGCTTCTGCAAATTGCTTGAGTTTCTTTATTGGGCAATTTTGTGGGGTGCAGATCTTTGGAGTGATGGAGTTACATGACTGGAATGGTTTTGGCTTAGGAGCTTTTTTTGAAACAATTTGTTTTTGTAGGATTGGACATTTTCACTGTCTGCAAGCAGTACATTTGTCTATGTTTTGTGTTCAGTTGGAAGACTTACTTTTGTTGAGCAATAAAAGCCTGTTTTCCTATGGTAAAACCTCTCTGATTTCAAGAGGAACAATAATCTGCAATTACAAACCTGCTTCCAAGAAACTACAGTCAGCTCTTCACCAACCAGAAGAGTACGTGGGATTTCAGAACTGCGAATGGATTTAGGAGATAGTCACAGAACTCTTGCAAATCTAGCTGCACCAGTTTTAAAAGCTATTTCATCTATTTTGTGAATTATATACCCGTCCAGTTATTGGTGCAAACTACCATGCCTGACAGCTTGAACTAAGTCAACTAACTTTGCATTGAAGCAGATTTAAGCATGCTCAGCTGGTCTATTTCCTATCTGGCAGGTTGTCAAACCATTCTGGCTACATTTACATGAGCATGTCCCTCATGCGTCAATGCATCATAATGCCTAAGGTTTGGACATCTTGGCTCAGGGTAGGATGCAGAGCCCTGATTTAGGCATCCATAATCTCTAGGAAGTGCCTGGGCAGAGCAGTTCTGGATTGGGTCCTCAAACAACAAGACGCTGGGTGCAGAGTGGCAGGAGCTGTTTGGAAATTCCAACATTTTGATTTTTCTTTTTTTCCTAATCTGAGAAAGGAAATACAAAACATCTACTGAAAACTGCAGAAAAATACTCTGAGAAAAGCTTTAACTCCTGAATGTCAAACTGATAAAAAAGTGAAATTTTTTGAGCAATGGAAAAGTAATATTTTTGGTTTGTTGAAACCAAAATATGTTGCTTCAAAACACCTAATCAAATAAAACATTTCCCTTCTAAGTAGGATTTTGACTGAAAATATCATCAGTTTGCAGTTTTAAGTCAAAAAAAAATAATAATAATAAATTAAAAATGTATATTCCTTTCAATTTTCTCCAACAGAAAATACATTTAAGAGAAATACCAAAGCTGCCCTTTTCTATATAGCATTGCTATTTTGACGAAAATGTATTTTAAATTAGGAGCATTTTTCCTTAGATAGACATCAGCCCATCCTACTGACTGTTTAGGTGTTCAGGTGAACAGATTGTTCTGAACACGTTGCTTGCCCCTTTTTACAACAGACCTGATGCAGTTATGGCAATTTCTCATTGCCTGAAGAGTTGTTATGTAGTTCAGGGCTAAACATAGGGGCAAGAATAAACATGAAGTTTAAAAACTTCTTGAAGGAAAAAAAAAAAAAAAAAGAAGGAAAAAAAAAAAAAGAAGAAGAACGGACTTGGGTAGAAAATCACCTTTTCTCCATTGGTTCTTAAAAACATGAGAAACTACTGGAGGGATTTGGCCTCCTCAGTTGCTTTACACCATGTGTCTATCCCTTATGACATCTTGATCCTTCCAGTTTGCACTGGTAATGGTATGCTAACACCTTACTAACACCTAAAACAAAGTAACTGCCTTTTATTTATTTATTTTTTGATACTTCATGGAAGGATGCCTTTCATATGGTGCTGCCTAGAATCACCACCCTACCACCCCCAGCAACAGCTATGTGCCTGCTGACCCGACTCTACCCAATTAGCACATCCTTAAAAGCAGAATTCCTCCTAAATGGACTGTGAACAAGACTTCCAGTCTAAATCAAGGTTCTAATCTTGAAAATCCTCCCACAGTGGATGACTCCAAGGCTTATGCTGAAGTCTGCACATGGCAGTGACTTGTGTGGATGGTGTGGGTTACAGAAGGGACTCAGACCTGCATTCAGTAGATGAAATGAATCACACTCCAGTCATTGGCTGCAGATATTTAATTCTGCAGAGAGTTAATGCAGAGCTGGTGAATCACACAGCAGTTTGAGAGATCTGCCCTGACAGGTGTTGAAACGACACGAAGGAGCCCAGATATCCTTTGCCCTGTTTGTTTTGAAGGGTTTATTGCTAAACCAAAGGACAATTCAGTGTCCCAAATGTAGCATTAGTCTCAGAACTATTGTCTCCTCAGGGGACAGTCCAGTTCAGGTCCTGGCACAGGGGAGTTGACCTGCCTTCTGGGAAAACTTTTCTTCCACTGTGGCTTATAGAGTCCTGAATTCAGTAGACACATGTATCTTCTCTTGATTATCCCCTACACCACTTCTCCAAAGCCTTTCCACTCCTCCCAAGGTGGATAAGCACTTCTCAGGGTAAGTCAGGCTTGTGAAATGCAACCCAAAGGGAGAGGAAGCAGACTAGGGCTGGGAGCCGCATTATGTTGAAACCCATGGAGGAACAGTCCTACGGCCCCACCCAATGCCAGCCATTCTCCTATATCCTTAGGGCTGCATGTTTTCCACATGCTGTTCAATTTATTATTTGCTAGTTCCAAGTATAGCAAATTCACAGAGTGAGAAAAATCTCATTTTGAGTTGGTTTTGGCTTCTCTCTTGCAGTTGGACTCGTTTGGAACAAGGTCTTTGTGCTTTATTGCAGCAAATGCCCACGGGTTATTATTTCAGAGCCATTAGGGAAAGGAGTCCAAGAAGAGGGGGGCACTGGGCTGAAGGGGAGGCAGGAGGAAAAGCACAATGCTTCTGAAATCCATCATTTTTCACCTTGTCATAAAAGCAAATGGCAGAGACAACCTGTGCTAATAAACACCCATTGAGAATGGGGTGATTTTTTCCTCTCTCTTTGGTTGTTTGTTTTGTTTTCTTTTGTTTTCACCTCTTTTTAAATGCATGTAAATCATAGAAAAAAATATATTTCTGTTCACACTTATAAGGAAATATCTTGGGCCAAATTACTTAAAAAACAACAACAACAAAATTATAAGAAGAAGAAGGTTGGTGAAAATTGTGTGTAGGGGCTGGCTAGACACACAGTTAGGTGTAGATATTTGTCCCTTCACACAAGGTGCTGCACAGGCACTATTCAGCTTATTTATGGAGATGCCAATGTAGAGGTAGATCGGAACCAATATCAAAATATTGGTTAAATCAATAGGACACCGTTCTCTCAGTATGCACAACAATTCCTCTGAGTACAACGTGTCTCCATTCCAATCAGCTCTCTTTCTTTGGCTGTTTTTCTCTATGTCAGTATTAAGGACTGAGACCACGCATGTCAATGAACTATTTCCTGATAATTTAAAAAATGTTTTTATGCAGAGTTTTATTAAATGTATCTTTGTCAAAACACAAAATTTAAGTTCTGCCAGTTATGCCCCAATTAGGCAGAAGGTGGGAGTGATCTTTGAAGGCAGAAATGGTTACAAGAGCCAGTGTATAGTCAATGGTGAGAAATAATTACTCTGTCACAGCCTAAGACCTAGAAGAAAGATCAAAGTTACAGATCTAACTTTACATGTCTTCGTGTGTCTTTACATGTTTTACAGTACCACCCTACTCAGTCGTGTTAAGGTCATTCAGAAAGTATTTTCTGAAAATAAAGTATTAATTTTGTGGAAAACTATTTTCAATGAAATTTTATTTTATTTTATGTGTGTGTGTGTTTTCTGTTGAAACATTGAAAAAAATAAATCTTTTTCCACTCAACATTGCCTTTTCTCCTTTATTCTGGAATGAAATAACTCTAGAGAGTCAGCATTAAACTTCTGCCACTATAATAAAAGAGTTATTTCTTGGAAAGAAAAATGTTTTTTAAATTTCTACTAAAAAGATAAAAACAAAATCAACAAAATGAGGGGGGGAAATATAAAAATATGAAAAGAATATTAATTTATCTCAACAATTTTCATCAAAAATACCACTTTTGGCCTACTCAATTCTACATTAATTTCAATCAAGAGAGGCGACCAGAGAGAAAATTTGAATAAACATGTCTCTAATCAATACTGTCCTGATGAAAAGCATTGTCAGTATATGTAAAATCGTATATTTTCTTGAACTGGAGAAGTTTTTAAGGAAAAAATGAAAACTATCTCCATACACAGACAGAAAAGTGTGTGTGTCTCCTTGCTCCAGCTTTACCCAGGTCATCAGTGGCCGTGATCTGCTCTAGCTCTGTCCCATGGCAATACCGAGGGTGGGATTTACATGATGAGTTGTGGACTTCACTTCATCCAGTAGCAACCATATAAACAAGGTCAGATGAATCATGCCCTGAAAGTTCCTATTCTTCCTCATCAGCTCTAAAGGGACCCCTGAGTGATGATTTCTGTAGTGTTGGCTGAGATGAATGGGAGACGAGGGGCTGAGGCGAACGCAACCAACAGCCATATGGTTGCCTGTAATGTACTGAGAACAGATGGATCAGCGAGCGATTTACAGATGTAATAATGCTATATGATCCCCACGCCATAATGAAGTAATATTATCCCCAGTTTGCAGATGAGGAAATTGAAGCACAGAGAAGTGTAGAGCCCAGTCCAATTTCTGGCGAAGCCAAATTATTTGTCTGTCATTACCCATGACGAGGAAAATCTGAAACACAACACAGGCCTGTTGAGCCTTGTCCTGATATAGGGAATCCCAGCCATGAGCTGCACTGTTATTCGTGGGATCCAGAGCTGACGTGGAAAGGCTCGTATGCGATGCCTGCTGCATCACAGCAAATCTCTTAGCACACCCTTCCAGCTCTGGTTTTGCTGCAGCTTTGAGGAGGGCTGCCAGTTCACTCCTGTCTTCCTGCCTGTGGGTCTGGCTTCGTTCTTTTGGGAAAGCCCAGAAAGTAAAACAGTGAAAGGGTCAAGAGTGTTTCTGCCATTAAAAGTCACATCAATGGCTGTTCTGGGAGTCCTTTGGTTTGTATCTTTTCTTGATTTGTTTTGGTGGTGGAGCCAATGCTTCCCAATTTCTGTGCCAGTTGGGCGCATTGCACTTGTCCCCAGGTAAGGGGGGACCCATCTGTGCCAACTGGCACTGCCACAACAATTCACTCAGCTGTTTCTGTTCACCAAGGGCAAATGGGGAAGCAGCAGGTCTGGGTTGGGTGAAGTGGTGGCTGCTCGCAGCCATCAACTTTCCCAAGGGCTTCAGAGGCCATTTTCTTGTGCTGGTCCACGTAGTTGGAAACCTGAAGGAGGGACTGTGGCATCAGCAAGCCCGATGCAAGCTGAACACAAAATGCTCCCACCTCCAGAAGGATCCATCCAGCCCACAGCTTGTTACAATGCTCCTGAGAAATAGGGTTGTTGAAGTTGAGGTGAAGGCTGGATGAATTGTCCTGGGTTGCCCCAGACAGCCTGTGGGATGAGCATCTTATTGCAGGGCACGGACAGTCCATTTGGGGATAAAATGTGAAGCTGATGTGAATAGATACCCAAAGCAGGGTTGTGATGCCAAGCTGCATTCCCAGTGAGCTCAGCACTGAGGAGCAGCGTAAAGGACTCTCACCCAGTGAAATATGGGCTGATGCCTGGAGGCCACCTTCCGCCAGAGCAAGGCGATGCTTTCAGCAACTTTTGCTCTGAGACTAAACCACCACAGCCCTGTGGCACTAAACACTCAAATATTATAAGTGAACTGGCCCAAATAGAAAACATTTGGGTGGACTAACTGGGCACCGGCTCATTTCTTGTCTTGTCTGGCCTCTGGAAGTTGGGAGAGATGCGACTGAGAGGAAGACCAAGCTCTGTCCCACGGGTCTCAGCTTGTTTTGTGCTGATGCCATGCATGCAATGACCCAGGTTAGGAAACACATAACTTGGGTCAGCAGAGCATGTCTGCAGCAGCTAGCCACGGGGGATATGCTGATGGCAACTGGACCCACTGTTAGCTCCATGTTAGCTCCATGGCCTGACTTTGCTGCTCACTGTGAGATCTGTGCTGTCAAGCTGCCTTGTTCCATCACTGCTCAAGCTAGCTGATACACATTTCCAGTCCACACGCCTGTAAGGTGGGGTGTGGGTCGACGTTACTCCAAATCTGGTGTAAATTGCTGGCTCCTGCAGGCAGCGACAGTCCCCTTTCTCCTTTTCCATCTTTGTGGTTTTGACACCCTCACAACACTTGTGCTGCCACATGGTAAATCAGCGTAATGGGCAGCTGGGGCAGAAAAATGAGGAGGTTCACGTGGGATCAGTTCTTCGATCCCATTCTCCTTGGGGCAGTGCAATGAGCTCCAGCACAAGGCGGAGGGAGGGAGCGCGTGGCTGGGGATGCAGGGAGGAGGTAACCCATGTTCCCACCACGGCCAGATGAGGTGTGACCTGAAACCTCAGGTTTCATGATGGTTTAAGTGGTCTAAGCCTATAGGGATGCTTCTTCACTCCCTCTCAATGCTAGCAACTTCTCCATGCCAGCACTAACGCTCAGGTGGCCGCAGGATGTGCAGGATCTTGACAGGGAAGGAAGATTTTCTTTTTTCTTTTTTTTTCTGCTTGCTGAGGTTGCAGCCAGGTCAGCTCCTCAGCTGGTTCCACCCCAGTGCCTGAGAGCTGAAGAAGAAAAAGACCACCTATTTTATGGGCAGTACAGATTCAGTGCCTTGAACCTTCTCATAAGGTTCAAATGGTCCCCTGAGACACAGTTTGGATGGGTGGCAGGTAAGCACATTTGGGAAGCAGAACAAACTAGCACAGCGAACCAGCTGCTGAAGGACAGTCAGAGCGTTTTTGAGGCTTCAGCTGGGCCAAAAGAGATGTTGAAAGGAGCAAAGGGAGGAAGCAGGTGGGTTTGCAGCCCAGCTGCCGTGTGCAGGCAGCTTCCCTCTGCAGGAACTGCTTGGGACAACAGGTCTGTGTGGGGGCAGCAGGTGATGCACAGCAGCACAGGACCATAGGTGCCAAAGGAGTACCAACATTTATCCAGCCCACCTCCTCCAGCACCTCCTGCCCCCTGCTGAACGGGATGCCAGACCGCCTGGGGAGTGGCCTCCCCTTGATTCAAGCTGAGCTAGGCTAGGTTAGAGTTTGCCCTTTTTTTATTTTTTATTTTATTTTTATTTTTTTGGCTATTCAGACAAAAATAATGATATTCTCATCTGTTTAGCTCCAACATTATTATGGGCTTTTCAATGGATTCCATATTGTGCCCTCAGTTATAACATTAAACCAGCCAGCTCCAAACCACAAAGATGATTGAAACATTCTGGCTCAGCTGCATGCTCCAGCTCACGTCAAGCCAAGTTACTTTAAATACATCAAAATTCATGGGATGCATAAAGAATGCAGGTCAAACACAGCCACAGAGATCTGTGGTTGATAGGAGTGGCATCTGGAGAATGCCACAGGGGGAGATAATATCCCTTGTTTCTTTGAGAATTTAAAATAAAATAAAATAAAATAAAATAGAAGGGGATGTGAGGAGACAGACCTTAGTACATATAATAGATCTGGATTTAGTCCAGGTTACCTGGAAGAACCTGGGCAAGTATAGATTTGGCTCCAAAGTTTACCTGGCTAAAATATGATGAGGATACGACCTCCAAGATGATGCCTGAAGACCCTCAATGTCCAGCAATGTCTGAAAGACAGGAGCAAAATACTCTACAGACCTGCAGGTGTCCATGAACCACATGGACCTACAGGCCTAGGAACTTTGAAATTACAGACTATGCAGTCTACAGTATGAGACCACAGGACACATTTTCTGAATCACTACTTTTTGTTTCAAATTCCCCCGTCTGAAAACTGTTACTGAAATATATCTATTTTCCTTAAAAGAAAAACCCCAAACAACCAGTGTTATGAAAGTGCTTCTTAAAATACTATAAGAAATATGGAGTTGTGTTTCATCACTGTTGAACACGTCAGCTTTGGGTGACAGAGATCCTGAAACCTCTGACAAGAGCACTAAAACTCAAATGCCACCACATTTTTGGAAAATCATTCAAATTAGGGATTTTTATTTTTACTTATATGACATGTTCTGATGCCACAGCTGTACATTTTAATTTCAGGTCACATACCTGACTATCAAGATAAAACTAAATAAAATGATAGGGATAGTCGTGTATTAGTTATGTTAAAAAAAAATGAATTGGCTGTTTTTGTGTCCTGCTGAGCTCTCTGTCATTCTTTCCACGACTTGCT
This sequence comes from Anas platyrhynchos, assembly GCF_047663525.1. NCBI lineage: Eukaryota > Metazoa > Chordata > Aves > Anseriformes > Anatidae > Anas > Anas platyrhynchos. The sequence goes on from NC_092588.1 coordinate 157,748,054, forward strand.
CTATTTTAATGTTTATTCTGATCAAGCTGAGTGTATACAATCCTTTGTAGCTTTGCTGGACTCATTCAAGGCATCAAAAGTGATTTTTTGGCCAGTACAAACAATAGTAATGGCGAGCTTCAACCCATTTGATGTGGTTTTAATATTTCAGTAAATCCATAGATTTTTATTTTTTTTAACAAGAGCGAGAAATTTAAAAGTGAGTGTAAATGTATATTGCATTTGCAATAATAGCTGGGAATTAGTCTGAGCATATTACATCAGCCTGAAATATTAATTTTTCAGAATTTTGGGCTCCCTTTTGACTTTAAGGCCAAGTCCTTGAAACGACGCCTGCGCTGAAGGTCGTTTAGATCTGGCTCCCTTAGGAGACCTTTGCAACATCTATCAGTGACTCTGAGCAACTCTGCTTTAGTGCAAAAGCCTGATCCCACACTATTTAGATGCCCAGGATCTCATTATCCCACCTGAGATCTAGGTTTAGGTGGGCTGTTTGCAGTTTGTAGGGAGAGAGTCATGTTCAGAAGCCAACCCTTCCCTCTGCAGGACAGCCAGAATTCCCCTCTGGAGGTCCTAATCTCTATCCACTGACTACACAGGAACCCTAAAGTGACCACAGCCACCACGGAGCTCTCTCAATTAAGTGCCTGCATTGAGGTGGGAGGACCCCAGGTCCATGGTCCAGCCATTTGCAACACTGAGGATCTTTCCCCTTACTGCATAGCCCAGCACAGAGCAAACCTTTGGCCAGGGGATAGACAGAGCATTTTTACTAAGAGCAGGAATGAATGCCCCTGGGGATGGAGGTTTCAGAAAGCGATGCTGAAGTGCCATCAGCCATTCCTTTCACCTTTTGCACTTTGTCACCCTTGGCTCCCTGTTCTTTGCTCTTGGCCTCCCGTCTCCCCCATCCCGCCCAGCTGCAGCCCACGCTTATGAAGCCATGGAAGAGAGCTGGTATGGAAATTATTTTCTCATGTACCTGGAGACCAGCATAATTTCATATTAGAAGCTAAAATTAAAATCCTATTATAATAAAAGTAACTGGACTCCCGGGGGGACAACATACCAAACATTAGCCGAAAACACCTTCCTGAGCATGCAAAGAAAATCATAAGGGAGAATGGCATCTGTTACTAACATCTGAGTGCAAATTCTTTCCACCTGCTACGGGCAGAAAGTCAAAACCCCTTCATTTGCTGCAGACTGCTTGAGCTGTCCGTCCAGAGGACGCTGTAAACTTCATTAAGTGGCTTTTCCACTGCAGCCTGTGTGGATGCTGTTTCAGGCCCTGCCATCAGCCCAGGCTGAGGAGGTGCCTGGGGATGCTGCCCCAGCTGACCAGCCTGCATTTCCCGGCTAGCATGGAGGATGATGGAATGCTCTCATTTCCTGAGCAGAAACCACAGCGGTTTGTGTTTCTGTAGATATGTAGGAGCAGGCTAGAAAATCACTTACTGGGGCAACTGCAGTTATGAGAGGGAGAGAGCTTGATGCAAAAGAGAACATAGCCTTTGGTTAACACCAGCAAGCTAAGAATATAAATACGACAGTAAATCATAATGTGGAGATCCTATCATGTCCCATGTCAACCATGGGCCTTAAAGCAAATTCTGAAAGTCACTAAGAATAGCTAAATGTGATGTGCAGGGAAGCTGAGGTGTGCAGTGATGGCCATGCATTGCCCAGCAAGGCTGCAAATAGACCCTAAATCTCTGAAGTCCTCCAGCAACATTTCCAAATGCAGAAATCAAGAAAGAAGGGCAAATCCAGGTCTCTCAGTGTTTCACAGTGTGTACTTATGCAGAGAACAGCTCTGCAGGACAAGTCCTTCAGCACCGCTGTGCTGGGTCGCCAGGTAATTTCTTTCACGCACTCCGTCATTTTTTCCCTTCTCTCTTTTCTGCTATTTAATTCCAAACCTGGGGCAATCTCTTATGCAGACGTATGGCACCCAAAGGAGCCCTGACCTCAGGTGGGGAGCTCAGGTTTCCAGCTCTACTTCTCCTGGATGTGGGAGGTGGTGGGGAGGGAGCATTTGGGAAGGACTCCTTGCCCTGCTCACGTAACCAGATGTAAAAACGCCATCAGTGGTGGCCTTTGGGATCAGGCTGGGCTTAAAAAAGTGACCTGGCAGAATAAATACACAAATTAAAAGTCATCCTTTCTCAGCAGATCTGGTAGCTCATCTCAAAGCAGTATTAGGTGGCTGGCATTAAGCAGGCAAAATGTCCCAGGATCCTTCTGAAAAAAGTTTTTGCATCCCTGCCCCAAATGTTGTTAGGATTTGTCAGCCCACCTACCATGGTGACTAAAGCAGTTGGGTGGAAGCAAGGAATTCATTTTTGCGTTTGGCCACTAAACCCCTGTACACTGCTGCACAAGATATTGTACCATCCTGTGCCTTTGTTTCCCCATCTACAATTTATGAAATTATATCTGAAAACCTCATGATGTGACATTTAGGGAAAATGCTATATAAAAGCCAGGCATTGTTATTAAATCTCACCCTTAGTCAGCAAAACACTTAAACATGTGCTTAAGATTTAGGGTATGCTTAAAGTGCACTGGGACTCAAACGCCTGATTAAGTGTCATGCTGAAGCGAGAGGGATTGCTGAGCAGCGGTAACATGCTCCCAGGTCACCCATTGCACTTAATTCTTTTAGGTTAACAAAGTGCAAGCTGGAACACAGCCAGATTTCACTGCTGAGATGTTCTGCAGGGGGGACTGGGCACTGAAGTGCCCACACGCAGCCTAGACTTGCAGTCCCTGCTGTTCCCCTCAGCAGGAGGTTTTACCACCGAAGCACAGGGCATGTACAACTCCTCCAGCTGCAAATGTCAGGGCTGGCCCCAAAGAGCAAGGAGTGGGCAAGCCTTGCTGGCAGAAAGTCCTCTAAGCTTTAAAGGAGCTACTTATTTGCTCCAGGTTCTCTGAAGGACATTCTCTCCATCCGTTCATTACAGAAGGAGCACAGGACCATGAGCTTCCTAACTTTGAACTGGTCTCAGAGTTATAGAAATGGCAGGAAAATAAATAAATAAAATGATTAATTAATTAACAGGTATCAATGCCCCGACTTGCTTTTATGGTCTTAAAGAAGTTGGTAATGTTCTGAAGGCAAAGGGTCTCTGCAACCTCTGTAATTGTACATGGATTTAAAATTCAGATTCTCATTTAATCATCAGAAATTAGGACCTGGTATTTGGACCTGGGACATGGTTGCAGTGCTTCATGCACTAGGTGACCCCAGTGACTCGGTGATCTCCAGAGGTCCCTTCCAACCTCAGCCTTTGCATGTGTGATTCTGTGATACTGTAAAGTAAAAATTCAAATTACATGGTATTTGGGATAAAGTTGCTGGATTTGAGAACATAATGTTCATACAGCCTGCAAAACTTTACAGCTGGATGTTGTAGAAGTCCCTGGTTTATAATATTTTAAAAAATCTCTGTTCTTGCTAAAGATTATTTCTGCAACAGCCTGTATTGGGAGCTGACCTCTTTCATGCTTTATTCAAACAGCATACTGCTTTAATTTATATTTTTATGACTGCATAATAGTAATAGGTCTGTGTACTTATATAGGAATGTGACTCCCATTGAACAAAATACCTGAGCTCTCCACAACCTTCCAGAGCTTATCTGTCCAGGAAAGGGCAGGCTCTGGCCCTGGTGTCAGACTGGTTTTATTTTATTTTATTTTATTTTATTTTATTTTATTTTATTTTATTTTATTTTATTTTATTTTATTTTATTTTATTTTATTTTATTTTATTTTATTTTATTTTATTTTTAATCCATTCATCTGAACATGGGGTTGGATTCATTTGTTTCAGAGACACAGAGCAGCTCCTCACGGTCTAACGAAGGGAGGCAATCAGGGTCTGCTCATGCAAATCCATGTGCAGGATTTGGCCCCAAAGCATTAAAAAAAAGGCCTTTAATGATAAAAGAGGCTACCGGTTAAACAGAAGTGTTTCAGTGCAAATTCACCTTTACACCAAAAAAGCAAGAACCACTTGGATAGCTGAAGAAATTAAAGAAAATGGGGAATTTTTACACAGAAAATTGACCTGCTTTTATAAACGTGTGTGTCCCTCCAAAGATCCTTGCTGATGTCTGAGGGTGTTGCCAGCGGTGCTCCGCAGGGCTCAGTGCTGGGCCTGGTTTATTTAATATTTCTGTCAGTGACCTGCATGAAGCGATTGAGTGCATCCTCAGAAAGTTTGCAGGTGACACCAAGCTGGGTGGGATCTGGTAGGATCCAGGGGATGAAGGCCCTGCAGAGGGCTCTGGGCAGGGGCCCATTGTATGGCACTCAGCAAGGCCAAGGGCCGGGCCTTGCTCTTGGGACACAACAACCCCATGCAGTACAGGCTTGGGGAAGGCCCTGGGGTGCTGTCTGTGAGCCAGCAGTGTGCCCAGGTGGCCAAAAAGGCCAGTGGCGTCCTGGCCTGCATCAGGAATAATGTGGCCAGCAGGACCAGGGAGGTGATCGTCCCCCTGTACGTGGCACTGGTGAGGCTGCACCCCACATTGTGCGTTCAGTTTTGGGCCCTTCACTACCAGGAGGGTACTGAGTTACTCGAGCATGTGCAGGGAAGGGCAACAAAGCTGGCAAAGGGGCTGGAAAATGAGAGTTGTGAGGAGCAGCTGAGGGAACTGGGGTCATTTAGTCTGGAGAAAAGGAGCCTGAGGGGAGACCTCATCACTCCTTACAACCACCAGCTGGGAGAGCATTGGTCTCTTTTCTCAGGTGACAGTTGATAGGATATGAAGAAATAGACTCAAGTTTCACCCAGAGAGGTTTAGATAGGATATTAGGAAGAATTTTTTCATGGAGGGCATGATCAAGCATTGGAATGGCCTGCCCAGGGAAATGGTGGTGCCCCCATCCCTGGAGGCATTTAAGAGATGTGTGGATGTGACACGGAGGGACGTGGTTTGGTGATGGGACTTGGTAGGTCAGGTTGACGATCCGACTTCATGACCTTGAAGGTCTTTTCCAACCTAAATGATTCTGTGACTCTTTTATTTTCCCATTCTGTTTGGAGAAGGCTGAATGGAAATCAGAGAGATGAGAACAAGGAAGGCAAGGAGACTGTTGAGCATCACTGCTCCCCACCCTGAGGTGGGATGGGAATGGGAGTGGGATACCACACAGGATTTTTAGGGGGCATATGTGGAAGTGGTGGGCAGCAGTCCTGGCAGGCATCTGAGTGAGCCAGGGCAGCCTTTTAGTGCCAGTCTCCATGACACTTTCCCCAGCAATTACAGCGAGGACACACGATGACCATCCACACACCTTGGTTACATTGCTAAGACCAAACAGGAGAAATCCTGGCTACCTACCAGCCTTGAAGGACAGATGAGCTGTACCATAAAGTGATCCTTTCCTGCCGGAATCCCAGTGCAATGGGAACATCTAGTGTCCAAGGGGAAATTCTGCCTCTATGAAATACTTCTTGAGAGTCCAGTGAAATAAAATCTCAGCTTTTCCATAGCTGCATCTGCACAAAACCCAACAGGATCACTGGACCTCTGAACAGTCAAAGCTAGCTCACACAGGAGCAGTGAGTAGTTTGAATATCACTATTCCTTGGTCACATAAGTATTGTGTTGTTCTTCAATACTCATTTCACAAGACATCTTTTAATATAAGATCTTTTCTTCAATACCAAATACTACATGGAGCAGAGCAATGCCCAGAAAAATTGCTGCATCATGAGTTGGGGAGTCCTAAGCAAAGAGAATGGGCAATTTTTAAGGACTTCATTTCGATTTTCCCCGCCTTATTCAAGGAAATACTTCACATGTACGTAGAGCTTAAAAAAAAAAAAAAAGTCACAATGAAAAATAATGCCTCCTGATTTTTGGTGCAAGACGGTCAAGGATAAAAGGAGGAACTTGTGGACAAGGTGTTGCACTGAGACTTGGGCAACTACTTCCACCAACAACTTCTTAATAGCTCACCTGAGATTAATGCTGTTCATAGGACAGTGACAACCAAAGACCTGCTGTGCTGGGTGTTTACAAATGAGCAGGTGATTTTATGTCCCAAAGGTTTACCATTAAGTAACTTACAGACAGGCAAAGGATGAACTGTAACACCCAGTTGACTGCATGAGAACCAAGGCACAGAACATTTCAATACACATGAAAGATCACACAACGAGTTCCTGATCGTACTGTGACTGAATATAAATTTCTGTTAATTATCAAATTTGCACACAGAAGTTCCTCCCTCTCATGGGAGCAAACAGTTTTCCTCTTCATCACACTGTTTATGAAGATTAGCTCAACAAAGTAAAAGTACTGGATGGGAGATGCTCTCTATAAAATGCCCATTGCATGAAGCCACTGCCTGAATGATAAGGGAGAGGAAAGAAGATTAAAATAATAAGAACAGTTAAGACTGTATTTGCTGTAAACTGTCTATAGGTATGAAAAAGACCAGCTACTTCTCAACAAAATCAGGTGTGGGATAGTGCAATATGCCACTGTCTGGGAAACGGAGCTTGAATATTAAACAAAAGAGGGAAAAAAATCCAGATCCACAATGACTCCTGTACTCCAGAAAAGATTTGAATAAAATTGTGCCCCTGTCATGTTTAAACTGGTAAGGACATAGATGGCACTGGAGGTTTGAGTGTACAAACATGTAGCATGTGACTATGGCAGGATCATGAACTACCCTACCCTACCCTACCCTACCCTATCCTACCCTACCCTACCCTACCCTACCCTACCCTACCCTACCCTACCCTACCCTACCCTAAACTTCCATAGAAAACAAGCCAGGGCAGGTCTGCAGCTCCAAGGTAGTTGCCTGTAATTGTTCATCCCATCAAAAGCAAAAGTCAAGAACCATAAATGTCTTCATTTATCACAGGATAACAATAGTAATAATAAAATAAGACAATAGGAGCATCTGACCTGTTGAAAGGTCATGGGGTAACACCAAGGGGATAGGTCCTTGGCTTGCTTTACCACCAGGAGGAAAGGGAAGCTGAGGACAGCAAAATGTGGCATCAAACCTGGGGTCTTATTGTCATTTATTTCCACCCCCAGTGCAGCAGTTCACCGGAAAAGATTGGAATTTATAAAATAGCTAAAAGCTGAACTGGATTCAGTTGTCGAGCTGAATATTTGATCTGTATGGAGAAGAAGGAAAAAAAAAAAAAAAAAAAAAGCCTTCTCATCACAATGCCACTTCTAGCAGCCATGAAAGTTTTGAGGTACAAGGACTATAAATACAAACTCTTTGTTTTGCATTCTGACAGAGCACTCATTGCCAAGTAGCCAGAGATCAATTCCACTTCATGTCAGTCTAGCACAACCAAGGAACAGAATGAAACCAGCCCTCTTTGTGGTCTACTGGATGGGATATTACTTAAGATGAAGATGAAGCTTCCTGGTGGCATCTGGTTGGCATTGATTTGCTGTAGTCCTGTGAAGATGACAGCTGAAAATATTGGTTTGGCCATGAGTGTCCAGACCGTGGCAGTTTCACATGAACCCTGGCTGCAAAGTCTCTGAAACCACAGTCAGGAGCTGCCTGGTGTTTAACAGAACCTCCTCTGCTCCAGGTTGTGCCCACTGCTTCTTGCCCTGGCACAGGCATGACTGAAAAGAGCCTGGTTATGTGCTGAAGCTCACAGAAAAAAAACATGCTCATTGTCTGAACTAGAAGCAAAATGTTAAGCAGTAAGTGTTTTACAAGCCTATGATAAACATTACATGATGAGAAGCTTCAAGAGCCTCACCATGTATTACAAGATGGTTTTAATCCTCCCTGTGCTTCAGTCTTCAGTAAAATTTGTGTCTTAGTCTTCCTTGCAGGCTGATCCTTAACAAACCTGTTGATGGCTTAAGATTCTTAGCTTTTTTAGGATGGTAAAGAGATGAGAAACCGTGATATTGGCATGTTATAGGTAAGCAACTCGAACACCAAGGGGAAGGACCCTCTTTTTTCAGCTGATACAAAGGGTGCGTGCCCAAAGCAGCGAGCATGAACTCTGAAAGAGAAGATCTGAATTAAGACTACTGCCAGCCAACTGCACTGCCAGAAACAAAACCTCGTCAGACAGAGGGCAGATCTCCCACCTCAGTTTTCCTCCTTCCCAAAGCAGCCTCATCCCACCCAGCACAGATTTCCTTCTCCAGAAATCTCAAGTGCCATTTCCCTTCTCCAGGCTGACATAACCCAGTCCTCCGACGCTCAGCCTTCGCTGCCAGCTCCTGATGAATTCTCAGCCACTGAGAGCAAAGTCTACACCCAAACCTACACCGTCCTTCCCAGAGGCAAGAGCCCAACTGCCCTCCCTGCTCCTTACTGTCTCACCCCCACGAGCATCCTTGTGGTTCGATGCTCAGACTGTCACCAGAAAAGTCAGGGCAGCTCTTGCTCTGTGGGATTTTCTTGAGAAGCTAGCATGCTGCCTGCTGTAAGGCGATAGTTTACGATACCATCATCCAGTTGGCTGTTTTCAGCCCTTTTTCCCCTCAGCCTGAATGATCCAGGATGTAATTAAAGTCTTAGGAAGCGATCAAAAAAAATCACAATCACGCCTGAACTCCGGCTTCTTAATTTTGGTGTTGAATACTTTAACCCCTCTGCTGCCAAAACATAAAAGGGTTAAAATCCGCGGGTTTAACATTAAACCACTTGACAGAAGCCAGGCTGAACTTTTAAACCATTAAGCAAACACGGTTCCACTTCAAACAGGAGGCAGCTTGAAGCCAGGGCGCTTGTTTTGCCATCGGTGCACGCTGGCTCCCACGCAGCTGGCCCCAGGCGCTGGATTTACCTTGACGAGGCAAAATGCTCACCCGGCGACTGCTCGGGCTCACTGGGCTGGGATGAGCGAGAGGATGCCGTGCTGCTGCCACAGGCAGGTGGGCAAAGCAGAGATACCACTGCCCACCACCCTAATAGCTAAATGCAGCCCCTTTCTCTCCCAAACGCTGCCTTCAAGCCCTTTTGCTCCATTTCCTTGTATGAGGGGCAAACCAGTTGTTTCAAAGCACAGGCTTTGGAAACACAGACAGCTACTACAAGGCTTTAGTTCAATTAGCTGCCTGAAAAAGCTGCTTACAGCACCCGTCTGAGGACTGCAGGGCACCATGCAGAGCTCCCATGCAGAAATACATTTAAGCTCTGGTTATTTCAGGCCCAATCATCACTGACACAAACAGACACCAGATTAAAACCTGACCCTATGGTACAGCCTGATCTAGTTCTGTTCTGTGTGAGCTGAAAAGCCTTCACAAGTAAAAACTTTAAGATTAGAATCTCCCCTTATATTGGTCTTATATTATGTCCCTTAATGACAGAGCCCCCACTTTTCACTTTATAGTAAAAGACATGCAAAGACCTTATAAATTGTTAAATTTATATAAAATTGTTAAATATAAAAGGCATAAATTATCTGAAAAGTATGTTTTTAAGCCTCATGTAGGTAACAGTTGCCTCAAAGAGGAATCGAGGACAACAATCTTGTTTCGCATGCTACCTGCTGCATCTTCCCCACATAGTGCTGGTCCAGATCTGTGATGCTTTTTGGAAAACATCACTTGGGTTTGGAACTCAGGATTTTCTAAGCACTTTTGGCTATAACAGAAACAAAATCCCTGTAGTAAGAGAAGTTTTGACTGGAGTAAATCCTCTATTCGGGAATCCTCACATTGGGATGTATCCAGGCAGTTCCCAGCCCACTAAGACACTAAGAGCTGGAGCAGCTCCTAGGCACCAGTCCCCATGACAGAGCACCAACCACCACGTGCACTGTGCTCACGTCCACCCAATTCATTGTCCAGCTGCTGATGGCTGATAAGTACAGTGATAATATTTTGCTTTTTATTTTTTTAATAAAAAGAAAGCATCCTGTCCTAAAATACAATCCTGTGCGAAGTTTTACAGAGTTCTGTTTCACGGTATGACAAAGGAAAGGACAGAGCATTTGTCATCACTTCCCAGCCAAATGAATTCAAGAGAGGAGACCACTATTACAAGGTATTTAATAAGAAACTACAGAATGGAAGTCCTCCAGGCATGTGAAATTCGGCTAGGCAGTACAGCTCTAAAACGGGGCGCTTCTTACAAACCACATTACAACTTTGTTTTAGCACGGACACAGACTAACACAGAGTACTGAATCAGATGCAGGAGTTAGAGATAGAAACAACAACAATAAAAATATGGCACAAAGAATGCTACACTCAACGATGTGTAATTAGCATTTACTTTTGGCAGTCCTGATCCGGACTAATTCAGTGTAGAGACCCACTCCCAGTCAGCACCAGGTTCAGTTAACACATTTTGTGAAAAGTACGTTTGTAACTTCATGATATAGTTGTGTAAACATACGATCCTTTCACAGTAAAACAACAGTGATTTGGGTATCAGAAACAAACAAGAATGAGAACAGTGTTTTATTTCACAGTACATAGTGTGTATGTATATATTCACCATATTCAGCAAATAAGTAAAGTGCATGCCAGTAACAACTTGGACTGAAAATGAAGGACTTGCAGTGCAGAAGTACAATTTCCTCGAGTTCTAACAAACTAATCTGAAGTAATACAAAGCAAGGTAGAGTAAGGTCTTGAAAACAACACTGTAATCTACCATGTATTTCTTTAAAAGGCTGTGTTACTCTTAAACAGCAAAATTTCACATCAGCTATCAGTGAATAGACAGTTCAAAGCTTTACGAGTTAAAAATATTGCACCAACAGGGTTATGGGTTGTATTTGAAAGCAATACAAGATATTTTTTTTTTAATACAAAACCATAAAAAAAATAAATTACAACAGCTACTTTGAACAAAGCAGCTGGTCAACAGTAAGACTTGATGAAATGTGCAGTGAACAGCAAGTCTGTCTTTTGGTCTAGATGATCCTAGAGGTTTTTTCCAATCTAAATGATTCTATGATTCTATGGTCTGGATTACCTAGAATCCCTCCTACCTTGTATATGCCAAGATAGGAAGGGAAAAGGTCTCCACTGTCCTGTAGTCTCAATGGAGCTAACTGTAAACAAAACCTGTTAGAGAACAATTGGCAATATTCCCTTTTTATTTTAAATTGACAGGGCTACGAGAAGTCTTGAAATGTTTCATTACCAGTTAGTGCAAAGAAATAATAACCACAAGACAGGCAGATGTCCTACACCTGCAGATGTCACAGATGTCTACGGCTCCAGCCATAGGTCCCTCAACCTATGAACCTGGAGTAGATGCACAAAAAACAGATGACGCTCCCCACAACACATGAAGTTCCCATTTGGAGAGTCAAACATCTGGGAGATCCCTGGAAAATGAATGTACAGAGAAGCAGGGGTGCAAGAGACCTTCCACCACCCTCCATCAGAGATGTGGCAGCCCAGCTCCCACCAGGTAGTTTGGCACCACGCTAAACAAACACCGTGTTCATGACGCTCTGAGGACAATGCTATTGCCAAAAATATAAAACCACTGTGTGCAAGTGAGAGGTGCACACAGTGCACTCCAAGAGATGTACTGAATAAATTCATCCATGAAGAAAATCGCTTCCTTCACTCCAGAATCAATTCTTTCCCTAATTGTGTGAGGAAGGGAACAGGGGAAGAATAAAAACAAATAAAAAGGTGCAGATGATCATCAAAGATCAGGAATCCCTTTCTGGGGACACTTATTTTTTATAAGTGACTTAAATTAGGAAAACATTTCTCCAACGGGGGGGAAAAATGAGAACTGTTCCTTAAGTTGGTGTCTTTACCAATACATGGACATTACCTAAACTTTGCTGACTTCCCAGGACATGGCACAACAGACAGCTGTGGCCACTAAGCCTTCACTATTCTTATAAAATTTCTGGGTACACTAAAAACGTGATCGAAACCTATTAAAACTACTTGCTCAGTGAACACAAGGTTTTATCACCATCATTTACTCACCTCAGCATTAGCTTGCAAAAAAAAAAAAGCCTCAGTGACTTGCAGTTGGACATCTGGCCCTTAGTTCAGCTATTAACTATTTTCAAGAAAGACCTTGAGAGAGAATTAATAGGCTGTAATCACCTAAAGTAGTCTCACATGCAGCTCATTTCACTTCTTTGTTACAATAAAAAAAAAACTTTCAAAAGCAACAACATAAAAAAAAAAAACGCGTAAAAGTTCATTTTGATGAAATCGCGTCCCCTCGTATTTACAGATATTCTGTAGTAAAGAAGCCACTATCATTGTTTCACCACAATTAAGAGGCTTGACCTTTTTAATCCTAAAGCAGCCGTCAAAACATCATCCGGGTCTGGAAACATTTTCAGAACTGTCTGAAACTCGACATCACCAGGACTGTATTCCAGACCGTATTGCAAACAGCTCCCACACAAAGTCTGTAAAGAAACAGTCTTTAAAAACACAATTCCCTGCTCCTCTCTTCCTCGTGGTACCGTCCCCACCAGCTCCTGGGGGTGCTACGTTAGTTTCTTCATCCTGCGGTTCTGCTTGTCGATGTTCAGCGTCGCTCGGTCCACGGAGGTAGTGATGGAATCGAGAGCTTCGTCCTGCCTCTCCAGCTCTGCTTCTGTCTCCAAGGCGAGGCTCTTCAGCTTCTGCAGTATCTGTTGGGAGAAAAGGCCGAGAGCTTTGAGCGAACGACCAGCCAGTTATTTAAGAAGTGTAATAGACAAAAGGCAACTGGTTATTTCTTTGCTCTGAAGGACTAAATAATTTGAAGTCATGCCCTGAAGCATGCTGGAGGCATCCCGGATTAAAAGATAGAGTTTTTGCTCTGCTAAGCTGAAGTGAGATGTGTAACAATGCACTGAAGACCAGAAGAACCAAACCTGAAAAGTTAGGGTTTTATGGGAAAATCAGAAACAAAAATCAGTGTAAAGATCAGCTTCCTGGCTGTTCTTTTATTATCTCCTTGGCAGGTCTGCTTCTAAAGCAGGAGCTTGTCCTAAGATGCTGCACACCCCGCGAGCATGATGTGGACACAGAGCACAGCTGTTACAATGCCAGAAATGAATCACACGGCGAAAGATGTAGCAAGATTAGGCAGAAATCAGGTAAAAGAACATAAAAATTTGTTTAACTACAGGGACCTTTGAAGTCCAACCTCCCACCCAGGCTGCCCCAGCCCCATCCAGCCTGGCCTTGGGCACTGCCAGGGATGGGGCAGCCACAGCTCCTGGGGACAGCCAGGGCCTCACCACCCTTATAATAACCACCCCCAGCCTCCCAGCTGCACTTCTTTTGGTGCAGCCCAGGATACAGTTGGCTTTCTGGGCTATGAACATGCCCTGACAGCTCATACCCAATCTTCCATCCACCAATCTTTTCATCCACCAGCACTTCCAAGTCCTCCTCCACAGAGCTGCTCCCAATCCATCCATCCCCCTATGTACTGATGTTTGGGATCGCCCTGACCCAGGTGTGTCCATCCAGCCAAATCCTTATCCACTGAATGGTCAAACAAAGACCATGGTCAAGATAAAGATGTTTTGGACCGTGTCAAAGGTCTAACACAAGCCCAGGAAGATGGTATCTGTTGCTTTTCCCTTGTCTGCTGATGCAGTCGCTCCACCACAGAATTGGTCAGGCAGGATTTGCCCTTGGTAAAGCTTTGCAGGCTGTCTAAAGTCACCTCCTTGTCTTCCATATGCTTTAACATTGCTTCCAGGAGGAGCTGTTCCATGATCTTCCCAGGCACAGAGGCGAGGCTCACTGGTCTGTGGTTCCCCAGGTCCTCCTTTCTACGTCTTTTAAAACTGGGAATGATGTTTCCCTTTTCCCAGTCACCAGGGACTTTCCCTGACTACCAGGACTTTTCAAATAGGATGGAGAAAGGGTGTTCTTTTTTTTTGTATTGCAGCAATCTAAGGCACGAGTTATATCGCTGCCTTTTCTTCCCTCTTGTGGCTACTCCCTTAACAATCCTGGTAGCAGGAACTGAGAGCACCTGCTAAGCAGGCAAGTCTCCGCTGCCTTCCTTCAAATGCATCAGGGGGAGATCTGGAAAGCAGAGCTACATCACGTTATAACAGCTGGAAACACAGCCTCGCAGTTCCTTCAGATCATAAAGGGGCTGTCTCTGCTGGCCTACACGATCTGCTTCCTTTAGCATCCACACAGGGGTCCATGAGGATATCTTCACACTGCCTGGTCAACGTGAGCAGTTCATCCCATCAACTGCAGTGATAATCTCAATTATCACTCAAGGATCAACAAATTCTCCCAGCACTAGCAGTCTACACCATCAGCTGCTGTGATGCATAAGGATCTATGTAACGACACTGAAGATACCAGAACTAGAGTCTGTGGAGTTCACAGAAATACGTGTTTTTTGCTAAAATAGGGAAAAGAAATTGTAAATTGTAAATTGTAAATTGTAAAAAGAAATTTTACTTTTTTTTTGCATAACAGGCAAACGGTTTTCTTGGTTTTCATAGAATCACAGAACAGTTTTTCTTCTACAATACACATCACAGCAACAGTTTATTCTCCTACAATACGTATCAGTCCACAGAAAGCTGCTATGAAACATCACCAGCCCCATTTCCACGTGTGGGGCTGAACTCCACTGCAATCCCACCGTTTGCAGCTGGGTCAGAGAAAAGCAGCGAGGAGCACCGTATCTAACGGGAACGGCAGGGGAATTTTATGCAGACAGACTTCTTTGACTGGAGCTGGACGTCAGCCACCGTAGTGAGATTTATCTTGTAAAATATCTCTCGGCTCCTTCCATAAATCACAAGTGGCCAGAAATACGGCTGTGTGAATAACTGCTTTTGCAATTTGGCTGCCAAAGCAGAAATACAAAGCAAACCATGGATCAAGCCTAATCTACCTATTTCTGTTCTTACCAAAACTACAAGTGAAGAAAACACTGTTTCTGTCCCAAATGAAACACTTCGGGTTCTTTTCGCTGTAACGGGTGAAACTTGTTGCTGAAGTGTTACTTGTCACTGAATTCCCCCAACTGGAGGTAACAGATGCGTGTGGGATACGCACCAGAAAGAAAAATGATGTGATCAGATCCATCCTGTGCGTGAGCCAGGAAACAGGGCTGAGATAAGGTCCTGTCTCTCCTGAGGAAGTACGTTTACTGCTTGGAATTGGGAAGAGCTCTAAGTCCTCCCTTCAAGCTGCTTCTGCAAGCATATGTATAAATACATAAAAGAAAGTGCTACAAGGAATGAATCCTACCAAGCAACACGGACAGCAGCCTTGCTTTCACAGTGTCACAGCATAACAAAGACTGGAAGAGAGCTCTGGGGTCCTCCTGGTCCACTTCCCTGCCTCAGAGCAGAGCCAGCTCCGATGCTCAGCTGACAGAAAGAATTACAGGTTGCAATCTCCACTCGAAAAAATACTTTAAATCTCTGTGCTGCTTTAAGAAAGGAGAGATTTTGCTCCTCCAGCATACCCTGCACCATTTGCAGAGTGGCAGGTTCTGCTGTCCAAAGCAACGTCCTCACGCACACCACCTTATTTTGTGAAATCTGTTGAGTGCAGAAGATAAGTGCAGAAGATAAGTGCACGTAGCTTCCTCCAAGACACCTACACAGCAAGGGGGGGCTGCCACAACAGGGTGCAGGAAGGGATGCTGCCCCTTCCCACCTCTCCAAGAGGCACTCCATTCATTTCCGAGTCAATGTTGTGCCACAAATGGCTCAGGTTTGCCATGAAAAAGTTTATTTTTAGTTGCAAACCAGATGGCTTTTGATAAACTTTGCATTCGTTCGAGCTGACTTCACGTTGAAAATACAGAAAAAGACACAATTGTTGAGAAGAGAAAAGGAAACAGGTAAGGTGCTTTTTCCAGCAGAGCCCACAGAGCTTGCTGGGAAGAGTTAATAGAATCTGAAACATGGCCAAAGCTGGTCACTGTTTTTGCAAGGCTAAATGTTGGTGAGATGTCCAGTTATCACTGCTCCAGTCCTGCCAGCTGCTCAGAGCTGCAGCACCTTCCACGCCAGCCCACACTTTGGACCATGAACCAAGACACAAAATCGCCAAGTGAAACCCTTTATCTGTTACACAGAGCCAAAGAGCAGGTACAGTCCCATCAAAGATGCATTTTAAAGGCACATTTTGCCAGGCACTAGCCAACCTCACCTTGAGACAGCCTGGGATTTATGCCACCAGATTATAATTTGGAAAGTCTGATTTAGTGCCCTGGCTCTGCCCAAGATTTTCTGAGCAACTTCAGGCAAGTTCCTGAATATTCCCCAGGTTTTCCCCCTTTAAAGCTCTGCACTTGTGTTCCTTGTCTCTTCAGGATGTTAGCAAATAAGGCTGTAAAACAGAAACGTGTCCAATGTTCGACCACAGCAGATTTAGGCCTTGCTGGGCCTAAAACTGAGATGGGCCATTACAACTGAGATTGTGACTCCTCTGCTGTGTTTCATTAATCTATCTGCTTAAGGAGAGGTTAGGGTAATGCCCAGTTCTCCCTCCTTTGGCTGAAGTAGGATCTGAGATGCCCAGCTCAGCTGGAAACAAGTGCAGTGCAGACACAGCTGGAACGACAGCAGAGGACCCCAAGCCCCATGAACCTCTTCAGTACTTAACCCTATTATTTACCCCTTTGCCAGATCACCTGAAGACCTAGACCCAAGGCACCAAGCACAGTAAAGCAGAAATTGTACCCTAGAGGTCTTACAATGGAGACCTGACTTTGGTTTGGGTCCTGAGATGCCATTGTTAATAATGCAATTTTTAATCTAAAGCTTGTGAAATATCGCCTAGCACCTCCATATACCGAGTATCCAGTGGTAAAAATAAAATAAGGAAAGTGTGAAAATGCAGAAAATATTGCCAATTGCAGTTTGAACTCCCTGAAATCCTCCATTAAATTGCTTCAGTTGGCCTGTGCAAAGGAGATGAGGTTTGAATGCTAGAGCAGAGCACATGTAACCAGAAAAGGCTCGTGGATGCAGCCTCCCAGGCCAAATTCACCTGTTATTAGGAAACAACGAACTGTCCTTTGCAGTATTCTGAACTGTGGTGCAAACAGGCTCTGAGATGGATGATTTAAGGCGTTGTTCCATCTGGGTGCTGAACATATTTCAGGAGAGTGAGAAAGGGGATAGTACCAAGGAAATCCCGACTCATTGTCCCCTGATAAGCTCAAACTCACATTAGGGACTGAGTGATCAGCACTGAAACGATAAAAGGGTCGTCCACCTGTAGACAGGCTGTGGGCCAGCAGGGAGCAGCACCACCTTACACCACCACAGCATAAGCCTCTGGAGGAGATTTGGTGAAGTTAATGCCACAAGTGTAACTTACCCTAATAAAAATGTAAGGATTTGCACTGCTTTAGCACTCCTCCTCTTTGGGTAGCTTCTGTTTGCTGCCATCAGTGCTTGTTTACACATTTTTTTCTGCCTGGTTCAGAGTTGCATTTGTGTGAATAACCAAGCTCTACACCAGCCACAGCAAAAGTGCTTCTGGCTGCTCTAGGGAAAGGGGGTCTCTTGTAGCACAAAACTAGGAGCTGCAAATGCTGGAATGGGTAAGTCTGCCAGCACAAGGGGGTCTCCTCTGAAAGGCACAATGGTACAGAGATTTTATAGCATCAGCTCCTAGGGAAGCATAGAATGGTCACTACTTCCTCGTTTATTGTTACCTGCTTTTCCTGTTATTTCTTCTTGGGCTGACACCTATTTTTAAACAAAATGGTTTTCTTCCAAATCTGAATTTTATCTACTTTCTCTACTAGCACCAAGGACTGATGGGGCACTAGCGCACCACCAGACTTGCCTGGAAAAAAAAATGCTCAAGCAGCTGTGACAAAAACAGTTTCCCAGGCTTTATTACCACCATTTATTTTGCTATCACAAAATATTTAAGTTACACACAAGCAAATACAGAGCGTGAGCTGTGAGGACCTCAGTTCTCTCCCCAGATTGCGCCTTCAAAAAAACAAAATCCAGGGCACGATCATTACACATGTCTGTTAAGATCAGCCGCCCGGTGCTTGCTATTGGCCGTGGAACAAGGCCATGCTATGAGCAAATTTGGTATTTAGCACTTGGAGCGAACGGTTCCTCAACAAAACGCTTTTTCTCTAACCTAACGGTTGTGATTTCCTGAGATGATGGCACGATAAAAGGGTAAATAAACACTGAATGTAGCAAGAGATGGAAATGGAACCTTCTAGACCTGAGGAGACATCGGGGAAGCACCGGGATGTGTTTTTTTTCCCCCCCCAGATGTTGTGGAATTAACGACTTTAACGCTATCTCTGTCTTCATGGCATGTGTGATGTGCAGACACAGTAAATATCAGGGCAACGGCTCCTTGGCAGGAACCCGTGAGGAAATTAGAAAGCACTGGTTTGGCAAAACAATTTCAAATCCAGCGAGCAGAACTACTCCCCCTCCTCGACCACAGCCCTTAAGCTAATATTATCCCACCCCCTCCCACACCCAGTGCCATTATGTCAGCCACAGCGAGGCGGTAGGCAGAGGCTCAGCCAGAGACCACAGGAACTCCATAGGCTTCTTCCTCCACCTCTTATAGCACAGTTAGGGATGGAGTTTGTGGCAGCGCGAGCTCTGCTTTTAACAGAAACAGCCCTTCACCGTGTCCCGGAGACGTCTTTTATTCAGGCACGAAGTCACAACTGCAGGCTGTTCAGGGCATCCAGCTTTAACAGAAGGAATTTGGTGTAATTCAACAATTCCTGTTGCAAAACAGCTATTATCATCACAGCAAGTGCTTTTCTTTTAAAGGAGAAGAGAGAGAAGTCAACACTCAATCTGCTCATCACAAACTCCTCACTTCCAACTTACAGTTCTACTCATCTTATAAGAAGTAATGAGGGGAACAGAGCCAAGCTTTGGGGGTTTTGTGCTTTTGTTTTGGTTGTTGGGTGGGTTTTGTTTTTCTCTTTTTTAAACAAATGTTCACGCTACTGACAATCGGAGAATAAAAGGTCATAAACAGTCCTCGAGAGATGAAACTGCTCAGAAAAACACTGTTTGCAGTCAAACACAAGGACTTCCAACAGCCTTAGTTCATTCACAAGGAGTGATGCCACAAGTGGCATGGTTTTCAGTGCACGTTAATGCTTTGCATTTATAATATTTCCCCCCTTTGATCTCTAAACGATTTCCATAAGTAATTAATCATCATCCTGCTCATACTCAGCACAGGAACTGAGCTGGAAGCAACTGCAGAAAAGACAAGCCCCTGCTGCAGGCTGAGATGATGATACATCTTATTTATTGATAAGCCACGTTTTTGGGGAGAAAAAAAAGGGTTTAAGCAGCAGGCTACACCTCAGCAAGGAGCACCCTATAACCTAAATCACAACTGACTTTGTAAGGCCACACAGTTGGAAACCAAAGCTCCCATTTCTGTGCCCTGCTTTACTGATGGACTTCACCTGCTTCCAGCTACAGCTAGACTTGGCGTGGCAAATTTAACTTAAGATAAAGCCTTGATATGGACTTAGATAACCATTAAATGTCTTGCTCAGATGTAGTTTCAAGACCTCTGCTTCTCTGAGTGCAGGTGGTACAACACCTGAAGGCCTTTGTGGTATTTATTTATCACGATGCTGCCTCTGAACCTCACTAGGACACATCCCCAGGATCCACGTTTACCAGCAGGCACCCACCCCTTTGATCCCACATCCTTCCACTTTCTTCTCCTCTAAACCTCCCCACAGAGTTACTTGAGCTCCAGAGCATCGAGAAAAAGCAGTGTTTGGAGAACTCCTGGGAACAGCTGGAGAAAAACACCAGCCTGTACGGGATGAGAGGCTTCGCTCCCCGTTCACATCACTTGTTGGAGGATGCTGAGCTCCCCTCTGTCCTACGTTTCCTCTGATTCTCTTGTCGCAGCCAACTGCTTTGATATTATCAAGAACTGACCATGGCTGTTTGCTGTTCAACTGTTCCCAACTGGCTCCGGGGAAGCAATTCCTAGAAAGCCTTTTTTTTGTTGTTGTTGTTATTATAAGATATAACAAACTGTGGCTCTTCAAAAGTATTACGCGACCAATAACCCTTAATGCAGCATTCAGCTTTTTTGGGTCTGGCTGCAAATCAAGATTTATAGCGGTGAAAAGCTGACATTTAAGAGAGGAACAACTAGCCCTTCTGAATACTTAATAGCTGTACACGGCAACGTATGCATGAATGACAGATTGATGATATTTGTACAACTACAATTAAAAAAATACCCTTCCCTAAGATACTCCAAAAGGTCAACGCTGCTTCAGAAAGTGCTGATTTTTTTTTGATAAAATGACAGATCGTGGTGATAAGCTCTTTAACTGCTCTCCCTTCTCGTCTTTTAAAGTGTTAAAAGCCCATTCTGATTTTGAAAAGGTGCAAATTAGATGTTTCACTCAAAAGACCTTGCTTTCTTAACCAAAATACAACCAAGTATCGGTCTAAAAGGGTACATTTACATGGTTATTTCTAGTAAGGAAAAGAAACAGCAGTTTAATACATATTAGTGCATGTACTCTAAAATTATTAATGACTGCAATGACGATTAAAAAGGTCTGATTCTCAGGGAACAGGTGCTCAGTAATTACTGGAAAAAAATCAGGCCAACTCATAGGCTGTTAATTTGGCATTCAGAATCTCTCCCCACCCTTCCCAACCCACAAGTTTACCCCAAATCATTAACTGGTTTAAAAAATTCTTGGCTTGGTGAGGTATAAATAAATACCAGAATTGTCTCTTGGGCTCTAGTCAATCCTGAAGTGTTTTGTTTTAAGTAACACTGGCCATCTAACACTGCTTCTAGTCCACCATCCAGCACGGAATTTCTGCAGAAATCCCATTTTTCTGACGTTAAACCCTCACTTACCCAAATATATTTTTGGTTACTGTTCATAAATATACTTTTCGTGCAAGGAGTTTTATTTTCGAGTCACTTAATTCACTGCTATGTGCTTGTGACTCTCAAATGCACTCAGCTGACAACGTGCTGTGGTCTAATTCCCAACTACAACATAAAAGAAGGGGTCTGGAAAGCTGCAGGCTTGGCTAAGAGGCAACAGACTTCACAGAGACTTCACGTGATGCTATGATCAAACTACAGATGGAATATCAACGAGAATTAGATGTTAAGGAAAAAAATAATTAAGAATAAAGTTTAACCTTCAACCACTTGTGATGTGTCTGTGATCACAAGTAAACCTGCTGTAACCAAAAACCTAACACCACGTTCCTTTGCTTTTTCAGTTAGTTCATGTTTCAGATCAAGCACATCCTACAAAGAGGAATTCCACACAGAACAGGCTCTGAACATCAGTTACAAAAGAAATTCCTTAAAGAGACATTTAGAGGCATAATATCACATTAGATTACTTTAAAGCAGATTCTAGCAGAAGCTCCAACTTATTTCCCCTTCTCTGCTGGACTGCACACTTTTTTTTTTTTTTTTTTTTTTTTTAACTACAGGTTCTCTCCAGGCATTTATAAAACACTGCTCAGGCTTGTGGGTGAAATAGAAACAGAACCACTGCTTCTTACTAAAAGGAGGATAATAGAATAGGGGAAACACAGAAAAATACATTTAAAAAAAATGATCTAATTATTAAGCTTCTTACTCTCCAGGTAAAGCAGGTGAAATGTTAGGATATCCCCGGATTATAGCCCTATTATTTAATATATGGTGCTAATAATCCCCAATTTGTCCAAAATAGTTAAAAACAAATGGAAAGTTATCAGTGTATTTTAAGCAAAGGCTTGACGGGCTTTTTTCTTTTAAGTTTAGCCAGAGGTGTTTGGTTTTGTTTGTGTGTTTTTAAGGACAGTGACTACATTTCTGATGAAGTAAGAACACGCATGTCAGCGAGGACAAGGAGGGAGAGAAACAACTCTTGTGGAAATTCTCAGCTTATACCTGTTTAAGCTCTTTCGCCTCTTCCTGGGAAACCTTCTCGTGTTTCTGCAGCTGAACCTGGTCGTTGTCCGTCCCTTCTCTGCCTCCCGCCGGCGAGCTGGGCTGCACCACTCCTCCCAGGAGTCCCGTGGCTGCAAGAGAAATTCCCATGGTCAAAGACTGCCATCTCCTGTAGCAGCAAGGAGGAGCGCTGGGATCGAAGAGGTTGACCTGCACTTTGCTATACAGCAGTTTGTAAGAGAAAAAGAGCGCTCGGAAAAGCCAGGTTGAGCCTTGAAATTCTGCTAGAAAGGGTTTGAGCCGTTTTGTGCAGTGCCAAACTGGAGGTGACCACACTGCTGAGAAAATTTTAAAGGCAGCACCTGGGGAATGGGCTCACGTGGGGTGTGAAAGCACATCAGAGGCCAGAATTCATTGCCACATTGAAGGGCTGGTGCCCAGCTGGCTGGCAGCAAACTCCCATCTGCTTGGGGCAGCGTTGCCTCTCCGTAAAAACGGAGACAAAGCTGAACCCAGAGCAGCAAACCTGAAATCCCTCTTAAGTAGTTACTGCAAACTGGTAATCCCTGGAATTATTCGGTTATCAGGCTGAGAGTCGCTGGATTCAGACACCATTGGGGTTTAAGACAAGCAAGGCATTCACTGCACTAGTGGTACAGCGAAGGGCTGAGATCCAGGCACTGCAAAACACCGCTTATGGTGAATTCCTGCTGTGGTACCCCTCAAATGGGAAAATGGGGAGTGGGAGCCATGAAGGCAAACAGCCAGACAAGATTCTTCATGTTTCTTATCAGCCAAGTGTCACTGTACACTAATTATTTAATTAAAGCCACAGAATCTGTCCGTTTCATCCCCATTCATGTCCCTGAGGATGAGAACAGGAGGGGGACACAACAAAAGTACACGGAAAGAACTGGACAGGGGCAGGGGATCTGGCATTTCTCAGCAATTTTCTAGGAAAAAAGAATTAAATGAGAGGCAGAAACATTTAAAGTGCAATTCTGTTTAGCTTTGTTATGCCCAGTTGGACTGCAGGACCTCCACGGGAGGATGAGAAGCTACAAAACCTCTGAACAAAGTGCAGGGCAAAACCTGCAGCCTTGGAAGGGATAAAAAGCTGCAAATACCAATCTCCAGCTATAGGATTAAGACAGCACTGCTCGAGGTTGTTATGCTGCTAACACACTGTAGGATTTCTTGCACCTTTTAATCTCGGGGAGCTGTTATCAGCCGTTATTGGCTAGGAAAGCGCTGGACTTAATCCAGCACAGAAGAGCCTCTGTTAAAAAACAAACCTTGCTGCCCTGTCTTCGGCATTTAAACACTCCACGCAGCTTGGTCCAAAAATAAAGAAAGTCAGAAAACACATGCAAAGCAGCTAAAAATAGTTTGAGATAATCTCGTGTGTATAAAACGCCTTGCAAATTCCCCTTCTATGTGAAATCAAGCCTGAACTCTTGGGAACAAGAATTTTGTTGCACTTTTTATATAAATGTGCAATACACACAACTTGAAGGCAGGACTCGTATAAACAGCCAGGATTCAGATGAGACTGTGACAGTCGTGGAAATGTCCACGTCTCTGTGCTGCCCAGAGCAGAGAAGGCTTTGAGCCAGTTTGGTGAGCCAGAGGTAGCTCTGCTGTGAGGACACATCTCCTGCAAGGCTCTGAATCAACAGGAGCTATCTGAAAACACGTATTTTATGTGTGCACAGAGGCAGGCATGCATAAGACAGAGCCTTTTCTCCCCCTAAGCTTCTAGCAAAAAGAAAAGTTAAAAAAAAAAAAAAACAACAGTATTTTCACCCTGTAAGCAGCCACAGAAAAAAAGAAAAAAAAAGCAGAGGGTAAAAGCCAGTCCTTGACTGCCATCTTGCGACAGCACACAGGCAGCAGCAGTCTCCAGGGGAGGAACAAACAAGGGTTTTGGTGGAGCTGCAGAAGTCAGGATTTCCATAGCCTCCAGTTTTCTTTCCTGACGTTTCCAAATTAAACAGTCCACATGCAGGTGGGGGTAGGAGAGCAATATCCTTGAGTCACTGACTCAGATGCAAACAGAGCAGAGCAGCGGGGAAATTAAGCACAGTAAGGGCTGTATAACCAATTATTTTATGTAACCAGCCTTAAAGACCATCAGGAACTGAACACCAATTTGCTGGAATAACTCCGTGCTGAAGAAACCAGCAGGTTGTTTTTCCTCTAAAGTTGTTGTGCTGACATTTTAGTGCCAGATGCCCAGAGACTGACTTCCTTCAAAATTAACAAGCTTTTCCAAGCTATGGCCCTTGAAACTTGACGAGAAGAAAACATTATCCTCCCTCCTGAAATCCAGTTTCAGCTTTGTGCATAGAATGAGCTTCATCTATTGTTTTACTGTATCATTTTTCTACTCTTTAACATACTGGGAATAAATCCATCCACTGATTTCCTCTTTGGTCACTGACAATTAGGGAAAAAAAAAAAAAAAGGATTCAGGCATGTTAATAGAAATAAATTCCTAATAGACAGCTCTCCAAGTGAATCCAGGTTTGGATTACAAAAATGAACAAAAACCACAGCCCTGCCCAGAATTTTAGGAGCATTAGTAGCTGTAAGGACTTTCATTCCTATTGTTGTGAAGGGCTTTCAGTCCCTGTGGTGTTTTTCAAAACCACTAAACTATGCGTTCGCCTCATCTGAAATCTAAAAATCTCCTAAATCCAAGCACCTGAAAGTCTCGAATAAAAACTCGATTTTTCATGAAGTGAAAATTAACCTGATGGTTACCTCAATGAGTTATTTAAAAGCTTGCTGAACTGCAGGTCTGTTTTAAGCTTTCTACGCTTAACTGAACACTGGGTTTTACATGAGATGCTTCCAGCTAAAAGCTGCCAAAGGAAAAAGAGCAGTGAGGGAGGACTGGGAAGCGTGCAGTCAGATGAGAGTGAATCCCTGATGGCCCTTCCCACAGAGTGGTACAGTTCTGTACTGGTGACCACTGGAAAAAAGGGCACAGGCTAAAACACAGGAGAAAACTCTCCTTACAAACACCGTATCCTATTGTGAAGTCAAAACCCACTTGGAAACTTTGGGGAAAGACATTCCTGCTTCTGGATAGCTCGTTTTCAGTGTCACATACCTGCTTGCCAAATGGAGGTGCCCAAATCTACCTGAGGAGACTTCCTGGCACCGACAAATCCTAGGGCATCCTCCAAAAACTGTATCTTCTTGCTGAACTGCATCTCCAAGACGGGGATCGCTTCTGGCATCTTGGCTGAGAGGAGCCTGTACGAGGTGTCAGGCTTCCCAATAAACCTCTGACGGACGCTGATTTCGTACGGCGTGTGAACTTTGATATCGTCCACGTCCTTTGACTCAAACCGGTGAATGACCTGAGCGTTGCAGTCACTGATTTCCAGGCCAGAAGTGAAGAGCGTGAGTTTTCCTGGCTTGACATTCGAGTCTGTTCTGTGGGTGATAATAACTGGAATTCTAATTATGATTCCTTCCTGGTTCTTCGAATCGGAAACTGTGGCAGTTTCCTTTGGCTTGGCTTCCAACGGTGCTTTCCAGAGCTTGCTGCTAAATGGCCACCAAGAAGGAGACTCGAGCTCCGTCAACAACCTAGTGGAGAGAAGAGAGAGTTAGAAGGCAGAGAACCCATCAGAAGGTCGTGCTGCCCCACCAGCTCAAAGCAAGTTACAGCAGATTAAAGATTGTTTGTGTACAGCTAGAAGCAAGAGTCAAGGAGATGTTGGATACGATCCTCCTGTTGGATTTTCAGAGCCTCTCGCCTTTTTTGGGGTCCTCTCCCCAGGACCAACATCACAGATCTCACCGGGTGTAAGCCTCACACGTAGTCTTTCCACTGAAAATGATTGGGAATGAGCGGAAAGGTGGTGAATTCGCTTTGATTTCCCACGTGCTGTGCTGCCTACTTGTCAGCATCCCTCTCCACATCTCAGCAAAGGTTAGAGCCAGCATCTACAACACTCAGCTCCTGCCCCTCACCTTCTAATGAGGCCAACTGTGTGTAATAAGGCACTGAATGAAACCCTCTCACCTTACTGATGTTAGAGAAGACTATTTACAAAGCCTAAAAAAAACAGCCTTATCAAACCTAAATACAAAGTATTTTTGCTTCCCTATTATTCTGGAGAGCCAGCTGTATTTAATTTGCTCCAAGTTCCCTCTAGAAAGGTACTGCCTGATAAAATATGCGTCGCAGCAGGGCTGCTCTCAAGATACTTTTTGTAATGATTTATTTTCCAGGAGAGACTCAGAGCCGTTCTGCAGAAGACCTTGCGATTTTAAAATCCTGTTTAATTTGGCTGTAAACACAGTCTAATCTGAAAAAGGAAGCTCTAACCGAACACTTTGTTTACGAGCCATCAAAGCCACGCACCGGCTTCAGAACAGACCTTCTTAAAGAAAGCCAGCTGCTGGGAAAAGCAGAAAAAAGTCACCCTGGGAGTAAACCACCGAATTCACAGACAACGGAGGCAGGATGAATTGTTCCAAGAGCACACTCCCCAGCTACAGCCGGACCTCAGATATTCAGGAGATAGCAAGCGAGATGAGTAATGAGTCTGGGAGCCTCTGCTGCCCTCTGACACCGCTGTGACACTCCTTTAAAAAAAGGAAAGAAGACAAACCAAACGAGACATAACCAAGCTCTACAATAACAGATTCTGAATGGACAACGGTATCACAGATTTAGGGCTGAATCCTGAAATTTTAAGGTTCAACTGAAGTTCACATAGAGACTAAGGGAAAAAAATGTAAGCTCTGCTAGCACATAGCATCTTCTAATTAAGAGCCATGCTTCAACTCACCTGCTGTACCAAAAGAGCAACAATTGACCTGGTATCACTCCCACAAAGTGGGTTTTCTGCCCTCTTGGAGTACAAAAGAGTTACAACAACGTACTTCAGGGCAACGACAGCTTATGCCTGTGTCTTAACGTGTGAAAAGTCATTAAATCCCTAACACAGTACGTGCTCACTTCATCATGAAAAGCACGTGCCTTCACTTACTGAAAAGCAGCTGCGATGTGACAAACCTAAAGCTCTGTTTACACTGTGGTAGCTTATTCCTGACAGGTTTCTAGCCCTAATTTTTAAACACTTTTCTCCCTTCACCCTCCCCTCTTTCCCAAGGGGCTGACATCCTGGCTGTGCAACGTCTGATTTACAGTCAAGATTTTTCGGTTGTGCAGCCCTAACAAAAGCTCCAGCCAAGTTCTCTGCCCTTCCACGGAGGAGTCACCCCTCTGGATCAACAAACTATACCATCAGTCCTCATACACAAATGCAAGTTTGCAACCAGAGCACCTTGTCCTCTGATAGCAATATATTTAAAAGGAGCCAGTAAATCTGATTTTTTGTTTATTTTGGGGTTTTGAACATCTGCTAGCATGTCAGACTCAGCCCTGCTTATCTGCACATGGTTCCACTGAAAGCAGCTGTATATACCCAGGCATATACAAGAACAGAATCCATAATCTAAAAAAGCCCACATGTACAGGCAAGATAAAGTTAATCAAAAACCTTTAAACACATGAAAATAGATAGAGGAGCCTGGTTCTTTTTAGAAGAGACACCACCACCACGCTGCTGTCGCTCGCAACCCTGAATTAACACACCAAAGTTTGGTCCCTCTGCTCACCAGTCTGCCTGTCCAAGATCTGCTGCACATGCCAAACGGTCCTGAATTACATTATCCATGTAATTATTTCTCAGCAAGTTTCTAAAGTAAGCAAGAATTGGAGACAAGAGACATCAGCCTATTTAACTATGTTAATAGGCTGGATTAACCAACATGCAACAATTAAATGGGCTTTGTCAGTGCTCCTCTCCATCTTCTACATCATTAGGAAAAAAAACTCTGTGCACAAACTGTGTTAGAAACAGGAGCTAGAATCCCCTGAAAAGCAGACAGCAAGCAAAACAGCTTGCCTAGCGGCTCCTGGGACGTGTTTCAGTCTGTGAGCAGACTGGCTAAGCTCTGCATACTACAAATAAAATAAAATCTCAGCTAACATTTGGTCAAAGTCTATATTTTTCATTTTAAAATCAAAGCATCTGGCTCTTCAGATCCACCAGGACAAATAATACCTCCCAGTGCATCCTAACCCCAAATAAAACCCTCTTCCAAGAACAATGAGCAGGTATTTATTTTCCTGCTCATTGTTTATTGCTGCAGAACTTTAAAAGCTACTGCTGAAGCTTTCTGTTATCTTGGCTTTTCATTAAAGGGCATGTAGAACATCACCACAATCACTGTGAAATCCACGCTCTTTTTTAGACATGATAGCCTTCTAAAAACAGATGCTTCTTCCAACAACAACTGGTTTGAGGTTTATTGTGTTTGTTTCTTTCTGCAGGTGTCAGGAGCTTCCACAAAGACACTTGTGGCTACCTATCTTCAAACGTAACACTGCTGCTCTTAACCTGGCTCTTTTGGACTGCTATTGACTCCAATTTGCAACATAAAAAATAAAAAAGGAGAGCAATTCACTGTGAATAGGAATCATTAAAGTCAAAATAACACCTTGATTGTGATGACAACCACTTACCATCCACAATGAGTTCTGAGACAGCTAAAGATACACATCTCAAATGCTTTCCAGATCAACTTCTGCTGCCTAAATGAATCATTTAAGCCAGTGCTCTCAAAAATCAGCCCCTATGTGTCTAATTGAGATGGCCACAAACAGCCTACTGTTGTCCTACCCATCCTGACTCTCCAGGTCTCTCACCAGCACACTCTGCAATTTATTCGGTGTTACAAAGCACAGTCCCTTTGGCCCCTCAAAAACCTATTTTTGACCACATAGACCTAAAGAAATAAAGTATTCTCTGCAATGTTAAAAGCAGTACACTTTTACAATGCACAGAAGAAGGCACTGCTTCTCCAGCTGTTTCCCTGGATATATCTGCAGCACAGACCCAATCCTCACTGCTGGGCAGCAAATTCTTGTGAAAGGGGCAAATAACAAAGCCCTGAACCACACACAGTTTTGCATGTTAAAAGCAGCCTCAGAAGCTGACTTGTATGAATAGAAGTAGTTGTAAAAAAGCTACCTAAAATAAAGAATATTTTGGGGTTGTCTCCTGATAACTCTAAGAAACTGTTTCTGAGTCAGCAGCTCACCTGCTGCATTCAGTATTTCCTTTGAAAAGAGACAGAAAAGCAGAGCTGTGGCTGTGTTTGCTGTGAAGCAGCGAAGCAGGCTGGCAAAATGAACCAAACTTTGAATATTTTTCATTTATGCACATTTTAGGGCATTAATAAAAATGTGAATTCCATAACACGTCTTTTAGCAGGGCATTCATTTGCACCCTTCCCCTAACTAGTTGTTTATTTTCTCAAAACTTCCAGGTTGTTCATCTTCTGGGCATCTCTACCATTTCTGCCAATTGTGGGTGAAATTCAGAAGGGCTTGAAAAGTTATCTAAGGACAGAGGACAGGTACATATACAAAAAAAAAAAATCCCCAGTGAGAAAAAAATGTTTCTGTATCCATCTCTCCTGTACAACAATAACTAGATTCATGGAGACCATCATGGCCTTGAACTTCCACTGCAATTTAACAGTAAAGTTTCCTGAAGACTTTTCTGTGGATCTCTCCTGAGTTCTAGGCACACAATCCCACAACTACTGCTTAGCTCAGATGTCACAGCACCGTACCTGTCTGCCACATCCATATCCCCTTCGATCTTGTTGAGCCCCCTCATGATGTTATCGAACTGCTCGCCCTGGTAATGCAGCACTTTGGCGGTGTCCTCCAGCCGTTTCTGCGACCCCGTCAATAACCCCGTCAGCTCCTTCCCCTTCGTTGTCTGCAAAGCTGCTGCTTCTGCCCCCGCAGCACCTTGGCTGGACAGCAACTGCTCCCTCCAGAAGTGCTCGAGGATGTTGAACACCACATTCCTGCTGGGCTGCAGGGAACTGAACCAGTGCTTGGTGTTCTTCTCCAGGATGGTCAGAGAGCTGAAGATTAAATTTGAAGACTCCTTCTTGATCTCGCTGATGCTGGAAAGGTGGAAGTTGACCAAGAGCTCCCCGGTCTTGTCAGCTGTAAATTTGATCGCGACAGGAGTCAGCGAGAGCCTGCCAGAGACCCATTGTTTGTTGGTGTCCAAGTAGTAGGAACAAGGCCAGCTGTGGATATTTATGTCTTCGTTCATCAGCTCGCCGTTCAGAGCCTCCTCCACGAGAGCAACGCTTTCAAAGCCAGGAGAAACTAGAGTGAGAGAGAAAAAAAGTAAATATAAGCAAGAATCCTTAACAACAGGCAGAATTTTCACTGTATCCTTCTAGATACGCACACAAGAAGGATTTGAAAAGACCTGCAGGTACTTTACAAGATTTGGTTACCATTTGAGTGTTTCCCTCAGAAAAACTCATCCTGCCTGAACGGGGCTGTCCCCTCCACCACAGTGCTGCCTCCAAACCATACACATCCATGAAACCACTGCTCCTTCCCCTTCAAGATAGCAACATCCAGGTATGTGAAAAAACACTAATGTCCATCCTGCAGATTCAACAGCACAAATGAAACCACAAATCACCACTGATCAGAAGTCACGATCATTAAGGAGCAGAAATACCCAGTGATGCTGCTGGGAAAGCCCTGACAGACCCACAGGGAAGCTGGGATGAAAAAGATGCCACACAGGTATTGGAATATAAGGTATACAAGCACACAGTTTGCTCACCAGCATCTGGGATTCCAGCAGAAACACACGGAGCCATCACATGCCCAAGGCCTGACTTGCTTATCCCAGAACAATCTCAAGTTTGGGAAGGCAAATCCAACAAGCAAGGCAAATCCAAAAGGTAAATCCCACTCCCAAAGCCATTTCTTACACCCAAAGGGCCAGCCTGTGTCCCACAGTACCTCCTCTGTAGTGTGAGCGTTCAGCAGGAGCATTACAGACCAATTCCCTTCCATAACTTAACTCCCTGTGAGCAGCCGCTACGTAATTAGTGATTTAATTACTCGTTTACTCATCATCTCCAAGACCTCTGATGTAATACAGCATAACTTACAGATGAGTGCCGGAGCATTATCAGGTGCTCAGCTACCTGTATGGCATAATGAATGAAATTTAGATCTCTACCACAAAAGCCCCAGCCAGATTGATGCTGAGACTCATTACACCTTCTGATTTTATTACGATCTATTCCCCTTAAAAAGGGGGAAGGAATCCTAATGCAACCAAAAACTAACAGACTTTTTTCCTCAGGTAGTACTGCTATGAGCTCCCACAGCACACACTTGAAATCTGCTCACATTTTCAGATTGTTGCCTCCTTAATAACCCTTAAATAGAGCTTCCTCACTCCAAGCCCAGTTCCAGTTTAAGATTTTGCTATTACTGAGGTAGGGTTTACTCACTGCACACCATAATCCACAAAATCTTTCCTTTTCAAACCTTATTTCCATTGCAATGAGTTTCACCAAGGCATATGGAAAGAAAAAAAAAAAACACAAAACTATGCAGAATTCAGACAAACTTAAAATGAAAAAGCTCAATCTGTTCAGGACGGCTTTATTAGCTACAATCCTAGCAAGTGACAAGACTTCTCGGTGTGATGTGAGCCAAACAGTGAGGTAAAGTCCACAGAAAATTGATTTAGAAAAGTAGCTACAGCCAGAAAGCAGTGACAAGTTTCAGGAAATTCAGTTTTATATCGATCATTTACTGAATAACGCTGTAATTTGGAGGAAAAACTAAAAGCTCTGCCCTTAAATCCTTCCATCTAGGAAAGGAAAGTAACTCCTCTAATGCAGCGAGGTTTGATCGAACAGATCTCGTGAAGAGCTTTTCTTTCCCTCCAAGACTGGGTTTTGTGAGCAGCCAACGATCATCATTTTTATTTAAAGATCATTCTTTCTGCAACATAGAACGACAACATTAAAGTCATTCACAAAGAAACAGAACAGAAAAATACCTGAATGATCAGCCAAACGTGACTACAAAGAACCACGCATCAGGAGCAGGGCTCCAGAACAGCCATAAACTGAACTGGAAAAAACTTAAGCTACGTTAGTATTGAAATCAGCACCAGGTAAAACTAAATCATGGAGTTAGAGCTTTGTTAATTAGGAACTACAAATCCAGAGATTTAGGAACTACAAACCTAGAGCGTTTAACTGCTTGAAGCTGCCTAGGTTTCGACACTGATGTTTTCCTTCTATAAAAACACTTTCAGAGGTATTATCATTTCCCTTCCTCACATTAAACACTCAAAGGTTTTAGATTGCCATCCATTTAGCATGTTTTAAGATGTGAATACAGAGTATTTGAGATGCATATACAGTCACACAGATTATCGGAGTGCTCTCTCTCAGAACTTCCAGGAACAGCGACACGATAGCAAACAAAAAATAAATCAAAACAAACATCTCGTATTACAGCTCCTCATACCCTACGCATACTGCGAAGGTACTGGAGGAGCTCCTATCAGACCCAGGGGAAAACAAACAAAAAATCAGCAGCAATCAAGAGTGCATCATGTTCAGGATCAACCCTGACACCACCCCTACCTACCCCAGCAGCATGCAACTGTTTGCTACTTACACCTTTTTTCAGGAAAATCTCCTAAATAGCAGCATGCTGCTCCCAAGCTGTTTCCCCAAAGTGATATTTTATAAATAATGCTGAAACGGTGACACTGAAAGATTACAAATCCTGCAGAGGATCACAAGGGAAACCTGGAAGCGAAGGCAGGTTGCTCAATGCTTACTGCTGGGACAAGCACGGAGGAACAAAATGTCATCTGAAAAACAACTCTCAGACCTTGCTACCAGTACCAGCCACCTAAAATAAGGCACAAACATACTATAGAGGCAAGGAGAAGTGGTAAACAAGCAAGCAACCCTTAAACTTCTGTAAAATCTCAGCCTAGAGCCAATTTTCACAGGCTAAGGGTTCACAAACCGCCCTGTACATGCAGCATTTTCTCTCGAGCCTGGTCATTACCAGAAATAGACGTAGAAATATCAAGTCCCACAACTGTGCCATAC
Source organism: Anas platyrhynchos (assembly GCF_047663525.1). Taxonomy (NCBI): domain Eukaryota; kingdom Metazoa; phylum Chordata; class Aves; order Anseriformes; family Anatidae; genus Anas; species Anas platyrhynchos. The sequence goes on from NC_092588.1 coordinate 157,780,939, forward strand.
TAACAGGCTCCTTACCTCTATCTGTAGACACAGAACTCTCGGGCAGCGTCACGGGAGCTGCTATCTGTACAGAACCGTCCATCTCTACATAGATTTTTTTTCCCCTGTGTATTTCTCTTCAACGTCCAGGAGAGCAGGTGAAAATAAAAACGGAGCTGAAGCAAAAATCCCGCTATGCCCGTTACCAGATAACACCAAAAACCAGCAACCTATAATCAACAGAGGAGGTATGATTATTCCTGGATCTGAGAGTAAAAAAGCTGTCTCAGCCCAGGGGAAGAAACGAAGCAGTCACTTGACCCGTGGAGTTATACGTGTGCATGCCCTGGGTCATATGGCTTTCGACTCACCTGAGAGCTCACAGGCTTGGCCTGACAGTCAGCTTCTTTCTGTGCCTGAGGGCAAAATGCCCAAGCAAGAACCCATTTGGTAATCAAGCCCCTTCACTGTTCCAGCATGTTTTTCCTCGTTATAATGGTTTAACTAGCACTGGATCTGCACAACCTCCCCCCGAGACAAAAACATTTAAACATGCACTTCACTTACGCACTGTAAGAATGATTTTATTCAGTAACAAGAACACAGACATCAATGGTACAGAACGCAGCTACTGTTTAAGAGCTTTCAACAGCGCACTATAATTTAACACAAAGCTTCAAGGAGCCTGCTCTTAACACCAGTAAAATTCCTCAAGTGTTGAACACAAGGAAATGGTCACGGGCACCTGAATTTAGCTGGAAAAAGGCATCAAATCTGTGCTTTACCTGTGACATCCACACTGTGTCTTCTGTCTGTCTGATGGGTAGTAGCCTGTGATCATGTTTTCTGAATGACTAAAAGAAAATATATTGTTATCCTATTGTTTTTGTAACTCCACTCTCTTGAACCTCTATTAGGGAAATTTGTCTTTAGCCTCTACTAGCAACATCCTCCCTTTTATGAAGAACACTTGGCCTCTGCTTCCCTCTGATTAGCTTGTACAGCACCTACACGGAGGACACCTCATTATACTTGAGCTGTGCACTGAAAAGCACTGTTAAATACACCAGCTTCATCTCCAATGTGAACTGTGAATTCACTGCTGAATGCTAAATAGCTGTCCTTCAAAATCAAGATTTTTTTTTCCCCCCGTTTTCTAAATGTGAAATTCAGCATTACGCTGCTCCCCATTTCTATTCCTTCTAAAATAGGTCTAGAAACTCCTTAGCGACAAGACGTGGCATTCATGGTTCTGGAAACACACTGAAAAAAAGCCTCAGGTGGAATAAAATACACGTTCCAGTGTTCCCACCCAGAAAAGTAACAATGAACAGAGGTAAGCAAGTCACTTATATTACCATGAAAATGACTCAGATGGCAGAAAACAAACAAATGGCTTTAAATTACTCATAAATACATTCAGGAACAGGTTCATGAGGGTTACGGTGCTTGAACTGCTTGCTGTGCGTGCAGTGGAATAGGAGGAGCCACCTAAAGTGATTTCTCAATGAATTCCTTCATTTTGCCCACATTTTTGTCCACACCACAGGTAACACAGGCAGTCTCGCCCAGCCTGGGCTCCTCAACATCACACGATTCACCTTCTGCTCTACTCTGCCAACCAGCTTTTTTGGGAGGAGAAGAGACAACACAACATTTGTCTCCCTCACACAGCAGCACAACAGCCAGCGAGAACCAGGCTTAGCAGCAAAGAAACGTGGATTATATTTCTGACAGTGTCACCACAACATCATGCACATTCTTTAGCCAACACGTCTCAGTGGCTGGTTCCATAAAAAGAAGGTGACTCACCCTCTCTTGTGAGGTACTTTGAGAACACCTAACGAAACGTAAGCATTACTAATTACCCCAGCATTACTAATTGCCCAGCTGCGAGGGGATGCTATATATGTTGTGAGAAGGCACTGCCAGCTCACCCCTCCACAAGGTGCCTGCTTCAGAGCCTCCAAAACTCAAGGATTCCCCTCACCTGCACTTGCAGATTACCTGCAGGACATTACTGCACTTGTTTCTAACACACATCACTTCTTCTCTGTCTTCCTTCCTGGAGGAGGCTTCCATAGGGTCGGTATCTTTGATGGTTTATTCCCACACGGCACCATCCGGCAAACCATGAGTTCTAACAGCCCTGTGAGCCCAACAACCCTCATAAGAAAAACATTTATAAGATGCATCCAGCAGCAGCTCCTGACCCACCAGGCTCCTAACTGATTCTCCAAGTGATGCCACAAGACGCAGTACTTCCAAGTGACCCTCCGAGAAATGCGACAGGCAAAGATTGGTGGCAGCTCTGTGCTATCCGAGATTCACCTCCTCCTGCCTCAAGAGACCAACAGACCCCTACTGAGAAGGGGAATCCGCACCAAGGGGCTCCTCCACATCAATGCTTCCATCCAGAAAGACATTCTGATTGCACACCAAAGGGGATCTCTGAAGAAGCCTCAAACCCCCCCAAACCCTCCCACACCTATTTAACTCCAGGACGGCCTCAGTTCACTCCCTTTAACGCACACCAGCCCCTGCACCCCCCAGATTAACACCCACCAGCTTTCCCTTCAATCCCAACCCTGTCTTGCCCTCTCCAACCCAAAACACAACCGCACCTCCACTTCCCAAGCCTGGCACCCCCAGGGGTCCCTGCCCCACATGTGGCAAACCCTCCTCTGCCCCCCATCCCCCACCCCAAATTCATCCCTTCTCCTTCCCCATTGCCACCCCAAAGGCTCGCCCCATGCAGGCATCCCCCCCTTTCCAAATAACCCCCAGCATAAATCCCCCTTTCCCCCTCCTCACCCCAAACCCAATACCATGACCTCCTATCCCTATCCCCTCCCAAGCACCCCCTGCTGTCCCTAACCCCCCTGCAGCCCACCCCCGACCCCACAGCACCCCATCTCCTCCCAGGCCGTTACCTCAGCCATGCTCAGCCCCCCCCCCATAGCGCCAGGACCACCTCTGCCCCCCCCAAGCACCCCAAAACACCTCCCAAGAACAGCTCCCATCCCTCACCACCAACCCCCCGCAACCTTTACCCTCTCCCCAGCCTGCATCTCCCTTCCCAGCCGCCTCCTTCCCCAAATTTCCGCGAAATATCCCCAAATCTCCCCCAACCGCCCGGGAGACCCCCCGCAGTACCCCCTCCCCTCCCCGCACCCACCTCCCTCCCTCCCGGCCCCGCAGCGCCGCTCCGCGCCTGCGCCCTCCGCCCGCTCCCATTGGCTGAGCGCAGCGCCCCCTCCTCACGCTCCCCCCCCGGCCCCGCTGCCCGAACGCGGGCGTTCCGGGAGGCGGCGCGGGGAGGTTCCGCCTCCCGCCGCCGTGAAGCCCCTCCGTGAAGCCCCGAGGGAGGCGGCGGTGAGTAGCGGCGGCCTCCCGGTGTCCCGTCGGCTCCATCGGGACCCATCCGCCTCACGGACGGGCCGCGAACCTTACAGGGGGGCGATGTGTGCGTCGCCCTATGGCGTCCGGGTGCTCCCCGTGGAGTTGAGGGGGGGGGCGCAAAATGGCGGCCCCAAGATGGCGGCTGCGCCTCTCCCTCATCCCTCAGCTCTCCCCCGGCTCCCTGCTCCCCTTTAGCGCCCTGCTGTCCCTCAATCCCCTCGGTAACCTCTCTCCTGAAGCTTTTTTCCGTACCGTGCCGGTTCTCCCCGCCCTGAGCGCGGCCACCCCGCTTTTATTCCCCGCTCCCCGCCGTCTCTTCGCTTCCTTTCGCCTCTGGGAGCTCCCCGGCCCGCTGAGGAGGGGCTGAGGAGGGTGGGGAAGGGGTGTGGGGGGGGTTGCCGCATTTCGGATCCTCCCTTTTCACAAAGGAGCCCCCCCTCCAACAGTCTGCAGCTGTCTGCTGTGGTCCCGAGTGTTTGGGGGTGGTTTGCTGCCCCCCACGCAACAAATTGTGTACAAGGGACCCCCGCTGAAATTAATTCTGCTCTTTTAGGACGGAGCCAGCCCTCGCCGACTGCCCCCTGACAGCGGGGTTGCCCAGGCAAGAACGTGACAGGAAAACAGCATCTTTGCCACATAACATCAGGAACCCCTCACCGTTACACGTTACAAAGCATGGAAGATCCTAATTAGCCTGGTGTGCCCTTGCACAACACCCTGATTTACCTCTCAGCGTTCATATTTTCCTGTGAGTTTTCACAGACTTCGAGGATCAAGGCATGTAACGGGGGAGCATCTGGTCCGTGCTGCCTTGGCCAAGCCAGGAAGAGCCTCCAGCCTGCATGGACAGGGCGACATTTGCCTGCTCCACCGCCTTTTTCCGTGACTACAGCAGCTCGTCTCAGAGCTCATTCTGCCTCCCCGCGGGACACGTTGACTTTATTGATAAAGTAGAATCCTTCACGTACTCAGACTTCTTCCGCGATTACCTGATTCCCAACCATCCCTGTGTTTTCTCAGCAAAATTCACCGATGGCTGGGGCAGCAGGAGAAACTGGGTTACGTGGGATGGAAAGCCTGATTTTGATTACCTGCTGCAGAAGTTTGGTAAGTCATGGTGTTTTTAATACCTAATTGAAACTTCTGCTAAATGGCAACATACTTTATTTGTCTAGAAGTTGAACCACTAGCCAAACTGAAGCAATTCTCCAGACTTTTTACTAAGTTAATGCATCTGTTTTCTATACGTATTCATACTTTTTGTTGCAGTCAGATTTCCAATCTTGAATTTGTGTCCTTAATGAAGCAAAATAAAAAGTGATATATAATTTAACCGTACCATTTTATATACCTCCTTGACTATAACCACAAGAGCAGCCTGACACTTAATGAGTAGGGATAGGCAAGGAGAAAATATTTGCAGTGAAAAATCTCAGAGCTAAACTTTAGACTGTAAATTAATAGTGTATTTAATAAGTATCAATTCCCAATGTAGCTTGTTAAAAAGGAACTGCAGGCCATATTAAGTAAATAATTTCTGGTCTGAAGCATGTTTGCCTAGAACAGCGGTGTCGGGACTGAGAGCTGGGCAAGTGATTGTTGCTTTATGGATTGGATTTGATGGGTTTGGACTGTTCTTAGCATGGTAGTGCCCAGACATAAGAGGGGGCCGCAGTGGATAAGGTTAAAGGAGTTCAATTTCCGCACCAGTTACTCTGTTCCCACGTGAGCTCAAAGAGTTTATATTTCAGGAGACGCTATAGTACCTGTTGCCAACTGTGATGTCAAGGAGTACAATTCGAACCCAAAGGAGCAGCTTCCCTTCAAGGAGTACATAAATTACTGGAAAGAGTACATTAAAAATGACTACCGCTCATCCCGAGGGTGCCTTTACCTGAAGGACTGGCACCTGAGCAGGTAAGAGAGCACCGTACAACCCCATGCATGCCACGCGCAGCAGGGAGCTGCTGTGAAGCCTTAATGCTTGTCCTTTTCATGCTTGAGACTTTAAATGTTGCCAGTGCTGTTTGTTAGCACCTGCCCACTGAAATATCAGTCCTGTTCATGGTGTACAACATGCAGTGAGATTCTTAAACAGCTCACTGAAGAGGCTTCCAGTCTCGAGCACTTGCTTTTTCATCTGTGTTTTACATGACTATGGGAACCAGGTGACTGTAACGTTTGGCTTTCATTTGACTGTTATTTCTAAAAAGAAGGGAGACATTTCTAAGGGTGCTTAATTCAGTGAGCATTCTCTCATTCTCTTTTTCATATGAACTATGATACTTTAGTATCCATTTTCTTTACTAACTTTCCCAGTTATTAAAGTAGACTTCAACCTGTGCAGGGTTTCTTTCTTAAGCCTGCTACTTGGGAGGTGCTTGAATTCTCTATTCAACCACATCTGTCTGGGACTTTTATGTCTTTTCACCCAAAACTCTTCTTCCTTAAATGTATCCAGCTTCTAACCCAGCTTTCTTGTTTTCAGTTCTTGTTTTCACTTTTGAATGTGCCAGTGACTTATAACAGAGGAAATTAGTCAGTCTCTACCTCCGCCTTTGTTTGCTTTCACAGACAGCAGTCCTGTGATTTGCTGCAGAAAGTCTACACGTGTGGCCTCGATAGGAAAGGGGCAGTATATACTGTGGGAAGAGGCCACACATTTGTCAAATCCCACAGCCTGGCTTCCTTCCTAACCCTTACACCTCCAATCTGTCATTCAATTGGATAACTGGCTTTGATGGCATCTCAGCTAAAATGAAAGTGTTTATTAGGAACTGTCTTTGCCATGATGAGGAGGAGTCTCCAAAATAATAGTCAAGCTTCACAGCTTTCCTGTAAGACAGAAAAACACAGTTGCACGCATTTTGAATGCAACTTGGAGTTGTAAATGGTACAAAGGAGATGGAAGCAAGGTATTAATGGCCTGCTAGATTGGTCTTTGCTTCTAGGCTTGGGGAACTGAGGTAGAAGGAATAACACTGTATTTTTCTGAGACCCATGTCCCACGCTTTATCTTTTTAAGAGCTTTCCCAGAGCAAGATGTTTATACAACACCCGTGTATTTCTCATCCGACTGGCTGAATGAGTACTGGGATGCTATAGCTGTGGATGACTACCGGTTTGTCTACATGGGACCTAAAGGTTCATGGTAAGACAGCTTGGCTTCTGTCATTTTTACATATTTTTTTTAAGATTGATGGGGGATTTTTAAGACTTACAGGGTTTATCACATCGTATTTCAGGATATCGTGCACTTTCAGGCAGTGCAGCAGTGAATCCAGCAATCTTGTTTCTCAAGCAGCAGATTTTTTTCTGGATGTGAGGTGCCCTTATGCAGTCAGCTGAGGTCCTTTTGCCCTGTAAAAAGTCCTGAGTAGTTTACGCAGAATCGGTAAGGAGTGTCAGCAGGTTTATGAAAGGTTTTAGAGAAGAAAAGACATAGGGGACCATCAACCTCTTGTGATTTGCAGAGCCAACAGAAGCCTCAGAGGGGCGCTGATGGGTTGGTCAGATATTTTGCAGGTGGCAAATTAGGCTGAGCCTTGGTGATAAATTTGCATTTAGAGTATTCTCAGCAGTTCACGTCACACAATCTCCTGCTGTTGAAGAACTTATAGGACAGATTAACAATTAACTGATAAAGAAACACAGAGGATATAAAATGCTGCAATACTGTGCAGCTACAATGGTCTCTGAATACTAAAACAGAAGTAAATGAAGAGGCTGACAGGTTGGGATCAGGTTTGCACAGTAAAGGTTACCTTCTGTGTGCTTAATTTGTGCAGACATGAATTCATTGTACATATTTTAGGTACTGTCTTTACTCAAGGCTCTGATTTGCCCCACAGGACTCCGTTCCACGCTGATGTCTTCCGTTCCTATAGCTGGTCAGCCAATATATGCGGGAGGAAGAAATGGCTGCTCTACCCACCAGGTCAGGAGGACTACCTGAAAGATCGCCATGGCAACTTGCCCTTTGATGTCACTGCGCCTGGTCTTCAGGACAAGAGTGTTTACCCTCGCTACAACCAAAGCCAACCCCCTGTAGAAATCGTGCAGGAAGCAGGGGAGATAGTCTTCATCCCCAGTGGATGGCACCATCAAGTTTACAACCTGGTAAGATAACTGATGCCAACCTTTTAATGACACAGAGAGATAAACAGTAGGCTTGAATTGGATCAAACTTTTATTGCCACAGCATTTTGTGGATGCTAAAAGTCTAACTGGACTACAAAAAAGTTTAGAGAGTGAAACTTTTTTTAGAAAAAGTTTAGGTAGGGATTAATAGCTATTTAACTTCTTCCTTCAGGAGGATACCATCTCCATTAACCACAACTGGGTGAACGGCTGCAACGTAGCTATAATGTGGTGCTTCCTGCAGGATGAATTAGCAGCTGTCCAGCGGGAAATCAATGAGTGGAAGGACCCTATGGATGATTGGCACTTACAATGTCAGGTATAACAACACATTTCTGGCTGGCTGACTCAAGGGTCATGTATTTGGGGGTTTTATTGTGCTACCTTATTAGAGCTCTAAGACACACAGGTCCTTAAGCTCCTACCTGGAATTCCTGCATGATTCCTAAGGAAGTAGGAACTTGTGATGACTTCATTTTTCAGGAAGTTAAGTATTACTTTAGGAAGATAAGGAAAGGCTTGTGTCAGTGCATACTTGCTGTGTTAAGGAGGTTAGGATGTTGTCTGAAAAACTAATGCTTCAACTGTTCTTCAGCTACGGGGTTAGCATTGGGATCAATCCTTTATGTAGTATTTACTTTCTCTTTTGTAACATGTAAGTGCTTTTTCATTTAAACAGCAGAACTTAGAGAGTGTCACACAGGAAAACTGGTTTGAATATCATTCGTGATCGAACAGTGAATCCAAAACAAGTAAAATTAAGGTGAAGGTGGCAAGAGGCTTGTGTGTTTGCAAATATGATGCTTTCAGAAGGCAAAATTAATGAACAGTGTTGTTTCCTGTATGTTCCCAAAATCTTAAGTGTGAAGCAGGTGTAAAGTTTATTTCTGGAGGTTGATAATACTGCTCGATTGATACCCTCCAATAATAGTTTCAAAAATCACAGCCATTTAGTAGCTAGAACAAACTGTGTGTTGTTTTTTGGGGGGGGTAATGAAGTTTCAAATCAGTTAAGAAATTTTAGTGCCATCAGGAAACCACAAAAAAAAAGTTACTCATGATTCTGGGTAGATAAGCCTTTAATTCTTACTGTAAACGAAAGAGTTCCTTCCATTTAAGTGCTGGTTTTTGTTTTGTTTTTCCCCGTAGCTGATCATGAAATCTTGTACGGGTATAGACTACAAGGAGTTCTACAACTTCCTCAAAGTTATTGCAGAGAACAGGATTTCTATCTTGGAAAATGGCCTGGATGATGAAGCTTCAGCAAAAAACACTCCAAAAGCTGCCATTTCCACCTTGGGCATGCTCCATGCAGTGTTTGATTTAAAGAGGACTGTGAAGGTGTTAACATCATTGAGTGCTAATGAAGATTTCAAGAAACTAGACCTGACATCACTTTCTCCACCTCCGGAGGCACTGCTCCACCACTTGAAAGCAGCAATAGATACAGCGCTACTCTAACTTCCTATTTATTCAGTTCTTTGTAAAATGAACCTTTTGCGAAATGGGTGTTTGTAGAAGAATGACTCCTCCCTGTGTAACAGCTGTTGCAGTTTTAGTACAAAGAGCCTTAATATAGAGTGGGGAGAGAGTACATTCATGAGCTGACTGAGTACTTTTTAAGCTGACAGCAGTTAAGTATCTAGAATAACTAGGAAAAAAAAAAGATAATGGGAAAAAAATGATGTTATTAGTGTAGAGTCTGATAAATTGAGCCCTGCTGGTAGAGGAACGGAAATTGTGGAGCAAGCTTCAGTCTGGCAGGGCTAAACACTGGAGCTGCAGCGGTCTGCACCATATTCCCTCTGCTTCTGAAAGCACAGCATACTGAGAACTAACCTGTGCTGCAGACTCCAGCAGTTAAGCTCTGCTTTGAATGGTCACAGTGAAATTGTTTTAAGACCTGTCCTGCCTCCAGGTGTGACTTGGGCTTTTTAATGTTAGAGGATCCTAGTTAGCTCCCCTTGAAGCCAGAGCTGGCTTCCCTGCTGCAGCCTGGCTGTGGAAGAGTTGACTGTACTAGTTTCTTATACAGAGGTGTCTCTCTGAAGCTGAAAGCCTCAGGTAGAACAAGCCTTCGTTCTGCTGCAGGGCCTGCAGGACTGATTTTAACATACCGGGAAGATGTCCTGCTAGCAAATCTACCACTAATAATTTAACCATGTGATCTACCCAAGCTCAAAAGAAGCTTGAATGTACTCTCTCATTTCTACACACTATTTCAAGGCACAGTATTTCATCAAGTAGAGACTTGATTAATCAGGGAAGCTAGCAAGTAGCCTCGTATTATCTCCTTTAAAAAAAAAAAAAAAAAAGCCATGCTTTTAACACTCAGATAGCACTACTGCATGGTTACAGAGCACAATTTGCAACCTGAATGCTACCCTCAGGCTAAAGTACATTTCCAGTGAAGCATCCCTCTTGCTTTTACTGGTTGGCAAGAAAGCCTAGAAGCACAAATGGCTGCACACTGTTACCTTAGCTGCCTCTTTAGGGCTCACTTGAATTCCTGGTCAAGAACTTCCTGAATTTTTAAACAGAGTTGACCAGTAAGAGCAACTAATACGCTTATGTTTAGACAGTGCAATAGTAGGAGTCATCAATAGGCTGAAAAATCTCAACGTTTTCTAGATAATCCTGTGAAGTTTGTACATGCATGCATTCTGCATGTGCTATTTTGTAGTAGAAGTCAAGCATTTGGAGTAGGAAATGGTACCTGAGAAGAAAATCAATACCTAGAGCATGGAAGAACACAGTATGGAGAAAATACTTTTTTGTTGTTTTTAAACAGCTGTGACTACATCTCTGTGATTCATCCTTCTGGCAGGGTATTTCTTTGGACTGAAAAAGTGCCAGTTCTAAGCAAGTCTGAAATTAAAAGTTCACAGCTGCCACTTATGCTTGTTTACATTCTCAAATGTAGGCAGCTGGAGGTTTTCTTTCTTACAAGAATAAGGTGAGGTTTCAGAGAGACAAGAAACAATGCTTTCAAGGTGATAATCAGGGTGCTGGTAGGAAAGCACGTTTGGTTTTGTATTCCCCAGTCTCACTGCATGCTGTGTAACTGGTATTGGCACCAATCACTTTATAAAATTGCAGTGAATTCCATGGGTGCTTAAAGGGCTTGCTTAGGTGAACAATACTCTTCATTTCATGTCAATGCAAGTCTAGCTTTTACACTGAGAACCCAATATATCAGCCTACCCAGGATCAGTTTGGGCACTGCTGTCCCGCAGACTTCATCCACATTTCTGCAGGGAAAAGTAGTACAAAAGTTGGCTTTATTGGTTCAGTCTCTTACAATTATATTAGAAATTTTGTATTTCAAATTATTCCATTCCCATAGAAGTCAGCAAGCAAGCCACGTCTTTTCTAAAGTTAAAGGAAAGGAAATTCTCACAAGAGTCTGAAAACAGCAACAGGGTTGAAATAAGTATACAAACCTAGAATCTCTCTTAAAAATTAAACAGCTTTATTTATTTAAATACAGTTACTGTAAAACATACATTAGGATACTCTCATACCAATATATTAACTATTGTAACCAGTGTACTATTTATTAAAGCATAATACTTATGACAAACAGGAAGAAACAGTCTGCTGAGTTTTGTTTTCCTGAAGTCACAGACTTGAACAATTTAAAAGTCAAACTATAAAAAAACAAAACAGCAGGTTAAAATCTAGTTCAAAAGAGCTTTTGCTCTAATATACACACATTAGTATTTTCATCTGATAGCAACAGCATACCAAATATCCATTTGCCTTTTTTAAAGGCAGAATAAAAACCAGCCCCATTTTAATCTGATTTGTACCCCTCACTGGTGTCAGTGGGTGGTCCGTCAGCACAAGGCTGTGCACCTCGGAAAAAAATCAGTGTTTTTGCAGCTCTGTCAGCGCAGAAGGCCGTGTGTTTTTGTGTATTTTCGCCCCAGAATTTGAGACCTGTCACCTTTTTATTGGGCACACACAAACCCCTGCAGAATTACAAAGCGGCACCAGCATGTTCAAGGTGCAAGTGTCACATCCCTGAGATTTGATAGGAGTCTGCAGAGTATAAATACAAATTATACAAGTATCTTAAGGAAGTTAGTCAATAGCAGCTTTACAGTGCAACGAAGAGGTACTCAGTTTGGCATAGGGAGGAAGAGGAACAGAAATATCTTAGGGATACAGGGAAAGCCACCTCACTCCAGGTACAAGTTGTTTAGGAGTGCAGAGACGTCTCTCTTGCCTGTGCCACATTTCTACCCCCCAGAAATAGTCCCACCAAAATGTCTCTCCAGGCTTCATTTGACCACTTTCTACAAAACGACCTCTTCTCCCTTATGGCAGTTCACCAGTGCAAAACAAACACAGCAACTGAGAGAACAGTTAAAAAAAAAAAAGGGTTTTGAGGGAAAGAGGCAGATTGCCATTTTTAGGAAAGCGAAATAAATCTATAGGGCAAAAAGAAACCTTGACCGCTTTCCACAGAGATTCCCCAACGCAAAGCTGAGGTTGTGTATCGAAGGCTTCCAGCCCACAGCCATCTGCGTGTCTGTGCTTTGCTGTCATAGCTACTCTAAGAGAAAAGCCAACAAGAAAGCCTCTGAAAAATAACCATCCTTCCCTTCCTGCAGGCAGCTGGAGCAGCAGTGACTCGATGGCTTCTTTGTCCAACAGTGCTTGGTCAACAAAACGTGGCAGGGAGGAGGCTCCCTTCTGGTCCTGGGGCTCAGGAGCTGTGGCTCAGGTGGCAGTTCTCTCTCTGGTGGAGTCTCATCCTCTGTATGTGCTCGTAGCAAGACTGGGCAAAGAACAAAGCAACCCATTAGGGAAAAGTTTAGGAGCTTTGGAGCCACATTTTGGTCTCCAGCACACAGAGTGAGGCTGGATTACCACCCTAAACTAGATAAAAGATTAAATCTGCATGTTGTAAGTTAATGATAAAAGTATTTTGACTAGAAGGAAGAGAACCTGTGCTAGGCATATGAGCAGCCCTCTAAAATTGTACAAAGGTTGCAAGCATCAGTGTCTCCACAGAAGAAAAAGGATTTCCTATAGCTTCTTGAAACAGTCACTGGTAATAAAATTTCCTCACCTCCAGTGCTGTTAGCAGGAAGTCATACAGTCCTCCTTGATTAGTGGGGTCCATCAAGTCTCTGATGAGATGGATCTCAGCTCCCAGGTGCTGGATTCTAGGAAAAAAGGAAAGCTACAATTGGAACAAATCCCTGGGTACCAGCATTTCTGGGCACATGTTTGAAATCAGATTATGTAGAGAGGGAGGCACAGGTCTGGAAATCCATTGGTGATTCCCTGTGCATCACCCTAATCTTCAGGAGGCTGAGTCCTTGAAGCATCCTGCGTGACAGGATGTCAGTGAGGATGCCCAGCCTCTCTGATTACACTCCTCTATCACCTACAGACAAGAAAGATGCCTGGCAATACAAATCTGTATCACACAACGGTAGCAAATAAATAACAGTAACAGTAAAAAAAAAAATAAAAAAAATCTTCTGGATTTCAAGACTCAGCCCCAAGTTTAAACATTTCACTTTTTTTTTTTTTTTTTTTTTTTTTTTTTACATTTATAATCATTCCTTTACAGGAGAAGTCCAATTACCAGGTGGTCAGTATTCAAGACCTTCCTAGTCTCCAAACTGAACCACAGTGCCTCATCAAGAATTGAAGAGATTTCTCAACAGGTTATGAGGGCAGAGTAAGCGAGACACCAACTAGAAGTCAACCCTAAGCTTTTCACCCTCAAAACAGAGCACAAAGCAGCTCTTGCAAACCTCTTGAAAAAGATCCAGATAGGACTAGTGTCTGCTGGAAGGGCAGCAAGGTGAACACAACACCTTTCTTGCACATCTGCACTGCACTGGAGTTGATTTAAAGCCTGTTGTCTTCTGATTTTTCTTTCCCATCGCTCTCAATCCATGAACGCATCAACAATTGGCCTTCAAAGACCACATATTCCTGTTTTCTATGATAATCTGGGATGCCAGTCAGACTGCATTTCTCATGACAACCCTGAACCACCCTCTTGGATAAGAGACAGCCAGTCCCCAACCACGTTAGGTCATGGCCAACACCATCAGGCCACAGCTGGCAGACCATAGCGTGCAAGAACCCAAATACAGCTTAGGAAAAACACACATTAATACACAACTCGTTTTTCTAATTAAAACTATTGGACCTGGAAACATGCCTGACTGAGGTAGCACAAGACCATGGGACTGGGAAGTGAAAAGGTGCCACTTACTTAGCTCGCGACACAACGTACATCAGCAGGGGCAAGAGGTCGTCCATGGGGAGCTTGTAGTCTGTCTCCACCACCCGGGACACGGTGCTCTCGATCTCCTCGTACGTCTTCTGGAGGATCAGAAGCTTTTCACGGGGATCCACTGTGGTGCTGTCAGTGTGAAAACAGCTGGGTCAAAGATGCTACCTCTACACGGGTCAAGGGATAAAGCAGTGGCACTTAAAAAAATAAAAGACTCAGAGCAGACCTTCACACTACAAAAAAAGTCTGTCAATTGTCTTAAATGGCAACACCAAAAGGGAGTCAACAAGGCAGTGCCAGGAGGTATCACCACAGTGTAATGAGCTTCAAGTGGACCTTGAGCCTCCCAAGGTCCTGAGCACCATAATGCCAACCTCTCATTTTAGGTAGGACTAACCTGAGTCACAGTCCCTCAAATAAAATTTAAGCACCATGGAACAAATCACTTTGGGCAGCTCTACCAAGGAAGTGTTCTCGTAGGGGAATAATACAGTTGTCACATCTATAAAGTTGGTTTTCCTGCCCATCGCATCCTACAAAGGCACTCACCTGCACTGCCTTCCCCAGACAGGGGTCACAGTGGCTTCCCAAGGGGTCTCTCACCAGGACTAGCACACACAAGTACCCAAGGACTCCGCCTGATACAGCTCTCAACACTTCTCTGCACTGTTTTATCTCCCTTCCCACATCCTCTAAGCCAAAAAAATCAAGCAGAGCTTCTAAAATTGAACTTTACTTTGCTAACATTAACATCTTGGGACACCACACTGCCTGGATATCCCTCATCTAGCTCCATCTGTGCTGCCAGAGCAATGGGTTATATCATGACCTGGCAGTCACAGACAGGCCCAATTTGTGAGGCATATTCACATGAGCAAACTCAATTTCAAAGCCAGATTTTATAGAGGATTTTTTTCTCAGCAAAATTATATGGAGATATTTTCCAGGTGAGGATTGCTTTTAAACACTTTAGATATTGTCTTGACACTTCTGGAGGGAAAGAAAATTTCTACAAAAGATACATTATAGATTCAGCTGAACAAATGCCAAATAGTTTTTCTTTAAACAACCTTGCAGGCTGAACCACATATGCTTTTGTAAGCAGGTGTGTTGTTATGGCACCTCCCAGAATAAGGAAAATCTCCATCAGCTCTGACTGTCAGTAGGTTAAGGCTGGTGACTTACATCAGCTTCTGCAAGCACTCCGTGGCAGACAGAAAACACTTGTCTTTGATGAGGGACCGCCTCTGAAAAGGAGACAAAGAGTTGTGCCTCTGGAAGAGCATCTCCCCAAGAGCCACCCCATGGCTCCTCAGTGCTGGGCACAAAACTAGTGTATTTGCTGCCCACTGAGGGCAAAATAAAGCTCTTGTAGACAGTGCTGCACTATTGAGATTGGAACTGTAGACATCCAAGTGCGTTCAAACGTAGATGTCTTTGAAAAAACTGAGCAGAGCAAATATTCCCACACAGAGATACTGATATGCAGTAGTTACAGGCCATAACTAATCATCACATGTCATTTAGGATTTCTGAGTGCAGTGCAGGGTCTCTGGGCTCACTCAGGTGAAGCTCAATCGTTGGCCAACACGTTGGAACCCCAATGATATGACAGAGGTGCTAACTCTTACCTGGTTGGTGGTCAAGGTGAGATCTTTCAGAGGCCAAAGGTGTCTGAAAGGAGATGACAGAAAAAAAGGTTTAGAAGGCAGATGTCCATGTCTTAACTCCACCCTAAGTCAGTCTTGACTGTTCATATCTCTTCGCTCAAGGTGATGCCGAAGTCACGGTGGTATGCGAGGCTGAGTTCTCTACCCTTATTACATGGCTACAGGAGAAAAAATAGGTCGGTCATTGACCTGAAATTAGGGTTTGTTTCACCAACAGATGCTCCTGTAATAATCCATGGAGAGCTTTGGCACTTTCAGGTGAAAATCTTCTCCCTGGGTCTAGACTGAATCACATTGGGACTCTGGGTGTCTTGCTATGCCACTTAAACCATTGAGCAGCAGATGACACAGTTTTAGAAAACCTCACATGTCTCTTGAGTCTGAGTCACTGAGTCATTAGTCTTCACATAACACTTCCAAAGATGGATTTCACTGAAGGAATGGGTGAAGATATGTCTGTCTCCAAAGCCTTTCCCCTGTCTCGAGACTGTGTGCCCATGCGGCAGGGACCATTTGGTGGTCTACACTCCTTTCTGAGACACATCTATAAATTATATACTATTGTTTCCAAGTTGGAGGAAACCATTTATTTGGTGAGTTAGAAATGAAGAGTTTTGCTAAAGTAAAATTAGCACAGCTAATAGCAGCTTTCCACTAGTCAACGTTGTCCTTCCAGACAGCAGTGCAGGCACTCCATGACGGGACTTCCTCCAGCAGCCTAGGGAAGACTTCAATTCCTTCCCCCCCAATGCCATCAAACCTTCCCTGGCTGCCAGCTTCCCAGCTGATATCAGAGTGTATCCTGAGATGAAAAAAAGCCACTTACTTCTGTACATCCAGAAACTCCAGCAGCTTGATGTCAGGAAACAGGCTTAGGTCCACAATCCCTTGACAGTAGAGGTCATCTTCTCTTTCATGGTAGAGCATGTAGAGCATGAAAAGCTCAGGGTAGAAGCAGGGCAAGATCAATGGAAGGACCACACTGCAAGCCTTCTGGTCACTACAGCAGAGACAAGCACAGCTGAGTCCTGTTGGGACTTAGGTCCCCCCAAAATATTCCTAACATCCTATTCTAGGAACATTATGTCTTCTGCCTTCTCTGCCATGTTTCCTGCAGCACACTCCCTGTTTCCAAGCCTGCCTTTTTCCCCAGTGATGGTATGGAAGGCTCCTGCAGCTAATGTGAAGCATGTGGTGGTGCTGGGACTGCTGTCCTGCACACAACCAGCCCAACAGCTGGTGTGGGTTATCTCACAGGGCTGCATCCCACCTGCCTCCAACTCCCCACACCTTTATTCTGCTACAGAACATGATTAGAAGCTGCTGCTGCTCTGCTACAAGCAAAAATACCGAAAACTCTGAACTCTTAAAAAAAAACGTGTGAGATGTAAACCTGTGTCAAATGGACAAATGCAATCACTTTAGCATTTAATGCATTTTAGAAAACACCTCTAGGCTTAAGCAGCCTGAAGTTAAACAGCCAGCAGTGACACCTACCTTGTCTCTCCATCCACACACTTAGCAGGCATTTGGCCTTTCTGTTCCAGTGCCAGATGGAGCAAACCCCTGGAAGAGAAGCAGAGCTAAGTTTTATTTCTCTGAAGGCATGTTTTGTAGTGTAGGCATCCTGGTTTGTTCTACATTGAAATCCCTGATTAATAGAGCTTCATAGAATGATCTCTGGCTCCAGGAGCTATTCTCTATCAACAAACCAAGCCTCACAGTTTGAGGGCATTCTCCATTACTAGCAGCAGATGCCAGAAATGAGCGAGTGCTTCACAATATCTGTATGCCTTCTGAAAATTAGGGCAATCAATCCAAAGATTCTAACTGTGGTCTTCATTGAGCTCCTTGTATTCTCAGTTAAGAAACATGAGGTTTCAGGATCTGTCACACCAGCCAATTCTTTAATCTATCTATGAACGTTCAAGGATGCTCTACTCTGAAAAAGTAGCTTGGGTTTGTCTTGATATTTCCAAACCAGACTGCTTAATACTGAAAAGGGCTAAGGAGAGGTTGCTTGTTTTTGGCATAGAAGCATCAGTCTAGGAGACATAGCCAGAGGGACCCTGGCTAAGCTCCCCACACTACACCAGAAAGGTCTTGAGATACAAAGCAAGCTTTCCAAGCACCAAGCTCAGAAGCTCATGTGAAGGTTCACATGAACCAATGCTTAGGTTGGCAGCCCTGTTGTGCTGCTCACAAACACAGCCCAAATCCCTCCACTTCGCCCTCTTTCACAACACAGACACACAGCAGATGAAGTGAATCAAGTCTGACTCATTCCCATCAGCTGTGCTGGTGTTTTCAGACTGCCCCAGGAGGGAGAACTCTTCGTGGCAGGGCTGGCAGCCTTCCTCAAGTGCACAAGGCTGATAACAACAAAGCTTTTATCCAGCCTCCTCATTTTAAGGCAATATCTTCCCCAAGTGCAGTTAGAGGCAGAGCTCCCCACCTTTGCCTACTGTGGCATTTCTTATATCTCCTGCTAAACAGATATTCAAGCAGCAACAGAACCTCAATCATGCCTTTGATCCCATCCTTATGTACCCATGGGCACAACCACCTGGCTGAACAACCTCAGTTTGGAGTTTTTACCCACTACAGCCCAGCCTCAGCAATGCACTCAGGCTGCACATTGCCTCCAGTTGAGTTGAGGCATGCTAAGCTTAAATTCTTTTTCATTCAGTTATCGATATTGATCACCATTGTTGCATGCTTTAATATACTTTCCTGAACAATGGATATGACATACTTCCTAGGTCCATAAGAGCTTAGTTACTACAAATACCTCTATCCAACACAGTTTTGAATCAAGTCTCCCCCCCCCAGAAAAAACAAACAAACAAACAAAAAAAACAGTGTGAAATAAAGCAACAATGACATGAAAGAGTTATCCCAACAGTCTTCTTAACATACCCATTGGAAAGGCCTCAGATTTCTTTACTTACTGGTAAAACTCCCATATTTTTTTCGCATAGTGCTTGACTTCCTCTTGTGCCATAGTCAGCAAGTGTCTGTTGGCCCCAATCCCAGAATATGTTGCCTGAAAAGCTATTGTCAAGGCCTTCAGCAGCTTTCCCAGTGGATGCAGAGAAGACTTCAACGCCTGCATGATAAAGGAAAATTAAGTTTTACAAGTCCGCCTTTGCCATGAGCAGAGGAGAACACTTAAAGGCAATCCAACCTTCTCTTGTCAGCAGAGGAGAACAAGCCTAGAGGTAATCACCTATAATTTTGGTCTATTTGAACTGCCAAGAGCCCATTCTCCTCCCATTGTCAGAAAGAAATGTGCTTAGTAGAACTTGCTGCTCTGATGATCTTTGCTGTGATAAGCAAGAGAGAGCAAAGGATGCTCCAGGGTAAGGCTGAGTGCAAAACAACTTTGAGTGCATGGAAGTTGATTAATCATTTCCAGCAGCTGGTTATTCCCTGACACAGCTTGAGAACCGAGAGTAAAGCATTATCAGCACTTTCCTGGCCTGTATAGCTGTACACAATATATCCAAAAGGCATGCAAGAAAGCCCTCCTCTTCACAAAGGTATTCACACATTTTAGACAAGACCCTGAAGTCATTGGCTGTATTGTACATGCTAACAGAAAGCAAGTTTCTCTGACCTTTGTTCACATCTGATGGACAGACATAGCTCACTGGGATTTTAAACCTTACCTTCTCTAAATAACGCTGTAGTGACTCCAGTTCCTTGAGGTGGACAAGCTCTTCAAGAATATCTTCTATTTTCCAGGAGACATCCTCAGTCCCCCTGGAAAATTAAGAGGTGAGAATGAAAAGCTGTGTAGGAAAGATTTAGGATAAATCCCAGCTGGTCTTGCAGGTGGATACCAAGGGGGCAGCAAGACTATTAGAACAAAAGAATTCTGCTCTACCCTTTTATATGGAAATGCACCACCTTATAGCAGCTGCAGTCACCTAAAACTCATCACCCTCAGGTCCCCTCACAGCCAGCCTGAGTTGCATCCTGCACACGCTCATCTGATCTTTTTGAGACATTTTCTTCAGGGAAAATGAGTTCAGCCTGAATCTGCTGACAATGTCAGGTAGGTCTGCTTTAACTAGCAGAGGAGCCAGCGATGACTGGCCCACATGCAGATATCTACATTTAATCACATGAATCCCACCCACATTTTCATACAGGGGAATCAGCCTCAAGAGCACAATAATATATACAGACTTAAAAGTCATCCTCCTCCAAGATATAGTGTCATGGACAGGAAAAATGGGATAATTCTTGGGTTTATAGCTTCAATGCAAGGCAGACTCAATGTAAGTTGAACGGTTTACTCAAACATAAACCACTCTCCTCTCTACACAGATGGGCTCCTCAGTTGCCACAAGGGCACATAATATTCCTACCTGTGGCAGAAGAGGTACTCCTGAGACTTCCTTAGTTCTTTGCTTGTTTGTATGTGGAACCCTGTAAAAGACTCTTCTGTTTCTTCTTTGCAGCCGGAATGGATGAACTCCAGGAACTGGTCGTAGATTCCCTTCCACCTCTTCTCTACTGGGAATTCCTTGAGGCCCAGCTGACTGCAGAACAAGAATGGCATTAGGCTTCTATACACCCCTCCGTATATATATTTCAGACTTCACTTTCAAACACGGAAGGTTCTCCATAATCAGATATCAACATAAGAACTATGGAAGCGGAGAAGTCAGTAGTGCCTAGCTGGTGAGTCAGAAAAAGCAACTCAAGTCTATTTGCATGGCAATGAGATACTTTGGGTCAAGAAAAGAGCATCCCTCTGTGGGGCTCAGACCCAAGTATAAGAGTCTGTACTGAAGGATGTGGCCCAACAGCTTCAACTCAATTGCTCCTGTCCTGCACTGGCACCACTGCCTGCATGCTCTGATCCTGGCTCCACACCTTCCTCCCCATAGAGCACAACCCAACCCGAGCCCTTCAGAGCTTCACGTGCACACACACATGAACAAATTACTCAAAACATTCAGCTTCCAAAACTCTCTCCAGCTTGAGGATGGGAGCACCTCTGGGTGGCCAGTGGCAGCACAGGAGAAGAACACCTGGTTTCTGCTTCCCTTTAATTAAGATTAAAGGACAAGCTGGGCTCTCCTTTCTTCCTTCTCCCCTTGTATAAACACTAGTTTTCAGACCAGCTTTTTTAGGCAAGGATTGCCTTCATCCCTGAAGGGACTGGTCCAGTACTCTTCCACGTATTGTCGAAACACAAATCACAACCCAAGAAGTAGGCTGGTTTTGCTCACGTTTTGGTTATCCTCTCATCCGGCTGTTCGTTCGATGTATTCAGGATGCCTTGTGTCTGCAGGCCTTGCCCTGATTTGTTTGTAAAGGTTCCCTCCAGGATGAAACCATTGGCAAATGACAGCTTTCCCTGCAACAGAGAAATACAGGGTTATTCTGCCAAGATCTCATTAGCGAGAGGAAACAAGCTGGACGGAGATCTCGAATTCTCTTTTCAGCAGAGCCAGCTCCTGAAATGGTGACTAAGAACAACTTTCAGCACTGAAGTGCACATTTGCAGCATCCAAAACAATAGCATCATTAAGGTAGTTATCATTGGAGACAATACATCTCTGCTGTCGAGTGACATGTAGAATTTTGGAGGGTGAAGACATCACTGAGTAAGACTCTTGCATTATATTTTACAACAAGTAGCCAATATCTTTTTTTACATTACAAAATTAAAACACATGAACCTGTAATTTCTCCTCTATTTTTCCTCTACTTGTTAAAACCACAAACAAGTTTGGCCTCATGGGTAGAGGGAAACATATGATATTCACCACAAAAGCTTTCAAAACGTTCTCTGCTACCAAGAAAAACCTTAAATTCTCTGGGGCAAATACGGGAGAAGACAGGCAGTAGCTTTATTCAAACTTAAAAGGTTTTAATTAAACCAAATCCAAAGTTAAACAATATCGTAATTAATCTGGCTTCCAATGCAAGACTGAAATCCTTACTGCTCATAGCAGGAAGCATTCTGTCTTGAGATAATGAGCACATTTTTCTAAACTAACCACCAAACTAAACATTAATTTTGGAGGGAGCTGCGTCTAAAAACTAGGAGCTGCTTCTGCAAATTCACCCCAACACCTCTGGCTGAAGAAGATTATGACACAAGCACTTCCTCCCATGACAAGTCAGTAAATGACGGGGCTAATTTGCAATTGCTACCCTCACCGAGTATCTATTTTGACATCAACTCAGTCTGATTTGACCACACACATCCCGTCAAACTTGCCACGTGTTTCTGTAACAAGCCAGAGGACTAGTTTTCCCTGCAACAGGGCACTTGATGAGCACTTTAACCAGATATTTCAGTTAAAGATTAACTGAAAAATGCCGAACATGTCAGTGCACCAGCCAGATTGTAAAATTAAGCTCCCAAGATCCTTCAGCTATGTTAACATGTGGGTTATGCTAGCAGAGCACTGGTACTGCAGCTCTGTTTTCTTCATGCATCATTTCCTGTGCTCCCAAGCCACTACAAAGGCAAAAACATTTGTTCTAAGAATACAGGAACATCCTAGCTGCAGCTGTGAAGTGCAGCCAAATATCTCCCACAAACAACAGCAACAACAACAAAAAAATAAAAATAAAAAAACACAACAAAGCCTTGCGCAAAAAGAAAAAACAAAACAACTAAAGCCTTCATCCTCCTGCCTCTTGAAATCTCTTAGCTGCAGCCTTCCTTCTGTGAATGAAAAAGATAACAAGAGGAGGCAGGGAATAACAGGAAAATGTTATTTTTTGGAGGGATGGGGTATGGGACTTTGAAAAATCTATTGGCCTTTTAGAAAGCAAGCAACCATATGGATAGGGAGAGATGAAGTACATGCTCACCTTTCCAACAAAGGTTAGGTCTTCTGTGAAGTTTCCTTCGTAGACCGAGTCATCTTCCAAGAGCAGAATCCCAGAACCCTTCATTTGAAAAGCACAAGCAATGAATTCATGACACTAACTCCCCTCCCTACTCCAGTTCATCTAGAAACAGCCACTGGCTCAGACTATTTATGGGCTGCAGGTTCTGAATACCTTTATGAAAGCCCAACGTATCATCTGAAATACTCAAGAGGAAAGCAAGGAGGTGTTTTAGAGACAGCCCATTAGGCATCCCAGCGTGGAAGAGATGTACACAGTAGTCAGGTGGTTTTAACCAATATTACATTTATTTCCTTAGAACAAGGCAGAAATAGCAGTTTCTTACTCTGAGTGGTCACCTAGAGCTGTGATATGGATCAAATTCATGACCCTCCTGATCCTATGACCTCCTGGTGACTGTAGACAATTGTGTCATTCTTTGTAAGAGAAAAGAGGAAGACAGCTGCCGTGGAGAATTAGATTTGTCCCTTGCTTTGCAGTCAACGGGGCTTTAATGAGCTGTTCCTAAGCACTTATGAAATGATTCTTTCCACTACTTCCCAACTCCCAAGGCTGCTTACAGTAGCACACATTTCAGAGGAAGAGCACCAAAATGCAGAACAGACACAGAATAATTTCTGCCAGTGGGGTAAGATTCTTCTCACTGGGGCTTGGCCCAAGGTTTGAGCCCAAAGGTTTATACATACCCACACCAGCCAGAAAATGTGGTCACTTTTAGAGTTGTAACACATTTTCCACTGGAACGGTTTTCTTGATGGAAAGTGCCCTTTTTTGGCAAAAATAAAAGGTTTCCACGGGAAGCTTCTTGGCCATACCAATTTTCCACTAGGAAAACTGAAGCGATTGCTCCCACCCGGAAGCCTTCTGAAGTTAAAGGAGCCTTTGGCAGCTGGCAGACCAAAAGACAGCTTTATTTTGGTTCCCTGCAGATGGAACTGTTATGGAAAGCCCTTCCAACAGAGTTTCCATGCTAAACATTTTGTCCTAATTCAGTGTGAGGGGAGGGGATTGTTTGTTTTTTTTTTTTAAGTGCGTATTTTTCATGAGAAGAAATGTTTTTATTTCCAAGCCAGCTCTCCTATGCCAGTCCCTTTTGCTTTCTACAGCAACATCTAAATTTTCAATGAACTGGAAAGACAGCTGAGCATAGGTAAGCTCACATTGGCAAGGTAAAGACTTGATGATATCCAAGACAGGCATAGCATTGCATATACTAGCACAGCACTTCACATGAGTTTTGTTCTATACTCATGACCTGATGGTCAATTGAACAGCAAAGCTTACAAAGTGTCTTAGCATTAGCAAGGAGAAAAGAGTCTCCCACATAGTTCCTACCTGTACCTTGTGAAGGTGGTAAGAAGTGGAAGATTTCATCTAGGCTTTGTTCTTCAAAAATGTTATTGTGGTAAAATATTAAGGCTTAAGTTTTCTTGCCTTCTATTTTCCCTCAGAGATTAATTATGAAGGGAAATCTTAATCTTGTCCTCAATGGGGGAATTCCATGTCCCACCAACACCTAGAGTCCACTGAAAACGGATACTTACCACCATTTTGTCAGCATGAAATGTCCTTTGATAGCAGACACCCGACTGGGTGACTACAATGCCTTGTCCGTGTTTGTGATCATCGAGCCATGTCCCTATGTATCTCTCCCCTCTAGAATGCAATAGAAAACATTTTTTTTCCTTCTATTTCATGTCATTTTAGTCAATCTGATATATCACCTACTGAGGCTACGTTTACCTGATATAATGCTCCACATAGCATAAAAGCCAGACTTACTGCACAACCCAACTCTGCAATTCTCCAGGAGTTCAGGCCTTATAGCAGAGGCTGAACATATTACTCCTTCCCAATTCCCCCTGTCAGAACATGAGGCTTTCCCCGTGCCAATAGAGGGGGAAAACTCCCAGGCACCTACAGGCATTGCTGATCTATACACCACCTTTACCTGTCTTTGTCTTCCCAGACTCCGTATCCATTCTTCTTGTCATTTTCCCACTGTCCCGTGTATTTAAATGGATGCTCAGCTGAGTGGTTCTCCAGTATCCCAAACCCTTGACGCACGTTGTCTTTGAAGTAGCCTTTGTAGACCATATCATTCCCATATCTGCAGGGAAAGATACAGAGAGAATCTGTAGATTCTGTGCCTATTTAATAGCTCCTATTGGAGCAGCAAGACAGAAAAGCGAGTATATTGGGCACTTCTGCCTGCTAAATATTGCACATGTTTGACAGATGACTCTGGAACCCCTAGTTGTTCACTATTAGGAACATGCATGATGCAAGCTAATCACTTAGCAGATAGCTTTCAACATAACCTGAGCATACAACACTTAGGGTTTGTAGTTGTCCTCTGAGAGGCTACTCAGCGCTTGACCTCTTGCCAACCAGATCCCAGTGACAACAGGTTAATCCAGGGTGGGAGTAGATCCGATCAAGCTGGAAGACAGATCTGCCTTCACCTTTCTTTGCCCACCCCTTCTGCTGCTGTTTGTGGCCTTCTAAATTGAAGGAGGATGGAAGGTAAGGCTGGGACACTGCCATATGCCCACAATAGGGTGCTTTTCAGGCCAGAGTCTATCTAGCTAAATCCCCAGAGCACCACTTTGAGACACAATTGTGCAAATGATTCTTCCCAGAAGCATCTGGCACTCCACTTCCTAAATTAAGCTCTGGATTTAAGCTCAGAATTTGAGTGAGCAGGAGAAACAAACTGGAGGAAGCAGTCCACTTCAGGATAATGGTTATGATTGCCAGACCAACGATCCAATCCACCATTAAGGAAACTGCTTTACATAAGGTTTAGGTCAGACAGCATGGCCAGCTAAGAGAGTGCTGTGTGCTTCTCCAAGCCTGTCCAGGGCTGATGGCACACCATGCACTTTCTACTCTCAACCACAAGCACAAATATCCAACAACATCCTTACAAAAAGGACACAGAGTAGTTACAATGGTTATAGCTTGTTGGGAAGCTATAACCATCTTTAACCAGAGTCCATCTTTGGGTTTTACTTACTCACAGATTCCATAGCCTCTCATCTTGCCCTCATACCAGTGGCATTTGTAGCAGTCATACCGGTCTTCAGATCGCCGAGGGACAAGGCATATTCCAAAACTACAGGGTGCATATGGTGGAGGTCAGCACGACAACGAGACTCAGTTGTATTGGATAAGATTTAAAAACTAAGGGCCTGTTGAAGTGATTAAAATGTCTGGGGCCAGTTTTACTTCTGGCATTAACGAAATGTTTTCTTAACCCCAACACTAAGTATTTGAGACATTTTAAAATATAGCCTATTCTGAAAATCGTTTAGAAATATGAAATCTAAAAGTCTTATTTTTCTCATTTGTTGAAAATAATGTTTGAATTTCATACTGTTTTCTTTCCCTCTGAAAAAAAAATAATCTGATTTAAGAGAGATTTTTAAAAGATATCCAAAATAGATTTTCCAAGGTATTTTATATGAAAAAATTCACCTAGATTTGGAGATCAAAGGTGAGATTCATCCAATCAAATGGACATGTCTGCATCTGAACAGGTCATCTGCACACTCTCCCTTCTTTGTAGTCACTGGCAATCCACTCACTAAGTTACAACTCACTGAGCCTAATACAGGGGACCAGAATAGTTCAAATAAATTGGGCTCTAACAGTGAATAGAGCCCCTAGGCAAGATAACCAGCATCTCTATACCTCTAAGAGGAACTATTCCTTAGCTTACTTTGAAAGCAAAAAATGTCTTAGGATTTTTATTTAAGGCTTACCCATGCTCCAAGCCTTCTTTGAAATCTCCAACGTGGTTGCGTCCATCACGCCACTTCACTGTCCCCCTGCAATTTGAAGGGAGTGTTACACAAGTACAATGACCAGCGATGTACACAGCTGCAACAGAAGTTATCAATATCCTAGAGACTGCTAACATCAGAATGTTTCCTCAGAGGACAACGAGAGGGAGAGTTCTCTGTGCACCTCTGGGATCTTGGATTGCATCGAAGGGTTTGATATCGTAAGGTTTTCATGTCCTGGAATGAGCTGGAAGAATCTTTTTTCCAAATTCTTTTATCTCAAAATCATTTTGTAGAGTTGCTGGGTCATTCATTTATGACAGTGCACATGATTCTTTTTTAATTGAAGCAGAGCACATGATTAAGTCAGTTGAAGTTCCAGCAGGGCACATCCCTGTAGATAAGTTAATGACACCACAGCCCAGAAATTCATTCATTCTACCAGGCACAATGAAAACAAAAGAGATGAGTACTGGCCTAAAGGGATTGTATCTTTCCATCTGTTTTGTGCTGGGGTTGTAGAAATGATTACACAAGGTAACAATGCAACGATGAGACTGGAACTGTCACAGCGATGCAATGGTCAAATTATTGCACAACCTTGCCCAGCTGTGAATGAATTTCCTCCCTCTTCCTCTCCCAGTCCACCCACACCCACTCACTGTTTTAACTCTTGCAACAGCCCAGACACAGCCAGTTCGCTACACGTCCCCAGCCAAAGACAGTGCAAATTGGTGCAGTACCAAAACCCTGACGTGTTGTCTTGACTTTCACCAAGGTTGTTTTCAACACTTACACGTGACAGACTCTTTTTTGGGTTTTAAGATACAGGGAAGTGGTCAGAGCCAATTAAGTGGATTTAAAATACATCTCCTTTTGCTTTGCTAATTTGAATGAAAGCAAAATAGAGCAAAACAAACAGAATGCCAGCTCCAGTCATGGGAATGGTTCAAGCAGGACTGTTTCTTTCCTCCACTTCAAGGCATCAGGAGTACTGGGACAAAAAGGCAAAGAGCTGGACAAGCCATCATGGCCAGATTTGCTCTTCTGTAACCCTGTATTAGTATCAAGTAATATAGGAGACCAGTTTTAGAGGTGGGAATGACAGCAAGCAACTGAAAGCCCAAGTATTATAAGTGCCAGAAGTCACTTAGTTCTGCCATGAGTTTTTTGGGATGCTTCAGTCAAGTCACTTAATCTGAAGCAACGGAGGTAACTTCTTCATCACATTTCTTGCAACCTGAAGATAGGAGAAGGCAAAGAGTAACAAGCAGTGCTTGTCCCTCTGTGTCTGCACAGAGTGGTTTTCTAATCTCATTTTCTAATTTCATTGGGATAACTGCTGGGGAAGGTGGCGATGATGTGAGGGACTGCCTCAAACACAGCCCTACTCCAAACACCTATTTAATGATGTTCTGAAGCAAGGCATAAGCTCTTCCACAGAAAATTCAGGGTCAAGCTTTTGATTCCAGATATTCTGATTATTTTAAGATTCTTTCAAACCAAGTCTTGGCACCTTTTTTGCTTCAATAGAAACAAACCACGTATAAAAGTTGTATAAAACTCAGGAAGTATAAAAATCCCGTAGCAACTTTTTTGTGTCTGACAAGGTTGGTCGTGTTTGAATTTTCTTCACAAAAACATAGTCTGTGCTCTATCCTTTATCAAATAGATTTTGATTGGGGCTGTTTAACTTTTCTTTTATAAATTGTTCCCTTTTGGCATAGCTAATTTTTAAATTTGGGTTGGGTTTAGTGAACAGTTCTCACGTACTCAAGAAATGCATTTAAGCATCTTTTGTATTTAATGAATTAAAAAAAAAAAAAACCTCTCTGATAATTGTTCAGTTGTTAAAATGCATTTTGATAGCATGGGAGAAAATGCCTCACTTCTCGCATGCAAAGTTTTTTGTTTTATTTTATTTTCCTTATCACAACGGTGAGATTTTATGCCTCAGGCAGAGATCCTGATAATAAGCACTGGCTTAACTCTGAGCCCTAATTACTGGCATAATTCAGTGCAGTGCCTCCAACGTGATCACTGCCACATTAAGGACAGCCTCTAAAATTTACTGCATAAACCAGTATCGTTAGCAAGATATCTGCAATATGTAGATCATGTGGCAGGACTCATACTTTGACCAAGCCCTGAAAGCAAGCAGCTATATCACAACTGCCCCCAAATCTGTCCTCAACACCAGGTTTCCCTGTGGAAACAAGCAAGGCAGGAGCCAGAGAAGCCAGCACATCCCAGGAGATCACCAGCCCCCAGTCTGTGGTCCAGACCTTTGGCATAGGATGCACCACCCCACATCCACAGCCATCTGTACATCCTCCAGTGCCTCCACTGGATCCAAGCAGCACTACGTCAAGACATCAGGCCATCCTTGCATATTCCTGCTCAGGAAGAGGGCAGAAAAGGCTCCTTACTTGCCATGAGGCTTTCCCCAGTGCCACTCGCCCTCGTAGGATGCACTTTTGAACTTGCTCTCCAGCCTGAAGACGTAGGTGAAGAAGCGGCAGGAGGGGGGCTCGGTGCCTTCTCCAGTCTTACCCCACAAGGGGAAATCTCGCTTCCCGTTCAAAGCCTGGCGGATGGCTTGGTTCAGCTTCCACTGCCAAACAGCCTGGGAAGAGAGGAAGAGGAGAGCTGAAGGTACAAGCGGAGAAAGCCAGATGGTCCACAAGAGATCCTCCAGGATAAGCAGGAAAAAGTCATGGGGCTCCCAAAAATTCTGTGATGTTCTGAGCTGGTGGGTTATAGCCCACCTGTTCTGTTTCCAGCACCCTGACCTCTAATATCTGCTGCTGAGTATCTGAGCCACCTCAGGAAGATATTGGTTCCATGAAGAGAAAGTTGTGCTACTTATTATTATGTTGAAACTATTCAAAAAAAAAAAAAAAAAAGAAAGAAAAAAAAAGAGAGAGAGAGGAGAAATCACACAAAGGGTTTTGTCTGCATTTAAGCAGCTGCAGAGCCCACTAATCTGTCTTCTGATCAGGAAGCATAAATCCTGATGCTTACTGATATGTCAGCTTCCACTCAGTAGCAAACATTTTGCTCCCACTACAGAGCTGTCATCCCTTCTATACCATTTCCCTATTTCAAGGCTGTTCACACAATACTTTCAGGTGAAACAGAAAGGCCCTGACCGCTGCTAACCTTCATCTGTGGGTCTTTGGCAGAGAGAAAGAATGTTTCTTCTGGGGTTATAATGCGGAGTCCATACCTGCAAAACAAAAGACATTTCAGAGACTCTGGAAAAAATGTTTCTCAGTCAAACAGAAGCTCTTTTTTTTCTTTTTTTCTTTTTTTTTTCTTTTTTTTCTCCAGAAGCTAATGTCTCTTTGACAGCCAATTTTTTCCTTCTAGAGAAGTACTCAACTGTCAAGTCATCTTTGTTCTCTAGGTCTGCTACCCCAAATCATTTTATTACTGATTTCAAGATGTCATTAAACACAAGCGATGCAAGCCCAAGCTGCTGTGATCCCACCTGAGAAGTGCTGCAATCATTTGCCCGTAGCCCAGAACCAACCCCACTAGGGAGAAAGGAACTGAGACAGAGTTTTGAACCATTATCTCAGTTCCACAATCAAGTAATTAAGTTGAAAACTTCCCCCCACACCTCCAAGAGGAGATTTTTTACTTACAGTCCTGGAGTTGATTTCTCCCTGCAGTTTTCATCTACCCACACAAGCTTCAGATCAAAGCTCTGAAAGCTGTTTCCCTGGAATAAAAGGGAGAAGATGTTATGTTGATGTAAACTTTGCCCTTGCTGTGTTAATCCATCGAACAGCAGAGCAAGATAGGCAGCACAGTAAATTCCCTCTTTCATAGTTCATGTATCTATCTCATACTATGATGACGGATCTCAGAGACCGAAAAAATGTAGGAGAAGGAAAAACATTCTCAGTTTATCACTTTAAAGTAGTGGTCCATAAATCCACAGCTCTACCACTGACAGAAACAGACCTTCTGATCAAAGACACCTTTTAGAATGCATTCATCTCTAGTAGAGTTTCTTTCCTATCATATGGAAATGCTCCCAAATCATCCCTGACACAAGGCACGCTCTAATTCTGCTTATCTAGGATCTGGACTCAATGACACAGCCACAGAGTGGCCTATGAGGACATTTAAAGAGTTACCACTTTAATCAAGAAGGCAACAAAAATAAGAAATAGTTGAAAAAATAGCTAAAGACTGTGTTTAAATATTACATGCCCCTTCACTGCCTAAATTCTGGGTACCTACATTACAGCCTTGGTCTGTAAGGATGTAGTTGAACCAGGTTGGGTACTGGCACCATGGGGTTCACCAGGAGTTAATCACTGATGTATCGACCAGATTTGGGGAAAATATGAAGGTTGGGATTCCCAACACCAGAGCTCTCATCAGCAGTTCCCTGCTAGCATCCCAAGATAACCAGTTCAATCCCAGTTATGTCTCCACTTGCCCCAGTAACAGTCACAGCAGCAGATGAGACGCAGTGGGTGGAAACCGTTGGCTGAACAGAGATGTCTACAATGTAGATATCTCCCCGTCAGACGGTTACCCTGGGCTCTCAACCCAGCGGCCAATGGAGTTGAGGGCATGATTCAACTCATCCCAGTTTTGGCACCTAAAACAGGCCAGAAGAACCGCGCCCAGGCAGCG
The DNA here is from genome assembly GCF_047663525.1 of Anas platyrhynchos. Lineage (NCBI taxonomy): Eukaryota > Metazoa > Chordata > Aves > Anseriformes > Anatidae > Anas > Anas platyrhynchos. The sequence continues at coordinate 157,811,727 of NC_092588.1, forward strand.
CGTGCTCCTCTCCCCTGACTGCAAAGGGAGCCTGGGGGGGATTTGCTCACAGCAAGATCACTGCAGAGCTAAGAAACCTGCTACGTAGAGCTGAACAAGATAATCACTACTCCATTTCCTGAGGCCTAGGCCCTGGCAGCCGAGCTGCCCGGCGTTATCACAAGGGCCCGTGTTTGAAGGAGGCTGTGGGATGTATCAGCTCACACGGCAGTCATGTGTTTAGGCACCTGGGGCACTGGCACATCACTAAAGGGAAAGCGAGGTGCGTGTGAGGAGAGCCAGACTAGATTACAGGTGCCGTCAGTCAGATCAAGCCAAGCTGGACTTCGTTAACATACCACAGAACAACTTTGAACAAGTGCTGTGTGCTCATCCGTGGCTGTAGACACTCCCTGACTGCTCCACACCCTGGCCCCAAATCCCTGAAAAAGCCCCAAGGATACCTACAGCTTCTGCACACATGCCACTAGCAGAGTCAGCCACGGAACTTGGTATTTAGTCCTGTGCTCAAGTATTTGAAGTGTTAGAGTTTTGACCCATTAGGACTCCTTTGAATGAGCAAGGACAAAAATGAACAGATCTACACACAGGCATGGGCTTGGGTTATTAAAAAGGTGTCTGTGGTGGTTAGATAGTACACAATTACTGTAAAAAAAGATCTGTGGATATTCATCTATTCCTACACACCCTAAGCTTTCTTCTCTTATTCTCCACTGCAAACCACAGGTGCATGGATCCAAGATAAGGTTTTGCACATATCCAAGCTCTGCTGCAGTTTCAGCATTACAAGAACATTAATTTTAGTGTCATTTATCTCTGCTGCCCTTCCAATCCCCCCGAAAGGCTGGAAAATTCACCTGAATTAAGACAAGGACATCATCAAAGAGCAAGATCCTGTCTGATCGATTTGTGCTGGCAGAGATGGGAAGATTTCTGCTATCCTCCAGCAGCCTCCTTTCAGGAACACACAGCATATCCTGCAAAAAGCACCACAAAGGTCAAGGTTGTGGAACAAGAGCATCAGGAAACACCAAAGTTAGAAGAGGACATCCAACTCAAGCCAACAGTTCCTGCAGAGGCCAGATACCTCTTGGCACAAGCTGGCAGTGACAGCAGAACTGGACACAGTGTTCAACTTTTAAAGCAGCGAGCAGTCATAATGTTTCTTCAAGGTTTCCACACTGCCCTGCTGGTTTCCAAATGAAGCCCCAGATGCCTGATCCATATGAAATTTTCTCCATGGATAAGCAGACCTCCCAAGGAGGTCCTTGGGAGGACCCTTGCCAATATACACAATATATCTGTGACTTACTGTGAATTTGTAGCCCAAGGATTTCCATAAGGTCTTGGTAAAACAAGCTTCATCCAGGACTTGGCTGATGAAGGACTCCAGCTTCACATATTCCTTGACAGTGCTGGTAACCACGTCCTTTTCAGAGCCCTGATAAAGGAAGTGGTTCATCACTTGATCAATGCTTCAGGCATGGGTATGCAGGGCATCTACTCTTGGGGCTACAGCTACCCAAAACCCTCAGCAGCTCCAAATTCGAAGGACTAATCAAGGTTAATCCTCCAAACCCTTCCAGCTCTAACATTATCCCTGCAGCCAGCAGAAGCGTGCAGCCTTAGGTCAGTTACTTGACCCTTGCAGGTCCTCTCCATGACGAGTAGCTCGGACTATGCTAGAGGATCCTCTCTTCATTGCTTCGGGACCTTCAGGTGGACTGTGCTCCACCAGTGCTGGTTAGCACTACTTTGGCTGTCCACTGGAAAGCATTTTCCTTCCAGCCTGCTTTGAATTCCCTCCCACCACCACAAAGCCCCTCAAGTTCTCCATAAGATGTTAACATGAGCCATCACACAAAGGCCCCTACCTCTTTGAGAACCTCGTTCAGCTTGGTGAGGAGCAGTATATATTGCTCGATGTGGTCCCGGATCGGTTTGTGAAGGACAGTGTATAAGGCCAGTGACATGGAGGTCTCAGAGGTGAAGTCCGTGAGGAATTGTTTCAGCACTGTCTTGTGGTGCTTCCAGGCTTCGCTGCAAGGTGACAAATTAAGACAAAGGCTCAGCAACCAGTCCTTCTACAAACTGCTGCTGCTCTGCTTTCCAAGCACTACAAGCTACCTCACTCCCAGAAAAGATATTAAAAGACTTCAAAGAGCAGGAGATCTTTCCTCATTGTCCTATTTTGGTGTGTTTGGTGTGCAAATGTTTGCACACCAAACACACCAAAATAGGACAATGAGGAAAAAAGCTTCATTTGTTCTGTCTCTGGCCCAGCTGCTCTTGCAAATACAAATCACACCCACAGATGCATGGAATATGGCATAACTTCCATGATGGTTTGTGCACTGAATGACTCAGATATAGTGATTATAAATCCTCTCATGCCCTGCTCTCATGCTTTCATTTGCTGTTTTCCATAAGGCTCTGACAATATCCAGAACCAGCAGTGGAAATTCCCTGCCAGGTTCCCACAAAATCCTTTCTCAGGTTCCACTCCTTCCCTGAACTCCCAAATTTATTGGATTCCTCTTTCCCAAATGTCTGAGTTGTGCCTACTATGAAGGAGATGGAGGGAGATCAGGGGAAACCTTTCAGCAGCTGCTCTGGTCAGTTCAGAGGAGAGTCAGCTACACCACAACACGGAGATCATCACAAGGTACAGTGCTGCTCGTGCTCGTTTAGTGTCTTATCTTGTACAGTATCACTGTGTTCCTATCAGCCTTTTAAATATGCATTTTTCACTGACCTTTTGCTCTTTGTGGCGTGTTCAAAGCCATGGACTACAACATAGTTGGCAAAAGTGACGAAATATCTGTTGGCAAGAAAAAACACACACACACGAACATGAGTTGAGTTAAAGATGCATGTTAGCTATGAGGTTTAAATGACAGAAGGAAGAAGATCATTTGAAAACGTGTCAGGTCCGCATTTTCAAGAGAGGCAAAGGCACAGCTACTGGACCTCCCACCTTGGCTTGCACCCTTTTTGTCCTCAGTGGCTTAAATTTCTCATTGACTTTGCACGAGCAGTGTCTTAGGAGCTTTAAGTCTTCCCAGCTTTTAGCACAAGCATAAGTTGTGCAAAAAACCTTGGAAAGGATATCTACAAAGGCTGACCGTAAGAGATCAACTTCAGATGTATAAATTTCTACTGCTCGAAGTAAATCTACCAGGCCTACATTACTGGTGGCAAATTCAAGTCAAAGCGTCCATGTCAATGTATCTGAACTCACACTAGAGGGAGATCGAGCTGTATTTTGTCAGCAAATACCATGTTTTCTTCCAGTAGTGGTTTCAGATAAATCAGATATTCTGTTCAGTCTAATTATCATTGATTACATTTTCAGTATTTACTACTGATTTTCAGAACCCTAAGCAGGGGCTTTGTTTACTCCTACATCACTGCAGGAAGGATGAGACATTAAGTTTGCACAGAGTGAGTCAGCAGTGGTGGGTAGGAACCAGCATTTTTTTATTTTTTTTTTTTTTTAGGACATCCAACAAAAACAGACTTAATTTCAAAATGAGGGGAAAAGAGATCATCAGATAAGCTCCTCCTTTTCACCAGCTGAAACCTCAACACAAGTTTTCATCTCTTTTGTGCCTTTTTAAGACAAACCAATTCTAATTCACTGAATCAGGCTCCAAACGAACATACTCAGCTCCAAAGCCTGTTCACATAAGGGCAAAGTTTGTAGTGCATCACTTCCCAAAACGATGCTGTCAAAGTGAAAACAAAACAAAACATAGTCCTTCCTCCTCCCTCTATCTGTGTAGCCATATACAAAACCAAGACTACTAGATGAACAACTATCTCCAAGAGCCAGAATGGCCATCTCCCAGTCCTGTGTGGGTGCCAAACCACCCAGATGGTACCAGCCCATCTAAGCAGAGCTTGGCAGTATTTGAGATGAACGAAGGACCAAACATCATCTGATCTTTACGTCACCTCAGGTGCCCATAGCCTGTTTGTCATGGTAGGACATCAACACACAGGTTACACACACTCCAGTGGCTTTGGCAAACATTTACTTTGCATTGCAGACAGATGGGGAGCAGACATGTAATTAATTGTAGGAACAGCTATGGGGCAGTATGTTTTTCATATCATGCTACATCCATCACTTGCTATCATATCCCTTGCCAAAACCAAATAAACACGTCACAAACAGGTAATATGAACTGTGTCTGGTGACATCTCTTTCCTCATCCCCCCATCAGTCCTTTAAACCTTCTCATGTAAACCTTCCCATCCCTGTGACAGCTCAGCCTTTGCTCTCAGAAGTCCCCCAGGCACAGGTTTTCCTATTGGTCTTCTTCCCATTTGTAACATGAATTAAAAAAAAAAAATAATACAATATATGTACTCACAAGACAAATCCTACCTCTTAAAAGCCAAATCAAATATAAACCAATATAAAAAAAGACTACTTATTAGATGGTCTGCAAAGATACTGAATACAGCCCCTTCTCTGACCTGATGACTGAACACTAATGAACACGACCGAGCATATTAAATGCATCCCTTTTGCACTAACTTACCATGGCTGGCAGAGGTAGTTGATAAATTCAGTACCTTATTCTTGCTCCAGAATACTTCTGTACTTACTGGATGTAGAGGCTTAGAAACAGGTCTCCTTTCCAGACAATGTAAATATCCTGGATGCAGAATGACTCCGAAGTGCTGCATTTTTGCTTCACTATCCGGTAATTCTCCTCTGTGAGGTTCCAGAGAGCTTGAAACCGATCATTCAGGAGCAGGAAGAGCTTAAAGTTCTCCTTTCCTTTCTGGTCACTAGGCTCTTCAGGGCAGGAAGAGGGGAAAAAAAAAAGGCCATCAAAAAGCCTTAAATCCAGGGAATCTTGTGCAAGACATTGCCCACACCAAGTAATCAGCCCAATTTGTCAGTGTGAAGTACATATATTCGTATAGGAAAATAATTCCAATGAGGAAGGAGATGATGATTATTTAGGGTTGGGCTCTTGTCAGTAATTGCATAGGTTATCCATTCTAAGGCCTTCTCCTCTCCGTTCTTGTGGGGCATGTGGTCACGACAGCCTGCAGGGCTCAGACACGAGCATCAGAGGAAAACTGGGGGAGTTTCTGCCCCTGGCCCAAAGGTCTGCTCCCAGTCTCCTCGGAGGACAGACCAAAAAGGAAAGATGGCATAGGAGGGAAACAGCCTAGGGGCCTAATCCAGTCTCACCACTTTTGGCCAGACAAGCTTGTGAATATTTATGGATTTGTTATTTCAGTGGAGCTGCTCTGATTTACTGCCAGCTTAGAACCTGCACCCACAAGTTTCACCTTCAAAGATGGGCATGAGCAGAGAGGCAGAACGGGCACAGTTCAGGGGTCATACATATGCAAGAAACATTTTGGATTTCCATGTGTCATGCTGGAAAAAAGCCTTGGAAATTACACTGCTCAGAAATTGGATTAACCTCTAAAACCAACAGGAATCATAGTCCTCGCCTTGCATGAAAGGTTGCCCCCAGCAAGCCCTCAGCCATCAGGTTTCAGGTATAACTCAAGGGAAGATCTAGAGGCAAAGAACTAATCTTCTCCAACCTACCTGCCTGGAGCAGAGGCTTGAAGATGAGGGCATCTATCCGTGCCAGGCACGCCGAAAAGTTTTCTTCCGCATGGAGCAACGATGCAGTAGCTTCAGCTGCACACATGTCCTGGACACAACACAAAAGGCACACGTGAAGTCCCTGCAAGGCTATCCATCTACTGATGGCTTCGGTGCTCATTGCAAACATTCAGCCTTCCTTGCTCTCAGCAGCATTCACACGCAGATGTAATTGCTGTCCTCAAAAAGCATTTACAAATATTAGAAGAGGAAACAGAAACCCGACAGCTCAAGAGAGATAAGGTGGTGTCACGGAAGACCACTGAGACTACAGCCCATTTCCCTGATGCCCCAGCTGAAGAACTTCTCATATCAACCACAATACTTCTCCACATGGCCGAGATGGCCCTAAACTTCTCGGTGTGTGTTAATCTTGCTTAGTGCCAGATTCAGTCTCCCAAAGGGAAATCCCTGAGGTCGCACGAAAAATGAAGCAGAGCATCTCTTCCCGTCTCTCACCAGTTTTCTGCCTGCATGCCTCAGCTTGCACCTTTTGGCATCGTAAGCTATCATACGGAGCTGCAAAGCCCTGCCAGCCATTGCAAAGCATCCAGCCCTCTGGAGGAACAGAAGTCTGGTGTTACTCCTTCCCGAGCAGGACACTGCACTGCTGGTCGTATGTCACAACTCCAGTGTCAACAGGGACAGCTTGCCTAAAGTGGAAGTGGGCAGCACTTCAACTGAAGTGCTGAGAAAAAAAGAAAGAAAGAAAAAAAAAAAAAAAAAAATCAACAAACCCATGTGAGCACACTCCAGTAGCTTCGGCAGCTTCCTCCTTCCTAGCCTCACCTCCCAAAAGAAATGTATCAGAGGAAGTGCGTACCAGCCAGCTAATAGCACGTCATGAGAGACTAATCTGGAAAAAGCCCAGGTGGTGAAAATACTACGGGCGGAGCCAGCTGATACTAACCGAGAGAAATAACACACAACTCAGACTCATTCAGCTTTGCGAAGCAAAACAGCAAAATGAAGGGACTGCGTATGGCCTGTCCACTTTTATCCTTGGCCTGGCTGGAGTGCAGGCTCAAAGGCTACACCCAAAACAGCAAGCGAGTGAGTGTTGGCATCATGCTGCGAAGATTGCTAAATTGGTGGCAGACTTTGGCACAGTTCTGAGGTGTGCCAACTAGCGCAGTCCCAGACAATGCTCAGACATGGCCAAGGGACCATTTGAAACAGGCAGCTTGCACGTAGCCACGCAGGTCGGGGAGGTGAGGAGAGCTCAGCTACTCATAGGTTATGCCGTAACCACTTGGCTATGGAGCCAGCCCTAATTTATTTACTAATAGAGATGTAACTAGCATATTTGCACTGTCCCCAGCAAGAGCTAAACTCAGGCTGTCTGCTGGCAGGATACTCTAAGGCATCCTAAACTTCTACCCTGATTTCTGTAGATAGCAGACGAGACTCATTCTCCTCATGTTGAGATGTCCAGAAGCCAGACGTCTAAGCCTAAGCCTACTATTTACACTTCATGGGAAGAAATGCCTGAAATATCTCATCACAGGCTATAAAAATTTCCCCGGGTGACTAAGTTAGGTGGGAGTGTCTCGTTTTCTAAGCTTCTTGGAGGCTGGGTTCATTGCTACACAAGCATTCGAGCTCTCTAAACTCACCAAACCCTGTTCAGGAGCTCTCTTTCCTTGTCATCCCAGAGCTGGGGGTGATACAGCACCATGGAATAAGGGACATTTTGCAATTTGGATGGTTAAGTGGCCTGGTTTTAAGTGGTTGCTTGGGTCTAAACTCAACTACATACTACATAGATGAACAACAGTATTTTCTTCTTCATAACCACTGCCTCTTAAAATTCATTTATCTGAAAAATTGGAAGTATTAAAAAATTCCATAATCTTATTAGTGTGCAAGATTTCATATATCAAGCTCCGCGTGACCGTAAGGCTATTTTTTGCAGCAACATTGCTGAATCGTCCCAGAGGAAAGCTCTGTGCATGCAACCAGGTCAAAATGCTGGAATCCAGGCTCCTCCTCGCCCCTCCCAGAGAGAGCAACTGAACCAGGAAAAAAAGCAAAACAAAGCAGCAGCCAGACAGCCCTCACCCCACAGCACCAGGAGGACAGGGCAGATAGTAAAGTTTATTTTCCACCACCGCTAATCAGCCTGTCTTGTAGACACAAAGATAAAGTTGTTTCTCAAAGGTACTCGAGAGCGTTCAAGCTTGTTGCGAATTTCTGAGTAGCTTGCTTAATCAGGGAAAAAGAATCAGGTTGGATAAGTGACAGCATTGCGCTTTCAAATGCTTCAGCAGAACAGTAGGCAGGCAGTGGGGGTGGTAGGATCACTTATTAGGATCACTGAGTAACTGTCTGGTGGGTTTTCATATTTTTTATGCCTGACTGCTTTCTCTCTCTCTTTTTTTTTTTTTTTTTTTTGGTGTGGGGAAGAGGGGGAGAGGGAGGGAAGATAACTGGTGTAGGAGGGGCTTGTTCTCTATCTGATCCTTTAGTTCTGCAAGAAAAGATTTTAATCTGGGCTGAACAAAAAGAATGGGTGGTAGACGCCAGCCTCAGAAAGACTTTCCCAAACCCTTCTCGTATCAAAACGGGCAAAGAAAAAACCCAACCACCAGACACAGGTGGTTTAATGCAAGCTACATGTCTCAAAGCAAGGGTGCAGATACCCACGGCTTTACTCCACCAGCCAGGATAGCCCATGGCCAGGGGGCTGAGGAGCACAGATGCAACACCCAAGGAGCATCACTGCCCCAACCTAAGGCTAATCTGGTTATTTCTGTACTGAAAGGACCGGGGAAGTCCTAGCAGGAGTCTGGGACTCCTACTGGTCTGGATGCAGCATTGCTCCTTCCAACCATGAGCTGCTCCTCCCAGCCTACCTGCAAATCCCATGGCAGATCACCCATGAAGTCCTGAGCTCAGACTTTATTGGGACATCCCCAAAGCATCCCTGTGGTGCAGTACATGGGCTGAGAAACCCCTGCAACAGCAGCACTGTACAGACACCCAGTGTACCTGATTGTACTGGCACCAGTCAGGTTTCAAAACAGCCCTTCTAGCACCACAAAAAGACCTAAGTTGCCACATCCCCTCACCCAATAAGGTAAGCACGAGTCTCAGACATCACTTCCAGGCTTTCCCCATCAGCTCTGTAAAACAGCACTTGCACACGTATTCCAGCTCAGTCAGACAGAGGGGATTTTAAGCTCGTCACCTTGTGAACAAAACCAACGTTGACTCAGCCACAGGGTGCAAAGGAAACAATCAGGACGGTCTGGGGTATTCAGAGGTCACACGGCATGTCTGCACGCCTGAAAACTGAACAAGTGCAGTGGTGCTGGGTGTTGAGACCCGGCTGTCACACTGTCTTCCTTCCCCCTGCCTGGGTTTTTGTAATTCTGTGTTCGAGGAGGGGCAGGGCAAGCTTGAGCAGAGCTCCCATGAAGCTCATTCAGGAGGTTTTATTCTGATCTTCATGCATGGCTCTGCTGTTGGTGGGGTCTCCAGGTCTACAAAGTCGGTGCACCCCTCAGCCAGAACTGCAGGATATGTGTCCCCAAGGAAGGGTCTGCCTGCTGTGCACAGCATGAGAGCCGCTGGTTTTACATGAAGAAGTCAGAAAGTCTCCAGTTAGGATGGAGATCCCCAAAAGTCTCTGTAGGGCCTGCTGGGCAAAACTCAGCCACCCGCCTGCTTCAGGCTCCCACGAGGAATGGTGAGATCTCTAGGAGAGTATTTTCCAAAATAGAAGAGGTTTCTGTTCCCTTTGCCTAAATGAAGGTACAGGAAAGTCATGTCTGCAGTCAGAGAAGGAACACAAGCAGCAGCATTCACTCAGAAACAAGAAAGGCCTTGAGAAACATCATCTGTGGGAGTCGCTGGATGTCTGAGGCTTGTCGTGTTCTTGGCCTGTTTGCCATGCATGATGACGGGGGCAGAACAAAGGGCGATGGAGAAGCTAACGGGAGCATAAGCAGTTCCCAAGCATCCAACAAACTGAACAGCCTGGATCATCTGGAAGAGCATTTGTCCTCAACAGTGTCTGTCCAAAACTGTACATCAGCAAAGCACATCTCTTGAGGAGCCACAACAGGAAGTTACACCCAGTTGGAGGAAATTGGTGGAACAGTTAGGAAACCAAGCAAAAAGACAATTTGGTGAACTGCTGAGCTTCGTTTTCGGCTTTGTGGGGTCTGTTGCTCTGAAGCAGCTATTCCACCATGAAAAAGCCTGGAAAGCCCCTTGATGTGAGACACGGCACAAAGTTTGTCCTGGAAAAACATCCAGCCAGACAATCCAATCATCTCCTCAGCAAGGAAAAAACTGGGTCTTCATACAGGGACTGTTCATTTTCCATCTTCCTCTTGTGAATCCCCTTCTACATTAAAGTGAATATTATCAGTCTATAAAAACAGTCCATAAAAACAAAGACTTCTCAGGAGAAACATGGCAAGAGCAATGCCAGATTTAGGGAGCACTCAGGGCACTGTAATACTGAGCTGCGTGGGATGTAAAAGCCATGACCACATTTGCTGTAGTCCCTCCCGGTGAACTCTTCTCTTTCCCTGCATCAGCCTTCCTAAGGGACATTGCACCACTGAAGCCCTTTCAATCTCCTCCGTCTTTGCAGTTCCCGATCTTTCTACTACCAACAGCCTCAGAAATAAGGCCTGTTTCATGCTTTGTCACATCCACTCCTCAAACAGGACAAGTTTTCCCTTTCTTGTCCTTTGAGAGGCAGTCAAGTTATGGCCATGTAGCTCAAGATGTACCATCATGCTACATAGCATGTCCAGGGATAAAGCTGCAATAATTCAAGCTGTAGTCTAGAAGCATATAAAGGCAGCCTAAAGTGAAGACAAGAGGTATTAAAGATATTTCTCCATCAGAGTAAACCCTATACTCTTCTCCAGATATCACCTTTCAGTCTGTACTTTCTCTCATGCTGGTAATGGTGTTACTTGTCACTAAAGCTACTAAATCCCTCTGAGGATGCAATTAGCACTTAAACTTAGACTGGTAAATGCCCTTCCACTTAGCAGCAGATTGCAGCCTGAAGCATCTGAAAGCAAAAAGCTTGCTGGGACTTTCAACCCACCCTGTCTTCTAGGAGCTCAGGACACACAATTCCTTTCCCATTGTTAACAACTCACTTTTCCTTTGCATGATCATTATACTTTTCCAGAGTACTTTTTTTTTTTTTTTTTCAGTGTATAGCTCTACAGGATGCACATCACAGAGTAGAATACCATACAGTTCTGCACAAAACCTGCCAGTGAGTTTGTCACATTGAGTTATTACAGATCAACGCTTTCTGTCACATCACAGTGATGCTTTGCGATAAGTACAAGGACCTTAAACTGAAATGAACGTAGACCTATGTATGTTTCCTCCTTTCATTCAGCTCAATGCCTGTGTCACCATGAGCAGAAAAAAAATATATATATTTTTGAAGGGGAAAAAATGGATCATCATAAGGGTTCATCTTAATGTGAGGAGAATGAAGGAAAACTTCGTTTGAACTTGGACCTATCTATTTGCCAGATTAGTTTTTAGCCTAAATCAGTTTCCCAGCTTTATTTAATGTAACAGCATATAAACATGCCCACAAGCAGAATGGGATATCCTCTTTCATTAGCAGCGCCAGCTCAGAGTCCATAAATTCAGGAGCTCCTTGGGCCGTGGGAGGAAACTCTGGTGTCCCATGCTGAGACATTGCTCCTCTTTCAATCCTAACCTTTTCTACTTTTCTCTAAGGACCAAGTTCCTCATGCAGCTAATTATATTTCCAAACGACATCTCCCCTCACGTGTCACGCTCCAGCTGAGTCTGCATTCAGGCCAGCACAAAGACCATTTTGTCGTGCGGAAAAACAGTTCCAAGCTTTGTTTAACCAACACCAACACTCTGGAGTGAATGCTCCCGTTCAGACCGTCTTGTCAAGCCCCAGGATGAATTAGCAACCAACTTACTGGAGCCACCTCATAGCCACCAAAAACAGACAATGTACAAGAAATAATTGGGAATAAATAGGGCAGAAAGACAATACAGCCCCAAATCCCAGGACAGCCCTTAGCATTGAAAGGAGGGGGAGAACAAAAGAGGTAGTAGTTATTTAGATTAGACTTTAGCTCAGAATACAGGGAATGTGCAGATGCCAGCAGAAGCTTGAGTGCGAAGGAACTAGAGGGTCTGGTTCAAACTTTTCTTAACCAGGCAAAACTGTTGAGCAGAATAACAATAAGAAAAGGTAGGCACGATTCATGATATCATTTGAAAACACAAGGAAAGGAACAGACCCATCAAGACTCTCCCCAAGGACAAGACCCTCAAGTTAGTGGTCCAGGTTGCCACAGAGCTGGGCCACACAAGATACGTTAGGACCACAGCACAACCTCCTCTGCCCTTGAGCGATGGGGCCAGCTCAGGATAACCAGCAGGATGTCCAACCTCACTCACCACCTCTAATTAAACTGTGGAACTCACTGCCACAAGAGTCTGTTGTTGCTATGAGTGTCTTATACGTGCATTCAAAAGCAGCTGGACAAGTCCATGGAGGAAAAATCAATTAAAAGCTAATAAAAACAAAGACATCAGCTCCAGCCCAGGAAGTCCCTGAGGAGGTAAGCACATACGGAGGAAGTATTACCACAGCCCTTTCCAGTTTTTTGTGTTGTTCTTCTCCAGACACGATGTTCTGCTCAATCAGGGGTGAGGTAGCCTGACTTGATACTGCTGATTTTATGCACCAGCCGTAAAACCATTTGTTGGTCCACTACATGGTAGGACCTCAGGGAATAAGAGATGAAACAATGCAAGGTAGTAAAAACACGGACCAAGTTAAAGTTTCAGCAGATTTAGGATAACAGTGTGCAGCCAGGAGCCTAAGTCAAACAATGTATCAGTACTCTCCGCAGAAATGTTAGTAATTCATTTTTCAGCCCAAGCAGAAGGGTTTTCTGTTTGTTTTGTTTTTTCTTCCCCTCTCCGGATTTTTGTCTTTGACCATCTTCAAAACAGGAAAAAGAGGAAGCCATGAGTGAGCGTGCTTTTTTTTTTTTCTTTCCCCAAAAACAGGGAACGCAAAATCCCCTTAAAAAAAAAAAAAAAAAAAAAAAAAAAAAAACACATACACAACTTTATTTTTTCCCTTTCTTCCCCAAACCCGAACTGGGAGTTCATGTCTCTCCCTTAGAGAGCTCACTCCCCATACCAATAAAAACAAACAGAAAACTATAGTTGACCTCAAAAAGACAAAACCCCTCTGCCCTTGCTGGCTATCCAAGGGCTGAGCTACCCACTTCAGACCCCCTTTGTAACCAACATAGATAGGAGTCACACAAGAAGTTCAATTTTATTCAGCCTAAGTGAGATGAAGGGACCTTTGGGCATGCCTGGTCTGTTCACTAGCTACAGAATTAAACATTTAGTTCCAATAGGACATTTTACTTGTTGGCAGCTAAGGCTAGATCACTCTCACCACAATTAGAGGATATCACTTAACCGCTGTAAATAGTGAGGCAAGTATGATAAGGCATGCAGGTGAGATGTTTATTTAGTGGTTTAATCCCTTATGATCCTGTACCTCCCGTTATCATTATCGTTTGCAAGCAGCATTCGCAAGTGGAAGCAGAGCTATTCTGACCCTGCAACTGATATGCAACACAAAATGACTTGGAGGTGCTAAATGAAACTCCAAGCCAGATGTGACGTAGCTGCAGGTTGTCTAGGGCCATCTAAGGAAAGGAGATCATGAAAAGAGTGAACTCAATAATTCACCATTGGAACAAGAACGTTATAGGAAATTTTGTGCAATTGTGTCACAGCTTTGGGAACAGGAGCTCCTTTTTACTTGGCCCTATACTCCCCACATGCCAACTCTGCTTTTCCAAAGCAAATGGGCCTCAAAAAGCAAGAGAAATGACACAAGTGCTACACATCTGACTTTCAGAATATGTTAGCACCTATATCAAAGCAGTTCTGAGTCAGACTCAGAGCATGAGCTGGAATTACAGCCCTTAAAACAACCCAGAGGCACAAAGGGTATCACAGCAGTGTCCCTTGGGACAATGGGAGAGCTGATGGTACAATTGCTTCATGGACAAGATGGAGCTCAATATATAGTAACACCACCACCCTGCTCCATCCCCTCCACTCAGGACCTCCAGAAATTAAGTAGGACAAGAGAAGCTTTCATTTCCTCTGTGCTAAAAGATGGGACCATCATAAAATTGTTACGGCAGTCACCTGTGAGATGGCTGACTTCACCAGATATTCACAAGGGAGGCTCCAGATTCATCCTAGGGCTGCCCTCTCCTCCCATCTCAGACACATTTCATAGAATATCCTGAGCTGGAAGGGACCCATAAGGATCATTGAGTCCATTTGCTTATGCTCGAGGCATAATACTCAAAAGGTATCGAGGTGTCACAATGAAATGCCCCTTTCAGGGCCTCCCAGATCTGCCCTACCAAGTAGCCCAAGGAAAGCCTGAAGACACAAAACCTTTAGCACAGCATCCCCGATACATGCCAGAAACAGGGCAGGGCTGAAGCCCATACAAAGGAAGAGGAAAAAAATAAAGACTTGCCTGGATTAGTGTCATCCCTGCACTCAGTCGTTCTCTGTTCGGATTCCTTAAGCTGTCTCCTGGCCAGGAACATTTACACCAAGCCCGACTGAGCCGCTGCCAAATTTTTCCTCCTCCTGTCTCTAGAGCTCAAGGCCTTTACCAAAGAGTCACTGCAGTAGGAAGTTCCCAGTGTTTAATCAAAGCCTTCAGGTGCTCTTGGAGGACAAATTACAAGCCAGTGAAGGCAGGACAGACCTGCACAGAGTCACCAGCGCTCCCTAACCTCTGATCATCATTCCAAGACGCCACAGCTCACTGAGGCGCTTTGAGTGCCAAAGCCCAGGTCTTTTGATGACCTGAAGAGCTGGTCAGAAGTCCTGGCAAAACTGTTTCACAATAAAATTCCTGTTTGTTGAGCCCCGAGTGCTTTGCATGAGCCTCTTCCAATTCAACAAGAATGTAAACAATGCCCAGCCAGGTCAGGACAGGGGCCCAGCTCGTCTGCCAGTAAGAGCAACAAATGTGAGCTTGGCCTTTTTCTGAGGTCCATTCCCCTTGTATTCCCCAAAAAAACAGCTGTTGAATTAAGGATCTCAAAGGGTGCAAACCCTATTGGTCCCTAGTATCTGCTTATGGACCCAAATTGGTCTTATCCCTCTTGAATGTGCTTATATATTTTGCCTCCAAAAGGCCCTAATAAATTGAAAGCAAGGTCTTGACAGACAATTCTGCCTATTTTCCTCGAAAATCCTCAAAAATCTTGTCTTGCAGCTCGCTGGGAGTTGAAGTCATTGCAGTAATGACAAAGATGAAGTCGAGGAAGCAGCTGCAAAGTCGAGGAAGCTTCCAGGCCATAGGAAATTTCCACGGACAAAGAGACACAGCTTTGGTTCAGGTCCAAATTAAACCAAGTTAAAGCTTAAAAACAACAATCCCTCCCATGAACTGCAGCTCCTCCTCTTCTGGCTCTAAACACCTAGTTGTTTGGTCCTTTTAAGAAACCTGAAGTGTGTTACCATTCCCCTATAATTGGGCCTTTGACCCAGACTTTTCACTTAACACCTAAACCACCTGCAGGCTTTCGACTGCTTCCCTCCCTTGCAGAAACCCAGGCGAGCTTATCAGCCTCTCTTGCCGTGACTAATTAGCTGGGTATTGGTTTCTTTACTCTGCCAGGCAAGCTGTGCAAACCCAGCGTGAACGCTCTATTTCCAGCCTTGCTTCATCAGGCTCACATTGCCAGCGGAGGCTGCCTGCTCACCTGACACAGGTGGAAAATCCCTCCCTAAAATCAGGAGGGAGCCCCAACACAGGGGACAGGACAGCTGCCTGCAGGACAGGGACCCCACACGCATGTGCTACTCCAGCATCTCTTTCCTGAGGACGCAAGCTGAGAGCAATAAGAGGATTTTATGGCGCGGGATCATCCTAGGAATTAAATACTTAAAGATGTTGCACCTCCTTTAAGCCAACGTGGACAGATGAAGCACGGCGTGCATGCACGTGCATTTTGCACTCCAGGAAAATGCACTCCACACCTGCATTGACCTGCACAGGTGTGATTTCTGCTTTCAGAAAACACTCCCAAAGCTTTACGCTGCTTCAGGAGTTTTATCCACAAGACATCACTGTCAGCGGTCCCCTTCAGCCTGCTACAGCCGATCTCACACCCTATGCTACATGCGAAACTGAGCCTCAGGATTAATGGGAACACAACCGACCAACGAACACGGGTCGCGAAACCCAAAAATAACCAGCGCGTAGAGCAACGTACCTCACATAAGGCGGCCAATTACAACTTCCCTGTGCTAAGTGCTACGGCAGCAGCTCCTCCAAGCTCTCGAGTCCTGAAATACCCACAGCTCCCGGAGCTGCCGCTCTCCCCTCCCACCGCTCCCTCCCACGTCCAGCTGCCTCCTCTGCCGAAACACAAATCTGGGCCTGTTCATTAACTGAGACACCCACAGGGCCCGGAGAGACAGTTACGAAACCCGCGTAAATGGGGTTTCTGCAGCAATTACTTGTTATTCACTCTTTTTCTTAAAGAAAAAAAAAAAAAAGATTGAGAGATACGCTCTTGCGGCACGTGTTGAAAGAAAAGTTAAAACACAGGAAATTGCTACTGAAAACAACAGGATATATATTATTTTCTGTGTGGAGTGGCAGTGCTCGGCTTTGATCCCTTTTCACCTACAATGCATTTCCATAGCTGTTTGCCGAGTGAAGCTTCTCTGCGTTTCTCCTCGTTCTGCCGGTCTCTCTCCTCTCACAACTTCTGCACTTGCTGGAGCCCACAGAAGGCAGGCGGAAGCCCTGGGAAACGGGACGTTTCCTGCCATTCAGAGCCTGCTGCTGAGAGCGTGTGACAGGCTGCATGTGATGCATGTGGTGCATGCAGCCTGTCCTCTGCTACCCCTCAGCCAGCAGCAATAATTTCCCCCTTCCTTTTATTAAGCAAAAAATGAATATACAAACAAACAAAAAAAAGCACAAAAAAAAGCCCACCTATAGAAGCTCTCCTACAGCACATACCCCCTGTTTTTTTTTTTCCAATCGATCCACAATTAGCAAATCCCCACAAATGTTTTGTCAAAGATGTTTTGCCAAAGCTGCAGCCCCTGCCACACACTCACTCTGTGCACCAGGAAAAATTAAGTCCGCAGCCCTGCGCCCTCCCCTTTTGCTTCAGAGCACGAACAAAGCCCCATTCTTCCCCAGGCCCTCGGACATCTTCCGACTCTGCGGCTCGCCTCCTCCCTGGCTACATGACCTCAAGGACTTCTCCAGGCTTGTGGCACTCACTGCGGGCAGAGGGATGAGGACAAGTCGGCTTCGTAGAGTGAGAATGCGCAGGGTGGAGCAAGGGACAAGAGGTGCCTCGATCACCTTTTGTTCGGAGAGATTCTTTTATTGTGTTGGTTTCCTTCCTGCTTTCCCAGACTCCCGGGTCTTTTTTGGATGGGATGTGCCCATAACTCACCGTCTAAATTAGACTGCACAACAGGGGCAGGCAGAGCAATAAGCCCCATGTGAAGGAGGGAATGATGCATACCCGGGAAGGATGCGGCTAAGGGAATGGAAAGGATGAGAGAGCAATGAGCTCAGCGCCAGGCTCCTACCTGCTCTACGAGCTGAGACAGCAGAGAGCTGGTGACCAAGGCTCCAGCACTATGACAGACCTTTCCCTGCCAGTCCAAGGTTGGGAATGAAATCAGATTTCCCACGTCTGAAGTGCTCACCCACCAGGTGGGCACCTCGCCATTCAAGACCACATGAGCCTCAAGTCTTTCCAAGGTCTTTCCACAGGTGCTTGAGCTCAGGAGGATTTTCCAGCCTCCAGATCCTGTATAAATGAAGATTTCTCCCTGATAGTGCTTATGATCATGCCTGCCCTCCAAAGAGGGTTTCAGAGATGGCATTGCTGAGCACTTTCTCACCAAGCACGCAGCCTAGAGACCCCCAGAACCCCAGCAGCACTGCGTGAAAAGCCCAGGAGCTGTGCTCCATGCCAGGACAATGGAGAGCCCACCGCATGGCTAAGACCTTCAGGTTCAACCCATTGAGTGCATTTAGACCTGGACTCAAGCTGAGATTCACAGCTTGGTCAGGTGTGTCTTGGATTCATGTTTTTCTCGGTGCTTTTGACTCTAGCTTGGTAACGCTAGAAACTGCTGACAGAGGGGTATGACAATTTGCTTTTGGACATTCTCTTTCTTTTGCTCACATTTCCTATCAGGATCCTGTTTCTAGCCATTCAACTAGTTTCCCTGAAATGCACAGAGCTGGCAAAAATGTCACATTCAGTCTGAGACCTGCAGGCTGGTTCTCAGCCGTAACCCCATAGGACTGCAGCAGAGGCCCCAAGCTCTGACATTTGGTTCTCTTCACTTCAGCTCTGAGACATCCTTCCTGGGTGTGGACAAGGCAAGTTGTCATCTGTGCAGTCTACGGATCTGTTTTTATATTTTTAAAAAATAAAAGGTAGACTTAAGAGACTTTCCCTTGGGGAAAAATAAAAATCAGGGACATGCAGAAAGCCGGAGCTTTCTCATTTTGACAAAAGGAGTCCACATCTGGAGTTCTGTGCAGCCTCTTCTACCAACAATTTTTATTAAATAAAACCAGTGGCTTTCCACAGAAGCCTTTAAAAATCTTCCCCGTCAGGTCTAGTTCCATTATCTGACCAGATTGTTATTAATGAAATTGTCTCTGGCTATCAGCAGCCGCAGATCTCAAGTACAAAGCGCGTGCTATCATTTCCAGCGGGAGCGTTGGGGATGCCACCAGCATTCCTTTGTCTCCAGCCAGCAGCGACAGCTGCTTCAGGCTTTATATTTTGCTCTTCTGCTTGACCACAGTTATAAGTCTTTGTTTCCTGCACTCACAGGCATCACTCTGGGGAGCGCTGATTAAAGCCAGGCTTAAAACCATCTCTAGGAATGAGACCAAACATCACTCAAGGGATCAGGGGAGAGAGTTGCAGTACAGTAGCACCAAGCGTGCCATCTCCGAGAGATCCAGGTCTACCCTTAAATAGATCATAGGGTTACAGAATCATTTAGGTTGGAAAAGACCTCTAAGATTATCTAAGCTAGCATTCAGCTATCTGTGGCAATTAAAAGCACTTGCCCCTTCAGAAATACAGAACTGGCTTTGATCAATAAAACTAAGAGAAGTTCACCTTGCGCCTTGTGTTTGGGTTTTTAACCGTGGAAATGGGCTCTTTCAACAAATCTCCCCCCAGCTCACAACTGGTGAGAAAAACCTCTCCTGTCCTTCAAATACTGCCTCCCTGAAACGAGTGGCATTTTCCATCGAGGAGGGGTTTTGTTGTCACTGTCGTTTTGGTTTGGTTTTAAGCAAAGCCTATTTATAGCCCCTGTTCTTCTACGGAAACTGGGCACATTCCCGAGTTCTGGGGCTGAGATGCTGAGTCAGCGCTGCTGGCCAGCACATCTTTCTATCACCACGGCAATACCAGCCCATGTTACAAGAACCAACCATGCTGGAAATAGCTGCCTTATGACTCACCCTGTTAACAAGAATATCCTTGACTCTGCCAGCTCCGATACAGGGTTACTGAAGCATGCCCCAGAGCAGCAGCAAGGAGTCTGCAGCCTCCAGTTCTCACAGTGGCACTCGGTTCCTGCTTACCCTTGAGCAAAGGCTGTTTTAAGATGTGAAAAAACATTTTTCCCCCCAAATGAAAGATAGATTCCCCTAGTAAAAGTCTCAGTATCAAGCAGTTTACCTCTCCTTCCAAAAAGCTATTTTAGAAAAAAATCAGCAGTTTTGACCACTTCCCAATGCATCCTAAGAGTTGCAGATGAACATCAACATCAAAGCAAGAAGAGATGAGAGATTAAAGATGTAATACAAGCCTCAGATGGCACCAGGCCTGTATTCCCAGCCAGCACCAACTCGATGCGTCTGTCACCTTGCTGCAGGCATGCCCTGGGACCGTCTGAGGCTTTGGCAGGGATGAGGACAGTCGTAGCTGCTGGGACTGCATTGGATCTGCTCTACCTTAGTCAGATCTGACACAACACCCACCCCAACAAGGAGCAACGAGCTGCATTTTGCTAATTCACTCACCCAGGAGACTGATATAGAGGTGGATTTCAGACACATGCATGTACTCTCACTCCTGTGCCTTGCAAGCCCAGAAACATGGTATTTGTGCACGCTGTTGAGAAACTACACGTGGAAACAGTAGCTAGATGTGTGTAATTATTTATATCTCATGCAAAAGGACTTTCACAACCTTCTTGATTATCAAACTTGTCCTGGTTCTTTTCACTGAGTCAACACAAGTTTTTTTTTCCCCTAAAGGGTGAGAGAGGTATGCAAGGCAGGAGT
Source organism: Anas platyrhynchos (assembly GCF_047663525.1). Taxonomy (NCBI): domain Eukaryota; kingdom Metazoa; phylum Chordata; class Aves; order Anseriformes; family Anatidae; genus Anas; species Anas platyrhynchos. The sequence continues at coordinate 157,831,778 of NC_092588.1, forward strand.
GGTTAGAAAACAAGGTACAGAACTGGGATCGACAATGAGTACAGACATGTTTTCTACATCTGAGCAACGATTCACTAGCAACCCAGTACAACAATCAAACACTTTTAGAAGTTTTCTGGCTTGCACAAGGAGTGCTTTGCTTGCACATGGGAATTCAGGTAACACACAGTCATGTGTGGGCATCTGTACTCATATTTACTCGAGATGGAGCCGACCATCAGAGAAGACCAGGGATGTACTCGAAGACAAGACTGGCCAGGAGCACGACCAGCACAAGAAGAAAAGACACAAACATTAAAAAAAATAATAATAATCATATATTCCACACTGAGATCTTTCCTCGGGTAGAAAAGCCCCATGAAGAGTTATGGGGCTAACTCTTTCTACAACCTCCAGTCTCACTGTTTGCTAGATGGGGCTCAGGTTCAGACTAAATGTGACGGTGTTGGTCTCACACAGGCTCTCAGCTTGGAGAGTCAAGAGAATTGATCCCTGGAAGTATACCTGATCCTACACATTTCAGTTTAAGTTGAACTGCCTTAACCAACTTGGTTCTTTTGAGGGTAAGAAAGAGCTGGAAGGGGGAAAAAAAATAAAAATAAAAGGAGCATAATCAGCATAATGGAATAAACATTGATCTTGATTGAAGGACCAAAAAGTGTCCAAGAATAACATGCATTAGCCTCCTTGTGCCTGTTAGTCAAGCTGTACCAGTTCCTTACCCCATTGAACAAACTCCACCTGCAGCAAGGTGGTGCTGGAACTGTTCAGCAGCTGGTCCCAAGCCACACCAACTGATCCCATTTCCCTCCATCCCACATGGGGTAGAAGATGAGCCTGCGAAGGCAGGACAACCAGATGGCCTTGGTGGTGATGGTTACCTCGTCAAGGTGCACCTCCCTCCATGAGACCTGTGGTACCTGCCTCATTGGGGCCCATCAGGATGCCCGTATCTGGCCAAAAAGTCAGGGTGCTGCATTGCTCTCAGGACCTTGGGATGCCCAGATGGTTTGCAGACACTTTGGGAAGACCAGGGGCACCTCCGCAGTTGCACCAAGCCCCTCATCATATCCAAGACAAACTCAAGTGCACTTGAGACACCATACCACATCATACCACATGAAGTTATGTGACTGATGTGCTTACTGGTCATTAAAGCAATTCTAATTCTCACTCCACAGAACAAAAGAGATCAGAAATTCCTGTCCATAGAGCAGCTACCTTCTACAGTGCCAGCTGGCCAGGCTGAGAGGCATGAGAACTCTATTTGATGATTACTTTTCTATAACAACAAACACAGAAACAATGAAGACTTATTTAAACAAACCCATGATGCCCACTTACTTACAGGAATAAAATGTGACTTGTGATTCAAAACTATTTGTTGCTCTGTAGTAGCTTGTCCAGCCAAAGGCCTTGCTAAAGAGGAAAACAAACACCGGCCTCTGGCAGTCAGCCTGTTACATAGGAGCTGATATACATGCAGGAAGCCAGAAAACAGGAAAACTGGCCAAAAGAGGCCTACATTCCTATGGCATCACCACCAAGCTGTCATCTTTCAGCTCAGAACTGCTACTTTTGGGCAAAGGTAGCTGCAACTGGGAGCCTTTCAGTGGCTGGATGGTGAGCTTACAGAAAACTGTACAGCACTAAAAAAGCATTGCATTGTTCTTTCATGGTAGCAGAATGACTATAACCCTTCAGGCTTTTAAAATAAGGTGGAATTTGTCTGAATTGGAGCAGCGAAGTGGTGTCAGTGAGGTAAGCAAGCACATTTCATGAGTCCTTTGGGGCTGCAGCCCTTTTGGGGTCTCCATTGCTTGGCCATAGAGGAGGATGGTGACTTTTACCAGGGCTCCTCCAAATGCTCTCAGCTCAGTGTCACAAGCCCAGTTGCAATGCTGGGACCTTCCTCCCACTCCTGGGCAAGCTCTGTCACATGCAGGCCGTCGGTGGATCAGAGGAACCCAATATCCAGAGGCAGCTGGCACGTGGGGACACGAAAGAGGAGCAAGGGTGCACGGGTACACGAGAGCCTCACTGAAGGAGGGCGTAGAGCAAAAATCAATTACATTTTCTTTCCCAATGCACGAGATGTTTTTGACTCGTGGCCAAGACCCACGCTTATCACCCTGCTGGGTTTTATCTGTACCACCTGACAAAGCCACCCTCTCATTTGGGAGGGTTGGAAAGGGCTTATCCTGCCCGAAGACACAGGCAGCATGGGAGCAGATGACAAGGGGTAGCCAGCACAAGAGCAAATCAGAAGAGCAAAGCAAGACTTGGCCCAGTCATTCCCCCACTCCTATCCCTCCTGGTTCCCCAAACCCTCGTGGGACAGCAGCACAGACCAGACCCATCAGCAACCCACCTTTGCAGTAAAAGCAATGACTCACTACAAAACCACCCCAAGAGGTAGAGCAGATGACCTTTCTTCTGTGGCCTTCTCCTTGCCTTGGAGCAACCTTCCCATACCACTAAGATGGCCACATTTGTCTTCTCCCTTCAGGGCCTCAATGTGGATAGCACAGTCCTGTCTCACTGGGCTGGAAACCATCTACAACTTCATGGCACATCACCCACAGAAGTCCAACAGGCAGATTCACAGTGCTGAGGAAACAAAGGCACCTTGTCTAACAGCATGGTGGTGAATCGCACCATTAAGCCCTGATCCTGCCGTACACGCCCGGATGACTTTGTGAATATTTGTCTCTGTGCAGCAACAAAATTGGTAATGTTCCTGTTTTACAGAGGCAGAAGTGGCAGGATTTTCTGAATTCAGCTTCCTTAAACTGTCCTGTCTTAAACGTGGATGCATCTTCTCCCAACCCTATGAAATTAACACCAAACTCTGAAGAGAAACACTTAACATCAACCTGCTTCCAAAGCTGTAATCACCTGACCTTCATCACAGCACAGAGTCAAATATTTAACAACAGGACCACAGCATCCCACAAGACCACCTCGGCAGCATCTCCCACCTCCAAGAGTCACCTGAGCAAAAAGCCCCCCCGGCTTACCATGGGTCGAGACATCAGCCAGGACACGCAGCCATGTGGGTGGAAAGCCGAGTTGGGTGATGAAAACTGCCTGCTCTAACTTTTCAGCTGCTTTATTTACTCATTTTAAGAGGAAAGGAAAAAAAAAAAAAAATCAAGGAAGTAATGTTCCTCTCCCAAGGTGCACCGCAAAACATTCTTGGTAGACATGGAAACCCCTGGAGGGCTGCCAGCCCTTGGCAAGCCTCCACATTAACATTTCAGCAAGCAACTCAACACTGGGATGGCTTTTTAGGGCATTTAAAGGAAAACGGCAGCCAGGGGCGGGCAACACGATTGCTGCTCCCTGTTGGCATGCGCTGGGGCTGCTCCTCTGTTTGCTTTTGGCTCCGTGGGGAAGTTTGTCACGTTTCTGCCGTACGCAGGGCAGGCAAGTTATGGCAGAGCTGGGTGAAAATGAATACAGCCTCCTCGTTTCTCCTACAAGAGAGGTTCCCTAGATGCAGCCTGCAGGGACACAGGATGATCCTCATATACCTAAAGGGAGGCTGCAAGGATGAAAACATCTTCCTGTGCTCTGGGGATTAAGTGGCAGTAAAAAGTATTTAAGAAGATCTATTCCTCCCCTGCCCCAGGGCTGCCTCTTCTTTGTTTAGGGTTGGGTTGGACAGTGATGGGGAGCTGGGAGCCTGGTGTGTTCTCCCTGGAAGTCTCTGGACACAGAGCAGGGAGAACAAGAAACCTCATTGCAAGGAGAGCAGAGAAAGCCTGGGAGTGATTGCTTGGAGGCACAGGGGCTCTGGGGGTGGTTGGACAGGAAAGGAGACCCTCCACCTTCCCCCAAATCCCTTCCTCCCACTTATTCATGGATATTCTGTGCGCATGCTCAGAAGTTTCCCACTGGACAATCCATCAGATTTCCATCAGCAGAGCCTGTGAACAACATCACGGCGTCTACGTGAGCGTGAGCACTCTGCCAGACCTTCTCACAAAGCACGCTCGTGTTAGAAAACTCTTTTAAGAAATCCCAGGTATGTGGCCAAGATCTCTACTGATAAAGCCAAAGAGAAGGAAGGAGATTTACTGCCCTGCTCCCTGCTGTCAGGTTTGGAGCATTTCCAGACCTCAAGTCTTCTGTGGCTCTTCGTCCACTTGTCCATCAGCCCAAACGTGGGCAGCCAGTGGGATAAGCCCCAGGCGATAAAGGAGAAGATGAGGCAGGCAGGAACCACATCTCCATCCCCTTTCAGTGCTTTGACCCTTGGGGTTTTGGCTACAAAAGCTGAGCAAACGCATACAATTCAGGGCTGAGATGTTCTCCAAAACACCTTTGTGTACCACCACCAGCGTCCCAGCGACTGGCAAGCTGGCACGTCTAACGAGATCCATATCTCATGTATTTCCCAGGAAGATACAGAAGACAGGCTATAAATAGGAAGCTGATGAGTTTAACAGCACCTGCGGTTTTGCGAGGAGACTGGTGGTCATCCAGTCATCGGTGAGCACAAAAGAGCACGTGCAATCTGGACTCTGATTAACCTTATGCAGTGCGGGGTCACTGCTGGTAAAGATGCACATGGGAAAAGACAGCTATTTGCCATCTCTGCAAAGCCCACTTCCTCAGTGTTGCTAAATTCAGAAGTTTTGCAACACTTTTTCTCTCTACAAAACATCATTGAGGGGTTAGGTCACCAAACTGAAAGCAAATGCTTGCATAGGAGTTTCCTTGCCTTCCCTATCATGAACGAAGATAAAAATAAAAAAATAAAGTAAAAAAAAAAAACTCAAAGAGATAGATCAATGTGAAATCTTATCATTTAAAATCCCAGTGGAAGATTCTGCTCTGACCTGTTCAAGGTGTTTTCAAATTATCCCAAGGAAAAAAGTTGAAACAAAGTTATAAAGTGCTGACAGGTTTGGAGTCTGCAAAAATCTGCCTTTTTTTTTTTTCCTTCCTGAAACCTAAAGGAGGCATTCAAATTCAGTGATCCATATATAGAATAGGAAATATGAAGTCTGGAAAAACACGATCTTTTTTTGTTCTATTTTTACATAGCTCTTGGTATTTTTTTATAACAAAAATAAAATAATAATAATAATTAAAAAAAAAAAAAAAAGCCCTACACCTCTTGACAGCCTACGAATAAAAGGGTAGGTGCAGCGTTGAATTCCCAGCCCATGGGCAAGGCACTGATAACAATCTAGAGCCTGGAAACAGCACCCCAGAGGCTTCAGAGGATCGTACTGTGTTTGACCCAGGGCCCAGCAGCTGCATTCCCAGACTCCTCTTCATTTTTTATTTTTTTAGACCATTTTTTTCTAAAGGGAAGCAGTCCCACATGCAGCAGAGCTGGCAGCACCGTGTAACATGGATTTGTGCCCCTGGTTGCATTTCCTGGTGTCTGGAAAGATGTGGGTACAAACCAAAGGTCCCTGGGGCTTGGACAGGGGTAACAGCTCTGCCCCCATACCTTCCTTCCTCCCTGCATGGGGACTATAACCAACATAACATTTTACCCAATAGCACACTTGAAAATGCAATACACTAAAATTCAGCATCTCCTTGAACCTTGGCCACTTTCAGCTGCATTAAAACAGCAACAACAAGCTGTAAAAGCCCAGAGGAGGGAAGACAGGGCAGAGGAAGGGAGAGAAGGGAGGAAAACTGTCTTGTCCAGAAACCCCATTTCCGCATGAACTCAAGCTGAAAAAATAAAAATAAAAATAAAAATAAAAATAAAAATAAAAATAAAAATAAAAATAAAAATAAAAATAAAAATAAAAATAAAACCAGCTCAGGAACCACTGCTGGGGATCCCAGACCCCCAAGCAGGATTTTCAGGGGGTAAGGGTGGACCAAGCTGTCCAACTTCTGAGACAGATGCACAATTTTCCGCCTCGATGCTGCCACCATCTGTTGTCTGCTGACCAGACCTCACAGGACAGCATTCTGCTTCACCTTTCCACCAGACCCTATCCTTACACCGATTTTCCAAGCATGAAATATCATCTCATGAACCAGAAGCCATCACCATGTGAACCTGCACAAAGGCAGCAGAGGACCTAATGCTGCTTTTCCTCCAGGGCAGTGGATGCGTTGGCTTAATTCCATATTCCTCGAATCTTCACCATCTGATCAGCAGGCAGGCCTTAAATTTGGTCTGCCTATTTGAGCTTATAAAATATTAAATTGCCACATAGCTATTTCTCCTGGAATTGCACTTAGTTCTCTAAAAGTGCTAGAGGGCAGTAGTAGAAGTGACTAGATCCTCACAAACCTCATTGCTTACTTTCTGACCTAAAATCTCAGGCTTCTCCCAGCACAGAATACGACAAATAATATGAATACTTTGAGTATGGGAGGATACAGTTAACTCAGCCATCCCAAAATACAAGAAGACAGGATGGATGTGTCCTCATGTGGTTGGATCATGACATTTCAAAAGCAAACAAGCCCAGATCTTTATTTCTTTAAGAGCTCTTGGCAATGAGACACCAAAACTTTATGTTTCCTATATCAATGGAGAATGGAGGGAGATTTCTAAACAATTTTGTGATTCCTTTTGGTTCTCTGGTAACTGGACTCAGAACTGGACCTTTGAAAACAACTCTCCTAATACTTTGAAATGAAAAAGCATCCTAGCCCCAACACTGAATGTTTCCTCTGAAATAAGATAGCCATAGCTGAAAAGTTCATCAGCATGCACTCAGCGCCTTCACTGGGACTTGATCTGTAAGATTTCTGTATTTTTAATCCAGCAAAGCAGGTATTTTAACCCATTTTGTCCAAACATTCTCCTCCTCGCCCTCTTTTTCAGTTGGTGGCCCAAGGTTTGGCTCTGCTGCTCTTCCCATTTGCCTTCCACTCCCTCAAGACCTGAAGGCCAGATGAAGTTGCAAACAGCAGCAACACATCCCCGAGACCCTTCAGGGATGAACGATGCTTTTAAATCCTGAGACACCAAGAGCTCATCTCCAGTAACACCGGGCTCTGCTAGCACAGGGCAGCTGCGGTGCTGCTGATGCATCAGCTTGGCTTACAGCCCTTTTTCATTAGGGGAAGAGACTGCTCTCAACAGGCAGGGAGGGAGAACAAGAGCAGGAGAGCTGGAATCAGTCAGACAGGAAAAAAAAAAAAAAGCCAGGGTCTTAATGAATAAATAGCTTCCCTCTTGTTGGAGCAGCTCTGAGCGCTGCTTGGCTCCCTGCATCCCCCCTGCACAAAGCCCCGGCAGAGAAGCAGCAGAGCACCCTGTAAGCGACACCAGCCTAATTAATTAATTAATGACTCCCGGCTCTGTGACTGCTGGGCTGGGAAGGAAGGCAGCAAAGAAGGGTCGGGACAGCACGTGACGGCTTCTGGTAAATGCTGAACGCTGCTGAGAGCTGGCTCGGTTATTCATCACCTCTCCTGCTTTGGGCTACAACAGCACCAGGGAGAGAAGATGGCGTGGGATCCACCCCTGAAGCATCCTTTCTGCTGGATGAAGCCTTCTTCCCTCTTCTTGTCATGCTCCAGAGCTGCCGTGGCACAGTTAATCGAGGTAAGGAGCAGCCTGCTTTATGGATCAGGGGGCTTAGGGGTGGCCAGAAATCCTGTTTTTTCCATGCAGGTTACCCAGGGAGGGCAGGAGGGACAGAAAGCAGGGAATTTAAGGCGGCTCCAAGGACCTAGAGGCTCCTTCGGGTGATATTTGTTGCTACCTGCAGGCCCAGCCTATAAAGAAAGTGCTTTTAAAATGCCAGCAGCTGAAGATGATCACAGCTGGCACTTAACTGCTCCTTTAATCCCCAAAGAGAACTTGAGAGAGCACAAAAAGTCCCAGCACAGCATCTTCTAGCCCAATACTGCCTGTCCAACAAGTGGCCCACATCAGGGGCCCAGGGACAGAGGAGGACCAGGCATGATCCTATCCATGGATGTACCTGTACAGAGTAAGTGGCTGGGCTGCATTTTTCTTCCTCCGTCTTCCCTCATTTCCCCTAGCTCAGAGAAAATGTTCCTTTCGGAGGCGATGCTCCCCACCCACTGCTGCCCTGGCAGCCGTAACAACTTCATTGCTGGCATTTTCAGAAGTCTTGTCCACAAGGTGGTCCCCTGTAATTACAGCTGCAAAAAATTGAGCAGCCTCAACTTCTTTATCACTTTACTGAACTAAGGAAGCCTGAACCATTTTGGAAGCAGCCACTGCGTTGTTCTGGGGTCAGAACCCCAGCGCTACGGTGTTGATGAGCAGCGTGTTCATACAGCAGGGCTTGCTTTGCTCACGTTTCTGATTGCTTCAACTAAAACTTGCAGCTGTGCTGTGTCTGTGCTAAGGGCTCTAATAGGCTAGCAAAAGAACATCTTGTTTCAAGCAGTTTAAGAGTTGCATCCTTGGCAGCCCTGCCCCTCACCTGGCCTTACTGATCTCTGTAGCCCTTGGTCTGTAGATTTTAGCAGTTTGTCTCCAAAACAGAGGCAACAGGAGCAGTGCCATGTTCATATCCCCACCCTACAGCCCAGGTTCTGCCTTATCTTTCCAGATGCCTCAACTTAAATTTACTTAATACAGTATTTTAGTATTGGTGGGTCTATCAACCCACCTGACTATGTTGTAACATCCCAACAAGCCAAACAGGAGCCCATAAGCTCCTTTGCAAATGCACACACACCCTGATGTAGACATTTTCCCGAGCTGCTCAGCCTACAGCAGCTCTCAAGGTGACTGCCCAGGCAGAACTTTCTCTTACAGAGCACATTTAACAAGGCATGCTTTGCTGAAGCCAGGTCAGTGTGCAGACTCAGCTTCTACCTCACCAGGAAGACTTAAAAAATAAAAAATAAAATAACATTCTCTTGTCATTTCCAACACCAAGACAGCCACGTGAATAAGCACCCTGACACTTTCAGTTAGAGGACAGATGTTTCAGAGACACACATTTTCCAGGATTTGTCCTGATGCCAAAGCAGAACAAAGATAAATGTCAAAACTAGGAAAATCGTTATAAAACAGGTGTGATTTTTCTTGTCTGTTTTACATATACCAGCCTCTCTGAAAAAAACATGACTGCTTCTTATACTGTGCTGGAGGGAGTAAATCCTGTCTGGAAACTCAAGCTGTACAACAGGTTAATTACCAGGTATCCAAAAAATGAGATTAGATGAACAGCCAGTTGCTGTATTTAAAGCAGATGAATTACAGGCTGCTCCAAAGCTCTGCAAGGACTTTTTTTTCCTTCAAATAATTATACAATGCAGTTATCCCCAGTAATTCAATTTATGCTAAGCCAGTGCATCAGAGCAAACAGAGGGAAGGTCAAAGGGACTGGACATCAAGGCATTTCAGTGAGGAAAAAAACACCCCACAACAAGGAGTAAGGAACCAAGACCATGACCTTGTTTAGCGATGCCCAAGCATTTTCAGATGTGCAGACCTGTGCATATTTTCCACTTGGGAGAGTGAAGGTATTTAAAGCCTCTGAACATGACTTTTATTTTATTTTTTTCTTCTTCTCTGCATCAGCTCACCTCTAAGAGGCTTGGAATACGTATGCATTTGGACCCTGAGGTGGGAATAAGTAGCAGGTGTTTGGCGTTCAGCACATGGTTTAGTCAATTTTCCCCTTACTGAGTCAAATTCTGCATCTGCTGTATCTTTAATACATTCTTAGTCTCTCAGTTGGTGTTTGGAGCTCTGTAGTTAGAAGGTAAAACTAGATCCTAGGCAGTTATGTAAAAGAAACTCTTCAGAAACTCCATCAGACTAGAAGTTGTTGACTGTTTTTTCCACCAATACAGCAAGAAAAATAAAGATGTTTCTGATCCCCCCACTTTCCAGCTTAGACTCCACAAAAAAGCTGCAATACAGATTAGATAGCAGGGAAAAATAAACTACTTTTTTTACTAGTTATGAATATCTTTAGTTTATATTATATTTAGTGGTATACTGTTGGGCTCGAGGGACAGTAGACCTCATTTGTAGCCTACAAGTGAATGTGATGGATGTGACTCTATGCAATAATCTAAAAATACCTGTGTGTGATTGTAGCTCAAAAGGAGGTAGGTGAAATTACCAGGTGGATTCCTGAGGTTGATTTCCCATGTGAATGCATAGATTTAACCCAACAGCTGACAATAAAATAATAGCACAGAAAGGAAAATAATAGTGCACAAAGACACACACGAGCAACACACACGATGATTTAAGAGATAAGCCTTCGCTTTAAGAAGGGCATCTTTAAGGAAGATACAAGCATTTCAGGCCAGGGTTCAAAAAGAAACACCAGGGTTCAATCTTAAACTGGTGCTCACAGGGCTGTGAACTGGTCCAGGTATGAAAAAAAAGGGTTCCAGTGGGTAACGTGGAAGGTCTGAGACCACGAGAGGGGTCCTTCAGCCAGCCCAGGAGCTGTTCCTGTGCAAGCAAGCCTCACGACCAGGGCAACAGCTACATCTACACTGTAATCTAGCAGTAAACACCAGATTTAACAGCTATTACACTTAAATTAAATCATTATGGTTGCTCTTCCCCCTTCCCACCATAATACACCATCATATTATATTGTCCCTTGACCTGTGAAGCCACAGACTTATTATCATCACTGTATTTTGGATGCAGTATCTGGACCATGCCAGGGCTCCCCACCACCAGGAAGATTTTGTTGGCCTCTCTGGGTGGGTTTTGCCTACAAGGACGCCCATCCTCAGGTAGTCCACATCTTTCCTGTTACTTAGAAGGGAGTTAGGATGGAGTGTATCTGTCTGAAGCACAGTACCTCATAAACATCTGTGCCCTTTAGATAGGTGCAATCAAACAAGATTAGGACTAAACATTATTAGTTTTCCCAAGCCCAGCCATGCTGCAGGCAAAGCAGCAACACCAGTCAAGCCTAATTAGAGGAGGCTTTAAAAAAATAAATAAAATAAAAAATTGAAAAGTAGCACCTTTTACCATTTTTCCATTTTTCTTTGGTGCTTAGTGAAGCAAATAAAGCTGTCTCCTTTTCCACTGGGGTGGGTACCTTTGCTTGCCCACCCCGCCCCAGTCACCACTGACAGTTTCTCTCTCATTTCTGAAATGAATCAGAAAAAGTGAATGTGAATGTTTTCTAGCTAGGAGAAACAGTGTCAAACCGTTCTGACCTGAAAAGGCAACCTGCCTGCAAATGATTTAGTGTTTTGGGGTTTAGTAGATGTTTTACAGACCTGAGAGCCCAACGTCAGCTTGGATCCAGCTCCTTATGGTGTGGTTTCTGCCTGCTCCCAGCCTGGGAGCTTCCACAATACCTGGGGACAGCAGGCTTGGGGATGGTGTGGTTTTCACCACAAGCAGAATTTGTGCCTTCAGAGGTAGGGGAGCCTGCTACGGTGGGTGGAAAAGCAGGAAAGGGGCCAGGGTATTGTCAGCATGGCCCAGCCTTAGCTTAGCCTCAGTCAGATCTGAGCTAATCACTATAGGCTCCACTATTAATTGCTAAAGAGAAATAAATACTAATTTATTCATCACTTCTCAGTAGGATGCCTCAATGAGGTGGATGGCTTTATGTGAGTGCTGCTTTCTCATAGCCATACCAAAACCCTGGAAAAATTAGCTGAGACCTAACTATTGTACTGCACATTTTTAAGCTCCTAAGTAAGGGCAGATGCATTTACTTCAGAGGGAGAGATTTAGCCTGAAATGCAAGACACAAATATACGTGTATTTATGTCTACTGGCATCAACAAGTGACGCCAGCTGTTGTGGGATATGCAGCTGACACAGTCAGAGGCTAAGGAGCTATTCCACCGTCCTGCAAGAGACACCCAAACCAATGGTCTGGCTTTGGGCTAATATTCATAATTGGTGTTGGCTAGGAGCTGGATTCACCAGCAGTCTAATCTTATTTTGTGCTGCCTGTTTTTTTATCTGCTGCTCCAGATAGTGCAGGTCTTCCATCAAAGTAACATGGAATATTTACCAAGGTCTCCATCATCTCCTTTACGTTTAAATTCAGGCTGGAAGTTTCTTTTTGCTGTAATGTCTTTATACACTCTTTCAGCACAGAACATCCTTGGAGCTTAGTTTACTTGTAACCCTTCATTTACTTGTTTCTGCTCATTTCTTTTTCTTTCTGGAGCCTCAGCTTTTTCATATTCCCATAAATAGTGCCGAGATACCTATGTGGTACCAACATCATGGTGAGGTGTTTGCATAATTTTCTTTTATATTTTCTCATCTACTTGCCCCAAAGCCTCTCCCTGATCATAATAATTACCTGAGCATTTCCTAACACCCTCCTGCACCTAAAGACAAAGCCTGATAGCTCTTGCAGGAGTTTTCTTTACTGCCTCCAGTCTTCTGGAATCTTTAATTCATTGCAGCTGCCTTGTGTAGAAAAAGCCATGCTGTTATCCTTCATACCAAGTATAACCTCTTCATCCATCCATACATCTTCCAGTTCTGGAATGCACTGGCACAAATTCACCCTCAACAGAGCTGCAAGGACCAGCTTCAGGTTTTTGGTATTTTTTTCTCCTTAGGGGTGTGTAAGAATTGCCCTGCCCCACAGTTTCATTTCTGTGCTGTTTCAGCCTCCTTATATCTTTTCCTTTTGTCCCTGATCCAATCACTGTTACCTTGACATTTATTGCCAAGCACAAATCAGTAACTCCAAATCCTGACATTTATTCCCATGCACAAATCAGCACCTCCAAATCTTGACATATATTGCTAGGCACAAACCCACAGCTCCAATTTCCTGCAGCTACTAAGAATTGCTTTCATTAATATATTATTCTTCTTGATGTACATTTCTCTTAGCTTTTGGAGATGACTCGTGGGCCAGCATTGCACCTTACGACCAACTGAAACATTTGGACCCCTTCCTTGGTTAGGACGTGTAGCAATGCAGACTCAGCCCTCAGCTACAAGTCCCTGTGCATGCCCACAGGCAGTTGCTCATCAGATGAGCTTCTATCTGATGATTAATTAAGCTGTGGTAGCTTGACCACTATGCTACAGTAACTTCACTCCATGTTTCTGTCCTGGCATTCTCAACCCTCACTCTATGAACATGAAGAAGAGATGAAGAGCTGCAGTGATTAAACCAAAGCATCTGCATGAATGGCCAGGACCCAGCAGCAGCCTTGCTTCCTGCCTTTTCCCCTTGCACTCCTGTCTTAAAATATTTAAGATATTTTCTGCTTTATGTATTGGTTCACATCAAAAGCTTTTGTGAAAGCAAGGAAAGTGGCAGAGATCTTCAACCCTGCTTTTTCTTCTCCCCTCCAACACAAATTGTCTCACTGAAAGATGCTGTCCCATAGCCACAGCTCCTTCCAGAAATGGCCATAAGTTGATGGCAAGTGCTTCAGAGCTCCTGATCCACACTGTGATCTTGAGAACATCTTTTAATTGCCCCTGTCTCAGCTAATTTACTTTGAATTGGAAATATTGCTTTGGCTCTGTAAACGTGATGCATTAAGTGCTTTGAGGTCCCCAGAGCAAAAAGACCAATACTGCAAGGCTTGGCAGGCAAAAGCAGCAAGGACCTCTGGTCCCACAGCTCCGTGCTTAATGCTGTCAGTGCAGACTAGCTTCAGTTTGCTGATTCCGATTACAATTACTCTGCTGCATGAGTCTGTCCCATGCAGAAGTCACACAGGGAGGCGAACACATCCTATTCTTGATGCTCTTGCTGGAGATGAGCACAGAAGGCAGTAATTAGGACTCAAAGCCTGTGTGCACTGCAGAAAACTGGTGCCACCACTTCCAATCTGTGGTGCTGAGCATGGGTTCTTGTTCCCTCAGAGGGCAAAGTCACACTGAGTAGTGCACAGGAAAAAGAGAAAAAATCTATGATTTGAGATTCAGATTGAGGCTACCCTAGAGGTTAACCCCAGGATCAGTAGCAAGGAAAGCCAGAGACAGCAGGAAATAAACTCAGATCGCTGGGGTCAGCAATCTAAATTTATTAGGTCATTGTTGGTCTAACTTCCAATTATTATTCTGAACCTAAATTGTTGCCCTGATTGCTCTCCCAGGATTGCTGTTTACTGTGGCTTCTTTGATTTATTTTCAGTGTTACTGAATGCTTTGTAAGCAGCATACAGAATCCTTATGGTTGAAAAAGGATTTACTTTTTTTTTTCCAGGGGTGACTGTCACAGATTCCTATTCGACTGTTCCAGACAGGACCACACCACCCCAGTCAGATATCCTTTCTCCCTTCGTTTAGCTGTAGCAGTTCTGGGTTTTGAGTGCTGGATGCTCCATGCCCAGCACTAGAAGAGAAGTTTGGCAGTCACAAACTGCAGCGAGGCAAGGCCACGTGGTGCTGAGTGGCTTGGAAGAGCCAAGCTCAGACAGCAACCCTATCCACCACGGATGGGTTCTGAATAGGATCCTCTGGGATACAAAGCACTCCGAAGCATCCTTCATTAGGAAAAGACTGAATTATGGTTTATGTTGCATAAATAGGCAAGTAATTGGAGAGCAGCCCCAGCTCTCTGGTATCCATTACAGCTGTGTTTTAACAGCACTTTCTTGGGCTGGAAAGGGGAGGGCACTGCAGGGAGTCAGATGTGTGTTTAGGAGGGTTTCTCTTTTTTTTTTTTTTCCTGTTTGGTTTTCAGAAACAAAGTGTTTTCAGCTTATATCAAAAGGCTGTTGCCAACTCAGATCAGATTCTACATTCAGACATAAGCCAATATAGGTGTTTTGCTAACACCTGCTTCTGAAAGGTCGCTAGCAGGTTTTAACTCTGACTTGCCGCAACACAGAACATCATAACAAAGTTCACTGGCAGTGAGGGCTTGTGAACCTCTGATCTTCTGAGCCATCAGATAAGAGAATAAATGCTTCTTGCTGATGTGTGTGAACCTAATACATCACCACTGCACTGAGACCTCCAGAGTTGGTCTTGACAACCCATCTGATGTAACATTTATCCTCTTAACACACCCATGAAATATACTTATCCCCATTTCAGAGGAGGGGAACCAAGGCACAGAAAAACTCAGGACTGTGTCTGCAATGAGACTTATCTATATCATTTGTCAACACCTAGCTTCTATGGAAGCCATCAGGTCCTTGTCCTGTTTCCATCTAAATGGGGAAGGGCATTCAAGAAAGATTTTCTCGTGGACTCACAGCACAATTTAATGGCATTTACACATTTAACATGTTCAAGTAACACAAAGACTCTTAACAAATACAGCTGAGCTAACTTCCTTGATGCAAACAGCTGATTGTTTACTCCTGATGTGTATAATTTATATACTATAAATGTATTTAATATGAAGATCCCTGCTCTTAGCTTTAGTCTCATCTCTTTGGTGCTGCCTGTTTTGTTTAATCTCCCTGTGGTATGTTCACCTACCTCCATCAAATCAATCTCTAATACTCCCGGAGCTGTGGGAATCTGAGCTCTACCAATCCGTAGCCTCTAGTCCAGACCAGCCCTGTTTGGAACACTTCATGCTTGTATTGCATGAAATCTAACATCTCTGCTTGATGAGGCTAACTTTAAATGGTTAAAGCAATGTGCTTGTATCCCCAGCACTTAAATGCAGCTCAAATAGCCATCTATTTCAGCTCTGCTGTTTGTACAATTAAAGCATATGCTGTAGGATTTTCTGCCTGTGCTGCCCTTCATGGGTCCATCAACCTCTCATTCCCCACTGATAATGCAGTTAGGGCCCTATAGCAGGGATTTAACTAAAGCGTCCTTCCTCAGCTTATAAAAGGGCCCTAGTACCTGCTCCTGTATCAAATTCACATGGCATCTGCCTTCAAAATATCTCAAGGCAAAAATCCTGTTATAAGAGGGGAAGCTGAAGCACCGAGTGATGTTATAACACAAATCAGAGAGTGCAAGGTGTGGACACAAGGGCTAAGGAGCAAGGCAGCATCCCACCCCTAGAGGTCCAGCTGCTTGGGACAGCCCAGCAAAGGCTGAGCTCCACCCTGTAGGAGCTGCTTTAACCCTAAGCTCAAGTGCTTGGTCCCTGCCTGAGCTACAGCCTTGCTTGTGCCTGGCCATGGCTCTGCTCCAGCGCTAGGGTCACACCTGGTGACCAGAGGTCTCTCCTCACCCTAGCCTGCCCCGTTACAAATAACTTTATGTTATTATTAATTTTATGTTGTTCTTCACAGCTAAGCCTCAAAAAAGCCTTTTAAGACTATAAAAGATCTCCTCCTGACCCAAGGAGCTGAACTTTTTAGGAAAAAAGCGGGACTTGACAAAGCAAGTCTTTTTGCTGTTATTTCCTAACCACAAAAACTGACAACACCTGAGATATTTCAAAACAACAAAAGCTTTAGACACAACCTCTAGAGAAGTCTCCATTCCCTGAAGATATCTGAATTATTGTAAGCCCGGAGGACAAGGGCTCACCAGCTCCTCTCGGTGGCATTTTTCCCCTTGCCAACCTTAAGCCATTTTTCTCTTTTTTTTCCCCTTCTCTTTCCCAGGCCACCACAGAACCCCCCAAAAAGAAGCCGGACCCTGTCACTTCGGAGACGGTGGTGATCTGGGGGCTGCGCCTCTGGCAGGTGATTGGTATCTTTGCCATCTTTGTCCTGGCAGTCAGTAAGTGGCAATTCTCTGCCTTGCACCCACCGCAGCAACACCCTACCTGGGACCAGGCTCTGAGCCAGCCCGAGGAGGGACACAGAAGGCACGGGCTGAGGCTCTGCGGTGCCTGGCAGCACCGAGGGTATTTTGTTGGCTTCCTCCTCCCCCAGGAAGGGAGAGGCAGATGAGGTGGTTGAGGGAACCACAAGCCAGCCGCAGCAGCTCCACCCTGTAATGCATTAGCTGGTGGCATCCCAGAACAAAAGAGAAACTGTAGGACCGTGCCACACGTGGGACTTTTGTCAGCTGCAGTACCGCATTCAGGCTCAAATACATCTTACAGATGTGGTCTTGCCCTGTCTTACCTAGATAAGCCATATATGACCTCTTGTGGTGCTGTCCCACATGCTAAGATAAGAAACCCCAAGGGGTCTGTGGTCACAGCCAGACCTAGCATTAGGGTACTTAAATGCTATCCCAGCTGTCCAGACTCCCCATCTGATTTCAGAAGGGTTTTCAAGACCTAAAGAAGTCCTTTTTGGATCCAGTCATCAGGAAGCCACCGACTCAGACCTGGTGGATGCAGTAGGATCAGGTGCCCTCCTAGCACACTTGGAGGGGCTGTTTGGGTGCAGCTGATTCCCCACCTGAAAGTCTTCATCCACCTTCATCCCCAGGCAGCTCATCCTTGGGGAACAATATTTAAACCATCCTCACTGTGCACTGCTGCCATAAGTCTGATTATGAGAATATCATTTAGGGCAGGCCCATAACCCTATTAAGTTCAAAGGAAATATCTTCTGCTCTCTCCCTGAGTCAACTTTAGAATCACACACACACACACAAAATAGATTAATTGGATATAAATAAAAATCGATAGACCCACTTTGATTTCCCCATCTTCTTATCACCCTCTAGTCATTTGCAAAGAGTTTAATTCATTTCCAGCCTCTTTCCAGGAAAGGACATGATCCTGGGCAACCTGCTCTCAGTGGCCCTGCTTGAACAAGGGTTTGGGACTAGGCGGCCTCCAGGGATCCCATCCAACCTCAGTCTATGAAATGAAGTTACACTGACTCATCTAGAAGTCCCTTGCACCTGCTCTTTGCCCTGTTAGGAACAGACATCCAGAGCCTGTCCCTAGCCCTCAAGGTAAACCCAGTCAGCTCAGAGGTTGCCTCAAATCCTTGTCTGCTCCAGGAAGGATGTCACCTAGCCACTCGGGCTTAGACACACCTAGATCTTCCAGGCATTTATGTATTTTTTACTGCCTTCTCCATGTTCTGGCTTATGGAGCTAATGGCTTGTTAAAATTAATTTCATAGGTCTAACATTGAAGCATTATGCAGGAGGACAACCTTGAGTGCCTCAGCTTTCTGCATAACTTCTGCTTTCACTCCTCATAAGCGATGAGCACACTCCAAAACAAGGCAGCCACGTGCAAGCTGCCAGCAGGGAATGGGCTTGCTGGGCAATCTCTAAAAGCACAGCAGTGCAGAAAACTAATAGCTAGTACTCCCTGCTAGGTTTTCATTTGCTGCTAGAACTGCTGCTGGTGCTACCTCTAGATGTGGTGCTGATTTAAATCTGATTGCTCTGCGGTGTGTGTGTTGTTTCTGCTGATACGGGGTAAAGTCACTTGCTGTCACAGCCTCCTCTCTGGCTGCTGCAGCAGTCCTTTCCCGAGAGCCTTCCTGTCATGTTCCCATGCAGTTTAAACCACAGCAACCATACAGCTTAAACCAGCCTTTTCCTCTCTTTCGTTTTCCCCTTATTGCCCCTTCTGGGCTAGCACCACACCCTGCACCTAGCCTCCAGGATAAGCACTCCCATATTTTACCTCTTAATCAATAAGCTTATGCTAATTCCTCGCATGCCACAACACCCTTGGCAAACAATCTCAAGAAACTCTACAGAGGAGAGTAAACATAGCCAGGTGACTCCATGCACCACCTGAAATAAGCACCAAATTCACAATGCAAGTATGCTTGCAATAGGGTTTATTTATGCGCTTTCCTTTTGTTTAGGTGTGTTACCTTGTCACAAATATTTCACCCAGTAGGTCTGATGACTTCGTTGTTTGTTAGAAATTGGTTTACATATCACAGGGTTATTTAGGGTTACTAAAAACAGAAGAGTGGTAAGCCATCAGAAGGTGCACCACTTACAGTAAAGAAACTCAGTTTTCTTTTGTTACCTAAAATTCTCTGTAGCAAGAAGCAAAGGCCCCTGTAAATTGAACTGATCTAGTGACAGCCCAGAAGCAAAACTTATTACAGAAAACACTGTACAAAGAACGTTACGGGATAGGTACTTCATGTGTTGATAGCAGTGGATAGTGAGAAGTTAAAATCCTTTTAAGGATCTACATCTAGACAAAAACAGGTTGTGTGTAATTCCGTAAAATACCATCTGCTTTAAGGGTTGAGATCAAGCTAATACACATAGGTAGTTCAGAGATAAAAAAGAAAAAAAAAGTCTGTTACATCAGCCTGCTACAGACATATTACTAAGAAGTGGAAAAGTATTTCCTAGGAAATTGGAGGGTTTTGGCTTGCTGAGCCTCAGAGTGACAAAAAGATTAAGTACATGACAACATAGATGGGAGACAGTCTATGGTACTACTCTTCTAGTACTACTATTCCTCTAGTACAACCTTTTTATTTGAAGAACCCTCTTCTTTCAATGAGCAGAGTGGATCTGAGAACAGCTGTACCAGCTTAAGCTATGTATTCAGCCAACTTTATGATAAAAAATAAGCATTATATGAAGAAAGCAACTATTAAAAAGCAACTATTAACCAAGTCCCTCATCCAAATCAAAACGTTCAAATTTAACACCACCAGATTGACTGAATCCCATAGCCAGTTCTCACCAGTTTCTTGGATCTTGCTCCAGCAACATCTTCCTGCTCCTGAGCCTTGCGATCCCCAAAGCAGTGGTGGTTCCCCAGCTTGACCAGCACAGCTCCAAATCTCAACAGCAGGCACAGGTTTTTCTAGAAGCAAGCTCTTGAAAGCCACCTTGGTATCAGTCCAGAAAGCTAAGTAATATTACTCTTTTCCCATGGGACAAGAGCTTGAAAGGGTTCTAGGTAAATTCCTTTTTTTTTTTCTTCTGGTTGTAGAGACCACAACCCTCTCTCTCATAGCACTAAAAAAAAGAGGCCAATTTCCAGGCCTTTTCAGGGCCTGGGCATGATCCCATTGGCTAACAACCTGACCTCGTTATCAAAGCTTTAAGGCCTTACAGGTGTGTCTACTTTATCATTTTAATTTAGATGAGGAGGTGACCTGAGATGTTTTTGATATTCCTACCTTCCTCACTCTGAGTGGTCATAGAGCACTCATGCTGGATTCCTTTTGGTTGAAATAGAAAGAGAAGACAGTTGATCCTGCAAGATACAGTCCCGGATGTACATCATAATTCCAAAGGACACCCAGAAAACCAGGCTACAACTTCTGCACAGCCACAATCCCAAAGTGCAACGAGTTTGGGTGCAGGTCCTCCGTGCTCTCCCACCCCCCCAAGCCTGCTTCTGCTGAGCAATAGGGCTTGCAAATACAGATATGATCCAGGTGTTGCTTCCAGCTCTTGCTCTTAGCAACTTCCACAAGATGGCGTCATCACACAATAAAAGGCAGGGAAAAAAAAAAAAAAGTAAAAAAAGCCAAATTCAAGACCTTTTTACATTTCCTTATTTAATGAAAAGAATAAGGCACCTTCTTATACTGTTAACACACACCACTGAAAAGAGCAGCAGGTCGCTAAGGAGGTCGTCTAACTCATAACAAGATTTTTAGGGAGTTACAAAGCAAATAGGATGCCTCCTAACTCTACTTATTTGAGACCAGGACAGCCAGAGCATTTGCACACCTGGTAGCAGGAGGCTTTTCTGCCTCTCCCGCAGCAGCTCATAGCCAGCTTTCTTAGATGCTTTAAGAAAGCATCCTCCAGGCTCCTCCTGAGACCCATTCCTCTCCATCTTTGCTTCTGTTCTGTGATAGGGTACAGGTCGTGGCACAAAAACAAACTAATCAACAAAATCTTTGGGAGTATAGAAGCCCATGGTAGAAAATATAACTTCATAGTATGTGCAGAACATCAGTCAGGTGTTGTTGGAAATATAACCCTCAAGAATATGTTTTTTGATCATTGTACAATTCTTTTTCATCTATTAAAATAATAGGAATGCTAAGGTTTTTTTTTTGCTGTAACTGAAGAATGCTCATGAACGCTTATTTTTAAATTAAGCAGCTCCTCTAAAGGAAAATCTGGAGAGGGCAGAAGAAAAAGAAAACCTCTGTTACCAGACAGAGCAAGTTAACTCACTGTTGCTCTTCTTTCCCCAGATTTTATCTCAGTCATTTTGTCCTTTGTTAAAGAAAACTATCCCCCTTAGATATTTTAATCAGGTAGACAAGGCAGACCATTAGGCTGGGAAATCTCCTGCCAGCGTCCCTTGAAATAAACCCTTATCAGGACTGTCTCTTCACACCTAGCAATGTTCAGCTGCTCTGGATGGCTTCTCTCAGTGCTGGTTGATAAGGAAGGAGGCCCTGGCGAGCAGGAGCACTTGGCAGAGACTGTGGTTGCATCTGGTTCTCTCTTTCTCAGAGAGGCCTTGATAAGACAACAGTGGACAACAGAGATGGGATTAGCTATTAGGACTTGATTCACTCAGGAGCTTTGTTATCTAGTTGCTCTATCTGGCGTTTCATTTTCTTTTTGTGAAGAGCTGTAAATGGGGAACTGAGGCCCAACACTGATAGGATGGAATTGACTCATAATCTCTGAATCTCGCACAGCCTGTTTCATCCACAGAGATCAAAGACTCTGCACCAAAAGTCCTATCCTGGACCTGGGCAGCACCTCTCGGGAAAGGGCATGAAGAGGGTGGTGGGAGCAGGCAGAGTACTATGAAGAGGGAGGAGGTCTCTGCTCCCACCCAGAGTCCAATTTCATCTGTGCCATGCCTGCCCAATGTAGAAAAATCAACCAGAGGAATTTCAGGTACCCCAGACAGGAAGACACCCCCATTCGTTATCATTTTGTAAACTAGATGATCTTCAGAGCTCCCTTCCAACCTCGTCCAGTCTGTGATTCTGTGACCATGCCAGGGAACTGCTGAGCTAAGCCGGTGGTGCACATTAGATCATTCTGCGTCCACGAGTAGGGGGGATCTTTAATTAACAGAAGATTATTCAGTGCTGGTGGTTTAGTGGCACTGGAACAGCTCTGGGGCCATGGAAATGGGTTTGCTCACTGCACATAGAATGGTTTGGGTTGGAAGAGAACTTATTTCCAATCCCCCTGCCACGGGAAGGGACATCCTACATATAGTCCACAGCAGGTCTAGCACTACTGGAAAATTAATCGTATATGGACTAGGAGGGACAAAGTAGTGGGCTAAAGCAGAAGCTGATTGCAAAAGTAGGAGGCTCAGTTCTGATCCCTTTTTCCCCTATCTCTGTCCTACCAGAAGCACTTTCCCATTCTCATTCATGCCAGTCAAATGGGGAAGTGTAGCCCCGGCCACAAACATCAGTAATTTCTCTCCTGACATATAAATTCAGACATGAAAGCTCAAAGAAGCTTGTTTGCTATCAGGGAGGCTCACATTGGACAAATGTGTTCCCAGTAATCAAGTATTATTTAACGCGTACCAACAAAGCTGTTGAACATCTTGAATGCAATTAACCAAGAGCAGTTTAATTTGAAGTGCTAGAGGTTTTATTTACCAACTTGCTGTGGGTGTTGAAGTATAAATGCCAGAAAAAAAGATTTACACAATTAAATAACCATTACTTTTTGGATAGCAAAACTGTCCAGATGTTTCCATTAATGTGCAGAATTTGCAGTGAGGCGCAGATAATTTAGGCTGGCTAAGGGATGCTTCACATGGTGCTTTTTGCAAGAGGCTTTAGCCATCTATCTACTAAATGCTGCCTCACTAACAGCCCAGTATATGAGAAAATCTCATCAGGGTGCATGGAATACTCTGTGCAGAGATGGATGCAAGGGCAAGAATAGCGTCCTCAACCACAGAACATGACTTAGGACGAGGGATGGCTCTTGCATGTGCCTATGCTGTAGCCCAAGTCCCCAGACATCATGACGCCAGCATATGTAGCTCAAGCCAAGTACAAAAAAGGAGCGATTAAGAGAAAGTCTTTTACAAAGAAAGGACCATTTTTATGCCCTCCAATGATCAACAAATATTATTTATTGTTGATTATTTTGATAATAAACTATACTGTTCTTGTTTGTACAGTACTGTTACCTTAAACTTCCATTACCATGCACACAGACACATGTATATATGCTCAAGTCTTCTACAAGATTTATTTGTGACCCAAATCAGCTAAAATATTGGAGATATCATTGCCTGAGGATGGTTTCCTTTAAATGTGAGAGCTGTCAGGTCACATGGAAAGGGCTGTGTATGCAATCTGCAAGGGGAAGGAGGGGTCCTTGGACAACATCAAGACTCCCAAACAGCTTCTCCCCACGGGTGTCCCCACCAGGTGGGATCCTGACCAGCTACCTCATCCTCTCTTCTGCTCTGCGACCTCAGTTGCAATGGGATTGGGAAGTGTAGATTTGTGTCTGAGGACTGTGGAGTCACGGATGTGGACTGCGAAGAGAGGCTGCACTGCTGTTCTGCACAGTGCACGAGGCTCAGGTGTGCTGTGCTTGAGATCTGCACCGGACGAGCGTCACTTGCGAATGGCTTTATGGAGCTGAAAATGAAAGGTTGATTTTCTGCCTTCCTGGGCAAAACTCATTTGCCACTCGATTATGCCTTCAAGTTCTGATTCATTATTACTATTGTTATTTCAACAGACAATCATAATTCTAACTGCCACTTGCTCTTCACGTGTAATTTCATGCCTAATCCCCCAGCCGGGTGCTTTCTCCACCCAGTGCAGAAAACAGGCATAAGCCACCTTCTCATGCAAAATCCAACTAATACATGTCTAAAGAACAATAAATACTTCACAGATTCCCTGAGCAAGGTAAACAACAGCCCACATCCTTGATCCTCAGTTGTTGTAAATGAATGGAGGTAACAGCGATGTTACATTTCAATTATGAATTGAAATCTCTGTATGTCCTGTGCACTGTGCATAATGTGTTTCACTGTGTGAAATCTGTGTATATCATTGGCACTACATGAGGTCTAGGGGTATACACGGGTCTGAGATGCAGAGATTAGATCTCAATCTGGTTTTTATCTGCCCAAATTACAAGATTAACTGTGGGTGTTGGGACCCTGGGTTTTATTGCTTGCTCTAGTTTGGCGGAAAAGTCAGACCCAGATGATTATGTTTTCAATAAATGCCCGAAAAGAGGCATTTTGCCTTATTAGACAAAGGAATCATCCTTAGATCTTGCCTCACACAGCTGCGGTGCTGGTTCCTTGTGACAGCTCCTCTCCTTGCATGGAGGCAATGGAGAGGGACCAGTCCCACATCTCCCACCCCCTGCAAGGGTAAATCCCATCCCTGATCTAGGTCTTGATGGTGGGAAAAGAAGGTTGGAGAGCGCTCCACCTTAGCCTCAGGAGCTATTGCACCAAGCATGCATGACCCCAAGAAATACAGAGAAAGCATAAGGAATCAGAAGATTTTTAAAATTAGGGCTTGTGTAATTAACAGCTCAGAGTGCTACCCAAAACATCTAATGCGGATTTTTTCTACTAGATCTCATCTCATGCACCCAGAGACACCTTCAGGGCAGGTGTCTAGACTGACCAGATGAGAGAACAAGCAGGAATTGATCTGTTTTTGATTTCTCCCTAAGGATGAGATGACCTGTGCCCTACAGTGCCCTGGGATCTACAGGGATGCTCCACAGAGCTCCTGGTGGTGACTAGCTTTTGTGGCCCACACAATGTTGTGAGGCCCCCACAAAATCTGAGAAATCTAACTAAGACCAAAATTTCCCAAGGAAACACTTGTTTCAATGAAAGGTCCAACCTTAACCCAAATTTTTCACCAGTGAGCTCAAAATAGATACAAAACAGTTGCTGTTAAATCCATCACCCTTGCAAGAAGACCAGAGAATCAAAAAGGATGTGGAAGGAGCTATGGAGGGAGTTTGATGATTTCATTCAGACAAAATCCCACGAATGCAGGTGGAAGTAAGGATCTACGGTTGGAAGCAAGGAATATAGACCATATCTACAGAATAAACAGACAGTGACTGAATGATGATCAGCAAAACTTAGTAGCTAATATAGCCAGAGGAAAGCAAAAAGCTAAAGCAGTTCAGGATAATACTTCATCAATGAGATATTTAAATGTATTTGCAGGGTCGATGACAAGTAAGAAGGTGATTTCACCTCTAACTGCTGTCCTGTCAGGGTGCTTCTGCCTATGCGTTAAAACTTTTTCTGAAAGAATAAATAAATAAATAAAAATGCAAAATAAATAAGTAAAATCCTCACCTCTGTTTGATGCTTGGAGAAAGGTCTTCAAACAAGAATCTCACCGAGCACGGTCTGTTTAGCTTGTTGGAAAGAAGATCAAAAGGCCACTTAATTGCAGCATTGAAGGACTTCAGAAGGAATAAAAGTATTAAAAGTACTTTTAGTCTAGTGGATAGAGCAAGAGCAGGGTCTGGAAATTAAAACCAGGTCAATTCAAATGAGAATTTGAGAAATAAATGTGTCAGGGAAGGCGATTAAGTATTGCCACACTCTCCACCCTTTAACAGCTCTCCCTGGAGTAGGGTGGGATTCAGTCCAACACGAGTTATTTCACTCAGGCATTAATTAAACCTCGCAGCTTGTGATGTACAGAGGGGTCAGCTGATGTGACCCCATGGTGTGGACAGACCCCTCATTTCCAGACACCAGGGAAAATATCCTGTGCAGAGGTGTAGTTAAGCTTGATGGCTGTGCAAATATTGAAGCAGCCCCTGTCCCTTTCAACAGTTCTGTCAGCATCTCCTTAGGGCCTTTTGCAGAGGTGGACATATTTAAAAATGCTTTGCATGAAGTCACATCGGCACAACTGAGTCTGCAGTCTAGCTCTCCTTCTTCATTCACCCCTATTTTTGCTTGCTAGGAAATCAGTACATTAATCCAAGTACTACATTTTCCTTGAAGGAACAGCCACAGAGTAGAATAAAATACAAGGTTAAGAAGGATCTTGAAGAGGCACTTAATCCATCCTTAATCCAGACTCCAAGTCTGGCATTTTTGCCATCCATATGTCTGTCTCCCCCCTCTGGAAGAGAACAGATCCCAAATCCCCATTGCCACAACCTGACTCCCAGGCTGAGCCGAGACAGGCTGCACGTACGTGCCCTGTAAGCAGCTGAACATCCCTTAGAAGGAAAGCCACTTTCTTCTGGAGCTGAGCCTGGGGAACCTCCTCTTGAGCACCAGAAGCTCAGCAGGAGCTCTGGTAGCAGCAGAGCTCCTTTAAATGAGGTAATTCAGGTACCAGAAGCACTCAGGGTGGGCCAGTCTACAAGCAGCCACCCAAGCATTAATTTTCTTTAAGAGTTCAGTAGCCCTCATGAATTCACATTATCACAATTACCCTGTTAGTAACACTTCTGTGAGTAGCTTGGACTGCCAAAATATGGTAGCTCTTTCCTTAAAGCACCATCTTAGTCATATAGTAAGCAACTCTTTAGCCTTCTCAAAGAGCATTTAAATAAGAGTGCTGCAGTTAAGTTGCCATTGAATACATCTGCATTAATTGCTTTCATTATTAACAATGGAATGGCTGCCTAATTAACTCACGGTAGCACAGGCTACTTTGCTAAATGTTAATTAAATGCTTCATTGGCAGGCTATATTTTTTCAGCTTCAAAGAGAACAAACCCACTGTGTATTACAGCCAATTTCCAACTAATTTATGAAATTGTTCACTTCTCAGTCATAGCTTTGCTAACATACTAGGCTAGACAGTCTCTGGAAAAGACATTTAATTTACATCTTTCTTAATTCCTGGGAGAATTGAGTTTTGTTGTTGTAGTTTTTGATTTTTGAATTTACTCTCTAGCTAAATTGGAAGGAACTTTGTTTCAGTTGATAGCTAAATTCACTTAAGGAAGAGAAAAGAGACAACAGAGTAACTTAGCCATGTGGATGTTTGTTTTAAGACATTAAAGCTTCTTTCAGTCTTTTGTATATACCGTTAGTCTGTTTAATTATGAAGCAAAATATTTTAGCTTAAGCTAGCAAGAGTGAACGTGCAGTCATCATTTAACGATGACAGGAATCTAATTATTCATGGCAGGAACTATACATTTAATACTTGCTTTGTGCCTGTACTTCAGATGACGTTTTAAAATTATAGCTTTTGAGGGCCGTTTTTCAGCTCTTCCAAACTGAATAGCAGTAGATATTACAAAGACATTGACCCTTGTCAAATTTAAAGAAAATATGGTAAAAGTCCAGAAAGGAACAAGTTTCAGTTTCTCATTATTTCTCCAGTCAGAGTTCTTTAATATTTGTTGAAGAAAGTAAAAAAATAAAATAAAAAAAAAAATAATAAAAAAACACTATATTTATTTTGTCATCATGGATGGAAAAAAGTTGATTCCTTTAAAACAACCATTTCATAAAGCACTACAAAGTGCTCGTTGCCTTCTTGAAAAATTACATTTCTTATGATCAGGGTGGTAGAAGCAATGAAAAATAGTTTGATATGTTGTCAGCTTGAACCTTCAGGGTGGAAAGAACATTGTGTGCAGAATCAGACCAGGCTTTTTAATTTAAAACATAATTGTTCCTTCAAAAATAAAAATAAGTGGCTGAATTCAGCCATGTGTGTCAGATAACTGAAAAGGAAGGGGAGGGTGGAGAGATGGGAAAATGATTTTTAGCAGATGAAAAGCAAAGCAATCCACAGCATGTTGCTGCAAAAGAAGAAGCTGATGTTTTAATTTTGCAGTTAATAGAAGATGCCTATCATCATGGTATCACAAGACCATATTGTTAATACAGAAAAGCTGAGAAAAAGGGAGAGAATTGAAAATGACTCCACTACATTTGGTGGCACAGGTTGTTTCTTTTGCCTTGTGTAGTCTGTCATCAAAGAGACCATGAATAATGTCAGCATTTCAAGCCTGGATATTCTTGTGGACCTTCCATAGCACTCATGTGGCCCTAATACATTACAGGGAGATTGTTTAAGATCACAGCAGCATCAGACTTTAAGGGAACAGTTGACTTAGGCTGCAGTTTAGAAGGCTTTGCAACAGCCAAAATGAAAGCTGAAATCCTGGAAAGGAAAAGAAGAGCCACGGCATGAAAGAATGAAACTTAATATCGTCTGATAGCAGAGCAATTAAAGCTTTTACCTGGGGTATAAGAGAATCAGTAATAAACATTCAAGTCTTGAAGTCAGTCATCTGCCTGCCAGAAGAAAAGCATGGCAACAAATCCTCAAATCTCATCCAACTAACTGGATCTTCCTATTGCTTGATCCTATGGACCCAGAATCAAAAGTGGTCAAGTAATCGCTATTCACGATCAGTTTATCACCATTCAGCTGAGTTGCAATTAATATTTCTACACAAATTCATATCTCAAACAAAATCTTCAAGCTACTCGCATTGCATATATAAACCGCGTGGAGGTTTTATGTGGTTTGTTTTATACGGTAATTCATCTGTCCCGAGAACACGGGCCCATCAGTTAACAGGCTCAGCTGATGCTGTGGTATGTACTAAGCTTTTGTAGGAGGATTGCTTTGATGTCTAACTCACATGGAAGGAAGCACAATCCAAATCGTGATCTGTTGTCTTGTGGGAATGGATATTTTTAAACGGCAGTCCTCGTTATCAACAATCCTCACATGGTGGCTAAGTCAGACACAGACAAAGCAGAAGTGATGGGGCAGGTCTGAGGTTGAGCTGGGACACCACATCCATGGGTCTGAGTCCAGGTCAATGGGACACATGGCTTGCCATGGCCATAGCTGCAGCACCACCGCTGTGTACCTCTGGCAAAAACCAGGAATGAGCTCATCAGCTTGAAAGTCACTCCCACGTGAAGCAGAGGGGAGCCTCTCCTGAGGCTTCTTCTAACTCCTCCTTTGAAGGCCATCAAGTGTTTTACTTCTCATGTGGTCCTGAACACAAGCAGCCAAATTCCGGAAAGGTTGTTGGCAGTGTGGTGCTCTCAGGCATGTTCTCAAGGCATGCCCTTAAGGCATGTTCAGCTTCCCAGGTTTCTGTCTACAGAGTTAAATAAATAAATAAATAAATAAATAAATAAATAAATAAATAAATAAATAAATAAATAAGCTTTGCTCTTCCAAGTGGAAATAAACTTGGCACCAGCAAAGGCCCAGGAAACATTATGGCTACATCACCTTCTGGCTCATTTAATGGATAAATTACCAGTGGAGCAAATAACATCTGACTGGTTGGAAGCCTGAAAAACATCCAAGATCTACCAGGCACAGCAGAAACGATGCTAACGTGGCTTCAAACTTCTTCTAATAGAGAATGAAAATTTCACTCTTACTTCCAAAGGATGAGATTTACCTTTTTTTTTTTTTTTTGAGGGAGTTTGTATGCCTAAATGTAGATCTCTGGTGACATTTGAGAAGCTTAGGGAACATTGTCTGGCCTCTGGCTCTTGCTTCAGGGGGTCGCTGCTCTCCGTGGCCCTTTGTCAGACTGGTCGCTGCAGGCTCTCTTTGTACTTAATGGGAGAAATGCAGGTGCAGAGGATCATTCATCTGACCTACCTGAAATATATGTCTTAATATAAGATTAATCACTCCGTAGAGATATTTCTTTCTTTCTATCAGTGCAGAAGGCAGCTTGGGGTAACTGTCTGAGAGCCTAATCTCCATTCTTAGCTTTGGGACATGCAAACCAGAGCAGACGAATTCCACAGCCTGCTCTGTCTGACCTGGATGGAAAAGCAAAGAAATCCAACAGCCCATAACTTCCCACTAGCAATGACATGTTCATTCCTGGCCTCAGTTTCAGTGTCCTAAAGCTCCTGTACCAAAATCTTATTCACTTACCTATTCTGTTAAAATACAACATCATTCATTGCAATATCTAGCCCCCTGTGTGGCTTTAGCCTCACACTAAGCATAGGAGGATGGAGATATAAAACTACTCTGTTATTTTCATGTAATCTTCTTGCTGCAATGGCTGATTGTGAATCATTTCATGCCCCAAGATAGCACACATCCCTGATATCTCAATACAGCACTTCATCATCTCCATTAGAAAATTAAACAGAGAGGCCGGCTCATTACTGTCATGTGGCAACAATGCTTTTTGCCTTTGTAATTGAAAAGAAGTAAATCTGTGAGAGATACAACAATTCCAAGCCCTTCTCTCAGGGCTAAGCGAACAACTGTGATATTAGCAGGCATCTTCTCTTTGGCTTTCAAGGGCGTTGATTTATCTCTTTGTGCTTTACTTGAAAGTTGATATGCTCAAAGTTTAACACTCCCCAAGAAATGTGGTGCTAATTTTCCTAGTAATTATTTTTCTTGAGTGTGAGTAGAGGACTTAACAGCTCAGCTGAATTCCAGAATGCTTTCAGGAAAACCATGGATCTTGATTTAAAAGTGGGCAGAGAAAAAAAGCACATACCCCATTCCCCCCAAGTAAATTTTTCCCCAGCTTTCTGTCACTGTTTCAACGCATGTCTAGCCTGACCTTGCCCTGAGTCCTTGCCCAGGGGATGTCTGTTTTTTTTTTTTGGTTTTTTTTTTTGTCTGCCAACATGAAGAAACCCTCATCATCCCCTGCTTGCAATATCGCTGTGGCCCTTTGGGCAGGTGCACGGTGAAAAATCCTGCTGCCCCAAAAAGCCAGGCAGACCCAGCCATGTGCTTTCCAGACACAGTTGTTACCCACCTGTGAGCAGCCAGTGTTGTGCTGCCAACAACACCATATGGGTACCTTGCTTTGCTTGTGTCAGACAAGTACAAGCTCAATTACCCTCAGCTTGTGGCTGACCCTCGTGGAAGAATAAGGATAAAAGCATCTGGATTGCTTCCCCAATTACAGATTATTACTATTTCACGTTGTTTTAGGCAATTTCCTACAGCTTCAGGTGTCTCATGCTGCTGTGACATTTAGGTGGCCCAGAGCCCCTGCAGCAGGCTGTTTAAGGGGAGTGATATTTTTGGCAGAAAAGGATAGGGAACGTGCTGCACTTTGCTTGGTGACTTCACACAAGTCTCAACTAAAACCCTAAGAAAGGTGTTTTCCTACTGTTCTTTTCTCTTTTGTGATATGATGACATCATGCAAGTCTTGTTCCTGGCTGACATAGTCCTGCTTAGGAGAGGCTGGACAGGCTCAAGAAAAACTTTTAAGGAGAAATATTTACACCAGCAAATGTTCTATGTGCTGACATTGTGCAGGCTCTCTGCAAAAAGGTTTTACTCCTCGTGGATGAGAAATGCTCGCACTTGGAACCAAACATGGAGATTATTTCTCTCTTTTCCTTGAATTAACCTCAAGGGTCTAATCCATTGCTCATGGTGATAGAAAAACAGAGGAAATAGCTGTTGAAATATCCAGAAAGTTGGATGTATGTTCCTTTCTCAGAGCATGGGGGATCTCCAGTTAAGATAAGAGAGAACATGTAAAACTAATCATACAACCTCTTTCTATGAACAAGTCTCTGCCTGCCTGCAGAACCTGTCTCTTTCTACAGGATAGATAAATGAGATTAAGCATTTAGATAGACTGAAAAGATGAGTTTTATTACACATCCCTTTAAAAGAATGCCCAGGAAAAAGTGATTCAAAAGTTCATTCAGACTATGAGATCGTATGTTTTTTCAGTTGCGTTAGGAACCTACGGGTCACCTAATTTTGTGATTACTAGTTTCAAAGCCTCATTGCCTTTTTTTCGTGAACTTGCTGTTTTATTGTTGTCAGAGGTGACACACAGATGAACCAATGATCTAATCAAGCCTGTGAATTCCTAGTCTAGGCAATCAACCAATAGCTATTTCTTTATAATTAATTATCTGAATCATGATTAGATTTACACATGTAAACTCTGAAATAATGTACATATTTAGCCACATAGGAAAGATATATCTTATTAGGAGTTAAATCATCAGCTGCATCCTTAAGTCATGTAAAGAAGAGAAGCTCATGGAAAGAAGCATAGTGATATAGTAAGAGCATGATGATTTAGGAGATCTGGATTCAGTTCTTGACTTACCCTAAATGGATTTGGATGAAAGTCGTTAAAGGCATAGACTGAGCTCTTGTTCTGGATCTATTTTGAAGGGTTTACAGCATTCCTATCCTCATTACTTTCATCAGCTGGTGGTCCATATCCCCAGGACCTACCTACCACAAAACTGGATGACTAAGATATGGTGTCAGGAGCTGTTGATGTTCTTATATCCTACCACACCTTGAAAAGTCAGATGATACTTCACAAATCTACAGGGTGGTGATGAAAATAAAAGTAATGACTGTGTTGTGCTCAGAAACAGCAGTGGTATATATGATTTAAGGCAATGTTTCACATTATTTTTGGAGAGAGGGACTTTCTTCGTTTTTTTCCACAACTCAGTTTAAGAGTAATAATTCTTCATTTTCAGGTAACTTAATTGGTAACTGATGGGCCCTTCCACAGATGCAAATAGCTCCAGGTTCCCACTTGAAGAAACCAACCCGTGCTAGACAGAGATCTGCTCATCTAAGCTCAATGCTCTTGCTTCTCTCTTTTCTTTCCCAGTTATTACCTTGTGCTGTATCTTCAAGTGCCGGATTCCCCGGACAAAGAAAGAGATTGAGGCACGATATGCTCAACGGCAAGCAGCCAAGACGTATGCAGACAAACTGGAGACTGTGCCACCACTCAATGAGCTGACAGAGATCCCTGGAGGTACTTCTCGTGCCCTCACCTGCACATAAGACCTATCTCTTCTTTTGGGGTTGTTTTCTGTATGCTTAAGTGGTAAGGGTTAGGCCCTCCCAATGTGTAAATCAGTGTAGCTCCTTGGGCATAACAATGAAGATACCACTGTGACATGGTAAACCTCTCCCATTCACATGCACAATTCTAAACCAACAACATGTGGCAGCAGACATGGTCATTCAGATACAGGGGACAGTTTCTCCGATAGTACAAGGGTTATTCCTTTGCATCTCATGTTTAAAATTTTCCAGATAGTCTCATCCATTTTAAAGGACAGATTCTGGGGTGGGTTTTTTTTTTTCAGTAGGAAGAAAAAGTTTTAGAATTTCACAGTGCCCATGATTGGTCTGCCCCATTTGGATGGCCAAGAGTATTTCTGTCATTGGTCTCCTCTCCTCTCACTCACCTTTCCTGATTCTGTGCCCTAGGCTCTACTGAAACTCTCCCAACTCTCTCTGGTCATGTCCAGTCCAGACCTCTCAACTCCCTGCCTGTGGTGAAAGAAGAAGATGAAATGGCCCTACAAGGAAATTAGGGGACTGCCTTCCTGTCTGTCTGTCTGTCTGTGGCTTCTCTTTTCCGTGGCTTCCTCTGAGATCCATCATGCCTTGGACTCTCTGCTTCTCAGTTCCCTTTCTGCATTTCACTCGTTTTCTCACGAACTTTTAATGAAAGTATTTATTTATTTATTTGTTTGTTTGTTTGTTCCCTGTTTCTGTGTCTCTATAAGCGATGGGGCCTGTAGCTTCATAAAAACCTGGAGTTTCTTTAACTCACAACATGATGCTTCAGTCTATAAAACTGGTGAAAGAGGCAGACAAAATAACTGTGGAAATTTACTCCTACACCAGCAAATTATAGATATATGTTATTAATAGTAAGCTGTTGCACATACCTCAGTATTTCTGATGTGTTCAACCACTTGACCGTGCCTATACTGTAAGCTAAAGATGGCCAGGCCACTCTCTGGACCGGAACCCAATTGGTGTGAATAAACCCTTGACCATACTGTTAAATTCTCTTAAAGTATTTCAAAGTCAAAAGTCATCCAAAGGTTTAGTTAATGCTCTCCTACATGTATAAGCAATCGTGTATAGGAGCACTTACTATTACATCTTTTGACTTCTTGGTCAAAAGACCAAATTCTGATTCTGTAAGGACCAGTGCTCAGTAGATCCCAGAGAGTCTGAAGGCTCATTCCTGTAGATAGCAGAAAGCCAAGTTCAGCCATCTGCTACATCTTCTTTTAGGAGGATTTGTAGCATTTAACAGCCTGGCTGTTAAAAATAAATAAAATAAAATAAAATAAAATAAAATAAAATAAAATAAAATAAAATAAAATAAAATAAAATAAAATAAAATAAAATAAAATAAAATAAAATAAAACAAAGATGAGAATATCTCAAAGAGACAGAAAGGAGTTTGGGGCAGTAGAATGACAGTTTCACCCCAGAATGTTAATAAATTTTGATCTCCTGTAAGCAGCCTTCACAACACATAAACATGTACATAAACTCTATCCAAAGGCTTGCTAGTTTAGTGTGGGTTTAATTGGACCACAGTAAAATGCTGCATCATGAGCTCGTGAATAAATAGCCACAAGAAAGCAATATATGAGAAGTCATCTGCACCATATAGCTTTTATCCCGTGAAATATATGAGTACCTCACCACCCTTCAACCTCATGAGAGTCCCAAATCTATGGTCGAGGCATGGTGCAGGGTAGGAATCTAGTGGATAACGTCACTGAGTGGCTGCTGATGTTTGGTAACGGCTTCTGAAGATATGTGTTTTGAGTCTCCTGGTCCTCTGTGGGCAGACATAAATCTGACCAGGTTGCCCTGAAGGAACTGGTACTGGGGTGCAATTCAACTGTCCACAAACACATTACCCACATCTATGGAGAAATCTGCATCAGCATTAGTCATGTAGTTTTTATTCTTTTAACCACAGTGATAAATAAAAAGGATGTGATTCCTTTCAGAGTAAGGGAGGTAAATTGTGCCTTAGAAATGCCTGCATGTCTCCAGTCTTGAGGACCAAAAGGCTCTGACTCAACCGTCAGTGCCTAAATGGTAGATGCAAAAGCTGTGTGTGATCAAACCTCCTGCTGAGATTAATGTGAATCCTGTCTTCAGATGAGTTTCACTTCATGATTTAGTCATTAAGATGGAAAGTATGCAAACCTTCGGGCTTCGTCTCTGTGCTATTATTCTTGTCTGTACAGGGTGTGATGGTCTGCCATGCTGCTCCACTGACAATTGGCAGTCCACCCTGATTTATGTGGTCATGAAATATGATGTATGCACTCACTGACTATTTCTCTACTTACACTGTGACAACCCTCAGTGGATCTGGTCAAGGCCAAACAGACAACCTGAATGATTTTAATTACCGAGTGGCCATTAAATGGTTTAAAGATTTCTGTAAGTGTCGAATGCTATTAATCAAGAATATATTACAATAATACTCTCATTTCTTGGCATTATTTGACTCTATTTCACATTTAATGTGATGGAATATTCTAACTGCCAAATGACTCTCCATGCACTTTTCTGAGTGTTGTATATGGCAAGCCCTTTTTTGGGGGGACATAAAAGAAAATGAACTTTAGATAGAGTTCAGTGCATAAAATGTTACATAGAACTTAATTTATTTAAGCTCTGTCTCCCAGCATGTGGGAGGGGTACAAGCAGAAGTGGGCCCTTGCTGTGAGTGGAGATGTGCTGTCTGGGGTTGTGGCCTGGGAAATCTTCAAGTATTCTGGTCTGAGGCAAATCCAGCTGACTTTTTTGGGAATGCATCTGGATCCTACCACATTTCTCCAGGAAGCAGACAATGTTGGTTTTGTTTGTTTGTTTGTTTGTGTTTGTTTTATTCGTTTGTTGGTTGGTTTTCTCTCCTCTTTTTATATGAGATGTCAGGATTTCCCCTGTGGTTATAAGAAAAAATGTTCCATTCCCATCTGTGTGTATAAATGAATTAGCAGTTCCCAAGGTGAAAGGATAAAATTTCAAATTAGTGCTCAGCCTGAAAGAATATTTTAGGCAAAAATAATAAATGCAGGTTTGATTCACCCCTGCAATACATGGCTGCAAACCGAAAGCGACACTACAGATCTTCATAGCAGGGAGGTCTGAGGCCAATTAAACGGACAGGAGTCTAATGGCTCCACGTAAGGTTGAGATATCTCACCAAATGATCACCCCTTACCAAATTACCTCCTGAGCCAGCTCACTGTCATCTTTCCTTAGCTAAACAGTGACCAGTAATCCTCCATTTCCTCGGGTCACTCCCAGGTCATTCCTATATCTTGGCTGAGCTTAATTATTAAGTTATGCCAACGTGGTTATCTATTTACATATCTGAGTCCTACAATGGGGCTTTTCAGAAAAGGAAGCCGTGGAAAGTTAACACGTTTTCACCTCATTTTTTCAAAACTTTATACCTGGTTGGTCATGAGCAAAGAAAAAAAAAATCTGTAAGAAATATAGGAAATCTGATCTGTGTTTGAGTGTTGTGTAGCAACTTGAAATGAGAGCTCAGTGCATCAAGCTCTGAGCTTAGAAATACTTTAGAGAAAATTAACCAGTTTTATTAGAAGTAAAAAAAAAAAAGGGGGGGGGAAGGAAAATTATTTTTCATAGCATCCTTTTTCAGAATAATTTGTCTGCAAGACCTAGTGGGATACTTATGAGTCTTCTCACTTGAAATGTGGGCAGCGAATCCAAGATATTCCTAAGTAAATATATTGGAGAAATAAAGATATTATAAAATTCTTAAAACTGTTATGGATTGTGTGTTAAAACATAACAAAACAGAGTTAATTGCTATATGCCCTTGGAATGTCACTGCTATTAATTACATTGGTGCAGGTAGGAAGCCAGTCTCATGACCAGGTCTGGACAGGATATAAGCAAAGCCTACTTGGTAGTCCTGTGCTGGGCAGGTCATCTTCTGCCTGTCTGTCTCTGAGAGCAAAATCCCCCAGCAAAATCTCTGCTGTCCACTCTCAGCTTCAGGAGACATACCCCATACAGGAAATTAAACAAAGAAAACATGAAAAAAAAAATCAACAAAACAAAACAAAGAGCAGCAACAACAACAACAAAGACAAACAAACAAACAAAAAAGGAAGAAAAAAAAAAAAAGAAAAAAAAAAAAGCAAAGACAGACCAGGGCTGAACTGGATTACATCAGAGAGGTTTCTGTTCCTTTGCCTGGAAGGAGACCACTCCACACTGATGCCATTATTGGGAAATGCCTATGGATTCTCATTATAATGTTCAGGGACCAATTCTGACCAATGAGAGCTATTTCTTCCAACAGAGCTACGGCTCAGCTCTTCAAATCTTCAAATTCTGCTTTACCCCACTAGTCTGCCTTCTCAAAACAAAGATATGAAAGCTGCTAGCCGGTGAGAAAAACAGCTGTAGGGACAAAGCCAGGTGTTTTTCCTTTGTCTAGGATTTGCCATCAGGGAGCAGGAGTTTTACCCTCTTCTTGGATAGTGTCACCCTACATTAATTGCCTTTCTGTTTTCTTTTTATGTCCTCACATACAGCTCAGGTGGCAGAAGAAAAAAAAGAAGACGTTCCCACCGTATCTGGAAAAGTGGACAAGGCTCAGGGTAAGAAAGAAGGATCCAAAGGCTCCAAGAAGAAGGACGGTGAGAAGGACCAGAAAGAAGGATCCAAGAAAGAAGGGAAAGATGCCAAAAAGAAAGAAGGAGAAAAGGGAGAAAAAGGAGAAAAGGGTGAAAAGGGAGAAAAGGGCAGCAATGACAAGAAACAAGGTGGTGGAAAGAAAGGTGAAAAAGAAGGTGAAGCAGCAAAATCTGGAGGAAGCACCAAAACAAACGGCAAAGCTGGTGGGAATGCCAAAGCCCCAGCAAAGAAGAAGTGACCCTGCTAAAGGTGGTGGTAGCAGTCCTCTAGGGAGGGCACATTCAAATACTTGTGGGGAGCTGATGGTACCTGCCTCCATGCATTCAGGCTGTTGAGTGCCACTAGATGTACGGATTTATTCCATTTTGAAGACCAAGTCACTGACTTTTTTGTCCATTAGGGGAAATCTGGCCGTTTGGCTAGACAGGGGCTTGTAAAAATAAATAAATAAATAAATAAAATAAAGCACTGTGCAGTGCTACGTGAGAATAGCAGCTGGAACCAAATTGCAGCCTGGAGTAAGAAGCAGATATTTGGACAAGCATGGAACCTCACAGAGATTTGCATTCCTTAAACTAAAGGGAGGACATGATTCATTTAAAATATGTTCTTCTTGAAGGCCTAAAGGCTTTTGATAAACATTAACTAGCACTCATCTCCTCCTAAATAG
Source organism: Anas platyrhynchos (assembly GCF_047663525.1). NCBI lineage: Eukaryota > Metazoa > Chordata > Aves > Anseriformes > Anatidae > Anas > Anas platyrhynchos. Next base: position 157,869,542 of record NC_092588.1, read on the forward strand.
AATTTGCACATGGGTAATTTTAGGCATTAAGTAAATTCTGCTTGTTAAAACCCAAAGAATGGGGGTTTTTAAGTTATAGCTCATTTGGTTTCTGAGAGTTGGCTTGGACACATGGGAGAAAGCTTTCCTTCCTTCTCTGATGCCTCTTTCTCTGAACTGCTGAAGGAAATACTTCCTTAGACACAGAACTGCATATTTCCCAGAAGATTTATCAACCTTTTTCTCTTCTCTGATGAAAGACACATAAATCAAGCTGTAGGAGGATGTGCACAGAATAAAGAGAGAGACTGCATCTGTGCTGCTGCGGGCAGTGGCTGCCCTCCGTCCATCATCATCCATTCCACGAAGGCTGCAGACGACGAGAGCCCGCCGGGATAAAGGGGATGTGAAGTTATTCGGCGTGTTGCAGGAGAAACTCAGGGTCTCCAGGGAGCAGGGCTGAATGCATTTATGTCTTCTCTCTCTTCCTGAGCAGTTTTGAAACCAGGCCTTTGGCTACGCTTCCACGTGGCTGCTATTTCTCTCACCTCCCGGAGAATTTTCAAGAGTACCTTTAACAGAAGCAGCTTTTCTCCTAGCGTGTCCTGTAAATATCACAGCAATGTATGCCTTAAGATTAATAGCCACGGAATATTTACATGCACAAATACAACACATTCATGCTAATGAGAGAGAGTTTTCAAGCTATCTGGATGACTAAATCTCTCCCTGTTGTCTCTGTTGCCTACACTGTCTCTGAGTATTTATAGTGGTATACGATGCTACACTGGCGGGTGAGGAGGGAGTTATCTCCAGTTGCTTATAAGGCTCAGGACCTAGGATTTACATTTGTATTAATCCAACTATTTTTTATCCACCCTGTGATTTCAATGTACACAGAGAGCTGATCTATCACTGCAAAGACATTCGTCCTGCCTGTTGCTCCCCTTCTCTCCTTTCCTACTCACCCCATATTGGTACAAAGGCACCAGAGCTAGTGAAGAGATGGTGTGGGACTTGAGGAGCAAAGATGTTTACAACCACAAAAATATTTACTAGGAGAGTGAATTGTGGCACTTCACTGGTCCCAGGTATGATCTCCATGGAGTATGAAAAATACTTCTGACTCTAGATGCAGACAGGTGGTTGGAAACCTAAATGTCCATCCACTGCAATTAAACCCCTGATGAGTGTGAATATGTACATTATTATGTTTAAGTTGCTGAATCTCAGTCCCATCCCTAGTTTTTCAATGGCTGAAGGTAGGCAAGAAGTGTGGGGATTACAGCTCCCAAGCAGGAGTGGAGAAAATGTTTTTAATTCCCTCTTCAACTTGAGAGGCCTCAGATGCCCAGCTTTACGGCTCAGGACTACTGCTGGGTTGTAACACAAGGAAAAGGACTTTTATCCACTACTTCAGCTGGAGCAAATGGGAACACAAGAGTCGTGAGGACAGCTGAGGAGGAAGCAATTCTGCAAGAGCCCAGATCTGTAACCCAGTCTGTGTGTACGTGTGTGTGTAATAGCAGATGAGGGAGGTATCAGTTTATATTCCTTAGGTCTTCCCCCCCTTTGCTTGGGGAGCTGCAGAGACTCCTAGTGCCAGAGTTGATGAAATCACATTGATTCCAACACAGAGAAACATGACGGGTATCAATCATTACATACCAGTCACCTGCTTTCTTCTGGTCTCCCCCTGTTTAATGATTTCTTTAATAGAGTCTGAAAGAGAAAATAAATGGAAAAAGATTTTAAAAACCTGCATGCACACCCTGCACGCACAGGTGGCAGTACCTGGGAACTGCACAAGGTTACATGAGCTCACTGTCTGGCTCACTGTGTATTTTAGGGTCCGACTTGATGCCTCTACCTTATAAACCCCAATTCACATGTCTGAGCATCCAGCTGTGAGCTGGGCAGGAAAGACTACTTCCCTGCTCCACAGCTGGTAACATGGTGTGGGGCTGTTAATCCTGCTGTTAGTGTTCCTTATGATGTGCAGAATGCGGGTGCTGACCCAATCTGTACCTATTTGGTAAGAGGGAAGAAGGACAGATATGCACCTGATCCCAAAGCCTCAGTGAAGAAAATCTGCCCCTTCAATTTGTCTTTAAATTCACCATTGCAGAGTAAAACAGACCTTTCCTTAATCCTCTCCTCCCCAGTCTTACTGCTTTCCCCCTACATTAAATGATAATAATAATCATAATAATAATACACCTGGGACTATTGGAGTCTTTGCAATAAATTTTAATTAATTTCTGACAAGAGCAGAGAGAATATACATTCATATTATTATATATCAACTTGTACTAATTTATGGTCATGCCTTATGAAACAAATAAGATGTTCTGTTAATTTTAAAAAATAAATAAATAAAATAAAATAAAATAAAATAAAATAAAATAAAATAAAATAAAATAAAATAAAATAAAATAAAATAAAATAAAATAAAATAAAATAAAATAAAATAAAATAAAATGAATTGCTTTTCCTTTGAGAAGGACTGGCTCTGGATCACCTGGGGGGGATACACCACCTTGTCTCTTAATTTGTCAGAGTTACAGAGTGTGGGTACAATTAAGGGAATGCACTACTGGGGGTTGCAGACTTTCAAGAAAACATCCCAACTAACAACACTTGTTGTAAGGACTGGAGTGGGACTAAACTAAATTTACAGGCATGGCCCAAAACTGATGTACACTTCCTCCAAGCTTTACCCTCCTTGGGTGCAAATTAACATTGCTGGAGTAGAGCACACTGACCAACAGCAGCTCCAGAGCTGCTTTTTACACCACCAGATGGAGAAGTTGCATTGGAAAAAATGACATCCACAGCTGTTGAAGCTTTGCAAAATGCATTAATAATGACAAAATTGGAGATACACAGATTTCTCTGAAAACATAAGTGCAACAACAAATCCCCGAGGCCAAAAGCAGGATTTAAGACTGGAGATCCAGATACGCAGGTATTAATGACAATATCTCTGCTTTTGTTAGTTGAGCCTGATGTGTTCATGACATGGGTGATAAAGAGGAAACAACCTGAGATACTACTCAACCTGGATGAGGAAGGACTTGTAGCAGCTCCTGATCGACAGATTCCGTAACTTTCCACTAGAGGGGACCTTGTTCTTCTATAGTTATGTTCTGTATCTGGAGATAGTTTTAGAGGTAGTTTGTGCTGGATGTATTTTCTCATTTTTGTGGTTTTAAATTGTGCCTAACTTTTGTTACATCCCTGCTTCAGTCTAAAGAAGTCTTTCATGGCATCTGTTCTATCAAATCAATCCACCTGAGCAATCATCTTTTTATAGTATTAGTGTTCCACAGGTTAATAGATGTAACAGCTGAAAGTCATTTAAAACCCCAAGGACATCACTGATAGAAGAGCCATCAGAAAAATATGCATTGCCTTTGGTGGATGAAGCTTGAGTTGCACTAGTTGGGTGTCCTCAAGGGGTTGCAGTAAGGATCATGAGTCCAGATGAGCAGGTCAATAGGAGGGGAAATAGGAGGAGATGAAATTTTGAATTTCATCTCTGGTTCATTTGTGAAAGAAACCCATCGACAAACTGCAGGCATTTCTTTCTTCCTTCCTTTCTTTCTTCCTTCCTTTCTTCATTTTTTTCTCTCTCTCTCTCTTTTGCTCATTGGTTTTGCTTTTAATGTTATCAATAAAAAGCATTTGTCAACAAAAAAACAGTGAAAAACAGAGCGTAGTTTCTGTTCTGTTTTGCCCAGAGATAATACACATATGGCTAGGAAGTTCCATGACACCTTTTCACTACAATTGCAGCTTTCTCTGAAGGATGAAACCCTCTGGAGTAACTACAGCAGCCCCAGAGACTCTCAAGGAAAAATAATGGTCTTTCCATTCTCTCTTTGTGTACTTTCTTGCACAACGAGACTCTGAACAGGATCTGCTTGATTATTACTAGTTTCATAATACAGATTTAAGTATTAGCAGGGTTTTGGCTCTGCCCTCAGAAGGAGAACTCTCTGTGCCCATCTCACTTTTGGGAGATATCAAGGAAGAAATCTGGATCACCAACGCTGTCCTGATCACCTGGTTAGACCCACTGAGAATGAATGAAACCTTCCCTGGGACTGAGAGTCTCCTTCCACCGGCTGACTTGTGAAGTCCCAAACTGGAGGGAGAGCTGTTCAAACCATGGGTTTCTCCTTCTAGTAGCCAAAATAAATGAATAAATAAAGAAATAAACGGGTAAATATTTCTAGGACTGGAAACAGAGCTTTTCACCTGTTGGCCAGGTTGATCTTTATGTTATGGGCAAGGTCGACCATTTTCAAAGAGGTTGTGTGTCTGATAGGCTTAAAGAAAAATGCCATTTTCAGAAATTACATTCTCTTTTCCCATTTTGTTTCCTTCTATTTGGGGCGTGGGGGAGGTCATGTATTGAGGTGCTTTGAGCAAACTAACCAACTAACCATCCATATGCAACTAACCAACTAACCACCCTCTTAAAGTAAAACTCCCAAACCCCTAAGGTGTCTAAGAGGTGCATCAGGCAATAACGATGAGAATGCAGGCTCTCTACTGTTCCTAATTTCATATGGTATTTCGCTTGGCACACCCCTCATTTCTACACAGAGCCAAATATCTTTTATGGCCCTAATCTCTTCTGGCTAAAGAAAATACATCTTCTTCAAGGGCCAAGTCCTTGATGTACTAAGTCCTTTAGCATGGACTCAGGCAGCCTGAGGAGTGTCATGCAGGGTAACTGGGGCACAAAAAAGCAATCTGCTTAATGTCACAAGTGAAATCTGGGACAATGGATGGGACCTGACCACTGATCTTGTGAAACAGGCCTTTGTGCATATTTCGTTCTTAAGATGCTCCGGGGACTTGCTCTGTAATAATAGTGGTGAAGCCTCCCTGAACTTCACTATCTTCCCTTACCATAAAACTGCCGGTCACAACAGTTATTTTGCAGGGAGATCATAGGATACAATAGAATTTCTCCTATTTAAGATACAATTGAAATGCATGGTCACTTTCAAAATCCGCTGTCGGAAATCTGAAGAGGTGATACAGTGCTCCAGAGAAAGTCATTTTGCTTTGAGGAGAGTGAAGGGAAAATGAAAAAAAAAAAAAAAAAGAAGAAGACAAAGTTTTGTAATTTGCCTTTCTTTGGGCTGTTACTCACAGCTGTCTTGAGTCTGTGAGTTTGGGGAATAGGCTCCTTTTACCTGGAGACTGGGAGAATCCTCCAGAGGAGCATCATTGCATGCTTGGCTTGTTCTTTTTGCCTTTCCTGCTTAGTTCTGTGCTGTCATCAGGACAAGAATCTATGCTTCAGGCACCTTTGGCACCTAAAACGGGAAGGATGATGGATTTTGGTGGCCTGTGGGCAGACAGCCTATGCTTATATTCCTCTGTAACATGTCCTGCTTGCTGCCTGTCTGCAGCTATTCGGGGCTGTCATTTCCAAGCATTTTGGTGTCTGTTGCTGCTTTGCTGTCCCTCAAGTACTGAGATCTGTTGGAGCGGTTTCTGCCTGATGCTAGTTCTACCACTCAAAGACCTCTCGCCGTCCCCTTGCATGCGGAAAGCCTGTCTGTGGCTGACCAAGCAATTTTTTGGTTTGTCCTTCAGCATTAGGAGGGATGGCTTTGAAACAAGCAAGCAAATGAAATGCCATTTGTCTCTCCTCCAGAACGAAGTGCCACTCTCCCCCCATCCCAGCCTCAAGCTGCTGGGTTCCAAAACCCAGGCACATCTTTTTCTTCGCTCAAGAGATAGGAAGTAGCTGACGGGGGGCTTTCTCCATAGGCAGCGCATTCAGAATACTGCTTTAACGAGTTTATTTTACAGGCCTTCAAATATTCCCTGGCTCCATGCTATCACACAGTGGTATATCTTACTGATGCCAATGCTTCCATATGGGGATTATGATTTTTTAAAATTCATTTTAAACTTCCCTGGAGACTTTATTAAGACTTCCTGTAAGACGACGGGGAGTCTAATACACAGGGAAAGAAACAGGAACTTCAATTTTCTCTAGAACAGGGCTTGATTTTATAAATGAAATATGCTCCTGCTCTCCCCCACCCTGTCCCCATCCCGTTGCCCCCCTCCCCAGCCCATAAAACAGACCCTAGGATCAATGCCCCATGTGTATAGGAATAGAGAGTAATCATTTCATTTCTGTGGCTTTCTGTCCTACAAGGGACTGAGCTGGGAGAGGGACAGAACTGCTGTGTAGGGCACGAGCCCCATCCTGGCTGGAATGCACCGTCAGGGGCAAGTGGCTGGGGGCAGCAGATACGTGGACAAGGAACGGGAGGGGGACGTTCACTGAGGGTCACTTGTGTTGGGCTTTTCTGGTTGTTAGTGAAAGGGCTTAACACACTTTCCCCCTTTTCATTTTCTGCCTTAGAGGCACGGAAAGCTGAGCCGAGCTGACCCACTGGGTTGGAAGGACAGAGCCCAGAGAGATGTTGTCTGTAGCATCGCCACTGGGAAACCTCTCTCCTAGGTAGCACAGACCATCAGCCAACAGCGAACACTTCCTGAGGAGTACCAGGTCCTTCTGAAATCCCATCTTCCCCAAGCAGGAGCAGTTGTGAGTCGGATAAGCAAGCTCCAGGCTCTGCAGCCTCTGAACTCCAAGGGAGAGGAGAGGAAGGAATGGGTGCAAGGCAGCACAAACACTGCAGGGATAGAGGCAAGTTGACCTCTTTGCTGGAATGGTGTTTTTCAGCCCATGCTGGTTTTTTATTAAGAACTGTCTGCGAGGAAATGAGCTGGATGGGGAAGCTGTGAATACAGATTCCCAAAGGAAGATGTGGAATATAGCCTGGAAACAAGCTCCCTTCCTAAAAGGCTTCCCTGGACCATCAGGACCTGGGCCACAACTTGTTTTAGGTATAAGCAATTTTCTAGGGCCCTGTCGTTTGGGAGCCCTGAGATGTGATCCATCCAAGCCCCCCTCCCCAAGAGCAAATTAGCAGCTTGTGGTGGCTGTGCTGGACTGAGCACCTGAAAGCACTGGGATGGGGATGCCCAAGGTGGATATGGCATGGGGAGGGAGGCAGGACTTGGGTTTCACTGGACTGGGGAGCTGGTGAATGGGGGAAGAGCATGAAACTGAGCCTGGTTTGCTGAGAGAGGGTATGATGGGATCAAGGAGGGAAAATAAACAGGTTTGGGGATTTTCTAAAGAGTTGTAGTTGTCCTTCATTTATACAAATGAGGGTATCCACTTCAAAATCTTGTTTGGGATCCCAGTTATCTTAACCTGTCTCCTTCCTGAGGTGGGTACAACGGAGAAGGGACACCTGGTGAGACAGAGCTGTGTAGGGTCAGGGTAGAGGGGAACCTCCCACACAGCTGAACAGTAATAGGAAAATAACTGAAAATTCAGAGCTAGAGAGGGCAGAGCTGCAGTTTCATCTTCTAAAGCAACAGTGTGCAGTAGGCCAGACAGCTGGAAAAGGGCAAAGAAGTCGAGTGATTCAGGGAAGGAGATAGCAGCCTGACACATCCGTGGAAAAATTTCCAGAAAAAAAAAAAAAAAAGAAGAAAAAAAAAAAAAAGAAAAACCCAGACATATGGTAATAGTAGAAGCACGGATGTACACATCCAGCAGAATGATTCTCGCAGACCATAACATAACTAAGCACAGTCCAAGTTGGGATGGACATTTGTCAAGTCTGTGCACAAACCCTGTTCTTGATGCACTCAGAGGAGACACCTAAAGAAGAGAGCCAGCACCCGTTCCTTGACCCAGCAGCCACCTGCCCACCAGGGCGTACATCCACACAGCTGAAATCTGAAGCAGTCTGGCTTTATCCAAATTGCACAGTTGGAAAGATTTCTGGCTTGTGATAATGCCTGAACAATACCCAGGAATTGTTTTGGAAGATATTAGCTGGGCCAAAACCATGCTAGAGACTGAGATAAAACAAAAAAAATAAAACAAATTAAAAAAAAATGAGAAATATAGGTGGTATTAGAACAATGTTTGGCCAATCTCCTGGTGTTGTTGAGTTATAAGCACAGCAAATGCTAACAGTTCCAGCAACTTCTGATGGAAGTTGTAGATGATGACAGGCCCCATATGTGTGGCGTTGTCTCCTTTTGTGAGTTCGTTAGATACAGTGTTCCCTGACTCTTTGGGGAAAAATAATAAAAAAATAATAATAAAAAAAATGTTTTTGGTGCAGTGCCCTGTAAAACTATGCCATTTCCAGTAAAGCAAAGTAACAACAGTCCTGAAGTTATCTCATATCTATCCAGGTTCCCCATCACCTATCAGGGAGAAGTTTGTCCATGCTACAAATATTTGCCAAGCATAAATCAACATCCCTGCTCTTTCTTCCTCCTATTTCTTTCTTCAGAAAACTATCCTGGGTTTAATTTTTAAATTTCACTCTGTTGCGTGTTCAAGAGCTGCCCTATACCCAAAGTCCTGTGAGTTCCACAGTGGGTGACTTCTGATGCCCATGAAATTGATTCTCGTAGGCCAATGATGGCATCCTGAGACAACCAACTGTGGCAAAGCATCACCAAATAAAACAGATCCTTGAGATAAAGCAAGGTACTTATGTTTGTTTAAAATTTCATATTTTTTTTTCTAAATAGTTAGGAAAAAAACACAACACACACACAAGTATATATTTTGTCTACAGCAGTATGTGATGCTTTTTGAGATTAGATAGGAAGCTATTACAATGGAATGATTTTTTCAGGCCAGATTGGAAAGAAATTTATTAGGGGATCCTGAGACCTCATGTCCTCTAGTGGGAAATAGGAACTCGTGAATTTCCTCGATTGTTACAGAACAGTCAGGTAGCAGCCTTGTCTATTAGAAAAATTGCTTTTGTAGGACATTTCTGTAGTTGTTCCTGTACTGAAAGGCATTGCTTGCACTTTCAGAGTATTATTTGCTTTGTTATAAAGAAGAAGAAGAAAACTGCTGAGACTCTTTTTATGATGTGAAGGACACATGAAAGATGGTGGGGACAATGGAACTTGAATAAACTGTTGTGTTCCCCCTCTTGCACACAGATTTCAGCAGAGGTTTTGGGCACCAGTCACAGACACAATCCCCAGGCAGCAAAGATAGGTAACTGTAGGGCATTCAGAGAAGATGTGGAAAGGTGCCCAATATTTTGGCTTACCAGCACTCATGGCATGGTTCAACACACAAGGATGACCTGCAGAAAGAGGATACTTGGGACCTGTTCTGCTGGGATATTTACCAGGTCAATGAGACTAACAAGCACTATTTTATTTTTAATTATTTTTAATCATTGTTATTTAATCATCATATAATTAATTATTATTTAATTATTTTAATTGTTAACATTATTATTTAACATTATTACATATTATTATTTAACATTATTAAGATTTCGTTTTATACCCAGCATTTGGGAGGTAGTTAAAAGAGTGTAGAAGGTGGGCAACATTTCACTCTTCTCATTTCTAGAGATATGAAATAGTGAGGCAGTCTATAAGGAAGCTAAATACGGGCTGCATAATTCAAAAGGAGAAAAAAAAAAAAAAAAGAGGTAAATTTGCCAAAAGACAAACAAGGTGGCTAGTGAATGGAAGACTGGATTGGTGACACATCTGAGTTAATACCAACCTACTCAAGGTGGTCTTTATATACATTTCCAGGTAAATCTAATTAAGCAGGCTAGCCAGTGAAAAAGACATATAATAACACTGCGTTTTCCATGAATATATGTTCTTACATAATTCTGGCACATATGATAGCTAGATGTTAATTAAAGATGAAGCATTAGCTCAAGGACTGAATAGAAGCCAAGGCTGAATATGGTGGAGACATGCTAGAATAAAAGGTGGCTTTTTCTCTCCTTGGCTGGTTCAGACCTGACTTAATAGAAGACGAATATTGTCTGAGACAGCTGACCTGACCATTTAGCTGGTACATGAGAACTCATGCATTTACCAAAGACAACAGGATAAACCTCAAGTAACTAGACTAAGTTTTCAGAAGGTGAACTTCAGATTTTCTTCAAGAAGTCACTGTCCCTCTGCTCCCTGAAAAAGTCTCAAAAGTGGGACCTCATTGTCCAATAGTGAGCCATTACAGATACTTTATATTTGCCACAGTAAGCTTTTTTATTATTTTATTTTACATTTATTTTATTTTATTTTATTTTGTTTTGTTTTATTTTATTTTATTTTTATGTTATTTTATTTTTATTTTGTTTATTTGTATGTTTCTGTTTTTTCTTTATTTCCAGTTAGGACCCTTGCAAGACTGAATGTGATTTGAGGGACACATTCCTCATGGAAATCCTCAATGTCTATTAATTACTTGTCCACAGCAAAGGAATAAGTAATGTATCTGATATGAGCCTTTCAGACCTCAATCGTCTCTTGCAGACTTGAAAAACTTGACCAAGTACAAGACCTGGCAAGCATAAAGAACATGCAACTTATGTAAGCACTGACCTACTGTTTGGATTTTAACCATAAAATAAACTGTAAATTTGCAATAGGATTTAGGCTTTGTGATTTACACATCTAATAATTTATGCATTGAATGAAAAAGTCAGAGAAAAAAAAAAAAAAAAAAAAGATGAATGCTTGAAAATTATGCTATGTTTATTTCAGAGTAACATGTTCTTTGCTGGGGGGGATCTGAGGACCTTTTAATTTTACACGTATAATAAAACCACCTAGCCTGTATAATTTGAAAAATACCCCAGTGGAAATGAGACCTCCAAAACAAAGTTCTAGCAAAACAGTCATATCACATCTGATCCAATAATATGGTTTAATTCTTTCAGCAACTTCTTAGCTAGTTTGCCAAATCAGATTGTCCCACTGGCCAAAAAAATCTCAGAAGGCTGCCAAATCTTTTCAGACAAATTCCACAAACTGAATATTTTATCCTGTTATGTACTGGAAAGAGACAAATAGAAAGAAGAGTCCATTTCATTCTCCTTACTGAGCACATAAGCAACAGTTCAATCCGAGGACTTAAGAGAAGCACTTAAGAGGCACAGTAAGCTAATAGCTAAGAGGGACTAAAGAGGATTTGGAGAATTTAACCCCCCTTTTTCATTTGTTTCTCTTGCTTCTGTTCAACTTAAACACGGCTTTCCAAATGGTGTTTCAACAGTCAAAAATTTCTGAATAGCAAAGGCGTGGCTGAATGCAAGTCCTTTGTTGTACAGGAGAGGAAAATACGAAAAAATGATGGGCAGAAGTTTAAAGAATACTGATACACAGAAAACATTACTGTGAGTATCTGGGAAGATTGATATGTCCTACACCATGTTTGGAGTCAGTAGAGAAGGTCAAATTAGTCCAGACAGAGATGAGGAGAAGCATCAGAAATGTGGAAATAACGACCTACAAAGGAAAATAAAACAAAGGTTTTATTGTAGAGAAGGCCAAGGAAAAGCCTGGAAATATTTTTCAGAAGTCTTAAAGATCACTAAATGCATCAAAGAAATGCTGTGCTTTCCTGGTCCTCTGTGGTCAAAACAATTAAGTGAACTTAGTTATAGATAGAGACCTTTAAGGCAGAGAATAGAACTGACTCCAAACAAGAGTAATGAGAAATTGAAACCTCCTTCACTTTAGGATTTTATAAACATGCTAAATGCAAATCATGGTTGGTTTAGATGGAGTTGATTAATACTGGAGTGAGGACATGGAACTAGATGACCTCTTGAGTAGAAAAGTGGCCGTTCTGGACACACGTGATGTGTCAGGTTGCCAGTTCAGACTAGAATTCATGAGATCAGTTTGGATAATTAACATATATGTACATAAGGAGACATCCTTATTTCCTAGGACTTTCTGTTTGCAGAGCTCATTACTCCATATTTCAAGGCCTTGTTCTTCCAAAATAAGCATTAATTTAAATGAAAAAAAAAAAAAAAAAAAAAAAGACTTAAAAATTGACTTGAAATCTACCCAGTCTTCTTCTGTGTGGAGACAAATAACAATGCCTTCTTTATACAGGTGATCTGCCCTCCCAACATTTAAGTGCATATTGAAAGACCTGAAGCACAGTTAGAAAAAAGCGGTGCAATGGTTAGAGGTTTAGCTCAAATATTGGGATGAAAACTCTTTTCTGCCACATGCTTCACGCTGGGCCTTAGATAATTCATTTTTTCTTGCTGTGCTCTGATTGTTTGCTCTATAGAGGAGGAAGAAAGAGCTCTGCCTTGTTTTGTGAAGCCGTGAGGAACAATGCATCACAACTCAGGGATGTAGACCTGTTGGTAAACAGAGCAGAGAAACCCTCCAAAATCTGGTTAAAGCTAAAAGGGTGGTAACATTGATTCTGGCAGCCAGGAATTTGTTTACACAGTGATTTCAGACATCTTCCAGGCCAGCTTGAGAGCTGGGGAAAATTCACAGTGTAGACAAGACCTCATTGTCCTTTCTTTTCTAAAAATAACTCACATTCTCCTGCTTCCCAGAAGTCAGTTTGCCTTTATAGCCATAAATATTGTGTTCTTGCTGAATCATTTCCCAACCCTCATCATCACTACCTGTTAAAGGCTGGTTTAGGGTGCCTTGTGTTGCCAAAGTTAAGAGGTCAAAACCCATGAGTCAGAACTGAACACCCCACTAGCCAGACCTGTAACCAAAAAGGTGTATTCAGAAACATAAATACGTGGGTACATATAAATCTACATCCTGTGTACCTGCACTTTGTACATTTTCTGTGTTTTGGGCTCCCCTGACAAAGGTAAAAGTCTTCCCCACCTGGGTCAGCTTTTCCAGGGTGTTCTCTGAGGAGACTGAAAGTGTCGCCAGTTCTTCGAAAGCTCCTGGGCAGGTTCTTTCATGATCACTGTTCTCTACATGCCCACCCTTCACCTAACCCAGCTCCAGGCCCTCAGCTGTGGTCACTCTTCAGCATGGTGTCACCCTGCAGGTAAGTGCATAACCATATAATCATAGAGCATATTAGGGCTTAGGATGGATAAGACCATTAAGGATCAGCTGGTCCAACTCCCTGCCACAGGCAGGAAAATCTTTCACTAAATCAGGTTGCTCAGAGCTCTCTCCAAGCTGACCTTGAACACTTTCAATGACTGTGCATACAGAACTTCTTTCAGCAACCCATTGTTGTGTCTCACCAACCTGATTGTAAAAAATTTCTTCCATATATCCAAACTAAATCTACCCTCTTTTAGTTTAAACCTGCTAGCCCTTGTTCTGTCACTACCTGCTCTGATATAAAGTCTTTCTCTATCTTTCTTTTAAGCCCTCTTTAGACATTGTAAGGCTACAACAGGGTCTCCCCTCAGCCTTCTTTTCTTCAGGCTAAATGAGGACATGAGAAGCTTCAAAGCAGGATTTTGGCATGGTCATATAGGCAGCAATTGAGCTCTAAAAGTTGCTCATGTAGAGTCCTAAAGAGCTGTGTTTGTTCTGAGTGACATACTTCATTAAACAAGCTAGCCAAGAAACTAACCCTTACCGTACAGAAACACTTGAGACTTCTAAAAAAATAAACAAAGAAATTTCCCTTCCTTCCAAACTGGTAACACCAAAGTTTTGTTTACATCTCTACTACTAAGTTGAAGAGTATCAAGAATCATCCCCGAGAGCATGAATTCTGTCATCCATACAGTTAATTTCTTTTGTCCTTGGCCAATGCCAATTAGCATCTTTCCAGAAAATGCTTGGCCCTGTTTTGAGGTCTGCACAAGCCAAGGACTGTTCCTAATATGCGGTACATGAGGATATCCTGTTTCAGGTGAGTAGAACTCAGCTGAGGGGTTGTAGGCTGCTCTGTGCCAGTGGCCTCAGGACCACCGGACAGACCCTGACCTGTTTTAATTATGTCTCCTGGTTTGGCTCACTCTCCAACTTCCTTTTAGTTTTACAACTGTAGATATGACCCAGGAGAACATTGGAGCATTTCTGAGGGACAGGCCAGATCCAGTATTTATAGGTTTAGTATAATTTAGTGGTTCTCATTCTCCCTCTCCTAATATATATAGAAGGCTTTATTTTATAGCTGTCAAATTTTTACTCCTCCAAATGAATCATTGATATTAGACACACGTACAACACTGTGGTAAGAATTTCACAAATGTCAGAGACATTATAGATGTCAGACACTAAATTTGCTGTCTTGGAAGCAGTCAACTACAAAGCAGAGTGAAAGAGAAAGAGAAATTTTGCATAACCTTGAAGCTCAAAGGCAAATACAAAGTGGCAATACTCTAACAGAGTTCAATAGACACTGAATAAATCTTTCAAGATGGTTTAGGGAGACAGTGCTTATTAATACAGCGCTGAAGGAAGTCACCAACAGAATTGGGAAACCTAAGAAGATGCCCTTTTCACGCACGCTTGGTGAAATTGTCTGACTCAAGGATAAAATGCTGACAAAATAAAAGTGATGAAATACAATGTTCACTTGTTAGAGAATTTAACTTTGAGTAGAGGGTTACATCAAAATGATTTAAACCTGTGTAAACCTTCAGTAGTGCCTATTTGCTACTCCTGTCTGTGTTTTATCCTTCATTCTCCTGTCTTTTCAGAAGTAGAGTTGTGGGTTGGATTTTTTGTTTGTTTGTTTCTATGTTTGTTTGTTTTGTTGTTGTTGTTGCTGTCCTTCTTTATTATTATTATTATTTTAAATAAGTTTCTTACCCCTACTTTTTCTTTTCAGCAAAGTTTTCACAAAAAAAAGACATTTGACATTTCTTGTCTTGTAGAAGGCATTGATTTCTTGTTGAAGGCACACACAGGTTTCTTAGATGAGGGATTTCAGATCAAGGCACTATGGAGAGAGGCAAATGGGGAAAAAAAAAAAAAAAAAGGAGCAAGAGAGATCAGAAAAGAGGATCAGAAAATAGCAACTGTGACATGAGGTCCCTCTGAGTCTCCCATTTGATGATAGATATCTGCCTGCCTCCTGGGGATGCCTTGGACAGCTTCTGAGGTGCACTGCAAAAGGCACTAAGTGCCCAAGTATAGTCAGATGAAAAGAGACCTTGGAGTCAATTCTTACTGGTACCCCAGCTCATACTGAAGCACCCACCAAACAGATATTTGAAAGACCATTCCTGATTAGGTGTATAGTTAAGTTCTGGAGACTTAAATACTGAAGTATTTGTTTTATAATGCTGGATACTGGTCTTTTTCCAATAAATGGAAAACATTTTCTGAATGTGTTTGAGCAAGCCTTTTTGCAAGTCAACTTCTTGCAAATAAGAAGCAACCAACCAAACAAGCAAAAAAAATAATTCTCTCTGAAATCAGCACAATTCTCACAGAAGAGCTCAGAGGCAAACTAGAATCATAAGCGTGGAAAAGTATGCAGAATTGGAGCAGGAAGAAGAAAAATCTACATCTTTGCTTGCAAAAGGCAAGAACAAAACCAAGTAAAATCTATGCAACATTTTCCTTTTACATATCCCTGATCTCCAAATATTTTCAGCTCTGTGACTTTCTGAATATGTAATTTCCCTATTTGCTTTTTCCATTGTTCCCTCTAACTGATTCTCATGTGAGCTTTCAGCATCCACAGCACCCCTGGATAGACACCCTTATTACAAAGGCTTAATTATGTAAAGAACCACTTTCTTTTGCCTATTTCAAAACCTATTCCTGTGGGTTTTATTTCTTGTCCCCTAATTTATGTAATGGAAGAGGCAATGAAAACAGGCCCCTCTGCGGGCTTGCTGGTTTTTTTTAGGTGCTTCTCAGTTATTTCCTTCTTGGACCAAAGAGCTCCCCACTCAGATTAATCTTTCCACACAAGGAAATAGGAAACTCCCATTCCTTCTGCAAGCAGCTGTGTCCATCGTGCTCATTATTCTCCCATGTCTGCTGCCACGTCCTCTGCCAGAAATTACTGGCAATTCTTTCACTGCTTTAACAACTGATTGCTGTAGCCAATTCTTTAGCCACTGGGACATTACCTATCCATGATGCTTACTAGTTTAGACACCAGGGAAGTCACCTGTCACTGAGGCCGATAAAGTCTTTGTCAAGAAAATGCTGCGTATGCCTTTGTTGTGAGAATGCTAAAGGTCACTTCCCTGCAGTGCTCTTCAATAAAAGTCAGCAAATGTCTGTATGAAGAATGGTTTGAGGGTTGGCCTATCCATTTACTAAAAGGGATGAACTTCATCAGTATAGGTAAAAATGCATTCCATTAGAGGAACGAGATGGCAACAACACATAAGTAATACAAAGCCTGGGAGCAGGAGGGGGGTGAAATTGGTAAGTAAATAATCTAACTACGTAAGGAGAAGCATGCTCTGTGAAGTATGAGGCAAGGCCTCCAAAAGATGAAAGTTATGCTTTTTAAGGAGAATGTCAGCTTGTTTGAGGATAATCTCAAATTGTGTTTGCATTTAAATCAATATGATGGACATCTTGGAAAAGTTGTTGGTAAAGATGAAACTGTGGAAACCAATGGCCAAATATCTCAGAGATTTCAAACAAGCCAGCCTGTGTGAAGCTATTAACCTTCATAACTCTTTTTACCATGAATGTCAGCTATACAAATGCTTTGTTTTCAGTGAATCTGGCTGTTGTAATCTCCTCTCCTCTCCTCTCCTCTCCTCTCCTCTCCTCTCCTCTCCTCTCCTCTCCTCTCCTCTCCTCTCCTCTCCTCTCCTCTCCTCTCCTCTCCTCTCCTCTCCTCTCCTCTCCTCTCCTCTCCTCTCCTCTCCTCTCCTCTCCTCTCCTCTCCTCTCCTCTCCTCTCCTCTCCTCTCCTCTCCTCTCCTCTCCTCTCCTCTCCTCTCCTCTCCTCTCCTCTCCTCTCCTCTCCTCTCCTCTCCTCTCCTCTCCTCTCCTCTCTCTGTCTTCTATAGGAGACACTAGAACAAATTAATTGCTCATTTAAAAGGCTTTATTTCTCCCTACAGATTGTAAAGGGAGTCCAGGTTCAGTAGACCAAAGGTGCATGGCTGTATTGTGGACATTTAAAGGCTGTGAGGACTTGTCTCCCCTGAAAATCCTGACCACCTGTTTAGAGAAAACATGAACTTTCCTGCTCTACAAAGGCTTCAACAAGGGAATCAATGGACATACAGACCTTCCCGTACTCTTCTCTGACTCTACTTTGCCATAAGAAGGATGCAACCTAGAAGAACCAAGAATTTGTGAATACTTCATAAACTTTAAACGCCACAAAAAGGATCACAATATTTGCTGGGGGGATGACTCTTAATTTAGGTCTTTGAAGAATGTTATAGACTGTATTTTTCTGGAAAAACAAAACAAAACAAACAAACAAACAAAAACAACAAAGGAAAACAAAACAAAACAAAAACCACAAGCATTGCCTTTTAATTTCAGTGAAACGCCAGGCTTTTATATCCAACTTTTACACAGTAAGTAGCCCAGCTGTGTTCTTTAATGCCACCATTCTCCTGCAACCTTAAAATGAAAATAGCCACTAATATCATCAGTCTCTGGGCATAGATGCATTTCTACAACCTTCAACCTTCATTCCACAAAGAGCAGCCTTTCACAGGCCAGAAAAACAAAACAAAACAAAACAAAACAAAAAAACACCTTTTACATGAAAGTCCAGCCATTCATCAGCAGATCAGCTTGATAAAAATGGTGAAGTCTGAAGTTCTCTCCCCCTCTCTGGTTTCTCTCAATAGCTTCCAGATTGCATCCATTCCATGTATAAAATGAAAGATGTGCTCCCCCCTCCCCTAATTACCAGGGACACAAATTTAGTTTGGGATGAAAAAATTTTGTTTGTGCTTCTTAAGTCCTCCCCAAAAGTTCTGCCACTGGAATTTGGCCAACAATTTTGTTGATGATGCATGAGCTGGAACCAAGTTGAGATGATTTTTCCATTAACAGCTTTGGCTCCACAGAACCAACAGGAGTAAAATATTAGCTTTGCTTGCTAAAGAATCCACTATGACTCAAAGTCACAATGAAACAGATCTTTGGGGAAAGGGGTTCATGTTCTTAGAGAATCGCTTTCCTAACTATAACCATACCAGTCCACAAAGCTGTGTACAAAAGTCTTATGTATCTTATTACAGACAGCCAGGAGTCCAAAGGTTCAAACCTCCAAAAGGCCTTGAAAGACTTGGAGCAAGCAACTGAGTATTCTGTCAACAAGATTCCTTTTTTTTTTTTTTTTTTTTTTTAATATACATAAAATGTTGATCTTGACTGAAATACAGATTTAAAAAAAAATAAAAACTGTTTGGGTTGGGACAGTGTTGGAGTTTTGCTTTACTTTATTAAGAGAGTGAAGGGACAAAAGGCTTTATCTCTGCTTAAAAATATATCCTTTAAATATATTTTAAGTGCATGTTAGCTGGTGTGTTTAGAGGTATATCCCAAAGAGGACCTGAATGAGGCCAGAGGTTCAGGTATCTGCAGAAGATTCAGAAAGGGGGAATATTTTAGTTACTACCTGTCACCTTATACAAAATGGCATCACTATATTCAGTGATGCTTAATACAAAGGCTACTGCCACCTTCTTATTCATTATTCAGTGTATTTCTGCATGGGTCCCCTGTACCTTCACAGCCAGGGGAGGGAAAAGAGTTATTTCAGTGATTGCAGCATTGTACAGAAAGCCTGGGGGAGGAGTTGCAGGTGGGCTTTAAGAGACCTACTGAAATATCAGGCTGCTTATTATCTCATTTGCATAGACAACAAAGTGCTGATGTTGAGGACTGTAGGACATGGAGATCTGCAGTTGGGCAGGTGGTGATGTATAAAATCCTTTCCAGATCTGCTCTCCTAGAGGCTAACCTAGAGGCTAACCTAGAGGCTGACCTAGAAGCTTGTCCCTTGCTGTTCCTCCAATGCTCATGAAAGCTCAAGCCATCACAGACCCATGCATAGTTAGCAAAAGGTGGGCCAGATGTTTCTACATAATTAATCTCTTTCCAGATCCTTTGTGGCAAGCTCGGCTGAGCCACAACTTCTTCTCCCACAGGTGTCATCGGCAGTGGTGTCATCCTACGCTCAAAACCTGTATGGTGATCACTGCATCTCTGGTTGCATCCCGATCGCTGGCAAGTGAGTCTTGCTATTTCTTGCTATTCCAGAGGGATCAGAGCTCAGCAAAACTCAGAATGGTTTTGAGCAATTTAGTGCTTCTAAGTACAATAGTAGGGTGTATAAAGGCACATTTTGCTATTAGAAATTGCAGTGCCAAATGTCTGACGAGAAATTATATCACTTTAATATGTGTCTTCAGTGACAGAGAAATGTCCCCTTCATTGTAATCATACCTCCTTATTTTTCATTTAAAAAAGGCAAATTGCAGCTGATGAAAATTATGTCTTCAAAACCATTGAAAAAACGTTAAGCATCCAGCAATGTTTGGCTGAAGAGCTGCAATGACACTTATTCAATTAATTTAGCAGAGCTCATCCAAACAACTTGCTTTTATCTGTGTGCATGTGTGTGCATGCATGCTTTAGCCTTTGGGTCTACTCCAGGCTCATTCATCAGGCAATAATTTAACACGGCAAATAATAATAAGAATTTGTAGTGTAGCAACATATAGGGGCCTCCAACAGGATCCTGGCCCCAGTATGCTGTGCTACATAAACATTTCCTAACAGCTGACATCTGCCATGAATAGCTACAAATCTAAATAGGATGGCATAAATAATAAATAAAAAGACAGACAAGAAATATCTTCACTTTCAAGTGCTTATTACAGGGATTGGGTCTGTGTTCCAAGATGAGCAGTGGACAAGGCAGAGAAATCTGCTCCACCCTGATGGCCTCTGGGCTATGCTGGAAGTGCCAAGCACAGGGAATGTTAGCTTCGTGTTGGGTTGCATTAACATCCAACATGTCCAGCCCCAGGAAAAATCAATCTTTTCCCATTGGTGAATGTTGCCCATCAGAAAAGCTGTGGCTATGGACCCGAGGTAGTCATGAGGGTTTTGCAAAGGGTGTGACAAGGGTGGTCTTGAGATTGGACTCTCATTGTACTGACAATATAAACACACCCAGCTCAACATTTTGGTACAGTCTACCAGCTGGCTTGGGTACAGGAATGTCTGCAGTATTATACTTTTATCAGCAAGTGACATTTTCCAAACTACTTCACTCTGGGCTTTCTGTAAATCCTGTCACTTGAAAAGCTGAAGAAGCACAAGGGTAAAAGTGCTTGCAGTAGCAACATGTGCAGCAATGCAACACCGAATCTGGTAGCTGGAAACATACCTGAGCTTTATCCACAATTTTTCCTTGAGTTGTCTGTGCAGTAAAAAGAGACGAAGGAAAGCGTTTGCAATGGGATGGGAAAGAAAGCTTTATCAGTGCAGCTTATGTAAAATTGTTGGATGTGATATTTAGGGCAGGTCATGTCCCTGTAAAAGATTTGTGAATTTGCCTTGACTGCCAGTAACATTAAAATAAATAAATAAATAAATAAAAAAAAATCAGCAATATGATCCTCTTTGTTGATTGTAGAGAAAATTTAGGCATCCTGATTTAGACAAAATGCCTAGATCTTACATAGCTGCACTAATGTGAAATAACACCACTCCATCACCCAGCAGTTAAAGAGATTTTTCATGGCTTCTGTATTTATGACATTGAAGACAAGCACAAGAAGATTTTTAGTCTTAGAGCTTAGATTGACTAAAAAGATGGTCACATTTGCTCCTAACCTGAATTTCTAAGGTTGTTCTAGTTGAATTAGAAGATCTGGTCAGGGATCTTGAGGGTCATGCCTTGAATTTCTCCTCGTCATTAGTCTGTGCCTATATTGGTGCGTTAGGCTGAGGAACAAGCTTAAGTGTCCCATGGTCTTTAGTGGCTCTTGCTTGGAGCAAGTCAACGTGTTGGTTAAACACAGATGTAGAGGGTGATGGGGATCACTTCATAGCTAAACCTACAAACCATGTGGGCCAAACTGGCTCAGTGGCTTTAAACACTGAGAATTTAAGGCTGAACTGTTACCAGTAGTCATACTGAAGTAACAAGAGACCGGGACAAGACATGCCTAGGGTGCATGATGCCATAACTAACTTATACAGAGTTCTCTCACTCTCTTGTGAAACAGTTCCTGAGGTCTACTGTGAGAGATGGAACACCAGAACCACTTAGACTGTAAGCCTAAAGCAGCCTGCTGTGTCCTGTACCCATACCCTGTTCCTGTTGTTCATGGGGAATGTGAGCTAGCAGCCCTTGCACCAGAAGCTGTGGGGTTCCAGAGGAAATAAGAAAAAATAAATAAATAAAAATAAAGTGTGTGCATTTATTTTCGGTAGGAATGAAGAAATGCAGGTGGGCAGTTGGGAAATCCTCTCTCTCTTCGTTCAGTCTCAAGCTCCAAGTCTCTTTTCGCAGCCACAGCTGAACTTGAAAGCTGTGAATGAAACCTCTTTGGTTCCAGCTCACAGACCTGTCTACACCTTCATCATTCCCAGGCCTTAGCTTTATTATTCACACGCTGCATGCTAAGTAGTAAATTCCTTAGTCTTTAATGTATTTGCTCCAGTGCCAGCAGATCCCACGGCCACTTGCCCCTCAGCAGCTTCAGAGTCTCATAGCAGGCTGTTCACTTTACTTACTTTAATCACCGTTTTTTCTGAATTAATAAGTCTTTTGGAGATATGAACCCTGACAGCACTGTTAATATAAGATCGTGAGTTGATTTATGCTTTGTGTAAGCCCACTTACTTCAGTGAAATTGCTCTTGAGTTTCTTTTCTCTCAGAACATTCTGCAGAGAAATAGAATTTTATTTATTTTATATTTTTTAAGAGACTGAGGCACGGAGGTTAAGTGATCTTGGAATTTGTCTTGAGTTCTCTGTAAATTTGCTCAGGGCTCAAGGATATAATAAATATTAGGAATGACTATAAAAATGTTGAGTCAAAGGGAAAAAGACAAAAAAAAGTCACTGTGCAACTACAGCAAAATGGTGCGCCCACATCTTGAATGCTTCTGGCAGTTCTGGTTTTCCTCCTCTCCATCCAGGAGCCATCGGGATCAGAAAAGGTTCAGAGAAGGGTGACAGGGACAATCAAATGCTCCCTGCTCTTTAGCTTGTTAAATCGTGAAATATCTGTGAATTCATGAAAGGTGATGAAGTGAAAGAAAGGGAACAGGAACCTCTACAGATTAAACACAGCACCCAGTAAAATTGTAGAGTAACACACATCAAAAACAAATGAGAGGATGACTTCTTCTGCCAAGCTCGTATCCTGTAGCACGTTGTCACAGGAAGCTGTGGAGTCCAAATACATAGATAAGCTTGTAAAATGAAGACAAAACCATAAAGGATCCATCTCACGGGAATATTAAATTCAATGGTCTGGATTCAACTTCCATCTCAGGAAGCTGCTGAGTGTCAGATCCTGAGAGGTTATTCCTGATTCGGGATCACACCCCTACATTCCCTGTTTCTTCTACTCTTCCCTTATGCCTGTCCTTTTAGGATGGAGTTTTGGCTTGGCAGGGCATAGCTACCAATAGGAGATACGGAAAAAGACTTGCTTTCATGAGCATTAGTTTTTTTTCTTGCTGTCTTCAGGGCAGAAGCAGTAAAATAGCTGTTGTCTGCCAGCCAAGAGATGATAGACACAATAACTTGGGTCTGAATATGGGATGTCCAAGTCTTGCTACTGTAGTGCCTCCTGTTTTTCCTCCAGCTGCCACTGCTATAAGAAGGATTTGCTGATGGTACTATTTCAGTTCCTTTTCCAGCTGGAGCATAGGAAACGTTTTTGTAATGAGATATCTAAGGCAAAATAACAGGAGTATCTGTTTGTGCAGACGTCTCCACGAGGCTGCTGACGTTTCATTGGGATCTTAACTCACATTTCCATATCTATTCTGTGATATATTAAGGTTGAAAGGATAAATCGCTGTTAAAAATAAATAAATAAAATAAGTCCCTTTTAACTTTCTTAAATTTACTCAATGTGTTGCTATACTTTAAATTAAAACTACGATGAAAAAAGACCATTTATACCTTTTAGTTTGATTTAGATTGTTTGTGCTACTCTATGCAACATGTCATCATGTATCCTAATGTCTTGCACAACTCTATGTACAACAGTAGCTCTTCAGTCATGTCCCTGGAAGACTGTTCACTGTTCAGGAATCTGTGCTACTAGACCCATCACAAGAGGTTTAGAAAAATGGAGCGGTTGGGTCACTCACTTTGAAGGTTTATCCCCTATTCTACAGCCTTCCATCTTCTATTATAACCTACCAGATAACAAATACTCTGGTAAGTGTTTCTGAGTGGAAACTCCTGTGAGGAAACACAGACCCCTTTTCTCTTGGAATAGGGCACCTTGAACTTCTCCATGGAAAATACCCATGGAAAATTATCCAGGATAACTCATTTCTCTGAGGCTGAAGGTTCAGTTTTGGGAGAAATATGCACTTGGAGTTGACATGGAATAGGACAGTCCAGTATTGGGAGCAGACATTTTTAAATTTTATTTTTATTATTATTATTAATTTCACTTAGAAGCCTGCATTTATATGCTGTCTGAGGTTATGTGCTCTTTAAATCCAGGCCTGGGTCTTAGGGCTTTACTGAAGCTTTTTCTGTGCTAGGATCTTAAAACTTTGAAAACCTGGGGGTTTATTCCAGAATTGGAAGGAATAGAGAGTCTGGGATTTGATACAAGATGTTAAGCAAATTGATCTGACTGAGTTCGAGTGAAATGCTCTGTTTTGCTTTCTGTCTTTAAAATAAAATAAAAATAATTAAAAAAATGAATGAAAGAGTACCCCATTTCCATTCCACTTACAGATAGCAGTCTTCCTCTCACTCTCTTCTCACTCTCTCACTTGGCAGCTGTTTAAACAGTTCAAATGCCTTTATGAGCCAAGTCAATATTTGGCACGTCCGCTCTTATTTCAGGAGATTAACAAAATCACCTTTTTGCCTGTTCATTCTGTTTACTCCTTAAGCCCTATGCGCAATGAGAACATTAACACTTTCTGATTCCCTTTTGAACCAGATATTGCTACAGCTTGACAACTGACACATCTGACACCGTATACGGGGTTTATATTGGCTGCTGGTAGCCTCCTCAAAGCCAGAAATCTAACAATTGTTGAACTGGTGGCAACAAGCGAGCCAAGCCCCTGGCCACAGCTCAGGGTCTGCTCTGAGTGCGAGCTTAAGCTCTTCAGGAGCTCTGCGTTCATTTGGAGGCTGGGAACCTCTCTGCCCACCTGCTGCTTTCCTGCTCTCGTTCCTTCTATTCTCTGGATTGCGTCAAGGCTGCTATGTCAATGCCAAATCCCAGTCCTTGTTTTACTCTCAGAGCACGTTCAGAAAGGAATTGCCTTCGCAGAGGTGTTTGCAGCCCCCAGTTCCCACTGACTTCAGTGAGTCTTGGGCATTTCCCAAGACATATAAAAAATCAGTCTGTTTGGCCTACAGAACACATATTTTGTAGTTAGGACTGATATCTTTTATTAGACCAGTTGACACAGCTGGAGATAACAAGGGAGCTTCCAGGGACTTAATATTCAGGCTTGAAATAGAAGCACACAACTTCACGCTAAGCCAAAAATTGTCTCCTTTATATTTTTAAACCACCATGGCTACAAGGGGGAAAAACTAAAGTCGCCTTAGTAGCTTTTAAGTCAACCCAAGAATGTTCAGTGCTGGGATAGTGAAAGATGGTTGTTGTTGAATGGCATTTATTCATTTTTTCTAAGGAAGGCAGTAAGTTGTACTGACACCCATTTAACACACGTTCAGGGTGTTCTTTGAGGTCCACATACGAAAAATGATATAAAAGCTTAAAGCTGTTTCAATGCTGAACAGCTTTATCTCACTTCTGATACTCACTTGTTGCTTGTTCAATAAAATAGAACACGGGTATCTAAAGATTTTCAAAAAGCACTGTAAGTGACTGCAGTTTTATTCTTCTGGAGGCATTGAATGAATGGGTTCTGACAGCTGTTAAGCCCTGGGGAGATCATTCTTCCAGTCAAGGATTATAGTTTAAGCTTTTATGCTTGCTTTTAAATGGGAAACTTTTCAGATGCCTTAACTGTCTGCTTTTCTTTTCCCCCCGTTTTCCTGTTTTGTTTTTTTTTTTTTTTCTTTTTTTTTTTTTCTTTTTTTCCTGAATGCATCTCTTTGCTTCCCAGAATAATCCTCTGCTATGAAAACTGGGTAGAGAGCCAGAATACCTATGGAAAAATAGCCACACAACACACTTGTTGCAGTCACTGTGATCCAGGGACATAAGCTTGGCCATGGAATGAGGACAGACAGACAAAGAACTAAGGTACAGACCTCAGATTCAGAATAATCTTCATGTCCCATAACCAGGAGGAGAGAATTTGAGGGTTTTGTTGAAGAAGGCCAGACCCCAAACCACCTAGGCATTGAACTGTACACAAACTTTTCCTGTCTCCTGAGCTCTGCAGCTGTGGCTGAACTGACTTAGCTAAAGGACTATTTCCCACCAAGACCCCTTGAGATCCCAAAACTACAGAATTGCACTTACTTTCACCTCAGAGACCCTATTCATTCTGGGAAAGCCCAGAGGGCATGAAGGTCAGATAAAATAAATAAAATAAATAAATAGATAAATAAATAAATCTAGGCTTTGTCAAGTCCACCTCTTTTCTTAACAAGCAGAGAAAAAGAGAAATATTCCTGGTCAAGGGAACCCTTTTGTCCATCCTACTGAATCATCTTGTACAACTAGCAATAGATCAAGCAGAGGAAGACACTAGAAAGCATTTGGAGCTCAACAAAGAAGATTCCCAGATGGGTGATCCCTGCTGTGATATCTTCAGAGTTTTTGGAGCTAATGTCTGCCTAATGTAAAACACAGGCAGTTCAAAATCAGTTTGTGCTTTTATCTTGGTAAGTCACGAACTGAATATCCACTACAAAACATACTCCACCAACCATTACCATTAACCATTATACATAATTAGCAATGTGAGCATGCCAGTGGTGCCACTAAAATCAGGCCTAGAGTGTAATTTGCAAAACACCATATAAATTGCCAAGGAGTTACCTACAGAGGCATCCTTGCTTTTGTGAACTCATTGGAGATGTTTCAATTAATGCATAGACCATGAGGTGCTGGAATAAATCTCATTACATAGCTATGTACAGTGCCTGTTGGATATACATTAGCTGTCAGCTCCAACACGAGGGGGATTCATTTTAAAAAACATTTAGATCATAAAATACAAGAGCTTTCCAGGATGAGCAACACAAAAGAAAACGAGCACATCTGCATTTTTGTTTGTACAAGTAATCAGTTACAGCAAGGGTCTAATAAGAAAAGGATCTAGAAAAATTAGGGGCGAATATAAATTTAAAGTACATGGAGGTGGTCTTTTGTTTCTCAATTTGTTTCAGTTTCTATGTCCTTGGACCAGAAACCAGCAATAAGAAGGGATCCTCTAGGGCAATTCCAATGGCATTAGATTCCTTCATAGGAGAAATCACATCTTTTCTCAGATATTCATTGTCTCATTGAAGATTAACTCCAAACACATTTAATCACATCAAACAGGTATTCTATTCCACGGGTTTGTTCCCATCCTTAATTTCACTGTGTCACAGAGTAAGCTCCCATAATCACATTTGATCAGATGATAAATTTCTAAGAAATTCTCAGAGACAGTAATATTGTCTTCCAAAGCTTCCATGTAGAAACCTCCTGCTGAAGAAAAGTTACATCTTAAAATTAATAGAGTACTCGACTTCAGTGGCAAACGAAATGGTATCTAGTCTCTTAAAAGATTTAACTGTTTCTTCAAACCTGAGAAAGTTGGAGAGAAAATTAAACTTAGTCCTTTGGGATACAAAGATGAGATGTTTCCCTCTAAGAAGAATCACCTTTTGCTTATTTAAAGACTAGTAGTATGGGCAAGGCAATATTGCAGGTAAAATCAAACTAGAGTTTAGAAGAAAATTCCCAGCCATTAGGGCAGAGGAGCCCAGGGATAACACCTGAGGAATGATGTGGGATTTCTGTCACTGGAGGCTTCTCGGAGCAATTAAGTCAATACCCATCATGATACATCATTGATTGCCTATGGAGGAAACCCACCCTCTATATTTTTAGGGTTACATGTCTTTAAACTAAGCAATCCCACCTCTCTCTCTGTCTTTCCACATGGTTCATGCCTTCAGATGTCTCAATATTTTTTGCTGCTGCTCCACCACTTCTGTCCCCCATTTGGGGCCATAATTAGTGTTGAGCAGGGCTGAAGGACCCTGGTAAAGGTCTTGTGGATGCTGTTTTTGCCAATGTCTCATCACAAAGTCCAATTCTGTGGCATATTTGACAATAAGGATGCACAGGGAGCCTGGGGTCTGCTTGCCTCTCTGGATCTCAACCAGCCATTCCTGCACTTGTACAGGTGAAAATCCCTGCAAAAATACAGAATTTGGTCTGTTCACAAAAAGAGAGGAAGGAGAGTTGCAGAGAGGGAAGAAGTCTGTCCTAAGCTGCAATTGCTTCAGAGAATTTCAGCTCAGGAAGGCAGATTTAGACCCATCTTTCCAAAAGAAACTATTTAATTTGAAGCTTGCAAGAAAGGAGGGAGATTGTGTCTTCTTCCTTTTCACTGCTTTCCTTTTCACCCAAATGTTTCCACCAGCCTAAAGGTAAAATCCTCCCTGTTAGTACGGCCTCACTCAAAATCAAAAGATAACATCTTGATCAGTTTTTTTGGTTTTCTTTTTACTCAAAAAACAAACAAACAAACAAACAAAAATAAAGAAAACCAACTAAGAGCAAATTTCAAAAACTCGCAGCAAAACTTGCTGCTGATAAAAAGTCCTTTTTGAGACAAATCTCAAAGTTTGCCCTTGCTTAATGAGAGTAATCATGGGAAGTGGAACAGTGGGTTGGTTCTGAAAAGTTTTGCAGCAATAGCAGGTAGCAGTACAAACCCAGTGCCTAGCGTGAAGTGTGAATGAGAAGCAGCATTCAGCATTACAGATGTAATTACCCAAAGAAAAAACTCTTGCCATCATTACAGTGACAAAAATAGCAATTGGAGGGAAAGGGGGGAAGGGGGAGGTATAAAAAAACAAAGAAAAAAAAAACACTCCGCTTATTATGTTAGGAGTTATAGATGTATAATCAAATGGTGTATCCAGCTATTCTTATAGCCCTTAAGCTTTGACTGTAAATTGCCAGTTGCACAAATAAATCACAAACAGTATATGCAGACATTTCAGAGTTTTTCTGTATTTATTTATTTTTTTTTTTACATGAGGATTGTGAAGGTTTAATTGCTGTTTAAGAAACTAATCAAGACCACAGAATCATAAGAACTCCTGGCCACAAATATGAGCTAAAACAGGCTAGGAACCATCTCAGCTGTAGGCATCGTGTCTCAGCCAGCAATTTCATGTAGTGTGTGATAGATGGGAGGAATCGCTTGCTGGGACTGGTTCTCTCTAACTAAAAGTGATGCAAGGAAAGAAGAATTTGCTGATGGCATGATTTGGAAAGAATGGGGAAATAACATACTAAAATACAGCATATTATTGCTGTCGTGGCAGAAAAAAAAATAAAATGAAAAAGAAAGAAAGCAAAGAAAAAACAAACAATCCATCTCCTCTTCTGGAGATCCAGCTTCTTTGTACCAACTAGACATAGCTGGTAAAAATATCCCCTTGTTTTTGACTTCAGTTCCTTATTTTTAAATAAATTGATATGCAATAGGGCTTATTCAATTATGGTTAATTCTGGTTGTTTTGAGTTCTTCCCGTCTCTCTCAGTGATTTGCAGTTCAGAACTGTACTGTAGCTTTACAGGACTAACAAGGGCTTTTTTTTTGGTTGGGTGGGATTTGTTCTGGTTGTTGTTATTATTGTTTTCCCTAGTGACTGATGTAGCTGTCCAAATTCTCTTAATTTGAGTAATGACCAATTGACTGCATAACTTACGGAGTATTTTTCCCCTGCTAAAAAGGAAAGAAACAATTGCAACAGACCATGATTTTTTCCCCTCCCGTTCATTTTTACCCCTTAAAGCTATTTTTATGCATGGGTCTCATAGCACAGAGCAAAGCAGGAGATCCATCGTACAGAGCCATCAGTGGCTCACCCAAGGTAGGATGGAGATTTCTGTGTTTGCCCCAGCCAGGACGTCCAAGACTGAAATACATCCAGATAACAACTCCCTCTGGCAGAAGAATGTACAGATATTGCTTCTGGCCTATTAAGAAACAAAGCGAATAGATTTACAATCTTTCTTTCAGAGCAAACAGGACTCCGAAACGCCAATTCTCGAGAGTCATAACTGATTGCAGGAGCTTTGCATCTTGTTTCATTACAATTCAGGAAGCCGTAATGCCTGGCACCTGCTGAGGATTTATCTGTAGCCAAGGGTGAACAGAGGTAAACAAAGTTTATCCTCTTCTAATTTGGGCAACTGGCAGTTTGCAGCTCCATGGGGTGGGCCAGGCATACCAAACAAATGAGTTTACCCTCTCGTTTATTTTCTCCTGCACAAGAGCGTGGCACCAAAAGAGAACAAAGGTATCTTTATCTCCCCTGAATACAAAATCTGGCTGATCACCTCATGTCAGTTGGAGCAGGAGGTTGAAACAAGCAGGACAAAAACTGATTCTGGCCTTGTTTTGTAGGGACAGCATGATTTTGTCTAACTTCAAGAATTTTATTGTAAGGGGATGAATCAGAGCAAGGCAACGACTTCAGTCTCTCAGGAGGAGACTGGAAGTTGTCAGGTTGACTCACGTCCATCACTGTTAGCTCAAATGGGAAATATGCCCAGGCCTGGTTTGCAGCTGACTTTAAACCATGGGTTAGTACCCAAGAATTCCCTCTAATCTTCTTTCCTTCAGGTTTTGTATTTCACCCGCTGATCAAATCCCCGCAGCGTGCCAGGAGGTTTGGAATTGATAACATTGCTCTCAATCACATCAGCTTTCGCATTTTCGGTTCTTCTTGTTATTAGAAACTCTGCTGGTTTAAAACATCTTTCAGGTACTGCATTTGTAAGAGGCAGAAGATTTCCTGCTCGAGGTCTTGTTATGCTCACTCAAAGTGTTTTGATGATTTGTTTCTTTTTCTGGTTTGAAAGCGGTTAGGAATAATCTGCAATCACAATGATGAAAGCCGTGCTAAGTGAATTCTGGAGGGAAGAAAAAAGAACACAGAAATGACTAGCCCTATACAAGCCATGAATGCAGTAACGAGATAGCAAGATTGATTCTGCGCCTTAATTATAAAGGAAACATTTGTAGTTCTTCTACAAAAAAGACTGTAATACTGCAATTTTTCTAGCAACAAGAATGTGCTGTCAGTATATTTGTCACAAGAAAACACAGAAAGACCTTTTGAAAGCTCACTGAAATTGAAAGAAAAGTTTTTCCTCTCACTTAAATGGAATTTGCATCAGGCACAAACACTTGTTAATTGATGAATTTATACAAATAAAAATTAAATACAAAATCGCTTCAAAGGAATAATGCTTAGCTGACTTTGCTAATGGTTGACACAGAGCATACACTGCCTGCCGGGCTCCCAGTAACCAGCTCCAGGGTTGTGCAGAGCATCCATTCACACATCAAGGGCTCAGAGAAGCAGCTTCTGAAAAGACAAGGGCTAGAAGGGACCTCAGAGCTCATCCAATCTATTTTTCCCCCTTCAGCTAGCATCAATTAGACCAGCAGTATTCCTAACAGAAGTTTTTCTAACATTGTCCTAAACTGCCAGAGTTTCCCCACCATCTCTCAGAGGTCTGAGCAAGGAATCAAGATTTTCCAACGCTCCCCCAAACAACAGAAATAGGGTCTGCTGATTTCCAGAACTTCCTCTGAGCTTTGAAATAATCCACAACAGTTTTAAAAAGACAGGTAATCCAGACAGACAGACATCCTGTTAGCCAAAAATTCATTGCGTATACAGCAAGCAGGACAATGTTATCCAGAATAACTAAAGCTATGAGCACCATGTGAAATGGGTGTCATTACTTGACAGAACTATATAAAATGATAACCATAAAACCAAAATCAGCACTGAAATGTGCTCATGGTATCATGGATTTGTCCTCCTTTTTGGTACTGAGGGTGACCTCCGTCACAGTATTCTGAGGCAGTAGGGAAAATTGCTCCTCTGAGGATAGGAACCCATCCAGAGAGGGAAAAGCTCACAAATTCCTAACTAGTATTTGGATGGATGAACCATGAAATGGAAAAAGGAACAATATTTGAATAGTGGTAGAGGTATTTGAATATGGGTAGGGGTTCAGGGATGGAAATAGTGAAAAAGATATCAAGAAAACACTATTCACAGCTACAGGACATCCCTTCATGCCTTCCCAGAAACAATCCCACTGATAAGGATAATAGAGGAACATTGGGTTGCAGCAGGACACAGCTTCTTTGATCAGTACTGGTAGGACTGAACATCTTGTCAGCAGGGTGTATTGGTGGCACACAGGGTCTCGGCAGTGGTGAGAGCTGGCAACAGAGCACTTGAGCTAGCAACATTTCCAGGGCTGTAGGTCTATGCGGACAATTGCATTTCCAACACCAGGGGCAGCACCAACTGCAGGATCTTTCTTGGGTGAACCGGGCTCAGTGCAGATACTCCATCATCTCTGGCATGAAATGCCTTTCTGATCCCCAAATGCAATTTTTTAAAAGCCTTCAGAAGACTATTGATCCTCCCATTCCAAACAATTAACAATATTTGCCTTTTTTTTTTTTTTTCCTGCAGCATTTTCCTTGCTCTGTGTTCTCCTCTCCAGCTCTGTGTATTTTTCTCCTCCTGTGCTGAGTTTTCCCCAGTTTGTGTGTTTTTCAAGGCTGGGCAACCACTACTCATTTAAAAACAATCAATCAAACAGAAAACAACATTATTAATCAGTGGCACTGGCTCCAGGAACAATGAAAATGTGTAGTAGTCTTAAAACACCAGTACACTTGGTATGGTATGACTTCACCCATGCCTTCAGCTTAACCAAAGGGTCTCAAATATATAGTGATAAACAATTTTCTTTTGTGTGATACAGCACATTTGGAAATCCTGGCCAACCATTGCTCTTTCTTTTATACTTTGCTTTGGTTTTGAACTACTGTAACCTGGTTAGTTTGGAAAGATGATTCCCCTAGAGAAAAAAAAAGCTTTGTGCTTTTCTCAAATACAAGAACAGAAGATAAGTACTGTAAAACTGACTAATCTTTCTGTGATTCTTACACTGCTTTATTCAGGATAATACTATCTCTAAAAATAGTCCTTAACTAAACTATTCTGGTGTTTGCTAATCTTTTTAATAAGCTCCCTGTCTTTCTTGGTCTTCAAAACTTTTTATCACCCATGTCAAGGTGAGCCAGCTCCTCAGCATGCCCCACTTTATGGAATAAGCTGAAGATCAATAAAATAATGAATTATTCCACTCAGTCAATATTTAGCCAGGCACCTTCAGAGAATGGCTTTGATATCAGTCTGTTCTTGATTTCTGACTTCAGTCAGCTGGCTAGGCCTCCCAAGGAATGGGATAGCAAGCACTGTGCTCTGGTTTTGCTCTATCGACAACCACTTAAGGTACTTTCATCCATCATAATTCCTTCCCAGTATGCCCAGACATGCTGATCCTGGCCTCAGCTGTTTAGATGACCACTAGTTATTCCGCACCGAAGGGTAGAGGAGACATGGTCTGCCTTCCATCAGAACACCTCCCCTACGTCTTACCATCCTTATGTTTTTCAAAGGTGAAAAATGAGTCACCGAATTCAGCATTAGTCAAAAAAGCACTGAGAGGCAAGAAATTTGAGAGCTATTTACATCTGCCAGCTAATTGGCTATTGCCTATGCAGCAGTTGATAGACACTATCAGGAAAATAGTGCCTCTGGAGAAAATGATCTCCTCCTCTTTAGTCACCTGGGTAATATGCTATTTCTGATAATGCTATGCATATATTACGAGAGAAGGAAAATATCCCATCTGTACTTTTGCCTACAGGCATGCTGGATTGATCATACTCTCGCCAATATATAATTTACTTGTATCAAGTCAGCTAAGCAAGGCCAGTGCTTGTTTAATGAGTTGCTTAGGTTGCTTAAAAAAAAAAAAAAAAAAAAAAAAAAAAAAAAAGACACCAATTAATGGGTGTTCTGGTCTGAATTTTTACTCAAGTCTGGACACGAAAGATGCTTTAAAGAGCATTAGTAAACATCTTATTTGTGAGTTAACTGTGGAAAAGTTCTGTGTTTCTGTTCAGATCTGCTTGCTCATTAGAGGCTCAGAACAGAGAACCAATGTTGAGGTGCCTTGAGGGCTTTCTGAAGTGCACAGGAAGGCCTACAACTGGAAATACAAGAACTGAGGCGGCCAAGTTCAAATATGCAGTAATTCCTTTTCAGATAATATGGAGGAGAGACCCCTAACACCCCCAAAACGCTGAGGCCTGATAAAGGGACTCCACCATTGCAAGCCCAAGGGCTGCAGGTTGAGGAGATGCCCCAGAGGCTGAAGTCCACCCCAGAGGCCTAACCACCCATGGACTCTTTCTTCCAATGACCAAAGCTAAAAGCAAACACAGGACCCAAAGTTTTGGGGGGATCCCACACCGTATCTTAACTGCCTACTTTTATTTTTGTCATTTTTGTGGGAAGTATTATCTCTTGGTCGTTGTCAGAGGCCCTATCTGGGGCTCACTAGGCCACAGGGCTGATGCTCTGACACTTTCTCCATTTCTTACACCCCAGGTAAATCTGTTAAATACATTATAAATCTGGCATCGTGGGACTCTCACTGCGTCAGATGAAGACTGAACAGAAAAAAACTTTCTTCTTCATTATTGCAGCAGATTCTGTGGCCCTAGCAAGTGTGTCTATAACCTCCTTGTGCAGGGGAGCAGCAGGGATGGCACCTGGCCGCCTCTCTGCTACCTTATCAGCGGTGACACAGGAAGCCCCAAGCACAGCCTGCAGATAGTGATTCGGGAAGTGGGAAGGATGTGGTCAGCAGCGGCAGCTATCAGAGGGACTCATCTTAAAACATTCATACCTCTGCATGCAAAAGCTTTCCCTCCCACCGCCCTGTCCCAGGTAGTCTGAGCTTATACGGTGAGAGTGAGGGCAGAGCCAAAGTTTACCACATTTTCTAGGTTATCTCTCATTTGGCTTCCTGTTTTGAGCAGCTGTAGCAAAACACCTTGTGCTGAGAACATAACAGCTTGCAGAGTGATTGCTGAAGCAGATTTTAAATGAAGCTCCTTTCATGCTGTTACCGTGCAAAACCCTTCAACAAAAGCCAGCATGCCAACTCCATTACTTAATAGGAACAGGAGCCTTTTACGCACCTCTTCAGCTGACCACCAGAAGAGCACTGAATGAGACACACACTTGTTTCTTAACACGATGCTCCCTTGCAGCGAACTGCTTAAAAGTTTAAATGTTTTTAAATGTTTAAATGTTTAAAAATGTTTAAAAGTCCTCATGCATGGTCTGCGTGCTGCTGTAGTCTTTCTTGCAATGTAATATCCATTCATCCTCTCTGTTCACCTGGTCATCTTGATCAATCTACTTCTATGGCATGGTATCAGGAATTGGGGCACAGAGCTCAAAGGCAGCTGATGATGTTCTGCCCTTAATGCAGTTTAACAATATTCAGTGCTGTCAGAGGAACATCTGGTCTCAACGTGTTTTCATTTGGAAAAGGGCTATTTTGGTGGACCGATACATCAGTGGGTGATCCAAATTCATAGAAGTTAATAACAACAAAGTCACAAAATACTTTTTTAGCCAAAAGAAATCAAACTGTTAAATCTAGTGCACTCTTATTATGTCAGTCTTCTGTTCCATTATTTTTAACCTATACACGTTTTGGACTTGTTTTGTTGAACCATACATAAAATCCACTTCTTTTTTTTTTTTTTTTTTTCCCATATAACATTTACTTGTTTAATATTATGATGCAATTCAAATTTTCTCTTTAACTATAAAGTTATTAGATCCCACTGTTCCATCCAGTATATAAACCTCAAATACAAGGGAAATTAGCTACAGTCACAGCTGGAAGCTTGATTTGGTACTGGCCAAGATGCACATTAAATAATGCAATTATTATACAGCAATGCTAAAAAATGCACCTGCACACCAGTGCATTTCCACAGACTGAAGAACCCCACCTTTACAAGATAAAGCACTACCTTTCAGGAGCTCTAATTGAAGAACACCACTCAGGTTGTTAAGTGCAATGGTACTTTTACACAGAAATAGCAGCACTGACCACACGTGGCAGAAAATCCACTAAGATCTATTAATTGGTTCGTAAATCTGAGCTGCTGGGAGACATGCTGTTACCTGCTGAGCCAGGTAATTGTATCTGTCTCCTTCTTCTCCAGTGGGTCACAAAAACTCAGGCTTAAAGGTTGGTTTGCATTTAGCACTTGACAGAGCTGTCCTGGTGCTAATGGAGCTACTCTGCCTTTTCCCATGACGTGGGACAGAGCATGGTACTTGGGCGTGGGATGAAGAAAGCACTGCTCTGCTACGTCAGATAAACCCTGCACTTGTTGGCATTTCTCTCTGTACCCATGTCAGACAATGAACTGGAAACTGCTCCAGACATGCCTTCATACCCAGTATTTACCCTCTCTCTTCCACCCTTCTCCTTCTCTCTGTAGTTAATGTCTCAGCCTGTTGCCTCAGGACCCCTCTTGTGGGATGCACCTCCAGCACTGTGAGATGCAACCTGTGGTTGATTCTTGTGAGGTATTGTGGAAACTACCAAGAAGTAAGTTAGTAGCACCTCCTGGATAACATAATAGTGCTTTGAGAAAATTAATTGGTTCCCTTTTGCCTTTTCTTACATCTTTATTGCTTTACTGATTTTCCATGAGAAAGAGGGAATTAAGATATCTTAGCCATGGATCTGAATAACTGAACTTCAGACAGCAACAAAGTGAGCTGTTACTTTTGTGTGTGTGTGCGTGTGTGTCTGTGTGTGTGTGCGCGCGCGTGTGTGTCATTGCTCTTTCTTCCACCAATGTAAATCTGGATTGTTGTTCCGCTGAAAACTGAGTGTGGTCTTCATCTCCAGATCATTCTTGATATCCTAAATTTAGGAGAAAAATAAGAACTGCTGCAGCAAAATTACATATAATCTGCCTTCCAAATGTACCCTATCATTAGACAGATATACAGTGGATGAATTGTTACCAAGCCCATAATCACAGGTTGCTCAAGAGATCTGAAGCCTACACAAGTTCTGTATTACTGTACAGGGCCCCTACATGCAGCACAAAATTAGAGCTGCTCTAATTCTAGAGTGAAATAATACAGCAACACTACATTCTAATTCTAATTCTAATTCTAATTCTAGAGTGAGATAATACAGCAACACTACAAATATCTACAGATATCAGTGTACCTCATTAGGCAATGAGAGTCTCATTGTTTCTCTCCAATATGGAGCAACTGAAAAAGTGACCCAGGTAATAGAAAATTTGCAGAGCTCATCTTTAAAATGGTGTGCGCTGGATTCCTCTGTTTTCAAGGTTTCTAGATGCTTGTAAAAATACCTCCGAAAACATGGATTGACAATATTTTGAATAAATAATATGTTTCTTTTTCACGGAAGACAAAGTTGTATTCACATTCTTTAACTTGAGTCTAAGGTCATAACTACAGTGCTGAATTAAACATAGGGTGGACATATGCTCAGGTACTGGCCAGTAATTAACCACACTGTTAAGCTTGTAGCACAGCCCACGGGAAGGTTTGGGCCTGGGCCAAGCAGAGTTCTCACAGATTCCCAAGTGCCATCCAGGGAACTGAGTTAACCCATGGCTTTTCCAGCTGCATCCCATTTCAGGTAAGAAGCAAGCTGAGTCACAGGGACGCACACCATGTGTGCCCATTGCCTGAGGGTCAGAGGGGGAGTTCTGTCTTGCCACTTATCACCCTGGATATGGCCTATGAGATGGTCTTCTGAGCATAATACATAAGAATGTGTTGTACCAGGATGCAAAAGGGCACATTTCAAAAGTGCCTCAGTAGAAGTCTGTTCACACTGAATTAAACACAGAAACACCTGAGTTTAAAGGAGTGGACAACACTTGCATCAACCATCCTAGGAAAGCATGAACCATCTGTATTGCTTAAATCACTAAATAACTTAAATCACCAACTCTTTCAACCTCAGGTTAAGTAACGTCTCAGGTGTTCACAAAGGTCACTCCTCATCTGGTGTGAAGGAACAGTGTGAGGAGCCAAGAGACTCAGAGAGGCACAGCAGTGAGCTCTCTGTCTTTACCAGAGCACCCTCTGCTCTGGAACTCTGCCTTGTGCCCACGCAGAGAAGGTTTCCATCTCTTTTAAAGCCGAAACCAATGCTTGGCTTCCAGTCTTTCAGGGATGTTGGGCAACAACTCAAAACCAGTCTTGGCATCCTCCCTATGCCATCTGGACAAAAAGATCACATCTATAATAGTAAACTAAGCAGGGCCAGGTCACATTGTCTTGTCCTGCTGCCAGTTGGCAGGACCTGGCCACATCCACACTGCTAAACTCTTTTATCCTCCCAAACAAAGTGGCCGCATCCAAATAGCTTATTGGAATGGTCTCTGGCTTGCAGTGATGCCCAAGCCAAAATTGTCTAGGTGAATACTAATTGTCACAGGTCAAAAGCATGCCAAGGACCAGTGTTAAGAATTTAAGAATATAACTGACCACAGCTGTACAACATGCCCCAGCGCAGTTTAATTTATTGGTGTCAACACAGCCAAAAGAAATCCTGGACTCAACTCCTACACAGGAATGAGTTGTTCATGGTGATGTTTCATTCTAGTGAAAGGTAGCGAGGCAAAGAGCAGCTAACATCTATTTCTCACTGGCTTAGAGCTGCTTCAGAATAAAACATGCTTCCTTGTGCCCCAGCTTTTCTCCTGACCCCAGGGCCAGCATGATGCAAGGGTTTGCCAGCCGTACATTTTCATACCACTCAAACTCAGACCGTGTAAGGATGTCAAAGACTATGCACGTCTCTCCCTCCAGCCTGTGGCTTCCCATTTTCACATAATTTGCATAGATTTATTCACAGTTTTGGAGAACACTATTGACAAAAATCTGTCAGCCATTTCTTGGGAGGCTAGAAAGGGAGATGGGAAACAACGGCTTGGCACTGTAGTGTTACCTAAGATGGCTGTCAGCTCACAGGTTAAGATACACTTAATATTGATGTCACTGCATGCTCTGGGTGTGTAAGTTCCCCTTATCTTGAAGGAGATCCACTCAAAATGAAGCCTGGACACCAAATCAGGCAATCAAACGCCAGTGCTGACACACAGCTGAGCTGAAAGAAGCTGAAGGCGGCCGCCTCGGAGCCGACGCTGCCACAGCGCCCCACCACGAGTTCAAAGGGACCTGGGTCGGCCCGGGCCAGCACCGCGACCAAGTCGCAGCCGGCGACTGTGGCGACAGAGACTGACAGGGAGTAGGAGTTGCCACAGCAATGGCGGCTACGCCCCTGCACTCTGCCTAGAAACAGCCCCCGGGAGGGCGGCGCCGCGCGGTGCCCGCCATGAGCAGGGAGGGGGCAGCAGCGCGCTGTGGTGCTGGGTGTGGGAGCTCGTGTGGTGGCTCACAGGGTTCTGTCCCTCCTCCATTTTGAGCCCAGCCTATCTACTGGCAGTCTCAGTGAGGGGGGAGGTGGACTGGTGGAGTAGCTCCCGGGTGTGCCACAGGGAAAGAAAGGCACTGGGGAGGTCACAGGATCGTCTAGGATGGAAGAGACCTCCATTTTGGAGGTCTCCAACCTCAGAACTAACAACAAATCCACCACTAAACTATATCACTAAGCTACCCCAGGCTGAGATAAACAACTGGTGGTGGACCCCCTGCCCTGCCCCTGTCAGAGGTTACCAAGGAGAAGGCAGTCGACTCCACGCATTCAGACTGCCTCTGCCATGGAAAGAAAGAATGGCGGTTGTGGTAGGGGACTCCCTTCTCAGAGGAACGAAGGGCCCCATTTGCAGAGCAGACCTGAGCCCTAAGGAAGTGTGCTGCCTACCTGAGGCCCGGGTCAGGGACATAACTAGAACACTCCCAGAGCTGGTTCACCCCACTGATTACTACCCGTTACTCATAGTTCAGGCAGGCAGTGATGAAATAGCTCAGAGAAGCCTGCGAACTATGATGAGAGATTTCAGGGGTTTAGGGTGAATAGTTCAAGTGCTGGGTCCTGCACTTTGGCCATAATAACCCCATGCAATGCTATAGGCTTGGGGCAAAGTGGCTAGAAGACTGTGAAGAGGAAAGGGACCTGGGAGTGCCAATCGATGTTTGGCTGAGCATGAGCCAGCAGTGTGCCCAGGTGGCCAAGAAGGCCAACATCATCCTGGACTGTATTAGAAATCGTGCAGCCGGCAGGAGCAGGGAGGTGATTGTCCCCCTGTACTCTGCTCTGGTGAGGCTGCACCTCAACTACTGTGTTCAGTTTTGGGCCCCTCACTACAAGAAGGACATTGAGGCCCCGGAGTGTGTCCAGAGAAGGGCTGTGAAGCTAGGGAAGGGCCTGGGACACAAGTCCTGTGAGGAGCAGCTGAGGGAACTGGGGTTGTTTAGTCTGGAGAAGAGGAAGCTAAGGGGAGACCTCATTGCTCTCTGCAGTTGCCTGAAGGGAGGTTGTGATGAAGAGATGGTCGACCTCTTCTCTCAGATAACTAATTATAGGACTCAAGGAAATGGCCACAAGTTCTGCTTGAGGAGATTTAGATTAGATATCAGGAAAAACTTTTTCTCTCAAAGAGTGGTCAGACACTGGAATGGCCTGCCTGGGGAGGTGGTGGAATCACCGTCCCTCACAGTGTTCAAGAATTGCCTCGGCGAGGTGCTACGAGATATGATTTAGTAGCTTAATGGGTAGTATTGGTGATAGGAGGACGGTTGGACTGATGATCTTGTAGATCCTTTCAGACCTTGTGTTTCTATGATTCTATGAACTGTTCCTAGGCTCCATGACTTATGAAATTGGAGATGTGAGTCTGTTAACCTCTAGTGCCATTTTGGACACAGTAGGGTGTCCAAAGCATTCATAGGGAACTGTCAAATATAGCGCAGGACCTTTGGACACCTTTGTGTCCTGCCTG
This sequence comes from Anas platyrhynchos, assembly GCF_047663525.1. NCBI lineage: Eukaryota > Metazoa > Chordata > Aves > Anseriformes > Anatidae > Anas > Anas platyrhynchos. The sequence continues at coordinate 157,909,564 of NC_092588.1, forward strand.
GCAGCTGAAGGCTGGACTAGGTGCATGAAATCAACTCCAGCTGCCCTAGTGCTAAGTGTGGGCATCTCAGGTGATCACTGCTTCGCTGTTAAGTTCAGTAGAGGCTGGGTACCCAATACACACAGAAGCACATAGATTTCTGTGGTGGTTTTACCCTGCTGGGCAGCTAAACCCCACCACAACCAGTCTCTCACTCCTCCTCCTCCTCCTCCTCCTCAAAAAAAAAAAAAAAAAATAGTCTCACAGGTTTAGATAATCTAATTAACAGGAAAAGAAAGAGGGAAAAAAAAAATCAAAGGCCTCATGGAAGCATAGAGGAAGGGAGATAGAGGAAGGGAGAAAGAAATTACTCTCTGCTTCCTGGGAAGGGAAGGGAAGGGAAGGGAAGGGAAGGGAAGGGAAGGGAAGGGAAGGGAAGGGAAGGGAAGGGAAGGGAAGGGAAGGGAAGGGAAGGGAAGGGAAGGGAAGGGAAGGCGCAGCCCCAATACTATTTGCCTGATGGCTATTTTAGGAGGCTCTGTTGCTGGGACTTGTGGCAGGTGTCAGCTGCATTTTCACTTACTTCAAGACCATTGTCCACAGCCTGGACAGCTTAAAATAGCCCTAATATCAATGAACACAGCATCTTATGGGTACAAGGGAATGCAGAATTTGGCACCAAACATCTAATTTGGCCTTCTCTAATCCATGTAGAGATCCTAATGCCCTCACAAATCAAAGACAGACAGCATGTAAAACACTACTGCTTTGCCAATCTATTCCTACCGCACTTTGGATATGTGCCCATGGTGCAGTGCAAAAAAAAATCATAGCCAATTATACTTTTTGCTGTACTGTTTCTCTTGAAACAGAGATATACCCACCTGGCTCATCTAATCTGCCTTTGGCTGTTTGTGTTTATGATTATGGAAAACATAACCTTAAAATGAAATGATCGGTTGCATATTATTGCTTATGCCATCAGATGTATTACATTGATTCAAAGACACCATAAAGGTCTGATTGCTTCTCTTCTCTGTTAAACAGTGCCAGTGGAAGGCAGTTAGGGCAAGGCAGTAGGCAGGTCCTGATCAGAAGAGGTGTAAAACCACAGTTTCCCCTGTCTTCTTTAGCTAAAAACAGAAACTCCAGCCTTCTTGCCTAAGTACCGTAAAACATCATGATGTCAGAACAACAGGAAAGAAGAAGAAAAAAAAAAAAAGAAAAAAAAAAAAAGCACAGAACAGCAAAATTTCGGTCTTGTTCAGCAAGGTACAATCAACAGGGCAACGTGCCTTGGATAAAAAGCACAATGTGACCCAGATGTTTTGCACCAGTTTGAGCAGGAAACTGGTGTCACACCATAACATGCGTACTTAAAGATGGGCTTTAACACTCTGATATGTATCACCTTGTAGTTGTGGGAGGGGATGTGTGGAAAGGACTTTCTGCTCAACTGTGATGACCTGAAACAGATCATTTTTTTTTCCATAAGAAACAGGGGTTTATTACACTGTGACAGCATTAGCTGCATTTTGCCAGTTTTGCATTTCAGCTCTGGAGGGAGCTTTAATTTTTCAAGGACAGTGAGTTCATGTTCACACCACCCAGCTTTACTGTGCTTTCAACTTGTTCGTCTGGCTTCTGGGATAGTTTCTTCACAAAGATTCATCTTTCACCTGGATGCAAGATTAAGAAAGGCACGCACTAGGTGTCTGAATCCTTGTTAGGTAGCGTGGATTTTTGGCTCAATATACAATGAAGGCCAGAACTCAGATACTGTCACATTTCTGTGTTAACAGACGGATTTTAAGAATTGCTTTTGGAGACTAAAACCCAGAAGACCATGAATCACCTTCACCTTGTTTGGCAATGTACAACATTCAAGGTATAAAAATCTCTTATTCATGATTATAGCCCAGAAAGCCCTCTGAAATCTGGAGCATCCATAAAGAGGCTCACACCTCCTGTTTCTGACATCTGGATGTGTAATGATGTCCTTGTTACACCAATGTCAATTACACATAATTTAGGCTCAGCTGGCCAGCCGTGTGTGCTGTGGAGAGAACCCGTATGACCATAAAACTCTCTGAGAAATGAGAAACCCGCTGCATCTTCATACCGTGCTCCTCTCCATCATATGACCCAATATGCATCCACACTTATTTGTTGTACGTATTAGAGGACAATGACTTGTACCACACAAGAGGCTTGCTATTCCACAGGGCCAACCTTTCCTTTTTCCTTCAAAAATGGCTTTGGCCAGTTTTCCCAGAAGGGGCTGAAGGAGAACTGAGGCCGGCAAAATGGAAAAGCAATCACACTTTGTGGTTCCTTTTTCCTTTAAGGACCCCAAAAGAAGTGATGAGAACTATGGACCCACACTTCAGCGAATTCAGAAGTCTTTAGGGAAAAAAAAAAAAAAAAAAAAAAAAAAAAAAAAAAGAGATTTTGTAAATCAGATTATTCTATGTTATTCTATGATCACCCATTAGGGGGCATCTTTCCCCTTTATGTAAAGCGTCTGGAGGCCGGATCTCAGCCTAGTTAGACCATCAACCCCATCCTGTTCATCTGCTCTGAGCCAAGCCTGCTTCTGACAAGTGCTCAGGAAATTATGAAGTTTGTTCTCTGCCTCACTTAACCTCTGAGTATTTACAAATGTCATGGGCAGTGTTTGTTTGTGGAAGCCAGCCGGTTGTGGTGTTTTGTGTTTTTTTTCTTTTTTTCTTTTTTTTTTTTCCTCCCTCCTGTTCTTTTCATGGCCCATTATCAAAACCACAGCAGAGATCAAATTTAGCATGATCTCATCAAAACCCAGCAAGAGCTCAGGAAGCTCTTGCTGACTAAAGAAGGGTTTGCATTCATCCTTGTCCCCAAAGTCTGACTGCAGGACTCGAGGTGAGAAGGCAGGTTGCTGCCGTGGTGATTTGTTTTGTTTGTTTTATTTTTTATTATTATTTTTTTTTCATCCAGAAATGCTGATAGCTCAAAATGGAAATTTCTCAGTGCACCTTCTCAGCCGCAGTCAATCTCTTCTCAAGTGGAGGCTGCAACCTCTGATTAAAACCAGAGTGGATAAATATTACTGCTATGGGAGGAGCTGGATCAGTCCTCCGGCAGACTGCTCCCCTCAGCACCCTCTCAATCTCTACTGTTGGATTAAACATTTGTCTTATCAATAAGGTAGATTTTCTGCTGACAGGGGCTAAGGAAAGCTCTAGGCAGGACTGTCTGCAAGGATGTGTGACAAGAATGAGTAAAGTGATCCAACTGCTTTTGAATAAGGAATGCTCAGACATACTTGACCGCTTTATCCTGGAAAAGATGTGACAGAAAGATGTGACAGAAGATAGGAATGGCCCACAGAAAGTCAATAGGATATTCTTGCTTGCTTATTTTTTTCAGTACAAGAACTAGAATTATTAGGAATAGCATAAAAGCTATGGTGGCAAGTTCAAAACAAAACAAGGATGGGCCTTAACAGGTGAACCACGGTGAATCTAGGTACAGAACGTGAAGATATTCATGCCTCCTACTCTGCACCCTGGACCGTTGTCTGTGATTGACATCTCTCAAACAGAACTTGGATGAGGGAACACACCAGTCTGTTCTGTTGCAAAACCACAATAACTCATCTTAAAGCATGAAAGCCACGATAAAGGAGAGTTTCCACTTTCCAAGAGGCTTTTGATTCCAAGAGGTTAACACTGAGAGGGCAGCCCATGCATGATTAGCACAGTTATGATGTACAGAAATGCAGGACACAGCTGAGTTCATCCCAGTACAGGTGTTTAAAGAGTTGAGATGAACTATTCTGTAAAGCTGAACGCTACTATAGCCAAAAGGAACCAGACAGTCCAAGCAAGGAAAGGAGTCTGAAATCCCTGGAGACATGCAAGTCTCCAAGTGTGAGCCTCACTGCCTCTCTTAAACACCTTTCACTCAGTAGACTCAGTTGCTTTCTGAAGATGCCACTGTCACTGCATTGCCTTACGAAGGAGCCTGGAAAACTCTCCAAGACTAGAAATTTAGTTTTAAAATCCCACAGAGAATAGACATTTATTTTCAAATTGAAAAAAATATTTATTGTAGTGGACACAAGACCAGATTTAACACGTTCTCGGAAGAATCTAGTTGCTTAATTGTGGGTGTTTTGTGTTCTGATAAAAATGTAAATATTTTCCCCCCATCTACTCGCTGATCCAAAGGCAAAAGTGCAGTTAGTACTTTATATGAGTTCCCTAACCATTTGTCAGTACAAAACGCAGACTGTTTCATTATCCAAAGAGAAGCTAGAAACAGTTTTCGTGCTAAGACTGTGTGATAAGAGAAGCTAAATAATATTGGATGATTTATTGCATATTTCTATGAAGTGTGTGTCCTGATTGATGTAGTTATGCAACTATTCCTGCTTCCAAAAATCTAAATGTCTCCATAGCTTGCACTTTGAACATTTTTTTTGTTTTGTTATTGAAATACAGACTGTAGTCCAGAAGGTTGAGCATGGATAAGATTTATTTTTATTATGCATTTTCACCATAACATAGAGCACAAGGACAGTCTTATGGGAGGGACTGTGGCATTATCACTTCTTATATCTATAAAATTGGTCATACACTAGGAAGAAGAGGAAAGAGAAGTGTTTGCTTTGCTACTGTATGCAACAACACTCCAATAATAATGTCCATGGCAATGCCTGGAACTTTTGGCTGACAAGAAGCTGTTTGCTCTTTTAATAGACCCAGTGCAAGACATGGCTTAAGAGAAAAGGCTGAAATAATTTTGTTTTACTTAGGTGAAGAAAAAGAGGCTAGAGGAGATAAAAATAAAATAAAATAAAATAAAATAAAATAAAATAAAATAAAATAAAATAAAATAAAATAAAATAAAATAAAATAAAATAAAATAAAATAAAATAAAATAAAATAAAATGAAACAAAAACCAACCAACCAACCAATCAAACAAACAAACAAACAAAAACAGCTTTTGAGTGTTGAGGGATGGTCTTCAGATTGGAAGAGAACAAACTATTCTCCGTGTACATGGTGATCAGGTCAGGAAATCCTGGACATAAATTTAAAAAAAAAAAAAAAAGTTTTAATTTGATGATTAAGACAAATTTTGTAATGGAAAGGGTAGTGATACAATTAAACTGATTGATTGGAGCAGTAGTCACCCACAGTGGCTATCTTTAAGTACAGGGTAGATGTCAGTCAAGGGTGGCTTATAGAGTTGTTTCTGCCTAAGGACTTAGAAATGAACTACATAGCCTTTCAAAATCTTCTATGACTTCCCACAGCACTCTTTTTTACTCTTTTTCTCCTAATTGGAGTTCATTATCTACTGTATTAGTTTGACTGTTTGAACTGTATTGGTCTACTGAATCATTTTAAATTGTGGCTCTAACAAAATTATTACCTTGTTCCAGCTTGTATTAGTTCATTGAAATAACAGTAGATTAGCTCTGCATATGCTTGCTTGAGCGTCTTTTTATTTTTCCAACGCGTTCTGAAAAAATGTGTAGGTAGCACTAGCTAATTGTGATGAAGTCAAAGACTGCTGAGATGCGGAGTGTTCAAAATGAGCTATGAGCTGAGCCACTTAGATCTCTTTCTCAATTAATGTTCAGCTCCTGCACACTATTAATAGCATTGCCAAACTTAGCAAAGTGCTTCATATTTGCCAGACAACTTTTTCTAAGCCATAGATAGGCAGACATGGATCATCAAGGCAAGAAAAGGCAGAGGTCAGTCAAGCAAATAAATGTTGCCCGCAGCAAGGAAATTGGCAAAGGTGAAAGAATCATCTTTAACTACATGAAGTTTAACTTCCTCCATTCTTCTACCTCTAATTCCCTTTTCTTTATTAGCTCCATCTAGAAAGGAGTCTTCTGTCATAAGGGGAATTCATCCTTGGAGCTGGATTAACCTTTTGACCTTGACTTCCCTCTTCCTCTCTAGGGCAGAGCAGAAGGAATAAGAGCATTTTCTTTGGACTTTTTTCTGCTGCTCATTAAAAATCTCACATTAAATTCTCTAACATTCCCTTTCAGCATATGTAAAATTATCTGTCCCAAACTGAGATCTAGTTATAAGCCAGACCAGGAAAAGTAAATCCTGAATCAGGATGCTTCCTAGTCCTTCCAGAATTCATAATAGCATTAAATATGATTATGCTGAATATTCTTGTTATCCACCTAAATACCCACTGTGGGACTTGCTGTGGTCTAAACTTGCTGTGATTTTTTGATTCTGCCCTTGTCCAGAGCAGAATCAAAAAATCACAGAAGAGAAGAAAACTCCAGAGAGATAATTAACCCCTTCTTTCTAGTGACATCATTTTTTTGACAGATGTTTGTCAAACTTACCTGTAAAGATACTTGGTAAAGGCGATTCCATACTCACATGCAAACAATTATTTCCAGTGCCTGACTTTTCGCTCCACTACAGATTTTCTTAACATCTGATTTTTTTTAAGGAATATGACATCTTACTTTATTATCCAAGCATCTTAGAGAACTGATTATTCCATTCTTCTTTGAACAGCCTGTTATATATATGAAGACTCATGTGTTCTCACCATGTGTTCTCTTTCTCAGTAGAAACCATCTCAAAATGCCCATCTCAGCCCTTTTATGTAGTTTTTGTTGTTTGGAGTCAGGACTGAGAAATTACTCCTTTCTATAACAAAGGAGGTGTGCCTGGACATCAAAATGGTAAAACACCATCAGGTTTGAGTTTGAGACACACTCAAATTGGTTTTGTTCTGACTAGCTCAGAACAAAAATAAAAAAGAACAAAAAGCTAGCCCAGGTATGGTTATACAAGATCTGATCACAGCAAAATAGCTGAATTTACATAGCAAGGGGTGACCCACAATTACTCAGAGAAGGAAGGACTCAGTTGCTTAATGCCATTTGAGGCATTAAAGGGAATTGAGGAATCTCCACTGCCAAAGTGACAGAAGACCTTTCAGCAGCTAGAAGCCAAACTTGTGTGGGATTGTATTTGAAGGGGTACCAAGTGCTTGTGTCTGGACAACTGCCTTTCATTCAATATGTGGATAGTTCAATTCACCCCGTCCAGAAGAATTAAAATTAAATAGGACAACTTATGCCCTATTTTATAGGCATTTGAAAGGGACTATTTCTCTTCAGTGGTACAAATGCAGCCTGTGCAATAGCTCAGATGCAACTATCTGAAATTGGGTGGGTTGAATTCCACTCAGGTGTTCCTACAAGACTGGTAGGCAGTGGGGATTTACCCATAACATCTCTCTACAAACTAACTCAGGTTACAGGAACTCCCATAATTCGGAGCTCTCTGCAGATTTACCCAAATTTCTCAACTGTTCTGGGAACCAAATTAATTTATACATCATTCTGTGCTTCTTCTACTGAACTGCTAATTGCTATGTATTTCTAACCCTTACGTAGATATCCTTCTGCATGGTCACTCCACATTGTAAGTAAAACCGTGAGCTGTGTGTACGTAAGTCGGGATACAAAATTTATGAGAGCTCTGTGGTTGGAAAGTCCATGCAGCAAAAGATGCCATAGTTGATCCATTGTTTTACTCACATTGGAAGTCCTTCCTTCCTTCCATGTCCTCCCTTGGTGCAGAAACACCAGATAACAAGGTCATGAGAGCAATTCAGTAGCTATTTCGGTTCCTCCTCACAAAGTCATGGGTTGTGCTGCAGCTCACTGCAAGTTAATTAGTGATGCTGTTTTCCTGGTTTATTCCACTTGCCCTGCCATAAAGCGCTCTGATCCTAGAGGCAATATTTCTCTCCTCTTGCCCTGCAAAGTAATTAAAGGGAACAGGTCTGTGGTATGTCTGCTCCAACTGCCTGGCTTGATTAACCCCTTCAGTGTCACCTTTAGGGGAAGAACAAGTCAAGTCCCAACTCTTGATACCAGACAAATATTTAGATAGAGTGCAATATCAACACATAAACTCACAAAGTGGTCAAAAACAGAGATTCTGAGCCACTGGACTGCTAGCACATGTAGTACTCAACCTCTTATGATCAACAGTTATCAAACACCAAAAGATTGTTTTGCATGTGCTAAATATCCTATGCTCTGGAGGATATAAGGAAAACTGTGTGATGTAGTAGGTGCTGATGCTAGGCTGGTTAATTAGCATCCTTCAAGTACCCCACTGACAATTAACATGAATGAACAGTCTTCACAAGACAGACAGATACCTCTGCCAGATGGAGATGTAATACCATGGCTGTACCATGGAAGACAGGTGAAAATAACTCTTGCAAAAAGTGTTAGAACCAGCTTACACTGCAGCAAAGAGCAATGAGCCATGATCACATAAAACAAAGAGCACTGGGAGCCAACAGTGTGGTTTTCCTGCTCAATTCCCAACATTTACCAGGTTAAGAATAGTGTTATCAGTTGGGGATAGGTGGGAAAAGACATGCAAAACCTCTGTAACAGAGTACATCATCCTGGAAGGATTTGTTCAGGTAGCCAAGGGCTGTGGGCTTTGGAGCCCTGCTCAATCCTTTGATAAGAAAAGACATATTACTGGAGAGTCTCCATATCACTCTATAGGAAGGAGTTTAGGGAAAGACAATATAAATGAAACTAAGCTTTTATTTGAAAAGTATGGGATTTGCTTTTCTCATGTGGGAAAAGCAAGAGAGCTGACCTCTCCCAAGGCCAAACTGAAATTCAGCTTGGCTTTAAAAACAAAGAGAGCAACAATAAACAATCTTACTGGAGCTGTGTCCTGTAAAGTCGAAAAATGTAATTAGTCACAGCTGATCCCTAATAATTTCATGCCACAGGGCTCTGGGAGCCTTTATATAGCAATTAAAAAGAGCTTAGACCAAATTAGTACTGTTTAAAAGGCAGGGAAAAAAAAAAAAAAAAAAAAAAAAAAAAAAGATTGCCATGCAAGTTCATGGCTGTAGAGGCCATGAGCTTTTAAAGGGAAGGGTGAACATGCTGATTTCTGCCTGAACTGCCTCAGGCAATTGCTAACTACATTCACTACAGCCCACCTGGCAGGCAGAGCACAATGCTAGGGACTCTCTTGTTCCCTTGCTCCTGCCAGAGCTGCCCTACTGACTGGCCAGAAATGTGGACACACAGAAAACAGTGATGAAAAGTGCAAAATCATGCTGGTTCACCAGCTCAGGCAATGGGAGCATTGACCCATGAGTCCTCGAACCTTGTCCCCTCTTGCACAACATTTATGCCTTTTTGTGTTGAACAGCCACTGCAAATCTCACCCTTGTTAACATTTTTAATTGGTTGACCCTGTCTTGGGCTTAACACAGGAAAAAAAACCTGCAGAGGAAACACCACCAGTAAGCTCCTGGTGTTGCTTCAAGCTGATACGTTGGGAGTTTATAAAGGACAATGTCAAGGTTATGCTTTCTGGTAATTCAAAAGGCAGCCCCAGGGAAGAAATGAAATGTGAATGTGTGCATGACCAGGTGGTAAGCAAACTGCACATGGTCTTCTTGGAAGCAGTTGTCACCTGAGCTAGCTTTAGCTGTTGATAATGTAGATGTCTCCGGCTGAGTTCATTATCCCACACTTTACAATCAATGGTGAGAAACAGGCATTTTGGAGGCATCCTGCATCACCCCTGCTTTAGAGGTGTGCTTCGGGAGATGAATCTCACCCTCTGTTCAATGAATCCTCACTGAAACTCATCAAGGACCCTGGCACCTGAGCAGTCTGAGTCTTGTCCCAGGCACCAGACAATTTATTCAGCCTTCTCTCAGGCAAGAAGGATTTGCTGGAAGCAGTCCATCAGCTTGTGTCTGGTTTAGTACTCCTCACAAAAAGAAATTGTAGAGGTAATAAAAAGACATGACTTGAAAGGCTTTCCACAAATACCTTGATGGGAACTTTGTAAATGTAGAGATCTGCAGTGGAGACATGCATGCTGTCACTAGCTAGACCAGTAGAGAATAAGCTGGTTTCTTTTCTGCTGCTGCAAATGGCATCACAGAACCACAGGGTGGCTTACAGACCTCCAGAGGTCCCTTCCAGCCTAAACTAGTCTGTGATTCTGTCTACTTTGTACTTTTGCTTGGAGGAATACTCCTTGTTGTGATTTCCCATATCAAAGTTCTTGTCTCAATATGGTCTGGTTTTGATTATCATCTGGGTCTTGATCCCACTATTTCACCTTCCTCCACAGCCTTCCCCTTGTCACGGAGAATGCAAGACTTTCTTCCTGTTTCTCCTAATGCTTGGCACCCATGGGATTTCTAAGGAGCAAAAAGGAGGGATGCCCTCTACAGCCATGATGAATGCATAGCAGCATAGGTGAAGATGAATGAAAGAAGGGAGGGTCAGATGTATTTGTTTAGCATCCAGCCTATGATGTCCACCATGTCTCCCAAAGGGTCACCGCATGGATGCAGACATATCTTCTGAAGACAGATCCCTCACATGCTGGACCACAGAATTGTGTGGTGAGGATATAGTGTGCTCAGTTGGAATGGAAGAATTACATGATAGCTGCAAATCTCTCATGCAAAGGATGATTTTCAAAGGCTTATATTTCTGCCAAATATGTGTGAATTTTATTTTAGAAAGAGACATAACTCCAAATTCCAATTTTTCCTTCTTTTTTTTTTTTTTCTTTAACTTGGGCAAAGCAAAATATTTTCCCTTACCTTATTTGTGGAAACTGCTGGATCATGTTCACTTTTTCTATTTAAATAAAAGAGTCTAAACCCCTTTCTGCCCAGACAATTCAGTGTCAGCATTATTATTAAAAAAAATTGAAATGGATTTTTTATATTGAATGCATCACGAAACCTTATCTATATTGGGACTATTTATATGCAGGGTAAAGTTTAATAAAAGGGGAGGGCTGATTGCCATGGTGACCATACATCTATGCTCCGAAGCACTCTGTGCACCTCCTGTTTCCTCTATTTTCTTTCATCCAGCCAACAACAGCTTCCCGCACTCCGAGTGACTCAACTCTTCCCTGTCCCAGTCTGTCACCTCCTGCACGCCAATGAAAAGAAAGGTTTCCCTGAACCTGCCCCAGCAGTGCTGCTTTACAATTCTTACCTTTTTCTCTCCAGATTCATCACCAGAAACTTCTACCTATTCGATGCTTTCTTTCTTGCTCTGTAGCCATGTCTGCATGACAAGCAATGCCACTGCTCTCTCTCAGACCTCACAAGCATTTTCATCCCTGTAATGCTAGGCTCTGTGTGACAGGTATGTTGTGTCCAGGATACCAGTTGTATGAAAGAAGGAGAGCCACATCAGATCACTTGAGGGGCCTTTTGAAACTTATTTTGGCAGAAGAAATTAAGGGAATTAACAGTGGAACATCAGAAGTACTAAGTAAAGGTATAACTCCAGTGGATCATTTGCAGAAAACAAATACGATGGAGGACATCAGTGCAGATGCAGGATCTTTTTGTCCCTACGGGGTGCACATTCTACTTTGTGTCCACTCTGTGCCAACTGCAAAACTACTCTAAGTCCTGTTTGCTAAGTCTGCCTCTTTACACTGAGATGGGGCAGTTCTCAGAGCTAGCAGCAGGTAAAACAGCCACTGCTGTGAAAAGCCACATCCTTGTCAGGTGTTTTCTCCAGTGTTTGTGAGACTTTAGACATAGGAGGTGAAAGACAAGCCAAAGGAAGGTGTCCTTTTCCACCTACTTTTGCTGAAGATAAAACATTAAAAGCTCCCATAATAGTCGATATTTATTCATTGTATTTCCATAGGGCCATTCAGAAACCTCCTGCAGCATACAGGTCCAAGAAAGACCTTACAAACAGAAAGAGCTGGTTCATGCAAACAGGTAACCCATGAAGATATTTCAGCCTATCTGAGATCTCACATACTCCTTGGCTGCCTTTCTGCAATAACTGGAAAGAGTCTTGGCTATGTGTGAGGTCCTTTTTTAGTCTTCTCAGTGTAGAGCCCACAGCCAGATGGATGACTCTGGGCTTTTAAATGTAAGCTGTAAGAGAAAGCCTTGCCATGGAGAAGGCTTTGCTCTTAATAGGCAAGGCAAGAAGGAGGCTGGGTTTAATAAATGAGTTAGCCTTTGTGTTCTGCAGAACTGGACTCTGTGGCCACTCGTGTCAGATCATTTTGGCTTTGAGCTATGTGGACCATTGGTATGTTTTCATCACAGAAGTGAGGGGAGGCCCACAGAGACTAAACTGCCTGCCTACATTCATGTGGGGAGTCTGTGGACATACTGAAGAATAAGAGCAGTTCTCCTGGGGCCTTCTCTAATGGTTTAACCACCAGATCTTCATTCCTTCCATGCAGTGACTGCTTGCCTTCCAGCTGCCTTGCACACTCAGGGTCAAGGAGGGTTGAATACATTTGGATAACATACGGCGCAAGCTGAACTCCTTCCAAGTTTTTAGCCTAATCTTGTAATGTCCTCTTTTGAAGTTTTAAATGAAGTGGAGCTAAAATTTCTCTGCTTGTAAGAGCCAGTTTTTTATTCATCTTCTCTCTGATGATTATTTCCTGGTTCTGATCAGATGATGGCATGGAACTGATGACCATCTTCAATACCCTTCTTGTAAGATATTCAGTCAGACTAGAACAATAGTTACAGTCTTTCTTTTCATCCTCTATCATGTAATTATCTATCTATCTCTTTGAAAAATATCGCCACATTTTTACCCCTGAGTATTTTCATCTTCCAAATAATAGTCTTTTCTATCTATGTCAAAGAAAAAAAGAATAGATATCAAATTTTTTTTTGAAGGGCATATTTAATGGATTGGGATTTTGCTAGCCTATATTAGTTTTGCAAAAATACTTTTCTCTTCAGGGTGACCTACGCCAATCTGATGGCTTGAGAAATTTTCAAAAGAGCACCCTAAAGACCTTGAGACAGTGATTCCATTTTCAGCATTTGAAGCTTCTTTTGAATTTATTAAGTTGTCTAATCTAAGATCATTTTTTCTCATACCTTTTATAGTCAGTAGTGAATAACTGGCGTACTAACAGCCCATCTAACTGCAGTTCAAACACCTGTAAGTCTAGAGTTTAGGATATCCAAAAATTCTGCGTGTATGGTAATATTTACTTGGAACTCAAAAATATGTAGCTTTCTTCTGGGATCATATAGGGGCAAATGATAAAAATCTGTACGTTACTTTAGTTCTTCCACAGCTTTTATTCCTATTGGGCTCTACTGTCTTGCATGATGTCCATGAGAACATCTTCAATAAATGGAGCAAACACTAATTTTCCCGTTTATCCTACACTGGAGAGAGGAAAGGCTATCACCATGTTTATCTGTGTTGCCTTGAAGCGGAGTTCAAGGGTTTTGCTGGGTCTGCATGTAAGTTTGGCTGGTTTGTGTTACAGGACGTGCTGAGTACGTCTGAGAGTTCCAGCTCATTCAATTCGTTGCATCAATACAGGTTGACGGCCAACTGTCTGGAAAACAACTTGGCAGGAAAGTACTTGGACGTCCTGGTGGACACCTAGTTGACAATGAACAAGGAACGTGTCCTTGTGGCAGAGGCAGACAACATCCTGGGCCTCATTAGGAAGAGCACTGCCAGAGACACCTCATCAGATGGTCCAGTGTTGGGCTCCTCACCACACTGGGGCAAGCCCAGTGAAGGGCCACAAGATACCTTTAAGGGACTTAAGAGCAACTGTCCTATGAGGTAAAGCTTAAAAATCTGGGATTGTTCAGCTGGGAGAAGAGAAGGCTCAGGGGGAGCTTACCTTTATATAGAAATACGCAACCACTGGTAGTGAAGAAGACTGAGATGGACTCTTCTTAGTGGTGCCTAGTGACAAAGCAAGAGGCCATGTGAACAAAAACTGAAATAGAGAAAATTCTACTTCTACAGAAGAAAAAACAAAACAAAACAAAACAAAACATTTTTATTGTGAGGTAGTCAAACACTGGAACAGGTTGCCCAGAGAGTTTATGGAGTCTCCATCTGTGGAGAAATTCAAAACTCATCTGGACATGGCTCTGGGCAACCTGCTGTAGGTGACCCTTCTATAAGCAGGATTGTTGGACTAGATAATGAAATAATTCAAGACCAAAGCATGCCAGCCTGTCAGCAAGCTGGAACATTACAGAGGCACTAGCTGTCCCTTGTTTTAAATCATGTAGTGTCGTGGGCCAAAGGTGCTGTGGTTAGGAGCTACAAGGCCAGGACTGTGTCTATGCTGAGTCAAAGTGGGGAATCTGCTCAGGCAGTTAAAGCCGTTTGTCCTAAATGCAGCTGCTATTACCTCCTTCTGCCTCCTTTCCTCATAATTCTCTATTCTACTGTGGCTTCTTCTTCCCTTGGCAGAATTCTCCTATTTTTTTTTTTTTCTCCTGACAATTTTTTTTTTTACATACTTTCAGTTAATTCTTCCTAGAGCATCTCTAAATGGAAGAACATTTAGGTTGACAGCAGCGACAGCTTTGCTGTCCTATATCTGGAATTTCAAAATGATACTTTGGGTTGGTAGTGGGCTGTGGAGGTGAGTCCAGCAGAGAATAAAGAAGACCTTGAGAAAAGACAGTAGTGTGATTATACTTCAGCCAAATCCAATTTTAATTTCCTTGAAGTAGATGTTGTAATTTTTAAATTGCTGTTCTGTGATAAAGATCCTATGTCCCATATGTAGTTAAAATATAAATAACCCTCTTGGGATCAGGTGGGAGCTTATTAAAAGGAGCAAACCACATATACCCCCTTTCTTGCATTCATAGTTTGGGTTGAACTTTTTTGGTTTTGGTTTGCACTAAACCCTGTTGCATTTCCAAAAAAAGAGTCTCCCATAGTGTCTGAGCTGGGCTTTTTATTTTTATTTTTATTTTTTCTATAACTGGAAGGAACATTGCCTTGTGTTTGGGTGGTCAAATATAGTTTGTACACCTTGGAAGCAACCAAGGGTTGTTATTTTTTCATCTATCTTTCATAATAGATGAAATCTCCCAAGAACTCCCTCGGTGCTGAATTCACAGGCTGTCTGGAATTTAATTGTGGGGTGAACATGGAACATTCTTCCTGGAAAAAGAGATGATGGAGGTGGAGTAGTAAAGATGGTTAACCAGAAAAGCAAACAAAATCAGCCGTAGACATTTATTAGCATTTAAAATAGAGTCTTGTTGAGTAATATGTGTGTGTGAGCGTGTGAGTGTGTATGCCTTAGAGGGGACCTTCATAACTGGGTGTTTGAGGGAGGGAATAGCAGCCATTCAGATTGGACAAACAAGGCCAAGATGTACCCTGTAATTTTCATAATGAGAGAACTTGGAGCAGAAGACTTGGGATCTGAGGTATACTCTGTGTGACAGTCTGCCAAGAAAATAGAGTGGCCACATTAAGCAAGGCTTAGTATGGCTGAGGCAGCTGTTATTGACTGGAAAGAAATTTGGAATATAGTATGTGCAAAAAATTGCTTTATTTCCCCACAAGTGTCGACAACAATACCAAGACACCACCAACAACCAGAATTGATAGATCTATGCCTGTTTCTATCTATGTCCCTATAGAAATTCTTGGCAAGATACTGAATGCCAAAATTTGTGCACACAGAAATACACACACACACGAATAAGTTTGTTTTCTACAAAATAAAACAAAACAACAACAACAACAAATTTGCATTGAAACACAGTAATATTGGAAAATTTCAGCCAAGCAAGAGCGTTGATAGCATTGCAGATGTGCCTATTTTCAGAACCAGATCTCTGAGCCATTTTGACTCACTTGGAATGCTGCTCTGCAAGAAGAGGTGAAGTGACAGGGATCGGGGAGCTCTGTCATAATTTTAATTCAACCTATATTGTCTGTGAATTTGATAAGAACTGCGAGGCTGCAGGAGAAAGACTGACCTGAAGTGCTAAAAAGGAGAGAGGCAGTCAGAGAGCTGAGATGGAGGCAGGGGATGAAGTGAGACCAAGTGGCTGTTTACACATTTATCACAGGGGGAACTCTATCCAAGCATCGAGGGAAAAGATTGTTGTTACCTGTCTAGGAGCCATTTTCAGAATGTACATCTTTTTCCTAATGCCATAAAAATCAGGTGCAATGCCTCTCCAACCCAGATGAAGTTACAGTAGAGAGAGTCTTAAAACTGAGCTATATCTTATGAATAGAGACCCACATCCATGATTTCTCACCAGGGAAAATTGGCTTTAATAGAAATGATTTGAGAGTATATCTGCTTTAGCTCTGCTGGAATTACAGTAAAAAGAAATCTGATTTTAAAAAAGACGAAGCTCTGCATTTCTAAAAAGTGTTTAAGAATGGGTGCCAAACATCGAGTGCCCCTAAATCACTCATTCTCTTAGAAATGATATTTTAAAATTCTTTTTCCCCTAATGAAAATCTCTATACAAGCCAGGCCAGGTTTTGACCATACCTAAAGCACTGCAAGTCTTGAATTTTAAAGCCAGATTTATGACACACATCTCAGTATGGTTTCTCTTTTGCAGACCCATCATAGGCAGGAAGTATTCTGCTTTTGTCTGTCACCTTGTATTGTTAATATGCTTCTGTATTAATTATTTATTTATTTTCTTTCTCAGAGGCAAAGGATCAAAGTACGAAGAACTGGTCTCCACAGGTTGTGCCATACCAAGGGATAAATATGTTTTCTTTTTAATTTTCCCGCATTACAGTATTGAAAAACAACCTTAAGAGTTTTCTAGCAAGATTGCCTTTTTATTGTGTTTATCTAAACTCATTAATGAGAACATTGCTTTTAAAAGTGAGTCTAAGAAAATAACAAAATGAGCAATGCCTCACTTCCTCTCACCAATGGCTTCAGTCTTTTCTTTCCACCCTTTTCCCTTCTCCCTGGTCTACTCCTGTTACCCACTGTGTATCTGGCAAAGTCATTGCTTGCCAACTAGAATTCATGGGCTTACCAGTGAACCATTTGGGGTGTATCTCTACAAGATACTAATGCATGGTGTGTTGCTAGGAAATTGGAGGGTAGAAAGTGCTCCTTTGATTGAGAAAAAATGGTCTAATTATATTTATTATTATTATTACTATTATTATTATTATTATTATTACTACTACTACTATTATTATTGCTACTACTATTATTATTACTATTACTAATAATAATAATATTTGCCTGTCAGCTACTGAGTTCTTCCAGCTAAGAACCATCATCAAATCCAAGGAGATTTCATGGAAATTGCAGTTCTTCTCCGTTGCAAAAGGATCATTCTCCATTAAACTTCCCAGCATACTGATTTCTCTTTCTTACCTTCCTCCCAGTCTGTTGGCAGCTTCCCAGGAGCAGTACATCCAGCACCTGTATGTCATGGAGCAGGAGCATCCACAGGCACTCACAGACCTTTTACCTGTGGCATTCAGACCCATGCTTACTCTAAGCAATGGCTATCAACAGACTTTCAGACTCTTCTCATCAGGCAGCACTTTTTTTTTTTTTTTTAAATTACCCAAATATGAATCTTATGCTGTCTTTCCTTTTTATATATTTATGAAAACACTCCTCACTGTTTTACTGAGCCTTTGGAATAGCAAAGGCTTTCATTCACAGTTGCTTAAGAACTGAATAGACACATCATCGTCTCCCTTATTTATTTAAACTCTGAGACTTCTCTTCACTTTTTATATAGAAATGGGTCCAGAGAGGTGCTGTTGCTTCTTTTTTTTTCCCCTGTATGTTTACATTTTCGCGTTGTGCAGCTTCATTTAATTTGCTCTCCCTTACATCTCTTTTGGCATGGGCAATTCCCAGCTCCCCTTTTCACTAATTATCATTTTGGATCGCTGTTGCCTTACCTCTTTTGGCCCTGGGCCACTAATCCTCTGTCCTCACAGATAGACTTGGCACTCCCCACTTGAGTAAGATCTGCGAATTTCATTCATGCTTGTGTGCATTCCTCTGCCAGATCATGAATGGGGATGTTAACTAACACTGATCCATGTGGCTATTCCACTAAACTGCTTTCCCGCAATGCCATGTAATATTATGCATGATTCATTACCCTCTGTTCTTTGTTTTCAGCATTTCAGTTAATGATCGGCCTATGCAGCTGCTCACAGAGAGGCTGATTTTAATTTATGTGGCAAGAACAATTTCATGAGACATTGCCTCACATGCTTTGGTACAGACCAGATATTTTATATCTACTGTAATCACTTTAATCTTGTTATTCTATTTTAACAAAGCAAAGATTGAGTCCACGTGTATCTGAACTTAATCTATCTGTTTATGCTCATGCAAAGTCAATTAAAAACACAACTAACTTAAAACAGTAGCTTTACTTTTTACTTTTTTTTTTTCTCCCCACTCACTTGTTGCAAAGGAGACAGAGAGTTTTATTAATATTATAGGTCAAGGTGATCTTAGCAGCTAGAGCAGCAGTCCCTCCACCCTTCCACCCATAATTTTCCAGTCTTCACATCCATATCCAGAAAAAAAACACACATGCATACATCACCATTTCCATAAGCAAAGACTGAATAATGGCAAAGCAAACGTGAAAGGAGGGTTGCATTTCCATCATATGATAGAGCAGGGGCTCTGCACCTGCTTAAGATAAAACAGCCAAGTAAAATCCTTTTAAAACTCTTTCCCAGTTTTCAACCCGATTTTCAAATTAGAACTCAATTCAGTACAAGTATCTTCTTGTGAGTGGAGAGAATGAAGAGAAAAAAAACAGCAAATAGCAGAAAACACAGGGTGTGTGGGAGGGAGGAAACATGAACAGCTTCTTCGGAAGCTAACATGACCATTTTTCTTACATTTTAATGGGAAACAATTTCTATTGTGTGTCTAAACTTCTAAGTCTTCTTCTAAGTGTCCCTGGCTGCCCACTCACTGTGTCAGCTGTTGAACTGGGATTAGGTACCTGGTGCTTTTATGAAGTTGTGCCTGACTATTTCTTATGCTTCCGTGATCACTGCCTAACAGCCACATCTCTAGAGATATCTTGATGTTATGAAGATTGGTTTGTGGGGATTTTTTTTTTTGTTTACTTGTTTGTTCGTTTGTTTGTTTTGAGGGAGGTTAAAAAATGAAAATCTCTCATATCCATGGAACTGGAACCACAATGAAGTGTACAAACTGTAAGGTTTCTCCTGCTATAAGCAAAGGCAAGTTTTACATTTAAAATACATTCAGAAAAGAGATTCCTTGAATCCTTCTTCCTTCACCTTCTTCCTCTGCCTCCACTTCCCTTGTCTGTCATTGCTGCTCGTCCCAAACCAGGCAGTGCTGTCCTCCATCTTTCATTTCATCACATCTTTTGCCAACAAAACTTCAAGGCGACAGTCTTTAAGAATGGAGATCAAATAAGAAACAGGAAGACTGAATAAAAAACTTAATTTTCTGATCCCAGGCCAGTGGAAAAGATGTCTGCTAACTTATGAATGAATCAGATTTGTGCTGGAAGTCATTTACAAGGAATGTGTGCTTGGTCTCTTGCTTCACACTACTCAAAGTCACCTATTGAAGTCAGGCTGCATCTAGGCCACCACTGTTATGCTAATCCTAATGTTGATCCAGGACCTCAGCATGACAGATTCACACGTTTTGTTAGAGCAAAAGGTCTGCTGAAACCTCCAAACAATGTCTCTGGAGAGCCAAGAGTGTATTTAGATTCAATAGACATCTGTATTTGGATTCAGATTACATTCTTAGCTATATTTCTCCTCCTCCTGCTTTTAAATCTCCAGAAAAGCATAACTTTAGAAAGGAAGGCTACATTCCCTGACAGCCAATGAAGATTTACAAGCCAGATGGTGATACTTAAAATAAATAAGGAAGAATGATGCAAGTTAATTTTTTTCTCTTTCAGTGTGAAAACATCACCATGCCTTCCTCCTCCTACCTCTATCACAAGATGAATGACTACTATAAACTCATTAAATCCTTCTGCATTAATTAAACACTCTTTCCTAGCAATACTAGAGATTTTGGAAGGTACACCTTCTAGTATCAGAAAGCAAAAAGATGTATTCATAGACATAATAGTTGGAATGTACTGAAAAGTACTCCCTGTTGTCACCCCCAAAAAGTTTCTGTGTCTAATTAAAAAAAAAAAAAAAAAAAAAAAAAAGGCAAAATTTCAGCAATTTATGTGTATATATATATATATATATATATATATATATATGTATGTATATTAAATCTTGGGCTTTTGGCAGCCAACAGTTTATATTTTTGCTTTATAGCCAATGCATTTTGGCAACTGAAATCCATAAACATTATGGCTTTGAACAACAACAAGAAAGTAATCCAGCAAACCCCTCAAAAAAAAGTTTTTCTCAAAATATACCTTTATCTCTTCAAAAAATGGTTTAGGTTATAATGCTTTATTTTGCAAACACCAAGTGTTTATTTCATAAAAACAAAATCCCTTTATTTCTGGCTACCATGCTTTGCTTTTATGAGAGGATCAGAACACATCTGGGACTGGGAGAGCTGTGCTTGGGACCAGAGCTTAAAGCTGCATTTTGTTGTGCATTGCAAAATCTGTCTGTGGCTCATCATGAGGAAAACTGAGTGAACTTGTAAGTCTTGTGTAATACAATAAGTCCAGCTGAATGGTCTAATAATCCCTTTTGGCACTAACATCTACGAATTGATAAAACATTGTGAACATTTGCAGTGATACTGAGAGGAACATATTTCCTTCCACGTTGTGGTCTCCTTGCATGTCATTCATCTGATGACATGCAGATGTCTGAAATTAAGTTGAAGAATCCCACTTTAGTGTTGCTCAGAAAACATGAAGTGTTGGAAAGCAATTCCTTGTCCAACAGAGAACCTCCCTGGTGTATCCTAGTGCCTCTTGCACGTACCCAACTCATCTGTGGTCAGGAGTGTGCTGGAGGTAAGCAGAAAACATGCCCTTCAGCTCTTCTTCTTAATCAAAGGAGACCTTCCTGCGGCTGGGGAAGCAGGATTAGAAGGCTCTAATAACTTGAGCCAACTATTTGTTAAAAACAGAAGTGTAAAAATCTGTGTACATTCATTGCAATTTCCTCAAGGGAAGATAGTTCCACAGGGTCATCTCTGGGGCTGAGACAGTGTTGGGCTCATGGTGTTTTAGTGTCTGGCCTTCAGCAGAGAAATAATCTTTCAGAAGAAGCAAAACTGAGTATGATCATAAGAGCACTCATAGACTGGTGCTCAACCACCATCCTCTATTCAAAATTAGGGTAGAAAATATAGGAGGAATCTACAGTGGTGTTACATTTTGCAGCAGAAGTGCAGTTTGGTAGTAAACCCCACAGTCACATCATTGTGTGGATGGAGTCACATCCATTGGCTTGTTTAGTGGGATGGCTCAGACTGTGCAAACTGCAATCATTTGGGAGAAAATTAAAACAGCAACCCTACTGCAAGCACCCAGCATATGCTCCCTCATGAAAACAAGACTTTTGGGCAGTGGTTTCAGTATTAAGAAGAGAAAGTCAAGGAGAGAACTTTTTGCTTTATTCAACTACCTAACAGGAGTGAGGAGATGTAGACAGTCTTCCTGGGGTTGCAACATGATAGGAGAAAAGGCAACAGACAGCAGCTAAAAGAAGAGAAATTCCCCTTAGATATGGAGAAATATATCACACATTTTACGGTTAGTCAGATAGTGGAAGAGAGGCCAAGATAAATTAGGGCTCTTCATCCATCAACATATTAAAAACTTCTCCAGACCAAATCAAGCAACCTGACCTAAACTGGTTCTTTTCTGTGTGGGTTAGGCATGACAACTTTTAGAGGTGTCCTCCAACTGAAAATATTCTGTGGCAAGAACCTGAACAAATGACTAATCCTTAAAACAGCCTCATACCACATGAGTTGTGGGTATGTTCAATCTAGACACAAAACTAAATCAAGTCTGAAACAAAAATCCCCAAACCACATGTAGTGGAGTTAATGGGGCCAGGTCATCACCTTCTTTGATGCACTGATCTTTCTAATTGCACCAAATAAACTGTTACTGCAATGTATAAAGAGCCTCAAATTTTCAGCTAGAGAAAATATGCCAGTATCCACTACAAAATTTTCTAGAAACACCAAAGGCAAGTTTTCTACAAGTTGCTTAGTAGCCTTTTGCAGTAGAATAAATTAGCATACATTGCAGTCTGCTCCTGACAAAACTGACGTTGCAGTCTGCTCATGACAAAATCTCTTAATAAGGCAGTTTGGCATCTTTGTGCTATCACAGTGGATATGTTTCAGGTATTTAAAGCCTACGAAAGACACGACCCCCCCAGCATTGTGATTTTGTGGTACATAAATGCCTTGATGTGGAATTTAGCAATAGCAGTATCCCTTATGCAGCAGAGGCTTGCTGCCACAGAGCATTGGTGCATGAAAGTTTTTTTGAAGCTATTGTCATTTCGGAATGACAATGACAGTGGTCAAAGAAGAGTTGCTCTGACATCCTTGCATCTGTCAGTCTGAGTACTCAGCATGGAAACTTTTCCTTGAAAGCTGAAGAAGATATAAAACAGAAAGAGAAGCTACAGATAGACATTCCTGAACATGGAGGAGATGGAATGTTTTTCTGTGAAGCTCTCATTCAGTCAGAACATTTGAGTACAAATACATGAATAAATCTGTTAAACATAAAGGATTGTTGGATCGTTCCTTTAAAATATAATTATTTATTTTCATTGCATCTATGCCATAAATCTCTGAAAAACAAACTTCTTACACTCAGAGTGACCAAATCTACTTCATTATACCTGCAGAAACCACACGTAACTAATGGACTGAGATTGTTCACCATATTATGTCCATATTAATGATGTTTCCCACAGTCTGTTTTATTTGCCCACCCATACAGATCTTCCCTTGGAAGATTAATAATAATCATCCTCAGCTTTAGGGGTCTTGTCCTGAAATTCTTTTTTTTTCTTTTTTCCTTCTTCCGTATCTTAATTCTACCTTATTACTCATTTGTACCATCTTTATAAAATGTTCTTACAGATTAGACATAGATAAATAATAGTTTATTTTTTTGGCTTGAAACATGAGACAGAACATTAGTAGAGAATGTTGTTGTTATGGGCTGAAATAAAGAAGAGATTTAGGCAGACATGATGGAAGAAAAATTTAAAGGTTAAAAAGTTGATTTGGGACAGCACGATAATAGGTGTTAAGCCAGCATGAGCAACAGTTTAATATCCTTTCACCTCCTTGAAATAAAAATGATATAGAAAAGCATGTTTTAAACTGAAATAGCAAAAAGTATCATTTTAAATATATCAAAACTGAATGCTCCAGCCAAAATGTTTACTTTATTCCCCTCAGCCAATTGACTAGAGATTACAATAAAATAATACAGCTATATGCAATTTGCTTCTATCCTGTTCATAGTATTTTCCTAATTATCACTCATTTTTGGCTATTGAAACTTCCTTATCATTTTTAGGCCTTTAGGCTGAAATTTCCACAGCAGATTAAAAAACTGAAACATGGAATAGTTGATAACTTATGGTGAGAACTGAGGCTCATGTCAACCCACGACACCCAGCCTTAATCTATATTTCCCTACACTTTCCCTCCTTCTCCCATCAAATTCCTGGCTCTCTATGGCCTGCATTGTCCAACTTGCTGACGATCACTAATCTTTCTGCCTCTTTGTCATAATTTCATCTGTAGCTGCCAAACAGGCTACACAAAGAAATAAAACCCAGTCTTTTCCCTTTCACTCAGCAGGGAGCTCCATAAAGACTCCCTCATTAGCAAACACATAGCTGCCAGCAATGTTCTTTAATAGCTCCCTTTCCCTTAGAGGCTTTATGGGTACAAATGAAGACTGATCACAGGCCAAAATCTCCCCACTACTCACACAAATGAAATATCTTGTTTGTCTGACCATTCTCCAGCTGTAAAGGGATCGAAAGCACATCTAGGCCATCTCTCTGATCGCTGCACCCTGGACTATAATTACCAGCTCATTGAAATGTAAATGACTGTAAAGACAAGCATGTTCACTGCCCAAAAAGCACCAGAACTACTTGTATTTCGTTTATGACAAAAGGAAAGGACGCATCTGCTTCAAACTGTTCTTTTGGTGTTCTTGCAAAATTTAACTAAGTCATTCAACAGTCCCAAGAGATCGGTGGAACTGGGCTGTAGACTCACGTCAAAGGGTGAATTTGGGGAATGTAATGGCAACGACAACATATAAAACTGGAGCACAAAGCTGTATGCTGGTAGTGATCCATCGAACTCCATTGGGATATATTCACTCTTTGGGGTCTTCTGCAGGGAATTTTATTGAGCAATTCTTTGTGGTGTTCAGCCAAAATTCTGACTCCTTGAACTTCAGAAGATAAAGAACAAAATAGTTCCTACCAGCAACATTCAAAGCCAATGTCATTCAAAAGAACGTTCAAGGCTAATAGATGGGTTTGTTTCAACATAAATGCACTTGTGCAACAACGTACATGTGTGTGTCTTCCGATTATGTGTTGACTTCATACTGTGTATGTTGACTCTTACTCAACTGCACTTGGGATGCACAGATCCATTGACCTAAACAATTGAGAGAAACTGAGCTCACCAATGTCCACAAGTTAGTGAGATACATAAGATGAAATGCACAGAAAATACTTGAATCTAGATCTCCAGATATCAAAGCAGTTGATCTTGCATGAAGCAGAGTTCTTTCTTTCTTTATACATGTACATACTTGTAGATGACAGATTTACAATTTTGTGTGAGTGTGTGTGTGTGTGTGTGCGTGTGTGTGTATTTACACCTCGCCTAAAGCTGCCCAATTGCAATGGGCCTTTGATGCCCAATCTATATTCAGGAAAGTAGAAATCTGAAAGCTAGTGATGATGTCATTCCAAGGATTCAGGAAGAATGAAACAAGAACATAATCTCCCATGGTTTGAATAACTCTTAGAGAGTTTAAACTGTCAATCTAATGAAATTGAGTTCAAGCTGGTTTTAATTTTTTAATCACTATTTTTAATGAGAATGGGATAAAGTACTTTATAAGGAAAAGGTTATCATAGACTTCAAAGACAAGGAAGTTAAAAAAAAAAGAAGTTACTCAGTCAAGGGAAACCTTGAATGAAAACAAGGATTTTCAAGCCTTTAGGGCAGGTTTTAGTTTCCTAGGCTACCCTGCCTCTTTTTAGGATCACTCCCATCTTATTTCCTCCACAGACATAGAACAGCCCAACAGGACTATGAACTTCAGGCCAGAGTAGTCAACTGCATGCCTTGTTGCTGGCCTTAGTGAAATCTTGGCTCTTTGCACTTACCTTGGAAGGGAGGTTGACTCCTTTTTGAAAATTACATTTTGATGTGTTTGCAGATTGCTTAGTGCTTGCACTAAGGATGCTATTCCACCATGACACGTTTATGAAATAACACGAAGGTTCACTACCCAAATAATTTTCCAAGCAGCAGTAAAATATCCCGGTATTGTACATGCCACCTCAATTTACTCCTTTTTCTCAGCCTTGCACCTCGTTAAATTTTGATTTGTGCCCAGAAGAAATCACAGGACATGAAATTGTTGCAGTTACCCTTAAAGAATACTAAGTAGTCCTTTAGTATTGACTTTGTTTTCTATACAGATTAGTTTCAGGGATCTGGACTCTGAAGTTTATTTTTAATTTTTCGAGAATATTCAGGGTGATACCACAGCAATAGTACCAGGTGAGGTATGACTGCATGGCTCATTCCATACCTTCATTTCATTAGAAGGTCCATCTTAACTTCATTGGAAATTGTACCTTCAGTAAGAGCATTTCCAGATCAAAGGAACTTTTGAGGCTTTTATTTATATTATTTTTTTAATCATTATTTATTTTCCTTTGGAGAAAAATTTTGTTGAGAATAATATAGTTTAAAAAAATAAAAAATGGGATAAAAAACATTTTATTTTATTTTATTTTTGCTAATATCATCTTACTTCTAGGTCATGTGATTGCATCAAAGCCTTAGAAAGATGTTTAGAAGTTGATGGCAGGAACATTCTTCAACATTGTAAGAGACCCACTTATAAATCCTCATTCTAACCATTTTGTCCTCCTTGTAAATATTTTCAGTGGAAGAGACTGAAAAATGAGCTGGTGGTTTTCTTAGATTGAGGGAAACAGCTTAGCAAGATTTGAACTTAACTCGGAGGCTTTTCTTTCTGTGGACCACTTAAGGTATAGGAACAACTTCTAAGAGACCATAAAAGCAAGCTCATTGTCAACAAACTTAAACTCACTATGTCAGGGATGGCAACTACACTGCAAAATGTGTTTGGGTCTATAACTGAGGAAAAGCTTACACACTGTAAAATTATGAAACTTTCTGAGTAGTCCAGTTACCACAGCAACTGGGGAAGTCTCAGCATTTTATTCTGTTTTCTTTCCATTAAAATACTCACATAGTTTTTGTTTCATCCCACTTTACAGAAAAGAATTATTTTTTCAAATGTCTTTTTTTTTTTTTTTTTATATAATTTTTTTCAGGACTGGATGAGAAAACCATTTCCTGCCCAATTCTAAAAATACATATTGTGAAGCAAGCATCTTGCCTCCTCAAAATAAAATATAATAAAATAAAATATTTTACTCCAGCCAATAAAAACTCACCTAAAAATATTTCACTGACCTGCAGGGCTGAATCTCGCTGGATGAGACAAATCAAAAACCCAGAAATCACAGCTATTGGAAACATTTGTTATGGCCTAGGTAGGCCTGATACACAGCTGCTAGGAGGAGAAAAATTACTGAAGTCCCCAAGGATAAAATATTGGAGTGGCATAAATCAGTTGTAATCATGGAAAGTAACAGGGGGAGGAACAGGCTACAGTCACAGGGAGAAAACATTCAGATTAGCACCATACCTCCCAAGCACGAACAATGCTGTCATTTTAGCATGTGACAACAGATGTTTGGCTTTCATAAATTAAGAACATTCCAATGAAGAATAGAGGGACTTTCTTTAGCTGTGGTAGATGAATAAATTTCTAGAGTATCAGTGACTCCTTCCATTTTCCATAAGACTTCTAGATGTCTTCTTATTATATGAAGCATTTGGGAAGAGAAAGGTGACCAGGAAGGTGGGTCAGTTTTCATCAAAAGACTAAACTGACAACAGCGCTTTAATCTGGAAAAAAACAAAAACAAAAACAAAAACAAAAACAAAACATAACTGAAACGGGCTATAATAGAGATTTAAATATTCATAAATTGTACAGAGGAGACAGATAAGGAACATACAGCTTTCTTCCTCCTTTAAAAAATAAGGTGAGAAGATATTGCTTCAGTGAAATTCTCAGACAATATGGTTAAAAAAAAAGTGTCACATGGAATTCATTTCATATAAAGAATAATTCAGTAGCTGAGTGTGTTTGCATAGGATATTAAGAATAACAAATGAAATAAAGTCCTTAGAAAAAGATTTGAGAGATTAATGGAAGAAATAGGTTTTGGTGGCTGTTAGATAGGATGGTCATGGCCTGATTCTGTGGAAGTCTCCAAGCTGTTTTTTCTTTGAAACCCTGGGCTTTCCAAAATAGAAACAGCCACATTATGCAAGCTGTATACATACAGAGGCTGTCTACTCATCCACACCAGACCACGTGTAGAGAAGATAAGGATCTAGAAGGAAGTATTGGCTAAGAAAATGGGCATTTTCATACAACATAATTAGTTCTGGAGTCGGAATGCTGAAGGTCTGTGTAGGAGGTTAAAGTGTTTACCCCAGTAACAAAAGGTAAAACTGCTACAGGCACAGATAAAGAAGGCTTTACTATTTGGTTACAAAATACATTGAAAAGGTTGATTACTTAACTTTAAGAGGAAGAGATATGCCATTTGCAGAAGGTGTGGGATGGAATTCTGAACGTTTTCAGGTAGCTTTCTCCTTTCATGGTTGCAACTGCAAAACCCATCTGTACACAGACAAAGAAAATACTACAAGGGACACTCTTCCTGTATTGCTTCTCCCTCTGCCAAAACCAAGAAATATCAGAAACCTACTGAGAAAGGTAACATTGTCCCCATGAGATATTCTTGAGATGTTCTTGCTTGGCCTTGTGGATATATTGCACACATTCCTGCTCTTGTTCTCCATGACATGAATTAAAAGTTATTTAGATGGATTTGCTGGGAAGACAGCTGCTCCAAAGTCAGTGTCAGGTGATGATATGACCCATCCAAATCCGTGAGCTTCTCCCATCTCCATAAAGAACCAAGTCAAGCTCCAGAGGACTATTTCTTCATATAAAACTCAACCCACAAAACCAGTTCTCAGGGTGTCTTTCCATTAACTTAAATCTGAACTGGGTCATGTCCAGAAGAGAGTTTATAGGCCGTCTTGCATTCCAAACAGGAAAGGATTGGTGTAAAATGCAATTAAAATGATGACATTTCAAGCTACCTTATTATTTTTTCCTTAGTTTTAATTTTATTATTTTCAACTGCTTTTATTAAATACTCAAATCCTTCCGGTAGGCTTAGTACCTTCCCCCTCCCTTCCAAACACACACGTAAATTAAAGAATGCTTCCCCTGTACTGAATTCATTAAAAAACAGGAATACAAACTAGAGGTTTTGGGTTGCCTTTTTTTTTTTTTCTTTTCCCAAATGAAACATTCCTTATTTTATTATTTTCCCACATTTTTTAACTACTGTATAAAGGGTCCCCATCTGTAGACGCATTTGAAAAACACAGGTCACAAATTCTGGCTAGGAGTCCAGCTTGTAAAATGTTCCCTGACCTTTTAGACAGAGCAGTACAGTCTAGTTATTTATATAGATCATTTTTCTTCTTCCCCATTAAGGAAAAAAAAAATAGAAGGAGAAAAAAATAGTTTTGATGCAAAATGTGTTTTGCCAACTATGCTGCAACAAGTAGATCTGGCATTTCCTTCACAGAGGTCAGCTGGTGCTGTTCCTTCGAAATCAGCAGTATTCTTCTGATTTACACCATCTGTGGATCCATCCTAAAGTAACACACTGAAAAGCATGTGGAATTCATTTATGTGGGTATGGGTATTTTGTTTGGCTTCATAACTTTCTTTTAAAAATGTACGTGTTGGACTATCTTCAGGGCTTTCCAGAAGTACTCAAAATGGATCAGGGTGGAAGGGATGGAGGTGTTCTTTATGACCTTCCCCTGATCCTGACTGATCTGGGCACAAAGGCATTCTTGTGGTACAAGCTTGTGTTTTCCAAGAACCACTCAGCTTTTGCCACACACCTTGGAGAAGACAAGTAAGGGGAACTGCTTATAGTGGTTCACAGGTGGGAGATGGCAGTGCTTCTCCAGGTCTCCACCAGTATGAAGTGGGATGGATCAGGGTGAGGTGTGAAACTAAGCTTCAGGATGTCCTAGTGATGACAGCTTTTAGTGTCTTATTTCTCCCACAATGAGAGATTTGTGTGCCCTGTGCCAGCAATGATCTAGCTAATACAGATTTGACCTTCTTATGCTAGTGGAGAAGCTCAAGAGTTGCCAGTTGGCCACCGATACTCTGATTTATCCAAATTTTAGTGTCTCTGTCAAGGTACATCATAATTGCCATTATTCAACTGAGACAATTATCTCTGGGTATACAAAATGTATTCCTACAGCATATATCATTAGAAGATTAGGAAATTAAACAATAAGTTTTAGGATGTGGTCATACCTACCCATGGCACCTTAAATGGTACCCAGGCTTTCACAGCATCCCTTAACACTCAGATGGGGAGTAAACCCTCAGTTTTATCCCTATTTTAAAGAGAGAGTTGAAGCTCAGCAGTGGAATTTATCTGGCCAAATGTAGGCATCATCCCAAAGGAGATGGCCAAAACAAGTCAGAGGAACCATGGTTTAAAAATGTGATTTGTCTCCATCGACAGTGGAAGCAGCCAAGTGCAACTAGTGAAGCCGCGTAGACGTCTGCACTGCAGACGTATAAAGTTGGGTGAGATGAATCCCACCCAACATGAGTTGGCAGAGTCACATCATGTGTCTGAGGAGAAACTGGGAAGAGGTATTCAGATCTCCCACATGCTAGCATTATTGCAAAAGCATTAGCCCATCTTCTCCACTGCACAAGCAGAAAGTAAATTATATATGAAGAACACATTTTTGGAAAGCACGGAAGGAAAAGCTTCACATATCAAGGGAATGAGCAATGTGAAGGTTTAATTTCAAGAACAGGTCAGCTTCAGCTGCCAAGTGGTCCTTGCTGAACTGAGCAGCCAGGTGGCCTCACATAGCCTTGTGGTCAATTGTACATGGAGATCACCTGAGGACTAGAAGCACATCTGTGCTTACTGCCCACCTGTGCCATGGAAAAATCCTTGGCATTAGCTGGCAATGATTTCTGAATGACACTAACCTGAACTGGAACTGAAGGCTCTTTTTGCCTATTCTTTCCCTTGAAGACCACCATGTAATTCTCCATTAGTTCCAGCATACTGAAAAACATAGGTTTTCTTCAGAACTTCTGGTATAAATTTACCAGAAGATGACAAAGGAAGCTAACAACTAGAAGAGTTAATGACAGACTTGATATGCAGTTGCTGGGCTTTGTATTTATTTATTTTTTTTTTCCAAGAAGGTTTCAATATCTTATTTACTCAATAGTAGATACACTATCAGAGGCCTTTGTTTCCTTTACAGGGAAATGGTTGCAAAAACTCTCTGGTCCTTAGGTGGATTTTCATGACAACAGTAAACAACAGAGAAATCTTGCTCGTCATTTAATTTTCTGTTTTGATTATAAGACACAATCTGCTCTGGTCATTTTTGTTTTGGAGAAGTATTATGGAAAATATGGTAAAAATAGATCTGAATAGTAGCCTTCAGGGGATGCAGTAGGTTTATCATTTTCATCAGTGGGAATTGCAGGGGATGAAGTATTTTGCTTTATTTAACTTACCTGGAACAACATCTTCCATTCTAAAAATGAGCACAAAATTCCAGTGCAAAAAATAAAGCAGCATTTCTGCCTGCTGGCCTGGGAGAAAGAAAAGGTAGCCTTGCAGTTTTGGTTCTCAGATGAATGAGTATGGTTCATTTCTCAGATCTCTTCAGAGCTGTACGCACTGGAGACAGAGCCTGGATTCTGAAAGATTTGTGGTGCATCGTTGATCAAATTCACTGCCTAATGGGGTGTGAACACATGGCTCATTATCCTCCAAGCTGAGTACTTGACTAGCCATTGGGTTCAGCTGGGGAAGGGAGAGAAAAGGTGCAGATTTGCAAGACTGAGTGTTCATAGACATCTATGTAATTTACCTGGTAGCCATCAAGAAATGCATTAGGAAGATGACGACATAGGGTCCCAAAAGAGAATGCAGGTCAATGTTGAGACCTTAACCCCCATCTACTGCTATTTAACATTTTCTGGATGCCCTGAAAGGGTATCATACTTCCACCTACAGCTCACGTGTCTCCTTACCTTTCTGAAGCTGCAGCTCTGGCTGTAAAGACACACCTGAGTTTTCTAGGTCTAGAAGGAGAATGAGGAAGGAGGAGTAGGATGATATCTAAGAGGCTCAGGCTCAGTCTCTGGAAAAGAAAATTCTGGTTCATAAACTCCTCTTTCTGGCCAGTTCCTGCTTTTTTTGAAAACAAAAACAAACAAACAAACAAACAAAAAAGTTAAATAATAAAACAATCATCTAATGATCTGGAGAGCATGGACATGCATAAGAGTTAATCAGTCTGTGTTCTTTTGTATGGATTTTCTTCCACTTTTTTTTTTTTTTTTTTCTTTTCATGTTTCCAGGAAGATTGTTTGGAAGTGATTATGCCTAAATACTGTTTAATCTACGATGTTTTTCTTATCATCCAAGACTGTACAAATCATGCATAATAAAGACTGGACCTGATAGTTCATTTTTTAACAACAATAACAACAACAACAACAACAAATTAAAAAATAAAAATAATAATAAAATAATAAAAAAAAATCATTAAAACCTCATACTACTGGTTCAGTGCTTGAATCTCTCCAATTTTAAAACTAAATAATGAAATAAGGAGGAAGGTATGGAACTGCAGACTTGAATCCAGCCATGGTTGCATCCCCTTCCTCCTTTCCCCTCCTTTTTTAAAAAAATATGATGATCATTTTTGGGAATTATAATTGAATCATCATTCTTTAGTTCCATTTTTCCATTCAAAAAATGATAATTCAAAAAATAGATATATCCTACTTTATTTCTGTTAATAGGAGTCTAACAGAGGTCTCTAACAAACTTTCTTAATTTTAGTGCTTATATTAAAAAAAAAAAAAAAAAAAAAGCAACATGTGGAATAGCATGGATACTTCTTTATTTACAGATTCTACTTCTGGACACAGAGCCACAAGAAGAAGAGCTAGAAACGATGTATCATAATTCTTCTGCTTTCCTCTACAGATATTTTAGTTTATGAAATAATAGCGATGACTTAAATGAAACCACAAGTAAACTCCTCGGCCAAGATCAGAGCCCAATGTGCTGGGCGCTTCACAAACAGTATGTTAGAGACAACCCTCACTCTAAAGAGCAAGATGATTTAGCTGGATGATACCCAATGGAAGAAGCAGAACTAAGGTCATATCTGCTTGCAGGAATGCAGACAGATTTGGGATCCCAAAATTTCTTGGCCTGAAGACAGTCCTGAAACAACTACAGTATCACCATTTATGGTAGAGATATCAAATTGTTACACCTCGTCTGCATATATGGCAAAGGTGACAAGTCCCACACAGACACAGCCTTTTTCAGAGCAGAGATCACACCCAGTACCCAGCTTGGGCTTTACATCAATGAGTGTCCAGATTTCTTTACCAAAAAGGGGGTAAACTTCTAGGTCCCGAGCTTCTCCATTCTTATTTTGAAAAACTACACATAGTTCATTTGAGAGCCATGACTACAGGATAAAGGGAATGTTTACCCTTTGGCTTAAGGACTAACAAACAGCTCCCAGAGGAAGATACCTAAATGAAAAAGGCTACGTGGATGTCTGCATGTGAGTTAGGAGCACAAATTCACATTATCATCCGTGGAAAGCTGCAGTTAACAGAGTTTAGAGAGTGAATCGATAGACACAATGGTGTGGGTGAGATTCACTTTCCTAAACTTAGAAGTCTACTAACATTTGAAACACCTCAAGATATGTGAGATATCCATGTAGGGCTGCCAATTTTTATACATGAGCTAAGTGAGAGCCATACCTTCCTGCAGTGCCAGTTGGAAAGCAAACAAGATTCCATACAGAATCTCATATGGACACGAGATGTCTAGATATGGTCATCTGGATACTCCTGTAAGCTTCCTCTTTAGGAAGAACTGAATTGCTGTCTCCATTCCAATGACATGTGTTGACTGGCTGTGCATTTATTGCAGTGAAAGCTGGGATATCTAGAACATGCATTGACACCAAGCTTAAATTTTGATCCACAAGCTAAATTTTACCTCATTGTATCGTGGCTACTATTTAGATGTGTCATCATGGCATGTCGATGGCATTAGGAAATTAGCATCATGACACCTTCCTCTCTCACCAAACTCATGCGTTTCCTTTCTCTTTCATTTAAGCCAGGAGATACACAAGTTAGGGAGTGGAGGGAGTGGGGTACAATAGTTAGGGAAAACAAGTGCAAAATAAATGAGACTGCATGGAAACAAAATACACCCACAGTGAATAGATAACCTGTGGATTTCACTACAACAATGTAGTTTAATATTAAATTGTTATTAAATTATTGTAGGTTGCTTCTCTATTATGAGGAAGAAGATGACTGAGTCAGTAGACGACAGATACCTGGAGTTAAAATAGTAAATTAAAAACAAACAGGCTTTGACAGTCAAGTAAATATCCATTCCTCAAAAAGTATAATCTTTCCTCTGTCAAAGCAGTGGAAATAGAAAAAGTGCTTTTCTCCAAAATAGGCTGCTCACTAAAATTGCGGGTTGCTGTTTATCTAAAGGATTTCTAGCATCATCCTCTACAGCAGTTGATATAGCCATTTTCAAAAAAGGAGAGGCTCTTTCTCTGCCCCTGAATTACTAAATTACCATTCCTAAACTACCAGTCTTGAAAACATACATAAAACTCATTATTAATAAACAAAACTCAAGTCTCAAACCACAGCTAATTGGCATGAAATACCCATGTTACTGGCTTGCTTGGATGCAGCTGAGATGATTCCCCCAGCACTATTTTCCCACCAAGCTAAGTGAAACATGTGCTTAACAAACCAAACCATCGCACAACCACTTTCCTCAAGCAATCATTTTTTTTCCCTTCTAAAGATGAGATGAAGTGTGTAATTACTCATCAACATCCCTGCCTCAAAGCAAACTTGGAGACTGTTGCACTAATGATAGCCTCAAATTAGTGGCTGAGAAGAAGGTAATTAGAATCACGCTGCTGAGCGAAATGAGGAACAGATTGTGTGTTCAGGAGAGCATTTTGTAGGTACAGCTACGAATTAAGACCTCTGTGATGTCTGAGGAAACAGTGAGTCATTCTGTTGACTCTCAGGGAAGGTTCAATTTCAATATTGTCACTACAAGTTTGTGTCGGTGTTAGAGCAGAGGCAGCTCTTCTGTGCCCTTGGTGGTGCATGTTCCTAGAGACCTCGTGCAGCACATGCCAGGGAGCAGAATGCAAAGGTGGAGGTGTGAAATGAAGTATTTCCCCTTTACTCCAGCCCTTCTCAGCATCCCTTCTTCCCAGCAAGTGTATGCAGTAGTGCACCTTGGTCACTCCTGTGGAGCAGTCATTCCCCTGAGTCCTGTCAACCAGAGTTTGCAGCATGGAACAGGATGTGGGACCAGGTGCTTATGGGCAAAACAAGCCAAATTGTTTAATGCAGAAGGAATATCTTCCCTAGAAAAATATGCTAAGGTCAAGAAGCTCTTAGAAGCATCTGGAGAGCTCTATTTCTAAAGTGGCCTGAGCATGAAGGCTGACATGCAGCCTAAGCTCCAGGGGATGTTCTGGCTGAGGGAAGAGCTTCATGCTCCACCAAACCTCTCGAAACCCTCCCTCTTTCTCCACTCAGCATCTCATGAAAACTACTCCCCTGCTGTGGTGCTGCAATGAGGCCTTCCAAAAAGAAAAGACCACTGGGGCCTCTCCCACTTGTTTGTATGATGACAGCTTTATTCCCATTTTTGCACTCTAATTTCATTCTGGCGTGTTCCTATGGAAGCACAGATCAGCTCTTGCACTGCCTAATTTGCACACAAACCAAAAATTCTCATCTGAATGAGCCAGCAGCAGCACCAGCAACAAGGCTTTGCTTAGTTTTGATCCCAGAGAATGGCACTAAATGTGCAATGCAGGCTGGAGAAAAAACATGCCTCTTATGTTACTTCATGGTTTAAGCAATTCAGTGGCTTCTAGGTACCTAACCCTGCTTCCACGAAGGGGCTCAGGTAACTCATGCTGTAACACGTGACACTATTATAGCTCATATCAAGGGCAGAATGTAGCAGCACAGGAAGCTAAAAACACATGATCTAAGGAAACATTCATGGTGTAAAATTTCTACTTACTAAATAAGTAAACTTGCATCTAATTCATTTCATTCTCTTAATGAATTTACAAGGTTGGTGTAAGCTTAACACCCAAGTGTCCATTTACAAATTGCCTTACTGAAACTTGTCTTGTTTCTGCCAGTTGGAATTGCAGACCTGTTTTGAAAGCAGCACTGCCTGCTCTGGGCTTTGATTTGCTAGGAATAAAAGAGAAGTGAGGAGGATTCCTACTGCAATAGGATTGACCCTACATTGCTTCAGGTCAGTGTTGCTCTATAGCTTCTGAAGCAAAGCATCTTGAGAATCTGAGCTAAAAAACTGTGTTTCTTGTCCATGGAAGTACATAAAAAGGTCTCTCAGTAGCTGTCTTAAATGCTAGGACTTCAGCTTTTCTGAGTTGAGGAAAGTCAGAAGATAAGATGCTGGACTAGTCAGAAGTGCTTCTCAGGACTCCGTCCTACAAGATCACAACAAGCCAAGTACAAAACCACCCCCATGGTATACAAATACTTCACAGTTATGGACAGTTTGTTCCACACCAGGCCAGGATGAAATAAGATATCCTCACTGAAGTCGTTAACTTCAACAGCGGAAAAAATGGTCTAAGTGTCCAAGAGTGCACAGGAAATCTGTAACTGGACTTAGGAACTAACGGCAGCCCTTCAAGTCATGTACAGTGGGATCTAACTCCAGGCTTCTTAGGAGATGACTTCTGAGTGAACTATCACATAGCTGTCCACATACTGGTCCTTCTAAACTCTTGAATTTGATTCAGAATTAAAGCACTGGCATTTTTCAATGCTCTCCAGTACTATTTTCTTCTGATTTGCAAGAAAAAAAAATAATAATAAAAAAAAAATATGCAGAAGGGACAATGGAGAGAGAAATAATTTCAAGTATTGGTTGAAAATTAGTCAGTGCATCTAGTGTATTCACAGAAAGGTTTTTCTTTTTGCCTATATTTAGGCAACTCCCAAGCTTCTCAGAAGACTCAACACATCAGCAAAACGTTCATAATATTTTAAATGCTATGAAAAGACAGACAGGCATATTTAAAATTACTAATAACAAAAATTCATAGAATTTGCCACAGAACAAAAATGCTCTATTATTAAGAGTAATAGATCAGATGTATTCTTCACGGAGGCCTTTTTATTCTTGACTGTCTTTGATCGGATGCTATTCTTGGCAGGTTTTCTGTTGGCTGCTACTGCTGAGTCCAAGTTGATAAGCATTTGCTTATCAGGAATATAGATATTTCTACTTGTACAGAGCCTGACATCTTGGCACAGCATGCCATGATACAGGGGTATGTCTTTTGACATGGGTACGCAACCTTTCTCTTGCCAGGTTCTCAAACATTAGCAAGAAGTTGAACTGCATTTTTTTCCAGCACAAAATCAGTTATTTTGTTGACTGAATCCAGGCTCTCTCCTCAAGAGTTGGGAAGCAGCTGTAAGAGTTGGAGGTCAAAAAGGGTGTTTGCTCATTGCAGTAAGAGCATGCCATTAATAAGCTAATGCACTTAACATTTTTCAGATTTCTGTACTATTTTTCTTGTCATCTGATACATGTTGCTCATACTGTCCTGATTCCTAAAGTAATTTTTCCCCTCTAAACTCATGTCCGCATCTCTAAAGTCAAGTGGCAAACAGATGAAGACACTTAGGCTGACAAACCAACTAGGTCATCGACCCTCTTCCAAGGGAATTAGCAGTCCAGTGTGAGCTGACCTTTTACTTCCCGTGCTCTCATCACACAGCTGGCTGGTTCAGCCATCTGAGGAAAACTGCCAGCCGTAGCCTTCCACTTGCTGCATTAGTTGCCAAACACTTGGTCTGCCAGCAAGAAGTTCCTTTGCCAAGCTCCAGTTGTGATGAGCTCTCTGGCACCAGTCCAAGCTGAAAATAGGTGCAGTTGGAATTGCAAGCCTCTTTCTTTGTATTTGTCCAGTGAGGGAGGAAATCAGGAGAGTAGGAAACGGGGATGAGTTTTACGCAGACATTGTTATAAGTCACAGGAGAACCTCAAAAAGACTAGAGGGAGAGTTTGACTCAGACAGGAAACCCCAAGAATCCAGATGCTTATCCAGAAGCCTTTGATCTATCAGAATGGAAAGTCTAGGTCAGGCTTTCATGACCTTCTTTCTTAAAATGTTTGGTGCTTTTTTTGTCCTGTTGGAGAGTCATTCATCTCCAGTACTTCTGTTTCTCAACAGAGTTTGTGACTGAATGGTCGTTCAAATTGTGTGTCTTCTGAGGTTTCTTCTAATTTTGTAGCTAATTAATCTGTAATTTTTGCAAAGTTTGTTTGCAGTGTGTTTCCCAGGCTGAATGTATCAATAACAATAACAACAACTGAAAGAGAGAAAGAAAGAGAGAGAGAGAGAGAGAGAGAGAGAGAGGAAGGAAGGAAGGAAGGAAGGAAGGAAGGAAGGAAGGAAGGAAGGAAGGAAGGAAGGAAGGAAGGAAGGAAGGAAAACAAAAAGGAAAAAAGGGACAGGAGGGTACAAGAGAAAGAGGAAGGGAGGGAGGGATTGTCTACATACTGCTACAGCTATTTAGAAGTTATGACAGATAAACACATATTGCAGGAAAAAAAGAAAAAAAAAAGAAAAAGAAAAAAAAAAAAAAAAGAAACTAATTCCTCTTATATCTCCATCTGAAATAGTCTTTCCATCACCAAACAGACATCAGTGCTTACCCAGCCAATGAAGTCAGTGGGATTTCGGATGCAATCTATCTCACGTTGAAGTTCAGTAGTTCAGGTAAATTGAGCTGAAATTGGCTTTGCTATCAAATAAGAAGGGGATGATGAATTCAGGAATAATTTCTACACTGCAAATATATAAATTTAGATAAAATAAGTTGTCCCTCTCAGCAGACATAAATTGAAGGGATTATTATGATCTTCTGTATCATACTGCACCACAAACTATCTACGAGATGTCTAGGAAATGAGAGACTGGGTACAATACCATATCATATGATCCAATTGTGTGTGTGGTCAAGATACCAATAGATTTTACTATAAATCCAGATTTTTTTCCTAATGTCCAGCCTGAACTTTCCTTGGCATGGCTCTGTGCTGTTCCTGTGCATCCTGTCATTGCTGACAAGGGAGAAGAGAACCTGACTTCAGGAAGCCCTCAGGAAGTTGTAGAGAGCAATGAGGTTTCCTCTCAGACTTCTTTTCTCCAGACTAGACAATCCAAGTGTTCTCAGCCTCTCCTTATGAGATTTGCCTCCCAAGCCATCACTTGCTGTTTTTTGAGAATTAAAATGAATTATTCCTATAAGTAATCCTGTGAAGGTTTTACCTGGCAATATGTATTCTTTATCAGAATTAAACGTCGTTTTCTCTGTGTTTTATCTAAAGAAACAACACAATAACAACGCTTCAAACTAACACACTCCTCAAAAAAGCACTACATTTAAAAAAAAATCTAAAATAGAAAGTAAAAAAGACCAGGCACCATCCAGATAGAAGCAGAGAAAGCTAAAAGACCTCAACAAAGGGTTTTGATTTAACTGCCAATAGCAGCAAAAACAAATGTCCATAAGATCATGCTTGTTTTTCTGGATATGTTTCCATGTATTAAGTCAAATTGTCATTAAGTGCCAATTGGCTGCCAAAGTTATTTCCAGAAGTTCAAGCTTCTCAGGGGCTCTACTGTAACATTTAAGTGCAAGGAGTTTGCCCACAGAGCCTCATCAAAGGAAGAAGGACTGGGCTGGATCTTAAACTGCTGCACTTAAAAGGTCCTTAAGAGGAAAATTATGCATGTGGAGGTGGTGGAATGTGTTGAAAAATTATCCCAGTGAGAGTGGGCTGATGACATCCAGGATTGGGATTAACAATGAGGTCCTGTTGTAATTTGGAAATGCCATACTTCAAGTAGCAGTGAAACTAAGAATGGGTTTTTTACAGCAGCTCTTTCCTGTGCGGATCCGATGCCTATAAAAGTTAATGTTATTCTTCTTTACATCAAGGGAATTATTAGCAAGGTTTCTCTAATCTGTCTGGGGATCTTTTGCTGCAAAATCTCTCTGGAATCTGTATCTTTAAGCCTGCATCTATCAATTTCAGTTGACAGAATCTATTGTTTTTAACTCATTGTTGAGGGGAAGGATGTGCAGGTAAGATGAAGAGATGGAAACATATAAACAGACACAATCAAACAGTGCAAGTGGATATATTTTCATAGGAAACTGGCAAAAATGTAAAAATACTGTTGACAGGTAGTGTTCATCCTGTGAAAAAACATATAAAATAGCTGAGAAATATACAGAGTACTCTGTACAGAGACACAGCAGCAAGCAGGGAAGAAAATATGTGTTACCTTCCTTAGAACAGAATTGCCTTTTGCACTGGATCAGACAGTGCCATCTGATGTGCTCTCCACCATCCCACCACAAGGAGCACTTGTCACTGACTTGGGACTTTTTTCAGGTCTTGGTTCCCTCCATATCTCCATGAAAAATCAGATATTGAAGTGAGAAACCCGAGACAAGGTGCTGAGGAAATCTGGCATTTCCCTGTTTTTACCAGTAGTGGCCTGATTCCCCTCCAAAGCACATGGTTATGAATGTGAGGATTGGTGTTAGTCCCTGCTTTAGGGCAGTCAATCTGTCTTTTCTGCCTTCATTCTTGAAACCTCATTTTAGCCACAAAGCACCTTGCAAAAACATGCTTAGACATCGTGACACTGTTAGCAGAGGGAGCAGCAGACAGCAAAATGATGCTACCTGTGAAACCAACTTAGAAGCCTGCACTGATCCTTGACCCTTCTGTGCAACTCTCTGCATTGAAAAATATGAGGATTTCACCCAGAGTGGGCTCAGGACTGGCCTACAAACTATGTGTAATTTATGCCCAGGTTGCACCTTTCATTATTAGCTGGCTCTTACCAGTGCAAAGGAAATAAGCATTTTGTATGGCCATATTTTTGTGCCACGTTGTAAGAAAACCTGACACTACAATGCAGGCTGCTGGCCATTGAACCTTAGTT
Organism: Anas platyrhynchos; assembly: GCF_047663525.1. Lineage (NCBI taxonomy): Eukaryota > Metazoa > Chordata > Aves > Anseriformes > Anatidae > Anas > Anas platyrhynchos. The sequence goes on from NC_092588.1 coordinate 157,949,995, forward strand.
TTCTCAGCTCTCTGATTAACTATTGCTTATTTACCCATGGGACTGTGAGATTAAGAGAACTAGGTCATTTCTTAAGGCTTTAATTGTGGGTACTGACTGATTCTGAAGAATCAGAACAGCTAGACACAAGTTTGCACTGGAATTTAAACCTACTTAAAGCCGTAGAAGATTTAAGGGTTGTTTGTCTCCAGGAAGCCAGTGGGTGGAAGGAGTCATTTTTGGATGTAAAGGTTAAAGACTTACCTGCAAGACAAAAGACATTTTCTCCACTTGTCAGCATGCTGCTAACGATTGCACTGAGGCATTTGCAGGAGGATGGTGTTGTAGAGAAGACTGTAAACGAGGGTTGGAGAAAGGTTTTACAGTCAGAGCAAGATGTACAGGCTCCTCAGGGTAGGATATTTTAGAGATTTATCAAATGGAGATCTGACCTATGTGTACCAGCTTAGCCTGAGACACTCAGCAGTGAAATACAAGCCTCAGCCACTCTAAGGAATCACTTCACTGAATAACAGCCATTGCAGGCTATCATTTTTGTGCTCATAACCCACATTTTAAAAGCCTGATATGTTTGTGAATGCCAGCAGGAAGGCTGCTGGGTTGGTCTGCCAGTCCTGTCTAAGGGTGTAAAACCCCCTTCGCTGATGGGACAATCATAAGCAAAACAATTTCAAATGCTTCAAAAGATATTTTTTTTTTTTCCATAACCAATCTAAAACGGAAAAAGCCTCACTAAGAGATTGGATCAGATTCCTCACTCAGCTAAGGAAAAACAAGATGACATCCAAACCTCTTAAGTCTTTTCACACATGGAAGGCCAGGCAGCCAAAATTCTCCTTCATCATTTCCACATTCGGCTGTCTACACACTGAGCATTACAGAACAGCACTTTTTACATAACAAATATTCCTTCTCCAGAGAGGGAAAAAAAAAAAAAAAAAAAAAAAAAAAAGAGAGAGAAAGAAAAGAAAAGAAAAGAAAAGAAAAGAAAAGAAAAGAAAAGAAAAGAAAAGAAAAGAAAAGAAAAGAAAAGAAAGAAAAGAAAAGAAAAGAAAAGAAAAGAAAAGAAAAGAAAAGAAAAGAAAAGAAAAGAAAAGAAAAGAAAAGAAAAGAAAAGAAAAGAAAAGAAAAGAAAAGAAAAGAAAAGAAAAGAAAAGAAAAGAAAAGAAAAGAAAAGAAAAGAAAAGAAAAGAAAAGAAAAGAAAAGAAAAGAAAAGAAAAGAAAAGAAAAGAAAAGAAAAGAAAAGAAAAGAAAAGAAAAGAAAAGAAAAGAAAAGAAAAGAAAAGAAAAGAAAAGAAAAGAAAAGAAAAGAAAAGAAAAGAAAAGAAAGGAAAAGAAAGGAAAAGAAAGGAAAAGAAAGGAAAAGAAAGGAAAAGAAAGGAAAAGAAGAAAGAAAAGAAAAAGTAAAGAGACAGAAGATCACATACATCTGCCTGTATTTTCAACATTTCCTGTTACTTTCTTTTTTAGCTTCTTGGAAAATATTTTTTTATGAATAAGGGAAGTGATATTGTCTTCTGTTGACCAATTACCTGACCTAACCCCATATTCACACCACTTATTCCACAATTTTCAGTTATTTCATTTATATTGGCTAGCACATTTCAGAGTTCTGGGTGTCCTGGTATTATCCCAAATAATTTCATATTTGCATTTTGGTCATTCAAAACCTGCTCATTCTTCTACATCTACACTGATATTTTTGCAGCATTCACCATTTTGAATCGTTAGTAAAACCCTGGAGAGGATAGGAAGAGGATTAGCCTGATGTCAAATGCATTCATTTGTTATTCATATAGTCAAATTATTTTCTAAGGAATTGCTAAAATGTTTCATTCTTTGACAGCCTGATCAGAACTGCCATAGTGTGTCATTAACTATAGGCAGTGGAGTGAGTGGAAAAGGCTTTCTGCACAAGCATCTTATTGCAAGGAGACTGGACCATGTCCAAATCAGCAAGAATCCAATGTGGGTTTATAAAACTTGACAGCCTTGAATCTCCACACAGTGAAAAATCCTCACCACCAATTTGGGGAAAGTTTGGATCAGTTGAACAGAATATTGAACAGTGGGATGAAACCTTACTTACAGGGTGGATCTCCTCAGCATATAGAGGAGATACAGCATTTAGACATGTTTATACATCTCGCTGTAAACATATGCAGGCACATTTATCAGCAATGCAAAACCTGCCAAACTCAGCAACCAATTTCCAATTTAATGGCATTTTAAGGGTAAAAAAAAAATACTTGTAACACTGGCTAGGCTTAATATGATATTTAAATCTAAGAAGCTTCTGGAAAATTTGGCTCTGCTAGTAAAATGGGACTTCTTGTCCTTTTTTTAAAAAAAAATAATAAATAAAATAAAATAAAATAAAATAAAATAAAATAAAATAAAATAAAATAAAATAAAATAAATAAAATAAAATAAAATAAAATAAATAAAATAAAATAAAATAAAATAAAATAAAATAAAATAAAATAAAATAAAATAAAATAAAATAAAAAGTTTACATTCTATCACTTTTACATGCTCTTTCCATAAGTCTAAATCTCTGCTCCTTTCTAAACCCAAAGAGATTGGTAAGCTTTGAAAAGTTCAGGGGTCCAGCTTAGGTTGAAAATAGCACATTTAGAAAACTTTACAATATGTTTTGTTTCTAAGAAATCATCCAGGTAAGCAGACAGCATGGATTTGGAAGAACAAGATGGTATTTGAAGCATAGAACAGCTAGCAGGTATCAGTCAGTTTCTGCTGCTGCTTCCATATCACTTTGCACTGTGTTCTTAATTATGCATTTTTTTTAATTTATTTTGGTAGCTGCTATGAGTCTTGGCTATGTTTTGCTAAGCAAGAAAACCCAGAGAGTGCCTGGAATAGAAATAGAAATAAGTTAACTGTCATTTTTGGATTTGCTGTGCTACATCAAAATTAGCTCTCTGCAGAAATTTATCCATAGCAAATCAAAGTAACTTAATTGGAGTGCTAATGACTCTGAAATCACTGGCTTAAATAGCAGAGGAGCGTCTGGGTATATTTCAAGTGACAGACCAAACTACAGAAGTAACAACGTTAAATATGTGTTACAGAAAAGATCTTTGCCAGCATTTCTGAGAAAGATGGCAAAAAGTAGACTTCATACGCGGGGGTCAGGTTTTGATTAAGGAATGGTAGTGAAGATGTCTGGATACTGAAGATACTGGAGATGCACCAAGCTGCTGGGACATTCCATTGGGTGTGTAGACGTGACACCATTTGGGGCTGGAATACGAAGGACAGGTGAAAAAACCTGGGGCAGCAAGTGGCACTAGACACTGGTATTTAAGCAAATGAATCCTGACCTTGATGATATCCCATCCATTAAATCTACCACTCTGTTCACTTATGCTGAGGAGCAGGCCTATGTCTGTTACTGTATTATACTGAAAATTAGCTGTACTGGCTGATGGATTTCAGTGGATCACTATTTGTGTCAAGAGAAACCTCAGTGATAGCTGAACTGTTTCTAGACTTTAACTACAACTAATAAGCATTCACCAGCTTAATAGTTTAATTCATTAGATGGAAACAAGGATGAAAGGCACAAAAGAATTTGCAGCTTGGAAAAAAAATAATATCCGTGACTTCCTTTTTTCTTTTTGTTGGAGCCATCACATTTCTGTCACTAGGTTTTCTGCATGAGCCTTGATGATGGGATGAATTTTGAAAATGTGAACACCCAAAGAGCACCAGCTCTAAGTGAGCACAGGGGCATAGGAGGGAAGGGAGCCTGAACCTGCAATTAGTGCCCAATTTTGTGCAGGCTTTTTCTGGAAGTACCTGATTGACAGGTCAAAAGCCTTTCCTGTAGAACACATCAGCTTTGCTGAAAATAGTCTGATTTTTGTGAAATAAATGACTTCATTGACAGGTCTCTTGCCTTGCAGGGGGAAGAGTGCAACAGAAAAATAAATAAATAAATAAATAAAAATTGAAATTATCCTGAAGACGAGGAAAAATCCATCCCTTTCTAACATGTCATATATCTACCTAATTATTTCTATCTCAGCTTTCAAGTGTCTGACTCCTGTTGCTCACAATCAACACAGGAAGGAAGGCATTGCTCTCAATGGGAGCAGAAGGGAAAAATCTTCTAAAATCTGTTGAAATGCTAGGTTTATGTCTATCACTCCTGTTTTTTTCAGCTTGTCCAGAGAAGTGTCTTTGTAAAGCAAAAGTAAAGGTAATCCCTGAGGCCCTGAAATAACTTGAAAAACCCAGTCTTTTTTTTTGAACACCAAGCTCTTAGAAATGATCCATCCGTGAAAATCTAAGAACAGCATTTCCTTTCTTACCCTTGGAGTGCATTCCAACAAAGCGTATTTTTGTAGTGAACATTCAATTTTTACAGTCTCACCAATTATGATGAGATTTAAAACCCTGTCTTCTGGACTCAAGTGTCTGAAAAAGAAACTCAGACTCAGTTTTCAATGCAGAGAACTGTACAGAACTAAATGAACATCTCAGCTTCTAACTCTGGCTTTATTAAGAAAACTAAATGTTTTCTTGGAGCTGAACTTAATTTTTATGTGTAATTGTTGCTGCTTGGCAATATAGCTTCCTTGAAACTCAAAATCTAGAAGCTGAAATAAACGTATAAATAGCAATATGTAGTCACCATAAAAACAAACAGAACCCTTACCCGCTCTTATTTTTTTTTTTTTACACACAATTTTCTGATTTCCTAAAGTTGATGGATAACACTATTGTGAGAACTTAAGATAATGAGTCTCTGTTATAAAGTGGGACACTTATATACTACAGTGCTAATACTATTCAAAATAATAACTTTGAAAGCCACAAGCAATGGAAATGACTGCATGACATTTAAAAAACTCCAAGGTAAACAGATTTTTCACTTGGATCTGTTAACCTTCTCGGTTTAAACTACATAGAGCTGTGCTTCAACCTGACAAACACAGCAGTGAGACCAAGAAGAACTGGGCTCCAAAACAGACAGGAAACTTAAAAATGCAGCTTTCATCTGGGACCTTTGTTCTGAACAAATGTAAGTGTTGCAAGGGCACAATGCTCTCCAAAAAATAAAATAAAATAATAATAATAATATTAAAAGGTCATAATATTTCACATCTAACATCCCATTCTTCTCCCTCCCCAAATCCAGGAAGTTGTGTGCACGCTGCAGTCTCCACATATCCAACATTTAATGAGACACATCTTTCTTTATTAGCCAGTTAATATTAATTAAGTACTTCAATTATCAAAAGTCTGATGTTCCCTTTACAGCCATGGTAGGAAACAAGCAAAAAGTATCTGGTCACACATGTTTTGCAGTACAGTTTCTTGACATGGAATGAGCCAATGTCTCAGGTATTCTCAGATGGGTAGGATACACCTCCCTCCTCCTATCTACCCCCAACACCCACCCACACTTTTGGCCACACATTCATGCCTCTCACCTCATGCCAGACTGGCATTCAGCAGATTCCTCTGTTAGTCAGATAAACACACAGAGAAATGTCAGAAAATTAGGCAGCAGTGGAGGAGAAAGGTAATTAATGTGTCTTTTTAGTGATTAAATCAGCTCAGTGGAAAGTTGAATGAAGCAGCAAGGATGGAGACGACTCTCTAGCTGTCATGGCACTGACGTGGTAGGGGTACATAACTCAGTGGATGGTTTTATGATGTTGACTAGATGATGATGGTTTTATGGTGTTGACTGTTGACTAGATGATGACTTACGATTTAGACAGTCCTAAAGGATCACAGCAGTGAGCATTGAGCAAGTCCATAGCTGCAAGGTCCAAAGTCATGCTAGGAAGTCAACTCAGCAAGCCAGAGTCTGGATCAACAGTGTGCATGACCAGACACACACATGCCTACAATTTTGGCTGGGGTCACAGGTAATTTGGGATCTTGTGGATGAAGATGGAATCATAATGGAAGAAGATTATTTTCTCTGCTGTTTCCTGATTTGCAAAAGTTTTGTGTTCCAGTCACATGAACATGGTGATATGGTCATGAGTAAAATGCTTGGCACCAAAATAAAGGATTGGTTTCTCAGTGTTCTCATCTTTCCTTGCGGGCACTTTTAAAATTTTTCTTCTTATCACTTTACGGAAATGTACAATTTCTTCAGACTAATGCGATAGGGCTCTAGCATCTCCTATTAATACTTCAGAAGCATTTTCTAAGGAAAGAAAAGATTAGACCAAATGGCAATGACAGGAGAGTGAAGGAGAAAGAGGGATCTTGCATTCAAGCAGAAAAAGGAAATCATCATCCTCCGAAAAAAATGCCGAGCAACGAGTAAAAATCATGAATAAGCAAGGACAGAAAGGAACATTTCACATGTCGTCAGGACAGCTGCCAGACTGTAGTGCTGTGTTGTGTGTGTGTTTTCACACCCTGAATACAAGAATGTGCTGAATAAACCCCGTTCTCTGGAAGCTGGTGCGATTTGCACCCCTTGGTTCTCAGGAAGGATCTGTCCTGGTATTGGCAGAGCAGGGGAGTGAACTAAGGTCCCTGGTATGTCAGCCCCACCTGTTGGACTGACCACCCACAAAAGCTGCCAAAGCCTTACCAGAAGGGTGACTAATCCATGCTGGAAACACCGGAGAACTTTCCAGGCTGTGCTGTTTTGTAGTTGCAGAATGACAGTTGGTATTGTGTATGTTTGCTGGTTGGGATGAAGCTTCTTGGAGAGCCTAAGAAATAGAGGCATGGATCGTCACATCAGCTTAAAGTTGGCTCTGACTTTTTCCCACAGATTTAGAGTAGAGCAACTGCTTAACTCTTTTCTGTCAATCCTTCTGCAACACCAGATAGTGTCATGTGAGGTTACAGAAGAGCAAGGTGTGTAGGAAAATCCAAAAATCATTCCAAAGGAGTCTTCGTGTGAGGGTACCAGCAGGGAACATGCCATGCCACACTCAGAGCTCCTCTGTCATTGTGCATGCAGGATCAGCCCTACCAGCTCCACACAATAAAGAGGGCTTGTGGGCTTAGTGGTTGTTTAAACTATTTTTAAGTCACACAGGCAAAATAACATTTTTTAATCCTCATCTCACCAGGGTCTTAAGAAGGATCTATATTGCTCGATTTTTCAGGACATCTGTGGATCCTGGATTTCTTGCCTTCTGTCCCTGTTCTTTTCAGCTTGTTCTCCTGAGTACTGATTTTAAGTTTTCTGTCTGAGGTACTGAGGCTTAAAAAAGAGCATACAGGTGCAACTGAAAGGCCTCTGCTAAACTATAGAGAGGAACCAGTGTCCACAAGCTTAAATTCAGGAAGGGGATTTGAAGACCAAAGGCCATGACACTGGAATGAGGGAAAGCAAAGAACTGATATTCTTCCTATTTTATGGCTTCAGCGAAATAATACTAATTTTCTGTCTTGATTTTATTTATTTATTTATTTTTTAACCTATCTTCCTTTAATATCTTCAGAGTAAAAGCTTCATCTATGAACAAGACCTCCAGGCACTCTTGGAAGTGTGTTCTGTAAATGATGGCATGATGAAAATGTTGGCATTGAACAGAAATCAGTCTAGGTCCCAAAGAGCACTTTTTCAATTCCGCCTCTGCTAAAAACTTAAGATGTGCTTTCGGTGAAGTTCTCCAGGCTCATTCTGCTTCTGCTGCTCTTTACATTATGGTATGGAGGCAAAGATAGAAGATTAGTCAATGTCAAGACATTGAGGAAGGCTCAGAGACAGTCAGAAGAAAGTCTTTGACAAGTACACTGGAAAAAAAGGAAACTTTCTCAGCTGGATTAAATTGTCACAGGCCATCTGACATCCAACCAATCATTTTTTTTTGTTGTTGTTGTTTTCAATTGAGTCACTTAAATATCATTAAGACCTTAATAACCACATAAATGATGGCATCACGAGCTGTTTAAGAGGATATGCTCTTCTTTTGATATCTCCTGTAGTTATGTGCCCGCGAGCATCTCTGCAGTTGGCCTGTCGTTGTAACACACGTTCAGAGAAAGCTATCAAACACAGACCACGAATATCCTAGGGGGAAGTCGAACTAGACAGAGATAAAAATCAATGCATATTCTTCCAAATTAAACTCATCGTTTATTACTTATTTTAGAGTTGCATTCCTGCTCTCATCTCTCATAATTCACATAAACTCCAAAATACTCTTGGATTTTCCCTATCTCAGACATTACAAAATGTGGTTTCCTGCAGATTCTTTTGGCACACAGTGATTTATTTACTCCATGCTGGCTTTAGACATGTCTTCCCTATCACCAGCCGTTTTGCCACTATTGTATACTGCATTACAAAGTTTCAGATAAGCCCCAGAAAACAGGTTGTGTACATCTTCCTCATCTGTAGCAAGCAAAAAGCAAGTTATATTATTGTAAGTGCTTCAGGTTTAGTCTAAAGCTTGAAAGAACATGCCAGTGACTTCTTTTGAGAAAATTACTATGTGGAAGATTCTCAATCATATATAAAGCTTTTGAGCATGCATCCTTACTTATTTGGAGGATGTAACGCTGGGAGGGAAACACTGAGATGACAAAAGACTAGTCTAAGTGTCTGGAAATGTGGGTCCTTGCTATTGTTCCTTTAATCACAGCTTATAAAGTTTGAGTGAGTCTCTTCATCCCTTTTCCCCCAACGGCTTTCATGCAGAAATAAGGACAATGATATTCATTCATGCATTGTTGTGAAACGTCAGAAGACCTCGGAGCTGAACTAATTGGGTTGCTGTCTCAGGGAGACCACAAATACAACGGTCTCCTCCTAACCCAGAATGGAAGATATACTCCTTAATCATTCACTAGCAAATAAAACAGAGCCTTTGTGCTCTGATTTTGTGAATTTGTAGAGATGCCTTGCTCAAGAGGTAGCAGGATCCAGGGACAATTCCCACACAACAGCTTGGATGGGGCCATTTTCTTTTCAGGAAGGAGGAGAGGGGAAGAGTTCCTGTGTGGGAACATGAATCATCATGTGTACCTTTGCCTCGGAGCCAGAAAGCAGGGCCTGACATGCTTTATTTACCACATAATGAAGTGGCAAAGGGAAGGAGAGGGGGTCAAGCATGGGAACTAAATACCAAGGCCTTGTGTTAAAATGTCAGCATGACTGCATACTGCTTTGTTCCCTATGACCTTGGGCAGCACCTTTTGCCTCTGTTTCTCCTTCTACACTTTGTCAATCCTGTGTCTTGACTGCCTCAGGGAAGGAAAGCTTGACATTTAGCAGCCAAGCCCAGGAGTCTTCTGCCTCTGCGGCCGTCCCAGTCATACCTTTTCTACCAGGATGGTTTGCAGAGGTGCACAGGGAGGGAAAACCCTCTGGCCCTGGGTACTGTTGCCCAGTCTCATTTTTGACTTCACAGGATTTTCTTCTCACCCCATGCACTGACGCCTCTCCCATGCTGTGCACATCACCCTGCTCCCCACACACCCCAAGAAGTTATTTGCCAGGTAGGTTGTTCTTTGCTTTGGCTGCAAACACCATCTCTTTCTCCCCAGTGGCATATCCCATCACCTCCTCTAGAAAGAGGAAGGCTTCTTCTTATTAGGGAATATTGCAAACACACACAAAGCTGTAGGAAGAAAATATTTGGGGATGACATCCTCCACCCTTCCTCTTGGGAAGATACACCCCCTCTTTCCAGGAACCAGGAGTCATAGCAGCAGCAGAAGTTGACAGAGAATAAAAATATTTCCCACCATCCAGGACCCAGTCTTCATCCCATCTTCCTCTCCGTCACTGCAGCTCCTGGTATGTTCCTAGACTTTTAGCTTCCAGCAAGAATAAACTCTGCATCCATCCAGTCGAAGCGGATATGGAGTCAATTCCAAAGGGTTCTCCAGTTTCTATTTATAAATCAGCCAGTGTATTATTATTATTTCTGGGGTTGAAAAAACATAAGAAAATATGCCCTATTTGTGTAGCTCTGCTCTCCTGGAACATTTTGGGTGTCGTTTGCAAATCTGTTCACAACCAGCAGACCAAGCCTCCTGTGGCTGCAGCAGAAAGAAGAGGCAAACTCAATTAGAAGTCAAGTCATGATAAATTTTCTGTTGCCATTGGCTAACAGTCTTGGATGGGAGAGCCAGCCAGCTCCGGTGCCAAGAGGAAATCTGACACAGATGACAGTCTGACTTCCAGTACCTAGCAAAAAAAAGGGCCAGCCAGCTCTGTGTGTGTGTGCGCATGTTTTCTTTCTTCTCTTTTTTTTTTTTTTTTCCTTCAAGAACCTTTATACGTTTCGAGTGTGGAATCCAAGCCCTAATGTGTTCTCACTTCTGTGCAAAGGAACAAAACAGAGCCCTATCGTCTGCTGCTGGCAGGGCTCAAGGAGAAACACTTCAGACGCTCTGCTGTAACCAGGAGCCCCTTGTCCACCATCCCAGACTCCCCTTCTTCTATTTTTTTTCATGAAGTGACCTGAGAAGAACTCGCCTGGTGATGCTATTTTCCCCCTTCCTGAGCATGTGGCAGATTTACAGTGGCTCGAGTTAGACCGGGACACGGTGCCTGGCGACTGCTCCCAGCAGTGCCGCGCTCCCGAATAAATGCATGGCCCTAGCTGGACGCCGTATTCCAGTAGCCGTCTGGTGTGTCAAGCCATAAGTCATTTCCTGTCATCAAAGGCCATCTGTGTTCAAAGCTGCCTCAAGTCACAGACTCCAGGGTCCAAGCCCCAGAATATGGGGCCAAGTTTCAATCCTTGTCCTGCTTGAGTAACCCCAAACCTGGTGAAAAGGCAAGTCCGTGGAATAAGGATCAACTTGCTGGAAGTGATGAGGAAAGAGTTTAACTGGAAGTGTTTCTTCATTATTTCACTCAGATATCTATGGCTCCCATTCAGAACTGTGATTGCCTCATGCCGAATGCAGTACGAATATATAAACATAGGTCCTATAAAACTTTATATATATATATATATATATGTATGTAAATACATAAAGCTAACATATACAGACATACGCACAGTTAGATACAGATCCTGAACTGATATTCTTTCCTTGGGAGCTTAGCCTAGAAAAGGTTGAAATGGATAGGGAGGGTTAGTTCTCTTCTAGCTAAAACACTTCTGGGCAGAAGAATGCAGTTCCACAAAATCAAAATCAAAATGTCATGAAGAAGATGGTAAAAATAATGAATGCCCACTAAGGTAATCATATTGGAATACTCTTGTTTTGCTGGTATCTGGTGTGAGGTGCTTTGTTTCCAATCAGATCAACAGCATTGTCCTATCAATGTATTGATTTATGGGAGTTGTAGTTCAAAATCTCATTCAGTCTTGTGGAATTAATTGCCTGGAAGACTGCTCACCATGTGTTTACTATAAGGCATGCATTCTTTTGACAAAGTTTTACTTGGTGCATGACAAAAGATGTAATCCGACCATAGAGCTTTTCTCCTGCAAAGGGAAAAAGATTTAAACCACTTTGGATACTATTGCTGTAACACCACATCAGAGAAACACAACTTAATGATGAAAAAGCCTAAAACAAAGGTTCATTTCAACAAGTAAAACTAAAACATTTCAATTTGGGGAAGGCTAAAATATTTCTCTTCAACTGAATTGTTGAGAAAAAAGAGCCATGTATTTTTCATTGAAATTTCTCATAATTTCTGTGACAGAAAAAAAAAAAAATGACAAAAGCTTAATCTCTTGTCCTAATAGTGTCTCAAAGCAAATAGTGAATGGAAATTTCTAAATCTCAATTTGAGAACTCACTAAATTAGAAGCATACTTTCATGTAAAATAATTCAAATACTTGAATGGCTTCATCACTGAGGATTCACACCCTTAGCACTGAACAATAGAAATATCATTTTTTGTTGCCTATTTCAACAGGAAAGATGCTGTCTCCTTGTGAAAAGATGATGACCATCAAGCACCCTATGAAATTATTGTGGATCATGCTGTTTACAATAATGCTGTTTACAACTGGGAATGCAGCTGGAAAATTTGTTTGGTTTCTTTCCCCATTACCCATTAAAGTTTGTAGTCCAAACATAATTATTCTCTATTATCATTATTATTAATATTTGGTTTTGAGCATAAGGGAAGTATAAAGTAAACCATGCTGAAACTAAAAATGAAACCTAAACCCTTCTTTCTCCCTTATTCTTTCAATATTCATTGATTACTTATATCAGCTGTCTACTCATTTACAAGCGGCTCTCCCTACTATTGTTCAGAATTTTAGATGGAGGAAAATCTCCAACAAACAAACCAATTTGGAGCTTCAGCTGTGTAGAAATACGTGCTTCACATGATAGAGATGTTCTCCCACTTTGAAATGTCTTGTAATTAAATTTCTTGAAAAAAAAAAAAATAAGAAGAAGAAGAAGAAGAAAAAAGATAACAGAACATAGAATCCTGAAAAATGTTAGACATCCCTTTAAAAAGCTGAGAGTTTAGGAGCTTCTCTGAGATGAATGAAAACAACCCATGTGTGTAGGTTTTGAGAGAGAAGTAAAAATATGATCTGGTTCTGGGATATTCATCCAGTGTGATAAGAAAGGACTTGGCAAAGGACAGTCTCTGCCTTGCTAAAAACATTTATAGGCCATTCCAGAGAGATTAGACCGTGGATGTTGTATAATTGCCATTAACTAATTTTCTTGTTCCATTAAGTGTTGGGGGCTGTAAGGCAAGGCAGCCTAATAATTTCCTAGAAATACGATAGAGGGTGATATATGGCCTCAGAAATTGAATAACAGGTGCTGTGCAGCTTACAAGCTTTATTTAGATATTATTTTTCCTAAATCCATCCTGAAGTGCCGCAGGATTCCCACAGCCCTGTGAACACGAGGCCACTCACACCAGACTTGCTTTACAAGTGTCAGACACCTATTTCACAAATAACGGCTTGGGGACCAGAATCCAAAATGCAGATCTTGGGTCTCTGTCCCAAGCTCCTTCATGTGTAGGGAGTGGGCTTCTAAAAGCTCTTTGCAGGTGTTTACAGGGATTTACAGCAAATATAAATAGATGCTCAAAGCATATCACAGGTCATCAGTTTACAGACACACCTCCTACACCGTCATCCACAGTATGTTTCCTGTTGTCAAAGGACAAACTTTTTAGACTTCTCATATATATACATTATTATTATTAATAATAATACTATTAAAAATAGTACTTCCTCCATTTGATGCAGTAAAAGACCTATAGAGCTGCCAGTCCTGGTCATGGCCCTCTACAAGGTATAGAATCTCTGGAACATGTAAGGTGATCCAAAAATCCTGACTACATCTCAGAGGAAGAGGAAGGTAAGAGGAAGACAAAAGAATGAAAAATAAATAAATAAATATATATATATATAAATAAATACAGACAATTTTTGTTGCTAATCTGATCTGGGGAGAAAATGCTTTCTTGACTTCAGATTGTTTATTAACATGATGAGGATTGTTTAAGCAAATTATGTTTACCAGACTCCTTCAAAATGTTAATACCTCTAAGTGTACCCTGTGTTTATCTGTAGCTGCTCCTGGATGCTTCAGGGGAATTAAAAATTAAATCTCTCTCTCTTCAAACCAAGATACCCATGAAGAGAAAGAAAGTCCCTTTCTGCCTCTTGAACAGAGCCTGTGGAAGCCCAGAATATAATTAATATAATAGTCTATGTGAAAAAAAAAAAAAAAAAAAAAAAAAAAAGATAAAATTAACAAAAAGCAGTCATGTCATTCTTCAGTGTCTGCATTCAATTAGATGCTTAAGCTTTCATGTCACAAACATCAAATACCACTTCATTCAGCGCCTTTCATAGCTTTTTCACATTAATTTTTTAAAACACTGCAAACACTTTATCCCTATATATCCCTAGATCTTCACACTCTTGGTGGCTGGAAACCTAATTTCCATTTTCAGCTTGTTCGCAGTCAAGTCTGTCCCTTCCATATACCCTCTGTGGTGGTTTAACACAGGGGTCAATGGGTCCAAAGCGACCATTTCATCCGGGAATCACGAGTGCTTGCAAAACAAAGCTCAACAATCTGGCTGTGGAGCTGAATCCTGATGGGAAAGGTTCCTTCATCAAAATTCAGGTTGTTCCCAGGCACCTAAGCAAGTCGTCACGTCTCGCACCACCTTTTTGGGGGTGGCACGAACGTGATGGAGATCCATACGCTCCACTGAACAAACACTGGAGGCGCCAGCACCATCAGGGGGCTGTGATCACACATTTTTGGCTATTGCAGGTGAGCACCAACACTGATTAATTAATTATTCATGGAAAGAGCCATGCATGCTCCCTGCTCCAGCTTGTACAGTCAGGGGCACATTTGTTGCATGGTTGATATGAGGAGGAAAAAGAGCACAGCTTGTCCTTCTTCACTTGTCAGGACTGATCCAGTTTGTGCCACATTGCTCTTGGTTTCAGGCACAAGAGCAGAGGCATCAAGGCACTTTTCTGCAGAGGAACAGAGGACATTCATGCAAGTCTCCTAGGAATGGAGCAGTGCTTTCAAAACTGAGCTGAATTAAGTTGAATTTCAGTTAGATGCTGGAAGCAGCTGAGAAGTGGGTAAAGAAAAGAAGGAAGAGAAGAGCTTTTGGAGCCTGCTCCTCATCCTGTATTTGAATTACAATCAAGAAAGGGCAGTCCCTTAATTTTATTATGCAGGAATTTCCTAATACTGCATGTTCATTCATATCAGCTGTGATGTGCAGAGATCATAAGAGAATGTCATCTTCCACTCGCGTTTTCCTTTTTATCCTTTCTCTAAATATGAGGGATGAAACTCAGTGCATTTAATCAGTGGAAGAGTTGTGCTGATCTCTGATTTTTCTCATGGAAGCTTATGCCTAAAGCTCATGGGAGGACACATATATAAACACCTGCATTTGGGCATCTGAACCTACACACTAATCCCATGTGACTTTTTTATTATTTTTTTTCCACCTGTTTCCAAGCTGAAGCGTGGTATACTGAAGTCCCATCAAGCTCATCCATATGCAGTTGGCATATAAACATGCGACAGGCAAGAAGAACTGCTGCTCAGTCTAGACCGCACACTGACAGGCCCCGCGGCATCCATCCCTTTTGTAAATTAATCATAATCCATTCTAAAGATACTCAGATTTTGTGCCCATACAGCACAAGATCTCACTAGGCTCAGAACTCATTTCCGTGTCAGCAGCTGCTAACAGCAAGTGGACCTGTGGTTTCAGCACTTGGGGTTTTCTCATCGGCAGGTTGTACGTGGCCTCTTGCAAGCCAAATGGACTTTGCCAAGCAGAAAAACAATCCATCATCCTTACACAAGCAAACATTAAAAACAAAATCTAAGCTTGTCTAATTCAGTTTTATGGTTTAGAGTGCCAGAACCATTGCAGCCTGTTACAGACAATACTTGCTTTTCTTAAATAAATAAATACATAAAGTAAAGAAAGGGGATGAAAATAAAGTCTGCAAAAAGCAGGCTTATAGATCTCCTTGAGTGCAGGCGAACTGGTGGTCATCGTTGAACTATGCTGAACCACTATTTACATGAACCTGAGGGGATCTCCTCAAATTCTTTCTGTTGCCCTGCTACACAAAGAAAAGCCAGAGTGAAGTTCACAACTATACAGAAATTTAATCCATCCAAGACCTGCCCAGAAAACGAGGCCTTCTTGATCCTGTCAGCACTAATCATTTTCTGGATCTTTGGTGAATCCTGACCTTTTTCTTTCTTTTCTGGGATAAATGTTCATCTGGATCTGCTTCCTCCTGTGGATCACAATGAAGCAGTTTGCTGAAGGGCAGTGCTTAAAGTGAGAGGTTGCAGAGGGTGAGGAGCACTTTGGGGCTACTTCGGTCAGCAGAAGTTGAGATTTGCGTGAGGTTATAAACTTTGAAGTGACATTTGCCAAGGACAGTAACAGAAAACAAGAACTTTCTGCCCTGAGGAACCCTTTTTTACCCTAAATGGATCAACATTTGGCTAGGTAGTCCATTTTGGTGAACTCACCAGTTCAGTTCAGTTGCTGCTGGGTGGACCTCCAAGCTCCACTTCTCCAGAAGCCCTGAGTTTCAGAAATAAATAAATAAATAAACAAAAATAAAAATTCAGGGGCTTAACAGTCAGAATCTGTTTTATTACAGACATGAATTCTTTTATATCTAAAACACTTTGTAATGCATTTCATATAGAACTTTTAATTGATCACAAATTTGCTAACATCTGAGGTACTACTATTCGGTATCCTGCTTGGTAATGCAGCAAGGATATTCTTACTCTCTGGGGACCACATCGGCTTGCAAATAACATTTGTAACCAAATGCTCCATGTCTGTGTGTCTACTAGCCTGGCTCAACAAAACCTCAGCCCTCTTGCTACCCAGCCACTAATGAGTCCTTTGTATCTTCAAAGCCAGCCTGAGATACTGAGATATACATCTGTTGCAGTTATTCATAAAAACATAGAATGGTTTGGGTTGGAAGGGACCTTAAAGATCATCTAATTCCAACCCCTGTGCCATGGGCAGGGACATATGCCACTAGATCAAGTTCCTCAAAGCTCCATCTAACATGGCCTTGAACAATTCCAGGGATGGGACATCTGCAGCTTCTCTGAGCAGCTTCCCAGCATCCAGGTTCTCTTTAATGATATTACTGCTCTCTGAATCCTTCCCCATTGCCAAAAAAGGGTGTTTGGACTCCAGGACTGGAGGTGTGAATCCACAAAGATCAGCTACAGATGGACCAGTCCTCTTGCCCTGTAGCATGAGGATGTCCCAATGTCCCCAGAACAAAATTGTCTTAACAAATTGTTCAATAAGACTTATCCAAAAGAATAATAATAATAATAAAAATTATTATTATTAATAATTGCACATCTAAATTAGGCCTGTTGGGTTTTGGCAGGAGTGAACTGTGTTAGACAAAGAAGAGCAATGCTTATTGGGATTATGTGAAGCATGCAGATAATTTAATACACATGTTCTGGGTTTCTGCCCTCTGGTCAGTGGTTTCTGGGACAGAGAAGGAACACAGAATACATTCTCAGACCTGACAGGGTAGTAATGGTCTCCTAGTACCAGCTATTCAATTTATTTAATGAACTGGATGGCATAAATAATGTCCTCATTGAAGAGAAAAACTAATATATCACCAGGCTGAGATCAATAGCAGTGGATGAAGTTGCAATGATTCTCCTAAAAGTGAAGCTGGCATGGATGCTTTCCAGGTATTGTTTTATGGTACAGGTTTGAAAAAGTTGCATATAGCTGACAAGTTTTAAAGGGCAAGAGGGGTCTGACTATGGTACAAGTGAAGCCAAAGTATGTATTGGCTAGTCTAGAATAAAAATTGATGAAGCCTAAATAGACATAAATCTTTGGACATTTTTGGAAAACTGCTTTGTGCTGTGGTAATGTTAGCACTTATTATTACCTGGCTTTTCTTCAGTAATATTCAATCCACTTTGCAAGGGAGGTCAGACTCCTTATCCTCCCTTTAAAAAAAGGAGGTTTTGAAATAAAAGGATATAGCATCACTGATCAGAAGGAAGAGGAGAAAGAGGACAATGTGTGCTGAGTCCCCATCCAATGCAGTCAGAATTTGCTGTTTGTGGAAAAGCAGAGATCAAATTTTGGATGGCTCCGGAAATATATCTGAGGACAAGCTTTATTTAATTACCAGTTACAGAACCAAGACATGAAAATCCCTATCTCCACCCATCAATCTGGCCCTCCCCTGACCCAGGAGACCAGAGGAAGATACAGTTCTCAATGTAGTGTGTGAGCATTCAAAACAGTCACACATCTGTACGAGGTTGGCTCTCCCTCAGCTGATTTCACAAGACAGAGGCAAGCAAGAATTGCTTTGAATCTTTAAATAACAGTGGAAAAGTTGTGTCTTTTTGAGAAGTTTACCCTTTTTTATTTTTTGGAAGAAGTATGAAACACATTAGATTGAGAACACAGCCCAGATCACAACCCAAATTCCCTGGCTATCCATGTCACCTATCTGTTGACTCATCCCCTGACTGGCCTGGAGAAAGCCAGATGGCTTTCCAGGCTGCAAAACTCAGGCAGAAGGAAGTTGGTTTGCACTTAATTCCTGTCTCTCTATTCAGTGAGGGCATAGATTACTTTAGACACTTTGAGTTGGGAATTTTCCTCAGGACTAGTGTTGAGATAATGCCTAGAGCCATATCTGAGATGCTTTACTGTCTGGATTTATAGGCATACTCAAAGCTGAGTGGCCTGAACACTTTCTGTGTCTTAAAGGCTTGAATCAATGTTCACTCTTAAACGATGGCATCTAAAACTTGTATTTCCAGGAATGTGAAGGGCTCTCTGCTAGAAGCATGGTCAGCGTGGTGGTATCAGGTCATCACAGTCAGAGTTTTCAGCCACAAGACACATTACTCTCACAAGTGCCCTAATACGGAGATTAAAATCCTTCTTCCTCATGGTAGTTTCCCTTCAGGCTTCTTGAACTGTTTTTTTCCTGCACTCCCTCTCAGGTTCAGCATGTAGGAAAGATGGTACTGCCAAGCAAAGGAGCCCAGAGCTTGGAAAATTAAATTCCACAAAACTTAAGAAGCTTTAATCCTTTAAAATGAAGGATGTGCTTGTACTTCAAAGCGCCACTTTCTGGGTGTGTGCTCTAAACACAGACAGTAGTTTTCAGTCTTTCCAATTTTAATACCTTCTAGTATTTCCCATGAGAAGAATGAAACCTAAATGGAGGATCTAAGTCTCTTAAGAACAAGATTAACTTCTGCTGAGTTGTTAGAGGTAGTTCAGAGTTCACTGCAGATGTCCAGGCCACTCTTAAAAACAATTGTATTAGCTAATTAATGAACGTAGTTATTGCTTTTGTGCTGGAGTTATTGCTGCTGAATTGTCTTGAGGTTGTTCCAAGTCTAACAACATTAGGTCCTCAAGAACATAGGCTCTTCTTCCCAGTTTCTGGCTGTTGATGGCATATGGGTGGGAGCTAGACTTTTTGCAATCCCAGCCAAGGAAAATGGCATGGACTGAGAAAACATTCAGAGTACAAATGGCAGAATGCAGCTGAGATCAGGGATGGCTGAGGAAGGAGAGTTTGGAGTATAATGTGCAAACTTCGTCAACCAAAACCTACTCTAGTTTTGTTAAAAGATCTGTAACTCAGTAGCCTGTTATCTGAAAACTTTAGGAAGTTTTTAGGAAGCCTGGGTTTTACCAGGAAAAATCTTTTCAGAATCCTCACCATGATTTCTCATGACATCTGCTGGTATCTGGGCCCTTGGGAGCAAAGGTTGCCATTCAACATGTCTGGGTACAGATAGGGCCTGCAAGTAATAAGTAATGGGTACACTACAACTGCCAAGATCCTTTTTTACCAGAAAGCGCCATGTAGATATCTTGAGAAATCTAGCTGGCTTTACCTCCTGGAGTTGTTCAGGTTTTTTAGATGGATCCACTTGAAAGGAATGTGTATCCTGGCACAACATCAGCCCTCTAGCCTCCAGCAGAGAAATGGAAAAGATCACGTTGTACTGGGTGTTCATACTCGTACCAAGCACTTTGTAGTGCTACATGGATATGGAAATGTTGATATGCAAATATATCTGTACACAGAGACAAATCACTCAAAGAAAACACCAAATTATATAGATAATCACTTTTAAATACCTATATGGCAGATAACCTAAATGAGATAAGTCTCCATGGTTCTCTCATAGAGAGTCTGAAAGAAAGAGATTAAGAATGATTACCTAAGTTATTTCTGTTACCCTCCCTCATATAATAACTAGGAAAAAGAAAGTCTTTCTTAGGAGAGTGAAAAAATCTGTTAGTTTTGTTCATCAGAGGAAGGCTGAAAGAGGATGTAACAGCTCCCTGTGTATGTACCAAAGAATTGTTATGACTATTATCAATAACAATAATAAATAAAACAATAACAACAACAAATGCCAATGTAGACTAGGAGAAAAGCTTTTTAAACTGAAAGATAGTATTATCAGAGAGAAGAAGGTATAACCTGTCATTTCATATCCAAAGGCTGGAATTAGAAGAAGAAAAATTATGTTCTGTCACAGGTTGTGTAATAGAAATATCTCTGTAATAGCCATACATCTATTCAAGTTAGAGCTAGATATGATTTAAAGGAGTAAAACACACTTCCAGCTCTGACATAGGTCTCTAGGACCAGAAATTAGTCACAAGATATGGGACATTGTAGTGCTCCCCCAAAACCCAACACAGACTTAACTATGATCTAGCATTTGGTCAATGAAATTCTCCCTTGGTTTTACGTCTTTGGCTACTTAACTTCTCCTTCCCAATCCTAGGTGACAGAAGAGGAAGCAGGTTACCTGATAAATCTTCATTTAAAAATTTTTGTGCTGTGGATATTTGGGTTGAAACCACCCATTAGTTCCAGAAAATGACATTGTAAAGAGTAAAGTATTTCAGAACTTGTACTCATACCCTACTCAAAGAAACAAAAATCTGTGTGCTCAAACTGGTGAATTTACTCCAGGTAAAATAAGCAGTATTATTTTGGGGGCCTGCTGCTAGCCATTAAGTGCAGAATCTTAAGTCAACAATATACATCTTTCTGAGGTCTCTTGATGTGATTTTAATCTTGTATTCCTTCTCCTTTAATTTCCTATAAAAATTCTTCCAGAAGAAAAACTTCGAAGACTATAAAAAAAAAAAAAAAAAAAAAGGCCTTGGCTAGTTTTAAAACCTAAGTGAACTAAAATTGCACATTACTTCCTAATGAGTGGGAATATGGTTTTTATATTGAGTGGAGAGTAAGTGGTAGGAGAGGTAGAAAAGACATGTAAAAATAGTAAGAGATCTAGGATTAGACTGTCCAAGCAACAGTGCACATGGTTTTCTTGAATATCAAAAGAAGTTCAAGAACTGTGATATTATGATGCTGGTCAAGATACCACTTATGTGACCCTTAAATAGTAGGTTAAGTCATTCTCTAACAACAGACTCCAACAAAATCTCAGGAGGACAGGAATAAAATAATCACAGAAATTTGGGGTTGGAAAGGACCTTCTAAAATCATCTTATTCAGCTTTCTCTGAGGCAAGATAATTATTTCTAACAGATGTGTCTCTCACATGTCTCCAACCACTACAAGAGAAGGAGATTTCAGAACATAATTGAATTAGCATCTGTAATATCATATCTAAGGAAAGCCTTTTTTTTTTTTTTTTTTTTTTTAAACCATAAGTTAAGCCACTTGATCTTCCCTCAGGAGACACAGGAAATATTTTATGTACCTAACTTCCAAACTTCTCCATGCAAGAGAATCCATTCATTTTTTTTATTTATTGTTGTTGTCTGTTTAGTTTTTACTACTGGCCAGATCTTTCAAGTGTCTAATGTGTATTACAGGGTTTTTATATGTCCAGAATGTAGCACCTCATAATGACAACAGTGCCTAAAAAGCTAAACTGCTCCTTGAGCTACTCTTTTGCCTGCTGATGAACCCAAACTATCATCAAGTGTTGTTTATTCTGTTTTGGACATATCCAGTGTCAGTCTTTTATGTTTTTCTCCAGAATTTCTCAGCATTTTCAACGTTATGTAAGGCATGTGATATTTACTTAACTCAAAGCTTGTCCTGAGTTTGATAAAATAATACGTTTCATTTTAAAAAAGTAAACCTACTGCCTTCTAGAACATCAAAAGACCAAACTGAAACAAAAATAAATAAATAAATAAATAAATAAAAAAAAAAAAAAAAAACGTAAAGACCTTTACAGGGAATATCTTCTGGGAACCATAAACGATCTTAGGGATTCTAGGACATCAACAAATCATGATTTTATTAACATGACATCACGCTTCACCATGGGGCCAGAATAAAAATTTATGTTAATGTTTTGTTGTAATGAAATACAACTTTAAATTTACAGACTTTAAAATCCAAAGTGAAAGAATTCCTCATTCATGGGTCTCCTATGGGAAAAAATAAAAATTAAAAAGAATTGTTCTAGTTGTTGATTTTATCAGGAAAAAATGAAATTTTTAATTTAAAGAATTCCTTACTATCTAAAAATGACTTATTGGAAGTGCAATTTGTTATAGCTAGTAATATTATTTTAGAACATATATTTGCTTGGTGTCCCTTCCAGAACTACACAAATGGCTGAAGAAACACGGTCAGAGGTCTAGTAAAGACACAAAGTCAATGTTAAGCTTTTCACCATGGCATCTAGAGCTGGATTCAGCTCCAGAATCTTATATTTGAACTAAATTTAATTAAATAATAAAAAAAAAGTAGACAAAATGTCTATGTGTCCACATTAGTTAAGAAGGCTTTGGTTATTTAAACAGAGGTGCCTGGTGCCATTTAAGATGACCCAATGTACCCTGCTTGGACTGCAGCTGCCAGTAAAAAAGACCTTCTGTAGGTCCTGTGTCATAGATGTCAGACTCATTCAGGTGTCTTGTATACTCTACATGTTGCAGCTACACTGGGTGCCTATGAGACAGAAAGAAAGGGAGAGGGATGCATGCTTCTGCAGCATAGGAAAGGTTGTATAACTGGTATTTATTATTTAGATTATATGCTAATAATCTGATGTATAAGCTTATGTAATTTTTCTAACAAAAACATGCTGGGTTTCAAGTCCCCTTCAATCCAGCAGAAAAATAAATAAATAAACAAATAGACTAATAAATGCCAGGGTTTGGAAAGTAAAGCTAAAATAATTCATCTGAGAAATGGAGTGCCTTTAAGAAATTATTGTGATTTACTACTGGAGCAATCTGTCAGGGCCTCCCCACTTCAGGACTGAATAATTTTCTGGCAGGAGTTCCCAAGGCAAACACCTGTTTGTGGATTCATGGGAAGGATGATCGTTTGAATTTGTATCCCATGTTTTCCATATCAGATAATAAGATCTAATTGTCCTTTCTGGTCTTAAAACCAGATGAGCCAGATATACATTCTAGTCTCCTGACTCCCAGTTCATTGCTTTATTTTCTAGGCCATAACTTTCTCATTTCTTCCAGAAAGTCTGCTCTGGGGCCACAGCTAAGGTGAAATGTCTTTTGTTGTGGTGCTTATTGTAACATAATCAATCTCATGTGTTTGTCTTGCTGTTGTCATGGCTGGAGGGTAATTGCACTCTGTTCCTTAGAACAAATAAACTTAGAAATCCAGTTGCTGAACCTCAAAGGGGGAACAAGCCTGCTGCATGGACAATGGCACAATGATCCCAGATTCCTTCTAGTCATCATTTGTCTGGATTTATCCCTTTTCAGAGATTATTCTGTTCCATGTATCCTTCAAGTATAGCACAATGTTCTCAAACCAAATTCTGAATCGTTACGCAATCTGCTTTAGAATCTGATGGAATATATAGGATTGAGTTTGCATTAAAACAGATCAGTCAAATAATCACCTCTCATAGCTGTCCTCATGATTCAGACTTGAGCCTAATGTAACACAGAATGAGGAGGATACAGAAGGAACTGAATGTGAAAGCACTGGCATTGCCATGGTGCTCTGCAAAAGGGGAAATGCCACCAGCCCAAAGCAGGTCTCCAGCAGAGTTAATGAGCATGTCTGGTCAGGAACACTGATCAGACCCCACTGACAAGCACAAAATGCCACCAGTGTGCACACATTTAAGTTCTTAGGTAGTTGTTCCGAGAAAAATCCATCAAATAATAAATATTCATTAGTCAAAAGGTCAAAAGAAGGACTTTGTAACTTGGTTAGCCCATCCAACCTGGCATCTCTTCTCTGCTCTACCAAATATCTTCATGTCCACGGGCAGTATCCATACCAAAGAAGTGGAGAGAACTGGTTGCAGACTCCCTAGTTATGTAGCGAGCACTGCACTCAGCTGGCAAATCCTTATTTTTTATATGTATTTTTTTTAATCTTTGCTAATCAGTGAGGGATTTGTACTGAAGTTTTCTACACTCTGGCTGAATGCTTTATTGGATGCAAAAGATAGTGCTACTCTTTCCTGATTTATTTTGTGCAGTTTGATATGTTTTGAGACTTACCTTCCAACCTGATTCAGACCCATATATGCATACAGAAGAGGACAATGAGTTTGAGAAGCAAAACTCTGGTGTTAAGGACCTCCAAGGTTTCTCCAGTTAGGCTGCCCTGAGTATAGATCTCAACAACATAACAGAGCTTCACTTTATGATTTTACCCCAGGTTCACAAGGGAACACACCTACTACTGAGCTGAGGATTGCACTTTCTAAAAGAGTACCCAGACTGGGAACTGCAGGTCTCCAGGGAATAAAAGGGGAGAGTTTCCTTCTCTAGGGGCTGTTCGATGACTCACAGATGTTGACCAGTGAGGAAAATCAAAGAGATGATTTTTCTGAACTCTTACATTGACGTGCCAATAAGATTCATGCTTACACCTCCCTTCGTGGCACAGCTACCAATCCATGCATTAGCTTGTACTTAGGCATCTGAAACAACTAGGACAAAATTTAATCTCATAGACTGTTCTAAAGCCCTGAAGAGGTGTGTGATGGTATGTGGAATTAGATATGCATTTTCAGAGGCCCCACCACTGGAGCAGGCTTTCTTAGTTCCAAGGAATTTCAAGTGCATCCTGGTGCACTTGAATATCATGCACTGAATTGCCTAAATCCAGTCTTTCAGGAAGCATGAAAAAGGGATTCTGACAGGATCAGCCTGCTGGTGTTTGCAAGCTCAGCAGAAAAGGAACTGCCAACTCCTTTTTCAGAAAGAGAACAAAGAAAGCAAACCTGCTCCATGCTGGAAGCTCTTTTAGTGCAGATTTTATTTCAGCAGCTTCTGCACAAATAAATTAGACTTTCCAAAAAGGAGAGTCTGAAGTGAAAAGAATCAAAAGAATCAGAACCTTGTTCCATGATTTGTTTTGGTCATAAATCAGCAGCAATTGATTTCTTTTATGCTTTTTTCCACCAGTTTTTTTTTTATTATTATTATTATTATTATTTAAAAACCTGCAAGTTTTGTATTTTATTCAGACATCAGAGGGAACAAAAAATAAGCTGTTCTGGAAAGGTGGTGTGCAAGGAACAGCATAAGCTAACACAGGAGAGGACAAAGGAGTACAATAAAAGCTGCTACAAATCTATGCAAATAAGCATCAAGAAATAACAGAAACTGATCTTGCTAAGATAGTCCAGCCCATCCTAGAGGTCCTTCATATATACCGTATATATGGGAAACCCTTCTTGTTATTGAATCTTAAAATTCCACCATAGAAATTACCTCTCTTGAGATCACATCTACATAAGACACCTTTGCTTTACAGTGCACCTCATCCAGACATTGGCTCTTGACCTTTCTCTGCGAACTGCTAGACCAACCTCACCAAACTGTAGAGTCTATTCCCACCCTGCAAGAACTGTGGTCCCTAGGGACCTGTACCAAGCTAGATATGCTATATGAAGAGACGCTTCCAAGCTATTTGTGGGGACTACTACATGGAGCTCAGTTTGATAAAGAGTTTCTTGTGCCTTTTCGCCAAGCATAGCAAGGAGACCAATGACAAAGCTGATTTTCTGTCTTAGGCACAGCACTCAGTGCAAGGATATCATACAGCTAAAAATCTTCAAAAAACAGATGACAGATGGAGAAGTAAATCAGGGTCCTCCAGTCTCCATCAGTTCTCCATCCCGCAGACATGCACACTCTGTAGACCAAAACCCTTGAAGTTTATAGGATGTCCACGACCTTGCATATCATGAAAACATCCACATGATTGACCCATCTATTATGTGGTGGCTCAATAAAGAGACCTTGCTGTGTCATTGCAGCTACTCAGCTCTGTTGCTTATCAAACCAAAGACTTCATGTGCTGAATTAATTAGGGTCTACATTGTTCAGCCCTAGGACCTCATGTAGCAAGTGAAGCAGAGGTCAGGGGTGGCTGAGTGCAGCTGCTAAAAGCTGCTATACAAGTAATAAAGCAGGGGAAAAAAAAAGCCTGAGGACATAACATGTTATTCAGCTCAAGCATGGCTCAGCAGTGGGACTAATGACTGGATGCATGAAGGACTGTAAATTCCATGGAGATATTTCCAGGGTTGTTTCCTGAGGATCCCATTTAAGGAAGGAAATGAGTCAGGCTACTGGGCTGCTTCCATAAATTCTCGTGCCCTGGAGATGGAAGTAAATGTTTCATACAGCCCATACACTTGGAAATTGAGTTACTTCAATATAGGTCTGTGTCAAGTAATCTGTAGTAAACAAGCTACACTAATTTACTAATTTGAGGGTTCTCCAGCAGATATAAAGCTGCACTAATTTACTAATTTGAGGGTTCTTGACATGTTTCATGGTATTTCTGATCCAAAATAGGCATCTCCTTGAACGTGTGTTCGTTTCCCTTCAAGTGAAAAAAGACAGAAAGGTTATTTTAGTGTGTGGCTTCATCCTGGAAGCGGAAGAATCCTAATAGAATGAAATCAGCCCTTCAGTGAACCCAAAAAGTGGCTGCAAAAGAATGTTAAACAATCAGTTATCATGTGTCAGGTTAAGTCAATTGAATTTGGCAAATAATGAATAAATGAAATAGGACATCTAGATTTGGATAAAGGACCTTTGTTTTCAAGGCTAGCTCTGATCTGGCAGTGTAACCATATAAAGGTGATGATGAAGGGCTGTAGTTTATAAGATTCAGGTGAAGTTTTCCTGAAGGACAGGTTGGATGGGGTTTTTAGCCTGGTCTAGTGAGAAGTGTCCCTGCCTGTGGCAGGGGGGATGGAATTAGATGATCTTTAAGGATGCCTCCAGCCCAAACCATTCCATGATTCTATGATTCCTGCACTGGCACGGGATCTCTGTGCAGCCCCAAGATGACTCAGCTGCCTACACATAGATCATTTGCTGCTTTATGATACTTTGTGTGGGCCCCAGGTACTGCTCCAGGAGGATGCATGTCTCCTGCAACTCTCATGTCATATCCCTCATCCTATCTTGAAGTTACCTCTAAAGTATCTCCAATGACACAGGATTCCTTTGTATAGATAACCTCATAGGGCCCTTAATTTTGCATTTCTCGACTTGCAATAATAATCCTTATCTTTCACTCTCCTGTAGGTAGGTGAGGAGTAGGGGCAGCAGGGGGAGAGTTTGTTGCAAGGATGCTAAAATTGGTGATTCTGAGGGACTCAAGTACAGGAGGCATTCCTGGCTGCTTCCCTTTTCCTTTATCCAGATATAGGCCATGATAATACAGGGATAAAACACAGGTAAGGTTCAGTGGCCTTCAGAAAAAAAGCAAAGAGCTGTTACCAGATATACACTATGGCACAGTGCAGTCAGAAAATATCTTGACTCCCCCCCCCCACAGAAAATAGTTCCAGCTGCATCTCTGTGTATCAGATGCAGAGGAAAGCATGGGAAGAACAAGGAGCCAGTGACATTGCTCTGAAC
Source organism: Anas platyrhynchos (assembly GCF_047663525.1). Taxonomy (NCBI): domain Eukaryota; kingdom Metazoa; phylum Chordata; class Aves; order Anseriformes; family Anatidae; genus Anas; species Anas platyrhynchos. Next base: position 157,977,355 of record NC_092588.1, read on the forward strand.
CTCACCCCAGGAGGTGATAATCTGCAGCTGGCCTCTAGCTACAGGCTTTGGTAGAGCACCTGCAGGGCTGGACATTGCCTGCAACAGAGCAATAAAAACCAGAGCAATCAATAAAAAGCAGGATCTCCGCTGCACTGCACCAGTTTGCCTGATGAACCTGGAGCTCCAGATAACAATTCCACTGGAAATAGGTAATGATGGTTAGCAAACAGCAGCCCGGTTACCCGAGACAATGCTGAGGGCGGCGTGTGACCGAAGAAAACAGCCTGATCGTGTTTCTCCTCTAACTTTTCCAGACCAGTAACTGCCAAAGAAGAGAAAGAGAAAAAATATTAGAGGGCAAGAGTGAGGGAGGGGGGTGGAAAGAGAAAAATGAAAGATGCAGGACTTCTAAAATTGTTGTACACTGGAGAACTGGAGGAAAACAATGTTTTCAAAGGTCTCCGGTCCTGTACCCAGTGGGACAGATCCAAGCCTTGCTGGAGTCATTGGACAGACTCCCTTTGACTTAGTAGGCTCTGGATCAGACCCAAGGTTCCCATAATAATGGCTAAGCCTGACCTGCCTACTGGGATGCCTTTAGGCTTAACAGAGCCAATAAAAACCTTGTCCTCCCAAGACCATTTTTGTTTTCACGAGGTTAGACTAAAGTTAGCTGCTGGAACCAACACAGCTTCCTCACATCTGGACTGATGTCCTTGCAGCCACAGGCTGCTTTGCCATGTGACAACCCCATCTGAGAATATTTCTGGACACCAGGATACATACAATTATTTCAGCGTTAGGTGCCACGTCAACACAGCTGAGTGTATGCCACAGCAAGAACTGCCCAGACTTCTGTAGGGCAGATGCTTTCCTTTAATCCTGTCTTCCTGAACCATGTTGGTGTAAAAAAAACTCTCAAGAATGTAGCCAGGCACCCTCCAGTGGGTTATTTCCTGAAAGCATGTCTTTATCTCCATTTGCCACATTAGCAGTGTCATTTTTCCCATCTTTTTAACAGTTGAATTAGTGGGTGCTGTGCTCTTATATGGCTCACTGGTTCCCTCAGACCGTGGTGTCCAAGTGTTTTGAAATTCAGCTGTTTCCAAAGCGCACAGCAGACCCTCGAGCAGAGAGCCCAAATCATATCACAAGGCCATCTGCTGTTTCTGCTGCTATGCATTAGGAGGCAGAAACACAGCCCTTATAGCAAGGGGAGAGAAGATATCAAAGTTGCCTGAAAAGAACAATCAGGCATGGACTGGAAATCAGCAAAATATAAAGAAAGAAAATAACTTCCCTTCTGTCTCTTTGCTCAGCACAAGGGTTATTATTCAACATTGTTTGGCTGATTTGAGTTCCCATTTCTCTTCACAGAAGATGATTGTTGTTTGTACCTAATATATAAATATATATAGAGAGAGAAAGAGAAAAAAAAGAAAGAAAAAAAAGAAAATTAGGTGGGATTCACATGGCATACTTTAGGCACATGCTTTATAAATTAATCACTTCTCGACTAAATCACTACAAACTATAGAAGATGCTCTCAGTAATCAGCACATGTGGAGATATTTGCATTACAAAGCCTTGAGTGAATTCCACTCTATTAAGACACATGGTAGTAGCTGCAATGGTCTGGGAAAGAGGAGTCTCCGAGCTGCTCACATGATAGAACACATTTACAGACCACAAAATTTGGTTCAGCCCTTGGGAAGTTTTGTCCCCTTTTTCTTCACTGCTCTTCACTAAAGTGAAACATTCTTCCCCCGAATCCCAGAAGTCATCTATCAGGCTTGACTAGACGGTCGTATCTGCTATTCATATGGTCACTCTTGGCAATTTGTCTGATTTTACAGCAAGGAATGTTATGTTCGTTGAGATGTTTATTTCACAGACAAGTCAGTGGGTGACCCTTGGAGGGTTGCATTGTTCCAGTGAGACTGGGGAAGTCAGATTCCTGTCCAATGTAAAAAACCCTAACTGCAGTGAAATCCTTGATTTTGTAGGAACCAAGAATTTGACCAAAAGGAACCTCAGAGCCCAGGGAGATGAATCAAGAATTTTCTATTTGGCCACAGGCTTTGAATCATACGCGAGTGAGAAAAAGTAACTGTAATTGGAAAATGCATTATTTTGGAATATTCATGAAAATTTATAACTTCTTTGTAAACAAATAAACATCTCCTGATGTGTTTTTAGTTGTGAGATGCATCCTTGAAACTGTTCTGAACATCCTAGTAGGGTATCAGCCTGCAGACCTTCAAAGTTCACCTCCGCATAAATTTTCTCCTGTTGGAAAATGAAAAGAGGTTGTTACAGAGCCATGTCTCACAACTAAGAAATGTGACAATTGTGACGAAAAACTTCAGTGCCATTCTTCAGTGTTTTTACAACTGACATTTTGATGACACTCAGGTGCTTTCAGAAGAAAGTCAGTTTTAATGTTTCTCCAGCCCTGGAAGATGTCACCAGATACATGAGATAGGACTGATTAGCAGGGGATCACACACAATATTTTATTTATTTTTATTTTTATTTTTGTTTTTGTTTTTGTTTTTGTTTTTGTTTTTGTTTTTGTTTATTTATTTTTTATTTTTATTTATTTTTATTTTTATTTATTTTTATTTAGTTATTTTTTCTGTTCAACCCAGGAAGAAAGCTTTTAAACTGGAACGCCCTCTTCTCTAACATTGCCAAAGTGCCTTTTTTAAGCAGCCCATTGATGGCCTCCACTCATGGTCAAAGCCGGTGGTCCCAGACACCCAGTTTGTAAGCATTTTGTCACCTGTATAGTCAGAGGTTACAAAAAGTCACTACTGCAACAGGAGTATCTGGTAGATTGAAAGTGAGATGGGATGTTCTCCATGGCAAGTTGGAGTACAGGTCACAGGATCCACTCATGCAGTGTTTTCATGGCAAACAAAAGAGCATAACCTTTGGTGACACTGTCAGAGCTACACAAAGCGTGTGACTGGAATATGTTCCACTTTATGTCCAAAGCTTCTCTCAATGGCATCTTTACTTCAGCTATTATTTCTTGGTGCTAATGTGACTGCTAAAAATGTACAACTGCATTCCAAGCTTTGGCCTGAGTTTGAAAAAAGGGCGAACCCAAAGCAAAATACTGTACGCCAGTTTTGTGTGCTAGTGTATGCGGTTTGGAGAGGAAGAGGAGTTGTTATTACAATTATTTTTTTATTTTATTTTAAGTACAAATATCTAGCTAAGATCCTCCAGGAAATGAATATGAATGAAAACAATTGAAATCACTGGAGAAACCATCGCTTACAATTTGGGAAGAAAAAGAAAAAAAAAAAAAAAGACAAACCAAAAATATTCATTTGGCATACACGTGCAGTTTTAGGGCATTCCTTCTTGACTGGTCCTAGCAAGATCATTTAGCTTAGCCAAATGTCTGAAGGAAGTAACCAGCCAGATGGGCTAACATGGCTAAAGCGTGTTGAATTACAGTGCCAGAAGTACACAAGGCAAGGATGTGGCTTGCTCCCGAGCCAATTATCATTAATCCCTCATAACAAATGTCTATCCATTATCAAGCCTGGTGCAGAGAAGAGAAATCATGCCTTTCAGCACAATTCCTGAACGGGGCTGGAAGCTTTCAGATAAACAATTACTTTTTCTACAACCCTTTTCTTGTTTACCTGCAATCTTACCCTGTTTTTGCAAGACAATAACAGGATGTGTTGGTGTCAATCCAGTTGTATTTGTGTGCAACAGATGTTCTGAAGCATCTGCTTCCCAACACAGAAGGAACTTCCAAAGCTCCCAAGAATGATAATTGCTTGTAAGAAGTGTCTTTTTAATACAAGTTTTATTTTACCCAATCCTTTCAGTGGCAGCTTTCTGGCACTAAGCTTTATTCTCATTCAATGAGCAGAGTGTAAAAAAAAAAATAATAATAAAAAAAAGTTGAGGCCAAGTCTTACAAAGAAAAGGTCAAGTGCACAAAGGTGTGAAAGCTCCTGGAGGAGCCAAGGTATTACTGGCCACAGCAGCTCAGTGAGCCAAACTGAAAGCCAGCACGCAGACTTGACGTCATCCATTGACTCTTGGTATTTTGAAGGGACAGGATGAGCTAAAGAAATTAGTCTTGGTTATTTACCAGTCTGTAATTTATTAGGCTGTATCATAGGCAGAGCTCCTCCTTTCAGAATGAGAGCTGGAACGTTGATGTTTCTCATTTTGGATGCTTAGACTGGGTGTAGATACAGTTATGCAGTATTTCATTAAAAAAAAATAAAAAAATTCCCGGGGAAGTGAAAGGCAGAATATGCACCCTTAAGACTGCAGTTTTGAGCCTTCAAGCGGATGTTCATTTAGGTAATTGGGGATTGGTTACTGGGGATAAGAAAAACTTGCTGGGCTGGAAAGAACTTCCAAATTCTGGAAAATTAAAGTGTTTTTTTATGTTTGTTTTGCTATGCCTTATTTTGTCTGCTTGTTTTGTTTTGTTTTAATTTTAATTCCTAATGATATGATACTTTGAGCTTAATGATACTTAATGAAAGAAACTAGTTCAAAAAATTCACAAATAACCCACAATGATTTGCTTTGCCAAGGACTATCTTTCCTGTCCTCTTACCATCACAAATTCATTTACAAACTGTGAGTGAGTAGAAAAAAACATTTCCAAGAACTGCTCTGACCTTTGTTCTCCAGATTCCTGGTAGAAACCTGTCTAAATCCTCCAGACCAATGCAGGCTCCATCCCCCAGTGATGCTTACATAACATGAGGTGGAGTTCTGGCCCAAAACTTCAGCTTTTATGCTATGATCCCAGGGAAATCGATTCAGATCTTGAAGTCCAGCTGAACTCCACCCAAATGGCCTGTCGGTAAGTGAACCCACTGAAAGGCTGGAAAGTCAAAGGGTAAGTAGATGATACTTTCACATACACAGGTCCTACCTACCTGGCTAAACATCAGCAGTAACTCCTGAGAAATCATCACACCGATTCTGATTTGTCTTGCATGTATATAAGGTGGGTGTAATTGGAATTTGGAGCTGGTTGTGGCTTAGCTCAGCATACCCAGTGCTAAAACCTGCTTCAGCAGGGGACTCTCATGTTTCTATTTTGGACAGCTAACCTTAAATCAAAATAACTGATTCAATTCCATGAATTCCCACTCTATCTGAAAGTTTGCTATGTTTGATCACTCTCTATGCAGAATTTCATACTAGAATGCTGCAAGTTTTACACAATTTCTTAATAGGTCTTGAAGTTTCCATCTCTACTCTTTCTTGGCTCATTCCTTTTATGATTTATTTCATTCAAAGTGAATGAAGGACTTGAAATGTAGTTTTCAGATATTTTGTTGATCCATGTCTGCACTGAGATTGCCAAAAGCATGAAGAATATAGATTACTGCTGAAACCTATATAGTGGAATCTATATAGTGGAACACACCGAAAATGTTGGGTAAGCTGAAAAATCCCATTTCTCTTCCTCTTCACCTATTTAATTTCCTTATAAAGCAAATCACCTCTTAACCCCATACTGAAAGGAGCAGGAACAATCTCTCAGACCAGAGCACACCAATGTCTGCAGACAGGACCACATTTCCTATGCACATGCTCTAAATTAACAGCTTGTGCATCACATTCAGATATCGGAGAGACTTGCAGACAATATTTTCTCAGTAGCTGAGAAGCTAAATCTTGTGAGTTGTGGAAGTATAGTGCTTCAGAGCACTCATCCTAAAGGAAGTTGGTCCTGTAAGAATGCCTTACTCATTGAGAACATGAAATGGAAAATGAATTACAGAGAAAAAGAAAATTATTCACATATTTTTGTAGTGACATTTATAGACTCTTGTCTACTACATCTATAACATAACACAAAGAAGAAACAAGAAAAAAAAGAAGTGTATGGGATATAGCCAAATAGCATTTCCCTCTCACATTGCTTCCACAGGTCTGAGAACTTTTGAATTAATTCCCTAATGATGATCTTAAATCATAACAAGTCACCCTCTTATAAAGTCTTCGGCATGCTGTTTACAACTCTTTAATAGTCAACACATTGTTCTGCTTTTCTTTAGATAAAAGGAAATTAAACCAGAGATATTTTTGAGATGCTCTGTCTTTGAGGCTGAGAATGTGCTGTGAGTGGCATAAGTACATCACTGGTACATGGATGACTATAGAGACTCTTACTCGTAAAAGGCCTGTCCAGCATCTTGCTGGCCACTATTCAGGGTAGAGTATTAAAACATGACATCCAGCTTGATTCTTGAGAAATTTTTGCAGAACACTGAGAGTACAAAAACTGTTCAGGAGGGCCACTCATGGGAGTTAAGCTCATGTAGACAGAGTGGGTAGCTTAGACAACATTATTTATTTATTTTTTAATTGTTGTTTTGTTTTTTATAATCTTGAAATCACACTCTCAATACATGAAGACCCATGAATAAGGCATCCTCATCACTACAGTTCATCACATGCTGATTTAGAGCTGGGAAACTGAAGATTGAAGATTGAAGGTTGAAGAAAGTGAAAGATCTAAGTCCTGAATTTAAAGAACACTTGAGGAAGGAATTTGTCTAGATGTTGAGCTCTGAATTCCAGAAAAGGTCTCTGTTCATTGCCCGTGGGAATCTCCTCTTTGACATGAATTCAGTCCAAGAAAAAACAAAAACAAACAAACAAACAAAACTTATTAGGATTTATCTTTTATTATCTTACCATCAAATATAATACTTCAAATCTTTAAATGGATAACAGAGATTTATTTATTTTTTCCCCCAGTCTGGGCTGTCCTTGGTAGCAGATGGAAAATCTCTTACTTCTATCTCATACCTAACATTTCTCATCACACTGCTTTTCCTTTTTAGTCTCCTTGTTAAATGCAACTACCTAGCCATAAATGCCAGTGTATTTAAGGCAAGGTGAGCAGATACTCAAATTATAGAAGCAGCAGAGAGAAAATTGAGCATATCTTGTTCTTTCTCCAATTTCCTCACCTGTAATCCACACTGTCCTTTGCAAGGCAATTTCATTGTGCACCTTTAGAAGTTATCACATCCCATAAAGAGAATTTCTACTGGACTCATCTCAGTGGGGTCGTTGTCCTGTCACTGGTCTTTTAAGTTTCTCCAGCACAGGGAGTGTTTGCATGCACACACATGTGCAGGTTTTAGGTCTGGAACACTGCTGGATTCCTGTCATGCTCCATGATGACACCAAGTTGTCTAACTCTGTTTTGGAAACAGATAAATGTTATGAACTTAACCCAACTGGGACCAACACACAAGACTCCATGTCTATGCTATTAAATAATAGCATATTATTTAATCAGCCTGTTCTTGGTCCCTGGCTGATACAAATAAACTATCTCCCTCCCACACCCTAAAAAAGTGGCCACAGGCAATCTTCATGCTGGGAATAAGCTCATTTGTGCTATCCCCACTGTGCTCAAGCATTGTCTGGGCATTTGCTCTTGGACACAGGTCAAAGCAATGCTAGGGGCTATGTTAACAATGTAATAGTGTGAGCAGCTGTGGGACACTGCCCACATCCATGACTTGGCTCTGTTAACTTTCTATATAGACGGGCTGACTTCAGCACAAACAAAGTCTAGCTTCACAGGAATAATTTAGGTAGTATCCAGCTACAGTACAACTATCATGCAAGCAGGAGTCCTGGAGAATATTTATTTTTTTGATTCCATCTCTGTATTTTTCATAGATATAAGTATGTATACAACTTCTGCAGAGGACTCAAGTGAAAAACAGTTTGTAGAATTTAGGTTTTCTTCTAGTCTTCTGTGCTATTTAATCAGTATAACTTTAAAATTTTTAGTCACACAACATTTAAATAATTATATAAATCATATAAATAATTATTTGTAAATTGTATAAATACTTATTTAAATAATTTATTCCATTCGGAGTTTCTGATGTGATTGAAACCATTTGAAAATCTTTTATACTGTAAGCTGTGATTCCTATTACAGTAGGTATAATACAATGATTTGTTGCCATCACATAACAGTCAGTTCACCTCCCATTTTGTAAGGTCCCAACCCACAGAATTATCCTGTTGGTTTTAAACAGCTTTGCTTGAAGAACAACCTCACTGAAATTACGGTGACTTTGGTAAAGAAAGACTTGCAAAAAAAGACGCAGAGCCCCAATATCTTACAGAGCAAGAACTTAATGAATTCCCTCTTGTTCTTAATGATGCAAGAACATCTGAAACCTCTATATGTTGTTGGGTCTGTTTCTTGTACAGGGAGATTGAAGTGCTCCAAATGAGGATGAGTGGAGCTGGCTTGCTGAGCTTCCAGCTATGATAGATCAGCAGAAACACAGGGATAGTGCTGATTTCAGTCCTCAAAAATACTGAAACACGAAATTTCAGGCTGGTGGAAAATAAACTTCATTTGTATCAGATTTATAGCTGGAAAATATCTCCTAAATTTCTGTACCTAATCTAATCCAACTGCATTCAGATGAAATGTAGATAAGGAAAGGACCTATGTGAGGCCTAAACTGTTATATGGCACCTGATGAAGTAGGAACATATTCTTGCAGCAGTTCTGTAAAATCACGTCTGGTACAGCTGTAGACTTTCACAGCTCAAGTCACTCAGGCACATCTTTGGAAGATGTGGATATTTCCAGAATTTAGGACCCAGCTGAGCATGCGTTTTGAAGGAGCTGTTTCACATCAAACTGGGGCTCACCAAACTTTTGTGTGCCCCATTTCAAGCTCTATGTACACATTGGAACCTCCAGTCCCAGCTTCAGTCCCTAGAAAAAATCTTCATTTTCCCTGTTGGTTTTCCTGTTGAGGAAGGAGAATATCTGTAGTGATGCCTTGAAAACACCTATAGAGTCCCAGGACATGCTCCTGGTTTAGATTATCCCTAGTTTAGATTTTTCTCCCTAGCTTAGATTTTTGCTGGGACCAATAAATTAAAAGGTAAGTTTAGCCTGAAAAAGAGAAGGCTCTAGGGTGACATCATTGCAGCTTTTCAATACTTAAAGGGGGCTTTAAAAAAGATGGTAAACAACTTTTCTCTTGGGCAGATAGCACAAGACAAAGGGAAATGTTTTAAAAGTAGAGGAGGAGAGATTTAGATTAAGAGTTAGGAGGAACAAAATCTTCACACAGAGGGTGGTGAGGCACTGAAACAGGTTGCCCAGAGAAGTTGTGGATGCCCTATCCCTGGAGGTGTTCAAGGCCAGGTTGGACAATGACCTGGGCAACTTGATCTAGGGAATGGCATCCCTGTCTGTGACAGGGGATTGGAGGAACTGGGTGATCTTTAAGGTCTCTCCCAGCTAAAGACATTCTATGATTCTGTGATTCTTTGTCCCCAGCACAAAGAAAATAATTTTCAGGAACTTGCAGTTGCTCCTAGTTTAAATATATATATATAAATACCTATATATATAATATATATATATATATATATACCTGAATATATCTTATACCTGAATATACCTTATACCTCGTACCTGAAGCTATACCTTCTTTCTTGAGATTATAATTAAAACAAATAAAAGGAGTACATCACAACCTGTGCCATCTGCTCCTCATGGGTTATCTATGGATTTGGTATCTGAAATGTGTGCTTAAACCTCTATAAGCTGGCTTGGGATACTGAGGCTTGGAAACTCATGGCTGGGTATGCATCTCAGCCTCCACCTTCTCCAAATTATATGCAATTACATTGCAAATGGTGGAAAATGGTGGAAAAATATTCAATTCTTCATTAACATTGTACCTGTATTGTTGACTCCAAGTACTGACAAAGGCAGTTGAAAGTTACAGTCTTCCAAGATTGTTTCGTTTGTGGGTTTTTTTGGTTGAAAAATTTTAATGCAGTGATTTTCCTAACACAGCTCATCTTCTGCTTTTTAAAGGAACTTACAAAACCTTTAATTGAAAATAATAAAATTTCTTAGTGCTTTGAAAATGTATTTTTTATTTCAGTTCCTCTTTTCCCAGGTTTTGCTGTCACTTGCTTCTTTTACTGTCATGGGAAGCATTTAGAGGATGAAAAAAAAAAATGGAGAAAAGAAAAACAAATGGGGAAGAAAGACTCCATTTTTGCTTGAGATCAGAAGAAGAAACAAAGAAGGATTTGAATACAAAAATGCTGAAATATTCCCTTTTAAAGGAAGAGTATTTTCATTTTTGAAGATGTTTGTAAGGAAGAAAAGCACATTAATTCTGGTGAGTGATGGCCATGTCCAAAAACAGTCTAAAACCAGTAGGTTATAAACCTCAGACTCTGCTCAAGGAAATCATAAATACACAGTCGCTCAATCACACTTGAACAAGAGCATCAATCTTTCCCTAGATGTTATGCAGTTTGCAACCTGCTCTCTTCCACCTCCTGCCTTGGTGGCCTATTTTGGTTCTTGACAGGCTGCCTGTCTGGTCAATTTATTCTTCAATTTCTCCATCCAACACCTGTTCTGAATTAAAACATGAAACTCCACAAACAAGCATGCCCGGACGAGACACAGGGAATACTCAGAATTAAAGTGAACGTTCTGCTCCATTAACTTTCATAAATGGACTATGTCCTTTGTTTTTGAACAATATTTGTAATGGCCCCTATTGGGGATGAAACAATTTTAAATTGAGCTGTTAGTGAATCCCCATGTAATTTGCATATATTAAAAACAATGCAAAAGAAACAAACAACCAAAAACACTGGTTTTTGCTCTTTAGCTGTAAATTCAAGTCTGTCAAGTTACGCCTTTGGAAACAGTCTTTTTTAATTAATGTTGCTTGCTTGAAAGGTGCTTTAGGAGTCATTTGCCACCACAAAAGTGAATAAATAAAATGTGGAAATAAAATGCTGGAAGAGAACATAAAACTCACCCAGCTGTGAGTGGATACAAGGGGTTTGCTTCATCACATGCTCAAAAGCAAATGCCGAGGCACTGTGTTGAATTTGGGTGACATGGTAGTGCACACTTTAAGTTTGCAGTAAGGGAAACAAAGCGATGCACTGAGAAAGATTCCTGAGCACATTCATATGACTGAAAGTGTTCATGTTTTTACTCACATTGCACTTAATTAACTTATCCCATGTCACTGACCCATGGTAAAAAGCATGCATGCCCATAATCTCTCCCAGCTCTGAAACAAAATGTTGCCTGACACTGTGCTAGTGTCTATATTAGTGCTATGAAATTACTTAAGAGAAGGAAATTTACCCAAAGTTAGGGAGGTACAGGTTAGAAGTGAGTCTTGCAGGATACTGCAAAACTTCTGAGAAATGTTAACCACATGCACCAAATCACTGAACTCAGGGTACTTTCGGCTTGCAGATTCAAACTCAAGTTTTGTGTGAAAACACGCAAATGTCTGTATGAGAAAAGTTTGTGTAAAATCTCATCTCAGTTAGTGGAAAAATGGTCGATGGATTCAGTGAAAGTTAGAGCGTGGTCCATCTGCAAAGCTAATAGGGATGTAATTCAGTTGTTGAAGTCTAAGTAATCATTTCCATCTAAAATGTCTTTCAGTATCCAAGACACCCATGCAGGGGAGGGTGAACATAGCACAGGGCCTGGCAGACACCTACCTGGAACAGAAACATCAGATGGGACCCTCCTGAACATCTCAAATGAAGATTCTACATATCGATACAGACGCTTAAGCTGAGACCACAGACAGTGATGCCAATTTCCACACCTGTCCCACATACTGCCCCCTATATTTTGACACATGAATTTGCAAGATGAATTCCTGCCTGAAGGATTAATTCAATTCCCTGAGCACAATGCATTAATTGTTACTGAAAATGACTTGGGTTCTCTTGCCTGACCTCCAGCTGCAGTTTGGGGAAGCACAGCTCTCTTGTAAATCCTGTGTCAGTATTGAAGACCACAACTTTCTTTGTAAGAAAGCAAATATCTTCTTTTTCTTCACCCAGTGTGCTCAAAGAGTACTGGATTCTGAAAACTTTTATAGGAATATCTTTGGTATAGATCAGAAAACTGGTATATTCCTGCTTTTACTTATTTCCCATTTGAATCTTTTTTTAACTGTTTAAGATATCAGAAGATGGGCTTCTTTCTGATGACTCTCAAGAGACCAAAATTAAGTTCATGATCCTGTGTGTATTGCACTTTTGTTTAATGATAGTCACCCATGGAACAATCTGGGAACCTAAAATTCGGTGTCTTGTGATATCTGAGGCACCTTTTGATACCCAAGATATCTACACAGGGCTAAAAGATGTGACACAAGACCAAGGGGAAACACATGATCATCTAAGTTTGTAACTGGAGACCGAGTGGGATAACTTTAGTCATCTAAAATATAATTAGATTTCTGTGACTAGATAGATGAGTCATTTCTGAGTAGATGAAGAAGTTTTTTATAGCTTGTGTTTTGCAGATGGAGAGGAAAGGCCAAGGCAAAAGCCACATCCAGCATCAGCAATGAATTTTCTGGTAAAGTCAGGTGTCAAATACAGAGCACTGGAGTCTCTCAGTTGTGGTTTGGCCAAGGTTTTGAGGCTGAATTGTATATCCCAAGCACAAAAAAAAGTTGTGCTCAGGTTACTGGCAATAGAACTTCATTCCTACTCAGAAAAAGGGTCGTGTTCAGTCCGGTTCTGTAAGTGCCTTATGCCTCACCATAGTTTCCTCTGTTGGTTGTGCAGGGATCAGAGTCAGGGAGACTCATCTTGACATAGAGCCATGAATCCCTATCTAAAATCTAAGATATTATGACAGATGTCTAAATTTACCTTCGGTACTGTGGTGAGTGGCCTGAATAGGGATTACAGATCACAGCTTGACTAATATATCCTACAGAAATGTTGGTTATCTCCTTACAGAGATGTTCATGTGGGTCCCTACAATTTTGGGGTTAGTGATTAACCTTCATCATGATATTCCCTGTAATTAGGATCCAATACATGTCTAGCCTCAGGAATATCTGGGAAATAGTGTGGTCAGAGTAATTGCAAAGGCATTTTTAGAGGTTTTAGTAAGGGCCACTGTATAAAACTTTCCTCTGTTGCTAATTTTGGCTTGCTATATTTTCTCAATTTCTTTATAAAGAAAGCAGTTCTAAATGGCTTATTTTCTGCCTTGCCTCCCTTTCCTGACCTCTCTCTTATTAAAATCTTATTAAAAATTTAAAAAATCTGCTTGAAGAGACTCAAGTCTTGCACAAGTTTGGTGAGGTGTTTGCATAAGGGTTAGTTAAGGTATTAAATACCCAATCAAACTTTATATATGAGCAATGAGATGCTATTATGATTTATTTCCCATTTAACATCTGTGGTTTTAATAGCTGTGAGAACCAAAGAGATTTGGTGCAATAGAGAACACACACAAACAAAGAAAAAAAAAAAGAGAGACTAAAATGTACGTATTCCACATATTCCATCATATTCCATGCACATTCCATGCAGCTTGACAGTAAAGTCTCAATTATAGTCAACAGAGGCTGAGACATAAGGGCCTAAGGAAAACTTCCTTCAAAATGAAGTCAAGTCCTGGGTTTACACTCAAAAGCCCTGTTTGATTTTATGAAACTCAGACCTCTTAGCATGAGAATACTTCTGAGATAAAATAACTGCAACATTTTGGTATGCAGATTGGTGTCTCCTCAGAGCTCTACATGCACCAAGATGTTAATTTGAGGGTCATTTCAGGCACTCTGTATGCTAATGAACTGCCTAATAATATATATTTCAAGGAAATCATCAGGAAGGTTCAGGATCATGCTGCTCCATTTTATTCCCAGGTAAATCATGCTTTGACCACCAGTGGACATCCAAATAGGCTTTCTTCTTAGTCTTACTCTTGATATTTTGGGGGGTGACTGGGACTTTAAAATGTTCAGGTGATGTAAAAGGTTATTGACACCACCATGCAGATTCAATCACCTGGATTCAAAGGACTATATTCAGTGTGTTTATACAAATGGGGTGTCTTGTATCCAGTCATGGTCTACACAGACCTGAGGTTAAAATCATTTGCCCAAATAGAGGCATCTACTGCCATTTCAGGCACACTGGTTTACCTGAAACTTTCTCTTGTCCCTTGTCATTGGTCCCCCAGGAGGCAGGATACTTGGCCTAGGGAATCTCAAATGGCTTCACATACATGCACTGAGGAAATGGAACTGACCTTAGATCTTTCTTACACTGGGAGGGGAGGTAGGACACCTGGGGCAGACATGCGTAGGTGGGTCAGCATCTAGATTTGCATCTGACTCTAACCCAATATCTACATTAGGAACCTAATCTTCCTTTGCTCCCTCTGTTATTAACAGAGAAAAAAAAGATGCCTTGAGAAGGCAATACAGAACAATTAATTGGATCCTTCCTCTAAACCACACTTTGAAAGAACCTGTCTGTCTCCACTGCCCACAAGGTAATATTGGAGTATCTAGGATCCTTCTGTTGCCATGATTTAGGCATCTGACTTTTATGGCATCAAAACTGTAGCAGTACATATCCCAGTTGATGCACATATGCTTAGAAAAATCTCTACCAGCTCTCTCCTCAGGGAATGGAAAGTTCTGTTCTTATTTTAGGTTCATTCCCACCAGCTGCAAGGATGGGGTATAAAGCTAAGTACATGTTTGGCTATAACCTTTGTGCTGACCAAGACCGATCCAAATCAATTTCATCAATTTCTAAGGCAGATTTGCCCCGTCCAGGGTGGCCCTTGGATCAGGCCTACTAGATCAAAGATAAAGGGAAAAAGAGCCAAAGACAGATTTAGAAATAAAATCAACTAGCCATAGTTACATTCTCAATTAAATTGCTACAGGCCAACAGCTGCTCTTTAGGGAATTTCTAAACTCTAACACATGCCCCTGCATTACAGTAGTAAAACCAAGGAATAATGTTGCTCAACAATAGCTTTCCTGTGTGTATTGAAATAGCCCAATATACTGTCATGCTTGAATTTTGTGGTTTAAGGATAAATATATAACTGTGAGGCTTTTTCTTTCTTTTTTATTTATTTACTTTTAATGTTTTATTTTTATTTTTCTGGTCTACCAACCATGATATCAAAGTAAAGGAAAATATTTTCTGAAAAACCCGAACAAGTCACAAGAAAACCATATGACATTTCCCCTCATCCTCCTCACTGTCTTACTCCTTCAGGTGTGAAATCAAAAACACACCTTTTCTCCCACAAATACACTCCTCTAAATATGTCAGTACCACACACCTTAAACCAGAGCTGATGGAAGAGGCTCAGAAGACAGCAATTTTAGAAGGATCTACCCACACTGAGTCTTGAGTGCCCCATCCACTCCAAAAGGGAGGGAGCCACAGCAAAGGAAGATCAAATGAGGGAAGAACAACTGAAAGGGCTCATCAGAGCTCAGAAAATATCATTTAAGTCTTCTGTGGTAACAGCACAAACACCGAGTGTGCTCATGATCCTACTGTGTTACAGGCCTCACCTCAGGAGGTCTCTAAACCTCAAGCTCAAAACAAGATCAGCTATGAGACCAGGCCAAGCTACTATGTCAAGTTTGATTCTGAATAACACAAAAGATGGAGAGTGCACAACCTTCCTCGAACAACTTATTCTACTGCTTGACTGTCCTCATGGTAAATATATATATAAATTCCTCCTTGGAGCCAGTCTGAACAACCATAGTTTCACTTTCTGACTGTTATCTGTTGACCTCCTGCCTTCGTCGTTCTGCAAAGCCTGATTCTGTACTCTTGGTCAACTCCTCACAGGTACTGGCAGGCTGCTGGCTGGTCCCCACAAAGCCTTACCTTCTCCAGAGCACAGAAGCATAGATTCTTGAGCCTCTCCTCACTTCCCTGACCATCTTGGTTACTCTCTTGCTGAGCTTGCTCCACTCTATGTCTTTGTTATAAATGGGCCCCAAAACTGGGAGAGGTAGATGTATTCTACATTTTCACCTGAAACAACAGGCAAACGAAGCTGCTTCTTTCACTGAGTAGATAGATGTCTTCCACCCTTTCAAGATTTACTTGACCTAACTTTAGATGCCTGAGATACAAATGTCTAGTTACAAAGCTTTCCTTCACTTACCTTTCTCTGCTACCTCCTCTCTGGTGATTTATCTGGACTGTTTCTCAATATCTTCAGATAAAATTAATTGATTAAAGCAGATTGTTTTTAGCTGTCTAGACCCCACTTATGTATCCCATATCTATAAACATTTAGGAAGAAGGAGAGGCCATTTGCTGCTGCAATAAATGTTCTAGCCTCCACTAGAGGTTACAATACTGTCTACACATAACGCTACCCTGCAATCCTATGACAAACTGAAAAGTCTGGAGACTTGCAGAAAAATATATTCACATGCCAACACCATGCAACTGTGAATGGGCTCTCAAATATGCATTCAGATTCATGCCTGACACACTCCTTCCCTTCCACAATTTCCCACTCAATGCCTTCTATAGAAAGCAGCAAAATTCAATGAATAAGAGATGAACTCCCCCAGAGCAACATAGAGTACATTTGAACTCTCCTTTATGAAAGAGTTGGTTATTTTGTTTAGAGTGAAATAATGGAGGATTTGTACATCTCCCAGCCTCTCACGTCTCTGAATGGCTTTATTCCTATTGACAAATTTGCCTTTTTCCAGATAGTAAAGTGCATACATATATTAGTGCAGATCTATGTGCGTGTGTGTCTGAAACAATGTTAAGCTTCAGTTACCCTTAAAAAAAAAAAAAAAAGCAGAGTAAAATAGGAGAGTTATTCCTGGAGAGAAGCCAAAAAAGACTGAGAAAATTATGGCATGCTCAGACACAGAGGTTTTTCAGAGGTCAAGTAGGTGAGCACTGGGTGGCCAAAGGCTGTGGAAATGTCTCAGCAGATCCAGCAAACCAGTTCAGCAATTTACACACAACCACGTTGCTCTGCCTTGTTTGAGAGAGGAGGTGATAATGTGGTGCAGAGACAGTGGGATAGAGTTTCATTCCCCCTGCTGCCCACATCATCCCAAGTCCCACCAGGGATGTGGCCCAGTGGGCAGAACCACCAAAAATTAGTCAGAAAGCAACCTAAGAGGTCAGCATGAACTAGCTGTAAATGACTTCTTCTGGCTGCTACCCATGGCTTTCTTTAACTGAGATCTACACCAGCTGCCAAACCCACCTGGCTTTGGGGGGATAAACATGCCCACATTAAGCTCTTAAATAGCAGCAGATGGAGAATGGAGCCGTAAGGTCTGCAGTGTCAAAAGTACAGCTGAGTTAGACTCTCTTTTTTCCCTCCTTTATATTTAGGAGAGACGAATGGGGATTTTAGGGAATAATTCATCTGAACTACCTTCAGCACAACCTTTAGGATGAGAAGGCTCTTGCTTCAGTTTATTAACTGTATTGAGCAGAGCACCTCTCTGACAACAATAAAAAGAATTCAAGGTATCTAGCACAGGTGGAAATGTTGACTCGTAGTCACGTAAATCCCATAGCAAATACTGTATGACAGCTATTACGTACCGCTGTCCTACAGGATTCTGTCCAAGGACATTTGTTCTGTGCTTTGCCATCCTCAATCAGACCTGACAAATGAAATCTGCAGAGCATTAAAGGATATTATTCTCAGAAATTGCCACATTTGTGTGAGGGGAGATACATTGCCGCGTGTGTAGCAGGCAGAGCAGTACTTCAGCAATTTCTCATTACATCCCTGTTGTTCAGCCAGTTGTTTGCAAGATGCCAATTACGATCCCTGTCTGTATCTTTCATTGTACTGCAGCAGATAATCAGGAATCACTGAAAAAATTATCAAACCTCTAAATCAACCTGCAACTACTGGAGCTCAGAGAGGTGGGGGAGAAGCATGCTTGGAAAGAACATGGCAAAGGAAGACAGGAATATAAACTGGCTTTTCTTCAGACTTTCGTCAGTGTGTGTCCTTCATGAAAACCAGTAAGAAATCACCAGTTTCAGTACTATCAATATGTATTTGCAATTAAGTCAGTAATGGTGTATATTTGAATTTCTATGTATACTAGTGAGATGAAGCCTTTGGAAGACTTCATGGGTAGAAAGGGACTCATGGCATCTGATTACTGATCATGATCCAGGTAATCACTCTTACAGATTTTGTGCTTGTCCAACCTAATTTTCCCTTCCCTTCCCTTCCCTTCCCTTCCCTTCCCTTCCCTTCCCTTCCCTTCCCTTCCCTTCCCTTCCCTTCCCTTCCCTTCCTTTCCCATTCTCCCCTGGAGAGGTTTTTGAGAGCTCATCCTCCGAGGAAGGGAAGGAGGGAGAGCAATGAACTGTCTTCAATTAACTGTCTTTTGTTTATGTAACCTCCAGGCAGGCTGGGGACAAGATGAGCATCTTGACCTCTTGGAAACAAACCCAGCCAAAATGGAGCCAACGTATGTTTAATGGTAGCACTGGGAGGGGGTGGTGGAGCATTTTTGGGTGTCTTTAGGATCTGTTGTCTTTGGCTATGCTGCTCTGTCGCTAGACACTTCCTGTCTCTCTGAGGTTTTGTTAATTTATAGAGTATCTGTGTCTGACTTGAGGTTCACACTTCCTTCCCACCCGGGAAATTGGTTCTTGACAGTCAGCAAAAGAGAAGAGAAAGGAAAAAAAGAGTCTGAGGCTCCCTAGCCTACCACCCCACCTCCATGTGAAGCCTTTGGAGTGCTTTTTCCCCAGAGCAGTTTCTGGAACTATTGTGCCTTATAGATTACAGACAAGTTATTTCCATTGGTTGGTTGTGAAGACTTCCCTGGGATCCAGCTGCCCTCTTTTCACTGGGCATCTTCTTTTTTTGCGGGAGGGAGGCCCTGGGACCTCCCAGCTGGTACAGACCAACTGTGTGAAATGGGAAAATAAGCCATGTGAGGTGGAGTTCAGGCTTTTCTGACCACCAAGGCTGGGCTGAATGTCCCTTATAACCTGTGCTATGTTTTAGAAATCACATCTTGCTCAGGAGGTTCCTTGGGCACCATAAGCCTATGTTGGCTCTACCATCTCTCACCAACAAGGAAGATAGCAGCCTAACAAGGTGCATGCACATGTACCATACACATGGTTTTGTACCCTGAGAATGTGCTTGTCATACTCATTAACAGGCTCTCAGCCCTGCCTGTATAGCTGCAAAGGGAGACACATGCCTCTCTACTGAGAAATAGACAAAAAAGAACAGCAAAACCTGTCACATTCCCTCCCTTCCAAAACAGATTTCCATCCATAGATGGGAGCCAGACCCAGACACAGGCACACTGATGCAGATACGTGCAGAACTGGTTGCAAAGCCACATGTGGCCATGTACGTGTGAGCACCTAATCCCAGTGAGCACAAGATGGTTGTGTGTCCATAATGGGTGGATACATTGACAACAGCTAAAAAGCGGTTCTCTAGAAAAATGAAGGATATTTTTATTGAAGAGCAGTCGTTTGATGCTAGTCTTCAAGCTGTGATTAACAGCTAATGTCCTAAAACAGCCCAATGGGGAGCTCATTCCTTATTCAGCCATCACAGGGTAGCAGGCAGTAAATGAAACCAGCTAGTGAAGTCCTCAGTAAATTAATGTGGGGAAGGTCCACCACATGGTGAAGGGATACCTTACAACATCCCTCCCATCCTTCCTCCTTTGGGATGGCAGAAATACCATCTTCTGACATTATTCCTGGGAACAAAACATCCTCCGACTTGGATTCCCCCTTTTATCCTGTACCTTCTCCCTGCAGGACTCATGAGCAGGAGCAGCTCACTACATCCATGGGGTGATCTTAGTCAAAGCTGATCTACAAAACCACGCGGCTCAAATTATTCTGGTGCATTCCCATAAATCGTGGCTGTTTTCTAAACCTGAGAGAATTTTATTTAGCTTTCTAGGTGGCTGCTCTATTTTAAGGGCTGTCTGGGAGTAGCGTGAAATTGCCACACAGCCTGGGGCACACACTTTGCCACCCACAAATCGATATGCCCCGAACCAAATCTAACCTTGCAACTTCTTAAGACAGTGCTTTTGATTTATAGTAGAAATAGAAAATAGTCCCCTGTGGCACATATTTTCAGTCTTCTTCTACATTTTTACATTTCAAAGCTTTGTTTTTACAACAAACTGGGCACTGAGCAGAATTGGACATTTTTAAGTTATGTTCTTATTATTTATTATTCTGAGTGCTTTTTTTTTTTTTTTTCTTTTTTTTTCTTCCCCTTTTTCAGTGCTTGTGTAGAAAAAACTAGGGTCATCTGGACAGTAGTTAAGCAGTCATTATTTCTTAAAACTTTACCTTGGCTCTGAAGCAGACTCCAGCTTTGAGCTTGGAAAACATCACTTCAATGCACACACACACACACACCCTGTTTTAAATAGCAGCAATTTGAAATTGGCTCATGTGTGGTGTGTCAGTACTTTCTCACACGTGCTCCCTGGCTCCTAAACCCATTTATCATAAGCACTGTATTGTTAGCTGTGGAGGAAAGGTCTCTTTAGTAAAAACAGCCTGCCCCTTTAGGATGAGGAGAAGCAATGTGGTCTCAGGTGTCCTACAACAGCATCCTCCCAAGCTCTGCAGGCGTAAGCCACTTATTCTCTTCCCCGAAAGCTCCCCCTCAGCTGGTGAAGCTGGGCCATGAGTTCATCTCTGTGTGCAGACCGTACCAATAAATGAGAAGTTTTGCCTGTGTGATGATCCTCACAGCTTCTGCTGGCAGAGCTGCACCACACAATGCTCACACTTATAAATGCTACTAAAAATCATATATAAAGGGAGAAAAGTGAAGTATAAACAGTTTATTGCATCAGCTCTGGGTTTGAAGGAGTTGACTTTAGCTCCATGGTCATGCTCATTCTGGAGGCCAAAATTCTCCAGTATTTCACCTGCGCAAAGTGTGAAAACCTCTAAGCATGAAATGCCTCTAAACAAGGACTTTGAGCATGTGTTTGAAGACCAGGAAGTTTCTAGCCTTTCGCGCAACATTTATTAGGGTGATAAAATGTTTTCACAGCCAAAGCCCCCACACTTTGCTGCTGTGTGGGACGTGACAATGTGAGTCAACTGTAGTGTGAAGGCAGGAGAGGTGCAAAATGCCAGAAAGCAAAACACCAGTTTACGAGGGGTTTTGACAATGTTTCTCATACTCGAATCCATCTACGTTCTCCAAAACAGAAGTGGGAATTTACTCCGCCACTTATTAACAATTTGGACCCAGAAAGACATGAAAGCTTGGGCTTTACTTTGAAGAATTTTTCCTCAGTCATTCTTCATACAGTTCCTGCACACCATAATGTTGCTTAAAATGGTGTATATTTGTCAGTTACTCACTTCTCTGTGTGGTTGTGCCATGAATCACTGGGTAAACATCATAAACATGCATTTTGATGAGAACAATAGCTTTAAAAGAAACTAGACTGTCAATTCTACAGTGCAGAAACTGTCTCTTTGCTCAGTTTTGTTCTGGCAAGTGCAGTGTGGTCCCAGTCAATGGCTGTAATCCTAGCCAAGAATCACGATTATTAGGAATTTTAAAGTTAATAGCCATTAATAATGAGAAGTAGCTGCTAATAGTACTTCTGTTCAATCTGGGATTTGCTCACCATACATGTAGTATTGGAACATATTAATATTTTGTATTTACTTGCTGCCTCCCGTATGCATTCATTTTTCTCACTCTACTTTCTTTTTTTCCAAAGGGTACAAAACTCCATTTGTGGGACAGCAAAAGTCCTTCCTGGCCTTTTTGGGAAGATGGCATTGCTGAACTGAAGAAGAGAAATTAATCTCAGAAGACTTGATGGGAAGCAGAGACCTCTGCAGTCCACTGCCAAGGGGTGGAGTCCACTGCAGTCCACTCCTTCACATCCCTTTACTCTAATCCACTTCCCATGGTGTCTGTGTTGACATGTGTGTCCCAATTGGACAACCTGAAAGAAATTTCCATGTCTCCATAGACCAGCACTATGCATCCTTCAGTAAGATAAGGGCATGCAGGTATGTTTGCATACAGGCATTTTGTTAACCTGGTAATATTACTGCCTACACTTCAGAAATGCCTGGCCATTCAGAAATTCACAGGCCACAGGTAGAACACCGTACTATTTACATGCTACCAAGGCTACTCAGTTTATCCCAAGACCCATTCTTATGCAGAGCTACATCACTACTATAAAATTTACCTTTAAAGTTGGGGCCGTGCACACATGCTTCCAAGATCCAGTCTCCTCCCTGCAGCAAACACCACACCAGCCCCAGCATATCAAACAAGCATGTACTGTCTACAATGCGAAAAAGTCAGCAGAACAACATTGGGACCCCCAGAATTTTTGTTTATGGGAATATGGAAGATTTTATGTATCTGGGACCTTGGAGAGATTTTATAAAAATTTATTCAAGGTCTGGATATGGACAGTGGTTTGCTTTGGATAGCTCTGCTCTGGAGACAGTAAATTAGCTGTCCAGACTAAACCTGGATTTTAGTTTCAAAATATCCAGCTTGGAAGTCCTCTTGCTCACTCCATTTCCACACATCATGCTATAGTGTTGCACAAGTGTGAGTCAGAGCGAACACTGATCCCAAGCAGCTCAGCATGATCATCCACTGATCCTCATTCAGTTCAGCAAAGGAATGATGTTGTAGGCAAGGACGAAAGAAACCAAATTTTATTTACTTTGGGGGAAAAAGGGGGGAAAAAAGTGGTGAACACATGCCGTGTTTTCAAGGACCTGTCCTTTCAGATTGAGGTAATCAGAATGAAAACCATCTGATCAAATCTAGAGAAGTCTACATACCTGTGCTGTAAATTCCTTGGGGGAATTTAAGATCCAAAACTATTTCTGTGTTTTAAAAATATCTGCCTATGTGTTTCCTGGGGAGAAGACTGTGGACTGACCCTACCACAATTCAAATCAGCAATGACACTTCAGAATTGGGTACACTGTGAGAAAAAATAAATGCCACCGGCAGCACAGAGACATGAGTCGGACAGAGACAATTCAAAAGATAACTTCATTGTTTTCTGCAAGCCATGAGCATTTCCATTCAAGAAATGCTTGGTTCTCAAAAACAGGTTTTGCATGGACTTACTCTGTGGATGTTAATTGTTGCCTGAAAATGGCATTTTCCAAATATCTTTGTTCCCATTATTTACCATCTCTCAGCATTTACAAATGTCAGTGGAGAAGAATTACTCATGAGTTCAGCACTTTCTGGGGAGTTTTTTTCTTCAGCTGAGTTGACTGGGATAGAGGTTTTGTTTTATTTGGCTTTTCTTCTTCCCTAAAAATTGCCTTTGGTAGGTGATATTCTAAAACACAGGCTGTCTGGTAGGAGGAAGTCATGACTGAGCATCATCAGATAATGAGCTCCTCAAAATCAAAACAATCAGCAGAAGCATCACTTTTTGTGAATTTAGTCTGAATTTGGTGTGACCTCATGCAGCCAGAAGGTTTGCATGAAGTGTGAAGGGAGATGCCACATAAACAAGAGGTGCCTTCTTGAGCTGCAGCTACCAGAAAATTTTCAAGTAATGCCTCAGTTTTTATATAGCACTGCATGAGCGCTGGAAGGGACTGAGTTTCTGCAGAAAGTTGCATGGATTTTCTTCCAGCCCAAACTTTCCTGAACAATTGCAATACTCTCACTCTGTCCAGCAGGCATGGTTTAGAGTTTGTGCTGAGTTTCTTCTCTAATACAAGCTTTACAGAAGCTACTAAAAGTTAACTTAAATTAAGTTAGATTAAATAACATTTAATTTCTGGATACCCAGCAAGAAGTTAGAATGAAAGAGAAAGGTGATTCTGTGATCCCCCACCTATAAGTCTGCCTAAACCAAGTGAATGTCAGAAGTTTTGAGTAAGTTTGAAGAAAAACAGGGAGTTTGCACTGAAACAGAACTTTGTGTTACATGATTATGGCATGTTTGATTTTATGGTATGGTTATGAGATTCTGGTATGTTTGATTTTATTTTACTTTTTTTTATCTGGTACTAGGCTCCCAAAAGCCTAGTACCATCAAACTAGAAACTTCATTCCAGAAATGTCAAATTACATCTTTAGATACTTTAATTCTGTGTTATCTGGGTGTTTGCATGCATGCACCTACGCACCCATCAATTCTACCTGGTGGGAGCAGAAGCCCAGCTGCAAATGCTAGTGCCGTCCCAAATTAAATGACACACAGTTGCTTCAATTCAGCATAGGTCTACCTACACACATACGAACTTTTCTTTCTTCATTTCTCCTGTCTTTTATCTTTGGCATGCATCATAACTCTCCCATGGCACTTTTATTACAGGAAAGTGAAGGAATTCACAGAACAGCTAGTACAGAAACACAGGCACTTTTGGATGTATAAATGAAAACATTCATTTTGCTGTTCTGTTGGGCTTTTGACATATTTCAACAACTTTGCAAGATAAATGTGAGAAGAAGCCTAGATGGACACATAAGAAACTTTAGGGAATCCAAAGAATTTTCCATGTTAAATGAAACTGGGGAAAAATAGCTATGCTATATCACAAGGCATTTGGTGAATTCAGAGCTCACATGGTCTACATTGTGAAGTGTAGTTGCATCTCTATGTATACACATATATATATATTTAAGATCAGCAGCATATAGTTGGATATTAATTCTACCTCTAAGCTTGAATTTTCAGACCTCTTCACATCATTACCCCTCCAAGAATGTTGCTACAACAACCAAATAAATCAAATAAACCTATCGCCCTAGCTTTATGGTGAGTGGTGGAGTGAGGAGGGGGTGAAGTAATATATAGGCAAAGTCTATGGAGAAACAATCTTTGTAAGCAAATCAGTCAAGCTTAAAAGTTGAATAAGATAAGTCTCATCCATAATAATCACATATCAGAATACGCAGAAGATATGCATATTTCTAAGCAACAGCTAGAGCCAGGAGGAATGGAAATGTTCTAGAGCATTGCAAATGACAAGATGCACTCCTAATTAATCCACTGAAATTACTTCAAAAAACCTGTTCCTGAAGTAGCTGCTTAGGATCACTTTATTCTCAGTGGAGGGAAAAAATGGTATTTCTAAGTGGCAATAAATCTCATCATAAGAGCAAATCTATTACAAATTCAAATGTGTCAGCTGTGAAAAATGAACCCCCAAAACAGTTCCAAGAAAAACTTCATAGTCTTTGGGCAATGGCAATATGGATGAAATTCATGCTTAAAATCATGTGTAATTTTCACAACAGGTATGGCTGAAAAAAAAATCAGAGTCAGAGAGAAAAATATTGAAAATATAAAAATGTTTCATTTCAGAATGATACAGATGGAACATTTTGATTTTTCACTACAAATAAGTAATTAACTAGATGAAGTTAAAAAAGAGTTTTTAGAGAGTGTTGAATATGTCAAAAACTGAGCTGAAATATATCACTGGGGGAGGGACAAAGTAGTTTTTTTGATCCCAAAAATGAAATTGTTGATGTATTCATTTGTTTATTTGATTATGAACTTCAGTGAAAAATATATATATATATATTAGTATTAACTTTCTCTTTGGCTTCCTGATCAAAAACAGTCCATGCTTCATACCCCACTCTCATCCAAGCTTGGGTGGGTTTAAGGAGAGAGTAATGAAATGCCAGCCAATATCCTTGCTCCATCTGAAACCCCTTCTGCATGACTGGGTGTTGCAATGCAAGTCGCTGCTGGAATGTACTATGTAATTCTGGCAAGAAGTCAATAGGCTCAAACTCCTCAAATAACCAAAGCATGGTACTAAGAAATCAGCAGAGCAGGCAGCAGCCCAGACAGCCAGTCCATTAGCAGCTTAACCACAGCAGATGTAAAGTCACCAACAAAACTCCCTACGGAGACTCCCAAAGAGCCAGATGCTAGTGCTATAAAAAGATCTTCCAGAAACTTGGCATGTCTCCTGGCCACATTTTTTTAAAAGAAACATTCTCTAGATAGGAGGTTATTTTTTCTTAATTCAGGATTGGGGGGTAGGGGAGAGAAGGAATGGAAGGGAAGGGGGAGATATTGCTTATTTATTCTGATTTGCTTGTGAGTGAATCTTGTGCTTGTGAAAACAAAATTCAGTGATAGCATATCCTGGGATACAGGAGGCAGCAGGCACTGTTCCAGCCTTCTCCCACACACAGCTTTGCTTATGCACCTTGGGCTGACCTGCATATCCTTCCACGAAGAGCCCTGCCAATGCACTCGGTGAAACACCAGCTGTTATTTTACTCTGTTCTGCTTCACCAGGTTGCTGGCGTGCCCCAGGTGCTGTACTTGGGCAGTCCTCTTGCCTAGCATGCTCATGTGGTGCTCATTAACCCGAGTGGTTGTGCTTAGCCTGGTTGTTTTTGCCCCTCATTCTGCTCCACCAAAGGGCTTGAATGCTCACATGCAGCACTACCAGCCCTTGAAGCTTTCCTGGAATACCCGTGAGCATTGTGTAAGTCCCAGTTGCTGGATTCATGTGATTATATGGGTGTTTCACCTGTGATCAGCAACAACAAAGCCAGTAATAATATCTGACAATGTGTAGTCCTTATAGTACAGAAATATCTATGCCACTAAGATAAGCATCAAATATAACACAAGGGAAGGGAGGACAGAAAGGAGATGGTCAGAATGAGCTGTAAGGTGCTCCTCAGCCTTACAAGTGCTAGAGCCCAAGGGTTCTCCAACCATCCCCTACCACTAATGTCACTACTAAACCATGTCCCTAAGCACCACATCCAACCTTTCTTTGAACACCCCCCCAGGACAGTGACTCCCTGGGCAACCCGTCCCAATGCCTGACTGCTCTTTCTGAGAAGAAAAAAACAGGAAAAAAAGAAAAAGAAAACACAGGAGCCAACGGTGAGAAGGGAAGTAGATGCCCACAAAGTGATCCCCAAGGAGATGGCCCAGGGATGGTGGTGATTATCTCTGGTGTCTGTCCGCTGCACACTAAAGCACACCTGATGAGATACTGTTGTGATCTCATCAGTGGCCTGTTCAATGCATTTCTCTGTTTAGGATTGATGCTTCCGAGGTAGATTCTCCAAAAACAGTCATTCATGGTTATATATTTTCTTGCCTCTTATTTGCATCTTCATGTACAGTTAACACCTTTCTTTCCTTTTTTTTTCCTAGGAACAGATTTCCACTTGTCAATCTCCACCAGAGTTTTGAATTCCCTTTAGATTTTTATTATTATTATCTTAATACTACATTTAATTTTCTAACTGCAGAATTGCTATCATGATTATTTATATGTACATTTTGTTACAGGTTGTGTATTATGTGTTTGATAATTTTGTGTTCTCTCATACCAGTACTCTGGTCCTTTAGTAGTGTTCCAATGACTATCTTTCCTCCACTAAGTTTTGAAGATGTATCTTTTAACAATACATCTTGCTTAAATGGAGTGTTGTTAATTTGGATTTTTTGTTATTTCCTAATGAACTGTACCAGCTTCAGTATTCTTTTTTTTTTCCCACCAAAGGACAGAATGGTTGATTGTTGTTGTTGTTGTTTTTTGTTTTTTGTTTTCCTTTTCAACGATTCTCCCCCAGAAAAATGAGCCAACTTATTCTTTTTTTTTTTTTTTTCATGCTTCTCAGTTTTACTTTGCCTCTACTGAGGTTTTTCCCAAAAGCATTTTTTTCCTATTTCCCCTTCCCTCACACAGACACAGAAACAACAATGAAACCAGGAGACAAAGAATCCCATATTTTAATGCACGAAGCTACAGGGCTACAGGACTGAGACATGTATATCAGAACAATTTCCAGTTTGTATTGGGAAAGACATTTTACTCGTTTCACAAGCCAGACTTGAAATGGGAAGATATCCTTGTGGAGAACAGAGAAGGGATCCATTTTAGCATACATTTCACACATCTTTTTTTGTTGTTGTTGTTGTTTTGTTTTGTTTTGTTTTTCCTTTTATATCACACATATTAAAGGTGGTGTTTTCCAAAGCTGAGAAACATATGAACAATTTTGCATTTGTTGCTGATTGATGGATATTCTATTTTTGCCACTTTTCACCAAAGGCCAAGAGTATTCCTTGCACTTATGAGATTTACACAGTTGTTCTAGTTTCTTTTCTCCCTTACTCTCTTACAGATGTTTTTTTTACAAATGCAATAAACACAAAAAGAAAGGTCCAGTTGTTTTGGAAGGAAGAGAGGAAAGGAGAGAATGGTATAGAAGTGACAAATACGTTTTTGATTGACTTAGTGACAAAAATTTGCTCTCCCTTTTCTCCCCTCCCTCTTAAAAATATTGCCGTTTATATTCCATAACAGAAAAAAAAAAAAAAAAAAAAAGAAAAAAAAAAAAGACAATGCCCAGGTATTCATGGTTCAGATTCCATGCTTCTTCACTTTCCTGAGTGTATTGAATCTCCACAAAGGCCATCCTCTTCCCATGAAGAAACAAGACAAAACAAACAAAAAACATTTACCCAAATAACTTCAGGGACGGTACATTTTGTAGCTCTGTAATGGGAATCTGGGCTGAGAAATGAGAAGACATTCCAATACATCAAAATCCAAGGCCAGCATCTGGGGTTCTCAGTGCCTGTCTTGTCCTAAAAATGAAGTTATTTTTAAGCATAAGAGGAAGAAAGCGGAAACAAACACTATCATGAATCAGCCTCAGTCATCTTAATATATCTGTACTCAGCTTATAGGCAGCATGGCCTGCAGATGAGAGTCTCTGCCCTATGAAGATGCCAGCTGACTTCAAAGATCACACAACATGACAAAAAATCTATAATCATTCCCAACCCTGCAGTCTTAACCTCAACATGCAAATGATGGATGAAACATGGGAAGCAGAAAGGTGATAGAAACGTGGCAGATGTGAGGTTAGGGTAAAGACTTAGGTTTACAAAAATAAATAGATAAATAAATAAACAAACAGTCCAGTTCCTGAGCCACTAGACAGTTTATCCTACTTCTATTTAGAATATCCCTACGCAGAAGGGAAATATGCATTAGGCTTCATGGAAAATTTTCCTTCTTTGTACTGGCAGCTGGACTCAGCATCTACGTCTCGTGTTTGAATGAGGTGACTCACTCTGCATGCTCCATCTGACTGGATCTCCTTTAGGTCTGGAAACTGAGCCTTTCTGTAGGCATCCTAAGCTGATGGAAGCCAAGGAAGATGATGTCAGCCAGACAAATTCTGGCATATTCCAGGATTTCTCCTACAGTCACATGAGTTCAAGCCACAGAGCAAAATTCACGTCCCGACACCTTGGCACCTAGAGACTCCTGAGATGTTCCAGAGTACCCTGCCTGGCCTCCAGTTGCTATTCCAGCAGACACAGATCTGTCATGGGCTCTGAATCATATCTGTGAAGCCATAGGTATCTCAGACACTTGGAATATCTCAAACACCATGAACCTATAGGTGTGACACTAACTGAGCCCCTGCAAACACAGTGTGGGCTGTCTCTCCAGCTGTACTGCTCTGCTATTTCAGCTTACATGTTTAAAGTTAACTAAGGTATTTTTGCTGGTTGTATATAAGTAAAGTCAATACAGTGTAGTCACAATAACTATGCTCAGAAAATAAAGAAACAGAAAGACATAGTTCAGTTCTTATATTAGAATGCAGATCTAACTTTCAACTAGTATGTGAAAAGACCTAGAAACATAAACCACTGTATTATTGAACCAAGAACCATAATCCAACTTAGTTCAAAGTCAGAGTTTTGGGATTTGTTTGTTATATGCTCTATGGCAAGGGCCATCGGCATTTCAAGGGTAAAGACTGCATTTATCTTCCTCTAAACATGCCAACAGCAACACAACAGGGAGTGGAAGATGCCACCCCTAAAAGATGCTCATCATGGCTGATTGGCATATCAGTGGCACATTGGTTCTCGATGAATCAGGGAGCTCTCAGCTTCCTCTCCAAACCCATCACAAGCCAAGACACTCTTTCTGGCCCCTGTTCTGCAGCTTCCAGCCTCTTGCCAACTTTACAGCATAACACCGCTCACTTTTCTTCAGTGGCAGACCCTGCCTTAGGTGATTTGGCATCATAATGGGAATACCCCATGGCAATGGATTTAGGAAAGGATTAAGGATTGAAAATATCTCTAAACAATAAGCAAGGATAATGCTAACTGTGGGAATACCCACTATGGCTGTGGGCCAGTCCAGATCTTTGGAAATGAAAACTGGGATCTAATGCTGGAAAACTGTGTGTATGTTCAGAGAAGATAAATGTTTTTAAGAAAGAAAACTGGACCATAATAAGAAAAAGCAGTAAGCTTTTTAGACAGTTTACATTTTGGTCAATTATATCTTGGATCAAATGTCCCAAAGTCCTGGATTTGACTCTTACTTAACTCAGTCCCTAGGGTGCCAGTGAGCATAATCAGAAGTCACCACACAGCAGACAGGTCTCAGCGGGATGGGATAATGTCAGCTCCAAAAGCAAAATAAAACCAGGCCTGGTCAAGACTGAGTAGAAAAATAAACCAAAGAAGAAGAAAAATAACCCAGAATGAATCTAGAGGAAGCCACTGCCTTTTCCACTTTATCAGACACTTTGCAGAATAGATAGAGTTGGTTAACTCTCAGGTCAGACCTTCCCCAACAGCTGAACCGAGGTAAACAGTGGCAAATGCCATTTCAAAACAGCTGGCACCTTTTCCAGGAATACAAAAATAAACGGTGACCAGACAATACTGGAAATGAAGTTCAGCTCATTTGCAATGGTGAGACTGAGATACCCTTAATGGCACTGTGGTTTGGAGAACACTACTGAATAAAGTCAGAAGATATGCTGGACAAAGCTCATGTCTTTTCCTGGAAAACCAATCCATTTGCCAGGAGAGATTGGGAGCCAGATTTATGGAAGACCAATAATTATCCTCCAAGAGTAGGCTCAGAGACATAGGCATGCATTACTGCTTATCTATTTGTCTTCATATTTTTTGCCCACTCTTTCTCTAGTCAGCTCAATTCTATCCCATTGCATTTTTAGGAAAAGTCTAGGAGCAGAGCCTTGTAAGTGGACATCAAAATGCAAATCCTTTAAAGTTTCCGGTTAATCATCAGGGAATGGGCATTTTTCTTTGGAAATCAAATCCTTTTAGGATATATTATGTTGAACTTCTAAAACAAAGGTGTCCAGATTCACCAGACAATTTCATAAAGTTTACTGATTTGCTGTGCACTTGATAGGATGAAGAAACTCTTCTATTTTTCTTGATCTACTTCCTTACAGTACATGTTGAAAATATTCACACTACTGGATTAATCATTTACGCATTCCCCCAGCCTATCTCAGATGCCAAAACCAAAGTAATAGGATATGAAAACAGTACAGAAGAGACTTACCTGGTATTCAGTTAGCCATGATATGTTTCACAAAAGCTGGAAACAAGAGAAAGAGCAGGATCATATATCAACTCCCCTTCATTAAACCCATTAAGGTCCCACATATATCAGCTAAGTCATTATTTAAATTCATTCTTCTTGCTTCCTCTGATGTAATGAAGACATCATCACTTTGTAAATAACACTCCAGATATCTTGGTGCTAAATGATTTGTAAATCCTTAAGATAATATATATTACAGTGCAGGGTAGTCAGCACCAAGTAGCCAGTGAAAAGGAACATTTGTCAACCCATAGCTTGCTTAATCCCTTTGCTCTGGCTGCAGTATGGTACCATCTTTCCAAAGCATACAACCATGAGAAATTTTGGGTCATCATCTTGCAAGGTTTCAGCACATTAATACTAAGGCAGGAGACACTGAAAGTAGCTCTGGAGTGAACCTTCAGAGCACACAACAGGTCACCTAGTTAGGTATTGTGACTATACCTCTGCAAGTGAATTTAGGCTTAGAAACAAACAAGTCATGTCAAAGCCAATTGGAATTGTTTCGTGATTGTTGATGTTTGCTTGTGTTTTTTTTTTTTTTTTTTTTTTTTTTGCTGGTGGTGGTGGTTTTTTTTTGTTTGGTTTTTTTTTTTTTTTTTACAAAAGGTTTTGCGTTCGATTTTTTTGCATTTTGAAAAAGCATTCATCATTAAAAAAGTACTCATGATATTGAAATTCAAAAGGAAAGAGAGAAACACTTACTGCAGCATATTTTTTTCTTTCCTAATAATCTGGCTCTACAATTAATTTCTCTGAATTTGCCATAAGATCACGGGTCATTTGGGTTTGCTAAATCTACAGATGTCTACTTATTGGCTTATAAGAAAGGTTTCCCTGAGATCAGATCACTAGCATCTGTAAAACAAAGGAGAGCACCGAGCAAAAATGTAACAGACTCCATGAAGATGACAGACCAGTTGAATCACCGGACAATACAGCAGTCAGTCACTAGGTAACCTTCAAAGAAGGACTCAAAAGTGTACAGTAACATGAAGATCATATTTTCATGATCTTTACTAGAATATTGTATTGTAATGAAGAGTCTGAAGCAAGTATACTTGCAAGATGCATGAGAGAAACATGGTCCGTTTACTCATGAAAAAATCCTTTCATTCAGGTTTTCTACAAGCAGTGAAATAAACTGAAAGGTCTTTGGAAGGTCTTGTGGAATTCCTAGGTCAGAGGACCAATGAGGATACATGGATATATATATTTATTTATTTTTATTTTTATTTTTTTGCTGAGATTTTGAAAGAAAATTTAATGATTTTCTGTAGGGAGCTCTCAACAGAGTACCTGATTTTGAGATGACAAGGAAATATTGGGTGTAGGTATTAAAAATAGGGAAGAAAAAAAAATAAATCAAAAGAAGACCTATGCCTGCTTCCTGAAAAGGCCTTGGCTATTCAGCTATGGAAAATGCAAGTAAACTTACTACAGATACAACACATCAGGTGAACTATAGAGTCTCAATTAATCTAAAATCTGGAAAAGCATGCATACTTATTACGGGAGCAAGATTTTCCTTGATTTAAGTCTTCACAGAAAAAAATGCAACAAAACCTTCTAGTACGTGACCACTGTTCAGACCAGACTGGTTTTACCTACCTTCATAGTTGATACAACCATTGGCATCTTCCTGACCAGCCATTAGTTTATCAACTTCCTCTTCAGTCAACCTTTCACCTGGGGGGAAAGCAAAATAACTGTTGAGTACCTCTAAGCCCTTCTAAAGAATTTCTAAAGAACAGTTCAAAGAACCAGAGAATACAAAAGAGTGAGACAGAAATATGGGAGAATTTCTCTTCAGCTAATTTGTGGTGCTGACTGCTAGGAAAGCTTCTTTTGAAATTGCAAACTGAGAAAATTTGATCTGAAAAGAGACAGAATAAGTATGGAAACCCACATACTCTTTCTTCTAAGAATAAGCTTTCTCTAAGTGCCAAATCCTTAAGGCTTTTGTCAGTCCTTAACCAAGTCCTCACTAAACAAATTCTCAGTAAAGTCACTCTCTAGTATGCCTATGAGTTTGAGGTTCTGTGATTCTGCGATTCAGGAATATTCCAAGATCAATTTGGGGATCTCTGAATTGAATGAATGATCCATTTAATTTAATTTAATTATCTAAATATTAGGCACGTATTTACCCATAAGGCTTCATTCTGCTTGAACAGAGGAATCAATCCAATAGATCTCTCTATTCTGATATTAAGCACTGACGAGATCAAATGACTTCTAAAAAGGCATGGGAAAAATTTTAAGGTAATATCAGCTGAAATATTAGAAATGAAAACAAAGCTCATTGGATGTGTCCTACTACTTACATTCTGCTTTTACATCATTGATCTCTGCCACAAAGGAACAAGTCCTCAGCTGATGTAAACCTCTGAAAATTCAACTGATTTTTTCAAAATCAAACAGAAAAACATGCCAATTTACAGAATACTTGGTTGTGCCTAGGATTTGAGCGATACTAAAAAAATACCATTCTAAATATAATTGTCTTTCAGATTGAAATACTTCCTAAAAATGTTGGAAAATCAGATATTGCCATGTTATTCTGGATTATTGGAAACAGAAGGACGACTTCAAAATCATTTCTTTTAGTGCAGTGAAACTATCAAAACTGTCAAGAATGGTTACATTGCCTAATGTAAGCTTAGGTAGGATATCAATCCTGACTTTTTGTTGTTGTTGTTGTTGCTGTAGGTGGTGGTGAGGATTTCTTGTTGTTGTCTTGTTTTTCTTTCTTTCTTTATTTTTTTGGTCATCACTGAATTTGTTTCCCAAAATTATTCAAAAGTATCAGTGATGAAAATGAATATAACATTACTTTTTATAGCATATGTCAACAGAGAAACATGTGTCATGGAATAGAAATCCCTGAGCATAAAAGATTTGGCTTTTTAAATCAATATCCCAGGTCAATTGATTGTCATATATCCCAGGTCATGATTGTTGGAATCCTTTTATCTAAGTCAAATCTCTTTTGCAATAGGTCATCCTTTTTTAAAAATAGTGGACAAACCCCACTAGAAAAGGCTGATCTTGAGAAATGCTTACTGGATTCAGATGACAATATTTAAGTGCCTTCTAATCCAAATTTGAAACCTGTCATTAAGTTACATTAAATTTTCTGACTGTAATTCATGCTGTTTTCGTCACTATTCATGAAAAACAGAGTGTCTGAAGTCAGGATTTGAGAAGACAGTGAAATACTGATTCCTCCTTTAAAAACAGAGCTTTTGAATTTCAGAAACAATTCTGTTAAATACATGACAGTTTAAAAAGGTGCAGAAAAATTGAGACATATATTGTAGGAATAGATGGGTTTTCCATTGTTTGGATAATTTTATTTTTATTTTTGTCTTTATTTCTGAGGACAATATAATGACTGAAGTCTTGCCCAGTCATTTTGAGCAGAAAAATCGCCACAAGCTGTATGGGAAAGACCTGGGTGATGAAATCGGATAAGGTTCACCTTACCCAGAGTAGCCAAAACGTGGCGGAGTTCAGCCCCCATCACTGTTCCATTTCCCTCCTTGTCGAACACACGCAGACCTTCCACAAAGTCCTCATAGGTGCCCGTGTCTTTTGTCTTGGCAATATGCTGGAGCATGGGCAGGAAGGTTTCAAAGTCAATCATCTTGGAGTTCATGTCTAGAAAGACACAGATGGAAATTAAAGTTTTGGAGGATTCTGGGAGAGCTGGGGCATGCACCATGGGCAGGTAACAGGAGTAGGAGAATCATGGCAATAAATTCTGGCTAAAAGTAAGAGAAGCACATGGGAATATTATAAGTACAGATGGAGTAACGGATAGTCAGAGATGGAAAAAGAGTTCTGGCAAGGACAAAAATATGTTTTTAACAGACCAATAAATTGATATCTCCTAGTATCTGACATATGTAAATGGCAAGGACAGAAAGTGGAGTTAGAATTGTAAAGCATTTAATGCAACATAAAAGTACGAACCTAAGCAAAAGACAATAAAAGAAGAGGCCAATCCTGATATGAAATCAGCTTTGCTTTACATCTCTGTAAAACAGAGGTGTTTAAAACCATACTGGGACAGGAACTTCAGAGTGAATAGAGGATGGCAGGACTGGGTCTGTGAGTCCTGTTTTCCTGATTCTTTGCCTTTCAAGAGCATCACTGGATGTTATAGTCCATTTTGACTGCTTGTCCCATCCGCCACTGTGCCATTGCCATATCCTGATACATGCCAGTTGTTGAATATGGGCCTAATTGTCAGTTCCCACTAATCTCAGCAAAAGGAAGGGATGGAGAAGTCATCTAGAATATGCCTGAATGTGGATATGGTCCAGGAGAGATTTCCTTTGCTCTAAACACATATCCTGTGCATGGTGAATGTTGAAGAGAGATATAATCGCAGTCATTACAGTGCATCTAACATATACTTTGCTAGAACAAACTGTGTCCTTACTTTCAGTCTATCCTTTTGTTTCTTTAGATGTCTTCAAAGTGTCTGAGTTTTTAGTAAACACAAGTGAATGTCTGTCAGCAAAGCAATTTCAAAAGGTGAAAACATGTAATTGTAAAATGTATTAACACACATTGGCCATCACATGAATTCAGTCTCCTAAATTTGAGACAATTATATTGACAGACAGATCTATTTTTTCCTTCACTACTTTTCTGCTAGAGATTTTTAGAAGCTGTTCCATACCCTTCAGTGTTTCACATTTAATCTTTCCATTAAAAAAAGAAGACCTCATCAGCTTCATTATTAATTCTTGGAAAGATCTTTTTCAAAATGAAGACAGAGGACACCAACCTTCTGGTTTGGGTCTGCCAAGCACTTTCATGACCTCAGCCTGGGTTGGATTCTGCCCCAAAGCTCTCAAGACATCTCCGCACTGTGCGTATGTGATTTTCATCTCAGATTTGGGAGTCCGGTCAAAGAGTGAGAAGGCTTCCTTAAATTCTGAAAGACAAAAAGATAGAAAGAAATGCATGCCATGTTCTGTCAGATTAAGTCAAAGCAAGCCTAGACCTTCCCCCTAATTAACTCAGTGTAACCCCTTTATTTTGCAATTTGGGAACAAGTTTGATGAGCTTTGCTGTCACTGTTATCAGCAATGTTTGTGTTCCTCCTCCCCTGCATTTTCCGGTTCAACCAGGGAATGGAATCAGAGAGGTCAAATGCTTTTCTCATGGTATTTCCGTCTTCGTGAACATCAGAAAGTGCAGAAAACCTCACAGAGATGGTTGGCCTTGAGATCTTTCCAGTTCAGCAGGAGCAGTGAGGATGGCACAGAATTCAGTAGCAGTTCTGCTCTTGAGCTAACTGGATATCGTATTCAGCATTACGCACTTGGAGAGCTCTGACAGCCCACAGATGAAGGAGCACCTACATTAGCAGGTAACAAGATATGCCATGATCAATTAGTGGAATAATCACACAATGGTATGTTGTTGGTGGGGGAAGGTGAATGTATATTGAAAACTTGTAATTGCTCGCTTATGTTTAATAATGCCAAGGAACAGATCTCAAAGAATCCTCTGATTTTTCTTTCTTCCAGCACCAGATCCAATCGTGTCTGGAAAATTCAGGTTTGGTTGTCAGCTACTGAGCCCAGGCCGGATCTCATGCGTGGAAATGCAATCATTCTCTCCAGTGCTTTCACACCTGCCTGCTTCCAGTTTTGTGCCCAAGCAGAGCCCTTCCCTTGAAAGACAGCCAGACCTCCTCTGCTACATCTTTGTGGGCATATCCTCATCTCTTCTACCCAAAGACTGAGTCCTTTACCCCTGCAAGCAGCAATACCCTGACAAGAGCAGTGGCATGGGAGAGGATCCCTGTTCTTCCACTAATTAATGGGGGCAGGCAGGGTACCAGGGCAGACCCTCAGACACTCCAGTTGCCCAGGTCTGCCTCTCCCTTCTGGAACTGCAGACACGTTGCAGACAGGAGCAGCTCAGGGTGCAAGCTGCTGTCCTTTACCAAACACACTGCACGGTGCGTGGTCTATGAGTGATCCTAAATATCCCTTTGGATTTAAGCTGGATTTGAATCTGCACTTTGTCCTGCTGTTACTCTTCTGAATTTTTCCTCCCACTCTCCGAACACAAGGCTATCTTTCTTTCCTAGATCTTGACTAATTCATTTATTCAGCCACTTATTCTGCACACTGGATTTTCTCCATCTTTCTCTTCTCAATTCCTTATCCTCTAGATTATTCCCTTCTCCCTGTTCCTTCTTTATCTTCTTATTTCCCTTTCTCCTCCTTTCTTCCAATGCTGCTGTTTTTCCCCCCTCCCTCCTTCCTCCCCTCTTTTTCATTTTTATCATTCCATTCATATCCTATTCATTTCCTTCCTCATCCAATATTTTCAAGGAGGTATCCAATCTTCTCATTTCAGATTAATCAACACTCCCCTTGTTTTCTTTGCATTCTGCTCTCTGCTTTCCCTTGTTTTCTCTCCCTGCCCCTCTCTCAGAGGACCTTGGCCTTCCCTGTCCCCAGCTGGAGCCCAGGTCCCACCAGCAGCCCTCACTCCAGCAGAGGGCAATAGTGGATTTTCATGGGCTCCTTGCTGACAGGAGAAGGGGGACAGAGCCCACTCTGAGCAATCTCATTTCCTTGGGGGTCTCAGGAGCCAAGGTGGATGGGAAACACAGGAGTTACTCATCTGCCTGCCACCTACCTCATCCAGGAGCCCAGCCGCCTGAGCACCCTTTGCTCTACCTCCCAAAGGCTCACAGTTCCTCACAGTCGCTGACAGCTCACGTCTCTCTCTCAATTTAAATTCAGACGTAATCATCTCTGACCAGAGCATTCGCCTGTGGGCTTGGAAACTCCATTTTGTCAACATGCAGAAGCCTTTCTGCTTTTATTTTTTTATTTGCTTTTGCATTTGCTGGCTTAATGCAAGTTTCCATCAAAGCAATGAAACCAGCACAGCTATGGTCTCCTTTGTCCTCTCTCTAGCCATTAAACCACTGGCAGGAGCAGTTTATATTTTCATATGCCTAATTACTACCTATCTTCTCAGTTGAATAGCTCATATTCTTCTCTTTTCAGAAGAGGCCAGGAATTCAGTTTAATAAATATACATTGCCAGAACCACTGAACCTCACTGGCAGGGTAGGCAGGAGGACGTGTAAGGATGGATATGTAACACGTGGCTTCACCCAAAGACCATCCTTCCTCCTCTGATGGTAACATCTGGGGGGCTACCCTAGCACCGACTCCTTGCAGCGAAATAAGTCTGGCACAGCAGCATCTTTTCCTTAACAAAAGAAACAGGTTCACAGTATCCTAGAGGGTACAGATTGAAAAGGCCTTAAAAAAGTGTGTTATCTCTTTGTTCTCCACCACCATGGAATCAGTAATGTCTAATATATAGTGTGGATTTCATATTGAGCTAATTTCAACTGACTAACAGGTAAGTATCTAGTCCTAGTAAGACAGCTAGATCCCCATCTGGTAAACAGAGAGATAATGTTATTATACAGTAGAGGGTTAAAAAGAAAAACAAATTATTATTATTATTATTATTATTATTATTATTATTATTATTATTATTGTTGTTGTTGTTGTTGTTGTTGTTGTTGTTGTTACATTATCATTATTATCATTATTATCATTATTAATAAACACCATAAAAGTATGACAGGTGACTTTGACCTCCTGATGACTTTCTCCAAAAAGTTTGACAAACCTAAAAGTGCAATACAGATCTGAAAATGAACTCAGTACAAAAACTTTGCAAGTGAAATGTGGAAGAAAGGGAGAGATGGAGATATTGTATGTCTGAGAAAGGAGAGAATGGGGAGGAGAAAACAAATTGAAAAGGCAATAATCTAGAGCTCCCATGAGTCCCACTTCTCAAGTCTGGCCAGCAGCCAGTATAACAGCTATATATTATGGCAAGTGGTGTTTGTTTCCTGACCTGTGTTTTTAACACAAAATAAAACAGTCTCAAGAACTGGGATGATGATTGCCCACTTTGTAAAACCAGTAGCTCACTTCCTGACAAGGTTTTCAAAGGTGAACACCAGCACAGAGGACAGTGCATGCTAGGGACAACCTGGGAGCAGCTGCGGGCCATGCCACAGATATAATGCCACACCTGAAGCATCTGAACTCTATCTAGGAGTGAGTATCTGCCTATCTTCAAGCAAACTGTGTGTCTGCTCCTGTATGAACCCAAGAACTTTCTAAAGGTCGAGCTAAGGAGAGGAGAGAAAAAAAATAAAAAAATAAAAAAATAAAAAAAAAAAGAACCAGAAGAGACAGAGAGGAAAGGCATTGAGGAACTGACAATTGAGGAACTGACAGATAAGCAGTGCCTTTCAGCTCATTCCCCAGGTGACATTCAGACCATTAAGCACTCTTTCCAGTGATCCAGGGCAGAACTGATGAAACATCTGTGGGGTTAACTGTAGGTGTGTTTAGTGTCATTCCCTGGTGCTAGTACACAATTTAACTTTCTGTTATCCTGCTGTGGCTGACATGCAGGTCTCCCTGCATTTCTCGCACGGGTGATGTTATCTGCTTCCTGCCTCATGGCTTTCCCTTTGATGCTACAAGGATATCCTATTTCACAAATCCCAGATTCCCAGCTTTGCTCAGTGTGTACAGATACATCAGACGGCAGCAGAGGCTGCTGTAAAGAAAGCAAATGCACATTTCTGTTTCTAGAGATATTCTACATCTGCTCCAGACTTTCTACCTTCTTTGGCAGCCCTGGAATTGTTCCAGATTTGCCTTTTCCAAGCCATTCCAATGAGCTGATGGCCTTTTTTTTTCTTTCTTTTTTTCTCTTTCTTTTTTTATCGTTCCTTTTTTTTTTTTTTTCTTCACCCAGAATCATCCTATTATTTTCACTGTTTTTGATCGAGCCTCTAGGGCTTATTCTCCTCAGGGAGGAGAAATAAAGCATAGACACTAGGAGGGTCCTATCCAATCCCCAAGGCATTATCTGATCAGCAATCCAACTGTTCTGTGATGCTGGAATAGCTCAAAGGTCTGTGGCTCAGAACTAGGCCTCTCCTGTCATTCTCTCATGATTTGGGGAGGAGAAAAGGGGAAGTTTCCTCAAAACTAGTAGTTGCCTTCAATCGTGAGTTATTTTTGACCTGTTGTTAGAAGATCAGAACTAAAGTCATGAAGTGGGGCTTGAAAATCCCAAGGTAATATTGGAAGTTTGTAGCAAAGCCTCAGTCTCTGAGGCATTAAGACATTTGGTTACAGTTCAAAAAATCCTTCTTTCTGTATCTCCTTTCTCTGAATCAACCTGCCTGGATGGTCTGTGATTTTTTTTTTTATTTGTTTTCATTAATTCATTTTCTGATACCATCTTTCATAGGCTCTACCAATCTCTTCCAAGGGTTTAGAGACCAAAGCAAAACTCTGCCAGATGTTTGACTCCATCTATCAATTATCCTTTAAGTAACAAGCGCACTGATAGTTGAGGGAAAAGAGGACAGCTGCAGCAAATAGTGTTCCCAGGACTTCATGCATGAGGTTTCAGTATCATTTTCTTGGGCTGGGACAAAGGGCTCAGAAACTAATGCTGATGTTTTCCTTTGAAAGAAAAACCATCATCACTGTCATTATTTGATGGTTTCTGGAGAGCTGTCACAAAACTGTAACAAATTAAATTCTGATTGAATACAGGGAAAAGTTCTCAAAAGCATGGTCAGGAGACTTTCTCTTGAAAGTACTTATATTTTATTGGTGGGTTTTCTTAACTAAAAAGCATATCTTTGGACTGAGGTTTGGAGGGGTGAATTGTTTATTTCATTTTTGAGTTTGCCTCCTTGGCAGAGGAGCTGATGTTTCCTTTAGTGAAATAAGTGCCTGATTTGCATGGAGCATGACTTTCCTCCTTGTCCTTTGACCAACATAACAGAGGATTCGGAGGAGGGACAGGACAGGGACAGAACCATGAGTTAAAGCACAGCTATCTCAAGGGAGCTCCAATACCCACACCCATGTACATCACTGTGCTCTCCAGCACCTCCAAATGATGGCATTTACTCTGCATAGAAGAGAAACAAATCTTCCTCACCTTCAATCTGATCAGGGGTGAATTCAACCTGAAAGAGACAAAAAATAACAGGCAGATAAAAACAGAAAAATGAAGCAAATAAGGAGAGCCCTTGCTTAATATCCCTGTACGGATGCTTGAAAGTGGCAGAGGCATAAATCCAATAAAATAATTTTATAGAACCTGTAGATATTTATTCCTTCCTCCTCTATTTTCCCTTACCAATCAGCCCCACCTTCAGCACAAAGCAGCTGCAGATACCCTTTTCCATTCTTCTGCTTCTCTTGTGTTTCTTCTGTAACCTCTTTCCCCTATCCCTACTTACTCCCCTACCACTGATGCCCTCTCCAGATTCCATTGCTATAACCAGTCTGCTGCTGACAGATGTGACAAGGCACAGCTTACCACATATAATTACAAGAAATTACATAAGATGGCTGGAAAGAAAAAATAAAATCCAGACATTAGCACCCTAAAGGGAAGGATGGTGCCCTTGGATGCACCCCTTCTAATGAATTCCTTGCTTGTGGATTTGGTCTTAACTTTTTAATATAATATTTACATTATATATTTATATTTTTATACTATATATTTTTTTATATATTTATATAACTGGTGCAGTTTTTACCTCCTTCCAAATAAATTTGTCAGAGAAACAGGGAGATTGATGCTCTAAAAGAGAAACTCCACTCCCCCCAGTAAATATTTTTTTCTGCCTACAGGGAGTCAGCTACACCTGTCTCTTGTGGAATATCAACATAATTGGCATCTATGCTGATGGGGATATTCCTGTAAAGCAGGAAGACTGACAGAATGACTTTATGGTGAATACATAAATGAAGAGAAACTGTATTTTGATATGCACAAATTTGCATGGAAATATACACATATAAATATATTGGGGATCTACTTTTCTTTTTGGAGCTGTCCACCTCTCATTGTTTAATACCATATTTTATTCTTTGCCAGCAAAGCAGCCAGCATCGTAGTGGAAATTTCATTCTTCACTCAAAGTGAAATACAACGTGACACAACCCTTCGTCATTTAGTTGGGATTTCTCACTCTTAAAGGGTGGAACTGCTGTAGCTCTCTATTCCTGATGCCAGGACATCCGTGACATGGCATGGCAACACCAATTCTAAACCAGGATATTCTATGATTCTATTATTCTGTGATTTCTTTCTTCCACCAGGGTCTCTGTGGACAGCTCCCAGGTGGTTTTTTGTCTCCAGATACCCTGAGCCGCACAAGGAGCTCTAGCACTTATAGGATAGGACAAAATGAGTATCTACTGGGCAGCTGCAGACAGCCCCAAACTCACTCTACCCATACATAACATCACCCAGTGAGTAACTCTGTGCTGATGGGGATCTCCTTCCAGGCAGCTCTTATTTTTTTGTCATGATTGGTGGCTGAGAAGTTCCCTGACCCTCTTGCACGGTATCCTGCATCAGCTGCTGGAGTAGCTAGGGATGGCCACTATTGAAGACAGGGTATTTGGTGCAGAGAGATTTACTGGTTTCATCTGTCTTGATATAAAATGGCAGAAGACAATTACTTAGGTAACTCATTTAAGCACCGAAACAGCTCTAATCCCCTGGACCCACGCATATTCCCTCCCAGCCCTGCCTATCTTTCCGTGCCATAGTGTTTCTGAGCATATTCTGGTTCAGGAGAAGAAAAACAAGAAAACATCTGGTGGTCTTGGAAGACAAGATTCATGACTAATCCCGCAATTGTTGAAAACCAGACCACTGCTTTTGTGCCTGCCCCGTTCCGTTCTTATCTGAACTAGCTCATTCAGGGGATTATCACTTTGTTTGCAATTCTCGGTCACAATTTACCTTGAACAAAATCCAATTAATAACATAGTTGCCTAAGAAGCAGCCAGGAGGCTGTCTGGAAGAGTTGTGGTAAATGGAGCCAAGTCCAGTTGGAGGCCAGTCACTAGTGGCGTCCCCCAGGGCTCGGTGCTGGGGCCGGTCCTCTTTAACATCTTCATCAATGATCTGGATGAGGGCATTGAGTGCACCCTCAGTAAGTTTGCAGATGACACCAAGCTAGGTGCGTGTGTCAATCTGCTTGAGGGTAGGAAGGCTCTGCAGGAGGATCTGGATAGGCTGCACCGATGGGCTGAGGTCAACTGTATGAAGTTTAACAAGGCCAAGTGCCGGGTCCTGCACCTGGGGCGCAATAACCCCAAGAAGAGCTACAGGCTGGGAGAGGAATGGCTGGAGAGCTGCCAGGCAGAGAAGGACCTGGGAGTGATGGTGGACAGTCGGCTGAATATGAGCCAGCAGTGTGCTCAGGTGGCCAAGAAGGCCAACGGCATCCTGGCTTGTATCAGAAACACTGTGACCAGCAGGGCTAGGGAGGTGATCGTCCCCCTGTACTCGGCTCTGGTGAGGCCGCACCTCGAGTACTGTGTTCAGTTCTGGGCCCCTCACTACAAGAAGGACATCGAGGTGCTTGAGCGGGTCCAGAGAAGGGCGACGAAGCTGGTGAGGGGCCTGGAGAGCAAGTCCTATGAGGAGCGGCTGAAGGAGCTGGGCTTGTTCAGCCTAGAGAAAAGGAGGCTCAGGGGTGACCTTATCACTCTGTATAAGTATATTAAAGGAGGCTCTAGCGAGATGGGGGTTGGCCTGTTCTCCCATGTGCCTGGTGACAGGACGAGGGGGAATGGGCTAAAGTTGCGCCAGGGGAGTTTTAGGTTAGATGTTAGGAAGAATTTCTTTACTGAAAGGGTTGTTAGACATTGGAACAGGCTGCCCAGGGAGGTGGTTGAGTCACCATCCCTGGAAGTCTTCAAAAGACGTTTAGATGTAGAACTTAGGGATATGGTTTAGTGGGGACTGTTAGTGTTAGGTCAGAGGTTGGACTCGATGATCTTGAGGTCTCTTCCAACCTAGAGATTCTGTGATTCTGTGATTCTGTGATTCTGTGAAGGAAGCATTTAGGAAACACTAGCAAGGAGTCCCCAAAAGAATAGTGATGCTCTTTCTTTTTCTAACACACACATGGATTCACACTATTTTATTTTTTTTCATGAAGATTATAATCACCTATCCCAAATCCACACACCTCATTTTAATTAGAAGTAAATGCCCATTTGGAAACACATTTATACATGTGCATTGTCAGCAGATGGCCTTGCAATCAGTGTGTCTAATTATATAAATCTTTGAGAATTTGACTGAATCTAATTGCATATTGAGTTTATTTAGGCATCAATAGCCCTTGTGGGTAAAACAAGGCC
The DNA here is from genome assembly GCF_047663525.1 of Anas platyrhynchos. Taxonomy (NCBI): domain Eukaryota; kingdom Metazoa; phylum Chordata; class Aves; order Anseriformes; family Anatidae; genus Anas; species Anas platyrhynchos. The sequence continues at coordinate 158,021,928 of NC_092588.1, forward strand.
AGAGCTGTTGGCAATTCATATTTAAATCACTGTGATGGATTGTTTCTGGGGAAGAATTCATCTCAGCTGCACTTAGATGTAGTCAGAGAGAAGTATCAGCCATCTCACGTTCCATTTATACCAGCAGAGAGGAATGGACACTTCAAGGGGGTGATCAGACTTGCTTTAGGTGTGTGTTTGGGGAGGAGATGAATCATGCCCTCATTTTCTCTGAGCGGATCAATCAGTTCTACAAGGAGGACAAAAAGAGCACAGAGGGAGATGTCCTTTCCTGATCTGGTGAATCCCACCCAGCATGAGCTGGCCCTTTGGCAGGCTGCAAGCTAAGAGAAACTGCCAGAGTGGAAAAATAAATAAATAAATAAAATAGATGCCTGCAAATTCCCATGGCTGGATCAAAGGGAAGGCTTGAGCTGAAAGGCTGAGCATGCCTCACCTCTAATCACAGCCCCTAGCAAAACACCACTCAGAGCTGGAGGACCATGCGTGACAGCTGATAGGGCAGTGGCAAAGAGTTTGTCCAGACCTACCACCCAGACACGGCTTCCTCTCAAGAAAGCTGCAGAGATGTGTGGGTGGTGGCTGCTGCTATTTTCTCCCCTCTCAGCACATACCACCATGGAGTTGAAGGGAAAGGCAAGTCATCATTTAGCTGGCCACAAGGTATCATTGAGAACGGATGGAATGAAGTCGGGCTATATTTAGATTGAAGATGGTTTGGTTTTCCCTCTCCTCTCCCTCAGAACGGAGTGGAGCACACAAGACCAAAGCCATCTCCATGCAGTAACAGCAAAGGCTCGGCTCTTATGTATGCAAGGCCACTGCCCAAAGACCCCAGACAAGAGACATCCAGAAGACAGGCTGTAAAAATGGGGTCAGATTAAGATAATCAGTGGACAAAGGACCCCCAGTGCGTTGCAGCCACAGACAGTGGCCCCATATCCCTGCTCAGAGGCAGCTCTGCTTCTGCTGGTCTATTGCAGCAGGCATGCTATCTGGTGAAAGCCCCCACCAGTAGCTCTGATGCCCAGTCCCACCCATCTCCCCAGGCATGTACCCAGCTTCACAGCAGCTCAGACAACAGCATATCCATCTTCACCCAAAGCTGGAGGCTGCAAAAGACTAAGTGTGACTTCGCTTTCCCAGATAGGCTTCACATTTTCCAGTTCATTGGATGTAAACTAGGATGACCGCCCTTGGGGGCTTGATTGTTTGTTTGTTTGCTTGCTTTTAAAATGCTGACACTACAGAAGAGTTAAGTTTCCTCTGGCATTTTTTTTTTTCTGTTCGCCAATGTGGTTTCAGGGCAAAGACATTCTAAATGAATGCCAAGCACCCACACCATCAGAGGCAGAGCTGCTGACTGCCGGCCCCTTTCCTCTTGTCCCCTGCCCTGATCTGGGGACTGTGTTTCATGTTCCATGCAGAAACCGGGCAACAGAATTAAATCCTTTTCATACCAATTGTTATGCCAGTTTCCCTGACGTTTTACCAATCTTGGCTTCATTACCTGGTCACCAGTGGCATCAGCTATGGCCTTAATGCTCCTGTCCCCTTTGCCTAAACAATGACATTAAGCTGTTTTTGTCCCAGAGAGACCAAGAAGGATAAGTGCACCCGTTGGCGCCACAAACGTCATTCACAGCTTCTTATCTCGGGGACTTTTTTTTATAAACCCACAGTATCTCAATCAAACACATAACTCTGTGCATGACAAGCCAGTAATAGCTAAGTTTGAAAGAAGTCCTATTAATAAAACCATTGCTAACCAACATCCGAGAGGTTATCTGGGGAGAGGTATTTAGACAATGCAAGAAAAGAGCCCCTCCAGAAAAATAAAGCAATGTTCTTCTTGTTTCATGGCACTCTGAGGAATCCCAATACAAACAGAAAGGTTTGTACTTAGCTGTGGCAGAGATACTTTTGGAGAAGGAAAAGTGTTCTTTTTTTTTTTTTTGATTTATTTATTTTTATTATTATTATTGTGCTTTTGGGAGGCCGATTTAGGAAGCAGAAATGCAGCAGATGGAAAGAGGCCCAGAAGACCATCAAGATCAGTATCATTGTGTTGAGATTGCATTTGTATTTCATAAGCATGTGGGGTTTTTTCCACTAAGACCTTTTAAACCTATTAATACACATCATCTCCATTGTACTCTCTCCCGTCACTTATGCATAGAGCAATTACAACGTACATAAACTCCTCCACTGTCCGTGGACAAACCTTGACACACGGTCAAGTCTCATTCCCTTGCTTTTTTTTTCTAGCCACTCCTGATTTCTCATCATCTCTGGCTTCTGAAACTCTTTTGGTACGTCTACATTTAGTTCACAGGCTTCCCAAGGACTTTTTTGTTTGTTTCTTTTCTGCTTATGGTCTGGTGGGTAAGGATGCATCACACAGCATAGACACTTGATCAGGACATGAGCTGTGACCCTGGACAGTACCAGATCCACTTGGTCTCCATGGGGGAGGGTTAACATTGAAAGTTTTGCAGGATAGAAGCCCAAACATAAAATACTACCCACACTCTCTGCAGTTTTATGGTTGGTCCCTAATGATTTCAGAAGAGAAATAGCTTCAGGTTGACCTGAAATTAGCTGTTTGTTTGTTTGTTTTTCTTTGTTTGTTTGTTTTTGTTTTGTTTTTTGAATGGCAGAAAATATATTTTTTGGAGTTCAAGAGCTGAACAGTTGACCTTTTACAATATCTAGCTACACTGATAATGAAAATGAAGTTAGGATAGAAATTAACATTTATCTGTAGCTGAACAGGTAAAGATTTTCAATCAAAAAAAATATGTTATTTACTTTAAGATCAGGAAAAATGAGCGAAAGTCTTAATCAAGGTCATGCAGAGGATGCTGCCACATAAGGAAGTACAAAACCACATTTGTCTCCAGCACACACTTTTATCTGACAGAATATGGTTACCTCGAATCTTTCTTTTATCTGGGTTTCCTAAGAGCTGAAAAAATAGAGCGTTATACCACAACTTTTGCTACTATACTTTCAGCAGACTTTATGGCTTTAAGGTCCCTATTTCAGCCTGAAATAAATCTGGATGAGGTCTGCCGTGGCTTTTTATTACCTCTGGAAGTGTATATAGAGGCCTTGTGTGAGGAGCAGTGTCTGGTTTGGGATTAGGAAGCACTGGTTTGGGTCTCAGAGTCACTCCATGAGATGCTCAGAGCTGTTACAGAGTTGGAGAAGGGAAGCTGAGGTAAGTGCATGACACTAAAAGTGATGGGAGGATGAAGGGTTACAGAGAGACAAGAGATCAGCAGTGCAGCCATGCTGAGAGGTCGATTTGGGGAACCCATGTGGCTCCTCCACGAGGAAGGAATTACAACACAACCCTGAACTTCTGTAGCTCACACTAAATCTACTCTGCCAGAGTGTGGTGCTCTGAATCCCTGCTGAGTGAGGAACCACAGCCTGAGATGTCTGCAGAGCATGGGTTCAGCTTTGTCCCATGCAGTGACTCAGAGCAGCTCTCCCTTTGGTGCTGATGCCCTGTGTCCTCTGCCTGAGCCAGAGCTCTGGGTGGCAGTCCCCTCTCAGGACATCATATCCTCCTCATTTCTTTGTTTCCTGTAAATACCTTTTTGGGTTTAATGAGCAGGGCACTTTCCAGCCACCGTTCTCTTCCAAATCTGGCAGCAGCCTATAAATTGATAGTTCTTTTTTTTTTTTTTTTTTTTTTGGATGGGGAATGCGTTGCCGCAGTTTTCCAGAGCGCAAGGGGAAATTCCAGAGCCTCAACAAGAGAATGACACAGATGCTCTGGAGAACAGAGACAGCTTCTGGCAACCGGCAGCACCAGAAATATAAAACATTTTGTAGACTGACTGTTCTCCCTGTAGCTCCATGGTTTTTAGATTCTCCAGCCATTTACTGACAGCTGGCCTCCCGCCTTCTCTGCAGCCCCCCCTTCACCAGCCTCACCAGCAGATGTTTGTTCAGATGTTCTCAACTGTATAAGAAATTATAAAAGCTAAAAAATACCCTCTGTTAAATCCTGGAGGGGAGCTTGGGGTGTAAAGGAGGTCAGACTTTGCCTGCACTGTCTGCTTGCAGTAGACAGTAGCTCTTGGGTTGGGTCTCTAATGGGGAAAAGTCCCAAGGATGCGGCTCGTGGACATCATTACAACAATTCCTGGGGGCTTCAGACCCTCAAACCTCCTTGGCAATGAGGAAATAGGCCCATCTCCCAACACAACAGGCATGGAGACAGGTAGATTCCCCCATTCCCCACTTAATTCTGGGTCAGCACTGCATTTGTACCCCTTACAGTAAAAGCACCTTAAGATGGAAGGTCTCAAAGAGGGCAAGTAAAAGCAGTCAACAGACAATTTATTTGGTGGATACGATAGGTTGGAAAAATGTCCAGGAAGAGTCAAAAACTTCTGTATTTAGTTTCGTAAACAGCTTAAGTAAGGAAAAAAAAAAAAAAAAAGAGAGAGAGAGAGAGAGAAAAAAAAAAGGAAGCATTATTATTATTATTATTACTCTTATTATTTTAAGATAACAGCCTTTTTCCTTGGCTTTCATTCCCAAATCAAATGTTTTTCTCTTGTAAATATTGGCAGGTTTTTCTTTTCCTTTTATTTTTTAATTCAAGCATTTTTATATTGAAGTGGCATATTTCACGTAAAACTAAATCCCAGTCCCCCACACTAGATTACTCCAGGCCCTACCAAAACAATTCTTTTCAGGCTGAACAAACTCATTTCGAGTTGCCAAATGAGAATTTTTGTGGGTTTTTCTTGTGTCACTGAAACCTCCTCCTGAAAATCCAAGCTGTTTTCTTCTAATATTTTAATTCCCCCACCAAGCCTGAAAACAAGCACCCTTTGCTGAACCATTTTTCCTCTCAGATGACACGGTTGTGTAAGCCCTCGCCGTTGCTGATTGACACACCAGTCATGCTTGTAGTGGATGAGGCCATGGGAGGCCTTCTGCTGGCCTAAACGAAAGGATCTTGATGGGTCTAGGGCAAGAAGTAGCAGAAAGGCGCCTTCAAGGCAAAGTCTCCTGGAAGCCCAGGAGTTGGGCTTGGAGGTGGAAGCTGAAACCCTTCCTCTTCAGACATAAATAGCCTTGGCAAAGTACCTCCACCAGCAGCATTGGCCACCACAACTATCTATCATGTTTTTCATCCTCCAAGGTCTTGTCTGGCAGGCTTTGGCAGCCCGGTGGCACAAGCAGAAAAGCCTTGGTGTCTTGGGTAGCAAATATTGAGGTTTCCCCCGACATCACCATACCATGCTCGTACTAATGCTCCAGCTCATACAGCAACACGTTGCAAACAACTCTCAGCCCCAGAGCTCATTGCTTGAACTCTCCAGGTGTCATTTTTTCCCCTGCTATTGGCACAGGGATGGGATGCCACCAGCCTCCAGCCCCCAGCAAATGCAGTCCATCCCCATATCCTTGCAGCTCCTGCAAAGTCAAACGGCAGCTGGACCCCTTTAAAACACCGCACTCCTTGCCCTGAAACTGTCCTGAAAAAAATAGGATTAAGCCACCTCTGCCAGACACTCATTGCGATAACACACTGGCAGCGGGGAGAGTTCAACTTTTGTTTCTCGAAGCTGGCAGGCGCAGCGTGCATACCGCTCCCAAAATAATCACACTGTAACTCAGCCCCAGTTTCAAACGGGCCCAAAGTTCCCCGTAGCAAATCCATGAGCGCAAACTAATCTGTCAGTGGGATCCACTTGGCTTCATGCTGGGGGTGGGGGGAGTTGTTTTTCTCTCTCTTTTTTTTTTTTTTTTTAAATTATTTTCTGAAACAGGACATTATTCATTGTGAGATGAAAAAAATATAAATCATAGCGTGCTCTGATCTCGCGGTGCAACCGCAGCCGTACTGGATGTTCCTGCCCGACCCCAGCATCGCCAGGGAGCTCCAGTCTGAAAAGCTGAGCCCCAGCTGGGGGCTGGTCAAGAGGATGGAAATTTTGAAGCCTGACCTTCAATCGAAATTTGAAATTCTGATTGAAAAAAGGAAGAGGGAGAAACCCTTCCCTTCTCCCTCTCATCACCACGAGTTGTTTTCTTTTCAATTCACTGCAGTCTGCTGGGGTCCTTTGCTTGATTTAGAGGTTTATTAACTTACACAGAAAGAAGCCAAGTCTGAAGTTTCCTACAACCACAATTGGAGTTGATGTTTCAAAAGTTTTGTTTTGCTTTCTTTTTTTTTCTTTTTTTTTTAAGTCCACTTGCGGCAGTGTCAAGGTCCAAGATCTGATCGCATTAACAAGTGCTCTGACCCATGGCTGTTTTCTTGGGGCTTTGCAGCAGAGTTTCATTCGAGACCCATGAGACCTGTGAAGGTTCCCCAGCCTCAGACCCAGATGCCCTTTGGGACCCACTGCAGCCACCTCTTGCCTGGTGGAGGAGGCGATGACGTTGGATGCAGTCAAGCCTGTGCGCAAGAGGCAGTGTTTATAAAGTGCTGTCACCAAGCAGCACGGCACACGATGACATTTCATTTACAGACAGATGGGGGGGGGCATTTGGGGTAGTTTCTTTGTGCAATCATTAAATCATAGAGAAACAGCACTTTTACCCCTTGCCAGGCTATGACTGTTACCTACCAGTCAGCACCAGCCACAAACAGTGAAAAGTTATTTTCCTTACCGACATTTTATTATTTTTTTTTCAAACATTCAGTGGTTATTGTCAGGCTGCTCTTAACCATAGCCGGGTTCTTGGTGAGCCTGTTTTTATCTCCTTGCTCCCCGGTGCTGTTTTGTTAAGGCTGGGTGGCTCATAAACCAGTTTGTTTTTCTAAGGCTGTTCACAGGAACAGGCTTCTCGCAGGAGATATTTCACCCACGTCTGCCCAGTGGCTGGGATGTTCTGCTGCTTCCCAGAAAACACAATTGATGGATTGTTTCTGTTTCTATTCTGGGCTTTGGATGCATTAATTTGCTGGAGCAAACAGCTTTCACAGCATGGATCAGGCCCCAGGATATGGCTCTCCTACACCTGTTGGAGGGCTGGAGAGGGGGCACTGGTCTCCAAACTGACCATGCAGGCACCTTGCAGGTATGGTTTGTGCTTACACATGGAATGGGCATTTGGAGAAAGAATACGAATTGCACAGGGGCATAAATGGATGTAAACATTTGCTCTTCTACATATATGTTTGCATGTATGTGTGTATCAATTTATATGTATATATGAATATACACAGGCATATATATGCACACCCTCATTTCTGTCATGTATATATGCTTATGCATACATGCATATAGCATGTATGTATATACGTACATACCACATGCAAGTAAAGTATGCACAGCTCACATTATCAACCAGACACACACATTAACTCCTGAGCCACCAGAGAAAAACAGAAGTGAGGGATGATCATTTATAAGGGACCACCATAAATCCAGATCCAGAGGCGAGCATCTCCCTTGGCAAGCATTTTTTCCAGCTGTGCTTAAAAAAATAAATAAATAAATAAATAAAAATGCCCAATCTCTCGGTAGAAGCCAACACAGATTTTTCAAAAAGTAAAACCCAGGTATTGATCTGGGATAAATCAGCACATCCCTCTTCTCCCCGGCTGCTTTTTTTTTTTTAGGATTCAGATTGCAGATAGGACAGGGGAGGGAACAATGCCATGTAAGATGAATGCGTACAATGTAATGTGAAATTAAGTTCAAGAAGGAAATTTGCTTAAGAGTAAAAAAAAATGCTGGCGATTATATTGGCATTGCCCCTCTACTAATATTACATCTATTTCCTTTCCCATATTTCTTTCCACTTCTTTCTACTGCCAGCATATGATAATTTTATACATATATATATAAAATGAAATATTGTTAGGAAATATGCTTTGACATTGCTTTGTTATTGCTGTTTTTAATAATACCTGAGCTTTAACCAATCCTTTTGCTATTTGGAAACCTTACAGCGCAGTCTAAGCAAACAAACTAGCCCAGGAGCTGTGGGAGGAAAGAGGATGAAGGTGGAGGAGCTTGCTATTAGTCTGACATCAGAAAGCTCCATAGTTTGAAGCCATTCAGAGCCACTACAGCTTTTAGAGGGGGCTGGGGTGCTTTGGGACCCAAAGTGCCAGTGCCTGTGCAGCGAGGTGGGCGCTGGCTTGGGCTGAAGCCATGTGCATGGAGAAGCAGAATTTCCTATGCTTCTGGGCTTTGTGCAGAGCTAATTGGTCTCCCCACTTTGGGCTAGTCCAGATCAGGCACCGAGTGCATGCCTCTGATGGAAAATCAGTGTAGATACACTGCCTTGTCCTGCTGCCGTGGGGAAGAGCTCTGTATCAGCTTTTAGGTATTTGCATCACCTGCACTCTTCTAACACCTCCAAGCCCTTCACAGAAATCTGTCTCAGAGCTGTAATTATCGCTATCTCCATTAGCTGCTGGAGTGTAGAAGTGAAGGGATAGGTCTCTATCCAAGGTGACTGCTCCCAGGGGCACCGCTGGGGCGTGCACAATGATTTTTAAGGGCTCTTCAATCAGGGAGCTGCATTTCAGCCACCCACACTGGGAGTGTTTGGCTAAGGCTCTTTGTAGGCATCTTTAGAGACTCGTTGCCCTTGGCCAGCACGGCAGGGACTTCATGACACTTTGGGAACAGTGCAGTCACCAGCCTGCCCCTGGGAAGGGACGGGTGCAGGACCAGGAGGGAAGGCAGCCACTCATCACTTAGTCATGTCCTCAGCCCATCTCATGACTTGTGAGGCTTCGCTTCCTGCAGGGAATGATATTTTTTTGGTCACTAATGGGTGTTTTCCATCCTATCAGCACTGACACCAGGGCAAAGTCCACCTGGGCACTGCTGCCTGAATGCTAACATCCTCGCAAAAGTTAGGAGAAAACCAAAGTTTTTGTTAAGAGCTACTCTCCTCCCTGCCTCCACCCCAGCTACTCTTAACATTTTTCTCCCTTCTCCAAGTTAAGATTTAGCTGGTTTACGAGAGAAATAAATAATCTGTCTCTACAGTCCAGCTTTCCAGCAACTTGGGAAAAGTTAGCACTTTGGCCAGGGCCTTCTCCATGCTCTGAGCTGTGCATTTAATTTAAATTTAATAGTTATTGCACGTTACACAAATGGTGATTAAAACCATATTGATTGAGGTTTAGCAGTTATGTGAGAAATGCAGATCTTATTACAGAGCTGCTCCGTATCCAGAGTGTGCTTTTAATAACTCCCTGCTATCCAGGGGCAGATTGGAGAGAGGAAAAGGACCAGAGAGAAAAAGGCAAAGCTGGGAGGCACCGTTGGGAGGGACGATGGCCAGGCTGCTGGGTCGGGTGGCTCTCCCCCTGTTCCCACCGTAGGCAAACACCCAGAGCACAAGACCTGCCCAGCTATAGACTGTGCAAACAAGCTCACAGAGCCCTTATCCACGCCACGTGCTGGAGAAACAGACAAACACCCTGGCTGAGATCTCAGAAGATAAATTTCTGTGGCAGGATGCATTGCCACGAGGGCTTTCTAGGTCAGGACCTGCTACAGAAACACTTGAAAACCCCAGAAGCTGTCCAAACAGGGCTTATTTATTATTCTCCCAACCCATCCTTTTGAGAAGCTGTAAAGTACATTTGGGGGAATATCAGAAATAAACAGCTCTCGTGTCCTAGTTGGTCTGAGATAACGACTGAAAAGACAAAACGAACCAGAAAAATAGTAACTGCATTTAAACCACCCTGCTGAGGGCAGTGCAAAGCCTTTCAAACCTGCTCTTGGCTTGGCTCAGTTCTGAGGGGCATTTGCATGCCTAAAGGCTGGGGAATGCTGCAGGGAGACCAGGGGCGCACAGACATGAGGAGTGCACAGACAGAGAGAACTGGAACATGCAGGGGTACAGGGGGAAATGTGAAGGGAGGTGAGAAAAAAACACCTCTAGCCACGTTTGCAGAAAAGCTTACTTTTAGTTTTTGGTGGTTAACACCCTCTACAAAAAAAAATCGTCTTATTTTCACAAGATACAAAAAAAGCCATGTTCAAAAAATTCTACTGTGCTCCTGGCACTCAGCGATCCAGATACAGACTCAGAAAGCTGCACGTTTTACTGCTAAGGCCCAGAGATTCACTAATGCTGCAACTCTGAGTTACTTCAAATTTTAAAAAGAGTATATGAAACTTGACAGGTTTTCATCTGAATATCCCTTAGATAAGGCCAAGCTGTTTACAGGTTTGGATTTGTACTTCTCTCTGCCACAGACTTCAGACATTGCAGAAAAATTATTGTTTGGCAGCTGCACAACAAAGACTTGGAAGGGGAAACTGCCCAGAATCTTTATTTTTATATTTTTTTTAAATCATACTACTATGTATTTTAGGGTGCCACTGAGCAATTTCCAATTTTTCAGGGAAAAATTCTTTTTCATTAAGAATGAAAACAGCTTTTGGTTTTGTGTTTTACTTGATGACAGTTTTAGTTGGAAATGAGGGAGAAAAAAATATTCCAGATTGGTCAAAATGTTCCCTTTTGCCCAAATTGTAGTAATTTCAACCATTAAAAATTTCTGGGTATTTTTTTATATATATACAAAGGAAAGAGCCCTCTAAAATTAGTAGCTGCTTCAGATCAAAAGAATCTAAACAGGGGATTAACTAAAAAAGCTGAAACTGGTAATTTTCTTGATCCTTTTCATATTCTTTTGAAAACCCTTTGCAAAAATCTGTGTGTGTTTGCAAAACACTCCAGTGCCACCAAACTGCACTTGCCAAATCTCCCCGAAAAACATTTTTACGAGAAACGTCGCCCAGCTCTGCGAACAAGAGAGATACACAGAGATAGCCAGACTTTCACTGGCCCAGAAAATCCATCTGGAAAGCAACTTCAATTTCCAGAGCTGTTTGGTTTTGGCCTTAAGAATGAGTGGAATACACCACAAAGAAACCCTTTTGCTGCATACGAGTGCATGCTTCCTCAATGTCTATTTCTTCACCCTTCTAGTTCAAGACAGCGTTTTGCTAGCAGCTGGTGAGGAACATCTCCTGTATACAGGCTGAAAAACCATAAGGGACAAAATGTGATTATCATCCTCCATTTCTCTCCAGGGGAACCAAGGCACGAGCAGGTATTTGATGAGTGAGCCATGATCTGCCATGGTCTGCAAGAAAGACGGAGGATGAACCAAGGCTCTATCCTCCAGATCACCTTCCCTCTCCACCTGCTGATCTCACAGTCTCTTTTTCCACCTGATCTGATTCCCTTTCCCTTGTTTTCCCATCACAGCCCTTCAAAACCTGCCATTGCACAGTTCTGCACCCTGCCCATTGGGGATGCCCCCAGCCACAGGGACTTGAGTCATCCCCCCATCCTGCCATCCAATGCAACATTTCACCAGGTCAAGGCCACAAATTGTTTCCTAATGTTTAAATATCCCATTTGCCTTTCAGGCACTGCTGCACTTCTGCAAAGCAAGCTGCCAAATTCATGTCAACCTGGGCCAGCTGCTCCAAAGGGAGGGACAGAAGGGAGAAAGGTGCTCTCTGTGATATTAAAAGCTGCCCCACAATGGCAAGTCAGGCTGGGAATGTCCCATGCTTCCAGAGTGACAGACTGTGATAAATAAAGGAGAGAATAAAAGAGCAGAGCTGTCTTTAGAAGTGTGCTATGGCAGCATGGCATTTTAACTATGCTTATCAGTGGGGTCCATCCAGGAGGGCTTAAAGAAATTGCTACTGGAGCATTATAAGCGTGAACAGCACCTGGTTTTGTGTACACGGCAGGGTGTCTCAGCCACTGACTCTTGAGAAAAAGCTTGAAGTAGCTGCTTCCAACAGATCCTCACAGCTGAGGAGGTTCTGGAGAGGGAACAAAGGCTGCTGACAGTCCTGACAGCAACCTCTGGCTGAGCTTCAGCTCCTCGTGCATCACCAATGGCACACCTCTGAGCCTCCTGCTATGCAGCAGGAACAAGGCAGAATGGGAGAAAGTGTCGTTTATAGAGGGAAAGTCCCATGCCATGGACCTCAGCTGTCCCAGAGGAGAGGAAACCCCTCCAGGAGGATGATCCCCTTCCAGTTCCCACCTGCAGGAACTGCTGCCCAACGTGAGCTGAAGTCCCCAGCTCAGATCTTTCCTAGGAAGAACCACTGGTACTGAAATTGGATTCCCCACAGCTTCATAGGGATGATGGATTGGGAGGATGTGGGATTTTCTTTCAGACATGGTAAAGAGAGTTCAGGATCCTGAGGATCTAATTCTCTTTCCTGGGCAGCCCAGAGACAGGATTTTGGAGTTGGTCCATCATTTCTTTTGGAGCAGAGTCTCGGGTAGAACAGAGAACATTCACCAGCCAAAGTCTATACAATGGAAAAGTTCCCAAACCTGCAGAAAACCAAATCTGCTGAGCTGTATGGCAATTTTAGGGTGAAATTAATGAACTTCTGTAACTGTCTCTTTCTCTTTAATGGGAGCCTGAAGAAACTAGCTCCGTCTTGTATATTTAACTTGTAGATGCCTGAAATATGGCAGATAAATGCACTTTTTAAAACTTTCTTTCTTATTGGACTCAAAATGCTTTCCCCTAACCAAAATCTTTGGGCTCAGTAGAGCACATCCAGATCAAAATCAGAATACAGAATGTCAAATCAGATCATTAAATAATCTTAAACTCATAAATTAGCTAACTGTATAACTAAAGTAGATAGCTGTATAACTAGAGACACTCAGTGATATTAAATGTTAAAAGATCATGTCAGAACCTTTGGCCTTCCTCACTCACCCTCATATTTCCATTTGGTATAGGCTGAGCAGGACAGAACACCCTGCCCAGCTGGGGTTTGAGTAGAGTTGAGTAGAATTTATTCTTTTCTCATTCTTGTGCCCATCACAAAGATATCTGGGCACTTTGGTTCCTTAATGTTCTTGTGCAAGAGGGAAATGAGGGTACCTGTTAGTCATGGAAAATTTTTAACGACTCAATCACATTTTCCAGTGACTCTCTGCACTTACATGAATTGTTTATTAAGCTCCTGTGTTTAAGATAGTAACAAACTTATGCAGCCAAAGCTTTCAGGCTGGAGCTCTTTTTTCTTCACTACAACCAGCTGAGAGATATCTCATCTATGCTAAAAGTCCAGATTTCCTCACTAGAAGTCAGCCTTGACTTCAATTTTCAAATAAAGACTCATTCTATCCTAAGAAAAATATCTGTTATTTACAATAAGTGGCATGTGAAATATTATTCTAGAGCTAGGGGAGTTTGTGTCATTGTTATGCTGAAAAGGAGTTTGTCTCTCTGCGTCTGAAGGTATCTGCCAGATCAATGCAATTTTAGAGCCCATGCCTAGGAGGCATGTGCAGCACACTAAATTAAAAATAAATCACAATAAACTTGCAAAAGTTCTCACACCTTGCCAGAGCACTGGTCCACAGCAAGAACGGTGAGTCAGAGGAAAATCCCATAAAAAATCGAAAGTAAAAACTTCCCACTGACTCCCAGGAGTTTGCAATGGGGTCTTTTGTCTTTGCTGAACTTTCAGTCATTTTGGCCTGGGGCCTCCTCAAAGCTCACTGCTCAAATTTCTCTGTGCTTGAAAGGCTCAGAAGAAACCACTGGGAGAGAAAGAGGCCCAGCACGGGCTAAGTTTAGCCTGGCAGGTGTCTGCCCACTTCAGAAACCTTCAAATATGCAAGCACAGGAGGGAAATTGCTCTCTAAAAGTAGTTCTACTGAGATGCACTGCAGGCCAATAATAACAGTGGTGATGACAATGGGAATATGTAACACCTGTGAGGAATGAAACCGAGGGGAAAAATAGGTTGGAGAGCGAGAAAGATGAGAGGGTGTTGGGAGGTAGAGCCCATGTGGAGGCCACGTACAGCTGACTCGATGCCTGATCTTGGCGGCTTAGGCATGCACATGGACAGAGTTCCCACTTCTTTCTCCAGAAAAACTTGGCCAAATTCCCAATGTGATCTTCAGACATCCTAAAAGGTTTCAAAGTGACCAAGACTGCATCTTCCCTGTGTCTTACTGTAACATAACATTATTTCACCTTACAATCTGGACATGGTGCAGGTACGCTATGTGGGATATCCAGGCAGATTTTCTTCTGAATCAGACGTGTCCTTATTAGCTGGATGCCTTCATTATGTCTCAGAGCATCATTTCCTCAAAGACTATGAGAAATGGGCCCCACAGCAATTGCTGTGCTACACGGGTGGCTCAGGGACAGCAGAGGGAAGAGGTTCATCAATATGCTAAAATTTTAATCATGCCTGTCTTACCTTGGGCCCAATAATTATTATTTATTTTTTTTCTAGCAAGAAAAGGCCCCCCCTTTCCAGTGTAAGCCCTGTTGTATCATGCTTTCTAAGGATCTGTGTTACAAAGCACCCTGCACTCCTGCCACCAGTCAGCCATGAGTTTACCTGTTGCTGAGCCTCATACAGAAGCTGGGGACTCTTATTTACACACAAAAAATCCTTCTTCCTCCAGAGCTACACTCAAAACCACTCTTAAACTATAAATATACAGAAAATCAGGGCATGTGCACCACAACTGCTGATTGCATACACAAATGCCCCAGAAACATGCCTACAAAACCTGTGACTTATAGGCGTGCCTCCCCACAAACACAAAGGTGTCACATGCAGCACTGTCTTCCTTGTAGTCACATTCAGATATTCAGTAATTCAGATATTACTCCCATAAACTGAATTTCTTTAATACAACCACATTTTAAAGAGAGCCATTTGTTTTCTTTCTCTTGCACAGCAATACAACATATTTACCCCACAAACTAAATCCTTTTTAGGCACAAAGTAACTCTTGCTTTTTAATTCCCCCCATCTCTAAGCCCTTCTCACACATATGTTCACTGCTAACTCATAAATTTCTCCTGTGTTCATACTTACTCTGGAATATAGTCCTTGCAGTCACTTTAGCCTCAAACAGATTCTTCAGCCATGTACACAAACTGCTCTGACAATCCCACCTAGAAGGGCATTTGTTGTTGAAATGCCATTTGCCTGCTTATTTCCCATCCCAGATGCCCTTACATTTTTTCTTGCAGAAAAAGACCCTTTTATTTTTGACTGTCCCTGCAGATGTTCGGAAGCCTGCAGAGCATCTCGAGGGGACCAGGTTTCACGAGGCTCCAAGACCAGTGCTCCACAAAAATAAGCTCTGACTGTTTTTTCCCCAGGCACCCATATTACTGCATGCTGCTACAATAAGCATATCAAGTAATGGCACAGGACAACGTGGCTGTTAAGGTTAACTCTGTATAGCAAGCAGTGCTCCTTCCAGATTCTCACACAGGCCAGCTGTCTCTGTGTGACCTCTTTGTACCCAGAACTTTGGGAACATTTCACCTCAGCTAACTTTGGTTGCTGAAATGTTGGCACCCAGCTACCTGTTTCATCCCCTCCTTTAATGGATCAGCATCCAATCCATACCAATATAGGTGCTGAGCATGAAGGCAAACAACAAGCCTTTAGAGAGTTTTTCTCTGCTGGTTATAGATGACATTTAGGGTCAATGACCTACTTTGCAACGGTCTTTCCCATTTTTTGTGTTCAGTGCATTAAAAGATTTTTCCAGTTTTGTGTCAGCCTAATTGATTTCAGGAGAGAAGAATTTAGTTCTGGCAACATGTGCCCCCCTAGACAGCCTTCAGTTGGGAATGAAGGATACCTATATGGAAACGACAATCCTCTTGCTACAGAATCTCCCAAGGACAATCTGTTCTCCAAAGTGAAGCTCAGAGGCTGTTCTAGTTAAACACTTTCTTAAAAAAAAGCATTCCCACAAATTCAGCCAAACTCTTACAGAAAAAAAAAAAAATAAAAAAAAAAAAATGGAAAACCAAACAAACAAATAAGCAAACAAATAAATCCACTTTTCTGTGAGTTTCGAGCAACATTTAATCACATCCCATCTATTAAAAAAAAATTGTAAGTATTAAATCAAGTCCTATGGAGATGTTGAGTTAAAATCTTTACAATAAAACTTTAGAATAATGCTACTTACTTAAAGGTACCCCACATCTAGGTTAACTCAGATCCCAATACAGACCCTAATCTTGACCAAGAAACACCAAAAGAAAAGACGGGAGAATCTTATATGATTCTGGAGTGCAAAATCAGGCTGATGGACCATTGTCATGACAGCATACTGCAAAAGTGAGGTAAAATTAAATGAGAAGTATTTTACGCTTACATGGAAATATTATAGTTTTGAGACTTTTTAGTCTCTAAAATCAATAAAAAAAAAAAAAAAGTTTAAAACTCCAAAAATAAAATTGCAAAATAATGTCTGAGAATGAATATTGATAATTGAGACCTTTACATCAAAACACAGATTTTGATCACTTTTAACATTTTGTTTTGACATAAGTTTGTTTCTCTTTATGTTTTTAGTGATAGACTGAGTTGAACCAGTTTCACTCTGGAATGCAGAAATGGGATGTTTGGAGAACTTCAAATCTCATTAATTCTTTTTTTTTTTTTTTTTCAAATGTTGTACAATGATCTAGGGAGGTATTCTGATCTACACCAGATGGCCTGAGCTCCACCAGAGCTAGGTTTATGGAACAGGAAGCAGTATATTTGCCAGACCCAGCCCCAGTGAGCAAAAAGCTTCAATTTTAACAAAAGCATTTTTGATGAAAAAAAAAAAAATTAATTGAAAATTCCCATGAAAATTTCTTTTGAGAATATCATCTCCCCTTGCTATGAGTTTTGGGAAAAAAAATACCCCAACCCCAGACCATGAATCTGCTAATGTGTTCCCTGGTCTGAGTCTGTATATTCTAGGTAATGGCATACTCTCCACAAAGATGAAGAGATATTATCAAGGGAGTACAGGATTTCCTTATTTTTTAGAAAATCAATACATATTTTTTAGTGCTTTAGAAACCATTAAGAGAGTCCATAGTTTCAAATTGTACTGGAGGGAAAAATAATAATTTGGATGGATAACTGTGTAGAATGAGTAGTTTTTGTAAAAAAAAAAAAAAAAAAAAAAACAAAAAAAAAAAAACAAAAACACAGACGTGGATTGATTTCAAATCCTATTTGGATGAAAACGTATTTGATGATTTTTAAATTGCTGTGACTACAAAGATGAATATCTATTTTTTGTGTGTGATCTTTTTTATTCCTTTTTTTTTTTTTTTTTAATTTATTACAGCTCAGCTCTTTACTGGACTTAGCTGCCCTTCATACCACAGTGTCATAATATCCTATGTGAATATTGCCATAAAGTCATGGTATTCCAGCTGAAGGTGTCAGTGTCCTTTAAGAGAAGTTATTGCAGTTGCCCCCTCCTCCTTTTACAGTGCAGGAATGTTAAGTACAGGGACAGTAACAAAGATCTGCATACCACCATGTACAACTTGTCCAAGGTCATAGTGAAAGTCCTGCTCACAGCCCACAGATGCTGATGTCAAGACTCCAAAAACTTGCCCAAAACAGAATTCCTGGTAGTGAGACTTCTTCTTTCTGGTGTTTACTTAAATATTTATAAATATTTAAACTGAAAGGTTTGCAAGGTCCTTATGATTTACATGCGGGCATCACCGGGCATGAGAAAGAAACCTGTGAGATGCTGCAGAGCTCCCCTTAATTTCTCCAACTTTAAGGACTTCTTTTGCTTTGCAAAGAAATCTTACCATGCTTCACAGCGTCTATCTGCCACATGGTATTTACTGTGCAAATAGTATGGGAAAGCCATTCCTAAAGATATGCACAGGGTTTACTGATATTCTCTGTGAATGTGTGCGGTGCACAAGGAGCAATGGGGAACTAGTTATTTTTAGATCTTTATTTGCTTATTTCATTGTTATAAATCAAGACGTCATTTTTCGATGGTCCATTTCATGGTTATTTTCACAAGAATATGCTACATTTTTTCCTTCATTCTTTGAGAGAAACCTCTTTTTTTTTACACACAAAAAAAAAGTGTCCCTGACTTACCTGTTGAAGAGACAATTATTACGGTTAAAAACAGCTGAAAGGGAAACAGCTCTCCAGCCTCATTTCAATTGAATTACCTAATTCACAACCCCAAAACCTGAGAAGTTTCCTACATTTTGGCAGTTCCCTGTCATAGGGGTAAATCACTGAAAAGGCAAAGTAATGTTAGGCAGGCAGCCCAGAGACTGATTTCCACGGACTAGAGTAGTGGCCTAAATACTGTCAAAAACCTGTTTCAGAAACACCCTTGCAAACGTAATCTTGCCACTATGTGTTAGCAAGAGCTCTGGAAGCCCTGCTGAGACCAGCAGTGGCTCTTTCCAGTACAGACTGCGCTAAAGGAGGGGCAGAAGGAGAAGGTTCATGTCCTTTGGGGGAATCCTTGGGACAGGCCCTGCAAACAACAGATCATTTGGGAAATCTGTTATTTTGCCCGAGTTTCTCTGACTTCCAAAACACATACACACACACACAAACACTGAGGAAGCCTCAGGTTGGTGATGTCTACCAAAGCGAAGGACTGCAGGAAGGCAGCAATGAATCCAGTGAATGCTCTGAGCCCGCTCCATGTGTCCTAGGCCAGTGGCTAACCAATGGCCAGCCCTGAGTACAGTCAAACTTTCTTGGCACCTACCCATAATATTCCCTGCAGATGAACATTAAGTTCCCCATTAAGGCCAGCAAAACTTGCAAGCAATTAAATTTGCTACTTTGGGTATTAGAAGGGACAAACAGGTCTGGACATCCTCACACCGAACAAAATTCAGCTTTTGGGCTCTCCGTTTAGTAGAACCCTCAGTGAATTTGCTCCAACTCCTTCTCTACCTGTGGCAATCACCTTTACTGTCCACTTTCTGCCCAAAACCAAGCACTATTTTGGGTGAATGTCATCTCACAGCACTGAATGCACCACCAGCATCACCACCAACCCAAGCCCCCCCAGCCCTGGCTGCTTCCTCCCCTACCAGGTGAAAAGATACATACTTTGATAGAAGCTGGGTTAAATTCAACTTCTTTTTTGGGTTCTGGTTCTGCCGGTTTAGGTGCTGGTTTGGGCTCTTCCTTCTTAGGTTCAGCCTTCTTAGGTTCAGGCTTCTTTGGGGGCATGCTGGCTTGCTGGTGGGCTGCTTTAGGAAGGGAGAGAAGGAGACAGACAGGAAAGGGGTGGCTGCTGCAGGATAAATCACCAGTGCACACAAGTCTTTATCTCTGTCCAGTCTCCTGCAGTCACACATTGCATCCCTCTTAGACCTGTCACATGCCAGAGCTTACAATAGGGCCCCTGCTATAAAAGGACAAGACATTTACCCAGCTATTTTAGAGCCATCCGATAGGGCATTGTAATGAATTAGCACTTAAATGGAAAGAGTTGGGGGATTTTGGGGCTGAGGCTGGCACTGGCTCAAGTATTTTTGGTGTGCGTTTGCACGCGTGTATGTGTGCAAGGGGGAGGTTGGGTTACGGTCCCGTTCCCAGTGATGGGTTTTGGCCTCCCCAGGGCTGTGCTGACGCCTTCTCAGCTCACCTGCTGCAGACTATCACTCTTTTTAAGGCTGGATGGCACCCCTGGCTTTTGTTGTGCCGTGGTCCATCAAAAGGCAAGCCTTGGTTTATATTTAGATATGAGGATGGAACAATATGGGATATTGACCATCATCATAACAGCTGCAGGGGAGAGTTCATGTCCCAGATCACACAATGGTCTTTTCCAGGCAAGGTGCAAAGAATCAGTATTGCTTATAGCAAAATGCATTTAACAAGCAGGGATATGCACACACACATGCACACACAGTCTGGGAGAAATAACACTGGGTGTCTGTAAGTACAGCCTCATGGCTGAGATTTTCCAAACTATTTTAGGGACTTGAATGCCAAATTCCCATTAAAATACCTAAGATAAGGGTATCCACTCAAAGCTTTCCTAACCCCAGCCTTACTTAAATAACCCTTTCATTTTTCTAAATCAGAATATGGCTCTCAGAGAATTCATTTCCCAACACTTCTATATTGTGCAGATTTTTTTTCTCCCTCCTCAAACAAGACAACTGCCTTCCAAAACGCAAATCATTTGAAATGGGGCTCTCTGCTGGTCTTTCAAGTAAATATGAGTTGAATCATAGATGTCTTTCTTTTACCAAGCTGCTATGTCGTCCTCATAATCTACCACTCAGACCCTTTTGAGACCCACCACAGCTTCACCAAGAACATTTGGGGAACACCAGGGAGGGTTGCTCTTTGGGTCTGAATACCATGGAGTGCACTTCCAGGCACATTGACTATTGACACGAGCCCTCAAGAGCAAGCTGGAGAGGTGTTTTGATGGTTTGGTGTTTCAGGCACAGCCTGGAGAATGGTATTTTCCCCTGCAGCCTGTCACATTCCAGGGAACTTGATTCTGGTCCCCTCTGTAGAGCTGGTCATAGAGAAAGGATGTCTCTCCACGAGAAGCTGTGCAGAGCTCTGGCTGTGTCCTCTGCCGGACTGTAGTCCTGCCAGCTCTCTTCACCACTGCCACATCCACACCCTGATAGACCCCAACAGTCCCAATCCATGTGTTTGCATGGTCACCTGGGGAAGGATTTTCTAACATCAATTTATCAACCTATTGATCTCCTAAAACTCAGTGCAGCCAGGGGAATGGTTCAGCTTCCCTATGGTAAAAACCTACATTTGGTCCCTGGGTTTGTTAGGAGATGCAACAGAGATGCACCAGCTGATCCCACCCAGCCTTCAACTGCTACTGCAGGGGACATTTGTCTCCCATGGGGTTTTCACCAAACTGTACACCTGCCAGTCCCATCCACATCTCAGATGATAGAGTAGATACCAGAAAAGGCTGAAGAAACCCCTGTGTAAGCTGTAAGCAAATTAATCCCATCCCTTGTGACTTACTGAACCACAGGACACCCACACACTCTTTGAGAGGCCACTGTAGAGTGATGCATCTCAAACGATGCCAGCTACTTGCATTTAAGTGGTGACCACGGATAGAACAAGAGGCAACGAGCACAAACTGAAGCACAGCTAAACATGAGGAGGCACTGGGGCACTTCTTTCCTGGGAGGGTGACAGAGCATGGGGACAGGTTGCCCAGAGAGGCTGTAGGGTCTCCTTCTCAGGAGCCATCTGGACACATTGATGCCCTCTAGGGGATCTGGTTTGAGCAAGGAGGTTAGACTAGATGATCTGCAGATGTTCCAACCTCAACCACTCTGTGATTCTGTAAAAGGATTTTGTTGCATTTATTTCTACAATGAATTCAATCATGGCTGGAGGAGAGTAAGAGTTTTCCAAGGAAACACCAGGGAGTAACTCCACCATGTTTCCAATACAGATTTCTTGATTGTCCTTGCAGAAGACAGCACAACCCCAGGAAATTCTGCGCTCTTCTAATTCAAAGCAGCAGAACGGCAATGCAAGTTAGCTTGTGCCCTTGGAGCACACAACCACCAGAAACACCAGAAGAGCATCTGAGCAGGCACCAGCTTAAGCTCACAAGTGTGTTTTATACATGTGAAAAAGCTACCAGGTCTTACTCCCGAACCAAAAAAAAAAAAAAAAAAAAAAAAAGGCACTGGAAAATATCAGACAATTAAGATGTCAGCAGCAGTTCAACAGCAGCACGGGATCTTGTCACCTCCACCTTTGCAAGATAAGAAGAAGCTATATTAACAAGGAAGGTCATATTCCACTGTCTTTTCTGAATTCCACACATCAGCCATGGCTTGTTAGGTTGGATTTTATTTGTTTGTTTGACATTTGATGATTTTTGCTTGTTTGTTTGTTTTGTGGGTTTTTTTCCCCTTCAGCTGTTCTCAATGAAAAACATATTAGGGACATTGGTAAGGAAGACCCAGAAAGGTGGCTAAAAAAACACCACAGTCTGATTCACAAATGAAGCTTGTAAAATTCAGTAGTCTTACAGTCATACAAAGGTTACCTGAATACATTTTGCATATATTCATTATAAAGTATATTCATGATATAGATGGCTCAACACTGCTCAGAAAAAAAAAAAAAAAAAGAAAAAAAAAAAAAGCATTTTGCACTTCTGTCAAAATCAAAACTATTGGAACATCTTTTGCCACCTATTGTAAATTGTCAATTTTCTTTTGGAGGGGACATTTTTGGTAATGCAAAGAATTCCGAATTAATTATTTTGGATTTTCATTCGTTACCCTGTCTGTGTGTTCTTCTTCTAGACCCATGGTACTTGCCATCCTAGTTTTTGGTTTGTTTATTCATATAAGCCTATCAATTACCCAGATACCCTCACCAATTACAGTATTTCTCACACCTCAAGGTATCTTTTTGCTTTGTTTCTTCATCACAGTGTAGTGTAGATGGATGGCGATAGCTTCATCTTTGTGATTTCTGCATATATGAATGCATTTAAATATACAATGATAAGGCAAAGTAGGGAGGTGTTGTGAGTTTTAAGTACCTGTAGGCCTGGCAAACCACTGCTGGATGGGTGTTTTGGATCAATTCCATAAATTAAAGACACTCCAATGCCCTGCAAATCCTTCTGTAAACAGCCAGATCAATGCAACTAATCCTGTCCTAAATAGCCGATTTAGCTCTTCCATGAGGGATCCCAAGAGTCCCAGCAGCTGGAAGGCAAAAAGACAAAAAAAAAAAAAAAAAAATTGACCAAAAATTCCTCTTCCTATTAATAGGTTTTGAAGGGAAGAGGGGTGGAATGTGCTTTTCAATTTTTCAGTCATGATCACAACAGATGTTAGTGGCAAATCTCAGTGCCAAAAAGCTGTTTTAAAGTTGCCATGGAGTCCTACATAAGAGGCTGGGCTAGCTGTGAATTTTCTGAGATTGTCTTGATCGTCGAGACATGATAAGTTTCTCCTGAGAAATGGACTGGGATCTTCTTCAAAGAGAGCAGAGCTCATCAAGAAATTTCCCACAGAATAAATAAATAAATAAATAAATAAAAAGGCTTATGAACAAAAAGAAATATATATACATGAAAATGAAATATTCTGTTCAAAATACAAATCATTTAAATTTGGGAATGTCGCCACATCACCTTATGATTCACTTGTCCTTGATATGCCTGTCCCTCAGGTCTTAATGCATTTGCTGCAATTTGCCACACTCCCCCTCATATCAAGCAGAGGAGATTGTACAGACTGTGTGAACCGACTCTTCCTGAGAAAAATTAGGACCTGAGAAAAGTTAACAGTTTTCATAAAATATTCTTGTGGAATGTTTGAACTGAACTATTTAGGGCCAAAGAGTATTAACTTTTAGATACTTATCTTCTCAACAAAATTAAATCTTCCTTCCCCCCTCCCGGTTGTTATTTTCCCCCATTAAAAATAAAAATAAAATAAATCTTTGGGTTTAATCTTCAATTCTGTCTTGAAAAATAACCATTAGTGGAAGCCCTCCAGACATCTTTAAGTAAGAGGTTGAGAGCACGTCAACGATGTTCTCACTCGAACCAAAAGCTGTTGTGCAACTTTTCCCAATATGGAATGTTGTCCCTAGAGTTGTAAGACAGCCACGGCTTGAATGGCATCCCCAGAGAACAGAGGAAAAGTGCTTTTAGAATATTTGAGACGAGAAAACAATTTATTTTTCTGCTTCTTCAGTCCCCTGCTCAGCAGATACATTGTCAGTTCTTGGACAAAGAAAGAAAACTGAACCACATCTGCTCATATGCTACTCAATCTCTGTACTTTAGTTCATATAAGTTATAAATAAAAAGTCAGATATTTTCAAATAGCAATGACATTTTAAAGATAGTTAAGAATAATAATTAAAAGAAAAAAAAATGGACAGGGAATTTTAAAGAAATGTCCTTTTTTCTCCCTATTTTTGGTCAATTGTAGAGCTGTTCAGTTTTTCCACCTGTGCTTTAAGACCTGGGAGGTTAAACCAAGATAAGATGTTGGAACGAAGAGCAGAATGGGTTCTGTTTGTGTGGAGAGAGAAGGATCTGGTGGGCTAACTGAGAAAGTGTTTACCTGGTGGGAAGCTGATGAGAGTAAAGATGATGGAGTATGTAAATTAAGGTAAAAGTGATTTAATTTTTTATTTTTTTTCCCTGTGATTTCTGCTGTTGCTCTCATAATTCTAGGATGAATCATCTGACCTATATTACTGCTGGTCCCTATAGGAACATCAGCTTGAGAGACAAGCAAAGGCCTGCCTTTGGACCAACTCTTCAGCTGCTATAAATCAGTGAGTTCCACTGACTTCAAGGGAGCTATGCTGATTTATACCAGCTGTGGATATAGACCAGAATAGTAGATTGTCTGGCAGAAGCCATCATTTACTTTTTGACTATTGGGATCAGGAGAACACATGTTTGCTGTTCATCATTAAAAAGACAAACAAAAAAAAAAAAAAAAAAAAAGGATTTTTTTTTTTTATAAAAAGAAAGATAGAACAAAAAATAAAAACTATAAAAAAAACAGTATCTATGTAACACTGAAGATACCAATCAGCACTGGAAACACAAAGCTCAATGAGAATGTGCTCTTGCTCCTGAAGAGTTATGGGATTTTATGGTAAATCGGTGTATAGTGTATCCTATTTGAGTACCACAAGACATGGAGGAGAAAGAAAAAACTTTGTATGTTACACCTTCAGCAAACTTTGAAAGTCTTGCTGAAAAACCTGTAAAATGCTGCAAAAATCAACAGAATTTTTCAGGTCTTTGTTGAAAAGGAAAAAAGTGTTAATTGTTGTTTAAAAGGACTATTAAACAGTCATTTTGCTGGCTTCATGATAGCCCACTTCTTTAAGCTATAGTTATCTTCAGAAGATCATTTAGTTCTTATTAGAAACATTGTGGGACAGTGATGTCATTTAACTTTAGCATCAGTGAAATTCCTACCTTTTAAATGAGCGATGAGCTATGCCTTTTCTTCATCAAGATGAAGAAGTACTCCCAGACAATGATTCTTTCCAAATTTTGGTCTATAAAACACGTAATATGAGCGTCCTTCTGGAATTGTCTCTCTCTATATATATTGGCAAAGGAAGTTTCATGAGTTCAGAATGGAGCCTTAGTTTTCAGATGTTTAAAGTGAAGAAATTCCACATTTCCATACTCTTACAGCCCATTTCTTGCCCAGGAGGATATTGCAATTTTCAATTTTATTTTGGGAAATGTATAAAAATAATGCATCCCTTAATTTCTAAAGGGAAAAAATATCTACCCCCAGCCTCCATCCATCATAGGTTTTTCTGCACTTGTTTCTGGGGCTAAAAAAAAACACATAAATATTCTGAGAACTGTCCTTGTTTTAATAATTATGAGCTACAAGCAAGTCAACTGATGTTCTTCTCAAGGACAAAGTAAAACATCAGAGACTGACAGGTTGAGAACAGGTTTCCACCCATATTACTATCACTGTTTACTTAGGATACAGTTGACCTTGCCCTAAAATCCTAGAGTGGAGGCTGAAGGCAGAAAAGGTAGATGCAAATCAATTTATCCAGAAATCTCTTCCACCACAACTATTTCGACATTATTTTTTTTTTCAACTTTACAAAATCCATTATAAGGAAAATCGGATACATGCAGCTGATTTCAGTGGGGCTGTGGCATTTTACTCTCATCCTTTCTGATCTTTTGCTCTCTCTTTTTTGGTACTGGATGAGATCAGCAGCTCATATGGCACTGCGACTATTTTTACTGCCTTTGACTGTCCCCACTTGTACTGTAGTGTGGCTGCTGTAAATTTCAAAGCTGAGTGTTTCAAGTTGTTACTAAACCACTACTAGAGACAGCTGCAGTACAAGGGGTGGACAAAGGTGGATTTCTTCCTTTCTCCCTGGCTGTGCTGTTTTTTGTGACATTAGCTGGAAAACGGTCCCAGGGACCATTAAGTAGATGCTACTCTCTTCTAGCAACCTGGAATGATTTCACAGTGATCTAGCTCTGTACTAGGAAAATGACCCCAAAGACCACTCAAGTGTTACATGGGGGGAAAAAAAAAGGAAAAAAAAAAATTAAAAATAAGTGAATTCACAATAACATCTGAGAAGAGGTCATCCACAGAGTCTGGCCACTGTTATCGACCTCATGTAATTAAGACTGTGGTTTTCAAGTTTGTAAAAAATCTGGTCAGGGACTGAAATCGAGTGTTTCCTTGTTTGAAGGAAGACACAAAATGGCAGCAGGTTGTTATGAAAGCCAAGTTTACTTTTGCTTCCACACAGGATCTACAAGTGACCTTTTCCTCCTTCCCCCTAAATACACACACTCATTAGTATTATTTTCCATTAGGTTCCTCTTTAGGAACTAATAGAAAGACTACAATGGAAAGAGGGAAAACTACCACACACTCTTCGAAATTTGTCTTAATCACTTTTCAAAGGCTCTTTGAATCTTCCCTCTCTCCAATTGCTAGACAAGAAACCTGAAAGACTAATCAGGATATACAGATATAAGGAATGAGCTCCAGCCAAATAAAATTATAATTCAGGCTGTGAAGTTGTAGTAACTGCTGCAGTATTGCTGTATGTTCAAAATCTCTGGGATTAGCAAGGCTCCCAGATTGAGTATGAAACTCCAACAGCCCTGTTCCAGTGCTCTCAGAGTGACTGCAGAAGTGATATGCATGATTTTCTGGGGCTCTTTCTATCCCACTCATTACCAATACCCCATCCCAGAGTCCGTTGGGGAAGTTTCCTGGAATTACACAATATTTCCTGGACATACACATCAAGCATAGCTTTGGGAAGCTTTGAGTTTTTCGTATCTCTTGATGTGATGGGAGATGGAGATGGAAATGTCACATCACAAGAAACAGACTTCAACAAGCCATGCCTCTGTTGGAACTTTCTGTTCAACACCAAAGACAAACATACCTGGCTTATCTCATTTATAGTTCCCATTGGCCAAATCCTGTTTAGAGAGGGGCACTATCAATTGCAAATGCACCATAAAGACATGTGATCAGCCTTGTCACTCATTTCTTTTTTTTTTTTCATTACCAGAATAACTTAAATTATGGACCATAACAAAAAAAAAAAAAAAAAAAGGAAACTTTTGCAGCATGGATTAAAATAATTTATCATTTTTCATTACAAATTCAGTCATGGGATCTGTAACTTATTGTTTTAGTCTCAGATCTTGAAGTCCTAGCATAAACCAGTCCCAGAATGTTAGTTACAGACATGGAGAACAGAAGTGTATAGAAATATTAAATAAAACATAGAAATAAAAATATCAAAAATTCAGATAAAGAGGGTTTTTTTGTTTGTTTGTTTGTTTGGTGTGTGCGTGTGTGTGTGCATGTAAGGATGGATGATGTGACCAGAGCAAAACAAAAACAGAGAATCTGTGATAGAACTAGGAAAGACAATTCTTGAGGAGTTTCCATGATTTAATATAAATCCTGGGAGCTGAATACAGTTGCTGCAGAAGGCACAGCATCTATGCAATGGGGACATACTCATGAAATCTTTCACATTTTTTACAGTGGGTAATTTCATTGTTGTTGATGCTCTTTTTGTTTGTTTTACTAAGTAGATGGGGTATCAAAAGGGAACATGGAGTCCTTTTTTGTGATGTCACACATGTAACATTAATGCCACTTCCCAAAATACTCAGCTTCGGTTTTTATGCAGTGGAATTTCTGGCCTGGTTGTGAAATTCAACCCACCCCACGAAGGGCTGTAACCCAATCCGAATCGACAGCTTGGGAACAATAGCCACATGGTGACGGGTTGGCAGAGGAATGCCAGGAATGTCCTGGGCTGAAGGACTCAAGGGCCAGCTCTGCTCTGAGCTCTCAAAGCCTTGGGGACCCTCCATGAGGCACTGCTTGCCTGCTGAAGCCACGGAGGTGTGAAAGGAGAGCTGAAATCTGGCAGCCGAGTTGGTGCTCAAGTATGTGCAGAGCACGTGGAGTTTCAGATCTGTGTGATATGTAGACACATCTCAGCCCATGAACAAGGAATATGATCCCATGCTAAACCCCCAAGCATTCATACCCAGGACTTGCCCTTGGGTGTATCTCTAGTTGCGTTTCTTTCTCTGCCTTAGTTGTCATCTTAGCCTCTCATGTTTTTACTTTGTTAATCAGCTGGCACGTTTCTTAAGGAGCTTGAGATATTTTTTAAAAAGGTATCCACCAAGCATAGGTCTTGACATATACTTGAACTTTCATTATAATAAATAAATAAAATTCCTTGTACTTTTCTTTCTTTTTCCACCAGTTTTTTGATTTCACCAAGAGATGTCCCACATACAGACCAAAGAAGCTAGAATAAGACTTGTACAGATACCCAATGATTAAAGACTGAACAAGCTCTGTGGTTGGCCAGCTGATTCTCTGCTAACATTCACTGAATCTTATCTGAGATAACCGAGGCAGAGATTTTGGGTCTGGAAATCTCTGTGCCATGAGACAGTTCTATGTAATATGCATTTTTCACTGGGCAGGCTGGTACATATCACTGGCCTCTCAAGTGTTCAGACTGATTTTTTTTTCCCTTGACGCTATTCTCTGCTGATCACAGAGAAGGTCTAATGATGAATACCCTTCAACATGGGCAGTACACTCACAAGACTCTTTTCCCCTCTCACCAAAATCCTCATACACTTCTCCAAAGTGTCTTGAGTGTGTTGACCTACCAGGCATCTGCCAAGCCCACCTATCTGATTTTGCCAAAAAAGAGACTAAAATTAGACTATTTCGTAGTGGGAAGACAAATGTAGGTGGATGGCATGTTGCAGTCATCCTATGATCGGTTTGTTAGAAGACATGAGAGAAACACAGTTGGTGTTGTGGTCTTAGCTTCTCTTAATCCTTTAACTTTCTGTTTAAAGAGATGCCGAGGAAACTTGGTGCTTGTGGGATTACACTGTTTGTGTAGGATGTATTTAATTGCCAAAACTTCCCCCTAAGACACAGCCTATTTGAAGTGTATCTATGAAGCAGGCAAAATCTGAAAATTAAAACAAGGAAGCCCACCCCCACAGAGAACATCCCAGATCTCTGTAGAAATTGTCGATATCAGCAAATAAAAGTACAAGAAATAGATGACAGCCTGATCCTGCCCGTTTTCAGTTCCAAGAGTTCCTCCAGAGATGCTCTTGTGGTTTAACCCCAGCTGGCTGCTAAGTACCACCCAGCCACTCACTAACTCTCCCCAGTTGGGATGGGGAAGAAAATTGGGAAGGTAAAAGCATGAAAGAGATAAAAACAGTAGAGATATAGACAGCTAAGTAGGTAAAGTGAAAACTATGTGTACAAGTAAAGCAAATAAAGGAATTCATTCTCTACTTCCCATCAGCAGGTAGATGTTCCATTTCTCTTGATGTTTAATAGTTTATTGGGAAGACAAACACCATGACTCTAGATGTGCTCCCCTTCCTCCTTCTTTACCCCAGTTTTATTGCTGATCATGATGCCACATGGTATAGGGTATAAGACATCCCTTTGGTCAGTCCTGGCCAGCTGTCCTGCCTGCGTCCCCACCCAACTTCCCATGCACTCCCTGTTGGCATTGCAGTGTAAGAAGTACAAAAGTCCTTGACTCTGTATAAGCACTTCTCTGCAAAAACTAAACATCTGTGTGTTATCACTGCTATTTTCATCAAAAATCCAAAACACAGCATCATATAAATCTCTACAAAGGAAAAAAACAAAACAAAACTTTAACCCAGCTGAAACCATGACATTATATTGTACAGAAGAAGACAAAAAAATGTCATGGGAAGAGATTGTGTGCAATATGAAGTCGAACTCAAGCTACTCCAAGGAGACAATGAGATATGTCCCTCTCTGTGTCTGATTCTCACAGAAGATATCATTCTTTTTCAGAAACAATTCATGAGCAATGGCCCATGAGTGCTGCCCATTGGAAATCCTGCCCCCAGCACATAGAAAGACAATCCCTTCTGCCCTAGAAAACAACAACGTATTGCCAGGGGAAAGCACTTGATAGCAACTGAAGTTGCTAACAATGTTGGGTATCCCTGTCAGGATCTCAAAGGAGTGTTTGAGTGCACATCAAAGCCGATGTATGCTGAGACAGAGCACACAAGCAGAGCTTGGGCTCCAGCTCATGGGATAAGAGACATGTGATCCCCAGGAGCCCAAGCCAGTCACATCTTGGTTTTACAACACACCGCAAGGACGTAACAGAAGAAGATGGTTCCTGGAAAGAATGCCTCCAATTCATTCTTCTTGACGTCAATAAGCCAGAGATATGCTTGACCATTTGAAAGCATTTCCAAAACCCAAAGTGGTTCTGTAAGAATGTTCTGAGGTTCTGATATCAAAGCACATTTTCTTGCTGTCTGAATTGTTAAACTGACTTATCTGGAGCTGAAATACATAAATCTGTGTGCTTGCATTGCCACACACAGGCCTATGAACACGTGTAAGTTACTGTGTAAATACATACACATGTAAGAGGAAGCGAAAAATATAATGTATTTCAATGAATCTGTCAAGGAAACATTTGCATTTATGAATATATGTACAGAAATTTGTGCATATTACACAATCTTTTTATGTATATAGTCAATATAAAAGGATTAATAATATTGTCATTAAAATTATATATTCAAAATCTGTCTGCAAATTTTGCTCTTGAACTACCAGAGGACTTTCTGCTATTTCAGTATTTTCTGACAGGAGCACTGAACAGAGGCAATATTCCTGAAATTCCTGGCACAGAAAGAATAGTAGAGGAAGGTCTACAGTCCTTCTGGCAGGACGATGGAGAACTGGGACTTGGTAAAGGAGGATTAGAACAAAACTGAGAGATTGGTCTGGAGGCAGAAAGTGGTGGTGATGCTTTTTTAGAGTTTGGCTCAGACCTGAGCAGTTGTGCAGTGCCTGGCAGTGAACCTTGCAGCAGATCCTGTACTTACTGGGCAGAGAAAGACCTGTGGAGTGAACAAGTCCCAGTCCCATTGTCATGAGTGAGATGCTGCAACTGGTTCAGAGCTCCTCTAGTGTCAGTGCAGTCAGGAGCCTCCTTAAACTTTTAATGGGATTATTGAGCATAGGATAAGTAGTTCAGTGTATCTCCAAAAGATAGGCAACTGTGATTATGTTATCATTTATCATTTTTAGATTTATCTAACTGTGCAAGATAAACTTAATGAAATGAAAACAGAGTACTGTGTGGAAGTGGACACTGCTACATCCCATTCCCCATCCCCAGATGATAGAAACATCTATAGAGAAAGAGAACAGTCGACAACTGCTTATGTCTCTGAGCTTTACACACTTCATTTACTCAATATCAGTTTGCTTAGAACCTTTCCCTGTACACAGCCACTCAGATAGCATAGGAAAATTACAGAAAAAAATAAAAATGTTATAAGAAAGATAAACTAGTCAGATAGAGGACCTGCCACGTTAATTTTCCAAGTCTCATAGAGGTGTTTTTTTTCTTTTTATATCCCCCTACTTGTGTCATGTTGAATGACAGCTGCAGCAAGAACAGTCATATTCACAACAGCACAATGCAGGCTGAAACAAAGCAGCACGTCACCCTCACTTACATCTGGACTGCCAAGAGGGAAATATTAAGTGCAGTCTGATGACAGTATTGTTCTCCCCATTGCCATAAAAGAAGAGTGTTTACCAGATTTTCCCTTCGGGTTCATCAGCTGTGAGGAGCATTGTTTCACAAAACATCAGATCCCTGGCCACCACTCACAAGGTGTTAGATGAAGTGATGGGCGTTGCTCAGATCCCAGGTTAATAGGAAACACATGAACCCCTGACTCGTTACTACACAGGCTCAGAAGTTGATTTAAAGGGAGGGAGGAAAGGGAAGAGGCTTCTAGTTGTGTAAATCCTCATTTGATGATTACTGGTTGGTAAGGGGTGAGCTCCTATGTTTGTGATTTGGGGATGGCCCCATGCTATGCAGCCGACCCATCTCACTCACTTGGCAACTCATTAAATTCTGTAGACAAACAGGCAGAGACACAGAAGTTTGCTGTTTGTGTGAGGAGAGGCTTTCCCCAGGTGCTGCCTTGTATCACAGATCTGGATAATACTAACTATGAGGGCAGTGTAAATGAACTGCTGTTTTTCAGGCTAAAGAAGAATGAGGTGGTGGAGAGAGGAAGACAAGGCAAGAACTTGTTAACTTTAAGCATGAGAAAAAATACTTCAGTGCATATAAAAATACCCTGTTCTCAAAGTCTGTGAAAATTAAGAGCTTAAACTACAGGATGGTTAATCTTTCTGCTTAAATGCTGGGAGAAGCTCTGTGTCAGGATGAATGCTGTATCCTGGAATCTGTGTTATGGAAAACTTTTGCCTGCTGGAAAACTTTAAGGTGAGTTTAAGCAAACTGCTGTCAGGAAGATCATAAATGTAATTGTTCCTGCCTTGGGACTGGAAGGTCTTTCAGGGTCTGCCAGGACATTGGGATTCCCTCTAGGAATCAGTACTAATCCCACCCTCTCAATCACCCAGGCATGAAAATTAGCTGCTTGGGTTCCACTCAGAACAAATAAATCTCAACAACCCTATTGCCTTTATTCCAGTTCATTGGTATATTGTGCCCTTTATTTAGGTTTGCCATCCCCTTTTACCCAGCTGCTGTTCTCGTTAGCTGACAACCATTAACAGTTTCTTGTTCCTACTCATTTAGAAATTCTTTATGGCCATATGGATTAAACAGGAGAAAAAAATAAATAAATGTAAATAAATATCACTAAATATAGTTAAGGCCAGCTGGCTTTAGTTACAGTTGTCTCAAGGCAGCCATTCCAAAAGCAATCCGAGCAAAGTTCTATGGCATGATCTATCAATTGGCCAACATCTTTGGGGGTTTACTGTATCCCCTGCAGTGAAATCGTGCCCCTGTGTAATACAATGATGCTGCATTCCAGACATACTTTTCTGCTGAGAGGCAGTGTTTTGGATGCACTGGGATTGATTTCCAGACATCCGATCCCAGGGCTCTGGTTTGCATTGAAGGAATCACATTGAAACCTGGATGAGCTCAGTTAATGAAGGTGACCTCATGGGAAGGAGCCATCCGTGTGGAGAGTCCCCCAGCATGTTGGTGAGGGATTTCACAGGGATTACCCATGGGTGAGTGAATCAAATTTAGCAAAATCTCACAGGCTTTTCAATTGCTGCCCTCCCTGGTCGTGGGGCAGATCACTGAGCCCAGTGTGTCAGTGAATGGTACCTGTTATCCAAGCTATACATGCAGGTAAACTGGTGGCAGGTCAAGTTCCCTGGGAAGTTTTTATACAGATGGGATACAGCTCTTCATGTTGAACAGCCTCCCTGACCAAGAAACTGCTGATTATACAGTCTATGAAATATGACATGGCTCGTGAGCCAGATGCCACCTGCACATCATCTCTGTCCCACCAGAGGGACTGGCAGGAGCTAAATGAGTCTAGAGTGGGTACTTCTAATCTCTAAGAAAAGTAAAGGAGGAAGGAGAGGAGACCAAATTACAGAGCCAGGCAGGCAGATATTGAGGCCTTAGCCTTTCTGTTACTGGGCCTAGAAAAATTTTAGCCTCAGCTTCCTCTATCACTTAAGAAAGATGGTAGGTGGTGAAATGCCCTGCCACCCCCTCCACAGGTTCATTGTCTCAGAAATGTGTCTTAGAGCCAGCCCCATTCTGCCTTGAAGTATGGATGAGGATTAGATGTGTTCTCAAGATTTCTCCCAACTCTGATTTGATGTGGTTTTCCTGGTGGTTTCTGAAATGAGCTAATCCAGAATCTGCCAAAGTCAAAGGAGTTTTTATATGTGTAATGCCAAACACAGAAAGTGGATAGCTGTTATATTTAGGTACCATAACTCATCCTTTCTGAAAGGGATTTCAGATAGTACCATATTCAGAGGGCTGCAGTCCCATGCCAGATCACATTTCCCCAGGGTCTTTCCTATGCTGAACAATTGTTCATGCACACAACTCATTTCTCATATTGCTTCACACAAATGGCCAGAGAG
The DNA here is from genome assembly GCF_047663525.1 of Anas platyrhynchos. NCBI lineage: Eukaryota > Metazoa > Chordata > Aves > Anseriformes > Anatidae > Anas > Anas platyrhynchos. The sequence continues at coordinate 158,055,796 of NC_092588.1, forward strand.
GATTCACCACTAATAGAGAAAAAGGACAGCAGGCAGTTATGATGTCCTGGGGAGAGACCAGAGGTTCAGCTGTCAGTGGATGGACAACCTCTCACAACTGTCTCACCCAGACAGGACAATGTTGACATTCATTATTTACTCCAGGCAAAATCATTAAGGTTTGCTGATCAGGGCTTGGTTTTATATATAGCTGGTGTGGTTTTGATCTCCCCACTGTTCTTCCTTATCCCCAGAAGAAACCTCCAGCCCTTTCAGTCAGCAAAACAGGAGTGGTGGGGGGACACTTTAATCCATTTCAGCACAGAAATGGGTAACCATGTGGTCAAAGGTAACAGCCAGATGAACTGTTTCACTAGCAAGTTGTGAAGAGAGAGAACTCCACCAAAGGAGCTGCAGCAAACAGCCAGGAGGAGCTAGAAAGTGGTTACGTCAGGTAAAAGGCAAATCACTGCACGTGTGAACACAGAAAGGAAAGTGATCGTGTGTAATTAAATAGTGTTTATAAGACCTCATCTTTCCCCCAAAGAATGACAAAATCAATTTATTCTGTTTAGGGTTATTTCAAGCAGCACTTCCTGAGAGTGTTCTTCCAACAGGAAACTTTTTGTTATCATTACTTGACATATGGAAGAAAATTGAATGGGACCTGTCAAATAGCAAAGCTAATAGAATCCCCTTTTGCTCCATTAGGCCTGATCCTAATCTTATTTATAAATCTTTCTCTTAACAAGGCTTCATTTTCCTGCCTGTTCCAAGAAAAGCAAAAGTAGAATTAACAAAGTATTTGTAAAACTAACCCTTGCTCTGCAATTTCTGAGTTGGTTGAAATCTCAGGAAAACATCTCATTCGTGTCTCCTCTGCCAAGACAGAACTGAGTCTACCTGTCATTCCCAGCAGAGGTGTGCCAAAAATTCTGCAGGGCTGAGAAATTCTCTGTCTTCCCAGGTAAAGCATAGAAACTATCCTTCCCCAGGCCATTCCAAAATTTTGGTGGATTTTGTTGTTCATTTTTGTACAGATGCCTACACTGATTCATCTTCATTGCAATTTAACACTCTGACTATTTGGCCTAACTGGACTGGACGCTGAGAACACAAAAATATCTTTTCTTCTCTATGTTATTTTTACACTGCAGATTCTCTTTATACTTCTAGGGAACATTCAACTACTTCAGGTTTATATAATACCAGGCCATACAGAAAATTGCTCCCATTGGAATAGTACTGTACACTAAATAATATTAATAATAAAAATAAACCTTTTCATCTACAGATTTGATTAGTAATAGTTTGAATGCAAATGGGATTGATGGGGTAAAACAAGCGAGGAATTGACTGTATTAGTGAATGCTCCAGGCTTTGCTATGCAAAGCAGAGTTCCTTTGTTCAGTGCACTCTTTGGTGTTTGAAATAAATTAATGAGGTCATTAACAGTAACACATTGAACTGAGATAATATGACAATTTACAATTGTTTGATGCAATGTCAGAATCATATCTATCAATTTTCTGGTAAATATTCCCAAAGCGGAGGGAGAAAGAAGTAAACACAAGGAATTCATGCTAGCAGCAGTGTTCCTCTCTGTTCCCTGCTGCATCTGTGCCACATGCAGTGCAAATTTCTGCTGTATGTTGAATGCTTTTTTTTTTTTTTTTTAATGCAGTAGTAATGGGAAATAGTGGATATGAATATTTAGCAATGGAAATATGCCATGTAGCCAAAGAGGCAAATTTTGCTCATCAGTTTGTGCATGTGTTTCATAAACAAAAAAGGAAGTCTGTGTTTGGGTGCTGGGGGAGATGCTATAAAGTATTTATTGCAACTTGTTTTTGTAAGTCTTGTCTAGCAAATCCATGTGGTTTCCTTCAAATTTTCAGTAATAAACATTTAACAACATATTCCACCATCCCACTTATATAGGAGATTTTGTTGGGTGAGTGAAAAAAATTGCTCTAAAGGAACAAGGGTTGCTGTGTTGCAATGTGACAGCTATGTACTACAGAAAGCCTGAAAGTCTCGGGCTCATTGCTTCTGGTAGATGACCTGGAGATGAGACATCTTTGTCCTGAGACTGGGAGAGACCTTGGTATTTTATATAATGCAATATATACTTCTGATAAAAAAAAAAAATGGTTCCGTATTCTGTCAAATGATGGGCAGAAATTACTTCTTATGAGTGTAAGCCCATGGCTCAGAGACTTAGTGGTTAAGAAGATAATTCGGGAGATAGAATGTGTTTTAACCTCCTCTGGCTAAGCAAAATCATGGGGAAAAAAAGAAAAAAAAGAAAAAAAAAAAATTATGCTCAAAATTAAGTCAGCAGTTGATGGACTGTTCTTTAGAAGTGCCTAATGCTCTCCAATAACTGGAGAGGGATCTAAGTGACTAACTCCAGTGTAGACATCTACCTAGCTGCTGTCTAATGAGGTAAAAACTGCACCCCTCAGGTCCAGCAACAACTGACCCAGGATCTCTCTCTAGCTATGTATACATGCACCTCCAGAGAGTAGTTTTCCACCTGAATAAAATTACAACATAGGAGGAGCTGCACTGGGACAAACATCTAGTCCACCTAGCAGTCTTTCTTGGAAACTTGCAAATGGTAAATGCCAAGGAAGAATATAAGATCAAGAATATATCCTCAAAATAGATTTTAGAAATTTCTGGCTCAGTGAATTCCTGAACCGGAGTGAGTATCTTTATACAGAATTCTTCTTTCTTCTTTTTTTTTTTCTTTTTCTTTTTTTTTCCCTGTCTTTAACTTGTTCCTATTTTGAATCCATGTAAACATTTAGCATCAGTAAGCAGGTGTTGACTCAAGAGTCTAATCCAGGTGATTTGCTCCCTTTGAGTACTCTGCCTTTCTAAGCAGCCTATATGAGTTGCTTAGACTAAGTGCTTAATTTGGGAGTGAGATGAATCCTACCCCCTGCAATCAGGAAAATAGCAGGTATGTGTTGCAGCTGGCTGCACTCATTTACCCCTCTCATAGCAGTTTCGAGATTGTCCCCAGGATCTTCCATACTAGACACACTGTGACAATGCCCCTCAGGTCAATAACTGTAAAATATCACATTCCCAGAAAGGAAATCCCAGGTTGTTGGCACTGAGAAAGTGGCACCAAAGTCTACATAGAAAAGGAAGATAATTAAGAGATGGTGTAATGAGAAAGCATACAGAATCAGTAGATTCTGGAGAGAGCTCTTCCCCAAAGTGTGAGTATATAAATATGTGAGTATATAAAAATATGTGCAGGAAAAAAAAAAAAATCCTTGTGAAAGTCAATCCGTTGATATGGATAAGCAGGTCTCTTAGAGCAGAAACTGATCAAAGCCCCAAGCTGTCTGGATGGCTTGGCTCACTGTGATTGTCTTTATGTTCTGGCTATAAATGGGGTGATTCAGCTTCGAGTGATACCTATTTTTCTTCATGAACTAAGGACATTGATTAGCAATTGCAAATACTTTCTGTGTGCTCCAACATGTGGGAAGTGCTTTTGCACACCAGAAAATCCAGGGGATACTGAAACTCTGCTCCCTCCCCTCTGCAAACTCTTAATGTGCAGGGGCATTGCATTCATTTGTTCTGCTTTCTGCTGTTAACAGCAGCACCTAAAATGTCCTTGGGCTATAAAACATATTTATTACGTGGTGTGTTTTACTTAAAGAAAGTCATCCATTCAGCTTGTGATTGCAATCTCAAATAGTCCAAAGCATCCAGAAACTCACAGATTTGTACATGGAAGAATTTTAGATGGGCTGAGTATATTGCACGCCCAGCAGATAATCATCCCACTTGTATGCTCGCTGTATCTTTGTTCTGACAGGCAGGGCATGTTTACAAAACACGCTGCCACCAGGATTCCTCTTTTCCATACTAAGGAAATATTTAACATAGTATAAATTCCCCAAAATCCAGTGGAAGGAAATCCTAGAGGATGAAAGATTATGAGCTAAAATGTGATGCAAACTCAATTAGCCAATGCAAATTCATTGGTGTAATATCGCCAACCATTACCTCATTAAAACAAAGTAGGAAAATAAATTTTAATAGTATTTATCTTAAAGTCATTATTTCAGCATGTTTCTTACTTTCTTGTTATTCAGTGTTTTCTTTAGCAGTTTTTGGAAGTAAACCTCTGATGGGAGCTGCTGTAATCTCACAACTGTTTATTTGAATGTCAGTTAGCTTTTATAAAGTGCATTATTTCTATTGCAGGCAACATCAGTTGTGCCCAGAGAAATTTATACGGTGCTTTCAAATGAGTAGAGATCTTCTGCACCATATAAGCGAATGCTGAAAAGCCCCAGGCAGCTTTAGCAGGAGTGGCACTGCCACAAAGCTGCAACATAAAGCCAGACAGAGGCAGCAGTGACTGAAAACTGTTATCTGCTGGATTATTCTTCTCCCAGAGGAGAGCAGTGATAGAGGTTAGCTTCTACACACACACATACATACAAACATAAAGTTGTCAAAGACAATAATGCTTAAGTTTATGGGTAATATCTTTTATCTTGTAAGAGTATTTGGACACTCTTAATTTTTATCATGATTAAGATCTTGAAGTCTTCAATATGTTTCCAGCTGTACTTCAGGCTGTATAAACTCAGCAGTTCTTTACTTCAGGAATTGCAATGTAGGAATCAATAAACAGATATAATTAACATTAATGGGCTTTTGTGAGGGAAGATAACAGGATTTGGATTTGGGGGCTTGACTGCATCATTCATGAACCACCTCACTCAGAAGTTGTGATGTATCACATGCTGACATTAGGAATTTAGGAGCCCTCTCATCCATGGTTAAAGATGTGCCTACATTGAGAACTTTGCTAGAATGAAAGTTTGAGGAAAACTAATATTCATTCTGGTAAAACTTGGATAGATACCTTAGAGGGAGGGAAGGTGGAATGAGCAACACCTGTGGGTTTCAGGAAGAAGAGCTTGAATGGTTGTGTTGGCAGGGACACAGAGGAGGAAAGGTGAATCCATAAATATTTTGGTGGACAAAGGGGAGAATGTAAAAGTGTGAGAGGGAGTATCAGGCTGCTGCTCAAGTATCGAAGCAAGATTTTTGTCCAGAAATAGGGCAGTCCTGCTGCCTTGACATTTGAGGCTGACTGAGACTAGTAACAAAGGAAGAAGAATATGCACAAGAAAGAGAGAAAGCCAGAAATGTGGTTTCTTTCTTACACAGAAACTTACGTTTGATTGAACCAGATCCTTCTCTTAATTTTCATCAGAGAATTGTTCCTTCCCTTCTGCTTGCCACTCACACAGACTCAATCCACTCCCTGCAGCTCCAAAGTTTTTGTGACCTTCTGCTCCCTGTGACTACTGCTTGACCCATCCCATGTCCCCATCAGTCTGGACTCTGCTTCGCTGGGCTAATCCATCCTTTCTCCCTCTTGTTTCTGCCTCTCTGTCACCAGTTATTCAGAGTTACGAAGGATGCAGATAAGCCAGCCTGAATGTGAGAATAGCTTGTCTGCTGCAAAGGCTTAAAAATAAACTACTGATTGCAACTGGAAACCCTTGACTACATATTTAGTCTGTGATAAAAGCAATTAGCCCGTCTGGGAGTGTCGGAAGGAGAAGCCAGTGGGAAAAAGAAACACTGAGATATAAAGATCATAACAAACTCTTTACAAGGGGATGTTGGCATCAGGTCCTTTATCTTCAGCTGCTGAATAACTGACCCCACCATACGGCTCAAGTGGTGGTGCCTCTGTGCCCCTGTTGCCGTTCACAAAGCTGCTTGACCCTTGGGGATTAGCCACTCCTTAATCCAGTCTGAGGTTTCAAGAAACAAAGCTTAGTGGAGTCTCAGGTCAATGGGAGAAGCAGATGGTTGTCCAGGAAGATGAAGGCTTTTGAACAGCAAACCTAGGGTAAAGTCCCCCTAAAAAAAAATAAAAAATAATTATCCACTTTCTCAGATGCCCATGCTTAGGGTTAGGAGGGTCAGATGGGATCCTTTCCCATTGAAATAAACCCTAAAAGAAATCTGTGGCATGGAACAGAAGGATACGGAAGGGAACACAGATAAAAACGTATGAAAACTAGGTTTGTAAAGACATGTTGCTCAAGCTTTGAGAGCCGATGTTATTCTGCAAGTTGAATACACTGTTCATGAGAAAATGAGAGAAGGGAGACTTTTACATTTGATGAAGTCTACCCAGATTTCTTTATATGTTGGTGAAGTATTTCTTCTATCTGTGTTTCCTGCAAACAGAACAAACTAATAGGCAGGGGATCTCATTTTTCTATCTGGGAATAAGAGACAAGAGATGTTTTAATTATGGTTAATAATTATTTTTTAAACATACCCAAGATGAAAGAGCATGGATAATATTGGCATAAAAATTAATGTTCCCATAAGAACAAAGGGAAAATGAGAAAGCTTTGTTTACTGATCAGTTTTCTACACAGTTCTCAGAGCATCACAGGGCTGAAGCTGTCCTAGGGTTAAGACACTAATGGAATTCCTAATTTGTATTGATAGAAGTGGGACCAAGAGGGTAAAACACATTAAAATTGCAGGTACTCTCTGATAAGGCAAGATTTCAGGTGAGATTTCTATGCTTGTGCTACTCCCACTTTATGGATTTTTCTCACTCCAAAAGGAACCAAGCACTTTCACATGGTGAGACACGTATTACACCTGAACCCCAAATCCTGATATCTGAGCACTTTCTTTACTGGCTACAAAGTCCTGATGTCATAGAATCACAGAAACATAGACTGGTGGAGGTGGGAAGGGGCCTGTGCCAGTGCTGTATCACCCACACTGTGAAGAATTTTTTCATGAAGTTTAAACAGAACCTCCTGTGTTCCAGTTTGAGTCCATTGCCTCTCGTCTTGGCAGTGGGCATGAAAAGTTCTGTATGAAATGTTCTGAGGAGGGTGAAGAAGATGGTGAAGGGCCTAGAGGGAAAGACATATGAAGAGCGGCTGAGGGCACTGGGCCTGTTCAGCTTGGAGAAGAGGAGGCTGAGGGGGGACCTCATCGCAGTCTACAACTTCCTCTCGAGGGGGAGTGTTGAGGCAGTTGACCTATTCTCTGTAAACACCAGCGATAGGACCCGCGGGAATGGTGTTAAGCTGAATCAGAGGAAGTTTAGGCTGGACATCAAGAAAAGGTTCTTCACCGAGCAGGTGGTTGCACACTGGAACAGACTCCCCAGTGAAGTAGTCACTGCACCAAGCCTGTCTGAATTTAAGAAGTGATTGGACTGTGCACTTAGTAACACGGTCTAAACTTTTGGGCAGAGCTGTGCAATGCCAGGAGTTGGACTTGATGATCCTTATGGGTCCCTTCCAACTCAGGATATTCTATGATTCTATGGTTCTATGAAATCTTCACTGCAAAGTGCAGCAACTACCCAGGCTTTGGTTTAGCCTTGCCTTGGAGCCATTTGCATGGGATGGTGGAGGTTCAGAGCTTCTCTTTTCCAGTTCCAGTATTGGTCCAGCAAAGCATTAGAAGCATAAAATTGCAAAGGTAAACAGATCCTTGCTAATTCACTGTCATTAAAAACGTACACATTTCAGTTTGATTAGATGCCAGTGAAATTCCCAGTGTAAGCCATTATTTTCTGATCCACACTGACAAAGTTCAGCCAAGTATTTTTTTTTATTTTTTTTTTTTGCATAGATTTAATTCTTCAACTTCTATGGAAAAAAAAAAAAAAAAACACTAAAAAGAAGAAAAACACTATTTTTGTCAATGGTTTGCTTTCCTGCTGCTGTGCAACAGATTGGTCTGTTTGCTTGTTTATTTGTTTGGCAGATGATTGGGTGTGAAAAGGGTTGGACATTTTTTGATTTCCTGGCTGTGAATGAGTGTGGGAAATGAGACCAGAGCTTTAGCCTCCAAATTGATGAAGTAAACTCCTTTACCAGATCTAGATAGCTCAAATCCAATACTAAGAAATTTTGTGCCATACTGTTCAGCTCCTTCTTTTGCCTATTCTGAACAGAAGTCTGAACCTCCAGATCCTGCAGTATGATTAGGAATCATCTTGGGAAAATTTGCCTATCTAAAGCATTTATCACACAAAATTTGTCCAAGCTAATCCCACAAATAACTGAGATTCCAGCCGTCTAACATTTGGGGGGCTAAATTTAGAGCAGATAAATCCTATTAGTGTCTCAACAGCTGTAAAACAAAAAAATATCACAGGGGATACACTGCCTAGTGACAGAGAGAAAAACTTTCATATTAAGCCAGTTTCCCTGCCACACTTTACCAACTTTTTAAATAAGATTGGTTCGAATGGACACTTCTATACAATATTATTTTTGCTATGTCAAAGGATGATTATGTTTTATCTGGACAATCAATTCACTGACACTTTCTTAACGGAAGTGAAATATATTTACCAGTTAAAATGTTAGGATCCACAAAAACTACTGATCTGGCTTGCCACAGCATGGTGAATGAGACACTCTCACAGATCAGTTCCCTGCTTTTGCTCCTCTCTGGAGCTCCCTTCTGTCATATACAGCCTCTAGGGTTAAGTTTAATGTTGGGGGGAAATAAATAAATAAATAAATATAATTGCTTCAAAATTTAGGAAAAACAGTGTGTAATGAATCCTGAACAAATACAGATTAATATGCTGGTATGGCATGGTACTAAAATAATATTGCTGGAAAAGTCAGTAGATCCCTTGATGTGTGCAGCTCTGTGAATAGAGATAAGTATTCATGATTTCAAATCCAGCTGGTCAAAATTCTACATTTTCATTTTATGGGAAATCTTCTTTAACAAATATGTTCTTTGTTCCAAGTGGAAAAAAAAAAAAAAGTTTTGTTTCCACAAAAGGAGGAAAGTGTCATACTGGTGACATACAATTTTAACACATTTTGATCAGGAAAAAGATAAACATTTTAGGGAGTACTAAGAAGCTTTTTAAAGTTTTGGTTTGGTTTGGTTTGGTTTTTTAAACAGCAAATGTTGCTTTTCAGACAGCAATAGTGGGGTAGTACTAATGATGTTCCATTAAATATTTCAAAATTGAGTGAAAAATTAAGGAAAATTCTGCAGAAAGTTTGCAAAATAATCTTGATTTTTAATTCCTCTAACAGATTAGAAAAAAAGAAAAAAAGTGAAGTTTATGCAAAATATTTTGTCTTAATCAAAAATAAAGATTATGTGCAGAAAGATTTTCTCCCAGCACCATCTTCAAGTGAGTCATGAGAGCTAGTAAAACATCTCATGAAAATGCTCACAACTTCTGAAATAATAATACATTTTAAAAGATGATTCAAGAGCACAAATATTTGTATTTTCTGTCACATTGTGTTCTGGCTAATCTTAGAAACAGATATCTTGAGGTAGTCACTTGATTAAAAAAAACAAAGAACAAAAAAACCTCACCAGATATTACTGGTGAAGATAAGGGTTTCACCATCAGAAATGCAGTCAAATGTCCCATCACTCTCCTGCACAGAAAACCCCTTTTTTTTCTGAGACAGACTCAGATTTCATTGCATTTCCAGTCTTTTTTTTTTTTTTTTTCTTCTCTATTTTGATCATCTTACCATCCATGATTAGGTGCTAAAAGTCTGAATTGTGGGAGTCCAACCAAGCATTGCAATTTAATGAAAAGTGATGAGAGTATAAAGGGGAGAAGGAAAAAATAAGTAGGGAACTTCTGCTCCTTGCTTTGCATCACTAAAAAGAGTTCAGGTCCTCTGCTGTGTCTGGATTTGAAATACAGAAATGGGAAATTATCTGAGGTGAATCCCACCCCAAGAACAATCCATCAGCCTTCGTTGACTGTAAACTGGCAGCCACTCTAGCAATATTTCATCTACATTAGCTGCTAATATCAACATTAGCTCAGTATTCAATCATAGGAAGTCAAACAAATCTCAGAGCCTGATAGAAATATATACAGTGGGCACAAAGATAGACTCCAGTTTTACTTCCATGTAAATCTGCTTCCTTTCTTAAAGCTGTTTCTGATTTACTATGAGGTATGTGTGTGCAGGATGCAACCCAAGGAACACATCTGTATGATGATAATTTTCATACCAAAGATATGTTTGGTGCATTACAAATAAAGCAGTAATCCCCTCAATGATCTAGTTCAGACAAGAGCCAAACAGATCAGACGCAAGTATAAATAGCAAACCACAGGCCTGCTTTTCCATAACTGCCAATTTATTATTGCAAGTCTGGCTTTTTTTTTTTTTTTTTCCCCAATAGTTCCAGCTTCTGGATTCCTGTGACTATTTAAAATATCATGCTTCATTAAAAAAATAGAAAAAAGAAAAAAAAAAAAAAAAAGAAAAAATAGAAACTTCTTATTCCATATTAGTGGGAAAACCCTGAAAACGTGGCATTTTAGCTGAAGGCTCAATCAGCAGAACGCAAATATAGGTAAACCTAGTTAGGGATGTAAACCAGAGCTATTTGAAGACTTGCAACCTCAGATACCACAGGAGTGGAACGTTTGTGGTTTCAATGCAAAAATGTCTGAGCCAAAAAAATGTAAATAATGTATACGTGTACAAAAATTCAAAAAAAAAAAAAAAAAAAAGAGTTCAGAGGATTCACCAAATCTTAAAGCGCAAAGCAGTATTTAATAAACCAGGGATTTGAGCTGGTGAAGATCTCAGGATAAATTCCAGACACTTTCCCATGGCAGAAACCAATCCACATTATAACCTCCATATTTCACGGCTGCCTGGACTGAGGTTTGACTTTGTTCACATCTCTAAATACACTGGATCTGGATATTCTCCTGAATAACTTCTTTTTAAATATATATTTATATATACTTTTTTTTTTTTTCAGGATGCTTTCAGTGAATTTGATCTGCTCTGCCTTTGAGTAGGAAATAACCTCCAACATGAAGACAAGATCCTAGCAATAATCTGGCTTAAAGCAATGTCTTAAAGCATCAGCATTTTGTCAGATGTTTCTCCATCTCCTGCAGGCGTACACATGCTTGAGGATGGGGCTGGGGCTGCAAAGGGTGGTGTCCCCCTCACTGAGCCACGAGGCATAGCCAGCCAGTGCAGAACTTACTTTTGGGACAGGCAGTTGCACACGAGTCAGTTGTGACCCCAAATTTGCTTGCATACTGTCCACTTTTGAAAATCTAGACCCCCTCATCATTATTAGATGAGTAAACAAAAGTCATATAGCATTACCTGAGGCTGGGTTCATCTTCCTGAAACTGTCTTTCCTTGCCTGTCATTCTCACCTAAACACATTTTGCCCCATTTGCTGGTTTAATACAATTTTGCATGGCTTTGGGAAGGAAGGTGTAAGTTCTGCAGGTCACGTAGCACCATGCTCAGCATCTGTCCTGTCCCCTTAGCCACCATCCAGTTGCTGGACAAAATGTAGGTTTAGGGATTGGAAAGGGGAGGGTAGGATATGAATTGGGTTGAAATTTGCAAATTTAGGGCTTCTGCACCTTAGCTCATCACTTGTGCCTGGGCAGGGATGTGGTTTGGAGGCAGGCCCTGCTCCTGGGAGCCTGATGTAGGCGGAGAGACCAACACCAGATGGAGATGGGATAAAAATAAAGCAAAAGACCAAAAGAGCTCAGAGCTATGGGGGAAAAAAAAACAACAAGTGCTTCTGAAAAGACTCAAGCTCCTGCGTAGCACATCCTAGGAGCCAGCTTGGCCAGGAGCTCTCCACCACCCGCTCTGGGCTCCTTTCCCAACCTGCCATGGTGCCTCTAACAAGAACCAGTTATGAAAGCACAGATCTGGATCCAGTTCCCTCTGAGTTCATTAAACACTAGAAAGAATGGTGCTGGGGTTTTCTTAATGAACAATAGCACAGGGAAGAGAGGGTTGTAGACATGAGAAAGGAGAAACGAGTCTTTGGCACTTTGACTCTAACAAAGCTGATTTTCCCCTCAAAAGGCCCAAAGCACTGCCTCCTCTTCAGCAATTTACACCTGCCAGCCGGGCTGATCCCTCCCTGCAAGGTTAGCATAAATAATACATGAAGGACCCTCTGTAAGCATCCTACAGCCTGAGCACAAAACCATGGTTGTCAATGACAGCTTTTCTGCTAACACCAAAAAATTTCAGATGAGGCTCATAACATAATAAACAAGTCACTTTAAAGAAGTATTTATAATAATAATAATAATAATAATTAATAATAATAATAATAATAATAATAATAATAATAATAATAATAATAATAATAATAAAAAATAAAAAACCCACAGGTGTGGGTTGCTGCACAAGGATGTTCACTTTGGGATGGTGATGCTCAGCCTCTGGTGCTGTTATGTGCTTCTCAGTTCAGATCATCTCTACTGAAAGTAAATTTTCTGAGTATGAATAAAATCCATCCTTGGCAACTGAACAGATGGACTTTCCAGCAGTCACAGGGTCACCTGCATCCACACCAGCCTGACATGGGTATTAGACTTGATCGATACATGTTTCTGCATGTCTTCATCAGCTCTTTGTCCATCCTGTGAAGAGCTGGAGATAACAGCTCTTTTGATGGTGATGCATTTTTGGTCCAATGGAGAAGACAGGCATTTATGGGACATGGGCTCCTTAAAATTACTACTAAGACCATCTCTAAATATAGAAAGAATCATGTCAAAGATTTCTGAGAGAGATTCTTTCTACTGTGTTTTGTCTTTTTCTTTTTTTTAATCTCCAGTGTCACTTAAAAATGTAGGTCAGCCTTTTGTTTTCACTGTAAACACCATATAGGTCTGTTGTAATAATGTTCTTCACATCATCAGGAGCTGGAGACATGGCACCCAACCACAGCTAGGGCGAGTTTTTGGAAGGAAGGGTAGTCTTTCACTCAAGTGGTTTTCTGCTTGCTTTACAACTGTGTCCTGGACAACAGGGGCTTTTATTATAAATATTTATTCTATTAGCACTATTATAAATCTAAACAATGAATAATAAAAAATCAACATGGTTTGGATAATTAACAGAGCAACATATATCAATGGAGATTCTCATGGAATTCACTAAGTCATTTCTGCTAACAGATGAGCCAATGAAAACATTTTAATATGCTTACAGTTTGCAGGCAGAGAAAGACAATGCCTGCAGATGAGAAGACAAGAGGTTTAGTGTATCTCAAAAGACTATTCAGCACTCTTCAGCAATGGCCAGATGTTCTGGAAATAACTTGCCTGAAGCTTCACTGAACAACGAGGAAAGAATTTGCCTGTGGAAGAAGGATGACTAAAACCTGATCCGTTCTGTGAGAAAACACTTCTACTGAGGAAGATGTTTTTGAAAGAGCAGAAATGGTTTTCAAGTTTATTTCAAATCCACATGGCCATTTAGGATGAAAATAAATAAACAAATAAATTTTTAAAAGAATAAAATATTAGGGAAAGGTACAAAAATACATTTGTCTCATCAAATTTTAAGCAAAAGTTTTTGATGATTAATTGCAACATGACATTTTCTTCTTCAAATGTGAAGACAAAGAGAAGTGTTAAATATCTTGAATGTTTAATGAAATGCTTTGCTTAAGGCTTAACTCATACCTTTTTTTTTTTTTTTTTTTTTTAAGACATCTTTGCCTAGAAGCCCTTAAACCTGGAAAATCACCAAAGTATTTTATTTTAGGTGAAGCCAAGATTAATCCCTTTTTCCTGCCATCCCCACTTTTCTACTTCATCCACTAAGATGAAGAAAACTTATTCCCCCTGCCTTCCTCTTGACCCCATCAATTACAGTTGGCAGATATCCTGGAGTGTGAGGGTTTTCATCCCATCCAAAAGTCTCAAGATCCGAGCATTTATTACAATAATTTGGATGTCCTCTTGCCATCTGTATAAACATCCCATCCATCTAGCTAACTTTTTTCATTATAAATGATTGGGGTGAGCTCACTGCCAGGTAAATAACATAGATAATGATAAAAATAAATAGTATAAATAGGATCTCTCTTTAAGAAACTTATTATTGGTGCTGAGCTCTGTATGTCTGAGTGTGCATGTGTGTTCTGTGTTTACTGTAACAATTATGGATGGATAGATAATGATATCTACAGAGAGGTTTGTTTTGTGGGAATAAAGAGATGCTTCAGAAGGCTGTTCCCATTCCAGCTGGTTTGTTGGTACAAAGATGTACCCAGATGAACAATTAAAGGTGAATTAAAGGGTGCAAAAAGAGAAAAATGGTCCTAACTTCTCCCAGACGACTTCACCTCTGGGTTCTGTTTTAATTTTTTAGGAGATATTTCCATGGTGGGATAAGGTATAACATACTGGACATCACTTGCTTTCTCTCCCATCTAAATAATTGACTCCATTTCTCAAAACTGGAACTGGGTTGCCAAATGTGAACACTTTCCAATAAGATGGAACATAACTCAGCTATAATGATGAGCTCCTGTCCATCCTTAGACCAGTGCAACAACCTAAGATCTTGTTGAAACTTGTCAGCACTTAGACAGCAGAGAGACTAAGGAGAACCCACCTCTGTCTCATGGAGCACTCCCCAAGAAAAGGCACCTCAGTGTCTAATGAGCGTCAAGGATGCCAAGGTACTTGTGGCCATGCAAGGAACAGTGGCTGTCATCTCAACATCTGGTATGATGCATGCACTGTGCTGGGTGCTTGATGAGGGTGCAAGGAAGAATTCATCCTTAGCTTCCTTCATAAATCCATGCCTGGCTGCAACATGTTACTTCTAGGAATGGAAATCTTCTTTTGCGGTTTTGGTTCAGGGGACGGTGACATAACCAAAGGCTGACTGTATATCCATATCATCTGCTGGCAAATTCTGGTCACCATGAATTAATTCAAAACATTCTTAATTTCTGGCAAAGAACAGGCTGATGATTTAAGGAGATCCTCCCATCACCCAGGGGAGGACATTAGGATGTTAATTTTGCTTTTAGTTACTTCTGACTTTGGGTGAGTCCAGCTGTTCAGAAAAAGTAGCTCCAGCTGCTTGATGCAGATCTTCATCCTTTCTGCTCCCCCACCAAAAAAAACAGGCAGGTGGACCAACTGCAGCCTTTCAGAAAGTCACCATGCTCTGCTCTGGGTGAGGATGTGAACACATGGCTGATTATGGGAGACCACGAAGTCAAGTGGATTCCCACAGATCTGTATTCAGTCCTTGCCACTGCATCAAACCTTGGACAAGTTATTGAGACTGCAGTAAGTCATATTTTTCATTTGGGGAAGGGGGCATGAAATCAGTGTAGTTTGAACATGTAATCTGCCCTGTTGTTATATGTGAGGACCTCACCTTGCCAACATAAACCTCCCCAACCCAGTTGTGTTAAAATTCTCTAGGTTCACTTAAATATTTCTTTTAACTGTCTTCCCTCATCCAGGCAAATACAACAGAACCAGCTAGAACAGGTTAATGTACAGTTATGTCAGCAGAATTTTTATAGGGGAAACTTTTAAATGGGAAAGTAACCACTATTCCCCTTTGTAGATATGCAGGATCTGGAGGGATGAATGATTCATAATTCAAATATAGAGCAAATAAGATGTTACCTATTAAAAATATATATGTATATACGCATGTATATATGTATAAATCACAGGTATATGCACACATAATAAGGACCATATTTTAATTTTCTGTAAAATATCTGTAAATTTATTATTTCTGTATAAAAAGAGATCTTCATAGGTCTGTTTCTTTTTTCATGGTGATTATGGGACAACCTCATGATATAAGAAGTCAGATATTTTTAACCTGGAGTACTGCATTGACAGCTGAAGACACTGATCATGTTTGCAGAAGGAAAACCCCTCGCAGAGGTGACAAGGCAAGAGATCAGTGATTTATATGCCTCCCGCCATTCCAGCAAGTTGGTTGCAAAGAGCTGCTTAATAAAGTTGCCAGGGTACAGGTGGAACAGGTGGAAAGTGGCTCCAGATGTGTTACTGTACATCACTGTGCAAAACAATGCCGGCAAAACACTGGCACCAGCACCAGTGGAGGCTGAAGTCGTTAACCCAGGCACCAAGCTGGGATGTTTTCAAGAGCATATTTGGCAGCCAGCAGAATAAAAGAACTCTGCCACTGGTATTCGTTTAAAATAAATAAATAAATAATTGCATCAGAGATTATTTTCTTAAGTTTCCTTGTTTCTCTCGTTAATGCAAGCAGACTGTCCAGATTTCTGCTGTCCATGTGTAGGTCAAATGTTTTTACACAATGAGCATGTGAGAATCACAGAATCAGAGACTGGTGGAGGTGGGAAAGGACCCCTCTGAGGCCATCTGGTCCAAGCCCTGCTCCAGCAGGACCACCCAGAGCAGGGTGCCCAGGACCATGCCTAGGAGGCTCTGGAGGTTCTCCAAGGAGACTCCACAACATCACTGTGCAGCCTGTGCCAGTGCTCCATCACCCACACTGTGAAGAATTTTTTCCTGATGTTTAAATGGAATTCTCTGTGCTTCATTTTGTGCCCATTGCCTCTTGTCCTGGCACCGGGCACCACTGGAAAGAGCCTGGCTCCATCCTCTTTGCACCCTCCCTTTGGGTATTTACAGGCATTGATAAGATCCCCCTTGAGACTCCTCTGCTCCAGGCTGAGTCCCTTCATCATCTTTGGGTCCCTTACCATCAGTGTCCTTTGTGACAAGTACACACTGTTGACTTATGTTAAATTTGGTGTCCACCAGGACCCCCAGGTCCTTTTCTGTCAGGCTTTTTTCCAGCTGAGTGGTGCCAAGTATGTCCTGGTGCCTGGAGTTGCTTCTCCCCTGGGGCAGGACCTCACCATTCTCCCTGCTGAATTACCTGAGTTTCCTGTCAACCCATTTCCCAAGCCTGTCCAGGCCCCTCTAGATGTCAGCATGAACCCTCAGACACATCAGACATTCCTCTCAGTTTTGTGTCACCTGCAGATTTGCTGAGTTAACATCAAGCAAGCAGAAGGTAAAAGCAGGCTACACAGCTAGAGTTGCACCTTGGATCCCAGAGGTGAAACAAGTCTACGAGCTTATAGACTCTACAAATATGCAGCAAGCTGAGGCTGGAATCAAATGAGTGAGTGTGAAAGAGATGGAAACAGCCAGGACTGAAACTGTGCAGGGCATGATTTCATAGGGTGAAATGCCTGCCAGCCTGCCTGCCTGGATCCCAAACTGGAGCTAGGATTTAGACCCTCTGCTCCACCAAATTCAGCCAGGAAAGAAGAAAGAGAAAATATTGACTTTCTGGTCAGTGCCAAGAAATGGACTGAACTCCATTCCTTAATGGAGAAATCTGGTCTGAGATTTCTGGTCCTTTCATATCGTTATGGAGTAGAGCTAGGCAAAGCAGTATACATAGAATAACTCTGGCTGCAAATGTTATTTTCAAACCATGCTAGAGCCAATTTCTCCCTCCCCTCTCTCTCTTTTTTTTAAAATAAAACAACAAACCATATAATAATAATAATGAAAAGATTTATCCTAAGTTAAATGACTGGTTTGGGGGGATCAAATTGCAGGACCAAAATCCATAACTCTGAGGGATTTACAGTCCCTTTTGCGGTGATAAAGGCAAAATTGTTCACAGCCCTTCCTTTAATGTAAAAAGCTTGCCTTCTGCTCCTCAGCCAAGTCTCTTGCCACCAAGAGACTGTGCTTTTGTTGGAAGGGCTGAGCACAAATGATGGCAATGAGCCTGAAGGACAGGACTTCAAAGTAGTCTGTGGCTGCCCCCATCAAGGGAGTGGTGGGAGGAGGCAGAAAGCCTCTTCCATTTGTAATGCATGTTTCTCCCCCTTCCCTTATTTAGGACCCGCAGCTCTCAGATTCTTTCCTCCATTACTTCCCCCAGGGCTGCACAGAAGCTATATTTGCTACTAATCTTTAGCAAATGTGCTCTTGAAAACAAAATAGTTCATTAACATGCAGCTGGGCTTTGGTTTGCAGCTAGTCCAGTTACTGAGGATGTGAGAAGGGGGGCTCAGACCCCGCAATGCCCACCGCCGTCTTCTGTGCCACCAGGATCAGGACTCACACCCGTCTCCTCCACAGCCAGTCCAGCATCTTCTGCTGGAGAGCAGCAGCACAGATGGGTTCCCATTCTGTGAATTAAGTCAGCCTGCATCTCTTTTAGAAGACATTTGTCTTGTGCAAAATGACCCCAGAGCCCACTGATGTCCTAGGACATCCCCATGTCCTACACAAAACCAGAGAAAGCCTGAGTTGTACTTTGCAGCATCTTTCAATCCACACACATGGAGATTTGATCTAAAATTCCAAGGAACCAATGCTCTTTGGCTATGTCACTGGGATTCTGCAAGGATACATTGGACTCTGTGAGTTAATTAATCTGTAGTGAACACGGAGCTTGGGAATGTCTTTCCTCACTCAATCTTTCTTCCTAAAAATGTTGTTTCTCACTTTGGGCAACCTCTGCCATTTTCTCTGAACCTGTCCCAGTATTTTTATGGTACAGACCTTCAGACAATGGGTTTCTGCTCTGGTTATGTTTCTTTGAGTCAGTCCTACCACAACATCTCAGATGTAGGTATCGTGAGTTTCCAAGACAGCATGGTTGAAGGGGGTGAGTGGTTTTTTGTTTGTTTGATTGATTGATTTTGTTTGTTTTTTTCTCCCAAAGGAGGTAACAGATTACAACTCAGAATTAGGATGAAGTTTAGTTTGGACTCTTCGTATCCATGATAAACAGCCAGGATTGACAGGGCTGGTAGACATACAGCTCCCTGCTTAAATGCCAGAGTGATTACAGTGCAGGGAACAGTAAGGACAAATCCCGTCTATTCTCTGTAACCAGACATCCATTTTCAAAGCACCAGAAAGAACGGTACAGATGGTAAGAAATTCCCTTCAGATCCTCTTTTCTGGAGTATGCAGTGACTCCTGCAGGCACAACTGATTCAGTTTCATCCGCACTGATATATAGTGCTGGATCTGATCAGTCAATCTGTCTCTAGCTATGCCACAGATAAGCTCACCACCTACAAGCCCTTGCCATCTCTATAAGTGGTCTATGGTAATTTGGGCCTTAGTGCTCAGTATAAAGACATCTTGGCACAGTTCCCCAACACAAATTCAAACAGGTCCATCAAATTCCCTTCTGAAGGCTCAGCTTTTGCAGCTTCTGGAAAAAATCATATGCTACAGAGAAAACAGGCTTTTCAGTCCAAAATTTTCAAGGATTAAGAAAAGGCTTGGAAGCTCCCACATTGCAATGAAATGATTCCTAGAACTTCAAAGTGTATAACATGCTTTTATTCCTATTGAAGCAAGAAATCCCCCAAACAAACATTTTTTGTTTTTCTCTAGACTCTGACTGTTCTTTTATACATTCATTTATTTATTATTCATGCAGCTCTATTAAATATTTTAAAAATATAGCACATAAAACTGTAATCTTCATTATTTCTTCCTTAAAAGTAGAATTTTGTTCCTACGCCCACATCGTAACCTATCAAATACTGCAGTATATTCCTGTGAGATACGCGCCAGCTTAAAAAATGATAATATCCCCAAATTGACAAATTAGTTCAAATAACCTTCTTTGAAATGAACTTTTCCAGGGCTTTCACAGTGGCATTGGACAGCTGACATTTAGTCTTAAATGGGATGATGTCCCTCTAGTGACTGGTTTAAACAGTCTATAGGATTTCTACTGCTACTAGGGTGGCTTCTGTTGTGCTCAGGGTTTCTGTTCCTACTTACAACCAACATTGAGACATTTCATCAAAGAAGGTGGAGCAGAGCTTCCCGACCTCCTAAGAAGCTGGGAACTCTCCTGTCTTGTCATCAGTTAGAGGAAATGTCCTGGCAATATTCCACAAACAATTAAGCAATTAACTGTGCTGGAGCAGGTGGGGAGCAGGCATTTTTTTCACTTTGCAGGTCTGTGGGAGTTGCAGTTTTCTATGGGGAGGTGAAAAAGAAACAAGGATCCCAGAAAATATGTTTTTTTCACTCTTTGGAAATGAAAGAGAATCTAAAGAGCTCTGGTGATGGAGCAGGTAACAAGGTAAATACTTCCAGAAAAAAAAAAGAAAAAAGTGATATCCAAAGGACCATACTGAAGAGATTTCAGCCTTGCAGATATGTATTTATACTTCTCTTTAGACAAAGCACGAGCCACTTTGAGGAGGATTTTTTGCAAACATGTCCTGTCAGACATGGAGATCTATTCATGGTCCTGTCAAAATCAGACCCTCACTCCCAGTCCTGTCCCTTGGCTCTGCCTCCCTGCTCAAACATCCTGGAACTGGTTGGAGATATTAAGTGTGTCCTTGATCTCAGGCTTGGGGAGAGGACAGTTTCCCATTGTGTATCAAGACATCTTTCAGCTAGTGGAGAAAATCAACCCAGTGTGCTGCAAACTCTGGGTCAGTTCAAGCTGGTCCTGCACAGGAGGCATTACTCACCTCCCAACTCTGGAGACCTCACCCATCAAAAATGGAGAGGGAACAACCCCTTAGCACAGCCAGCACTGCATCTGGGTGTAACAGAGGGCGTGTGTCTGTGTGGGGCTGGGAAGGTTGATGCCCCATCTGCATCTGCACAAGGCTCCTCCAACACTGAATGCTTTTCTGCTGAAACAGAGAGCCTATTAAAAGATTGCATCTCTTTGTTGAGTCATTTCGTTTCCAGTCACCAGATTAATTTCCAGCAAAGGCTTTAATGAATTCCTTCTTATCTATTGAGAGAGCAGGTTTCTCATAGTAGGCCATAGTTTCCATGCATGAGACGCAAAGGGATGCTGAAGAGTGGTGCCCTGCTCACATATACAGCAGCCCTTCCTGACAAAACAGTCACTGGGGGAATATACCCTGTAATATTGGGGAGAGAATCGCTCCTGTCCCTTGGAGAACAGACCTGTCTCTTGAGCTCCAAGCAAGCACAGACGTCTACGTGTTTCCCTCTTGCAGTCTGGAGGAGGGAGAGGGAAATCCAGAACTAAACAGACTGAAAACCTGACCTCTTTTCAGGGGACAAATAACACTTTTTATCCCCCACCAGCCCATGAAATGTGTCTCTTTTAATTTCCTGTAATTTAATTAAGAGAGGAATTCACATTCGTTAAAAGTTTATCTGCTCAGTAGCCCTTTATGTGACCCAGTCAAAGGGAGTGAATGAAGGTTCTGTAAAGCTCTCCGTTCATCCAAAATAGCCTTTATTTCTGCCCCATCGCCACATGTTCCTAAACAAACAGCTGAAGCTGCATCTTTCAGTTTTTAAACAAGGTGTTCCCTGCTTTGCTCACACCACCCCTCCCTCATCGCCACGCCAAAGGCAGCTGAATTGCTCTCCTGCTGGTGAGCAGGGGAAAGCAGGACATCTGGAGCGCCGATCCAGAGGGCAGTAGTTAATAAATCCTTAGTGCTGTGGACGATGGGATCCACATCCTGGGGTGATGCCTGGTTGATTGACTGATTGATGCCGTATACACGCCAGAGATCAGCAGAACCATTGAACAGCCCTACTTCTGAATCAAAATGAGCTTTAGCTTCTTGCCAGTATCCAACCTGACTTTTATAAAGAATTATGCTTACAAATTGACCCACAAAGAGGTACAGAAAGGGTCCATCTGAGGATAGATTTTACCCTGGGAGGAGCAGCTGTAACATTCTCCCCAGCCCACCTTTAGCATCACCCTCTCCATGTATGCATCATGCGCCACTTGGCACATCAGCAAGGGCAGGTGTATGGTCCCCAGTGTCACCATCTGCATCTGTACCAGGGAATGAAACAGGGAATATTGCTGAGCACTGGTTTTCCACTGTCTACCAGCAGCTTCCCAGACAGTTCCTGGGCAATGTCAATGGTTAGCAGGGCCAGGAGCCATTCTCCACAAGCTTTTTGGATGTGGCCATACTGTTGTGGAAAGTAGCATAATTTGATGGTATGCACGTGCTTCTCTATGCCCATTTGCCTCCAGGCCAGACAGCAGTTCCAGGAACATTTAATTTACCATTATGGATGTACCTTCTGCAGCCTGAGGAGCAGGAAGGTCTGAGTCAGTGTCAGCAGTTGGGTGGCTGGTGTTTCACCGCTCCACAGTCTCTGTGAATGCATCTAAGCTGCTGAATAACTTAATTCATACAGATTCTCATCCTAAAGTCGTCCCACTGCATGGACACCATTTAATTTCCAGGATCTCTTCTGATATGGTTCCACCGGTTTCATTTAAGACAAAACCTGAGTGCTGTTTTTTACCTTCAAACACCTCCATGTAGACCCATTTCCCATCTTATATCATGAAGCACACACACTCATTTTCATGCTAGAAACACCACATGTAGTAGGCTGTGCCATGGTCCTCAGAAAAACCGATAGTTTTGTCCTGGGATCACCAGGTGGGGTCCTAATGGTCCCATAGCCAAGTACTGCAGAGCATGGATGCAGCCAGCCTGCTATAGGGAGAGCTGGCCCTGAACAGGGATGGGAATTTTCCTTAGGACTAGAGATTGATCCTTGGACTTGATGTCTTCTGCAGTATCCTGCAGTATACTTCTGCACATAATTTGGTGAGTTAGGGCAAAGATGTATGGGGCATAGATTAGTACCTAAGGTGGAAGATAATGTACAGGAGAGCCACATGTGAGGCCACATGTGAGTTGGTGTCTGAATTATGTACATACAGAACCACTGACCAGGACAAATAAAATCTCCATTTGTCCATGGCCCAAAGCACTGCCAAAAGGTACAAGGAGACAAAGCCAGCCTGGGAAATGCATCCACCAAGCATATCACACATGCTTTTCCTGTAGCAGCTATGTCTGGGGCTGAAGAATGTGGAGCCCTATGTAAAGATTTTAGCTTTAATCTTCAATTATTCTGCATAGTTTTTGGGTAAAGTGATAGATAATAGAAACAGAAGCCTTATTTTTTGGTGGTAACATCACTAGCTTGATCCAGAGAAAGGACAGCTGACATGTACCATCAACTTCTCTCTAGGTGATGCCTTGATAAGTCATTCTGAGGTCAGCAGAGTGAGTCTTAATATAGCATCACAGAAAGGTAAATAAAAGAAATTCTTAAATTGTCAATTTCTGAAGTTTTTCCTTGTAAAAGAAAACAGGTGTAAACCTGTTGCATCATTTTGTTGTTGCTGGGGTGCTCATCGCCAGGGCTTTCTATGTGAAAACACACATACACATTGCCCAGTTGCCAAGCCAGCATGAAGCCCCAGACTTGTGCCTCAAAAGCAGAGTTCTTATCCATCATTTCATGGCCTGTCTCCTCTCCCTCCTACAAGCTGGAAAAAAACACCAGTGAGAGGGGAGACCCTCCAGGCCCCCTATCCCATGCCAGGAGGCATCAGCAGCTCCTCTGCAACGCCTCAGCACGGCACGACCTCTCCACCCAGGTGACCTCCCCCTGGAGCAGGGGCACCAATTCACACGTACTTGTCCACCGTCAGCCTTGTGGATCTTCTCTCCTTATTTAATTTTCGGGGAATGAAAAGGGCTGTGTGTGCCTTTCACCCCAGCAGAGGCTGCCTGCCTTTCTCCAGGCTTGCCTCAAACCACTCGCCTCTCTTCCCGACGTGAGGTAAGTCGAGGCCCGTACGCTATTTTAGCACGGGTCAGGGAGCTTCCAAGGCATTCCAGAAATAGCACGGGTAAGGAACAGTACCTGCTCTTCAGAGCCAGCGAGGGGCCTTCCCTCCCCTTCTACGCTGGGTAAACTTTCTCCTTAGTCTGTGGTTACACTCAGCAGAGTGACTCTCTTAAAAACAGCCTCGCATAAAGGTGAATTCAAAGGTTTTTTACCTGGCCTGGCCCGAGCTCCAAATGGAGGTGTCCCCAGCCAAAGCCCTGCTCCTGCAGGGAGAGGAGAGGGTGTTGCATGAACCCTTTGCATTTCAGATGGGACTTCTTGCACAGACCCACAGAGCTATGCAGACATATATCCCTCAGATTTTAGACATTTATTGCTTTGCCCCGGGTGCTGCACAAGCACTTAGCAGTGCCCATGGCTAGATCTCCTCTAATTTATTGCCAGTGGTTTCTGAGATCCATTGTATTGCTGGAAATTTATGTCAAGGCTGGTTTGAGGAGAAGAGAGCTTCTGGGCATTTTTCTTTAGAAATCCCTAACATTTTTACAAGCCATCTTGAAGAGATTTTGGGGTGCTGAGAGAAGCAAGAAGCAATTGGGCAAATCATTCATGGCACCAGAAAGGTGCTTAATGGAAGACCAAACCACCAGGGGCTTGCCTCCTACTCCAGCATGCCAAGGGAAAATTTCTGCTCCAAGAGACATGCAAGAATGAGAACCGGAGTCCCCTCTTCTGCCTTTCCCCTTGTACTTTCCTGTCAGCTCAGCTTTTGCTTTCAGATCTTCTGTCCTTCAGGCAGGCTGCTCTTAGATGTCTCTCTCGGCCAGCCGTCACTCTGCAGAAGTGGCACCAGGCAGCGGTCCCTCGGGAAAGGAGAGCAGGCTTGAAGATGAGCCTGGGGCGAGTTCCATGTCATAAAGTTGGCTTTCCCCATGCTGTCTTCCTGATCCTTTGTACATCAAAGGACTATCAATTTTCAAAGCCCCAGAGCATTCTACTGGCTTCTTTATCTCCTGCCACCCCGAGCTGAGCTCTGGGCCATAAGAAATGCTTCCTCTACGTGACTCTCCCTGTCTCTGATTTCCCCTTCATCCATTTCCTGATTGAGTATGATTCAAGCTTTCACAAAATAAATAAAAAGCCCTCATCAAACAAACACCCAATGGGTGGGAAAGAGTGACTGCCTATGAATAAGAATGTTGGAGATCTGCTCCTAAGTGGGGTTTGGGTAGATGCTCCATTCAGGCAAGTGGTACAGCTCAAGAAGGGAACACAGAAACTTTCAGCCAGTATTGTCCTTGTGCCACTTTTCCTTGTGTGGCAGGGACTTTCGGGAGTGGGGCTTGCTGTTGCAGGAGACCTGAGCTGTGGTGGTGTCACAAATCTCTGCCTCCATCACGTTTTCCTTGCCCCCACGTGCAATGGCAGTGCCTGCCCAGGCATCCCTTCAGCATTCAGGGAGGTGTGGATGAGCCCTGGAGTAGAGCAGTTGTTTTCCTTTGCCACCCTCTGTCTCCACTCCAGTTTTCAAGCACTTGCTGGAGCAGAGCAGAGCTGTTGGAACTTGAGAGGATTAAGAAGTTATAGTGGAGTTAGAGGAGAAAAAGGTATGAATATTTCCAATGGCATCTTGCCCTGTGAGTTTTCTTCTCCCAGTAAGTTCAGAGCAGGTCACCCCCATCACCATTTCCCCTCAAATCGCCCTGATCCACAGGGCTTAACAATACTCCAACACTTTTTCTAGAAACAGAAATCAGAAAAATGCAGAGCATCTCCCCTCATACATAGCCCTACCGATGTCCCCCTCTGTGATCAGGGCTGGGATGGTATCTGTTAATCTTCCTGCAGCTCTCCAAAGCCTCACTGTGCAAATAACCCCTGTGTGCTGCCCTCCAGAGACCGAGAGGACAAGTTAAAAATGGAGCATGCAATTTAGCTCCTGCACATCTGTATTCCAGGCAGCGGTGAAAGACAGAATGGTGGATCTCCAAAATAGCCTCCACTTGGCTAAACAACCCCGCTGCCAACTGATGGCTGTTTGTCTGTTTTCATTTGTGCAGCCCTCAAACCTAATAAACACCTCAGACATGAAAAGAA
Organism: Anas platyrhynchos; assembly: GCF_047663525.1. NCBI lineage: Eukaryota > Metazoa > Chordata > Aves > Anseriformes > Anatidae > Anas > Anas platyrhynchos. The sequence continues at coordinate 158,081,381 of NC_092588.1, forward strand.
AACATGAGGAACAAAGAGGGTAAGAAAAACCAGGCCATTGACTGCCTTTTTAAATAGACCGGCATGGAGTTGAGTGGCCAGACCTCTTTCCAAGTACATTCCTGTGTTGACATGAATTCACAGACTGCTCCTGTGTGACCATCTGGCAGGGACGTGGTGCTGTCACTCTGCATCCCTCTCTTTGCAGGGCCTGCCTGTGGTCTGTCCAGGAGCTGACAGCATCCATTTGAATTTTCCAGACAACGTTTGTTTATTTTTATTATATGACTGATTCCTCTATCGCTGGTTTTTAATGGTTTCATCATTGTTCCTTCAAAGAACTTACAGGATGAAAAACAGTATACCTGAGCTAGGACTAAGGTTTTCCTTACTTTTCCCTTCCTCCCCTCTTTCCATCTCACCGTCCTTACATTCTTTTTGCATCTTCCTGAAGCTTCCCTCTCCTTCTACAAAATCTCAGCTTCCATTAAACAGAGGCTCTTTCTCTCATTAACTTGCCTAATCCCTGTTCTGCATCTGCCCCTTCTTCCACCCTCAACGTACAAAGGCAATAAGACCCACAGATGAATTTGCACAAGCATCAACATAGAGCTGCAGACAGGAGTGGTAGGAAAAGGTGTTTATGGGAAAAGCCTGCTACATAAAAGTCTTACTTGGTGGCACACATTGTCTACTACTGTTGAGAAGACCATTTAATGGTCCCACCCTATCACCACAATAATTCATTTCATACATCTGACATATATATGGCTCATAAGCAGACAAAAAACCACCCAAATTCCAGTAGGGAGCATTGAACGGGAACCACTGAAATAAAACAGAAAAAATTGATTATGTGTGCAGGGTCCCCAGGGCAATGCCCATTCCTGGGCCTCTTTTTGTCTGTTTTCTCATTTCTTGACTACTTAAGTTCCAAAATCCTACGGGCCATCTCTTCCATATTAGTGTCCCTTCCAAATTCTCTCTCTTTTCCTAGAGGTGATATTGCCTGGGTTTTCCAGGGAGGACCAGAGTGAAAGGATCTCACACTGATTGCTTCCTCTCTCTTGGCTTCTGTCAAAGGGAAAATTAGTTGTGACGTGCAGGTTCCAATATTCTCCCTAGAACCAACTGCAACACCAATCAGAATGAGATAGATGCAAAAATGCTCCAACTTCTCATGAATACCACATGAAAGATCCTTGATAAGCACCAGATTAGAGGTGGTGCCTCCGGTCTTGGCAGAAAGTGGTCATAACAGCATGACCAGCACCACAGAGTAAGATCAAAGTCCCTAGCTCGGAGCTTTGCCTTCAGCAGTGCCTACTGTCAAGGGGTGGGGGGGGGAAGGAAGTGGAAGACAAGAATAAAATGAACTTAAAAATAAACATAAAAATAAACATAAACATAAAAATAAACATAAACATAAAATAAAATAAATAAATAAAAACAAGGACACAGGGACACAGTTTGAACCTTTCCTAGCTTTACTTTTCTATCTTCCAACAGATCATGTTTGAAGTTCACTACTGCTACCTGTATCTTCACACTTCCTTCTCTAAGGAGGAACTTGAAGCATGCTTCCAACAGAGACAAACAGCACAGAAAGAAACCAAAAAGTAAACAAGAGTGTCAAATCCACACAAAAGGAATTCCGATAGGCAGACAGTGCTAACCAGAGACGGGATATGGTAAAGACACAGCATTCACTCAGTTCTATTTTTGAAAACTTCTAGGGCATTTGAAGTCATGTAAGATCTCGGACTACATTTGCAGAGATTCTCTGGCTCCGTTGAATGGCATAACCAATATGCCATTTTGAATGGGGTGAAATAGTCAAATATTTCCTTTCTGGGAAGACAAAAGCCTGGCGTTTACATGATTTTCTCTGATTAACTGGGAACTGGAAGTTTCTTCATTGGCACCTTTATGTTTGTATGCTCAGGTATCCAAGCTGTTAACAAGTCAGACAACAATCCCATTTTCCTATAGTGCCACAAATAAGAAATGCAAAGACATTTTTTAACCACTTGAAAGTAACTGAGTGATTGGATCCTGTGTCCTTTCACCTCATTGCCATTTACATTAACTAGTTTCAGTTAATATAGTTTTTCCATTTTCCTCTTTTGTCAAAAATAGGTAATGGATATGACCCAAAGGGATCGTTTCATGTAATTATTAAGCCTTCACTTTCTATAAATAACTTTGAGGATGAATTTCCCAAACTGAAGCACACTCCTGGAAATTGCATTGACGCCCCATGGAGCTCAGAAGCAGGGGGAATTTCACGGGTCAGGGACTATAGTTCAGAGAAACAAGGAGGAAAGAGCAGAGACAAGCACGACATCTGCTTCAGCTCCAGCACACTGTTGCATAAATGAGATGAGAAATGTTCCGGGGCCCAAATCTTCGTGATATTTCTAACCAAGCCAGGCCTCTGTTCTGGAAAACATTTAAACCCTGGCTTATCTCTAAGCGTGGGAATAGTCTCAGACGCTTTCATCAAATCTCTTAGACAAATTTCTTCTCCTTCATTCTGTGCTTTCATTCTGTTGATTTGTTTTCTCTAGGCTGCTTGGACAGTCAGGGAGGAGAGCAGAGATCCATGCTGATATGGACAGAGTCGACGAGGTTTTAGCAGCCAGCCCAAACCCAACACAACCGAAATGCAAAATCTTTCCATCTGTAGAAACATGCTGCATCTCTGCCCTGTCTGGTGTAGTGGGTGCCTGGGAACGGACAACCTCTTCTTCAATATGTACGTTGAAAATCAAAGAGGAAAAAAAAATAAAAAAAATAAATTAAAAAAAAACTGTTCAAGATGTTACTACTTTCCATGTTTTATCTTCTACCTGGCTATTGGAGGTTAATGCTCCTACAGTAATTTCTTCAGTGTCTCTGTATGTGATATGTAAGTTCCCAGACACGTTTATCTGATGTTAAACTGAAGAAGACGAGGAGCTTTCCACAATCCTTCACACTGGCTAACTGGTGGGAAAGAGCCCCTTCAGCACTAAAAGCAATAGCAACAAGCAGGGAAGGTAAAATCTTCAGTGACTACAGCTAGGCTCAGAGGAGTTCATCTTACTAAGTACATTTTTACTCGGGAATATCCCTGCAAAAACATCTCCCCATCCAGGAAGCCTGGCCAAAACTTTCAAAACACGTCTGATGATTGTTTTCAGCACAGCCAGATATGGCTCTGTCTGGTAACAGCTTTTGACTTGGGCAACGAGAAAAGGAGTGCAAGGACTGTCCAGGAATCAAGGGAATACGGTATTCCCATCAATGGGGAAGTCAGCATCTGGAAAAACTCTATGGCTGAGCAGGTGTGTGTGCGCTGCCTGGGCTGTCTGTGTTTCGAGCAGTGTGGTTTCAAGCTAGGCTATCCGGGAGATGGCCTCCAGAAACCACTTGAAAATAGAACAAACAGAAGCAGCTCCTCTTTCCATTAATATTAATGGCCCAGACATTACCCAATTTGAAGCGGAAGCCAGGGCTGATTAAGAAGAGCCCGATCATCAGAGGTCTAAGGGAAGCTTAGAGCACAACCTCTCTGTGATCCGGGGCTGGGAGACATCGAACCAGCCCACAGCAGTGGTGTAGAAGGCTGAAGCGGGTTTCTGCACTGGAAACTTTTCTGCTTGGAAGCCCTGTTGTCCAAATATTTTGCTACCAAATCATAACTAAGCTGCTTGCTGCCAGAATCATGTACACTGATGCGAGCCGTGCACAAATGACTAAACCAGGGAAAATGAGACCAATACACTGGGTGGGGGAATTTGGGAGCTTTGGGGCTGGTACCCAGCTCTGACACGGCTTCTCTGGGTGGCCTTGGGAATGTGTCTTCTCTGAAGTGATGTAGGAGGAAAATATTCCTCTTTAGTCTTTCCTGTATGCAGACCATAATCTTTCCAGTGTGTGCAGACCATCTCCTATCCCCTGTGTATGTTTACAGAATCAGGCATAAGGGACACTGGGGGTTATTCTTATAGGGCTAACAAAATCCATTGTCTTTCAGGCACGAGCCAGATCTGGAACCAATAAAGTCTTGATTTGGAAATTTCTGTAAAATGAGAACCTAACAGTTTCACCTGATCTTATCTGGACTCCCTGGAGACCTCTAGAGTAGCAATTAAACATGCAATTGGAAACTGGACTTGGAGCCAACAGAAGGGAATGTCCTTCCTGGATGGAGAGAACTGAATGATATTACTAAATGTCCTAGAACACCCTTAGTGCTGTTGGTTGATCCTTTTTTTTATTATTATTATTTTCTTTTTTTTTTTCTTTCTTTTTTTTTTTTTAATTTAAGGAAAATGAAAAAGTGCACTCAGATGTTTAGGTAGTTACAAGTCAAATTCACTTTTGGGGTCCTCTGTAGTACCAGGTAGAGAAATTGTTTTTTCACCGAATATTGACAGAAAAAAAAATAAATGAAATAGGAACGGAAATGAAATGGGAAGGGAAGGGAAGGGAAGGGAAGGGAAGGGAAGGGAAGGGAAGGGAAGGGAAGGGAAGGGAAGGGAAGGGAAGGGAAGGGAAGGGAAGGGAAGGGAAGGGAAGGGAAGGGAAGGGAAGGGAAGGGAAGGGAAGGGAAGGGAAGGGAAGGGAAGGGAAGGGAAGGGAAGGGAAGGGAAGGGAAGGGAAGGGAAGGGAAGGGAAGGGAAGGGAAAAACAACATACCCCCACTCCTCCCCCCCAGGAAAAAAAAAAAAAAAAAAGAAAAAGAAAAAAGAAAAAAGATATTATCACATGGAAGCTTTACATTGTCTCACTCTTTTCAACCCCACCATGTGTTCGGCACCCTGACAACCCTTCCCTAGTTGTGGACCCAGCCCTATCTGCAATCCCACAGACACCTCACACATATATAACCCAGTCTTTGCTTTGCCCTCTGTCAGCTAAGCCAGCTCGTGAGCTATGCCCCAGCCCCATGTGTCACTCAGCACCAGCCCAACACCAGGAGGACTTAAACATCCTCCTAAGCCTGTCAGTCATAAAAAAAAATAGGTGATAGCCTGACATTTTAAGGTGATATAAGGGACTCTGATAGTAGGGAACAGAGTTATCTAAGACAGTTGTAGTCTTTCAATCTAGTGGATTGAAAGTACTGAGGAAGAATATTTTCTGATAAGAATGCAATCATTTCTCCTGTTACTAACAGTAATAATGCATTTTGTTCTAGTTTTAGTGATTAAGCCACAGATATTTTTGGTGTTTTTTAACTTTATATGATGCACATTTGTTTGCCTTTTCTTTCACTGGATATTTTTTTCTAATTATGTTTCTTAAAATGCATTTTCACTAAACTTATTCTGTTTAGCCTGTGAATGACACAACAACAACAAAAGACATAGAAGAACTGAAAGAGTAAAATTACTTTGGAAATACAACTTTCCACAGGAATAAATGAGAAAGTCGATTGGTGCATCTGGAGCCTCAAAGCTTTCTCTTTTCTTTTCCCTGCTCATTTGCTCATTCTGTGTTTGTGGTCCACACAGCACGACACTTGGCCCCCAAGGGCATCTAGGGTCTGGTTTGCATCCACAGTGCAGAACGCAAAATCCTACAGACTTCAGGGAGGAGACCCTGGTGTAAAGCCTCAAGAGGGCCAGTGTGCTTGCTCCAAAGGGAAGCTTGTGAGCAAACATGACTGCAGTGTGGCATGAAATAGATATCTACATTATTAAGTTCAGTAGGGTCTAAGGGTGGTTCCAGGAACTGGACCTTGGTTGTCTGTGCAAACTATGAGCAAGCCCTGGCATGAGTCTGGCCCCTAACACATTCCTTGGCACTGTTTGGCAGATGGTTTGGTCCATTCCCAGTGAGAATTTTGGATGTGGTCAGCCTCTCCTGGAGGCTAAGAGAGGCTAATGGCATGGACATGGCCAGATCCTTCCCGTTGATCTCCATGTTAGAAGATCAGCCCCTGCCATATTTCCTTTGTAAATGTAGAGCTGAATAACCTTGGAAGAATATGTAAAGCCACCCAAATGTCTGTGTAGCCCCCCAGGAAGAGAATTGTGGTAATATAAAAGGAGAATGCAGAACACAGGCTTAATCCAGGCCATTGCACTCTGATCAAACAGGGAAAACAGCAGCTGCTGAGTACTTTTGCAAGTCCTGGTTGCTCCTTCCATGAGTTCTTTATGTCCTGACTAAAAGTGTGGTAGGCAGAGGGGGTGTTTTATCCGCAGAAAGAAAGTTGCCTTCATCTATGATAGCAGATCCCAAGTCCCAGGAGGCAATATCTCAAGACTTTGCGGCACAGCTACCGGTGGGAGTGCCTGCCATTTCTGTGTTTGAAACCAAACTCTTCATCCATCTTCACAGCATTTATGTCTGCATCCCACTGATATGAGCAAGTGCCTCCAGAAATACCCACAGAAGTCTATTTTTATTTTATTTTATTTCAATCAATTCAATTTCATTCTTTTGTAGTTTATTATCAGATGGAAAAGAGTGCATAAGCCTCCAAGGCCAGGACTGTGCTTTCTGCTGTTAACATCTTCTCCTGCTGGCAGAGCATCAGAGTTCACTGAAATGACATTTCCCTCCTTTTCGGTAGACTGCTCTGTTAATAAATTCAGCTTTCTGCTGTGCACTGCGTCTGTCTCCACCTCGGCTGTTCAGGGGACACTGCTGGAGAAGCGCTTTCAGCTCTCAGCTCCCTCTCTGAGCACAAAGTGTGGCCCCGAACCAACAAACGACATGGAATCAAGAAGGTTTACGCAAATTGGACTGGTCGCCAGAAAGCAATCTGAGAAAAAGTTGTTTTGCCTCTTTATTATTATTATTATGGTATTTTGGCAGTAAAACCAGGAGCAAGCAACCAAAAGTTAACTTACATTTGAAGAAGTTGAGCATAAACATCTTAGCCTCTTGGGGCTGTTAAAGGTTTCACAATCTCATCAGCAGACTCTAAGACTGTACTGCTGATCCAATTTGCCTATCTACCTTTCAACAAATCAGAGATTTCTCCTAAGAGCCCAGGAATGAGAATCTGAGGAAAACAGTCCTGAGGTAATGCTTTGGTCTTGATTTCAGAATCTGGGACAAATTTGAGAAGAAATGAAGGTGGTGGTTTCCTGCCCTCAGAATTTCTCTACAGTTTTTTTATTCTTTTTTGATGTCTTAGATGACTTTCAGGAGCCATGTATAAAACAGAAAAGCTCCTGGAATTGCCTCCAAGAGACCTTTTTACTGCTCATGGACTTATCAGTGTCCCATCCATGTGGTATGACATGATGATGGCATTAGGGACACATTTCTGACAGAGACCACTCCTGATGCCTGGTCATTACTTTATACCCTGTTCAGCCTTTCAATTTCTAGGAGGTCTACAGGGCTGGAAGACTCTTCATTCAGTGACACCCTTCCTTTAGGGACCCCCTTGGGAGCTGAGCTGAAAGGAAATGACCTTTGCAACAACCAAGGTCATTGAAACATGTGGCGTGTAGGATTTTCCAGAGTGCCTTACAGTATATTTACACCACTTGTCCTGTGGCCACATCTGCTGCTCGAGCTGCTTCTGATCTGTCCTACAAGGTTATCATTACTAGTTTTTTTCTGAACTGCCCACAACTCCTTCCTCCTTCTCCTCACCAGAAGTCACCACATCTTCAGATCTGCTGGTATAACCGTGCACTAATTGCTTCCAAACGCACTCCTGACAAAATTGTCTGGGTTTAAACCACAGCAAAAATAGCAAAGTACTCTTCTAAAATTTCTAAGCTAACCTAGATAATTTTGGCATGACTGGGTGAGGGTCTGACCACATGTGCAGCTCTGCTGGAAGGAGTAGTGGCCATGAGCTGGGAAGAGTGACTTTTTCAGGGATCTCAGCTGTAACCTGATTGCAGCCTGATACAGCCAGGGAATCTTGAAATGGTGTCTAAGGTCTAAACCCAGGGTTTCTCAACTGCAGTTCCAGTATGATCAGCTGAGAAATCGATGTATCCACAGCTGGAGATATCACTGCTTCTCTCCATGGACTGCACAAGGACCCTGGACTCTGCCCACAAATGCATCCTCAATACAAGGTTACAGGGGTTGTCTACAGGCTTGTTCCATCAGAAGTCCAAACTCCTTCTCCAGAAAAGCCACCACCAGTATTTAGATGTGACCAGGTACAACCAGAAAGAATGATTTGATAAATTCTAGGTAGCACTGTTTACAGTGCAGATTCAAATACTGGAATGAAGTAAAATATTTCCCGCACAGTATGTGTCTTTCTACCTACATGAAATGACTATTCTGCCAATTTATTGGCAGGAAGCACCCCATGTCATGAACTCTACCATCTATATTTGATCTCAATGTCTGCATCACAGGGTGAAAAGGCGGAAAAGAGCAGGGAATTGTCATTTACCTTACAGCCTGATCTGACCTTTTTCTCCTACTCAGATAAACTCATCACAGCAGGGAGAAGTTTAAGCCACAAACTTTTGAAGATTCTCTATAAAATGTACTAAACCTGCAGGAGAGAAATGGGGGAACCCAGCCTTTTAAATGATTTAGCTTTTCTGTTTATCTGGTTTCCAGCTTTAAAATATACCTAGTCTTGGGTTTTTGATAGAGATGCAACCTACTGAAAGGTTCCTCCAACATGAGGACTATGGAGCTTATTGCTGGCACCCTTGGGTGACAAACCAAGCAATGAAGTGAGGTGGCATTCACTCTGGGGACTGACAATCCAGATGTTCTCACAAAGACATTACAAGAAGTCTGTGGTCTTTGAGGTACTGATTGCCTGCAGCCTGGTCCACGTGATTTCCTCCAAAGGATGCCAACAGAAAAGCCAGATCCACTCAGGATAGAAACAAATGGCGATCAATGGCTGATGAACATTAATCCATGAGAATAATTAGCATTTGACCATTGTATTATCCTACAGACTATACTCAGCTGAGTCACACAACCAAAACTTCAGCAAAGTCAATGGAGCTGAATTGTCGGTGGGTGTCCAGTTTCTCCTGTTGTTTGATTCAACTGGACTATTTTTAGCCTCTTGCTTATGTCCAAAAGCCCCTGCTGACAATCTGCACTGCCACCTTGTGTGACTCTGGCCTTTACTTGAGCTTCCGTTGAAACCTTCTCTCTCCTTTTCTGATGAATACATATCCATCCTTTCCAACTACAGATTGCTTATCTTATAATGAAAAGACTTGATTAAGCCTAGAAAATTGTTATTTGCACTTGTTGCAGTCTCTCGTTTGGACAGCCCTATGCAGTCAGGCTCTGATCTCACTCCCTCTTCTGCTGGGGGAAGATCACTCATCAGAGCACAGAGGTTTCAGGTTCCCATATTTGTTTCTTTTTTTTTTATTTAATCAGAATAGGTATTCCATTTGCTTGTTCTCTTCTTTCTACACCCCTTGACTCACAGACCTCTAAGCTTAGCTCAGGAACCAAATGCTAATTAAACCTGGCATGAAAAAATAAGCTAATATCAGTGATCAGCATAAATTTATTCAGGTTCATGTTTAGTAAGATCTGTCCCTTCTGCCCCTGAGATCTCATCTCACTCATTTGTGGCTGTGCCTGTGTACTTACATCCCTGATGGCAGTTCAGGGAGCCTGTCCATGCACAGTGTGATAACACAGAGACCCCCCTGCATGGAACAAGTATCTCTGGAGCATCTCTGAGGTCTAACGCATCTTGGGATCATTCTGTAAGATTTTCTCTCAGTGAGCACACTCATAACATGCCTTTCTTCTGTTTATTTGCATAACATTTTAGGAACATAAAACCCTTGAGATTTCTTTGGTTCTGTCAAAATTAGCTGGAATTGCACAAAAATATTTGAGAAGCTTTAGGGGAGCAGGGGAGGATGCAGAAATGGGTTTCTATAACTCTGCACTGCTTCTGCATTCACATAAAACTGACAAAGAATATTACTCTAAACCTGCCTACTGTCCCTCGCAGACATTTTATGTACACAGACATGTGTGCATATGTATATTATCCAGAGGTGGATGTGCATTGGGCAGTTTTAGAACCACACAGTTCAAATTTGTCATGTGTTTTGTTTTCCTTTCTGCATGAATACAAATAATGGAGATGTAAAAGTACAAGCAAACTTACACTAGCACAGGGATTATTATTTTTTTTAAGCAATATAGCAAATGTTTTTCCTTTTATGGCCACCAAACTTCTCTGACACCTTGTTAGCGAGCTGTTTATTGAATTTAAGGCAATCACTGGGCTTCTGTTCACCTCTCATTCCCCTGCACCTTCTTTGTTTCCTTTCTTGTCAATCACTCTTTGAGGCAAAGACAGAACCCAAACCAAAGAATCTCCAAGTCTCAACATATAAGCCTGTATATTAGTGTATATATATATATATATATGTATACAGTATATATATACAAAATATATAGCCTGTATATATAATTAAAATTAGCTATTTTAATTTTACTGTCATGAAAAAAATCTCAATATTGTTTCTGCAAAGGAGAGTGAGAAGACAGGTGACTGACCAGAAGTGGAGGGCCAGTGTGCTGTGTTTGAATGGTATTCAAATATCTCATTGTTATGGCAGGGAACATGAAGTGTTGCTGTTTTCTTTGGCCTTTGTAAAGGTTTATGATTATATGTCTTTATTTCCTTCATTATTATTGCTGTAAAAAGGCATAGATCTTCTACCTGCAAAATCACCCTAGTTTTGGGAGAAGATAAATATTACATATTTACTCTCTTTGACAGATAAGAGGTATGGTGCATATCTTCAAAAATACACTTTTAGGAGCAAAAGTATAATCCATCCTTCCTTTTTTTTTAATCAAAACGTAAAATGTCACTCTATTTCCTGGTGTTCCTTCCTTTGGTCACTCCTAGGTCCCCAAGTATATGTTTTTTCTTCATTGTCATGTTCTGGGTAGTATTCCTGGATGCAGGTGGAGGCTTCAACGGCCTTCACTTACATTTTCATTAAATCTGCCTTCAGGTATATAAACATGCTGCTCTACATCCAAGCTAGTCTCCGTGGGATCCTACTTCAGTCAGTGAAGATCACAGCAATAGAGAGCATTAGCAGTCTTGAAAACAGCTCATCTTGGTCTAAATGATTTAGGATGTTCTAGGACTGGTCAGGTGAGTTACACCCCAAAAGTGCCTATTCATTTCTTTAACTTACAGAGAAAGTGTTAAGCATCTAAGAGACTATTGGTGGCTGAAGGGAGGTGAAGGGAGCCTCATCCTTTGTGACAAACCTAAGCCCTGTCTGGAAAGCTTTATTCTCTTTTCTTTAAGGAGAGAACCCGTGTTTGCACCGGTGTTTTGTTTTAATGACATTTTGGTTCTGGTTTTGTCAATAAAAATTACATAGTGAAGAATAAAATTCAAATTGCATTGTGTGTCCTGAGCAGCAGAGAGTGAGGTTGGCCAGGAAACTTCTTCCACAACTACCAGATAGCCCACATGTACCTCCAGTTTGCTTCTGCCCCTCTTTTGCACATCTCTTTATCTCCAGTCAGACAGGTTTGAAAGGACTCATCTGTCCTCAGAGTCTCAGAAGTTTCTCTACCTTCCATTTCTAGCCTTGGGATCATAGCAAGCTCTGCTCTTACTCATATATTTGTATTTAAATTTACATATCCCAATTCCAAGCTAAGGAGCTGAGTTCAAGGTCCAGACTGTAATTTTGGCGTGTTTATGAAACAGTGAATTGAAACTGGTATGGAACAGTGTGTAATTGTTCTCAAGCTAACTGAAACCTGGCTTGCAGCAATTTAGTTTAATGCAATAAGGTCTCAACTGGAAGAACAGAAGCCTAATAAGAATCTAATTAAGGTGATCCTAGCAGTGCTTTCAAATGTGATTATAGGCAGAGCTGTACTTTTCTGGATCTAGCAGGAGCATGTGGCTGCAGTCTCATTCCCAGCTGTTCCCTATTCCTCTCTCAGCTGCAAGGTACTGCCACACAGCTGTCTTGTATTAAAGGATTTTACTCCACTGCCTAGCATATACCCAGCCCAGTTTAAAGTAAAGCTGAATGTGACACTCAATGGAGTTTGCATTGACATCATTTGGAGGGGTTCACATACATGGTTTAGATAATGAAGCTGCAATAAGTAGGAAGAGAAAGGTTATCTGAGCTGAGTGAAACAGTTTAAGTGGTCACTAATGGGATTATCTTGGGTATCTCCACTTTGATGAGTTATCCTATGCCTCCTTATAGGCAGTGGAGGTCTACTCAAGCCAGCCAAGAGTGCAATTCATCTCCATAAGCAAGTGCCTAGCAGAGGTCTGTTCTCTTCTTGAAAGTGCCCTTCTGTCCTTGATAGGAAATTTTTAGGGTAAATCACTGTGAGTTTGATTTTGTTCCCATCCACAATCAATATCTGCATCTGAGTCAGAAAATTCAGACCCTTTCATAGACAGTGGAGAAATGGGCATTTTTGCATCATAGATGCTTGGATCTTTTGTAAATGTCCAGTTTAAAGCAAGAGAAATAGAGATCAAGACTCCAGGACCATAATGGGAGCTTGGTATGACTACAATAGTTGTAAACTTCAGCATTTAATAAGTTCTCCCAGCTAGCTGAACAAGACATTTTCCATCAGGTGTAGAGGAAGCATGTGCAGACTGACAATGACTTTGGTGACTGAAGTCAGCCCTTGTTCTGAAAGCTATTTGAAATGAATCATTTCCACAGGTCCTCATCTGGCTAAGGTAATTCAAGCAAACTGCCCAAGTTTTAACAAGCAGCCTCAGTAGGGATCATGCCAGTCATAACCCTAAATACAGGGGAAGGATCTCAAACACCATGTGGTACAGAGGTGAGCAGCTTCAACAAGGAGATATGACATTAACTGGTAATATTGTGGTCGTAATTTTTCACTGTGATATTTCATCATCACTGCATAACTGTAAGCCATCCTTTGTTTTGTAATATCACATATACTCCTGAGAATTAACCAGATTTCCACTATGCAAACTGCTGAACAAATGGAGAGCAAAACGCAACCATTGATCCTAAGAGCTTGTCATTTTAGTGAACACAAACCACAAGTCCAGGGTTTATTTTGGCCCATGACTATATTGTAGGGATCCAGATGTAGTAAGTGACACTCAATTCAAATGAAAACAAAAAGAAGAAGACCAGAGAATGGATGAAAGAAATGGAAAGCCTAGATCAGGGATAAAAAATAAGAATAAAAAAAAAATCATCAACACAGAATTACCATGGTCAGATGCAGCAGTGAAATGAGAGCCACGTGTCTGAAAACAAATACTGCAGACTGACTGCCATGCAGAACTCAGAGTTTCAAGAAAAATAATGAACAAATCAAAACTCCCTTCCTGAAGGAGGCTTAAAACTAATACGGGGTGAGCACACACGGCCAGCCTCTGCCAGAGATGTGGCATAGGGTGCACAGCACCGTCAGGAGAGGACCTGTATTGACCACCCTGTCTTTCCTAAGCAAACATCATATATACTTAGGCAAACCAGAAGGGAATCTCTACCATCTTTCTTTAACTTTTCTGTGTCTTCCAGGTGAGACAAGAAGGGACTGTGACAGATCCACAGAGCTGACTGAAGCTGTGACACTCATTGCCTTCCTGTGGATTCCTGCAATCACGCAGGATTCTGCACATTGTGAACAACTCACTTTGTCCCTCAAGAGATTATAGACAAAGGGCTACAGTCAGTCTTACTATCATAAGTGTGAAATAACCCCTTCCAACTTAACCGTGATAGAACTGGAGCAGGTGTTGGAGATGGTGGAAATTGGTCCTGGCCCCTTGGGTTGGGACAACGAAGCAAGATGCCTACCTGTTGTCCACTCTACATTGTACAGAGAACCAGGGAAAGAGAATATGAACACTCAGAGAAACAAGTGAGTCACTCTAAATGAAAAAATGTTGGGTTCCTGTAGGTCTGATGACGATGAACAACTCCTTAATCTGTGGTAGTTGGTCATGGAAACTCCTCTGTCCAGACCTGTGTGAGGTGTTGATTTCTTTTCTTTTCCTTATTGCTCACTAGACCTTTTTGTGAAGAAAAGCTTCTATCTCAGCAGTATCATGGATGTCAATCACATTTAAACAGGCTGCAAAGAAATAGAAGATGGCATTTTAGCGTGGTCAACAAAAGCAACTTCTCTGGAGTGGTATAGGTATTTTTATTTTTTCCATAAAGCTGAGTAGAAGCCAGCAAAGGTATAGACTGAGGTCACTGGTTTCAGTGACTGGAAGGAACAACCCTAGCTCCCTGAAATAGTTCTTGCTCCTGCCCTCTGTATTTTAGTCATGTAAAAATGACAGCATCAGTTCAGTGTAAAACCTTGCAGTGATAAAACACCCCTCCACACACACACACACTCCCTTTACACCCAAAAATATATTTGTATCTGGGTTGAAATGTTAGAATGGAATACCTTTACTCACAATTTTTGTTATGATTATTTACAGCCAGACAGGCAGACCTACACTAAGTCTCATTTTCCCTGGCCGTTTCATCTTTCTTTTCTTCCCAGTTGTGCTACTCTGATGGGATTTGAAGATATTTTCCCAGAAAGCTCAAATCTGTCCTTTAGAAATCCATTCTACAGCACATATTTGTAAATATAGAGCAGCCCTGCCTATGACTCTTTGACTAGCTGTGGTGTAACAAGAAGATATGTTACAAATCCTTGAAGTTTCAGCAACTTTAGCAGCACATACCAGCACACTTGAAACTCATTCCAGGCAGCTTGCTAATTAAATTCCACAATAATTTCTTGCACAAGAGAAAGAAGTTAATTGTTTCACATGACCAGTCACAAAATACCATCTTAAAAGTCAGCATAACCAGACTTTGAACAACACGAGAAGTTCAATAACCCATTAAAAATGGATTTAGGCAAGCTTTCTTTTGCACAGCAGTTGGTCCTATGTCTAGCATAGTGATTTCCCTTGGCTCAGACCTGAATTATCAAAGATCCCAGACCAGTGCCATCCATGATGTTGTCAAAAGAAACAGAATTTAGGGAAGAATCATGTCCAAATTCTCACTAGGTGCCGATCACAGAGTCAAGATGTAAACCTATTGGGTGTTCCTGACATTCAACCTAAGACAGGGTCCATTAGGATTCAATTACTACTATTTTGGCATCCTGATTTTTGTCTGCGCATCAAATCTACAACCTCTTCTGGGTTAAAAACTGGCTGGATGGCTGGGCCCAGAGAGTGGTGGTGAATGGAGTGAAATCCAGCTGGTGACCGGTCACCAGAGCTGTTCCCCAGGGGTCGGTGTTGGGGCCCATCCTCTTTAAAATCTTTATTGATGACTTGGATGAGGGAATTGAGTACACCCTCAGTAAGTTTGCAGATGACACCAAGTTGGGGGGAAGTGTTGATCTGCCAGAGGGTAGGAAGGCCCTGCAGAGGGACCTGGTCAGGTTGGGTCAACGGGAAGAGGCCAAGGGATGAGGTTCAACACGGCTAAGTGCAGGGTCCTGTGCTTTGGTCACAACAACCCCGTGCAGCGCTACGGGCTTGGGGGAGAGTGGCCAGCAGGACTGGGGAGGTGATCATCCCCCTGTACTCTGCTCTGGTGAGGCCACACCTTGAGTGCTTTGCTCAGTTTTGGGCCCCTCAATACAAGAAGGACATCGAGGCCCTGGAGCATGTCCAGGGCAGGGCTACGAAGATGGTGAAGGGCCTGGGACTCAAGTCCTGTGAGGAGCAGCTGAGGGAACTGGAGTTGTTTAGTCTGGAGAAGAGGAGGCTCAGGGGAGACCTCATTGCTCTTTACAACTACCTGAAAGGAAGGTGTGGGGAGCCAGGGATCAGCCTCTTCTCACAGGTAACTAGTGACAGGACTAGAGGTAACAGCCTCAAGTTGTGCCAGGGGATGTTCAGGTTGGAAATGAGGAGACATTTCTGCTCAGAAAGAGCAGTCAGGTATTGGGACGGGTTGCCCAGGGAGGTGGTGGAGTCACTGTCCCTGGGGGTGTTCAAGAAAAGGTTGGACGTGGTGCTTGGGGACGTGGTTTAGTGGTGACATTGGTGGTAGGGGATGGTTAGACCTGATGAGCCTGGAGAGCTTTTCCAACCTGAATGATTCTATGGTTCTATGAAAGAGTTCCTAGAGCCTTTACAGATTTTATGCCTGTATCAAGCAGAGAAAACAGAGAGATGCAGAGTCACTAGATTGTTTCTCCAGATGGAAACAATTTCATCTGTAATCTCTGAGTTAGTGTTTTTACTGTAGAATAATGAAGGCTTGTTTTGTGCAAAGCTTATCCCCTATTTCACTATATCAATATTTGCTTGTGTTTTATTAAAGCTTTAACACTGATCGCTATCTGGTAATCCAGTCTGGAAACTGAGTTGCATTTTTTACTTTTGCTATCTGACTGCCACTGGAGGCTAATGTTTCCTGCCTTACACTTTAATACTGAGCCACTTATGTTTGATTACATATTCCTGCTTCAAGCAAAATAACTACAGGACAAGGTGATTGTTTTTAATCATCAGAAAAGTGATTTTCATACATGAAAGGAATACAGAGGAGCTTCATAACCTATTCAGGACAGAATTAACCTCCTCATTTTGGATTTCTATACATTTTAAGGTGTGATCCTCCAGGATCAAGGTACTTCTGCCTCTTGTAAAAGCTAAAGGGACAGGGCTAGAGGTTCACATGTGTATATTGCCATCTATAAAACCACTTCCATATCCCTAATGAAATCCCTACTGAAGTTTTGCAGACGGCAGGACCTGAATCCCATGCAGGACACAGCACAGGATGGCAGTCCTTATCCTGACGAGCACATGGTTGACATCTAAGAAAAAGCAGTAAACCAACGAGATAACACAGCTCAGCATGTCAGCAGCTGTTGATGTCTCAGTGACCAGACTGTTGCCAGACCTTTTCCTTCCTCGTTCTGCTCCACTCTTCCTAGACTTTGGACAAGAATGAATTCATGGAGATTTCTCAATCATTAATGAGGCTGAGGATGAAGTCTAAAGAAAATATGCTTACTGTATTCTTGCCCAGCCATCCAATTCTACACCTATTAAGGGTTTGTGTTAATAGTTGGCCTGAAACAAGTAAACACAGATTGCCTAATGAGTCTGAAGGTAAAGACAAAGGTGTTTTCAGGATAGGGAGAGGTGTTTCAAATGAAAAGTTTTGTAGTCCTTCGCTAAATGTTTAAGTTTATAATACAGTACAAAAGGGGTAGTACAGCTGCTTTGCTCTGGGATTATTGCCATTGATATCCACTGGGTGCAAGGAAAAGACCTCATCACACCAATATGAAGCACACAGGGCTTCAAGATTTTTCCATGAGTGGTCAAAATCACTCTGTTGGGACAGGAAGAAAAATGAAGGCAGAGCTCAAGAAACCACTTCTTTCCTACATTAACTGACAAATGACCAAAGGGAGATAACAGAAAATACTCTGCAGCCATGTTCAACCTGTCTTCTAATGAATGCTGGATCATCTCCACTGAATGAAACTTTGCAGCAGAGGAGATTTAAACCCAGATAATGAATGCAGTCTTGTTGAAACACTCACAAAGGCTACAAAAGGTGAATAGCGAGTTCACCTTATGCCTCCAAACTGTACAGGGGTTTCTTGATAACCAGCTAGTGACCAACAATGTTAATCTAATACGTCTATGCTTTTATCTGAAATTCCCTCCTAAACAGAAAAATTCTGATGTGCTCCCTACCCATAGAAAGTCAGGAGAAAGTATTACAGGATCACAAAAACATTTGATTTACATAAATCAGTATCAATCAGGAAAAAAAAAAAAAAAATATATATATATATATATATATATATATATATATATATATATATATATATATGAACGTATGTATGAACAATTCCCAGCTTCTGAATTCTCCTTACAAACAGCACAGAATAAGGTGAAATGCCAACACTTCTAGGGACATTTAGTGAAGCTCCACTCTATGGCCCCAAACTTGACTTACTAAAATTAATGGAAAGCTTCCCACTGGAATCATCAATTCTTGTATTATGTCATTAAGACTTTTCTGTACCTATACTATGTGCAGAGAGTATGACGCAGAGGTCACCGGGCCAACAGAGACCCACTCCTCACAACCTTGGACCAGGTGAGCTATCAAGCCTGGGCCTGGAAGACTGGAGGTCATATTGATGCCATGTTGTACCAGTCGGATATATTGCCCCTGGAGCTGTGCAACTGACTGTGAAGTCAGCAAAAGGCATCTCTGAACCAGTTCCAGAGCTCAGACACTTCCAGATGGTTTGTGTAAATATGCATTCATGGTATAGACATATCATGTTCAAATGTGCCATAAGAAAAGCAAGCTGTGATGATCCCAATGTCAAATTCTTTGCAGATCTAAGCTCCCTTTAATATTCAGATAGTAAGGGTTTCCTTAGTACAAATGCCTCTGCTACAAAGACCAGTAAAAAAAAAAAAAAAAAAAAAAAAAAAAAAAAAAAGACTAAATATATATATATAATATTAGAAATTATCAAGTTAACACTATGAAACTCACCTACGGTTTTTAGATATTTAGAAAGGACACTGGAGTGTGTGCTCAAGTGATGCCCTCCACAGACACCAGAGTCTATGGTTATTCCTTACCTCCAGAATTAAATCTTCATCCCCAAGTGTTCACTGAGGACAAATCCATAAGCTCATGAAATAGGGAAAGCAAGAATAATGCTTCCGGGTTTATTTAACAACCACAGATGCAGCAGGAGTCAAATTTCAAGAGGCTGCAGTGACTCTATAGAATGAACTCTGCATAAGAAATAGATTTTCAGAAACCACAACCCACCCATCGATAGGATAGGAAAAAAGACTTCAGACACACTTTCCAAAATGATTGGTTATTTTTTCTTTTTTCATATTCAGACTGGCAATGCTTGAAAGGCTTTCAATTTTTAAGAAAAGATTTTTCAGAACTTTCTAGAAATCAGTTCTTATAAAACAGCATAAAGTGGTCATTGAAATATAAGCCTTAGGGATACTGGGTCAGGTTGAAAAGAAAAATAAAATCTGTATTAACCAGACTGCAGTCGCAGTTGATCTAAAATAACATAATGCCACTTAACGCTGCTACACCAATTAATGTCAGCTGCCAAGCAATGCATCATTCCCATCATTTGCCCAGCATCAGGACCCACGTCTGGGGGCTGGGGTTTGGGTCCATAACAAGTTTATTGGAATAGATTCTCCACTTTGCTGTGTCAGCAATGACTAGCAGCCCAGGGGCTGACCTGCTTGATCCAGATAGTTATGTGTTTTTAGCCATTGCCGACACGATACAGATAAGCTGTCCATGCTGTTATTTATTTGTGACCAAAAACAAGGCATGGGAGAACGTGCCAGCAAGAATGCCGTGTTCCCACAGCCTCCTTGCGTAAATATTTCTCTTTTGTCAGCAATAAAAGGTCTGGGATGCTGATGTAGAAGATAAGGGTGCAGCTCTGCCAACTCTGCAGAGCTGAAGCAGATGGGCTGTGTGTGTGTGCTCAGTCCTGCTAAAGGGGATTCAGAGATATGGGAAAGCAGTGGCTTCTGCAAGTGCAAGTTGCACTTTGGAACATGAATTATTTCCCACTGGATTTCAACAAGAAGCCTGACCTCTCTTACATTTCCAAGGCCCAGCAAATAAAGCAAAGTCCTCTTCTTAAAAAGGCCTGATCTGGTTCATCCCATTACTTAAATGTTTTTCTCTGCCCTTCCAGAATGATACTTTTGGAGCCACAGTTGTCTGAGGGAAGAATGGCACCTCTCCATAGGATGGTGATGATGGCAGATGGCAGAAGGCCTTTTCAATACCTTATTTTGGTACTTGTTAAAAGGCCTGGAAGAAGTTTCTTTAAGGGTTCAGTCTGTCTCACTCCCACTTCTGCAGAACTTCATCCAGCTGCATGTGAAATGTGATGCTGACCTGTGTCTGAGCTTGGACAGCAGGCTGGGGATTTGGTCCCGTCCTGCAGGTCCACAGAGGCCTGTAGTTATAGGGGAATATCTCAACATGCATAATAATGTGCTGTGTATTTACAAGCACAATAATGCCTCTGTATTTAAAGAAGCAGATTGGTGCCTATACATGTTTACTTCTGTGTGTAAAATCGTAGCTAAATTACCTACTCCGTAGTTGTTCAGTTGGTGCTGTACTGATTTACCTTGGTCCTTATAGTATGTGTGGTCTTACAATATACAGTTTATATCACTCCTCATCAGGATGTGAATGTGGCCAAAATTCAGAGTAAAACTCTTCATACACAGTCACATACATGGATGAACATATATATATACACATACATATGTACATACGTATCTAAGTACAAATGCTGGTCCTCTCACACACCACCTCTATTTATCTGTCTATATACATATGCACCCTTATTTGTCTACAGATACACACGTAGGTTTATGATTTCCTTCCTATGGGAATAAAAGCAGAGCCAATTTTTGAAAAAGGGGTTGGTAAAACATGATTGCAATTTTAAGTGATAAAATTATACTTTTTATATATATTATATAGAAGGAAATTTCCACTTTTCATTCAATTATATGGCTATTTGAAAAATCATCATCATTTTTTTCCTGACATTTCTGATGCTTTCCCAAAGCTGACAATTTAAATATCTCTTCCTTCTAGTCAACTCCACTTTATATCTCTCATGCTCTGAAACAGTGGATTTCAATAGATACTTAAGTTACTAGTATCACAAAGAACATAAGCTGCTTTGAAATAAACATGCTGTTTCTGCTTTTTTCTGTTTTAAAGAAAAACAAACAAACAAAGATCATTGCTTATGACCTTAATGAGTCTTTGGCCCACGTAAGCTAGTCTGGTTTAAGTTACTTGAATATATAACATTTCAGTCACACCAAAGCCAAATGTTGTACTGCATCCTGCTTTCTTTTTTATCTGTTGTCTCTGATGTTTGCTTGGAGAAAGCTCAGGTATTTGTACATTGAAGTTCTGCTTTTATTCTTCTGCAGTATACTGAGGTGATATTGTTACACCTTGCAAAATGTAGGTAATGTGTCCCTGGTTCCACTTTTCATCTCTCATTATCCTCTAGCAGGTATTGGGTTCATCAGAAACAGACATTTTGATCTATTGACACAGCTGTTGAAAGAAAATAAAAGAAAAATATATAAATAAAAGAAAATATAAAGAAAAAAATATATTTTTTAAAGGAAAATATGACTCAGAGGAGCAAGATGCTGACCCTTTGAAGCTGGATTCTTATCTTGCTGACATCTGTATAAACCCAGAATGTTTCTTTAGAGATATAGCAGTTCAAAAGGAAAATCCCCAGGACTTCTCCTCTCTGCTAGTGTCTTTCTGGGTGACCCCCTATGCAAGCAACCTAATGTTTCTGATTCCCTTCCCAGTCTCTGTCCGTTTTGAGGGTGTTATCCCAATCTTCATGCTGCAGTTCCAGAAGATGCTATATAGTACCTGGCAGCTCTGTGAAGACGTCCTTGCTGGTCAGGGAAATCATCAAAGATATCTGTGTGAACAACCTGAAAGAGAAAGTTCATATAAAGGAAGCAGAGACCCATATGTGCAGTTTCTCCTGCTGTTCTCCTTCTCAGTGTCATATACAGCAAGGTCATGCAAAGACCGTGAAGCCCCATGGCCTTCAGAGACATACTTCCTTCCCCCTTAGGGCAGGAGGAGCCAAGGATCTGTCCCTGCTCTCTCACAGCTCTTTGGGACTCCAGCTGATATTCTCATTCATATAATCATAGAAACATCTACGTTGGAAAAGACCTTCAAGATCTTCCAGCCCAACAGTCAGAGTAATTGTGTAGGACCTCAGAGCATCTCTTGGTATTACAGGTTGCTCATCCTGAAACTGAAATGGCTGAAGCCCATGCAAAGTAATCCAAAAAGGAGTCGAGGATGGGAATGCAGACAAGCTATTAGTTTTCATGCAACTGCTGAGCATCAAATCTCCAGTCACGGAAAAAGGAGTTGAGCCAGCCTGTGGCTTCTCTGTGTTTTCTCCATTCCTGGCCATCTTCCATCCCTCTGCTCAGCTAAGTCCTTCTTAGGGCTTTTCAGTGAAATCATAGATGCACAACAGTAGCTCACAAAAGACTTTGGATGTAGATTCAGGGATAGTCTATTCCATTGCCCCAAAACATTTCTCTCATCTTCTATAGAGAATTAGAAAATCAAGTTTCTGCTCATGCTTACATTTTGAGTAATTAAGAGTAATCTGTATATATATATATATATATATATATAAAGAATAACTGCAGCAACTCATTATCATAGTAATGACTACATTTAATTTATGAAATAAATAAATAAATAAAATGTAGTACTGAGGCCAAGTATCAACACATCTCTGTAGAGGAAGGCTTACACAGTCATTCCTGGCAGTGGAAAATATGTCTTGGCCGCCTCGATGAGCAGTCCCAAAGCTAAACTACATTTCCCAGGATACAGCTGCCTTGGTTCACATGTTCAGCCGTCTGGCATCACGCGAAGTGCTGCCTGTCCTGTGGGCCCAGCCCATGGAGAATAGGAACATATGAGCCCCAGCGTCCCTCAGGCTCCACAAACATTTGGTTCTTGGTGAAAGTATTTTTGGTGTTTGAGTTTTTGACAAACAAAACAAATTGCCACTCCTCTCCCATTTTCCCAAGGAAGAGTTAATTAGTTGTTCTTAACTCTCTACAGAAATAAATAAATAAATGAATGAGAGAAAAAAAAAAAAAAAAATTTTTTTTTCCTTTACCCTTATCCAGTTGAGTAGGAAAATTCCTCAGCACAGGCAGTGCCTCAGGACCCGAAGCCCTGAAATGATTAAAGAACAACCCTTTCCTCCTTGCCACTTAAATTTGAGAGGCTTCTCATGCAACACACCAACCTTTTATCTCCAGATCAACTAAAGCTGAGGTATCCTTTTGGTGTGCCACATGGAGTTTCTGGCCTGCAAGAAGCTGTGCAACCCGGTGGCAAAAATACAAGTCACTGAGGGGAAAAAAATAACAGAAAAAAAAAAAAAAATAAGAGGAAAAGCATCCTTCATCTCTGGCTGAGCTGGGAGAATTAATACCCTGAACTTCTGCTGTTTACTTGGGAAAAGAACACAAAGATATTTTTTTCCTGCCCCCCAACCCCTAAAGAAACCAGAGAACAGTTTTAAAAATACCAAACCTTCAGCATTTTCACTTAATTACAGAGTAGGAGTTGGTGAGGGCACAGCATGGCTTCCTTTTTGTGCTGCTGGCTGCATTTTTTGGTAGCTGTTGTTTCCTTTTAATGTTTCAGGCTCGGATTTTGTTTTGTTTTTCTGGTTTGCCTTCTATTTTGGACCCATTTTGCAGCAACTCAATCCTTTGCTTTTGGGAACAGTTGGGGCTTTCATTCAAGTTTTGTGGAGACCTCGTTGCCTGAATGCTGTAGAGACTCGAGCAACACAGACCAGAAGTTGGTGTGTGCACAGGTATCACAGATGGAAGTTAAACACCTACAAGGGGAGGAACATCAGTAGAAACAATTAAAATGGATGATTTTGCAGCCTCTGAGGAGCTGCTACACTTCTCTATCTAGTTCTGTCAGCATATATGGAAGGACTTGACCGAGGTGCCAAGAAAGCAAATGCCAGAAAAGAAAGTGCAACATCTGCTTGCCATGGGTGCAGGGAGGCTGGGGAGATGTTAGCAACCTTTGGTCTCCCTTTTGGGCAGGATCTATAAAAACCTGCATTTTGGGAAAGAACCGAACAGAAGCAACTTGTAGGTTCTGGACAATGAAGTTATGGGAACCCGAGGGGCAGCCTGGAGTGGTTGAAATTGATTGCTGGTGTGGAAACCAGTGGTGGTGGTGTGGACCCACACGTCGTTCCTGGAACTGAGTGGAATCACCCGAGGAGATACTCAATGGCCTGGTTGGAGGGAGCTGCATTCTAAACCCCATTTTCTCCAAATCTATTGCTCTTTTCTTCTTCTCTGTCATCCCATCTCCAAAACAGCCTTTGACAACAAAAAAACACAGAGATCCAGTTCCTGGAGGTCAACCAACCCCACCAACAAAAGCCACCCTAGATCCCTTCTGTTTGCCCTGCAGATGTGTATATCACCAAGTGTTGTAGTTCTGGCTTCCTCCTGGCAGGCCCTGAAATCCAAAGCTTAATATATTGCCTCTAAAAAAATAACAATAAAAATATGTGTACAGGCTGCTGAAAAGACCCTTGGAATAAAATCCTTTCTTAGATACTTTGCAGTTATGCAACAGCTTTAGACTTTTATTTGGTTTTGCTCTTTATTAAAAAAGGGGGAAGATAAATTAAAAAAATCCTGAGGCTTTCAAACCCATCAGATGTTTTTGTTAAGCATGGGGATGTTTTAAATGTCCTAATAACACATCTGCATCTCGAATTCTTGGAGTCATGAGGAAACTACCTAGCTAAGTGGAAATGTAAATAAAGGCCATTTTCAGCTCACAAAATGAATAATGGCATTTTGCATTACCCAGCAACCCCAGATAGCTAGACCTGGCTATTACCACCCTCTTTGATTGCCTCCGCCAGACCACAGAGTTCCCTGCAAGCCAAAAGCCACCCCCTCTACTGCAGTTACAACCTCCTGAAGGCCTTAGCTGGCAGTTTATTTCATGCAGCCATCAATTGTGCTAGTGACAGAGCATAGCAAAGCCCCAACAGCTGGTCTTTGGAATGGAGGAACCCAAAGGTAGTCACAGGAACTGTCTTTTCCCAAGCTCACCCTTTCTCATTCTTGTCCATGGGCTTGCACTTGTTTAAATACTGCAGCAATAGGGTAAGATGGAGAAATGGGTAAGAGGGAGGGAGGGAGGAAATGACCCACGGCATTTTTTTCCTTTCCATAAGGCTCATTGCTTCCAACCGTGGACATCAAAGTAATAAACAGCCCATGCAGAGCCCCAGTCTACTCCCACAGCTGTTTCCAGACATCTGAGTTTGCTGACTTCAAGAAACGGTGACAATAAGCACATTAATGTTTGTATTCTCACCCTTGATAAAGTGATACACACTCCTGATTTCCTGACACTTTCCTGATTTTAGGCATGTGCATCTTGTCACCTGGTATAGACTATACATCTCAGTGTCCATTGTAGTCCAAGAAACAATTCATCCCAAGACTGTTGTTTAAGGTCAGTGAGACAAATGACCTCCATAACACATCTATTACCCTTCATTTACTCTAGAAGAACTTGAATGATGAGATTGGGTTAGACAAAGTCCCTTTGCTGGATCAGCTCATGTAATTGTGAGTTATCTGCATCAGCAAATCTTAATAGTCCCATAACCAATCCCTGCTGTCTCCTCAATAGCTTGTTGTACACCTGAAGGAAAGTACTTCGTGTCTCAAGACCTTGAAGGTACCTTTTTCATCTGGCTGTCATCTCTTGTTCAACCAGAATGTCTGGAGCAACAAAAAGATGAGCAATGTTCGTTACTGTCCACAGTCTCCCAGAGCCAAGGTAAAACTCTTCATAGAAGTCTACATAAGCTTAAAAGAACAGATAATTGTGAGCTCAACCATAGACAACACCAAAATGCCATGACCTGTCTAACACACACTGAGCATGTGTTGATGAGACAGAAGATCTGAAGGTATCTGATGTAATTAACTGTGTGTACCTGAAAACCTCAAAGTGTGACAAACTGACATTTGGGTTGGAAATGGAAGAACTGATGAGTGGTTAAGAGGGGATGCGGGCTAGACAGAGGATAGAAGTGTGCTTTCTAATGGTCTGTCATAAGATATGATTCATGCAAAAGAACTAATTTTTAAGGAAAACAAAAATCTAT
This sequence comes from Anas platyrhynchos, assembly GCF_047663525.1. Classification (NCBI taxonomy): domain Eukaryota; kingdom Metazoa; phylum Chordata; class Aves; order Anseriformes; family Anatidae; genus Anas; species Anas platyrhynchos. Next base: position 158,107,139 of record NC_092588.1, read on the forward strand.
CCATAGGAAGAAGTAGATCATATCAAGCTCACTGATCGATTATGTAGGGGATTTTCTTACTATGTGCTGTTTTTTCACCAAGAGAGAAATCTGAGTGTCGAATCACAAATTGAGCTGTTTGGCTGACTAAAACTGAGCTGAGGTCTTGTGAGATGGGATTGAAAACATCTTCTGAAGCACTTAGTAAATAACCAACTGTATCATACAGTACCAGAGGTGCTGATACTCCACCTAATACAGATCAGTATTCTGCTCTTCATGAGATACCAGTAACAACAGCAGCACCAGAATTTGCAGGAGATGGCTAACATCTCTTCAAAACCTGGTATGAACTAGACTAATGATGGTGCAGAATTTAAAACCTTGAATTATGGGAGACTATGCCATGATTTCAATCCTGCCTCCCCCAAGGCCAGGAGGTAACTGGAATATGTGAGAAAACTGCTTTCAGACTCAGCACAGCACTTCATGGATTGCCTGGCAAACAGAAGTAGCTTTCCCCGAGGCACAGCCTTCTCTGTAGACATGGTTGAGGTTTAACCAACACAGCAGAAAAGCAGAGAAGAATATCTGAATGTCAGCTTCCAGCCTCTTGAATGGCTGTTTAGGGAGACTCAGATTCCAGTGCAACAACCCTAACACAAGACTTGCATTTTCTAGCATGCACATAATACCACACTCCCCAATGGCTAGGGTTGTGTCTATGTCATTACAGCAATTGTAAGCACAGAGCAAGGAATGAAAGTGTAGGTGTGATTTTTTTGTTTGTTTGTTTGCTTGGTTGGGTGTTTTTTATTTGTTTGTTTTGCTGCCCCTGTTCTGCTGCACCTTCTAATTAAATGTAGTAACAGCAGACATTTGTGTGGGAAGATTTCTGAAAATTCAAGCCTTCAAATTCTCAGCTTCTAAAACCAGCATCACAGTGCCCCACATAGATTTCAAGTTCTTATAATTATTAAAATTACAGTCTACCTTGGACTGTGCAAATGCAGAATAAAGGGAAATAGAAATAAGAGATCCATTGCCCACCCCCAATGATTGGCTAGATCTCAGGAAACTACCAGTAGCCAAGCTGTCCTCTATTTAACCACTTCTAGATGGGTAACACACAGCACTTTCCACAGAAGACTGATATCAGAACATAAAAGAAGAGACTGTAGGATCTCAATGTTTTCTACCCATACAGGGCACAAGCAGTCTCAATAAAAGGGGATCTACATGAAGAGCAGAGAGGTTCATCGAGCAAGAAGAGCAGAACTGAACCCTTCACTGAGAAGCCAGATTAGATGTCTGAGTCCACAAAACGAGGCTATTATAATACTTGGAGGTCACTAAAGCAGTCAGTATTTTATTTGGTTTTGCAACAAATAACATAATTCTGATAATATAGACAGAAAATCACTACTACCAATCTCACCACCTTACAGGAAGTTTTATTACTTTACACCTTGCTCCAGAGCATATCCATACACCATAAATGAGTTTAACTACTCCCCTTAAAATCAGGCCCTTGACAATTTTTCCTTTAATTCCAGTGGAGCTACCACTGGATTAATATTTCTGCCAACACGGGACAGGACACTAGGTTCTGGTTTCAGCACTGTTTGCTTTGTGAGGCTCTGCTGGGTAACTGGCCCCATTGTTCACTACTGAGGCGGATAGTCTGAGTCACTTCTTGTAGAAAATCTGTTTTCTATTAAGAACTGTCAACCCCATGAGTCATTTACCTTTGTCACCAGTTGGAACCAAAGGAATGATGGAGGCCTGGGCACTGAAAGCAAAAGCTTCCTCTGGGAGATACTCAGGTTCATCTTCAGCATAGTTGAAAGCAAGAGAAGCTCCAGAAAGGACACACACAGATCTGAAGCTAATGGACCAGATGTGGGGAAGGAGTTTCTCCTGGCCCAGAAATAGGATTGAGAGCTATAATGGGTTTCTAGGGGAAAACATGCCTCAGAGACAACCCTGAGGCACTCACCAGGTCATGGGTGGGACCCCGTTCCCCATAGGAGTTAGCTTGTACTTCCAACCTTAAATTACTCCATGGAGATCATATTCACATGAACAAACTTCTTAAATGTTATAAGTCACATCATGTGTCCAACATGAAACTCTGAGCTCCTCTTTTACTGCTTCTGCAGTCTGGAACATCACGCATTTGCAGGGCATCACCACAATTTCTTTTCCACTCCATGACCATATGTTTCCAATTCCACTTTGATCTGCAGAAGCCAGTGCCTGAAGTAGCGGAGTGGACAAAGACTGTGGCATTGCACAGTTGGCTTTACCCACAGCTTGTCATCTGGCCTTCCACACGTCTTCAATCTGACTTTGCAAAGACCCTAAATGCCCCAGTGGCATGGCCTTACATTCTGAACATACACCCAGCTCCCCAGATATGTTCACCCCATGTTTTGTCCTACACAGAACCTCACCTTAGGAAATCAACTCACTGAAAAGAAGCTTGTGCCACACCAGTAATAAATGATAACACCTTCGTTCATGTATTGATCCATCTGCTTTAGCCAAGGTCTGAAGAAGTGGAAAGCAGTGGTTGCCTGTTTTCCACTCTTCATTGTTTAATCCTCCCCTGTCTGGTGGGAACTGAAAAGTTCCAGAGCTTGCACAGACCCCTCTGGGTTGTTTCACCATTATCCTTCCTTCTTCCTCCAAATCACAGGCATGCCATCCAGGACAAAGGCTAGCCCTTTTCTGTCAACAACAACAAAAAAAAAAAAAAAGGATCTAAATCCATTCCTGCTGCAACACCCTCCTGATCTGTGAGGCACTGAGTTCTGGGAGAAAAGCTGCCTGGTGGCCTGCTCATTGAAATGCCTGCATCTGCAGCCTGTCGGTGGGTGGGATTCCCTTCATGGATGGAGAAAAACCCTGTCTGAGAAAAGATAATAAATGGAGAAGAGTCCAAGATGCAAAACTGGAATCAATACTGATGTCCTTAGAACTGCTCATCTGCTCCCTCCTGTAGGAGCATTGAGACCGCTTCTGAATGAAATGGGTGCCTGCTGGCATAAAGACCCTTGCAATGGGTACAGCCAGAGGACATCAGACTGGGTCCCCGGCCCTTCAGGGGCCAATTTCAAGTGATGTGAACCCACAGTCTTGCTAGGTTTGTTTTCAGCCTCCTCAGGACGTGAGGATATGTGCTTTGACTGTGGCTTCATGAAGGTGAGTGTATATAGAAACACGTCTCTGTTCTCTCAACCCCTGTGCTAGTGGCAGCTAAAGCTGAGATAAACTCCCACAGGTATATACAGGGCTTAATGAAAATCAGCATTCACACACAGACAAGAAACTTGGCAACTTCTTTCACCTAAAGGAAGGCCATGACAAGAGCTCCAACTTTATTAATGACCACTGGGGTCACCTGGAAGAAGATTTATGAAGGTTCCAGCTAAGACAAATTGGTCTTCTTGGTTGGGGGAATCCAGTCCCAGCCCTGGAGGAGCCTCTGGTGCTTTGTAAGGTAGAAGCTCACATGTAGCTTCTTGTCAGATCCAGCGAAAAGAATAAACCAGCCTTGAAACATGCTGAAGACCAGACATTCTGGATCCCTGTGTGCAAAAAAAATTGCGTGGTGTTTTGTTTTGTTTTGTTTTGTTTTGTTGTTTTGTTTTGTTTTGTTTTTGTTGTTTTTGTTGTTTTGTGGGGTTTTTTTTGGGGTGGTAGCAAGGTTTTTTGAGCTGTAAGACTTCTCATGGCACATTTTCAGGCCTTTTCTTTATATCCTTGAGATTTTAAAAAATCTCTTTTAGCTAAGACAAAGTTTATTTTTAATAAAAGTGTAAAAGAAGATGGAAGTAAATGGAAGACAAAGTGGATAGATAAAGTGGTTATAATAATCACTTAACTCCAGGATCCAGGATTTGAAGGTAACTAGGATTAAACAATTTGGTTAATCCCATTCACTATCTGTTAATTCAGCCTTGAAATAAAGGTCATTAAAAGCACTGACAAGTATCTTCCCAAAATAAGTTTATCTGGATTTCTCTCTTGCCTCACACTCTGTGAGAAGATCAGCTCCTGCAGAAAACATTAAAGAGCCATTAAGGAGCAAGAGATTCCTGTAAACTTTTCCATAAAAATAGTACTCAGGATGTGAGCCAGATGCAGAACTGAGCACTGCAGAGATAACCTTTTGGAGATGTTGAATATGCCATCCCCAGAAGGAGATTTCATGTTCCTGATGATAACATCCCTTTGCTATCAAATGACATAACACTTATGGTGCATCGGTTGGAGAAATTATAAAAGGAGTAAAAAGGTTTGGCATTCATCATCAAAAGGGAAAGAATTGTTTCGATGATACGGCCATTTTCAGGCTGACATAAAAACCAGATTATGAGTTACACAAGTAACATAGAATTATATGCAACAACATATACCAATGAGTGGGTTGTGTGTGCTCTGTGTAATTTACTGCCATCTTATTGATGTGGTCAGATTGGAGTATTATTTGTAGGCATATTACAAATCTTTGCTGGCTTTGAGGAAAGGAAACATTTATATTGGCTAGACATTTGGGATAATAAATCAAAAACTCAGCAATCCATTAAAACAACGTAGATAGGAACCTGAAGGCAGATTTCTGGACAAATTACAGCGCCCTGATCTTACTTCTGTTAGAGAGAAATTGAGCAACAGAAGGGCAGGGAACTTGAAAGACTGATGGTGTTATTTCAAAGACTTCTTTGAATGGAGAAAATGGATCTTATCTCACAGTGGGTGGATGCAGATGCTGTACAGTTGCCTGATGAATTTCTGCTGTGAGAAGCAACGGGGATGAAACTCCCCAAGTGACAAAGGGTCTCCTTCACCCCCGTCTATATCCTGTCCATTACAGGAGGATCGAGGGAAGGTCAGGGAACATGATACCAAATTTCAGATCATGTAGGATAGATTTGGTCTGAACTGAGGTCTTCACCTGGCCAGAAGGTTTCAAGGAACATATGAGGGAGTTTTCAGCTATCATCTACATTAATAGCAGCATGTACCACGTGTGCCATGACCACAGCAGGGAGATCTGTCTGAAAGTCTTGAGTGAGGTAGACTTGAAATGGGGGAAAGGGAAGCCCAGACTCCTACCAGATGTGTTGGGAAAGTCTTAACATGTGCCAAAATGCACAGCCAGGCCAAGGCTCTTCACTGCAGCTGGGGTGAGACAGGAAAAAGTGGACCAACAGCTCTCTATGGCAGCACTGTGATTGAAATCTTTGGTCCAAAACCCAATATTGCTTGCGCCTGTGCCTGCGTAATCAGCAACCACTCCGAGAGGTGACACTGGTATGGAAGAGCTTCTCCATTTGAAGTTTGACCTTATAAATGATTTGTAATGAGCCTGGACCATTATTACATCCTCCAGGCCAATGTTTTGAAGCCCCAGGAACTGACAGTGGAAATTGCATGACTGATTTGCTGGAGATTCTCATGCTCATTATTTTTAGATCATCTGTGTGTGGTGCAGTACTTACCTCAGTTTAGTATGAGTCAGTTGGAATCAACTACTCCATTATGTTGTAGAAAAGCTCTTATTTTCTCTCAAAACTCTGGCAAAGAAAGCAACAGAGCACTGTCAGCCTCCTTGGCTCTAAGTGATAACTGAACTACAAAGTGCTAAAAGTAAGGGAAGAACCGAGCTATAAAAAACTTTGTAGGTACAACACACAGCACTGTGGCAGTGTGGAAATAGATGGGGCTTTTTAGATTAACAGACTGACAGGAGCTACAAAAGTGCCAGAAACAGTGGTGCTACTGTTAAAAGAAAGCAAAGGGTGGTGCAATTGAAGCTCAATGGATAAAATTTGGTGTTTTTCAATGTTGAGTTAAAATCTATAAGAGGAGTGCATAAGGTAAATGCTTAATCATTAAAATTATAAATTAGAAAACATTATAATTTGGAGAAAATTATAAATTGGAGAACAATACTTGGGGAATAGCACTTACTAATAATCTGTTAGGCTCTCAATCGCATGGTAAAGGGTGATAATCAGAAGTTCAAAAGGATTGAATCAGTTGAGGAAGAATTTAAGGATTTTGTTTTTTTCTGAGAATAAAGAATTTCCCTGCACACTATAGAACGTTACTGGTTGATTGATGCTTTCTGATGGGTTCCCATTATCTAAGAGCAGAGTCTAGAAAAGGAGTTTGATGGCTTTGGGGTATCAAAGCAAAAACAAAACAAACAATGCAGATAGATACAATCACTGTTTCTTGTTTTGAAAAGATAAAGAAGGAAAAGAAGGAAAGGAAAAGAAGGAAAGGAAGGAAGGAAGGAAGGAAGGAAGGAAGGAAGGAAGGAAGGAAGGAAGGAAGGAAGGAAGGAAGGAAGGAAGGAAGGAAGGAAGGAAGGAAGGAAGGAAGGAAGGAAGGGAAAATAAGGAGAGAAAAAAGGGGAAGCTAAAACCTTGTGCTTATTAATAATTCCCCCAAAAAACTAAATAAATATGGATAAAGGAAAAAAAAAATCTATTTTTTTTAGAGGAAAGGAATCTCTATGAGAAAATGCTTCTGTTTTTATGCCTAATGCAAAACAAAACCCTGATCTGCATTTATCACCGCTAAACTACGGAATGTCTCTACTGAAGCATGACATCCCTAGATATTTTTCAATGGAAAATGAAAAAAACTGTGGTCTTAGAAAGTGATGTTAGACTCATAAGTTTTATGGAGATGTACAAAGACAGAAATATTTCCGTGTATTTGAAGTCCTAGGATCTGTCACTGCTTCTCAGAGGCTATGATGAGAAACAACAGGAACATCTCTAATGTCCCATGGGACAACCTTTGTTGGCCATGTGAAGACTTTTGCAATGGTAAAAGTAGGAAAGGATCATGGTCCTCAGAATATAAACTGGGTGGAAAGTCTTTTAGCTTATACAATAGAATAGGAATGATTCATTTTTGATTCAGGATAAAAGTAAGCACCAATGAACCCTTTTTGTTGTATTAACATATTGGAGGGCAGTGGGTTCACAGGCAGCTCTGGATGCTCTAGGAATGGATGGTGTTTAATTTGTGATGAGATGGAAATGGGCTTAGATTAACTTGACATAAAAGACTGATGAGATTTCGGGTTAAACATGACAATCACAAAAGGTGTGGACTTAATGATCTTCTGTATAGAAGAGTTGTACAAACGTCAATAAACTGATGGTTATCCAATACGGAAAGATATTTTAATATCCTGTTGAGTGCAAATGAATATGGAAAAGCTTTGTAGCATTAACAAAAAGAAAAAAGTTGCAGTAATAGTACTTCCTCATTCTCCTGGACACAATTCCTTTAACTCTTGGATTTCATTCTCTTGTTTGGAAAAGGAGATTGCATTAAGGGAAAAAAAAAATAAAAATGTACTGAAATTGCTAGCAAGACTTTTCTTCTTTATGTCTGTTTCTTTGCTTTTGCTAACAATGAATACTCCTACTCTATATTTCTGCTTAACTAAGTCCAGGTCTATAATCTTTAATAATAATAATTCAAATGAAAACTAATGTTTTCAAGTCCTAGAAGCTGGTACGTAAAGTGCTCACTCTCACAAGGCCAGAGTGCCACAGGAGGTGTCACAAGAGACACAGGTTTATGTGGCAGCTCACTGCACCCCAAGAATTAACTTGAGTGCTGACTGTTGCTAGTTTCCTTGGTTAAAGGTATTGTCATGAGAAGCTGCAATTCCTAATTATATTAATTTGAATCGTCAGTTACTGTTACGTCAGACTGGAAAAAGCAGATGCAGGGAATTGTTCCTTTAACAGAGTCTGGCACAATCCAGCTGGAAGGGCTGCTTCCATTAGGCAGAGCTCATGCTGTGCAGTGTGGAAGAGGTAAAGCTTAGACCAGTCAAGGTGACCTCTGCCAGACATTTTGGCTTTGTTTTGTAATAATTCAGATAAATGAATGTCTGAAAACAGAATTTCTACCTGCAAAAGTAGCGTGCTGCATAGAACAAAAGATGATGCATTAGGCTTAGTAGCAATGAACACACCGTTTAACTCTTGCAAGATCACAGATGAAATGGAAAATGACCCCAAAGTGTAAACAAGAGAGGTTATTTTAACAGTCTGCTTCAGCTTTGGGAATACCTGCGTCAAATGTTAAGATCTTTCTGGTCACAAGAGATTGGTTGGAAGGGATTCTAGGTTATTTAAACCCTCCAGATGGATCCTGAAAGATTTTCAGACACTTAAAGATTCGGCCAATTTTCAGCTGAGAATGAAAATGGAAATAGTTCTGTGAGGAAATATCTTAAGAAAAGATGGGTTATACCCAACTTTAAAGTAGTTAAAAAGCAAGGGATTGACATTTTTTCTCTGTATAGCTTACATTATGTTCTGTTTTGAAGCTCCTCGAATTCTTCCAAACTACTAGCCAAAATACAGGCTTTTATTGTCATATTGAAAAATAGCCAAGAGCTGATGCATAAAAGTAGACAGTGGACTTTTAACAATTTTCAGAGGGGTATTCTCAAAGAAGTCCTACAGACTTTATCACCGGCCCGGGACCTAACAGTTCTGAGCCCAGCTGCATTGCATCCAAGCTCCATGAACTGGCTTCACTGTTTGCCAAAAACTGGGGATAGATTCAGTCTCTAACCATTTCACACAGCAGTTCTTATATTGCTCCTCTCTTCTACCAGAAAGAGAGGAGGGCCATATCTTTTACACAGAAAATTTGCCAAAAAAAAAAAAAAAAAAAAAAAAAAAAAAAAAAAAAAAGAGGAATAAACCCTCTCCGGGCAGCTATTAACAACCACCTCTTAGAGTGGCTGATGCCTTTTTTTTTTTTTCTTTTCCCCCTTTTTCTTTAAGCTTTTGGGTTTCACCAAAACTGCAACACAGTTTTGAAGCTGACTCTGTTTCCTATAACTGTTTCCTATAACTCTTAAACTGTGTCTTGGGCCAGATTCTCAGCTGAACTAAATCAATTTACCTCCACTGACCTTAGAAAGATATCTATCAGATAGATACCACCTAAACACCTGTCTCTTCCAAAAGATTCTGCTGATTTACACAAAGAAGTGTCTGAATCAACAGGTCTCAAATCCCTTCTTTGCTTTTGAGGTAGATCTTGGGCTTCCATTGAAATTCAGCTTTGTCTGGGAGCATCTCCTGGTAAGCCTGGCCAGCAGCACTGGGACAGAAAGAAAATCAAGCCTAATCTTGAAAGCAAGTACCTTCCATGGGATTAATTTGGGAGCACTTTCTGTACAGGAGTCCAAATCTGCTTGTCTTTCTCAAAATTGTTTTAAATGTCTTTTTTTTTCCCCTGTAGATAATGTCAGAGGAAAAAATAAATAAATAAATAAAGTGAATATACAGTCAACTAACTCAGCTATCCCTTCACACTCCCTTTCTTATTTGGAATGCAGGTACAATGTCTGTTGACCTTACCAGGATAATTTTTTAGAAGAAATCCTCAAAAGATCAGGCTTTTGATTAATCCCATCCATTGCTTCCTTATATAACAGATCTGCATTGACTTAGGCATTCTGGATACAGAAGCAAAGGAGGAAGTGGTGAATGCAGAGCCATTGTCATGTAGTCCACTTCATAACAAATATCCAGTTCAGCTAAAAATAAGAACATCGAGAAATTAATAAATACATAAAATAAATAAATATGAAGCTATATTTTATGCAAGCTTTTTTCATGTCACATAAAAGAGAAAAAAATAATCCATCTTGATGTGAGATAAAGGTTGATAATATTCCTGGGGAAGATTAAATTACAGGCTATACTATATACTTTGAACTCTGAGGCCAGGAGGCTCCTTCTAATTGTAAGGTTGATGCAGGTGAAAATCTCCATAGGTCTTGAAGTCAATTTTATTTCCCCGACAGGAACACAACTCCTGGTCTTACACCATCCAAGCTCTGTGGCGGTACTCATATATATGAGGATTAAAATATTGCTTTGCAAATGAATTGCTCTTATTGAAGCAGAATGGCAGGGATGACAAAGTAAAAGCAGCCTCCTCATGTCTCTGCAGGGCCATGTCCTCATATCCTAGACTTGAGACAAGAACTCACAAGACCAAGGTTTAAGACTATATGGCCTACGTCTGGACTGTAGGCCAAATGTATGGCCTAGGTCTGAAAGTTAATGAGAGTCAGTCCCAGGACAAATCATTCAGCTTCCACAGTTTATGCGTTCAGGTCCTAAGTTAAGAAGTGGCATTTCCTCTGCACCATGCAGCTTTCATCCCTATCTACAAATGATGTGTGGGAAAAGCATCAGGGTAACTTTCATCAGGGTAATTTTGAGAGGCAACTTTCTTTTGCTTATGAGCTTTCCTGCTAAGACTTTGCCCCAGCTAAACCTACACCTGAGCCTCCTCTCAGAGCTGACCATGCATCACGCTGTGCTGACACATACAGTCAAGCGAAGGATCACGAGGCAGCAGAGGGGCTGTGCTGCTGCCATGTGAGGCCAAAGTCAATTACATGGGTCATGGCACATGGCACAAGTGTAAAATCTGAAGTCTAATACAGACCAGGAAAGTTTCTTCCCACCTAACTCTGTGTAGATACCTACAGATATTCCGGGGCAAAAATAGTCCCTGTGAGGAATTATTCATCCGATCAGGAGGTGTCCAGTGATGTTTCTGGCATTGAGGGAGAGCTTGTCTGGCCTCATCTGTCTTCTCCTGAAGGATATCAGTCTCCTTAAATCATATCTCTGATCATCCTCATGGCCATCCTCTGGGCTCACTCTAATATTTCCATGTCCTTCTTGTGCAAGGGTCCCAGAGCAGAATGCAGCACTCCAGGTGGGGCCTCAAGAGAGCAGAGCAGAGGGGGATAATCACCTTCCTCCACTGCTGCCCACTCCTCTGTTGATGCAGCCCAGGATGCAGTTGGCTGTCTGGCCTGCAAGTAGTACCTTTCCTGGATTTTCCTACCTCTTGAACCTTTTTAAACTTCTAGCATCCACACTGTCTTCAACAAGAAGTTTCATAACTTTGCTGTGCTTCATGTGAAAAATGATGTTCTTTGGCTTCTTCTAAATCCATTACCCAGCAATTTTATTTGATTTCTGAAGTGCTGGTGGCGCAAAAGACAATGAGTAATAGTTCTCTAGTCACCTTCCTCGGGCCATTTAGGATTTTATTAGACTGCTGGAGCAGGTTCAAACATAGTGCATTCAACACCTTGCCCAGTTTTCCATCACCCAACAGGCTCACAGGCAGCTTTTGTGCTTATATTTAATGACATCCTAATAAACTGGTCATACTCAGGTGCAAGGAAATCCGTAGTTCTCTGAAGGGCACTTTCTAGCTAGGACTGAGACTCTGTTTGCAGAAATTCAATATGGAAAGTCAGGAGACCAGGGCTTCAGAGCAGTTTTGGGTCTTGACTGTGGAAACAGAAATAGCCACAGTTAGAAAAGACAGGAAAAGTGATTTATAGAATCATAGAATCATTGAATCATAGAGTGGTTCGGATGGGAAAGAACCTTAAAGATCACCTAATTCCACCCCCCCTGCCATGCACAGGGACACCTCCCACCAGCCCCAGCTGCCCCCAGCCCCATCCAGCCTGGCCTTGGGCACTGCCAGGAATGGGGCACCCACAGCTCCTGGGGGCAGCCTGCACCAGGGCCACGCCACTCTAATTGTAAAAAATTTCTACCTTACAGCTAATGTAAATCTACCCTCTTTTAGCTTAAAGGTGTTATCTCTTCTCCTATCACTACATGTCCTTGTAAAGAGTCCCCTCCAGCTTTTCTGGTGGCTCCATCAGGTATTGGAAGGCCCCTATAAAGTCTCCCCACAGTCCTCCAGGCTGATCCCCAGCTCCCTTAGCCTTTCTCTCCAGAAGACCTGCTCCAGCTCTCTGAGCATCCTCGGGACCTCCTGTGGACCCACTCCAACAGGTCTCTGTCCTTCTTGTGCTGGGGGCCCCACAGCTGGCTGCAGCACCCCATGTTGAGTCTCACAAGGATGGAATAGAGGGGGGATCAACTCTATTAACCTGCTAGCTACACTTCTTTTCACTTCTTTTGATGCAGCCCAGGATATGGTTGGCTTTCTGGAGCTCACCACAGAACACCCACTGACCTGAGTGCAGGACAAAAGTAGTCTGAGATTCAAAAGTGTGCATGGATTTGATTTAGAACAGGAATCCCATCCTCATTAAAAAATATCACAATATCTGAAGTCCTTGACTCCCTTTTCCCTGTTATCCTCACCACATCAGTGGCTGGACTGTTGGGTCCCACTCCAGTGGGTGGAGGTTATTTTGCAGATTTCAGACACATGAAAACTTCTCATCTTGTGCTATGAAGTCAATGACGCGATAAATCAATTTGGACTCTTGCTGTGGCTGGAGGGGAGGAAACTGGATGAAAGAAGAAAACAGGACTCTGTGTTGTTGTTTTGTTTTGTGGTTGTTGAGGTTTTTGTGCTTGTTTTAAACTACCCTTCAAGATTTTGATGCAAAAGGTTGAAATGTGTAGATAGTTCAGACAAAGCACATGTTTAGATTAAAATAAGAACACATGCTAAATCTTTCAGTCCATAGCCTTAGTCACTTTTCCTTCTATGATAGTAATAGCATAAGCCAGTAAAACACCATCACACAAAAAAAGTTCATGGTAAAATGCTCACCTCTTTTTAACACCTTTTTCAATGCTTGGAAGGCAAATCCATTGTTGGAACTCATGGAAGCCCTTTCTTGTAGGACCAATGTGGGAGGAAGAACTTTGGCTTCAAATCCATGTCCTGACACAGAAGCCACCATTCTTTTAGTACTTTCTAAATGCCATACATAGACTTCATGCTAGCTAGGATATGAAGAGTTCTGGAACAATATCCCTTGTTTTGCTGCCTTCTGGGTTCTAAAGTTACATCAGAAGTTTATCAGCCTTGAGATGTTTGGAACAAACCATGCTGGACTCATTGAATGGGTATGTCCCAGAGTAATGTTGCCAAGTTAGAAAATTCATTGCACTTTCTACTCTCATTAGGAACATTCTTCCTTTCGCAAGAGAACACTGTGTATGAGAAGCTAGCTGCTCCCTTACATATGCTCTAGAAAATCTGTTTCTATGAGAAGCAAAGAAAACCTACAAAAGAGGGAAATTGCATAATAGTTGTAGGTCTACTGACCAGAAGAGAAATGCCAAAGATAGCTCTATCTAAAATCTTCAGGGTATGACAATCACCCACAGTTGGCAGTCTAAAATGAGGGGATAATATTTCTTCCAGGCCTCCCACTAAAATATGCAGCAACCCCACACAAGGCTGTGGTTTTTTTATTGGGAACCCTTTGAAGCCATTCATCTTGCTACAAATGAACTGTGGCATTGTTACTCCTTGTAAAGAGACAGAGCAAGAAAGGCAAATACCTTCTGATAATGACAGTGCTTCTTTGTATTTTGGCCTCATGACACCCCCAAGGACTGATAAAGTCAGTTACCACCACAGTTCAGTTGCAATCACCATGAAAGGTCCCATTTGATTATTGTGAATATTACAGCAATGACACTGGGGAAGTCACGCATTTTGTAGTGCACAGGGCCCTCCAGGAGCAAAGAGAAGATTCCCCACCCTGCTGTGGGCATACAATCAGAACTGATTGCATCTCCTTTCTTTACTTTGTGATCACCACAGAAAAGTCAGACGAGTTCTTGATTTAGATATCTGGTTTCAAGAGCTTAAGTCATACCAGCTCTATCGACTGACGCAGTTGCTTAATCCGGGGTACCCACTGATACTGGAGATGCCCCAGGATATTCCACCCAACTTCCAGATGGTGCTCTAACATGAGGACATGAGGCTCTCTCACACATACTGTGTCATATCTGCCAGTCCCATGTAGAGCTCTTAGAAGTGTCACACTCCAAAAAATATTTGTGTTTAGGGAATTGCATTGAGACCATCCACCAGTGGTTCAGTGATTGTCATTAAGGACGTGAACAGTGAGAGTCTCTAATTCTACATACTAGAAATAGAAATACCGTATATTCTTATTCTAGCCATTGCCAAATATATCAGATGAACTCAAGACTGTCAGTAAAGAATATGTTGTGTGCAACAACCTTGCATTGGGAATGAAGACATGAAAGCAATATTTCCTGTTGTCAGTAGTTTTTTTAAATTATTTTGCACATTCATCTATGTCAAGAAACAAGTATTGTTACATGGATTTCACACAAGTATAGAAGCTAGGATGCAGCCTGTCAGCTCTTGATGCCAATGTTGTTCTTCTTTACTGCTCAAAGTACTGACAAAGCCTTTGGAACTAGGAGATTCATCTCAAATTTTCTATCGGTTTATCATTTGAAAGCCACAACAGTCAAGCTAGATATAAAAGCTAAACAGAAACATTCAGACACTCATCTTTCCCTTGGAATAAGTATTGAAGTGTCTTTATGAATCTGCTCTGGGTCCACTTCAGCACCTGCTTTGTCTTGTTCCAGCCTAGGCAGTTCCTCCCAGACGTGACTCCCCAGACCTTCCAGCTGGTCAGAGCTAGAATGACAGCTTCAGGGGAAAGACAAGAACAAAGGCTGTGTTTTGGACACCAAACCAACCTAGGGGATATCAGCTGACTCTGCCTGCAAACTTATCATCAGCTGCTACTATGACACCCTTAATGAAAGTGCCAGAGAGCTTGCAAACATGATAATGTGGCACCTCAACGTCATGGACTGTATGTCTAAGCATTTTTACATGACTGATTGTTCACTGCTGACCCCATGCTGTTTGTTGATCTAGGAGATACTACTCAATGAGTACACAGTCTTTTCATGACCAGAAGTGTCCAGAAAGGTCCAGCTTTCACACCATAGGTGAGTCACCAATGTCCCAGGAATACTGTTTTGGAGAAACAGAATCTCAGACTCTTTCACTGACTGTTTCAATTACCAGATTTTTATCAAACCTTGTTTCAAAGACTTAAACCAGCATCTACTTGGAGAATAGTGACTTAATCCCTTTGTGTTTCAAGTCCCCAGCTGGGGACTGAGGGTGATGCTACACACTCTGTTTGGGAATTCATCAGAGGTTGCGTTTCTGAGCCCATGTTCATGCAGCACCTGACTCAACAAAGCCACTGAGTGCCAATGTAATGCAAAGAGCTGCTTGCAGTAAAAAGTGATAAACAGTTTGTTGTCCTTTGTTCCCTTCCAAGAGCTGTTTATTCAATTCTGAATAGTTAAGTAGAAATATTTAAAAGAAACTGCAGACATATATTACAACAAAAGTCAGCCGGTCATTTCAACCAAAATGATTAATGCCAAAGCTGAATCTGTCAGTCTATTATTATGTCTCACTTGATTAATCCAAACCTCATCAAAGCCCGTTCAAAGACTCCTGCTGACTTTTGTGGGTTTTGGATAAGCAGTTCTGTAATTTTCCCAAAGCAAACAAAACCAACATGATGAAAGAAATCTGAAGAGAGAGGAGACACACTGAGACCAAAGCTAGTCATCGAGCATCTCCTATTCATGGGAGCAACTTTATCCCATAGGATGTCAAGAAAAACTGTTTGGAGATATGAACAAATTTTGAAAGGCAGACTAGAGCCTTCAGTCCATAAACTTGTAAGTGAGAAGGATTCTGTGCAATTCTTCCTTTGGGAAGCATGGGGATAGTTTTCCCCAGATAAAAGTATGTGCTTACAGGCAGTTACCAGGATCAATTGAATTGATCCTAGCTCTCAACATCCCTTGTTGTCTGGTGGCTTTCCTACATGTCTTCTGCAGTACCTTGGTCACATCTTCCAGCCTTCTATAGGTTTCTCATATACCTTCAGTATATGGACATATCTTGGTCATATGAGTGTGGGACACAGGTTGCCTTAGAGTGGTCAACCACATCCCATGGCAAGTAGCCAGATGCACACACAAAGAGTTGATGTCATTTCTTTATAACCCTAAAGAACCTAAACATATTGAATGCATCAGCTACTCTATATAGTCCTTAATGAAAGATGGGAATTAAAGTTTCTTCTGATCACCTTGTAGCATGAAAAGGTCACAGATGAAACACAGGCTGGTTAATTACCTAACAAAGGTGTTTTGTTCACATAACTGGAATTTGGTAGTTTCTGAAGGGTCAGTGACCATAGCCTGATAACAGTCCCTACAGGAAAATAGAAGTGTTTTAATCCATTATTTATGCCCCTGTTACTTCTGAAAGGCTTCTTGTCTCCAGCCTCCAGAAGAATAATGAGCAAAATTGATTCAGAGGAAGAAAAGCAAGTGGAAAATGTAAATCAAATCTGGGAGATTTTATTAGATATCTAAAAAAGTGTGATTTCACAAGGACAGACGGCAAAGTAAAAGCAGAAAAAAATAGAACTGAAAAATCAATATGAAATAAATGAAAAAATAGAAAAAACAAAGAATAAAAGTGGGAGATTTTGAGTTGCAGAGGTAAATAATAGAGTTTAAGAACCTGGAGGATTGCTGTTTGAGGTTTATTTGAAAGACCTTTTGAAGTAAATCTGAAACAAATACAAACAAACAAACAAAAATGGTTATTGCCAGAAGCAGTAAAACTATGCTTAGTGATACAAAAAAGACAAAATTCTTCAATATGACTGTAGAAACCCTTAGAAAATATTTTGCAGTTTGAGGAAGTGAAAGAGCTTAATCTTTTCCTTTTATCAAAAATACTTGTTCTGTTGCTCTTTCAACCCAAAGTCATATGTTTTTCTGCAAGGTATTCACAAGGCTGTTACTGAAATCAGGGCAGGACTAATTTGAAGAAACTCTGGCCCTAGCTGGAGCAAGGTTAGGATGAGTTGTTCCTGTGGTTCCATGGATTTAAACTTTCTGTGCAGTTTTCAGCCTACACTTTTCAAAAGTGCTTTACAAACAGAACAGGGAGATAGTCACACCTTGATGGTAGTCCGTGAACTTTGGATAAGGGACTCAAAGGAAGATGAATGACTACTGAGAACTGCCAGTCTGTGTGCACAAGGAGTGATGTTCATATCAAGGAGGTGGAACTGGATTGCCTGAGTGGATGGTCAAGCAATTCCAGCACGTGCTCTCATGCTTCCTGCAGGTATATGCATCCCACAGCCCAATGGTGCTTTCCCTCATCTGAGAGCAGAGACTGCTTGTTTGCATCTTCCTCATCACTTCTGCCTAGAGAATAAAATGTGATCACGCAAGTCAACTGTGAAAGTCTTGTAGGAAGAGTAAAATGCCAACATATGAGGGATTTGAAGTAAGGAGTTATACTGACAGTGACTAGATTAAGGGAGTGCATGCAGTCAGTTGTGCTGACTCAGCTGAACAGCAATATCTCCTAAGACATGAACTCCTTAATTTGCAGCAGTCCTGCAGTTTCCAGGGTCACAGAATAATACCTCTCTGAGTAAAACATTCTTCCCCTTTTATCGATTAACATTGATTAGTTTGTTTCCATTTTTTTTCTCCAAACTATTTTTTTTTGACATAGTATTTTCAGTTCCATCACAAGCATTCTTTTCTCTTTAAGAAAGCACTTGGATTTTGTAGCCAGTATTTCCTTCTCCTTCTGCACAACAAGTAGCAGGAATGGAGTACAAATCGTATTTCACTTATGCAGATGTGTTATCTGAGAACAAAAATCATAGCAGAAATAATGGTTTTCAATAACAATGTATTTTCACATTGGATGAGGAACAGACAGGAGTAGAAATAAGTATATAGGTTACTTTCTAAGACAAAAACTTTACAAAGCATTCTTAAAAGATAATGTAACTAGGGAAGGGCTGCAGTAATATGTGTCTGAAAAGGCAAGGCTTAACAGAAAAAGCATACTTATAGCTAAAGAGGCTATATCCATCCTATATTTACACTAACTTATGCAGATAACACCATTGCCAATACAGTGACCCAGATACAATTTTGTATTAGTAAATTCTAGAAAGCATACCTGCGTTGGCATTGCACACCAAACAGGCAAAAATTCCTTGGGGCCGGTAGTTTGTAGTCAATTGAACCACTCCCAGGTGGTGTCAATGCACCATTTCTGCTGCAATTACCACTAATACTAAAAGGCAGGATTAATCAGAGCAAGTCAAATTGCCAAAATGGTTTGGGTTGGAAAGGACCTTAAAGATAGTCTAATTAAATATATGATGTAGTATACCAGTAATACAATGGTTGAGTGAATATATCTCCTTCTTCGGCCATCCCTTCAGGCAGAACCTGGAAGGACTGGAAGGATGTATAGTAGGAGTCACTAGAGGAGATGGGCTGATGTTGAGGAATGATTCCCTGTAAGATAATTTTGCAGTATACTGGGAAAAGGCCATTTGATGATGCTCTAACTCACCACAGATGGCAGTTTGTGCCATTTGCGTTGTATGTCAAGGGAATGCAATCAGGTACCCTGCAAGTGCCTCTCCAGATGAGAACTGAAGTGTGTTTCTCTGCTTCCTGCATTAGCCTCTGAGCCATGAGAGTTCAGGCAGCACACAGTGAGTATAAAAATAATCTAAAGAAAGGCACTGCTGCAGCCAATGTTTTTAAGAGTTCACTCACTCTGAGTGATTTCATATTTGGACTTCTGTGCTAGATGTTTTAATATCACAGACTGAAGTACAAGGCTAAGAAAGCCAGTGACCTAAATTCCTCCTAAGTCTGTGACTCAGTCTGTCCCATTGACGACACACCTCTGAAGACCCAGAGCCAGACAGGGAAATGCTAGGCAGAAGAACTTATGCAGACTTATGTCTGATTCTATGTCAGAGCACTAAAGAATTATTAGTTCTTAACCTTTGAAAAGAAATAGTTGTCCCTGCAGCATTTTTAGTGAAGGGAGGCTTTCTCTCATGCATTTCTTTCAGCCACACAATGCAGCTTCATGCTGAATTGTGATTTTTTTTATGACTGCCATGGATTTAAGAGTGGTGCTTAAAAATCTGAATAGCTAAGTAATGTTCTCCTTCTAATAGCTGCAATGGAAAACGCTTGGTACTTGTCTAGGTTGAGCATTTATATGAACTCTGAATATTATCAGCAATATGATGCTTTCATAAGTTCCCACCTTTCATGGCTATCCATTGGGCTAGGACCACACATAAATACACGACCTGTTACAAGACCTCAGAGGATGCTGGTAATCTCTCATGATGTTCTCAGTCTTCTTCTTGTGATGCTATGAACATACCCCTCATTTCTCTGCCATTTCATGTTTTTGGTTACTGCTTTCTCACTGAAACTGCCTCACCTTATCAAACACTCCTTAGTCATAACCTCACAAAGATAAAATTTAGTCTGTTTCTTTCTTCTCTTGATATCATATAATGAAGAACATCCAAGAGAGTTCAGGATGACAGAGATGAGGTCAGGGATTTCCAGAGCTTCAGTACTCTAGAAATATCCTTCATAGATTAAAGATAAACACGCATACACCAAAAATATAAATAAATAAATAAATGGATGAATGAATGAAATTATTCGACACGGCTTTCAGAACATGAAAAATGAAAGTTGTTGCAAGTGAACTTGAAATCACATGAATCATCCCAGGCAGTGAGAAGGCTGGAGCTAAGTAAACACAACTTTGTTTGTTCTGCCAGTGCAGGAGTCCATGGTGTGTGTAAGAGCCACATTCAAGGCAAGTAGTGGAGACAGCGGAGTGTTTTCCTTCCTGAGCTCCTGGAACAATTCTTTGGAGGCCTTAAATGACTGGTACGAAGTGAACGCTCTGATCAATGGTATTGCTGAGCTGTTTGGGCGTATTTATCTGACCCTCTGCCAAGTTTTATCCTTCATCATAGCTAAGACATAGCTGTGTAGTGAACCATGACCACATCCATACAACCACAACTACCATTTGGACTGAATTTATGGTCTTTGAAACTGTGAACAGGCCCTCCTACTGCTTAAGCTATGGAGCAACTGAGGGCAAATATATGTAGAGAAGTTAGACTTAAACACTTAGGCTGTAAATGTCCTCTGTTCCAGAATATGTAAATTCATGAGTGTGTTGCTTCACCCATGCTGACTGCAATTCAGAAAAGGCTGAAATAATGCCAGTTTGGAGTACATGGATCATGTGTTCACTCTTTGGGATAACAACCTAAGAAGAACCAGTTCGGTTAAGACATTCATGCAGAAGTCCAGTGAAAGTTGGTGATGTTTAAGCACCGATGTGAAATCAGGCAAATGCTTTGCTGAAATAGAATTTTTCTGCTGAACAAGATCGGCACACAAATCCCAATAAAGATAGGTGAGGAGATCTCTTTGGACCACAGCTAGTAGTGCAGAGATGCAGGAACTTTCTCTACAAATCTTGTTGAGGATGAATAAGCATGATTGAGCTGGTATACCCACAGGGCCAGCATATCTCCTGGTTTTGACCCCAGTTTGAGTACAAAAAGAACTAACTTACATTGACTTTTTACACTGCTTCTGTCACTCTCATAACCTCTGTTCCTAGTATCCACAGGAAGCAAGTACAAACTTAAAGTCTCTTGTTTTAAGCTACACATGTTTACAACTTCAGATCCAGCAAGACACAGCTTGACCTCAGGTTAACTTTAAATGGAGTCTCCCACCACAGAAGCATCTTTTTTTGTTATTCCTTCAGTGCCCAGAAAGGAAGCAAACTCAGTGAACTTCTAATACTTTGTCTTTTTCTGATGATACCCACTGCAAAAACAAATCAATGCAATACTTATCATCTGTGCCTATTATATGACCTGCAGACAGAAAATACAAGCGGAGAATACTGAGGGCTGCAAAAGAGCAACAGCTCTCCCACAGTACTGCTTTCTTCTCCATTCCTTTTGTAGTGATGTTTGTTGGATGGAGAAAATCCAGAAATATTCATATTCGAGCAGGGACTCGGTGCTGAGTTCTGTATAACCTAAATACCTTGAACATACAATGCACGTTGCCTGATCTTCTCTTCAGGTGCAGAAAACATGACCTGATAAACCTGGACTCATTTTGGTTTTGACAGGAGAATATGTTAGTTAGCATTTGCTCATTACAGAGACAGGTCATGCAAGCAGGCTGTGATTTCAAACAGCTTCAATATATTTGTAGAACGATCCCATTGACCCAAATCCTGTGTTTAGAAGTGCAAAGTTTACATCAGTCAGAATGGACTGGGCACAATGCATGGTTGTTTCTCTATCCAAATGTTTGTTACAGATCTGTAAACTGTGATGAAGCAAATTCAGTCCAGGCAAATGACTGTGTTCAGTATCCTTCAACAGCAAACAGTGAAGAAAGCGTAGAGGAAACAAGGCTAGAGCTGTGTTTCCCATGGCTGTATCCTATCAGTTTGGAGAGGTCAGTTGCTTGGGACTTTCTAAGCCACTGGATTTGTGTTCCAGGAGTTTCTCTAATCCCTTTTAATCCCGTTTCTGAATTTGCTTTCCATAGTATTCAGTTACATATCTGAAATACTGCAAACTTTCTTCCTGTCTTTTCTGGGGAGGTCTCTCCGCTCAGAGCCCATTGGCTGCTTTTTGCCTTCACTCTTCAAAGCACTCTTGCTGAGATCTTACCCTTTGGCCCTGGCTCTTGGAATCCATCTATTTTTGTAAACAGAAAGCCATTTATTCCATTATTCTAAGGTTGCAGTCTCACAAAAATTTGAAGTGCACACAGCTGCCAAAAGGAGTGGCCTTCTCTCCAGTTCTTGTGCCATCTGTAGGACAATACTGTGAGCCAGACAGGGAAATTACTCTGGATGAAAACTAGCCGACTACTTTGGTCCATCTCACAGCACAGCATTGCACAGAGTGCTGGAGGTACAAGAGAGATGAGAGCACCTGGTTAAGAAACAAAGAGAATCTGGGATCATTTTTTCTTTAGTAAGAAACACACCCTTGCATCAGAAGACCGCATCCTGAAACTGTCTCCCTGCCTCCGATACCTTTTTTCCATCATGACTTTTTTAGTAAATCCAAAAGGACATGGACTCCCAAGCTTTTCCCTCCTGGAAGCCATGAAGCCACCAGCTGTTTGCAGCCTGAAGGTCAGTGTTGTCTAAACAAGATAGTTTCAGTCAGCAAATGGAAAACAGCCTTGTACCAAAAGTTACTGTGGGAAGCTGCTGCTGCTGCATGTGCAGCCCGAGCACTCTGGCTTGCTGCTCCATCCCCCACCAACATCCCATCTCTTATTTTTCTTCCAGTTCTAAGAGCTGGCTCGTGCCTTTACACTCAGATAGCCATAGCAAGTTGCAAACCATGCCTGCCTCAGCTGTCAGTCATGGATGAAATCAGGGTGTGATTCACTGCTAAGCCAAAATTGTGTTTTCCTTCCTTTGTATGGAAGGGCACCTTGCCACCATTTTTATTTTTATTTAGACAATGGCTTCTCTCCTAGCACCTCGGTGGGAATCATCAGAAGATGCTGCCTCACACAAACAAAGAATATGCCCAATCCGTTTTTCCAGGAACCACCAGTAAACAGCCTCTGGGTGGAGAAGCAGCTCAGCTCCCTGCAGAGCTCTGCACGCACTGGCTGTGTCTATGGCAGCGAGTTAAATGTGCATCGACCATGCACAGAGGCCAACTGGCAGAAAGTGCTTAGTGTGAGTATTCTTAAGTTCTGTTACTCTCCCCAAAAAGGAATTTCTGCTTCCAAACTGCCTTTGGGAAAAAGTGCCCAGCCTATGCACTGCTGGGAGGATGCTATGGGCTAAGAACTGTTCCCAACATACCTTGGCATGTATGTGTACAGGCAACTTACCCCAACTGGAGGACAGACAGCCTACTTGCAAGACTGCTGTCACTGTGTTGCAGTTCCTTTCAGGGTCCTGGGACATTTTAGTTGAAAGCGGCTAAGAGCTAGAAAGTATCTCTCTTTTTCTGTTTGCCAATCTGGTTGTAATCACAAGGAGCAAAATACTGAGAGAGTGGAAAGCAATTCAGAGCCCTTCCTGATCACCAGTAATAGATAGGGGTTTGCTATGTCACTGGTGGGGCAAATTAGGGTCCAAATGTAGAAGACTACAGTACTGGCCAAAGTCCCTCTACAGGTTATATTGAGTCATGGTTAAGGACCCAGGAGAATGGCTGTTAGGGCAGACTGAATAAAGCCTTTGAGCACTGTTTGCTTCAGTATGCAAAACTATATCACAGGAAATATTTACAAGGGTATAAGTGGTATATTGGGCATCTGAATAACCCCTCATTTTTCTCAGGTGCTTCTGGAAAAAAAAATATTTATACTCATAGCTCAATCCTTCATTTAATTATGCACATCATCAGCCTGGATACATGTATCTGTTAGGCACTTATGCATAAACCTTAAAGGAGAAGACACTGACCTACTGGAATTAGAGCATTTCAGCCCCTTTTCTTCAGGTAAAGTACAGAAGAACTATCTTGTACTCCAGGAGTAAATGAAATGGAATTGATTTACCTAAGGACAAAAGTCTTCTCTATGTGTGTGCTGTGTCTTTATCTCACATTGCTTTAAGGGGCTGTCACACACGCACCAGGAATAGTTCGATAACAGGCACCTTCATGCACCATTTTGAGAGAGATAGTATGGCATCCTAGCCAGAGAGTACAGATAAGCTGGGAAACAATCCTTCCATCCAATCTTAGCCATATAAACATTTACCCTGCCTTGTTAGCTGGTCTCTTTCTAAAACAGTGGGAAAAGAAAACATTTGCTTCAGTAGTTTTATCCCACCTGCCTTAACCCTCACTCTTAAAATAACATGAATCTCCTTCCTGATCTTTTCCTCTTTTCTACCAGGGGAACCTAAATGTTTCATTTAGATTAAATGATTAAAGAAGGATTAGACTCTCTTAAGCTCAAAAATCTAAAAGAAAATTTGTCCAGTCTTAAGAGAGCTATCTAAGACAAATCAAGTTAATCCACTTCTGAAGATGCCTATTTCCCTTCTTTCATTATGAAGGAAACCAAGGTTATGAACTTTAAATTAAATATGTAAAGCTTGGATATCCAACTTAGGTAAACAGATCTTTGCATGCACGCACTGTAGTCAGCATGATTATTCACAGTAGTGCCCTGATTGTTTCATGGGATGCCCTCAAACCACTGAAATAAATACAAATACTAGGAACTGCGAGCATTGTAGCTTTTGGTGTTGGGGATTTGGTTGGCTTTGAGCCAAATTTTTACAAGTTTGGTGCAGCAGGACTGCGCAACCTCAGCACAAGTGCTGATAGACAATTGACGTCAAGGTGTGAGACACTACTTGATATACAGCCACATAAAAGAAGTGAAAAGCCAGACAAAAATATAATTCTGACCACAAATAGATCAAGGATTTAAAGTGAAAAATACTGATACAACAAGGTACAAAAAGCAGCTAAGGGTAACCCTCCCACACGTGAGCAGTGTCTACCTATCTTTCTCAACCACCTCTTTTTGGCCAAGACTTCTCCTGGAAATATATCCTATGTCCCTCCAAACTGTTCAACCTTTGTTCTCTTCTTCTTTAACTGATGCTATAAAACCATTATATCCTTTAAGGAATTTCCTATTTTCCCCCCAATCTTCCCCATGAAATACATGTAACTTAGAAAATTTCTAGTTGTGTGAGTCTATAAGTGGTACAGTACCTAGCAAGGCCTCCTGGGCTGCAACAGTTCCCTGTCTTGTAGATAACCACTGCACGGACAGCCTAGGAAAATTCAGGTCTCTGTTGCTGTCTGTGTACAAGCACAGCACAATCAGTAGTGATGCAATTTCTTTCCCAGCTTTCGTGGCATACTTGAACTTGTGAAGGAAAAAACCTTCCTTCCTGTGTGTGAGAAGTCATTTCAGACTAAATCTGCTTAGTCTAAGATGCCTCTTCCATTGAAAAGAACAGCTTTTATCCCCTGAGAATAGAACTAGAACAGTAAGAAATGACTTTTAGCTCTGGGCAGCTGTAGGGATTAAGGGTTATCTTTTCATGGGATCACTTTCAGCATGCAGTCTTACTAAAGGAGACTCATTTCCTTTCTTTCTTTGACTTGGAATAGCCTTGCTCTTATTCTGCAATGCCATAGGTTGGTCAGGATTTGTTGGTAGAGCACAGCCCAGGGAAACCAGAGTAGGAGATGTTCTGCAGGGTTGCTTCAGGAACATAAGTGAAAGAAATTACACTGTAGAAGTAGTGGATTTAATAGAGTAGTGAAATGTGATCTGTCCCTCATCTTCAGCTATTTTCCTTGTAGTTCATGAGATTTCAGAAATTATTTTTCTGAGTAAATATATATGTATTTTTTATATATATATATTTTATCATGGTGACTACACTTGAGCTAATCACTGTTCATATACCTTTCTTGGAATCATAGAATCACAGAATCATAAAATGGTATGGGATGGAAGGGACCTACTTTAAAGATTATCTAGTTCTATCCCATCTGCTATGGGCATGGACACCTCCCCAGATTGGGTTGCTCAAAGCCCCATCAGACCTGCCTTTCAAATGAATTTTGTAGCCATTGCTTAGCATCAGTGCCAAAAGAAAGGTCTCCTTATGAAGCAAATCACCTGATCTGTCATAAATACCTGTATTAGGATAGGATGAATCATTCTGCACTGACTTTTAGGGAAGTTTCTGCAGCCAGATCAGGGTGCACAGCTACTTGGACAGCTCTGGCTATGAACCTCTTGCCCTACTTACTTTCCCAGCCCTACCAACCCACAATCAGGAAAGATGAATGGATATAAAAATAGCAGCATGGAAAGCTCCTGGGATGACCGTGGGCAGGGATGGTTTGTTTTGTCAGGGGTGATTAAAGCTATGAATATATTATCTTTGAGTGCACATGAATGAATGCCCTATTGTTTCCATACCAAGGGGCATGGTTTGAATCTCAGGGTGCAGTGACCCAGCCAAATAACTGATTAGCCACCCCAGAGCAAAATAGTATGCAAACTGAGTGCACAACCAGGAGACAAGGACACAAGAACAAAAAAAAAAAAAAAAAAAAAAGGCGTGCTAACACATCATGCTTAGCCCAGCAAAGTGAACACTGAGTGGGAATACAAATACAGGACAGAACTCCCACCAGGAAAGAAGTTATTCATTTATGCTGAAAGTCATTATTGGCACAGGAAGAGAGGTTAAAGATTGACCCAGCATAAACTTAGGTTGGAAGTCAGAAGGCAATTTTGAGTGAGTGGTGCAGTTTTGTTCCAGTCTAGGTAATATTGAGTCACAAAGTAACCAATGAATAACTTCCTACATCTAAAGCAGGGGTTTGAGAGCATTCGGCTGACATCTGGGAGAGATATAGCCCCTAGCTCTTTGTTTGGATAAGACTTATGGAGATCTATACATCAGAAATAACAGCCACATTATCTGAATTTGGTTAAGTAATTCTTGTATTTAATCATCAGGCGAAATAAATTTTGGTCAGTTTCTGCCAGCTGCTTCACATCTCATTTTACTAACATAATGGAGAGTTATTTATCTGACTTTAAGTACATTCTTGATCCCTGCAGAGGAGGGTGCAGAAGAGTCCGGCCTCCAGCTCAGCAGACCCAGATGTAAATCCTTGTCATGTCTCTGTATCTCTTTGTGCCCCTGCATTCAGTCTTATCTACCTATGCAGACACAGTCAAAAGAAAGACACAGCTCAGAATTTTCTGAGATATTTGAAGCTTTCAAGATGTCATTGAAATAACAAGACTATCTCCTCTGTTCTAGTGGAGCTGGACATGACTTTGAGAATGTCTTCTCTGTTCCCATTTTGACCACATTTTTACTGATAGAATTGAAAAAGACAGCACATAAATCCATGTGTCTACCCACCTATGCTATCTGCCCATCAGCCTGTAACAGAGGACTCTTGAGAACACCAATTTGTAATACTAGTGCAGTCTCAGCACTATTTTCTATAGCTTTTATTATGAATTTCAATTTTTTTCAGACATACAAAAAACTTGAGAACGGCATGCTTCCAGTTCTCTATTGATTATTCCCATCCTTATCTGCTTTACCCTGTCTCTATTGTCCAGGACTAGAAATATGCCCAAAAAAGGGGAGAAAAACCTGATGCATTAAAGGACTTTGTTGCATATCTCTGCAAAAGAACCTGGAATGCATCAAAAAGGCAGTCTTGAGGGATAAGAACCTCTGATGTGGCTGTATACTACAGACAGCTTATATGGTTCATGTAAGATTAGAGAAGCCGTGAGGCAAAAACTAAATAAGTGTCAGAATTTGTTTTGTCCAAATCCATAGCTAAGATTCACCACAGCTCACTTTAGAAAGCAATGCTGGGATTCAGCTCCAGATTCATGCATTGTCATCATGGCTCATTGCTACTGTTTTTATTGTCAGTGGTGGGAAAACAGCTCTTCCAGGTGTGATTTACCTGATCTATGCTATGCTTTATGAATATGTGATGGGGGAGGAAATAAAGAATGAAAGAAACAAAATAAACAGAAACAACAACAAAAGAAACTATAGCACCAGATCATGTGAAGGGATGGAGTCATGCTGAAATAACTGAGCCAAGTGGCAAACTTACTACTGGGAATGTTTTGCTTGAAAGATTCTCTTCTCACTAATACATTTGAAAAGTTGTCCAGAGTATTGAGAAATTGGAGGAAGGCAAAACTGTTGGTAGTTCGGTGAATTATGAAACCACCACCCACAGGAAATATGAGTTGCATTTTATATTTATTCTGAGAATGGACTATTTTGTGATACTGTGGCTGGTTCTCAGTATGCTAGATGAATTCCTGTCTG
Source organism: Anas platyrhynchos (assembly GCF_047663525.1). Classification (NCBI taxonomy): domain Eukaryota; kingdom Metazoa; phylum Chordata; class Aves; order Anseriformes; family Anatidae; genus Anas; species Anas platyrhynchos. Next base: position 158,134,793 of record NC_092588.1, read on the forward strand.
GGTTTTCACAGTACAGGATGCCCATTAAAATAGCATTTATAGTTCAATTAAGAAAAAAAGTGCCTCTATTAATTTTTAAACTACTTTCCACCACCCCCTACCCCTTCCAACAAGATTTTTGAAAAAGCTGCTTTACTGCAAGAATAGTTAAACTTTAGCTGTGAAAAAGAACTGAACTGCAGTTCATCTGGGAAAAGCAATATGTAAAATAAAATACTGTAGCAATGAATATGTCACATTCCTTATTAAGGTGGCTGGAATTGGCAGTGCTTCTCCAGGTCAGATTTTGCCAAGAGAGGGTCTTTTTAGAGGGGTTTGATCCACTTCCATTCTGCTTCCCTGTGCCACACTTTGCTTATTTCAGGCAAGTACATTTGCTTATGGCTTCTGAATATTCAGCAACAGTTGCTGGATGTTCATCCTATGTTCTGCAGGACCTTTGCTACTGGTTGCATGAAGATCCATGTGTAGACCAGGTCCAACACACCTTAAATGCAGCAGCCTCTCTGCATGCATGCTGGATGGTGCATATACCCATATTTCTGCAAAGATTTTCAGAGATGGATCTACAGGTATCCTAGGTGCCCTTTCCAGCATTATGTGATGAGAACAGGATGGTATGGTTATATATTCACCCTCTTCTTTAAATCAGGTTGCAACCACACCTATTGTTATGAATATCTACAGCAGTAAAATTTGATTGCACTGAACTTGAAAAACACACCTTACTTCTTTGTCCCGTGGCAGTAAACATGGGATTCATTATACCTTCCTTTGAGCAAGCTGGAAGTTAAACATCCAATCTAACCATGGCAAGTTCTGAAGTGAACTTTGCATTCATTTCAGTCCAACTAAACATTTCCAATTAATGTGAAACAGCATTTTCACAGTCTTAATTCATGACAAAAATAAAAATAAAAAAATATAATCTTTGTTTCATCTGAACCAGGTTTGTTTTGTTGTTACTTTCTTATTTTGCCTGGAAATCAAAGCATTAAGTTTTGAACCACTCTAACTACAGTATCTCTTAATACTGTATTCAGCCTTTGTTTACTAGTCATTTTCAAATGCGACCAGCTACCCTGCTTTGTAAGGCACTACTTAAAAAAAGTAAGGTTCCCTACTGCAGAAATATTCAGCTCAGGATCTAATCTTTCCTGTTTTCTCTTTTTGAAATGTCTTGTGTTGCAATCTTACTACCACAGGATCATTAGAAGTGACATTACCTCATTTCAGTTCCATTCATGTTCCTTGTTCCTGTAATAGCTTGGCTGCTACCAAATGTTGAGAATATTTCTTTATTCACATTGGCAGCAAGCTATATAAGGCAAAACCAATGTTGCGTGATGTATATGAGCCTTATTATTGCAGCAGATGGATATTCAAAATATTTTTACATATTCAATGGCTTGGGTTAGAGCAGAAGTTCCTTGTGTTTCTTCTGGAAGATGCCAGGAATTGTGCAGAATCATGAGTTCAGTGCCAGTTTGACAATTTCAGAAAGAAAACCTGCACATCACTGGATGGATTCAGTTCTAGCTTCAGCCTGCAGAGAGTTAGAGAGTTCATGGTATTTTTCTTCTGGTACACAGGATAACACTGCCTTGGGCTGGTGAGAACCACCTCACACCTCAGCTGAATTGTCATGTTCAGTTTCAGGTTATGCAGTTCAAGGGACTTGCGTACAAAGGAGAAAGAAAATTACATGATCAGAGAGTCAGTCACTGAATGATCTGAGTTTGCTCAACATTCAGAAGAGAAAACTGAAAGTTTCTTTGCACCTGTCTTTAAATATCAGTTTCCAAAGCTCAATCTTATGGAGACTTTGACTCTTTTTTTCCTTTTGCTGAGCAATTTATATCAAATTTTTCTCTCCTTGCAGCTTAATATCCTCAAAGTGCATTGACAAATGTGCCTCTTTGAGATTATCTGTCCTGAGTTACCTGTCCAAACCTCTTGCTGCCTTCCCCAAAAAAAAAAAAAAAATCTGCTCACTGGAGTTGGCATCAGCTGTGATCCTCCAGTGAGCCAAATACTCAATGAAATACTAAAACCAGTGAGGTTGCTCATACACTGGAGTATTTGGAGTCCCAATTTTCCACAGACTGTTTACTTTTCTCTTCTAGCTGCCCAGGAGATCCAATTGCCTTTCACAGGAAGCTTAGATTTCATTGATGTACTTAGGTCTACGCTGTGTTTTCAGATGAGCTCAGGATCTGCACAGGATCCCGTTCACTCCCTTCTCCATCTCTCCTTCATTTCTTTCTCCATCTTCTCCTCTGAGTAATCTGGTCCTAAAAAAATAAATTCCCATTAGATTGAATTCATTGTCATTCTTGCTTTTTACAGACAAAGTAATTCATTTAAGCTTATCCAGCAACAAGCTGTCTGCAATTCTCCCATATTTCAACTCCAACCTTGCCAGCATAGAAAGAACAGCACACACAGTCTGGTCACCAGAGCAGGAATGAAAATGGTTGATGAAGCAAATCCTAAATTATCCTGGGAAAACCAAGGCATGGTGCTGGGACCGAAACAGGATGTGCTGAGCAATCCTGCCAGGAGAGAAGAAATGCAAGATTGGCATGGTCTAATTTTGCAGGGTACTGAACATGTTTAGATCTCACTGAAAGCAACAGGAAAGTAGCTGTAGCTTGACATCTCATATGAATGAGCCTGCTACAATTCTCTGCTGACAAAAACTCAGCAAATCCCTGTCATCTTGATTCAGTATCTACATGCAATTTCCTGCTGGTGTCTCTTTTGAGACGTTATTCTGGAGCATGCATGCACTGTGATCAGTCTACTGACTCCAATTTTATGTTTATGAAAACTAGAACTGAACCAGAATAAAAAGGTCTTTATTAAATGGTAGCTGTTGATAAAACCTCCACAGGCTGCCAGGTTGCACTGGCAGAAAGAGCTTCATTGAAGTCAGTGGAGCATTTCCAAATGACTCCAGTTAAGCAGATGGTTCTGCTACTGGATCTCCTTTCAAAGATCATTTTGTTCTTGGGAAAAAAAAATGATCTTCCTGAAGGAAAACTCCAGAATGTGCAATACTTAGCTGCAGTCAAAGACAAGAGAGTATGTTACTTTGGACTTCTCAGGTTTGGTATGGATTTCTCTGGATTTTAATGTATTTTTGTCTTTGTTTTACCTGTATTTGAAACATTATTTAAAAGCCTTTGCTGTGCTTGCAACTTGGTTTAAATTCTGATGACCCTTGTCTAATTTGTCCTAGCCACAATGGGAAAATTACCTACTGGCCAGGTGTTCATTGACTACCCTGTGGTTTAGGCTTTGTATTAGTAAATCATCTATTTTAAGGTGTTTTTTAACTCAAAGTTTGCTTACATTTGCAGATCTGTGTGTTTTCAGCCTAAAAGAAACCATTCCATATACATGGAAGAACAAATGAATGAATCATTCTATGAATATTTTTAGGACAATCAGAAAAATGTATTATCAGTAAACTTCTTGAAATATATGAAAAGCAGTCCTTAGTGAACTATGCGTAGGGGGGAAGAAACACACACAGACAACGTTGCACTCTTCAGGTGAATGCCTTGTCAAGATGATCGTTTGCTGTTATGGTACAAGGAAAAGAGAAGCACAAGAAAGGGATAAATATTAGAAATTTGGTGTGTAATAATATAACCAAAGTTATATTATTAACAAGAATTAGGAGAAAATAGGTAATTTTGAATGTGTTCGAATCATTGCAACTGAACTAAAAATAACTGATTTTTTCCTTTAAAAAGAAGGTTAAAACACTGAATGGAATGACAATCGGAATAAATTTTCTTTATTATCCATGTCTTCTTGGTAGTCCATGACCGAAGTGGTCCCCTAACAAAAGGGCAATAGGACAGCAGGATTAATAGGGGAGCATCTAATGAAGTCTGGATGGAGCTTGCTAACCTCAGGCTTCGCAGAGTGTTTGGGTGCATGAAAAGAGAGCAAATCATTGAAGACATCCAGCAAACTCCAGCTGAGCCAGAGTCCTTGTTCTTGCACAGCCTGCCCTCACTGCTACTAGAAAGACTGGAAAACACTTCTGAGGTGAATTTCGCTCCATGCTTTCTTTCTACAGTTTATTTTTACAATTATCCTTCAATTAATGCAATTAGTGTAACAGAGGAGGAGTTGTTTAGATTTGAAATAACACAAGCCTTCCAGATGGTCTTTACTCACTAGTGAACATGACAGCGGAAGTTTCCCTTTCTGTGATGCCAAAATGATGAGATAAACATTTTCTTCTTTGACTTTCTGGATTTTTTGCCTCAAGGGTGTTGGCATACGTTTTAGAGTAGGTTTCCAACAGAAGGATTATGTTGCTGCAATCCCAATGTTTTGGGCTTTGGTGGGGCTGGGAGGCGCTAGGGATGAGGGGATGGAGGGGAGGGTGCTAATTAAAAAGATAAAACATGATACACAGCCTTCCCAAATGTGCCAAGACACTTTATGATCACAGTTGGTCAGAGTACATGCCTTATGAGCCCACAATGTGCTTGACATTGTGCAAGGCGTATCTGCCAGCAGAGAAACTGCTTATTACAGCTAACAGATCACAGTTCAGCTCCAGCAGTTGACCTCTACATTTCGGGCCAAAAGGACTGAAAGCAGCTACTCTAACAGGCTTGAATTTTCCATTAAAATATAATAATGCTGGGGAAGTTTTCCTTGGTGTTTGCGAATGGCAAAGTGCTTGGCACTCTGATGCATCTTTGAGAAAGAAGTTTGAAGCAAGTGTTGATCCAGTTGGGACTTAAAGCAGGGAGGATAATGCTCTTAAATCAAGCAGAAAGCAGGGCTAACAGCCATCATGGAGCAAGGAGTGGAGAGCAGGGATAAGACGACCTTGTATCCTCAGTCCTCATCACCTCCATCCCACCCTCCAAACTCTCCTCTGCCCCCTGACTGGCAGGTGTTGCACTCACCCACTCCTTAGCTCACACCCAAAACTGTTCATCCTCATACCAAAGGTAAAGGAAGGAGGATGTGGTTGTTTTTCCCAGGTTCCTCAGTAAATCTACACAATTTGAGACCCAAAGGGCTCTTGCAATGGTTGCTGTCCTCCTCCAAAGGGGGGCTGGAGCTAAGCCCTGTGCAAAGGGCTCATCCCTCCTGTGGGGCCCCACAGATATTGCAAAGGCTCCTGCCCCAAGGCTCAGTTGGTCAAGACAGAGTTCTTTCCAAATGAAAAGAAAATAGAAATGAGCTGTATTTTTAAAAGTTTTTAAGGAGATTGCCCCTACTCCCCTTAAATGGAGTTCCACTGAACTTTTGTTTTCTTCACCCTTGTCTGTACAATCAGAGTAGGAGCACGGAGGAAAGTATTTCAGTTCTGCACGATTAACCTCCATTTACAGAGAAGAAAAAAAAATCCCTGGGGCATTAGCCATTACCATATTCGTGGCAGGAGTTTGCTGACTGTTAACTGCTTCTTGCCTTTGGGACCTGTAGCTAATAACAGACCATCTATTCATTCATTTCTGATAAGGCAACTGGCTCTTTCTTTTCCATCCTGCTCAGCAGGGAAGAGGACGCTGTGGGCCATAAACTTCCTAGCATTTCAAAAGTACCCCGGGATTTGGAAACTGCTTGTCATAATATTGTAACAGCTTTGCAGCTAAGGCAGCCCGGGCAGTAGTCACAACACTGCAGATGCTGGCCAGACAGAAACACATGCTGATGATCATATCGGTCAAAAAACTACTTGTTATATCACCTGGAACAGCAACCTGCATATATGGTTCTTTGCCTCTGGGCTAAGACAAGTTACAATATGACAGCAAGGAGCTGGAAAGCAAACGAAAAAATAGTAATAATAAAATTAAAAACAAACAAATAAATAAATAAATGCCAGTGCTGGTGGAAAGAACAAGTTTAAGAAAAGCTTGCAGGTTATTATGGCAGTGCACTGATTATTCTACAAGCTTGCTATGCAGTTCCCAGGACAGCAGTGGGAGCGATTCTCAGTGAATGCAATCAGAAATCATACTCCTAAACATCTTGTACAACCCTGTCCTTCAACTCATCTCAATAGAATTTGCCATTTAATGTCAGACACAAAACCTGTCTCACAGACCCACAATCACAGACTGACAAGTTGAGGTGAATTTCATGCTGATGCTACTGGTGGTAGCAACCATTGAGGCATGTCTTCTCAGCTCCCTTGGATGACAGAGGATGAAAATAATTTTAGTACATGCAATTATAACGTGGCAGTTGGACATGAAAATCTTTGTAGGTCACTTCATACTGAAGTCTTCTCGTGTCGTGTCGTGTCGTCTCTTCTCTTCTCGTCTCTTCTCTTCTCTTCTCTTCTCTTCTCTTCTCTTCTCTTCTCTTCTCTTCTCTTCTCTTCTCTTCTCTTCTCTTCTCTTCTCTTCTCTTCTCTTCTCTTCTCTTCTCTTCTCTTCTCTTCTCTTCTCTTCTCTTCTCTTCTCTTCTCTTCTCTTCTCTTCTCTTCTCTTCTCTTCTTCTCTTCTCTTCAACTTCTATTGAGTTGCAGTCCCAGATGAGTACAGACTGGGAGAAGAACTCATTCAGAGCAGCCCTGCAGAGAAGAACTTGGGGGTTCTGGTGGATGAAAGGCCAACTGCATCCTGGGCTGCATCAACATAGGAGCGACCAGCAGGTGGAGAAAGGTGATTGCCCACCTCTGCTCTACTTTCATGAGGCCCCTCCTGGAGTGCTGTGTCCAGGTCTGGAGCACCCAGCACAAGAAAGATGTGGACCTGTTAAAGCGGGTCCAGAAGAGGGCCAAAAAGATGCTCAGAGGGCTGGAGCAGCTCTCTTGTAAAGAGAGGCTGAGAGAGCTGCGGTTGTTCAGCCTGGAAAAGAGAAGGCTCTGGGGTGACCTCATTGTAGCTTTTCAATACTTGAAGAGGGCTTATAAAAAAGATGGAGAAGGGCTCCTTACTCAGGTAGGTAATACTAGGACAAGGTGGAATGGTCTTAAAATAAAAAAGGATAGATTTAGATTAGGCATTAGGAGGAAATTCTTCACTGTAAGGGTAGTTAGGCACTGGAAGAGGTTGCCTAGAGAAGTTGTGAATGCCCTGTCCCTGGAGGTTGGATGGGGCTTTGGACAACCTGATCTAGTGGGTGGCACCCCTGCCTGTGGTAGAAGGGTTGGAACAAGATGATCTTTAAGATCCCTTCCAACCCATGCCATTCTATGATTCTATTCTATGATTCGGTGATGCTATGAATTTGGCACATGGAAAAAGCATAGACACAACCAAACTCAATTCAGTTGATCTATGGTAAAGAACCATTTGAAGTTCAAGTGACCATGTATCTAATGGTTCAGGTAGCCTCCCACAACATTTACTGCAGAGAAAGGGCAACACTCCTTGGATTTGAGGAGCTCTATCATGTCTCCCATAAAACATAACCCTTTGGCTGCCTAGAAGGGTGGCTTATGCACAGAAACAGGAGAGCTGGTGTCTTTCAGTAAAACTGTGGTGATTTCACTACAAATTGCATTTTACCTGTAGTGCAAGCCCATACATTTTGAAATGGCCTCAGAGGTGACGGTTCATTGTAATCCAAACCAAGACACACATGTCTGTGTGCTCTCCTTCCTTCGAACTCAATGAACTAAGGTGGATGGAAAAACAGTTTCTTTCTTTTTTTTTTTTTTTTAATCAGCTTTCAGTGTTTGGCTTCCACAGGGTTACCCTACGGTGATATGGGAGTGGGGTGAAAAGGGACAAGGGTTGCTGAAATAAAGTCACATGCTACCTCCTCATCTCTACATCTCTGCTAATGACTTTTTCATAAAGTTGAACTTCAAAGGAGAATCATGTTTGAAGGACTAAACAAGGCCTGCTGTTTGGTATGCAGTGCCCTTTCTAGTGGCTAAAACTGGTCTCCGCTTTCATCTCTTTTTAACAGTCTCTGCTGAGTTTTTAAACACATGTCATTTTCTGAGGTTTCTTTCTTGTCCACAAGAGGAGGCAGACTGAACTAGCTGACTCAACCCTCTCACTCCTCACTCCAGAAGCACAGTTCTGGTGACTGAAATTTGGTGTCTGCTGCTATTTGAAGTCCCCTTAAGTCTCAGCTTGAGAAAATATCTCTGACAATAACAAAATAGGATCCATCTAAAGGACAGAAAATTCCTTCTAAAGCATCCATGGAAGATCTTCTGCATCATTTCTAAAAAACTGAAAATCACTATTATTTTATTCCTTTTAGCATCCTTATGCAAGAAGCCTGTCAAGAGACTCTGGAGTTATGTATTCTACAACACAGTTTGTTTACTCAGATTATCAGCTCATGTTAGCCAGGACTATTTTTTTTCCTCGTAAGATATCAAATCCTGTTTCTTAGAAAATTAGTTTAGAAGGGACCCTCAGAGATCTCATGATCATCACCAAATGAAGGCCAAGTCAGTTAAACAATCCCCACTGTTTCTATCTCTCTATTACTAAAAGCCTCCAGGGACAGAAACTAGGTACTCCTCTCCAGATGATTGGTTTTGTCATTTCATTATCTTTTTGTTAGAAACCTTTCCTGGTCTTGAATCCAAATCACTTTTATTTCCTCTAAAGTTTTTGTTCATGTTGAGAAATTTGGTGCTGGGATAATTTCAAACACATAATTTAAATATTTGTATCGCCTTCTATCTGCAAACAAAAATGAGACTCACAGAAAGCTTGCTTAGGCCAAAAATGCTCACATGTTCGTATTTTGATATGAAAGCCATCACATCAATACTGTACTACAGTGAAAAAATAATAAAATAAATTAAAAAAATATATATATATCAGCTTAGTGACCTTAGGAGTTCTAAGTATAATCTGTTAATATATAGCATGTTAGATTATATCACCTAAGCAATTTTATATCTGCCTTATATAGGCAGTAAGCATTCATTTATGTTTAAAGTAAGTCTCCAGATAAGATAAAACTGGTTTAGAAATATACTCCAGGCTCCCTTCCCTTCCCTTCCCTTCCCTTCCCTTCCCTTCCCTTCCCTTCCCTTCCCTTCCCTTCCCTTCCCTTCCCTTCCCTTCCCTTCCCTTCCCTTCCCTTCCCTTCCCTTCCCTTCCCTTCCCTTCCCTTCCCTTCCCTTCCCTTCCCTTCCCTTCCCTTCCCTTCCCTTCCCTTCCCTTCTTTTTTCTTTTAAAAGAATGGACTTCATTATTAAACTAATTTCCTGGGAAAAAAATAAAGTTTATGTCTTTTAGTTTGTTTCTCATTTGTTGGCAGGTTCTTTCCTTAATAATGTTGGAAACTTCCTGCCAATTTCAACCGAAAAGGGGCTGGGAGTCTCAGAATACTGAGTTTCTTCACAGTTCATGACAATCAGTAGCTCAGCAGAGGAAAATGTATGAATCAGTGCCCACAGCAAGATGGATGGGTTGAATTCATTCATTATGCATATGTTTAGTAGTAAAACGTCTAGATGATCAGTACGTAGGTACTGCCTCACCAGCTCGTACAGGCAAGCCATTCAGCGTGGAAATAACTTGGACTAACCCACCAGTGACTAACTCTTTCCTAATTGAAGTGTCATGGAAGATTTGGAGAAATGTTCAAACGCTAGTCCTTAAGAAAGCAGCTTTGTTTCATCCTCTGAAATGCCTGTTTTACCTATGAAGTAACTTGGATGTTAACAACCAGTTTATCTCCCTGTTGTGGGTTAACCCCAGAAGCCAGTTAAGCACAACAGCTACTCACTCACTTTGCCCTATCCCTCCACCTTAATGGGATGGTGGAAAAGAGTAAAAGCAAGATAACTTGGGGATTGAGTTAAATATTTTTTAAATAAATGAACAAGTGGAAAAAGAGAGAAAGAAAAAAAAAATAAAACAAGTGATGCAAAGGTTGTAACTCATTACCTCCCATAGGTAGACTGATGGCCAGCCATTTCCCAAGCAAAATGATAGCTAACCTCCCTAACTCTCCTCTCTGTTTTGTTGCTGAGCAAGATTCCATGGAATAACTTTTTGGTTAGTTTGGGTCATCTGCCTAGTTGTGTCCCCTCCCATCTTCTTGCATGCTCCCAACCTATTTACTGGCAGGGGTCAGAGTTCAGAACAGACAAGGCTTTGATGATGTGCAAACACTAGCAATATTTTAGCTATTTTAGTGTGTTATCAGCATTATTTTGGTCACAAATCTAACACACAGCACCATACAGGCCGGTATGATGAAAAATAACTCAATTCCTGTTAGACTCGGTGCTTTTCCTTACCAGCAGTCATCAAAAAGTTAAATATGTTCCAATAGAATTACAACCTCCAGCAATGAAGAAGGATGTCAGCACTTTCAGAGGGCAAATTTCCCCATATTAAAGTAAGTGTATAAGATGATGGGGATGAAATGCAGTGTAATATATCCAGTAGCTGTTGAAGAAACTTGCACGACTAGATGCTCACCTTGTCTGCGGATGAAGTTAGATAAATCAGTTGCCTAAAGCCTATAAAAATTATAAAGAAAGTCATTTAGCAGAGAAAAAAATAATCCCCAAGTTAACCTCTCCCTCAACCTTGATTACCTTGTATTTACCTTCCAATCATGCAGTGGTGACTCCTGTGCATTCTCCCTGCCCTCAAACAATTAGCATATAAATAAACGAATTAGAAAATAATTCTGACTTCATACAAGTACTACCAAGTCCTGCAGCTCCCACTGCTCTGGCTTTTCAAAGGGCATGGAATGGAAGGTTTTCTTTGCCTGGTGACTTGATGTTCATGGTGAGGAGGATGAGATGTCCAGGTACATACACAAAAATCTGTTCTTCAGTGTAACGCAGATTCTTTGTTTGCTCTTTGGTTGAAATTTTCCACTGAACATTACACAAATACTTGCACATGTGTGTGCAACACAAGCACTAACTTTCTCTGTAGGCTGAAAAACACTTAGATTCTACCAGCAAAGATGTATTTCTTGGGCTTCCCATTCTGTTGAAGCATAAATTAAACTACTGCCAAAGAGGTGGTCTCACCCTCCTTCTGCTCACCTACCTGCTCATTCCTGACCCTCTACACCATGCCACTTGTATGTGGCAGGTAATGCCACCCGCATTTCTGAGATCAACATATGCCTTCAAGAAACCTCTTGGGTTAAAATAAGCCCAAGAAAATGTATTTATTTTTATTCTGTATCAGTTTTCCATCCTGGTTCAACACAATCTGCACAAGTGCGATGGCTGGGCCAAAAAGTTGGAACAGAAGGGCTTAGAGGGAAGTGTGATTGTGAGTTCATCTCTGCTGGCAACAGAGGCAACCAATACTGACTTCAAAAACTATTGCAGAAAGCATTTCTTCATGGCAAGAGTGGTTTGACATTGGAACAGGCTGCCCAGCAATGCTGTAGAGCTGCCATTCCTGAAGGTATCCAAGAGATGTGTGGATGTGGTTTAGTGGTGGAATTTGTCTTGTTATGTGACGGTTCAACTTGATGACCTTTTGGGTTTTTTCCAACTTAAATGATTCTATGAATATTTAGCATATAGGGATTTTAAATTAATTGAGACTATGTCTATTGAGGCCTCAATAATTCAGTTGCAATAGGCTGTCCACGGTGCTTGGATGAGTAATTTGGTTGTCCAACAGTGCTTATATAGTGACTGACATGTAAACAGAGATTGTACCATGGCAAGAAGTCATTCTAAGGCAAACATGGCTTCCTTTTTGTGTGTGGCATACTGCTCAAATCTTTTTAGAATGAATCTGCAAATAGGAGCCAAAGGAGCATCAGTCCAAGCTTGATAGTCTCACCTGAAGGCAGACAACACTGCTGGGTGAAACAAAACATCTGGAGCTGTTCATTCTTTGATGTAGGGGAAAAAAAAAAAAAAAAAAGGAATCCAGATAACTGACTTAAACTCGGCACCCTACTTGCATAGAGCTAAAATTCATTGACAACCTTATTGTAAGTCATCAAGCAAGGATTTAAAAGGTTTGGGATCACTTCCCAGCTCTATAACAGTCTGTTTTTATGACCCCCATCAAGTCACTTAATTTCTCCATGACTCTGCTCACCATCTGTGAGCAAGACATTTTTTTGCCTGACTCATTTGCTAAGAAGCTAAACTCTTGGAGTAGGAGCCATAAATCTTACTATAACTGCAGTGTTGAGAAAAAACACATTGTTCTCGGTGAGGTGCTGTTGTAACATAGTCCTCAGCTTTGTTAGAGCTTTCTTTAGCCTGAATGAATTTACTAGCAGGGTGTCAACAGCAAACCTGGTCATATCATACACTTCCCAGCCCCTACTGTTGTTAGTTCCTTTGTAAGCTTCAAGAAAGCAAAATAATAAATAAATAAGTAAATAGAGATCAGTGTCAAGAAATACAGATATAGTTCAGAAAACTGTTTCTTCCCCTTTTACCTCATTCTTTTTCCTTTCCCTTTCCTTCCCATTCCTTCTCTTCCCTCTTATAACAATATCCTTGTCAGGGAATCCTTCTACATTTAATTTTTCTCAAGAGTCTTTCAGTAACATTTACTCATAACTTCCCTCTGGGTGACCTTGTGTTGCAGAAATCAACATTGCGAAAGTGACCACTAACAAAAAATACAAAAATGTGTATAAGCAAATTTTACTATAGGACTGGGATTTGGGGGTTCTCTATTTTTGTTTGTTTGCTTGTTTTTTTTAATAACATGTTTCTAAACTAGGATTTGTCCGCTCACACTCAGCAGACCATAATGCAATGACATAATTGCAGTTTACTCATCCTACATAATAAATGAATCTTATTCAACTTTGCGACAGATGTAGAGAAACAGTTTATTCTTTAAACAAATGAGAATGAAAGGAAAAGCTGTTCTGTGGACATCAAAACCTACAACCTTTTTTTTCCCGTAGTTCTATCCTCACTGTCTCTTTGGTGAGGATTTCACTCTGCAACATCTCCCTGGGGGTGGTTCTTTTCTGGAATTTTTCCTCTCCACAGAGCAACATATTTCAGCAAAGTTTGCAGTAACGTGGTATTTACAGAACTTTCATCCTTCTGTTAAATTTATTTAAAATTGAGCAACAGGTTCAAAAGTTACTGACACAGCGACTGAGAGGCCTGACAGACAGACAAGGACAGGGGCAAAACGGATCTGCGGTAAAAATTAAGTATAATATTATAAAATAACCATAATCACCTTGATTATTCTGATGTGGAAGGATAGAACTAAATATGATTAATACATATTTTTTCTTGCATTCATTAATGATCTAAGGAATTTTCCCTTACTACTGCAAAACAGCAATATTTACCATGGCTTCTGTAATTTCTTGTATTCATCAGCAAAGTAATGGCCATAGAAGTCTTTCATCAGCGTATAAAGGTCCCCATTATCGTTGGATGTCACTTACGGTACCTACTGTTTTATAACAGCATCTCACCAGAGTAAATAAAATACAATTAGAAGTACACAGCTTCCAAGACTGAATGCTGCATTTTGCTGAGATAGGGAAATGCAATACCAACTGCTAGATAGAAAACAGACATGCCAGGATTTGTATCACTTCATTTTAGCTATCTAGAAATTGCATATCTACTCTAAAGCAGTCATCCAGGCTCCCTCTAGAGTCCACGATGAGAGATCAGCTTCTCTAGAGAGCAGTTCAGCACAGAGTAGGGTAGGTCTCTGTGGCGAACAAATCCCAGGTACAATACCTACAAAACTGCTTAAGACTAGATGACAGTCAGAAAATATTAAATTTAAGTGATTTAAATCCTGCCTACTACAAGAGAAGTCAGTAAAGCCCTGTAAAACAGATGTGTTACAAATATTGTGAAATCTAAGGTCAAGGAATCAATGATCTGGCCAGTCTATATTACCCAGCCTGTTGGACCTATACTTTATTCATGCAAGGGGAAAGAAATGGTGGGCACAACTACTTTCGGTACCCAAGTAGTCAATCCAAATATGACATTCAGCAATGAAACTAGAGCATTTTCTGAATGCAGACCAGTGCCCTCGTCACAAAGTGGCCCATCCCTAGAAAATTAGAAGTCATGGAGATGCCTCTAAAATAATACAGCAACAAGAGATAAACTTATTTATATAAAGAGTAGGTTAAGAGTGGCATCAGGATAGCATGCGTGCCTTAGTCAATCCAGCCAGTGAGATTCCTCTTTAAATAACGAGTCACATTTATGACATGAACACAGGTATTTCTCTCGGGTAGGCTATAGAGAATGCCATGCTAGGTATTTATAATCTACCCAGAGTCTCCAGAACTAGAAACCCTCTCTGATGAGTTTTGAGAAGATGTAGGCCTCATTGACCACTATCACGTAACAGCCTCAGCTTTGGGGAGGATGGATGATGTCCACAGGTTAACTCACTGGGTAACAAAGGACAAAATAGGCATTATGCTGGGATGTTCAACACAAATATTACAGAATAGTTGGTCTTTGCTTATTTGTTCGTTTTTAATAGGGTTTTCCAATACATAGTCATAGCTTTAAGAAACTGGGCTAAAAATTAGAGCAAATCAAAAGTGGTTTATAAAACAAAAACAGACTTCATGGGAAGTGACACATGGGATTAATTGAACTGAACATTGGTTGTCTAAAACAGAAGTTTTTCCTCTCTGCAGATGATGCAGACTACCTCAAAGGTTTCTCCAAAGAACGGTGCCTCATCCAGTCACCTTCAGGAAATGCCTGCCTCTCTCCACTGACCCTAGGGGGAGCCTAGAACACTCACTTCGACTGGACAGGCATGTAATCATAGATTACGTAACCTAATCTTCGTGTTTGAGTAGCACCACATAAGTGAATGAAGTCCAAAAAGACTACTCACCTTGTTGCCTTTAATGCTGTTAACCAACATAATGTCTTCTTTTCCACCTTCAGGAATGCTGTGGCTGTCTCAGGAGAAAGATCTGATCAGAGGCTTTTCAAAAGGTTTCCACTTGTGGTTGATTCCATGTGAAGAAATTACTCTATGCAAGGCCTATACCTTCACTTCAGATGTCTGAAGCTTTGGCTGAATCTCACCTCTAATTTCAGCTGTCTTAATATGCAAGCTGACTCTCACCTGTAATAGCTGTCCTGCAGGAAGTCTCACAGAAAGGGGTTTTCTTAGGTTTGGGGTTTAATGTCATTCAAATCCTAAACAAGGGGTTTAATATCTTGGCTATCCTTTGTGTCCTAGGAAGATAAATGCATTATCCCTTTCTGCATGCAAAGACTTGAGTAAAATGCTGCCAGACTCATTCAGCAGGCTAGTGGCAAATCTCTGCAGTATCTGACTATAACTAAAACCAATATAAAAGAGATTTATTTATGTTTTAATCCAGGTCTCTCTTATTTCAGGAAAATCTGTTACATAACACCCAAGGAAATGCATGCTACTCTGTATTCAAGTGTCCATCCCCACTATTCCTGAAAAAGTTCATTTGGGATTCACTCCCCTGGGTTGGGCAGAGACCGTCTTTCTTATTGTAGCTGGAGCATAACCAGGGCCAATTTACACTTACTCAGTGACAAAACTCTTCCCTAGTTTGCACAGCACTTTTTCTTCCCCACCCCTCACCCACTCCCAGTGTCTCATCTCACACCCACAAAGGTTTATGGTCTGGCTGAGATGTTCTGCTTGACAGCCGCAGTTCCTGTACTCACCAGCTCAAACGAGACCTTGGGGCTGCCTCCTTGGATGCACTTGTGCGTGCCAGTGGACTCTACCCTCATGAAGGCAATGAAATGCAGATTTTCAGCAAACAGCACTTGGGCAACTGTCTTAGCGAATTGCTAGACACTGATTCACCTCTTCTGGAAATGGATTAGTTCCAACCAGTTGAATATCTCCAGGCAAAGCTCAGTTAAAAATTGCTGACATCTCACAGCAATGTTGGACCAACTTTCTATTTCAAGACTTCTGCCTAAGTAGCATCCCCCCCCCCCCTCCAGCCTGCCTTCTGTTTTTTCTCTTTTTTTTTTTTTCTATTTTTTTCTTTTCCAAGGCTATTTGTTGGGAGCAAGGATCTTGATGTTTATCCTTTTTCTGAAATCATAAATTCCTTCCTTTATTAGCTCACTAGCACACTAGAAACTCTCTTGGAGTTAATGAGTATACAGTGTCTTCAACTGGAGTCTGAGCAGCAGCAGGGGATGGATAGGAAAAGAAAGGGATCAATTTCACCTAACTTTAGCCATGTAAAATTGAGTTGTCTAGTTTAAAGTAAACCTCTAGGTTCCCTCTAGAGTCATTCAAGAAAGAAGACTATATTGGCTTTCAATCCCACACAAAGATAAGCATCTGAGACATCCTAGAAATGTATTTTTAAATGGCTGAAATTAAGAAGATAAATATTGTTGTCATGTTGGACAATTACTATATTATTTACTGTACTCCAGGAAGTCTCCTACCTCTCAGCTAATGATCTGTTTCTCTCTGAGAGTTGGGCATGCAGCAATCAGCTCTCCCTTTTCCTTTTTTAGGTATTTTTCCCTCACATTTCTGGCATGGTGTTATTAGATTATTCACTATTCCCTTTTCTCTACTGCCACTGTTTGGCATAGAGGATGTTTTGTTTGTCTTCATTATTTTCTTGCCAATGCATGTGCATGACTGCATACAAATGCATGCTCATGTGCACATGAAGTCTAGAATTGTGCTTGTGGAATCTATATATGATTCAATTTATCACTTTACTTGGAAAAGGAGGAGGGGAAGAGAAGAAATCCCAGAGAAGTATGTTCAGCCTTGTGCCAGTCTTCAAAACCAACCTCAATCATTTCCATTTAAAACTTTCCACTGGAAAAAAAAAAATAAAAATCAGATGCAATGAACAAAGTAATAAATACAACGGCACAGCACATGGGGCAATGACATTGCTCTTGCACAAGAAGACTCTGATATTTGGATGTTTGTTTTCCTCTCAAACTGGAACAAAGTCAAAATATTTAAACTTCCTGGAGGGAAACATTTCAGTTTAGAAAGGTCAATTTTTGATCTCAGTACACAAGATTGACATCAACAGGAGACCGATGAAATGCATGCCTTTCATTTAACGTTACCCATTGAATCGAGCTACTGCCACATGGAAGATGTTGCTTTGGGTCTCTCTTTCTGCCATGATCCCTGTGGATGCAGTTCTTTGGCAGGGCTTCTTCCCCAGTGATGCATAGCATTTGTTGTTTTCCTTTCTTTGCTGCCCAAAATGGCCTGAGTTCAGACAATAGGATTGGGCTGCCAATACAATTCAAAATTTTTTGTGACTCCGTGTTTATATTAATGGGATACAGTACTGGCTTCTTCTGTAACTCTGATCATCTAGACCACTCTGCTACAAACAGCTGCCATCTCACTGGAGGACCAATATTCCAGTACTAGTGGGACTCAGCACTTTGAACAGAGATTACTACAATTGCAATGCCTCAAGGGACCTGCCAGGCCTCCTCTCCAGACAGGCAGGGGTCTCCCTTAAATCCAGCGTCCAATCTTCCGGCTCTGCATGGATATATCAGATAGCACAAAGTATCTACAAAAAAAGAAAAAAAATAAAATAAAACAAAACTAAATGCCTACATTTCGGAAGGTGAATCCTGCTCCTCATGTGAATGGCCATTATTTAAGATAAGAAATGAACCAGACCTGTTCTAGACAAGTAGAGAGAGAAATTGATTTAGAGGTGACAGAAAGCAATGTCTAATCTGTAATTACGCGACTCTGTTGTGGTCAAGTTCCTTTTCTCACCATGCTTCTACAGAACAGGCCATTTGTCTCTTTGTAGACTCAGATGGCCAGGGACTCCATTTGTCTCATTCCTTCTGGCAGAGCAAAACACACAAATCCTTCTTTCCTTGGCTGCTCTGGAATTAATGAGCATTTATTCATTTCTATTTATTGGAAGATAAGGTTTTAACTAGTTGGCTTACTAAGTCCTGTTTCCTGTGACACCTGCAGTTTATTTCAGTTTCTACTTCAATTCTTTCACCTACTTTCTGATACATGAATTAATTGCATCCTGAAAAAGTGAAATGAGAAGATCTTACACTGCTTAGATCACTAGATCCAGACCAGGCACCATCTGGGATATTGTAAACAGCTTTTATTGGACTCGTTCAGCCTCCAGCCAGAGCTGGCCATCCAGACTCTTCCACAAACCCTCTCAGACATGGTAGAATATCACCTACAGGAGATCCTGCCACCACAGAGGTGCTGAAGATTAAACACTTTAAATAGCCTTCACTTCAGTGAAGCAAGAGGAACTTTAATGACTTGCTGAAGTTCTGGGATGGGAAAAAGGATGACTTCCCCATCTAAGCCCCCCAAAAAAGATAAAGAAGAAAATAAGAAAGAAATCAACCAAGTGAAAACCCTACAGAGAGAGGGGAAGACTGTAATGGAAATGTTCTGCTCTTACCTTAGTTGAACAGTTACTTCTTAATTAAATTTCACTGTAAAATCTAATTTGGCACTCGGAGGAACCAATGTATAGGTTGTATGACTGGCCACGAACAAGATTCCCTACCTGCACTCCAGCATCACTGAATCATAGAAAAAAAGATGAAAAGGGGACCTAAAGACGTCATCTGATCACACTTCTACCTTAATTTAAGATTAACCCTACCTCAGCTATTCCCGATACATTTATTTATTTTTTTCTGCATGCCATCCAAAACTGAGAATACTACTTTGACTCTAGGCAGCAGAGGATAAATTTCCACCAGCTGAGAATCTGGAATATTGTCTCCCAGTTAGGAACACAAAGAGAAAATTGGAGATGAGAGAAAAAGAATGCTCTGCCACCAGCACGCTCTCATAGCACCAGGAGTCTGATGCTTCCAATACAAGACTTCAGTCTTTTCACTGTCCTTTACATTAAGAAATAATCCAGAAAAACAAACTGCCAAAGGCATCTCTGCAAGAACTGCTTCAATTCAAAGATCTCATCTCAAAAGATAGGACTTCATTGCTTCTGACTACACCAATGTTGAAAGAGCAGGGATCCTTGACTGGGAAATTTTACTATCAAAAGAAATTTCATTTGACACTCACTTCTGCTAAACAAGCATTATTTATAACTAAGAAAAGGTTTTTAATAGAGAAGCTGGAAAATGTTCCTAAATTGAAAATACCTAAAGTCCTGGCAACAAATAAATGTTCCAAAGTCTGGTGTATTTCTTTTCTTTTCTTTCTTTTTTTTCCATTCTGCTCCCTTATTCTTATGCTTGGCTGGGTAGCATTGTTGAAATGTGCAAGAGCCAACTTCCACAATTTCCTCAAACAGCAAAGAAAAAAGAAAAAAAAAAAAGGTTTATGGGGTGTAACCATACTGTATTTTGGAGTATTTTATAGAATGTCTTTAGGAACACTGTCTGTGGAAGTATAGAGCAAGCTAAAGGGGCGTGAGGCTGGCTCCCAATACAATATGAAGCATGTTTAAGAGATATTCTACTTCACAGATCAAAGATGTAAAAAGTTTGAATGAAATACTAAAAAATAATAATTTCATGCACATTTAAAATATATATTTTTTTTTCTGTTTCTCATTAATTACTTTGTAACTTTTTTATTTCCACTAAATGGAAGTAGAAAGTTTCCACAACCTTCTTATCAAAGTCTACTTTCATC
This sequence comes from Anas platyrhynchos, assembly GCF_047663525.1. Classification (NCBI taxonomy): domain Eukaryota; kingdom Metazoa; phylum Chordata; class Aves; order Anseriformes; family Anatidae; genus Anas; species Anas platyrhynchos. Next base: position 158,154,352 of record NC_092588.1, read on the forward strand.
ATGTCAAAATGTTCAGGAATTGTTCTGCAACCTGAGTAATTTTTAGTAAAAGCTTTTAAAAGAAATAACAAATTTTAAACCAAGAACTCTGGGAACAATAGAAAATACCAAGTAACTTTCTGACTCTGATTTGCATGATGACACTTTTGTCAGCAAAGTAATTTATTGTAAAATCTTATCTTTCTAACTGATAACTAATTACTTCTTATATTCACTAAAGGTGATGTATCATTTGATTATTTTAAGGCTTAGCTTACTATGGGCAAATGATTGGTGTTTGTTTAGAACATTTCTGACAAAATGCTTGGAATTTCTTTATTAAAAATAGCATTGTCTTTTTGAAATGGAAGAAATTGGTGCAAATGCATCAGTTTGGAGAAGGTGCTGCTGGATGGTGAGGACATTTTGTTTAGAATCAGTGACCTGAACTACTGACATAACCAATTAAGGTACCCATGAGATGTTTAGGCTCAAATCCTTATATTAAAAGAAAAAAGAAAATAAAAATAAATAAATAAATAAATAAATAAATAAAAACAAGGAAAAAAAAGGAAACAACCAACAACAACAAAAAAAAAAAAAAAAAAAAAAAAAAACACACTCTGAGCATATAGTCTTCTCTAGGCTGTCTTTTATTATGGGAAACAGGGTCTTCCTTGACTTTTACCAAGAAATGTGACTCATTTTAGGTTCTGCACACAGAAAGAAAAGCACATGCACAGACACACATACAAGTATTTCCACTGCAGCTTTACAGGGCATCTAACTCTCATGGGCATTGACTCAGAAGCTTGGCTTAATAACGTAGATGGCTGAAAAGCTCATACATTCTCTGCCTACTATTGCAACGTATTTTGCCCAGCTTTTGTGTATGAGACACTAACCAGTCCCCAGTTCAGTTTCCTTGTTTAGCAGAGTCATGAATGCTGTCAGAAGGATTCCTCGGGCACAAATGGAAAAGCTACAAATACAATAAAATCGTACCTTGGCATGGATGAGGATAGCGGATTGTTGGAGGCTGTTTGTTACTTAGAACTTACTTTTACTAACCCCAGCTTGAAACAATAGGAACAACTGAAAGACACAAAAGGCAAATAAAATAAGCCACTCTCTCATTAGCAGGAGGAAACAGCCCAGAAAGCTGTCCAGCAGATGCTTTCCAAAACACTTGTAGTCCTGAAGAGATCAAAAAGGAGTGTGCAATTTCTCTTTTGGAAATTCCTACCCAGGTGACAGGTGTGTGCATTTGCACAAAGCCAGAAAATAAATAAATAAATAAATAATCCCCTTTTTTTTCTTCAGTTAAAATATTAATGATCTAGCAACGATTTGGGAATGGTTAGATTTATTTTCACTAAAGGAGCCTAATGCATATTTTATCCATCAGATCACTCTCCTTTCCAACTAGCAGACAATAAGAGTATATCAGGTGAATGATTTCTCTACCTGTATCTCTAACTTTGAAGCCTGGGCAGATATCTGACTGAAAAAAAATATGAAGGAAACACTGCAGTAAATGCTAGGCAATCAGAAATCCAAGAGGAATGGGTCAGTTTTGGCTGGAGATATCACTTCATCAAAACTGACTATGCAGACATTTTTCTAGTTGATGGCAACCTGAAAAACTAGGTTCCTGTTCCTGGTCCACACCACCAATTCACCTGTTTCTGGGTAACCTGGCTCCCTGCTTCTTGGCACCTTCCTTGGCTGCTAATGGCAAAACAAGATACCACAAGGACCAGTTCCCTGGTTGTGAAGTGCCTCATTCAGCAGATAGCTTCAGAACAGAAGATCTGGGCATCTATTAATTTTCTGAGCACCACTACAATTCAGCAAATAACCTTTTCAAGAGTGATCATAACAAGAAAGTTTGAGTTTTACGAGAAAGAAAGAAAGAAAGAAAGAAAGAAAGAAAGAAAGAAAGAAAGAAAGAAAGAAAGAAAGAAAGAAAGAAAGAAAGAAAGAAAGAAAGAAAGAAAGAAAGAAAGAAAGAAAGAAAGAAAGAAAGAAAGAAAGAAAGAAAGAAAGAAAGAAAGAAAGAAAGAAAGAAAGAAAGAAAGAAAGAAAGAAAGAAAGAAAGGAAAGAAAGAAAGAAAGAAAGAAAGAAGAAAGGGTCATAAATTTAAACTCCAAGTAAGATTCTTCTGCCTTAAGTTGGGTGTCTAAAAGACAGATGAAAAATGCTGAGCCAGTAACCCAAGGCTATCTTTAAAGTCAGGGGAGAGAAATGGGCACCTGCAGAGCACAATGTTTTCCACCTGAAGTTCAGTGGCCAAGATGGATGAGATGAATCACCTCTGGACACTCCTCTTTATCTGCCTCAGGGTGACCGGCTCAGAGTCAGACACCCAATGCCCATCCAGTAGAGGGAAGATGAATACTGTTATTTACTAGTTTGCTTATGATGGGATCATATGAGACAGTGCCAAATGCTGTGTCAGAACCAAGACACAACACAGTCTCCTATTCCTCCCTGCTCCCATTATCCTGTCAAAACTGAAAGTACATTGGTTTGACGGGATTTCTTCTTGACAGATCCATAGGGGTTGTTTTCCATCACCACAGAAGTACTTCCAAGTGCTTATAAATTTCTAATTAATTCATTCTGGTGTCTTCCAAAGTTGAAAAACTCCATCTGCCCCTTCTCTGACCATCCTGTCTGCCTCTGCATGAAGACAGGCTGTATCCTGACTTCCTGCAGCCACCTCAGGTTTCCCTTCCCTCCCTAATAAGCTCTCACATACAGTGCAGATTGCTCCAGCTAATTTTTCAGCATTCACTGGGCCCATGGTACATATCTAATCCATTGAGCAATTGCTTTCCTGTCTCTCTTACCTTACCCTCTCCTCTACTCTAGAAAAAAAATATATATTTTTTAAAGAAAAGTATGGGCTTTTTATGCAAATCAAAGCAATTAATAATGATGATTTTATTTTTATGGATTTTCATGGTGATGGAGTAATAAGCTTATCCTAACTCATTATTTTCTTATTTCTTAAATATACTTTAAATATATATAAATATATTATAATATATATATAAACGTATATAAAAATATATCATATAATATATTATACATATAATATAAGCTTGTATATATAAATAATATATAATAATTAATAATTTTATAATTTTATAATCATATATTATGATTTATATATTATATATAGATTATTGTGTAATAATTATCTATATATAATAGATATTATAAACAATATATATAACATATAAAATCTTCTATTTTTTTTTCTTTTTTCTTTTTTTGGGGGGGTGGATGGGACCATATAATTTCTAATTCACTTTTCACTTCCAGCTTTCCCATTTGTATCCTAAAATGTTTGCATAGCTCAATTATATCCAATCATGTACCTTTGTTCTCACTTGGAGCATGTCTGGAGATGATCTAATTCCCACACAAACAAGTTTCAAAGGAGAAGAGAATATTTCAGCTACAGACACAAACTTTTTAACGCATCACAGAACTTCTTTCATTGTCTTCAAACTGCCTCGCATGATAGCTGGTGCCAGAGATTTGTAGACCTGTAAAAGAATCTAAAAGCAGCATGGCAGATTCTTCACTGTACTTAAAATGGATTTTTGCTCACGAAGTCCACATCCAGATGATTTAATGAAACAGACGAGTGCAATAATAGATTTATATTACATTGGTATTTCATGATCCTGGCAGTCATTTACTAGGTATAATAGAAAAAGGCAGACAGAAGTTCACCCATTATATTGTATTTTCTACCGCAGAAGATAAAATCAGCTGGCATTCTCCCCAGCTTAAAGATTTTGAGCTGAGGCACAGGAATTTCACTTGTCTATCTTCAGTGTCTCTTTTCTGCTGCGAATGTCCTTCTCTGAGTCCAGCATGTGGTCCTGGACAAGTCAGCTGCTAAACCTCAAAACTGAGGATGAATCCGTTCCTGTCTCCCAGTCTTAAAAATGGGCTAAATAAATAAATAATAATATAAATAAGTAAAATTAACTTCTCCTCCTGATGCCATCTTTGAAATCTCTGAAGTTTTCTTCTGGCTCTCCTGTAGGCACTTTCTGGTTTGCCTTGGTGTTTCCCTAAAACAGGCGCTACGCTCAGGTTGAGCTTGGACATGTGTCAGTCTGGTCCCAACAGCACTCAGAGCAGCTCTAATCCCCACCAAGCCCTTCGGCAAGTCCTACATGCAAGGTAATGACACTAGAAATCAGTCCTTTGCTCAAAGGGGAAATGGGAATCTATTTCACTCTGCCTGGGTCCCCAGAATTAAAATAAAATAAAATGAAATTAAAATGAAATGAAATGAAATGAAATAAAATAATAAAATAAAATAAAATAAAATAAAATAAAATAAAATAAAATAAAATAAAATAAAATAAAAAAATAAATAAAATAAAATAAAATAAAATAAAATAAAATAAAATAAAATAAAATAAAATAAAATAAATAATAAAAATGCTTCTTATTAAAATTTATTCTGATTTTACTGTGTAATTTATATTTATAAATTAGTTCTGGATAGCTGGTGGATTTCTTCAATGATTTAGTTTCCATTTACAATAAAACAGTAATATGAAGTGCTAACAAATCACAGTGAGAACATTTTACCTCCACTTCCGCAAGACTGGTATGAATTTAACTGTTTCTTCTAGTGCCTAAGAGCTGGTATTTTTATGTTATTGCTGTACCCCAGGACACTTTCTTCCAGAGTTTATGTTGCAGGACAGCAGGATAATAGCCCATAATCATGTGTTGCTTGGAATAATTGGATACTTCATTGAGTCTGCAGTGATTGACACTGAAAATACATGAGCTTTTTTTTTTTTTTTTCCCAATTTTGCTTGATGCAGGCTGGAAGCTTCAATCAGAGATGACTTTTAAAAACCCATTCATATTGATAAAGGAGAGTTTGTAAGGATTGGAATACCAGCCAAGCCTTTTCTCTGAGCGTGAAAGAAAGGGGTAAGAAAGTTCAAGAGCTGGAAACAAAAGCCACGTGAGCTGGATGCTGATATGATGTACAGAATTTTTTAGTAGCAAGCCAACCATAAGAAGCAACAGATTTTCAGACAATCAGGAGGGAAAGCCTTGTTCTGAAGGAGATGCTTTCCTGCACCCAAAGAAGGGGTGTGCAGTGCTGTGGTAATCAAGGGTGGTGCTTCAGCCTTGGATAGCAGAAGCAACCAACATAAACAGACCCCAGGGCTCTTGCGACACCTGGCACGACCATCTCCAGACAAGTATGAGATCTCCTGTCCCAAAGAGCAGGAGCCAGAATCAGATTGGTCCTTCTGACACACATGGAAAGGAAAGCCAAGAAAAGCTCCTGAGACCGTGTCTGTGATGTTGCCAAGCTGTCCTAGTTGTCCAAGCCCTGAGCTGCCAGTTAAGCAGCCAGAGGTGTCATGCAGATGCTGGGGAAGCCCCACAGGGACTGGCTGCACGTGGTCCATGAGCTGATGGAGAAGCAGCAGTACAGATGGGCAGGAGGCATGGGGAACTTGGAGCACGTCCTCGGTCACAGTTCTCCAAAGATCAGTCTTTCAGAGTGGGATGGACTTGGCCAGAGATCCCATCTGTCATCAGTGAAAATGGAAAATCACCTTCCCTTTTTCTTTTTTTTTTTTTTCCTTTTTCATTTTTTTTCTCCCCCCCCCCCCCTCTTTTTTTTTTTTTTCTTTTTTACCCTAGAAAGGCTGATCTAGATCAGATTAAATGTCCACCCCCCTAAGTGTCCTATTACTGATGGTGATAACTGATGGTGGATAACAATGACAGGGGATAGCACTGAGGGTGGATAAGGACTTATCAGGGTACTCATAACTACTAGCAGTACTACTACTAACAACTGCAAGAACAGGGCAAACACGCACCAATGGTTTCCCGCTGACCTTCCCAGCCCTCAGTAACCTCTTACTCAGAGACCCTCTAGAGCAACGATATTACATTAGTGTTGAAAACTTTGGGTGTTTTTATTTCTTCCTTTAGCTCATCTAATCACCTTCTGAATCCATTTAAACAAAAATTGTATGCAAAAAGCTTCATAGCTTCACCTTCTGCTTATAAAGCCACTGCCTTTTGTTTGCTTTGCACCAAGATTTTCAGTCCTGTGTTCCCAATCTCGGTATTAAGAGAGACACCAGATAACCATTTCCCATTACCCTCTTCATGATTTTTACAGATCTATCTCCTCCTATTTATTGCACACCTCTTCTTCAGTGCCTGATTTTCTAGTTTGAAAAGTCCAGGTCCACAGCATGGTTGTGGTGACAAACCAGGATTCAATATGATAACCTAAGAACTACCAGCACTTAAAGTCATTGTCAATTGTGGCCATTTGTGGTCTTGTATCTGGGCTGGGGTAATCCCAAACCCAAACACAGGCTGGGTGGGGAATGGATTGAGAGCAGTCCTGAGGAGAAGGCCCTGGGGGTGGTGGTGAATGACAGGCTCAATGTGAGCCAGCAATGTGTGCTTGTAGCCCAGAAACCAACCATGTCCTGGGCTGCATCAAAGTAGCATGGTCAGCAGGGTGAGGGAGGGGATTGTCCCCCTCTGCTCTGCTCTGCTCTCATGAGACCCCATCTGGAGCCCTGCTCCCAGCTCTGGGGCCCCAGCACCAGGAGGACAGGGATCTGTTGGAGTGAGTCCAGAGAAAGGCCATGAAGGTGATCTAAAGGCTTGGAGCAGCTCTGCTGTGGAGACAGGCTGAGGGAGTTGAGGTTGTTCAGCCTGGAGAAGAGAGGGCTGTGGGGAGACCTCACAGCAGCCTTCAGGGCCTGCAGGAGGTACAGGAGGGCTGGGGAGGGTCTCTTGGGCATGGGGCGTAGAGATGGGACACGGGGTGACGGCTTGAAGCCATCAAAGGGTGGGTTTGGGTTAGATCTGAGGCAGAAATCCTTCCCTCTGCGGGCGGTGAGGCCTGGTGCAGGCTGCCCCCAGGAGCTGGGGGTGCCCCATCCCTGGCAGTGCCCAAGGCCAGGCTGGATGGGGCTGGGGGCAGCCTGGGGGCAGGGGGCCCTGGGCATGGCAGGGGGGTGGAATTAGATGATCCTTATGGTCCTTTCCAACCTAAAACATTGTATGATTCAGAGATTTTATGATTCTAAGATGTATCCTGGAGTGGGCCGCAGCGCCATTCAGGACAAAGGCTGAGGATCTTCCTAGACTGTTTGGGGAACCGAATGAAAGATTTCATTCACCGCACCCAGCACAGGCGTCCTGGAAAGCTGTGGCTTTGCGTTGTCTCCAGCACGCAGCAGCAAGCTCGAGCAGCCTCACAAAGAGAGCTTGTTCCCCCCTCACCACCAACTCCGCAGGTTTTAGGCCATCACCTTTGAACGCTTATCAGAGCTGCGATGGACTGTGAGCTCCAGGGAAAGCTCACCCCGAGGCAAGAGCACAGCCCGGAGACTGCGAGGCTGCTCATGAGAGTCCCTCACATGCTCCCCACACGCTCAACCAAACAGGCTGGCTGGAGACAAATAGAGCTTTATGAGGGCAAGACGCTATATACTGGTTTATGGTCCCAGGGAACAGGTTACAAGCTCAGCAACTGTAAAAAAAAAAAAAAAAAAAAAAAATCCCTCATCATTCCCCTATCTGACTCAGCAAGGATCTCTCTTACAGCTAGCAGTAAGGTGGCTCCAGCTTCTGCAGCTTCTATCAGCCCACCAAGGCACAGGCGCCTTGCACACTGGTTTCGGCTGGAATCTGATAGCCGAGTTTCCTATCTATAATTAAAAGTAAATTGAAAGAAAATGAAAATAAAAATATATAAAATTAAAGTAAAATAAAATAAAATAATAAAATATAATAAAATAATTAATAAACAAAATATAAATAAGCAAAAATACAATAAAAATAAAATTTACTTACAAAGAAGAGCTTGTCAGGTAGCAAATAGACTAAATTAAGGTTTAGAGGGTCCCTCCAGCTGTGCTTTTGGTGCTGTTGGACCAGGAGAAGCTGTCCCATCCTGCAACATGCAGGCAGCTCTGTTTCAGGCTCTCCTTCCCATCAGCTCCCAAAGAAGTTTGTGAGGCACGTCAAACTCCCTGACATAGCCAGACTTCTCCAGCTGCTGTAACTCCACGATGGTCCATCAGAGCTGCCTCAACCGATGCCAGCAAAGGATCTGGCCCACTTATTTACATGCATGACTCCGTGGTGCAGCTGGCAGCTGTGAAAGGGCTCATTTGGAAGGCAGCGTGGCTGGGATCAACATCACTTAAGCGATAATCTGCTAATCAGAGCTTCTTCTGTTGAAGTAATGCTCCCATCTCGTCATTCCATGCTGGCAGTTTTCTTCTGCAACGCTTGCCAAATTGTTTCAGCTCCTGGCAGTTTCAGAAGGGCTTTCCTTGCTCACCTCCGAACTGGAGTTTGCCCTCAGTTCTGACCGTGCCTTGGATGGCAACACAAGAAAAAAAAATAATTTGAAAACTTGATTCAAGCCCAGGTATGCTGCCAGAGACGTCCAGTCTGTCACGCACCTGGCAGAGGAAGGAATAGTTTTTTATTATTATTGTTTTAAAGAGTAAAAAAAGACGTCATGCGCATGGAGTAAAATATGCAGGCTTGAGAGACTCACTTATCCCTTAGGGTGGGAATGTGATTGCTCAGTGGTGTACAGAAATCACTGAAACAAATAGACTGATGAGCAGCAGGCAGAGTAACCACATGTGAAATCTTGTGTAAAACCTCAAATTATGCTGCTGTTTTGGAAGGTGGAGCTGATAAACAACAAAAGACCCTCTCTAGGAAGGAAAAAAAAATAGAGAACAAGCCAGAAGTGGCATCTGTTGCTACTCTGCAGGGAAGATAAAGCCACGGTGAATGACCTAAAAGGCCAACCAGGGGTCAGCATGGTGGGAACCTCACCTGGTAAAGAGCTGAGCTCGCCAGGATCACCCTGATCCTTTTTGTGTGCAACCACAGCAGAGAGGTGAGGGAGTCAGGAATAGACTGAGCATAGAATCAGCTAGAGCTGCATTTCCCAGTCCTACCCCCAATGTCCTGCAGACACTGGCCCTATGAGGATGCAGACCACCATGTCTTCAGCTGATGTTGGTGTCTCCTAAGCTCTGCTACTGAGGGGAGCTGTGATTTGGATTTTATCAGCCAGGCTGGGATCCCCGTGGATCAGTCAGACATGTTCTGGAGCCCAGACCCTGATCTCCATCCCACCCACATCCATCTCACTTCACAGCATCAGCTCTAATCAGGCCTACAGCAAGGAGAGCAACAGAAGGAGGGTAAGGCAAGAGTCCAGGATGCTTTGCAGAGCCTATCTGCCCCACCTGCTCATCAGGGTTCACCAAATTCTGGCATTTCAAGGGCTGCCCAAAAGAAGAGAGACTGGAATGCAAGCCTCTATATCCCCTCATCATCACGAAAACACAACCAAATGAGGACCAAGACCATTGCTTGGGAAGATCATCCTTTGCTTGCATGCCATGAGTCTCTTTCAACAGTAGGGCTCACAAAAGCTTAAAAAGGGCTTAATTTAATGTGTTTTATAATGAAAAACAGCAGAGTACAGTTTCATTTCAGCTAAAGGTCTTGGTCTGATGCCCTTGGCTATGGTCTGCTACCCAGTGATTTCACTAGCCTAGCTGGCCTGCTTAAGATGGAAAATGCTTTTGGATTCGACTGTCACCTCTAACACTCTTTTGTCTGCCTTAAACCAACACCTCAGCCCCAAATGTCTCATCTCCTTTTTCTCCCAAATTATTTTTATCTTTTTAACCTTTATACATATATAAGAGTCTACAACACCTTGCATAGCACAGAGTATTAGAGGAGGTGTACAGTCTGTTTAGTCCATCTTTGAGCATCTATCACAAGCAATCCTGTGTGCTTCCACCTAGAGAGCCTTTGCAGAGTAATGTTTTATGTTTATGTTTATTTTATGATTTCTCCTATATAGAAAAATCTATTTTTGACCAGCGTTAATATTTTTGCTGTTGTTGATTTTCCTGTCACTTGAAGGAAGGGGAGTGGATTCTTTTCTTCAGAAAGAGTCAAAACAAATCAAAAAAGAAAGCTGTTGAAAACCAAAAATGTCATCGTACGATGTTTGGACTCTTACCTCCAGTTCTTGAGGATTCATTGGTTGTTCACTATATGAGTAAAACAAGTGTATTTTCCTGTCCTGTCACTCATCCGCAGGACAGTCCTGTTCCTTGAGTGTTGGATGCTGATGGACAATGTCAAGGACCAGCAAGCAAACCTCACCTTAGAAAAACAGGAAATGTTTTTTCAATGTTGAGCATGATTACCATTGACTGATGCTGTGCTCCAAGGAAAGGACAGCGAGGAGGTAAACTGCCATTCCTGGAAGCCTCGATGTTGAGGTAGGTTGGCTTTCTGGAAGTTATCTCAGGGAAACCATGTTTTGAAGGCGTCTGGTGGTGACTGGAAGGCTGTGAGTAGTGATAGGAAAGAGCAGGACAGAGAACTATTTAGGTCCAACAGCCTACCCATCCTGACTTTCAGATGGACTCCTTTCTGCTTGACCAAAAAAACCCACATCTCACTTCATCCAACCGCATCGTTCACACTGGTGATAATGAGGGCCAGATGTGTGCCTGGTCTGGTATGAGAAACAGCTAGATAAAAAAACAGGCCCTTCTTCAATCTAGCAAATTGGATCCGTGTTTGGTCTGGAAGCTACTGAGTGAGAATAACATCTCGTAAGAGCACTTTCAATGATTTTGTTTCTTAGGTGTCGATGTTCTAGAGACGATCTCCACAAACTCATCCCCAACAGCTTCATCTATTCCACCTCTTTTCTCACATCTCTTTTCTGATGATGTGAACACCACTGTCCCCCTACAAGGAGAGTTCAACTGAGCCGTGGATTTGGGGGCTCAATTTTCAGTCTCACTTTTCTTTCAGCATGAGGCAGTTTTTCGGGTAAGGTGAGCCAAAGAACAAGGAGTTTTGGAACAAGACAGCCTCACACTGATCACAGAGGTGTTTGATGGCATCAATGTGAACATCGCAGACCCCTTGGCAGTATTGATACCAGCTGTTCACTATGGTTATGGTCACAACAGCTAACCTGAGGCACCAAGAACCAACCAGCAGAGGGGGTCATGACTTACCCTCACGACCTTCAGCTGGCTTTTCATTTCGCTTTGAGAGAATTTTTCAACCTGGATTTTGTCCACAAGACCCAGAGCAGATGTTTCCTTTAAGAGCCAGCAGAGAAGCCATCGCACGATGCTTTCACAGTCATCTCAGCCAAGAGTTATGGCTTCAGGTGAGTGCAGACAGCATCAGGCCTGAACTGTTGGGCCTCCATTTTAACCCTTCTCATCTCTACCCATGTCAAAAGAAAGCGGCGACATCAAAACTCTGCTCTTTATAACACATACAAAAAATATGGCCAGAAATTCACGATGGCTGTTTGGCCTGATGCACAAACCCAACGTGTCCAAAGCTGCTTCTTGTATATTTTGGCTTTGACTTTGCAAACAAATCTCTGGCAATAAACAAGTGAAAACAGAGCAGAAAAGGCCATCTCATCCTCTGTGACACTCAGTCATTGGACTGGCTTCTTACACAATGTGGGATTTTTGCGGCGTGGCTGCCAACCTTGTCCAGGTCAGACCTTTCCCTCCCGATCAATGCCTTTGGCTGACGTAAGTTGCGATGTTTCGCTGAACCTGAGTGACCCAGGAGAAAAAGGACAAGAGGTGTTTTATCCAGGATGGGACCTCATCTCCTGCAGAAGGGAAACATTCACCCAGCTGGGAGGAGGAGATGTTTATTATTAGGCTGTGTAAAAGTTAGCTACAAATATAGAGCCAATGCACAAGAGCAATAATTTCTGGTCAAAACCTTAGCCAGTTTAAATTGATTGCGGATTTTTTTTTTGTTTTTGTTTTATATCAGTAGAAGGATCTAAACATTTGGAGAGATTTGTTGTAAGATGTTGAAGGAACTCAGTTCAGCACGTGCCATCCCCAAGGGTCTCCTTAAAATAGCAGCATTACAAAGGCTTCCTTTAGTGCTGCGTTCCTTCTTGGTTCCTTATACACACGTTCATGGATACAATCTGAAAGAAAAACAAAACAAAACTTAAGATGTCCAAAGCACCTTTGCCTTGACAGGAGTGAAATAAGCCTGGAACAGATCTTCTGGAAAACAGTCCTGTGCCCTCCGGTGGGGAGAGGCCTTCAGAGGCCTCCCTTCATGACCCACGCAGGGACCTCCCTGCTCCCCTGCATTGCCCCAAAAAACTGCACGTCTCTGAGGATGCAGCCCACCTCACCTCACCCTCAGGGGTCTGCAGAGAGAGGAGGGATTGTCTTGTGGCCAGGACTGAGAGCACACGCTGTGTGTGGGGGTGAAGGGAGTTGACAACAGCATTTTCCTGGGGCACCTGCTCAAAAATGAGCCGGCTCGACTGTTTCACGCCTGCCCTTGCATAAATCACAATTTCCAAGGGTGGCGGGGCCTAAGTCTGCAGGGCCTGATCCTCAGCACCCAACGAACCAGATGGGGACACTATTATGTGGGGCTACCACTCAAGGAAAGCCACCTTTAGCCTTGGCTGCAGGGCGTTGAGGCTCCTGCCTCCAAGAAGAGCCATGGCCCTTGCGCTCCCCATACTCCGAGGGAGCAGGCCAGGAGAAATATATCAGGCCCTGACCTCTGTGCCTGGCAGAGGGGTGCCTTTGGACCTGTGTGTGTCTGTCCTGTGGTGTGAATTTATTTTATATGTGGATAAAGGGAATCCAGGAAGCCATCCCTCACAGCGAGACGCAGCCAGAGTCAGGTTTCCCTGCTTGTGCTTCTTCAGGCAAACTTCGAGCTGGGGCTGGAGGGAGGGAACAATTTCCTTCTTGTACAGATTCAGCAGTCCTGTGGGATCTGCCTTTAATCATTACATGATTAGGGGGAGAAAGCAGCAGCCCAGAGGCACCCCTGGCCCAGCCCTGCACCCTGCACACCAGGGGCTGGATGCAGAGAGGCGACAAGGCCCAGAGGAGGCCAATTCCCCAAACCACTTCAGATCCTGGATTATTTTCATCGCCTCCTGCTGGTAGCACCAGGAGGTGGGGGCAATTTGATAGCGGAGGCTTTCCCCTGTTTCTATCCCCTTTCCCAGAAAAAAAAGAAAAAATAATAAAAAAAAAAAAAAGAAAAAAAAAAAAGAAAAGAAAAAAAAAAAGAAAGAAAGAAAAGAAAAAAACAGCAAGGGACTTGCGATGGGGCTCATGAAACTTTGCAGTGGATTTTTTTTTTCCTTCCTTCCTTCAGAAAGACTACAGAGCCCTTGCTCAGCCTTCCCCATACTCAACACACACAGATGCTCGGCTCCCCCCAGTGTTGGGGGCTCTCCCACCCCCAAAACCCCCCTCCGTCGGTGCAATGGACAGAAGCAAGCCAGCCTCCCCCCAAGAAAAAAAAATACAGCAAAGGTGTTAAAATCTGCATGGGGTCTGCGTCCTCAAAGCCCCCCCCCCTCAAACCAGCCCCCCCAGCTCCTTCCTGAGCCCCCCTCCCCAATAACTCTCTGCGAAAGCTTGACCCCCATCCTGCAGGGGGGGTGGAAATGGGATGGGGGGGCTTCACTGCTTTTAAATCCCTCATCCCAACACCCCCCCTTTGTATGTGTGAACCCCCCCTCAAGCCCCCCGTCCCTGCATGCAGCCCCCCCCCCAACGGGGAGCCAGCGGGGCGAGAAGGAGGGACCGGGGAGGGACCGGGGAGGGACGGGGGTGGGACGGGGGTGGGACAGGGTGGGACGGGGGGGTGGCACGGGGTGGGAGGGATGCAGGGCTGACCCCGTGCTTCCCAGCCCGCTGGTCACAGGCTGGATAGGGCCATCCAATGGGGGACAGCCCGGGGGGGGGCTTTTATACCTGCCTCGCTCCCCCCGCAGCCGCGGAGATCCGCCGGGGCTGGCAGGGAGAGGCAGAGGGATTGCAAGGAGGAGGAGGAGGAGGAGGAGGAGGAGGAAAAGATTGCATCAAGAGCAGGATTTTTTTTTTTTTCCCTCTCTCTCTCTCTCTCTTACAGGAAGCCCTACTCTACCTTAGCCTTGGAAAGAGCCCCTTTTCATAAAATTAGCTGAAGGCACCTATTCACAGCCATGGGGCTGTGAAAAAAAAAAAAAAAAAAAAAAAAAAAAAGCAACAAACCGACTGTAGAGGGCTTTTTTTTTTTTTTTTTCTCTCTCTCTCTCTCTTTTTTCTCTTCGCTCCAAAAAATAAAAGAGAAATGCACACAGCTCCACTCTGCGAAAACTTGATGTTTTTACCGTCTGCTCTCCGACACATCTAGCGAGGGTGGTGGTTTTTTGGTGGTGGGTTGTTTTGTTGTTTTTTTTTTTTCCCTTCTTTACCTCCGTTCAGCTCCTTTTAAATCACAACCGCCCGGCAGAAATCCGCTGCTTCTGCAAGGGAAAAAAGTAAAATAATAATAATAAAATAAATCCCCACGAGTTGATTTCCAAAGGGTGCGCAGCGCCCTGTGTCCGTGCGGGTGCCCGCGTGTAGCATCCCTGCCACGATTTCTTCCCCCTCCCCTCCTCCTTCTCCTCCCACCCCTAAAAAGTGATAAGGGGATGGCTGCAGGAGCCCGCTTTCGGTTCTTAAACAAACCCCCCAACAGCTCGCCTTTGGGGGCGGTGGGGGCCGAAATATATTTGATTTTTTTTAATATTTTTTTTTTTCCCTCCTTCGCCAAGGAGTTTTATGAATGAAAGCGCCCGGCTGAGCTGGGAGTAACATCCCAGCCCTGAAACTCTGGAGCTGGTGAAATGCAGGGGGAAAAGGGGGGCTAAAAGGGGGTGCAGCACTGTCTCCCCCCCCTCCCCAGGTCCTCGGAGGGCTCCGTAGGGAGGGAGTCGGCTGCAGCTCCCCCCCCCCCATCCCGGCTCCCTCCGGGCACGAGACGAGAACCCGGTGCCCGAGCGGAAAAAAAAAAAAGAAAAAAAAAAAAAAAAAAAAAAAAAAAAGTAAAAAAAAAGAAAAAATCAGCGAAGATTTCTGAACGTTTTCGCGAAGTGAAAAGATTTTTTTTATTTTTTTTTTTGCCGCGGGGGAAAAAAAAAATCTAAAATAAACTACTTAAAGGGGGGGGGGGATCTCTCAGCCCCGCGCTTTCATGCCGTGCTCAATCGGCTTTTTGAAACTGCAGATCCTTTGAGACAGAGAGGGAGAGAGAAGCGAAAAAATCCCTATTTGTAACTAAAACACCCTGCAACCTGGAAGGCTGGCAGAATAAACCTATTGTGGAGCCGAACCGCGCTGGGATATACAAGCAAAAATCCCCCAGAGTACCACTGTTGGCGAAAAGGTAATTGCTAAGTGAAAATATTTCCAAGTTTTCGCTTTTTTTTTTTTTTTAACTTTCGACTTTGCGATTTGTTTGCATGCCGAATAGAGCAGAAGAAAAAAAAAAAGAAAAAAAAAAAACTTTTTTTTTTTCCCCAAACCCCTCTGAAACCTACAAGATAAAATTACTGGATCTAAAAATAAAGCCGTGGTTAAAAGCCTCCCCCACCCTCCCGATCTCCCACCCCTTCCACCCCTCTCTCGCCTTCTCCCTCCCTCCCTCCCTCTCCCTGCCTCTCTCTGTGTGTTTGCGTTTGACAAAGAAATTATTTGAACTTCCCACTGCCTCATAAAAAGGAAACAGAATAGCAGTTTTGACATATGGATGTGATTTTTCTGCTCTGAGACAGATGCACACGGAAAACAAACAGCACCAGGGGCTGCAGCTCTGAGTTGCTCCGCTTCACATGGGCTCCTCCGCTGCGCTCAGGGAGCTGCCCAGATCTCCAGCCATGAGAAAGCGAAGCAAAGGACCGGGCTTTCTTGTCATGTGCCTTTCTGGCTAAAACTGTGGAAACAAACAAACAATCAAACAAACACAAATTCTGGAAGGGGGGGGGGGGGGGGGCGGGAGGGAAGGAGAAGGAGAAATCATCCGCAACCGGAGCGCTGGAAGACCTCTCGTCCTCCTACTTCCCCGAGCGAGCTTGGATGCTGGAAGGAGCCTCTTGGATATGGGATCATATCTGGTTTATCACAGCCTGGGTTTGATCCTCTGCTGCTCCGTGCTGAGTTCAGTCTACGCTCTGGTGAGTCCCTCGATCTTTTTCCCTTCGCTTTCCGGACGAGCCTTTCGCTGCAGCAGGGCTTCGAGGGCTTCAAGGAGGGATTTTGGGGTTTCAGGAAGGGATTCAGAAGGCAGAGCCCCAGCTCTTGGGGCCGGTGGCTCCTTGCGCTGGCAGAGCGCGTGCAGCTGGGCTCAGTGGCTGCACCAGATGGAATTAAAATGTCTGTGCTTCCCGAGGAGTTTGAATCACTTTTAAACCCCTCCGGACAGCAACGCGTGCAGTTTGACAGGGCTCTGGGGAAAGCGTCTGCAGGGATAATTCAAAAGACACCTCCCAGGAAAGGGCAATTTTTCTTTTTCTTCCCCCCACTCCCCCCCCAAAAAAAAAATATTAATTTTAATTTGATTTTCTTAATCTGTAGATCTGCTTAATCTCAGCAAAACAGTGCCTTCCTCTGCGGGATTACTCCTGGAGAGGACCTCAGAGCACGGGGACTGCAGACAGTTTACACTCAGGAGCACGAAAGTAGTATTAACCCTTTGCTACCTGGCTCTGCTTTCACCTGCTCCTGCACACGTGGAGGCAAAAAACCTTGACAGAGGGAGGCAGAGGTGGCCAGCAGGGCTGCGGGCTGCCCGGACCACCTTGATGGGGAACGGGCTGAGGTCTGCAGACCCCCTTTTACAGCCCCGGGTGGTCACCAAGGTCCTTCTGCAGAAGCGAAGGTGGATGTCACCCAAAATCAGCCACCAGATATTAACTCTTTGCTGAGCGTGCTGCTTTGATTCGAGTTTTGCTTGCTTTCTGCATCCCTGGCATCACCACCGCCACCACCATCCCTCAGTGCCTTCTGGTGCAGCCAGGGGCACGGTCACCACCTAAAGTGGTGTCTGCTTCCCCCAGGGGATGGAGATGTGCTAGGAAAGGAGCCGGCTGCCCCCAACCCCTGGCTCCAGCCAGGTCCCCCCTGCCCCTCCAGGGACTGTCACACTGGGCCCGTTCTCCTGGGTTTGGTAGGAACTGCCTGGGACCTTGCGCAGGGCTGGCAGGGAGGGATTTCCCCCACGTTTCCAGCATCATGCTGGATGAAAACACCCCACCAGTAAATGAAAAGAAAGAGCCCCTCAGAAAAAAATGCTGTTGCAGTCCATCCCTGTCCTGGTCTACTTCTAAGCATAAATAAACCTTTCAAAGCCTGGAGAAAACTGGGGGATGCTGGGGGGAAGAAACTGTGGGTTCTCGGAGGTTTTAGTGAGAGTTGAGGTTTCTCCCATGTTCTTAGGCTGTTTTAGCATCCCCGTGCCCACGGCTGGCTCTGGGGCTGCATCCTGGCAGGCTCTGTAGGTCCTGCAGCACCTGCTGCCCCCACGCCACAGCCCTGCTGCACCAAACTCCTCTTAGTGTTGTTGGTAGCAGTGAAAACTGGGTTCGAGAAACAGCCAGGTTGGAGCTGGGCAAAATTCAAGATCCAGAAAAGACAGGCAAGCTTTCACAGCCCACCACCAGTCCCATTCCCACTTTGCTCCCTCTCCCAGTACATCCCAGTACCTCCAGAAGGTGCAGAGGACCAGAGAACCACGTCTCAACTGTCTCGTGTCTTCAGTGTGTGCTTTACTTTTCACACCCCATCAGAACAGACCTTTTCAGACCTTTTCCCAGGCTCTGTGCTTTGCCTTTTCTTCTGAGTGCCCCCCATGCCCCAGGTTTGGGGGGATGTCGGACCTGGGCATCCATCAGGAACCGCTCCACCAGAAACCTAAATTAGTTTTAATTCGGCCCAGGCTGAAGTGCACGTTTCTGACACTCCCTTTGCTTTGCAAACCTGCCGCTGACACTCAAAAAAAAGTTGCTCAAATGTTTGAAAAGTTGCCCTGGAAATCCAGGGGCTACCGAGATATCCTGCATCCCTTCCAGCACCCACTTAGGCAGAGCAAGGCAGCCAGACCCAAGTCATCCCAACACACAACCACTTCCGAGGCAGGGAACAACTTGCAGGGTGGCTAGGGCTTCTTTTTTTAAATTCCTTCCCCAAACTAACTTGATTTTTAACTTTAAAAACACTCTATGGCATCGAGTGCGTGTTTCAGCACAGTGACGTCTCAGTGGAAGAAGGGCTGCATAAATGCTTGATGTTCGCCTGGCAGGTCTGCGTGTTTTATGTGCTGCCACCAAGAAAAGCCACCTAACGCATCTCTTGTACAAGCAACAAGTGAAAAATCAGTGAGGGTAGCTGCAGAAGGAGAGGGATGCAAGGACTTAATTTAGAGAGAGGCTCCGTAGATGCTTTGGGCTGGGCTAAAAGCGGTACCAGGTCTTTGCTCCCGTGGCAGAGCCAAACAAAGTCCTGCTTGAGTCAGGAGGATTCCCCCAGACAGAGGCAGAAGCCACGCAGAGCTTCAGGGCACAGCTCAGCTGCCCGAGGTTGGAGGACCCAAGGCAGGAGAGCCTTGGCCCCAACTGCTGGGCTGCTCGCTGCTCGGTCGCGTTGCGTCCCCGCGTTGGTGACCCCAAATGGGTCACCATAGCTCCTAAATCTGAAGTTGTCACTCCCGCTGCTCCTTTTGTCAGCAGGCGAGGATGACAATAAAAGCACTGTTTGCGACAGGAGCGCTGGAGCAGGGATGGGGAATGGTTTCTTTCATCGTCCGTGCCGGTACATCACGGGGCAGGAGGCTGGCAGCTGAATCCCTGCCCGGCACGGTGCAGGTTGCATGTCCCTGTGTTAACTCTAAGGCATGGGAGAGGAATCAGCACAATTTAAAATGCTGTGGGAGTGGGTTCTCTCGGGGTTAGATGTGTCCCTCTCACCCACCTTTAGCTCTGTGATCTCCTTTTTGGGGAGAATCACTGACTGTGCACCAGTCGTGGTTCCCCGTGAGCCTGTGGCCACACCAAACCCATAGCAGTCCTGGGGTTTAGTGGGGCAGCTGAGAGGTTTGGGGCAGCCAAGGGCTTCAGATGGCTGCCTTGGATGTGGGGAGAGGACTGGGTGAAGCTCTGCTCTCCTCCAGGTCCCCTGGAAATCTGGGGAAGTCTCCCTGCCTTTCCCTGAGAATATTCCCAATCGACACCTGCTTAAACAGCAACGGGGATTAGTTTATCAATGGAGTGCTTTGCGCCTCAAATCTGGCATGCTGAGAAGGGAAATTTGGGTTAATTCTTCTATTTTGTCAAACGGATGGGGAAGACAGATTAACCTGAAGCCAGACAGCCCTGCAGATACGGGCTTGAAAGGATGAGGTGTGCAAAAGGAGCTTTAAAAGTGGGTCCAACATCAGAGGAGTTAAGGTGTGGGCACCGTGTTTTTATCAGAAAAATGCTGCCAGAGCTGCTTGCAGGAAAGCCTCCCCCCCTCCCACCTCCCAGCCCGCACCCCCATGGTTTGCTGTGCTGATCTGTTCGGTTTTCACTTGGTTTCGACCTGTGCCACTCTAAGCCGGGTTATCATTGGCGGAGATGTTCTGCAGAATAATTAAAAATAATAATAATAAAGCCACCACCCAGCTCCTGCTGCAGGATTTGGGTTGGAATAACTCAGTTTTAGGATATGGGTAACTGTGAGCCAGCTGCAGAGATCTGTATGACCGGAGATAGTGGGTGCAGGGGGGTGCTGAGCCTTTGGGGGGCTGCGCTTGGCCAGCAGGACGGGCTCCAGCCCAGTCTGATCCCTGTGGTTCCCCAGCTCCTCCATCTGGGCAAAGCTGAAGCTTCCCTCTGGATTTGCGGAGAAGCTGGAGCACTCCCCTGGAAATTCAGGGGTGTCAGAGAGGGATGGGGAACCCTTTCTTGCAGGCATCACCCAAAACGGGGACAAACTCAGCCAGGTCATTTTTAGGAGGGTCCCAGCCCCAATTCCCGAGGAAGCTGTGTGGCATTCGTCTGCGGCAGGAGTGAATGAAAATGAAAAAAAAGCTCTTCTGGTTTGCACTGGTGACACTCCTGTCACCAAGCAGCCGAGACCCCAGTGCTCAGGGGCAAAGCTGCTGGATTAAGGAGGTGCTGGTCGATGTTTGATTTATTCCTCGTTGTTCCTCTGACCAGAACCACCTCACAATGGATCTGGAAAAGGGAAGGATTTGCAGTGGAATAGTTCATAGCTGGAAGGGAAAGATAATCTCATTCTGCCTCAGAAAGCGGCCAATAATCAAAAGAATAATAATAATAAAATAATCCTATATAGAGATCCTGCAAATCCCAACGAGCTGTCTAACTTCATTAAATAAAGGCAGCCTCCGAGTGTAAGGAAACAATGTCTGAAATGTTCTTTTCTCCACACATGCTTGGGAGCGTGCCCATCCCTGCCCTGCGTATTTATGAAAGATACAAATTTTGTTATTGTACTTTAGGATTAGCAGATATCCCTGGATTATACAAGACTTGACCGCAAAATAGAAAGCAAACAAGCCTGTGCATTGGGGCTGTGATTTCATCCCGTGCAAGCCAAAACTGTTCAGCTGCCCAGCGGCGAGTCCGACCTGAGCAGGCTGGGCTTGGTGCACGAGATTGCTGCTTGGAAAGCAACAGGGCAAGTGCGTGCACAGAGGGTCAAGGCTGGAGGAAATGAAACCCGAGGTGCGCCTTTTAGGTCCAGGCAGTTGTTGTTTGGTTCCTGACCTCCTCGAAATAGCCCCGAAGCGGTGCTTTGGGATCAGCAGGATTATCCCGGCGAGGGCGGTGCGTCTGCAGTCCCAGCCGGAGGTACCCTGCTCCAGACAGCCCCGGCAGGGACAGCTGCTGCCCTGACCACGGCCGAGCAATCCTTGTGCTCCCACATCCCTGGGAAAAATGATGCTGAGATCACTGCCCCGACAGCACGAGCCATCCCATAGCTCTGCATCCATCAGCTCCTTTTCTGGGTGCACCGATGCGGGACTCTGCCTGGGTGCAAGGTGCAGGCTGGAGGCTTTCCCTCCGTGGGGATGTGCTTGGGAATGTGCTGCTCAGCCCCCCGAGGAAAGGCAGCTGAAATCAGTCCCTGCTTTGCAGTTATTTGGGGCACAGACACTCACCGTGCTTCAGTTTCTCAGGAGTCAGGCTAAAAGCAAAAAAATAAAATAAAATCTTCTAACTCGTATCCTGGCCAAAAATAAAAGTCAGGATCCTCCCCACTGGCCCATGAGGAGGGAATAGAAAGCAAAGGGTTTTCTGCTTGAAAACAGGCTAAAGTCAGGATTTTTATTTTATTTTAATAGATTTTTAGGGCAAACTGACCAGTGAGTGGAATTGACCACACTGAACGACCACACACTCCAACAGCATGGAGTGAGGTGGCAAAGCCCCTCTAGTGACACTGAAAGACAGAGGAGTGAAATCCTTCTCCCCCGTGCCTCACAAAGAGGTGGAGGGAAGAGCAGATCCAGATTCTTCCCAGAAAGTGCTCTGTGTCATCCTCATCCTCATCCCGCACCGCTGCAAGAGGGCGATGAAGCCCAGCACGTATTTGTGTGCCCACCAGCCTGCCCCGCTCTCTGTCCTTTTGGACTCTCGTTCCTCCCACCCCCTTTGCCCCTGGCTGAAACGAAGACCTCAACGGGATCAGCGTGCATTAAAGATGAGGTACTTTGCCCCGACACATTCCTCTGTCTCCCACTGCGTCCACGTGGATGTTATAACATCATGTGGATCGCTCACCCCATAACACCCTAAGCTTCAGCTGGCCTTGCAGGAACCGCTGTCATCAAGGTGATCTTTGTGCTGCACCTTCCGCAGCACAGTCCCAGCAGTAAAAAAAAAAATCATTCCTGGAGCTGAAATACAGCAGAATACCTGCCTGGGTCTGATCCTGAGCTCTCTTGTCATGTGTTATGGGAAAAAAAACACCCAAATTCATGCGTGCAGTGCCTGGCTTGACATTAACACTGATATTTCCAATGGGGCCAGGCTGACCCTTGCCAGCAGGTAGAGGTGCTCTGTGTTTTAGGGTCCGCCTTTCTCTGCGGACACCCAGCTTGCCTTGATTTCCAGAAACTTAATATTCAAGAATGGAAAATTTTGGATGGATGGCACCCTCTTATCAGGCCGTACTTTGATCCTCCCATTACATAAATCCCCGTGACAGCGCCCAGGTGGTTGTTCAGTTGTTGAAATCTTCTGTAAGGCTGGCCTGTCTTTCTGCCCACACATATTTCCCTTTATCCAGCAAGGCAGAAAGCAGACTTCTCTGCCCCTTTTCCCTCTCACCCCTCTAGAGTCCCTGGCTCAAGGCATTTCAGCAGGGGCAGGGACTGTGCTATCGCTGGATGAAAGATAAATATTTCAAGTATTGTAGCTGGGGTGGGGTGAAGTCAAAGGAAGGAATTCATTTCTCCTCTCCTGCTGGGGCAGCCCTATATTTCTGAGGACAGGCAGGCTGGAGGGGACCCAGGGGACAGGCAGCAGGGAGATATTTGCCTGCTGCTGTGACACACATCAAGTAACCCAATAAATCTGCTCGGAAAGGTGCGGTCCCACCTACCTGGAACTCTACCTCCTTCTCCATGAGATGGTTGAACTGAGCCTGGCGCAAAAATTAAGCTGGGATGGAAGAAAAAAAAATATGAAATAAATGCGGGAGAAGGTTTGTTGCTGGGTCAGTGAATGGTGTCTGCACAGCAAAGGTTTGGATGAGCTCCTGATATACACGAGGGAGAGGTCAGGGCACACAGGTGGGGAGCAGAAGGGAGAAGGGGGAATGGAGAAGAGCAGTGATGTGAGCAGCTTCACCCTGACACCATGTGTACAACCATCCTGTTCTGGTGTGGAGCCCCTTGCATCCTCCATCCTGCTGCACCTGCTGCTCCTTGGCAATTCGTGCACACCCAGCAAGGTGAGCCACGCTCAGCATAGGCTCCATCCTACCTACTACTACTTACTACTTCCTACTGCACACTCTGAGCAGAGTTCTCACCTGAGCAGATGAGCTCGCCTCCAGGTAATGGTCCCAAGTGATGGCTCAGGTCAGGGGGACCAGAAGTGACCACATTCTCCATTTTGGGGGGAAAAATGAGGTTAGGCTTGGAGACGTGTGTTGTGCTACTCGGCTTCACGGGCTTCACATAGCCTGGAGCAGCGCTGCCGCCCTGCCCTAACCCACCTCCCTGACCCAGTCGACGTGCAGAACAAATGAGCCTTCAAAGTCCACGGCTGTTTGGTCTCCTCGGGGTTTTCCACCGTAACGACTTTGAGTATTAGCTGTCCATCAGATAAGAAAGGGCAGCTCATCGAGGGGAGACCTGGCCTCCTGAAGAACCCCCCCAGATCAGTGTCTGGGTAGAGGAGTTGCTGTCTCAGCAGCTAGGGCAGGCTGGTTATCTCGCTTTTCACATGGCTGCCCTGCTGTTAATCAGGGTTCCTCGATGTTATCTTTACTTCAGTCTCCCTTCCCCTCTCTCCAGGCATTTCAGAGATGTATTTGCTTGGTCTTCTCACACAGAGAGCAAGAAGCAGCCTCAGTCATGTCTGTATCGGCAGTTTGAAAGTCACTGGGTGTCCTTAGAAAACCTTCTCTTCTCTTCCCTTCACTGAACTTTGGCTTGGGACCTACGTGTTGTTGTTTGCTTTTTTATTTTCCTGTATTTTTTTACAGAAAAGTGAATGGTTTGCCAAACTTAGCTTATGCTTGCCAAGGGGCAAGGTACAAAGGAGATGGCAGGGAGCTACCATCTCTTGGACTTGTAGTGGAAAACAAATGATCAATTAACTGAGGTCTTTGGGGACACTGTTTAGGACCACCAGTGAGTCATTTAATACTCATCTCATTTCCTTATTCTTTCACCTGCTTTATACACCTTGGGCACTCAAGGAAGAGCAGAGCAGCACCCCGAGGCCCATCCTGCATGCTAAGACAAGGAACGGTGGCAGTAGCAGAGGTGCAGGGGGACATTTCCTAACTCAGGTTAGGAAGAAGGTTTTCAGAAGCTGGGGACATCCTTGCCCTGCAAATCAAATTCCAAAACTCAGTGGGCTGATTTCCAGGAACTTTGTGAGCTATTTCCATCTACCCCACTTTTATTGTCTAAACCTCTGCCGTGTGTCAATGTTACCTTGACTTTCTTCTTGACTGCTGCATCCCAAACCACTCCTCCTTTCAGACACCGAGCAGTTGGAGTTAAAATAATTTTGAGACAATGGCTATGGCGAGGGGTTGCAAGGAAATGACCTGTTTCTCCTGGCCGCACTCAACGAGTAAGATCAATAAAGCAACATTATGCAGCGTATCCATTTCATGGTTTGCAATCTCCCTCAGCTCAGTAAAATACAGGAAATTTCTTTTAAAAATGAAAGTGGGAGAGAGCTCGTAAGAGGTTGAACTGCTAAGAGGTGACCGATGCATACAACTTAAAAACCTTGTGTTGTTGGCTTATCAAGAGCCATCAGCTTATGATGCCTTTGTGTCTTTCAGAGTTTGCATCTCCAAGGCTTTCTTTGAGCCTGTGCTTTCTTCCAGTGCTCTTGAGGTTATGCTCAATGAATTGTTTGCTCTGAAATGAACCTCTTCAGTAAGGAGATGAGACCAGGAGTTGTGACTTAGCTCTCCATTTAATCTCCGTATGCTTTCAGGCATTTCTGGTTCTGTATATGCAGTAAAAGCACAGAGGATTTGCAGGGAGTGAAGGTAGGGCTTGTGCATTTGGAAACATGGTTTATTGTTATTGTTCTTCCCAGAGAAAAATAGAGAGAGAGAGATGGTTCTGTAATCAAGAGGTAAAAAAGATTTCTCAGTCTAAATACCCATGCTCACTAAAACATAGCCTGCAAGTATTCAGAGGGTCTGATGCACTATATCTAACACAGACTTGGCTTGTTTTCACTTGCGCTAAATTATCAGGGCTGTGGGTGATGCAGAAGCATTTACCCAAGCCAGCCACTGGATGGAACAAAGCAGGATGGGGTTGGTTCCCCTTGCTTGGCTTTTGATGTCAGCAATGTGTGTACTCATGAATCTCCAAGCTGCCCCACATCCTCAGGGACGCACTCAGCCACAGAGCATCCCACCTCAGAGCATCTCTGACTGCACCACAAAGGCTCTGGGTGGGCCTGGAGGTCTCATTTCCTCAGCTGGTGAAGACGTGGGGTCTGTTATGTGTGCACATCCATGCGAGTGGGCGTGGGGGTGCAACTGCATGGCTCTGACTCATGCTGCAGCCTTGTTGAGCAGTCTTGGAGCATGCCATCATATGATCCCGCTGCACAGCACCAGCTTCATCCCCAGTTCATTTCCCACCATGCCTGGTGTTTCTCTGTCAGCCTTTCACCACCACAATGAAGTGTGTTTGTTGTTTTTTGCCTCATTCCTGGGATCAGATTTTCTCTGCGATTTGCCTTAACCTCATCACAGAAACCACAAAGCTCAAGGGGCCAGAGCCTTCTGCTGGCATAAATCAGTGGTGTTCCCGTAGACTGCTGAAGGACCGAGAGAATCTCATCTGATGCCAATCAGTGTCACTGCAGGGAAATAAGAAGGGAGCCAAAGGGTGAATCGGAGGAGCCCAGCCAGCACTTGCTGGTACCAACCTCCTGATCCTGGGTTGCCTCTGGATGGGAAGGGACAGGATCCTGCAAGCCGAGAGATCTGGGTCGGATGACAAGCCCCCACTTTCCACATGCTTCTCCAAACCATGCTAAGCCATGCTTCAGTAGCTTCTTTTGTGGCTTGCTGCCTTGTGCAATGAATGCCTTTTTGAAAGCGTTTAAACATGAGCAATTTGGGGGATATCTCGAAGGGAAGGGGTGTCTTTTTTTGTTTCTGGCTGTGGTGGTGGTGGGGAAGGATGATAGGCATGCTGGCAGGCTGGATTTATTTCAAACAACAGGATGGGGCTGAATTCAGTGGTTGATTTGGGTCATTTCTTAAAAGACGCCAGATCGTGATGTCTGAATCTAGGAGGTTTGAGTAAATTTGTCATCAGTGTTTCAAGCAGACTGTACAATAGATGATTGCTTTTTCTTCTCTCCTACCCTGCTTTTAATACTGATTTTGTCTTAGCATTCCTTAGTGTCATCGACAGCCTCAGTGCGGTCAACAAATTGAACTTAAGGTGCCTTTTGTGTGTGTTTTGTAGGGCTGTAAATGGGAAATTAGGCCATTCAAAGTCACAGCTAATGTGCACTCCTAATTTACTCTGTCATCAGCAAAAGATGACTCAGGTTTCTGCAGGAGCAGGGGGAGGGGAGAGTGCTTCAGCTGGTGAAAACGGAACAGCATCAATCCTCACCTCACTTTTCCCCCTGGTGAGGATCTGGCCCTGGTTCAGTGCCAACAAGTCTGCACGCAGAGAGGATCTCCATAGGGGTCGATGCGGGCATGTGCTGGGCTGACCTGACTCAGCGCTTCCCGGGGAGATAAGGGCTCTCAGTTACCCAGATAAGCAGAACGATGGCCGAGCCAAGGGGTCAACTGACTGCCAGCCCACGAACAGTGCTGGGTGGAGGAGAAGTGTGAGGTGAAGCAGGAGCAGACAGCCCGGCCCTCACACCCTGCCCAGGTGGATCCCTGGATCCTCTTATTTGCCTATTTTCCCGTTTCTGCTGACATGGAGGTGAATCGACACCCCTCCTGTGATTGCAGTGCAGCCAAATTTGCGTGGTAGCACATCAGTGGAGTTGCTGGCTGAGAGCCCATAGGGTGTGCAGAGAACAAACTTGGGCATCCAACTCCTTTCCCAAACTAGTTCCTAGTTCCTATATACTCTGCTGGCAGTACCAGCCTTGTTATCAACACTACTGGTCCACCAAACGAACCCATTACACGTTGTCTCACTGCTGTGACAGGAGCCTTTGCTTCTATTCTGGATTTCCTTCCTCAGCACTTTCCCCTTTGCCATTTGGCAGCACTGTTGTTCCTTACCCTACTGCTGGCCCTAAGCCCTCAGCTGCCAAAATGGACATCTAAAATCAAATGGCAGAATACTGCAGTGGGAAGTACTTCTTTAAGGTTCAGAGGTAACACCTTGTAGAGAGCAGACAAGGCAAAGACATAGTTTATGCCTCCAAAAGCATCAGGTCAGGAAGCCCATGTTTCCCAAGAAGCCCTCAGGGCAACGCAAAGCAGGAAGAATTGGGAAGAGAGGGTTATTTGACCCACCAAAACCCCAGCATTAGCATCTCTTCTTCCAGCCATGGTGCTGCAGGGCTGGCAGTCACTGGAAGGGGTCCCACACCTCCTGCAAATCAGCTGGAAACTGATGGTGCCCAAGCAGGCAACGCTGATAACCCTGGCTACAAGAAGGATATTTCTGGTGGAGACAGGACTTGAGATAACAGGAGATAAAACCACTTTGCGGGAAGTTCCAGGGCTTTTGCTTAAAGCCTTGGGTTGATATTTGAACCCTGGAGCAAGGCAGCAGACAGTGATATGTCCTGTCCCAGGGGCTGGCAATTCCTTCAATCGGACAAGAGGCTCTTTCTGAACCAGCCAAGGGAGAAGAGGCATTGAGGACCGGGGCTGCTCCTCCAGCCCAGGAAAAGGCCAGACAAGAGGAGGTAGACAAGACTTTGGTGATACTTAGAGAAATTCCCAGCTGATGGGGTTTTGCCTTTACTAGTAAGCAAAAATAGGCAGTCCAGGGCTGCAGTGCTGCCCTTCAGTCATCCATGCTGTTTCACTGCCAGCATGCTCCCTGGCACATATATATATATATCTATATATATATATAAATGTAATATATACATTACATTATATATATTTCATATTTCAGGTGTGCCATGGGCTGTAAGAGGTGCTTTGGATGACATCACACTGCTTTGGGAAAAAGATATAGTAGCCATATGGACATGAACGTAGTCAAAGGGGACAGAGAACGGGACCCAGTGGATTTATTTCCTCGTACAGGATTAGCTGATAAATTGTGGTCCCATGGGCAGGGGTTCCGCGCTGCAGCAGGTCCCAATTCACGGGTGCCCAGCTCAGTCCCTGTTACAGCCACATCTGAAGCATCCACAACCCTGAAACGGGCTTTGTTGGGATTGCAGCTGCCAGCTCCTGGAGCACGGGGCTGCCTTTATCCCTGCAGGAAGATGCACAGACACCTTTTGCAATGTCTTCCAGGGTTGGTTTGGCCTCAGGTCCTCTTGCAGTGGGTTGCAGCCCACGCTTCTCACTCTGGGGACCAGTCCTGCTACCACCAAAGTTTTTCTCCCCACCATTCTCCCCCTACATCTCCAAGACCATGGTTGCCCCCAGCACCACCTCGAGCCCTCCAGCCTCCCTCCTCCGGGCTCCCTCCCCATCTCAGCCGAAAGGGAGAGCAGAAGGAAGGGAGGATGCCGGAGCTGAGCGGCTGGAGCGAGGAGGACGTCATGCCCCAGAGCAGCCTGCACCGCACTGAGGGCTTAATGTGCCGTAATCACAGAGCTGGCCTTGTTGTAACTGCACCCCGGCTCGCACGGCTCCCGGCGCCGCTGGCAGCTCCCGCGCTCCCTGCCCGCGGTTGCCACGGGGTGGGATTTTTTTGGAACGGATCCCCCCGTCCCCGAGCAAAAGGAGAGGGGTCTGCAGGGAGGAGGAGAGAGCGTGAGGAGCGGGGTGGTGTTCTGCCTCGGCCACAAACGGTGCCGGCCCTATCGGGTGGTGAATCGGGACATTAATCAGTATTATGGGGATTGGGACGGGGTCAGATACCTGTGGTTTGAGGCGTGCTGGCAGGGCTCAGCATCGCCGGAGTCATAATACCACACACTGCTCATGAAAGAGCAGTGCTGCGACGTTCCAGGAGGCATGGTGCCGGGAGGGATGGGGATGGGCAAGGGCTGATGGGGGCGGGAGGGGAAAGGTGAAGGGAAGAGGGGAAAAAATAGGAAGAAAAAGAAAGAGACAGAGAGAGAAAAATAAAGAAAAAAGAAGAAAGAGAGAGAGAGAAAGAAAGAGAGAGAAAGAGAGCGAGAAAGAGAGAATGAGAGAGAGGGAGGGAGAGGAAGAAAGAAAGAAAAAGGAAGGAAGGAAGGAAGGAAGGAAGGAAGGAAGGAAGGAAGGAAGGAAGGAAGGAAGGAAGGAAGGAAGGAAGGAAGGAAGGAAGGAAGGAAGGAAGGAAGGAAGGAAGGAAGGAAGGAAGGAAGGAAGGAAGGAAAGAAGGAAGAAAGAAAAAGA
The DNA here is from genome assembly GCF_047663525.1 of Anas platyrhynchos. Lineage (NCBI taxonomy): Eukaryota > Metazoa > Chordata > Aves > Anseriformes > Anatidae > Anas > Anas platyrhynchos. The sequence continues at coordinate 158,183,497 of NC_092588.1, forward strand.
AAGAAGGAAAGAAGGAAAGAAGGAAAGAAGGAAAGAAAGAAGGAAAGAAGGAAAGAAAGAAGGAAAGAAAGAAGGAAAGAAAGAAGGAAAGAAAGAAGGAAAGAAGGAAAGAAGGAAAGAAGGAAAGAAGGAAAGAAGGAAAGAAAGAAGGAAAGAAAGAAGGAAAGAAAGAAGGAAAGAAAGAAGGAAAGAAAGAAGGAAAGAAAGAAGGAAAGAAAGAAGGAAAGAAAGAAGGAAAGAAAGAAGGAAAGAAAGAAAGAAAGAAAGAAAGAAAGAAAGAAAGAAAGAAAGAAAGAAAGAAAGAAAGAAAGAAAGAAAGAAAGAAAGAAAGAAAGAAAGAAAGAAAGAAAGAAAGAAAGAAAGAAAGAAAGAAAGAAAGAAAGAAAGAAAGAAAGAAAGAAAGAAAGAAAGAAGAAAGAAAAAGTAAGAAAAGACCTTCTCCGTGGGTTTTGTGGTTCTTTTGCCTGCATGCGTGCAAGAAGAGAGGTCTGCTTACTTTATAACCTGCCTGTCAATCCTTTGCCTTTCCTTTTCCCACCTTCTGTGCACAAAACTTGCTGCACATCCCTTCCCACAAGCGCTGGCAAGAAATTACGGGTATGAGAGCCTGCAAAGTGGAAGGCAGGGGAGGCAAGGCCTTACGGCTGGGCAGGGAGCTTGGGAGAGAAATCAATGAGATTCCTGTTCCTGGGAAGGTGAGGGCAGAGGAGACAAGGCCCCTTCGTTGTCCCTGTGAGTGAGGCTGCTTTGCTTTCCCAGGAGGGGGCTGTGTGAAAGGGGCACCCTGCTGCCTCCGCCTTTCAGGTGCTATAAAGTCCTCAGGGAGCTGTCAGGGGTAGGAAGTGGACAACTGTAAGGAGAGAGGGGTCTGTGCTTGTGACCACCACCCAAGCATGCTTTGAGGCATTTTTGGGGATGTTTTGGCTATGCAAAGGTGTGTTTGTGTTGTCTAGAGGGAGGCAAGAGTCCCTGCTACAAGCATGGGGCAACTGAGCATGACACTGCCAGGCTTGATTGGAATTAAGATGAGATGGATCTCAACTATTGGAGGCCAATTCTCCATCTCCAAGGGAGGGAGGGAGTCCAATTATCCACTTGTATAGGATACAAAGATCCAGAAAGAAGGGAGATGCTACCCCACACACCTGAAGAGGAGCAGATAAGCAGATAAGAGAGCCCAGAGAGCAAGCTCACGATCCTGTGGATATCTACAGCAAGCTGAAGGCGAGCTCAAATCCTGGGTAGGAGAGAGTCAGAAAGCCCTCAGGAGACCCCACATCCATCTGCCAGACACCAGCAGTGCTGACTGACACAAGCTACTTCTGCCTGTGGTCCAGGAGGTCCAAACAAGAGGTCAGGCAGCCCTACCAAGGCAAAGTCCAAGCCTGTTGGCTCAGCGCTGCATCCTTCTAAAAGCAAACTTTCCTCTTTTTCTTTGTTCTTTTTTTTTTGTTTGTTTGTTCATTACCTATTTCTGTTCTCGTGGTTTTATTGTTGCATCTTTTAACCAGGGTGGGCTCTAGGCCATCCTCCCTGTTTCTAAGACAATAATATTATTGTGTTTGTGGAGTCGTGGTTAGAGACATCAGCAGGATGTTCTCAAAAGCTTCCTGGTTTCCATGAGCGCTGCATGCTCTGAATTTATGTTGCTGCTTGATGCCAACAATTGGCCTCGTAAGTCTTTTCCCCTCTACCACGCAGAAAAATGCTCTTCAGACTCTGCAGTGCAATATGCATCTCTGCCTACTTTTAATGAAATAGAGCTGCAGGTAGCAGCTGGTGCTCTGCTCTGATACTCTGCTTTAGGAACCCATTTGAACTATTATAGCTGCTCAATGTTCCCAAAATTCATGAGATTTTCAAAAAGGGCAAGTTTTATATTTCTTTCCCCTTTACTCCTCTTATTCTGGCACTCTGGAGATAATCATCTCCAGCTTCTCTTTGCTGCCATGCAGGGTAAATGCTTGCTTTCATTTTAAGTGCAAGCTGTGTCCCCCAACACATGACTCCAGAAGTTCAGGCTCAAAGAAAACCAGATTCTAAAAAAACATCAGATAAAGCAGTGAGAACTTGCACTCCCGTTGCACGGCTAGCCACCCAATGGTTTTGAAGGATAGGGGATTATAAGTAAGAAAATGCCAGAATATCCTTCCTATGTGTCTTTCAGTAAGTCATCCTCTCCAAGGAGATGACAAAGTAGACCTCTAAAGAGTTTGGGGGGTTACCAAAAGGGAAAGCTCTTTTGCTGTTTTTTGTTCTCATCATCTAGCCAGTCCCTATGTGGTGGAGAAAAGTATCAGGGCAAAATAAAAGGAAATAAAAATTTGGATTTTCACTCCTCTGGGGATTACTGCTGCTTGCTTTGTTTGTACATGAGCAGGTGTTCTGCAAATGCCTCAAAGGAAAATTGGTTTAATTTGTAGAGTGTTTTGGGATGATCTCTTTTTTTTTTGTTGCATTTGTGGTTTTCAGAGCTGGGAGATCTTGAAACTGAAGTTTCCATGTTTTGATTTGGGAAATGCACCTTGGCAAAGAGCAAAACCCTGCATTCTGGAAATGATTTTTTTTCATATATTTTTATTTTTTTAAAGAGTACTGAATATGAGTAAAAGATGGCAGTCATAGTGAGAACCCTAGAGCTACAAACAATTGCTGGGGAATGTGCAGATGGTCGTGGACTAAGCAAGCACAGGTATTGCACGTAACTCTGAGCATCTCCTCAGGGTGGTAGCTGGGAAGTTGCTTTCTCCTCAGAGTATCCCTGCTTCTTCTTGGTAGTGTTTATCTAGAGGTCCCAAGGGTGCCTGAGATACCTTCCCCATGGCAGGTAGATGTGGCATGGGACCAGCAGAAAGCCATGGAGCGGCAGCTGGAGGCCAAGTGAGCTACTGTAGGACATCAGTATGAGCTCAACACCTTGTTGTATGCAACTAAACGGCCTCTGGCAAGGCACAGTTTGCGATTTTCCTCTCTGTGGTCAGTGGAACAAGACAGAGGCCTGGAAAGGGTGCATCCCTCCTCACAAGCAGAGTCTGTCTTTCTCTGTTGACTAAGCTGGAGGGGCTCATTCTAGGACAGCTCAGGTACATGTGGTGGATTTTGGCCCGTGTGAATAGACTGTAGCAAGTTCTGGACAGTTCCCGTTCCCAGTCTAAACCTGAAGCTGCTGCAGTAGTGCAAGCAGCAGTTCCTAGTAAAAATCCCACCAAGACTGCAGTGAGGCTGAGAATTTTCATCCTTGATTTCTGTCCAGAATACCAAGCTCCAAATCAAACTCTGCCTTTTAAATTGAATTTTGAAAGATGTTGAGGAAAAAAAAAAAAAAAGGCCAGAAAAACAACCATTTATCTGATTGTAAATAAACCTACTAATTTCAAATGCCAGAAGGAAAACATCCGCTTAAGCAGGGACTTCTGAGGAAATCGTGGCAAGTCCTTGTCCTTGCCATCTCATTGCATTTTCATGTAACGCTGAAGAATGGCTGAAAAGATGGATTGTCATCCTCTTCTGAAACATCTGGAATACAAATAGTACCTGCTGTTTCGAGCTCTACCTCCCTTGTTTTGAGTCTGTAATTCCCAGCTCCACTGGTACACATGGATGCTCATGAGAGGTTTGCAAAAGGCAGCTAAAACCCCATCCACCATTACAACAAAAGTCTACCATTATCAGACAGTTTTGATACAGGGTCCACATCTGGCCTCAGCTGAACCACAGCCCAGCTGGTGGGATTTAATCTCATTTTATCTAGATTTTTACAATATGTCGTTGTTTCTTCTATAGCCAGCGGAGAGAGCCAAGTAGCACCATCAGAAACCTCAACTCATCCATGAAAGGCGGTTTGTATCACCTGCTGTTTGTTGCTGCTTTTCCTTGTGGTCTACAGGAAGAGCCTTGAACAACACACGCTAGGCTAGAGGCTTAACCTTCAGGTGGCTGAGGATGGAAATGGCTCGGCACCAAAATAACCTGTCTGCTATTTCTGTTTCTTTCAGTCACTCCAGGATGACTTGGAGAAGCTCCTTTTTTTGTTGTTGTTTCTTCTATCTTTTGTCCAACTTGTTCTTTTAGGCCTGGCCTTCGAAGCACTGAGGTACTAACTGAAATTTAAGTTATTATCAACAAAACAACTTTACACCCTAATTTCAGGGCCCTGGGCCATACGTTCCTCAGAGGAGAGATCTGTTTTGCTGTAAGCCTTCATAAAGATAAGCATAATAGTAACAGGCTCTTAACTGTAGCCTAAGATTGTGTTTGTCCTATAAATACTGATGTAAATCTCTAGCCTGTGCCTCCCACAGGAGTCGCTAATACAGATCTATTGGCTTTAGAGTGGTGGCTAGTTTTGCTGTAGGCAAGCAGCCAAAAATAACATCTTCCTGTCCTCTCCCTCCAAAATATATTGTGTGAATCTGGTGTGTCATTTCAGAAAGAGCTTTCCTTTCAGTTATGAAGGCTCTTTAGGGTGACGGGGAGGAAGTATACGGAGATACCTTATTGACACACTGACTATGCCAGCTCCTGTTCAAAAGTGCTTGAAACCAGCAGAGCGGTCGTGGGGGATTGGAGGGTGAAATGAAGATGGGGCCTTGTGTTCCCCAGTGTCTGCTCACCCATGTAGAGGATGGAGTCTGGCCAAAGAAGCTTTCTGCTTTCTCGTTGTCTCCGCTGCAAATCAACGTTGGGAGGGGTGAGAAGCATCACAGTTAATGGATTTGAGAGATCATTACAACAGGAACTGTGCACAACAGCTTTGTGGTTTCAGCAGCCTCCCTGAAATAACTATCTTCCCTCTCCCCCTACATCTGAGTGCTCGTGGATATTGTTTCAGACTCCTGGTCAGCTGAGAGGGATAGTCTGGGTTTGTGCAGTCTGACAGCGTTTTCTTCAAAACTGTCTCCTATCTCTTCCATTTGTCATGAAAAAGTCTATGGAACTTTTGAACTTTTAGGAAAGGTAGCCTATGGTAACCTTTAAGTAAAATATCCCTCCCTCCTGTTATCTAGTATACATATATATTTCCTTGCCAATATGCATTTAATCTAGGCAGAAATGAAAAGGGATTCAAATCTGAGTATAAAAGTGGATAGCGGTACCATTAATATATGACATTGATAACCTCTTTGGGAAATGATAGACACTGTGATGCTTTGGGACATAAGCCAGTCTCCTCTGCACAAAATATTAGCCAAAATAAAGCCCAGGAAGAAGTTTCTTCTAATGGAAGACTATTTAATAGCTGTATATTACAAAATTTCTTCTGCCTTTATCTAAAGCAGGTGGCTTTTGCCAGAATCAAAGGCAGTGTGTTAGAGAGTATCACAAGGGTAGATCAAGGATATCAAAACCGAGAATAGTTTTGCAGCTCCTTCAGGCAGAGGCCAGAGACCTGCCAATTCCCAGGCAACAAAGCAGAGCGTTTAATGGGATGTAGTCATGAGGGTTCAAAGGCTCCAGCAAATTCCCAAAGTCTTTAAAGTAGAAAAAAATGCTTTGCCTACAGGAGAAAGAGCCAAAGGCTAGTCCACTCCACTGACACACTGAACTCATGAGCTCGGGATTGCTGCTCCATGAGAAACTCTTGTCCAGCTGCACCTTCCGTCCTCGCAAGTCTTTTGTGCCTCCACATCCTGCAGCAATGAATCCCATGAATTAACTGCACGTTGTGTAAGGAGCATCTCATGTCTGACAAGATGTAACTTTTGCTATGTCCCACGTTGTCGCTCCACAGTGTTTGCTACCAAGCACTGCCAAGTGCTGTTACATATCATCCTTCTGCCTCCCTGCAAAGACCCAGTGGACTTCTGAGAGCTTCTCAAGCCATGAGGATGTGCTTTGCCTGGGACTGCTTACCAAGGACCTGTCAGCACAGCCCCCATCAAGTTGTTTAGTATATTTTAGAAGATTGGTGACTCATAGGTTAGGCATCTGCCATAAACAACCCATTGGTTCATTGTTTCTGTGCAGTCTCGTCTCTCTTAGATAAGAGTCCATGAATAATGTTTTCTCATACGTTGGCTGGAGGAGACTTTGTCCCACTCCAGCAGGTAATGATTCATTGCCCCTTCTTGGCTGGGTTTCTACAGGCCCGTGAAGTGCCATAAAGTTACTGCAGCAGCCCTGAGGTCCGTGGGTTTCTTGTTCATGGTCTGCATCTTCCAGCCTAGGTGCAGCACATCTACGTCTTGGAGAAACCCCTCCAGTACCTGAATGACACCCCACACTCTCAATCAGAACATGGCAAGAAAATGGTGAGGCATGTCCTAGGCACCAAAGTCTAGAAAATCACAGGTCCTCCACTTTTTATGCTGCCTGCCTGGATTCAAGTTTGAGGCTGATCCCTTCTCTCTGAAGGCTTCATGTCCTCCATCCTGGATGTGGGAGAAGCCTTTCAATTTGCCTGCAGACATAATAACGGCATTCTTTGGTTGCCATAAAACTCGGAGCAAGTGCAAAGGTCACCCGTGGAGACACCCGGCTCTGTCCCGAGGTGGTCCAACAGCAACAAAGACCTCATGATCCATGAGGCTGAGGAGAGAAGACGTCTAGTCTAGAGAAGATCAAGGAGACACATGATTGCAGCCTTCAATACATAAAAGGCTTCTTCACAGTGGAAGGAAGAGAAAAAATGCTCCTCATGTCCCTCAGGGATAGGAGGTAATGACCTTAGATTACAGCAAAGGAAATCTTGTTAAATGTCAGATTTTTAACAGAGGATAGTAGGACAGGGGAGCAGACGGCCTCATAAAGGGAGAGACAGTCGCTGAGATTTTCTCAAATAGCTCAAGCACCTTGCCAGAGCAGTTACAACAGAGCTCATTCTGCACTAAATTAAGAATGTGGACACGGTCCTTCCCAGCAGACCTATCCTTCTAACACTTCAGAGGTGCCATGATTTTCCCAAAGACCACTTAGCCCACCACCTCCACCTTCCCCTCCATACCCGAGACCTGTTTATTTTTGTCTGCCTCCTTGGCACCCTCCCAGCAGTGGGTGAATTAAATAAACCTGAGCGGAATATTCAGCAACCCTGAGACAACCCCCTCTGCACGCAGCTGCCTTTCTGGGAAGGAGGGGAGGAAGCAAACAGCATGTCCTAAATGAATCACCGCATTTGTAATGTGCTCCTGGAAGGTTTTTTCCACAGATGATGGTGATGACTTGAGGACAGGATGAGCTGACTTGCAGTTTTAATGGCCCAACCCAGAATGGCCATCCTCGGGACAGGGAAGCCCTTCGGCCTGAGAAGAACTCTCTAATGGAGTAAGAAGTTTTTATTTACCCTGGGAAGAGCTATCTGATGGAGTAAGAAGTTATTTACCCGGGTGACTCTTTCTAAGCGTTCCTATCCGAAAGCAGATATCTGGGCTGTCAACAAAACCTTCCTTTCTCAAGCAGAACAAAAGCAATTTGCCTCCAGCGAGGACAGGATGGGTTTCCTTTGTTATGTAACTGTCAGTGGCCTCTGAGTTTAACTGTGTAATTACATTCTCCACAGCTGGCTTCGGTTCAATGGGTTTCTTATTCACAGCCCCTGGCTGCCAGGCACTTGCACATCATGCCTATATCTTGAAGACATCCTTCAGCGTCCTGCGTACATCTACGCGCATCCAGGGCGCAATCAGTGCCACGGACTCCCAAGTATGCCCAGACCCAAGTGCACGGCTTGGCTAAGGGGAGAGGGTTGCTCATGGCAGTGACCACGCTGACAGCTGCTTTGCATCACCGGAGCCCTGCAAAACAGCGAGCGCGGGCCAGCCGAATCACTCTGTGTAATCTTCGCTGTGTTTACTCTATTAGTGGTGTTTTACAGAGTGTTTATACATACTCTGTGTCGTGACTTTCTGGGTAGGCACATAATGTCACTGCAGAGCACGGCCGTGGGGGAGCTGGGTGCCTGAGCACGGCAGGGAGCACAGCCAGCTTCTACTTGCACTAGAGGCAGGTGATCCGTGAGGAAATCTGTGTCCTCTGAATCTGGACCTGATTTCCACCATCTGTCTGTTTAGCTGCTAAAGTACACAGGCAGTGCAACCTGAGTATCTTCTCAGTCCGAATACTCCCACTCCTCTCTGCCTCCTTTTACAAGGGTTATTATTTCTCCTTCCTCCTGCTCTACCCAGGAAATGTTGGGACTCTGCCTTTCATAGAGCCTCCCTAGAGGTAGAGCAGATCAATTTTTAATTCAATTTCCTTTCCTTCTACCGTGGGTTTATCTAATAGTGTAAAGCACCTAAGAGGCAGAAGACTGGAAAGAGACAGACTCATTTGCTGATACCCAGAAGGGAGGGAAACAAAGAGAGCCCTGCTACCATATATTTCTCTCTGAATTGCAGGAAAAGAATGTACTATCTTCTTGTAAAAGTCATCAGGTTGGTAAATGAAATTGGCCTTGCAGCAGTGATATTTCTACGCCATGCTCTTTAAAAAAAAAAAACAGACCAGGTTCTGCAAATGGTCTCTGGCAACTGCAGGAAGAAGCGGTGCAAATGCTGTCCCAATGGGTGCGCAACCATCACAAAGCAAGGGTCACCCAGCAACCCGTGGGATTCCTCATTTGTCCTTGAAGAACTTAGAAAGTGATTTATCATCACCCAAAGCAGGTCTGCTAGCAGGGCTGTCATGTGCATGTATGCAGGGTGCACAGCCCATGGTCAGTGTTCACTTACTCGGCATGGCTGGCATTTGGGAAGGACCAGGGGAACAAGTCTGCTCAGCAAATGCAGGTTATTTCAGTGTCAAGCTCATGCAGAGCTTCAGCAAAAGTGTCTCGTGGTTGACTTAACAGGAAAGTCTTAGTTTGGCAGGGTTCTTGCTTTGAGCATTTTTCCTCCTCATCCTGGATCTTGCCAGTGTTTGGAGCCTGCTCCAAAGGCAAGCATTGTCTCCTTTCTCCTATGGCATTGCGAAGGCTGGAGCAAAGGCTTGGAGCGGCTTCTTCATCTTATGGTTGTGAACTGATGGAAAAAACCTAACTGGTCTTGGTGGGAGATTAGATTCAGCCCCCAGTGGGCCAAAGATAGAAGAGGAAATGTGGTCAGCAGTGATGGAAGTCTAACTTGGGAGGTGCAGCCCAGGCAAATTCCCTGCCTCTCGTGCATGAAGGGATGTGAATGCATGAAGGACAGGCCATGCCTAGGACATCAACCCCCCTCTGCAGAGGTGGATGAGGCTGGGAGGCTGAACACTTGAACAGGAGACCCTGGGAGGGGTGAGATCTCCCCACCTGAGGCTGTTCCTCTGCCTGGTCCTCCCCTCCCCATTCACACCTGCCCCATGGGGAAGGCCCAGGCCCTGCTGGAGGCAGGACAGAGATGCTCTGAGACTCTTACACCTCTCTCCAGTGATGAGAAGTGTAAAACACAGCTTCAGCTGGACCGACAGCCTCCCTGCACCCTGCCCTGCAGGCTCTTCATGTCTTTCCCTATTAATAGAAAGGAGCTGAGATACATCTCATGGCAGGAACCACATTAGAAGGGAATCCCCTGGCTCCCTTGGCAGCAACCCCCCTTCTTCACGCTGTAAGAAGCAGGCATGGAGTCACCACCACAGAGAGGCTGTCTCTTGTTTTCCTGGTGACATCCCAGGGGTTTTCTCAGTGCATTGCTCTGATGGCACAACATCTTTGCCTGGTGACAGGATTCTGATGTGTGCACAAGAATCTCTTCCATGCATATCTGGGAAGTCAATAAAATATTTCTGAAGTAGGACTGATCCGCTCTACGGGCCCTCTGAGGTCAGGGAGGGCAAGGAAAGAGAAGGAAGCAGAGGGAGTGCTATGACTGCATGGCTAAAGGAGAAGTGCCCATAATCACCCCAAGCACTGGTGTGGGGACCTGCAGCTCCAGCCCACCAGAGAAGGTCCAGAGCAGGTCCAGATCAAGTCCCATGGCAGGGAAGAGGCAAGGCACAGCCTCTCAGACCTCAAACACCTTTGGAGCAAAGCCCCTCAGAGTGAGGGACAGGCTGTGGTCCTTCATCCTACGGGTCTTCTCTCTCTAGGTGTCAAAAAGATGGGTAGCGCCACTTGAGCTGCTCACCCCAGCCTGTATATCTGTGGAAGGAAAACCCAGCTGTCAAAATCTTTCCCAAGGGCTGTCCTCATCCAGCATTGACTTCTCTCTGCTGGCCAGAAGCAGACCAGCTCAGATGAGACATCTGACTTTTAGATATCCTCACTAAGGTGGAGAAAACCCTATTAGGGTCTCCCCCGTGTTCACACAACAGCACCTGGTCCTTCCTAGGGGCCTCCCAGCACACACAGGTCACAAAAATTTCCTGCCTTTCTTAGTGCAATATTCCAGATAGGTTTGACTCCGTTCAGTGGAAAAAGAGGAAACCCAAATCCGACAGAACAGCCTGCGGGAAGACTCATCTGCACAATCTCTTTTCTTATTATTATTTTTAGAAGAGGAACTCTACAACCCAGAGCAAAGGTTCCCGTGTCTCTTCTCTGTAGGTGGCCAAGAGCAGATGGCTTTGGAAGCGTGTAACAGGTCAAGCATATTGTAATGCTTACTTCCAGTACCCCAGCCATACAGAGTTCAGGGACTTCCTGAACGAGGCTTAGTTTCCATAGACTCACCAGAGCAGAGTGGCTTTTTTCCTTTGTTTTTCAATCGGTTCAGCCTTCCTTTAAACTTTTAGCACCCACAACATTTTGCAGCAAGAACTTCTCTGGATTTATTGAAGCTCATGCTGAGCTTTGCATGCTGATCAAGTCAGGCCAGTGGGCTGGGATGGAGAGAGCTGATTTCGACACCCAGGTCTGTCACTGGGCTCCATCTGAATTTTGGGGCTAATTCTTTCAATCTGGGCTGAAGAACGTGACTGAGCTGAGTTAGCAACCTGGGTACACCTGGATGCCTTGGAATTCAGAGCAGGGCACCACCAACCCATCTTCCACCCTTCCGAGGTCTGAGGCATGGGCGAACCCATCTCACCCCCCAGCTGTGCTCTGCTTGCAGGCTCACCCATGGGGCGAGCTCAGCAGAGGCAGAAGAGCGGGGTAGGGTTGTGTGGTGCATCCTTGGGGTTACGGGGGCCTTGGTAACCCTGCCACCCCATTCTGATGTCTGCATCCCAGGTGCTTTTTGGAGCTGTCTCCAAGAGGTGCATCCAGACCCGCTTCCTAGCGCAGGGAGCTCATTTACACCCCCTGCCCCACGGGTCCCCTGGGTGTCAGGGGGTCACGGGGCCACGGGACCTGGCAGTGGGGAGGGGAAGGGGAAGGGAGGGAGAGGGGCTGGCACAGGGGTCCTCTGCTATCGCCAAGCCGGGGCCGTCACAATAGCAGCACTGTTGCCTCGTGGGCTGGCTCGGCGATGGGATTTCGCAGGGCTGTAAATCACTTGTCTGGCGGCCGCGCTTTCCCTCCCGTGTTGAAAAGGCTTAGGTTTCCCTCGCGCAGAAGTGATGGCAAGCTCGGGGAAGGGGGCGGAGGCCAGGTGCTGGAAATATTCAGTGGGGGCATCCCCAATCGCATACCTCTGAAATCTGACCCTGGCAGGGAAGTCGATGCGGTTCAACTGACTTCAGGACCTCGCTGCGCCGGTGCCAGAACAAACAGCTGCATTGAGGATTCCTGGGCCATTAGCAGTGGCCATCCACACTGGGAATGCTTTCTGCTGCCGTGCGGAGAGGGAGGGAGGCAGGGAGGCACCGTGTGCTCCTTGTGCAGCTCCCAGATGCTCGCAGGCGGGTGCGTGCACGCCAGGAACTCATTTTGGGCACAGGGGGGGATGCAAACACCCCGAGTGGTGCAGGGATGTGGGCAGAGTGACTCGTGTTCAGACAAAGAATAGGACTCTGAAACCCTTCTGGATGAGCACCTGCACCCAGTGGTGTGGGCAGCTCTGGCAAGTCCCTCGTGTGAAGGGCAGGTACGTGATGGAGGAGGCTTTCCACCTGCTGGGAAGAACCGTACAACAAGCTGCCATGGGGGTGTCTTCTGGAGAGCCCTCCAGGCTCTGTGTTCTACCTCACAAGCCCATGAGATCCACTCATATGGATGAAATAATTAGCTGAGAGGCAGATCGGTTGGTGACACTTGTTAAGAAAGATGCTGTAGTCAAGTTTCTGCTCTCTGTAGAGTACTTTGATGCATCTCATGGTTGTGTTGCTATTGTAGGAGTGTAGACAAGGAGAAGACCATGCCCATGGAAACCAACACGCATGGTCTAGGCTCTGAGGGGTTGAGCGGAGCCAGGAAAGAGGGGGAAGTGCTCTTTCTGGAAGGCACAATAATGTGGCACAGGGTGTGTATGCAAGAGCAGAGCCTCCTCCAAGCCCTGGCGCGCAGGGTGATGGTATCTCAGGAGGAAGCTAGAAAGCCCACAGAGCTTCTGGTTGTGCTGCACACAAAGCACATTTGCTGGTAGAGCAGCACAGGTGCATTTTTGACGACCCTGCAGACAAGCCAATGTCGTGTGCTCAACCACGCTGCTCACACCCACATAGACAGACACGGACTCGTTATCCATCACTGCACAGGCTTTGGGTGTTTCACAGGAAACCATCCCTTTTGTGTAAGGTATACACATTACGAAGTGTCCAGACTGTGATAACAGCACCAGTCACAGCAGCAGAAGGAAACAGCCATGAAAATAAAAATTTTAAAAAAAATAAAAGGATCTGGAGATGGTGGCTACCTCTGAGCTGATCCTCCAGGCTGGAGAATCATCTCTGGGCTGTTTGGTTGCTGTATAGACAAGTCCCCCTTACCAGTGAGCAGGTCACCAGCCTAACTGGGGTTCAATTTTTTTGATTTGCAAACTAAATCAAAGCAATCCTGTTGTAAAGTGTCTGTTTTCCCCACCTGAACGTCTCCAGTTAGTCTGGTGGAGACCACACCTGGTGAGTGCCTCTCCCGTGCTGGTGCCAGGTATCGCCCTTGGGTTCCCCCACACCAGGAGGGCAAAGGGCTTTTTGCATGGCTGCGCTCACCAAAAGCCCTTTGTGTCAGCTGCGTGATGCAACAGGGACTTTGCCCCTCTCTGGGTTTTGCATTAAGTGGGGTGGATTCATGTTTTCACAATTTTTGCAGCAGGGAAACAGCACAGCCTCACGGTGCCTCAGCCACCAGCAGTGAACCCACCTCCAGGCTCCTGGTCCCTGCAGCAGATATGTGCACACACTGCTCAGTTCCCTGCCTGCTGGTGACTCCTCAGGCCTGAAGGAAGCAGATCTCTGGTGTGCACGATCACCTTGTCATAGAGGGGGGGACAATGGTGAGGCCTTTATTCACTTATCTCTATTGCTTTATCATAAGCTGCCTGGTGGATCTTGGGCAGATCCACGATATCATTGGGATCACTTCCTTCTCTGAGTTTTAGCAGAAAGCAAACCTCCAGCAAGCTGCATCTGGCACCTGGGGTCATGGGGAAGAAGCAAGGCTTCAGCTCCAGGCTTTGGTTTGGGATATACAGCCTAGTGTTCAGAGAACATGTGTGAGAAGATCCACAGCCCCAGCAGCCCCAGCCTGTACCCCAGATGTATGTCCCCTTGCCCAGGGGCTGGTTGTGCCCACCATGCTGCCTGAGAAACCCTCAGGGACCTACTTTTTGCCCCCCTTTTTGGATATATGGTTCAAAGAGAGAAAGCAAAATGTGCGAAGTGGCTGCTGTAAAGGTGTGAGATGTCCTGAACAACCAGCCCTCTCCCAACTATCCCAGGATCATTAAAACCAAGTCTGTGACAACCCCCTCCCCACCCCAAAAAAAAAATAAAAAAAAAATTAATTTAATTTAATTTAATTAAAAAAAAAAAAAAAAAACACAGCTAAATGGGTAGGAAACCAAAGAGGGTGTAGGATTGATATAAAGATGGTATAAGGCCTGGTGCCAAGCCTGCCAGGACAAAATCACCACCTTCAAACCTTCCATGTACATTTGAAACAGCTCTCTGAGGTCTGGGGGATGCTGAGGCAAAGGCAGTCCAAAAAATCAGTGCTGGCTCTTCTCCAGGCATCTTCTCTGCAGGTACCAAAGTGGGAAAGGGAAGAGGGAGAAAGGGCACCAGAAACACCAACCAAAGGCCTTGTGCACTGGGAAGGAGGTGTGTGTGTGTGTGTATGGGTCCGTCTGCTGCTCCTCTCGACTGGAGGAGACGTCTGGCTGTGGGGCAGCTGCACAGCATCACTTGCAGCTCCCCAACTCTCACAGACAGCTCCTGTCTCTCTTGTCTCTGCACTTAGTGTCTATAACTGGTGGGCTCTGAGTCAAATGACTGGCAGAGCTCTGGTCTCCCAAGAATCCCATGATAGAACTTTTTGTAGTGTTGTTGTGCTAGGAAAGGGCAGGAGGGATTGCTGTAGGGACAGTCTCTTTCAGACAGCACTTCCATGCCTCCCTGTAGCCATCCCCATGGTTCAGAAGTGCTCCCGCAGAGATGCAGCCCTGAGGAAAGCCCAGGCTGCAGCCAGAGCCCAGCTCCCTAGCTGCTTTTGCATTATTTATTATTGGCCATAGATGGCAGCAAACGTCTCAAAGCATCCTGCTGTGTTGGCTGATTGCAGCAGGGAGCCGCAGGAGCAAGCCAGAGAAATTCCTCTGTCCCTTCGTGTTATGGGCATGGTCCCTTCTCCAAATTAAGAGGAGAGGTGCAGGGACTCCAAGTTGCTCCCATCCACAGATCTCCAGCAGTGTTAAGATGATCTAGGGAACCACGAAAGGAGGAAGACCTGGTGGTCCCTGCCCTATTCCTCACCAGGAATGGTGCCGGGATGAGCCCTGTGTGCAGCTGGCTGGAGGGAGTTAACTGGGAAGAGCACATCTTGTGGTGATGTGGATGCATTGATGAGCCCACAGGTCTTTTCCAACCTCATTTTTTTCTATGATTTTGTGACTATCGCAGCTATGGGACAGGGAATTTTCTGCAACGGGGCAGGATGGATATGGCCAGAGAAAGAGCCCTGCTTTGGTTCATTTTGCCGGTGTAGATGCAGCCATTGAGTCTAGGTGTACAAGACAAATCTGAAGGGTTTCCATCTGTAGGGCTATACACTCAGCTCTATATCAATGCAGCTCTGACTTTACCATCCCCATTTCCTAGCTGCAATAGAGGAACTTAAGAAAAGCCAAATAGGATCAGACCAAAACTCCATCCAGCCCTGTGCACTGTTTCCCATTGAGCAGGTGCTCAGGAAAAGGAATATGAAGCAGATTTGTTGGGTGTAATCCTTTATCCTTTTTCTGTCTGCCCCAGTTTCCAGTCCCTGTCATTTTAAGGCCTCCAGGTCTAGAGATTGCATGAAGGCTCACGCATTTTCCAGACCTCTCCCATTCAGATATTGCCTGTTCTAGCAGCTGTTCCATGTGTCCTGTTCTCAGACAAGCCATCCATTCGCATGGAGCTCCACACATCCCAGCCCAGTGAAGACCCCTATTTCCCTCTGCAGTCTCAAGGACAGGACTAAGGATGAACTCTGTCATCCCACTATGCAGGTGCTGGATTTGCTGGGGAAGGCAGCCTGGGTGTGCTGTCACAGACAAGTTAAGGCTCCTGCCTTGGCCAGACTCACTGGATACCCTCGGTGGTGCCACTCAGCCTCCTCCACACCTTGGTTCCTTCCCTGGAAGAGAGGGGGTCCAATCCTGCCCCACATCCAGCAGCAGCAGCTCTGCAGGGGTTTGATGTATCTGTGCATCTCTCAGCCCCTGCTGTTACAAGCTACATTATCCAAGAGAGAGAAAAAAAAAAAAAAAAAAAGAAAAAAAAAGAAAAAAAAAGAAAAAAAAGAAAAAGAAAAAAAAAAACGAATGCCTTGCAATGAGAAACCTGCTGTTTCTCAGTTTGCCTCAAGTGTGCTGGATGAGTGGATTCTCTCCGTCTCCAGCTTTTTGCTCTGCGCATCGTTAGCCAAGCTCCAGACCTATGGCTCTTCTCCAGAGCCTGGAACGCCATTTTTCTGCCAGGGCCCCTTCTCTTCACAATCCTTTTAATTATCATTTCAGGAGGATAATCACCCAGGGAGGGAGAGACAGAGAGCAGAAGGCAGAGATGGAGCGAGCAGGAGTGTGAGTTCCCCTGACATTTCCCCCTAGAAGTGCAGAAGAGGAATGCCGTGGCTCTATAGGTTGGCTCCTGCAATTAGCACTGCCTGTGTAATTAGCCCAAGATAGATGGTGCTGGCAAGGAAACACCTCATCAGTCTAATTTCAAGCTGTTATAAAACCAGTGAATGGAAAACGGAGAGCTTCCATTTGTTTCCAATTGAGAAAAGTGCAGGGTTAAGGTTGGTCCGCAGCCCCACCTCTTGCACACACGCGTGTGCTCACACATGGCTAAACGAAACCAGAAGGGAGCAGCGAACATGCAGCTGTGACAAATCTGCTGCCTGCTCAGGACGCAGAGATACTGAGTATTCAGGGCATAGTGTCAAAACCCAAATCAAAACTTTCTCCGCCGCACCCCTTCTTTATTTGGTTACTCGCATTGTTTATTTACTTCTTTCCCTGCTCCACATCTCCTCCTGATTAGTATTTCTAAAGGAGGTTGAGCTCCCTTGTGCTGGCAAATTTTGTATGCTTTTTTTTTTTACTCCAGAGAGTTTTCTAAGGCAGACCAAAGGGTGAGAAAGCAGACCCTGGGGAGAAGGGAGGTGCCCACAGTCACCCCGTGAGCCTGTGTCAGAGGAGAGATGCAGGTTTTGAGCTGTTCTCCTGAGCTGCAGGACTACCCAGCATCTGTCTTTCTCTGTTCCCTTGTTTTTTCTTCTTTTAGTTCATCTATTTCACAGCTTTATGGCTTTCCTCCAGTGCTCCTCATCATTATTCTCCTCTCTCCTTTCCCACGGAGCTTTTCCTTTCCACCCTTTTTCTACCCCCAGCTTCACCGGGAGCTGAGCTTTTTCTTACACTGCCTGGAGGTGCTGTCCCCATTCATGCCCTGTGTTGGGATTCAAGTAGCTGTCACCATGGCTAATCCATAGCTCTGGGGAATGCTGAAAAATCTGGGTCCCAAAATTAGATTCCCCTTCTCCCCCAAGAAACAACACTGTGATTGTCCCAGCCTTGACTTTTGCTCCTGTGCCTCTGGGTGCTGGTGGAACTCATCCCTTGTGCTAAAACCCGTGTATGCCAGGGCCAAAGGCAAGGGAGACTCCAAACTTGCATCGTTCACGTAAGATATTTGGCCTTTAAAGCACAGGAATCTGCCTTGTACTGAAACGCCTCCAGCTCAGCAGGACATCTTCCCAGAACCAGGCGAGACACTTGGTGTCCTGTCCCGGCACCAGGGAACCGTACGCAGCATTTTGGAACAAACTCCCACCCGGGCAGCTTGCTCATCTTTAGGTTTTGTTACAAACTCTAAACTCCAGCCAGGTCCTCTTAAACTTACGCCAAATTTACTAACCTTTTGTGCTCCCCGGGAGACAACACGTGGGAGGAAAGGGAACGGGTAGCATCTTTTCAAACAGCTCATAGCTGTGGCACTTGCCATCCTCTGCTTTAGAAGCCACTGGAAAATGCTGTGGAAAAGCAATGTGCATGTCTGGGCCCAGCAGGTTGGTGCAGAGTGAGCAGGCAAGGCTGTTTGGGGGCCAGATGGGTCTGTGCAGTTGCTTCGTGTTATTTCTGCCACGGGAAGAGCCAAGGACAAAATGGGTGGATGCCATTTGGTGTCTCCTTGAGGATTCCTCCCTAAGCCAGGCAAGACACGAGCTCATGATCTCCACTCTGCTCATGATCTCCTCACCGAACTCTAATACCTATAGAAAACCTAAAGGTGAAGAGGGAAATTCACGCCTGTCGTGGGGGAGAAAATCCACTGGGACATGAATAGTACTACCTCAGTGTCCCCACTGCTGGGAGTAGCTGGGGTCATTTTGCCACAGCAGAAGCCAGGAACACATAATGAATGACCTGTAGGTAACTGCTGTCCCTTCTGGAGGCAGGGAGGTGGGTAAGGGTAAAGGAACAAGGGAACATGGGTTTATTTTCAGCTGAGAATTTCTGGAATGAAAATTGCATGGATTCTGGGTTTCTCCAGCATATTTTTATAGCATTATTGTGTATATATATAAACCCACATGCATAGGCTTTGCAGTCCTCAGATCACTTTTTTTTCACTGCAAAAAGGCTGAACAAGTTGTTGGTTAGCAAGGACACCCATTAGTGGGAGGCATGCCCATGCATGCATTTTCTTGAGGGCAGTTTATGACCAGATGTCACCCTTGGCCATCATTATGTCCTCAAGTGGTTTGTCCTCCAGTTGACCAACCTCCTAAACTGGAAGGCGTCGGGATACACCAAGGAATGCCAGTGGTGTTTTGCTAAGAAAAACTTTTCCATCTGAGCTAACAACTTGAAGGCTATTTCTGGACTTGAGGACATTCTCCCCCGCAATATGGAAGGGTCCCCAAGAGGTGTAAATCAAGATCTAGTCAGCTGAGCCTTTCCCGGTAGTCAAAGTAGGCTCCTCCTGCGGGCCTCATGCTTTGGATGGGCTGAATCATCCTCCAGAGCCCGTTCCTTGCCACTGGTGGTGGCTGGGGCTGCCACGAAGCTCTGTTCCCAGTTTAGGTGCTGTGGTAGGTGAAGTTAGATGAGAGGCGTCTGAACTGTGGCAATTGTATTTTTAGCATGAAACATAAACCCAGCATCTCGAAGGCTTGTCATTAAAATTACATGCAAGCCAAAAGACCCAAATCACACAGGACTATGTCACCCACCAGTAAATCTTTCCCCAGTTCCCCAAGGCACTGGATCTACACTTCTCCCTTCCTGGGTTATCTGCTGCACGGCGTGGTGCCAGATTGCCCCCCATCTCCACAGCATCCACACACCACCAGTCTTCTGCCATTTCAGATTGTTCTGGAACCCTAACATGATGCCTCAGTTAAAAGTAGTGCTCCCCACACAGGGACATGCTCATTATCATGGTGCATGCCAATGAGATGTGCTGAGGCCATCAGGAGCACTGATCTCATGGCCAGGACCCTCTCCTGGGGCGTTAGTGGAGTGTCCTCCACTCAGGTACTGGGTAGAGATCCTGAGCAAATGTTCACCAGGTGCCTCCTGTTTCTCTGGAAACCCGAAATGCTTCCTCTCCCGCGTGAGGCGTGAAAGCCTTTCCGTTTTGATTTCATCCCTTCTCCATCTGCTTTACTGAGTTTGACCCCGTTTATGACTAACGACATTTGGCTTCTGTCTAAGGCTGTCAACCATGTTGATAGAAGAGGTTTCCAGTTGCAGGCCTTTGAGAGCCCAGCTTTAGAGATGGCAGAGGCCACATTCCCCGTTCTGTCTTTCTGAGGCCTTTTTTCCTTCTTTCTGCCTGCCGATTAGGACACATTACCCACAGGGGAGAGCAGCTTTGGGATTTGGGAGACCATGACCGCAGTGTTGAGCATCCCATAGCATGAACTGTGGGACATGGTTGGTCGTGCTGTACAGCTCTCACAAGAAGAACAAAGGGAGCACTCATCTGAACCCAGCTGGGGTCTTTTTACCCCAGTTCCTGTCTGCAAAGTGGCAAAAGCAAACATTTCAGAAAAGGATGAAGAAATACCAGTGTAAATATATATAGCATAATATCCATCCTTCTCCTCCGCCCAGATTTATTTTCTAGTATCCAATGCCTGAATGATGAGGTGTGTCTCCGTTGCACACACAAAAAAAGAGTCTTTTTAAAATTTAGTCCTCTAAAGAAATAAGATTTATTTGATAACGTGTCTTCTTCTGTGTATCCATAATTCTCAAGTAGCTTTGAATCTTTTGGAAATCTTTAAAGAAACTTGAGTTTTGGTTGAGGTTTTGAAGCCAGCTAGTGCCTGCAAACGCAGCGAAAATCAGACATCACTTAGAGGAAAGAAAATGAACCAGCTGGGGATGTAGAAGTAAAGCTGAAACTTGTGTTCAGTCCTATTAGCCAGCAGAGCATCCAGCGTCCCTGAGATGCCAAGCATTTGAAAACTAGCATTCACTATGCCCAGCATTTATTTGATGACCTGCTAGCACGGGCTATTTCTGGATACGAAAGCCAGAAGGCTTTCCTGTATAACTCAAGACAAAATTTCACTCTGTTATTCCATCACAAAGCTCATTTCTCACAGTCGAGCTGGGGCGTCTCTTTTTCCAGGGGGTTTCAATCTGCATTTTCAGATAGAGAATCCTCTTCATCTTATGCTAAATTTATGGCAGAGACACATTTATATACATCAGCAAAAAGTCACAGGTTTGGGTGTGCACCAAAATGCCCAGTGCTCCTCTGAGTATTTCTAACTCAGGAAACAGTAATTTGATATTTGCATGTGCTGATAGCCATATCTGTCTAGATATTAGTGGATACAAATCATGTATTGTGATGGTGAGAGCACTGGTATTCTGAATGAGCCTTTCAGTAAGAGATCCTACCCCAGCTGACGTCAGTGGGGCAGCTCAATTTACATCGGTTGAAATTCTGGGTCCATTTGCGACATCTCGGTTGGTTCACTGGGGCTGCCAACAATGGGAGAATTTGAGTCCTACAGCTGCAGGAGGCATTGAAAAAAATAGCGTGAAGGATGCAGAGAAATGCTGCACTGGTTTTCCCAGCTTTGGGATGAGAAGCAACAAAGAGAATGTTTATGGATGGTGTTGTGCTTTTATGTGAGCCCAGGACTTGCTGGAGTTTGGGTACCTCAAATATCAGCCCTGGAAATGCAATAAATAAATATTTTTTTTATTTTTTTTATTTTTTTTTTTCCCAATGTGTGGCAAACGGTCCTCTTGCAAGTGTGCCTGAGATGGCTAAATTAGGGATTGGCTTGTTCTGGACCCTGTGTATGAACAATGGTTTGAGGACCACCTCCACATCTTGGGTGGACTGGTGGTGAAGTAGAAGGACCCTTCCCCTGATGCTGGAATCAGCTTGGGGCGACCAGATGACTGTCAAGATGTGTCTTATATGTGTCTAGAGATAGATGTGATGAACCCAAGCTGAGCAACGACCATGAAGGTTCAGCAGGACCATGGGACCCTAGCTTTGGTGGCAATGCTGACAAGTCTTTGGCAAACTTGTTTCCATTTGCCAAAAAACACTGAAAGAAGGTGAAGGCTGAAATCACAGAAGGTTTCATATGGCCACAGCAGAGTAGGTTTTCTACTCTGTAAGGTCATTCCAGACAAAGGCTGATGGGATCACCTACTGATTTCTGAGGAGGGAAACTTTGAAAGCAGTTGCATGCACAGCATTTAGTCAGTAAACCAAAGATGTATAGAAAAAGGTCTTAGGCTAGTGATGACAGGTTTGATGCATCATGTTTCTAAAAAAAGAGCAACAGCCTTTTCCAGTGCATCACTGAACCTAGAGTTACAGGCAACATCTTTAAAGAAATGTCCCAAAATCCTGATCAACAGTATTCCCTGACAGCAGAGATGAAGGATTTCCAGAGCCAGAAAAATAATCATTTTGCTTCTAATAACCAAGTTTTCCTTCCCTCATCTTATCACCAGTAATGCCCATCCATCTGCTGGTTACAAACACAGACTGAACCTATTGCCTTCAAGTTTTCCTTCATGGTTTTGTTTTCCATTTGCCTACAGTCACGACCCCAGAGCCCTGCATTAATCTCAGCCTCCTGCTCTGTTTCACAGCTCTCCAGCACCATCCCAGTTCCAATGACATTCTTTCCCCTCTGCTTCTTGTTGACACACACGTTTTGCCTTCAAATCGGGGTGAGAACAGGCACTGTTTGTCATAATCCCTCCACCAACCTCACCCCTCAGAGGACCTGTTTTTGAACAGACTAAAACTCATTAGCTGTTTTACAGACTTTTTAATGCACGCCGATGGCTCATTCGTTTCTGAATCCAAAGTGAACTCCTGGAAAAGTTTTCAACTGTAGGGAAATGGTGTAGTTTAATACAGTGAGATATTTTTAGGGTGTTGTGTTTTTTTTTTTTCTCATAAATAATGATAATCTGCCTTTGTATGTGCTGACAAGATCATGGGGAGCAGACAGTGTAGCAGGGAAGGTTGGCTGTGATGGAGAGATCAGCAAGTCATTTCTCTGGGACAGACGACAGGGGGCCAGGTAGAGGGCTGGTCACCATTTACGGGACAGCCTGCTGACTGGCAAAGTAGATTTTGTGCTGGGCAAGCAGCAGCAGAACAAAATCACAGATCCAGCCAGGTGATCTGCTATTCCCCACCGCAGAGCTCTGGCAGGAGAGAGTACTGGAGGGAAAATGTTGAAACATTTGTTAAGGAGGCTATGGCTTATCTGGAACATCTGTTGCTGTGTAAGCCGTGTCTGCTCAGTTTATAAACTTCAACAGCAGCGGTTAACAAGAAAAAGAAAAAAGAAAGAAGAAAAAAGAAAAAAAGAAAAAAGAAAAAAAATAAAGAAAAATTAAAAAAGGAAAAAAGAAAAAAGAAAAAAAAAAAAAAGAAAAAAAAAGAAAAACAAAGAAAAAAAAAGAAAACAAAAAAAAAAAAGAAAAAAAAGAAAAAGAAAAAAAAAAAGAAAAAAGGGCTGGGATTTGTATTTTAAACAGCTATTCTGAGACAGACACATGGAGAGGATGCAGAGGTGCAGGAGGAAGGAGAGCAGTTCACCCACCTCTCTTTCGGTGACAGGGGTGGGAACCACTCCCTCTGAGCTCATATCCCAGGCTCCCTTTACAGCCACTGAGGAAAAACAGGCACTTTTAAGGCATGATTCATGTGCCCTGTTTATGTGTCTACTTTAGGAGGAGATAAATCATGCCTGGTACTCCAGGCAACACAACGACGGTGCTAGTAAACCAAACACTGCCAGTGCCCGGACACCAAAGGGGACCTTGCCTTAGCATTAAACTCAGAAGAGGGGGGGGCCCATCCCAGCAGCCTATCGGGCACTGTACTTATCCTACTGCTACCCCATGCCCAGGAATGGTTTGAGAAGACATGAGCCACAGGTAATCCAGGGACTGGGTAGACCTTTCCTGGGGTGATCCCCAGGAATAACTCATTCACTAGCGCAGATAGCGGCTATTTTGGGCACATCTCCTCTGGCTCTGCAGAGAGCCCAAGGTGACTAGTTCCAGGAGAGACATCTGCATTTAGTCAGCCGAATCCTTGTTAAATGTTATTTTAAAAGGCTGCTGGCAATTTATGCTTGTCTGATTTTTTTTTTTTCCCCAAGGCACAGTAACAACCGGGAAGGCAAGTAGAGGAAAATAAGAGGGATGCAGACGGTGCCCCCAAAAGTTTGGCTTATTGATCCTAGAACATTAACGGACTAATTGTTGTTGATAACAGGACAAACAAGTGTAATGAGCAGGAATATCTTTATGGGACTGCTCCATAACAGGTGATATGCCTGGGACAGACAAGGATCAGACAAAAAAAAAAAAAAAAAAAACAACAAAGTTTTTCTGTACCCAATTTGCTCTGATTTCAGGAATAGCTTCTGTTGTCTTAATGCACAGCAGAAGCTGTAGGTCTTTCCCTGCATCTGCACAGGGAGCAAAGGCTTCAGCCCATGCTCTGAATTCAGAGGGGAACTGGGGGGACTGTGGAAGGGATTGAATCTCGATGGGATCCCCCCCAGCCTCCTCACATGCAGACACGCACAGCCTCATGCACACACAGACATGCACCAGCACAGACATACACAGAGACATCAGAAGAGGATCTGTGCACAGATTTTCAGCCCAAGAACTGGGGAAAGCATCCTTACAAAGTAAAACAGGGAAAATCAGAAGTGGAGAAAGCAATTCACAGACAGCACAAGTCCCTGGACTGAGAGGAGATGGGAGAAAGGCTGAACTGATCAGTGCTGTTTCTGCCCTCCCATGGTTTGTATTAATTCTGGCACAACAAAAGTAACTTTCTGCCTCTGAAAGCCCAAAAGGAGAAGCCTCACCATGCCCCAGCAGGTCCTGCAATGGCTCAGCAAGCTTCCCTAACCTCTACCTGGGCCTTCTCCCTGCCATGGAGCTCCCCACACCGCTCCTGAATTCACCTGGCCCAAGGCAGGCAGGATGAGGGATTTTTGTGAGAGAGATTTTTTGGGGAGCTCCAGATGACCCTAGGTATGGCAGGTCCCCATAGTTATTATTGCTACCTTGCAAAACAAGAGTAGTCGGGGAGAGAAGGGGAATCCAGCTCCAATCGAGCTGACGGGACAGTGAGCTAAACCTGGAGCACTTCTATAATTTTCTGCTCAGGAAATCGTTGTCCCTCTCCTCCACTAACAGTTTAGACCAGAAGAGATTTATATAACTTTTGTTGATTTTTTTTTTTTCCCTCAGTATTTTTGTTTTATTGTGGCTGGAGCTGGAAACTAAACCCGCTTTGAACTTCTTGCTTGATTTCTGATGGAATCCAGGAAATCACTGCGCACGTTTCTGTTAAGCACCAGCAGAGAGAGACGTGCATGAAATGCTTTTAAACATCTCTGGTGCTGAGAAAGGGAGTGCTAGGGATGCTTTGCTGTTCTGCTTTCGGGACAGTCTGAGTATTTGTGAGCATCTAGACTGATGCAGAAGAATTTCAGATTTAATCTTGGTTTTGGGGGCAGGGTTGAGCCACCCATCATCCTGTGCCACTTGAGCACTGACCTACCACTATGAAAAAAAAAAGTGCACCAGTCTTTTCTTTAAGGCTGGGATGTCCAAGTCCAGCACTGTGGTTCCAGCAATGATGGTGCTCCTCCAGCCTTTTTCCTTCCCATTGAAACACCACTCTGTCCCCATTTGAGAAGCTCTGCCAGGTGGGAGAGGAGAGGGGAAAGCAATCTGCCTCTTCACTAATTGATTTCTTCTTCACACTCAGCACTGCCGTGCTGTTGATCAAAAGCCCATCCTTGGTCACTGTGATTAAAGGGATTTGCAGATCTCAAGAGACTGCAAAGTCCCAGTGAAACACAAAATTAACAGAAAAAGAAACTGGCATCCAACAGGTGGTTGGAATAATCATTTGCTAGAATTTCACATCAGAGAATCCTGTAGCACATCTTCATCCTAAGCACTAATTAAAACTTCAGACACCGTGCTGAGGCGGCAAGATGCATTGTAGCAGCTGGTCAGAATGTTTCTCTCAGCATTTTTTTTCCCAGTGGAAAATGTCTTCTTAATGAAATGGGAATGTTTACTGATAAGTTTTTTAATAGATTTTTTTTTCTGAAAAAGCATAAAATTTTTCTTCTCCTTCCCCTTCTATGAGAGAAATTTTAAACATTGAAAAAAATATGAATTATTCAGGGCAAACGGGTTTGTCCAATATATTGGCACGTACACATTTATTTTTCATAATGAAAACCTACAAGAGTACAAAGAAACAGCAATATTCCTCATGGTGCCAATTGCTGTTGTTGCAAAACCGATTGTTCTTTAGCTAGTTCTTCCTCTTCCCTTGCAGCTCCACCAGCATGGGAAAAGAAAAGAGGACCCAGGAGTTTTGCCAATAATTCCTGTGTGTGTTAAAAGCATTTTACCTAGACCCAAACCAGTGGTTTCCTACACTCTGGCCTTGCAGCTCCTAGGAATGACATAGTAGTTTGGCATCCTTTTGGCTTGGGAATCTGTTTCTCAAGTTGCCATCCTCAAGTGCTCGGAATTGCTGCTGAATGTGAAAAGACACGCCAACGTTAATATTGTTGCTGACATTTTTGTGTAGGAAAGAAACAGGACGCAAAGAGCATGAGCAACACTCAGCACAGGATTCATGCTGGCACTCCAGTGTAGGAATCTTTCTGTATTATAACAGATAATAGAAATCTAGCTAATTTTGTCAGTGTACTAGGCACTATCTAGGTTCACCTAAAACAGTGATTTAAAATAGAATTGATCAGTCATGGCTGTGAGTGTGTGTTTCTCCTCTTTGGCTGCAAAGGCAGTACAGAGCTTGAATGTAGATTTCTGAGCTGTAGATGCTCCAAGTTACACGGTGTGAATCCTTGTAATGTCCTCGAAAAACGTGTAGGTCAGAATATCTGCCTTTCTTTTCATGTTGCGTCCTACAACGTGTATCCTACCCTTGTTACAGCAGCTTCGATTTCTTCATTCTGCTTCTTTTAAAGGTGCTCCTCCAGCCCGGCCGTAATAAATGGGAAGTGGTGACTGAGACGAGGGATTGCTAGGAAATGGTATTCCTGTGTTTTGCCAAACGAGGCTTTCACCAGACTTTCCACCGGTATCTATTCCTTTCATGGTGGTTTTGTTCTGGCTACTTGATCTGAAAGCTCTGCTGACAGGCAGCAGTGCTGAGCACTCCAGCCATGGCTCGGGTGAGGAGGAACAGAGCTTTGCTCAGATCCAGACTGCTGTCTGACTTCTTTCCCAAGCCTTTACAGCCTTCCTGGAAACCTTACTAAGCCTACTTGCACTGCTCTGTCCAACCTACGTCTACGGTGTGATTTACACCATTGCTTCCTCCCTACGAGGATTTGGCTTCTGGGGATCCATCGTGTTTGCCCCACTGGGGCTTGAGCAGCAGGGTATATTGTTTCTTCTCCTAATTTACCTTACCCCACTTCTTGTGCCTTTCATGGAAATCTTCCTGAGCCTCTTTTTTCCTCTGTTTATGGTCAGTCTGAAGCAGCTCTGTCCCCTGAAATCAGTCACATATGGGTCAAATGAGCATTGACTCATGGAGCAAAGGCATCACGGAGGCTGCAGCCAGGGCTGAGAAGAGACACACCTAGGAGGAAAAGGTGACCGGAGACATCTGCCTTGTGTCTCAGAGCAAAAAGGGATTTGCTGGGCAAATCCAAAGGGGAGATGAAATAAAACATCGAGAAACCTTGAGAGGTTTCCCAGAGTAAGGAACTCGCTGTTACGGAGAGGTGAGGAAACCAAGGGCTGCAGTCAGACCCTGGGGATTGGGCATTTGAAGGGACAGCAAATACATCCACGGCCACAAGTGCAAAAAGTGAGCAGGAGAGGAAGGAAATTAGTGCTGGGAGGGATCTGTAACCTCAGCCTGCAAGCTTCTAATGATGAACTACCCCAGAACTGCCTGCTCGGGGTAGCTCTCAGCTTCCCCAAAGCCCCTGCAGGTGGCTTCCAGTCTTAGCTGCTCTGTGGCCATTCCTGCACCCTTGGCAGGGCTCCTTGGCCTTGCTGCACCACAAGGGTCAGTAAAGTGTCCATCACCCCCAGCCTGCTCTTCTAGAGCAGCCTTCAGCGAGGCATCTGACAAACTGCAACAAAAAAAAAAAAAAAAAAGAGCTTTTTGGCCCAGGACAAGGAGAGGAGAGGCTCGCTCTCTTCCCAAGAGGGCCGCGAGCCAGACAGCTGTCTGACTGTCACAAATCATTACAGCCAAATAAACAGCTCCGCGTTCCAGTCCAATAAAGAAGGGTGCACGCAAGCCCAGGCATTACTTAGCCCCTGATTTAGGATGCCGTTCAACAAAAATAGGCCTGATGGCTCCAGGCCTGCCTCTGCTGCCTTCGCCCAGCTCGCCAGGGGAGGTGGGAGCACGGCGATGTCCTGCTGGAGGGCCAACGTGTTGGAGCTGCAGCAGGGCTGGAGATGAGCACAGGAAAACCCAGGAGGACAAGTCCTGTAGAAATTGTAATAATAATTATCCTTTTTTTTTTCTTGTATGATTTATTTAATTCTTTTTTCTGCCGACCTGCCAGCCTGTCTGCAGGTCCCACCAGGAGGGCAGGCTGAGTCACCGCATCCTTGCCCACACTAGCCCAGAGTAAGCAAAAGCTGCGGCTCACACCAAGGCGAAAGAAAGCAGAGAGGCAGGGGCAGAAACAGCCTCCTTAGAAGGAAATAGCCCGCCTGTAGGAATCAGGAGCCTGAGCCACACTGACAGGGCAAGAAGAGCCTGCACCAGCCAGCTCCGCAAAGGTTTTTACCTGCACACGCAGCAGGTTGGGATGTTTTTTATTTGCCCCAGGCATTTTGCAAAGGGAAGAGATCTTGGCACAAGCCCAGAGCTCTCTTCTGCAGAGCACATATACTGCGGACACAGGCAGGTAGATGTCCCAAGGTTGGCTCCATTTTGGCAAAATGTGGACATTTTGAGCTGAAGCTGCAAAGGGGATGATTGTCACACAATGCTTGGGGTTGTATGGCCACTCATGGGCTTGATTTTCCATCTATGATGTACAAAGAGCCATAGGAGGCACCAAAACCATTTCTATCCCATCTGCTTAAACTAGGACCTCAACTTGGGCTCACAAGAACTTGCTGAACCAGCAGAGTCATAGGCAAGAAAAACATGGTTTTCCTGGGAGCTCAGTACTGTGAGTACTCTGCGGCTGCTCTCCAGGAACAGCAGCTTGCTGGTGCCACCTCTGGCACAGCAGCTAAGGGACTCGAAGGGCTCTGATTGCCTGAGCAGCTGTGTTTTGCTGCCTGGACACATCTCACTGACTCACAGCAGGCAGGAGCAGCCCAGCTCTGTCTTCTTCAGTAGGTGATAGTCCACGTGGAAAGGCACCAGCATAGTCTAACAGGTCGGTTTAATATCCAGAAAGTCCTGGGCAAGCACCTAGGCTCCCAGATAAATGGAGAAAAAAATCCTTCAGCAAAAATAGTGAAGTCACTTCTGTATAAACTTGAATATGGGCTGGGGTGGTTTATCTGTTCCTATAGGGCCTTTCTCCCAGCATCCCAGGACTAAGACCCAGAATGGGTACAAGCTCCCAGGACCTCCTTGAGTCTTAAGAAAATCTGTGCTCCCGTAGCCGTAGATCTGTTTCCAGCTCTGTTTTCAAGTTCCTTGTATTTCATAGACATGCTGGGATGAGTTTTTTGAGCTTTATTAGCAGGAGATTTTCTGTGTTGTTTGTATATTTTTTCTTTGTCACCTTTGCTCCCAAGGATGCTAAGAGGAGATATTGTCATGTACTGTAATACTTGTGTCATCTGGGTAAAACTCTGGCATACATAGTGATTTCAGTATGACATCTCCCTTTCCATTACAACAGGTGGTCTTTGTGACATGTCTTAGGCAGAAAATGACATGTGGACCTGACAATTATCATAAAATCTTCCAGATTCACTAGAATATTATGTTTGAAGTGTGCAGGAATTCCATAATTTACCTAAAAACATAAAAGAAAGCAGTGCCAGAGATGGGGTATACAATGGGGTACCCCTGCTATATAAGTGGGAAAAAGATGGGAAGCTCACCCAGCAGAGCAAGGAACAGAAACCACATTTCTGGCGATCTAATGGGGGCTGACCCCCAAATGATGGGTTTAATCTACCCACTGCATATCTGCTCAGGTGCACGCAGGAGCAGCGAGGACGGGAAAGGGCTGGTGCACTGCGATGGTGCAGGGGCTGACTCCCCCGAGAGCACAGCCTTGTCTCCACCAACCCCACCAGGAGCCTCCCCACCCCGTGTCCCGAGCTGTCCGCAAAGCCTATCCCGTGGACAATGAAGGGGATGATGCATGACTGCCGTGAAAGCTGGAAAGGCCTGAGAGTGCCTTTAATGCGAGCGAGGAGGGGAGCCAACTCCTTGTGTACTCGGCGTGGCTTTCCTGGCACCGGCTGAGGAATGCTGGCACGCCGGCTCCCCCGGAGCTATTAGCGGTGCCGCACACCCCAGGGCTGCACAAAATACGTGCACTGTGCCACCACGCCACACTCCTCCTCGCCATCCGCACCAGGGCAGGGCTCTGGGCTTCAGTGCAGGGCCGAGAGGGGTCCAGAAATTCAGGTCCTCCCCGAGCGTTGCCACACACCTCCTGTCCGCCTCCCTTTCCTGCTCTGAAGGTTTGTTTGTGCTTGCCTACGTGCAACCGAGGAGAAGTTCAAATTGGGTAGCATGGAAGCAATGGGATGGAGTGCAGCCTGTCCCAGAGGGCTGCCCACCCCAAAAACCCCACAGCAATTCACGTGCTCCTTCCTGCCAGGAGCCTGTAGCTTGTGCAGACTCTCCCCAAAGCCATTTAGTTGCTGGACCTGGATCCGTGACACTAATTAGACTACCAGCTGTCACCGGGGTACCTGCAGGTTTGGATGTCACTCTGACTCTGAGCCTGAGTCTTGCTGTAATGAGTGAGCAGGTCTCCGTGCTCCAAGGATATTTTCAGGAGAGACCAAACCAGCCTGGTCCAGACTTTAACATTTTCCTGCTTTCGATCCCACGAGTTCTGATTTCAGCCCTGGAGCATCAGTGACTCTGAGAACCAGTCTCTGTAAGTGATACATAAACTGAAAAAGTCCTTGGATCATGGCTCTGTCTAACATTAAATGGGCAGTGTGGTCCCTCATATGGATAATAACCCTAACCCTAACCCTAACCCTAACTCTAGTTATAGGTAACCTTACACAGGTTACCATCGGGTACGTGGAGGTGCACCCCAGCGAGCAGCCCTGTGGCTGTGCTGTGAGCTACCTGAGCCACCGCCGAGGTTTCTCTGCTTTCGGCTGCGGCTGCTGGCACACGCAGAGCAGAGGAGGAGATGGCATCCAGCCCATACCTGCCCGGCCCGCAGCCTTGGCACAGCTCACACAGGGCAGAAATATTTCGTCTCCCTGCGGTAGCATCGCACCGGCAGACGTGACCTGAGCGAATCCCAAAGCCCAGCAGGCTGAGGGATATGGGGATGATAATTTGTAGCAGAAAGGTCTCAGGAGCATCCACCGAGCCTCTTTATTGGGCATCATAGATGGGAAAAATGATTTAGCTTACTGCTGACCTTTTCCTAGATGCGAGAAGAACGGAGGGCTGGACCAAGCCAGCTCAGCGTTGTCTCTCTGCTACGTCTGTGTGTGGCTCTGGCTGGGGAATTGCTGGGATTGGAGGCTGGACACATCTGGATGTTTGGCATCGAGAGAGCAAACTGCACACAAGGCTCTGGAAGGGAGCAGGTTACCCTGACCTGGGGGCTTTGGTGTCCCGGGTCACCAAGCCGCAGTAGGGATGCCGTGCCAAATCTTTGCCTCCCTCACAAAATTCATGGGCTGCATGGGCCATCGTGTGATCCTGTGCTTGATCACTGATCAGGGCTCAGCAGCCTGCTGTCAGATGAAGAGATGACACTTTGGAAAGAGAAAAATAAATTTAAAAAGAAACAGGCCAAAAAAAAAAAAAGGGCAAAAAAGGAATCAATCACAGCATGGCCTTGAGCAGCTGTACTGGCAATTCAGTCAAGCTTTCTAGCAAAAAGGCTGATGGTTTGCCAACGTGAGGGCTGCAGGAGCTGTTTCCTTGCTCCCATCACAAGCAGAGTCCAGCTCGCTGCTGTTCATTGTGGGGATCTCCTCCAAAATCTGCCATTTCCTCCCTCCCTGCCCCAGTGAGATGTACGTGCACTCAAAGTTAGAGGTGGCCAAAACAGATAAGGCAAGGAAAGGTGAAGTCTGTTGTGCCTGAGGGAAACTGAGGCAGAAAGGCCGTGTCCTGCACTCCCTTCTCAATGGCATTCCCTCCCAGGGATGCAGATGCATGCTGGAACTTGGATGCTTTGTATATACACAGGTATGTGCACACCTCTAATTCAGCACCGGCCCCGTAAGGCTGGGTCACCCTGCACTCCCTGTTCTGCCTCCAGGGCAATGCTCTGCCCCACGGGTGCTGAGCTGTGGTTTGGGATCTCAACCAGGTAGCTGCAAGCCCACGCTCGTGCCACTCGGTGCCAGGTGCTCTGCTCCCAGCTCCAGCTTCGCCTCTGCTCCCTGAGTTGCCCTTGGGGGCTGTCTGAGCTCAGAGCTACCTGCAGATCTCATCTCCCTTTTGGCTGGCAGTGCTGGGCCATTTGAGGTATAACATGCATGAAGAATGTTTCGTGACTGTAGGATAATTTAATAAGGGAGTTAGTGAGGGACTCAGTGCAGTCCCTTTATGTGGAGCTCTAGCCCATGCAGTCAGTGCACCCAGAGTACGATGCACTTATCTTCCAGCCTGGTGCTGCTCACCCCATCACTCTGCTTTTTCTGCCCAGAGCCCTCCTAGATGCACCTCAGCTCTGCCTTGGATTGCTCAGTGATCCGGGTGATGCTGCAGTTGCGCTTGCCAAAAATGATGCCACGCAAAAGCATCTCCAGCTGGGCCTGTCCATTCCTGGAGGCGAGCAGCAGCCTAGGGAATATTACTTCCTGAGAAATCCTCACGGGTGTCTGCAATAAGCATTCAATCTCATCAGCAGATTGAAACCTCAGATGCTGAAAAAGTAATTGCAGGTCCAAATCTGGGAGCCGGGA
Source organism: Anas platyrhynchos (assembly GCF_047663525.1). Lineage (NCBI taxonomy): Eukaryota > Metazoa > Chordata > Aves > Anseriformes > Anatidae > Anas > Anas platyrhynchos. The sequence goes on from NC_092588.1 coordinate 158,215,587, forward strand.
TCCTGTACGTTAGAGCTGGAAAACTCAAAGCACGTGTAGGGTCATGCACCCTAGACCCAGAGTCTCAGCTCAGACTGCTTCCTAGCTGCTTTGCACGCATATGGTTGCACCAGGAAAGACAAGGTGAACTGAAGTAATGCTGAAGTGGCATCCCAATAGTGCTGCTCCCCACTTCTGGGAAGGGATGAAAGCCAGAGGCATCTGATGCACCACTGTCTGGCCTCTACCTCAAAGCCAAGCCTGGTGGCCAGCAGCATCTGGGCCCTGAAATGTCTGAGCCTGAGCAGTCTGTTTGATGAATGCATTCACAAAAGAGAGGGCTTTGGGTTATCAGGGCTGTCTTTCAAGCAGCACCTGACCTGACTGCTAAAATAACCCAACAGCATGGATCACGCATGCAGAAGAGGACGCTCTGGTTGACTTCTGATTTGGGACTCAGCAGCTGCTGTTGGCAGGATGGTCATGGACTGGCACTGTGGATGGGGTGCTGAGGGTGATAATGAGCTCCAAGCTCCCTCTGGTGCTTCACGGGCTACAGTCTGCCTCGGCTCCCCCTGGGACCTTTCCAAAGTCCCAGCATTTCCTGTGACAAGGACAAGGATATTTATTTGGGAAGTCTGAATTGCTTGTCCTGAAGAAACAAATCCTTTGCTATCAATTTCCTGCATGTGCACCACTGGGGATTCCTTTGGGTCATGCAGGTGTGCCTTTACCAAGGGAGAAGGAAAGGGGAGCAGCCCTGAGAGCAGATCACAGCAAAATATTTCAGTGCCTGAGCTGATCTTTCACTGGATCCAGTAATTAGGCACCACTGGAGAGCACGAATTGTTGCCCCAAAACTAGGGGGACAAGGAGCTATTCTGGCTCTGAGCCCCATTTCTCCCTTCAGGCCAGGAGAACCAGCTCCACTGCAAGAACCGTGCTCTCCTCCTTACCAAACACCCCAAAAGCATTCAGCATTATTTAGTCAACGGCGGCTTTAAGCACACAATTGGTCTTCAGGTGACAAATTCCCACTCTCCTTTTGATTTCTAATTCGGAACAGGTCTGACTCAGGCGCAAAGGAGCATATTGCAGCCTCCAGCTTTTGAAAGATTTTTGCAAGTCTTCCACACATGCACTCAGAAACTTTTCTTTGCCAGATAACACCTCCAGGGGACTCAGCCAGCCCTTGAGCTCTTGTCTGTTCTGCCCAGGTCTGGGTATTGTGATGTTCACATTGAAATCTAAGGCAGCTGCTTGCTCACCTCAGAGGAAAGCAATAAAGCCTCTGATCATAAAGAAAAGACATCGGTCCTTGTGGCTGTAGACTAAGAAAATAAAAAGATGTTGACAGTTTGTGCCCCCTGATGACATGGTGGGTCATGAGCACAGAGAAGTAAGGAGAAAACCGTTGGGCAAGTGGGAATATGCATGGGGAAAAAAAAAAAAAAAAAAAAGAGAAGGAATGGAGAGGCTCAGAGCCTGGAACAAGTGCTGGCTCTTCACTTTCCCTCTTTTTCAACCCCGAATGACAGCCTTGCTCAAACAAGAGGGGCAGCAGCTCTGCAGAAGGCTCTGGTCATCTGAAGGTCAGCCATCTGGAGGGTGCAGGACACCTAACTGGATGTGACAGCAAGCTGATGCTGAAGGGGTTTTCTCCCTGCCCTCCCCTTTTCCACCTCACCCGTAGTCATAGCTCCCCTCTTCTGCATTTCATGCCTGTAGTGTAATTGGTTTGGAGACCTGAATGCATAAAGCCCAGCTAGCCAGTCTCATTTCTTATCCTGCTTTGGGCAGTAGTTCAGAGTAGGTGAGGTCCTGAGGTCCCTTCCAACCTGAATCTGACAAGAAAATAGAAATAGAAAATAACCTACCCCTCAAATGGGGTTGAATGTAAAAAAAAAAAAAAAAGAAAAAAAAAGTGTTACATATACAATGTTTGATATTTCTTTGCAGAAAGCTGCATCTTGTCTAATTTTGATCATAACTACCTTTAAAGGCTGCCGATGCATGACATTGGCACACCTCTTATCAGTACTCATGGACCAAAGTTATCAGAGTGTTATCTGCTGTTATTACTACTTAAAAAGCAGGTGTTTATTCCTACACTGTTCTCTTAATTGCTCCTAAATGGCTTTCAATTAGACACTCTACTGGGAGTCTTTCATTCGTAAGCATTAATGCTATTGACCTGGAGCAATTAGTTGTGAAAAAAACTCAGAGCAATTATTTGTGAAATGGAGATAATCCGGTTTCTGTGCAGTTTGGAGAGCAAAGTGAAGGCTGCTGGCATCCTCCTCCCCAGCACACTCCCCCAAGGCATAGTGTGCTTTCTAACCCTCAGTGCCTTGGCTGCTGATACCAAAAATAAAAGAAAGAGGGGAAGAAAAAAAAAAAAAAGAAAAAAAAAAGTGTTCTTTTCCTAGAGATCTAATCTCGTGATTTAATATAGATGATTATCCTGCTCTTCTTATCAGTGATTTCCACCATGGGAGGATAACAAGAGAATATGTGTCAGAATGTGTTAAGACAGCTCTGTTTGCATCCTTGGCCCAGCTGACAACAACCATCTGTCTTGTGTGTCTGAGAACCTGAGTGAGGCACTGAGCTCCAGCTCCCTCACCCAGGGAGGGTATTCCTAGCAAGGTTTTAAAAAATCAGCATGCGACGCTTTGAGAATGAGGAGAGAAATCCAAAAGAAGGAATTGTTTTTGAGAGGTGTAAGGGGAGCTGGGCAGGCGAAGTAAAAGGAGTCCACCTGTGCTCTGAAAAACCTACAAAACGAAGTGTAATAAATAAATAAATAAAATGATCACTGTAGACAGCAAGGTATGACCCCGAAAGAAACCATCTGCTTCTGAAGGATGAGGAGAAAAGAGAGAAGCCAGCACTGCGGCTATGCCCACACACTGGGAAACGGGGGGATCTCATAGCACATTTAATTGTGTCATCCCCTAAAGATGCCAGCAATGCACTGTTGTGAGCCAAGGTAAATCCCAGCGCAATGTCAGAGTGACCTCCTCTGTCTTTCATAGCCCTCCTGACTTTTCAGCCAGCCAGGCACAGCCACGGGGCTCCATTATCAGCAAACAACAGGACCCAAATTGCAGGAGGGTCAGGCATCACAATCAGCTTCATGTTTGCTATGTGGGCACCCAGGAGGAATCCAGCACCCCCCTGGAAGCTCAGGGAGCCCAGACTTGCTTTCCTAGCTTGGGTCCAAGCCTAACAGCCCTTCTGCATAGAGGACAGGTCATTGTGTTGAGCTCTTAAGTTTGGCCACCCAGCCAAGGCATTCAGGCTGGGTTTTGTCTCACCTCATTCAAAATGATCTGCAGATGCCTTGTCCGGACCCACTGCAGCCAGAAGGGAGAGCTGACAGTTTTAGGGTGTGATTCATCTGAATGTTTTAGACATTAGCTTTAGGTTGGGATTTATCATTCCTGACTACAGTAATCCTGTTGCACAAGTGAGGAGTGTAATATGTGTTATTTATGACCCAAGAAAGTAACTCAAATCCGTACTGATCGCTACCGACCTCCCTACACCAGCTCCTTCTTCTAATTACCAGGAAGACCACCTCTCCTTGGATAGCACAGATAAGCACTTGTCATGGGTTTTCTCCTTCCTTGGAAGGAACTTTTCCATAGCTCAGCCTCCTGGGTTCCACCTCGTTTGCTCCAGGGATGTAAAGCAGGAAAGCAGGCAGTAATTTTGGTCAGACAGATGTTCTCCTAAAACTCCATGTCCTGGAAATGTACCATAAATATCAGTTCCCCCTGATGAATTGTATGTGCCGACCGTAAATCATGCGAACACTTAGTAAGAGGGGCATTTACATGGCAGGATAGCTAAGGAAGCATAGCCACACAGGCAATCATCTTCAAAGGATGATAAAAGGTCTCTTCTATTGCTGTCATGGCATCACCTCATCCCCCCAAAATCTTCTGCTATTCTTGTCAAATGTGGTGGACACCTTTGTTCAGATCAGTTAATGCCCTGTGGCATGAGTTATGATGAGTCTGCAAGTTGTGCTTTGTTCCAGCAGATTTTCTTCTTGCTCTGCTTGAGGGATGAGGCTTCCCCAAGGCAAAGTGGGAGTAAATGGGATTGGAAGGGCATCAATGAGACCAAATCAGACTGAACTACTCCCCAAGTCCTCTGCCCATCCCTGTGATGACAAATTGTGTGTGCCCGTGTAGCATGTGCAAATGCATTCATCATGGTGATGTATGGCATGGGCATGGTATGACATGGACAAGGGATTCCCACAGAGACAGCATCCTTTCTTAGCAGAAACTCAGGAAATTGTGCCCTCGCTTGGCCACGCCTTTGGTAGATATCAAAGATATTTAAATGTCGCGATGAGATGAGACATTCCCAGTTCTGCATAACATCTTTCCACGCTTACTTTTCTTCTTTCCATTTTTCTTTTTCCATTTTTCTTTCCATTTTCCATTTCTTCTTGCTGAGAGATGGACTGCTTTACACAAGGGCAAAGATGGATTTATGATTGAGGAAAGGAGCAAGTCCTTCTCCCAGCAGGGCATCGAGGCACTGAGAAATAGGAAGGTGAGCTCCTCAGGTGCATAGACACCTCCTAGCCATGGGAGACCTGGCTCTGAGGGTAGGATGAAGAGCAGGGATCCACCAGCCTGGTGGGGGCAGCTCGGGGAAGGGCAGAGAGAGAGCCCTGAGCACCACGGGGGGCTTTTGGTGTGTCCGTGGGTGCAGGGCAGGGTCCCTGAGCCCAGCTGGCTGGAGCAGAGTCCTGCTGCTGCCCTGGAGCAGGCGGTGGTTTGGGTGATGTGGTCAAGGGATTAAGGCAAAACCACTGACTTCATTTACCCTCTGGGAGACTGGGAAAAGCAGGTAGAGGGCAGAGCAGTTTGTGCACTAAGCTTTCCACGCTTCCACAGCTCCCAGCGTGCTGTTTCATCAGGATTCAACCAGCTCTTCCTTCCGCTCACAGCATCTCCCTTTCCCACATCCCCTCCTTGTCTGGGTCCCTCTTGGGTGCCCCCCTCCTTTACCCTTCTGGACTCAGGCCCTGTTGATTTAATTGTCCCAGCCCAGTCTTCATAACCTCAGTCCTCACCCACAGACATCTCCAGAGGTCAATTTTGGTCCTCTGGAGGTGGGATGGGATGAGGGGCACACACCTACATGGGGCACAGCAGAGTTTGGGGACAAGAAGAGGTCCCCGTGCCTGGTCCCAGCCCAGGCAGGGATATCAATGGGTCTCCTGCTAGGACCTGACCTTCCTCCCATCATCTTCCTCGCCACCCCAGTGTCCAAGCAAACCACAGCTCTGCTCCCGGAGCTTTTGCCATTAGCTGCTGGCAGTGGAGCGTGCCGCTGCTGCTTCTGCTACTGTATCTCCATCCCGGCCAACTGGCACTCCAGCTTTATTTATTTTTACATCTTTCCAGCATTAACCTGACAGGAAATAGGTTGCAAACCACATTTTTTTTTTCTAATGTTGGAAATAATGCCTATTCAGTTTAACTAAGTCCCTCAGGGCAGAGCAAGCCCCACTCCCTGCTCTCCCCTGGTGCGTTTTGTTGCTGGTTTTTTATGTCGTTTTTTTACTCAGGTGATGATAACGTGGGCAGTCAGAGAAGATGCATGGAGGCAGCAGTAAGTGAGGAAAGGGAATTAAACAGCCTGGGCAATGGGCAAATCCAGTGTTGCCCAAATTGTGGGAGAATAAGCACTGCTTATCTGTATTTGCTCTGTATATCCACGAGTATTTATCTGTATTTATCTTATTTTGCTTTGGGCCTGGCAGCAGATCCAGTAACAAAGACTGCACAAGGTACATTTTCCCCAAGACACGATATACAAATCCCTGTTCCTTCCATGCTTGGTTCATCTGGACCTCAGTAAATCAGCAGGGTCCGGTGGCCAGGAGATGAAGGGTTGCACAAATACTTGGAGAAGTGTAGGGAAAAACAGAAGGGACAACTAGATATCCAAACCTGATCACACAAGAACTGAGAGCATCCACCCCTTCTCACCTAAATCCCATTCATTAAAAAAAAAAAAAAAAAAAAAAAGGCAGAAACGAAAAATAGGTGTCAGGATCTCAGTTTTTGTCCCATCCTCATGCGATGCCTTGTGTTCCTGACTACCTTCATGCTGCCACATCTTCCTGCCTCTGATCCCACACCACCACGAGCTCCTTGCTGACCCACATTGCCTCACTCCATGCTGCAGGCTATGTCAAAGGCAGCTGAATCCCCACTGTGCTGCCCTCTGTCCTGCCCTGTTCCAGCATCCTTGGGACCTCTCTTTTGCCTCCAGATCACCAACATTGGTGCTTTCATTTTCACACCTACCTTTTCCCCTTCCTTCTCATGCCCCCCTGCCACCTGCACCCTCTTTCTGCTTCACACTGGCAATTACCTGGTGCTCTGCCATCCAGGAGGGTGATCACCAGCAATCCCTTGCATTGGGCCCATCCAGCGGCTGTGATGCTCTCAACCCTGACCAAGGAATCTGTTTGCCTTTAGCTATTTTTTGAGCCGCTGCCAGGGAAGTTTCACAAAAAGGATAGTGTTATTTCTGAAAATGAGTCCCATAAACAAGGATGAATATGACCTCCCCGTTGAGATTTGGGGTTTACTTTAGTGGCTGGGAGATCAGCCAATGAAATGGAAATACCAGAAAACATTATCATAATTACCCTATGGCCTCCTCTGGGGGCAAGGGAAAAAAAAAAAAAAAAAGAGGAAAAAAAAAAAAAAGAAAGAATGAAAACTGATTTGACAGGCTCTGGATAGCATTGTCATTTCACCCTTCCCTGCTTGGCCTGTCTCCTGCTCTGCATTTCTGCTTTCTCTGAACAAAGGGGAGAAAGAAACATTCCTAGATTGTTTCTCCACAAGGAAATTTTTCTGACAAAAAAATAAAAATAAAAACAGCACCGGGAAGCCAAAAGGTGAGAACCTTTGAGAAAAAGTAGCAGATGCAGTTTTCTTGCAAAATTGGGAAGGCCAGAGAGGACACCCCATCCCACCCAGCTGCACCCAGCCTGTAAAAGTTGGAGTGCAGAGCAAAGCTGTCCTCCTGCACCCACCCATGTACTGCCAGGCCTGTCTGTGTCTTTGAACTTGTATAATTGTGGTGCCAAGTAAGCTCAGTGCAGGAATTTATGCTGAAGCAAGTCAGGGAAGTCTCGTGGAAAGGGATTTGCTGTCAGATCTTTTGCAGTGATTACCTTCTGCAGGGGCACACTGACCTCGTCCTTCCAACAGTTGGATTTGGGAGCTGTACCTAGCTGTGACACTATTTCTGACTTCCCTTAGATGCTTCTCTTGCTCCCTGAGCTCAAGCAAGAAAATCTCTTCTCCTTGAAGCTGCAGACCTTGCCAGCTCTGCTCAGGTGGCCATTTACTACAGACTCCAGCTGCCCAAAGCTCTCCCTCTTCAGGGCAGTCATATTCTGTGCAAGATGCTCTGGGAGTAAAATCAAAGTTGTTCCCTGGTACTTGGCAATTTTCACCCTTTAGGGGCTCAAACCACCCCTAACAACTCAGCCTAAACCTCACCTATGGTTGCAATGGGGCGTATTGATTGGTCATCAAAAGTTTTAATTCTGTGGTGTAAGCAGGAACTTAGGTCTGGGGTTCTTTATGTGATGAATCAAGGTTTGGAAAGTGCTTAAAAGCAAGAATTAATAGTCTGTGAGAGAGAAGATGCAAGTCTGAGATGGGCACCTTGTCATAAAAAAAAAAAAGCTCAATAAATCAGGCAGGGATGTGAGCCCTCCTTTCCTTACTTATCTTTAGTGTTGGTCCAACCATTGACTTTGTTTTTTATCTAAGTGCTTGAGTTTCACCATTTTCTGATAGGAAAAGAAAAAAATAATAATAATTAAAAAAAAATGGATTTTCTTGATGGGACACAGTTTCAATTAAATTCTTAGGAAACACAAGCAAAGTTTCTCAAACCACAAACTTCTTAATATTTCAGGTATTTCATAAATAAAGATTTGTGGCTGCTCCTATTGCATCACCTGTATTAGAATCAAGGACTCAAAGACTTTGGGCAGCCATTCCAGGGACCCTGAGTTGTCAAAGTGTCCGTGTCCCCAGTTCCTGAAATGAATCCACATGTCTTATCAAGCCAATAAGATTAGTAGCAATTTGGAAATTCTTTCACCTCATGTGGAAATTTCTGGCAGTTACATGTTTTACAAAGATGGTTTTGATTTATTTATTTAATGTATTTTGCTTCTTTTTGTATTATGAAAGAAGTATGCTTCATCCTGAAGTCAAACCAAACTTAAGTAACAATCAAAATTGCCCTACAATAAAGGTTTTCTGAGAATCTCTAAAAGTGATTTTATTTGCATCTGGTGTCCAGTGTATGGAAGAAACTTTTGTGCAGATGGAACCAGTACATAAAAAAGGGCAATAATATAGCCTATGATCCTAACCACCAGGAAATGAGAGGATGCCACCAATCCACCTGGAAAAACTCTGGAATAGGAAGTGCTCTCTTTGCTTGAGACTCTAAAATAAAATAAAATAAAATAAAATAAAATAAAATAAAATAAAATAAAATAAAATAAAATAAAATAAAATAAAATAAAATAAAATAAAATAAAATAAAATAAAATAAAAAGATATATTTTCTGAGTCATGTCCCTTTATGGTTGTTTAAAAAAAAAAAAAAAAAGACACAGGTGATCTGACTTGTTTTAGGTGGTGGCTTGACAATGGAATGACTCTCAGGTGATCTCTGTAGCTAAATCTCCAAGGACTATAAGGGGAGCCCTGCATGAGCATCTTAAATAAATGCTGTTGTGGATGTCTAGACAGCTAACAAGGCAGGTTTTGTATTTACAAGGTATGGTACTTGTTCTTTTTGTCTGACTAATGGTTGTCTAGAGAATCAGAAGGTGAGAAGTACTGGGTTACAAATAGGTGGCCTCCAGGCTGATAGCAGACCTTCTTTGTAAAAGATGGGTAATTAAATCTGTATGGGTTGTGGCTACAGTATTTGCTTGGAAGGAACACTTCTGGCATCTTCTCTTAATTGACTGACTTTCCCTGGTCCTGAAGAGCAGGTACACAGAATAATCAAAGCAGATTATGCTGAGTGTGCCACGCTGGACCATGCCCTAAATGTATATCCATCTATCTGGATGCACAGCAGGGCATGGATGTTTCTCTCCCCTTGGAAAAATAGAGGGCCTATAGGAACGTAAAAATAGCCTTATTGAGTTGACCTTCTGTTCTGACAGAGTGTTCCCAGAGCTGTCAGCTTAGGATGTTTAGAGAAGGAGAGAGCTCTTATGGCTGTCACCTTCCAGCAGTCAGCAGTTCAAGACCTCCCTGCATCAAAATTTGCATGTAGGCTATGGTGTTTAACAGCCACTGAGGGATTTGTCCTTCATTAATTTGTCTAGTTCTGTTTTGAATCTATTCATATAATTTACATACATCATTCTTCTGTTTCTCTTATGCTGTGTTCTCTCCATCTTGTGCCTCTCTGTGCTCAAATTCTGCAAAATGTGACTAGCTGCCATCTTTTCCATTTTCTGCACCACTCAGTATTTTAGACGCCTCTCATGCACGTATATTTAGTCCTGTCTTTCTCCCAACCCTAGGAATTCAAATCTACTCCAAGGCTGTGGCCACTTTGCCAGCAGTGGTTCCCACCTGTTCAAAGCTCCTGCAGCCTGTACCTCAGCACCTCTGAAAGCAAAGCCACTCATTTCTCTGTCTAGGAATATTCACATTCAAAGAAGTTGGTACGCACATCTGCTAACGATTTCAGAGAGGCCATCCCATGGTATATTTGGATCAGGTATCAAGGTTGTTTGTCAAAGAGGAAGCTTTGCCAAGCCTGATCCAAATATGTCTCATTTCACCAGTACACCTGTGTTCAGCAGGGCTGATGTATGGAAATGTCCCAGCAAGAGGGTGGACAAGGGCTGGAGATTAAGCATGGTGAAGCACGAGAAAGTACATGTGGCTCTGAGCCTGTCATCCCATCTTGTCCCAGCTGCAGTCAGAGCAGTTTTGCTTCTTAGGTGTTTAACATGAGTTAAACAGCAAAAGAATGGCATTTCAGATTTTTTTTTTAAATATAATAGTTTAGTTGGAAGAGATCATCTAGTCCAACTTCCTGACGTCTTCAGGGCTAACTAAATGTGAAAGTATATTATTGAGGGCAGTATCCAAATACCTCTTGAACACTGGCAGTCATGGGGCATCAACTGCCCCACTAGGAAGCCTGTGTCTGACCACCCTCACGATAAAGAATTTTTAGGCATTTTTAGGCATTTTGCACCATTGTTGATCACCCAGTGCCCCAGCAGCAGCCTCATTCACTACCACGCTTTGAGCTCTGCAGTCACCCAGTTCTTCACTCAGCATGGTGTGAACCTCTTTCATATCACAATTTGCCCAGAAGGATGCTATAAGAAATATAACTTTCCACATCTCTTAAGGCAGGCTTCTCCCCTTCAAGCCAGAGGATTCAGTGAAAATCTCTGTTCTTATTCATGTGTATGTTTACATGCATGTTTCATCTTCCTCAACCAGGGGAATCTCAAAATGGTTGAGGTTGGAGGGGATCTCTGGAGGCCATGTGGTCTAAGACCCCTGCTCAAGCAGGGCCACCTGCAGCAGGTTGCCTAGAAACATAAAAACATGGCTTAAACATATATCAGTATTTATATCAGCTTGGGGAGAGGAGAGGAAATAGGTGATATATATATATATATATTTAGTAGTCTGACAAGTTTTGGATGTATAAAACTGATAAGCCCTGGTTTCAGGGCTCAGAAAAGCTGAAAACCCAGCTTCAGTTCAGAGCCCTGTCCCAGCTATTGCACCCTCCTCTGGGCACTGAGCTTGGTGCCTCAGCTCCAATTCTGAGAAATAATTTTTTTTTCTATGCCTGGCCTGGACAGGACATTGTACATCCTGCTGGGAAGGAGCTGTCCATTCTCAGAGCATGGCCAAAGGTGGCTAAGGATGAAGTGCAAAAGGCATGTATTATTTGAAATATCTAAGGTCGCATTCTGCTCTATTCGACCACTATAAATCTAGAATAACTCCTGGCATTCATGGAATCGTTCAGGATTCATGCAGCTGCAAATGACAGCAGGATTGGACCTTAAGGTTTTATGTTTCCAATAAGGGTTTAAATGCTGGATAGTGCCTTAAATGTGGACTGGCCAAACATCTGGAAAAGGATAATTTTATTTTGCATTAATATTGATGTTTTGAAATCATCTCCCACTTCTGAAAGAGGATTTTAGTGTGGATTTTTTCCAAGGGCATGAAAAACAAACTTCTGTTTTACTAGGAATCCCCTTATCAGATCTAGATACCCATCTGCATGTCTGTTAGCACATCAGCTGCTTGAGCATTCACCATTCCCCTCTGTAGGACCACATGTGAAATAGAGCCTGGGTTTACTTCTAAGTTGGATTTCATTAACCTTCATTATGTTATTTGTAGTAAGTCTTGAGAACAGATTGGCCTGCAGAGGGTTTATCTTGCTTTCCGAAATGAATTATGTTACAATGAGTGAAGGCACCTTAATTCTGACTAGCAGTGTTTGGAGGGAGTACAGTGAAATTTCATAGCCACCCAGCTTCAGTAATGCTTCAGAGGGATGGAGACCAGCAGCACCCTCCATAGGCAGGCTCTGGGTCACTTTTGCATTCACAAAGTCTTGTACTTTCCTACTTTCCTTTGCCTGCCTTTACTGCATACTGATGTTTAGACCTGCTCCATCCATCAAGATGTGGAGAGCTGCCATAGTCGTAACAGATTTACTGCAGCCAGTCTCACCAGCACAGTCAATATAGGTTTATAAAGTAAAAAAATAATAATAATAAAACTGTTGTTTTCTATAAAATGGTACAGCAGTCATTCTTGATTAAATAACACCATTAAGAACAAGTGCTAAGTCCTGTAGAAGTCCAGAGAAAGGCAGCCTCTGCTCTTACTGCTTTTACGGTTTAATCTAGACAAGAAAAAAAAATATTAGGGAAAAGGATGCAATGAGAGGACTGGTCTCAGATGCCTGAGCAGGACACAAACCAAGTACCTAAGAGGCACATGAGGAAATGAGAGCAGCCACATTGTATTAGATTAAAGCTCTTAATGGCATGATAACCAAAGTACTACCCCATGGGTGTAACCCCAGCTTCCAGAGACCAGCCCTGCCTGATGGGAATGTGCCAGCTTCATGAAGCAAGATGTTTTTTTGTGACCAGCAAGTGCCTTGGAGGGCCTTGTATCACTGTGTATCAGCAAGCAGCCAGAATAGGGTAAAGTAGCTTCTGGGTAAAGCATCCTCCCTGCTCTCCCACCCCTTCTTCTTGTCCCTTGACCTCTGGAAACCTCACAGGCAGAACATAGAGGGGGAGAAATAAAATCTTCCAGGGTGATGTTCATAGCCTCCTTCCCCTGAGCCCTAAGTCAGGGGGCAGATGCTGTCAGCTCATAGACTTCTCTAGAGCAGCCCCCCCGCGTTTGTTCTTGGATTTAGAAAGGATATTGATAGGAACTGATTCCATGGGGCTGAAGACCTAAGAGAGAGGTTGTAAATAGCACTGCATTCACGATGCCAGGTTGTGATTCTTGAAGTGAGAAGAGGCTCTTAAACTCTTGTCCCCAGCAGTATTTTCCAAGAGGTGGGTGCCAGCAAACAAAGCATTGCCTTGCCACCCTGAGTGTTATATTTAGCTATGCTTCTGTATCCCAAAGGAACCAGTATTTAAAAATGCTGTGCTAATGTTATTTACTGGAATGTGTCCCTCCAAGCTGCAAACTGAGGCATGCCACCCAAGAAGCTGCTCTCTTTTTATGTACAAGCATGTGTTTGCTGCGTGCAACTGCAATGTGCACCTCCTTTGCCTTGTACACAAATATTTCCATGTGGCATCTTGCAGGGGTGTTGCTTGGACGCCAATTAGTGAGCAAAATGAGATGGGAAGAACAAAGCTAGTGAAAGAAACTGCTGGTGCAATGGAGATTGTGCATTCAAATCATCTGCCTTGTCTAGGAAGCTTGTGCCCTGCTGAGGTTTAACCTCATTTCTCCCATCGCTGCAGGTGGATGCTGACGATGTCATCACCAAAGAGGAGCAGATCTTCCTACTGCTAAAAGCCAAGGCCAAGTGTGAGCGACATCTGAAAGCCAAGGTGCCCAAGGTGCACGGTGAGTGTTCCCACATCAACCCTGACTTCAGGGATGGGGCTTGGAGCACACAAGGGGGGCAGCTGAAGACAGCCCACCAGACTCCTTTTTTCTGGTTAAGCTATGAAAAAGACTTTATATCACAAGGTATTGGAAAGCATAGACAGCACATCCTCTTTCTCCTGCTCCACATGCCAGATTCAAGGGGTCTGGAGGATGCAAAAGTCATGGTCGTGGGCTTACAGCCCTTATTGCTGTACCCAAAGCCCAGGCAATGTATGGGAGGCATCACCCACCAGTACACCTTTGTAGCAGGACAAAAGTAGTGTGGGAAACAAAGCAGCCTTCCACCATCCCTTCTATTTCCCTCAAACAAATTGTCTCTATTCTCCTCAAATGGGCCCAAGCTTGGCTGAGCCCCTCTCTTCTACTTCCTTTCTATTTTGAGCTGCAAAATTACTACCAGATGTAGGACTAGGGGGAGAAGGAAGGGAGAAAGCTCTCTCATGTGGGCAGCAAAATAATCATCCCCCATTGGTTTCTTTCATCAATCTCACATGTGTTAATTATTGGCGCTGGGGCTGTATATTGAGACATCCTGCACCACCCAGCTAGTCCTGGGTGGGCATCCTGTCCCCTCTCCCTCTGCTGCCTGAGAGCAGGGGACGAGGCAGATCACCTCCTACTTTCACCCTAGCATCCCAAAGGTCTCTCTTTCTGTCGCCAGGACTGGCAGAAATACTTGGAGACCGCATCACCAGCCCAGAAAAACTCCCCAAAGCCAGCTGTGACTTGGAGCAGAGCTGCCTGCCCACCTGGTGTCTCTCTCCTGTTGGAAATCACAGGAAGGGGCTGTAAAAAAAAAAAAAAAAGCCACACAACTTTCAGTTTATTCCAGGCCTCCAGCTTTACATCAGCCAAAACCTCAAGCCACATCCTCTGTGCTTCTTTGTCCTATTCACCCAATGCCCAATTAACACCTCATTAAAAAAACATATGTGCAAAGGCATTTCCTTCTGTTGTACTTCAGACCACCTGCCTACCTCGGGACAGGGTGATATCAACCAGCTGGTCCTGCTCTCACACCCTATTTTCTAGCCCTTCTCTAGGACACCATCAGCATTTTGCCTCGATCTCTTAGCAGGCATCAGCAGTCTTGGTAGGGCTGGGGAGATGGTGACTGTGTGTAACCAACAAGCAGGCTTTGGGCTCTTTACCACAGTCACGTTGGTAGAATAATCCCATCACAGAGGTTTGTAAGCATGCCCTTGGTCCTGCTTTAAGACCTCACTCTTCAACCGTGAGACCAGTATTAGCTCTTCCTTTGACTGCAGCATAGAGGGATCTAATCCAGTGACATTTAGACATCTCATGGACTCATGCTGAGTCCTGGCCTTGGAAAAAGTTATCCTGAGCTGCTTAGGCAATAAAACTTGGGTTTTTGCTTCATCCTCTATAGGAAACCTCTGCTCATTTCCAAGTAGCACAGCCAAAAGGAGGAATTGTTATCTTGATACCTACAGCAGTGCACTCGAGGCTTTAAAGGCTCAATGCAATCATTAGTAATAGATAGCTGGAACAAACTCATCTGCAAGGGATTCCTTAACCCAAAGGTAGAAAGAACCTTTACTTAGCCTTCCCCGAGAGATTCTCTTAAAATACTGTTAAAAACCCTGTTAAAAATTCAAAATCTATTTTTGTGGTTTTCCCACCCCTACGTACTCCAGGAGTGTGAAGGAATGGAGTTTTTGGCCCTCTTGTAGGCTGAGGGGTGGTAGAACAAAAGGCCATAATCTACATGATCAAATCTCTTGGCTAAGGCTCACAAGCTCAGTCTCTGCACATAGCACAGCGTGAATAGTGGTTAGGCCCAGTCCTTTCCTCCTTTGAAGATATGGAAACTGGGGTCTGGTTTCTATTTGTGCTGCTCACCCAAGGACGTACGAGGCTGTGCACTTCTCAGCCAGATGGAGGGCTTAATCCCTTTGCATCTTCCCTCACCACAGATGCAAAAGAAAGTAATTTGGAAAAGGCAACAGTTCTCAAAATTAACTGTACTAATCCTCAGCTGCAGAATATCTGTGTGCAAAATGGTTGAGACTTGGAGCAATATGGATCCTGGGTGAGCACTCCAAGCCTTCAGGCACTCTTCTGTGATACTGCTCCAGGTATTCAGTTTGGGTAGCATAAGGACTGTTCTCATATTGCCACCCCACCTGGCCCTTTCTCTGTTTTGTCTCTGGACTTTGAGTAGTAGGGGAGAGAATTACACTTCGCAGTGCATTCAGCCCCAGCATTAGTGATGGTGGCATGCAGAAATAAATAATAGATTAATGGGCTTGAGCATCTTGAGCTCCTTTTAGAGCTGGTAGATGGAGAGCACCTTTGGGTGACATCTGTGTCCCAACCGTCTCCAGACATGGATCACAAATTACATATAGGATTGCTATTTAGATGAACCACTTAACACTGGGCTGAAGGCTGGACAAGAGATGTTCAAAAATCCTTTCCAACAAGCATTTCAATTATTAGTCCTGCCCGGGGGACTTAAAATCACAAAGTAGTGACACTGATGCCCCTTTGAGAGGTTGCTTCCTCCCTGCAGTCATTAGGGCTAAGGTAATTGAGGACTGATGATGGCCAAGCTAAAATGCTGCAGATGCAGAGCTGGAGAGGAAAGGGAAGGTCTGGGTAATTCATCTGTTTAGGGGGTCATAAGGAAAGCACAGTTGTCAAAGGACAAAATTTCTTCAGCCATTTTTCACTTAAAGAGTCACAGATGAGGGGAAAAGACTATGCTGAGCTCTGCTTGAGGGAATCTGAACCTAACTCACTGCCTCCCAGGAACGATGCATCACTGCCTGGCATGTGAAAGGTGTAAAAGGAGACTGAAATCTCTTCTATTAGTTCCACTTCACTCTGTCTGAAAGTATCAAAAAAGGCCTTGGAGCAGGAGTTGGACCTAAGCTTTATGATCTGCCCAGCTTTATGACCTGCCTGTGCCACAGACTTCAGCTCCAGCTGTGGGACATCCCAGTGACAGCCCCGTGACGTGAATGTTTGGGAAAGGAGAAAGTTACAGCATAAAATCCCTGGCCCGAGTCAATGAGGAGCAGCTTTGGACCCAAGAGTCCCTTCTCTCCAGGGATGCTCTAAACCACAAGGGTCATAGGAAAAGAGGCCTTTGACCCAGTAGCTGTTTTAGAGCTTCTTCGCACAGCATATTCAGATGGGCTCTGCAACTAGCAAAGACTGCTGATGCATCTCACATCCCTGATGCAGAGTTTTGTCCAGCACCCCTCCATGCTCAGCATTATGGCTGGTAGAACGGCTTCAGAAGAAGACCTCGAGATAAGCACCCATTGACACAGGCACGCAGGGATAGCTCCTATACCTCCTCCTGCAGCTCCCTGAGCCATGGGGTGAGCATTTCTGTAGACAGCCTCTGCTTCTCCAAGGAGCTTTTTGAGGACCTCTTCCTGCAAATCTAATCTCTCCAACACATCTAGTGCATACCTAGATTTGAGCTGGGCTGAATGTAGCTCTCTAAGATGAGCTTACCTGGGAGGTGTCGGAGGTGTTTTAATATCTCCCCTCTCAGACAAGGAGAAAAAGCAGTCCCAGCCACTCCTAACTGCGTGCCATGTCTCAACTGGTCCTACAGGGCATCTCCCTACCAAGGTTTAGTGGGTGACACTGGTAGTAGTAGTGATGGTTGGGCCAGATGATCTTGAAGGTCTATTCCAACCTTAACGATTCTATGATGAGTGATTTCAGCACAAGTTTATATCCTTGGCTAACAAATGAGCTGTGGTGACAGAGATGGTAAGGCATGACTTCATTTGCTATTTTGGATTCCTTTAGCAGGGAAGTTTGAGCAGGGCCAAGTGGGGCAACTGATCAAGTTGAGAAAGAGCCTTTTTGGAGGAAGTTTGTTTTTCAGCTGAATCAGCTTCCTGGTCTGGTTCGTCATGCAACCCCATAAACAAGAAGGCTGTCACAGGGCAAGAAGCAGAGCCAGGAATTAGAACTATTGGAGTAAGCTGTGTTGCACTGAGTGCTGCCTGCTAAGCCTCTGATGTTTGGGAAGCCCAAGATGATTTATCTCTTGTTGCCTGCTCTAATTGCACCCGAGTGGCCCTGCTGCACATCAAGCAGTGTGTGCATCCAATCTGTGCTGTCACATCCCGTCCCACCATCACCCCAGATACTCACCTATCCCTCTTCATCAGAAGTTGCCAGCTACCACCTGGCAGATGGCTGCTTGGATCATTCTCCTGCCTGGGTGCGATTGCAGCATGCTGTCGTTATTTATTCCACTCTATAATAGTCAATGGTCTGTGTTTTCAGAAGCAGGGAGAGAATCTGGGACACCTCAATTTTTATTTTTATTTTTTACTTTTTTTTTCTTTTTGATAGAAAGAAATATCACGTAAGTTGGCACGAAAGCTTGGTAGGGCTGCTGTCCTCATTCTTGAGAGCTGACGCACAGGGATATTCAACGCCTCACCTCCCATCTCAAAGGAGAGCCTGTGGCAGAGCCAAGATTTGGGTTCTCATCTCCTTACTCTTCAGCCAGGGCACAAGCCACAAACCACATTTCCTTTTGTCCTGGAATTCAAGGTGAGGCTCCAAGGATTCAAACCCAGGTGGACAGAAACCGCCGAAAATCTTTGGACGTATCCCACTTGACTGAAACTCAAAACTCTCGTCATCATTCTTGCCGTAAAGCCTCTGGTTTTGTTTTGAAATGAGGAAAGCACATCTGAAATTTCCTGCAGTGCAACGGGTACCTGGATTCTCTTCCTCTTTTCCCTGTCTCATTGCTGAGTGCATTTCACAGGCCAGTTCTTCACCTGGTATGAACTGGCAAATTCCCATTCAGTTAGTGAGGGCATTGATCTGTCTCACATTCATTGCTTTCTCTCACAGTTCAGCACTGCAACTTTTTTTTTTCCCTAACTAATGTTCATTCAGACTAATGTGATAAATTGTTAGCAGGCAACCAATGTTTAAATATAATAATAAAATAACAAC
This sequence comes from Anas platyrhynchos, assembly GCF_047663525.1. NCBI lineage: Eukaryota > Metazoa > Chordata > Aves > Anseriformes > Anatidae > Anas > Anas platyrhynchos. The sequence continues at coordinate 158,233,778 of NC_092588.1, forward strand.
CAGAATTTCAGAGAGATCTGTGGAGAAATGAGGAAGTAGCTCAGCTGAGCCACAAAGTTGGATTTGGGGCTGTTATCTGCTGATCTCTTTTTCACCTTGCAGCTACCCACTCCTAATGTGTTTGCCTGTTAATAACAGGCTAGAAATGTCTATGTAGATTAATGCAAGTGAAGAAAATGCACTGCGGGAGGGATCTGTGAGTCCAGAACCACTGCTTGCCCCATGAGATTGAGGAGCAGGTTTCTGTGCACCACGCCTCCACTTCAGGCTTAGATTTGGGCTGGAAACACAAACCAGCACTGACTGCAAAATGTGATCCTGCCTGTGCATGGACTTCATTAGCTCTTTCCTGGGAAGCAGCAAGCCCAGAAAAGTTGAGCATCTCAAATCACTCCTGTCTGCCTTCTGGAAGCAGGAAGGTGTTGGTCTCCAGGCCGATCCATGTTGCCCTTTCCCCTTTGCTGGTTTTACTGGCTCTTTTTTATTAAATCCATAGTTTTATTTCTTAGCCTGCATGACGGTTAACGAGTGCCGTGTGCCTTGTGGTGCAGTGCCAAAGAGCAGCAGTTTCCAGGGCGGCTCGTATCCAAGTGGCCAGTGAGTGGTTGCGTTGTTCTTCCTCCCTGGCCAGCATTGGCGTCATCTTTGCGCCGGGCCTGATCCAACGTGGCTCCAGCTACTAAAAATGGCTCTAAAACCCCAGCTAGCACGCCTAAAAATTGGACTGGATGTTGTGAAAAAAGGAAATGGTTGGCAGGTGCATGGAGAGCAGTGGTGTTCACCCTTTTTGTAGAGGCTGGAAGGAGATGTTCATTGGAAGGGGACTTCTGAAGGCTGGAAGGGATGTTCAACATCTGTCTTGGTTTCAATTTTCCTTTGATCCTTGGCCCATGCCCTGATAGACCAGGCAAATAGCTGTCAACTGGAGTATTCAAATATATTATCTGCTGCCATGGCTCAGCAGTGCCTTGTTCAATTTGATGCAATTTAACCAGATCCATGTCTAACCCCCATTCTGACAGTGGCAGGGACCAAGAAGCATCAGGGGAAAGCTTAAAAATTCAACAGGGATTTCTGGAGAGTGGGAACACGTGGCTATTTCTCATGTGAGTGCAAGCAAGGTTGATGGTCCAAAGGAAAGACTTAGCAAACAAAGGTTTAAAAAGAAAGAGATAATATAAGCTTCCTTCAACAGTAACAAAATACTACTTATCTGTAAAATCTTCAAATTTCTTTATTTTCCCCCTAAAAATGTTACCTTTCATTTGTTTTAAGCTAACTAGTAGAGGGTGAGTCCCCCCCCTTCCCTCCTAGCACAAACCACGTCGGCAGTGCCCTCTTCCCCAGCTCACCCCCCCCAGGAATATCTCTGAGCTTGAGGACTTGCTGTGGACCCCTGCTGAATGGGGCTGACATGGGCACAGCCTCGTGTGGACCTCTGCCAGTCCAGCGTGCTTCTGCACAGCCCTGCCTCAGGATATGTTCCTCGTCTGCCACTTTTAGCTAACGGATACCCAGAAAATTAAAAACAAAACAACAACAACAAAAAAAAAGGAAAGGGAAAAAAAAAAAAAAAGGAAAAAAAATCTGTCCCCACAAGCATTTGGCTTCCTTTCTTCTTTTCTCTCTTTTTTTCTCCCCCTTTTTTTTTTTCTTTAAATTTAGTTTCTAGATGAAAGCCTTTCAGAAAGAACAGGAAACCCTAAAATTTCTCATCTACGTACATAAATATTAGATTTCAGCCATGGTGGGCAGCCTGATGCCACCCCAAAGTTAAACCTGGAAGGGGATGAAGTGAAATTCCCAGCCATAAGCCATCAGACCTGATTTTTTTTTCGCCCATGAATTAAAAGTCTGTCTTTCCCTGGTTTGGAAGAGGAGATGGGACATTTTGTGGGGGAAGAGAGATTTTTACACAAACCTGTTATTAGCAAAGGCCATCGGCAGTCCTTTCTCAGAGTCCTAGGTGTTGCAGCTTGCCTCAAAATGGCTTGTTTTTTTAATAAATAAACCTATTTGCTAGGGAGAGGGGTTATTTTTAGTTGAGAAGCCGTGTGTTTTTACCCAAGGTACGTGGATTGCCTGCCTGAGTTTATTGCTCCATTGTCCCTAAAGGACCCATGCCCAAGCCCAGGAAATCTCTGGGCTTGCAGAAGCTCAGAATCTGCTCTTGGCTCTCTTCCCAGAGGCTCAAGCCCTATCCCTGGTCATCCATCCTGCCAGGGTGTCCTCAGAGGTAGGGAGCAGCCTCAGGTGCCCTTGAAGCCAAGGGATATAAAAGCATTCAGGGCACTCAAGATTTGCCTGAACACCCCAGACCTCCATAAACCTCACATCTCCTCCTGCTCTTTTAGCTTCTCCCTGTCTGTGAACTCTCAGTCCTCACAGCTCAGCAAGTCTGGACCACAGCTGTGGCACAAATGTTGCCCCCCAGACAACCTAATCATCCCCTTTTAGCATGCTCCCCACACAGTTTCAACCTGGGACAACCATCACTGCCCCTGTGGACCTTATTTACAGACTAGCATCAGCCAGAAAATTTTCCATATGGCAGCACATACAACACTGTTCTTCCTGGGTATGCAAAATGAGGATTTCAGATGGATATGAGCCATGCTGGGCTTACAGGGCATGAAAACAGGCTATGATCTTCTGGATGGAGTGGTATAGGTGTAACCAGTGAGTCTCGGTCAAGACTGGGTTTCTCGTTGTGTCTGTGTCTGTTCTGGAATAGGTCAAAAGAGAACAGAAGATCTATGGAGAGATGTGTTCTCCCATCCCAACCCTCTGCTACAGCTATTCAAGTCAGCAGGCTGTGATGGCTAGCAAGGGCTTGTAGCTCTTCACAGCTAGCTTGTGCTCATGCCTGAGTTATAGCTAGCAAGAGAAGAAATATTGAGAGTTGGCCTCTACCTGCAGATGTTTATGGGCCAAAACCTTCCATTCCCACTGAAAAATGTCTTCTTAGCAGCGTTATAGGTCTTGCAATGCACAGGAGGATCAAGTATCGGGAGTTATGATAGGAATAAATGGTCCGTGTGTGCATGGAGATGGGTAAATAACAATACACAGAAACAGCTGCAGTTCAGTACTTGTTGCTGCACTTATTTCTACAGTTATTTTTAATGATTTATAAGACCAGCACTATCAGCTTGCAGACGGAGATTTAGAGGGGTTTGGAAGGAGGGGTTTCCTCTCCTGCCTGAGGGAGAGGAAAGACATGGTGTGACAAGAAGTAGGCCCTAGCCCCACGCATTTCACCCCTTTGAAGTCCGTTTCCTCTAGGACTGAGCATGCAAGAGGTGTTCTACCCACTGAAGACCAGCAAAGGTCTCTGGGGATTTACATCTACCCTTCGTCTCTCCTCCCACTCACGTTGCCCATGCACACCCCCAGGTCTTTGTGGATGCACGCACTGACACAGGGCAGACACCCTTCTCCACACATAGGCACTGGCACATCTATACACAGACAAACACACACACACATGCTCTGACAGCCAGGTCTGGAACACGTCTGCAGCACCAAACAACCTCTGCAGAGCCACTGTCCCTCCAAGCCTCCCCTTCTCCTCCTCCTGTCCCAAAATGCTGGGTCATTTTTTCGGTTGCTCCTCCCTGCCTGTTTCCAATCCACCAAATGTCCTTCCCGTAATAGAGTGACCACAATTGCACACCGTATTCCAAATGTGGTCTCCCTGGTGCCTCGCATGGTGCCAGAAGAAGTCGGTCTGATTTATATTCCATGCCCCTAGATAAACACCTCGAGACCATGTTTGCATTTATCCAGCTGCCAAGCAGCTTCACAGATGGTTTTAATGTGTTCTCCACATGCATGTACCGCTTGCATAGGGCTCAGAATTGAGACTGGGGGGAAGGACAGGGGGAGGAGGCGAGGGAAATGTGACAGGCAAGGGAGAATAGCCCTCAGCGCACCCTGGGGATGCAGCCTGAGGAATGAGCAGGCATGGCCTGAAAGCACCTCTCCCTCCCTCCCTCCTCCTCTTGAGCAACCTGCAGTGTGCTGGGAATACTGATGGGGCTCAGGTGTGCAAGCGGAGATGAAGAAAGGGGTTGTGTAGAGCAAACCAAGAGATGCATGTGCCTTTTCACCAAGCACGGCGAGTGGCCTTTCAGCCTTCAAAAGCCAAGTCCTGCAGCAGTGGTATCAAACAGAGCATTTGCTTGCTGCATCCTGAATAGCTTATTGGTTTGCACTAATGAAGACAAGTTCCGTGCAACGAGATTTCAGCCCTCAAGGACTAAGGAGAGCTGTAAGGCACATCTGTTCTAAAACTACAGTAATATGTGTAACTATAACCTCTCTGTAGTATGGCGCTGCTGTAAGGGAGTATTCACGACAGTCCAACCACCTGGAATGGTTATGCTATAACGGTAAGCTTCAGACACCACAGGCAATGAGGCACAACTCCTGGAAGGTTTTACAGGGTAGCCTTAGAAGATGGGCAAAGACAGACTATAATAAAACGGCATGGAGATGCAGAGAAATAAAACAGAGTTGTGACTTATACCAGCCCGGTGTCATGAGATTGATTGTGGAGGATCACATCTTTCAGTGCCTTTCACTGAGGTGCTGGTAGCTTTGGGTTAGACAGTGAATTGATGAATGTTTGGGGAAGTAACCCCATTTCAATGATCCTGAAATGTTGTCATTAAATCAGCAAATGTATACATATATTTAAGAAGTGTGTAGTATTAGGTCCCATCTTCACCATTCAGAAAAGAACCTACTAAGAAGAATAAGACCAAGAAGTTTTGACAACTAAAGTGAGCAGTTTTGGTGATGGTATGGACATGAGGAAGAACTTAGGTTAAACAGGATTTGAATGTATGAGGTCTCAGGTGAGCTGGAGAGATGGTCTGAGGAGCAAAGTAAAATAGTATAACGGGAAATGCATCAGGAAACTGGAGGTGAGGTTTACGGTGAAATGGTGGAAGAAAGAGAGGCTGAGCTCTGCTGCAGTTTAGTTTCTCTTGAGGACGTGGTGAGCTGGGAATCTTAAACCCAGGAGATGAGGGCATAAAAAGTGCTTATAGGAGGGGCTGTGTGGGCATCTTTGTACATACAAAGTTGTTGCACCCAAGTGTTGCAGCATCCGTTCTATGTAATCAGAAGCCACCTTAACACCATTTAGGGACACAAAACCTGTTGTTCTTTCCAGAGTTCTCATCCCGAACAAGATCATCTGAAGGGCAGAAGCTCAGTCTTAATTTCCAGAATGAGCTTTGTTCACTGCCAGTTTGCACATGCTTATTTATGCATCTTCTCTTACTTTCAGAGCTCATCTCTGTTCATGAGGCTTACCAATAGGATGAGAAAAACCTTCTTTCTAATTCTTTGTTATTTTTTATTTTATTTTATTTTATTTTATTTTATTTTATTTTATTTTATTTTATTTTATTTTATTTTATTTTATTTTATTTTATTTTATTTTATTTTATTTTATTTTATTTTATTTTCCTTCAGAGCCAGCAGCAAATTCTTTCACTCTACTAGTCCTTCCCCATTGCTGGAAGAATTTTCTTTCTGTTTCTCTTTGCCAAAGGAATTTACAAACTTTTCCCCAGAGAGGCTATTTTCTTTGACACTAGCAAGGACATCTCAGGACCTGTGAAGCCTCCTCTAGCAAATTACAGCAGAATGAAGAAGCAGAGTATACCTTAGGAGACAAAGCTTCGATTCCAGCCTCAGCAGTTGACTTCTACCAATCTCGCTGTGGTAGCTTTGTAGTCTAAGAGTCTAGGCAGAGAACACAGGCTTGAATATGTGTTTATTAGTGACTGAAATCCAGTGAGTGAAAGCAATATCCCTCTCCAGTCCTGGTGGCAATAGAGACCACAGGACTTCCAGCCAAAGCAGGTTGCCCCATGAGCATCTCTTCCTTTTGAGACAACCACACAGGATATCATTTGGATCCAGCAAGCTACTTAAAAAGGTGGGTTTTCTTAACCCATCCTAAGAGATTAGTTTTTTTGCCTGGTGGAGAATTCAGAAACTCTTCAAACACAGAGCCCAGCCCTGTTCTGCTACAGGTGACAGAGGCTGAACTCATGGAGGGTGAGGGAGCAGTCCCAACATCATTTCTGTTTGAATGTGCAGCCTCCAAGAAAAACCACTGCTCCTCACTTCCTCCACAAGGACAATCATTGTGTCTCCCTGAACTCGTATCAAACCAGAGGAATTGAAAGAAAGACACCAGGATGAAGCATCTGCAAAGACTCCAGAGAACAAAAAAGTCTTACTTTACTCCCAGCCACTCATGATGTCATGCACAAGCACTGAAGTTGTTGGTGATGTCCTGCAAACATAAGAATCTCTGGTGCCTTTCCTTTCTTCTCCATCTCCATTCTTAAGTTACAGCTACAGCTCTGAATGCAAAGGAGCTTTTCCCATTTACATACATGCCTGAGACACAAGCCATATCCTCCATCCAGCATTGCCCAAATGACTGATACACATCCAAGACACTTAGGATGTGGGATATGTATGAGATTTACTTGTTTTCTTAAAGTTTATGCATTCCTTTTGACTTACATCTTCAGTGAATTCTACTATTTCTTCCAAGGAAATAAATGTTTAGCATTCCCAGTTCACTTGGAACATGCAACCTATTTTCCCAAAGCTGCCCACTTGCATTGATCCAAACAGCATATTTGAACCCTCAAACTATTTTTCACCAAAAAAAGGAATTTGTCAAGAGCTCAACATTTACAACAAACAGGATCCCTTCTGATGATCTGGGCTTCTAAACATTAACAGTGTCTCAGGAGAGCCTTACTTATTTTTAGCATGGCAAAAGCACATTACTTGCAGGTGTTGGATCTTAAAATAATAGTAATAATAATAATAATTAATAATAATAATAATGACAGCTTTAAAGGTGATGACAACTATAAAGGTTATAAAATTTATATATATATTTTTTATGTATTGTCATCAGGAAAACTTGTCAGCTTGTGGATTTTTATATTGTTTTCCTGAATCTCCTCACCATTTTTCAGATTTTTTCTTGTAATTCAATGTAGATTTGTTTTGAGAAATGACCAGGAGAAAAGGAACACAGCAGGAAGGAGCCAAGTTACTAGTAGTGTTAATATTTTTCTAAACCAAGAAAAAACATTTGGAGGAAGCATTTGGGAAAACAGAAAAACAAAAAGTCTTGTTTGGATTCCAGCACAATACCAATGGAATATGTGGTACCTTTCGTCTCCATTTCATCACCAGCTCTGTTGCTAAATGATCTCTAGACTGAGCAAAACAGAGGAAAGTTGGAGGCAGAAGATGCAGAATTTAGTCTCAATTGCTCCCGATTATCACACCAGTGGTCTGAAGCAAAATTAATTGTAAAGGTGTCTGCTGTGCAGACCAGAGACATAGTAGGGTGATGGCAGCAGGAAAGGATGTATTGGAGCTCTCTACAAATCATCGCTCCCAGAAAAATTTGCAGGAAGGAAATGACAAATGAGATTTCTTCCCCCTCTTTTGAATTTGGCTGAAATGAGTTTTCAAAGCACGGAGCTGGGAGGGAGAAGCAGTGGAGGATGAAGAGTTGGAGAAGAGGTTTAAGATGTTTGTGCCATAACAGTTCATAATAGTGGCAACAGATTCATTTGCAGTTTTGGGGGGTAACCTCAGATGGTTTCTAAAGATTGAGTCCCACGAGATCCTTGATGGCTTTAATGAATCAGTTCCATGGGTGAATACATAGAAGCACTAGAAGATTTCAGATGCACCGAGATATGCCAGAGATGATATTTTTTCAGATTTCTGGGGCAGCTGATGGTTCCCCAGATTGCTCACATGATAAAACAGCCATCCACCAGGGTCCCAATGCCAGTTTGAACCATGTTACCTGCGCAGCACCTTCAACCCTCTGCTTCTGTGGGGGTTCACAGTAGGGAATAAAGAACCAAAAGTAAATAATTTCATATTTTGTTATCCAGAAAGTATCAGTTTTTCTTTGCATTTGTCCATTGCAAGTGTGTGAGGGGGGGTATGTTTACAACATGGGGAAGGAGTACCGCCAGACACTTTTTCAAATTAATATTTTCTGGACAAAAATTGCTGTGCTATATTTAATGAAACTGTTCACGAGGGCTGAACTTTGCAAGTCATTCTGAACACATTAGAAAAGTAAAAGGACTTCCAGAGCAGTCATTCAGATCACTGTTTTTCCTCTCCTCATTGTTGCTTCTCCATAGTGTTCGTTTTAAAATCTACCCAAATTTATTTATTTTGTAAGACGAATTATTTTATTTTAATCAAGAGCACTTTGAGGGCTAAATGAAATCTTTATTTATTTTCTTGTCTGCAGAAAGAACTCAGAAGCAATAACATCTTGACCTAATCCAAATTTTGTGGAGCATTTTTTTCCTTTTTCTTTTGATCTTTAGAGAGAACTAAAAAAAAAAATAAAATAAACTATTTTTCATGGTGTAAGTTATCCTGCAACACAATGAGCCAAATGGCAGGGCTTACGCAGTTTTCATGAATAGGAAATCTAGTATTAATCTTCCTCTAATGTGACTCAGAGCAGAGATCATGCAATAATCTTCTTCCTCCTTTTTATCACGATGATGCCAAGGAATTCTAGTTCCTCTTCCCCCACTCCTAGTAAATGCTTTAGAAGATAGAGGGTGATTAGTCTGGTCCTTTTCATTAACAATAAATGAAAGATAAGGAATCGACTGTTAAATTATGAGCTTTTCTGATGTTTTTCATGTCCAAAAATGCCAGCAAACCAAATTGATCACTGTCATCTCTGACCCTGAAGGGCACCACACCAGCTAAAGGTTTTTAAAGCAAACCTGGATTCTTATTTAATCTTGTGAAAGCACATGCATTATAAAGGATAAATTACTGTTGGGGTGAAATATTGCTAAAGCACCAGCTTTGATATTAATGAAACACTCTGAGATCTTGACCATGCTTATCATTTCTTTGCTAGTGGAGCTCTTTTGCAGATAAGAGCAGGCTGTTCCATTTTATTTTGATTCTCATGTAATTTTTCTCTGTCAGGCACTTTATATGCCTCTGATAAACTCCTTTTTGTGGACTGCCATTGGTACAGAGCCCAGAGGCTCTGTGAAGTGGAGCTGGAGCAGATTCACCAGCAATTGGTTTTCACTTCAAATATGCTACTGTAGCCGGATTTTAACTGGTGGTTAATACAGCCCAACTGAAATGAGTACGCAAGCACTAGGTTAAATTTGGGGCATAGTCCTCCCAGACTCCTCAGGGATGGGAAACAGCCCACGTTGAACCACACGTCAGCATGGGAACATGCTCCCTCATGGGAATGGGAGCTTAGGAATAAAAGCTGCAGGAAAGGGGCGACCAACAAGCTGGAAGGATTTGGCTTCCTTCTACTTAAAGTAGTCTTGAACATGGGGTCATTTCCCACAGCTTTCTAGCAGCCTAAAGGTTGTCTTGGCCCTTCAAATGTGGGCAAGTGGTGGCATTGATTGTCCCATGCACACCTAATAAACCAGTGCTGCTCTCTCAGCTGTTTTGGAAGCCAGTGACAAACCCCACGGGGAGCAGACTCCCTCCTGACTCCTCTCAGCCCACCTGCTCAATAGGGCACTCTGCAGGATTGCCCAGGCCCTCTATTAGTGAAGAGAGAAGCAAAGTTTCTCATGATTTCCAAGTGATAGAAGACAAGTTCCAGCAAACTGCAAAATGAGAATTAAAGTACTTTAAATACTCATACACATACTCATCAATTTTTAGAAAAGTAGGTGTAAAAGTGAGAAAGGGCTTTTTTCTCGGTTTGTGCCTCTCCTTTTCCTTGCACTAAGCACATAAATCAGATTTCTGAAAGTAACTATCATATGCAGAAGGAAGAAGGAGACCTCCTGGGGGGAGACAGGGTTTCTCCTTCAAGTGTACATGTATTTTAGCTTTCTTCATGGAACAAAAGGTATAACAAAGATGATTTAAAGAAAAATCCACTAACAACCATCCCACCACTCCATTCCCAAAAAGTTAGGAAGTAGGACTTAGCCTTTCAAAGTGGTGCCACAGAGAGCTCCCAGGATATTCTCCACCTGCCCATTCTCTTTCTGCTCATTTTGTGGAAATTGGTAACTGAGCAAAAGGCAGAAACACAAACTAGTGAGAAAGCAAGGGGAAAAGCTGGGAAAATTCAATCTTTGTGTGCTGTGCTTGGCAGCAGGCAGAGGACGGTCAATCAGCATGTGTACATTGCCAGGCAATTAGCATGGGCACAGCTCCAAATCAATCAGTGCATGGCCTGCATCTTGCCCCATGATGACATCCCAGGGAAACAGGGGTAAAGGGAAGCTCAGGCTAATGGAGCCAAAATCGGGCAAGCAAACCCATCTGAGAAAGCAGCAAAACATTGTGGTGCAGCACAGCACAGGCTGATGCAAAAGATAAGTAAAGATGATAGCTGAATTTGGATCGATGGTCTCTAGGAATGAAATCACAACCAATCTTAAATGTGGGAATGAGTGCCCTTCAGGGAGGCCTGAAGTGTTTTGTATGAGCCTCACAGTAATGTAGCCTCAACATAATTTATCTCCTTGGTATGGAACTGTAGCCCAGGCTCAAACCTGTGCTGCCACACCAAGCCTACACCCAGCCAAGCTCCCTCAGCCACCTCCAGGTTGCCCAGAAGTCTGCTGAGTCCTGAGTGCTCGAGTCCTCCTGTTCTCCACTCATCTCTCCTTCTCCATTTCTGTTCTCTTCCAGCTCACAGGTAAAAGCAAGCTTCCAGAATCACAGAACCAGAGAACAGCTTGGGTTGGAAGGGACTTTAAAGTTTATCTCATTCCATCCCCCTGCCATGGGTCAGGGACGCTACCCACCAGATCCCAAGAGCAGTGTTGGCAGCTTTTTCATGGACAGCCCTTTCAAAACTCTGGGTCTGAGGGATTAATGTCACCTCTGCAGGGCGAGTGACTCCTTTTTATGTTTGTTTCTCTTCTACAGATGGCTTTTGTCTTCCTGAGTGGGATGGCATTGTCTGCTGGCCAGAAGGCGTGCCAGGCAAAGTGGTGGCTATGCCATGTCCTGAGTACATCTACGACTTCAATCACAAAGGTAGGTGCTGTCCTCAGCATCAGCACAGCCTGGAAATCTACAGCAAGGCGAGACCTGGTAGTCAGAGAATTAGAAATCCTCTGTAACATGTTTGCTTATCACATGGTGACTCCCATCTATGCAGAGGAGTCAACAAACAAGGAGTAAAGACACATTTTATTTTATTTTATTTTATTATTTTATTTTATTTTATTTTATGTTGAGAGAAAAAGAAAAGCACTATTTTAGCATAAACAATCCCGAATTTCCCACCTGCCAAAGCCAGACTGAAATGGCTAGGAACTACATGTATAACTAGATAGTTGTGGGGGGTTTCAAACCCACATCTCTTTGCTGCAACAAATTTCGTGCAGCAATGGAAATCTACAAGACATCCTCCCGATTTGTATTCTTCACTCCACCAGTTTGTTGCTTCTAACCCCTGCTCTCTGCCCAGACCCCTACGGTGGCTATCTGAGAGCAGCGCTGGTAACCAGAATATGTGAATTCCTCCCTATCTCACTTTCCCTCAGGCAGCACATTTCTTGGCTTGCTTCTGGTGCCACAAAGTCTGTGCATGTTTTTAGAAGCAATTGAAGCACACTCGCCCCTCAGAGTATTTTCAAAGCTAGCGTATTCTCTTTTCTCAGGCAAAGCTGCGCACCCAAAGCCTATGAAATTAGAGAATTAAGATTATATGTTCCCAGCAGAGCACTGCTGCTGTTTTCAGAAAACAAGTAATTATATTTCCACGCACTCTGGTTGCACATAGCCTGCTCTGCCTTTTCTATAAGAGACTGAGCCGAGCCAGTTTAACCCTTGACAGATGTCCTCTCTCGAAGACCCCACACACGTAGATTTCATGTGAGGAGCCAGGAGGAACAGGTGATCCATCCCTTTTTCTTCCACAACCCAGCAGGACATGGATTACCCACCTCATTGGCATCTATTGGTCGAGTCACACAGGGTGGGGGTCATAGAAAGACTCATGGAAGCAGATATCTCTACAAACTGTCCTGTAGTCACTGGACAGATCACAGAATCACAGAATTGTAGGGGTTGGAAGGGACTTGAAGAGACCATCGGGTCCAAAACCCAAAGATGGATCTCTTGATTGGTCTCATCCCCATTAACTGTAATAGGATTTTTTACACACAGCCCATGAAATTGTACCCTACACAGACCTTTGAACATGGATGTTTCCATCTGTAAGCTGAATCCCAAAATTAACTCATGCCTCCTCCCCTTTCCCCATCATCATGAGAAGGGGAGCCATAGAAAACCCTACCTTAAGATGGACTCAATCAGTAAAGTTAAGAGTGGCATAATGAAGATCACTGGTTTGTCTTTGTGGGTTTTGTTTGTTTGTTCTTGTTTTGTTTGTTTTTTTTTGTTTGTTTTTTTTGTTTTTTTTTGTAGAAAGAGTTGCAGCTCTGAGAATGATTTTGTGCTTTGGAACTTCTTGCATTTTCTCCCCTTTGTTTTAGAACCAATATCTTGATCTAAACTAAGTGCAACTTCTTATTAGCTGCCTGGGGTTTCTCAATCAGAAAACTAACGAGGTTGCAAAGGAGATGGAAATTGTGTTCTTGCAGCTGAGCTTCAAAGCTGGCAAGAGGCACTGTGGTTGATGGTATGCACCCTTGGAAGAGGTTCTCCTGCTCTACCAGCCTCATTTACGCTCTCTCTCATTTCTCTCTCCAGGCCACGCTTATCGCCGGTGTGACCTGAATGGAAGCTGGGAGCTGGTCCCAGGCAACAACCGCACCTGGGCAAACTACAGTGAATGTGCCAAGTTCCTCACCAACGAGACAAGGGAAAGGGTAGGCAATTGCATTGGGGCACGGGGCATGGGGTTAGCCCCTCATCCAGGGCTAGCTTAAGGAGCACGGTCTCACTTAAAACCCTTGATGAGCTCTAGTTTACTGCCTCCTGTTGGAGACTGCATCCAAGCTTGCCAAAGCCACATCTTTGTTTTGATGGGAATTAGTAAAGTGGGAAATTGTCCTCAAAGCCAGGAAGGGTTCCCCCAGCTGCCACAATCCCATTTGTAAAGAGACCTTGGGGAAACTTGGAGCAGGCTCAGAAGCACTAATAAGTGGTTAGATGTTGTGTTCCATGTTATTGAGACTCCCTCTTCCCACCAAACAATACTTTTGTTAGTAGATTATTATTAATTATTCCCTTGTGTATGTGCTTGTCTGTGCTAGGGGATGCACAAGCAGAGAGCTAAAACCTGTGTCAATCAAATTATCAGTGATCCTGCTTCTGTAGGTGTCTATCAGAGAACCTCTTGGTGGCAAGGTATAGGCTACAGCATCAGAGGTTTTACATGGTCTGTTCACTGGAGATGGGTGAGGGAAAAGTCCAGTGCTAAAGAACATGAGCATGCGAGAGGAGATCTTGAACTAATTCTGGTGTAATCACAATCCTGAAGCAGAGACACTAGTCCAGAAGTTAGAAAAGAGATTCATAGCACATGGAGAGGGTTTGGTATGCTCCTGGGCAAACATTCAAGTGTATATATATATATGTATACATATATACACACATATCAGATCTGTGGGCATTGTTTTTTCTTACTTTACATTTAGATGACAGGCAAATCAGCAGCTGACATTTCTCACCCCTCTGCCTGGGCCCAGCTGGGTAGTGGTTAGGCAGTGTTTCTGAACTCCTCTCAAGACAAGTGCATTGCAGATGCAATTTTTTTTGGCTGTCAGTGGGGTCACCTGAGAGGGTGTGAGCTTCTTCTTTCACAGAGAAAGACATTTCCACCCTCGTGCAGCTGCTGCTTTATTCACAATTTGTGAAGTATTTAGCAGAAATCTCCGTTTCTCAGTGGTATTTGGGAGATGTCCTCCCTGGATATGGGATATGGCAGTAGGGACTGATCATTTGCAGCAAGGGTTATTTTCAGACAGTTGGAGATAAAGATCTAACCACAAACTTCACGGTGGGGAGCAGGCTTGAAAATGACACACAGTCCCTTTGGGAGAATGTTCTTAATTTTAAATCCAAACAAAGCATAGTTTTTTTTTTTATTTTTTCTTCACCGGTGAAGCAACATTTGAATCACAGATTTGTTGAGGCTGGGACTTCTGGAGGTCATCTGGTCCAAACACCCTCCTTAAGCAGGGTCACCTAGAGCAGATTGCCTCAGACCATGTCCAGACAAACTCTGAATATATCCAAAGATAGAGAATGAAGTTGTCCAGTAAGCAGAGATTATTTCTGCATTTTCATGTGTTGTATCATGCAGTCAAGGAACACACAAGGTTGCATTCACCAGGTGCTGCTCCAGCTATTTAATAGCAAAGTGTGTTTCCTCAGCACTGGAAGACGTTTGTTTTTAGAACAGTTTTAGCAGGACATGTCTCCTCCCAGTACATGTGGAGGGAAGAGCTATTTTAGCCCTAGAGGTTTCTGAGAAGTTTCTGGAGTTATTGAGCACCTCACTCAGAGTTTTACGAGGTCACATCAGATCCTTGGCATTTCATCTCCCTTTTCTCATCACTCTCAGCCATGTCTTGTGGTGGGAGTCATCTCCTGCAGACCTCTCCATCTGAGCAGGTCTCCTAGATTTCCCCCATGGAAAGGAAGCCGTTTCTTTTAAACCTCTCATTTTGAAGTGGGGGAGACTTAGTCATGGTAAAGCGAAGGGTACAAAGGGTACAAAGAAGAGAGAGTTGTCCATTTCTTACCGGCACATGGGAGAAATAGAGATCTTCTGCTCCTAGGCTGGAAAAAAAAATACTAAAAAAAAAAAAATCTCTTTCCCTGGATTTCATGTATTTGTCTGTCCCCTCAGCGCAAAGGTGGTCAGTTCACAGATGAGGCACTTGGGCAGTGCTTCCTACCAGAGAAACATTAGATGAGAGGTCACGTTGCATTTTTGTTCACTGCTCTGCCCCTACTTGAAAAAATTACTCCTCCTTCTGACCTCTACTTTTATGAACTGTTTTAATTAAACCTTCCCGAGAACCTTATTATCATCATTATTCTGTTCACAAGGCTCCGTCATCTTTTGCCATTACTTTTTTGCTCCAGCTACACAGAGATGGATATGATGGTATTTAATGACAACGCAAATTAGCCCACCTTCATCGTTCAGATTACTTGGACAGTTTGGTACTGCCTAAGTGATGTCTGCCCAGGCCAAAGAGCATTAGGAATAATGGAAACTTCTCCCAGCTTTTGAACTGAATTTTGATTACGACAAGCCTTTCAACAACACTTTTTATTCATGATTATTATTATTAACCTTGTATTTGCATGAGGCCACTGCCCAGCCCTGCACTCACCTCACAGTGATGCTGCATGCTGTTGTGTAGTTGCCCCAAGCTGCATTTTAGTAACAAGTGAAGCAATGCATATACATCCACTGGGCCTTACGGTATGAAAAGCACTGTGAAAATAAAATAAATAATAATAAAAAAAAAGGAACAACCCTCTTTTTTTTTTTTTTCTTGGTTGGGGGATGACTTTCAGAATGCAGGGAAGGGCTCTTGTTTTTCACACCCAAGCATGGCTCTGAAGCACTGGTATTAATAAACCTTCCTTTGATTTTTTTTTCTTGAAGTAAATATGTCAAGAGATGTCAGAATCAGGGAATTTGGCAATATAGTCTAGTCGTCTTTAGAGAGAGATTGTTTTCTATTATTATTTCCCCCCCTGGGGAACAGCATCTTTGCGTCACCAGTAACAGCTGCATTTAACCAACATTTTGAAAGGAGATCAAAATACTCAGATGTTGTCCTACTACTCCGAGTAGGACAGCATCTGAGCAGATGTAACCAGAGAAAATTTTAAGAAGCCGTGCATTAGAAAGCATTAGGAAAAAAATGTCTGTCTGCAACTATCTAAATATATCTGCATTGCTGTCCCTAGAAATAGGCCTATAGCCATAGATAGCTCTATATACAGATACACAGCCCTAAATAAACACCCACGTCCATCTACACATACACATATATATGTCCATGCGTGTTTGTTTAGGTGTGTACTTTTCTCATTTTAGCCACTGTGGGATAATTATAAGATTGACCAAAGCAGTATACAGAGAGCCCCAAAGAAAGTTTGTGTCTCTCGCTGCCTTTTCCTGAACCATATAAATAGGATTATTTCACACAGAGCAGCAAGGAAACTGCTTTCTGAAATTAGCAAAGTATGCTAAAGCCATCAGAGCCGGGAGAATTAACAGCTCGTAACTGCCCAGTGAGCAATTGCTCTTGGGCTGTTTTCTAAGGGAAAATTAGCGCTGCTGAAGGACGCCGGATTGACAGCCCAGATTGATGTCCCCTCTTTCGCCAGGGGAGCAGGTAGGCTGCAGCTGGCTGTTGGAGCGTGTCTCCCCAAATACCTTGCAGGTGGCATCAATCTTACCACCAAGACCCATCTCTCAGATATGGTCTGCAGAAGGCAGGAGTTCAGTGAGGGATGGGAAGGAGTTTCAGAGGAAGGTGTCCTAGCAGCACACCACAGGAAGATAAGATGGATTTCTTTTTGATGAAACCCATCTCTCCGCCACGGGCTGCTTCCTTGAACTCTCATATTCTGCTTTTAATACAACCTTTCACCAGTGTAGCAGAGGCAGGAGAAATCTTATTTTCCAATAATCTTATTTCCCTGTTTTTCCCAAGCTCTTTCCCCAAGAGCTGTGCATGGCCATCCCCCATCCCAATTTCACTCTGGCTTTTCCAGAGGTCTCCTTGCCTCTGAACGGAGATCTGTGGCCTCCCACCCCAGCACCCTGAGCAGGCAACCCTGCTTTGTTTATTTTCCTTCCAGTGTTTAGAGAGAGACAGGAGGACGAGGGAAGGGAGGGGAACAGATTGGCCGGTGTTCCCTCTTTGAGGAAGGCGGTGTGGTTAAACACCAGCTGTTTGTCTGTCTGCTGTGCTTCATGTCACTGAGCCACAGGCTGCTGAACATCAGGAGAGGGTATTCAGCACTGCTGTATAATCACTGGATGGATCGTTGGATACTATATATACACATAGGTGCATACATATATTTATCTATATTTGTTCAGTTCTCACACTTTTCTCTAGTTTTCAGCTCCTACACAGGGAGGAGACAGGAACCAGGGCTCGAAGGACCTTTGGCTGCTCTCCTTAATGTTTTCTTGGGTTCCCTTAACAATCTGTCTTCTCAGAGCTCCTCAGGCTTTGGATAAAATGCAGCACATGTGGGAAGTCCTGGTGAGGCCCTGGCATTAGCAGGCAGCATTTAAGGCAACATCTCTCTGAGGAGCATAATAACACTTAAACCATGGACCTCTTCCCTTTCACGCAGCCAGCCAACAGCAGCACCTTCAGCACGGTCACTTTTCAGTTCACCTTTTCAGACATTGGCAGAAGAAATGGTATATTTTGCTCACTAAGCAGAAATTTCCTCCATTTCCATCTCCCCCCCCAAAAAAACACTTATGCCAAACACGTTTTTTTTTTGAAAATGGGACAAACCCATCCTGTTTTCAAGGATGAGCTTAAGGGTAAATGTGACATCTACTGAAATCGTGGGGAAGGGGAATATGTGCCAGCTACTTGGGAGGTTAGCTCAGCTTGGAAACCACCAGCCTAGCAAGACGGACCATCCTAAGACCAAACCTCAGCCCACCAATCCCGTCTTCCTCTCCTACTGCTTGTTTATATCATGGTGGTTTTACTGCTCCCAGAGAAATCAGAGAGGCCTCGGGAACCCCATCACATACCAAACACAATAGGAAAGGCACAGCATGGTCCAGGGCTGCTTTATCTAAACTCCATTGTTCAGACCAAAGATCTTGTATGCCTGGCCTTTGTTCTTGGAGCCCTCTGGGGTCTTTTTAAGAGCCAATAACTTTGTGTAGCCTCAAAATGATGGCATAAAGCATGTTTATTCAGTGTATACTGAGCTACGCAGATGAAATACCATCAAAGTGTCATGCATTCACATCATGAAGGATGGATAGCTGTTTTAAAGTATACGTAGGAATAAAAAATGCATCATTGAGACCTTTATTCTTGCAAGCAATCTTGTCGTGCAGTCCTCATTTCATGTCTATAGTCTTAAGTCCATTGGGTTCCTGCAAATGCTGAAGCGCCTTTTAGTGTGGTGTTGCTGATAATATTTTATGCCTAGAGTCTGCTGAGAAAGTCTGGTGGTTTCTGACAATAACATAACAATACTTCACATGAGAACACAAGAAAGGCCACACATGGTCAGATGTAGTTCCCTCATATCCCACATTTACTGCTGACCCATAGTAGGTGCTTGGGAGCAGTTTATAAATGCTGCAGGCAAAGAAAAATTTTTCCCTACTCATAGCCCTCCAAAAGCTTGCAGCTGTGGGGCATTCTGAGCATGTGGCTGTAGCATGGGATTTGGAGAATTTTCCACTATTAATGTGAACAGCAGATTTGGGGCACATTTTGTCCGTGCCACCAGGATGTCCTGTGGCTATGTGTACCATAGTTAATGCATGGACATGGAAGAGTGCTGTCTTTTAGGAATATGTGCTACTATGGGGCATCCCAAGAGCTCAGCTGGCTTCTGAGATGTAAACTTCCCCCCACCTTTTTCATTTTTGGTTTTGGGTGTGTTTTTTTTTGGTGACTGCAGTTAAGAGGTCTGATTAATTTGCCTACATTTGGGCACCTAGAGCCACTGGAGATATATTAAACTACTTAAAACATCAGCACAAGGCTGGCAGATACCTATGAAACCCGTGCTCTTCTGGAACACTGTCTGGGGTCCACGTGGATACCCTCAGGCATCTTGCACAGCAGCTGGTACTTGGGTGTAGGCACCTAATTTGAAGACCTTGCTTTGTTGACTATTATGTGAACATAGACCCTCAGCACTCTTGGAGACACATTTAAACAGCTAAATTCAGGTGTCTTGTTCTGAGAGCTGACTCTTTCCCCAGTCCCTAGCCAGACTGTGAGGAGCTGAGGTGCCTGACACCTCTGTGGATGAGGAGAACAGAATTACATCACAAAAGGCCATGTTCAACACAATTGTTTTCTTTAGGCTTTGAAAATCAGTGGCTATTTTGTGCCTTTTGCAAATATTCCTTCTCCCTGCCATTAAGCTTTTTAAGCGACACCTTTTACTAAATAAATCAACAAATAAGTATTTAATTAATTAATTAAAAATAAATAAATAAAAGAGGCAAGAAAATTAGTGACTAGGGCTCGTGACAGAGACTTTCTGGCATTTCTTATCATTCAGAACAGTAAAATGCTGTCCCTGCTAATTTCAAACATGTCATTAGCAGCATCTGAATCAGCAGCTTTCTGAAACTCTGCAGATACTTGATCTGGAAAGTCCTTACATACTCTTCTATCCTAATGCACTGCTAATCCCACCCTTCAGCACAGCCTGCCAACCCCTCAGAAGACCACTGGATCCATTTCAGCTTCACAGCATAAATGTTGCAGTCTTGCCATTGTCTCACGCAGGGGGGAAGGAAAAGGCCGAAAGGAGAAAGTTGGATACAAGGCACAAAGCAGTGATGTTCAGAATGCAATTTTCCACCAGCCACCTAGGCAATAAATCATATAATCATGGAGTCATAGATTTGAATTTCTCAGTCTGAGCCAGTCGCCTCCATCTCTCTCTGTGACACTGGAGGGGAACAGGGCACACAAACACTGAAGCCCTGAAGGTCTTATCCAGCTGCTGAAACTTAGGTTATGTTTATGTCCAGAGTCAAATGAGATGTCCTGGAGGATGAGAAACATCTGCATGGAAATGCCATATGAATATGAGACTCAATTAATCTCATTAGTTTCTGCAAATCAGCTTGAAGCCAGTCAGGACACTTGGGTGTCTAAAATGACGGGACACGTGCAAGGACAACCAAATTGAGTCCTGAGAGTGACAAGACCTCTCATCTGAGACTTGAATGGATGGAATTGTTACCTAAACACCTCTATCTGAGCTAGTCACCCTGGGCTCCTCTTACTGTCAGTGACAACCCAGTCAATACAGTTGGTGGCTGAGGGCACCATCCTGTGATGAACCACATAATTTTTCAATGAATTGAAACCTCAAATACCTTCTTCTACCTAAAATACCTTCTTCCAGCAGCCCGGACCTCAGGTGACCAGCTCTGATTGAGCCATCCACACCACAGACATCTAACACCAAATTGGAGGACCATACCCACTGTGACTCCATGGGTTCATACTGAAAGTTGAGGGAGCACAAGTACTCTTCATACAGGTTGTTCTACACTGCCTGCAATGAAAGAGGGAAAGCACAGCCATGGTTTCACAGGGGATGGGGCCTCGAAACCCCATCCGTGGTGCTCTGATGTAGCTCTGAGCTGTCCTGCAGAGGAAAGCAGTTTTCCTCTGGACTCAGATCAATGCAAATTACCTCCCCATCGGTGGAAGTGGACAAATTAGGAGTCAGCTTCAGCCCTGAGCACTGTATGAAAATGTAACAGCCAACTGCTCCGAGGGTCACACACTTGGAAGATTTCCAAACCGCAGGGAGTGGGGAATGCAGAGACCTTTGTGGGAGGGGGCACATCCAGCCTGTGGATGCCCGTGGTGGCTGGGTTTTGTTTATTTTGCTTTTTTTTTTTTCCATACACTCTCTGAGTTCACGCAGAAGCCATCTCCAGCCCTGTTTTGGTTTCCTGTTCTCCCGAAGCCATTCGGCTGCTGTAAAGTCTCTACCCTGAGGTCAGGCTGGCGGAAAGCTGAGATGCAAAGGGGAGCACGGAGGAAGTCTCCCACCATACCAGCAGGGAGGGGGAAAAAGGGAGTTCTGGTTACAGGCTTAGCACTCAATACATCTGCAATAATACTTATGCCTTTAGTGGTTCATCGGTCTCTGAGTTATGGCTGGGGAGAGGTGGGAAGGGAAGGATCAGGTGGGTTGGCTCATCAGTTCACCTGGCCATACGAGATGAGTTCCTGTGGTTTGGTGGAACAAATCCAACGCAAGGCCATGAGGATGGGGGAAAGGAAGGGCCCTTAGGGTGAGCAGTGCCTGGGAGCACCACAGAGCACAACTTAGAGAGGAAGTATGGTGCGTGACTTGATGGGAACTCATTTCAGCACCCCCAAAGCCAGATCAGCCACATCAGAGGGGCC
The DNA here is from genome assembly GCF_047663525.1 of Anas platyrhynchos. Lineage (NCBI taxonomy): Eukaryota > Metazoa > Chordata > Aves > Anseriformes > Anatidae > Anas > Anas platyrhynchos. Next base: position 158,254,939 of record NC_092588.1, read on the forward strand.
TCATCCTGCCCAGATCCCTCCAGGAGCTACCATGGCTGGCTCAGCCATGTGTACACCTTCAAAAAATTCATTTGCAGCCCCCATTGGCAGGGGAAAAGGAAAATATGGGTACTTCCCAGGGAGATGGCACAGGCAAGAGACACAGAGAAGCTATAGTAGACATAAAAGAGGAAGATTAGATCCATCACACACCTTCCCCAACATGATCTCATCCCAACAGGGCATGGGATGGAGTGGGCAGACAGCAACATTCAGACACTGACCATGAAACCAATGTTCCCTAATCTGGTTACTGTATCATGAGCTTTACAATCTTTTGCTGATAATCTAAATCATAGACATTGAGGTTTTGTCCTTCTGGTTTCCTTAGTTTCCTTTCAGCTTCTTTTTTTCAGCGTGCATACATCAACAGTTGAAACGGTGAAGGATTTTGGCAAGGGTCGAATTAAATGGCACAGGTTAAGTGTCATACCTTTTGAAACAGCATATTTTGGGGTGGTGAGGCCAGATTTCTGAAGGGTGGGTTGCCACCCTTGGTCAGTGGATGTCCAGTGATGGTCAGCGTGTCTTCAGGGCAGGCTGGCTAGAGACATTAAGTTCAGCTCCAGCTGTATCAGGATGGTCTATTGGGTAAGGATGGTCTGTTGGGTAGCACGTCGTCTTGAGATGACGGAGGTTATGCCCATGGCTTGGCCATGCATGACTTCTGTGGTCTTCTGTGAGTTATTTGATGTCCCATCCATCTCTTCTTGAAAAAGAGGTTTCTCAGACCATGATGGTGGTTGTTTCAGCTGGCAGATGACTCAATATTTTGTTACCTGGAGGACCTTTCCTGATTCAGCATTGTGGTTTCCACAGAGCTAGGACCTCCCTTGTGCTAGGAGATGAGTGAGACCTGGAACTGCCCTTCAAGCCTTTTTTTTTTTTTTTTTTCCTGGGTAAATCCAAGTCTCACCATTCCCAAGGACAAACACCCCTGGAAACAAGTGAGCATGAGCTGCACTCCCACAGGCTGCCCCATGAAGCCATTTTGGCAGCCCCACGTTTTTGGGAAACCTTCTGAGGCCTTCCCCAAGGATCCAAGTCCCCCATCCAAAAAAAAATCACTATCCCTGAAGGATCCCCACTGTGGCACTGGGTAGGATTTGCAGCACCTACATCTGCAGACAGGCCCAGTAGCATGCATGCATGCACGCATGTGTATGTCTTGGCAGTTCTGACTCGACATCCTTTCAAAAAGAGGCCCTGTGGTTAATGAGAGGAATTAACCACAGCCTCCGAAAATGTCCTGCCAGCCAATCAGCAGGCCCTTCCCAAGGCCATCGCTGCTACAACGGTGTCGTTGTCTGATGGGAACGTGGATCTTTCCGGTTCAATTTCTGAATGGGTCTCAGGGACGCTTTTGTTCAGCTGGGCGTAGTAACACCTCAGAATTGCCAAAGAATTACCAAGAATCCAAAACTCAGAGTAAGATTTAAAAAAAAAAAAAAAAAATTTAAAAAAAAAAAAAAAAAAAAAGCTTTCACCATGGAGGCAAATGTTTTCCAGTTCAAAGATACTAATCTGGCAGTGGGAAATGTGCACCAGGCCTTGAAGGGAACAAAAGTAAAGTTTTTCCTAAAACTCTCTAGCCTACTAACATTCACTTTTTAGTGCCTACTACCCCCCTGTATATATATTTATATATATAAAATATATATATAAATACATGCACACACATACACACTAGATTAATATTGGCAAGCACACCACTCTACCAATGGAAACCGCAAAGAAACATTCACATATCTGGGGATTCTGATGTAATAGGGCTGAGGTTTTGCATTCCAGGACAGCATTTCTAGCCTCAAATCAAAATCAGAGCTGTCATTCAGAGCTCAGTGTTACGAATTTTATTGCAACCCAGCGGGTGGGGTGAGGGAAACATGGGGGGGGGGGGGTGCAGGAGGGGGATTGGAGGAGGAGGGAGCAAGGAGAAAGATGCTGAATTGGTTGGTTTCTTCAGAGTTTATTTCTAAGTTTGGACGATGAAAGGCATACAAGCCAGGATGGTGGCAGACCTTTTAACCCTTTCCAGGCAGCAATCAGTTCAGTAATCCCCAAGTTAAGCTTCATACCCCAGCTACAAAATGAAGAAAAGCATCTCAATATCTCAAAGAATAGATCAAAGTTTCTGTACCCAGCTCTAAAATATAGAGGGCCAAGAGAGATAAGAATTACTGCAGGATTAATTGCTGTGAGTTCTCCTGTGACAGGACCTTTTCCAATGGGACTTTGGCAAACTTAAGCTGTGTCTTTATTGGATAAAAGTGTGTCTGGATTGGATAACCATTGTCATAGTGTCTTGTTGTTGTTGTTGTTTTTTTAAGTAAAAAAATAAATGAATAAATGTGAGTTCTTCTCACATCCCTGAGCCAAAATATGCCCTCCCCATGTTTTCTGTGGTGGGTTGACACTCCACAGCCTGGACATCAGTCAGTCAGCAATGGTATGGCATAGCCCTATGGCTAAATTTTGCTGTTCCAGCAAAAGTCCCAGGTTCGATTTGTTCAAGCAAAAATTGCCGAGTGATCTCCGGATTTGGCTGAGAGTTTGTAAAGCGCTTTGGTTTCCTTTGGGATGAAAATGCTGCAAAACTCCCAGGTGTGGGAGCAGCCCATCTTCATCACTATTCCCTTGCAAAAGTCACAGCTCCCCCCGGGTCATTAGGAAAGAGGAATACCCCTTTCCAAGCTGCCCTAATGTCCAATACAACAACAGGTGTGATTGCCCAAGGTTTCCCAGACCCAGAGCTGGACACCCCCAGCAGGTACGATAGCCTGAATCTCTGTACTGCTACCATGGATGTGTTACGCTGCAGGAGGACGCGTTCTAATGTGACGCTATTTTTTCCATCATTTGTACTGCAGGAGGTCTTTGATCGCCTCTATTTGATTTATACTGTTGGATACTCCATCTCTCTGGGATCCCTCACAGTTGCTGTCCTTATCCTGGGATACTTCAGGTAGGCGGCTCTGTTTTTACCTAAGCGAGTTGTCGCTGGACTGGAAAAGCCTCGGGCTTTCCCGAAGGATAAAACCGGGGTGGCGTGTGCTTCTTCAGCAAGCCACGCAGGGTTGCATCTGTGCTTCGGGCTGTGGTAGTGGCACTTAGATCAAACTTCTTGGGGGATGAGGGGAGGGATGTCTGGACTTCTTCCCCTTGTCTGCAATGGAGTTTTCTCGACCAGCTTTAGAGCAAACGGGAAGACAGGAGAAGAGAAGACCTTAGAAGGTCTTCTTCTAAGAAGACTTAGAAGACCTTCTAGGGTTTTCTGTCCCTAAAATTCTCCTTCAGATGATTAGCTTAGACATAGACGGCTAATTTTTAGATGGCTGAGGTTTCACAGGGGGAATTCCACTCTAATCTGAAATATTCATGTAGGAGGGACTGGTTGAAGGGAACCTCGGCCATACACAAGTCATGTGGAGGGCCCTAGGGAGATAGAAATGGCCACTCGCCCATCTAAGTCTCATTTTCTGCCCGCCCTCTTCATCATCCAAGGAGCATAGATCCCAAAATACCATTTTGAACTCGCACCATCCAGCCCACAGAGCTGGCTTTTGCTCCTTCTTGCTGCAAAGTGGGAAGGGAAGGATGAAATATCTTGTTCACAGCTGGAAATTTGTCCTTTGGGCCACCAAAGGCAGGTAGAGCAGGGTCCTGGCCCCCAGTGACCAGGGCCACAAGTTTTGCCTCCCTTTGGGTGCTGGCAGTAACTTCTCAGAGCAGACAGCAGTGCCCAGACAGCAGCTGTGAAGGGAAATTCCCCACGCAGCACACAGCCAGGTGGTGTCTGCAGAGGGACCCTGCAGCTCCCACCACACCAGCATAGGCTAAGCCCTGGACACATACCACTGGCAATAAAATGTGTGGCCTTTGGCTCTGTCACCGCCCAAATCTCTCAGCAGTGAGCTAAAGGCGGATGGCAGGATTTGTGTGGATAGTGGAGCATCCCAGTGCAGACCCCTCCTGGAGGCACTTGGCATGGTGTAGTCCCAAAACATGACCATGTCCCACAAAGGCCACCACATTCCTGTCCTCTCAGACCTTCCCCCTTCTTCCATTTCCCACTGGACACTGGCAAGGTTGTTAAAATACCAAATGCATGAGTGCTCCTACTTTCAGGAGGCATTCTCTCTCTTCCATCACCCAGCCAGAGCACCTCACAGCCAAGGCTAGACAGCTGATTGTGCTGGAGCATCTTTGTCCCAGGGATCAAAGCAGCAGCAGAGACCAAGCCAGGCTTTATTCCAGATGATACGTAATCCAGAGATGCACTGGCTGCATTCCAAATGCAGGGAGCAAAGCCCGTCTTCATTTACACCTCAACAGCTCCATTTGGCTTAATTTGTACTGTAATAGTACAGGAAACAGATGCTATTATTTCAACAAGCTCCCCAAAAGGAGAGGGAAAAATATATATTTATTTTATTTATTTATTATTTATCTTATTTGTGCACTTGTATTTTTATTTCTGTATTAGAGCTGGGGATTTAAGAAGGTATAAATCATTTCATTGATTTATTCATGGCTAACCAGGTACCAGAGGCAGGAAAGGGACTCCAAATATATCAGTTAGCTCATCTTTCTCCCCAAAGGCAGGATTGTATTTTCTAAAGCATACCTCATAGAAGTAGGTCTAATTCACCTCTTACCATCCAGCTTTTCCCCCCAAAGGACCTTAAAGCGCTTTACAATCAGCATTTGTGGGGTCATTCACCTGCAGCTGCAATACAGCCATTGCTGGGTTGGGGCCCCAAAACTGCTTGACATGTCCAAGCAATGGATAGTGTCTGTAATGGCAAACAGAGGAAAAAGCCCAGCACAGTCCAGGTATGAACCCCAGGATGGAATTTGGAGTGGGCACAAAAATAAGCAGTTTATGCTATGAGGAACTCTGCAAGGTTTTTAGTGACCACAAGCTCCATAGCTTTTGTAGCTCATTTTATTTGCAGCCCATGAAGTGCAGACAAGCGTGAAGTCTTTGAATGCAGGATTTAACCCTAAAAGGAGGGTGGATTTCTTGGAGGGATCGATTTACTGGTGACAGGGACACGCAGATGCACACTTTAGTATCAGTGAGTGCTGTGCACGTATCCTGCCTGATGTCTGCACATGTTGGAAGTGGCTGCATGCCTGATGCACGCTCATTGCCCACGCACTGAACACTGTGCACGTGAGCACAGCACATGAAGTGTACCTTCCCTGAACGTGTGCTGCACACTGGGTGCATGCTCACCGCACACCCCCTGCACAGGAACTGCACACCCACTGCATTCATGGAAAATCATCTTTATTTCAGACGTGCACGCCCTGTGCGTGTGCTTCGTACTGAACGCACGTCCCGCTGCCTCCAGGTGCACGTGCACTGTGCACGCAGTGTCCTGCAGGTGCAACCTCGTTGCACACACGCTGCACTCATGGTTTGCACACCCTGAGCATGGACTGCATGCCATATGCCCCCCTCACTGCAGGCATGCTCACTACCCGGGCTCAATACAAGCAAAATGCATCTTAATTTCTTGCCAAAAGTTCTCAGTCAGAAACAGAGGAGCTTAAATTAGCAGAGGTACTGTGTCGTCCTCATGCAGAGCCAGCAGCAGCCAAGCCCCTGGAGTAGGCTTCAAACCATTTACCAGCCTCATGGGTGAACTGGGAGTGCAGGGCAGCAGTGGCACCAGCGCTGCTAGAGGTGGCACGGTGCTGAGGAGAGGAGCTGGGGATCTTCAGAAGCAGAGGGGACCCTGAATATATCCAACTGAGAGACTAAACTGCCCCATCCCTTCCCTCTTTCCTCCACGCCAGGCGTTTGCACTGCACTAGAAACTACATCCACATGCACCTGTTTGTCTCCTTCATGCTGAGAGCCATGAGCATCTTTGTGAAGGACGCGGTCTTGTACTCTGGGTCAGCTTTGGAGGAGATGGAGCGGATCTCTGAGGAAGACCTGAAATCCATTACTGAAGCACCTCCAGCAGACAAGTCACAGTTTGTGAGTATTGCCAGAGCAGCCAGCCCCTCTAAACCTCATGCCTCTGTCCCTTCTATTCAACGCCTCATCTTTTTTCGGTGGTGTGTTAAACCATCACACGTTTTTATTGCAATGGGTCAGTGACTGATTTTTGACCTGGAGCTCCTCTCTGTGGAAGCCACAGAGGCACTGCTGTGCTGTAACATCAGTGCCATCAGACTGGCAGCCAGAACAGAGCACAGCCTTGGTTCAAGGTGTTTCTGGTCAGCACAGCCAGTGGTCAAGAGCATGATTCACCACATCCTAGAGTGAAAACTAAAGCAAGGTCAGGTGAACTTGGCTCAGGAGGTACTTGTGTCTCATCACGGCACAGAAGGCTCAGATGGAGACATCTGCACTGTCCGTGTCCCTGTGGGGATGAAGCCTGCCCTCAGGTTTTGAAGTTCTCCCTACCTGCTGAAGCTGTCTGCTCTCCTCATCTCTGGCCTCATCACAGATTTCCCAGGGCTGAGCCTAGATGTGGCAGCTTCTCATCCACACACTGCAGGGTGCTACAGAGACAGGGGGAAGGTTTTCACTACCTAAGACCAAGGATTAACTTCAATGCACACCCCAAAAAAAAGAAATCCAAGCTAGTTTGAGCATGCCACTAGAGCAGCTCTAGCAATGTGGCACTGCAGCCCACAGCACAAGCTTTTCTCCTGTGTCTTCAACTTGGCTTCCTAAGTGCCTTTCACAGCCCGTGCTACTGGCCACAAACACCCCTATTGTCTGGGTTTCATACAGCGGCAGCAATCGCAGCAGTTGTCCCACAGCAAACATCCCTAGATTGCTGTCCAAAGACAGCTGTCATGCCACAGACCCCTTCAGGGAGCTGTGCCCGTTGACTCCAGCTTAGGACCCCTTCTGGAAATGGCCAAGGTCAGCTTTTACTGCACAGATCCCTTTGCACTCACTTGGCCAGTTACGTTCTGCTCCGGCGCGTCCCCAAATGTTGTTTCAGGTTACGAACAAGAGGGGTTATGTCTAAGCATAAAATCAGCATATGCAAAGTGCCCTTCTGTGTGTCCGAGTCTCCCCAGATGGAAATTTGCAATCATGTTTTCTTCCCATTTAAGAGATCCTTTTAATTAATTTGGCAAGTCTCTGGCTGGAGCGCTCAGCGCGCTTCAGTGCACTCCCTATTTGAAAAGAACACAAAGTATTTCATGGCATTGTTTTCTGGTTTTCCTTGGTGTGGACTCATTATTAGGAATAATTAGGATAATGTATTACATTATTTGAATATTAGCAATTAAACAGCATTTCCCATTCTGCTGAGTTGAAAGGCAAGCGAGTGATGAAGGCAACAATTAATTATTTCTCTTGTTTCCAGTTATTGCCTGCCACTCTTTGTGTGCGGGTAGATTATGATTTTTTGTGAATATATAAGTTATTGCTCAACCTGGATGGGGATTTCTTTTAATTGACCTTCATTCTATTCCATCTCACTTTGTCTGTAAAAGACAATAGATGCATATGTGTCCATGTTTATATATATACATGTACATATATATATATAATTTGTCCATATCCATTATGATTGGCAAATGATTAGCATAAGAGCTGGACGGAATAAAAATTCCTCTTTTATTTACAAGATGTATATAATTAATATTTTCTGCAAGCTGCTTTAAAGGCTACACGGGGTAAAGGGGAAACCCAGAAACTCTAAAAAGCGGGCGAGTCCCTCATCACTGGGTTGGGGGAGAGTCTCAGGTCACCACCTCCCCACCTGTGCCCAATTCTCCCCACTCACCTGCTGTTGGAGACATAAAGCCAGGCTTAGGACCTTCCTTCCCAATTGTTCATCTCTTCTGCTCTCGCACTGACTCCCCTCCATGTAAAAGCCCTGCAACAGAGCTTTCTGATCTCTTTTTTCCCTTTCTCCATCTCGTTTCCCGACCCATCTTGGCAAATATCGTGGATTTACACAGAACAGGAATTTCACACCGTGTTTTAGCATAACCCCGTCTTTCTGTGGTCGTTGCAGGTGGGTTGTAAAGTAGCGGTTACCTTCTTCCTCTACTTCCTGGCAACCAATTACTACTGGATCCTGGTGGAAGGGCTCTATCTCCACAGCCTCATCTTCATGGCATTTTTCTCAGAGAAGAAGTATCTTTGGGGATTCACATTATTTGGCTGGGGTAAGTCATGGCTGCTCCTTACGGCTGACCCATCAGAAGGTTATTGGAGGTGGTCTTTGAAGCAAAAAATGTAGACCCAGGGGAAGGAACATAGGCAGAGTGAGCATCAGGGACACGGTGGCTTTTTCAAGGGCTGGTGTGCTGCGTGGTGAAGTTTTTTAACATTTCTAAATTGTGGTGTTGACTTCCCAGACCTCTGGAAGGCTCAGTCCAGCTGATGTTAGTGCACTCCCTGAGTTATCCCCAGCTCTGCCAAGTGCCTCCCGCTGAGTACCCAGCACGGTGCTGGAGGGGGTGGAAAGTTGCGTGAAGCTGTGAGCATCTGCTCCCAACGGCAGACCTCAGCTCTGATTTCCTACCTCTGATCTCAGTCACTGTAAAAAGCTCCTGAGGTTTCACGAGTGCTGGAACACCACGAGAAGCCTGCAATTTGTGGGAAAGCCATTTCTTCCTTTTTTTTTTTTTTTTTTTTCTTTTAACCCAGGCATCTTTTCATGGAGTAGAGAGAAAGGGGGGGGGAAGTGGGTGCAGAGGGGGTGCTCATTAGTGGGAGGCGTTGTGGGCACAGGCATTTCAGACGAGAATGTGCTTTTTGTTCACTTCTGGCATCAGCTTTGGCTTGCAAGCCGTTATGAGGTGCTGGTAGGCTGAGGACAATAAAAACACTGCCCACGGTTGTCTGAAGCATGTGGACTGGAAGGGAGAACAGGAAACATATTAGATGATCCTCAAGGACGTAACTATGAATAATGGGGTGTAGGTCTACAAAGGAGCTTACAGCAGGAAAAACCTGCTTAGAGGCATCGATGGTTACCTCTAAACCATATGGCCCAGGAGCTCTTCCCAGCTTCCAAGTCCAAAATGCACCTGGCCACATCCTGACTGCATTTTAGGGCAAGATTAATGAGTGCACCACACCACCCCCATTCCAGGACATGTCTTCTTCCAGAAGAAAAAAAAACAAGTTTTTGGGTGCTGAGTGACCCATGGTACAATCAAAGGTTTGGACAACCAGGGCATAGGTACCCACAGTCTGGGAAAAGCCTTTGGACATAGAAAGTCTAGATATGTCGCATGAAGAAATATTAGGGCTCCAGGAAATGGATGGCAGGCTACTATCGTGCTTTGCCACTGTACATAGCCAGTGTCCCCAAGCAAGCCAGATGATAATGTAAATGTGAGTTTATAGAGAATTGCACTTTTTTTGTTTGTAAGAACATGCAAGTGATTCATCAGTCCAGGGCAGTCCAGCCTGCAGGACTCTCTCCTGCTTTTTTCCTTCCACACTCTGCTTATGGGGCAGCAGGGGACCAAAAGCTCCTTTCTAACCTCATGTTCAGCTGGGGCACAGGACAAAAACTGCTGGTGCTGCCCTGTGACAAGGACAGGAGGTGTAAAGTCAGTCCCAAAGTGGGCATCCATCTCTCAGGTAGAGTCAAGTCCCCACCAGCCAGTAGGATTGGGGGGGAAATAAATAAAAAGAGATATTCTGGAGACAGAGACTTTGTTACCTCGGCTGCAGTGAGAGAAAAGAATTTAGATATCAGCTCTTTAAAACAAACCAGCAAAAAAAAATAAAATAAAATAAATCAACAAGCAAAAATCCACACCCTCTTCCAAAGTTTCAAGCTACATAAAATGTGCTCCTCAGAAAATGGCACTGCGCTGTATGGAGCAGACTTCAGGAAGCAATTCCCCAGAGCAAATCCTGGAAGAGAGAGAAGCAGCTGAAAAATAATGCCATATGTTTAACAAGAAAAACCAACTTGATGCTGCTCGTAATGCAGCCAAAGGAAAACAGTCTAACAGGCATGGGTTCCTCTCATTAATTCTTCCAACCGCTGCCAGAGTATAATCATTTTATCAGAGCAACCACAAAGCTGAAGTCACACCTGTCACAACACCAATCATCTGTGTGCTTCCAAAAGTTTGAGGCTGCTTAATTTAAATTCCTCTGGAATGAGAACATAGGATCCCTCCAGTTGCATTTGTTTTTGCTTTGTTTTGATTAGCATGATAATGTACACACACACACCCGAACAGACGTATTGCTTTGATAGCTTTTGGGCACTGGAAAGGGCAACCCAATCCAAGACCCACTGGAGTCAGTGGAAAAACTCCAGTTCCCTGCAGTGGGCACTGGATCCTGCCCATACCACAGCAATGAATGACAGGGAATCAGTGATAAATAATTATGACATTCCACATAGGTAGAGAAAAGACATTTGCCCCAAAAGCTGGGATTTTTTTATTTTTTTTTTATTTATTTTTTACTTGTGTAACAATAAACAAGGGAGGATTTATCCTGCCTGGAAATTTCCAACGTGGGGGAAGCAAAAGTCATCCTGCAGCAGCTTATTTCCAGCGGAAACCAGTACATACAGTTATTCTGATGTCAGACCCAAAGATTTCGGCTGTTTTTTCAGTCCACATCCTCACTGGCACAAAGGAGCAGGGCTCCGTGCAAGTCCGCAGCGCCCTTCTTGCAGTTGCAGAGGAGGCACCGATGACAGACAGGAACTTGTTCCTTGCCAGCACCCAACAAAAATAAATAAATAATGGTATTATGGGCAACAATAAATTCCCCAGCAGACTTCAAGTTCCTTGCAGCTGTTTTATGAAGGAAGTCTAAGAAGCATGACCAATAGCCAGAAAACCCAAGCTGATTCCACTGGCATTTTTCCTTCACACCGCGTTAATTCCCCCGGCTGGACCGCACTGGCTTTCAGCTACGGTGCAAATGAGCATTGCAGGGAGACCTGAACGAGACAAACAGATCCACGTGTTATTGTCAGAGGTGTCTCAGGTCCAAAAACCCGTGATGGGAAGCCCCGCGTGGTAATCTATGCAGAAATCATCCTTGCCTGAAAGCATTCCTACCTAACAGGGCAAGAGGTGTATGTAAGTGTTATTGGTCCCATTTGATACGAGGAAACTGTGACAGAGAGGGGCTGAAAAAACACTCCCTGTAAACTCAGAGGTGTTCAAATAGCAGGGAACGGAGACCAGATTTCTCCAGCCCTACATAAGGTCTTTATTCATGAGCTTTCTTCTCCTAGCAGGCGCTTTGCAACTGCCTCTCTAACTCACAGCTTTGACACATGCACAAACGGCACTTCTCCACGTGCCAGGACACGTGTGCAAGGAAGGTGGCAGAGCAGAGCAGGGGCTGGGATGGACACCAGAATTTGTGCAGCTTGAGACTTTTGCTGTCTGATAGGGTGATGACAGGACCATAGAATCATTTTGGTTGAAGACCCTTAAAATCATCAAGTCCAACCATTCCCAACCCCGCCACCAAACCACGTCCCTAGGCAGCACACCCGCACGGCTTTTAAACACCCCCGGGGATGGCGACTTCACCACCTCCCTTTCCACGCCTGACTTTATAGCACCTGCATTGTACACACTGTGTGTAACGACTGGAAATGCACAGCGCATACAATGTGGATTCTGTAGAAGTCGCTCACGGCATCGCCGCCCCGCGGGGTTCGTCCTGCATCACGCTGGTTTTGCGCACACCGTTTGGGGGAGGACGAGCACGCGCCCACCTGCACCCGCACCCCTCTGCACACACAACCACCTAGGAGGTCATGGGATTTTTTGGAGGCTCGCTTTTCTTTTTCTGGCAGGTTGGCCAGATGCATTTAATCACAAGAGGAGCTGCATCCTCTCGGGCATCTGCCTGTTTGTATCTTTACGTGTCTAACTTTGAGGTTTTTTGGTTAATGGCTCTCCCATCAATGGTTGCTGTGAGTGCTCAGCAGTAGTATTGTCCATCTCAGGGCATCACTTTCACGTGGAGACACCAAAAAGCCAGTCATCACCCTCTGAAAGTAAAAGAGATGCTGGAGGGAACGTTAAGCCTCCTGACCCTGCCTTCCACAGACTGGTTTACCAGAGGGGGAGGAAAAAGCTGAATTCCAAAAATCACCTGGAGGCCCAAGCTCTGCATGTTGCATTGATGGAGGGAGAATCTAAAAATGGGGCAGAGGAAAGGGGAGGGGGAGGATTCATTCCACGTTCCGTAAATTTAAGAATATTTATGACTGTTCACACTGAAAAGAAGAAGCACGCTAGAGAGACAGAAAGACAAACGTAGCAATAAAACTGGTGCCAGGAATTCATTTTGTGTGTTTTGCAGAAAATGTCAAGGATCCTTTTCCTAAGCTTGCCTGCACAGAGTGAGGTGGCAGTTGCAGAATAAATACATGCATAGATATAATTATTTTCTCCTCTATGTGTTATTGTTGCTAGGAACCTTTAACACAACACAGCATTAATAGGAATGGGAATGGTGTCTTTTCTGAAATACAGGACAGGCTAGCGAGGAACAAGTATGTGTCTAACGCATCCAAATCTCTGAAACAATCCATCTTTCAAAATTACAGCTTCACCATAACGGGTGAACATCCAGCGCCTATGGGCAGGCAGCAGGCACCCGAGCCTCTGAAGGCAGAGGGTGCAAAGGGGAATGTGAGTGCTGCTATCAGTAGTTACAGCATCTGAGCCTCGGGTAGCTCTGCCAGTCGTTCGCAGCACGCACGTATTTTTCATAGATGGGTGATTAGCAGTGGGAAGGATATAGATGGTGCTTGTTGCAATAAATCATCACCTTCCCCAAGCCCTCAGCTTCAGCACGCTCATGGGCTCCCGGTGCAATAGGTTAAGTATTTTCTATCCAGTGCCAGCCATTGCAGGGGATTGTGAAGCAGGGTGCATTCCTTATAAATGTATCTTTGTAGGCAGTGCTGGTCCTGAGTGAGGCTCTGTGTTTAATTATTTATGCTTTCTTATATTACCGTGGCATTTAAAGGTTCCAAGCAAGATAACGGCCCCGTTGTCCATGTGTGTACGAGACAGGCGTCCCTGCCCCACACCCCAGCTCAGGAAAGCGTCCGTGGTCAGGAAAGCCTTTAAGCACTCTAATGAGACTTAAGTGCATGCTGAAAGTTAAGCGTGTGCTTATGCACGCCGAGCCCCAATGAGCTTAGACTGTGAACAGCATATTTACAGTCATCGGTGATAAATGTCGCCTTTATTTATTTTTTAATTTTTTTTTTTTCACCTGAAAGGGGTTATTCTTCTGGAATTTGTGGAAGCTACTGTGGATTTGATCCTGCCTTTTAAGGGAAGCCAGTAGGGGACTCAGTTGTACAAATAAAGCAGAACTGGACCCTAAAAAAATAAATAGAAGATTGCATTTGGATATTGGTGATTCTCTTACTTTTTGCAGGGAAAAGACGATGCCCAGTGTAACTGTGCTGAAATGAGGATGGTTCCTTTGGGAGTGAACCTTGGGCTAGAGCATTTTGGAAGTATTACGCTGAATTCCAGCATTTGTCTGCTTCATGCAGCAAGTTTCTCACACTTAACAGAGTTTTTTATCCATCCAGGCCAGAAAAAATCAAAATGGAGTAAAGAAAAATTTGTAGAGAGTTAGGACCTATGAAAGAGCCCTTGACCTTTCATTCCAAAAAAAAAAAAAAAAAAAAAAGACATTAATTTTTCCCTCCAAAATCTCCTCCTTCAGCTCATTTCTACTTCTTACTGCTCTAGCCAAAATATCAGCCAGACACTGCCTTGGCGCCTCTTAAAAAATATCAGTGGTGTACATAGGGCATAGGGCAGTGCAGTTCTTTCAGGGGCTTGGTTAAGGCCCATGGGTGAGTTCAATCTACCTGCCACATCAATTCCTGTAAATTAAATGGGTCAGAATTTGTTTTCCCAGCCTAGAGGCCAACTGGGGTGATGGCACAGCTTACACTTATACAGCTTTGCTCTCCTTCCACACCACTTCTCTCCCCAAAATGGATGGTTTGAACCACGAAGAGAGGTTTCTGAGATGGTTGGGAGCTACCTGACAGTTAAACAATGTGTGAGCATGGAAAGTTGCAAAAGGCATGCCCAGACCCTGTTTCGTTGCTGCCACCAAGGTGTTCTGGATTCAATGCAACTTTCTGGCATACTCAAGGCCATTTTCAGGGTGATACAGTCTGAGCCCAATTCTAGGTCCACCATTCCCTGAATCCAAAGGAAAGGAACAAATATGTTGGGAAAGATGCACTATACAAACCCCATCTCTGCTTTGAGTTGAATCATTTATGTGGAGCAAGCAGCGGTCACACAGGTTCAGGCCATACAGGCTATGTCTCCGTACAGCAATGCCATAACTTAGGTACAGGAATGTGACCATTTGTCCTAAATCCATGACTCACGTTGGGTCCATTGACCCCGGATCAACGGGGCGTCTCCAGGCATGGCTTAGAATATAGCTTAAGCTTAAGCAAAGCAAGTTGCTCCATTTTGAAAACCAGGAGACTTTAGTAGGGTGGACTTGTCCAGGCCATGCCATTTGGCCTCCATAAAATTCTCCCTTCCCAGCCTTGGTTTACCATTACAGTGCTTGAACCACAGAAGAGATAAAAAGTACAAGATTTAATGGTCCAAATGCTTTAATGGTCCAAATGGCTTTAATGGTCCAAATTATGCTTGAATATTTAAAAACTCCTTCTTCCACCTTCCCCTATCCTTTTCCGAAGTGGCTTATGCTATCAGAGTCCTCTAATTCCCCTGCTCACCCCATTGATCTGTGTTTCTTTCCAGGTCTCCCTGCTGTATTTGTTACAGCGTGGGCCAGCGTGAGAGCCACTCTAGCCGACACAGAGTAAGTCCTGTTGGGTTTCCTTTTCTTTCTTTCACCTGTGATGCCTTCGTGGGGCTTCTGGCATAGGTGACTTTGTGGGTGTATCACAAGGATAAAAAGAATCAGGGGAAGCCAAAATCAATTCCTACTATGAAATTAGCAACCTTTTCTTTTCTTTTCTTTTCTTTTCTTTTCTTTTCTCTTTTCTTTTCTTTTCTTTTCTTTTCTTTTCTTTTCTTTTCTTTTCTTTTCTTTTCTTTTCTTTTCTTTTCTTTTCTTTTCTTTTCTTTTCTTTTCTTTTCTCGTCTCATCTCTTCTCTTCTCTTCTCTTCTCTTCTCTTCTCTTCTCTTCTCTTCTCTTCTCTTCTCTTCTCTTCTCTTCTCTTCTCTTCTCTTCTCTTCTTTTTTTTTTTTTTTTCTGTTGGGGGTGAAAGTTAAAATGGGTGCAACTTTCCTGGCTTTGCTTTCATTTTGCAGAAATTAATAATGTGAACACCTACAGCCATTATCCCTGGGGTTGAAGGAGATGTTTCACAGCCAGGCAGGGGCAGGAATGGCTTGAATCATGAAGGAATGCCCTGCAGAACATGGGTAGAGATCAGTCATTCCTTGATTCTTCCAGTAGCAGAGCTGGAAAGCCCTGCATGAAGCTGGGAGGTAACACCTTCAGCACAGTCACAGGAGATGCCTCCACACTGAGGAGGGGTGAAGCAGAAACTCCTCGCTGCACGAGGAGTGGGTGCCAGCATGTCCTTAGGACTAAAAAACATTTGTACAAACTCATG
Organism: Anas platyrhynchos; assembly: GCF_047663525.1. Taxonomy (NCBI): domain Eukaryota; kingdom Metazoa; phylum Chordata; class Aves; order Anseriformes; family Anatidae; genus Anas; species Anas platyrhynchos. Next base: position 158,270,569 of record NC_092588.1, read on the forward strand.
AGAGATAAATTCTTCCAGACGTATTAAATAGTAATGTTCTGGCTCAGGAACCCCTCCTGAACTGCAGATTGTTGGAAGAATATTCTGGAAAAATGTTACTACCTCCTTGTCTGTTTCTCCTTAAATATCACTTTCTGGCTACTGTAGAAATAGGATGCCGAATCAGCTGTTTCTTTGGTCCTATACAAACACCCTGAGGCCTACTATTCTTGCATCAAGCTGAAGGAAGCATCCACAACATCAAATCTTCAAGCCCAACACAACCGTGTTTGGCCCCAAACAGCCCAACATTGACCACAAGGCAGGTTTCTCCTACACACAATGTGCCATCAAAAAATTGGGGGTCCCAGGCAACTTTTCCAATGATTTTGCTTAGGAAGAGACTGCTTTGCAAAGGGGAGAAAGCCAAACTCTGGGCTCAGAAGGACCTGGTAGCACAGCTAGTGGAGGATGACGCATCTGCATTGGCTCAGGCTCATCCTCGTACAGCCCTTCAGTCAGCACTGGTGGTTTCTCTGCCCCTGTCTCGCTTTCCTTGAAGAGTTGCCTGGGCAGTTTGGCCCACGAAATGAAAACTGCAGCTGCCATGTGGGGGCTGTCTGGCTCAGATAAAGAAAGGCCTGTGGCAGTCCTCTCTCTGTGGTTGGAGAGAATTCAAACAGAGTAATTAACACTGAGTGACCTTATTCCATGGCTGCTGGAAATGCCTGGGAGGAAATAGCGTCCAGCCCCTCATCAGCAGATGGAGGACCATAGATGAACATCCATGCCACCAACAGTTTGCCCTTTCAGTCCTCACTCGGATAAGGGCTGGAGATGAAAAGAAGATAAAGGCTTTTATGGGGCATGTCTGGGTCTTGGTGTGACTGCAGGGATGAAGGAAGCACAGGATCTGAATGCAGAAAAACAGAATTATCCATACTACCACGTACTCGGACAGAACTGATCCCCAGGCAAAGTTCTGCAGGCTTATTCCAAGGGGTAGCATTAAACTATTTCAGCCAGTGCAAAACCCAGCACAGCCTCTCTTGTTTTCATGAAAACCAGAATACTTTTTGTGTAGTTTTTTCTCTTAAAGAGATGAAGAAGAAGTGGAAAAGGGTGGGTTCCTGCCCAGAAGGGACAGGTCTTGATGACTGTGGAAAGAGCTGTTCCACCATCTGGAGAGCATAACTTTAAATGCATTTAGCAGGGGTTTCACTTCTGAATGGTGTAACAGCAGGGAAAAGGGCTTCTTTGGAGCCATGAGGGCTGAAAGCAAGGTTAGATCAAGGTCTTTCCAACCCAGCAGGCTTTGGAGGAATCCCATCCTTCGAGGGTGGATTTACCCAAGGAGACAGCGAGTCTGTTGCTCCTCGTAACCAATGATTTCCTAATGGGATCTCAATCTCTTCTCAGGTGTTGGGACTTGAGTGCTGGCAATTTAAAATGGATTATTCAGGTGCCCATCCTGGCAGCTATCGTGGTGAGTACTGGCTGACTGCAATGGTGGGAGGCTGCGTTTGATGGTGTAGGCACAGTGCAGAGAGTGGGGCCAGGCTACCCTGCTCTAATTACCTTCTTAGCACAGCCTTAGGTGTGGAGTCTGAGCATCTCCAGTTTAAGGGCCTTATTTTTGACCTGTCTATAAGTTCAATAGCTGCATACAGCAGTGGGGTTATGTGCAGTTTTGTTTTGCTTAGGAGAGAAAGATGGCACAACCTAAGACCCTAAAATCATTAGCGAAACGAATATTCAATATAATATTGACGACCCATGTGATACTGAAAACCCCCAGGGGTCTTAACACATTCTTACCATGCATCTGCATTGGGAAGCACTGTTATTAATTTCATCAGGGGCATTTGGTGGGTCATGTGTTTGCTTGAACTGGGTCCTAATTAGCTTGAGATGTTGTTTTCGCAGTTTTCAGTCATTACCCTTGTCCCTCCTTCTGTCTTTCCCTATGGTTCTCCATTATTCCATCTTCTGATAGTTGGGTAAGTGCAAGTAAAAGAGCTTTTCCCCACCCACATATCCTAGCTCCCCATTATGTACATCCATGAGTAGCTGAGCGGAGTCAGTAAGAATCTCTTTATAGTCTTCAGAGGGTTTTGCATTAAGCTCTGTGTACTTTGCACTGACTCACAAATCAGGAGGCCTTGGAAGATGATCAGTGTGGGTGAGAAGAAAGTCAGTCCATCTGCATATAAACACCAGGAAAGTTTCTGAGGTAAATGTGATCATATGTGTGATTAGGTGAGCTACTTTGGATTTGATGGAGTTTTTTCTTCTTCAGAGTTTCCTTTTGGTGGAAATTCTCCACCTGGCCCTAGTAATCAATTCTGTACCTTGGAAGAAACGAATCACCAAGCCCACAGTGTGGTCATTGGAAACAAAATAGTAGGATGGAGAAGAAAGTTCAGATAGTTCAATGAGATGAATGCCAGCAACCCCATTGCATTTAATTTAAAGCCCAATTAGCAGAGGAGAAAGAGCTCAATTGAGGCTTGCCCTTGTAAAAATAATGTTTCTCCATGAGGCTCTGCTCTGCTTGTACCTTGGCTATTTGCAAATGCAGCTATTTATCATGCAAAAATATTCTGTGGGTTGTTTCTGTTTAATTTCTGTGGGTTCATATTGTTCACTTGGCTGCCTTTTCAATTCCCACACTGGCTGGTCATATGTTGCTGGACTAAGTTATGCATTTTCTGGATGTACTTGCAGAGAATTTGAAGGCTGAGGGGCTTAAAATCCCTCCACTATGTTACTAACTGATTTTATTCAGTTGTCTGGATTTCTTTTAAACCTTAGCACATGTTTCAGGAAAGTCACAGGAGTTTCCCTCCTCACTATGATAAGGTTGGATACCTTCAATTTAGTAGACAAATGTAGAAGAAGATACCACAGTTGAGACTTTGAAGCTAGAAAAACTCATATGAGAAAAAAAAGCCTGCTTTTTTTTTTTTTTTTTTTTTTAATTCCTTTTTCTAACATTGGTTTCCAACGAAAATGAGTTATATGCCCCAGGCTGTGTGCTTCTCTGCCTGTCGGTCTATCCATCCCTCCCTTACAACTCTTGTGCCAGTCAGTAAATTCCAACCAAATGTAACTAAGGGAATGGAGTTGCATAGATGTTAAAATCCCACAGACCTCATGAAAACAGTCAAATAGATACTGGAGAGAAAATTCTACCAATGCCCCTTCACTGGAAAGGGCGTAGTGTGACCTTACCCCTTTTTAACACAGAGGAGAGCTGTTCGAAACGAACTTGCACCTCGTTAAAGGAGAAAGAATCCAACCACAGAAGACAAAGCCATAGCAAACCAGGCCGTGTACGTTCAGCTGCTCAGGGAGCTACTTGTTTTAACAGTGGGGATAATTAACCATTGGAACGACTTAGCAATGGTTGTGGTAGGATCTCCGTCATGGAAACACTGAAACCCAGATCTGCTGTAGCTCAAACCAAAATGAATACAAGGAGGTCTTATGGACTGTGCTTTGCAGGAGATCAAACTAGAGGTTCCTAATGGTCCCTTCTGGTGTAAAACTACGAGGCTGTGTGTGGCGTGGTAATTTGTTTCCTTGAAATGCTGCTACACTGGTATCTGAGAAGTCAAATGACTGCTGCAAACCCATAGACATCAGCATTAGCCCAGCAGTGTGCAGCCTTCTCGTAGTTTCACCATGTCCTTGAGAATAGGTTTGTCGGGGGCAGCTAGGGTTATAAGCCGTTCATAAGGACATTCAAAATCCCAGGAATCCCCCAAACACCTCCCCATTTCTCAGCTCTGATAAGTATCAGTGTAACCATGAGGTATTGTTACCTTTTGCAGCATCCCTCACCATGGGCATGTTCCTGTAGGACTGGGTGAGCTTAGTTCAGCAACTGGGTTCACAGATATGGCTCCCTGTACAGCAAGAAGATATTTTTTTCTGTCTGTTGTTGCTGTCCCTACTGTCTGGTCCACACCACAACCTCCTCTGGAGAACTTTTATTGTAGACGTACAACAGGAGTTTTAGTTATTTTACCCTTCTATGTTCTTGACCTGTCATATCTAGCTGTGTCTACTCTGTGTTTTCTTCGTGATGCAGGTTGCTTGTTCTTCTTTCCTTTTGCACCTGGAAATATGTAAAATCATCTTACTAATCTCTTCTCGTAGCCTGAGGGGACCTTAACATCAGGTTGGCTGCAAGGGACAGTATAACTGAATTTCACTCTGCTCCCTGGACCCCAAACTCAGCTTAAGAGGTTTATGAGGCCATGAAAATGGCCCATATCACTGTACAGAGCTGTAAGCCAAGTAATAAAGATGATGTGAAAAACACTGAGAGCTGACTGCGGTCCAAACCTTGAAATGTCTGGTAATCACTGCCTTGAATACTGAGATTATATCCACTTGTCAGGTGTCTACTCACCACCTCCTCGCTGTCTTTCAGTCTCTCCCTATCTCATTTTTCAATAAGGGACTCATGCACAAGGCAGCCTAGGCTGGCTAGCTCAGGTGTCAGTGTTCCCATTTGGGATGCCTACCCCTTCCCAGAGGATGCAATTCCCTTCTCTCTCAACCATTCCGGTTAAATAAGGCTGATGTAATCTCACCATTCACTGGGTTTTTCCCAGGGGAGCTCATCCCTGCTACAGGAGGAGCACTTCCAGCTCAGACACAAGCCCCTTGGCTCACCTTGGGGGAAGCACAGCCTGAGCAACGTGAACATCAGCTGCATCTCCTTTAACAGTTATTAATTGTTGTTGTTTTTCCCTCTTCCAGGTAAATTTTATTCTTTTTATCAATATTATCAGAGTCCTAGCAACCAAGCTACGGGAGACAAATGCAGGGAGGTGTGACTCAAGACAACAGTACAGGTGAGTCACGAACCCTCCTCGGTTTGGAGAGAAGTCAAAGTTCCTCTTTCCCTCTTTGACTGCAGAGGGAGCCCAGGGTGAGTGGTTCAGCTGAAAATACCCACCCTGTAGACACTTAAAAAAAGGTGAGAAGAACACCATCTTCTAAGCCTGATAACGCAGAATAAATCAGCAGCCGATTAAACCTCCCCTAAACCTCTCCAATCCAACCCCAGGGACCTGCCTCATAGTAAAGAGAGGAGCTCAGTTCCTCCAGCCAGTTAGGAAGTGACTGTGCTGGCCTTGAACCAACAGTGCAAAAATAAAAGCGTTGCTTGTGCTGTTGAAGCCCCTAAACCTTGTACAATTTTATTTATTTCTGTTTATTTCCCTCCTGTGCTTTGTAAAACTTGGTCTATTTGTTAAATCTGCCCTTCAGCGGGTGCTCCAGTGCTTTTGCTGAAATGAAAAAAAAAAAAAAAAGATTCCTGAACCTTTGCTGGAAATCTGGCCTTTCCTTGTTTGTTTTGTTTTCCTTTGTTCTGCCAGCTCTTCTCTCTTGATAATTTAGGGTATTTGTAGTATGGTCAAAGCTGGACAGAAAAAGCAGATTGCTGAGACACCTTGGCTGCTCGAGGGCTCCCAAGGCTTCTCCGAATCCCTTCGGCTGGACTCACCGGCAGGACACATGCAGGGGGGAAGAACAGGGCAATTTGGGCTGTAAACCATGAGCTCATTGCTACCATCACACTCTCCAAACACAAGATGTTTCATTTGAATCAGGAACGATATTTGGCTGGAAAACACCTCTCCGTTTTCCTTTGCTGCCCTGTCAGGGCTCTGATTTATCTATTTATTTATTTATCCCTGGCTGAAGCTTGCTATTAATTATGGTTTGGATGGGGCCTGTTCCTTTTAATGTTCTAAATTCCCTCAGTGGTTTCCAGTTGCTGGACAGAGGTGGTACCAGGTCTTTCTGGTAGTGATGTCCGTCCTTCTCAATAACTGCCTGCACTTGGTGACTTGCTGTAACTCTTGGCAGCGGGTTTAATCCTTCAATTAGCATCACTTCCAGGCAAAGCTGGATCCCTCAGGAGCAAACCCAGCCAAGCACTCAGGGCTTCATTTTACCTCCCTCCTACCCCCTGACATAGGTCTTGTGCTGAGATGGAGCTTCTCCTTCAAACAGGGCTTTCCAGGGGATGCTGCAGTCCAAAACCAGGATTCCTAGAATTGGTGACCCCCAGCTTACCAAGTACTATGAAATCCACTTCCCTTTGGTATCTAGCATAATTCTGCAATTCCCTCTCCACCGTTGCACAGAAGGCACTAACCCTGGGTGGATCTTTGCCTCAAAAAGAAGAGAGAACTGCAGAATTACAGAAATTTTGTGGTGAGACGGACTCCCTGGAAATCATCTGGTCCAGTCCCTCTGCTCCAACAAGGCCATCTGGAGTAGGCTGTCTAGGACCATTTCCAGTCTTTAAATTCAGAAGCAGAATCACCCTTTAGGGGCAAGGGAATTTAGAGGCTGGGACCTGGAAGCAACAGTGCACATTTCTTTCCAGTCACTCTTCCATCTTGTTCCCATATTCCTGACCGACAATAGTGGATGGTCTGAGGCTGAGAAAGAAGTCTTGGTGTCTTCACCTCCAGTACCTACAGCAGCATCTCATGGGGACGTGCATGTGAAGAGGGTTAGATTAGCATATCACAACATGCTGGGGATGGATTGGGTTGTGTCTCATGCCATACGAGAATAAATGGCTTGAAACTGTGGGTGGACATAGAGCCTGTGTAAATGTTAGCTCTTCAGGACTAGTAAAGGGGGCATGTTGAGCCATAATAAAATTATGCATGATAGACACCCAAGGTATGAGGTGGACCAGCCTGGCTGGGAGTTTCACCCCATCCACTGACTTCTTCTGTGTCTTCTCTTTCCTTGTTCCTGCAGGAAGCTGCTGAAATCTACCCTCGTCCTTATGCCTCTCTTTGGCGTTCACTATATTGTTTTCATGGCTATGCCATACACAGATGTGTCAGGGATTCTTTGGCAAGTTCAAATGCACTATGAAATGCTGTTCAACTCTTTCCAGGTATTGTAATCATTAAACTATGGGGACAAACTACAAGAATTTAAACAGAGGGGGGAGGGAAAGGAGAGTGCAAGGTGTTCTCTTTGGAAACAGGGTTGTGTTCACAGCATGTCAGATTTCATTCACAAGGTGATTTGACAGTATTTTAGCAACAAGTATGTTTTATATTTGCAAAATACAGTGCAAAAAGGATCAGTGTGCCAAAAAAAAAAAAAAAAAAAAAGCCTGTTGAAAGATACCTTGCCCCACAAAATCTGTGTAGATCCAGGATAGACATAAGCTGGTAGAGATCCACAGAGACATGTTGTTTCAAATTAGCTTCCAATTAGCTTATCCCAAGCTGTCTCTCAGCCCTGTGAATGGATTCCTCAGTTCAAGGTTTGGGTAAAAGGCAAATTCAGTTATAGGACTGCTCCTGTATAAGGCACAACAGCAAGAATAAGCAAAGCTCTACAAGCAGAGCAGTGTTTTTTAGCCACTGCCCACTCTTCCCTCAGAGATTAACTTTTGGCTCACGTGCAACTACCTATCATCATGGTCAACTAGTGTGGATGATGGAGGGGGACAGTGGGTCTGCCAGATGAAATTATATGGCGGGTGGGGACAAAGCTTGCATCCATGCACTTTCACAACTCCTGCTGGGCTCAGAAGGGAACAAATAGCAGGTTCCTTCACCAAGATCTGGCCGAACTATTGACCAACAAAAAAGACGTGGATGGTTTTCTCACATCTGACTGGTTTTGCCGCTCCCCCTCAGCCAGTTCTGCCCAACGTACAGGCTGCCCCACTTGAAACCAGGGCTGAAAGAGTCCCATTGGGGCCATCTCCTGTCCAGCAGCAAGATCAGCTACATGTAAAGCAATGGAAAAGTTTATCCAATATGTTCCTAAATACCTCTATTGAGTGAGACCCCACCACCTTCCCAGGCACTCATCACTGTTTCAGGAACTTTGCAAAAGATCAGGGCAGGGGAATGGATGTGTTAGGTCGAGCATGATCCAGAGAGTTTATATAGTCCATTTACTTTGTGAATTGTCTGTAAAAAATGGCTACGTTAATCTGTCCCTCACGCACTACTAAACAGAGCAATGTTTCCTATCCATATCATATAAAGCAAGTTATAAACATCACTGATTTCAGAGAAACACGAGGATGCTGGGCAACCCCACCGGGGTATAGATACTCAGCTGCTGCCAGATTAATATTAATGTGTTATTTCTTCTTTCTTCTAGGGATTTTTTGTTGCCATCATATACTGTTTTTGCAATGGAGAGGTAAGAGTCATCAGCTTCTTAATTATGTCTCACCTTTATTAAACTAATTCCAAATGCAGATGGTAAGGTGGATGCACATCAGTGTATCCCCTCTTAGTCTAGAGATGCAACCCTGTTTTTCACTCGCTGAAAGATCTGTCCATGCACACAGAAAGTTTGTACACTCATTTTGGTCATGTAAGACATACAGATCAATCTGTCATCAATAAATGAGCTACTGGAAGTAGCTAATGGGGGGAAAAAATGTGCTTTTTTTTTTCCTTTTCCCAGCACAAGTGCTGTTTTGTGCTGCCTAATATCTGATCGGTGGCAGAAATAAAAGGGGATTGATAGAATAGCTGTCTAAGCAGCAAGCTCTTTTGTTAGGCCAAGCTTTGTTGACCCTTTTATTCTGTTTCAAGTGACATGCTTTAATTTTAAGATTGCTTTTGAGCTGTCTTTGTTCCCTGTAATCCCCTCTGTGGCTGGATGCTAACAATCTAGGTGGTCAGTGAATGCACAGTGCGAAGAACAGAATTACTTTCATGGTCCAACATAAGTTTTGTTGGGCCTAAGCTTATGGATTTTAAGGGGAAATGCAACTACAGATATGTTTCTTACGTCCTGCAGCATAAACACAAGATGTTCCTTCCAATTTTACCCTCCAAAGATTTCTCCACCCTTGTGGATAATACATCCTGCTGATCGCCCTCTGTCTCCTTTCACTCATGTTTTTTTTTTTCCCCTCTTCTCTCAGGTCCAAGCAGAAATAAAGAAGTCATGGAGCAGGTGGACATTAGCACTTGACTTCAAAAGGAAAGCACGAAGTGGGAGCACAACCTACAGTTATGGACCAATGGTTTCCCACACCAGCATCACAAATGTAGCCACGAGAGGGGCACTTGCCCTCCATCTCAATACAAGACTTATACCAGGGACCCTCAATGGACACCGGAATTTACCAGGTTATGTAAAAAATGGCTCTATTTCTGAAAACTCCATGCCTTCTTCTGGACCAGAGCAGTACAACAAAGACGAGGAGTACCTGAATGGCTCTGGGCTTTATGATGGAGACAGACCCACAGTACTTGTTGAAGAAGAAAGAGAGACAGTGATGTAAAGAGAGGAGGAGAAGAAGCAAAAGGATGAGAAAGGTTCCTGGAGAGCATTTAGTGGGCAAAAGAATATCAGGCCACGCATCAGATGCCAAGGATTTCCATACAGTTTCTCTGTTCGGTGGAACGAGAGGTTAAGTTATATGGGAAAAAAAAGTGAGCCACCAATGTGGCCAGTGGTTGATCACACACATATATTCAGTGATCTGAGTCTCCCTGGTGATAATGGGGGCAGGGCTGTCCCGAGGGCCTTGCTACCTGCTGAACAGAGATACTGAGAGTTGGCAAGGGAGGGTTGCACAGGAGCACGTGGTCCTTTCACCTCTTGGAGAGCTTGGGCAGCCTGGGAGGGTGGGAGTCTCACCCAGTAGAGCAAGAGTCTTGCAAGAAAGGTACAGTGCCATCTTCTTGCAAGGGTGCAAAGCCACCCTGGGCACCAGCGTCTTTGGTTCAGTTTGCTCTTTCCTCTTAAAGTCTGTCTGGTAACACACACGAGACCTACTCGGGGGGCTGTAGCTGCCCATTCTTGCAGCCAAGAGCTCAGCGTGGAAGGGTCGGTACGACCAGCTGCCTGGGGCATGTTCTTCCCTTGGGTATTCCCACTGCCTGCCAAAATGGTCCTCTGGGGTAGGCAGGGTTAACAGCTCATGTTGCTAAGATGCAGGCTGAAAATTGTATTCTCCTTTCCCTGACCTGAGTCCCAGTAGCAAGCCAGAAACCAGTGCAATTTTAGGATGGAAAATGTGGTTATCAAAACGCGCAAAAATGTCATTCTTCCAGATACAGCAGTGGAGAGAGGCCCACCCTGACTGCTCCCAGGCTGGCTGAGGCAGGGAGGGGAATTTGGTTGTGATCTTCACAAGATCTTCATGAAGAGTGTGCACCGGTGTCTGTGTGGCTAAAATCTGCTCAGAGGGTAGCTAAATGAGCCCTCCCTGTTTGTGGAAGCTCATGGAAACAAGCTTCAGTCATTTTTTTAATCTTTAAATTGATGCTCATTCTCCACATCTGAATTTCTTGTTTCTCACTACTCCATGCCCTCACAAGGAGAAAGACTCCAAATCTGCCTGCCTCACCCAGAGGCATAAGATGCTGGATACAGCCAGGCAAACCTACCTTCATGAGAACCGAGGGCAAAATTTGCTGGACAAAAAGCACAGGGATTGCTCCTAGTAGGTCACCTTCTGAGCATCTTTCCCATTCTTAACGGTGGGGTCATTCAGATGAGCCACACACACACTTATGTGCACCTGGCCCCTGCCTTAGCTGGTGCCAATGAGTATAAAACTTCAACCAAAACCATTGAGTTTGCCTAGAGATGCTCAGATGAGGAAATGCTATTGGGGTTGCCTCTGAAGGGAAGAGCACAAGGAAAAAACCTGCTTCCTACGAGAGAGAGACCAGGAATATTTTGTCCCTGTGCAGAGTTTCCCTTGCTGGTGGTTTTTGCAAGGTGCGCCAAAAGGTCGTTTTCTGACACACCTCATGTCTTCATCAGTGGCAAAGAGATACAGCCTTTGTTGACCAACCGTGTTATGTGCTGAGGTCATTTCACACCAGCTGAGCATTAGCAAAGGGTCTCTGACCATTCTGAAGCATGACTGAGAAGTGTCCAGTACTATAAAATTAGGAACAGTGACCAGATTTCCTATTGCAGCAAGTGCTTCCTCAAAGAAAGGACTCTGGCTGAGCCAGCCTGGATCCTCTCTTCAGACCCTGTCATAATGTCACTATTCACTTCAAGCTGTCCAAAAGTCAGCCTCTCATGGTGCTTTGTTTTGTTTTGTTTTCATATTTCTTTTTTTTTTTTTCTTTCTTGGTAAATTCCAATCACCTGAAGCATTTTTACTCCACCTTACTGTTATGCAAATGGGATAGAAAACAGGCCTTGGGGCAGTTTGCAGAAGTCCTTTAGGATGCAGGTGGAACCTATAGAATAACCTATTCTCTGTCCTGGTCCTTTAGATATGCTGCTGGGTGGCACCAACCAGCACCTCCGAGATGTATCCAATCACTTCACCACTGAGACTTTTAAGTACGTATTAAGGACAAACTTCCCCCAAAACTCTGAAGTTGGTCAGGAAGAGCTGCTGAGACCTTGACTCTGCTTTCTGTGTCCCACATCATCTTTAAACAGCCTCTCAGGTTAGGATCCAACACCCAGCGAAATCAAGGAGCAAACCTCCTCCCCTTGACATCCCTGGGTTTTGGATTCGGACCTGGTAGGGGTGTGGTGGCTAAGAGATAGGTAGGGGATGTGGTAGCCTCTGTAAGGCATTGAAGTACCTCTCAACCAATTGCAAACACACATGAGCCAATCTTTAAAAGCCAGTATTTATTTGTGATGTTTGTTATTTTTGTTTTGGTTTTGTTTGTTTGTTTTGTATCATTAGAATAAGTCAAAACTCCTCATAACCGTTTACCACCAAATCAGCAGCTATCGAAAGGACAGGTTTTCAAAGCATAATCTTTTTTTCCTGCTCTCTTATTGTCACTGTTGCTATTATGAACAACAGTATTCACAGGGACAATGCTAACAATGCTGTTACAGAGAAGTTAGGTAGCCTTGCCAGAGAAGTCAGCTCTAGTGAAAGCTTGGCATGGAGACCTAACCAGCTCTGCAGAAATCTGGGTCATCCCAGACATGCTCACTGCTCGCCTTTTCTTCACAGATTTTGGCATGGCCACAGGAGGGAATATAAAGGGGGTAGAAGTTATCACCAGTCAGCTGTCAATGTGTACAGCTGCGATATTTACCATCCCATGTGGCTGAACCACCGATAAGAGAGAAGCACATTGAGTATGCTGTCTCTGGCTTTCTATCCATCTAGAAGTATGTTGTGCTTAAATCCTCCAAGTACCTGCAATGACCTTCCTGATTTTCTCGCTCAAAGATCACTTAGCATCATTTCACTGTTGGAACAAAGCAAAAGAAAAAAAAAAAAAAAAAGACCAAAAAAAAAAAAGAAAGAATCACCAAAAAACCCACTGGTGACTCACTGTTTACTTGTGCTTGTTACAGACACCTCAAGATTAATAATATTTGACAATCACTTAGCAAAGTTCAAGGAATTAGCAAAAACCATAAAATTATTTATAAACAAATCCAAAACCCCTCGTAAACTGAAATGCATTCATCACTGGATTACTTAGAATAAATGCTTAAAAACTGATGATAAATGGAGATAAAAATTACATGCACAATGGGAAGAAATTTTTTCCTGATCTTTTCACATGCAAATCATACATAATAGATTCTTTTTTCTTGGTGTTTCAGTGTTCATGAAAAAAGGAAGATGCTTATACCAAAACAGGGGAATAATTTTGCCTTTAAACTCACGACAGACTGTGAGGCAGACTGTATATTTGTCAAAGTCTGTTCCTATCTGTCCTGTGCTGAGTGCTGAGATTGCAGAAAGTGTTGACTGAGTGCGTAGGCTGTGCTTTGTTAGGTAGAGATCCAAGGACATCCTCCATTGATTCTCTGAAACAGAGAAGAAACCACCATTTGCAGTTTGAATTTGTGCTGGAAGGGCAGGCAGAGTGGTCCTGCCAGTGCTTAGCCAAAAGCCTCCAGATCTGGAGTGCGGTCACCTTCACTTTTCTCCATCACCGGGAGATGCAGGCGCTTCTCAAGGACAATTTATCCCCATCCAGAGATCTCATCCTAAAAAAAAAAAAAAAAAAAAAGGATGGAGGAGGATAGAGAGCAGGTGGCTGTGGAGTCAGGATGCAGCCAACGCTTGGGTAGAGGGACTTTCACAAAAACCCACCTAGGAGGAGGCAAAGGCTTGGAGGAACTGATTGTCTGTATTTTTCCAGTTTTTCTTCCACTGTGTCAGCTTTGTTTCCTTTTTCTTCTCATCCTGTAAAGCATCTGGCTGTATCCTATAGCTCCTCTTGCTTCTCTAAGCACACTGGGGAGAGGTCTCCTTGCCCAACTTTTGGGTGGCTGTCCTCTTCTCCATTGCCACTGAGGTGCTGGGTTTGGGCAGGGAATCTCAACCCCTGGCAGGTTTAAATCATGGTACCCAGCCCAGCAGCACCTTCTGCTGATGCTCCTGAGTCCCTTTTCCCTTTTCCCCTGAATAAGTGCAGATGAGTGATTTTACACCTTCTATAAACTGCTTTGTCTTGGTGCAAATGAGATTATGTCTTTTCCCATTCCGCACCATTCCTCAGCTCTGCTCCATCCTGTCCAACACATATCAGAGCCAAAATATTGACAAAGTTCTCCTGAAAACTGAACTCCTCAGCCAGGGATTAGCATCATTTTTTTGTTTATGGGCAATTGGCTGAAAGCTGCAGAACATCCACAGTGCTGGTAAAATTTTTCAATTTTTTTAAATATAAAAATACGTTAGGAGTGAAGATCCAATTTTATTCTTGGTTATTTTTTTTGATTAATTCTATGACTGGCTTACAAATTTTTAAACTTCATAATCTGATCTTTTAAAAAGTTAAGAAACCTCGGCTATCATTTTGGTTTTCTTTTGTTGTTGTTGTTGTTTTGTTTTGTTTTTTCACTGGCTGATTTTCCTGCACAACTTCCACTCAGAATTGAAAAAACAATCATGCAGATTTTATGACATTTTAACTGTAACAGGAAGAAAAAGAGAGAAAAAAAAATAACAACAAAAAAAAACTGAGACAGCATTTTCCAGCCTTTGGGGTTATGGGTTTGGTGTCTGCCTCCTCAGCCATGTATCCTATGTCATAAATGGGCATTGCACTGGTGGCTGCAAGTTGTAAATTGCTCAGCATGTGAGGAAGCTTTGTTTTAAGGCCATGAGCAGGTTAAGGTAGGTCTTCACCATGGCACTTTCCAGCTGACAGCACCAGCTGGGGGAGAAATCATGTTGCATCCTCAGAGAGGTCTAGGGAAATTATTTATTTTTAACAGTCTTTATGCTGGAACACATTTTGTGTTTGATATTTTTAATTATTATTATTTTTACTTCTATTTTTGTGTTTAATTTTTTAAAATTATTATTATTTTTACTTCTGTTGCTGATGAATTGCCACATTCTGCAGAGTAAATAGAGGACATATATGATATTCCTGGCCAGCTACAGAGCTTTTCAGGAACCCAGTGTCACTCTCCAGACAGAGTAGATTTTATATCCCATTCCTCTAGGGTGTCTTGAAATGAGAAAAATATTAAATTGTAAAGGAAATGAGTTTGCGAAAGACCCTATAAATAAATTTCCATCATGGATTGGCCAGGTCTGTCTGGATTTGCCTGGAAAACATAATGGTTCATAAATTGTATAAGTAAAATAAGGATCATGTCCATCTCTGTGGACATTTGTTGGAAAGCAGTCCTCCTGGTTTTGCCTACAGAAGTGAAAGGTTGAGCCCCCTGGACAACAAATTCTGTTGGCCCAAAATAACGTGTTGTTCTGAGGCAGCAAATCCTGCCATTTGTACAAAAGTTATTGGGCTTACCCTGTTCCATCCAGGCTATTTTTGTGGTCTCTCATAAAATCAAACTCAAGCTTAGCTCTTAGCTAAGGGTGGGAGAGCAAAAGAAAGCAGAGGTGAGTTGTTACAAAGACATGATTAACTAAAATGTACTAAAATAAAACTTCATCATTACAATGGTAAAAAAAAAAAATAATCTAAGAAACAAATTAAATTTTCTTATTTGCTTTTGCTCAGAAAAAAAAAAAAAAAAAAAAAAAAAAAGATAAAGGTTGATTTTTTTTTTTCCCCCAATAATGAGCCATTACCTGATCAATTGAGCCAGACACCTGGTCTCGTGTTTCTATGTGCTCCATGGGATGCATGGAAGTGTACAGAGATGTGACTGAGAACTCACCTGTGACCAGCTTTTGGTCATGTAAAGCTCAGAGACATCAAGCCCAGCTAAACCAAAACCAGTGACCTTGTTCTGGAAGTCTTAGCCAGAAATATTATTCATGAGCTTCATTTCGTGGTTAGCCACAAGTTTATTTGCTGTCTATATATCAAGCCTCATAAGAGGCAAAATGTGTCCTAATCAAGGTACTTCTTTATTCAGGCCTGATAGACATCTTCACTGGCTCCTCTTTGGCCTGTAGGTGGTTTTGATTATTTTAGAGCAGGGATCTTCTACTGAGAGTCCAGCAGGTGCAGGTGAGCCTGAGACATGTGTTTTTGGCAGTGCTAGCAGACTGTAGCACTAGTCTGGGTGGTGGTCCAGGTCTGCAGAGGGGATAGGACCAGCAACAGTTTTAGGTCTTCGACAGTGCTTCTCCTTAGTGGGCAGAAAAGACCACAGCAAGGACTAGCAGAGTGGACACCCCTGTCCTTCTATCCCAAATTCATGTTGGTTGGGGTCCTTCTTTACACTTAGCTCCTATTTTCCAACCTTGCCCTAGAAAAGAACCCCCTAAATCTCACCTAAAGAACTCAGTCAGGCATTTCATTTTCCATTTTAACTGGATGCAGACTCAGGGTTTTTTAATGGCTAGGAGCCAATCTCAACTCCGAGATTCAAAACCAATCTGGAACATCAGGAGGGGAAAACAATTTGCTCAGATCGGCTGCACAGCACCCTAGTCACATCACATCCATCACACAGGGCTCAGAGCACAGGCACCCTGGCAGAGCCGAAAGGTTGGGCTGCCAAAACTGTCTTTTGTTCGCCATGAATTTTTAAGGAAAGAGCACGGAGAGTAAGAAAAAAGACTTGCTGTCTTTGCTCCGCACTTAAGAATGATTATAAACAATAAAATAGTCATAATAGGTTATTTTTTTTTGTCGTTTATTTCATCAGGTTCTGTTGAATGCTCTAATGGTTTCTGTGCAGTGTCTGGTGTTCTGGCTTCTCCTGTGTGGAAGGAGTTCTCTGTGGTGGAGGGAATAGATATAATGAGCGGACGGAGTCATTCAACGCCAGTCCCTAGGGCAGGACAGTTAGAAACAGACCTGATGTTGATTTTATGTTCATTGGCAGAAGGCAGGAGCTACTCCACTGAAGTTAATTGAGTTAACTCGGTCGAATGCCAAGGCAAAACAGATCTGAATCTAGACCACAGTTCAAGACTCATTTGCAATTTGCATAATGGAATTAAAATAAAGCTTCCAACTGTAGCAACAGAAATACTCTGCTGAGAATTAGACACTGGGTTTGCTGTTTGGGATTAAATAAAATGACACCCAAGGCATCAGCCATCACATAAAGCAAACGTGTTTTATCTCTGCTTGTCCAGATTACTCTGTTCTCCCCACGGCCCTGCACTGTGGTCACTTAGCCATTCTCAGCTGTTTTAACTAGTAGGGATTTTTCTTAGCTCCTTCTTTCTTTTTTTCTTTTTTTTTCTTTTTTCCTTTTTCTTTTTTTTTTTCTTTTCTTTCCTACTTGCATGGGAATTCAGATCCTCCAAGCTTTCACGCCAGCTTTCAGGTTTCAACTAGCCCCGCAGTTTACAAAGTTCAAGATAATATCAACATTTTGCCAGAATTTGGGAAGCAAGTGGGAAAAAGAGTGTGAGAAGCTAATGGAAGTCATAGGGGAGCGTTAAAAGAAATATCAAATAAGGTTCAGTGAAACCTTTCCCACGGGCCAGGGAAAGGTTTGCAAACCTTGGCACAGCATTTCAGCCTCCAATTGAACTCACTCGTGTTTTGCTCATAGAAGATCTTGAGACATTCATTATGACCTGCAGAGCTTATGCGATGTCTTTCCAGTGTCTGAGGGCTTGGGTTTAAATCTGGCACACTGCTATCAAATATTATATTTTATGATTAATTTAAATTTAATGCTTTGGTCTGCTCAGGTAGTTTATGTGCCCTTCTCTAGGTCGGTCCATCCATGTTGCTTTGGGGCACGCTTGCAGAACTGTTCCTTGAGCTGCCTTTGCATCTGCGGTGTGTTATTGTACCATCTGGGGCTGTCGCCTGTTTGAACACATCTCCTGATGGCATTCAGCACTGATGGGCAGTGACGCTGCGTTGTAAGGGAGCCAGAGGCAGCGTTTGCAAAAACAGAGCACAACAAACTTTGTCCTAATTCGGAACGGATTCGTAAGACTCCAGTGAGGCAGGGCAGGGCTGGAAATCAGCTCAGAGTCTGGCACACAGCACAGGGGCCAGGAACAAAAGAAAAAGTGAAGGAAGAGCTGACCCAGATGAACATCAGTAACCAGGGAGTCATAAATCTGGCTTCTTTTCAGGCAGACCTCCCTGTCCAGCACAGATTTAATAGAGATGGGCTCTACTGCACGATGACACTTTCTCCGCAACAGGGTATGTCTTGAAAAAGCAAACGAGGACTTTATCAAAATCTGTGCAACTTTCTCTTCTTCTTCATCCTCACTAGCACTTTTTCTTTCTTTTTTTTTCTCCTGAAAAAAAAAAAAAAAAAAAAGGATACATTAGAGCAGCCTCAGCACAAGGACCTGGTATTCAAACACATTTCTCCTGGGTCCCACAGAGTAATTTTTCCCTGTGACCATAGCAATTGTTTTCTTGGCATATGATCTCAAGAATTTGATAGTATTTGGTTATCTTCCTCAAAGCAAGAGTTACTCATTCTGGGCACAACACAGATGTGCTGGCATTGATATGGAATGAAATCCTGACCCCATGAAAACCAACACCAAAATGCGTGTTGATTTCCATGGAGTGGGATTTACCCTTAAATTCTGAGGAGGAAAAAGATAATGATTCAAACAAATGACCTTACCCTTCCCTTGTCCCCAAAACCTTGTTTGCCAAAAAAACAGAAAGCAGAGATCAAGTGGCAGAAGATGGTCTGAATGGCCAGAGTCTCCTCTCTCAAAATGCTTCATGAGTGACAACATTGGGCTTTTGTATTGGGGTCAGTTTCTACATGTGGGGATTTAGGGCATGGTATCTTGCTAGAAAAAAAAAGGCATGGGATTAAAATATTTGAGATGGATGGGATGAGTATGCACCGGGTTTCCAAAATGCCTGAGCCTACGTCCTCTGAAATAGAGATACAATAACCACATGAAAGACTACTTAAAATGAGCTTTAATGAAGGATGTTCTCCAAACAGAGCAGACCTCAGGTACCTAAAACAGAAGACAAAACAATGACTTCACCAGGAAAGCAGCATCTATTTAAACCAGAGCATTACAACAGGCATGGGCCCTTCTAAATATAGAGCTGGATGCTTCCTGCCAGGCTGAGCTTTTACCTTTTAATTTTCCTCTGTCTAAATTAATCACTCTTCCTTGAGGGCTGCGGGGAAGGATAAGTAAGAAGCCGTTTGCTGTTGGAGGTGAAATGTTTTAAAGGACGGGTTGTGTCAGGTAGAGCTGGTGGCAGAGAAAGGCATTTGGTGGCAGAAGAGGAAGGACGGGTGTATCCAAGCATCGTCTCCCATCCCCATGTTCAGAAACACAACGTCAATCTCTTGCCATCTGCATGAGCTGGGGCATGCACGAAGAGACAGACCTGCTGCTAAAACTCCTTGCTTCTTCTCAGCAACTTCAGGGTGACCAAGCCATGGTGGCGATGGGGTGTGGGCATTAGAAAAAGGACTCGGCCATTCCTAGCAGTCAGCCAAGCTCGGTCCGACACATCTGTTTGGGGAATATTGGCTCCTTTTCTTCTAGTGTCAGCAGGAGGGAAAAAATTTGGGTGTTTTCTTCCTCCCCACACACAAGTAATTTCACTGAAGTGGTTTTGTAAGACCTTATTTCACTTCAGAAGAGGGACAAGACTGAAAAGCTAAAGGACAAAACTGTGATTTCTTTGTATGTGTTACGAGGACATTGCCTTGTGTGTGTCGTCAGGCAGACATTTGGTTTACATTCCTCCACTTCTGCTTTCTGTATGGACCAAAGTAATGAGCGGAAAATGACAAACCACAGGTGTATGTAAAAAGGGAATTAAAATAAAAAGAAATCTTTATTGATTCTCATAAAATATCTCTTTTGTGTCTTTGCCTGTTTATGGGCCTCAGAGCCCCTAAAATCCCTCAGATGGATGTGGGCTAGATATTCCTCTGTGTTTATGAGGAGGGACCTTCCTGAGATCCTCCAGTTCATTATGGATGCAGAAAGATGGGAATGAGTTATGTCTGTGGAAAACCTTTGGGAAGATCTTGCACAGGGTAGCTTCACAATCCTTAAGCTTGTGGTTTTCAGACGAACAAAGAACAAGTCTGGTCAACTCCAATCTTATTTTCCTGCTGGGCAGCATCTTCTAGAGAAATGCTAATTTACCTGCTGAAAACCCTCTCCTATGCACACTTTAGCTCTAAGACCTTCAAAAGAAGAAAATTGGTTTATCATAGATGAATTTTAAGGGCATTCTTCTTGTTCAGTGTGTAGTCATGGCATTTCTCCTGATGTAAGCATGCTTTGAACAGGAGGAAGAGCTGGTCAAAAAATGCTCCTGGCCCTGACATTTAGCACAGTGTGTGTATCACCACCCCAGCAGCAATCTAATTCCAGTAGTAGTTTCAGGAAAACATCATCAGTATCAGATAACATCCAGGAGAGAGAAACAGGACAGCAAATTTTGTCCTGTGTGCTCTCTGACTTGCACACAAATGACAGTAACCTGGTGGCCCACATTTCCTTACGCTTCCTAGCACAAGTTTCCCTTGGGAAGAATAATCACATTGAAAAAGATGTTCATGCCTCTTCACATGTATCCCAAGGGATGCCTACAATGCCACTTTGGTGTAGTTCAGCAGTTCATCCAGCTCCTGTCCCATTCCTATTGTTTACATGCAAGTATCATAGTTTCAAAATGGAACATTGGAGCTTGGGACAGCTATACCCAAATCTTTGTTTTCGGTCAGGCTTTATTTCATCTGAATGGAAAGGAACAGGACAGAGCACACAGTAGTCCATCCACCTCCAGCTCTTCCCAAGCACAGCATGGATGGCTTCAGACCCAACACAAGCTGGTAAAAGACCAACCACATGGATAACTGTAGCCTGGGAGATGCATTCTAAGCTTGTCCCTCATCTCACATTAAGACTGTTTCCCACACCATTAGCAACTTTCAGTGGAGGAAGAGGGTGCATGACATCTCTCTGGTTATGTTCCTAATCATCAAGTGGAGAAAGTAGTACAAAATTGCAGAGAAAATAAATAAAATGATGGCAAAAGGCAAACTGGACAAGCCAGCCTTTCCTCCCCACTCCCACAGCACAGTGTCCTCTTGGTTCTGTTTTTTGCCTTATGTGGTTGCAGTGGCTATTTTGAAGGATGCTCTCATGCCACCTGATACATTCACAGTATCAATGTCATGAGGGGTGCCTCATTCCATTCACAGCTATGCGATGCCTTCATCCAGCCCAGCACAAACAATGCAGGGTGGTTCCCTGCCCTCGCAGAGCTCAGACTGTAACTGGGCATGAGCAAGTGCTGCTCTGCATTGCTGGTTTTGCAGCTCCCATCTTTCTTCCCAGACACCACCACTCAAAGAAAACATGACTTCATGCACCATCCCAAAGGCTTTGGGGATAGATGGTGCAGCAGGTTCACTGCACTGGCCACTAATGGCCAGAAGTGAAGCAGAACAGGAGGCTGAGAACACTATGTTGATCATGAGCAGTTGTTAAATTGGATTTTGCCCATGGAGCAAAAAGGAAGACAACCAACACAGTGGGAAGTTTTCCTGCAGTGGATGGGTGGTGCCAAGAGCTGGCAGAGCAGAGGTGGGCTGGGTGCATTCTGCTGGAGTTGTACCAAGCTGCAAACATCCCCTTCTCCTCCTGAGAACCTAAGCATATCCCTAGGCACTAACCACTCCACTCCCACCCATGTTGCCAGAAGTCACACTGCTGAGATGGTTTCTCTCCTTCTATTCTTTTCTGCACTTTGCACCAATAGCTCAACTCAAACAAGAGGAGATTAGACCTGAACAGCCTCAGGTGCAATCTAGGTAAACCTGGAAAAGAAGTTAGGGATATTGAATCAAAGAGAGATAAACAAGTCAGACCTAGATCAACATAAAAACATGAATATTTTTTCCTTGTGAGAAGCAGAAGTCTCAGTTTGCTGCTGGCTGAGCAATTTGGCAGCTCCAAATCTCTTCAGTTCTCTCTCGAAGAACAAAAACCCTGCAAAGATTTTTCCATTTCTCCGTGCTCTGCTGAATGCCACAAAGATTAACAAGTAATATTAGCTCTGCTGAAGTACCTTCATCTGCTCATGGAAAATAGAGGACGTCTAAGCAGCCAAAACTTTGAGCAAGAAAAAAGAAGTCAAACCCAAACTATGTCTGTTTGGAAGCAATACCCCTTTGGAGAAGGGAAGGATTGATATCTGCTAAAGTGCTAACAGCTGGGTTTTATATGCAGTACTATATAAATTTTCTGTAGGAGGAACACTGGATGCAACAATGGTGAATGATTTATCTGAAGCAGCAGGTGTATCCCAAACGGCATTTCAAGCTGTTTTGTGCATGTGTGTGGTGAGGGAGGAGAGCTTCAAGTGGTAGATCACGGCCACCTATGCAGTGGGATGTAGGCTGTGCTCTGAGCCAACTGGGCTGTTCAGCCAGCCTATCTGGAGTATATCTACCAGGTCCAGCATCAAAATAGCTCATGTCGTAGTTGGTGAACGTGCTTTTCTCCTGGCTGGGAGAAAGCAAACTATTAAAATCACCATTGTAAAGCAGGAACCTGAAACTCACATTTTTAAAGGCTGCTCTTACCTACTTGAATCCCAGTTCTTACTTGTTTGAGAAGGAATTAAAAGGATGGTCCCTTCCAACCTTAAATTTCAAGCCTGGTTTTACAAGGTCTCTGCCCCTTTCCCTGTCTCCCTCAATGTTTGTGTGGTTCCCCCTCTCTCCTGAAGAAATAAACAAGCCTGGAGGACATCTTACTTCACCAGAAGTTGAAAAAATAGCCTTTGTGCTATAGTTATCCTCTTTGGAGGAGCCATGGCATCCTTCCAGGCACAAAGCCAATCACTTAATTGATGATAGAGTCAATGGACTGACCAACCCCTTTAGGGACCATGAGCTGGAAGGCTCAGCTGGCACATGAGAACCTTCATGGCAGAGCCCAGGAGTAGGCTGCAGCTGGGAAATACTACGAGAAAATATTTTCTACCAGTGACATCTCCAATCAGAACACAACCAGGCCAATCCACTGCCTTTTTCCCACACCATGACCTTCCAATCTAGACTGAATTCAATGATTTCCATGAGATGCTGGGAAAGGAACCATGATGCAGAAAACACACAAGATACCGGTCTTATGAATAGACAGGAGGGAGCCGTGTCTGAGCAGGAGAGATGTTATAGTCCAGATGCAAACCCAGCCCTTCCTCGTGGCTTGGTCCCACCTGGGAGTAGAGCATTGCAGATGCACTGAGAGTGCAGTTGGGAGATTTTATCAGCACTGATATCTGCAGAGAAAGTGCTGAAGGAACCTGAGATGGCACCAAAAAACATTTAGCTCACCTGGGAAGTTAAATCTCTGCACACGTGGGTCCTGCAAGCAATACAGTGCTGAGCTGAGATCACGAGAAAGGAGAAAGAACGCAGAGGAGCTAAGTGAATAAACGACCAGGGTGAGTCTACTGGAACAAGAAATGCTTTTTAGCGAACATGAGCTTCTCCAAAATGTCAAGTATCATTTATTCACTTATGCCTAAGCCTGAGGAACATCTTGTTTAAATCGCACACACAACAGCAGAGCCAGACCCTGCACGCAAGTAAATCAGCATAATGCCACTGAACTCCAAGGGATCATGTCGATTTACACAGGCACATCACAGCTGCAGATTGTAGGGAGGTACTTAGGCTGCCAGCCAGGGTACGGGACAGGAAAAGAGAGAGATTTAAAGGAGACCTTGGGGTGGAAAAGGTCTCTGACACAAAGCATGCAATCAGGATGAAGAGGGTAAAGTAGGCTTGTTGAAACACTTCCCTCCCCTTTTTGCTGTGGTGGGGTCAGCACAGCATCAGCTCCGAAACACACTCCAGGGATCTTTCCCCTATTTTGAAAACTGTGCCTCCCTGCCCCAAAGCCCTCCTGCTGCCCACAAAGGAAGGTCCCAGTGGGGTACATTTACCTGGAGGTTAAGGAAGCGAATGCACACCCATGAGGCTGGTGGGGTATCTGAGCTCCCCATTTCACAGGCTGCATCAGTGAGTTTCATGGTCCTCAGAGGGGTTTTCTTTCACATTTGTCCCACCTCACGTTTTTTGGAGCTACCTCCCAGAGGTGCGGCTGGACTAGGCACAGTCTGAAATTCCACAAACTTCTGTTTTCAACCTGCACTTTCTAAATGGCATTTGATCTCCTGAAGCCTTAGTACCAGGATAGACTGTTGCAGGTCTCCCATGTGTTCCTTCATGCCTATGGGCTTGCCATGGGGTTCATCTTGTTCCCCTCCCTAGCAAAATCCCATGTCTCCCTCTCACTCTTCTGAATGAAAAAGGCAAAGGTGGTGTACAGCTGCCTGCTGTAAGCAAAGGAGAGTTTGGAGAAATAAACAGCACTTTACTTTTTTGCACTAATAAAATAACAGCTGGTATTTCAGTTTTGAATGATCTTTTTCTTCTTAATTCTTCCAAGATATATACAGGCATATCTGGATATCGATGCTGTCTGTACTTCCCATATTGATATATCCATTGTAAAACCTTTCTTTCCTAAATGGAGGATGCTGCTGTTTCTGGTTACTGACACAAAAGCAGTATTGACTGCCATCATGGAACTGCAGAAAGAAATGTGGGAGAGGAAAAACCCCAGTTCACTATACACGTATGCAGAAAACCACAGAATGCAGAGTATCCCCAGGGTTGCTGTAGGTGATCCTGGTGTGTAAGCTCACTTAGATGCTCATCAAACATTGTTTAAGAACTAGACATCTTGCCTGTGCTCTTGATAACTACTTTGAATCAATAATACAGAGTCAAATCTGTAAAACATGGTCTCCTATTTTACTTTTGGGAAGACAAAGAGAAAAAAAAGTCCTATTTTATGTGACTTCAGGTTAGACTTTGGACATGTTTAGTTTTTCTCCGCAGCCACGAGGACTGGAAATTTAATTTTGGTTTTGAAAGAAAGCTGACTTCTCTGGTAACTATAGGAATGGAGTCATGAAAGGAAAATGCCAGCTCTTGGGAAACTTGCAATAAACTTACGAGAACTAGCAATGCAGTCTGGTGGGGAGCAAGACTCATTTGGGGGAGTGTCTGGCAAGAAAAAGCTGAAGGAAAAGCAGACACGAGTCTAATCCAGAGGGATCCAACCAACCCAGCACAATTATTCATGTTTATTATTGTACACATTTTTCTGGTCAGCTACTATCTGCCGGCTTGATGCCACCAAGTCCTAATCTTCACAGTTAGGAAAACATGTCCTTGTTGCTTTCTGAATCACTTCCCTAGAGAAAAGTATCGGGCTGTTTTGGAAATGAGTTCTTAAGTTTCTGCAAAGACATAAACTGTTAAACATCTGGAATGCTGCAAAAAGCCTGCTTTCCCTCAGTCCCTCGGCTAATTACATCAATAGCTGGAGGTTTTGTCTTCTCTTGGATTTAGCTCAGTCCTGCCTTGTTTGTTCATAGCTCCACCATCTCCCCTTATCTTGCTGTGGGTATGGGAGAAAGATGATTTCATAAATTTCTATATGCATCTGAAATCTTCCTTGCTTGAAACCTAAAAGTAGAAACCAACCCCAAATTCATTCAAAACTGACAAATAAGCAGTGGTCCTCAGTTGCACTAAAGGTCTACTTTATCCCGAGTGCTTCCATAAAACTGATAGGTCAGTGCAAAAGTAAATTTTGGCTAGACAAAAGCGTGAGGGCTGCAAGGTTAGAAAGCAACACAGCTGCTCAGAATGCATTCAGAGTCCCCACACTTTGTGACGAAATCATCCCTTGACACTAGTGGAAATTTTGAGTAGGATGGAGTACCAACACTCCCAGAGTGCAGGGCTGGGTAACTTCTTAACAAGCTGTCAAAAAGACTTTGCCCTGCAAAGCAAGAGGCCACCATGACCCTGCTGTGCTTATTTTTAGCCCTGGTGTTTTGCATAGGGAATACCTTTTCAAAAAAGAGTTGTGTCTGGAAGTTTCAATGTGACTCTCATGTCTGATTAATACACCGTGTAGGCTGTTCCCTTGCATTCATGTGCCACAGATTAAGATAAATGGCCAGCACGGGGAAAAGGGTGATTTATACGTGTGTAATGAGATTAGGTGGTCTCATTCACTGAGAAAACAAACTAGTTGTTTTATAGGAATGTGAGGCTAAGACAAAATGGCTTCAGTTTGGAATTTTCTTTCTCTCCCCATTCCTCTCCCTCTAAGGGTCACAATCAATTCCACATTCAAACGACCTGCAATGGGATTGAATGAAACTGCAGGACTGAGAGTATCTGAAAAGCATTCTAGCATAAAATGAATCCCTTAGGTATAAATTAGGTATAAATTAGGCATCATTATGGCCAAAATCTTGGCCAGGGTATTTATTTGTCCAGTAACACTAGGCCAAATGAGGAGCATCCCTCTGTGTGTTCCCTCTATATATCTTTCTTCCCAGCTCTACTCCCAACGCATGCATATATAAATATTTTTGTGCATTTGTGTGTATATACATGTATACACATTTATATAAGAACACATGTATATACGCATCCCTCCATATATCCTCTTGGGCTTTGCATTCTGCATATGCTCGTGTTGTTGGCCTTGGGATTACTTCCCACAGCAGTGACATTTAGGTGTGCAGCAGTCCCCCCTGTTCCATTCCACACAACAGTCTTCTCCAAGAGGACCCCAGCCAGGACAACCAAGAGAGCAGGACAGAAAGACACATGTTGGCAAGTCTGGAAGAAACCTTAACTAGGTTTGTCACATTCCTGTATAATAATTGAAGCCGTGAAGATCCTCCAGAGGTCATCTGGTCTCACACCCTGCCTGAGGCAGGGCCAGCTTTAACATCATAACCAACCCCAAAGGATGTTCAGGGCCATGTCCTCTTGGATTTTGAATATCTCCAGTAATAAATATTCCACAACCTCACTGCACCTTTGTTTCATTTTCTGGCCATTCACACAGTATGTATTTTTTTATTTTTTATTTTTTGGTATCCAATTGGAAATTCCATGCAACTTAATTTCACCTCACCCTTCATCTCCCTTCAGTTTTCAGCCTCTCTCATTCATTTCCATCACAATTCTGTGATTTTGATGGGGAAGTGTTAAGAACAGACATTGTCTGTTAGGAGTAAAGACATGAGATGTCTTCAGCACGCTAGGACATCCATATCCAGTATGAATGATTGGAGGGGTCTTAAAGTGCTTAAAATTTTCTCACCATGATGCTACTTAAGACTGGGTAGAATTACTATTATTATTGTGAAATCTTTGTGTTACAGTAAAGATGTGAGAGGAGCAATCTGACATAGATGAAGAGAGGAAAACAAGGCCAGATGAGGATTTTTTAGGAGAATTTTAAATAGGAGACAAGGAAAGCAGAGAACACACTGGACTGGGAGTCAGCAGGAGGAGATGCCACCCAAAATGGGTCCCTCAGCCCCATCACAAAGGGCTTTACTTCTGACTCCCAGTGGGGTCTGGGTACCTGCAAGTTCAGGTGGCTTGGAAGATTTTGCTAGATTTCTAAGTGCATCTTTTATTTGTGGGGCAAGTCAGACCTCAGAACATTTGGTGCTTTCATTTACTGAGGGTACCTGGGTCAGAAGAGAGTCATGGAGACTCAAGTCATAGCTTACTTTTGCCCTTGAAGCACAATGTGATTATAAATGCTGGCTTCGCTCAGCAGAGAGCATCCTGTCTCTGGTTCCTCCCATGCAAATGCAAATGCGAGAATCAGCCGAGCTCACAGGGCCAACGATTTTAGGTCAGCCAGCTTTACTGAGTGCTGTCCCTGGGGTAAGGCCGTTTCTCTTCATAGGCAAGTTTTTTCAGACAACATCCGTTACTTCTTTTGACTCAGACCACGCTAACCCTCTCTTGCGGTTGTTCCTGGCTGACCACATTCCCCCTGTACACGACGTTACAGCCCCTGCTCATATCTCTGCTATCTTTGCAGTTACATGCTCCTATCTCAGTTGCGTTGCTCTTGGTTTCCATGCCTCTGCTGAGTCTGGTTTTCAGCTGCATTTGACTTAACAATGCTGTTTTACTCTTCATGCTCTCTACGTTTTTGCCCACAGCTCTGTGTGGGATGAGTTTCCAAAAACACCTCTCATGATATTGAAATAAATAATGTTGTCACTCCAGATATGCAGTGCAGACCTCTCGAACATAATCCTCCCATCTCCACACTGCCTTTGAGCAGCTGAAGAAAGAGTTTACCCCACTGACACATGCATTATCACCCCAGACTTACATTAACATTTTTGTAAGACGAATGGTGTGGGCTGGCCCTCGCTACACTTCTGTCGCAATCCCTCTGCAGATGCTGGCGTGGAGATGGATGAATAATGGGAGTTTTGCTTCAGTGACCGAGCTGAAAAGGGAAAAGCAGAAAGAGGGATTCAGCAAAAAAATATTAAAAAAAAAAAAAAAAAAAAAAAAAAAAAAACCTTTTTGTTAATTAAATAATTTTGGACTTTCCATTTTGGTTGAACCTGAGAAATTTTGTTTGACCCAAAATTCAGTCTTTCATTTTACCCGTGACTAATTTAGCCCTGATGATGGTGCTTAAAGTTGAGCTTGAATTGAAACTTGGAATTTAGGGTCACCTTATAATGGCAAATGTTAAAAAGATTTATTTCTGAATGTCAGAACTACGCAGCATTTTGTCCTCAACCCATGTGGTGTCCCTGTGGCTCTAAGAAATGTTTTCATGGGTGCATTGTGTGTTGTTTTTTTTTTCTGTTCAGGGTACATGCCGAAGTGGGAGGGCTGTCCCACCACCTGCCAAAGCAGCATGTTCATAGCGTCAGCTTTTGGGTGGGTGTTTCATGACTTGCAAAGACGGCACGAGGTTGCGTGGGCATGCAATGCCTGCTGAGACAGCACTGCAGCACGGTCCCAAACCTGGCACTTTGCAAAACACGTAACACATACAGAGCTGAGACACAGTGACGTGTTCCATGTCTCCGACGAATGCAAAATATTTTCCAGAAAGTGGTCTGTGGTGGCTGAAGGTGTAGGTAGTGCGCTTCATTGTCTGTACGGACCAGACTCAGACACGCACGGGTAGCCCATGACACACCATCAAGGCTGCGCCCACTTGGAGCAGTGGTGAGGCTGGCCTCTGGACATCCTGTCTGCTGGGAATTCAACTCCGTGGGTCTCATTGTGAGCTCAGGGACTCGGAATTCCAGCCTTGCCCTGGGTTCAGCTCGAAGAGCCATTAATTACCCCCTTCCCCTAACTGTCCAAGCCCAGGAGTTGGTGGGAGTACAGAAAACCACCCGTCTTTGCCATTTGGTTCTACACTGCCCTGTGACTCATCCCAGTGTAACTTCTGTTTTTCATCCCCATGACTCCAGTTCCCCAACGTATCCCTCTCTATGTGACAGCACACACATATCACACGACCCCAAAGAGGTAACAAGAAAAAAATAGAAAGTAAAAAAGCCCAAATCCAGTCCCCCTGTCCATGAATCTTTTCTCTAGTAGGGTGAACTGATAAAAGTTCACTTCCCCATGTGCTGTTCACAGACTTTGGTGCGCAGTATGGAGTTTAGAGACAGCAATCATTAATTTTACATAGATTGACTCATTTGTATACCAGAGTAAGTGGGAAGTACTAGGATGTACCAGAATCAAAGCTGTTGTCTGCACAGAACAGACAGTTTTGGGAGACTGCCCACAGACTTTGGATAGCACACACTGCAATGGGCACACACTGCAACGCCCTGGCTTCTTGAAAATTCCCTACTTTCTTATGTTACTCCCTTCACCTTTATCATTCAAGTCTCCTCCCTTTGGACATTCACGTCTCATTTCTTTAGCCTTTAGATGGACCTCATATTCCCGACAAGAGAAATGGCAGAGAAACATCTCGCCACTGAAAAATGAATTTCCACACCCTCAGACATCCCTTTCAGAGAGCACAGCCCAGACGGTTTGCTCATTCTTCAGGAGATCTCAAAAGCATTTGTTAAACAGTTCAACACCCAGAAAAGTCTCTTTCAATACTGATGGTTAAATTACTTCAAATAAATCAAATTATTCCACTGATGACAGGTTGTTGTTTTTTTTTTTTTGTTTGCTTGTTTTGTTTTTCCGTTTTTGGCCTAGACTACTGTTGTTTTATGTTCTCTCTAAATAGAATGAGCTTCAAGATGAGGAAATGCTTATCTTTCTTGCATTAGTTCAAGAGCACTACTCACTTTTGGAATATATTGAGCTGCTGGAAAAGAAGGTGAACCCCAGGGGAGTGGGGTTGCTCAGTTTATCAGGCACTTGGCACCTGTCAACCCCAACCCTGATAGGTGCCAGCAGAGAGAAGATAAACCGGTCCTAATCTCTTGCAGAAAGCAACAAAGCAGGCCCCCATGCTTTAAGTTCCTTCTAAATGATCTTTGCAGAGTAATGAAGTTGATTTACCTCAAAAGGATGAGCTGTGATTCAAAGCTACAACCACGGGGCCTACTGCCAAGGCAACTGCGTCCATGTGTAATTCAGTAACTCCCTCCACAGCCTGTCTGTGAGCTAAGTCTAGGTTAAGATGCTGAATGCCACCGAGCTGTGCAGCACTGCAGGCCAAGGGTGTATTTTATGATACCACTCACCCACTGGAGGTGCCAGGTCCAGAAAACAGAAAGAATTCAATAGACCTCAGCATTGCAATAAAAAACTAGGAGCTTTGCTGAATGCATCCAGCTTGGGCTTAGGAGTTAATGGAAATCGGATGAAGATCCAGCCCTTTTGTGTGCTGCTGTCTGGAAGAAGGTTTCTCAAGGTTTCCAGAATCCCAGGGAGTATCACAAAAGAGGTGTGGTTTTTTTCAGGATGCAAAAAAAAGTGCAAACTGCAAGCCCCAGTGGTGTGCTAAAGCAATTTGATCACAAAATGAAGCTTGTGTTTCTTCCAGCCTCTAAACTGACCACAGACAGTGCACTTAGTTAAAAGCCAAGATGATTCCTAACAGAGTTTCAATTTTAATGATTTCATAGCGTACTATAAAAAAAATAAGAAACATTCTTTTATTATTATCATTATTATTAATTTAAGTATGGCGTCAAACTCTCCGTGACTCTAAATCCATGCAATTCTGAGAATTGCAGCTACAAAATTGACTCACAAATTTTAATAGGACTTGATACTCCTCCAGAAGATTTATTATCATCAAACACAAGGTAATAGAATCAGCACAGAGATGACTGCGACGTGGGGAGAACAATGACATACATGAGGTCAGATTTGAAGATCTCATTATCCTATTTTGCTTTAAACCCTACAAATCTATAAGAGGCTATTTGAAGTTTTGTTTTGTGGTTTTTTGTTTTTTTTTTTTTTAGAGAGACATAACTCTATTTCTTTCTTTATTCTCCCCCTAGACAACTCTTTTACAACAGGTGATAAACAACCGGCCTTCATTATCATTTGATTGCATTACCCTTTGGTTCAAATCTAATTATATGAGCATCTTCCTTCTCCAAACATCTCTGATTAGTTTATACCCTCTGAAATTATTCATTTCCTCAACTAACGTCCTCTTTCCTGGTAAATAGTATGTATTTATATACATCTTCGACCTCATTAGCCTTGCACAGGCCAGAAGACACTTGTCCACCTTCCAGATTTAAGCAGATGCCAAGGGATTGCTCTCTGCAGCAAAGTGAAATGATTTCGTCATCGTTCTTAATGCTTTGTATACCCAAAGATATTTCTAAACAGCTCCCTATGTCTCTCCTTGTTCTTTTGCTAATGGTTGCATTTCTCTGTCCCTGGCGTGTTTACATCAAGCCTATTCCATGGAGGAGATTTCCAAAAACCTGGAAGCAGTTAAAGCCCTAAATTCCCATGAAAGCCCTAGTACTTGCTTTGCACTGTTGAAATTTCCCCAGATAAGTTTTCCCTGATGGCTTTCCCCCAAGTCCTCTTTCTCCCCACATGCAACAACCAGCCAAGCTGCTTGCATGAGCACCAACTACTCTTTCCATCAGGACATGCCAGATTAGCTTAAACTGGTGAGGCAAACCCGATCCAAGTTTACATTATTATTTCTTCTTTTCAAGGAACCAAACCCTCGAAATGCCCTGGGTCTTATCTCTACAAGACAGAAGTTGAAGAGTCTTTGTTCCTCTAGCTCGTTTTGACCCAAACTCCTTCTGGAAGCTGCCCAGGTGCCATGACCAAGGAAACAAGAGCTGAGAGACCAAGGCCAGAGGAGAACTCCTGAGGGTTGAATCAAGCCCAGTGTTCTGGTGGACCTGAAGGAGCAATTGTTCATACAGTAGCAATGCCCAGCAGGGTTTTTATGCTGCCTGCAAAGCCTTTACTATCACCCTGGGGGTACTCAGCCTCAAGAGCCACATTTGTCATGGCTCCACATTCATTTAGGAATGACTTCCTCTTTCCTGGCAACTACTGAAGGGAAAGGATTTATCTTGTAGGTGCCCCCCTTCTGTCCTATCTTTCTAGGTGGAACTGGGGAGGAAGAAAAACCTCCTACAGCCTCTAGCAAAAACTGATCCCCACCACCAACTGCGTCTGTGCTGACCAGAGCAGTAGGTTAGGATTCATATCTTTCCTCGGGTAATTTGCAGCCACCCTTTAAGTCTGTTGTCCACAGCAAAGTACTCTGCAGATATCTCATGGGAAGTGCTACAGAAGAGCAGAATAGCTTACAGACTCGCACAGGAAGCTTAATAATATCTCAGCTTATCACAGCCAGGAATAACAATATTTTTGCCTCAAAGGGAGAGCTCTTAATACTCTTTCATTACAAAACATATCTGGGCCAAAAAAGAAAAAAAAAAGAAAAAGGAATAATTACAGGACTCGGTGTAGTTGGGGACGTTTCAAATAAAGAATAGGGAGAAATGTTCAGTGCAAATGAAGAGTCAATTACTGGTTAATTTGTTTGTATCATTTAGCAAACCCTGCTGAGCACCTGGGGGGATGTTATTGCAAGGGAAGCCCAGGACTATTTCTCATAAATGTAAGCAGATTAACTTCCCTTTGTCTAAACCTCATGCATTTTGCATTACTCTGCAGGAGGAGAGATCACAGGTTTGTAGCCCTACGTTCACCTTGCTATCCATCAGGAGGCAAAGGAAAGAAGGCTGGTTCATTAAGTACAGTCAGTCTCCCACTGAGAGCCTAGGACTCACCCCGGGGTTGAATTCTCCCCTGCACACAGAGCCAGACAGAAGGAAATTGTCCCTAAAAAATCCAAGCCTACCTTACAGCCACAGGGAAGGTCCCAGGTGAGCAGCACCCAGTGCCGTGTAATTCATCTTATCTATTTTAAACCTCTACAGAAAAAGGTGAATTAGTGCTCTGGACATCATTTGCTGGATTTAAGTGGAAGTTAACAGTGATTCTTCTGACTCCACTTCAGCTACTCTCCTGGGACAGATGAATTGCCTGGCAGGACTGCTGATTTCTCTCCACTGCCCACAGCAGTGTTTTGGGATGTCCAGCTCGTGCCTAAATGCCAGACCTTGTTCCCCTGTCTAAGCTGTGTAACGCCTTGCCATAGGGTAGTGCGGATGCTCAAAGTAGTCTGCTAAGGGTTGTAAAATACACAGAAATTACCAGTCAGAAACTACCTGGACTTAGCTGGTCAGAGGTTGAAAGAGTATCTGAGGGGAAAATTATGTATGTGTGTCTTGTTTCTGTACAATGTCTTGGGCACTTGTCTGTGATCCCTGCCAAAGACGGGATAGTGGCATAGAAATACCTTTAAAGTGCAGCCATCCAATGTTCCTACAGCTTATTCTTACAGAGAATACAGAATGCTTTGGGTTGGAAGAGACATTAAAGTTCATCTAGTTCCAACGCCCCTGCCAAAGGCAGGGACATCTATCATCTCCATCTGTCTCCATCATATGCCCATCGATATGTTCTGTATATCAATGTTCTTATATGTATCACCCCCAAGACAGCCCTTCTGCCTGAGCCCATTCAGTCTCCACACTGTTCTTCAAAGAGCAAAAGTGCTATCCTTTAACTCATTTGTTGTTGTTTTTTTCTTCTGTATGTGTGGTTTTGTGCGTTTTGTTTTGTTTTGATTTGCTTTTGTCCCAAATCCCCAGGCATAGTCTGTATCCTTCCTGTTCTCCCATACATACTGTACCAGAAGCTGTATAAACCCAGGGAAAAAAAAAAAAAAAAAAAAGATACTGCTTCACCCAGAGATGCTGGCCTCCAACAGCCTAATGCACTGGTGACAATGCAATTACTTTAAGTAGGAATGTGGGTACTGTGACCACCAGCCTCTCATTTTTCCACCCTATTGATATACCCCTACAAAAAAACTCTTGTATCTTTGCAAGCGTATGCATTTCTTCTCCCTGTACATCACACTTTCCCAGGCCCCTTCCATGCTGACAAATTGCATGAAGCCCCACAGGCACGTTCCCTCGTTTAATCAGAAGACTAACTGGACTCAGACACTTGGCCTGGGCTCAAGTATAATGCCCATCAGTAGTTGATGTGCTTCTTTCCTGACAGTCAGCTCTCCCTCCTTGACACGTTGCCAGAGACTGCTAAAGCAGCAGTGCTTCCTGCAAACGTTTGTTACCCTCCCAGCAAGGAGCACCCCAAAGTGTCAAGCGTGAGTTGTTAGATGTAAGACCGGCAGCGAGAAAAGAATGCTCCTTTCTCAGTGAAAAGAAAAAAAAAAAAAAAGAAAGAAAAAAAAAAAAAAAAAAAGAGCATTGAAACAAAAGAGAATGAATGAAAATGAAAAGCAGGAATCTAATGTACTCACTGAGTAATTATAGTGGCAAAGGCATGCACCAAGCTGAGAGCTTCCATGGAAAAAAATAGCTGAATATCAAGGAAAGCAAATTTCATGCTTATTTGCTGCAAAGCCCAATTCTGCTCCATTTGTGTGCAGGGTATATAACCTGCCCAGAAATCCCCACATAAGAGGCTAAATGCAGGAAAGTCATTTGCATTTCTTCAGACCCTTGGCAAGCCATTCAGACCCCAAAAATTGGGGGGGGGGGGGGGGGGCTGGTTGCATGCTGCAGCCCACCTCCAGCCCAACATCCACCCCCATAAGGCACAGGGCAGGTAGATGGGGGCACTGAGTGAGGCTCACTCAGATTGACTTTTTCACTTGCAAATCTCACCTTCACAGCTGAATTTCCTCTGCTTTGATCATGCTGCAAGCATCCACGTGGATTTAAGTGTCACGATTTGGGAAGCGTAGTGTTACAAATCCAGGGAGAATAATCCCTTTCCTTTAAATCCCCTCTGGATTAATAATCATGGAAGGGTGAAAAGATATGAAGTTGAGTGGATCTTTCTTTTGGTGTAGCTATAAAACAGAGTTTCTAGCTATTAAAGCCTTTACAAGTATTTCTTTTTTATTTTGTTGCAAGAATCGCTATCCTGCCTTTATTCTAGCTTTTTTAATAACAACATAAAATGGCCCCAAAGGTGAAGTTATATCACATGCTCTCGGTTCTCGTTTCACAGTAATTTTTTTTTGTTGTTGCTTTACACTGTGAAACACCATAATTCCCTCCCCCACCCAAAAAAAAAAAAAAAAAAAAAAAGTGCATTTTTTCAAAAATCTGGCTCAGGCAGCAGGCTGACCCCCTCAGGAGAAAGTTGTGGTGCTCAAGCACCTTCACCTCAAGAGTTTGGGGTGCTCGAGCACTGCAAGCCATGTGAGACGGTGGCTCAGCATCAGCCACAAGAACCAGGACACACTGCCTGGACCATGGCTCCAAAATGACACCATGCAGAGCTGGTGCTGGACTCTGCTGACCTCCGGGGTGCTCTTCTGATGGGTCTGCCTCTCATCTGGGGACAGCCCATAGGTTGTCTTAGGGGACTTGTTCAGCTGTGCTCAGTGGAGCCAGGCTTGGCTGAAAAGCTCCCGATTTTATTTTATTTTTCACATCTCCCTGGCTTCAGGATCTCAAGCTCTTGAACTTCTCTTGGAGCACTACCCAGAGTGGTGGGAAGGGATGTGGTTAGAAACAGGATGGGGCACCCCACGGTGCCCCAGGATACTTGGTGAGCAAAAATACCTCTGTCCCACCAGTCCCTTAACCATTACAGGAATAATTTATCTGGATTAGGACAGACTGAACTGGCTATTGGAGGACTGAAGAAAGCAAGTGATGTTTTGTTGAGGGAAAGAAGGAAGACAGAGGTGGTCAAGGGTGCTGTGAAGGCCATTCCCAGCACAGCAAAGCACCATGGAAGACAGTCAAATAATCAGAGAGAAGGAGCTTTGAGGGTTTGACAAACAATGACCATTAAATCATCCTCCTCCTGCAGACTTTACTCACTTTGGCAGGGAGTGGGGGAAAGTCAGACCTCAGGATCAAGGGAGGCACATGCAGCTGAGGGCTATGGGGATTAAGCCGGAAAATACGTCTCTGAAGGGAAGCTTAAAAAAAAATCATAAAAAAATCATGCATTCGTAAAGTGCAAGGGAGCTTGGAAGAAAGGGAGGAGCAGAAATGAATTTGTAAGAAGCATACCTACTTTCAAAGGTCTCACTCTCTCTGATTTTGAAGTAAAGTCTCTGTTTCCATGGCTTTGCAAAACACCAATGTGCCTGTGCCCCACCACTCCACCTCCAGCCTGGCACCTTAATATGAGCTCATCTAATGGATTAAGCAAAGACCTGAGGTGCTTTGGCTGTTGGTTCAATTGGCATCCTGGCTAAATTCCTACAGGCACAGTAATCCAGGAGAGGTCTTCGTGGGTCAGTAATCTCTTAAAATTTAAGACTTTCATCCTCCAAAAACTCTGTGTCTCTGCTGCAAATTGCATCAGTGATGTCACTTGAGATTTGATGGAACCTCTCTGTGCAAGAGGCTTCCAGCTACAGCGGTATATGGCAGAAACATTGCTCCTGTACAAAACAAACCAGAACAAAACCACTTTATTTTATTAGATTCTGGTTGCGTGTTCGGGGTGAAAACATGCCTTGTGAAATTGAAGGGAACCTGTTTGATGTAAAAATCTAGTGGAGGCGAGTTATTGCAGCTCTTCACTGTCCAGCCTCTGGCAATTTCACCCCAGACACAGTGAGGTGAAAAGCAAAGTCTTGTCTTCTTTAGGGCTTCAAATTAAAAGAGAGAACTTTGTTCAGAACATGTGGCCATTTCCATGGTGGTCTCCAATTTCCAGCACTGCCCTCACTATGATTGCTTTGAAATGAGAGTGCCTCTTTCTGGTTCAGTTTGCTTATATTTGCGCTTAGATGTGGACTGAGGAAATTCACAAATATAGCACGCCATATCTCTTCTAGAAAAATCTCACATGCAGAATTTTTTTTTTATGATGGAGAATGGACATTTTCTGATCAATTAAAAGCAATATTGAATATACAAAACCATCTCCTTTAGGAATGAGTTCCTTTCCTGCAATAAGCCTTGCATGGGGCTGGGGGGGCGAACATACTTGCTTTCACTGCTCATGTAAGTGGGAGCCTTTTTAAAATGCATGCTTCCTTGTTGCTATGTGTTCTAGATCTCAGACTTCTGATTATCTTCAATTACATACAATTACTTGATTAGATATGAGGCAGACCTAGTCTTTTACTGGAATCGCAGCCTTTATGACTCACACTTAAAATGAGTACTGCAAGTTAAACAGCATCAATCACTCAAGTATCTCCATGCTCAAAGCACCAAAAATTGACCAGGTTAAAGTGACTTCAGTAAAGGTGCATTGGTTTATACTGGGCTGAAAATCCATTTCTGGTATGGTAACAGGATTAAAGATCATATGATGCATAACAAACCAGAGGCTGATTGGACAGCCGCTGCTGCATTTAGCCTTTGCCTCCCTTGAATTTGCCTCATTGTTTATTATCAAAATAATACAATTACGATTATTGGATTACCAGATAAATTCCTCTCTAGCAACAAGCTGTAATAGTGAAACCATCTGCCTTTGGTATTAAATGAGCATGTTGAGTTATATATCTGCATTTCAGCATCCAGACCATTACAGAGACATTAGATCTCCGTTAACCTTATGCTGATTTAAGAGTTGTTGTTCTTTAGTAACAGAACTCATAAGAGAAAAAAAAAAAAAAAAAATCCTTCCTGAGGCCACAGAGAGAAACCCAGGTGATGAGTGTTTAAGAAGCACGTTTCCTCACTCCCGTTTATTGCTGGAGACACCCCAGGTTGTGGTGGCACCCACGCCACATCGGTGTTGTGACACCTACACAAAGAGGTGCCTGATTTGCTCCATGAATTCCCCTGAACTTGCTGTCCAAACTCCTCCAGGGAGAAATTCAGGCAGAGAACCAGGCTTTCATGTTCTAGTTTGTCTTCTGAAGAGTCCTATCCAGGTGCCTCTCTGCCAAGAGAGGAATCCAGCCCAGGCTGGAGGAATAAAAGGTTGTTTCCACGGCCGTGCCATTGTCGTATCAACTGCATCTGAGAGGCAGCCACATCTGGAAGGAGAAAAATAAAACTCGTTCAATCATCTGCAAACAAGATCTCTCAGAGCTTTGGGTGGGGGAGAAAATGAAGTGACAAGCTGTGAAATACGGACCAAAAATGTAAGAGGAAATTGCACTCGGGGGGAAATAAAACTCTTGCTTTCAGATGGATTTGTTGGAATAAATGAGCTGGGAGAATTCAGCTTTCTCTGTACCTTGTTTATACTAATGAAGTATTCAAACTCTTTCTGTTTGCGTTTTCAGGGTGTATTTTTGAATTCATTCTGTTTCGAGATGCCTTTCCTTTTGAGGTTCCTGAGCTCTTCAGCTCTTTGCCAGTGTTTATGGCAGGAATTTATTTATTCCTGTCTTAGTCAAAGGGATTTTTCACTCTCCTACTCATTGTTTCCTCAGCAGCAAGCCCGTAAATAGCATCTCACAGTGCTGGCAACACCTCATTTGCCAGGTGTTGATCTGAAGAGCAGCCATTTAAGCAAAAAGGTGTGCAAAGACTGAAAGATTTGGTGTAACTTCAGGTAACCCAGACAGAAGTGGATTTCTACGTGGATGTCATTTGCTAAACGCTGTCATTCAATGTGCAAATCCAGCATCACCCAAGAAGTGTCTGCCCTGGAACTTGACCCTTCTGCAGAGGCACCAGGGACCTGGAAGGACTAAGCAGCCCAAGAGGCCCAGTCCCTCCTGTCCTAAGCAGAAATACCCACCATCCT
The DNA here is from genome assembly GCF_047663525.1 of Anas platyrhynchos. Classification (NCBI taxonomy): domain Eukaryota; kingdom Metazoa; phylum Chordata; class Aves; order Anseriformes; family Anatidae; genus Anas; species Anas platyrhynchos. The sequence continues at coordinate 158,309,053 of NC_092588.1, forward strand.
TTCCCAGAATGATTGAGCACCATGTGAAAAATGTCCAGGATCTGTCCTTGGTTGTTTCTTGCTGAACCTGTTCCAAAATGTCCATTTTCTACCTTTTAGAGACCTTCTAATTTCCCCTCTGAATTGATCCCTGCACACTTTATCTTCATTTGCCCTTGTTTTGACATTCTGCTTGAGATTAAACAATTCTTCTTTCTTACTGACCTTCGTATTAAAAACCACAGCGGTTATATCCCTGCTCTGCACTGTTTTTGCTAGTCAAAACTGATGCCTTCCCCAGTTTTAACCTCCCCTCCATTGCCAATTCTGACATTGCCAAGTCTTGACATCATTCCTACTTCAAAAGCAACTTTTTTTCCCACAGAAGACGATGAGGACAAGACACAAGAAAGCCAGGTGGCTTCACTTCTTTGTCATACATCTTTGACACATGCAGTCCAGCATTTACTAAATGAGGTAAATTGCCTCAAAACCTCTGAGAACCAGACACAACCAGGTTCACCTCAGTCTTTTATGTCCCACCATCAAGACACAAAACACGGAGGTGGTCTGAGCACAATCTCACCATGCAAATCCCAGGCTATGGCTCCCAGAAGGGCTCCCAGCGACACTTATGGCTTGTAGGGCTCAGACCAGAAAACCCCACATTTATTCATGGCTCACCATCTAGTTATGGGTGGAAAATACCAACAAATACCTCCAAACAGAGTCTTCCAGCAGTGCTTCAGCTGCTCCCTCAGCCCTGCCACTCATGGGTGTTTCAGCCCCATATCCACCTTCCTGAGGCCAAGCATGGACTGCTGATGGTGGATGCACTGCTAGGGTTGTGAAGGTCACATCACTCAGGACACCTTCATCCTGGGGAACGTATCCTTTCCTGGTTTTATTTCCCTTTTTCTGTCTTACTAGATTTGCTAGGTCTCTATCCAGCCCAGCAGTCCCCCACAAAACACAGGCCTATGCAAGTTCTATCAAGCTGTATTTAAATTTAAGCAGGAGGGATCTTCTCAGCCCCTTACAAACCAGGTAACTGCACATTTCATTCCTTCCTCCTGGGCAGCTCTGCTTTCCTTCTTTTCCTTTGCTTCATGTTCTCTGCAGAAGGGAAAAAGCATCTGCTCCTCCCCTGTTTACAGCTTCAAGGACACTCTGCTTCATGCTTTTCTCTTGGCCAAACCTACACCACTTCATAAAAATAAATATGGTCAAGCATGTTTTTCTAAAAACAGGACAGAAAGTACAAATCCTTGTCCTTGGAGGCCCATATGCACACAAAAACACATGAGGGAAGGTCAATTGTTAATCTTGTAATTACCCCTCTTGCTCCTTGAAAGCAGCATTGTCTTCGAATTCACTGGGGATGCGCGCTGTGGCTGGGGAGATTTCAGCACGCGCTGGAAGTCGGCTGTGAGGGATACAAAGGCAGCAGAGGCAGGAAGAGCCAACGAGCTTCCCCACAGAGGTCTTGTGGATGTAGGCAGCGGGCCCCAATTCGGCTCGGCACACGCTGTGCTCGGCGTGTGCTTTGCTGCTTGGGTTGCTCAGGATGCTCGTCTTTAAAGCACAGCGTATAATCCTAGATTCATTAAGGTTGGAAGAGATCTTCAAGCTCATCTGGTCCAACCAGCACCCTACCACCAATGTCACCCACTAAACCATATTTATGGTGATTCCTCAGTACAGGCAGGACTTGGCAAGCAGTTTGCCACTTTGGCACTTTGCCTGTGACACTCCCAGACCTGACTTTTGCCTCTCTCCCATTTCTCAGCAAAGTCTTCTTCACACGTAGACAGCAAGCTCTGTGTGCTGATGAGCCCTGATACTTTTTCCCAGATGTACAAGGGCAGATGTCACTCGTAGGTGCTGATCAGTGTCCATATTTTCAGCTCTCCTCTCCCTTACGATGCTAAAAGGGCATCTGGGTATCTGCAGCACCTCAACTCTCCTCTAGATATTCCTGTTTACGTGAGGTCATGCAGGCAAATTTTCGGTAGTAAAAAGTCCCCATTTATGAGAGTGTGGGGTTTGTCCTTACTAGGACTTGCTCCAGGGCCCTTGTTTAAAACTGCTAACTTTACTTTTCCTTTCTTTATGCTAGCTCATTTTCCTTCACAGCTTCTCTTTCATGAAAAACTAACAGGAACAAATTAACAGATCTTTTTTTTTTTCCTAAGGCAACAAGGGACTGTGAGGTCATTTGAGATCGATTTCCCATATAACACAGTGTCACAACACGGGGCTTTCCTTCGGCAATCACTTGGCTCCCTCCTATCCGTTTCTCATCAGAGGCGCTGCTTAATGCTTCCTGGGAGTTCTCTTTTTTCCTAGTACTTGACATAACTCATCTCCTTGGTAATCCTTGCGGACGGATTGCCACCCCTCTGCTTCCCAATTTTCCCAGGCTTCTGGAGCCCCAGAGTTTATTCCTGCAAAACTGAGGATGTGGCAGTTCTGTGAAGGGGAGGTGCTGTTCACAATCACTGAACTCAGTACATGATTAGGCAAGAACAGGACGGAACCAAGTCTTACAAGGGCAATGCTGAGGGTCATGTTCCTGCTCAGAGGAAGGGAGATATGCAAGAGAAAAAAAGGGGTGAAACCCAAAGGACTCAGCCCTGTCATTTTTCTCGTGTTCCAGCTGTTACTTTCAGCAGCTTTCAGGTCTTGGAAGCTAAGGGCAATGTTCTGTAGCCTTTCAAGACCATGAATAATAGGGATCATGTCACTGACCCGGGGCTCCAACTTGGCATCTGTTGCAACAGAATTACAGACTTGTTTCCTTGGATTGGTCCTACTCACAGCTTGTTTTAGGTTGTTTTTTACACCTTAATAATTCTGTGTCACAAAATGTGGTGGGATGCCTCTTGTTTCTGACTGTGCTGTTACTCCTTTTTTTGAACATTCCTATGTAGGAATTACCGCTTCTCAACTCAGACCCTTCCCATTTTCTGCTCCTCTTTGTCTGAGAGTGATGTCCGGTCGTGGTGACCATCTCTGTGCTGGAGGCTGGGTGCTGAGCTCCATTGCTCTGCGCTGTCCTTGGCCATACAGCCAGCAGTGACAAACGTGGCAGGGTTAGATGCCTCCAGGTCCCCCATGGACCATGTGGACGAGAGCTTTGCACACAGCTTTTGCACATAAAATTACTCACTTTGCTTTTAAGGGTGAGATTTTTGCAGGAGCAGACCAGACCCTTTCTCAGTCATACTCTATGTAAAGACACACCGTTAGGTCTAGCAGGCAGATGGACATACATGCAGACATATCTATGTGCAAATACTTCTCTGCAAATAATGTACACACATACATCCACATGTATGTCCTGCACAGACACCACCCTACCTGATCCCCTGTTAAAGTTTGTCTGGCCGTTTCAAAGCCTGAATGTCCCATTCTTCTTTAAAAATAAATAAAAATTAAAACCAAAAAAAATGCTGTGGTGGTAAAACAGGAGTAGGAATGTGACTTCATGTCCCTCTGCTTTGGAGGTGCCTGCAGTGAGCCACGTTTTGTTTGTTTACTTATTTATTTATCTTGCTATTTTGAGCGTGTTCAGGGGATTTCTTTTTTCAGGGGGTGGAATGTCGAAAGAGCTCCTTTAAAAATGGGTCGCTGGTCACCTCCCAACTTCCCACCCCCGCCCTCTCCAGCAAAATATCTAAATAAATAAAAATATAAACAAACATGCTTGTTATTCTGCTTTAAAATCTTGAGGGATCTGTTAAATTCCTCCTGCACAGCGCGAGCGGCAGTCTGACTAATGCTGGACATGTGTGCTCAGGGTTTTTTTTTTCCTATGGTCGCCGTGATGTCCCCTGTGGGCTTTGATGCATGTCCATGAAGAATAAGGGGGAGAAGGGGTGCACGGGTTGGGGCGAAAAAGAAGGAGCGCACAAAAATAACCTAAATTCATCTGTGGCACTGGCCAAGCACAATAAAAGGACTGAAGCAAGCACTCAGAAAGTCCCTTTTTAGAGCTTGGCTTGGGTTGCAGGCAGAACCCCCAAAAGGCCCAATCCAACCCTTGCTGCCAGCAGAGCAAATGTTGCCTTTGATTTCAGTGAACTCCAAAGCAGGCTCCCAGGACACAAGTCCACAGGCCAGGAAAATTGGGAAAAAGCTTGCAGGAAGGTAAAAAAACACCGATCCTGAATCCCAGCCACCAGCTCGATGAGCTCGCCCCTGATAACATGCATAGCCCAAATCCCCACAGGTCCTCACGCCTGGGTCAGGTCCTTCCCTGATCACACTGAACGAGTCCTCCCAGCATCACTGTTCCCTCAAAACAGCTAGCACCATGGGGCTCTATCACCTGGACGCCAGCAGTAAATCAGGACACTTACATTCACCCAGTAATTTCACATTTGTTCAATCCATGGAAGAGAATCTGTCAAGGAAAACCAAGGCACTCCTGTGCTGTCTTGCCTTTTGGGATGAGGATGGGGCATCATGGTCGGTCCAGTTCATCAGAGACCCTTGTGCCAAAATAATGGTTAATTAGTCATCACACCTCATGGCTGTAAATGGTGCAAATCCTGTGAGTTCACAGCTCTTTGCTCATGGTTCCTTACGAGCCACAAGTTCAAGATCATCCATGAGTCCCTGGGAAAAAAAAAAAAAAAAAAAAAAAAAAAAAAAAAAAAAAAAAAAAACATCCAGAACATCTTCCCATAGACAAGGTAGCCCCCATTCTTGATGGTATTAACAGCCTTCTGCCCCAGCATCCTGAATCTCCAGTCACCAGGGAAGGTAGACAAAGGGTTGCCCACCCTTGCTGTTGCCTTCACTGCTCTTTCTCCACCCATCCCCTATGAAAAACCCTTTTTCCCCATGTTGGCTGCCCTGTCCTGAGCAATGTGAGCTGATGAGGAAAGCCAGAGCAGAGAGTACTCGATGCTCCCCCGATGACGTGCACCAGTGCAGGGGGAGGTAGACGTGGGCTCCTGACCCAGACAGACGGCAGTTCAGCCAGGTTAATTCCTCTGCAAACACTTTTGTTTGTGCAGTGATTTCGCCTAAAAGGCCCAATTTTATAGGTATGTTTGTAGATTTGCAACTAATATCTATGTAAAATCCGTCGAAAGAAGCGTAGTGTTATTCTCCTCCAAAAATAAATAAATAAATAAATGAAAAATAAAATTAAAACTAAATGACTTTCAGTGCTGTTCAGGATCCAACTACAACAGCCCCGCTGTGCCCCCAGCTCCATCCCAGCAGGGCAGAGCCATCCTGGGCTTTCAGCCTAACTCAGTTACCTTCTCAGATCCACTTCTGCCTTGGGGCTGGGGTCTCCTCCCTCCTCGGCCTGGTAACCTGGGGCTCCAACCCTGGAGACAAAGTTTTCTTCAAGGTTTTCTTAAATTAAATCAAGATATAAAATAAACTTACCTCTTCCACAGCCTGAGGAAGCATTGGAAGAGTGCAAATGGCTTTCTGGGCAGAAAACTGTCCTACCACTTCTTTCTGGTGGTGGGGGTTCTTCCTATCTTTTTGCCAAGAAAAGCATTGCCCCGATAAATAAGGCAGAGTTCTCCTAATCAAATGTAGGTTTCTCTATGACACCTGCTTGCCTTGGGCTCCCTCTTTACTGAAAGGATGGTTACTCAGTCATGAGTGTGATTCATCTCATCCAAAGCAGACATTGAAAACAGGTCAAATACATTAAATTAAAATTAATTAAATTAATTTTAATAAATTTTAATTAAAAATAAAAAATATTAAAACCAGGTTAAATATATTGTGTCTTAATAGTTTCTGCATTTCTTTATTGTCTATAGGTGTCCCAATTGGCAAGCTCATCTGGAAATGTCCAGAGTGAGATGAATTCAGCCTAAACTTGTTCCCATGGGGCAGCTTTTGAAGCAAAGCAAACTGCCAGCACCCAGTCCTTTTCCTATCAAGTATCAGGGAATCTGGGAGATAAAAGGACCTTCTTGTTAAAATTCCTAAATAAACCTGGTGACACAAACACCTCCTGACCTCTGGAGATTGTTCCTGCAAGAAGAAGTCTTTATAAGGCTGGGGGGCTTTTGCTAGAAGTGTTGGAAGGGAGGTTTATAACCCTGATCTAGCAGGAAAAAAGACCCATTACTGTTGCCACAAGCCCTACAATGCTATATAAAGATTATAGTTTTTAAAGCTGGAGCCCAGGGAAGCTGACGTTTATGTGTGCCTCTTCTTGGTAGACACAAACTGAAGGAAAGGGAAGAAAACTTTAGGTGAAAAGCAGGAATTGCCACAGTTTCATGAAATTGAGCTTTTTATTTTTTTCCTCATCTTACTAAATTTAGTGTGAAGTGAAATAGAATTACTTGGCTCTACTGCTGTTCCGGCCAGTTTATTTTTTTTAAAACCCAATATGAAACCAAGTCCAATTATAAACTCCTTCCCTGTGCTCTCCCTCAAGCCCCACCCAGAATAAATCACAGCCCCAGTCTTTAACAAGAATGTGAAACCACAACTCCGTTCCCCTAAAATGAAAAAGCAAAAACAAGACAAAAAAAAAATAAAAAATAAAAAGCTGACACAAGCCAATCAGTCAGGGGGGAAATGCTGACAAAATTAACACAAATGGTACCAATTACCACCTCCAGCCTTTGCCAACCACTAAATCATCCATAGAAACTAAGTTCACACCTCATCTTGCTGCTGGCGTTGTAATTGCAAGTCCAACATGCTAGCTGGAGACACAGCAACTCCAGTTTTCCTCTTTCCAGGTCTAGAAAATGGTCTGCACGTTTCCTCGCTAGGAATCAACAATGTCTCCTTTCCCAAAACACTCCAGAAAAGTGCTGACCCTCTCCTCCAGCATCGTTAACACTTCAGCCTGGAACTTAAAAACCTTTCCATGGAAGGGCTGGTGGGAAGCGTGCATGTGAGGAGCTGCACATGTGTGAAGGAAAAACGGAAATCAAACGCCCAGTGAACGAGCTGAAATAAAGCCATGTGAAAGCAGGAAGGACGCAGGCCAAGGAGGTTTTTGCAAAGCTTCTGCTGAACTGAACTTCCAGTGAGCTTGGCAGGATGGGCTCTGCTAAAGGCAGATGCACCAACGAAACTATGAAAAGTTATCAGTCTGGCCAGTTGCTGTCTTTCTACTGCACCAAGGCAAAGGAGAATTTTCAGAATTTATTCAATGAAATAGTTACAGAATATTGCTAGGACAGGGAGTCCAGGCACGGAGCAAACAAGCCTGCTGTTGCCAGATGTCTTGCAAATGTGAGCTTGTTCCACGGCATCTACCTGAGCAGCATCTCTCCTGCAGACAGTGAGAAACTAACTCATCTTCAACGTATATGTTAGTAGAATGGTCCCCAATGTGTGGCAATGTCTTAACCCCAAGGTAAAGCCCATACATGTAGCTTTCTATCATGTCGTAGGCAACATTCTCGTACACCATCCAGTCTCCTGGAATTTCCTTTTGACTGTTAATGGCACTTGGAAGAAAGTCAGATCAAAAATCAGAGGGTAAGCATAAAGCCAACGATCATGAAGATAAGGTATTAAGCCAAGGATCAACAAGATTTAATGGAGCATAAGAGAAAAATGTTACTGGCAAGCCAGCTATCTGACCAGCTGAGTGTTTTCCATCTCACAACTGATCCAAGCCAAGACGTTTTATTGTGTGCATTTCTTCAAGAGGTGTCCTTTGTTTCTTCTCCCATGTCTTTCAAAGGACTTGGAATACAGAGGGCTTCACCACATTAGAAATCCCCCGGCATTTTTCTGTAGGAGAAGAGGTGTTAACCTCACTCTCCTGGACAGGTTCCAGCTTGAGCAACTTCATTCATGCTGTTTAAATCCCTCCTTCTCTTTTATATGTATGGGGGGATATAGATGCTCTAAATTATCTCAGATGGCATTAGTCAGCAACACGAGGGATCTGAATCATTAATTGTCACTGATATCGCTGAAACTGTCACTAATTGTCACTGATATCCCAAGCACAGGTAGACACTTGGGCTGCTGACATCTGAAGTCAGGTGTCTGCAGCTGGAGCTGAATCCCACCCTGCTCAACACCAGCCCTTTGGGCTTCCTGCAGAGTCAGCAAAGATGGAAAGGTACTTCCAGGAGGTGTTTCGTGCGCCACGTGCTGTTCTTTGGTCCAAAGTCAGCTGTGTTGGCTTAAGCTGCCTTTCTGGGCATTTAAGCCAAGCTGCCTGACTGCACCGAAGGTGTGAGGAGGGCTCATGTGGCCCACAGACATCACCCAGCTCTGGGGCAGCACCCACCAGGAGATACAGCCAAGCATGGAGCTATTCCATCTGGGTGGACAAGAGGACATCTGACCATGTGTTACGACACAAGAGCTGCATGATATCCCTCATCCTTATCTGAAGAAAAAAAAATGCAAGGCTTTATTTTCTGCTTTTGGCTCAAAGTGGGAAAAAAAAGCCAATAATTCACTTCAGAAAGGGGAATATGCTGGAAATATTCCATTCCATTAATGTGCAAATGTTTGTTTTAACTGCTGTTTCACAACGGATATAGCTTTCACAGGACAAAACACTTGAAACAAGGTGGAAATGGAACGTTTCAGCTCGAGCAGAGCGAAACTTTCCACGCATTGCCAGCACATCCTCCCCAGAATGAGAAACCCCTTTGTGGTGGCAAACTGAAGCTTTCAGTGATGCCACAGAGCTCACACGTGCACAAAAGCCACCCCTGCAATGGGTGCACCCCTGCAATGGGTGCACCCCCGCAATGGGTTTCCTATTGTTTGAGGTCAGGCTAAAGTTAGCTCCATCCTTTGGTAAGGTGAGGGCTGAGGAAGAAAACCATCGGCTGCTTTGCAAGCAAGTGCTGTGACTTTCCTTATGAGCCCCTTGGGGTTTGTAACCACAACATTTCCTCTCCCCTCCCCATACCAGCCTCATGCTGGCCTCAGGGGATGCAGCCAAACTGTTCCCTGAGAGAATATCTCAGCAGGTTGTTGAAATGAAGGAAAAATAAAGGCTGGCATTTTTTTTACATTTTATTACTCATTTTCCTTTTGCTTGTGTCCCTGTAAATGTTTAATTTACAGCCCGGTAAACTGAGCAGTCTCTGCTTAGAAAAGCAGGCTGGATCCCTTTGCCAGTCATTCTCCATCAAAGATGCTGATTTGCAGGTCTACAGCAAGCCTTCTTGAGTGAGGAAAGGAGAAAAAGGGGCAATAAAACAGACTAGGGCATCCCTTTTTAAAGCAGCTCCATCTGGCAGTCATGCTGGTGTTGGGTGGTTGGCCAGGGACACAAGAGGTGGTTCGGAGCCACCTTTGGTCTGTCCTTGGTGGCACCAAGGCTGAAGACCCCTCACAGTCAGCAGAAACAGCAGGATGTGCCTGACTTTCATAGCAAAAAAAAAGAGGGGGATATGAAATATTAAAATAACATGACCTCCCTCAAGGGTCCCTGGCACATGTTAAAATTTTAATTTTCTCCTTCTGTTTGAAAGCCAAAGCCTATAAAAGGCTGAAAAAGTGGGGGGAAAGAAAACCTTTTAGATTCTCCTTAAATACATGCGCTATCATCAATAATACAAGGCCTTGAACCCTGAGGCAAGGAATGGAAAGCGTATCAGAAACAGCAATTGCATTTGTCATGCTGCTTGGAGGCAGATCTTCCATTTCAGTTGTTCCTCTGGAACTCATAATATGGGAAGGGCCTCATCATCTTCCACCAACTTCTGTGCCTGTGACATCCCTGCCCTACATAGACATGCAGATGAAGTGAGGAGATGGTGTTATCCCACTCATACAGACAGGGAATTGGGGCAGAAATGTTGGAATGTGTCATATATATATATATATATATATATGTAGCCAGTACAGCAGTCCCCAGCTGAGCTGGTCACAGAATCACAGAAAAGCTCCAGTGGTCACTGAGCCTCACTTTATGACTGATGGAAAAAAAGCAAGTGCTATTGAGGTTGATCAACAAATGACGGACATCAACTTTGGGATGAAAAGAATTGCAGCCACAAATTGGATTGACTCATGGTGTCCATGGTCCAGAGGAAAAGCTGGGACACAAAGAGAGGAGCCTCTATGGTGGGCTTCTATACACAAGCCAAGAAACCCAGGGAACCTCTAACCCACTCTCTTTCACTCAATGATGTCCCACATGCAGCTGAATATTGCATCTGTCTGGAAAGAAGCACATGTGCTCCTGGAATATTGTCCCTGGTTGCTCTGTCTGACCAGCCAGGGAAAGCTGCTCACACTTTTGGGAGGAAAACTAACCAGACCTGCTGCCTCTGTCTCCTAAAATGAGCAAAACCAGGTTGGTTCACAGGCAGCAATGGTCAGATTTACAGTTCAGCAGCTTTAGACCATGATCTCTCTGGCCCAGCACTGATGTTCAGGGGATAGTTTGGGACCCTTTCTCTGCAGAGGGAATGAGACAGATGCTCAGAGACCCACAATGTATGGGCACCCTGTGCCCACAGTAGCTGCTCATTAAAACATGGGGCTTAAGTTTTCTTCTAGTTACCTCATACAATTAATAAAAATAATAATAATAATCCACTTTCAGAAACTGGAGGGGCAGGGGTTTTCTGCTACCTTCCCAAAACATCAGTGGTTAAAATGTTTGCTTCTGGCAAAGAAAAATAAAAGGAGGACAACACTGTAAATTAGAGTCACAGAAGGAGGACAGTTCTACAAATTAATGGGTCAGAAAGTAGTTTCCTTTCCTAGAGTTTAGCCAGGGCTAACAATTAAACCTCAGTACGAGGTGTATCCTGTGATCTGTTACAATTACAGATGACCACCTGCTCCACGGCCTTATCTGTATGGTGTAAAAAGAAAGAAAAAGCAGATGGCTTGTGGCTGCGTCCACAGCTGGAGGCCAGGTTGCTGCAGCTGTTAGCAGAACCTGTGACGAGGAACTTTCTCAGGACGGGGCTGAAGCACAGGTTCCCAAGTGAGAGGAGCCTGGGACTGTTGAGTCCCAGGAGATCACCCCAAACTGTCTCTTGCAACAAGGTGTTTTATTGATTTGATTCCTCCAAGGCCTTTGAAGATGAAGCAAATTCTTATTTTCATTGCTGTATGGAATAACCAAAACTGGGAAAGACCTCCCACCTCCGGACCTCTCACATATCTGACGTTTCCCTCAGAGACATTTGAGCAGGAATATGTCAAATGAGAGCCTGGCCTGAGACCTTCTCCCAGAGTTGACGAATTTTCTAACCAGTTGAAGGAGAGAAGGCCTTTTCACTCTAGCAAAATCTTCCTCCCTGGAGCTAAAACCCTGTTGCTGTGGATTTATACAAGAACAGCCAAGATTAATGGGATGGGAGATCCCTCCAGGGACCTTTTAATTAGGAGGGAAGGCTCATTAAAATCTTCCCAAATACCTGCATTGATGGCAATCTGGCCCACTCCTACACATAAACAGCAAAGACTCTTCTGTCTTCCCCTTCCCTCCTCCCTTCTGCCAGGGAAGACAACTCTAGGAGGGCTTTGGAGGCACTACGTGATGGCAAGGAGGGACAGAAAAATCAATTCCTATCAGACTGCCTCCCTGCAGAAGTCATCCGTGGAGCTGCAGCCTGTAGAGGGGAAGGTGCGCTGCAATGATCAAAATTTTCTCCAAAGGTCTGCTGTCAGTCCCCATGCATAAACATGAAAGGAGGTTGACCCTGTATGCATATTAATCAGATGCATATTGATGTATAGGATAGGGTCACCACTAAAATCTCACTTTTTCATTCAGCAGCCATCATCTCCCGTACTCTGTGGTCACAGCCACAGAGTATGACACTCAACAGATTTCCCCATGTGACCAAAAAAAAGTAGAGGAACACACATGGAAGTGGGAAAAATAACCCAGCCATCATTCTGCTTTCCAGGAAATACTGCTATTTCTGAATTGCAGCACCTCTGTTGGATAAAAAGCTCCAAATCTATAAATCTGCTGCAAAATGAGAACCTAGTTTTAGAGGGCTTTCTATAGCCAGCAGCTCTACAGACCCTAAAGACAGTTGGGTGCAAAGATGAACAGCAAAGCCAACCCATCCACCAGCAAACTTATTTTTGCAGAAAAAAAAAAAAAAAAAAAAATCAGCCAAAACTAATGCATCAGCAATCTGGAGGAAGAGCTGTCGTCCACGTTTTGCTGACCTGCTTTTCTAAGAAGTGCAGCTTAAATTGAATGGCTGCTACTGAATCCGTTTAATGCTCCAGTGAAGGAGATCTGCATGTAAGTAATTACCAGCCCACTCAGTGGAATAAGAGGAGGACCTGCAAGAAAATTATTTACAGACAGGAAGGGCAGAAAAACTGGCCTGTAAATTATTCCTGAGCCCTACTTTATCTCTTCTTAATGTTTTTCCTGATGCTTGTCAATTAAGTAAATTTGCCAGATCCACACAAAGTAAGTTACTTCCAGATGTGAAACTAGGCCTTGGGAATTCCCACCTGTTCATTTTACACTGAAAAAAAAAAAAAAAAAAAACAGCTCAAGTTCATCGGTTGTCCTCAGTCTGTAAATTCACCTCCTGAGCCCTCTGACATTTTTCAGCATCACATCATGGCCCAGGGTCATCCCACCCAGGGTCAGGTCCCTAAAGCACATAGCCAGGGCACCCAAAGTAGGGCCTTTCTGTCAAAAATGGGAAAATTGACTCACTCAATCCTCCCACAGCCTCAGTTATCTTCCAGTCACCCTTTTTTCATGTGGTGACCCCAAATCTGCCCGTGTCAGGTGCGTGTAGAAGTAAGTGGGACAAACTGGGATTACGTGGCTGTGCCACCACCAGCAAATTGGGCAGAGCACTGGCTCGAGGTCAGTCCCACAACCACCCCACATGAGTGTTATCACTGTCCTTGGCATCATTTTTGACCAAACTGATGAGCACAAGACAGCACAGGCCAAGGATAGTGGCAGTGGGCAGTGAGGATGAAGCTGTCTTGTTTGATGAGAGAGAAGATGTTGGGATGTTGGCTGTCCAAACAGGATTTACCCTGTGCTACAGCCCCCAGGGCCATGAGTAGGTCCCATTTAGTTTTCGGTATAGATGCAGCTTACATGCACATATTTAAGCACACTTAAAGACCTGGATTAGAAAAATTCTCAAGGCCTGCTCAGGCCACATTTCTGTAATTTTACTGTCCCCTGTCATCAGAGCAGATTAGTCAGCTCAGTGTGCCGTCAATCGAGTAGCCCCAAACAGCTAATGTAATTGCTACACGCTGACACAGCTTAGGTGAAAATACCCTTCGAGACATTCAGCATCCTCCAGCCAGCCTGTTGCGTTGTGTTTTGTTTTGTTTCCTTCTATAATGGGCCTTATTAAGTCAATTCATTATATTATAAATGATGGAGCTCCCCCACAATCAATATCTCATAGGAATTGAGTCTCGTCCACTTCATCTGCAAGAGTTCTTTCATCTCGGAGATGAAGAGCAGAGCTACTTGGACAAGGAGGTTGCAATTAGGACTATGATATTTGTAAGAAAACTGGCACCTGAGTGGGCTTGCTGAATAATAAAGTAAACTAAGATAGATCCAAATAGAAACAACAGGAATCAAACTCTCCCTTTTCTGAATGGAAATCCAGAGCCTCTTGAAAATTGTAGATCCGTAGAGTTATATAGGCTGGAAGGGATCTGTGGAGTCCCATGGCACAAACCCTGCTCAGAGGAGAGCAGGTTGCTCAGGACTGAGAGCCCCAGCCTGGGCAGTGCTGCAGATGGGGTCTTACAAATGCCTAAAAAAATAAGGACCACCTTCCCTACAGTTGCTGGCTGTGGTTTTGCTAGTGCAGCACAGTATGAGGCTAAACTTCTCTATAAAGGCACAACCGAATCACTTTCACCTCCTTTTCCACCACGAGACCCTCATCCTTCTTCATAAATCTGTTCTTGGGCTCACCTGGCACCCAGGCTATGCTTTCTGGTTTTAAAAAATGGTACAGTTACTTATTCCAGCTTTTTCTCAGAAATTTTCGTTAAATTGACTCATCAATAATTCCTTCATTCCTCTTTCTCTCCCTTTCTAAAGGCTGGTACTGCGTTTTTTTCCGTTCCTTGTCTTCAAGCGCCTCATCCATCTTCCATGTACTCAGCAGAACAGTCATTATGAGCTCTGCAGTTCCACGGGCTGTCTCTTAAAATATTTAAGGATGAAGTGAGGGCCGCCCATCTGAAAGGCATTTGAGTGTCTGAGTGTTGAAACTGGCACCTTGCCTGTTCTAGACCGAGATGTCACCCCCTTATCCCTGGTATTAGCACTGTCCTCTGGTCACAGCTGATATTTCTAGGAAAGACTGCACGAAAAGGGCTCCTCGGTCTTCTCAGCAGCATCCATCAATCTCTCTTCTCCACCACTGAGTAAAGAGCCGGCTGTCTCTCAGATCTTGACTTTATTAAGGATCATATACAGAACCATGAAAGCAGCTATGAAAGTGCATATGTTTGTGGTATTCTTTTGTCGGAGAGACGTGTCCCTTGATTTCACGAGGTGCCCTGCTTTCTGAATCATCTTTAAATGTTCAGGCAACGCATGCTGGAGGGTTGTTCCCAGTCAGTGCTGCACCAGACCCAGGCGTTTGTGGTTGGAAGAGGCAGTGCTCTCAGTCTCCAGGACAGATGGGACACAGATTTAAAGTACCAAGCCCCCACTGAATGCTTTGTTTTGTTTGTTTTCTTCCCCCTGCCTCTTCCCCAGAGTGGAGATGTAGTTTAATAACACAGTGTGTAATTAGTAACACAGCTAAGGAGAGTGGAGTATAAGAGGTTCATCATGGCAATGCTCACATGAGTGGAGCCCTTACCACCCCTTTCAAGTCTGATTGCTTCTTCCCCAGCTTGGTTATTCAGATGGCTTTGGGAATTCCCATGTCCGTGGTCACCAAACTGCACAAGGCAGCTGAAACATTTGTTTGTCCATGCAGTGCAAAGGTCCGGTGCTCCCCACATGGCCGGTGTCACTCCTGAATTTATTCTGAAATTATTCTGAACTTATAGTGGGGAGAGCCTGGCATGCCCAAGTGTGCACACACACAACTGAATGCACAAACACTTGGCACGGAGGTGGAAAAAAAACTTTATAAAAGCAGGGGAGCCTCTGAGACAAAGGGACAAGCTAGCAGCACGTCCATGCAGGGAGCAAAGCGAGACCCCAGCAGCTGGGACACAGCAGAGCCTCTGGATGAGGACCATCAGGGATGCAGCACTGCTTCCAGACCCAGGCTGGTCACAGGAAAAGCAGTTCCCCTCTACTCCCCACGCTTCCACACCTGCAGTGAATGTCAGCAGAGACAAACTTTAAGGTCACAAAAACCAACCAAGACCCTCCCGAAGAAAGAGACATCCTTGCAGTCAAAATTCATTGGTCTGCCAACCTCATCACACACCAGCTGCCACCTGGGAACAGGCTTCTTCTTAAGCTAATTGCTTGTAATTGCAATCTTCTCTGTTACACTTCTCGCTCTGTGTTGCCTTAATGTGGATGCATGAGGTGACAGGGAGATGTTTTTCACCAAATTTCTATGCACATGTAAAGGTTGTGAAGTCTGCAGGCATGAGGATGCTCAGCAGCTTCTTGGGAGATGCTGGGTGGTTTCCCGAACCCCAAAGGCAAGCTGGATCCATGGCTGGGAGCTTCTGCCTGTTGCATAAAGGATTCATTTTAAACTTAAAGGGATCACTAAAAATACTGACTCAGTCCCCCAGTGGGTGGGCTCTCAGAGCTCCTGAGGATGAATGCACAGATCCAGATCAAGCCCTGGTTACTCCCAGTCGCATCTGTGTGTGTTACAGGAAAAAATCCTCTATGATTCTTGGTCTAGCAATGAGTTTTTCTCTCTCCTTACCTCCCCAACTGGTTATTTTAAACCATAAACCTGAGCCAACCTGCGTGCACACTTCCAAAGGTAGTTCTGCTTGTCCTCTCTGTCTCTGAAGCCTCAGTCTCAGAGATCTGCAAAAATGTGTGGGGATGCCGCGATCTCTGGGTGCTGGGTCTGACGTGCAGGATGTAAAATATGACAGCTTTGCAAAATCAAAGCCTTGTGGTTGCTCTACAGCACGTCAAAGTGGCTGCATTTACCAGACGTGCATCTTGTGCCATCTGACACCTCGGTGTGTCCTCCTTGTCCCCCAGCCAACATATAAGTGTAAGACTTCTCAGAAGTGCTATATCATATTTGCTGGGGCTGTATAGATGCTTAAGATACCTCAGGGCATCTCAAATGCCTCCTGTGGACAACTGAGCCTTGAATATCCGACAGCAAGAGACTCAATTAGAGATTTGTCTACTTCCATGCTGCTGTGACTAAGCACAGAAGTTGCTCTACTGACACAGAACAGGGGAGGGCACAGTCAAATGTGATGTTACTTACTGTGAAAGGAAAGCAATTTCATGCCGCTCCAATTAAGCTGTCATAGTCGTGGGAAAAAAAAAAAAAAAAAAGTCACATGTTTTGCTCCAGCCAGAGACAAAATCTTCAACCACTGTCAGCAGCAGCAGCAGAGCCAACTGGGAATTGTTTTTTCCTCCTGCTGTCTCCTCTTTGATGCTTCTGTGAGGCGACAGAGTGGAAGCCTGGTGGAAACCTATCTGCTTGCTGCAGATGGTAAATCAGATACCTTCAAATTGCAGCTGGAGTTGTGAGCTTGGGCTAACCAGTCTCCAGGCTGCATTTTGATTATCTCAAGTTGTGTTTGTCACTCTTTAATGTCTCGGGTTTTTTCCTTCCCAGGCTTGCACTGGCTGCTTTATCAGCCACTGCAGACTATGCATTAGCTTGCTTTCACTGCAGTTGTTTTCAGTTTGGGAATTTCTTTCTACAAGGGGTAATGAACTCATTTATAGTAACAGAGGAGTCAGACAGCACAACCAAGCCCACATCTTCAGAAGAGCAAATCCATTTTACCGTGTGGACTGCTATTCTTCCTTAGAATTGTAGATACTTTCTTCTACTTCCATTAAAATATTAAAAACTGTGAATTCTAGCCATTCCCCATCAGTGCTCTCTCCTTTCAGTGGTGTGTTTTTGACCATTAGGATAGAGAGAAATTGGAAAATGTTGCCCAGAGGAACTGTGCAGTCTCCATCCTTGGAGCATTTTAAGACCCAGCTGGACAAAGCCCAGCCTTGTTTTATGGATGTTCCTTTGGAGCAACCTCCATCCATTCTCCTGTCCCAACAACTCCTGACCTTGCTTTCTCCTTTCTCTCCCCCATGCAAGAGCAGCACACCTGTGGGACAAAGAGCCCAGCAACCAGCTTTGATGCAGGAGGAGAGAGCAGAAACCCTCCTGAGGTCCCTCTTGCCCCTGTGCTCATCTTCCAGGGTTAACCTTAAGCACGGGTGGGAGCTTCAAAGCAAGGACATTTTCCTAATGCCTCATTTCCACTGCAAAATATGTAACAGGCTTCCTGAAATTGCTCAGCAGCCGTGGGGTCAGTTCATCAGCCGTCCATGAGGTTGGCTGTAAAACCTTTAATAGGCTATTAAAGATCAATCAGCCAGGGCCACATCTACCTGCAGAATCAGCATCTCGCACGCCGCCGCGCTGCGCCCAAGTGGAACAATAGCAAGAGAGATTCTGGGTGGTCCTTCCTATAGGACAAAGTAACCGATAGGAGGAGAAGCTGCCAAGCTTTGGGAAATCACAGACCCTGCAGGAAGCTGTTGAAGCCTCTGTGGTGAATACATATGCCAGCTGAATTTATGTCCTGGGTGGATGGGATTTATTACAGCAGTGGTACTGATTAGGTTCAGAAAAAAAGGCGATGGTGCAACTCGCACACTTCCTTCTTGGAGGTGGGGGTGCACCAACATGCTGCACACAACAGCCAGCATCCCTGGAAAAGCAGGCACATTACTCAGGAGCAGCGGGGTGAGGAACTTGAATTGAAAGAAAACCTGTGAAGCATGCCATGGGCTGCAGCAATTCACCCTGCCCTGCACAGGGGCTGACTCAAACCTCAGCAACGTCCTGCAAAGTCTGAACACCAGGTGTGGTTTCCATAGCCAGCTCCATCACCATCTCTTGTTGTGCTGAGTGGTGAGACCACCTCTCCATAGACTGGGAGAGGTAATTTCAGGGACTTACTGGTTGCAAAGCACGGAGGCAGGGCGGTGGGATGCCCTCCCCCCCCAAAACTAGGAGCAGTGCAGCCTATTTTGTATCTCACCTGTTGCATGGCTGGTCTTGCTGCCAGCTATGTGCTGGTCCAAGCAAAACCTCTTCTCTTGATGCACCCTCTCTGTAGCCAGTGCCTAAAGGCCAGCTAAGCCCACACCTCAGATCTCACAAGGCAAGAGGAACGGGATCAGAAGTCACTAAAACCTCTTTAACCCACCCAGCTGCATGCATAATCCATGTCCTGTGATGCTCATCATGTTAATACCTGGAGCTATTCCTTTATCATGTTCTTTGTGCTTCATATCTTCCTTCCAGTGAGCCCTCACACTCCCAGGCTGCCTCCCAAAAAGGTTGTAAAGCAACGGGAGCCCACTGCAGCCCTTGCAGCTTCCTCCTGCTTTGACATTTCTTTTCCTTCTTTTCCTTTAGCATCACATCATGTGGCAGTGAGAAATGTATAGCTTGTCATCGGAGGGAGAGGGGAGATCAGTCAATACCAGGCTCTTTCTTTTCACTCTGACTGAAAGCCACACATGTAGATTTTCAGGCTGCACTAATTTCCCGTCAGCTCTGTAAGCTATCTGTCACCCGTGCCCATATATTGTTCTCTCTGTCAAAGGGGGGAAATAATTGAAACTGGAATAAAAAAAATACTGAAGAAGGAGCTACACGGTCTCAGAGGGATTCGCTTGAAAACAGGCCTCGCCCTGCAGGCCTTGGCCCACGGCCCAGACACGAGAGCGGTGACTGGGAGCCTGCCACCCAACGGGACGGTGGCCTGGGACCTACAGGGGACTTTTGGGCTGGTGTGCTGGGTTTTGGGATCCCAGCTTGCCTCCCAGGGCACGGGGAGGAGGAAGGTGCAGGAGGCCCAGGGGAACAACCGGATTTTAGGCCAGGGAAGGCAGGAGAAGAAGGAAGCCCAGTGTAGCCTAGTGGAGGAGGCTCAAAGAGTCCCTATCAAAGACTGCACTGCCACAACCTTGCACATTTATTAACATATTCTACTAAATCATCACATATGCTAACCACCAGAAAAAGCACATGATATGCTAAGCGTGAAGAAAATACACAGGCTGCTCAGCAGCTTAACTCAGCAGCTTGTTCTGCCTCCCCTTTCCCCAAGCCCACAGATTCAGCAATCATGTTGGGATATATGATCATTGCCCGAGGCACTCTGCTCTGTACCCTCTCTCCATATGCTGCTTCCTCCATTGAACGCCCTGTGCCTGACTTGGGAGTCCCTCTTCAACCCTTGTTGGTTTTCTCTGGAGATCCCATAAATTCGCACATCCCATTTCTACCTGTTCCTGCTTATGGCATCCCCAGCACCTATTGTCCAGGCAGGATTTTCTTCTACAGCCAAAGAGGTGAGTAAAAATCCCACAGGGACCACGCTTGCTGTTGATGGATCACCATGGCTTTGTATCCTGGGGTGCTACACAATGCTCCTCTCACCCAGAGGATGCTGCCCATCCCAAATGTCAGTAGCTCATCCCTATCCAGAACATATACCTTCAAACATAGAAAGTGGGATTGGTCTCGCCTGCCTTGAAGGGGAGGATTTAATTGCATAAACAAGGGCACCCAGTGCCATTTGTGACATTTTAGGGCTTTTACCACATCTGCATGGGACTGAAGATATGGTGCAAGACCAGGAGAGGTCAGCACCCTCTGGGAGCCACAGCTGGAGGCCAGGAGGAATCAGGTACTCAGACTCCTCAGGTGTCTCGTTTTGGCAACTGAATCAAGTCTGTGGGGTAATATCTCTCTCTGCCAGTCAAGCTGGCCTCACCCTAAAATCAGGGGAAGGAAATAGGCACTTTCAGAGTGTGGCTAATTAGTCCTATTTTAAACATTGGCAGTAGGATGTCATTAGAGACAATTCATTCTCTCTACGTTATGACCGTACTGACCCAGCCCTGGTAACTAGAAAGTGAGCAGGGCTCACCAGTGCAGATGAAGATGTCCCTACTGCATAAAACCAGCTTTTCTCTAGCAAATACCACCCCTGACTTCCCAAACCAAGTGCTTAAGGACAACCCCATTTGCCACTGGTTTGAAAACCTCCTCCTTTGAAAACCTCCAAAGAAAACTATCCATCTTGTTTTTATTTTACAATCATCCCAAATGTCATAATTTTAGGTAGAAGAATATGGTTTTGTTTGGTTTGGTCAGGGTTGACTGCCACTGAGAACAAACAAGAGAAAGGCAGGTTTAAGATGCTGTTTGTTTGTTTTGTTTGTTTGTTTTTGTTTTGTTTTTGTTTTTTCACCAGAAATTCTCAATTTAGGTTAAGGTGAGACACCTGTCCAGCTGACATCTGCAACCCGAGGAGTTCTCTAGCAGAGTGAGAAGCTTGTGTAGCCTGTTCTGTCCGGTGTTTTATCCTGAAATCAATGGCTGGCATATCTGGTGCTATTGCAGAAAAGTTTGTTGCCAGGAATGCGCATGAAGAGATTTTATTTTTCTTCTGGTAATACAAAATACAGGAAAAAAAAAAAGTAATCCAAAACTTCTCAAATGTCAGCTTCACAGTAGAGGCTGCTGTACCACCAGAAAACAGAGCAGGCTTCTCGGGAGATGGAAAACAATTAAAAGCAGGAAAACTTTTACTCTCTCCTGCCAAAGAAAAATAATCTCAGCCTACAACAGATTTTTTCTGGCAAATAGTTGCACAGAGAAGAAACAAAACATGAAAAAAAAAAAAAAAAAAAAAAAAAAAAAAAAAGAGGAAAAAAAAGAAAACAAAAAAGGAAAAAAAATACGAGAGGCTTGCCGGGGTACACATGAGCCTGGCTGCTGCCTGTCTCCTGTCCCTTCTTGACCTGCTGATCCCACCTGCCTCTACAGCGTCTTGAGGCAGTAAGTACCCACACTTCACTCCCTACTTTGCAGAGAACATTTTTTCATCAGTTTTTAACCAATCCTTCTCCAAATTCAGCTGTGGCATTGCAGGATTTCTGGACAGTTCTGCTTTCACCTTATCCACTGCCTTTGTGATGCTGGAAACCCGGAGTGCATTCCCCTCTCTTTTCCTCTGCAGATTGAGGAGTTCTAGACTTGTTATGAAGAAATGAAGAAATGCATCCATCTTCTTGATGACTCTTTTCTCTGTTCTTCTAACTCCAGTATGTGTAGGTATGGTCTGGTCTACCTGTGGAGACCAGAACTGCGCCCAGTAGCCATGGCAGCAGACCTCGTAGCAATAATTGAGGACATCTAATGCACCTTCTGAAGAGTTCAGGCTCATTTCTGACACTCTTATATGAGCTCTCCAACACTGTCATGGAATCCCCTCCACTGATGGAAATTTCTCTGTTTCTCCAGCTGCACAATTTAAGTTTTCAACAACTTATTGCTGTGAAACATTTCCCAGAGCCTGCCTGATATCTCCTCCTCTGGAGCTTTGGACCATCACTTACCAGGAAACATGAGTAATAATAATTTGTTCTTCCATCTCTGCAGTTGCCTCCTAGATATTTGAAGACCATTTCTATGTCTCTTTCCCATGATATCCATTCTATACAAACCAGCCCCTCTGCTTTTAATCCTGCACCAAGTTTTTTCTTCTTCGGAGTCTTTCCTAAAGCAGGACACTTCCCAGCTTTGCTGTGTAGCTTTGCATTTTGTGTTCACTTGCCCCAAGTTAAAAATTGAATAAATAAGTAAAATAATGCAAATAAATAAAATAATGCAAATAAATAATCTTTCCCCGTGCTTTTCAGAAGAGTGGGGATTGATACGCCAATGAGGAAACCACAGGGCAGGAGGAAACTTAAGGAGCTCAGCCTTGAGTGCTGTGTTCAGGACAGCATTTTCATTGCTGCAGGCTCCATCTCTCCTTCAGAAACCTTCGGTCCCAGGCCCTTCAGTGACACCACGTGCAGGAAACACCAAAACCCCATGTCACCCACAGCACCCCACCCCACCACCTGCAAGACCGAGACAGCCAAAAGCATCAGCCCAACTGAGAGAAGGGCCTTGCTGATTAGACCACAGGACCAGGAAAATGGCAGAGGCTAATGATTTGTCATTATTTCAGCATCTGCTGACTTCAGAAACAAAATAACCCGCCTCTTCCCTTCATCTTCAGACTTTGGGAGTGTTTTCCCATCGCCTCCCTGTTGAGTCTCCCTCCTCTCCTGATGAATGCACGACAACAATAATAATTTATTTTCTTTCAAGCTGCTTTAAGGCTAGCAGCTTTCTGACGCATTTAATATTTTATCTTACAAACAAGACACTTGGCAGCGAGTAAGGATCCGCATGCAGCTTTTAAATAAACAAAGTGAGACCAGCACGTCTTACGGAAGGGCGCAATGTCTTAGAGCTTTTTGCATCGCTGCCAGCTCACAAAACCAGGGCTGCCTCTCCAAGCTGCAGCACCAACATCACCCGTGGCGAGGAGCATTTCTGCTCCGCACCGAGGCAGCCTCAAAAGCACCTGTGTGAGCCCCACGCAGCTGATGAGCACGACCCACCCTCGTCAGGGTGTGCTGTTGTGATTGCAGGGTGAAGTCAACCCAAAAAGTCCTTCCAAGAGCAGGTGCTGCTGGTGGGAGGTGGAAGTACCGCTGGCAGCTTTTGCAACAAATCTGCTCTTCTGTGCCAGTTCCTTGCTGGGCTTGGGGGGGTTGTTTCCCCTCCAAACCCCTTGCCTGGTTGATGTGGGTCTGGAGGAGATCTGTGAGTCAGGGGCTGCGTGCATGAGGCTGTATGAGTGCACCTGCAGAGCTGCAGGACAGCTGCCAGGCTGTTAGGAGGAGTGCTGGGGACGTGACCTCGCACGGCATTTAGGGGATATAAGGGACACAAGGAGCATGGCTAAGAGCAGGAAGAAGTCTTTGCTTTGTGCTTTGCTGAGATTGAGGTTTCCCCCCCTACAACTGAGAAATTTTGTTCAGATCTTTAGGTGGGCAACACAGAGAAATACCCTTCCTGGAGAAGAAAATAGAGAAGTCCTCAGGTTCTTCCAAAGGAAGGTACCATAATAAATTACCTGTCTTTATTCTGTCCCAGCTTTTTATGCCACCGTTTTGCATGTTTATAGCAACTCCTATTTTCCTGTAATTACAGAAATATTAATTAATATTGACTGAGCCGATAGAGCAGGGACGCCTAAGCAACTAAGAACAAACTTAAGCAACTAAAAAGAAAGGTGGGGTGTTGATGCGTTTTGTAATAGCTTTCAAATAAAAAGAGGTCTTAAGTGTCTCATCATCTGCTGGAGGGCAGGAGAAGGGCTCAGTCATGCACCAGGGCCATCTGGGCAGTGGATGAGAAGATCCTCCATATCGAGCCATAGTCAATTGTAATTCCCTGAGCACTGGGCTCAGCTCTCCTTTCCCTGCCACGGTTGCTTTGATACATCGATAAAATCAGTGCAATGACAGCTGCAAGGTCCAAGGTGACCACAGATTTGTTACAATAATGATCGGTTTAAGCACAGTTTGTAGGAGCCTTGAATTACTTGACGGCTGCTGCCATCAGCTCTCATCAGAGCTCAGAGCTCTTCAAAGACGACACTAGTGCTGGGCTCTGCATATAAATAAAGGTCCAGGCACACAGTGTCTGTAATAAATACTAACCATAACAAATGATTCCTTGTCTGAAATAGATATATATATACCCAACTGAGCAAAGATAGATTATTTATTTGGAAGATTTAATTTCTTTCCCCATTGACAAACTGTCAGACAGCACATCAAAATCTCTACTAGTTCACCTGTTATTCATCAAATAATTTGTGAGAACAGGACTTTCATCTACAGTGTGCTTTTTATTGCCACTTCATGAGAAGTATTCAGCATTTGACCTGTTTTGACTGACATTATTGACCACATCCTATCAAACCTGCTCTTGCAATACGAGAACAGCAATGTTTAGACTCTGATGAGATTGTAATGGTTGTTCCTTAAACCTTAGCAACCACTTAAGGCTCTGTCCTGACAGTATTGTAAAGAAACTACAGAAAAATGTTTGTGTTTGAACTATTTATTGCCCTGAGTTCAGGCTGCTGTATTTTGAGCGTGTTCTCTACCATGTCGCAAGCTCCACCATTTAAGCAGAAGCCTAGATGAAAAACTCAGGCTTCGACATCTTTCTTCATGGACAATAGCGTCTTTGTCGTGGTGGTGTCCCACTGAACTCAGTGCAGTTCGTTTTGGAGGGAGTCATAAAATCAGTTATATTCACAATGAACAATACTCAGCCCAGAGGAAAGTCAGCACCATTATTTCAGAGATAAGCAAGTCCTCGATTAATAGTCTAGGCTCTGCATGTAGAGGAAGACCTGGCCAGGCAACATCTGTAATATGTAGCAGCTGTTCTAAAAAATGTTTTGCCTGAAAGAAAGTGACGGAGCAAATAGTGAATGCATTGAACAGAGCTTAACTTGAAGTTGCTGCATTCCTCTACACACAAGCCAAAAATCTTTCAAAATCTGCCTTGATGGGGAAACCACTGAACATTTTCACTCATTCATAAAATGAACAATTTTCTTTTGGGCTCGGGACCCTCTGAGAAATTACTTCTCTTGTTCCAAGCACTGACTTCATTCTCTACAGGCAATTATAGTAATACTGCAGTTAAAGAAAAAAAAAAAAATCAGGTCAATCAAGTTTGGACAAAAGTATGTTCATCCTCCCCGGTGCATGTCCAGGCTGCTCTGAACAGACCCAGAATTTAGCACTCTTTCCTCTCATTCTTTGGTCCAAATGTCCTTGCAGTTGTGGGAGATAGCAAAGGTTGATGTCGGGTAGATATCTTTGGGGCACGTTCTCAAATCCATTCAGATAAAACAAAACTTCATAAAAACATTGAAGAAAAAAAAAAAAAAAAAAGACTATTTTAAAAATACTCACATAAATCAATACAGTCTTGCATCTTGCAACCTAACACCACCACTGGCTACCTATTTACCACACTATGGTGTATTTTCTCCATCTAGCACCCTTGCACCCACAAAAGTCAGTAAGAGAAGGGTCTGCTTTCACTGCAGTGAATTCATAGATGCCGTTGGCACTTGCACAAAGCAAACAGCCAAAAGCCCTGCACAGAGATCTGGGCCTTCCAGGGGGGACCATGAAGGATCAATTCCATCACACAAGGCGTGGATGAGATCCTGGGACAGAGGCAAGCTGGAAAAACACAACTTGCATGAAATCTCAGTGTCTGAATGCTGAATTCTCCAAGCTGGTCTTGGTCACTTCATGTGGTCGCTGGATCTGCTCTTTATGCCCTCAGCTGTGGATGAGGGGAAGGACCAGAACAGAAAATGCAGCTACAACCTGCAAAATATGGACCACCCCATGTCAGGAGTTATTTTTTAGTACCATGGGCACAGCAGTGTAGAATCACAGAATCATAGAAATATTTGGGTGGGAAGGGACCTTAAAAATCATCTTATTCCTCCCTATCTCATTGTACTTGTGTTCATCACTCATGTTTCACTCGTGTTCAATAAGTCATCGGAGATAAATAATCAATGGAAACAGCTGCTGCCTGCTCTCTAAATGGACCCAGATAAATAACATACTTTTATTTCTGGTGTTTCTTCATCTGTCATTGCCTTTTCTGTTAAAAAGAGTTATTAGCGTGACTCCATATTGGATTTGTTCCTTAGGATGTACCCTGTCATTAGCTGTTTGGATTGTGAACTTATATCCTGTGGCAGAATCACAGTCTAGAAAGAAAACATAGGCAAAAATATTTAAACAAGAGCATAATGGTATAATAGAGAGTATTGGAAGCTGCCACAGATTTACTTACTCTGGAGGTAGTCAAATTTTAGCTTTGGGGTCTGCTGGGTGCTTTCATGCTAAAAACTTTCATGCTGTGCAAGCAAAAGTTTGGAATTAGCATCTTTTTTTTTTTTTTTTGCACTATTAGATCTGAATGCAATTACCTCTTACCTCTGTTTCTTACATCTTCCTTTACAGATGCAGATGCTGAGGTTCAAGAAGTAAAGTGGTCATTTCCTCACTGATGTAGAACTGAATTCAGCCACTTGAATCCCCATGATAGAGGCGTTTTGCAAAGCTGTGAAGCACGGCTCTATCAGAGCACAGGGCTGCAGAGTGACCACCTCTTAGAAATTAGTTTAATTACCAAGCAGGTTCCTAGAGAAGTGGTGAAGACACCCTCATCCAGAGGTAAAAATGAAAAGTTTCTCTCATGGAACAAGAACATGAGGAAAAATATCCAAGGGTATACATTCTAGTGCATAAAACCCATAGCAAAGAAATAATACAATTCTGCCCACTAAGTCCTATTTTAATATGTCTTGGGTTGGGGTCAGTGAATACCTGTGCTCTTATAAATGCACCAACACAACAAAAAGAAGAAATTTTCTCCATCCCAGTTCCCATCTGGTCCACCACTGGAGGGATGGGGATGAGCACGGAGTCCAGCCAGGCTGCTGTGGTGAGGGAAGATGTTTGAGGGTTGTCATCAGCCCCTCCGTCTGCCGGTAGCTGATAGTGGAGATCCCAACATTCCCAGTGCTGGAGATGTCCTTGGGGCATTCTGATGAGCTCCCAAATTGTTTTCTTCCTCTCCAATTAATTAGGTAGCTATCTGTGGCATCCAGAGCAGCAACATTTTTAATCGAGCATGTCAAGGCAGCCATCTGTCCTTCCTCCCTGAAGCTATAGGAGCTCGTCCTGTTACAGATAGGCTAATGCAATCACAGAGAGACACTATCACATAATTGGGTAAACATGCCACAGCCATGTGTTTTGGCTCTTCCCTCCATCCCTTCTGCTGTCTCAGCTCATTCGGCCCATTCCACCAAGATTTCTCCCTGTTGCAATCCGCTCCCTCTTCACTTTTAGGTTTTTCTGATTTCTCCCCTTCCTTTTCTTTTTTTGCATAAAAAACAGAGGGCATTTTTTTTTATCCTCATTCCCATGCTAAAAGCTTAAAGTAGGCATCCCACAAGAGTAATATCCATCAGATAGATTAACACCCTTCAGAAATGTGGTTTCAATACTAAGGGGAGAGGGAAGATCTGAATGAAGAGTCTTTAAGCATCAAGACTAACAGCTCGATTTATTCACATCTGTCCTTCTAAGCAAGTGATGGCTCCGGAAAGGGGACTCAGTTGTCTGTTCTGTCACCCTGTATTAGTGACATGATGCTTCAGTGGTGATTTTGAAACCAAGAAGTAGCATATCAATACAATGCATTGCTAAGAAGGGTGTAAGGAAGAGGAGAAATGCCTGGCGAGGATGAAAAGATGGACAGCACATTTCCAAGGCTGAATCACCAGCACAGCCTCATCGAATGAAGGTCACAGCAAATGTGCACAGAGTTCAGGACATCCCCACTCAGTCGGTGAAATGGCTTTTCTCTCTAGTCCCTTTTTGTCTTCCACTTTTATGCTAACATCCTTATATTTGTATGCATAAGGCTTAAGCTGCCCAGCACAATGAGGCTGCCAACATATCTGAAATCCAGTGCAGGCACTCAGGAACACCAGCAGTGAGGTCCTGCAAACATCAAAACAGAAAAAAAAAATAAATAAATAAAATAAAATAAAACAGCAAAACAAACAGCAAAACAAACAACAAAACATCACAGAGTCAGGCCAACCAAATTCTTGCAGTTCTGGAAAGAGAAGAGTTGCTGAGAAATTAAAGAGATGTTTCAATTAATCTTTCCCTTTGGGCAAATTCCTCCACATCCTAACCCTTTCCTTAGACACATTTCAACCAATTTTCAGCTTCTGATGTAAAATCCTGCTTGGAATTTCTCCCCACCAAGAGCCAGAGACAATCTCCATCCAGCTGGTGGAGAGGCTGTAACATCCCCTTCACATTATACATGAAAAACAGGGGGAAAGGGAGATTAAATTTGTATTTATTTTGCTTGTTAAATTAGTCTGGATTTTGATGTGGGGAGTATATGGACCCACTGGTGTGTGTCTGTTCAGGTGGGTGTCTGAGCTGGATGCTAGAAGGATTTATAGGTCTTTGAATGCAAAGGTGTTATTATACTACACAGAGTGGTGTTTGGAAAGAAAATCAGGGGAAGACAATTTCAGCATGTTTCAGAGGGAGTTAGTGTTCCCCTGCCCTTATGCTATCAGCTTTCTCAGCTACTGCTGCAATGAAAATCACATCCAGACTGCAGAGGAAATCAAGCTGATCTCTGCAGCATGCTGGACCTTAATTCCCATAAAGTGTGAAGTTATGTGCGGAAAGATGGTCATGAACTTAGTTTCTCAGGAAGCAGCGAAAATACCTCAAAAAAAAAAAATATGACAATAGGGAAAGAAAGGAGAGAAAGATGGAGCAGGAAGGAAAGGGGGACTCGGAGAAGGAAGGTGAAATTTGATCAATTAAAATTTCCCCCGAGAGCCCCAACCACTCTTTCCCCAGAGCAGAAATTGGAGCTAGAGGTTGTGCTTCAGCCTGCAAACCTTGGCTTTCCTTCAGCTCCCTCTAAGCAGCCCTTGTCCAATTTATTGCGCTTGTGGAACTGATTAGTCCAGAGAGGAACAACCATCTTGAAAAAGGGTTATTTGAAACTCCAGCAATAATCACTTTATTCTGAATTCCTCTGTGATTCCAGGAGGGTGACTGCAGGTTTTAGCAGGGGGAAGGAGCATTGCATCTCCTGCCTGCATCAGCACGGAGCAGTCTCACCAGGTGATACCGCTCTGTGGTTTGGGCACATGGAAGAGCAAAGGTTGGACATTTTATGAGAATGAAGACGGGGGTGTGTAGGGATGATAAATACAAATGGAGATTTAAAAACATAGCCCAGTGCGTTGGGTTAAAGCAAGCCTCGTGTCTATGCTTTGGGTTGTTAGTGGCACATGGAGCTGATATTGCCCATGTTTTGTCACCTTGGAGCTGCAAACTTGAGGTGTCATGAAATGCTCCTCCTTTCCTTCCCGGTGAAACACCCTGGTGCTGAAAACCCTGAAAATGAGAGGAGTAAAGGAAATGAAGTTGAGCAAGATGTCTCCAGCAGAGATACCTTTCGTGCCCTACAGCTGTGAGTACTTAACAGGCCGGTGTCCTTCTGGGGACAAGAAATTGTTAAAACCCATGACAAAGGATGATGTGGTAGATGGTTTAAACGTAGCCTGGATCTTCAGGCTTTCAGATGGGGCGTGAGCACCAGTCTCTGCAGGGCTCACTCAGGAGGTTTTCCTTCTCAGCAGCATTGCCTTTTGCTCACCATCCACATGTCCTCTGCAGAACCAGTTAAATTCCAGCATCAAAGGCATGGCATAAGGAACAAGGCTGAAGCTGAAACTAGAAATTACTGCTTTACTTCCATCTCTGAAGATGAAGCAGAAATGAGAGAGCTTTGGCTCACGTTCCTTTTGGCAGAGAGGGTGTTGCTCTCAGTATCGAAATTTAGAATAAAAGCAAAATTAAAAGGGAAAAAAAAAAAAAAAAAAAAAAAAAAAAAGGAGATGGAGAGAGAAAAAATGTCTGTGATTGACCGGAGCAATAAAAATCAGCCCAAGTTCATTTGAAACTTGGCTTGCCTTCGTGTCATGCCTGCACAGAAATTCAGCTGAGGTTCACTCCAGACCAACCCAGGTCTGTTTAAATACAATCCAGTCCTGCCCAGGGCTCGAGCAGATTAATGTGGAAGTGCACAAATTGGCCCTGGCCAGCTGTGGTTTTGGCCCAAGCTCACTTGAAAGCAGCTCTGATCTCTGAGGACCTCGGGAACGTAATTGTGGAGGGGGGAGCTTGGAGGGGAGGCATCAGGTTCACCTGCTGCAAGCCAGAATAAGGAACCCAACAACTTTATTTTCATCCAAGCAGGTAACAGAAAAGACTTTAAAAATATATAGAGAGAAGATAAATGGAGAGGAGCCATTTTCAATCCCCATGTGGCCAAAGGATGACATTCCCCTTTACAAGAAGTTAATTATTTTCACAAAGCCTCGCGTCCTTCCCATTGGCACTGGCCAGGGCTTTGTCGTCCTGCTCTCTGGCTTGCCATACCTCCCTGATTAATTCTGTCACAAGAGCAAGCACAGCTCCGTGCGGGGGAAGCTGAGGCGGCTGGGTTTCATAAACACTTTAGCAGGCCCACAAATCTTTAGCCGGAGCTCAAAGGGCAATTAATTTGTTACATAAATCTCAGGATAAACGCCGTGTTTGGGAGGCTTCCTGGTTTTGTTTTATGAAACAGAGCTGGGCAGAATCACAGCTTGGGCTCATGGGACAGCAGCCTGTTGTGGAAACCCGTAAGCCATTCTAATTACATTTAGACACCTGCCTTCAAAAAGCGTTAGAGCTGCAGGATCAAACACTTAAAATTTAGGAAATGCCAGAATTAGGGTAGCTGTGCAATACTGTTGGATTTTTTTCAATACTTTTTTGTTTTGTTTGTTTGTTTGCCAAAGCTAAAAAAATATTTAGGCCCAAATGAAAACAGATTATTCGTTTGACTGGGGAAAGGGATTGAAATCAATCCCTTGGAATGAAAAGGATTAATGAGATTAAAAATAAAAGTCCTAAAGACTTCATTTGGGATCAGCTTGAAACAGAAATGAACATATTGCAGAGTTATTGAATCCTCTAAAAATGATGTCTAGATTCAGCTTTGAACCAGAAACATCGCTTCCTCCTGACATTTTTTTATTTGAAATGACTGAAAAATCTTCATATTTATTTATTTATTTATTTATTTATTTATTTATTTATTTATTCGGTGCATTCCGTGTCCCTCTTCCATTCACTCATACGCACCCACACAGACTGCAGTTTCCAACCAGTTTGCTATTTACATCCCAAAACCGTATGGTTTTAATTGCCATCATTTGTCTTCTGTGCAAGTTTCCGTCACAGTTTAAATCTATGAGATGATTGCATGTTCCTCTGATCCGATATTTGATGCTCATCGCCTGTTTTTTTGCTTAGGATAGATGGAGCTTGCTAGAAAATAAACTGTCAAAATTCTGCTTTCTCCTTTTTTGCTGCTCTGACCCAAATTTTTGTCACTGGCCAAGCCCTTCTCTGCAGACTGAGCACTTTGTTTTTCGTGGCTTCCCTGCAGCACTCACTACACTGGTGTGTGGGCACTTTCAAAACAAAAATCCATCATCTCAATAGGGGCGTCACCACAGCATCCAACAAAGCCCATGTCAGCATAGTAGTTCTGGAGTATCTGCTCAGTTTCAGGAGACATGAAAAGGAGATCTGCAGATGCTTCAGGAAGGCTGTCTCCAGCTGAAATTTAACTTAAGATTAGAAGTCTACATTAAGTCAGCCCTTACAGGCTCAGATTTGAGGCTTACAGGCTCAAATGTTGAGCTTAGGGAAGGCAAAGCTCCTTCCAGGCCTTTACAAAGTGACCAGCACTTGAATCCATGGCTTTTCTTGCCTTTAGCTGTAGATGGTTGTGTTTGTTTTTTTTTTTTCTCTCTCACCTCCGTGTCTTGGTCTCCAAGGAACACCTATAAAGATTTCCTTAAAATGAGCCTGGAAACTTAAATTCATAAGCCTATTAAATATATATGCATATATTTATGTGCACATGCACGTAAGCATCAGTTTAGGTCATGGTTTTATCATACCCTTGTTGATCTATCCTTCATCAATGGTAAGACCAGAGTCTCTAGCATTAAGAGATGTTATAGAATCACAGAATAATAGAATGGTTTCGCTTGGAAGAAACCTTAAAGATCACATAATTCCAACCCCCCTGCCATGTCCATGGCCCCCTGCCCCCAGCCCAGGCTGCCCCCAGCCCCATCCAGCCTGACCTTGGGCACTGCCAGGGACAGGGACCCACTGGATCTCACTACCCTGAGTTGAAAGTGACCCTCCCCTGTCCCAGATCCGTACCATTCCCTCAGGTCCTGTTGCTGGTCACCACAGAGAAGAATATGTCAACGTATAGCCTAGCATCACAGAATCATTTAAATTGGGAAGGAGATGTGGAGATCATCTAAACAACCCCGTGCTCATAGCATGCCAACAAAGACATTTCATGTAAAGTTCTTGCTCCAAAGACTGCATCCTGTAAAGAGCTGAGGGAAAGGAGGTATCCTACCCTATACATGGAGCAGGACCAGACAGAGGAACATCATTACCTGCCTCCAGGTGACTCTGCTCATCTGGTGCCTCTGCCTCTGCTCATCTGGAAGGGCAATGGCAGCACAACTTCTTAGCTACAAAATTCTCCGTTTCTTGTGCAGGAAAAACAAGGCTGGAATAAAGCCAGAACTGCCTGTCTTTCATTACACATGCAAGGACAGCTCTGTAGGTAAAAGTAATGCATTTTATGAGACTTAATAATATAGCTGGAAAAAGAAGGTGAATTTACAGATGCATGAACCATTTTTCAGATCTGGAAGAGCAAGACCAAAAGTCACAGTTAAATTCAAGCTGACAGCTCGGTTTAATGAGCTCGGTGGATCACTCAGACCATCTGACGGAACAGAGAGAACCAGAAAGAAGGAGGGCAGGGAGCATGGTATAGAGAGGTGATGGCTGCTTATCTTCCAGGAGGAAGGAAGACACCAGAAATTCATCACACATGGAGCAAAAGGTTTGATGAAGGAGATTACATGTCAAATTAGAAGGTTCTGCGTCCATATTCCTCATGAGAAGGTGTTTTATCTCAAAGCCCAGGACTGAGATCAGAGTCCATGCATTCTTGCATGGGAAATGTTTGGCCCCTCTGAGCATCTTCGTGGCTTCCTCTTGACCCACTCAAACAGACCCACATCCTTCTGGTGCTGGGGGCACAGACCTTGGTGCAATACTCGAAGTGGGGGCCTCAAAAAGGTAGAATAGATTTGGGTGATTCCACTCCTTCTTAGCATTGGTGGGAGCTGGTGACCTTTCAGGAGGTCCTTCCCCTACAACATGATTTGAATAAGGCCATCAGAAAGCTGACATCACTATCTGAATGAAATTCATCCTCTGGGGGAAGGGATTTCCTCCCAGACCTGGACCACCAGGGTCATAAATATTTTTACAGCTACAATGCATTGAATGACTCCAGCAAGAAGAGCTCATGTGATCATCTGAGCAGACCCAAACAAGCAAATAGTCATCTTTTTAAAGAACAAAAGGTCAAAGGGAGGCAGGGCCATGAGGTCTCAGTCTGGAAAACAGACCCTTCATCATGAAAGAGCCGGGGCAACACACACTAAGACGTCACTCATTGGGAGGGAATGAGCCTTTCCGACCCGAAAAATGATGCTCTCCATCACATGGAAACAATAGCTCCGTGCTGTGTGAAGGCATCTGTTTTAGTTCATGGGAACTGGGTTTTTCTCACTCTCCGTGGGTTCAGTGCATGAATACTCCGGGGGTCTTTGATTTTGCACGTTTCTTTGCTGCTGAGAGCATCCTGCGGCGAGCACACCTGAAAGGAGCAATTGGGATCAATCACCAGCAGCAACCGGGATCCATCCTTTGGTCTGAGGTGTCCTGGACCTCCTATCACACCCCAGCCCTCCTCATCCCCTCTTCTCATCCTGGGAATGCTGGGGGTCCCCACCTGCTTCCACTTCCCCCAAGCATTTCAATTTAAACCAAGGACCGAGCAAAATGCTACACCTTGCACCGATTCCCTCATTTTTAGCATGTTTAATAATAACATTTCCTGGCAATCCTGTGAGCCATCTGGAATCAGAGACACCTCGTAACCAGAGAGCTGAGGACAGCTTGATTGTCTGTTTGCTATTAAACTTATTTTTCGCTTTACAAGGAAGGGTGGGGATAGGAATGTTGTATTTATCAGCCTGCTGATGGCCCTGGCGTGGACCGCTCGCCTCCCACACACTTCACACTTCAGCAGACAGCGAAATGCCTCTTTCATGGACCTGTTTCCTTTTGCAATGTCTTCAGCAGGGGAAGCATCAGCTTCCTGACTCCTATTGTGATGGGGCGTTATCTCAGACAACAATTAGTGCACCAAGCCACCCTTTATCCATGGGTGTAAGGAAGCCCAGGGGATGAGCTCATGAGAAAAAAGTGTCAAACACCAGTCTGATATGGACTCTGGTTTGCCAGAGGGCAGCAGAGGGGTCTGCTTTCCAGAGGGGGTGATGGAGGTAGGCGAGGGGCGAGGTGAAGCCCTTAACTCTGGCTGCTCTCCGTTTCCCTCCCATGGGAACGCAGAGCAATCTGCTGATCCTGGGAGAGGACCAGGAGCCGGGTTTCTGTCCTGCCATGACATCCTCACCTCTCCCAGCTCTGGGCTCATCCCACGCGTTACACACCCGCAGGATGCCCTGGGGTCGGAGCGGTGCTTGGGAGGGCAGGGCAGTCGGTAGGGAGGCCGTCCAGAGGGCAGCTGAGCCGTGCCAGCTCAAGGTGTGCTGAAGGCATCCTTCATTTCAGGGCACGAGCCTCTGTTGTTATTCAGTCCCAAGGGAATACCTTTTTATGGTCCCGGGCAAGACCTTGATATCCTTCTTCTAGACGTGTTGCACCACCACCCAAAAATAAATAAATAAATAAAATAAAATAAATAGTAAAAAATAAAAATAAAATAAAAATAAAAATAAATAAAAATAAAAACAAAAAATAAAGAATGCATGTCCGAAGGAGCTCTGGAGATGTGTGTCTAGCTGGATGCAGCACTGCAATTCTAGCCTTTGTTTGTAAAGCCATGGTGTCAGTGGAGCAAGCAGTAACCACAAGGTTCAAGGAGGGTGTCGTGAATCCATTCATGTAGTGCAGCCACCCACCTGGACAGAGAAACATCAATCCCAGCTAGAAATACAAAGGCACAGAAGTTAAAGAGAGAACCTGCATCTGGGTCGCAGTCCTGGTTTTGGGATTTTTCCCCATTTCCAGAGAATCTCGTGGGTTGCTCTCTCTAGGCTGGGATCCTCTGGGCAGCCTGGGGGCACGGGCTCCCTGCCCAGGGGCACCCAACAAAACCCCACTGACAAATTCTGCATCCCTCAGCACTTGGACTACCTTCTGCCTCGAGTTCTCCTGGAAGGAGGTGAAAAGAGGGGGAGAGATTAACAGACCCACTGTGAAATCCTCAGATATTAACTCAGAAGCAATACAAGAGAGGGAGCCAGATGAAAGAAAGAGAGAGAGAGAGAAGGAGCCGTATTATTACAATTCACAAGATGTTTTGGCCCTGCAGGAAAGCGGAGTAATTACATCACATCCCATGAATTCCTTCTTGCTGATTATTTATTTGCAAACACATTTTCCGGCCAAGATAAAGCTGGGTGACAAATGGAATCAATACTCTGACCCCAAATGACTCAGAAATATGCGGGTAAAAATAATAGCTATGTTTAAAAACAACAGCACTTATTTCGGGAGAGCGGCTGTCATGTTGAGCAGCACCGAGGGTTTCACAATGCAGACGAGCAGAGCAGCCATGTGTTAATAATAACCATTAACTCTGTAGGGCTTTGTTCAATCGACGGAGTGGTCCGGAGGAAGACGTGCAGTGTGTGAGAGACCATGCCACTGAGGCACGGGGTGGGAAAGCAGCTTGCCCAAGACCACACAGCCTGGAAATAGCCACTTCTCTGCCCTCCGGGGTAAGTGGTTGACTTTGCTGAGGCAGAATTCAACCAGTAGTGATTGCTTACAAACATCCCATTTTTAATTAAAAGCACGCACAGATTTCCTGTTGATGTTTTTATTAGCGGCATTGTTCCAGCCGTGATGATCTAGAAATGCCGAGCACGGCAGATTTTAAGCAGCAAGGTGGTTCCTTTTGTTAGGCAGGTCAGGTAGGCTTCCCTACCCATGAATGTTTCTCTCCAACTTGGTGAAAAATGCCGTGGAGCATATCCATTTCCATCAGTACTGGCTTTTATTTCTTTTCCACCAAAAGCTTAACAAGTGAAATCTTCTCATTGAAGTAGCTGGAAACCAAAAGGTTTTTAGCCAAAAGCAGAGGGGAAAAAAAAAGAAAAAAAAAGAAAAAAGAAAAAAAAAAAGGAAAAAAAAAAAAGGAGGGGGGAAAGGAGAGGGTCTAACTGACAACTTGAAATTTTCCGCTGAACATCTTGCCAAAGAGGGATGTTTCGTTTCTGTCTAAAAGCTTTCCAAGCAGGTCTGCTCTTAATATATGCAGCTTGTAGTGTGCCCCACAGAACTAATTGCTGTGCCAGCTCTCCGCTTCTCGCCACATCTGCTCACAATGGCCCAGCTGCCTCAAGAAGCTGTGAGGCCCGTCTTTTCGAACACCCATCCTCCTGCGTGCCTTTTCCTGGCCGTGACTTCTGCTGGCTGCGAGGCAGAGACGGAGGGCAGGGAGGAGGAGGCTCCGGTGACCCATAGCAGCTTTCCCTGAAGGGTTGTGAGAGCCGATTGGAACTTGTGAACATCCGAGCAGGGCAGGGGAATGAGCTCAGCTGAAGCATCAATGACTCAGTAGAGCTCTGCTGGTGATAAATTTGTCTGGGGATGATGCTCCAGCTTTCCCAGCATCTTCCTTCTCTGCTAGCACCATATTCTTGAAAGATACACCTAGGGCAGGCATTTCAGCTTTTCTCAAGGTCATTTAGACCAGCCTTCCTGGAAGCCCATTCAGTAAACTACAATTCTATGCAAATCTATGATTCCAAATTACATGTCCTTCCAGGAGCTCTCTAAAGAAGCAAATCGGGTCCAGATTTGAGTTCACTCAATTATCTCCTGTTTATACAGGTGCTCAATGTCAGGCATAACATTAGCTTGAACCCTCTGGCTTGGAGGGAGCAAGAACTTTCCCATCACCCTGATAAAAGCCTAGTTCTCCAAAAAAAAGCTCAGCTCAATCAGGATGAGTCACTTATAGGAAGAACTTACCCTCCTCGTCTACCACCTGAGCACATCGTGGGCATTCAGCTCCAGAAGTCTCCAGGGCAGGAGCTTTGTAGATGCTCTCCCCATAGCTCAGGTGGAGAGAAGCAGGAAATTTTAGGGGAGGAGTCATTTGTCATACTTCAAGTGCCTGTGATGGGATGAAACAAATCACACCCTTGGCTCCTTTGAATACGTTGATCAAATTTCAGTAAATAGATGCCATGGAGCTAGCTCAGGCAGAGATTTTGTTTTGCCAGCATCCAGCATTGGAGGATGGATCCCACCCATGGTGTCTGAGCTCCAGAGCCAGGCAGTAAGCATATAGACTGCGGCTCTCAGCAAGCCTATACCCACTCTCCAGCCTGATATTTACTTTGTGGTGCAGACATTCCTCCCATCTGGCATCTGTGAGGAGGAGGGGTCGTCGAGACAGGGAAAGCAGAGCTGTCCCGAGCACCACCCATGCGGTCCCGTTCCAACAGTACGCCGAGTTTGTCACGCAGGAGGCAATCACCAGCCAGTTATCACTCACACGCACTCATCACTTCCCATCGTTGCAAGTCGTAGCACAACAAGTAGGGAACACATCTTGCCTCCAAATTTTTTGTTAGAACCCGTGTACATCACATCCAATGCAGATGTCGTTTCAGCAATGAGAATCTGCTGCGGTTGGAGGATTCTGCTCTCTCTTGCAGCCTGTGTCTATTATCGGACTCAAATTCCTCTTTTCTTTCTTTTTTTTTTTTTAATTTTGGATATAAGCAGGATCTGAGACGAAATGCAAAGGATCCAGAACTGTGTTTTTCCCTCTCCCACTGATTTCTTTGCGGTTGACAAAGGCAATTGGGAAGGTCACTGGCACAGATGGCATCAGAGCTGTTCCATTCAAAATACCACGCCTTCAAAGGAAGGACGGGGATGAATGGGTACCACACCACGACCCAGCAATGCAGGCACTGGCACAGGCTTTTCAGCTATGTTGCATATGGTCTTGCACCTGCTCCTTTGCAGTTATCCAGCTCTGGCAAGCAAGCATCAACTAAACAAATAATGTTAAATTTAGTACCTTCACAGTTACTGATTGATATCACTTGAATAAGCACGAGTGAGATGTTTCGGGTAGGTCATCCCTCATAAAGACAAACCACGGTTCCCTTCCTTCCATGTACTACCTTTTATTCCTCTGGTTTTAGTTGGCTCGACAGGAAGTTTCATAACTAAACCTTTTCTCTGGTTCTCATTTCCACTAAAGCTTTCTTTTTTCCACATGGCTTCGGACAAGTCTTTGAGTGCTTATTTTCAAATTACAGATACCTAAAGAGGCAGATGCATGTCTACCAGGGCTACCACATGCTTAGGTGGTTTCATTACTATCTGCATCAGACCTTCTTTCTCCTTCAGCTGAGTTTAGGTAACAGGTTATCCAAACACTAAAGGTGAAACTCCTGTAGCAATGGGGAGATTTTCAAAATGTGGATGTTTCCAGCTGACCTTGTTTAAACTCCATTTTTGGTTAGCAGGTATCAAAAGCACTTTTCAGACATGGACCATCCCATGCTGGTATCCAAACCAAGTGCCTGTTGAGCATATTGAGTGGGAAGAGTCCCATCTTAGACATCTCATCTAAGCTACTCTCATAATCTCCCTTCAGAAGGGAGAAGCATGAAGGTTTTAAACACCGTATCTGCCTCCTGAAGCCGGGCTTGCAGGAGGACGTGTGCTTTGTCCATCTCCCTGTTAGCAGCAGCACCACACATTGTCCACAGATGTTTGTGCTGAACCGTGGAAGTGCTTTGACAAAGACTGTTGCTTGTCTAACACAGTTGGGCAAATGTCCCCATGGCAGATTAATTGACTGAGTGATGGATAGGAGAAGAAAACACAGCCAAAGTACAAAGAAAAAAAAAGGGGGGGGGGGGGGTTGGCTGAATCAGCCCAATGGATTGTTTATTCCAAGTTTATATGGGGCACAATCTGCCTGAATCTGCTTGCTCTTCAAAGCAAGCAATGATACAATCTTTGCAACTGCCTCTATCAAACCACCATGGGTCCAAAATAACGCAGAGACCGGTCCAAGCCTCACTTCCCATTGAGGCACAGGCCAAGTCCTTTCAGGTTTTGCCAGACCATAATACTGTGTGATTTCCCATCGCTGTAATAATAACCCAGCATGTGAGCAGGGTCCCTGAGGGTTGCTACTCCCACAGCTACAGCATCTTTGAAAAACACACGAGTGTGAGGGGAGACAGACTCTGCTCTACCAACATACCTGCCACTCTCCAGATCCATTTGGCATGTCTTAGATTCAAGATAATTCAATTATGTTCACTGATTTTTATCCAATAAGCTCCCTAATTCTCCCCCAGAAAGCACCCTTAATGCCACATAAGTCTATGTAAAATATACTTTTACTGAATATATTAATTGAGTGTGTAGGTATCAACAAAGATGATGTGATGAGCATTTAGTAAAATAATTGCACTTATAACATAGGTGCTTATAACATAGGCTTATAACATAGGACAGGGATGGACCACCCTTCTCCTCTGCCAGCCCAAAGACCAGAGAAGTAAGGATTTTTATGACTTTAGCACAAAAATCATAGGAAGAAGTTCAGCTCAGTGCCTAACAGGATTGAACAATCTCCACAGGACAAGGAATTAAGTCATGAGTCACCACAGACAGACCTTTGCACTGCCTGCCAGGAATGACTTTACTGATTTTTTCTGTTGTTGTTGTATTATGCAGATTGTTTCCTCCCCAGAAACAGGTCACTTTTTGACTCAAATGTGAATGCATTTTTAGGGTGAGAAAGCTATTGCTCTAATATCATCCAGCAAGCCCTGATATGCAAATCTCAAATAACGTCATCCACCTTTTTCCATAATTAGCCTGTCTGCCTGAGAAGAGTTCAAGAACTTGAACTGATTGTAAAAAGGAAATTATCTTTCTGGCCACTTAATTTGATCTCCTCTGTCAAAGGTGGAGAAACAGTCATCATTTCCATTTCAGCAGCATTTCTGCATCTGATCAAGCTGCCATTCTTCGTGAAATTTGGCTATGTTCCCCAAGCTAATTGCATGCTCTGGAGAAAAAAAAAAAAAAAAAAATGATATTAATAACACTAAAGTGCCATCAAAGCAGTGTCACAACATTGTTCCACCTTCTGTAGTGCAGTCACTTTCACCATCCTGGCAAACAGCACTTGGAGACTTCTACGCCACAAGATATTATTTTCCTCTCTGCTTCGTTGAGGGTTGGATATCTCCCAGCTTCAGTGACCCCTTTGACTAATCAGGGCTGTTGGCATCCACTAACATGACATTCCTGGACTTTAAAGTCAATGTGATGAAGATACGTTGTCAGGTTCTACAAAAAAGCTTTTCCCCAATTAATTTGCCGATAATTACTCTGGGCAGTTTTGGAGATGCCTACACTGGTGATACCAAAGGCCAGAGAGGTTCATAGCTCAGCAAGGTGTAATGAAGGAATTGAAGCTCCATGTGTAACATACAACCACAGCCAAAGGGCTGAATTTTTTCAAGGGAGAGTGGAGAGCAGGAGGAATGAAAGCCTGTAATGAGAAAGGTTCATGGAGAATCCCTCAAGCCATTCACTTGTATCACTGACCTCAGACAGAGGGTCTCTGGTAGCAGGTTTATTTTCTCAAGAGCTGCATAGG
Organism: Anas platyrhynchos; assembly: GCF_047663525.1. Classification (NCBI taxonomy): domain Eukaryota; kingdom Metazoa; phylum Chordata; class Aves; order Anseriformes; family Anatidae; genus Anas; species Anas platyrhynchos. Next base: position 158,349,582 of record NC_092588.1, read on the forward strand.
TGTTTATTCTGATTTTTTAATGATCTTTACTAAAATGAACTTTTTAACAAATATTTTCCTTTTTAATGTAAATTCCAGGATTTCCAACAAAAAGAATTTAAAGCAAAAGCTGCATTTGTTGCTCTGCTGGATGAACACTTGCCCTGTCTTCTGCCAGTGAAAGAAAATGAACACATTTTTCTCCAAACATATTTGGAGAAAGGGGTTAAATTCTCTTCTAAAATTCACAAATTTTAAGAAAGCCCTAATGATTTCATGAAAAAAAATGCTAAGTTATACAAAAAAGGCATTCCTTTCAAGCTGCTTCAGGAAATAAGCTTATCTTTCTTAGAACAGATTTTGTGAGTTAGCAGCTGAATTGCTAATATTTCTGTCATCACTGCAACAATTTTAGGGAAAACGTCTGTGTCAAATTATGAAATTAATTTTACTTCGCCACCATTGTTCATGATTGCTCGTTCTGGAGCAGAAGTCTCCATTTTGTAGCTAAGGCAAAAGATAAAAACTCTTTATTTATTTCTAGAAATAAATGGCATTGAAGCACTTGATGCTTTCAGTACTTTTACTGAACCCAAGCAGAGGCAGTTAACTGTCAAACTGAGACAGAAACTCAGGAAATAAAACACACCAGCAGTGCATAGGACACCATGTATCTTGGTTGAAAAAGAAAAAAAAAAAAAAAAAGCTTTGACACAAGTTGAAATGACAACTTCTAGACAAATAAGAGTCCGCTATGAAAGGTAGAGACAATGATGTGAGAAAAAGCCTGAAAATTCCTGGAAAACTGAGAACTGCTGAAACAATTACAGTTTGCAATCAATGTCTTCACAAAGGCTTATTTGTTCCTGGAAATTGGTCAGCATCCCAGTGTGATAGACAATGGATAGACCTCAAAATACCACAGAAAGGGAGAAAGAGAAAAATGGAGATGAAACTGTGCACACATACACCCAAAACCCACCTGCAGTGACAAACACAACCCAAGAGTGCCCAACGCTGATACACAATATGACACAACGTGCATTGGTTCGATCTCAAGAGGTTTCCAAAGCATCACAAAGATATGACAAGGATGACGACAATGGTACTACCAGATATTAGGGCACAGGCAAACAAAGTAGTGGTGCCTATGTCTTCTACAGTTCTATTTACTGAAGGTTTTTAAGAACAGATTGGTTTAACTTCTGTCAGAAATTATTTAAGTGGAGCAACTCCTGCCTTGGGACCGTGGATGGATGACCGAATTTCTCAAGGATCTTCCCAGCCCCATTTCAGTGATTGCCCCTCCGGGGAAACACTGTGTAGTGGTATCAGAAAGAACAGATAGACTCCAGCACGAAAGCAAATGGCACATCTGAACCTGTATCCTTCCTCCCTAATTTTGGATATCAAACAGCAGGGAAGCTTGTCTCAGCCAGTCCTACAGGTTCTGTAAGTGGATGGAGACCAGCACGATCCACCCGTGATTCTTTGACCATCCTGTGTGACTCAGGTGGTTGGAGAGCAGATATCTTGTTCAGCCCTCTGGACACTGGGAAGTGGTATTTGCACCTCCGGATGATGATTCAGCCTGTTGAGGACAGATGTTTACAATGGTCCTTTAAGAGAAATTAATATCATTGATTACGAGGTTATGTGTGTTTATTTGTACTTGCCTTTCTTATTACCATTGATCATAAATCAGTGTTACTTCAATGTAGCAATCACAGGAGGAGATATGAGGATTTTGCCTTTAAGTTTCTCCACCTAGGGGTTGGGCTGCTAAGCAGCATTCACAAGATAGGAGGCTGATAGCTCAAACCGTGGGTGAACCTCGCTTTTTGCTCTGACAGATTACTGTCCTCTGCCGGGTATGCACAGAAAAGAGGATGAGAGACAGGCAAAGAAAAAAAAAATGTTTTACACAGGAAAAGAAAATGAATGTGCAAACAGGGGGTGAGCCAGATTCATAGTGTGTTTAAACAATACAACTCTATTGACAGGGTCAGGGTGAGGCAGATTTGCACCATCTGCCTTGGGAACTCCATCACAAGTCCTGGAGGCTGCCAAAAGAGAAGTAACTTAGCTTTGACTTGACAACAAGGCTATACAGCATCTCCTAAATCACATCTAATGCCCAGAATCATTTTCATGTGCTCTTCAGTATGAGGCTGTTTCTGATTATAGTGAGGAGAATTGAATTGTTATGATGCAAGTGGGAGAAAGAGGGGAATGGACAGGAGCAATTCTACCAGCAGGAGTTGTGCTAATGGCCGGGAAGCATCGATTGGTGTGTTTAATGCATCTTCCCTATTTAATGACACTGGAGGTAATAGAGAGCAAGAGCGGATTCAAATAATATCATTGTGAAAGATAATGGGAACAATAATGTTATTATCAATAAAGTCTAAAATGGCACGGTGTTGTTAAGAGAATCTGAGACACAAGTGGCAATCGTTCATATCTCATTTTGCTGTGACAATTTATTTGAATGCTAACAATTAGGGGCTCCCGTTGCCCATCAGTTATAATAACAGGCAGGTCTCGTGCAAATTTGTGGACAGAGTACATCCCAAACCAGTTTACCATGACCAGAAATGCAACTAAAAGTTTTTGTTTGGTTTTAATATTCCAAAAGATAGGAAAGAGTGGTAGTGAAAAAAGTGATAAGAGTAAGGACATGCAGTTAGTGAGGTGACTGTGGATGCCCAGACCGCTCACCAACCAGTTTTCACCAAGAACAAGTCGTCTTTTAGGGACAAAAAAGGGTGGCTGGTCAGTTTGACACACTGCTTTATGTGCTCCAGCCATAAAGAATTTCTTGGTAGGCAGCAGAGACATTTGTCAGACTACATGGAGAAGACTTCAGGGACAACACATAAGCACTTCTAGAGGATTAAGTCTTTCCAGTTTAAGCTAGACGGAAAAGGATGAGGTTTCACAGCAGCCAAATCTAACAACCCACCAAAGCCAAGCTCATGTTCCCTCTCCCCACCTTCCCCTTCTCCTATCAAGTCCTTGTGCTGGATCTAGCTATCCTGCAGTAAAAAATGAGTCGGCTCACCTGGTTGATTTGGGAGACAATTAAGGAAAAAAAAAAAAGAGAAAGAAAAGTTATTGACCAGGTCATCCAGGTGAATGGTTCAGCCCCCAGATACACTAATGTCAGCTCCAGAAGATAGGCTGGAAAATACGCAAACTGCCAGGCGAGAGGAAACAAAAATATCATCTCCGTGTCCTAGCAATATTCCTGTTGCCACACAAAGATCCTTCAACAGCTAATACAGACTTGTGGCTTTTGCACATTGTGCAGCAAATTTCAGCAATGAATAGATCAATAAACTTTACTGCAAATTGACATCTCTGTGTGGAGGGGGGTTGGGAGATAAAAGAAATCACAGCATGTCCCACAGCTGAGGCTCTTCCCTCGGATATGTGTGCAGATTTAGCACTGTTGTATCCCACGTCCTTCTGTGTTTCCAACTCCTATTTCTCAAACTGAATGTTAGGCAGGAAATCCCATGGATAGGAATAAAACCCTCAAAATAACAGAAAGCCTTTTTGTGGGGCAGGAAAGCCCATCACCATGTTCAGCTGCTCTTGGAAGGTAATCAATCACGTCACTGCACAGTGACTTCATGCAGCTAACCCTGTTCACAAATATTAATTGAACTGAATGATAATTTATGTCTTAGGAACTACAGAGAAGTCAATGGCACCTTCTGGGAAGTTTGGTGATTTTTGGTTTAGCTACTATTCTGCATCTCTCCAAAAAGCTGGATTTGGGAAATTTTAATAGGTTTGGTTTCATTACTATTATTTCTACCGGTCTTCATCACTGTAGGATGTTTCCCCAAAGAAGCATTGTGTGTTCATTCTACATTTTCTTAAGCTAGGAAGGAAAATCATCATGAGGATGGGGTTCACCTTACCCTCTGTGAGCCATCTCCATGACAAAACCTATGACTCTATGCCAAATATCTTGTTTATTAGTTGAGGGGATCCCTCTAGAGCCAGTGGGGAGGGAAAGAGGCACAATACTTCTCTAGGAGTGACCATTGTCTACCCAATGCTTTGCTCTATAATGGTGCATGGGAAAGTGATGCTCAGGAGGAGGAGTATACCCAAAAAACCTGACATTTCTGCGTTGACTTGAATAAACAGGGAAGATAGAGGATGGGAAGAGGAATAGGGGGAGCAAATAGGATTCAGCTCATATCACTGCTGTCATCCACATTGCAGCAAGACACGCCAGCATCTGATTATAACCCATGGAGAGACACTGGCACTGTTGAGGTGCAATCTGTCCACCCCATTTTACACTTCTGCTCTGGAATGAAACCAGCCACAGCACAGTCAGTGCAGGGGACGCAGGCTGATCAGCACCAGTGCAGATTTTTGCTTTATAAATGTCTAAATTTCGGTGAGATGAAGCTCCCTGGGGACGTTCCCATGGTCAGTCAAGTTGTGCCAGTGGAGATCTGTGTATCCAGAGCTAATGAGGGAGTTGGACTCTGTGTTGCTGTTCTTTGCTGGTGTCTCTTGCTATCACTGCATCAATATGGTAGTGGGGACATTGAATTTGATAAATTCATGCAAACTCATTTGCAGGAATTTGATAGTGGGGATTAGCTGCCATGTCTGTTGGCATGATAGGGCAGAAGAAACAACACCAGACTCTTTCTAGGGATTTTCCCATGAGATGCAGGTTCAGTGGCACAGGGAGGCAAGAAGCAAGCTGGTCTCACTCTCAGTGCGTGTTTCTTGGCAGATTTAAATAACAGCTGAGAAACTTGCAAAGTGAAATCTGATCTGGGAGCACGCACAGAGACAAAATTAACAGGGCATCCCATGATGTCATTTTGAACAACCACTTTCCTGGCTGAGACAGAGGCAGATAATTCCCCGAGTCCAAGTCTGCACATGAATCCTCACTGAGGCATCTGCTGTTATTCCTCCACTCTCTTATCCTTCCCTCTATTACAGCAGCTTTGCCCAGGCCCTATAAACATCCAGGCGGCGATCAATGAGGTGTGAATATTTAGCTTATAAAGTTGCTCAAGCATGAAGGATATCCATTCAAAGAGGTTGGGAAAGCAGCAGTGGAAAATTATTTCCAGGCTTACTGTCACTGCTTTGCTGCTGCTTTGGATGCTCCTGAACTGTATCGATGCACCCAATTAGTCAGAGAAGTCATCTATGGGCTCTGAACTGAAGACCCACCAGACACACTGCACTGGACATGAACCCGTGTGCCTGGAAAGGAAAAATGATGCATACCACTGGATTCTTCTCCATGCATTTGGATGTGCTTCACATACCACCAGCAGTTGGAAAGCTCTGGCTTAAGTGCTCTACTCAGCTGGAACCAAGAGGTCAAGATGCCCGTGGAGGTATCTGCACTAGGAAATGAGATGTGCCAGGCAACCCTTGGTCCTTTGTGCCCTCCCTTTGTGCCATGGTTGTCGGCTGGTCCAACACATTTTGCTCCCCAACTCCAGAGCATGGTGGTCACACCCAGACCACCCACTGGAAGCTGTTCTCAGTCAATGTGAACCAAACCATATCTGGGATTCCCCTGGGAAAACTCTGCTTGACCTGAACCCAAACCAGACCTCTGTGACAATTAGGCAGTACAGACAGTTCTGGTCCTGATGGCAAGTGATGCAGTATGGCTCACATCTGTACGGCTAATACTCTTCCCCCCTGCCCCAGAAATGGAGGTTTGCTCTGTACTGCATAGGAGGGGGTGTTCCTGGTTCATGCTATGTCCTTCTCCATGTGCATACAATTACCGGGACACGTCTAGGAGACCACAAGTTGGCATGGGTCAAAGCTGTGCTGCAGAGCATGCTAACTATTAAACAGCATCGACAGGGAGTTCCAGTTCTTGAGCCTATGCCTTGGTTTTGTTTAGTTTACAAGTATTTGCTAGAAGCTTTTGCTACCAAAAGATTTTACACTTCATTATGTGAATAGTAGTAGTGAATTCCCTGGGGTTTCTTACAGGGTCTAAAGCCAAAGAAGTCAACAAATGTCAAAGACAGACTATGCTCATGGTATATTGCTGTGTGTTTTGAGTTTTGTGTCTAGGCTCTTTGAAGTTAGAGAAGAAGAAGAAAAAAAAAATCTTTGAAATATTACCATATTTTGCAAAGGCATAGGAGAGAAAATGTGTCACATGTTGCCACCGAAGGGGCCAATTTTGGGAGAAATCTCCACCCTTCTCCCTCACTACTAGATCAACTCTACTAACAAGGGTGGTAGGACTGGTAATCAACATTGGCAGCCACAAATGGAGTCTGGATTTAGAAGGCAGGGGGTTCATCCCAGGCAGTTTTAGCCATCAAAAGCCAGCATCTTGTCTCAGCTCATTTTCTAGAGCCCTTCTGAGAATGAGAAACTGCCTTCAAAAGGCAATTCAGGCTGTCTCTGCTGCACACCAGTCTAATGGCAGAATGAGGCTCCCCGTGGAGGCCCTGATCTCTCCCCGTTGACTTCAGAGGGAGCCTAAAGAGCTGTTGTTGACTGGATGCCCCACGTGTCGGCAGCTGCAGTCAATGCAGAGAAATCCCACCCCGAGAGACCAACTGGCCGGTTCCTTCTCCAGGCTCAATCACCACTTCTGCTGAGCCCTCTTCCCCGGCTGCTCTGCAGTCACGGACGCAGCCCCGTGTCGTGGCTGGAGGCAGCTCCTTGCTGGGGAGGCAGAGAATAGCAGGGCCACGGGGGGCTGGCACGTGGCTACAAAGCCTGCAGTGCCACGAGACCACCCCGCAGGGCAAAGTCAGATCATGCTCTGCATGGGCTGGACTATCCGAAATCTGAGCCTAGAATTTTCCTCTGGTTCCTTTGCTTAGCCTGCAGAGCATGAAAAAATAAAGGATAGGGGGAATAACCTCAGTGGCTTGTCCATCACCCCACACAGCCCAGCCCAAGCCCCACAGGAGCAAACAGAGGAGATCCCAAAGGAGGACAGCATCCTTTGGATGGGGGCTGCTGCTCAGAAATCCTGAAAGACAAGGGCAGAGGAAGAGGAACAGAATGAAAGCACCGTCCTGTCTGCATCTAGGACTAACCATGTGCTGTTCTTGGCCATAGCTCTTCTTGAGCCGTCAGCATCCTGACAAGGCATCTCTGTAGCCTCTGGGATGATGTATCCCCAGGGAGTGTGTTTATGATATTCGGGCTATATGTGCATCTGCTTTTACTCGCCTCAAGGAGCCTTTATGTCAATCTGGGCTGGAGATGGTGTGGAGGTTATCCTGTGTTGAAGCAACAAGCCCCGTTTGAAATAGCGCTGGTTTCGTCTTTCCTAGGGCTGCAGACAATTACACAGGCTCTTTGCAAACCATTCCTGCAACCTTTCACTCTTGGCAGCAGAGGTCCGGCTACGTTGGCAGTGGGAACACATTCTGTTCCCCTATCTGCAGAGATGAACACTTCCAAAGTAAAGTCAGACCTGGGAAGAGGCATGCCTCCTCGAGCCAAAGAATGAGCCAGTCGGTTTGGGGCAGACAAAGTCCTTCTATAGGAACAGGCTTCATTTTTTCTGGCAAAAATTCCTGCAGCTCTTCACCATGCCTCACCTTTGGGAAGCCGGTGAACATGACTGTGCAACTAGCGGAGGGCAGAGGAGAGAAGAGGCCCAGATTTTTGGGGCCTTGGCCGTGGCTGTGAGCTCTGCAAAGCCTCAGGGGTGGTTTCTGTTTCAGGAGCAGCTGGCTGGCCTTGCCGAAAACACAGTTTATATTTTGGGAGCACCTGGGTCCCAGGTCAAGATGAGCAGGTGGAAGGGAAAAGGGAGCACATTTCATTATCCCACGGGTGTGGTCTAATGCAGGCAGGCAAAGAATTTTGGGCCCCTTTGTACAGATTTAGAAAGTAAAGTCCATAGAGGGATTTAGCTATTTACCAAGTGAGTAAAGCAAGGAAAAGATGAACAAAACAAGAGTCTCCTTTAAAATTAAATATATATAAATGGTAATTTTTTAAAAAGCCTTATTAATGGTATCAGAATGGGCTAACTTTATTATCCTCTTGTACAGAGTAGGATATAACTCTGCACTGGGTCTGCTTTGGTCTAGCTCAGCAGAACCTGCTGTGACTGAAGTCACTGAGAGGTCCTGAAGTGATGGTTTAAAGCAACTTTCAATAACCTTTGCTGCCTGGCACTGCTGTTCTCTTCCTCAGAAACAGCTCCCTTGGTAGGAGTGAGTCCTTCTCCACTGCTTTCCTAATCAGGCTTAAACACAGCACTATCACACTGGGGGTCACAAAGGGCTTATATCCCGTAGATGTCCAGGCCATTTAATTGTTAACAAATTCCCTGGCCGTGCTAATAAGGGTCCCAGGAAAAAATAAATACATTTTAGGAGCAGAAACTGTTCCCAGTAGAACATCTTGAAGAAGACCACCTTGGCTGGGTAAATTTTGATGCACCACAATCTTCATCCCATTGGCACAAGGTAACACGGGGGAATATGACCAGAGAAAACTTTCTGCAGAAATATCTGCTTCCTCCACTCTGAGATCAAGGAAAAGCCCTGGGAGATGCAGCCTTACCAGAGAAGCTAGTTTGCAAGGAAGCACAGTAACAAGACAATCACGTTAACAATTCAGTGAATTACGTGAGAAACACATCAAAAGGAAGATTATTTTGGTGTTTTTTTTTTCTTGCAAAGTAGACATCAGAGTGAAAAGCGGACACATTTTAGAAAGCATTACGCACAAAGCCCCCAGTTTTCCATTGGAAATGTCTGATCCCTGCTGTGTGTATGAGGTTGAGTAAATGAGCATCACCATCTCCTTCACATTGGTTATCACATTGGTCCCACCTCCAATTACTGGGCCTTGCTGGCCTCTCTTGGCTGAAATTTAAGTGTAATTTCAGGGAATTTCGACAAAGACACAGCTAGGGGAAGCTCTTGGTGCCTGATCAGGATTATTTCTGTAGTCCCTTGCTACAGGAATGGTATAGCTTTTCTTTAGCTTCACGTCTAGACCTTTTCTATTTTTGCTGTGTTGTTTTGAAGATAAAACCAGGGTGAAATAGTCAAAGGAAGACTATACTGTCCCTTTTTACGTTTATGACCTCCTGGCCAACAGCCAAGCTAGCACAAATGTGTCTGATCTCAAAATAACCCTCTGCCAGCTCCTACTTTATTTTTTATAGCCATCGAGCAGATGACTTCATTGATTTGAATACAATGGTGCCCAAACAGAGATTGCAAATAAGAAAGCAAAATCTTGTAGAAAGCAGGCAAATTGCTCAGGCTTGGCATGACGGAAGCTGAGACAAAAGGCGATGTGAATCTCTGTGGAGGACCACACAGTGCTGAAAACAAAACAGCCCTCTTGGGTCACATACTTCTCTGGACATGGGCAAGACTCCTGGAGAAGCAATTCAATCATAGTTCACACAAATCTGCAACAGGAAAAAGAGTTATGATAAAAAGACAGAGGTAAGCTCCAGCAGCGTGTGGAAGTGAAAAATAAATTTAGATGCATACAAAGTAGCTACTCAGTGCAGCTTTTTAATAATGAAGGTAAATAACCCGCTGGGAACGTGGCAAGTTATCCCTGTGTAGTGGGTTTACGTGGCAAGGCTTTGGTAGCAGGGGGCCATAGGGGTGGTTTCTGTGAGAAAGATCTAGAAGCTGCCCCATGTTTGGGAAGGGCCCCATTGTTTTCCAAATCTGAGCCAATAAGCGATGTTGTTTTGCGCCTCTGTGAGAGCATATTTAAGACAGAGAAAAAACTGCTGCGCCACACAGCAGCCGGGAGAGTCAAGGGAGTGAGAAACAGCCTTGCAGGTGCCAAGGTCAGTGTAGAAGGAGGGGGAGAGGTGCTCCAGGCGCCGGAGCAAAAGTCCCCTGTGGCCTGTGGTGAGGACCATGGTGAAGCAGGATGTCCCCCTGCAGCCCATGGAGTACCACGGTGGAGCAGGGTTTCACGCTGCAGCCCGTGGAGGAGACCACGGTGGAGCAGGTGGCCCTGCACCGACGGAGGCTGCCGCCTGTGGAAGACCCCTGCCGGAGCAGATTCCGGGCCGGACCTGTAGCCCGTGGAGAGGAGACCACGCAGGAGCAGGTGATCTGGCAGGAGCTGCTGCCCGTAGGGGAGCCAGGTTGGAGCAGTTTTCTCCTGAGGGATGGACCCCGTGGTACGGACCCATATCTGGAGCAGTTCTTGAAGAGCTGCTGCCTGTGGGAAGCCCACGCCGGATCAGTTCGTCAAGGACTGCATCCCGTGGGTGGGACCCCACAGCACAGGGGACGAGAGTGACCAAGAAGGAGCGGCAGAGAAGAAGTGCTGTAGACTGACCATAACCCCCATTCCACCATTCCCCTGCGCCGCTCGGGGGGAGGAGGTGGAAGAGGGTGGATGGGGGGGAAGGTGCTTTTGGTTTCTTTTCTTTGTTTCTCACTTCTCTAGCTTGTTAGTAATGAGCAATAAATCTTACTATCTGTCTTCTTATGCTGAGTCTGGTTTGCCCGTTACACTAATTATTGCGTGATTTTCTCGTCCTTATCTCAATCCTTGAGCCCCTTTCACATATTTTCTCCCCATTCCTCTTTGAGGAGGGGGAGTGAGAGAGCGGCTGTGGTGGAGCTCGGCTGCCCACTCGAGCGGAACCACGACAGTCCTTTTTGGCGCCCAACGTGGGGCTCGAGGAATTTGAGATAAGGATGATAGTTGGTAGAAGTAACGGGCAAAATATGCGCAGGATGATTGTTAAGAATGTACAAGTTGTGAAGAATTTAAGAAAGCAGTAACTGTGAAATGTTAGTGTGGTGAAGGGACGAGGGGTGGTGTGTGTGTAAAATGTCCACCTTGTCGGTGCTGTGATGATGTTATGTTTATTTTGGTGTGGTGAATTTTGTTTTCTTTTTGATTTAAGTGAAATTTGTGAAAATTGTTGTGATAATTGTAAAGTAAGAGTATATTGTGAGTAATCTTAAATATGCTTTTCACAGAGGCGAGGGGTGGAATGTAGTGGGTTTACGTGGCAAGGCTTTGGTAGCAGGGGGCCATAGGGGTGGTTTCTGTGAGAAAGATCTAGAAGCTGCCCCATGTTTGGGAAGGGCCCCATTGTTTTCCAAATCTGAGCCAATAAGCGATGTTGTTTTGCGCCTCTGTGAGAGCATATTTAAGACAGAGAAAAAACTGCTGCGCCACACAGCAGCCGGGAGAGTCAAGGGAGTGAGAAACAGCCTTGCAGGTGCCAAGGTCAGTGTAGAAGGAGGGGGAGAGGTGCTCCAGGCGCCGGAGCAAAAGTCCCCTGTGGCCTGTGGTGAGGACCATGGTGAAGCAGGATGTCCCCCTGCAGCCCATGGAGTACCACGGTGGAGCAGGGTTTCACGCTGCAGCCCGTGGAGGAGACCACGGTGGAGCAGGTGGCCCTGCACCGACGGAGGCTGCCGCCTGTGGAAGACCCCTGCCGGAGCAGATTCCGGGCCGGACCTGTAGCCCGTGGAGAGGAGACCACGCAGGAGCAGGTGATCTGGCAGGAGCTGCTGCCCGTAGGGGAGCCAGGTTGGAGCAGTTTTCTCCTGAGGGATGGACCCCGTGGTACGGACCCATATCTGGAGCAGTTCTTGAAGAGCTGCTGCCTGTGGGAAGCCCACGCCGGATCAGTTCGTCAAGGACTGCATCCCGTGGGTGGGACCCCACAGCACAGGGGACGAGAGTGACCAAGAAGGAGCGGCAGAGAAGAAGTGCTGTAGACTGACCATAACCCCCATTCCACCATTCCCCTGCGCCGCTCGGGGGGAGGAGGTGGAAGAGGGTGGATGGGGGGGAAGGTGCTTTTGGTTTCTTTTCTTTGTTTCTCACTTCTCTAGCTTGTTAGTAATGAGCAATAAATCTTACTATCTGTCTTCTTATGCTGAGTCTGGTTTGCCCGTTACACTAATTATTGCGTGATTTTCTCGTCCTTATCTCAATCCTTGAGCCCCTTTCACATATTTTCTCCCCATTCCTCTTTGAGGAGGGGGAGTGAGAGAGCGGCTGTGGTGGAGCTCGGCTGCCCACTCGAGCGGAACCACGACAGTCCTTTTTGGCGCCCAACGTGGGGCTCGAGGAATTTGAGATAAGGATGATAGTTGGTAGAAGTAACGGGCAAAATATGCGCAGGATGATTGTTAAGAATGTACAAGTTGTGAAGAATTTAAGAAAGCAGTAACTGTGAAATGTTAGTGTGGTGAAGGGACGAGGGGTGGTGTGTGTGTAAAATGTCCACCTTGTCGGTGCTGTGATGATGTTATGTTTATTTTGGTGTGGTGAATTTTGTTTTCTTTTTGATTTAAGTGAAATTTGTGAAAATTGTTGTGATAATTGTAAAGTAAGAGTATATTGTGAGTAATCTTAAATATGCTTTTCACAGAGGCGAGGGGTGGAATGTAGTGGGTTTACGTGGCAAGGCTTTGGTAGCAGGGGGCCATAGGGGTGGTTTCTGTGAGAAAGATCTAGAAGCTGCCCCATGTTTGGGAAGGGCCCCATTGTTTTCCAAATCTGAGCCAATAAGCGATGTTGTTTTGCGCCTCTGTGAGAGCATATTTAAGACAGAGAAAAAACTGCTGCGCCACACAGCAGCCGGGAGAGTCAAGGGAGTGAGAAACAGCCTTGCAGGTGCCAAGGTCAGTGTAGAAGGAGGGGGAGAGGTGCTCCAGGCGCCGGAGCAAAAGTCCCCTGTGGCCTGTGGTGAGGACCATGGTGAAGCAGGATGTCCCCCTGCAGCCCATGGAGTACCACGGTGGAGCAGGGTTTCACGCTGCAGCCCGTGGAGGAGACCACGGTGGAGCAGGTGGCCCTGCACCGACGGAGGCTGCCGCCTGTGGAAGACCCCTGCCGGAGCAGATTCCGGGCCGGACCTGTAGCCCGTGGAGAGGAGACCACGCAGGAGCAGGTGATCTGGCAGGAGCTGCTGCCCGTAGGGGAGCCAGGTTGGAGCAGTTTTCTCCTGAGGGATGGACCCCGTGGTACGGACCCATATCTGGAGCAGTTCTTGAAGAGCTGCTGCCTGTGGGAAGCCCACGCCGGATCAGTTCGTCAAGGACTGCATCCCGTGGGTGGGACCCCACAGCACAGGGGACGAGAGTGACCAAGAAGGAGCGGCAGAGAAGAAGTGCTGTAGACTGACCATAACCCCCATTCCACCATTCCCCTGCGCCGCTCGGGGGGAGGAGGTGGAAGAGGGTGGATGGGGGGGAAGGTGCTTTTGGTTTCTTTTCTTTGTTTCTCACTTCTCTAGCTTGTTAGTAATGAGCAATAAATCTTACTATCTGTCTTCTTATGCTGAGTCTGGTTTGCCCGTTACACTAATTATTGCGTGATTTTCTCGTCCTTATCTCAATCCTTGAGCCCCTTTCACATATTTTCTCCCCATTCCTCTTTGAGGAGGGGGAGTGAGAGAGCGGCTGTGGTGGAGCTCGGCTGCCCACTCGAGCGGAACCACGACACCCTGGAAATGTGAGATTTGGGTATCATTCCTCATTTCTTCTGAGTCCTTTTTTAAATATTACTCCCAGGAAAGAGATCCACAGAAAGAGAATTAGGCTCCTGATCTCAAGAGTCCCTGCATTGTACAGTCCGGTGCTGGGCTCACTGGATGAAGCCTCTAGTTTATATTCTGCAGGAGATCATCTTATCAATCATTTCCTACTTTTCTAACCAGAACTGACATATACAAACTCTTGATTATCTCCTGTTTTCTGTGTGCTCAGAGAGGATGAAAGATGTTTCTTCCTCTAGCATGGTACATTTTCTGCTCCCTTTGCAAAAACACAAATGATTATACAGAGCAGAGAATCAAATCTAGTGGAAGCTGTGCTGCCTCTCTGCTCCATAACCAAGCTCCCTCGGGCAGTGCTTCATATGCAGTATTTCACACCAGCAGGTTTCCTGAAGGGGCTCATGTCTCCACTTGAAAGTTCCTTGTGGTATCTAACCCCAATGCATATTTGCCTTGCAGCTGAAAATCATTGGGAAGTTGACAGGAGAAACATCAGATCTGCAGGAAGAGGTAAAGGAGATGGGAGGAAGAGAAAGAATGGGGAACAGGTTAAAAATAGAGACAAATCTTCCTTTCACATCCAATGAAAAGTAAACATGGGGAACCAAAGGTTTTCAACGTGCATTTAAAAAACAACACGGGCTGCAAGTAAAAACCCAGAGAATGCCAAGGAACCAGGGAAAGGGTAAAGGAGGAGAAGAAACAGTGTGGGAACTGCTCCAGCTCTTCCTGAACACTGGGGAATTCAGAAAGGGCCTAAACCACAGCAAAGAGCCAAAGACGAGGAAAGCCACAAGCACATTCTGAGCACGGCCAGCTCCACTTGAAGCAGATTAGCAGCACCAATAGATAATTGCAGAGTTGAAATGCCTGCCACAAGACTCAAGCTTCCCACTGGGGCCTTTTCCAAAAAAACTGCAAACAAGATGAGCATGCACAGCTATAACATGGTAGGCAGGGAAAGGAAAAGGACTGAGTCAGACCTTGGACCCCTGCTAAGCCAAGAGGTTGACCAATGCACACTGAAGAAGGTCATCAGCACTGACTGTTGAACACATGTGGAAAAAAAAAGGCTAGGAGAAAAGAGGAAGAAGCTGCAGGAATAAAACTTCAGAAGAAAATGTGGCAAAATATTAAAAGGATAGAGATGAGAGAAGAAGGTCTTTCCACCAAGAAGAGCAAAACTGCAGAACCCAGGTTTAAGTCCTCAGTCTGTGACCTGCTGCAAGCCAAAGGTGGTTGAAGACATTTCTTCAATTTTAGTGCTAATCCTTTGTTTATATTTCCCCAAAACCTTCCCTTTTAGAGTCTCCAAGAAGTAATGAAAAATACTGTGGCTTGCTTAGCCTCCGGAGTTGATGAAAATGTCCTCTAAAGAGACCGAGGAGGAATCAGATGAAAAAAAAAAAAAAAGGTGTTGAGCTGGGGAAATACATATGTGTACCTAGATTAGGATCACTGTGGAGTTCTGTGAGATTTTGTATAGGCTTTGGAGTGTGTTTTGAACATTTCCCTCAAAGAAGAAACCCTCCCAGGCTCAGCACTGGCTCATGTCACCCTCCAAGGGATAATTGGGACTGAGAGGTGTTGGCAGGGGCTGCAGAAAGGATGGTGTGCTCTGCAGTGATGTATTGCTCAGCAATTCAGCTCCTGCATTCTCACCACTTCCAGGTGCCAAACGTCTCTTGAAGGCTGGAAGGACCTTCTGCAGAGAAACATTTGCTGCATAGCAAGTTTGGGATCTGGACGTGAGTGCTCAGTTCCCAGATGTGCTGGAGTCTGCATGGGATCAGGGGAGATAGCAACAGGATTAAATCCTGCACAAGCAGGGTTTCGACACAAATAAATGTTTGGGTACCAGCATGATTCTGGAGGGGAAGCGTTGAAGCACACACATTGATGTTCCCATCAATGACCCAGTAAAATAAGAGGGACAAGCACAATCGTATGTCCTTCTAGAACCTATTTAGGAGCCACGTCCGTGCTTTGCCTTGAGAAGAAGCTCAAGGGCTGCCCCAAAGACTATTAACATCAGTGGGGCAGGACTTTTTCATTTTGAGGTCTTTAAACCATGCACAAAGTCTTTCTGTGCATTGCTAGCCCGTAGCCGAATCCCTCACTCCTTCGTTTGTGTGTCAACGGTCTGAGTTGCTTTTCACGTCTAATTTCAGATGAAGCACCAAATGTAAACCACATTTCTGAACAGAACTTTTTACTCTAACATGGTACACGGAGTCTCTGCTGGTCTGTGCCTATACCTCAGCCATCTGTGATGCACATATTACATCAGGACCATATCAGGGGCCATGTGTCAGGACTGGTGCATGGGAATCGCAGCCTGCCCTCAGGTCAGAAGTGGGCTCAGACAGCTGAAGATCCCTCCCAGCCCTGTTTTCTGCGAGTCTACAAAGAATTCGGGAAAACAGCATCCATTCTGACTCCTTATTTTTTCCTTTCTTTTTAATCTAAAGAAGAGTGGAATCCTGCCGGAACCAACTCCCCTGCTGGCAGCACTCAAAGCACGTGTTATATCTTCATTAAGGAAGAGAAAAATGTGACTCTATTGAAGTTTGGGGAAGGTGGTTTTCAATTTTCCCTGCTAAAATCCTCCCAGTGGCTCCGCATATGAAACTCTTTGGCAACAATAGCACGCTCCATTTAAAACATGTGCCAGCCCACCAAAAGCTGTCTTTGCTCTCCATGCTTTACTGCTACTTTCCTTTTTTTTATTTTCTTTTCTGTTTACATTTCCTGTTGCAGTTCCAGATTTTATGTGGTGAAGGACTGACAGAACAGTGATGTTTTAATTGCATCCCTCATTTTGCTTTCCTCTCTCTTTTTGTTTTACTTGTTTCTGGGCATTGAATATTTCGCATTTCTGCTGTAACTAACAAAAGGGAAAATCAACAAATTTTTTTGAGAAAAAAAAATAATTTTAAACCCATTTAGATAAGTCTGTAAAATCACCTACAAAAGTAAGGTTAGGTAGGTAATGGAAATAGCTTCTAGTCTTGCCACAAAATCAGGTTGCATGAAAGACCGTGAAGCACAACCTGACACCATCAGTAATTACTCCTCTGTGTAATTAGATAGTTGCACCACCTCACATGCAGGCACAGAGTGCTGCCGGGAGCTCAGGGCCCCATCCCTCCTCCTGAGAGGGCTCTTGTGGTTGGGACATGGACTCTAAGCCAGCCGCAGTCCCAGAAAACACCAGACCATGCGGAGGTGACCCAACCTTGAGGAAATTTCATCCTGCTTTTCCTCAGTGCTAGTATTGGTTGTGAAGCAAGTGGATGTTATGCTTAGCATCATGGATGCTCTGGTCTGAGATCAATTTTTACCTCCAAAAGAAAACCCAAAAATGGGTTTTCTTTGCTGCTCAAACATATTGTCCTCTCCACCCACTCCTGGACATCCCCCTGTAGGGTTTTTTCTTCCTGAGCTTTGGAGGAACTTTCTCTGATGGTGACTCAGCCCACAGATGTCTGATGGATGTTAGTTTCAGTACATAATCCCCAAAATTACCAAGGTGCAGCCCCCACCTCTGCAAGCCAAGGTCCTGTCCTTGAACTTCACTGATCTGTCTGTCCAGCAAGAACAGGAGAAGAAATTGTCACCCAGGGCAATGTTTCCCTAGTTTGGGTCAAAGTCAAAAGGCTTTGTAGGAGAGGGTAAGGTCCTTTTGATGCATTCAAAGTGTCTTGAGATCTTCAAAGGAAAGGTCATAAGAGAGCATAAAATAGGCTTGTTATGACTTAATCAACACACAAATACCTTCATCGTAAAACAGAAGGATCTTCAATAAAGCCAAGCCTTCCTTCCAGAAACTAATTTCAATCTTGATCCGGGAAGAAAGAGACCTAAAATAAAAGGGAATCAATACTTATCTCGTAGGCCACAAGGCAAGAAACCAGTGCCTTTCAATTGCTTTTTAAGTGCAACTGCATGAGTCAGGGCTCTGAGCTGTCCCGATAGCATCACCACTGAGCTCCCTTCTTCCCGTGGAAAAATTCCACCGAGAAATGCTCTGCTGCAGCCCAGCACCTGGGGAATGAAGCAGAAACAAACAGAGCCATCAGATAAAGGTCAGGAGGACAGCAATGGTGAGGATCAATGAGAGAGGGCAGTAGGAGCCGGGGGAGGGTCACTGGGAGGACATAGCCACTGATCAAAGCCGAACAGGGACCTTCCACTGCGGGGAGGATGGAGTTAGGCTGGGGATGGCTTAGGAACAGGCAGCTCTGCCCTGGCTCCTGATGGCAATGTGCACAGAAATACAACAGGGGCTTTATTCTGACCGGGAAAGAGAGAAAGAAATAAAAATAAATGTGTTTTCTTTCCGTGACACTCTTAAAATGAGAAACGCCAGCCATTTCTTATTCTAAGTGCAGGGTGTTGTTGTCTGTGGTGTAACGGTTCCACGCCACGGTGCGCTAACTCTTGTTTTATGAGGAGCCACCGCATACCAACAGCCTCCTTAGGATATTATAGATAGAGGTTTTTACAAAGGTACTCTGTCTGAAAAGCCAGTTTGCTTGGCTAAACACTGGAAACTCAGGAAATGTCGTGGCCTGGGTTATTGTTGCTGTTTCTAAAGCAGCACGGCCACAAGTCTTGCCTTTTTCTACCCAGCTTGAGAGGGTCTTGCAGGGCTGATGAGCCAAATCTGCTGTCCACCAGCCACTTTGGTCTTGTGCAAGGAGTAGCAGCCCAGGAGAGGGACGATGGTTGTAATGCCCACCCCACAAGCAGGTTTCTCTTAAAGCATGATGCAGAACCACAGCCCCAAACCCATCCTGAAGTGTCCTCTGCAAACCCCACCATGGGGACCAGGCCAGTGCTGTTCTTTGCCAGGTGGGGATAAATTTTTTCCAACTCCCTTCAAGCAGCTTCCCATGGCACCATCCTACAGCACTGGTCACTCTGAAGAGTCAGGGCAGAAGCAGGAGGAGAAGCACCTTCTCCATCACCCACAGAGGGGACCTACAATGAGTATGATCCCACCTTATCTTCCCAGGTTGAAAGAAGAGAAGCCACTAATCCGGACGTTGTGACAAGAGAGAAGAAATCTTCCTCTTACCACCTTAAAACCACCCCCTGCTGAGCACCACGCACCAGTTTCGCTTCTAATTTTCATCATTTTATCGAACCTCCCCAAGTGCAGCAGACCAGGGAGGGATTGGCAGGCATATAATAACCAGAGCCTGCGGCGGGGGGCTCGGTGGGAAGAATGCAAAATTGCCCTCCCAGACTGACATCCAGCGCCGGACTCTAAGCCATTTCCAGGATATTAAAATAGAAACAGTAACATGCCTAAATTTAGCCTCCGGTCTCCAAATGTTGGAGTTATGGGGCCTGGTGGAACAATCTAGGCTGTAACGGTGCATCTCAGAGGGATACGTTTTCGCTGGCTCTTAAGGAAATTAACCTTGTTTTATCACCGGCTGTGCTCATTTCTGTCATAATTGTCCTGCCCACTGGCCAGCTCCAGCTGCTTTCAAGAAGAGGGCTGATGCTCTCAGAAATATCAGGTTCCTGCAACATTTCTGGAGACAAGTGGTCAGGTCAGGGAGAAAGAAAATTACAGCTCTCTGGAAGGAAAGTCTGCCGTGGGGCTCAGCCCTGATTAAACATCAGAGGGAAGAGATTTTAAACACACTCTTTAATCCACAACAAGCCAGGCACTTTGGGTTTTGCAGTTGGGAGAGCTATTTACTTTCAAGAGAAAAAGAAAGGGAAAAGACAACAGCAAATGGCCGACAACAGCAAGTGGCCATGCAGGAGACGCCTTACAGAAACATCTCCAGCTAAGATTAAAAGAGATTTCTGACACTGGCAGGGAGCAATTTTGGCCAAGATGCCAACACAGAGGTGGGGAAATGAAGGGAAAAGGTTTGCATGGGGTTGCACTGCCCACTCTGCTCTAGCTGATATCTGTTTTTCTGATTGAACACTTTTTTTTTGAAGCAGATTGGCCACCCTGCTCTGTCTGACACCCGAATTTCTGGCTGAGCACTCTTTTTGGAGCAGGTTCACACGTGCAGCTTGACCAGCAAACCACCAACCTCGCAAAAGCCATGCGGAGCTAAAAGCGAGTGGCTGCGGGAGGAAATCGCTAAGTAGATACCCTAATTAGATAAGAGCTGCTCATTGCTGTGCTGAAATAATGTGGAAAGGGAAGTTGGGTCTGTGGAAGGCAGAAAGGTTCCCCGGAGATTATTTAGGGCAAACCGCACGAGGGGCTGTGAGCAGTTGTAGAGTGAAGCAGAAGGTTTTGTCAGAGAAAAGAGTGAAAGGAAGCAGAAAACCCTTTAATGAAGATGTCATTGTGTAGGATGGGTGCTTGAGGATCTGACCAAAACCTGCTGTGATGCTCAGACTCGGTCCAGCTCCCCTGGGCAAACCAAGCCCAAAGCTGCTTCAGATCCAACTGTGGAAAAATTAAGCAATTCTGATTGATTTTGGGTTTTATGCTACTCTGAAACATCCCATTGCCTTCCACCAGAGGGTCAGGCAACACGACTAGCAGCCGTGGTTTGCCTGTCATCAGCATGTCTCCTGCTCTGGGAGAATCTGAAATGCAGCTCAGAAATCCAACGAGAGCAGCTTTGAAAAAGAATCGAGCTCCTCTCCACCTGGAGGAGAAGGGGGTGCAAAGCAAGATATAAACCCAGTGCTGAAAAACAGCTCAGGAAAGTGCGAACTTCTGACGTTTGCAGCTGATTCAAAAAGCTGAAATCTCCTAGTAGGAGCGAAGCTGTCTTAGAGTGCCTATCACATCATCTGTCATCTAAACAGTCCATCCCAAAGTGCACCCAAATCCCTACAAAGTGGGAAGAAGCTGAATTCTCTTTGTTTGATTGATTTTTGTGTTTATTGTTGGTGGCGTTATTCTGTTTTGTGTTGTTTTGTTTTCTTTGACACAAAGTCAGCATCAATCACAGGGACACGGCTGCAGTAAACGACCCCTGTCCTGGTGCAGTTATTTAGAAGCTGTGCTCCCTAAATAGCAGGCAGGTAAATAAAATAGCAGGGCAGGAGGCCTGGCAAAGCCAATTCTGCATTTTTAAGATTTCTGGGGGCACGCAGCATCCTTGAACGGTGAGTTCTTTACACACAGAGCATCAGAAGATCTGGGCTCCGTCCATCCTGGAGGGGATCAAGGAGGTTTGGGAAGGAATAAGCAGGACACGTGTGCATTTGGTGTTCAGCAGAGGATGGCATCCAGTGCTGAGCACAGCCCTGGGCTCTCTGGCAGGGTTTTCTGCGATAACATCCATGCACCAGCTCACGTTGCAAACACTTTCATGCCGTGCCATGCACAGCACAGGCAGAAAAATCAATCTTCCCTTCACAGCCCAGTCCTGCTGGCTTAACCCTTGAAGCACCTTGAGGAAGAAACCCCCACAACTTGCCCAGAAGGGACTAATCCTGAATCCAGTTTTCCCAAAACCCTTCACTCCACCCCACATCTGTACCAACCAAACAATGTCATGTACACGGCCAGGGCAGGGAGCAAGATGCAAGCTTCTCAAAATGGATTTCCTACAGAAAGAGCAAATTTCAGGATCCATACCCAGGAAGGTGCCTTGTTGTCAAGACAGAGTCAACCAGTAGTTATGGAGGGGTAGCTAGAGAGGGCGAGAGTTGGATTCTTGTATTTAGCAGCTTAGGCACAGAGTCAATGAAGTCTTGGAGACCCCATGTCCCACTGCTTTCAAAGGTAGGACTTGTCTTCCCCATGCACTGCATATCTGGAAGCTTGGCACTGAATTCTGAGCAAAATGAGCATTTTTACAGCCACTGCTGTCTCTGGAGAGAAGCAGGTCTGACCTACCACAGACACATACTGCTCACCACTACTTACCATGAGTGAAGTGTTTTAGAAGTCCTCACTTCTGCCCAGAGGCCTCAAAGGGTGTAAAGACCTCTGGCTCCCCTTTAGCTGTCAAAAAGCCATCATTAAATTTTGCTGAATCCTGCTCTTAAGTCCATGGGATCCAAAAAGATCCACAGATGTAGAGCCTGGCTTCACCCCACCAGATGAAAATCTAACCTAGGAGTCTTTTCCTTTTCCTCTGCACTGAGTAGAAAGAGAAAGGTGCCCCCAGGTAGTAACTCATGGCCATATCTCTCCGGGTCTCTCCTTTGACTGGAGGGGCTGACATTGGGGAAAATTGTTTAGCCAGTGTTATCATTTCAGCTTGTACTGAGACATCAAAAATTTTTGCAGAAAACGGACAAATGTACATTCTTTATTAAACTTCTTCCATCCTTTGGTACCTCAACTCCATGGCACGATAACTCGTCTCTATGACTCACTGTGCCCTGAGGTTTTCCCCTGAACTTTATCCCTTCTGAATAACAGAGAACTCACTTTGGTCTTGTCTCAGCTGCTTTTGCTTTGAGGTCATAACTGCAAGATGCAGTCATCCTGCCTTCTCTTTCATTTTTTTGTTGAAGGCAAACCTATAAATCAAGTGAGGAACACTTAGTGCTGGGCACTGGCTTGCTTGAATCATAACAGACCACTTTGACCTACCAGGGCTCTGCTACAAGACAGTCTTCCTCGCCCTATTGGGATTTGGATACCTGCCAAATCTCATGCTGAACACATTAAGGACTTCGAACATATTACAGAGAAGACTAAGAGATGATTACATCCCAGATGAGAAAGGTCTACAAGGGTTGAAGGTATCTGGTGTTTCAGAGAGTCTTTCATGTGAGAGGCAGAGACGGAGAACGCCCTTAATGGCAGTGAAAACCAGAAAGACCCGAACTAGTAATTATGCACAAAATTATTGCAAGCATGATTCAATCAATGGAACAGCTTCACTAAGGAAATAGATTCTCCATCTAGGAAGAGTTATCCCAGAGATGAAAGAGGATGTAATAATCTCTCTCACTCCCAACCAGTTAGCGCCACATGGAACGACATATGGTCCTTGTCATACGATGGGAGACTAGTTACAGGCTGGTTCGGCTGCTATGTGAAACATGGCCTCGCTTACATTATCTAAATCAGGACCAGGTGCTTTCTTCAATATGTGCTGTGGCCCAGTTCCAAGTTATAGAGTTGAAAACCATAGCATTACAAAAAAAAAAATCAGGTTGGAAGGGACCTCAGGAGGTCTCTAGTCCGACCTCCTGTTCCAAGTGGGGTCAGGTGTGGGACCAGAGCAGGTTACCCATTGTTTTGTACATTTGGGTCCTGAAAACCTCCAGGGATGGTGGGAACTTGAGAACCTCCAGAGACCACACAACTTCTCTTGGCAACCCATACCACTGCTTAACTGAAATATAGAAAACTGTAGGGTGAAATCCAAAGGTCTTTTTTCATTTCTCATCAATGAAACCCAACTTTGCTGGAAAAAAAAAAATAATAAAATAAAAAATAATATTAAAAAAATGAGACTTCTGAGTTCGGTAGATACCTACCAGCTTCCTAGGCAGGACTGAAGACTGTGGCTCTTCATTAGTCCTGCCATGTTTGCCAGCAGGTTATTTACCTGCTCCTTGTATGGTACCTCCCTGATTGTAAATTAAATCCACATGTGCCTCCACTGGATACTCAAATATCCCAGTAGATCCACCATGGGTAACAACATCACATATATTTAGAGATCTAACACTTATTGGGAGAAGTAATTTCTTTAATTGGAGTTAATGATATAACAAGCCTCCAAGCACATAATCCCCTTTTCAGGTCTGACAATGAAGTCAAAGATTCAACAGGAAATGTAGGTGATAAACAATTGCTTCTTGTTTGACCTAATTATTTTAATGACTTGGAAAACAAGAGGGAAAAGAACTGCAAGCAAAGTGGGGTGGAAATGAGTGTTATCAGGCAGTCAATTGGCAGTTCATTCACCTTGGCTGGTAGCTACTCCATCAAACTCAGGGATTATTACAGACCTTATCCTCTGCAGCCTTACCCTCGGTCAGCCATCACTCCAAAATCTTATTTGCTCTCGCTTCTGCAATAAGAGGCAAAGGAAACTCAATCATTTGGGTCAGAGCTTCATTCAGAGCTATTTGTGGCTCTGGACAATATTATTACTACCTACATATGTCTCATCTCCCTGAACATGGGGCATAGTTCTGAGTAAAATCTTTCAAATGTTATTGCTCCTATAAAAACGTTATACAGATTGTATTGTGATGTACTGCCACTTGCGTTCAATAAAATGTCATGCACTGACACTGTGCAGCCAGAAAACGTGATTTACACAGTACTCAACAAGGGAGGAGAACTGGAAAAGTCCAATTATCAGACATGGACGTGGACAGGAGGCATCTGAGACACAAGTTTTGCAGGTAAGAAAATGCTGTTGATTGTTGTATCTGGCTTCAGAGGTGGGGTGTGATTCATGTCTCTATTCCTGACATCTCTTCTAGAAGAGCCTTCAGGCTGGAACCATCACCCTAGACCCTCTTACAGCAGCAGGAAAGAAACAAGCAGGGCATGACTCAGCTGGCAGGTCATGGGTACCCGCTTCAGGCTGGGACAGGCTGTGGACTAACCTCCGCTGGTGATATCAGCCAGACTCACTGGCATGAAGAGCACAGGGTGAGTGGTTAAGAGGCTTATGTGTATCATGTAGATGCACCTGTTCGGTCAGATGAGTCCAACTTGGCATCAACAAGCCATCAAAAGTACCCTCAAGGCAGGAATTCATCACTCTCCAAGCCTGAATCTCAGAGATATACTCCAACAAACACAGTGTCCCACGTTCTTTTTCTTTCTGCAGGAAACTTCTCAAAATCATGCTGAAGTTCAGCTCACACTTCAGAAACCAGCAAGGCACCTGGGGCTTACTACAGCCAGCCCCGCATCCCAGGACTCTTGCCAGCATTGCCTTGCTTGGCAAGATGTGGAAAGATAACTACACCCCAAAGGGGTACACCAGCCAAATTTCTGCTGTGAATGCAGGCACTGGAAGAAAAGAGTTGTTTGGTTTTTTATTTTATTTTATTTATTTTATTTTATTTTATTTTATTATTTTATTTTATTTTATTTTATTTTATTATTTTATTTTATTTTATTTTACTTTACTTTATTTTATTTTATTTTACTTTATTTTATTTTACTTTACTTTTTTTTTAACAAAATGGTCACAGCAGCAAAAGACCAAATACAGAAAGAGCAAAATATTTTTCCAGGAGGACACAACCAATATCAACCAAAATGACTTTTCCTGCTGCACTTGAAGCCACAGCACGAATATTTGCTGGTATGCAAAGCTAAGTGATGAAGATCTTACTGTAGGCAGTGATACAGGTATCACAGCAATCCAAAGCACCAGCTATGGACCACAGCTCCATCTCTGTAAATGTTATTTTTGTCCCAGTTTAAGAGATGACAGCCAAATGATGGTTGACTAAGCTGCTGGAGCCTGAAAATTGTGAACCCTTTGTAGACTTTACAGGTAGAGGAAGTACTCAAGAGCTCCAAAGTTGACCAATAAAGTAAATCCAGAAATGTCAGAAGGGAAGATAAAAGCAAGGAAGACCAATAGAACAGAATTTATGCTTGCCTCAAAACCAAGTGAGTAAAATCAGAGAATGGCACTAAGAGGTCCTAAGTCCTGGCCAGTCTCCTCTGAATCCAGCATCCTGAGGATAATTCTCGGTCAGCACTCTGATAAAAATTGGGAAATGTTCTTTGGGGACCAGAGAAATTGGGAAATGGGGACCAGAGAACAGAAAAGCCACTTTTATTTCGAATTGACGTATTGCAGCCTGATTCTCCTGGAATTGATTTTCTTTAGTGCAAAGCCACCACATCCTGCCTGAGAAAGCTGAATTACTGTCATCTCCTCTATAAAGGTGTTTCTGAAGCCTAGGGGAGGTTTAAGTAGTTGTCTAGCTAAATAAAGGAGAGAACTGGTGAAAAACTATGGAAGGCTACGCTCAGCTATCTCTTGTGCAACAAAGTCGCTGTACAACAACACTCCTGACAAATACAAACCTTAACAGTGTTGAGATAAGGGCTCCTGGCTGGAAAAGATACCAGAGGAGATACAGAAAAAGAAAAGGCTTTAAGATCAACTTAAATAAAACTGATTCTAGTTCAAGGCAGCATTACCTAGCCTTACTCCCAATGAGTTAATCAATGCAAAGCCATAGCAAAGGTGAAGCTTCCCAGGGAGTCAGGAGGTCCAGGTGAACGTTGCCTCTCTCCACATTGCATCCTTCATCCCTTCTCACCCTCCAAAAGCCACAAACTGCCACAAGGAGGGATCTACAGGCAAGAGGATTCAAGACGAAGAGCAAGAACCAACAACCACAGGCTCAGAGCTTTCACATCGAGGACATACGTGGCGTTTGACCCGTCTTGTATGACCATCCTCACAAATATCCCCTTTCATCCTGGCCTGGAAAGCCGTGCTAGGGCCAGTCCATCTCCAAGGGGCAGGGCAGGCAGCGAGCATTGGTATGAAGCACAAAGGTTTGCCAAGGAGTGTGGGATTTGGGGGGAGCAGGCGGTGGAAAAGGAGATGAGATAGCCCTGCGCAGGAGGAAGAAGAATATCATTAAGAAATAAAGGGCCACCAATGGGAGCAGAGGGGAATGTTTTAAAAAAAAAAAAAAAAAAAAAGGAGGGAAAAAATAATCAAAAGGCCTAAACATCCCCGGTTTGGTTGAGAAATTCACATAAAGACAGCTTTTTGGGAAAGAAAGACAAAGCGCTACCTTTTCTGGAATTCAGGGATACAGACGTCTCTTTTTGGGAATTGTTTACACCTGGACACCAGGGAGTGGATTGAACAGCCAAAAAAGACTGAGGTAACTTTGAAAAAATCCGTGTTGGGACTGTGGGTTTTGTTTTATATTATTTGTTTATTTAAATACTTTTTTTTTTTTTTCAATGAAGCAGCTAGTGTTTGAAGAGATTGAGCTTGGTGGGATCAAGGTACATTTTTAGGTTAGTGGTAGCACTATTTATCATTTTTAAGACAAATTTGATTACTCTGATGGGAATTCATGTCTTCGGGGAAAGCTGCCCAGTTGTCATATTAATCATTGCTTTTAGTGTTTTCATTAGGGTTTTGGTTTTTGGTTTAGTATGGGATATTCATTTTTTTTCCCCTTTTAATTTAGCTTTCAGTTGCCCCAGGGCTTTGGCCCGGTAACCTTTGCAGAGTGTTTATCCTTCAGTCCCCTTCCAGCCTCTGAATTTTATATAATATACATATTTATATAATATAATTTATATAATTATATTTAATTATATAAAAATTGTATTATATAAATATAATCTATATAATATAATTTTACTTCACAGCACTGCAGTGCCTAAAGATCTGTCACTCCTTCCACTGATGGCGAACCAGTGTCCAAGGGATTCTTTCTCGGAAGAAGAAGAAGTTAAGAAAAAAAACTCAGAGCAAAAAATGAGCATTTACAGTTTCATCTGCGGAGCATGTTGTACTGATGTTCTTCCAAAGTACCTGTAGGCCACTATTGATATATTCTTCTACTATGGTCACACCTCCATCCTGATGAACTTGTAGGACAAGTGCACCCAGGCAAACTGAGGCAGCTGCAGGAAATTCAGATCAGGCAATTCATCCCCAGTCACCTTGTGAGGATGAAAGGAACCCGTGGAGGATCCTGTCTCTTTGCCCAGATGATTGAGAGGGCCCAGATCTTTCCTTGGAAACAGATATCTACATTTTCGACAATGAAAGGAAAAAAAAAAATCCCAAGTTAAATGAATTACACCCCCAGAGTGTGCCACCCTCCAGAGATAAGTGCTAGAGCTGAGCAGTAAGGAAGTTTTAGATAACAATTTTACAGCTAGAGCAGCAATTTAATTGAAATCACAGCATTTTCTGGGAATGCCAGAAAACATCACTGGGAAAATGCTGAAACAGATTGAGTCTATTTTCCCATTTTGCTTCAATGATGTTTCAATACTTGCTTTTGATAAAGAAAATGCATCCGTTCCCTTTATCATTTTTATTCATTCATCTTTGACTCGTATTTTACAAGCTGCTGCTTTCAAAATCACTCTACATTTCTTCAAATATATTTCACTTTAAGACAAATTATATTGTTGTGGCATTTTCGAAACAAAACCATTCTCTATTACCAAAGAGAAGCAATTCAACATTCTCATAACCGACTAGGTCAGCACTATCAAAATGAAATACTTAGATAGTCTGGGATATCAGCATTTTGTAATTTTTTTCCTGTAAAAAATGTTACCCTTTGGAGCAGAAACCAGTGATAAAAATGTTTAAATGCCCAATAAATACAACATTCTCATTCTCACTTAGGGCTGCTAAATAACTAATGATAATTTGGGGGAACACAGAGTAATTCGCAGTAGCACAAGATGGGGGGAGAGGGAAGGGGAGTAGGAAAACTACCAAATGGTTTCCATTTCCATTAATATCTCAAATTCAGGAGATATTTAAGTGTTGCAGTCAAAAAGAGTTGAGCTTCACCTTATCTGTTTGTTTTTAAGGACCCCAAAAATGCCATAATCTTCACCCCCACCAAAACAAAATACCAGATTGGAGCATTTAGCATGGGCTGTGCCTGACTGCGGGTCTCTGCAGGGACAGGAAAGGAGCCCTTGTGCTGGGGGGATCCTTTCTCCTTCCCCTGCCTTCCCCGTAGTGGGGTCAGCCCCAGGGGAAGGGCAGAGCCAGACCCAGCAGCAGGTGAAGATCTGGAAGGTGTGATGCTCCACCAGCTCTGCACATCATAGTCTTTTCCCACCATGTCCCCAGTGAAACTGGAGATCTGCAGAGAAGAAGGTGGTCCTGAACTGGGCGTGCATAAATCCCAGTGCTGAGCAGGAAAAAGGGCAAGAAAGGAAGAAAAAAGAGGGCACCTAAACCTCTTCCCTCTCCAGTACATCCCTGCCTGGCTCTGCCTATGGTTTATGCAGAAATACACAGATGAGGATGAATCAGATTTTAGGACAAGTGGAATCAGCCTCTTTGGAGGAGCTGGATCCTCTGTCCTGACTGCAGTAAGGAGGTTTCTTACTTGGGCATCTCCAATAAGATTTTAGGGCCAAACAAGGCAGCCGGGAGGTGAACATCCAACTGCAGCAGGAGGGACCAAAAGTGTCACAGCCACAGCTCCGTCCCTCCGCGCTTCACCCCTGCTCCTTGAAATGAGAACAGGAAAACAGTCAGTAAAGTTAACTAGTGGACGCATTTAAAAGAAATTGGAGGAAATAGACCCACATCCTGTGGAATTCACCCTTGCCAAAGCCTGCAAAGTCGAGTCCTGTGGCCAGATTTAGAAAGGGAGCGGAGGATTTAATGGCCAATAACATTGCTAGGCAGCAATGCCGGTGCACGCCCCACAAGCCACAATAGTGAGGCTTATGTTTCTGCTGGAATAGCTGAAAGCGTCTCTGTGACACAGGGCAGGAATGTCAGAGGCATCCCCCTAAATGTCTCTGCTACATTTTCAGACATGCAAATATTATTAGCACTACAATTATAGCAGCAAGGGCACCCAGGAGACCAGGGCTGGGCAAGCCAGCCAAGGCTTTAGAGAGGTAAAAGCTGTCAGCCCGACTAAGGCTGCCTAAAGTTAAGGTCAACACTAATAATCTAAATTTTCTCCTCAGTCTAGCCACCTTTTCAGAGGTCCCAGAGAAGCAAAATAGGAGATCATTGTATTCCCGTGTGCTGATGTTGTTGACCAGGTATAAATCTGACAGTTACAGCACTTGCCCATAAAGAGTTTTGGGTGCTGGTGCCTACTTCCAAAATGTTTTTGAGAGCTACCTAAATGTAATAACCACTCTGCAGCACTACCCCCTTTATGGTCCAAGTTCTGGGGTGTCTGATGGCTTCTGTTGAGAGCAAAGGTTTAAATTCAGCCTGCAGCAGAGAACACCTGAAAAAAAAAAATGTTGGTGGGTTCAGTCTGGTAGCTACACGAATTGTAGAAGGCAGAAAAATATCAAGATGGAGAAAGCAGAGCCGGGCTCTGAATTTCAGAGCAGGGCCATGAGGGTGAGGTCCATGGCATGAAGTGGATCCCACAATTGCACAAGCTGGCACTGTTCAGCTCGCAAAAGTGATGATTTACAGGAGATACAAATCTGTTTACAAAAGCTGAGTGCCACATAAAGTGTGCCTGCTCTTTGTCTCTTCCAGAACAAGGCACCTACCCGGTGCTTTATGGCCTTTTTGGCAGGAAAACCCTTTTAGGATGGAGGTATCAGTGTTTGACTCAAAATCTCTTGTTGCAGGGAAGCCCATGACTTCCTATTGTAATGAATGGTGCAATTTGTGTAATTTTTTCAGGTTGCACAAAACACCACCAAAACAGAAACTGGATGTCCATCGATATAATGGGATTCTGCAAAAGGCTAAAAACAACCAGAAAGAAAACCAAAGAGAGAGCTCAGTGAAATCACAAGGCCATGTTGCCACGTGCTGTGGTTTTTAGGTCCAGCAGTTACTGGAGTCCCATCAATTAGCACCAGCTGGGAATTCGGCCTGTTGTGGGGCCCAGATGTCATCCCTCTTGCCCAAAGACCAATGAAGGAGCATGAGGTAAAAGCTGGATCACTTGAGCTATTCCAGACAGATTTCCAACAAAACCTTCCTGACCCCACTTTCAGGATCCAGTCCACATTGGAGCAGGGAGAAAGATTACCTAACTATGGAAAATTTTCCCTTTTCCAGAACCTAAAATCATAAATAAAGTGATGCCATTCAGAACGAGATCTGGTTGTTTAAAGGTTCTTCTTGCAACGCTGGACCAGAGGCTTCTCATAAGATCCAGGTACCACCCATGTCTCGCTTAAGGTTTATGTGCAACTTAAATGATCCGTGTGTTTCAGACAAGCAGATGCACTTCCAATATCACTTGAGAAGTAATTTGCATGCGCGTGTTCCATGGCAGATCTCTGGGCTATTTTTATTAGTTGCACGCTCATGAAAGTGAGATCAGAAATTGAAATGTCATCTGCTACTTGATACTGATTACCAACCTTCTTGACATGTATTTTCCTCTTAATATATTTCATATGGTTATGAAAAATTGCAAGAAGGCATCCACAGTGTTGTTTAATAAATTGAACAGGCTTTGTTATTTTCATTTTTCCTAAGGGCCGAGGGAGCCCTTTCGGCAATTCCTCCAGTACTTTTTTCCATGGTTTCCTTCCAAATCACTGACACTTTGCTGGTATCAAGATGTCCAGATGCTTTTTTTCCTACCGTGGGTCTGCCTGGTGAGACTCCTTGCTCCACAGTGTTGACGCATATATGAACTCCAAAATTCCCCTGGATTTTACTGCTTACATGGTATTGTAATGCAGTATCTAATAAATCACACACCACCTCATCTGGCATTTCTGCTTTCTAGAGCACTTCACAACCCGGGGGACCAATGACAGCTCTGCAGGATCTGAAAAGATGCTGACGGCACCACTCAGAGCCTGAGCCACACGGAGCTGGTTCCCAAATTGCCCAAGCAGGGAGAGCAAGGTGTCTGGGGAATCTCCTGTCCTGACAGAGACAAGATACTGCAGGAACGTGCACCAGAACTATCATTCCCATGATGTAGGCTGAGAATACACAGATAACAAGCTTCTAAATAGCTCAAAGCAGAGAGGTGAGAGCCACGGCTCTGGTGTTCAAAGGCAATCTCTGAATCCTGGGCCAGTTCCAAAAGCATTACCGTGGCCCTAAGCAGAGCCCCACTGCCTGTAGACCACGTTTTGAAGCAGATATTTTTTATGCTGTAGTATTCAGCACGTTGCCCTGCACTGTGATGCCCTGCCCTGGTGTGAGCCACGTTCACCATCCAGCCTCCATGGCACTTGCCATAGGGCTGCAAAAACACATCAGGGTGGTGCTTGGTCCTCCAGGTCTGCAGCACCCAAAGACACTAGCCCGAAAGGAGCAAAGTCTAAGCAAGAGGAACAAAGGAATACATGATGATCCCGGTCTTCAGAGAGTCTCAACGGGGAAAAAGAAAGTTGGAAAGAAGACACGGGTAATAAAAAAAAAATATATAGTAACAAAAAACATTCCTGTAGCCTCCATCGGGAGGTTGTTAGAGTACAGCCAAACCTGCTGTCATTGAAGATTTGCAGAGCCCAAAATGAAAAGAAAGCTAAGAGGCAAATAAATACATGGTCAGAGCATTTAAATGGCATATCCAGAGTATCCATTCAAGCCAAAGGACTATCCTACAGTGTCCAGGTTAGCCAAGCAAATGTCAAGGGAAAGGAGATAAGGTATCAAGTGAAAACAGGCTGTGAGCAAAATTTAAAGACTAGCCAGCCAAGTCATGAAGGCAACCAGCAAAAAATTAAATAAAAAAAAAAAAATACTTCTGCATATCAGGGTTGGGATGGGTCAGCAATGGTCCTATAGACAATGCAGTGGCTTGGGGGCAGCCCAAGCCCCTGTAGTTGCACCCTCCCACTCTCAGTCATGTAAATGCAAGACATCCAGCTCAAGACCATCAGTTAAACACCTCTGCTTTACTACGTTTATGCCTCCACCAATGAAACCCAAGAAAAATGACCCAAGAGCTGAATCAGGATCAGAAAAAAACATTTGAAGCTTATGAGAGTCTTTGTCATTCTGAATGTATACAAGAAGCAGAGATCATTTTATTTTTATTCCTCTGACAGCAAGTAATTTTTTCCAAATGGATGATTTTTAAGTAGCTGTCACAATCCCAAATTAACTCACAACGTATGATCTATAAAACTGGGTAAATAAATCATTCAAGAATGCCAGCCTTGGTCTCAATGGAAAGAGCAATGAATCCACAATATTTTTTCATCGATGAGTTTTGAGATCCGCTAAGATCAGGAGTAGCCAAAAAAACCACTGTCCTGACAGCTTAGTAAATATGTTCTTCCTTTTCCGTTTACCAAAATTCAGAAGGGGCTCTGTTTTCCTTTGTAACCTTGTTAATTTGCCATTAAAATTCGCTGCCAATCATTAAAATATCATGCAAAGCCTGCATACTGACTGGATTTGAAAGGATCTCAAGATTGTAGGCATTTACAATGTGTTGGAATGAAGCCCACTTTGCAAAGTGAAAAAAAAAATCAGCCACCAGTGAGATTTCAGTGTTTTTAATGCGTGTGCAGTTGGTGGGAGGTTTGGAAGGTAGTAGCATGGTAGATCACCACCTACTCCTCAGTCACTTTGTAGCGTAGATAAGGGGAACATGGT
This sequence comes from Anas platyrhynchos, assembly GCF_047663525.1. Classification (NCBI taxonomy): domain Eukaryota; kingdom Metazoa; phylum Chordata; class Aves; order Anseriformes; family Anatidae; genus Anas; species Anas platyrhynchos. Next base: position 158,382,264 of record NC_092588.1, read on the forward strand.
GTTGAGTTGCTAAGAGGCTATGGCCGTGGAAATCAGAATAGCCAAATTCAGCTCTTACCACGTTTGTTCCCGTCTCAGCAGGAAGAAGAGCTGAAATACTGGAGTTTCCATGCTTGTAGAGGTCAAAAATCTCTGCTGAGACATCTGAGAAGTGTTATTTTAAGGGGAAAACCATACTGATCTGGATCAGCCTGAACTCGTGGATCATCAGACGGGTCTTGTACTTCACGAATCCTGGCGGCTCCCCCAAGGACCAGGGAAGCTCAGGTTGGCTCGGTTTTCTGTCATTGTCATTCCAGTCATGAATTACAGCGTCTCATCCAGAGAGAAGTGCATCACGACTGATGTAGCCTCGTCAGGGCCCATCCAAAAGAATGGGGGATGAGCCATGGAAGTGACAGCTCCAAAAAATGTCAGTGCGGATCGACCCAAAACTGTGTCACTTTGCTGCCTGGAGAGGATTTGGAAGAGGCAGGGGGATCTGGAGAAAGCATTGTTTCATCAGAATATGTTTGGATAGAAGACATTTAGCGTTTGTGTGTAACTGGCAGTGTCTGTGCAGACATTTGTCCCAGCACTGGGGTTCAGAAAGGCCCAAAATGCTTGTCCAAAATGCTTGTCACTGCCTACTGAAGGCCAATTAAATGCAAGTCCAAAGCTTCAGTTCTGGTGTTGAACAAACCATGAGCCAACAGTCGAAAACAGTCTTGGTCATCCTAATTATGCTGTGGTCATGTAAAAAGTAGCCAGAAATTTAGTACCGAGTAGGAACAACTTTTGCTCATGTATTTGTTTTTTTTGATGAGAAAATCAGACCGGGAAACCAAACTTATGCAAACAAACCATGCTATCCCCAGACACTTCCCTTCTTCTTCTGTCCAACCTTCTGAGTGATCTGAATCCACAGGTTCACGTCCAGCAGTTTTTCAGAGCTGCACCTAGCCTGGAGCATGAAGTCAAGGATGTGGTGTGGTCCCAGCTGCAGCCCTGGAAGAAAGCAAAGCCGTGGGCAGCAGTGAAGGAAGGGGACACATGGGAGGGAGCAGTGATGCTGCTTGCATCCAGCCCTCTCTGTTTTCTGGTCTCTGGACTTCCCAGAAGGGAAACACCAGGCATGGGATGATGTTTTGGGTAAAAGGTAGATGTCTTCAACAGAGCAGGTCAAAGACCTCAGTGCAACTCCACTTACCTTAAACTAAGACTTAAGTCAAATTAATAGCTCTTTAAAGCCCCAGTTCCTCTTCACTAAATAAAACAAAGCATTGGGGGATGTATAGGAAACCATCTTCATGGAAACAGAATCAGACGACCAAAAAGATATCTACAGTTAGGGAAGATTCCCACACACCTCCCCAAATCACAGCACTTTCCAGGGTCAATTGTGGACCAAAAACTGATGAAAAAATGATTGCTTTGTAGTTCGAGTCTGGAGATCCCAGGCTGTTGACCTGTTCAGAAGACAGAGCCCACCTTTTCCTGAATGTAATGGGCCTGCTCCAGCACATCCCTCTAATTTATCTGGTGAAAACCCAGAAGTTCTTTTTTGTCCCTAAGCTGGAAGCTTACCCCTATGTTTTCATACTCCAGCACAGAAAAGAAAAATGTAGATGTCTGGAAAAAAAATAAAAAATAAAAGTAACTTAAAAAAAAAAAAAAAAGTGTTGTAAATTAACTTCCACAATACTTTAGCCAAGACTCATATATGCAAAATGTCATCTCCATGGGAGAAGACCTTGGGCCTCACCAGGAACCTCACCTGGGGAGGAGACTGGTTTGCACTGTATTGGGTGATAAATGCCCGTTCCTCCCCATCTTGTCTTTCTTTTTATACAAGCCTGGAGCACTGGCAATCTGCATTACACAGGAGAGAGAACCCAAGGTGCCAGCCCAGATCCCAGCTCTGCCAGAGGCTTCCTGGCTGATCTCAGGCCAAGCGTTTCATTTGTCAGTCAAAAATTTTGGCTGGGAATAGAACTGAGACATCTTGGCGTAGTTCCCCAGTGGTCTTAAGCTGCTAGGTGATGCTGCTGTCAGCACTGACAGCTGGTATTACGGACCAGGAAACCCATTTCTCTCATTTTTTGGGGTGTAGCATGTGAATTACAGCCCTTGCTTTCCCGCAGGGTGTCTGTCCATGTAGTACATCGGGTGATGGTGAGGCACCCTGCGGAGGTAACACCAGCATCTGAGCAGCACTGCACTGTGTTTTTCCTTGCTCAGGTGTATTTCCTTGCTCAGACGAGACACCAAGCAATGTGTTAAGGGTCTGGACCTGCTAGGGAACAGGAGTTTGCCAAGGAGAGCTGTGAAGGTATCCCAGGTTATTTCTCTCCATCTTGATATTAGCCAAAAATGCTCTGAGCACTATGAAAGAGGCTCATCTTCTTCCAAAACAGGACAAGAAGAGAGGGGCCACACACACCTCCTCTCCTGCTCCTTCTGCATTGAATACGAAGGGAATCACTCCTTGCAAGGAGATGTCTATCAACAGGACTGATCATCAGGGTTGCCATCTCCTCCCTGCCTGCACAGATCACTGGAGAACTGGAGATGGGGAAAATTTTCAGGGAATTCACCCTCAAGGTGCTCAGTGCCCATTCCACCAGGAGCTCGCCATTATCCGAGGCCGGCAGTGAGGTGGCTGGAGCCCCCAAGGCTGGAAAATAAAGTTTCTCAATCCCGACCCAGAACGAAGGGGAGGAGGGAAGCTGAACGAAAAATAAATAATTTCTGGCTCCTCTGAATCAAAGCCTGTTACAATCAAAACAGCCCTCCGTCTGCAGCCAATGCCCTGGGGCCTCGTTCGTCAAAAATTATACGCGTGCTAGAAGCCACAGGGCAAGTCTCCTCGGCAGAGAAGACCCTCCTGGTGTCAGGCAGTGCTGGGGAATGCTTTTATGCCTGTATCTCTGTCCCAGGCTCTCCTGGAGCGTGTGTGGACTCTTTGTCCAGTGTCCAACCCGGAGTGCGTTAATCCTCCAGCTCTTGCTGCAGGGCTTGTAGCAGCCCCTGCCCATGGGAATGACGGGCTGCCCGAAGGGAAAGGAGCAGAAGGAAATGAGGATTTGGGGGATAAATTGAAACGGGAAGTGGACAAGAGAGCATTGAAGGAGGCTGGCTGGAGAAACTCTCCGCACAAACGCAGGCAATGAGCCTGGTTTTGGTTTTTCTCAGAGTGGCCCGGCGCTACCAATTTCAGGGGAATTATTCCTGATTTACAGCGACATAAATGAGATCCGAAGCAGGTCCTCTGCTCTCAGGAAGCCTATGCACTTAACATCCTCCATCACTCTGTGTGTGTGCGTGCACATACACGTGTACACATATACACAATGATATAGCAGACAAAATTAGCTCAAAAGTCCCAATGTGACAGGGTAAAGACGGCCCAGCTGACACCCCCCAAAAAGACACTGACCTGTGCTGAATATCTGGACTAGATTTTTCCTTTTCTCAAGACAGGCTTGCAAGCTCCCGTTTTCCTTGATGCCATCTCGCAGCTGTCTAATCAGGGTTATTACCATCAGGCAAACCTCCCCAACTCGCTGGCTTGGAGAGGTTGGAGGTGAGATGATAAAGAGACCAGACTTGGCTATTGGGTATTTCAATTCCCCCTTTCACTCTAACTCCACGTTGCTGATATAAAGACATCATTTCTTTAAGCTTGAATATAGCCAAGGTAATATCTTCTTGTGTGTATAGAGTCTGGTTTACTTCAGTGAGCCTTCTGCATTGTCTCCATCCTTCGTAGCCCTCACATAACCCAAAAATAGGTTGTAGACTTGGTCAGGCCTCTAACCCCTGTGGACAGGACACTGTAAAGAAAGAGGTGTGAGACAAGTAGGGACCCAGTGACATCCAGAGATGCCTCCCAACCTCAGTTAGTCTGTGCCTTTACAACAGGATGGAGCAAAGACACGATGGATTGTGCCCCGTTAGCCCACGAGAGGCACCGGGCACAACATTTTTCTTGGATTCTCCAGCAACAAGGGCATTTAAATAGAGTCGATTGGATGTTAATGCCGAGATCTGGAAGCAAAAAAATAAAAGCAATAAAAAGAGAAGCTGAGAACAAGCGAGGTGGGAGCTGGAGACTGAGTAACCTTTAAGCCTGTTACAATAGTCCCCCTTGTCTTGCAGCTGGAGTCTGGCCAGCGGGGTCATGAACAAGAAACTGCTCCCTCCCTGTGCAACGTATATTATTTCATTACTTGGTTTTATTTAATGTGGCCATAAATCCATGTATCCTACATGGCTGGAATGGTCCGGGGTCTTGCTTGTTATTACTGCCTGACCACCTAAAATTGCTGGTGCAAAACGAGGGCCCAGCTAGAGCCAGATGTTTCTCCATTTAGGCAAGAGAGACAGACACATTCAAAAGGTGATGCAAGGTACAAAAATTAGGTACAAAATTACAAAAAAAAGGTACGAGGTGAACCTCTCCATGGGCTACAGAGACACCCCAAGACTGTTCCGTGGCTAAAATTTTGAATGATGAAGCTGGGCCTCAGAGCAGAACAGTTAATGCTCAGGTAAAATCTCATCTGAAGACAAGGATGGAAAACTGACTTTGCAGCTGATAAAATACTAAATATTTTAAATCACATTTGTAGGATTTGGAGTACATGCTCGGGAGGATTCATTTTCATAGGTGTAGTTGTTTGACACTTTCCTATTTTTCTGTGTCTCTGTGTTTTTTTCCTATTTTCTTTCTCAATAGGCAAAAGACTCTCAAAGCTTGGCATAAATCATGCTGAGGGAGAAGCCTGCAGAGTGTTCTCTTAAAGGCTTTCAAATATTCAGTTTTCCTCTATTCACCTATTGTTTGCAGGACGCGTTTGGGTCTTTGCAACATCTGCAGCGACGTGTGATGAGAGAGTCCTTCCACAGATACCAAACAGGATATTTCTGTCTGAATTCAGACTGTAGGGCAGACCTCTGCGTCTGCAGGGTTTTGAGACTCCCTTTATAGTCTCTGGAAAGAAAAAAAGATAAAGAAAAAAAAAAAAAAAAGACAGATTCGGCTGTGGTATGTGTCACAGGACTTCTTTTGAACGAATTGCCCCGCGTCGCCTGTAAAGACGTCACAACTGGCATGAAGGAGAACACTTGTCCAGGCAAATCTCCACAGTTTCTAAATCAGCTCAGAGCTGGAACAGAATTTCTGGAGGCATCAAAACCGAGCGATCAAACTAAATTTCATAAGACCCAAGCGGAGATGTCAACATGCCAGTAACTTGATGGATCAACGCCAGCAACCGAAACCCTCCTTATAATACTTGCAAGTGGTCCAGCGTGTTATAGACAACAACAAATGTCCCAGAACAGAAAAGAAAATATATACGCATCCTATTTACACTTGAAAAGCAGATGACCTGCGAAAGAAGCCCAACTCCCTTTGCAGTGTACAGGACTGCTCTGCACGTCAGCTGCCCACAGGCATTTGGAGTCAGGGCAGCAGAGGTGTGAAGCATCACTGCCTCCTCCCCGAGACCTCTCAGCCACTCTTAGATCATTGCAAAACCTTTTGTGTGCCCAGAGACTTAGGCAGAGCTGATTTAAGAGTTTAGATGATTTAATTGCTGGTAATCGCTGACTTAAAGTGGGCTACTTCTCAGAAAGAAGCTACTTCTCAGGCCCCCAACTTCACGTATTTTAGCTGGGATCCTTCCCTGAGCACCATCAATACCAGCTAGCCCTCATCAATATTCACAAAGCATTGCAGTGTGGGGAGGGATTTTCAGTGCCTCTGCAGAAATCCTGAGCCTCAAACTGCAAGATTTTCACAGCCATCACCTGTAGTGGCCAAAGCCAGGTGTCATCACCTGAAGGTGACGGATACCTCTTACCTCCCCACTGTTCCTGCATCTGGCTGTGGGACCATCCAAGTCCACACTCAGCTCTGCTCTCTGTGTTTAAACTCCTGCTTTTCATCTCATCAAGCTCAGCAGGAGCAGGAAAGGAAGGCAAAACGTCCCCACCATGCATGGGTATCCAGAGGACAGGAGGCACCTGAATGAATTTGGTCTCCCTCCTGGTTTAGGCCATTCTCTAACAGGTAAAAACGACCCCAGAACACAGACAATTTGGCCACTTGTGAGATTAAAGATTGCAATATAACCCAGGCACAAATCAGGTCCAGAAGCCAGGACAATGCTCTGAGAAACCCAAGGCATTTACTACTCTCCTGTTGCATCCCCGTGAAAAGCTCAGGCCACTTCTCTTGTGCCTCAGTTTCTCTCCCTGCCATTACTCCTTTTTTCATGTTCATCCTTTACATCACTTCAGGCTGTGTGTTGCAGCAACCACACCCCTGGTCTTTTTTGGAGCCCCCTCCTGCCAACTGGAACCCTGGTGAGGTATATATATTCTTACAATAATATCTTATAACACCACTATATATTACACCATTCTTCTTAAAATAATAGTCCGCTGTGCAAGGCATGCAGCACCGTGCCAAAATGCCATTTTTTGGGTTTCCCACAGTATTTTAACAACACGCTGAGTCATGCTGGTGCTTCAGCTCCAGCCAGTGGGCTTGCTTTACTCTCAGTGCATGTTGTCTTCTCCTCGCTTGCTCAGTCTAGCTGTCACAGCCCTCCGAGCTCAGCATCCTTTTGTCCTGAAGTGCAGCTGAGTTTTAGCACGGGAAGCCATTCCTGGCAAAGGTTCGTGCTCGAGCTGTGCTGTGCCTTTTCTGCTTTTCCAAGTGAAATCTAATCTACAATCTTCTCTGCTACTTGAAGGATACGATTTGGTGGATGTGGTTTCCAACATATAGTTCAGCGCATGATTTAGGACCCGATCCAAAAGGCAGTAAAATCCCCAGAAAAACTCCCATGAATAACTTCAGCAAGCCTGTGGACTGAAAAGGGAAACCTCCCTGGGTGTTGCTCTCACCTCCCATCCACCGAGAGCAGCCACGCTCCCACCGAGGAGATTAGAGACACCAACATACCTGGCAGGAGCTATTTAAAACCTCTGCATAATTAGTGTTTTCGTGCATTTTCCAGCTCCAAACTTGTCTGTCGTAAAGACAAAACCCCAAATAGAAAGAGAAGCCGCCAGCTTGATGCTGGAGTCACCAGTCCATTGCAAGCACGAGGGAAGGTCAGATTATTTTGGGCCTGTCCCTGTCTGTGCAGTCACATACCAGCACGTGCATTCTTCAATTTGCAGATATCTGAGGTATGCATGCAGAGACACCCTGGCAGTGGTGGTGTCTGGAACCCATTTTGGGGGCCCTTGGAACACCAGATATCCTTCCGAACTGCCAGCTTCAGTGTGGATGGAAATGAAGTTGAGATCAGTGCCCAACCACATGCATTTTGCTTATCCCAACATAAAATAAAGAACGACTCTACCTGGACCTGCGCTGACACAGGCAGAAATGGGATTCCACCATTAAAATATTCATCAGGTGTGGATGGGGTCTTGTCAGTGACACAGGGGTGGAAAGAAAAAAAAGTCACCTAAACCAGTTTTAGCCTGAGAATAGAGGAATTTTGAGGTTTCCTATCAGAGCCCTCATTTACAGTACTCTGCTGCTGCAAGGTGGGAAGATCCTCCATACAGGTCACCAGCCCTCACTTTTTCTTCAGGCTAATTTCTGTGCTGGCCCAACCTAGGCTCATCTTATACATCAAAATGGGATTTAGCTTTGGTAGATGTCTCCAAAAAGTACCTCCAGCCTTCTCTACAGTCAACAGAGACACAGCCCGTAGAGTCAGCGACATTCCTGAAATAACTCATCCCACTTTAAACTGATGTCTAAAATGGGTCAGATGAATCACACCTTAAAAATTGCTTATTTTTCTTTGCGGAATATAAACAGAGCCCAGGGTAGCCTGCTGAGCTGGACACATCTGCCCATGGGCACCTACACAGTGGTGATGCGAGTTGCACGCAGACTGTCACACAAGATTTACACAAACCATTTCCTTCAGAAGAGCCATATTTTATTTTTTTTCCCCTGCTAGACTGCGAGGCACACCAATTAATGATGAGCGTGTTGGAAGAGATATAATACTTTGTGCTTCAGAGCTTGCGTCAGTCTTTGACTTTTGGAAGCTGGGATGAGACTTAATCCAAGATGCAAATTATTTTGCTGTTTTTAATTCCAGTGCCTCACATCCTGTCAGAAGCCTGAAAACCTGGGTCAGATCCACACATTTTGTTCCCCTCGTCCCAGGTAAATCAAAGTCCTTCATGTTGAAAGCCCTAGAGGATGGAAAAACCCTGACAATGCCCAGTGCTGTAGCTGGTTTGCACATGCGATGGGGTCTGGTTCCTTCTGGTTTTCCACCTCTGCAGGACCACTCACCATGGATGACAGTATCCAAAACTTCACAGGTCTGCAAACACAAGACCTCACACTTCAGTGGCAGCACCAGGCCTAGCCTCTGTGTGAAAGGTTCTCAGGTTTCCATTTAATCAACCTTTTCTGCATTCCTGGAAAAAAATATATTTCTGCTCCAAGAGGAATACTGCATTTATTTGCCAAATGCCCAGAGGTACAGCTCAGTGCTGAACCATTGCCCACAACATTTCAGTTTAACAAGTAGCCGGAGCAGCAAAGCAAAGAGAAGGAAGAAATCCAGCATTTAGCAATACTCAATTTGACTGCAGTAATCCTGCAATGTGGGACAATAAAAAAGTGAGGCATTTTGGAGAGCGGAGATCTACCAAGGGTGTTATTAGAGTCAGGAACATACCTCTTAAAAAGCTCTTTTTCCAGCTCTGCTTGCTGCAGGGTCAGCCTGAGCAGTGATGATGCTTCCTGCATGGGATGATGTCCTAATGGCAGGAGCTACTCCTGTCTAGGACATGAAGGTAATAAAAATAGGTATTTGCTGATGTTGGTGGGAATGGTTTTAAACTAAAAAGGGTGAACACCAGGAGGCTTCTCTTCTTCTCTCCTGCACCAGCTGGGCTCAAGCACGGAGAGGTTGCTTGCTGCCCTCTCTTGGTTTCAAGTGGCTTTCATGTATCCCAGGGAAAATCTCAGCCTCCTACCTGTGCAAATCCTTGCAGAGAAAGTGCAACGAAGTGTTGACCCATAGACAGCAAGAGTTTCCAGTTTCTGAAATGGTACTTATTTTATTTTAAGTGAGCTATAAATTATCAAAGGTGAATTAATAATAAACTAATAACTTTGAGCTTTTTTTTGTTTGTTGATTGGTTTGTTTTGCTTGTGTTTTTTGTTGTTGTTTTTGTTTTTTGTTTTTAGTTATTTCAGGCTAAGTGAAATGCTTGAATTTGATCTGAAATGGGCATAAACACCACAGTGTGGGCAGAGCTTGAGCATTATCATCTTGGCTGAGTGTTATCACCTTTGCTGAAAGCTTTGATCTTTCCATCTTCGAAAACAAACAAACAACCAAACAGTAGATGATCATTCTTGTGAATGTGTCTGGTTACAATCAGCCAGCTGGTTAAACTCATTTTTTCTCCTTAGGAGACAAACCCTGATGGTCTGGCTCCAGTCCCCTTTTTGCCCATCTCTCGGTGGTGTGGTGTGTGTCAAAAACACAGCAAACAGAACAGAGCTGAGGAATTCTGCATTCACCAGAGGTCATCTGGGGACTCTTTGCCTTCTGTTTTATGGGCATCGTGTTTTATTTTCTGGCTTCAGACATCTGTACCAACAGCAATCTGGTACACTCGCAGACTTTTACCATCCCTGGGATAATAATAAGTTGTTCCAAATACAAGTGTATCTCTGAGGTTCGTTGATATTATCCACTACTCCTGACACAGAGAAATCATTATGGGATCAATCACATCCTTTTAAAGTGCCTTGCATGTCCTTTATGGGCTTTCTTCTCATGAAGACTGGCAACCCAAAATCCTGTTTAGGGCTTGTTCTGGTGAATGGGGAACAGAAGGGCAGAATTACTCAGAGGCACCCAAGGAAATGAGTTCCTAAAGCAGACTTGCTCTGGGGCATGCCGTCTTTGAAGTGGAATTTGTTGAGGACCAAAAGCAACTTGAATCCAATTAACTCCTGGTGTGAAATTGAGCTAAACCAAACGAAGGGGGTTTTGACTCCAAATGGGACCATCCAGGCTGCGATCTGATGTAGTTTAAATAATTCATCACTTCATGTACATGCCTGCCACGAATTTGCACCAGGTTTCCTGAGCATCCCTGCAGCGATGGGCTCCACATCACTGATCATAGCTGGGGGTGGTGGGGTCCGAGTCGTGGAGAAAGGAGGATGGTGGCACGAGATGAGAGGAAGAAGAGGAGGAAGGTTCAGCAGCTAGCTAAAAGACATGAAGAGGAGGTCATAGAGTCAAGAACTGAGCCAAGTCCACGTGAAGAGGTGGAAGAGGAGTGCCAAGGGCAGCAAAGATGCATCCAAGGAGATGAGAGAGACAGCTCAGCCAAGAAAGAGGCAATCGAAGCCTTGTGAGGCTCGTTTGAGAAGGCAGAGAGTCAGCCAAGATGCATCCTCCCAGGCTCCTCAGTTAGGACCAGCTTTGTGAGCTCCTTATGAAAGTATGAAACATCAAACACGATTACCACTTGCCTGTTCTCAGCTTTTAAGAACCAAAGGAAATGTCTGTTGTGCCCTACCCCAGACCACCAAGGAGTTTCATAACCCACATTTATTTAATAGGGTCCATTGTTGCTGCACATCCAGTTATCCCTAATGCAGGGGATGCTCACATATGACCAGGCAGAGGCTGGTAAATTGGGCTGAAAGTATTACACATCCCAGCTGCAGGGGGGGGAAGCCCAAAAACACAAAGGACAAGGATGGGACATTGCTGTGAGCATCAGTGGCTTCCCCGTGTCCCATGGCACGGCTGTGCCAGGGATTCCCCCACTCCATAGGATCTCAGGTCTGGATCTACAGCACGTGCTGCCAGCTGTCACCGTCCCCAGAAGCAGTTGAGATGACGTGTCCAAGCAACACTGAATGCAAAGTAAAAAAAAAAAAAAAAAAAAAAAAATCAGTGCAGCAATCATTTACTACACATATTCATATTTTTAGTTCCAGTCTCCTGGGCTTGGCAGCACAGCAGCAGAGATATATATAAAAACATGCTCTGCTTATCTTCATTTATGCCATCAGTCGCCTCTTTAATTCCACGTGGGCACAAAGCAGCACGAGCTGCCTCGTGCTGGGATTCGTCGCTCCAAGGGGGAATGGTAGGAGAGGAGAAAACCTCTTTGTGCAGAGCAGAGAGAGCCAAGCCAGCCATCCCTCTCCATCTCAGCCCAGCACCTTTACACGTGGAGCAGCGACTGATGGCTTCTTTCTCCAGTGGACTTGGTGAAAATACAGCAGCACTCAACAGGAGCACGTGGGCTTGTGCTAAGCAGTCTGCCTCGTTGTAAAGAAATTTATTTTCCTCCTAGACAAGCCGATTCTTCTAATAAACTTTGCCTTCGTATAGCCACGGAGTTTCCTTCCCAAAGTGCTTCAATCACCCCATCCCACCCCTTCCCTGGGCCAGGCAGAGCCACGGGCCCTGGCCCTGCCTTCTCCTTCCCAGGCAGCTCATTGCTAACACCTGTGCCTCGGCACATCCTTTGTGGACCCTTTTAAAGCATATTCCAATATTTAGCGCTAATGTTTCACTTGCATATTAATGCCTCAAATTTTATTACCCCGCGATCATAAAACCCCAGCTGCCGATCACGGCCCCAGCCTTCTTTATTTTACCCTGCTGAATTCCTGGGCCCGAGGCCAGAGTTGCTGAGCGCAGCTCGTGGCTCCGTTGGCGTGTGGAGACAGCCCTCTACAGCTTGCTGCCTACATCCATGCACTCGCACGAAACGCTCAGCTCAGCTGCCAGCAAGCTGTTTTCCTCCTGCATCCGAAATCTCCAGGACGGGGAAGAGGATGGGGCGATCAGAGGTGTCCACAGCCAGACCATCCCTCCTGAACGTTTTTCTTTCACTACAGAATATAATCTTTCCTTTCTCTTCCCCTTTTGTCCCTCTTTCCAGGAGGGAGCGAGGACCCCCTCTCACAACACCTCAAGAGAAAGAGGGAAAGAAAAGGGAGTGATTCCAGTCCTAGACTATCCCAAGGTTTCTCCTAATTTTAGCTCAGTGTGCATTTGGTGGAGTTTCCCCTAAATCCTCCTCTTCCATTCTCCCTGCTCCACCCCATGGCCAGGGGGAGAAATCAGGCTCCAGGAGGAGAGAGGGACGAGGGGAGAGCCAGTTGTGTTCGCTGCGTTTCTTGGTTCAATCCCCAGCAGCAATCACACCAGTGCCAAACCCATCATTTGGCGGCATCCACGAACAAGGAACAGGCCCCCATTAAATTTCTAATTCCTAATGACCCCTTTATCTGGATCTATGCAAATTACTACAGCTGCTAATCAGTTAATTACGCAATTCAATTGACTCTAAATTAGGTTGACCTGCGGCCAACAAGAAATAACAGGTGAGGTGTTAGCTGTTGAGGGCAGCTAACAAGAAATAAGAGACAAGGTGCTCGTTGTCGAGCCGGAGCTAGGTCCAAGGGGCAGCACAAGCTGGCAGCAAGAGGGGCTCGTGGTGGGGGCTGTCCCTGAAAATGTGCAAACAATCATGGATGTAGGGGAAAGGAGAGGAGAAGACAGGACAGAACAGGACACCAAGACAGGGGGCTTTTAGATGTTAAAGCTGAGCCCCTGAACAGGATCCACCATCCAGAAATGAGATACTACAGACCGTGAAGCACCCAGAGGATTTCTGCAATTTCACTGATTTTTATTTTTTTTTTGTCACCAGGATATTGCAGGAGCATATCTTGATGTGGCAGCGTGCAGAAACTGGTAGGCTGCTGTTGATTGCTCACACCTGGGGTGGAGTGTGATGGAGTGGGTCTAAATCCAAGCTAGCAGCAGGCCGGTAGGCAAAAAGTCATTTGTTTTCTGGCTGTTGCATAATCATTGTTTAGAGTTTTTAAAAAAATAATAATAAAAATGATTGAACACAGAAGCTCCAGAGGGAGGGTGATATACTAAAGGCAGAAAGTTCTTCAAACCCAATTTCTTCTCTGTACCAACATCATTTCTGACACACCGCGGCCTGTCTGCGAGTCTCCCCACTCCAGGAAAGCCAAAAGATTGTGTTATTTATATCAGACTTCGAAAAAGATTGCTTTCCCTCCCCTACCGTCTCCTCAGCTGTCTCTGCAGCCCCAAGCAGATGCTCTGTTAGAGGAGAGGAGGCTCCGAGTCTGGAAGATGTGCTAGGCAGAAAGCCTGGCCGGGTCTTTTGTCCACAGGAAAAAGCGAGGGGGAAAGTGGAAGTGGTTTGGTTTTCATGGAATTTCTTGCTTCTGTATTTTATCAAAGAAATTGATTGTAAAAACTACGTGTGAGTTGATATACCTGTGACTTTTTATTTTTTTTTCCCTTTAGAGGGCTAGAAAGAAGACTAAAAATACAAGTTTAAACCCATTTCTTTTGATTTCAGCCAGCTCAGGAAAAAAAAAAAAAAAGAAAAAAAAAAAAAGAAAAAAGTCCAGCCTAAAAAAAAATCTCCATTGTGTAGAAACAAGCATGCCATCAAAATTTCCATTTTGAGGTACAGGATTTTGTACAAATATGAGGCCTTTCAGGTGGTGCAGTTCAACTTTTTGGGCTTCTTCATGAGCTTCCTTCCCATATTGGAACAAAAATACCAGGGGACTGATTTTGGGCCATTCCCACCCCAAGCTGGGTGTCCCCTGGGTCTCCAGGACCCCATATGAAGGCTGGGAGGGAATACATGGACATTGTCCCAAAAGGTTGACCCCAAAGGGAAGCAATGGAAAGCTTTAGGCTGAAGGGGAAAAAAAGGGGTTGAACTTTCAGGGAAGTGAAGGCATTTCCTAGGGGATTGGATGGGGGGACAAGGAGATAATGGGCTTGAAGATAAGATTTGATAGGGTTGGTTCAAGGGCTCGTGGGACTCGTCACCGATGACCTCAATTCCTACAGAGAAGGAGAGGGGTCAAGTTATCTTAGTCCAACACACCAGGAACAGTAACAATTAATGTGGAGCTGATTAATAGCAAGGAGTCTGAGGCCAGGTAGGAAAGATTAATAGCTGAGTTCATTAAGATTATTTCCGCTAATGTTAATTAAAATGGCAGAAGCGGAACGAGAATTTCAGCTACTTCATTAGGTCAGGCTCTCTTAGGCCGACAAGATCTTGAATACGGGGCATAGCTCTTAATTGTTTAATATGTCTATGGGTGCCCGATAGGCTCTGTGGGGATTTACAAGGAATTAATTGCAAAAGCAGGACTCTGCGGCTTGACCCTTGTTGATTTGAATTCTGCCATCACGTTGTATTAATAATAAATAGAGATTAAACCCGTATCCTCCTGCCAAAGCATTCAGCAGCATGAAGAACAGATGAAACTTCTGAGTCCAAATAAATTCTAGAAGAAAGAATGGGTACAACGCCCACCCTAAAACACTGCTCCCCCAGAAAAATCCATGATTATACAGACTTTGTACCAGCTTGCTGTGCTCTCAGTTCAATTACCTACACGGAAATATAATTCTCAACTCAATCACCCTCATCAAGGGCGCTGGAAATTTTCTTTGTATAAAGCTTTATACCACAAAAAAAAAAAAAAAAATAAAATACATTACAGCCCTACAGAGCACTTTACAGTTGGCTAATGTGTTCTCACTGAAGGTCGTTTTTAATGCACTCATATCGATTTGATAGGAATCTTGGTGTTGCCACCCCAATTAAGGAGGGTTATCCGAAAGGGTCATGGTGAGAGCAGGGAGAAATCATTTAAGTGGGGTAGAAAAATAGGAAATCAAGTCAGCTCAGCAGCCAGCGTCGGGGAGGCGTCGTGCCACATGGGGACCTGACATTGCACGAAACAAGAAGATTTACGGGGAAAAGTTAGAGACAGAGAAGGAGACAAGGAAAGGGGGCTTGTTGGGACACTGCTAAATAGATATCCAGAATATTAGAGAGGTTTTTTGTTGAACCTTGGGTAAGGCTGAGAAATGTCTCCAGGAGGGTCCCATTCCTCATGAGATGTCACTAATGAGGGGACAAGCTGTGGCAGGATCAAGGCAGTGCTGCAGGCAACCAGTGAGTCTTCTTATAAAGCTGGAGTGGATACCACTGGGCATGGGGAAGGATTTCTTCACGGAAAGAGTGGGCAGGCATGGGAAAAGTGTGCCCAAACAAGTGGGGGAGTCCCCATCCCTGGGGGTATTTAAGAAATGTGTGGACGTGGCACTTCAGGACATGCTTTAATGTTGGACTTGGGCATGTTAGATTGATGCTTGGACTTGATGATCTTAAGGATCTTCTCCAACCTAAATGATTCCATGATTCTGGTATTTTATGGAGATCCAGTGTATTCCAACCATGTCCCAAATCCAGATGGCTCAATATGTTGGTAGATCCATGCCCCAGTGACTGGGGTCACAGCCTGGCACCCAACCCCAAACCTCATCCACCAGGCAGCTCCCGAGACTCAGCAAGGACAACACCAAAGTTGTCTTCTCCTCCCCACCCCACACCACCTCACCCTCACCAACCCCAAGCACCTCCACCAAAACCTCCAAGTCCACCAGGTTCCCTCCCCAATTTGCACCGCACACTTGTCCTACAGACCAGGCTCCTTCCCGTTGTTCCCTGCTGACCCCAAATGTGAGTTATGGGGTCATAAGCACAGATCTATATGGACTTGAAAGAGGACTCTGCACCCATGGTTGCCTTGTACCCAGGACCAAGGTGAAACAAGACTTGCTCCAGGAATTTCCCAGCTCTCACCTTCTCATGGTACAAAGATTAAGCTCCAGCAGAGAGGTGGGAGTCACATCCCACACTGCTCATCCCACAACTCTTTGGGGAAGCCGGCCATAAAGTTTCTGTCCATTGCAAGGCAGCTAGCTCTGGAATCTTCTCCTTCTCCAGCGCACACAAAGTGA
This sequence comes from Anas platyrhynchos, assembly GCF_047663525.1. NCBI lineage: Eukaryota > Metazoa > Chordata > Aves > Anseriformes > Anatidae > Anas > Anas platyrhynchos. Next base: position 158,398,169 of record NC_092588.1, read on the forward strand.
CTGTGGGGAGGCGGGAAATTAGGCTGAAATAAATAAATTAAAGCCAGCGGGAGGGGATCGGCATGCTGCTTGAATTAGTGTGGAGGGTAATTGTAAACAACTGGGGAAATGTGCCTTAAATTAATTTTTAGGACCTAATGGGATTTTGCTTGGACGATAGTCAAGAATGAAAAGCCTTCAATGGCAAAACAAGGCACTTTGCATAAATTAGCAGTTATGACATTAGTGGAGCTGGCTCTTTTTTGGCTGGCAACGGGGAGTGTTTGTGCGTATGTGCACGCCTGCATGGAGGACTTGGGATTTGGTTTATTTATTATCTAGAGCTTGCTTAAAGGAGTTATTGCAGGACGGGGAGAATCTTGACGCAGACGCCTAAAATCCAGGACTCCTGGGCTCTGCACAGCGGCCTCTGGCATGCCGTGGGGGGAGATAGAAGGACAAGCCCCCAGCCTCCTTTTGTAGATCACACCAGGGCAAAATCTCTCTGCTGTAGGGGTCAGGCTGCCTGGGACACGGTGGCTTCACTGGAAGAAGGGATGAGGCATTTGGGGAAGCAAAAAAGACAGCCACAGAGCCCAGGAGATCAATGAATATTGTCTTTAGAATTGGTCTTCAACCACAAAAATAAAATAATAAAATAAAAAAAATAAGAAAATAAGAAAATTAAAAAATTAAAAAATTAAAAAAGAAATAAAGAAAAAAAAGAAAAAAAGAAAAAAAGAAAAAAAAATCATAAAAAACTCACCCTGAAAAATGCAGGGACAGATAAGAGCTCTTGTAAGCAGCAGCTGGGAGCCAAAATGGTTCATGGCCATTTCGGCTGTGGTGGCAGTGAGGGCTCGCACCCTGTGTCATCTCCAGTCCCACTGCAGGTGATGCTGAACGGGGCTCTTCCTCATTTCAGTATTTGCACTTCTGTACTGCAAAAGCATTAAAGTGTTTTAAATGCTGATTGAAAAAGTAAACAAGGTTTTGCTTGGGAAACAACTTTTTTTCACTACTTTATTCTGTCATCTTCATAAATAAAACTTTTTTACTCTAGTTTTTATTTTGCTCCTCTGCAAAACAATTAGTTTGAAAGAGCTGCTATGCTGTCCGATGGACTAAAGGTAAGGAAATCTACACCTTCTTTACCCAAACCCAGCATAAATGTCATCACCCACCAAGAAGGACTTCCAATGATCCATTACCTGTGAAAATGATTTACTTTAAAATAATATATAATAAAACAAAAAGTTTGGGGTTTGCTTCCACTTTATACTCCCACAAAAACTGGAAAGAAGTCAACTCTCTTAGGGTTAGATGTCCCCTGCTTACAATAGCTCATTACAATTAATATTCTTGAAAACACCCTTAAGAGGCCTTTTAAGTAGAGCCACGGTCTTCATCGTGCTCAAAGATCACACTCAGACATAAACTAAATACCTCCACAGTCTAAAAGACTGTAACTTCTGTGACTGGAGTTTATGGAGGCTCCAGCAATGCCATTTCTCCCAGTCTTGGCTACTCAATCACCTAAGAAAGTGGTAATACTCATTTATTTTAAAAAAAAAAATATATATATATAAAAAAAATGAGCTTTTCCCTACTCGTTCTATGTTGCTTAAGCTGTATGTTAAAATAAGTTTGCTATTAGGTTAATTTACCTTCCACTCCAGCTCTCACTCTGCTTGGAAATGGGATCCAGATGGATAACATTTCAGAGTTTAATTCAAGCTCATTAAAGGCAGTGGAAGTTTTTTTCCCCAAATTTCAAAAGGCTCTGACTCTGGCCTCTTTATCACTTTGCGGCAAGATGCTTGGCTACAGCCTTCATCTCCGAAATGCCAATAGCAATTAAAAAAGCTGCAAGAAGGTTAGTATTCCTTCTGGGTTTATTATTTCCACAGAACGAAAACAGATTCGTATCCTCGCTGGAGGCAAGAAAGCCATCTCCATTTGATCATCGGGGCGTATGAATGTTCAAACGCCGCCTCCTGCCAAACTTGAAGGTCCTTCATCAGCCAAGCTCCTACTGACTTCAGCAAGACGTAGCCAGCACATGCATAAAGAAGAGCGGCGTCTTCACGGGATCTAAGAGTGAAGTTGCCTTCCAGTCTGACTGTCACAGCAATTCGGAGAAGCCATACAGATTATATTAAAGTAGGACTCGTACCCAAATTTCTGCCCAACTTCTGCCGGTTGCGAGTAGCTGCACACCCCAAAAGTCTCTGGTTAACGCAGAAAATAAATAAATATAAATAAAAAGCATGTAAAACTATTTCAGGCCTCCGTGAGACGTTCATGCATTTCCATTTATAAACTTTCTGGGCTGCCTCTTTATTTGACATGATTTAATCGCGGCTCCAATGGAGACCAGCTGAAAAGCTTTTCTCTTTCTGAAACCAAAGCGTTGACAGGCATGGGAAGACCCCTATCCTTACATCTCCATTCAAAACGCTTGCCAGAAGTTTTTGGCACTCCAAAGCGTTATGCTTCACGCAGCGAGAGGGACAGGTCCTGAAGAAATTCTGCACATTAGCTGTTCTACAGTTTTCCGAAGGACAAAGCCCCAGTAGCACCAACGCCTCGAGCAACCATTTTGCAAAACATCAAGCCACGGTGACTTTTGCCAAGCGTTCCCGGGACACGAACCACCCTCAGCTTACAAAACCATAATTCTCCATTAAATGCAGATGAGCAGTAAGTCCTTCTCTCCTCTTTTTCTTCGTCATTATTTTAGCGAACAATAGGTCAAGAGCCCGCGGCCAGGCAGTTGCAACCGAAACGCCCTCACCAAAAAAAAATCGTGTCGAACCTTTGCTGGTGGCGCTTAGGTGGGATGAGCTCATCCGACCTTTGGTTCTTCTCAACTCTTCAGGTGCCCCAAAGGAAAAAAAAATAATTAATAATAGCACGGGTTAGCTATTATTAGCTGCAGTATCCAAATGCCTACAAGACGAGGCATTTTCTGCTCTCTAGCAGTCACGTAATAAATTCAGCGGGAGTCTTATTGGAACACTTGGGGTATTTTTCTTTCAAAAATCGTAATAGGAAGAAATAAAGATCCACAGAAAGCTTGAAGTGCTTCCTGGGTGTCTTGTTTTAGCAAGATATTTGGGAGGGAGAGCTGCTCAGAGACGACAAGATGACAAGCACTCTTTGGGAACTGTCACTGGGCCAAGAGAAGTGGGGTTTGTCTTCTGTAGGAAAATCACTTTCTTTTGATGGAAATGGTATTTCCTTTTTATGTTTCCAGGATTTTATTCCATGCTGATGTACTTTGTGGGATGTGTTTCTAGGTAAGGATTTGGGTAAGTGAAAATGAGCTTGGTGGAATGAGGTCTTGGTGGTCCAAGGAATTGGAATGGGGAGGGAGCCTTGAGTCCACATGGCACCCTCAGGAGGGCTACTGGAGGGTATCCGACTTGTCTGCACCCTGAAAGTCCTGTCCTCAGAGCTCACGGGGGAATGGGGCTGGTTTCTGCCCCCCTCCTGCAGGACTTGATGGCACAGGGGTTGTTTTTATTGTTGTACCAAGACTTGGAGGCAAAGCATCTTCGGTTTCCACCCAATCCATAACGCACCAAGCCATAAAAAAATGAAGAAATTCCACTCCTGCTGACCAGGTGTGTTCGTGGAGGAGATGTGATGATGTCTTTAGGCACAATGGTCCGGACAAAACTTCAGACCCAGGTTTCTCACCATTTCCTGGCTGCCAAAAGCTGTGAGGGTAAAGGACTACCTTGTTTTTCACCCACCCTGTACTTATCCTTGAATATCAGCTGGTTGAAAGAGGATCCTTGGATGGAAGAGCTGCTTTCTGACCGAATGGGGACATTTTTACGTTCTTAAGTCCACTTGAGAAACATGGGGAGCTCTGAGGAGCCACTCTCTGATGCTTCAGCCAGCGCTGGGAAACTTTGAAGCCACAGAAAGCATCCACAGAAAGCATCACCACCCAGCGAGCTCTGCTGTTCCCTGGTCCTGCTCAGAAGTCCTGACCCATCTGTGCTCAGTCCCGAGTTATACTCCCGAGGTTTGAGAGAGTGACCAAGAGGATGGAGTAAGCCAGTCTCCTCCGGTCCCTTGGATGTTTTCTTTCTCATCCTAAATTATATGTCAAAAACTGGAGATCTTAGAGACCGAGCTGGCACAAATCCTGGCAGCATCCTTTCAGTAGATCAAGGCTGCCTGGCACCACATGTGGATCTGGGGCAGAGATCGCAATAAATACATCTCTTCTGGACTGAAACTCCTCCAGCTGGACCTCATTTTTTCCCTGAGAAAACCAACTGACCACTTCTTTAGCTGTGCAGCAGCCCCCAGTTGCTCTTTTTGACAAAGTCAGCAACTTTCCCTCTTGAAGAACTACAGGAAAAAATCTCTCCAGAGCAAATCTCTGAGCAGGTTATATCTCCTGGGGGTGTTCCCAAATTTTATCCTACCTCCAAGTTAGTGGGAGAAAATGGAAATGGATGTACAAATACCTTTACGTATTTATCACATAGCAAGAAATTTATGTCCATACACTGCAGCATCAACAGATCACATGCAAAACCAGGTCGTTCTCAGCTTCTAGTAACCCTGTGTCCTTTGGTCCACAGAGCAGGAATGATGGACAACCCATGGATGGATGGATGGATGGATGGATGGGTGGATGATAAGCTTTTACTTATTTCTTGATCAAACAGGCAAGCTGAAAACTTTTGGGTGAGCCACCATCCAAGGGACTCTAAGTACCATCCAGCGCATCAATACCTGATGTTATTTTGTTCCAAGCTGCAGCATATTTCACTTTTTTTCTAAAAGGTCCGTCCTTACTTTTGTGTGGCAACAAGAAAAAATCTCCGTTTCTCTTTGACATAGTTCCAGATCTCAGGGCCTAGAGGGAAGGCTCAAAAAAAAAAAAAAAAAAAATTAAAAAAAAATCAGAGGACATGTAAAATGTGATGTGCAAAATGTGATGTGCTCATCCCACATCCCAGATCTCTATGATTGGAGGCTGCAGCACCAAAGCACACATCTGGGATGTGCTGCTGGTCCCCTTTATTCCCCCTTCTGCTGCTTCTCTGCCTCTGGTCACCCCATTAATACCCCAGAGAAAATCATGACTTAGGGCTGGGGCTGTGCCCTCTGCTCTGCTCGTGGCCATGCAATTAGTGCCTGGGAGTGGTAAGTTGTAATTAGGGACTTCATGCGTTTTAGGATGGTGAGAAGCCACCCGCCAGCTCCCCCCAGGACAAAACCTGGCTGCCTCCATCCCAGCACGTGGACTGCGGGGACGTGTTTTACAATTTTGTCAATTTTCCCTCGTATCAGCACTTTCCACACTCGCTGGTACAAGGCAGCAAAGCAATCATGCTCCAGATCGGCGAAGAAAAACAGGCTGCTGGGCAGATGCAAGTGATTAAAGCCCAGAAACAGCTCAAAGCATAGTTCACATCCAAAAAATGGACATCCATCCTCTCTCCTTCCCTTCTCCAAGCAAGGAAGGAAGGAAGGTGGAATCACAGAGTCATTAAGGTTGGAAATTAAACTGCATTAAAACCCAGCGAGGACGTTCTCATTCAGAACTGAAGTGGTTTAATCTGATTTAGCTAAATTCACTTCCCAAGCCCATGAGCATCGCCTGGGCACTAAATCAAGAGGCACTTAATGAGATGAGGCCCAAGGGCCTTAACCAAAAGATGATGCCCCCAAAAAATCACAGAGGGGTGGCCAAGAAAATTCAATAAACGCCCCAGGAAAGCAAAGAGCACAGGACAGCAGAGCCCACTATGGAGAAAGCCACTTTTTTTTTTTCCCTTTTTTTCCCCCTGTTTCTTAGGACAAAGCAGCAAGAACTGAGTTCCTCAAGTCATAAAAAGGATCTACATCCGTCTCTACAACGATTTTTGAGGCAGAGCTTGTAGCCTGGCAGGAAAAAAAAATAAATACATGGTATCAAGCAAGTCATGACACAGTAAATCAGTCAAGAACTGCTTAATTATTGAAGAAAAAATGCCCCATTTGGGAGAATAACGTTTGATAAACGGCGTGCCCTTACCTACAGGGGTATACAGTCTTTTAAGCACCCCCAGGGACGGTGACTCCACCACTTCCCTGGACAACCCATCCCAATGCCCGACTGCTCTTTCTCATCTATTACATTTTATTAATATTATCTATTATTAATATTATCTATTTCCTAAATAACATCTGTTTTCTAACATCCAGCTGACGTCACTGAGGTTTACTCCTTCGAAAATTAAAAATAATTCTGCTTTAGGTAGAGTCTTGAAAAATTTGTAAACCTGGGGGTGGAAAACAAAAAAAAAAAAAAAAGTGTTCTTTTTTGCTACTTTTTTTTACTCCACCATGGACCAGTTTTCTCTGATCACTGGGAAAAGGGCGTCCAAGAAAGCCCCAGGTTGGAAATCACAGTTTTTCCAACACTCCCCAGTCGTGGCCGAACGGCTTCTGGAAGAAGGAATAAATGAAAGAAGCGTTTTGGTAGAGATGAGCTCTGGCATTAGCAAATCACGGAGCGCGCGTCTCAGCTTCAGAGTCACATTTTGGGTAGCCCAACAGGGTTTGTTTTTTTTTTTTAATTTTGTTTTGTGTTGCGGAGAGCTTTGAATTTGGTTTGTTTTTTTTTGGAGAAAAGAACCCAAATTCATGAGATTTTCCGGAGAATAGAAACAAAACCCTGCTCCTTACCCGCTCGTGTTATTTAGCCATGAAAGGCTGCTTCTGAAGGATCCCCGCATGGTTTGAAAAATTGCTCATGAATATTCAGAGTTTGCTGGAAACCAGGCTCTGGCTGAAAGAATGGGGCAGAAACGGGACATCTGAAACCGCTCACAAGCCACCAGCGCTTTGTGGGCAAAGCTTCGCAGCGAACGCAGGGCTTTGCAGAGCAAAAAAAACCCAAAACGTCCCCGTTTTTGTTTTTTTTTGGGGTTTTGAGGGGCGGCTCCTGCAGCAGGGCACGCTGCAAGGCTCACCAAGCCTTCCTACGGCCACCCCGTGGCAAATTTTGTGCCGAAAATATGAAAGTTTGGCACTCTGGGCGCATCCTAACGGGGATACGAGGTGTTTGGTGTCAGCGCGTGAGCATCTCCAAACCCTGGCTGGAGATAATCTGATAATTATAATCTCATAATTATAATCTTGAGCTTATCTCTGCAAATAAGAAGGGGAAATATATATATTTATATGTTTACAAACACACAAAATCATATATAGCAAACCAGCAGAGACTAAATAATAAAAAAGGAGAGGCAGAAAGGAGAGGAAATTAATTGTTAATTCTGGTCCCGCTGTCCACCTCGCAAAGGACCCCGAGCCAAGTCGCCTCCTGGTTTTTGGGGTTCTCGTTTCTGGTCGTCCTCTTCCAGCCCAGTGCTCAGAGGAGCTCCCCTTCTCCAGGGAAACCGAGGGAAGCAAATCCGTGATGTTTTTTGGGGTGTTTCAACCACAGCAGCACCCCAAGGACATGTGCGTAGGACTGAGCTCCCCAAGGGGGCTTCAGGTGGGTCCTTGGGACACCGCAATGCATCCCAAAAAAACCCCGTGGTTAAGTTAAAACTGCTGGAAGAGAAAACAGATCTTTCAAGAACGCTCCCTTTGTCCAAAAAAGCGGGTTTTAATTGCTTTCCTTTTGTCGTGGCGAGGAAATACGACTTCAAACAGCTGCTCTGCCACGAGCAGGAGGAGAAGACGGACACCTTTGCTCTGGGAAGGGCTGTGCCCGCAGCCAAAGTGGGGAAAAAAAGAGCTTTCAGGGAATTTACACCCCTTGGTGTGCTCCTTTGTGAGCGGAGGTTTGCTGACATCTACAGGGCATCTCACGGAGGAGAGGCCGTGGCTCTGCAGGGGACGTGGGATCGCGTTCCCCAATCTCCTTCCCGGTGAAGGAACTGCACGTTCAGGCATGCGATGGCCAAGATAATTAATAAATAAGCACAAAAATACCCACACGGTGGAGCCATCGTGAAATATTCTCGAATTCATCAGCGGGGAAGGCCACCAGCTCAGCAGACAGCTCTGCTTTGGCGATGGAGAAGCTGCCAGTGCCACAGCTCGGTGGGTCCTGCTCTTTTTCAAGCAGGTCGAGCCCCTCGGAGCATCACCACGTGCTCTGCCCCCATTCCAGACCTCTCCTCCCAGCTGCTCTTTCAGCAGGCTTTTAAAAGCAGCGGGATGCGTGCCATTAACAGGACCGGCTATTTTTATCACAGGTTAACTCTGCTCTAAATCCCTCTGTCAGGGTTATGTGCACCAGATGTTTTACCTCGGGACAAAACCGCTTTCCACTCAAACGAAAAACTCGGGAGCCCCCGTGGCTGGCCGAGGTGCCCGACCTGCAACATCCCCGCTGCCACGGGACGTGAAGGGGACAGGGACCTGCAGACACAGTGGGGTGAAGTCCCCGAGGATTAATTGAGCTGCCTCAACCTTGATAGAACAAGCGACAGCTCCTTCCACGGCGGGATTGTTTTATTATGAAAAGATTTCTTCCAACAAACTCTGTCCGTTATAAAACATCTGGAGGAGGGGCACAGGCTGCACAGCCCGCAGGGTCTGGGAATGTCAAGGAGCAGAAAAAAAAACACGTTAGCCTCTTAGCTGGGTGCTTTTCCTAGCACAGAGCAGGTCCTGAGCACACAGCAGCTGCACAGCAGCACTTGGGGGCTTCAGCGTGTCCCGGCGATGGGCTCGGTGCTGCTGGCAGAGCCCGTGCCCGAGGCTGCTGGATGGATTTCTTCAGTCTGAGTCGCTTCCATCCTGCTTTGCCGACCCGACTGCTGATGCCAGCTCCTCCTCCTGCCCTTTCAGTCGCTCTCCTGCAAGAGAGAAGCAGCAGCTGCTTAGCAATCGGCCTCCCGTACTGGGAAACCCACAGGGAGAGGCTGAGCAACCCCAAAACTGCTGCCTTCCCCTTTTGGGAAGGGGATCGAGCTCCACCAGTCCCTCCCCAGCCCAGCAGCAAGGCAGGGAGCTCCCCACATGTGCCCTGCGTGGGGTGACCCCGCACAGCACCCCGCAGCACCCTCACGCACGTATCAGTTCAGCAATGGCTCTCTGAGTCCTCTTGTCCAGCTTCTCCAGTTTCTTGGCCACGTCTCGCTTCAAATCCCTGGGGAGGAGGAGGAGGAGAGGGTGAGAACAAATCCCAAACCCCGGGCAGACGTGAAGGCAGGGGCCACGTTGCGCTTTTCCTAGCAGGACAAGCTGAGTTTCCCATTTCTAGCAAATCTAACCCAAACCAGACAACCCCGAGGGGATGGTGACACCGGGACCTCAAGCACTCACCAGTCCGGCTTCCTGGGGGCCAGGTTTGCCAGATCCTAAGGAGGAAGAGGAGAGAGGCAGTGAGAGCTGGAAGGGAGGCAGAGGAGTGCCCGAAACGGAGCAGCTCTCGGTGCACGTACCACTTCGTCGATGATGGGCTCCGGCTTGGCAGCCTCCAGCTGCTCCTTCACCACGTCTTCCACTAGATGGGGGAACAGGACCAGCGTCAGCACAAGGCACAGCAAGGGGACAGCAGGGAAAAACCCACCAGAAAACCCGGACTTGTTTCAGAGCAGCTTATTAAAGCCCGTTTGAACGGCGTCACCTTCAGAGGAATCACCTACACGCAAATCCCCGTGGGTCCACGCACCCTTCCGCCACCCAAACCCTTTCAGAAACTCCCCGAAACCACCTGAAAGCGAGGCAAACCCCACAAAGAGCACCCAGCAGCAGGAAGTCTTCTGGGTTCGAGTCCTATTTGGCAAGGTCTGCAGTGATGAGCTGCTCGGCAGGTCGGCGGGGTTTGAATCTGCAATTTGTGACTCACCTCCGAGGGCGCAGCGTGGGGCACCTCGCAGGGACCCAGCTCCAGCCCTGCCCTTCTGTGAGGTATCTGGGAGCTCCAGATATCAGGGAAAAAAGGGGAGCTAAGGGGTCACCACGCAGCTTTCCCTCTGCTAATCGAGGTGTTGGTGCAAGGAGGGAGTGCAAGAACCGAGCCGTGAGCACATCCATCAGGGATGAACCGAATCCTGCTCCAGCAAACGCGTTTACCCGAGGTGTATTTAATGTGAAACCGTTTTGAGTCCGGTTCCTCCGTCCTCCTCCCTCCCCAGCCCCTGCACAAAGTGCCCCAGGACTTGGGGTTTGGTTGCTGCAGGCACGGGAGCTGCACCTGAAGGGCACTGCGGCTCCAAAAGGGGGGTGGCAGGGAGCTCGGGTTTTACCGGGAACACTCCAAAATTGCTGTTCCCGATCCCAAACCACACACAGGGGAAGAGTGGAAGGAAGTTTAAAATTTTAAAAAAGGATAAAGAGGGCACAGCAGCAGCATTCCTGCCGACCAGGTCTCCACCTCTGGCTGGATGTGGAGCCCTGTGCTGGTTTTTTTTGCCCATTAAGTGCTGCCTCGTTCCCCCCGAACGCTGCCTGGCAGCAGGAGAGGATGAAATGTGCTGTGAGGGTGCTGTCAGCCTCGTCCCAGCAGTTAATAAAACCCCTGCAAGGGCTCTGCCTGGTCTGGCAGCAGCACCACCGCCGCTTCTGCTTCTGCTTGGGTCCCCCCTTGCCCCCAGCTCCCGGGGTTTGCTCACCTGAGGCCGGCTTGGCCGGGGGCACCTTCCTCTTCTTCAGCTCCTCATCTTCGGGGTCGTAGTTTCGCAGTTTGATCTCCCTGGGGAGGAAGGAGAAGAGCAGAGGGCAGTGAGGGGTGGGCACGCTGGTGATTAAATACACATAAAAGGCTTTGGGTGGGTTTAAGGGGTTCAAGCACAAACCCAGGCACTCGCTGCCGGCTCTGATCCTGCCTCGGGCAGTGCCGACGGGGCTGTGCAGGGGTTTTGCTCCAGCTTTGCCAGGCTCCGTGGTGAGATACAGCTCACCCCTGGGGCTCGCAGCAAAGCAAGAGATGAGAAAAGGACTCGAGCTACAGCCCAGGATGAGAAGGGGAAGGATGGGAGCGGTGGGAAGCACAAGGGAGAAACCCACCCCGGAGCACAAGCGCACAGCCCCGGGGCGCAGCACCCTGCCCTCCCCATCCCTGGCAAATTCATCCCGTTGCCCCCTTCTCCTGCCTCAAATTGGGCTAGAAACGAGCCATTTCTTTTGGTTTCAGCCAGCTTGTTGAAGAAAGGATGCTTCAAAGAAACTCGGGGGTGTGATTAGCTCGTGGTTAGCCCATTGCTTCAATACCTCCCCCCGGCCAGGCGCGCCTGGACTGCGCCCGGTGCAGGAAGCAGCCACCCCCGAGGACAAGCTGCTGTGAGGTTTTACAGGGTTGGTTTGGTTTTGTGTTTTTTTTTTTACACACACGTGCCCCGGGAGGAGGAATTTATTGCATTAACCCGGACCCAGCAGCGTCACTCCCCAGCCAGCAAGGCAGGGCTTTTCGGGAAGCCTGATCTCGGATGATCAAGAGATTATTTTTGGCAGAAGGCGATGCCACGGCCAGGCACAGCTCTCACAGGCACACCGGGAGCTTAGGGACAGCCAAATTTTGTTGCTCACCTGGGAGGCGGAGGGGAGGGAGGCAGCTAATTCACCCGGGAGGCAACGGGGTGTCAGGCTGTGATGCTGGACATCTGGCCACCAGCCTGCTCCTGCTCGCTGGAGAGGATTTATCGGAGCAAGAGGCAGCACCAGAGCCTGCAGGACGCCGACTTTCGGCCTCTCCCCCGCTTTCTGCTGGGTTTAACTCACGTTTAGGATTCTCCCGCAGCCGAACAGAAACCAAACACAGGCTGCCCTAAGGTCAGAGGGGCTGAAAGGAGAGCTGGGAGCCGAGCAAGCTGTTTCCTTCAGGCCAGCGAGACGTTAGCATTGCACCCTGACAAGCCCTATTTCAACATCACCAGCTTGTGCCGGCAACGCCGGCTGCTCAGCCCCGGCCACGCCACCCGAAATGGATTTAGCAACGTTCCCACAAGCTTCAGCCCCTTCCCAAACTCATCGGGAGGCCGGCACCGTGTGGGGAACGAGCAGGGAAGAGGGGCTGCCGGGGCAAGCCGCTCGCTCCGTGCTTAGCCCACAGAAAGCCCCACCTGGGCTGGCAAACAAAAGCCTTGCTAGCCGGCGCTGCCCGTGCTCGCTGGAGATTTCTCCACGAGATTAAAATGAAAAAAAAAAAGCACTGCACAACCCAGCAGGTGCTGGCACGGACGGGAGCAGCACCAGCAGAAGGGGAAGCGGCCGCGGGGCTGCGCCCAGCTCCCCTCGTGCCATGGGCAGGGCACGAGCTCCGTTCCCCCCGGTGCTTTCAGCTCCTTGTTAAAGCCACGCACAGCTGCAGGAGGGAGGGGAAAACAAAGCAGAAATCAGAAAGGGATCCCTTTAATTAGCTGCTGGATGCTGGAGGAGCTCCCTGCACCTGCCTCCGGGAATCAGCAGCGCCCAGAGCACCCGCGGGGGATTTCGGCAGGCGAACCCCGCGGTGCTCGGCTCACCAGAAGCTGCTGCCTTGCTCTCCCCAATTTTTTATCCATATATAAAGACAGACGGATGAAGGGCAAGCCCCCAAAACAGCAGGAAGGATTAAAAGGGTTCAAAATATCCAGTTAACGAGACAGCCGGGGGTCTCCCGCAGGGGTGGGTTGAATAAAGCCCAGGTCTTTGCGTTCTTTTAGGGAAGTCCTGGGTGTTCTCACACCCTTGCCTCAAGCTGTTTCGGGCAATCTTCTCCTGAAGGCGTGGAGAAACGGTGTCTGGTTTGAGAATTTGCTGCCCTTCCACCTCCTCGAGCTGCTCTCAGAGCCGGCCACTTTCTGGCACGGCCGCTCCAAGCGGCTCAAAACCAAGTGACAATTTCCATCTCGCCCTTCAGAGAGAAACCACGGCAAGAATTTGGGTTTTTCTTTGCCTCCCCAAATCTCACTCGCTCCTAGGAGGCCACATTTGGGCACGCAAGAGAAGTGGGAGACACGAGGGAGGTGCCGAGGGGCTGCTGCAGCACCACCACCCTCTGGGGGCACTGCGAGACTTATGGTGCAGGTTCCGTTTCACAACCCTAATTTTTTTGCTGTTTGATCAAGGGGGTGAAGCTTTTCCCACCGTTCCTGGATTCCTCACCCGGGGCAGGAGAGGAGGGAGCAACAAGCAGGGGCAGAGCCCGGCAGCTCCCCCAGCCCCTGCAGAGGGATCCGGGCGCAGAGCCGAGCGTGTCGCAGCGCATCCTCCTCCCAGAGGCACTCGAGGAATGCCAAAAAACAGGCGCCTCTCTTCCACCTCGAGCCCCCAAGCTCACCGAGGAGGCTTTTGGTTTTTTTTTGGAGGTTTTTGGTTTTTTTTTTGGAGGTTTTTTGTCTCAGGACGTGCTCCTCGGGGAGCGCAGACGGGGCTCGGGGCGGGCAGATGCATCTCCGGGTGCTGCAGGAGGAGGACTCCAAATGCACCAGGAGGGTGCCACGAGGCTGAAACTGGGAAAAAAAAGATGTTCGGGGCAGGCTCGGGGGTCCCGAGCACCACGCCAAACCCCTGCCTGCAGGCAGGATGCAGGGAGGGAAAAAACACCCAAAATTCAGCCCCCAAAACGCTCCGGTTTGGTTACGGGAGGGACGTAAAACTGAAATAACGAGGGCACTGCTGGGAGGGGGGCAAGGCAGGGGGTTGGCTATCAAAAAACACCACCTCCTTAGAGATGTGCAGTGCTTTTTCCCCTTATTTAATATTTTTTGAGCCCTCCACAAGCCTCTCCAGGACGGGAGGGAGGACAACGGCACGGCGGATACCGTGCTCCTGCCTTGGCGGAGCAGATTTGCTGCTGTGTTTTTTGTGCAGAGGGGAGGTGTGAAAAAAAAAGAAAAAATGAAAGATAAAATAAAAACAAGTGGTTTTGCCCTGCCCCGTGACATTCTTCCCCCGGCTCCTGCCCAGCACTCAGCCGAGCTGCAATGTTCAGGGCTGATTCAGTGGTGAAACAGCAGCAGCTGAGGCTTAATTTCTAGCTACGGCGACGGCTTCTGATCCCCCTTCCTTTTTGCAAGCCTTGCTTTGGGTTTTTATTCACGCTTTTAACGCCCCGACGCCCCTGGGCAGCAGAGCTGGGAAGCAAATAAAGCCAGGCGTTGAAACTCTTAGAAATATCAACCCCCCAGAGAGGCAGAGCCGAGCTTAAATTGCTGCGTTTTGCACCGAGGGCCTCGTCAGCGCTTGTTCCCGCCGCGGTATCTCGCGGCGCGAAAGATAATAACAAGGAACACACAAAAAAAATAAAAAATAGAGGGGGGAGAGCTGTGAGCTGAGCAGAAAAAAAAACAGGAAGCTGCCCCAAATCGTGTCGTCACGCTGGCAGCTAGAAGAGATCTGCAAAGCAGGGTGCAAAGTCCTGGCCCCCGAGGATGGGAGGAGGCACCAGGCTGTGGTTAAAGCCTGGCTGTTTTTGGGGGTTTGCAGCTTGAGGAAGCAGCCCAGCTACCCAGGCTCTTGTTTTTGGGGGGTGAGGGAGCAGCCAGGGCAGGTTTCAGCTCCCGGGAGCAGGAGCAGAGATCAGCTCAGCTCAAGCTTTTAGCACCAGCCGGCGGCGAGGCATTGGGCGCTCAGCGGTTCCGCCTTTTCGAAGGGTTGAGAAAGTTCAGCCGAGCTCACCGGGAAATGAAAATCCGAGATGAGAAGCGAGTTAGCGGCTTGCTGGCCCCCCCCAAGGTCTCGTTCGAAGCACGCGGCCGATTTCAGCCAGCAGAAAAAAGAAAAAAAAGGGCATTTGACAAAAAAAAAGAAAAAAAAAAGGGCATTCGACGAGTCAAACAGAAATCCCAGGATGGGCTGGAGCTGAGCTGCGAAGCTACGACTCGCCTCGGCCAAATTTGTGATTCAAACGTTTCCTGCCCAGCCGATCTTGCTCTAATTTGCCTTGCAAAAGTCACATTTGGATCCTGGCAAAGAGCTCCAGACTCCTGCGGGGAAAGCGAGCTGGGAAGGAAAGTTTTTCGCCCCAAAAAGCTGCCTCCCTCCCCGGAGGCATCACTCCCACGGATTTTAGGAGATGCCCTCCGTCCACGGGCAGTTTCCTGGTGACTGCACAGGGGTTCCTGCTCGCTCTGCCCGTAACCTCGGTGAGGTTTCAAGGGCATCGCTGCAGGCAGAGGAAGGATTTGGTGAACCTGCTGCACGAGGAGAGCTCCCTGACGCTGGAAAAAAAGACCTCCAGGAGCGCAGGAGATGCGATGCTCCTCGTCCAAGGGCAGCAGCACCCCGCAGCACCTCGCCACGCCGCAGATCAGGTGGCAGGGCTGCAAAGCGAGAGCTGCTCCTTCATTATTCAGTAGCGTTTCCGAGATCTTTAACTCCTGCGTCAGCCTCAGCCCGGATCCCGTGACTCTGCCGGCACGAAACCCACCGGCGGCGCCTCCGGATGAAAGTTCAGCCTCTGAGATCGCTCTCGAGAAGCGCTCCCAGCCCAAAATCAAAAAAAAAAACACCACCTGGTGCTTCTGGAGAAGGCTCGCAGCTCCTGCCAGGAGTTATTCCCCAGCAGCAGGGGATCTCGCTCCGTTTTCTCCGCGGTTCCCCTGCGCTCGCGTTTTTGGGTGATGAACAAACAGCAGTGGGCCAGGTGTGAGCTGCAAAGCCCCGGTGCGTGGAAAAAAAATGCACTTTTAAACCACGCAGGTGTGAGTGACGGGGATGGAGTGGTGGATGTGGAATCGATCTGTACTCCAGGTGCCTCCGAGGGCATCGCCTTCCCCTTGCTGCCCCCAAAAATACATTAAGTTGGCTGGAGGGCTTTCCTCGGTGCTCCCCCATCTCAGATTCTTTACAGAAGGAGGTTAAATTCACACCAAAACCAAACCTGAGTTGCATGTTAGAAGCCAAAGATGGGTCTCAGAGCAACCTGGGGTGGTGGTGGCACAGCGGGTGGAATAAGGGGTCGCTGAGGTCCCTTCCAACCCCAACCACTCCGCGATTCTGCGATCCTAACACGAGGGCAGCGCCCAAACAGTGCATAAAAGAGAGAATTGGGAATAAATAAATAATTACTTGTGCCTGACGGTCTCCTCTTCGTCATCTCTTCTGAACTGCTTGCTCTCGGGCTCGCCGCTGCTCTTGTTCTGCAAAGACAAAGAGTTTGCTCCGTCAGGCCCTGCAGGGTCAGGGCAGCCCAGCTCAGAGCTTGAACGGGGGCTTGAAACCACAGCTGAGCTCTGACAGCTGGAAATGAAGCCACCTTTCCCTTTTTCTCCTCTTAGCACTCTAAGAACTGGCAGGGAAAAGTCAATTCTGCCCTCAGAGGCAGCGGGAGCGCTCGGGAAAGGCGAGGAAGGAAGGATTTCCCTGGCGAAACTGCGAGAAAAACCCCTGAATGTGTAAGCTTTAAAATGTTATTTTGGATCCCGGGTTAAAAACCAGCTCGGGTGCAAACAGCTCACTGCTGGTTCAGGCCCGGCGCAGGCTGGAGGTGCTCTTTATAAAGGGAAAAAAAACAACAATCACTCCTAAAACCAGTATTTGGCTGCTTTAACCCCGTCCGAACGTGGGTTAAAAGCCCCCGGTTCCAGGTACCTGCTGCAACCCATTCCCTGTCGCCACCCAAATATTTCCTAAAGTCCTGTGAATTTCCTGAATTTTTTAGAGATGCCAAGCAGGAGAAAGCACAGGATGAGGAGGACGATGAGGATGGCAGCGAGGTTCAAGGCGCCGCCGCGTCTCCAACCGCACGGGGCCATTTGCGGCGCGCCCTCTGAACCGTGCTCCCCGCCACCCCCCGCTGAAAATTGGGCAGAGGGGTGTGCTCCTTCCTCTGCTTTCCAGCCTTCCTCACCCCAAAAAAAACCCCGCAGGAGGCTGGAGCTTGCAGAGCTGAGCGTAGAAGAGCTGCAAAGATGCAATTAAAGCACCTGTAGCCTTAGAGGGGTCACACATGCTTTAAAACATCTCCTTCCTCCCGTACGCAGCCGGCTGCTCGGAGGCGATTCCCCCACAAGCAGGGGTTTGGGGTGAGGATGTTGCGTGGGATCACGGGCTGAGCTGGGTCTCGTTACGTGATCATTTATTGATAGAGGCAGAGGCTCGAGCACACATCTTATCTTACAGCTCTTCCTTTCATCGCCGCCCCGTCTCTTTTTCCTTCTCCGTCCTCGCTGGATTTACCCCATGGCTTGACACAGCAGCAGCACCTTCAGGGTTCCCCGCCGGGCTCTGAATTTTCCCCTCTGTCATCCTCTTCACGTGCTCGCCAGCTGGGTCACAACTTTCGTTTCTTCAGCTCAGGGCAAGAAGGGCTCCTCCCCAAATCGCCTCCCCGAGACGATCACCAGCTCGTCCCACGTGTGTCTGATCTCTCCCCGTGCTTGGTGGCGGCCCCACAGCAGCACTTGGGCTCTCATTTCTCAGCTCAGCTTCACTTTCCCCTACCTAAAACCTCACCACCGTGAAAGGAGCCGAAAATAACCCCCCTGCCCTTCCACCCTCGCCCGATTCCTCTTTTCTAGCACCCCGTGGCGAGCTGCTCCTCAGGCTGGAGACGCAGCCGGGCTCTGCGAGGCCGCTTGCCAAGCGCCTGCCAACAAAAAAAGTCACTCCCATCCTTCACGCCTTCAATCCTGGCAATTTTGGGATTCCCACTCCTTGTTCCAGCACACAAACCCCTCCTGCCCGTCCCGGTGGCTGCAGGGAGCCAGGTCGCAGCCCCCGGTGCCGGGCGATCCGGGCGCCGTGCCCAGGAATGTGAGAAATGAGAAATCCCCCCCCGGGCTTCGGCGCTTTTCCTTCCTGGCAGGAGCCCCGTGCAGCCCTCTGGTTCCTTCCACCGTAACAACAAGGGAAGAGGCCGGGTTTTGCGTCGCCTTCAAAGGTTTAGGGCCAAAAAGGGCCCTAAATAAATCGCTTTGCTGACCCAGCTCACCCCTCTTGCCCGGAGTCTCAAACCGCGGTGTTTTGCCAGCCCCCTGGAATTTATCCAGTGCTTGGAACAAAAAAAAAAAAGATCAAAATCAAAACGCAGCAGGCTAACGACCTCTCGGGCTGATTATTTTAGGATTCCTAGGTGCAAATTACCCACGAGTGCTGATTTGGAGTGGTTTTGCTCGGTACCTAACATCCTCTCATCAGCGCCGGCTCGTCGTCCCCACGTGACACAAGTGTGGCTCTCACCTCCTTCCCAAAGGAGGCTTCATAAATCCCAATCTTTTATTCGTTTCCTTCTCTCCACCGCCTTAAAAATCAGCCTGAAGAGCTGCTTCCCCCTCTGCTCAGGGCTGGCCCTTACCAAAATCCCAGGAAGGAAACTGCAGGGGTTTAATTTCTGCTTGAATCTTTCATTTTGCCCGTCCTGCTGCATTTCCAGCCCCTCCCCAAATCCCCTGGGCAGCTCAGCCGGCCCTGAGCGCCCACATTAAATGCAGGTGGTGATCCCCTGGATCCCCTAAAAGTCACCAAAATTGCCCGACAGCTTCTCCTCCTCCCAGGAGCTAACAGCAGCTCGCTTTCCTCGGGGAGTGACCGGAATACTGAAGCTCTCCTTATCTTTCATTTAAGGCTCGGAGGATGGTTTTGTTACCAGTCAAGTGCTTCTCCGGCAAATAAACGTCTCTTCTCGAGGAGTTAAAAGGGGTCAGGGCTGGAAAAAAAAAAGCAGGCTCCATCCCTGAAGCTGCTCTTCCTCCTTTCTGGCTGCAGGAGCTGGTGTTAAAGGAAAAAAAAAAGAAAAATAAAAGCTCCCAGGTCCCACAGCATCATTTTTTGCTTGATATAAGCAGGTTTCATCCAGGTAAGGAGCAGTCATCGTCCTCGGTGGGGACGTTTGCTGCTCTCCTTGATCTCTCCAAGCTCTGTGCTGAATGTACTCACTGTGGGGCGAGTCAGAGATGTTTTGGGACCCGAGATCCACCAAAATCGATCAGGAGCTGTTCGGAAACCATTTGCTCCTCGCGGTAATCGTATAAATAGGGGATTTATAAGAGCCTGAGCTACGGCCCCGCAGCTTTTTCCTTATTGAAGCCATAATCCCGGTTCAGTCCCCGCTGGTTACTATGGAAATGGTTAAAGGAGAGCAAAGGAACAAAACCTCCGAAAAAAAATTATCCAACCCCTCGCTTTGTGCCAGCGCCTCCCAAAATAATCCATTTCCGAGATGAAAGGCGCCCGTAATTCGTTGCTTTATGATTTAATTGTGCTGTTTACACAGCAAACACTCGCAGGTATTTCTTCCCACAGCACCACCGCCGAGGCTGAGGTTTGCTGCTCTCAACGTGCCCATCGCTCCCGCCTGCTCCAACAAAAATCACTGATTTACAGCACCGAACGCTCAGAAATCATCAGAATCTCCCCCAAATTTATGTTAAGCTGAGAAGTCAGCCCTGCCTTAGCTGCCTGGGACAAAATTGTGGTTATTTAGGGGACAAAACCTGCGTTCTCCAGGGCGGGAGGGCAGGGGAAAGCAGGCTGGCTCGGGGTTCGGTGCCTTAATGCCACCTCTGTTGTGGGACAAAAGGGGAAACAGAACCAAACGCTGCCCGTGGCCGGTTTCATTTCTCCAAAGAAGAGAAAAAAAGGGGAAAAAAAGACTACGAGCAGGTCTGCGTTCACACACCAGGACCTGAAAAAAAGGTGAAATGTTTGCAGAAGGGCGAGGGACCATGCATGAATCTCCCTGGCCCTATATTTATGTATTTTTTAAAAAGTTAGCTAAAACACCCGAGTTTCACACCGAAATCACAGCCCCACGGTGCTAATTAAGCGGTGCCGCTTGGGCGCAAGACAAACCTGACTCTGCATTGCTGGAGCTGATGATTAACCTGGTTTCTGGAGGCTGTTTTTTTAATTTTTCCCCTCCATAAATTAAACCAGAGCCCGCTGGTTGCGGGGCCACCAGCCCGAACCCACCACGGGCTCTCCTCGGCCTCGGTTCCTGCAGGGAGAACGGTGCCGGAGGGGCCTGGAGAGCACCAAGATGTCCTTGTTGGCGTTATAAATCCTTTGTTTGGAGGCTACGAGGGGATTTAAGGGAAATTAAAAGGAGATGTTGCCATTACCGAGCTGTTTGTGTAGCTCGGAGACAGCTCGGCAAGGCACAGCCCCTCATTTTGGGTTTTTACGTTCTTTCAAAGAGCTTTAAATTCCCCCATCCGTGAAATTGGGGGAAAAAACTACCCCAGAGGGATGCTGCGAGGGGAAATGGACTTCCAGCCATGCACAATATCCATCTGAAAACAAAATATTTAATTGCCAAGCCAAGTAACTCCCTGCACGAAGCTTCCCGAGCCCTTCCTTTTCCGTGGCTCCCCAAAAACGCGTGGAGTAAGCGCTCCCTCTACGCAATTCTGTCCCTATTTTATTTATTTAGGGATTTCTAAAGAGCCCGAGAACCTCTCCGAAGGTTTAATTTTCCAGGCAGACCCCTCGGGGGATGCTGGAACACCTCTTGAAAACAGCAGCAGCAGCACGGGCAGCAGGGAAGCCGAGCAAATAGCGCGGAGATTTAGCGCGAGCATCGACTGTGAAATAAAAAAAAAGAGGGGAAAAAAGGGAAAGGGAGAGAAAATAACCCGAAATTACACAGGAAAAGAGAAAGATTCCTCCTCTACCTGAGACTGGAGCAGGTAGAGGAGGAATCTTCCCCACAGCCCGTCCCCTGCAGGGTGTTGGTGCCACCGCCCTGTCCTCGTCACCCGTCCGTCCCCGGCGGCGCTCGCCTCGCCCCGTGGGAAACCACTCCGAGGGCTCGCCCTCGCCCAGGCAAACAAACCCAACAAAAGGAGGAGAGGGGAAAAAAGGGAAAAAAAAGCAAGCAAGGCGGCGAGCTTCCTGAACCAGCTCGCAGCGGGGTCAAGCGCGTGGCAGCAGGGGCAGGACGCGGCCATACAGCAGCCCAAAGGGGTGTACGGGGCTGTGCCTGCCCCTAAAGAAGCTTTTGGGGACTCCAGATGATCCCCTCGTTTTTGGGAGAGCCACAAAGCTCCCAAAAGGTTTTTAGTTTGGGATAAAACCACCACAGGTCACGCAACGGGCACCCAAGATAACGGCGGGGCGTCCACGGGGCTGTGGGATTAACGGGATGAGCTCGGGGTGGTTTTTGCTTTTTGGGGTTTGGCTGTTAACAGCTCGCCCTGCGGGGACTGGAGCCTGCAGCCTGCCCAGCCAAGCACCCCAAAACCCCCTAAATCCCATATAAAAGCCCCAGCCCCTCCAGATCCCACTAACGGGGCTGTGGCAGACTTGTTCATCCCCACACCAGCAATCCCAACGGGGCGGCAGCTCACAGAAGCTCCCAAAACGTGCCCCGAGAGGAGGCGTGGAGCCACGAAGGCTGGGGAAAAAACGGGAGGAAAAAGGGTTGGGAAGGGCAGGAATTGCCTCGGGAGCCGAGCGGAGGAAAGGAGCGGCCCCGCCGCCTTTCTGGCCCTAAAAAAAAGCGCTGCTAAATCGAGACAAAAGCCTGGGATTTAGCCAAGGCGCCGCTTCCGACGGGAGGCGTGACACGGCCACGAGAGCTCGCCACGGAGGCTCCCGCTTGCCTCCCAAGCTGGGTTTGAGGCTTTTTGGGGCGAAAAAGAAGGAAAAAACAGCTCCGTGGCTGCTCTGCTCGCTGGGTTTCTCAGGGCTGGGTGGGAGAAAGGCACCTGTGCTGCTCGGGTCAGCCCCGCGACGCTCTCTGCTGATGATTTTGGAAGAGGAGCAGCATCCCCTCATGCCTCCACACCGCAGGTCCTGCTCTAAAAGGAGAGGGACAGCCAGTTTTGGGTTTTTTTTTGCTGTGAATCGCCTCATTATTTAGCCAGGACAACAACCAAACACCGCCCCAGGGAGGATTTGACAGCCACGAAGCCAAAAGCAACAGGAAAACAAAAAAAAAAAGCCAGGGCTCTAAGTGTTAAACACCACCGGGAAACACCCAGGGAAATTCACGCACACGCTGGACACAAAGTGCTGGTTTTGCAGTATTTCAGAGCAGAGATCTCATTATTTGCTCTATTTCTTATTTTCTCCCGTTATTTTTGTGCCCGGCCACACCAGCACTGCAGGTTTTTGGAGCCCTCTCCTTAAGCTGATGTCTCCCTGATGGGGAACCCGGCACAAGGCAGCCGCTTTCCACCTTTTCTTTTTTGTGTCTTAACGTGAAATTCCCCCCAAAAAAAATCCCAAAAAGCCCCACCAGCACTCCCCACTCCCCTGTTTCCCTCGGGGCCTCGAGCAGTGGGAATAATTCAGGCCACCAGGCAGGGGAGGGCTGGGCACGAAGCCACACAAATCCCAAGAGAGGTGAGAACAATACCGGAGCCAGAGGAAGGGAAGAGCTGCAGGTCTCGTCCTACGTGCTGCACGGGCTCAGAGAGCCAAGAAGCACCTGCATCAGCTGCAAGAAATGGGTAAAAATGGGTTTTTACAGCAGGTTTTCTTAATTTGGCAAACAATCTCTGTCCTAAATGCATCGAGGAAGGAGTTTGCTGCTTGGATCACCTCCGGAAAAGAGGCATCGAGCGCCAGTTAGCACCAAAAAGACACCCCGAGTTGTCAAAAAGGCATGAAAAGCCTCTGAAAAACACCGAAACCCAGCATCCGAAAGGGAATCGAGCCCTGACACGGGAAGAGGAGCTCCCAAGTGACCTTTAACCACGCGGTTCCTCTTCAGCAAGCAGCCTCTGGGGTTTAACCACAGCTTACAAAGCCCGCGCCAAGGTGGCCTTGCCAGCGAGGTGCGTTCAGGACACGGTGCCAAGAGAAATTCCTGCAGGAGCTGCTTTGGGTTGTGACCAGCAGAAGCCAGCAGGCTGGTTTTCCTACAGATTTTCCCTCTGGATTCAGCTCGTGGGTATTTTCTCTGGGGTTTCATAAAGCAGGAGCTCTACCTGAAACGTTTTTCGGACTTAAACTTCATAACGAGGCAGCAGCAGCTGAGCTTGCACCAAAATGTTTCGTCAAGGTGGTCTAAAAATAAGAAAAAAAGTCTCCTTCCATACAAAACCTCCTATTTTTGTGATGTTTTCAGGGCCCTCGAGCTGCAGCGATCTATTTTTCTTACAGGTAGAGATGGAAAGAGAAATATTACGTGAAAACCCTCTGCCCATCACCACGATGAGAGAGGAAATCAGGATGAAGGAGCATCGGGGAAGGCAGATCTCAAATTCTGCCAGTTCCTCCTCAAAAATTAACCCCCCAGTTTCAGTGTGGGGCTGCAAATAGGGGCTGCTACATCACAGAGAGGGAAAAAAAAATAAAAACTGGCAGGGAAAGGCAGAGGGAAACTCTCAACGCTTCCTTCAGCTGCCACCAGTGCCAGCGAGCGCTTCCTCTCACCTCAGCAGCAGCCACACACCTGAATTATTTCGGAGCTGAGTCAGAGGGGCAAGGGCAGGTTACGAGCAAGAGCTGAGACAAGAATTCCTCCCCGCTGCTCCCGTATCTAGGGCTAAAAATAAGGAGCTGTGGGAAAAGCACCGGGCTCCCCGCAAGGAGATAACGCGCGTGCTTCTTTGTGTCACTACTGCTGCGTTTTGCTGCTGCTACCCAGGCAGAAAACCCAACAAATCCCTTTCTAAAGGGATTTTATTTCTAAAACCAAGCAGTTTTCCACCTAACGGGCGAATCCCCAAACGGGCTTCGCTTTCACAAAGCGCCCAGTGTTTTTAGGAGAAGCTCTGACGTGCACAGAGCTCCCAAATTTCTCTCAATCGCATCACCTGGAGGAGCTGTGGCCATTTTTAGGGGGTTTGAAGCGATGTAAACCTGAGCCAAACGCCCATCTGACCCCAAAACGGGCAGATCGAACGCCTCAGAAAGCTTGTTCCAAGGGCAACCTCTTCCCCGAGCAGGAGGAGCCGCAGTTAATTATCAACTCGCCTGGCAGAACGTTGTGGTTAGGGAAATACGGCTCCTCGGGAGTCACCCAGGGGACCTGCAGCCCTTCGGAGAGGCTGGCACCCCCCGGCACAGCTCCCTGGCAGCTTTTTATCTGGGGCTTCAGCACGAGGGACTTGGCAGCACGAGGGATTTCGGCTTCCCAGGGCAAGCTCCGTGCCACTGGGATCCTTTTTTTTTATCCTGGAAAATTGTAAAGTGGTGGTGAAAGCGTCAGGTCCCCGGCCTGGAAGCGCTCGTGGTTTTGCACAGCCCTCACCTGGCAGGAGCTTCAACCGGATCCAGGAAACCTGGGACCTCAAAACGTGGCATTAAATAATAATAAGAGCAGTGAGCCAAAGCTCGTGATTGCATTTTGTGTCCCTCTCTGCGTTTTGTGTCCCTGCCTAAGCTTAAAGTGAGCAAAAAGATCCTCTTGGAAAGACACTAGAGATAAAAAGTCTCCCTGAGAAACGCAATCTGGAGGCTTTAATCTGATTTGCAGCCATTAGGCAAGGGAAAAAAAATTAAAAAAAAGGCAGGAAGGGAGCAGATTGTCAGGTTTTAGCCCCTATCCTTCCACTGCAGGAACCCAGGGGGGGAAAGTTTCCTGGTAATTAAAGGTGGCAGCAAAAACACGAGCGAAGCTCGTCCCAGGCTGGTGGAAAACGAGCACAGCCCCGTTAAAAGCTGCACGATTTCCCCGTGAGCTTCCTCTTCCCGGCGCGGTTTTGCTCCACGGCTACTCCCACGGCTCTCCGAAGGCTGCCAGATAAGAGGCTGCTGTCGGTTTTTATTCCCCCAGCTCTGTTTCGGGTTTGTTTGGGTGTAAAACGGGGATTTTGCAATCAGCAGGGCTCGCAAAGAAGCGGCAGCGACGGAACAGAAAGAGGTTGTGCTGCCCGAGCTGGCTGAGCCAGCACCGATCACGCTCACTGCAGGGGGATAAAACTGGTCTGGTTAATGCAGGGAAGGATCCCAACACCCAAAAAGCACCAAAAAATAAAGTTCTGGTGCCACAGGAGCAGCTACAACGAACCACGTGCTGTGCTGGGAGAAGGGACGGGCTGCAGGAGCGGCTTCTCTACGGGGCCAGGAGCTGCAGGAACCTCGGAGCCGGGGAGCAGCAGCTGTAAAACGTTTCAATCCGGCTTTAAAAAGACAAAAATATATAAAAGGAAAGCTTGCAAAGCGGAGATTACAGCCAGACAGCTCCAACCACGCCCTCTGCCAAGGTTTGGGGTGGCACAAGCACGCCCTAAAGGCTGGGGGAAGGCTGGACTGGTTCCGCTGGCGGGTGACTCACAAGGAAATCCAGCAGGAGGGTTTTTTTTTTTTTTTTTTACGACCACGCGTCACCGAGCAAGGAGGCAAGGGGTGAAATTCTGAGCCTGATTTAAAAAAAAATAAATAAAATTAAAAGCAATAATCCTGGAGAGATGTATGTGCAGAGACAGACCTCACGGCCCCACAGGATTGCTTCGATTTGCCCCAAGAAGTCCCTGCTCCCTGCCACGAGGAAATGCGTGCGGGTTTTGGGCTCGGGAAGCCTCGCTCCCTTCACATTAACCTAAAAAAAAAATTTAAGCTCTTTTTTCCATCATTTTTTCTTGCTGAGAAGAAAAACCAAAAGGTTTTTCCCCTCCCTGAAAGCTCAGCACGGATAAGGACGGGTGTTTCAAGGCGAGGAGCGCAGCACGAGGTGTAGAAACCCCAAAAAGGTCTCGGCAGAGGGACAGGCACCTTCTCACCTTACCCGGACCATACAAACCTCAACCAACAGCTTGGGGTTGACGTGGCGGGAGGGGAAGAGCTCGCAACCGCCTCGGGAACCCCAAAAGGGTGAAGGAAGCAAGGCCGGGACCTGCCGAGACACGCCGGAGCCTGGCAGAATTCGGGAGGCGGCGCCGGGTTCCCACACCCGCTGCGTTCTTCTTTCAGCTCCGATCGGGGAAATAAATCAAAATATTTCAAAAATATTTCAACACTCTGAGTTCGGTATTTGCGAGGTGACGAGGGCAGCCGGCCCTAAAAAATGTGCTTTTTCAGGCGAGGATTTGAGCCATCAGGAAGCTTCTGGGATTAATGCCCTACAAACCAGCCCCAGGATCACTTTGGGGTCGCTCCCCAAGCCCGTCCCCACAGCTCACAGGGACATCATCTCTGCGAATCCAGGGATCCAGGAGATCCCATAGACGAGATCCTGTGGATGGGGACAAGGGACTGAACTCCAAAGCACCTCATTTCCCCCTGCAGCCCCTCATAAAACCCTAATATTCCCCATTTACCCGCAGCAAACCCCAAATCCCAGCTCCCTCCTCTCCCTTTTCTTGCACCCTTTTTACCAAACCCCTTCAGACCCCCTCTCCTGCCCCACACCCACCCCATCGCCACCCTCCCCACCTTACAGCCCCAAAATCCCCTTCCCCAGCCCCATCCCACCACCCTTCACCCCATCGCCCTGCCCTATACCCCTAGCCAAACCCCAGCACCAAACACCACGCTTTTTCACCCTAAAAATCAACCATCCTCTTTGCCCAGCACCCCATAACCTGAACCCCTCAATGCTCAGCCCCGCCAACCTGCTGGCTCCAGACCCCAAAGAGGTTTTCAGCCTGGAGAAGGGGAGCCTACAGCGAAACCCTACAACAGGTTCCCAGTTCCTAAATGGGGCTGCAGCAACAGGACGGATTTAACCTAAAAAAAGACAAATCTCTTCCCATAGTTTTTGGTTAGCCCTAAAAAGGCCTCGCAGCTGGAAGAGGCAATCCTAAAAGATCCCTTTCTAAAAAAAACAACCCTGTTCCTACACCCCAAAACCCTTTTCCCCTATATTTTTAGGTCCAACCCCATACCCCAAAAGCCACCGCCCCCCAACGCCTCCTGAACCGTTACACCCCCAGAATCACACCTCCCCGACATATTTACCACAGAGCACGGCAATAAGATAAAGAATAACGGTTTTAAGCCGAAACAGGCTGAATTTGGGTCAAGTATTAGGGGAAAATTGCTCATTTTCAGCACAGCAGCTGCGGGTGCCCAGGGCCAGGCTGGATGGGACTGGGAGCACCCTGGGCTGGCGGGACGGAGCCGTGAGGAGATTTTGAGGCGGTTTTGGTGATTTTGAGGCGGTTTTGGTGATTTTGAGGCGGTTTGGGGGATTTTGAGGCGATTTTGGGTGCGCTGTGAGGATTTTAGGGGCGCTGAAGCGCTTTTAGTCACACCCCCCCCGGCACCCCCATCCCACAGCCCCTCTACCTGCAGGGCTCGCTGCCTCAAGGCTCGCAGCCTCTCCTGCCGCTTCCTCGCCTCCTCCTCCAGCCTCCCCAGCTCCGCTTCCTCCCCCACAGCCGCCGCCATCGCCTCCTCCTCCTCCTCCTCCTCCTTGGCGCCGCCGCTGGGCGCCGCCATTTTGTGCCGCCTTCCCCCCCCCTCCCCTCAGGGGCGGCGAGCCGAGCGCCGAGCGCGTCGATGGGGGCTTTTTTTTGGGGGGGGGTCTCCTTTTTTTGGGGTGTCACCCCCCAAAAATTAAAAAATTAAATAAAATTGACGATAATTTAATAAATTTTAAAAATATAGAAAGAATCGTTGAGTGTTTCTCCTCATGGGAAGGTGTGGGGGGGGGGGAAAGGGGGTGCGGCTGGATGGGGGGGGGGCAAAATAAAGGTTTTTCACCTCATTTTTTTTAATTTTTTTATTTTTTTGGGGGGTGGGGGGCATCCCGTTGATGTCACGCCTCACCTTCATTCCCCACACCCCCCCTCTCTCCTTCACCCCCCCCATAAGGGGGCTGCGTGAGGGCACCGGGGGGGGAGGCTGAGGAGGAAGGGGGGGGTATACAAAAACCTACCCCAAAAATTGGTATTTTTATGCATTTTTTGGGGTGGGGGGCACCTCCCCATGTGTGTGTGTGTCCCCCCCCTTTTTTTTTTTTAAAGCAAGCACCTGGGGGAGGGCCCGGCAGCGGGGCGGAGCTGGCAGCCGAGCCGAGCCGTGCCGAGCCGTGCTGGGGGCAGCACCGTGCCCCCCCACCCCCGGACCCTAAATCCCCTTCCCTTTTCCCATTTTTTCCCTAAAATTCACCCCAAACCCCCCCCTCAGGGCTATGGCCCCCCCGGGGCGCTGAGCCCGGCTCGGCCCGGCTCGGCATGGCTTCCCGGGAGCGCCTCTACGAGCTCTGGATGCTTTACTTCGCCAAGGTGAGCCCGGACCCCCCCACACCCCAAAAAAAAAAACCCCAAAAAATTAAAATTTAGGGACCCCCCCACTCCACCCTAAACCCCCCTCCACCCTCTTGCACCCCCATCCCTCCCCTTCCCCCCTTTACAACCCCCAAACCCACGCCCTCCCCCGTAAAAATTTAAGGTTTTCTTGCCCCCCCCTTGCTTCCCACCCCTAAATTTATAGGGTTTTTTGACCCCCCTTTCCCATTCCCCCCCCCTCCCTAAATCCCCCCCCCCTCATAGTTTTGGGCTTCCCACCCCAAAATCCCTTTAAATTTAAGGCTTCAGTGCCCTCCCCCCCCCCCCCGCCCTCCTCTTCCCCCAAATTCGGGGGCTCCGCGACCCTCCCCTAAATGCCCGGGGGGGTTTGGGACACCCTAAAAAGCCCCCCCTCAGCCAGCAGCCCCCCTTTTATCCCCAGCTGTGCCCCCAACCCCATTTTTTTGTGTCACCCCCCCCCCTCCAGCAGCAGGTGCGGTGACATTGGAGCCATGTCCCTTATAGGGGGGAAATTTGGGGGGGGTCCCATAAATTTGGGGGGGATCCCATAAATTTGAGGGGGGGTCCTATATCTTGTGGAGGCGATCCCATATCTTGTGGGGGGTCCCATATTTTGGGGGGGGTCTCACATTTTGAGGGGGGGGTCCCATATCTTGGGGGGGTCCCACAACTTGTGGGGTGGGTCCCATACTTTGGGGTTTTTTTGGGGGGGGGAATTTGCTCCGGACCCCCCCTGTTTTGGGGTTTCCCCCCTCCCCCCAAGCGTATTTTGGGGGAAAAAAAGGGGAATCTGGAGCTGGGGAGGAGGTGGGGACGGGATACCGGTCACTGGGGTGCTCCCAGTTTGGGGACTGGGATGTACTGGGGGGGCAGGGGGAGGTGTGTGGGGTGTGGGGGGCGTCCTGTATGGGGATATCTGTGGTGCCGGGGGGGGCAGGGGGTTATAGGGGCAGGGGGTTATAGGGGCAAGGTTATAGGGGCAGGGGGCTATAGGGGCAGGGGGTTATAGGGGCAAGGGGTTATAGGGGCAGGGGGTTATAGGGACAGGGGGTTATGGGGGCAGGGGGTTATGGGGGCAGGGGGTTGTAGGGACAGGGGGTTATAGGGACAGGTGCTTATAGGGACGGGGGTTATAGGGACGGGGGTTATGGGGACAGGGGCTATAGGGGCAGGTGCTTATAGGGACAGGAGCTATGGGGGCATGGGTAATAGGGACAGGGCTTATAGGGGCAGAGTTATAGGGACCGGGGCTATAGGGGCAGGTGCTTATAGGGACAGGGGCTATAGGGACAGGTGCTTATAGGGACGGGGGCTATAGGGACAGGGGCTATAGGGGCACGGGTAATAGGGGCAGGGCTTATAGGGGCAGAGTTATAGGGACCGGGGCCATAGGGGCAGGGGCTTATAGGGACAAGGGTTATAGGGACAGGTGCTTATAGGGACAGGGCTTATAGGGACAGGTGCTTATAGGGGCAGAGTTATAGGGACTGGGGTTATAGGGACCGGGGCCATAGGGACAGGTGCTTATAGGGACATGTGCGTATAGGGACAAGTGCTTATAGGAACCAGGGTTATAGGGACAAGTGCTTATAGGGACAGGGGCCATGCCACCGGGGTGCGCACACCGCTGTGGGGACGTGTCACGCTGCGCAGGTGGGCACTCCTACGGGGCCATCGGCCACACCATCGGGGTGGCACGCTCATATAGGGCCGCACGCCACCCCAGTGGGGTGACACCAGCGAGGGGGTGGCTTTTGGGGGACAAAAAGGGGCGGACGAGGAGCCGGGGTGCCAGCGGGACCCCATACAACTTTGGGGGGGGGGCGCACGGAGAGGTGGCGGCGGTGGCACAGGTGACATTGGGGTGGGGACATCGGGGTGGCGATATTGGGGTGGGGACTTTGGGGTCTGTGCCGATGTCCTTATGGGGTCGGTGGCATGGGGTGGGGGCGCGGAGACCCCCGCGGCCCCCCAAGGGCGCACGGTGACAGCGGTGACAGCCACCCCCCAAGGGGGGGGGGGGGGGAGGAAATGTCGTTGGGGCCGCGGGTGACTTGGCATTTCCTGACCCGTTTTACACAAGAACGGAGCAAAAAAAAAAGGGGGGGGGGGGACAGGAAAAAAAAAAATTATAAAAAAAAAAAGTGAAAAAAACAAGAAAATAGGAGCGCGGTGTCACCGTCACCCCGGTGTCCCCACGCGCGTTTCCGCTCCCCGGTCCCGCCACCGCCCCTTCCCGCGGCGGCTCCGGGGGCCATGGAGGAGCGCGGGGCCCCCCCGGAGGTAACGGGGTGCTGGGGGGGGGTGGGTGACACCCAAGGGTGCTGTGTGGGGTGTGGGGGGGTTGTGGGGTGGTCCGGGGGGGAAGGCACCCAAGGGTGCTGCGTGGGGGGGCAGCTCGGGGCGGTGCAGGGGAAGTGGGGCACCCTTAGGGGGTTGTAGGCACCCCAGGGTGCGGTGTAGGGTGCTCGGGGGCATGGGGCACCCTAGGGTGCTCCGTGGGGGTTGGAGGCACCCCAGGGTGCTGCACGGGGGCGTGGGGCACCCCAGGGTGCTGTATGGGGTGCACGGACCCCAAGGGTGCTGCACGGGGTCCACAGGGACACGGGCACCTAAGGGTGCCCTATGGGGTGCACAAGGGTCATGGGGCACCCAAGGGTGCTGCACGGGGTCATGGGGCACCCCAGGGTGCTGCGTGGGGTGCATGGGGCCGTGGAGACCCGTGGGGTGCGCAGGCACCCAAGGGTGCTCCATGGGGTGCCTGGGGACATGGGTGGCCCAGGGTGCTGCATGGGGACACGGGGCACCCTAGGGTGCGCCATGGGGTGCACAGCACCCAAGGGTGCTCTATGGGGTTCAGGGGAACGTGGGCACGCTGGGGTGCCCCATAGGGTGCCCAGGCACCCAAGGATGCTCTGTGGGGTGCAGGGGCACCCAAGGGTGCTCTATGGGGTGCAGGGGGGCATGGGGCACCCAAGGGTGCTCTATGGGGTACAGGGGGGCATGGGGCACCCAAGGGTGCTCTGTGGGGTGCAGGGGCACCCTAGGGTGCCCCATAGGGTCCCCGGGCACCCAAGGGTGCTCCATGGGGTGCAGGGGGGCAGGGGCACCCCGGGGTGCCCCATAGGGTTCCCAGGCACCCAAGGGTGCCCCATGGGGTGCACAGGGGCATGGGGCACCCAAGGGTGTTCTATGGGGTGCAGGGGGATGTGGGCACCCTGGGGTGCCCCATAGGGTCCCCAGGCACCCAAGGGTGCTCTGTGGGGTGCACAGGGGCATGGGGCACCCTAGGGTGCCCCATAGGGTTCCCAGGCACCCAAGGGTGCTCTATGGGGTGCAGGGGGTCAGGGGCACCCAGGGGTGCCCCATAGGGTTCCCAGGCACCCAAGGGTGCTCTATGGGGTGGGGGCTGGGTGATTCACCCCTTGCACAACCCCAGGGGTGGGGCCGGCATTCTGCCCGCTGATTGGCTGGCGCCCGCCTGGAGGACCAGGTGCTCCGCGTGCTGATTGGCTGGCAGGTGGAGGGGTTGGGTCGCTCCGAGCGGTGATTGGGCAGGGGTCATCTTCGAGCGGCTGCGCCTGGTGCTGATTGGCTGGTAGGTGCAGTGGGGGACAGGTGCTCTGCGTGGTGATTGGTCGGTTCCTCTACAGGTTGTTGTGCTCTGTGTGCTGATTGGTCGGTGCCTCTACAGGTGGTTCTGTTGTGTGTGCTGATTGGTCGGCGCCTCTACAGGTTGTTCTGCTCTGTGTGCTGATTGGTTGGTGTCTGCAAGGCACTGGATTCGGCCCGCACTGATTGGCCGGCGGCTTTGGCGGGGGGGATCTCCTGGGATCTGATTGGCCGGCACCCAGCCTGGGGATTCAGGGGTCCCCCCGGGGCAAAAATAATGAAAAAAAGGTAAAAAAAATTAAAAAAAAATAAATTTGTGACCTGACGGCCGCCCCCCCCCCCGGCAGAAGGACCTGGCGTACCTGCAGCAGTGGCTGGAGGCCTTCGTCATGAACTTCGAGAAGGTCATCGCCCTGCCCTCGCTGGAGCCCCGCAGGTGAGGGGGTCGCCCCCCAAAAAAATACCCCCCCCCCCCCAAAAAATAACCCACCCCCAAAAAAAATAACCCACTCCAAAATGAAATAATCCACACCAAAATGAAATAACCCACTCCAAAAAGTTAGCCTCCCCCCAAAAATACCCCCTTCCCAAAAAAATAACCCACCCCCCCAAAAAAAATAACCCATCCCCCAAAAAAATAACCCACCCCAAAACGAAATAACCCACGCCAAAACAAAATAATCCCCCCCCCAAAAAAAATAACCTACTCCAAAAAGTTAACCTCCCCCCAAAAATAATACCCCCTTCCCAAATAAATAACCCACCCCCCTAAAAAAATAATCCACTCCCCCCAAAAAATAACCCACTCCAAAACAAAATAACCCCCCCCAAAAAAAATAACCCACTCCAAAAAGTTAGCCTCCCCCCAAAAATATCCCCTTCCCAAATAAATAACCACCCCCACAAAAAATAACCCATTTCCCCCCAAAAAAAAAACCATCCCCCCAAAAAAATAACCCACTCCCCCCAAAAAATAACCCACCCCCCCAAAAAATAACCTATTCCAAGAAAAAATACCCCCCCATAAAAATACACCGCCCCCAAAAATATACATCGCCCCCAAAAAATATACACACCCCCAAAAAAAACACTCCCCCTCAAAAAAATATACCTCTCCCCCCAAAAAATACAACTCTCCCCCAAAAAATACCCTTTTCCCCAAAAAATAGCCACCCCCCAAAAAAATAACCCACCTCCCAAAGAAATAACCCACCCCCCATAAAAATATAACCCCTTAGAAAAAAAATAACACCTCCCCCCCCAAAAAATAACCCCTACCCCAAAAAATAACCCACCCCAAAAATAACCCCTCCCCCCAAAAATAACCCACCCCAAAAAATAACCCACCCCAAATAAATAACCCCCCCTAAAAAAATAACCCCCGCCCCTAAAAATCCCCCTTAAATACCCTTCCCTCCAAAAAATACCCCGCAAAAAAAGAATAACCACCCCAGCCCCCCCCAAAATGATATCTTCCTTAAAAAAATAACCCCCCCTTAAAAAAATCTTCCCCCCCCCTGCCCTGGGTTCGCAGCCGGGGTTGGGTTTTGGGGTTTTTGCTGCAGCGCCGGAGGCGGCTCATCCGCTGCCTCGCTCGGTGGTTTGCAGCCATCCGGCCCCGCGGGAGGCTGGTTGGGGGGGGGGGGGGTTATTTATTTTTTGGGTGGGGGAGGTCCCTTTCTGCCTTATCCTAATTTTTTATTTTTTTTTTCCCCCCCCCCAGGCCGGAGGATTCGGCGTCGGAGATCCCGGTGCTGCCGCGGGAGGTGCTGCAGGTGCTGAGCCAGCGGCTGGCGCAGTGCGGGGGGCACGGGCAAGCCCTGCTGCTGCTCAAGTTCTTCATCATCATCTGCAGGTGGGTGCCCCCCCCCCCCCGAACAAACAGACCCCCCCCCCAAAAGGACAGACCCCCCCCGGACAGATAGACCCCACCCCAAAAGGACAGACCCCTCCCCAAGTGGATAGACCCCCAGGGTTGGGGGAGAGGAGGGGTCCCACGGCTCCGTGGTGGCTCCCTGGGTGCTCGTTCCTCCCCCCAGACAAATATTTGCCCCCCCCCTAAAAAAATATATTTATTTGCCCCCCCCCAGGGCATCTCTGCCCCCTCCCAAAGCGTGTATTGCCCCCCAAAAGTGCATCCCCCTCAAGCGCATCGTGTCCCCAGCCAAGTGCATCACGTTGCCCCCCCCAAAAAAATGCATTGTGCCCCCCCAAAAAGTGCATTTTGCCCCCCCAAAAGTGCATTGTGCCCCCCCCCAAGAATTTAATTGTGCCCCCCCCAAGAATTTCATTGCCCCCCCCCCGAAGTCCATCACACCATCTCCCCAAAAACCTCATCGTGCCCACCCAAAATGCATCGTGCCCCCCCAAAATGCATCGTGCCCCCCCCAAATTCATCACACCCCCCCCAAAAAAAATGCATGGTGCCCCCCCAGGTGCCTGATACCCCCTTCAGGTGCCCCCCCCATATTATCCAGCCCTGTTCCTCCTCCTGGGGGTCCCCCCCCAGCCACCCACCCCCTTCCTACCCCTTCTTCTCGCCCCCACCCAACCCCTGGGGGTCACCCAACCCGAGACTTCGTCCCCCCCCCTTGTCCCCCCCCCTCACCACGGGTATTTTTAGCGCTGGAGGGGGGCCAGATCCCAAACAATGGGGCTGGGTGGTGCGGGAGGACACGGGGTCAGCCGAGGACGTGGCTCCTTATCCCACCCCCCCAGCCCATTATCTCCCCCCCGGGGGTGTTATAACGCCCCCCCCCCGGTTATATTGTCCCCCCCCTGGGTGTTTTGTCCCCCCCCCCACTGCATTTTCCACCTTGCAGGAATTTGGAGAACGTCCAGGGGGACAAAACGCCCGGCTTCATCCCCGAGGTGCTGGCGCTGCTGCGGGGCTGTGCGAGCAAGGTGGGCACCGTGACCGTGACCCCCCCACCCCAAAAAGGGTTTTAGGGTCCGGGGGGGGGGGCACTGAGCTTCTGCAGGACCCCAAATTTTGTCTTTTTTTTCGGGGGGGAAAGGAGAGGGATGGGGGAAAGGAGAGGGACCGCTTTGCGCCTCCGTGGCGCACGGGTGGGGTGGAGCAGGGAGAAGGCGGGCTGGGGGGGCTCTGGGCGTGTGGGGGGGGGTTATTAATTATTAATTAATAATTAATTGGGATTAACCGTGCTCTGCACACCCCCCCACACGCAGCTGAGAAGCGGGCAGGAGGAGGGGGCGCAGCTGGAGAGCGTGATGCTCTACGCCCTGCACCTCTGCGAGTGCCTCTTCGACCCCTACCAGACCTGGCGGCGGCAGCTGAGCGGGTGAGCCCCCCCCGGGGGGGTGGGAAAAAAATCGTCGTCCCCCCC
Organism: Anas platyrhynchos; assembly: GCF_047663525.1. Lineage (NCBI taxonomy): Eukaryota > Metazoa > Chordata > Aves > Anseriformes > Anatidae > Anas > Anas platyrhynchos. Next base: position 158,433,093 of record NC_092588.1, read on the forward strand.
CCAAAAAAAAAATAATATTTGCACCCCTCTCATCTCCCCCCCTCACTCCTCTCCTTCCAGGGAAGTCGTCAGCTCGCAGGAGAAGAGCAAGTACAAGTTCGCCCCCGCCGCTTTGCCCCCCGAGTTCGATGCCTTCTTCCAAGGTAAATCTGCGCCCCCCCCTTTTTTTGGTGACCCCCCCCAGGGCCAAATTTTTTTATCTGAAGCTGTTTTTATTTTTTTTTTTCTGGGCACTTTAATTTTTTTACACCCCACCCCCATATTACACTGGACTTAAAAGGATTTCACGGGGATTAACTCAAGGCGGCTTTCCGAGGGGGGGGGGCGTCACTTTCGGACCCCCCCCACAGCCCCAAAACCTGAGCTTTCGATGCTAAAATTTAATTTATTTTGACTTCAATCGCCTAGAATTGACTGGGAGGGGAAACCCTGCGAACGCAGGTGCGCTCCACCAGTCCGCCGCCTGGCAGTTCTTGCAGGATTCGCCCCCCCCCCCCACCTCCTTTTTGGGGCAAAATCCTCCTTTTCCACACATTCACCTTATTTCGAAAGCCCCGAGAAACAAAGCAAATGGGATTTTTTGGGCGAGACTGATGGCTTAAGGGCACCGAAACCAAGCGATCGGCGTCCTTTTAACCCAAATTTTGGCCGTCGTGGTGCACGGGGCTGACAAAAATACAGCCTGGCCGGGAAACCCTAAAAACCCCATAAATGAGCCAAAAAGGGGAGGCCCCCCCCTGGGCAATGGGGTTGCAGAAAGCCCCTAAAACTCCCGGCAAGCTGTTCCCCGTGCCGGCTGTGAATCCCCAACCGAGCTCGATTTTAGCACAAAACCCCGGGGTTTTAGACCAAAAAACTCCCCCCTGCAGCCAAAGCTGCCCAAATCCGAGGTGTTTGTGCCCGTTTTCCCCCAACAGGGTCCAGCGCCACGGATTCCGGGTCGGGTTTTGGGGTGGGATGGGTGGAAAAAGGAATTCTTGCCCCTTTTTTTCCCCCATCTCCCCTTGTCCTTGCAGAGAGCTTCCAGCCCGGCGGGCAGCTCCCCGACGAGCTCCAGCTCCGGGTCATCCACCTCTTCGGGGCCATCCTCTCCGGGTCCAAGGTATTTTTGGGGTGGGGACGGGGACAGAGGGGACACGGGGGGGTCCCCACGGCTCTGCCCCCCCGGTGGGGCTGGGTGCATCGGCACGGGCTGGGGAGAGGGAAACCAAGACCCAGCCCCAAGCCTGAGCTGTTCCAAGCAAGGAATTGAGCTGGAATTAAACAGCTTGACTTCCAAAAGCCTTTTGGGGTCACGTTTAGGAATCACAGCATGGGTGACGCCCTCAATTCACCCTAAAAAAAAAACAAAACGAGGGTGAAGATAAAAAGCAGCCCTGGCCGCTCAGCTCCGGGGCGGATAAGAGCACACCTTGGGTGGATAACTCAGCGCCGAGCACTCGTGGGCTGTAAAAAACTCAGAGCTCAAAAATAGCAGGACTTGATTAACAGTCCCAAAACGTGCTTTTTTTTTTTTTTTTTTTTTTTTAATTAATTTGCCAGCAGCGGGCGGGAAAGCCTCACGGAGAGACCCGGAGCGCTGCGCGCATCGCCGGGGGCTGGCTTAGACGCGGGGATTTACCTTGGCAAGGGGAAAAAAAAAAAAAATAGGGATAAAATAAAAATCTGCTTGCTCCTCACAGCCCAACGCTCTGCGAGCCATCACGCCGGCGGCGCTGGAGGTGCTCCTGGGGGTGCTCCGGAGAGGGGGCACGGGGCCGGCGCCGTGCCCGGGGCTGCTGGAGCTGACGCTGCGCGGCGTGGTGGCGGCGGTGCACGCGCTGCACGCCAGCAGCCCCGGCCCCGTGCCCCTGCGCTCGCTTCTGGACGGCTACTTCAAGGTGCTCAACGCCAACCCGACCTCGGTGACGCCGGCCGGAGACCTCATCGCCCTGAGGGTGCAGATGTTGGGTAAAAACAAAGGGTTTCGGGTGGTTCGGAGGCGGGTTTGGGGTTGCGGAGGGGGCTGAGAGAGGTTTTTGTTGTCCCGGTGGATGTGGTGTTGTAGATGCCATCCCGGCCATGCTGAGCTGCGATGATCGGCCGGTCCTGCAAGCCGTCTTCCTCAGCAACAACTGCTTCGAGCACATCATCCGCCTGCTGCAGAACAGCAAGGTAGCTGCACTGCTTCGGGGTTTTTTTTTTGGGGTTTTGCATCCTCATCTCCATCCTCATCCTCCCCATCTCGAAACGGCTCAAAACGGCTTGAAACGGCTCGAAACGCCACGCCACGCTCCAGGAGCCACCCCAGCACCTTCCCCACCTCGCCCTCACCCCAAGCCGGGGCAGGGATGGTGCCTGACCCTATTTTTTCTCCCCCTACACCCCGACCTGGCCTTTCCTTCCTCGCCCCAGCTCTACCTCAACAGCACGCAGGAGGCGGGTGAAGCCCAGGACAAGCTCCCCGTGCAGCCACCGACGGGCGGTGGGCTCCAGCAGGTATTCTATGGGGCTGCCCCACAACACAGCTGCCTGGTGGGGTCGGGGGAGATGCCCACAACCCACCCACCCCCTTTTCCTGCAGGTTTTTGATGTCGGCTCCGATGCCATCGCGGTCCACGCTATCGGGGTGCTCACGGCCATCATGAGCAACTCGCCCTCGGCCAAGGTGGGTGAGGAGGGTGGACGGCTCCCGGCGCAGCTGGGGTTGGGGTTTTTTTTTTTTCAAGCTGCGAGGTGTTTTGGGGACAAAGCAGCTCGTCCCAGGGGGCCGCTGCAGAGCCCGACGTGCCCGGGTGTTTGCAGGAGGTGTTCAAGGAACGCATCGGCTATGCCCACCTCTACGAGGTGCTGAGGAGCCAGGGCCAGCCCACCCAGCGCCTGCTCCAGGAGCTCCTCAACATGGTGAGTGCTCCCGTGGCTTCTTTTCGAGTGCTGGAATCCTACAGGGGAACAATGGGGTCGGTCTTTGCCTGCTGCAGCCCCTTCTTTCACCCCCAAGTCCCTGCTGGGTCCCCGTGGTCCCCATCCCGAGGTGGCCTCACTGCCTTGAGCTTTGAGTGGCGCTCAGCTTTGGGGAGATTTGAGCCTTTGGGGAGGGGTCTCGGGAGGGTTCCCCAAAACACTCGGTGCACGGGGGTCTCCCAAGGGTTTTGGTGCGTGGGGGTCTCTCAGAGGCTTGGTTCTTGCAGGTCTCCAAGAGTTTATGTCTGGTGGGGGGTCTCCCAAAACACTTGGTGCAAGAGGGTCTCCCAAAGCCCTTGGTTTACGAGGGTCCCCCAAAACCCTTCATTCATGAGGGTCTCCCAAGGGGCTTGAATCATGAGGGTCCCCGAAGGCCCTTCATTCATGAGGGTCCCCCAAGGGGCATGGTTCACTAGGGTCTCCCAAGACCCTTCATATATGAGGGTCTCCCAAGGGGTTTGGTTCATGAAGGGTCTCCCAAGGGTCTTGGTTCACAAGGGTCTTCCAAGACCCTTCATTCACGAGGGTCTCCCAAGGGGCTTGGTTCATGAGGGTGCCCCAAGACCCTTCCTTCATGAGGGTCTCCCAAACCCCTTGGTCCACGGGAGCCTCCAAGACGCTCAGCGCACAGGGCTCACCACTTCATACCCAGGCCAGTCAGGAGGAGCATCCATCCCTCTCCCCATGCCCACACCAACCATCTCCTATATTTCAACAGGCGGTGGAAGGCGACCACAGCTCCTTCCCGGCTCTCCCCATCCGCAACGAGCAGCCTCTGCTCCTGCTGCTGGCCTGGCTCCCCTCGCTGTCCTGCCGCGAGCTCCAACTCTTCCTCGCCGAGCGCCTGCGCCGCCTGTGCGAAGCCTCGCTGCCCGGCCGCCTCACCTGCGTCAAGGCGGGCATGGTGGGCAGCCTGCTGGCCGCCCTGGCCGCCGAGCCCGCCCTGCCTCCCTCCTGCTCCGAAAATCTGCTGGAGCTGCTGCGGGAGCTGGGCGGCCTCTCCATTCGGCCCGGCGAGCTGCGGCAGCTGCTGCGGCTGCTGCGGCGCGAGCGGGGCCGGGGGGCGCATCCCTACACGGCGCCGGTGCTGCGGGCGCTCTCGGGGATGGCACGGGCTGAGGGACCCCCGCGAGCCTTGCAATATTTCGACCTGACCCCCGGCATGGCTGGGATCATGGTGCCCGCTGTCCAAAAATGGCCCGGCGGTGCCTTCGCCTTCCACGCTTGGCTCTGCCTCAGCGAGGAGGAGCCCGGCCCGCCGGCGAGGCCGAAGAGGAGGCAGCTCTACAGGTGAGGCTGGCCAGGGGACAAGAGGAGGGTGAGGAAGATGAGGTGCAGCCATCCTCACCGTGCTGTCCTCCCTTTCTGCAGCTTCTTCACGGCCAGCGGGACGGGCTTCGAGGCTTTCTTCACCGCCGACGGCATGCTGGTGGTGGCCGTCTGCACCAAGAAGGACTACATGACGGTGGCGCTGCCAGAAGTGGCCTTCAACGACTCGGCCTGGGTGAGTGACGTCCCTGTCCTCGTCTCCATCCCCGTGGTGGGGACAGGGACGGGCTGAAACCCTCTTCTCAACCCCGCAGCACTGCGTCGACATCGTCCACGTCGCCGGCCGCCGGCCCTTCGGCCAGAACGTGGTCAGCATCTACGCGGACGGGCACCTGCGGAAAACGGCGCAGCTCCGCTTCCCCTCCCTGCACGAGGTCAGGGACCCCTCCCCGGGCACCTCACCCCGCTCTGGGTGGCACCTTGGGGACTAAACACCGCTCCCTGTCCCCTGCAGTCCTTCACCTCCTGCTGCATCGGCTCGGCGGGGCACCGCACCACCACCACGGCCATCGGCAGCAGCCACCCGCCGCCGTCCCACGGGCCGGAGCTGTCCTTCCCCCCACACCCCGCTCTCTGCCGCTCACAATCCTTCCCCGCCGCCCTGGGACCCCACGCCTGGACCCCTCTGCAGCCCCCCACCGAAGGGGTGGTGGCCACCACGGCGGCCGGCAGCCAGGACACCGAGTGGGGCACCCCTACGTCCCTCGAGGGCCACCTGGGCTCCGTGGCCATCTTCTGCGAGGCGCTGCAGCAAACCCAGGTCAAGGCGCTCTTCTGCTCGGGTACGTGGGGGCAGGGGGACATCCACGGGGGTGCTGGGGGGGTCCACGTCTCCAGCTCTTCGCCGCTCAGCGCTTTTTCCTCCCCCAGGTCCAAACGTGGCGTCCCCGTTTACGCTGGAGGGCGACCTGGTGGAGCTCAGCAGCAAACTCCTGCTCTACTACACCCCGCAGGTGAGGGCTCCCGTTGTGCTTGACCTTCCCCTCGTGGTCCTTGAGGTCCAACCCACCTCATCTTCCCCCAGTGACGTTTTTGGGGTGATGGTGGGGACCCAAGTGTCCCCGAGTCCTCACGGGGTGCTGTGCTCTCTTCCAGGCCTGCAGGAACAACATCTGCCTGGACCTCTCTCCCAGTCACGGCCTGGACGGGAGGCTGACGGGGCACAAGGTGGTCAACTGGGACGTCAAGGTATGCTGGGTGTAGGGTGGCTTGGCCTGATTCACCCACCCCATAGCTTGGAGGCAGCCAGGCCTCACCATGGATGTGGGGCAGGGGGTGCTGGATGGCCCTGGTGGTTCCCCTGAACCCTACGGGGGGGAATCAGGGGAATATGTGGTATGGGATCTGTCAAGGACCCATGGGTTCACCAAGGGTGGTGGCCCCTGGGCCACCAGGGTCAGCCCTGGAGGTCCTCAGTGTCCAGGCTGGGCACCGTGGGTGGTTGCTGCAGGGGAAGAGGTGTTTTGGGGGCACCTTTTGGGGTGTTCCCAGCTTGGGTGAGCTGGCAGAATGATCCCTGGGGTCCCTGGCCCCAGATGGACGTGCGACCTCCTCCTCTACACCACCATCACCACGCAGCCCTCGGGGACACCCAAAAAAATCTCTCGCCTCCCCCCCCCCCCGGCAGGACGTGGTCAACTGCGTGGGCGGGATGGGCGTCCTGCTGCCCCTGCTCGAGCAAGTGGTGAGCAAGAAGGAGGAAGCCGAGGACGAGCAGGAGACCAACGACCTGGTGGGGCCAGAGCTGACGTCCTCCAGGAACGCCCAGGGCATGCTGATCCCCCTGGGCAGGTCCTCAGGTGAGGTCCCCGAGCGGGGTGAAGGAGGAGCAGTGCCGTAGGTAACCCCGCTGCCACGTGGGCTGGTGTCTACCACGGGCAAAACCTTGCCTGGGGCACCAGGATTTATGGGGCAGTGGAAAAACCATCGCCGTCGTTGACGTCTTTTGAGGTTGTTATGACCTAATTAGTCATAAATGAGCGGTTCTGGGAAGGTGAGGGTGGCTCGAGCCTGCCTGGCTCCGGTTTTGCTTTTGCGTGAGGTCCCTGGTGTCCTGCATGAACCTGATGTCTTGGTGACAGAAGCCTTGGTGACATGAGATTCCTCCCGATACCCAGCTGCTAATTTTCGGGCAGAAAAATGAGGTTTCTCAGAGCAACCTGAGCTTTCTGCTCGGTTAAGTTTGGGGGAAATAGGTGAAGGGGCTATTTTGTGGTGGGGTCACCAGGGTGCCCATGGCTGCAGAAAGGGGGGAAGGACCCTGGTGGGAGCGAGCTGGTGGCTCCCAGCTCTCCCCGTGCCTTGCAGAGAGCAGGCTGGAGAGGAACAGCGTGGCCGCCTTCCTGCTGCTGGTGAAAAACTTCATCCAGCACCACCCGGTGAACCAGGAGAGCCTGGTGCAGTGCCACGGGCCGGCCATCATCGGGGCACTCCTGCAGAAGGTAGGGAGCTGCCGAAACCACCAGGCTCCATCCCAAAATCGCTGCCCAAACCACAAACCCCCCCTTCTTATCTCCTTATCACCTTATCACCCCGGGCAGGTCTCCGGTCCGCTGCTGGACATGAGCACGCTGATGGCCTCGCAGATCCTGATGGAGCAAGTGGCCTCCGAGGGCAGCGGGCTCCTGCTGCACCTCCTCTACCAGCACCTCCTCTTCGATTTCCGCATCTGGAGCAACAGCGACTTCGCCGTCCGCCTAGGTGAGGGCAGGAGGGCACCCGCGGGGGGCTCCCCGGGGCCCGGTGGTGGCCGCTCACCCCCCTCTCCACGCAGGTCACATCCAGTACCTGGCCAACGTCGTCAAGGACCACAAGCAGCGCATCCGCAAGAAGTACGGGGTGCAGTACGTCCTCGACTCCATCCGGACCTACTACGGGTGAGCTGCTGCTTGTAGACGGGATGCTCGGCCCCCAGGCACTGGTATTGTGGTGGGCTTGAGCCCTGGAAGGTGCAGTTTGGGGTGGATGCCTTTTATTTGGGGTGGACGCCTTTTATTTGGGGTGGACACCTTTTATTTTCGGTAGTATCCCCCCTGCGAGCACATCAGGGGAAAATCTGATGGAGCATTATGGTGTGCACGGGACCTTCTGCTCCCCATGCCCCATCCCCAAGCGTTGCATGGTCTTTAACATACCCAGATCTGCAACTGGTTAGCCCCAAAATCCACCCCAGCAGTAACTGGGGGCATCGTGGTTCCTGCAACAAGCTGATGCTCTTTTCTTGCCTGACCCCGTGGGTTTCTGCAACAGGATTCTCACACCCTGCAGAGACCCAAACCCGTGGGCTGGGTGTTTCCTGGGGTGCCTGCGGGGATGTTCCCACTGTCCTGGAGCTCCTCAGGCTCCGTGGTGGGATTTGGGATTGTGCTGGTGATGAGAGGCAAAAGGGCAGCTGTCCGCATCCCCAGCGGGAACATCCCCGTGTGTCTCTTCCCCAGTTCCTCCAGGGAGAAGTCCACCACGACGGACGACATCAAGACGGTGCAGACCTCCCTCTTCAGCCTGGTGAAGGACTTCTTCTGCCGGAGCTTCTCCGGGGAGGAGATGCAGAGCTTGCTCAACTACGTGGCCGCGGCGCAGGATGAGCAGCAGGTACGGCGCCCAGCCACCCAGATCCCACCACGCCACCCCAAAAAGGGTCCCCAAACACGTAGGGCTGGCCTCGTTCTTGGGAGAAGCTCAGCGAGCAGGTGGGGAGAAGCCACTGAGATCCCGGTGGGGTGCGTGGAGGACAGCGTGCACCCTTTGCCTGCAGGTCTGCGGGGCGCTGGAGGTGATCCACAGCCTGCTGAAGGGCTCGCCCGCCCAGGAGCAGCTCTTCGCCTTCCTCTTCGAGCCGGGCCACGTGGAGGTCCTCTTCTCGCTGCTGGTGCAGAAGAAGTTCTCGGATGAAGTGCGGGAAAGGGTCTTCAAGGTGAGAAGGGGTCCCCGGTGTCATCCCCCGAGGGTGGGGGCTTCTCCATGGGGTCACCGCCACTTTTCTGTGCCTCGCCAGATCCTCTACAAGATGCTGAAGTACGAGAAGGTCCCCGAGCGCTGCAAGAACCGCCTGAAGCTGAAGGACATCGGGTACCAGGGGCTCATCGCCTGCCTCAGCGACATCCCCGGCTCCATGCTGCTCTTCCGCTGCCTCTCAGAGCAGGTCCTCGGGGCAGGTACCGTGTCCCCTTTTTGTCCCGTCCTGGTGGCACGCCACGGGGCCATCCTGGTGGCTTCCCAGCTCAGTGGGGCTGGCTGGAGGTAGATCTGGGGAGCTTTGGTGGCTTTTGGGGGACCAAAACTCTCTCCTTGCCTGCAGATCCTCCCAATTATAAGGACCTGGTGGCCGTGGTGTACCTGTCCCACCGGGCTGAGCTGACGGTCCGGCTCGATATCTGCCGCAAGGTGAGCAGAGCGAGGTGCAGGGGGTGCCACCATGGGGTCACCACGGGGCTGAGCTCCCCCATGGGATCACGGGGACATGGGGACAGCGAAAACACCCCACAATGGGACCTGGGGGTGCTCAGAACCACTGCCAGCCAGCCTGACCGCCCTGCTCCTGCCCTTTGTGGGGTCCAAGCCCCCCGAGAGGCTTCGTGGAGCTGAGGTGACCCCGCTGGGTGTCTCCCCATCTTGTCCCACAGCTCTTCCACTTGATCTACGCGCAGCAGGACATGGTGAAGCAGCTGGCGAGGCTGGCGGGCTGGCAGGACACGCTCACCAAGCTCTACGTCAAGGAATCCTACGAGTCCCGCCAGCACAGCCTGAGCCTCTCGAGCAGCGGGGGCTGCCTGGAGCTCCTGCACCTCTCTGAACCCCCCGGCAGGGACGGAGGCACCGAGACGGGAGGGAAGGAGGCGGGGGGCTGCACGAGCCCCCCGCCCACCGAGCTGCAGGAGCTGGACGTCTTCCTACCTCTGGGCTACGAAGCCTCGGACCAGGAGCTCTCCGAGGGCTTCTCCGACCACTCCACCTCGCCGAGCGGCCGCACCAAGTCCTTCCACTCCTACAACTTCAAGTCCTTCGACTCCTCCGACCGCGCCAGCCGCTCGTCCTCCAACCCCGGCGACGTCCCCTTTGATGGCGTCTACCACCCGCTTTCTCCCTTCTCCACCTCGCCCTTCGACCTGGGGCTCGACCTGGCCAGCACCAGCTCCATCGCCACGGCCGAAAGCGGCGCGCAGACGCCCGCCAGCGGCCCCGGCACCCCCTCACCCCTGGAAAGCTTCAAACCCTTCCCGGGGATGCGCACCCGCAAGAGCTCCAGCCTCTCCAACGTCCTGGATGAGAGCAGCTACCAGGACGCCCTGCCCAGCGACAACGTCTCCAACACCAGCAACCCCCAGGTGAGCCGCCGAGCCGTGCCACCCACCTCCTTTTAGGAAATTCCAGCTGGGTTTTTTTCCTAAACATTTTTTCCACCTTTCCGGCAGCAAACGCCCGAGGAGGAGCTGTGCAACCTCCTGACCAACATCGTCTTCTCGGTGACGTGGCGCGGGGTGGAAGGTTGGGACGACGCGGCGTGGAGGGAGCGCGGGCAGGTTTTCTCCGTCCTCACCAAGCTGGGCACGGCTTGCGAGCTGGTGAGGCCCCCCGACGAGATCAAGCGCAGGTTTGTGGGGGTTTACGGAGGGTCAAGGTGGGGGCTACGGGGTGGTGGGGACCCTACAGAGCTCCCCGCTGTCCCGCAGCCTGCTGGAGATGATGCTGGAGTCGGCGCTGACGGATCTGAAGGAGTCGGGGCCGGCCGCCCTGCCCGGCCTCACCCAAAATGCTCTCAAGCTGCTGAGGCTGCTGCAGGATTTCTTGTTCTCCGAGGGGCACAACAACCAGGCCCTGTGGAGCGAGAAGGTGAGCGGCCACGGGCAGGGTCCTGACCCCAAGGAGGACTCTAAACCCTTGTGTTGCGGTTAGCCTTGCCCCCAAACCCTGCCCCTACACCTACAGCCCGTAAATCTAACCCTAGAAACTAACCCAAGCCCTAATCCTAAAACCTAACCCATTAACCTGTAAATTTAACCCTAACCTGTAAACCAAACCTTAAAACTTAGCTCCAGCCCTACACTCTTGCCATAAACTCCAACACTAACCCTAAGCCTTAACCCCAACCCTAAGCTGTAACCCCAACCCTAACAGTACACCCTTGCTGTAAACCTAACCCTAATCCTCAACCCTAATGCTAATACCTAACCCTGATGTTAGCCCTAAATCTATAGCCCATAAACCTAACTCTAGGAACTAACCCAAACCTTAATCCTAAAACCTCACCCTGGCTCATGACCTGTAAACCTAAATTGTAAAGGTAACCCTAAACCTTAACTCTACACTCTTGCTGTGAGCCCCAATCCTATAGCCTGTCTGTCCCTAGTCCCTAACCCTTAACCCTACACCCTTATCCTAAACCCAAACCCTATACCATAATCCTATACATTAAGATCTTTATCCCTGATTTATATAAACCTAACCCTGAACCTCAACCCTAACCCTACATCCTTGCTGTAAACCCTACCCCTAACTCCTAACCCTGACCTTTAAGGTTAACCCTACACCCTTGCCATAAACCCAAACCCTTAACCCTAATCTAAACCCTAATTTATAACCTATAAATCTAACCAGACCTCCTAAACCCTAATCCTAAACCTTAACCCTACATCCTTGTTATAAGACTCAACCCTAACCCTAATCCTAATCTTAACCCTAAACCTAATCCTGACCTTTAACCTTAACCCTACACCCTTGCCCTAAACCCAAGCCCTAAACCCTAGCTTTATACTCTAAATCCTAATTCATAACCTATAACTCTAACCAGACTTCCTAAACCCTAATCCTAAACCTTAACCCTACATCCTTGCTATAAGACTCAACCCCAACCCCAATCCTAACCTTTAACCCTAACCCTACACCATTCCCATTAACCCCAACCCTAAAACCTTTCCCCTGCCCCTAATTCCTTCCCCTCCCCATAACCCAAACTGGTGTCGAGCAATGGCTGGGAGATGGGGACCCGGCTCCACCTTTGGGGCTGGAGACGGGGGTCTCACTGTGCCCCCCAACCCCAGATCTACGAGGGGGTGAGCGGCCTCCTGGACAAGCTGGGCGTCTGGTACCACCTGGCCAACGGCACCTCCGACCTGAAGGAGATGGCCCAGACGGGGCTGCGCGTCCTGGTGGGCTACATCATGCTGCAGGACCCCCAGGTGGGTCACCTGGGGGGCTCTAGGGGGGGGAGACCCCAACCTTTTTAGGGCCGGGCAGGAGGCTTCACCTCACGCCCCCTGTGCGTCCCCTCTCCCCACCAAGCTGCACTCGCTGGCCTACGTGAAGCTGCACAGCCTGCTGCAGACCGCCTCGGCCCCAAAAAAGGATGAGGCTTGCTACCTTTTGGGCAAGCTGGAGACCCCGCTGCGACGCTCGCTGGACGCCAAATCGGAGACCTTCTCCTGGCTGGTGCCCATCGTGCGCACGCTGATGGACCAGTGCTACGAGACCCTACAGCTGCAGCTCTTCCTGCCCTCGCTGCCCCCCACCAACGGCAGCCCCACCTTCTACGAGGACTTCCAGCTCTTCTGCAGCACCCCCGAGTGGAGGAGCTTCATCGAGAAGCACGTGGGTGGCGCGGGGAACCCTGTTTGGGACCCTCTTCTTGGGCTTAGAGGTGGCTCTCGTGTTGGAGTGCCACCAAGCTGGGACATCCCAAACCCATGCCAGGGTGACCCAGGAGGTGCTGGTGCCCTGCTGAGCACCCTACAGACGTCTCCTCTCTTCCATCCCTGCAGGTGCAGCCCACCATGGCCCAGTTTGAGATGGACACGTTCGCCAGGAGCCACGACCACATGTCCAACTTCTGGAACGCCTGCTACGATGCCATGATGAGCAGCTCCCTGCGGCGGGAGCGGGACAAGGCGGACAGCAGGAAGATGTTCCAGGTACTGCCTCCTCCGAGCCCCGGGGACGTCTCCCTGGGGACGTGCTCCTTGTCCCAGGGCCGTGCTCCTCACCCCAGGGATGTGCTCATCACCCCAAGGATGTTCTCCTCAGGCCAGGGATGTCACCCCAGGGATGTGCTCCTCACCCCAGGGATGTCACCCCAGGGATGTGCTCATCACCCCAAGGATGTGCTCCTCACCCTGGGGCCATGCTCCTCACCCCAGGGGTGTCACCCAAAGGGACGTGCTCCTCACCTTGGGGATGTTACCCTGGAGATATCCTCTTGATCCCAGAGCCTTCATCCCAGTGATGTGCTCCTTAACTTGGGGATGTCATCCTAGGGACATGCTCCTCACCCCAGGGATGTCACCCCAGGGCCGTGCTCCTGACCCCAAGGATGTCCCCACAGGGACATGCTCCTCACCCCAAGGATGTGCTCCTCACCTTGGGGATGTCATCCTAAGGACATGCTCCTCATCCCAGGGACATCACCCTGGGGATGTTCTCACACCACAGACGTCACCCCATGGACGTGTTCCTCACCCCAGCGACGTCCCCAACCCCCAACCCTCACCATCACTTCCCCTTTCCACCAGGATCTGGTTCTGGAGCCGGCGGCAAAACGTGCCAAGGCCGAAAACGCCCGGCACGCCAACGTGCTGAAGCAAGCCAACAACCACCAGAGCACCGTGCTGAAGCAGTGGCGCTCCCTCTGCCGCCTCCTCACCTCGCCCCGCTCCGCCTGGGCTGACCGGTGAGCACCCACACCCCCACCTCAGCTCCAGTTTGGGGTACGGGTGTGGATCTGGGGGTCCCTCATCCTCACCTGCCCCCCAGGAACCCACCTGAGGTTCGTTGGAAGCTCTCAAGCGCCGAGACCTACTCGAGGATGAGGCTGAAGCTGGTGCCCAACCTGAATTTTGACCAGCACTTGGAGGCCAGCGCCCTGCGGGACAACCTGGGTGAGGCTGGTGGGCACCCAGGGGTCCTCGTGTTCCCAGGGGGGGCTGCTTGCTGATCTCCCCCCTCGTTCCAGGAGCTGATAACCTCCACAACCCCGCCGAGTCCCTCCCGCTCGCCATGGCCAAGGAGGCCAAGGTGAGCGAGCTGGAGGACGACCAGCTGGCCGAGGAGGACCTCCCCGTCCTGGACACGCAGTGAGTGTCCCCGTCCCCATCCACGACCCCAAGTCCCTCTCACCCGGGGGGTGTCCTCACCCTTTGGGGGTGTCCTCACCCTTTCCCTGTCGCCCCCCAGGGCCGAGCCCAAGGAGCAGAACCAGCGGGAGAAGCTGGTGGTCTCGGAGGACTGCGAGCTCATCACCACGGTGGCCGTCGTCCCCGGCCGCCTGGAGGTGACAACCCAACACGTCTACTTCTACGATGGCAGCAGCGAGAAGGAGGAGACGGAGGGAGGTAAGGGCACGTGCCTCGGAGAGCACGGGGAGGGGGGACAATCTCTGCCCAACCCCTGCTCCTGGAGCTCCTCGGGGGGCTCCCTGCAGCGCAGCGGGGTGAAGACGCCCCCGTCCATCCCCTGTTCCACCCCAAAGCCCATCTCCAGTGAGGCCGACCTTTTGGGGTGCTCTCCCTGGTTCCATCCCCAATCCCTGCCCTTCATCCCCTGCCTCTCCCCCATTCTGGGTGCTCTCTGAACCCCCCTGGGCTCTGTGCTCCCCCGGCAGGGATCGGCTACGACTTCAAGCGCCCCTTGTCCCACCTGCGTGAGGTCCACCTGCGCCGCTACAACCTGCGCCGCTCCGCACTCGAGCTCTTCTTCATCGACCAGGCCAACTACTTCCTCAACTTCAAGAAGAAGGTGGTGCCACCTTTTTCTACTCCCGAGCCCCAAAAGCTCCAGCCGGGCCCCCCTGGAGTCGCAGGACCGTGTCGGGTCCACGTGGGGACCTCGAGCATCAGCAGGGCTCTCGCCTCCGTCCCTGCAGGTGAGGAATAAGGTTTACTCCTGCATCCTGGGGCTGAGGCCCCCCAGCCAGATCTACTTCGGCAGCCGCTCGCCCCAGGAGCTGCTGAAAGCCTCGGGGCTCACCCAGGTACCCGTGTCCCCCCCTCTCCATGTCCCCCCCCGAGGGTGCCCGTGCAAAGGGCGGTGTCCACGCGCCCCCCTGTGGGGCCAGCTGTGGGGTTTGCTCCACCGTCTGCCCCAAAAATCATCTCAGCCACCCCCTTTTTGCTCCAGAAATGGGTTCTGCGGGAGATCTCCAACTTTGAGTACCTCATGCAGCTGAACACGATCGCGGGGCGCACCTACAACGACCTCTCACAGTACCCGGTGGTGAGCTCCCCGTGTCCCCCCAACCCCGGGCTGCCCGGTGGCCTCAGGTCCCCCCCAAAGCCTCACCCACCCTCCATCCTGACCCCCCAGTTCCCCTGGATCCTGCGGGATTACGTCTCGGAGACCCTCGACCTCACCGACCCGGCCGTGTTTCGGGATCTCTCCAAGCCCATCGGGGTGGCCAACGAGAGGCACGCGCGGGACGTGAAGGAGAAGTGAGTGCCCCAAAAAAAAAAAACAGGGACCGTGGGGTGGTGTAAGGACTGGGGCACCTTCTCTGACCCTGCTGCTTCCCCCCCAACACCAGATACGAGAGCTTTGAGGACCCCACGGGCACCGTGGACAAGTTTCACTACGGCACGCACTACTCCAACGCGGCGGGCGTCATGCACTACCTGATCCGCACCGAGCCCTTCACCACGCTGCACATCCAGCTGCAGAGCGGACGGTGAGCACCCCGGTGAGGGTGGGGGGTGGAAGGGGGGGACGCAGAGCCACCGCCACCACCGCCGGGGTCCCACGGTGTCCCCCCCGTTGCCCCCAGGTTCGACTGCTCGGACCGGCAGTTCCACTCGGTGCCGGCGGCGTGGCAAGCCCGCATGGAAAACCCTGTGGACGTCAAGGAGCTCATCCCCGAGTTCTTCTACTTCCCCGAGTTCCTGGAGAACCAGAACGGTACCGGGGGGGAACGGGGATGGGAATGGGGACAGGATGACTGGTTTCCTGACCCTCTGTCCCCCCCTCATTGTCCCCAGGCTTCGACTTGGGCTGCCTGCAGATCTCCAACGAGAAGGTGAACGACGTGGTGCTGCCACGGTGGGCGCGCTCCCGTGAGGACTTCATCTACCAGCACCGCAAAGCCCTGGTGAGATGGTGCAGCCCCCATCTCCTCTCCCACTGGGGAAAGGTCCTTTTTGGGGGGCAGCGGGTGTCCCCAGCCCCCCCGTGACACCCCGTGCCCCTGCAGGAGTCGGAGTACGTCTCGGCGCACCTCCATGAGTGGATCGACCTCATTTTCGGGTACAAGCAGCGAGGCCCGGCCGCCGTGGAGGCCCTCAACGTCTTCTACTACTGCACCTACGAGGGTGAGCTGCGGGGACAGGGGGTGGGGGGCACCTGCAGGGTGGGGCCTCATTAAAAATCCCCCCCTGTTCCCATCCCCAGGCGCCGTGGACCTGGACGCCATCGCCGACGAGACGCAGAGGAAAGCTTTGGAGGGCATCATCAGCAACTTCGGGCAGACGCCCTGCCAGCTGCTCAAGGTGGCTCAGTCCCCCCAAAAATCCAAGCCCCCCCAGCTTCGTTTCAAGGGGTTCTGCCCCCATTCTCACGGGTCTCACCCTCTCCCTTCCTCCAGGAGCCCCATCCCGCCCGGCTGTCGGCCGAGAGCGCAGCCCGGAGGCTGGCCCGCCTGGACACCCGCCCGCCCAACGTCTTCGAGAACCTGGACCAGCTCAAGTCCTTCTTCGTGGAGGTGGGGACAGGGACACGGGGTGCTGGGGGTGCCGGCGGCGAGCGGGGCACCCACCAGCTGTGTCTTCCCCGCAGGGCATCAGCGACGGCGTGGCCTTGGTGCAAGCCGTGGTCCCCAAAAACCAGGCGCACTCCTTCATCACTCAGGGATCTCCCGACGTCCTGGTGAGCGCAGGGAAACTGAGGCACGGGTGCTCCTCACCCGAGGGTGACAGTGTTGGGGGTCCCCCAGGCACATCACCGCTGTCACCCCTCCTCTGCCCAGGTCACCGTGAGTGCCAACGGCCTGCTGGGGACCCACAACTGGCTGCCCTACGACAAGAACATCTCCAACTACTTCAGCTTCACCAAAGACCCCACCGTCTCCAACGCCAAGTGAGTCCCCGTCCCCGAATCCCTCGGGGCCGCGCGAGCTCTCCCGGTCCCTGCGATGCCAGGAGCGTGTCCCTGCCTCCATCCCGTGTTGTCCCCCCCCCACCAGGACCCAGCGCTTCCTGCAGGGCCCCTTCGCCCCCGGCGCGGACCTGTGCTCCCGCACGTTGGCCGTGTCCCCTGATGGAAAGCTGCTCTTCAGCGGGGGACACTGGGACAACAGCCTGCGTGTCACCTCCCTGGGCAAAGGGAAGGTCATTGGGCACATCACCCGGCACATAGGTACGGTGTCACCCTCCTCGGCGTGCCAAGGGGACCTGGGATCACGCAGGGGACATCCCCACAGCCCTCTTGGTGCCACCTGCTGGGGTTGGGCTGCCAAGACACACGGGGACGGGGCCCGGCGGCTCACGGTGTCCCTCGGGGTGTCACAGATGTTGTCACCTGCCTGGCGCTCGACCTGTGTGGCATCTACCTCATTTCTGGCTCCCGGGACACCACCTGCATGGTGTGGCAGGTCCTGCAGCAGGTACGGGGCTGCGCCGTGTGCCGGCTCTCGGGGTGAAGGTGCTGATTTCTGGGGCCTTACGATGGCACAACGAGGTCCCTGATGTCCCCGTGTCCCCTCCACCAGGGCGGGTTCTCCAGCGGCTTGGCCCCCAAGCCCGTCCAGGTCCTATACGGCCACGACGACGAGGTGACGTGCGTGGCCATCAGCACCGAGCTGGACATGGCCGTGTCGGGCTCCAAGGTGAGCCGTGGATGGGTGGCGAGCCTCATCCCAGGGAAAAAGGCACCGGCCATCGCGCCACCCTCATCCTCTTCCTCTTTAGGACGGCACCATCATCATCCACACCATCCGCCGGGGCCTCTTCATGAAATCCCTGCGGCCGCCCGCGGAGAGCTCGCTGCCCGCCGCCGTCACCCACCTGGCCGTGGGGCCCGAGGGGCAAATCGTCACCCAGACGGCCGTGGGCGAGCGCGCCTCCCTCAAGGTGAGGTGACAAAGCCGGGCTGCGCCTCCCCTTTTCCCCAGGTCCTTTTGATCCATCATCCTTCCCCCTACTCCCTCCCGCAGGACAAATTCGCCCTGCACCTCTACTCGGTGAACGGGAAGCACCTCGCCTCCGTCCCTCTGGACCAGGAGGTGACAGCCATGTGTGTGACGGAGGAATTCGTGGTGCTGGGGACCATGCAGTGCGGGCTGGAGATCCGTGACCTCCAGAGGTGAGGGCTGGCACCCCGCTGGTGCCACCAGCACCCCCTCGGGATGCTCACGGGGTGTGCCATCCCCCAAATCTTCTCCCCCTTTCGCAGCCTCCGGGCGGCAATGCCCCCCGTGCCCATGCGGGTGCCCGTGCACAGCGTGTCGGTGACCAAGGAGAAGAGCCACATCCTGGTGGGGCTGGAGGACGGCAAGCTGATCGTGGTGGGGGCCGGGCAGCCCGCCGAGGTGAGCACGGCCCCACCTGGCTGTGGGGTCGGGGGTGGCAGTGCGAGACGGGGGGAGGTCACGTCGCTGTGTCCCCGTGTCCGGATGGGATGGGATGGGATAGGATGGGATGGGATGGGATGGGATGGGATGGGATGGGTGGGTTGAGTTGGGATGGGATAGGATGGGATGGCTTGGATTTGGATGGGATGGATGGGTGGGTTGGGGTGGGTTGGATTGGGATGGGTTGGGATGGGATGGGGTGGCTTGGATTAGGATGGGATGGGTGGGTTGAGTTGGGTTGGGGTGTGTTGGATTGGGATGGAATGGGATGGGTGGGTTGGGTTGCGTTGGGATGGGATGGCTTGGATTGGGATGGGATGGGTGGATTTTGTTGGGTTGGGTTTTGTTGGATTGGGATGGGATGGGAGGATTAGGTTGAGTTGGGATGGGATGGCTTGGATTGGGATGGGAAGGGTGGGTTGGGCTGGGTTGGATTGGGGTGGAATGGGATGGGATAGGTGGGTTGGGTTGAGTTGGGATGGGATGGGATGATTTGGATGGGATGGGTGGGTTGAGTTGGGTTGGGCTGGGTAGGATTGGGATGGAATGGGATGGGATAGGTGGGTTGGGTTGAGTTGAGATGGGATGGGATGGTTTGGATTTGGATGGGATAGATGGATTGGGGTGGGATGAGAGGGTTGGAGTGGGATGGATTGGGATGTATTGGGGTAGGGTGGGACAGGCGGGATGAATGTCATGGAGTGGGACAGGATGGGATGGGGATTCGCACAAGGAAGGAGATGGGGTTTGGATGGGAATGGGGATTCAGATAGGGGTTGTGGGTAGGGATAAAGAAGGGATTGGAGATGGGGATGGGGAAGAGGATGCAGAAAGGATAAGGATGGGAATTGGAACGGGATGGAGACAGGACTGGGGATGGGAATTGAGAAAGGGTGAGCATGCAGCTGTGCATGAGGATAGGGGTGGGAAAATGGAAGGGGATGGGGACGGGGACATGGAAAGGGATGGGTCATGGGGTGGGTTCTTAACCCCCCTCTCCCCTAGGTGCGTCCGGGCCAGTTCCACCGGCGGCTGTGGCGCTCCACGCGCCGCATCTCGCAGGTTTCGGCTGGCGAGACGGAGTACAACCCCAACGAGGGCAGGTCCTAGGCTGCCACCCCACACCTGGCCCTGCCGGGCTTCCTGCAGCTCCCGGCCCCTCCTGGGGGGCACGGCGATAAAGGGGGGGACCCCGCGACCCCCCCACATCAGCGCCCCGAGCCCCTGGCGAGCCGGGGGGCGAGGAGAGGAGGGGTGAGCCCCGAGCTCCCCACAGCCGGGGCTGCGTGCTCGGCCCCTCGCCGTGGCCTTATTCAGCCCCCCCTCTGGGCTGGGGGGACAGCAGTGGGATGAGGGGGGCGAGGAGGTGCCCGGGGGGGACCCCTCGCTGGGAATGGGGGGGTGCTGTGTGTGTCCCCCCCCCACCAAGCCTGCTGGCCAGGAGCCGGCTGCCCCCTTCCCCGACTGTTTTTTTTCTATCGATTTCTAGCTCTTTTACAAAAAAAAAAAAGGAAAAAAAAAAGAAAAAAAAGAAAAGAAAGAATAATAATATATCTATCTATAAAAAATAAACGTGCACAAGGCCCTTGTCTGCCCCGAGCTGTCTCTGTTGGGGACGTTCACCCCCCCCCCAGGCTGTGTTTTTGGGATGCGGCGAGCCACGGGGCCCTTTCTTCCTGCCCTACATAGTGGGGCCAGCCTGGCACGGGCTGTGCTCCGGGCAGGGGGCCAGCGGCCCCCGCGTGTCCCCAACTGGCACACGGGGACACGCGGCAGCCACCTCTCATCCCGGCAGGCACACGTGGCACGAGCGTGTGGGGTCTCAGCCGGGTCCCCACGAGCACCGCGGTGCCACGAGCGCAACCATCCCACCCCTCTCCCCATCCCCACAACCCCTCCAAAAAAAAAAAAACCTCATCCCCACGGCCTCGGGACCCCCACGGGGGGCTGGCTGCTGCCCCCACGGACGCCACCACCACCACCACCTTGTCCCCGTCCCCGTGCCCGGCCCCCGCGGCGCCCGTGTCCTCCCCTGCCCCGGCACCGCGGGGGCCCCACGGCTGGCAGCGACCTCTGTCCCCGAGCGGGGCTGGCCGCGGGTGCCCACGGCGTCACGTGGAGCCGAACCAGCCAGAGGCCTCCGGGAGCCGAGCCGGGAGCAGCCGCGGCGGCGGAGGTACGGACGGACGGACAGAAGGACGGACGGGGAGGGAGGGAGGGAGGCAGGGCTGGAGGCGGTGGGGGAAACTGAGGCACGCCAGAGCTCCCGTGCGTCGCTCCCCGAGGGGGTCCCGGCCTCCGACGCGGCTGCTGGAGGGACAGGGAGAGCCCGCGGTGTCCCCCGTGTCCCCGACCCCAAAGGCTGGGCCCCGCTGTCCCCGTGCCGTAGATCCCAATTCCGAGTGTCCCAGTCCGTTCCCCCAGTGTCCCAGTAGCAGGTGGCCCTTTCCCAGCTCTCCCTGTTCCCGTTGCTCCAGCTATCCCAAACCCAAGTGTCCCAGTCCCAAGTGTCCCTGTCCCAGTGTTCCAGGTGTCCCAGTCCCAGATATCCCAGTGCCAGGTGTCCCCGTTCCCAGTCTTCCCAGTGTCCCAATGTTCCAGGTGTCCCAATCCCAGGTGTCCCTATCCCAGATGCCCCAGCTGTCCCAATCCCAGTCCCAGTGTCCCAGCTGTCCCAATCCCAGTCCCAATTGTCCCAGTGCCCCATATGTCCCTGTCCCCAGCTTCCCCAGCCCCAAGTCTCCCCGTCCCCAGTTTCCCAGATGTCCCCATCCCAGTGTCCCCAGTGTCCCCACCATCCCCATCCCACGCACCCTCCTCACCTCCCAACACTCCCCCGCCTCCCAGCACCCCCAAATCCCACCCCCATCCCCATAGGGTCACGGGGGGGGGTGCCGGGACCATCCCCCCTCCCCAAAAAAAACCTCCCACCATGTGGCTGGGGGCCCGCCTGGACGCGCTGCCCACCCCGGCGCTCGCCGTCGACCGTGCCGTGGCGCGCCGCAACGCCGAGCGCATGCAGGAGCGCTGCCGAGCCCTCGGCCTCCGCCTGCGCCCCCACGTCAAGACCCACAAAACGCTGTGAGTGCCACCACCCCCTTTTTTTTTATTTTTTTCCCCAAAACCTTCTTATTTCCACCCCAAACCCCCTTTTTTTATTATTTTTTTATTTTTTTTTATTTTTCCCCTCCCGGCAGGGAGGGCGGCGCGCTGGCCACGGGCGGCACGCGGCGCGGCATCGCCGTCTCCACGCTGGCCGAGGCGCGTTTTTTCGCCGACGGGGGCTTCGATGACATCCTACTGGCGTACCCGCTGCCAACGGGGCGCCTGGAGGAGTGCGCCCAGCTGGCCCAGCGCCTCGAAGCCTTCCAGGTGCTCTTGGACAGCCCCGAGGCGCTGCAGTGCCTGCGGCAGCGCCCGCTGGCCGGCGGCAAGCGCTGGCTCGTTTGGCTCAAGCTCGATTGCGGCAACGGCAGAGGTGGGGACGGGCACGGGGAGGGGGATTTGGGGTTGGGTTTTTTGCCGCCGGTCCCCGTGGAGCAGCACGGATAGGGTGGTTGAGTCGTGGCCCCCAAAATTCTTCATTCCATCATTCCTCAGCATCCCGCTTGTGGGGATGTCCCAAAGCCCCCAGGCAGTGTGGGTCTGTGAGCCCCCAACCCCGTTTCCAGCCACCTGGATGTCCCGTGGGGCCCCAACCCCACAGCCCACACCACCAATGCCTCGACCCCAATGGAGCATTCAAGCTTCCCAAAAGTCATTTTTCACCCCTCACTTCAGGGCTGACGTGTCCCATCAGTCCCTAAACCCACAAACCCAGCAGCTGAGCCATTACGCATCCGTTAGGCCCCCCAAAAAAACCCTTTTCACCCACCCCAAGGCTGCTCCCTGGGGGAGGGATTCCGGGTGTCCCCAATCCCAAAGCCTCCATCCTCAGCAGCTCAGCCATTAGCCCCCAAACCCCATTTGCATCCACCCACCCCAACAATGCCCGAAGCCCCCAGCCCCACTATCTCAGCCAACGTGGGATATTTAAGCCCCCCCCCAAACCCCATTCACACCCACCCACTTCAAGGATGCTCCACGGGGCCGAGATGCCCCAAACCCCAAACCCCCAAACCCCATCAGCTCAGCCAACACAGGGCATCACACCCCGACCCCAAACCGCTCTCTCCACACCCCACAAGGATGCTCCATGGGGGCAGGCACACCCTTTGCATCCCCCACACCCCATATCCCAAAAAGACCCTTTCAGCCCCTCCCTATGGCAACGGGACCCCCCCAACCCCACATTTTTAAGCCGGATTCCCCCCCGCATCCCCTTGCTGGCAGCCGGCGTGCGCCCCACGGACCCCGGTGCCCTCCCTCTGGCCCGGGCCATCGCGGAGGAGGCTCCGGGGGAGGTGACGTTGGTTGGGGTCTACGCTCACTGCGGGAACACCTACGGCTGCAGCGGCGTGCCCGCCATCCAGGCCATCGCCAGGGCCACCACCGCCGCCGTCCTCGACTTCGTGGCCGCGTGAGTCCTTGTCCCAACCCCCCCCCAAACAGCCCCTAATCTCCCACCCTCTTGGCCGGCTCCGATCCCATAAAAAACCCCAGCCCCGAGAGGGCCCCGGCTGTAAATGCAAATCGCCCTCTTCCTGCCGGTGCCATAAACCAAAACCCCACAAAGCCCCCGGCGCCCCGGGGAGCCGGACGAGGATGCCCCGGCCCCCTTTGAAGTGGGCTCTGTGTGTCCCCCCCCCCCTATTGTCCCCGGGGAAGGGACGAGGGGGATTTCGCATCCCGGAGCGAATTGCAGCCGGATGCCTCTCGCTGCCCCGGGAGGTCAGCGGGGTCCCCGAGGAGCACGACAACGGGGACGTGCTGCAGCCCAAAAAGCCCCAAAATGCCCCAAAATACCCTCCAGGGGGGTGTGGGAGTGGGGAGGGGTCCCATTGAGGAACCCATTGTGCCCCCACTTTTCCAGGGGGTCCTGGGCACAACTGGGGGGGCTGTGGCGCATGGGGTGGAGAAGGCACAAAAAAAAGGGGGCAAATGGAGCATTTTGGGGGGAACCTGCCTGATTTGGGCAGCTTTTGCACATCTGGAGGGCACCTCAAAACTCACCAGCGCATCCCATAAAATTTTGGGGGTGCCCGGGCACATCTGGATGCCCCCTTTGCACATCCTGGGGGGCTCCCCAAATGCACCAAGGTCCCCTTTTGCGCTCGTGTTTTGCCCCGCTGGGGACCCCGCGGCACCCATGGGTGCCGCACCCACCACCACCCCACGGTTCCCTAGGGTGGGGGGGACATCCCCCTTTCGGCCATACACAGGGGGGTGGTGACAACCCCTCCCGTGCCCCCAGGCTGCGCCAGGCCGGCGTGCCGTGCCCCCAAGCCAGCATCGGCTCCACTCCATCCTGCAGCCACCCGGTGCCCGAAATGTCCGAGCTCACCGAGGTGCACCCGGGCAACTACATCTTCTACGGTGCGTCCTACTACATCCCCCACCTCCCCCAGCACCCCGCATTTTTTGGGATCCCCTAATCCCCCCTGCGCCCTCTCCCCAGACCTCCAGCAGACGCTGCTGGGTTCGTGCCAACCCCAAGACGTGGCCATCCGCGTCCTCACCCGGGTGATCGGGCACTACCCGCACCGCAACCAGCTGCTGCTGGACTGCGGCTGGGCGGCGCTTTCCCTGCACGGGGGGGCGCAGACCCCCGCCGGCTGCGCCACCGTCGAGGGACACCCCCAGCTCCGGTGAGTTTTGGGGACGCCGGGGGATTAGGGATTTCATTAGGGTGACGGCACGGGGAGCTGACGGCGCGGCCCCGTAGGTTGGCGGGGTTGACGCAGGAGCACGGGTTGCTGGAGCCCGTCGGGGGGCGGATGGATTTCGGGAGGTTCCCGGTGGGCACCGTGCTGGCCCTCGTCCCTTTCCACGTGAGTAGGGTCCCCACCCCGCTGTCCCCACCCCGTTGTCCCCCCACCCCGTTGTCCCCTCCTCTGGGTGTGTGTATGGCACCTCCTCTCGCCCCGCAGGCCTGCGCCACAGCTGCCATGCACCCGGTGTACTACGCGCACGAGGAGGGCGAGGTGGTGGCCCTATGGCACCCGGTGCGCGGCTGGTAGGGGGCGTCCCGGTGCCGGGGTCCTGAACCGTGCGGGGTTCCTGCGCCCACCCCAAAGTCCTGCAGCCACCCCGAGGTCCTGCAGCCACGCTGAGACCCCATAGCTGCACTTAGACCCCGTATCCACACCAAGATCCCATATCCACACCAAGATCCCATATCCACACCAAGACCCTGAACCTACACCAAGACCCCACACTAAGACCTCTGTACCCACACTAAGACCCCAAACCTACACTAAGACCCCAAGACCCCAAACCTACACTAAGACCCCACACCAAGACCCCGTACCCACACCAAGACCCCGTACCCACACTAAGACCCCAAACTAAGACCCCTGTACCCACACTAAGACCCCAAACCTACACTAAGACCCCACACTAAGACCCCTATACGCACACTAAGACCCTGTACCCACACCAAGACCCCATACCCACACCAAGACCCCATATCCACACCAAGACCCCAAACTAAGACCCCAAACCTACACTAAGACCCCAAACTTACACTAAGACCCCAAACCTACACCAAGACCCCACACTAAGACCCCAAACCTACACTAAGACCCCAAACTAAGACCCCAAACCTACCCCAAGACCCCAAACCTACACTAAGACCCCAAACCTACACTAAGACCCCAAACTAAGACCCCAAACCTACCCCAAGACCCCAAACCTACCCCAAGACCCCAAACCTACACTAAGACCCCAAACCTACACTAAGGCCCCACACTAAGACCCCAAACCTACACCAAGACCCCACACTAAGACCCCAAACCTACACTAAGACCCTGCACCCACACCCAAGTCCCGCACCCCACGCCACCCAGGAGGGGTCAATAAAGCTCCTCTCCCCCTCTGCAGGCACTCTGGGCTCTTTGGGGTGAAACCCAGCGGTTTTGGGGCACAGCCAGGGCCGGGTGATGTCAGCTGGCTCATCCCAATCCGGCCGCCCCATGGGAAGCGCCCGGCCTGGGATGGGGGTGTGGGGTGGGGATGGGGTCCTGGGGACACGGTGGGAGTGGGGTGGGTGAAATGGGGTGGCCTGAGTAGCCACGCACCCCTACACACGGCCCTACACACACACGGCCCTACACACAGCCCTACACACGGCCCTACACACACACAGCCCTACACACGGCCCTACACACACACAGCCCTACACACAGCCCTACACACAGCCCTACACACACATGGCCCTACACACAGCCCTACACACACCTCTACACACACACGGCCCTACACACCCCTATATGTACCCCTATACACACCTATCCCTACACACACCCCTATTTGTACAACTACACCCACACCTACACCTACACCCCGCACACCCCTATACTTACTCCATACGTACATACTCCATATGTACCTATACCTACACCTACACACACCTACACCTACTCGCACACCCTATGTACACCCATGCTCACCCCTACACGCACACCTATACACACACCTATGCCTACCTACACCACACATACACCTATACGTATACCTACACGTACACCTATACCTAGCCCTACACATACCACTTGTACAGCCGTACCTATCCCTACACACATCATACAAACACCTACACGTGCACCTACACACTCTGTGCATACACCTACCCCTACACACACCATACATACACCTACACGTATCTCTGCACACACGATACGTACAGCTACCCCTACACACACCATACATACACCTACACCCACCTCTGCACACACAACACATATACCTGTACCTACCCCTACACATGCCATATGTACACCTACACGTACACCTCTACCTACCCCTACACACGCCGTATGTACAACTACATATACACCTCTACCTACCCCTACACACACCATACATACACCTATCCCTACCTACACCATACCTACACCTACCCCTACACACACCATACATACACCTACACGTACCCCTACACACACCATATGTACACCTACCCCTACCTACACCATATGTACACCTACACCTACCCCTACACACACCATACATACACGTACCCCTACACACACCATACGTACACCAACACCTATCCCTACACACACCATGCATACACCTACACCTAGCCCTGCACACACCATACATACACCTACCCCTACCTACATCGTATGTACACCTGCACCCAGCCCTGCACACACCATATGTACACCTCTACCTACCCCTACACACGCACTATACGTACACCTACACCTACCCTACCCCTACACACACCATACATACACCTACCTCTACCCACACCATACCTACACCTACACCTACCCCTACCCCTACCTATACTGTACCTACACCTACATGTACCCCTACACACACCATACCTACTCCTACCCCTACCCCTACCCACACCGTATGTACACCTACACCTACCCCTACACACACCATCACTACACCTACACCTACCCCTACCCACACCGTATGTACACCTACACCTACCCCTACCCCTACACACACCATATGTACACCTACCCCTACACACACCATATGTACACCTACACCTACCCCCACCTACACCGTACCTACACCTACCCCTACACACACCATACATACACCTACCCCTACACGCACACCATACATACACCTACACCTACCCCTACACACACCACACATACACCTACCCCTACCCCTACACACACCATACTTACACCTACCCCTACACACACCATACATACACCTACACTTACCCCTACACACACCATGCATACACCTACACCTAGCCCTGCACACACCATACGTACACCTACCCCTATACACACCGTACCTACACCTACACACACCATACGTACATCTACCCCTACACACACCATACATACACCTACACACACCGTACCTACACCTACACCTACCCCTACCCACACCGTACCTACCCCTACACACACCATACGTACACCTACCCCTACCTACACTGTACCTACACCTACACGTACCCCTACACACACCATACCTACTCCTACCCCTACCCACACCATATGTACACCTACCCCTACCCACACCGTACGTACACCTACACCTACCCCTACCCCTACACACACCATACATACACCTACCCCTACACACACCATACGTACTCCTACCCCTACCCCTACCCCTACTCCTACTCCTACTCCTACCCCTACCCCTACCCCTACCCACACCCACCCAAGGGACAGTCGCTGCCCCCCAACCCCCCCGGCTCCCACCCGGGCCAAGCCCCTGGGGGCCGGCCCCGTTCCGAGCCGTGCCGGGCGTGGCCCCGCCCCCGGCCCCGCCCCCTCCGGCGGCAGCCAATGGCGAGGCGCCTCTCGCCCCTCCCTGCGGGGCCGCGCCGAGCCGGGCTGAGCCGAGCCGGGCCGGGAGAAGGGAGCGGCACCGGGACCGGGCGGGACGAACCGGGATAAACCGGGATAAACCGGGATAAACCGGGACGAACCGGGACGAACCGGGATAAACCGGGACAAACCGGGACGAATCGGGCCGAACCGAGCCGAACCGGGACAAATCGGGATAAACCGGGACGAATTGGGACGAATCGGGATAAACCGAGCCAAATCGAGCCGAACCGGGACAAATCGGGATAAACCGGGACGAACCGGGGCGAACCGGGACGAACCGAGCCAAACCAGGACGAACCGGGACGAACCGAGTCAAACCGAGCCGAACAAACCGGGCCGAACCGGGATAAACCGGGACGAACCGGGACGAATCGAGCCAAGCCGGGACAAATCGGGACAAACCGGGACAAACCGAGCCGAACCGGGACAAACCGAGCCGAACCGGGACAAACCGAGCTAAACCGGGACGAACCGAGCCGGGACAAGCCGAACCGGGCTAACTTGGCCTGAATTGCCCCGAACCGGGCCGAGCCGTGCCCGGGGACGGCTCCGGGCGCTCCCCGCTCAGCAGCGGCCGCGGGGGCGCGGCTCGGCCCGGCTCGGCCCCGTGCCCGTGGGCGCGATGCGGGGGGGCCGGGCCCCGCTCTGCCTCCTGCTGGCCCTGCAGCTCTGCCCGCCGCAGGTCCGGGGGGGCCGGGGCTGGGCTGCTCCTGACACCCCCTTTCCCTTCCTTTTTCCCCTTTTTCCCCTCCTTTTTCCCCTTTTTCCCCTCCTTTTTCCCCTTTTTCCCTTCCTTTTTCCCCTTTTTCCCTTCCTTTTTCCCCCATCTCCCTTCCTTTTTCACCCTTTTTCCTCCCCCCTTTCCCCTTTTTCATCCCCCTTTTTCCTTCCCCCTTCCCCTTTTCCCTTTTTCCCCTATTTTCCTTGCCCTTCTCCCTTTTTCACCCCCCTTTTCCCTTTTTCACCCCCCTTTTTCCCCCTTTTCTCCCCCCTTTTCCCTTTTTCCTCCCCCTTTTTCCCCCTTTTTCCTCCCCCCTTTTCCCCTTTTCCCTTCCTTTTTCCCCCTTTTTCACCCCCTTTTTCCCTTTTTCCTCCCCCTTTTCCCTTTTCCCTCCCCCCTTTTCCCTTTTCCCTCCCCCCTTTTCCCTTTTTCCTCCCCATTTTTCCCTTTTTTCTCCCCCTTTTCCCTTTTTCCTTCCCCCTTCCCCTTTTCCCTTTTTCCCCCCTTTTCCCTTTTCCATCCCCCCTTTTCCCTCCCCCTTCTCCCATTTTCCTCCCCCTTTTCCCTTTTTCTCCCCCTTTTATCCCCCCCTCCCCCCGTGGGAGCGGCCTCCCCCCCCCTTCCCCTTCCCCTCCCCTCCCCTCCCCGTCCCCATCTGGCCGCAAGCTGGGACCCGGGGGGGGGCCCCTCGGGACCGCCCCCCCCCAGCCCCCACCCGCCGGGACCCAGCGCTGGGGGGGGAGGGCCTCAATCAGCGCCTTTGTTCATGGGGGGGGGGCATCGCCGTGTGAGCACCCCAAAATTATTTTTTGGGGGGGCTCCAAATGATTTTTGGGGTTCCGCAGTGCAGGATCCATCCCTGAACATGGGGCAGAGTTAAAGGGGAAACTGAGGCACGGAGGGCGTGGGGGGCACCCGGATTTTTTGACCCCCCCCCCCCCAAAAAAAAATTTAATCCTTCTCCCCGCAGGTGCCGGCGCGCAGCCAGCAGTGCCCGAGCGGGACCTACACGGAGGATGGGGAGTGCTGCGCCTCCTGCCCCCCCGGATTCGGGGTGGCCGTGCCCTGCGGCCGCACCAACACCCAGTGCGAGCCCTGCGCCGAGAGTGAGTCCCTGTCCCCATCCCCATCCTTGTCCCCATTCCCGTCCCCATGCATGTCCCCATCCCCATTGCCCCCACCCCATCCACGTCCCTATTCCCGTGCCCATCCCTGTCCCTGTCCCTGCCCCCATTGTCCCCCGTCATCCCCCTCCATGTCCCCATCCCCATTCATGTCTCCATCCCAGTCCCCATCCTCCCTGTCCCCATTCCCGTCCCCGTCCCCATTCCTGTCCCCATCCATGTCCCCATCCCCATCATCCCCATCCCATGTCCCTGTCCCCATCGTCCCAGTCCCCATTCCCATCCCCATCCATGTCCCCGTCCCCATTCCCGTCCCCATCATCCCCATCCATGTCCCCATCCTGCTCCCCATCCTCCCCATACCCATCGTTCCCATCCCCATCCTTGTCCCCATCCCCATTCACGTCCCCATCCCTGTGCCCATCCCCATCCCTGTCCCTGCCCCCATTGTCCCTGTCCCCATCCCAGTCCCCATCCTCCTTGTCCCCATTCCCATCCCCATCCGTGTCCCCATCCCCATCCCCATCATCCCCATCCCTTATCCCCATCCTTTTCCCAACCCCATCCCCACCATCCCCATCCCCACATCACTCCCATCCCCATCCCAATCCCCATCCCCATCCCCATTCCCCCCACCATCCCCTTCTCACCCCCCTCACCCCTCTTTTCCTCAGACCAAACCTTCTCTGCGGTGAGCAGCGCGCTGGAGCCGTGCCGCCCCTGCACCCCCTGCGCCCCCTCGCAGCCCCTCGCCCAGCCCTGCACGGCCACCCACGACACCCTCTGCGCCCCCCGCTGCGCCCGCGGGCATTACCGACCACCCGCCGGCAACGGGACGGGCCCGGGGAGGCCGTGCCAACCCTGCCGGCTGTGCCACGAAGGCTACGGTGCCGTCCGACCCTGCGCCCCCACGCAGGACGCCGAGTGCCAGCCGTGTCCCCAAGGTTTCTACTCGGAGGAGCGCAGCGCCGAGGCGCCCTGCCTGCCTTGCCAACCCTCCTGCGGGCCCGGCGAGGTGATGATCCGCGCCTGCAGCCGCCTCTCCAACACCCTCTGCATGGGTGAGAGCCGTGGGGAACGTGGCCGAGCTCGCCGTGCCTCAGTTTCCCCATCCGTAGCCCCCACGGTGCGCGCGCCCCGCGTTGCGCACCAGGGCGCACGGCGGGGAAAAAAAAACCTTGGGGAGGTGGGGGGGGGGCCCCAAAATCCCGCACCCTCCTGGGGCTGGCGTGGGTTGTCTGAGTTTATACGGGGTGGCACCGAGGCACCGAGCCCCCTCTGAGCCCCCCCCCAGAGTTATATTTGCGCCCCCCCTTCACGGGGGCCACCGGCAGCTGCCGCCCCGCGGCTGTCATCGCGGCCCCGCGCGCCGAGCAGATGCTCCCGGCAGCGCCGGCGCAGGGGCTTTGATGTGGCCAGGAAGGGATGGGGAGGGCCTGGGGGGGTTGGGGTAGGGGGGTGGGGGCCTCTCTGTTCCATTCCCCCTCCCAGAGCCGGCTCCGGTTTCCTCCCAACCCCCCAAAACCCCGTGGACCATCCCTGGGGTGCTGGTTTGGGGACCCCCCCCTGCCCAACCTGCCCCCGTTCCCAGGGGAAACTGAGGCAGCAGAGCTGGGTGGGAGGGGGGGGGGTGGATCATTGGGACTCCCTTAATCTTTGCCGGGGGGGGGCTTTATCCCTGCAGAGAAGGACCTGCAGATCCTGAAACGGGCGGAGGGGGACCCCCAAAAGGAGCCCCGGCAGCGGCAGCCGGCCCCGGGGGCCAGCGCGGCCCCCACCGCCTCGGCCGCTTCCTCCGAGTTCATGCTGCCCCCCCCCGAGGACACGGGCAAGGACATCATCCCCGTCTACTGCTCCATCCTGGCCGCCGTGGTGGTGGGGCTCCTCGCCTACGTGGCCTTCAAGTGGTAAGCTTTGAAGGTTTCGGGGGCCGTGGGGGGGAACGTGGAGGGGTTTTGGGGGGTGCAGGGTGACCCCCCCATCCCGTGCAGCTGGCACACGTGCAGGCAGAAGCAGCAGCTGGCCAAGGCGCGCGCCGGGGAGCTGGGGACGGCGCCCGAGGGCGAGAAGCTGCACAGCGACAGCGGCGTCTTCCTGGACACCCACAGCCTGCAGGAGCCCCACCAGCACGGCAAGGGTGAGCAGCGTCCTCCCCGCCCCGGGGGGGGCACCGGTTTTGGGGATGGGATTGTCCCCCGAGGTGGTTTTGGCCATTGCGGGTATGGGGTTGGGGAGCGCCCCAAGCCTGGTGGCATCTGGAGGGGGTTTTGGGGTCGCAGAGAGGGGTCAGGGAGCATCTGGAAGGGGTTGGGGAGCGCCCGTAATTCGGGGACCACCCATGTGGGGTTGGGGTGCAGCGTAAGGGGCACAAAAATGGGGTCAGGGAGCATCCCCTGGAGTTGGGGAGCACCCGCACCTTGGGGGGCAGCACCTCGGTGCCCTGAGGAGCACCCGGATAGGGTTGGGGAGCCCCCTTGGGGAGCACTTGGGTGGGATTTGGGGACACCCAACCCCCTGGGGAGCATCACAGGGGGACAGCCCCCACGTGTGATCAGGGAGCCCCCACATCCAGCTTCAGGAGTCACCATAGGAGCAGCAACGCCGGTTTTGGGGTGGGACACGATGCATTTCGGGGTGCCGACGCTGACCCCTTCCCTTTCAGCACCCCGTCCCGAGGGGCGTCCCTACGGCGCGCTGCCCCCGCAGCGGCAGGAGGAGGTGGAGAGGCTGCTGGAGACCGGGGGTCCCGGGGGGGACTGGCGCATCCTGGCCGCCCGCTTGGGCTACGGGGACGAAGCCATCGGCACCTTCGCTCGGGGCCAGGCGCCCGCCCGCACCCTGCTCGCCGCCTGGGCGGCCACCGAAGGGGCCACCTTGGAAGCCCTCTGCCTGGCCCTGGCCGCCGTGGGTCGCCAGGACGTGGCCGAGCGCCTGGCGGGGCCGGGGGACGCCAGCTCCGTGGTGTGAGCGCACCCCCGAGGGGCTTTTGGGGCCACCGCCAGGATTTGGGGACGCCGAGCCCCTCGGGGACGCCGCCCGCAGTGCCCTGGGGACGGGCGAGCCCCCGGGTGCCGGCAGCGGTCTGGCACCGGGTGTTCTTTTTTAAGCCGTTTTTGTACTTTTTTAGGAGCGTGGGGTGGGGGGGGGAAGGCCTTTTTTGTATTTTTGGGGAGAGGGGGTGCATTAAACAGCCAGACGTGCCGTGGTGTCGCTCCTTTTGTCACCGTGACGCGTCCCCTCCGTCCCCGTGTCCCCTCCATCCCCGTGTCCCCTCTGTCCCTGTGTCCCCCTGCCCTTGGGGCCCTGGGGGGGGTACACGAGGGGCTGGAGGCGGCTGCCCCAGCACCCAGGGACCCTCTGGGGCCAACCCCACAGCCCCCAAGCTCAGCAGCACCAGGGAGGCCAAACACCAGAATGAGCACTTTTAGCCCCAAAGTGCCCCTGGGTCACCCCAAACTGCCCCAGGACACCAAAACCCCTCCACCCCCTGCGTTTTGGGGCTCAGAGGGGTGTAAAAAGGGTCATGGAGGGGGGGTCCCCGTCCCCAAATGGGGAGGGATGCCGGGGAGGGCCACCCTGCAGTGCCACCACCACCCTTTGCCACCTCCTGCCGCGCCCAGACACCTTTTCCAGGCCAGGTACGGTGTTGATTTCATCTTATTTTATTTTTTTTTTAATTTTTTTTACATAAAAAGTTCCGTAAAAATTGAATAAAGTAAAATGATTTAAGCAGTAAAATCAATCTTTATCAACAGAGCACGAGGCCTGCCAGAAATCCAGGGGCGGCCTGTTCCTGAATATTTACATGATAACAGATTAAACCTTGCAGAACAAAAACGAGGAAACGAACAAATAAAACGAAACGAAACGAAAAAAAAAAAAAAACGAAACTATCCTTACAAAGTGTTCCCGTGATATCAGCACGTGTTGGGCTAAAAGCAAAAAAAAATAAAAAATAAAAACAGAACAAAAATTATCAATATATTCACATATACGTTAAAATATAATACAGGTCTTGGTGACACGAGGTGCGCGCGGGGAGCGCGCCGAACAGCACCGCCGGGGTGGGCGCCCGGGTCAGCCTGGGGAGAGGAGGTGGTGGGGGGGCTGGGAAGAGCGCTCCCACCCCGCTCTTCCTCGGGGGGGCCGTGGGGACAGCCCCGCTTCTGCAGAAATTCACAGGTCGGTGTCAAATCGGGGAAGGGAAATTCGGCGGCGGAGAGGGGTCCGCGCCCGCCCGGCCCCGGAGAGGGGGGGAATTCGGTGGTGGTTTTACTCCAAGTCCGTGTCCTCTTTGGGTTTGTAAATGGCCCCGAATTTCTGCATGTATTTCTTAATGTACTCCTTCGTTTTGTGTTTCACATTCTCGTTGCACTCCAGGTCCTCCGGGTTCTTGCAGTACTTCAGCTCCTTGTTCATGACGCCGTGCGTCAGCTGCGCGGGAGGAGAGGCGGGTCAAGGAGCGGCGGCGGCGGCGGCACTGCGCTCGCTGCCCTCCCCAGCACCTTTATTAAAGCTCCCTCTGGACAAACAGCCCCAATTTCCCTTCCTTCCCTCATCCCAAAAACCTCTCCGCAACCCCAAACGCGTTACCTTGCGTGCCAGGTGCTTGAAGTCCTCCGTCGTGGTTATCCGGCCCACCTTGCAGTCGGGTTTGCGGTAGGGGTTGAGGCACTGCACGATGAACTGGGACATCTGCGGGCGGGGAGAAACATCTCAGCGTCACCCTTCCACCCGTTCCCCATCCCACGGCATCGGGCCAGGTGCCACGATGTGATTTTTGGTGCTGGGATGCCCCAAATCAGCCCGCGCGGCCCCGTGGCGGTGCCACCGGGAGGCACGGCGCCCGCCCGGGGCTCTGGGGAAACTCACTTCTTTCCTGAAGACTTCCTTGCTCTTCTTAGCCAGCTCGCTCGACGTGTCTGCCTCGGCTGTCTTGGGCTTCTTGGAAGACTGGAACGGGGAGGGGAAAAAAGGGAGATAAAACGATAGTAGGAAAATTAAAATAATTAACCAAGCTTTGCCGGGCCGGCTCCAGACGCAGACGCGCGCGGGCGGGCGGCGGCGAGCTGACGGAGCGGCACAGCCCACGGGGGCACCTCTCCCTCCCCAAAAGGGAACCCTCTGATGGCACCGCTGTGCTCCCAGCTCACACACGGGGGGGGACGAGCTTCCCCTGACCTTGTTTTTGGGGTTTGGGATGAGCTCCAACACCAACACAGCCAAAAAGTGCTCGTTCAGCGGCACGCCGCGTTACCAAAACCGGGGGTTTCGCCACCAAGCCTGCCCCCACCGGCACCCGACCCACCACCCCATGTCCCCAGCGTCCCTTAACCCTTCCCTGGCACCAAACCCGTGCTCCCGAGGCCAAATCCCCCCAGCAGAGGTGGCGCCCACCTCCCCAAATCCGCCCCTATTGTTTGCTTTGGGAAATGGCTGCGCGGCGAGGGCGGCTTCTGGGAGCCCAGGCTGGCCCAGGGAGGGAGGGGTTGAGCTCTGCGGTCTCCGTTATTAGCCTAAAATATGTTTAGCTGCAGGCGAGGAGGGGGGGGAGGAATCCAGAAGGGTTCCCCCTCCCCTATTTATTTCGTGCGTGTGAAGGAGCAATGAGAGGATGAGGAATCGGCGACTGTCTCCGAGCGGGTGGCTCCGTGGCGCTTGGTGCTGCGGGGTGGAAAGCGTTTGGGTGCCTGCAGGATCCCCTCTGAGTCCCAGCCCTGCTGCTCCTCCAGCCCAGAGAGGACCCCACATTGGGAAAAGAGTGAAACGAGGCCAAATTTGGCACCCCGAGATGCCGAATTGTGGGGAGACGCCGGGGTGCCACCGCCTGCGCCCCGCGTGCTGCGCCCCGTCCCTCGCTCCTCACCCCCGGGGCTCCTTCGAGTTCCTTCGGCGCCGTAATCAAAGCCAGGCGCTCGGCTGCGGCGCTCGGCCATCCCAGGAACGCTGGAGGAAGCCTCCTCCTCCCCTCGCCGGCACCATCCCGCCCCGAAAAAAAACCAAATTTCTGCCCTGGCCAAGCCGTGGCGGAGCAGAGGGTTCCTCCTGGCCCCGAGCACGCACGCGAGGCACCGGGTGCCAGCCCCGCAGGGATGCCGAGGACGCCGGCTCGGCGAGCAGCAGGTTTGCAGAGGGCATTTTTGGGAATTAGCCGCAGCTCCACGCAGCCGTGGAGTGGAGCTCCGGAGGAATTTCTGGCCCTTCCTTCCGAGCACCGAGCCCAAAAGCAAAGGCAGCAGCTCCCGGATTTAATTTCTGCCTGTTTAATGGAATTTCGGAGTTTGGGGATGAACCTGGTGTCGCCCAGCATCCCTGCGCCACCCTCCACCGAAACACCCGCCCCACAAACACAACCCCACAGTTTTGTGGGATTTTTTAAAGTGTTTAGCGCCGAAAAAAGCCGAAACTTCCCCCCGAAGAATGCCGTGTCGGCTCGCAGGAAGCAGCCCTCGGAGGAGCCGAAAAAGTCCCGGCAGTAAAAGCAGCGCGGGGCTTCAATAAAACGCCGCCGGGGCAGCTTTTTACGGCCGGGAGCTCTCCCGAGCGAAGTGAATTAGTGCAGGGCCGGCTCTGCTGGCCCCACATCAAAGCCCCTTTTCCCCTCCCTCGTCCCGGGTACCTACATCAAACGGCCCCTAATGGGGAGCAGATGGCCCCGCGCCGGCTCCCCGCTCGGCACCGAGGGCACCAAGAGGCACCGGGGAGCGACGGCGCAGCCCACGGTGCGCGTCCCCGTGTCCCCCGTGTCCCCGCGTGCCGTTTTTGGCTGCTCGGAGCCGGTTTGGCTTTTTGGAAGGGGGGTGAAGCAGCAGGATGTGGTGCCGGGGGTGCTGAGGATTCGTCTCCACGAAAAGGGGGCCAAGAGCCCTAAGGAGCGCGCCGATATCCCGAGCGCAAAGAGAGATTTTGTTGGGGAGCGGTGAGGGAGCAGGGGAAGGATCCTGGCTGGCATTTTGGCCGAGGTTTGCCTGCGAGCCCCCAATTTTCTGGAGGGCGAGCGCCTCGCCGAGTCCCGCAGGGCTTCACGCGGAGCCCGCGGATCCTGGAGGACGGGAGGGAGATGCCCCCCGGCGCCTGCTGACGGTGCCCTCCCCAAAAAGCACAGCCTAGCCCCAAAATGCTTTGTGCGTGGCTCCGCCGCGGCTCAGGGAGCACAGCTGATGCTCTGGAAGGAGCAAGCAGCAAGGAATTGCCCCAAATTTTCCTCTTCTAGCAGGGTTTTAGCAAATGTTGCTACCCCGAGGACGCAAAACTCGTGATTTCCATCATCCGGGCAACGCCTTCAGCCAAAGCTGAGCCCAGCAGAGCCCGGCCTCTCCTCCTCCTCCTCCCCACCCCGCTGGTTCCTGGAGGTCTCCCCCTCGCCGAGGTTATTCTGGAAGCACAGAGGGGCGAGTCTGAGGGATTTTTAGGGCGGGGAGCAGGGAGCAGCTCCCCCGAGGGCTCGGGGCGCGAGTCGCAACAGGACTCGGCGGCGTCCAGGAGCTCCCGGGCTCTGCGGGGGGGGGAAAATTCAGGAAAAGGCAGCAAAACCCCAAATCTTTGAGTCGGAGAGGAAAGCAAAGCGTCTCCACGCAGAGTTTGAGGATTTGCAGCAGGATGGAGAGGCCACGAGCCCCCCAGTGCCCACGGCACGGCTCTGGATTCCCTCCGCGGGGACGCCCGGTGCAGGAATTGAGGTGCAGTCGAGCCCCACACACAGCCCGAGTCTTACATCAGCCTAGGGAGAGGTTTTTGGGTTTTTTTTTTCCTTTCAATCATCCCGGCGCAGCCAGCAGCAGGCACGCAGGGAGGTCGCAGACGACTTCCAGAGCAGCCTCCCCCCGGCACGGCACGGGAAAACCCCAACGCAGCCGCCCCGCACGCAGGGAGAGCGTGATGGAAGCCAGAAAACCACGCTGGGAGCAGCAGCCCCGGCGTTTCCCCTCTCTGTTTGGGGAGGAAAACAAGCAGAAATAAAGAAATAACCTCAAAATCACCCAGGGGGCACGCCGGGAGCGAGGTGTCCGGGGGCGTTTCGGGAGAGGGGCGAGCTGGGGGGCACCTGCAGCGAGCTGCCCAGGCGTGGGGAGGAGGAGAGGTGATTTTGGGAGCGAAAAAATCTCTGGGAAGAGTGTTTGGGACCCAGGCAGGGCCAGCAGATCGGGAAGCCCCATCCCAGCCTCGCCTCTCCTTCCCCCTTTGCGCCCTCGGGTGCGGATCCCAAGCTCTGGTGCTGGTTTGGAAGCCGGCGGAGTCAACCCACGCGCTCTCCCCTCCGTGCCGGGGATGTTTTGAGGTCACTTGGAGCTCCCTGCTGCGAGCTGGGGAGCGCCCGGCAAGGGTTTGGGGCTGGCTCTGCCTCTGCAGCCAGGAGAGGAATTAAAAAAAAAGCAGGAAACCAAGCAGCAGAGCGCGACCCCGCTGCCTTCCCCGGCTCCCACGCGTTCCCCGGGCTCAGGGAGCGCCACAGCCCGGCACCAACCCGCCCGCGTCCGCCCAACCAGCTCCTGAAATTCCCAATTTCAGCTTTTTTTTTCTTTTTTTCTGCCTGTCGGAGGCGGGATTCGTTTCCTTTTCCGTGGAAAAAGGGAGGGAGGGAGGCAGCTTGCCGCGGCGGGCGCGTGCCGGAGCGCTCCCCGCGCGCGTCACAGCGGTGCCAAGGGCCAGGAAAAGCCAGAGCAGGGGATGTGTCCCCAAAAAGGGGCTGTGCACCCTTCGAGCACCCTTCTGAAACTCAGCAGAGCCCCTGAGGAAGGTGCAGAGGTGGCTGCAGTGGGTGCAGAGCACGCTGGAGGACGCGAGGAGCTAAAAATGAATTTTTAACGCCGAGCACAGCCACGGCACCGCAGCCACGCTGGAAACTCACACGATTGAACGCATTTCCCCAAGAGCACCCAAAAATCCTTCAAGGCACGTGTCTGTGGGGTCACTGTCGGCTCCGTCACACCCCGGAGAGGTCCCAGAACGGCAGCAGGATGCCAGAGGACAAAAATCATGACAGGTTTTTTTGGATTCCTCCGCGGAGTCGCAGGAGGAAAGCACTCGGCGGCGGAGCAGCCGCGTGCCAGGGCTTCGTTCACTCCCTAATTAAACTTTTTTTTTACAGGAGGATAAATATTTGCAAATCACGTCGTTTCAAAGCCCAATCTCCAGGAATCCCAGCTCAAGCGCTCCGAGGATTTCGTTAACCCCCTGGGATCCTGGTGGCAAACGGGACGTCGGGGAAAAGGGACAGGGAGACGTCGCCTCCGGTATCGAAGGCGAAATCAGCCGAGAGCATAAAGACTGCTGCAAAACTGGAGAGGCGTGGGGTTGTTCCCGGAGTTACAGCCTGCTAAAAGCACTCCTGCCATGGTTCTCGTGTTTTCCCTGCTCTCCTCGCAGGAGGTGAGGAGGTGGAGGCAGGAGCTTCCCCCCTTTTGACCCCCCACTCACCTTCATGGGGTTTTCGTCGTACGTGGGAGTCCCCAGGTCCATCTCGGCTTCGTGTTCGAGGCTGGCGTCATCCCCCGGGCTGTCCCACGTCGGGGGGTCCCACTGGGTCTGCCTGGAGGAGAAATAAAAAAAAAAGAGAGCTGTGAGCCCCCAAGGAACCCAATCCTGCCCGGAGCAGCTCAGGCGAGGCACCACGGCTCGCTCCGACTCCTCAGGAACAGAGGGGCCGTGCTCACGCGGGATGGACGGAGAAAATTGGGCTGAATATCCCCGGATTGGGCAAAATCAGCAACAGGGCTACAGTCCTGGCGTCGAGGATGGCTTCGAGAGGGGCGTCAGCACGTGGGAGCAAAGAGGGGATGGTGCCAGGGGGCAAGAAGCACATCGGGGGAGGAAGGAGGCTCCCAGCAGGTGGGGAGATTGGGTTAAAAGCAGACTAAACAAAAGGGATGAGAGGAGAGAGAAATCTCCAGCAGCCCTCCTGTGGCACGGAGGTGACCTAACGCAGCAACTATTTTCCATCTCCGAGCTGCGCCTGCGTGGAGCCGGGACGTGGACGCGGGCTCCTCTGCACGGGATAAAAAATAAGCGGACTGACAGGTTAAGATCTCCTTCCCCCTCCTGGTCTGAAGCTCCACCAGAGAAGGATTTAAGAGAAATCTTCCTGCACGTGTCCCTTTGTGCCCCACGAGTGGTTTCTGGTGTGAATGGTGAAGACAGAATTCCTCACCGACAGGTATGGCTCCAACCCGCAGCTCAGCACAAACACTTTGCTTTTTTTTTATTATTATTATTATTATTTTCTGGGCTTGGAAGGGCTCCTGTTGGGCTGCTGGCGCCGCTCTCGGTGCTGAAGGGAGCAGGAAGGAGGAGAAGAAGAAAAGAAAACGCTTGCACGGAGCCATCCGTGCGTCCAGACGCCGTCAGGACTT
Source organism: Anas platyrhynchos (assembly GCF_047663525.1). NCBI lineage: Eukaryota > Metazoa > Chordata > Aves > Anseriformes > Anatidae > Anas > Anas platyrhynchos. Next base: position 158,472,524 of record NC_092588.1, read on the forward strand.
GCAGGGAAACGCTCAGCCTTAACCCTTTAGGCAGGAGAGTTCCCAAAAAGATCTCACTCGAGGTTTAAATAAAAAAATAAAATAATAAAAAAAGTTTCTCAGAAGTGTAACATTTATGATATTAATCTCTGATATGAGATGGAAAAGGTGAGGGGGAGAAGAAATCCTCCCCCTTTGGAGGATTTCGCAGCTCCCGAGGGCTTGAAGAGGCTGCGCAGAGCGGGGTCTTTGCCTGGCACTGCCACCAAAGCCACGCACAACGCTTCCCTCGTTATCCTTTAGCTCGTTATCCCGTTCCTCGTTCTCCCTTACCTCGTTACGACGTGGTAGTAGTAGATCTTCCCCTCGGGATCCCGGGCTGTTTTCCAGTTGGGCGGCAGGACGATGGTTTTGGGTTTCGGAGGGGACGGCGGAGGCAAGTCCAGGAGGTTATTGCTCACCACGAGCTCTGGCTAAAAAAAAAAAAAACAACACGGGAGTGATGGAAAAAGAGGAGCAACGCCCCCAAAAACCCTTCCACCAGCTGCAGGGGAGCAGGAGGAGGTGATGGAGGGAGCTCTTTGGGATGTCACAGCACCCTGGGGTCACAAAATGTGGGTGGAAACCCCCCCGGTCCCTCCTCGAGCCGTTACCTGCTGGATGGGCTGGGGCTGCCCGGCTGCCACGATGGTGGTGACGGCGGTGGGGGGCTGCACGATGACCCCCTGGGGGTGAGCCGTGTAGATCTGCTGCCCCTGGATGTACTGCAGGCCGGGCTGTGCGTAACTCTGAAACCAAACACACAAAAAAAAAACAGGGGTTGGGGTCAGCGTCGGTCCCGGGAAGGGCAGGGAGAAGGGGACGGAGCGGCTTCCTGCACCGAAAATGCCATCGTGGAAGGGGAAACGAAAATCTGCCCCTGCTTCCAGCACGCAACGGAAAAAAAACGGTGATTCTGACCCAAACGAGGGATTTTTGAGGTCATTAAAAGGCAGGAGGAACTCAGAACTAAAAGCTTTGGGCACTCTGCTCAGCCTCACCGCGACACGTCTCCGTCTGCTCCCCGCTGCCCAAACGCAAAAAGCCCCAAAGATGGGAAAAGACAGCGAAGGAAAGGTCCAAGGAAGACCCCAAAAATGCTTGAAAACCCGGACATTTTCCTCTCCGGGCACCAAGACCCAGAATTTACGGAGAGTTTGGCACAGCCCCTTCCCTGCCTCCACCACGGGAAGTTTTGTTGTCTTTGTGCACTGAAAACGAGTTTTAAACGGGTAGAAATGGGTTTTTCTCAGCATCTTGGATGGGATTTTATCTCCACGACACCAGGGCGAGGCAGGACGGCCCCAAAAAACACGAGCAAAGGGTTCAGACAAAGCGTTCCCACCCTCAGCCTGGCACAGTTCCTTTTGGGGCAGTTTCGGGCCAGGTTTTCACCCCCAAAAAGGTGATGTTTGGGAAGGGGGGAATTATTACCTGTACAATCGGCGGGGTGGTCTGCGAGTAGGGGGACGTCACCCCATAAACAGTCTGACAGGTCTGCCCCTGGTAATATATGGCTGGCTGCGACTGGGCGGGCGAATATTGCTGCTGTACGGCCACAGCCTGCTGGCTCGAGTCCCAAACCCCATAATTTTGACCCTGCACCGTTCCCGGGGTGGGCACGGGCAGGACGGTGGCCACGTTGGCTTCTTGGTGGCCCACGGGGTCACCTTGCGGGACGTAAGGCGGCGGCGGCGTCACCTCCAGGGGGGTGGCTACATGTTGGACTACTGGGACCGGCTGCGGGGGGGCCGGCATGGGGGCGGCGTCCACCGAGTGGCCCACCAGGGGTTGGGGGTGCTCGTAGGGGGCTGGAGAGCACATGGGGTCCATGCTCGGGGTGGGCAGCAGCACCTTGCCCGCGTTGGGGTTGCTGGGGTCGACGTAAGCCTGCATGGGGTAGCCGGGGGGGTAGCCGATGAAGCTGTGGTGGGGGGTGCCGTAGCCCATGGAGTCGTAGGGGATGGGGGAAGCGATGCCCAGGTTTTGGAGCTGCTGCTGTTGTTTTTGGGCTTCCCGCTGGGCCACCTCCTGCTCGAAAAGCTTCCTGCGCTCCTCGGTGGACAGCTTGTTGCGGTCCTTGAGGCGGACTTTCTTCTTGGAAGACGCCGGCGTGTCATACCTGGGGGGGGAAGAGAAGGGGAGAAAATGGGTGAGGACTCAGCGGGATGTGGGTCCTGAGCAAAAAGGAAGGGGGTGCTGCTCGTGGTGGGTATTAAAGGTGCTCCGGCAGCAGCAGCTGCCCCAATTTTTTGGTTTTTAGCTGCCTGACCGCGCGCGGTGAGCCATGGAGAGGAGGAAAAGAGGAGGAGGAGAGGAGGAGGAGAGGAGGAGGAGGAGAGGAGGAGGAGGAGGAGGAGGAGAGGAGGAGGAGAGGAGGAGGAGAGGAGGAGGAGAGGAGGAGGCGAGGACGAGGAGAGGAGGAAGAGGAGGAGGAGAGGAGGAGGAGAGGAGGAGGAGGAGGAAGAGGAGGAGGAAGAGGAGGAGGAAGAGGAGGAGGAAGAGGAGGAAGAGAGGAGAAGGAGAGGAGGAGGAGAGGAGGAAGAGGAGGAGGAGAGGAGGAGGAGAGGAGGAGGAGAGGAGGAGGAGAGGAGGAAGAGGAGGAGGAGAGGAGGAGGAGAGGAGGAGGAGAGGAGGAAGAGAGGAGGAGGCGAGGAGGAGAGGAGGAAGAGGAAGAGGAGGAAGAGAGGAGGAGGCGAGGAGGAGAGGAGGAAGAGGAAGAGGAGGAAGAGAGGAGGAGGAGGAGGAGGAGGAGGAAGAGGAGGAAGAGAGGAGGAAGAGAGGAGGAAGAGAGGAGGAAGAGAGGAGGAAGAGAGGAGGAAGAGAGGAGGAAGAGAGGAGGAAGAGAGGAGGAGGAGAGGAGGAGGAGAGGAGGAGGAGGAGGAGGAGGAGGAAGAGGAGGAAGAGAGAAGGAAGAGGAGGAGGAGAGGAGGAGGAGAGGAGGAGGAGAGGAGGAAGAGGAGGAAGAGAGGAGGAAGAGAGGAGGAAGAGAGGAGGAAGAGAGGAGGAAGAGAGGAGGAGGAGAGGAGGAGGAGAGGAGGAGGAGAGGAGGAGGAGAGGAGGAGGAGAGGAGGAGGAGAGGAGGAGGAGAGGAGGAGGAGAGGAGGAAGAGGAGGAAGAGAGGAGGAGGAGAGGAGGAAGAGAGGAAATAAGAGAGGAGGAAGAGAGGAGGAAGAGAGGAGGAAGAGGAGGAGGAAGAGGAGGAGGAAGAGGAGGAGGAGAGGAGGAGGAGAGGAGGAGGAGAGGAGGAGGAGAGGAGGAAGAGGAGGAGGAGGAGAGGAGGAAGAGAGGAGGAAGAGGAGGAAGAGAGGAGGAGGAGAGGAGGAAGAGAGGAGGAAGAAGAGGAAGAGAGGAGGAAGAGAGGAGGAAGAGAGGAGGAAGAGAGGAGGAGGAGAGGAGGAGGAGAGGAGGAGGAGAGGAGGAAGAGGAGGAGGAGAGGAGGAGGACAGGAGGAAGAGGAGGAGGAGAGGAGGAGGAGAGGAGGAGGAGAGGAGGAAGAGAGGAGGAAGAGAGGAGGAAGAGGAGGAAGAGAGGAAGGAGGAGAGGAGGAGGAGAGGAGGACCCCAAAACCCCCCACTCCTATCCCCTCGGTGGGCTGCCCACGTCTCAATTCCTTTTTTTTTCTGGCTTTTAGGGCTCGCCCAGGGCTCGTTTCGGGCCGTGCCCCATCCCTCCTGCCGGCAGAGCGAGCCCCCCCAGCCCCGAGGTGCAGCCGTTACTACGAACAACGGAATGGCGAGCAGCACAGTGCTGTTTGGATGCGGGTTTAGCTTAAAAAAAATTAATAAAATGTGGATTTTTTCTAATTTTTTTTTTTTTGGAAGACTGAAGAATTTTCGTCCCGAGACGCGGAGCAGCCGGAGGGATTTTTCCGAGGAGTTAAAAAACAAAACAAAATAATAATAAAAAAAAAAAAAAGCACGGAGGACTTTGATCAGACCTCAACCATGGAAAATCGCAGATCAAAGGTAGATATTTGGGGAAGTTACGAGCGTGGTAAAAGGGGGATTACGAGCAAAAATGGTTTGCAGCCATCGGGGGAATGGATCCTACAAAGCATCCCCTGGATGTTTAATATCCTAACCCCGTGTTCGTGCGCTGGCTTCGCGTATCAAAAGCACATCTCCTCGGGGAGTTTACACGAGAGGCAGCTCGCGTGAAAGGGGAGGGCAGGAGAAAATCGAGGAGCGCGGCGTTTTTGGGGGTTTCCGGGCGTTTTCGGGCGTTTTTGGGGTTTCCGTGCCCCGCAGGGATAATTACAGGATCGTGGCTTTGGGGTTGAGTTTTTTTTTACCCAGTCATTTCAAATTCTCCCGGTAGGCTCTCGCCTGGCTGACTCACCAGCGATTGTTCCCTAATTATTAGGTTGCTTCAGATCCTATAAAGAGGGACAAGAGGAAGCCGCCTTCTGTAAAGGAGATCCCGTTGCTGATTTAATGTGATCTCCCCGAAACACAAGCCTGTCGTGTTTTCCCTTTCTTAATGAATAAAGAGGAAGGAAAAGGGGTGCAAGAGAAACAAAAATAGTGAGGGTGGAAGTGCCAGCGGGGTCACGGAATCACAGAATCATCACCGAATTTCTAGGATGGAAGAGACCTCAAGATCCTCGCGTCCAACCTAGAAATTCTTAAGGTCACTTAGCCCTGGCAGTGCTGCCACGCACCCAAAACCTGTGCCACGGAGGATTTCCCGGGACCACTTGCCTGTCCTCCGGCCTCTTGGTGCCGCGCTCGTACGCCGAGGACGGCGGCGACAGCGAGTCCCTGCGCCTCTTCTTCTCCTTGCTCTGGCTCTGCCGCTCGGGATCCCGCTCCCGGCTCAGGACGGGGTTTTTCGGGGTGGGAGTCTGATCCCTGTGGCCAGACGCCTCTCTCCCACGGTCGGCTGGTTAGGGAAAATGGGTAAAAAATGAGAATTTTGTTACAATTCAGCAAGTTTCAAGCTCCCGGGGTTTCAGTGGCTCCTCTGTCTCAGCCAACAGAGTCTCCATTCAAGCAAATTTCAGGTTCCCTCGTATCAGCCTCACTGCAGCGTGGTTAAAAGAAAACTTCCATCCTAATTTCTATTTTTAGGTCCTTCTCCGGCCCCTGAGCTGTTACCTAATGGCTGAAAACGCACCACGCTTATTTTTAGGTCCCGCCGGTTCCCCCTCCTCCCGTTCCTCTCGCAGGGTGGAAACGCGGTGGCTCCGAACCTCAGCACGCGTCTCCCGAGGAGTTTTTACACCCGAAAACTTGTTCAGAAAGCAAGAAGCTCCCCGAGAACATCGACACTGAACGGAGCCTGTGCTGAAAGCCGTGGTGCTGGAGGGTTTGGGCTCAGCCCGGGGATGTTTCAGAGCCACCCCGGAGATTTCGGGTCAAACAAAAACCCCAAATGCGCCCTTGCGCTCTTGTTTCCGCCTCCCAAGAAAAATTTGGGCGAGGGGAAAATGGAGAGAGATTTGCAGACAACCACCAAGGCCCGGAGGTAACATTTTAGGGGGCAGAGGTAACATTTTGAGGGAGCAGAAATTGCTCCTCCATCAGCTCGGCGAGCTTCTTTGCACCGTGGGCTGGTTTTGCTGGACTGGTTTTGGCTCTTGGCACCGTACCCTGTGAACATCCACCTGTTTTCTAGGATTTTTTTAAAAAAAAAAGCATCAGGACGTACCGCTGCTCTCCTTTTCTGCTTGGCTCTTCTTCGGGATTCGGTACACCTCCTGCAAAACAAGCCACAAGTCAGATTTTCAGCTGGCCACGGGAGAACACCCCCGGCGCCCGCAGGGCTGAAAAGTTGTCTTTTGAAGCCAAGTTCTGGTTTTAAGCCAAGTTCTGGTTTTAAGCAAAGTTCTGGTTTTAAGCAAACCAGCGCGGTGCTTTCTGTATGCTGTCCTTCATCAGCAACTCACGTTTGGTGGGGTTTTTGTGCCAAAAACTGGACGAAGTGATTTTAGAGCTCTTTCCCCACCTGCACGATTCCGTGATTTAAAAAAAATAAATAAATATATTTTTTGGGCATGGTTTTTCTGCAGGTGTTTTAAGGCAGGTCACGCTGCCCAAGTCCTCGCACCACCCGTTGCAGCTCGGGGGGTGCTGGTGGTGCAGCCAGCAGGCTCTGCCCTTCGTTTAAAGGCAGAAATCAAGGCAGAAATAAAGGGAAAAGAGCCTGGAGGAAAAATCCAAGAGGGTGTGCGCTGTGCCAGGCTGGGGGGGAATTCTTTGTGACTCCAGGTTTTGAGGCAGAGCCCACGGTTGTGGGCTTTGTGCCACGTGGTGCCGAGCTACAGCACCCTCGTGAGTGGGAACGACTTAAAAACACATCAATTAGCTCGGCAAAACGGGACAGGACCTGGCAAGGAGGATGAAAACCTTTTTAGGGTCCCCTTTTTAGGGTCCTGGTTTTGCACGTTAACCAGCTGGGTCCCTGCTGGCCACAAACCGAGGGTTTTATGCCCCACCGTGCTCTCAGCTGTGATTTTTAATGAAATATTCGGGCACTCAGCGTGCAAATTGTGTTGTATCCTACTAGAAAAACCAAAATTCCCACCTGTGTGATGCACAGACACGATATCATGTGCACAAACACCATATACACACTATAAATATATATAAATAGTAAAACTGACTGTCCGAGCCCCAAAATCCTAAAAGCCAAGACTCCTTCCCATTTTATTGCCACCTCGGATCGTGCCCTTGCTCTCTGCCCTCCTCAGCAGCAGTTCCAGCAGCGACGTGCTGAGACCCCAGACCTCTGGGTTCATTAGGGTTGTGGTTTTTTTTAGGGTTAGAGACCAAGCAGAAGCAAAAACCCGAGCCAAACCTGCTCCACGAGCCTCCGAGCGGAGTTAATTCTCCTCGATGCAACAGCAAAGGCACCAACACAACCTTGGCGCCCTGGGGGAAAACGCCGTGCTTGTGTAGCACCAAAATATCCTTTAATTTAGGGGATGGATGAGGCCAAAGGGGATTTATAGGGGGGAACGAAGGCTGCTTGTGTTATTCCACCAGTGCTGAGCGCTGCCTACCTCTGCTTTGGGATTCAAAGCTATCCCAAACTCAGAAAGTAAAAACCTCCAGCTCAGCGTGACTGCAAGACCCTCACCCTTACGTAAACTTTATTTTTTTTTAAGAAATTTGCTGCTGAAGCAGCTCAGGAGGAGCTCACCTTGCCAAATTTAGGGCACAAAATCCACGGTGCCACGGGGTGAGGGGGGTCCCTCTGGCTCCTCGCCTGCTTTTAGGGCAGCAGGAGGAACCCCCCGAGCCCACCACCACCTTTTCTCTTAAAAACATCGATTCTCAGCCCTGATTTTTTTTTTTTTAAAGGTGGTTGGAGATGACTCGAGGAATCAGGGATCCTCTCGTGGGCTGGCCGCGAGTCACAGCCCCTCCCAAAGTGCTGCTGGGGGTTGTACGAAGGGATTGGGGCAGAGATTTGTCTTAAAGTAGGGTCAAACACCTATTTATTTTTCCCTTTTTTTTGTTTGTTTTCCCCCTCAATTCTCCTCTTTTTAAACAAAGCCTGGTGCACACCTCGCACCAGGGAAACAAAGCGGCACCTCGCTGCTTGGGGTGGGAGGGATGCGGAAGGAAGCCCCTGGGATAGGAAAACCTACACGGCTCTGAACCTATAAACCAAAAAACCCCTGCGTGGGACAGAGGTGACTTCCCCTGGAAGGTTGGAGGTGCGGCACAGCAGCGCCCCAAATTGCCCTTAAAACCAATTCTTTAAACCCTCTCCACGCTGAATCCCGGAGGCACGAGCGACCAAGTTATGCGGGAGGATTTCTCTTACTGCCTTGCTCCTGCAGCCCCAAAAGCACCCGTTGGTGCTGGATTTTCCTCTTTTCTTCTCCCCCTCCTGCACCAGCAGCCCTAAAAGCCCCTCCTCGGATGCAGAGCGCAGCAGCACGCCCTAAAACCGAGCAGAGCACCCCACGCCGCGCTCCCACCGACACCGACTGCGGAGGAGCCACCGGGGGCACGAGGTGCCAAGAACCAGCCCCGAGGTGGATCAGTAGGGGCAGGAGACGAGGTGCTGGTTCCTCCCAGCTCCAAAAAAATAATCAGCAGGGCACGCAACGTGAAAATAGGGGAAAGAATGGTCCGAAAGGATGGTGAACCGGAGCTGGGTACGGCTGGAGAGTGGCTCGGCACGCAGCGGGACCGCCGGCACCGCTCCGGGGAGGAACGGAGGCAGCAGAGCCTTTGAAAAGGGCACAAAGCAGAATTTGGGATCGGCTCTATGGGAAGCAGATGGTGGTCAAAGCAAGAGGCAGGGAGAGCTGCAGAGCAAGGCTGGGTTATTTTGGGATCGGAAGGTGCTAGCTCGAGCGCACGGAGCCGCTGACCCGGCGGGAGGGCCGCCAGCAGAGCCCAGGCGGTTCTCTACCTTGGAGACAGGCTTTTAACGAGTTACACAAAAAATTAGCTGCACGATTCGGGTCTGCTACAAGCTTAAGGAAAGAAAAAAAGCCCCGAAATGAGGCTGGCGGGCTGCACGCACACCCAGGAGGGGGTCCCGAGCGCATCCCCATCCGCGGCGCACGAGCGCACGATGCTAAGGTAGGGAGGGGAGCAAGGACTGAGCCCAAAACTTCCCTAAATAAAGGCCAAAAAAACAAAAAACCCAACAGCCTGGCCGCTCACCAGCGCCTATTGTTTCCACGAGCTGTTTTCTCGCTGTAAGTTCTGACAAATTACAAGCGCCCTAATTAGAGCGTGCCGGAGCGAGAGCAGCTTCCCCGTGCTGCCCTCTGAAGATGTGTCAACCGTGATTTGGAGAGGTTTTTTGGGGGAAAACTAAAAGCTCAGCTCGTCAGGGCCACCCAAGATTTGCTGTTTCCTATCAGGGAAATGATTAAGTTCCCAAAAGGGGGTTTTGAAGGAGAGCAAGTCCACCTTGCCCAAATCAAACAGCCCGGGCATCGCCTTGGCCCTAAATTGCTAAATTGTTTGGGGAAGAAGTGTTGGGGTAAAACCCTTCAAATCCAAGGCGTTTGGTTCTTTCCTAAAGGGGTTTCTTAAAAGAAAATAAATCTATTTATGAAAATAGAAGGCTTCAGGTAGTAAGGAGAAGGTTTGGAGCCTCCCAGCTGCAGCTCTCTGGTTGTCTAAGGGATGGATTTGAGATGTTTCGGGTAGCAGAGTGCTGTAGGATGCTTACGGGATGGGCAGTGGAGCTGTAGGACCCGCAGGCTGGCTTTGGGGTCAGCAGGGATAAACCCCAGGGCCAGAATTAGGAAAGCTCAAGCTCCAAACCTGCCCGATTCCCCTCAGCACTGAGATCACCCCGCAAAAAGCCCCTAAGGGCTTCACACCCGCAAATCCCAAACACCAGAGGGGTGCACGTCCTCCGCGCCCTGCTCGGCGGTGCCGACCCTACTGCAGAAGGTGCGGGTGCTGCCAGAACACGCCGAGATGCTGAGAGAGAGAGAGAGAGAGAGAGAGGGGAGCACAGTGGCCATCCATCCACGGGGACCTTACCTGCTACAGGACGGGAGCACAATCCTGGGGTTGGAGGGGGGAAAAAGCAGCGGGAGACCCCCGCGTGCTCTCCAGCCCCCGTGGTCGGGTCCGTTTTCAGCACGGGGGAAAAATGCCCCGCGGCCCCGGAGCTTGGGATCCGCGGGCACGAGCCCAGGCTGAAAACGTCCCCAATTTTTTGGGGAGAGGTGTGAGGGGTGTGTGTGGTGCTGAAGGGGGGGTGTAGCAGCGGCCACAGCTCCCTGGGGGTTACGGGGCCGGCGTGGCCGAGCCCCGTAAGCCGAGGCAGCCGTCCCCGCGTGTAGAGGTAGAGAAAAGAGAGAGCTCACTTAATCCTTTCACGCCGGGAGCTGGTTTTTTTTTTTCCCCCGGCCAATGGACGCAGCAAAATACCGTCGGCAGCGCCGAGTTAACCACACCTCTGTCCTTTTTCCACCTAAATCACTTTGCTCATGCATCACCATCCAGCTTCCCAACCATCTTCCCGTCTCTTCGCGGCGCGCACGCTACGTTCGCTCCCTTCTTCAGCACGGAGTTGGGACAAGGAGACACATGGTCAGCTGGTGATGTTAACAAGCTCCTTGCTGCCCTGAGAAGCTGGATGGAAATGGGTGAAATTACCAGGGGGGTCATCAGCACGGACCGGAGCAGGACATAGCTTAAAAGTTACGAGGTTGCAGATCCCCCCCCCCCAATCCCGGCCACCCTCCTGCCAGCTCCGTTTCTTTTCTTTCGGGCATCTGCCACCCGGGGCTGAGCTGTTGTTAACCAGAAATGGGTTAACCAGAGGGTAATTAACCAGAAACCAGCATCCGAGAGGTGAAAGGAGGACAGAAGCAGTTAACTCGTGGCCGAGGACGGCACGGGAAGCACCCACGGGGTCGTGGTTTCCCCCCCCGAGAGCGCTCCGCTGTTCGGGCCGTGCCCCTCAGGGTTTTTGCATCCCTGCCACGGCACGAGGAAAGCCCTAAGCACGCCTAAAAGATCACCGAGGGGACGTGAAGACACATCCCAGCTACCAACTCGCACGGGTGACAGCTCCAGAGCTTCACCACGGGCTTCAGCACGAGCTCCCCGGGTACCCCGAGCTCCTCCGAGCTCCAGAGAAAACCCCAAACCTCCTGGGACCGGCGGGTGTCAGATCAAATCCGGGCTCGCAGTGCAATTTTGGAGAAGTGCCCCGTTTTGGGCAACTTGTTCCTTAATGCTTTTACTTATCTCCCTTGTGCTGCTCCAGGTTTCAGCCCTGCAGCACGTGAAAACCTCGCGCTGCAAACACGGGGCTGGGGGATCCCCACGAGCGCGTCTCCAAAGCAGGAGCTCGCTTTTTTTTGGTTTTCAGCTTAAACACCCCCAGGGATCCAGGATTTCCAGTTCCACCTGGAAGGGAAAGTCCTTTCCAGGAAGGAAAAGGGCTTCCAGTTCCACCCCAACCCCAACCTGGCAGCGCCACTCGCATAAAGGAACCGTAAGAGCCAAGCAAACCTAAAAAGTTTGCACGTTAAAAGCTGGTGAGAGATATTTGGCAGATCCACTCGGTAAAGAAGGGAAGGAAGAAGAATCTCAGCCTAATTTTCTACAGCAAGACCTTTCAGCTCATGTTTCGTTTGGTAAAGTCTCGCCTCCTCTCCCGGTACGATTTATGGCACAAATGATTACGCCCAAACAATTCTGTTCAAGAGCATCTGATTTTTCCGAAAAAATCAGAAATTAAGGTAAGATTTCCCTTGAGTCTTACACAAAACTCTACGTTTTATAAAATAATGTTTGCAGCCACGGTAGTGAACGGACACAGCTCTTTGCATAAAGCAGCCCTTTGGCTAGATGATGCGCTCTAAAATGTAAATTTGCTTAAAGAGCACTAATTAAAACCGGGCGGGTGCTTGATTAGGAGAAGGGCAGAACTCCTCCACCACTTTTTCCACCAAAGCTGCCCCGTTTGGAAGCTCTGCAGACCCAGCAGGGACTCAGCTCCGTCTCAGCTGGGTGCTCGGGGACGTGCAGAGGTCCCTCTCTTCTCCCTCCTCCTGTTTTGTTGGTGTGGACGCAGCCTCAGGGCTCTGCTGGATCCTCAATAAATGCTTTCACACTTCCAAGCAAGGCTCTCGCCCTCCTTGCTCTCCCCAAAATATAATCCTATCAGAACAGCAGATCCACCAGGAGTTTCCAAAGACCTAAAGAAACCCCCAGAAAATGCCCGAAGCGTTGAGCAACAGCTTACAGAACTCAATTTCACCCCAAATTTCATCAAAGATTGATGGCAGCTAAAGACCAAGTGGCCAAGAAGGCCACCTGCACTGCTCAGGGAGGAGAAAAAGCAACCAGCAGCCCCCCGACCCTGCTCTTACATCATTTGCTCCAGGAAGAACTTGATGGAAGCGAACCAGCGAGCAGATGGATTTTCTAGCAGCCCCTAAAAGCTTAGATTAACACCCCAAAACTGAGTATTTCTTGGTTTATATCCAAGCTACGCACATCTAGAGGTTATCCCAGTATTAAAAGTGGTATCAAGAGGCCAAAATGCTGCCAACAGATGGGTTTTTGTGGAGGCTCTGCACGTTGCAGGTGTGGAGCATGTGGTAACGGAACAGGAAACGCTGACGAGCTTCCCATAACTTAATTTAAGAGGTTGCTGAATGGGCATCGAGCTGGGCACTGGGCATTCCAACCAGAATTGTTTGTCACGCTGTCACTAGGTCCTTTTCCTGATCAGTTGGGAGCTGCCCTCCCCCTGAGCAGCCCCAAAACCACCCCAAAACCACCACGAGGTGTTTTTGTGGTGGCCAGCCTGCACCATCTTTGGTGTGCAACTCCAAAAACTCTGGACAACACCACCTGGACAACATCTGGACCAAAAACCACCTGGAAATCTGTTTGAAATCCCGGACGGGGGAGCTTGCAATGAAAGGATGCACACAGAAAGCACCCGAAAAGCCCCAAAGCAATCGTAGATGTCCAAGATTTACCAGCAGGACCACGTCTCAGCCCTGCTGCGCCGCGTTTAAGGCCAACAACTCCGCGTTGGCCTCAGCAGGGGCAGAGGTGGTGGGGCTGCGGGTACCCCGGGGTGCCTCTTACCTTCAGGTCTTTCCAGCTGTCGAGCAGCCTGGTGGCCAAGTCGCTCACGTCGACGATTTTGTCGGTTTGCTCCTGGCTCCTCTCGCTCTCCACGTCGGATACGCCCTCCTCTTCGTCCTGCGACGGCGTCTCCATCGTGATGGGCTCCTCCAGCTTCGCCCCGTTGCTCTCCTTCACCTCCACTTCAGGCTCGGCCTCCAGCTCCACAACTTGGGGTTTGCTGCTCTCCACCGGCACGTCACCAGCGGGTTTCATCTCCTGCTGTTGCTGCTGCTCCTCCGACGCCTCCGTCGGGGCTCCCTCCAGCTGGTCCAGGTCCTCCTTCCCTTCCTTCCCCTCCAGCTCGCTGGTTGTATCCGAGATGGCGCTGTCCATGCTGTTCTCACTTATAATTTTGAGCCTCCGAAACACCAGCTTTTTGGGGGTATCCGTGTCCCCTTCCACGCTCTGCTTGGCGGAAAGATCGGGCGTGTTGAGCGGTGTGTGAGCCCGTGACGTGTTCTCGCTGGAGTAGCCGTCGCCCTCGCTGAGCTGCGGGACAGCTGTCTTGGTCTGAGCCCAGCGTTGAATGATGGGGAGCACCTTGCTCTCCTCCAGCATGTTCTTGGTGGGGATAGGCAGCAGCTCCAGCGTCTTCATGATCTGATTGAAGAGAGAAAAATCAAGGTGAATGGGACTGCGACAGGTCACGAGGAGAGAGACGCAGCCCTCCTCAGGGCTAAACGCAGTGGTGAGCTTCTGAAGAGGGCAAATAAACCATGAGAGGAGAAAAAATAGGCAGTGGGTTGAAATTAAATCAAGTTCAATGAGCTCAGACAGCTACAGGTGGCCACAGCCACTTCTGGATGATCCACGCTGCTCCAGAAGCCAGCATCTGAAACCAGCACGCAGCCCGGCACGCTGGAGTAGAGGAAATCTCAGACTTTGGAGCACCACTGAGCCTTGGCAGTTATGCCAAGTCATCCTAGCTGCGTCTACCTAGAGCTCCCATCATTGTCCACATGAATTTAATAGCCCATAGAATAAAAAAAATAAAACCAATCCCATCGTGGGGCAAAACCTCTCCCGAAAACAGAGCCCAAATCCCCAGCAAATGTTTTGTTTTTTTTCTGAAGGAAGAGGCAGAAAGTCCTGTTGCAGCACTTCAATTTACTGATTTTTTTAAAACCAATCCTTCCGGAAGGAAGGACAGAGGATGGTTTTATGGCATTACGCTGATTTCTGCCATCTGATGGCCCAAAGGCCAACTCTTAAAACAATGACTGTAAAAAAATAAAAAATGAAGAGGAAAAAAAAAACAAAGTGTGATCTGACCCCTATGACAAGCCTGACTTGCAGCTCAGTAAAGAATGATCCAGATTTTAAAAGAGTGTATTTGATTTATAGAAAAACACCAAAGTTAATGGTGTAGTGACCAGATGCACGAGGAGTGGAGACAAAGCCCCAGCCCCAGCAAGTCAACGCTCTCGGTGTCCCTCTAAGTGCTCGCTGCCTTCTGCCGTGCCATCTTTCCAAAAATTTTGGGTTATGGGGCTGTCAGACATCGTTCCTCTTGGGGCCAGGGCGAGATGAGCGTGGCACGACCCAATCACTAAGGCGAAAAGAGAAAACCCGCGTGGAGCTCCGGGAGCAGGCTCAGAAAACAAAGGGGGGGTCAGCAGCAGGACAGGCACCCTGAAGCCCTGAGGCTCGGGCAGTTTCTGCTTTCTGGCTGGATTCGGGGCAGGGTGAGCCTCTCAAAACACCCAGCAAAGCGCTGGCAGAAGCCCCTTTAAGGAAGGAACTCCCAGCTGGTTTTTGCGTGCGATGCCGAGGCGCGTACAGAAAACAGAAACCTTCAAAGCTCCACTCGGGCCCGTCAAAGCAATACCTCAGATTCCCTCTGTCGTGCAGTATGGAAGGAATAAAGATCGCTGCCGCTGCTGTGCAAGTCTGGCTCATGTCACTAACTCCGAAATGTAAGGAAAACCACAGAGGCAAATTCTTTCCGTGTATTTACTCCCCCCCTTAAAGCAGAAGTTTTAGGCCGTAGCTGCACGGATACCTGCAGTTTGTTTTCACGGAGGCTTGGCATGCGGCATGCCTATCAATAAAAGAATCAGCTGCAATCAAAATAAACCCAGAGCAATTAGCAGGGCGGCTAGGAAAGCCTCAGACCCGAGGCAAGAAGGACTGACCTCCAGCTGCAGCTTCAGGTTGTTGGCGGTGCTCCCCCGGCCGTCGCCCAGCTCCGTCATCCAAATCCAGAGGAGGGAAAGCCCGTGGCACTCCAGGAAGGACTTCAGGCACGACTGCGAGTGCGTGTTCTGGATGGGTCAAAGTCACAGAGAGGCCACGGGAAGGGTCAGCGACACACAGGCAAAAAGAATTCGGGTTCCACATGCCAAACTCCTGTCAAACCCTTGTCAAACTCCCTGCTGCTGAAAAAGCCCGGAGCAGGGAGCCAGAGAGAGGCACCTGCCAAGCCCAGCACGCGTCGAATGCAATTCAAGGGGACGTGGCTGCTGCTCTGGGAGCAGTAACACATGCAGCAGGAGGTTTAGAACCACGATAAGACAGCTACAACGTCGTTTGCTTCTAGAAATGGGCATTTCACGACCCAGACACATCAGTTCACCAAGCACAAGGCAAGGGCTGCACCACACATCGCCTACAAACCAAGCAGAACTGCTCGAGCTCCCTCTCAGCGTGCTGGCACAACTCAGACACCGTTTTCTATTATCCCCTCTTCCTCTAACGAGCTCGAAAATGAGCTCTCTGAACCAGCAATCCCCCCCGTTCAGCTGGGAGCTTCCCACCTGTATGAGCTTGAGGCAGGTGAGCTTCTGCTCCAGCGTTTCGATGCGCACCATCAGCCGGGACAGGCTGAGAACTTGGTTCTTATCCGAGAGCCCCTCGCCGTTCTCCAGCAGGGCTTCCAGCTCCCCGTCCACCTGCCAGGAGGAAGAAAACGACGAGGAAATTAATTCTCCGACCATGCCAGGTGCATAAAACACCACCCTACCTACACGACACCAAGGAGAATTCCTTTCCCTGGCTTCGGGAGCCCCTCCTGACCACTGCTCACATAGCGAAAGGGCGAAGTCTGGCTTTAATTTGCCCCAATTTGGTTGGGTTTCGTTTATCTGCTGCGTTGTGGTTTTCATTCCATGTTGTTTAGGGCTTAAATGCCACGCAGAGCTGCGCTGTTGCCACCAGCCTGTGAGATGCACACCTCTACGCCACGTGCACAACGCTCCGCAGGGGAAATTCCAGGTGGATGCCCCCAAAATAGTTCTGGTTGGAAATTTACCTGTTCGTGGAGGGAAAACAGATGTGCACGAGAAGATTATCCTGGTTTTAATTGCAGAGAAATTTACTTCTTCGAATTCCTAGCTCCTATTTCCATCCTTTACAACCAGAGGCACATTCCTCTCCGCGCAGACACCGAAACATCAACCTCCACAATGAGCCTACTGCTCGGTGGCACCGATTCGCCTTTCAAACCCAAACTTATTTCTTGCCTTCCTGACTCTCAGACGCAGCAAATGGAAACGAAGCTGGCCTTTTCGAAGGCAGCACCTCCCAAAAAAAGAGGTAATGTTATTTGTAGGAATAGGGCTTTGCTTCAAGCACAGAAAAATTCAATTTAGTAGAGAGTAAGAGGAGTGCAAATCACTTCTTTGCACTCAAATTCGTTATTTAAATTCCTTTTGACCACTTTTCTGCAAACTTTCCTCCTCCACCTACCACACAAATCCATCGCTGCAACTCAACGTAGAGAGAAGGCTCACGTAACCACTTGGAGAGGATTATATGCATGAGGAGCTATAAAAAGGCTTTAAAAAGTCTGGATTGAGCTTACTTAATTTCATTCGCATCCATCTGCAAACACAACTGAAGCTGGAGTCAAAGCAAACACAAGGCACGTCCCTGCAAGTTCCTCGACGCTGACTTGCCTCTAGGCCAAAGCAATTAGAGGTTCCAATTTCACATCCTAGCCCGTGGATGGCAAACATCTGCACCATTTGAGCTGTCAAATTGCAGGTAACGTCCTACACAGTGAAGCCAGTGCTTTTTTGTCTTTGCCTGGAATTTAAAAATCACGCAACCCAAGGAATTGTGAAACCCAGGTGGAATTTAGCAGCCTCGTCCTGAAATGGGAAGCGGTGACCCAAAGACTTACAAAGAGGGCATCATGCCCTCAGCCAACCCTCTGTTGCTGCAATTCTTAAGGGAAAAACAAAAGAAAACAAACAACAAACTCACAGCCAGAGGAGAACGACACTCACCGAATCCTTCTTCCGGGAGCGTTCCTTTTTCATCTTCCCTCCAGCCGCTCGGATGCTGACCCTGTTCTCTCCCCCCAGGTAACCCCGGCAGTTGGCCGAGCCGCAGAAGCATTTCTGAGCTTCTTTGCTGTTCGTGGGCAGAAGCAAAATAACATTAAATAACGAATCGATGGCATTTCCAATCAGTTGCTTCATCTTACTCTTAAGTGCATCCTGCTACTGCGATGAGAAAAAGCCATTACTGCACTGCCCAGGCACTTCTCTCTCTTTCCTCTCTGTTGTTTTTCAAATACCCGCTAAGCAGCTACAAGAAAACACGGAAAGCCATCACATCCCTGTTTTTTCGGGTGTTTTTTTCTGTCTTGGAGTCTCCCTGCACCGCTGCTGCAAAGCAAGGCTGCCCAGACCACAAGGACAGGGCAGCGAGCGTGGTTTTTTCACCCGCTGCCTTCAGAAGAAAAGGGACAGAGACTTTCTGCATGCCAAGGCTTTTCATTCTGGCCACTGAAAACTCAAATAAACCCCTCAATCCTCAAACAGCTGCTGTGATCATGTCATTTCCACAAGAAACCAAAGCCTGGTACAGTTCCAGGCTCTTCCTAGGTCAAGAACCAGGAACCAGAAAGGTGAAGGTGGGGCTGCTGGGTCTGAACCAAAATCACACGTTCCTTAGGAAAAAGGCTTGCATTTTATTGCTCAAAACAAAATAAAGAACAGGCTGAAGGTTCACAGAAGTAGAAAGATTCAGGTGGAAGACTTTTTTTTGCAGAGATTACAGCAATGGACAGCACAAGAGATTTAAATTGCTTTGTCTTCAGCCAATATGTTTACAAAGCCTTTGTATTTTCTACTTGGCATGCCATAAATTTTAAACTGTATGTCAAAATTGCTTGGGAGAGTGTGCAGGGTTTTATTTGTTTGTTTTGTTTGTGTTTTTTTTTTAGAAACAGAGTGGAGGAAGTTGGCTCTGCAGTACCAATGGTAAATGGAGAAGCCGAACTGCGGGGTCTCGTGTGAAGCAGAAGCTGAGATCAGGAAGGGTACGAACAAGATCAGAGCTAAAAAACTCCCTGGAGACAGAGCCCAGACGTAACACCAAACCTAGCCAAATTAATACAGACACAAATAAAATGATGGCCCTACAGACTGCGTATTGAATAGTGACTTTCCCAGCTTTAGAGACAGCTCTGTGCTGACCCGCCTGGGTACAAGGCACTAATTTTGTGACGTGCAAATTCAGGCTGATGAATCCCACCTAGGGGCTCTAACGAGCTACCAGGCCAAATCCTGCCTCATCTTCATAGATCCGTGCCTGATTAATGCTTGGAACAGAACACGACGTGACAGCGTCTGACATTTTAGCATGAATCGATGTGGAACACAACTAAAAATGCATTTCTGAGCCTCTGCTTACAGGAAGAGCCGTGCTGTTGCAGAAAGCAGGATCCAGAAGGAAAAAGGAAGAGGCACTCATTAAACTGCTAAATTCGGTAAAGATGCCTAGGGATTATAAATTGGATCCACAATTAATCTCGTAATTGCAGGTCCTTCCACGAATGTCAGGTGCTGTTTTGTGCTGATCACTTTGAAGAGAGGGAAATGTTTCACCTGGACGAGCAGTAACAGAAAATATTCAGCTCAAGTGCAGAGAAGGGAGCAAAGCCCAAGCTGCAGCCAGGCAGGAAGAGGAAACGTGCTATCTGCTAGGCTTTTACAGCCCCTGCAAGCTTTGCTAAGTTGTAAAACAGTAATGGGTGGGGAAGAAAGAAGAGACATTATTTAACAGCATGGCAAAGCCTAGAGCTTGGCCAATTAATAGACAGAAGAAAGAAACAGTCAGGTAATTATCTGGGAAGTTTCCACTGCAGGGAGATGGTATGAAGGGTAAGAAAGAGGCAATAAAGCGATACTGGAAAATAAATATTAAATAAAACAGAAAATTCCTCTTACAATCTCTTGTTTGTAATGGATGAAAATTTATCCAGGTGATTTTTTATCTAGTTGAATTCGTGCTCATTACAACCGTTCTGCTAGGTGAGGCTTTCAGTTTTGTAGCAGGATTTCATCAACACTCCCAAAAACCCACTTACAGCAGCTTAAGCAGAGAGAGGGGAGACCTACCCGTATCTCTGGAACTGGTAGTCAAACGTCAGCTCCGAACCCGACGGGACGAGTTTGGTGGTGAAAAATCCAACTCTGAGCTGCCCATTCACAGTCCACTAAGGCGAGGAGAAAACGAGATGACAACAATTACCACAAAAGCCAGGCTTGGCTTCTTTTCCCTATTAAATTAGCAAGACTAATCCTTCACAAAGCAAGGGTGATAAGTTTTAAATCTGCTAAGTGAATCAGCTGCACTTGCCCGTTTCAAAGGTTTACATTTGCCTAATGAGAAGTTGAGAAGTTGGGAAGTTGAGAAGCCAGCAGCAGCAGCTTCGAAGCAGCAGTTTACCTTTTGTGTCTCACAGTTTGGTTCACAGCTGTGGTTCATAAAACGGGAGCAGTTTCCTTTCTGGGTAGCGTCTATTATCTAAAAAGGAAAGAAACAACAAATAGAGCAGGACTGCCTCTCCTCCCCGTGCTCTAGGCAGAAATTTTGGGGAGTGTACCCAGGAACGAGGCATTTTTGTGCACAACATGAAGGAGAACTGCACAAGTCACCCACCTTTCCTCCCTCAGCTATCAAAATTGTTTGATTTGGAGAGAATGGATTTCACAGGGATAATAAAAGCCCCCCCCAAAAGAACACTTTGCAACCAGTCTGTGGTTCTTAGTTTTCATGACGAATTAATACAGAGCAATTCAGTGTGGTTGGGAATCCTAAATTTTTAATATCGCTTTCTGACCCTCTGATACGTGGCACAACGAGTATCTGGGCTGGTGAAACCGAACGTTTTTGCCACGCAGATTGTGTTTTAATGGGAGATTTGCCTTCTGGATCACTGCGCCCTCCCTAACTGGGGGAAATACATCCCTGTGCTCCCTTGGGATCACGGAACAATCCCGTGGCAGCTACCAAAATCGCTTACGTGGAGGGAAAAGAAAAGTATTTTTAGCTCCTTTACTGTAAAGCTACCAAGACCCAAAAAAAAAAATATCTTCAGAGGAGAGACAAGCAGAATAGGGTATTAAATTTCTATTTATACACCTCGCTCGCAGCAGGCCAGGGCCCACTGCCCAAGGTAAGCGGCGCTGCAGCTCCCTGCATTGCAGCTCCACAGCTCCGTGGGTCTAAAATAGCTGATAAGCTGGAGCAAAGATAAATAATTGAGGACTTCTGGCATATAAATATTTCAATGACGGTAATTCTGCATGGAGGGAGGCCGCCAGCTCAAAGCGGCCCAGTTTAGCGTTACTTCTGTGGGCTGGGGGAGTGAGGAAATTTGGTTTCTTGGGTTTTCTGGAGTGGTTTGTGTTGGTAAAATAACAAAGTTCAGCTCTGAGCAGCTCTGGGGTGCTGGCGTGGTTTCTCCCAAAAGGGTTTTGCTCATGTGGAAGGGGTGGGCCCATAACCCCATCCCTTCCCACTGCCACAAGGACAGTTCCTCCTCTTCCACTCACCTATTTTAAGGACCCTGGAATACAGCCAAGCTACAAAACCTCTCTTAAACCAGGCTGGGATTAAAAAACGGGCAGTAAGACAGCCCAAGTGGCCTTCCCCTAAAAAAACACCTACAGCAGGCTCAGAGCATTGCTCTGCACACACACTGTGCTCACACCGAGCAGAGTTTTGGTGGGTTGACCGCTCACCTCGTCATTTTTTAGGGCCATGAAGTAATAGTGGATGTTCTTGTTGCGGGCATACTCCTTCACACGCGCCTTGAATTCTTTGTGGTCCAGCACTTCCCCACAGTACTCCAGCACAAAGGTGTTCCTGCAAAGCACACGAGGGAGAAAGCCTTAGGAAAGGTGAATCTGGAAGCAGGGATGGAGGAGAAGCACCAATTACCCTGACCCCAACACAGCAAAGGGCCAGCTCAACCCTCACCCGCTGCACTCCTTGCCATTTCCACGGCATGCTCCAGTCTGCTATAAAAAATTGTTAGGTTTTCCTGCTGCCTGTCCCAAGTTTCCTTGTTTAGTATCTGCCTGAACCCATCACCTCTTTCCTTGTGTCCATCCTATTTCCTTCCTGGCCTGAAGGATCAGAAAATGGTTTGGTTGGGAAGGGACCTTTTGTGCAGAACCACGGTGGCCTCGCAGCCCTTCCCCTCCAGCCCTCGTTTATAAATTACGTCCACCTTCCCCCATCTCCCTGTTCACCAAAAAAAGCGGTTTTCCACCCAAAGAGACAGGGATGAAACAAAACCAACGCAAAGCAGAAACAAAAGCAAGGCTGCAGCCAGCACCAGGCTCAGATCTCTGCACCGAGCGCTGAAGAACTGCGTCCAAGTCCCTTGACGAACACGAGCCAACTGCAGCAGCTCCTTTTGCTGCTCTTGTTTCGGTTCATTTCTTTCTTCTCTCACTCGAGGCGGCCTTCGCGTGGTTGTTTTCATGTGGTTATTTCCTTCCCCTTGTTCCTCGAAGTCGTCGAGCCCAGCGTGCCGCAGGGTTCACCACCACATCTCCAAGACAACCTGCAGAGCTTGGGCTTCCAAAAGGTTTCCTAAAAACTTGGAGTAAAACTGGGCTCGATGTGTCCATCTGGGGCAGCAGCACCTAAACCCAGGTGAAGGCTCTCTGGGTTAAATACACCTGCACAAGCAGAATTGTCTCCAGTGCATCTTAGATAACTTGGCATTCCCCTAAAGCAGTCAAATCTCCCCTCTGAATTAGCCTCGGGTGTTTGATGTAGCACTAAAAGACACCGCTGGAAGACCTACAGCATACCTAGTGTCAGAACCCATTGCTGGATTCCTCAACAGAAATCTTTGTCTGCCACAGAAGCAAAAAAATAAATAAATCAGTTTCCACGGAAACTCACTGAAATACCCTGAGTTAGAGAAAATCTTTGCACAATTAAATTCCAGGCAGATAGACTTCGAGCTCGCAGTCTCTCTCATGCACTTGAGACTGAGCAGACTCCCCGTGCCCATCCCCGCAGCCTTTTGAAATGTAAATCCCAGCGCCTGGTGAAACTCCCAGCAGCACAGCACTGCTTCCTCGCAGCAAGGCACGCCACCAATTTATCCTCCAAAGCCTTTTGTTGTTCATCTGCAGAGCTTCACAGCTGACTCCTGCAGGCCCCGCAAGGATCCGAGAGGGGACCCAGACTCGGATGACACGCACGACAAATGATGCTGTCTGAACCTGGGGTAAAAAAACCATCCAGATGTCCCGCAGCCTGTAAGAGCACCACTCCTTACGCAGCCACTCTCCCGTGGCAAAGCCTCTACACTCCCAAAAATCCCCTAGATTTGCCTCCTGTTTGTCCTGCTCCTCCCTGCTGCACCTTCGTGCTTCAGCCCCAAGCAGTTCCTTGAAACTACGCAGTCCTATTTCTTCTCTCGAGGACTTAAAGCTCTTTTTCTTATCGTGATTATGAGAAAAATTGGTGGGGCAGAAGGCTCCCGGCAACTCCTCGGTCTATCCTACCTGGTGAGAGGGCATTCCTGGCCCAGACCTGCTCCCTGCACATGCTGCACCTCAGCAGCAAAACTGTGCACCAAGGCATGGATCCAGGTGCAAAAAAATGCAAAAAAAAATCTGTGTTTAGCTGAATAGATACAAGTCTAAACCAGACTTGGGTCTGCAGGCATCACTGATGTAGAACCAGCACTCAGAAGCACAGCAGTTGGCTAACGACAGGCTAACGGGGGAGGAAGGAGCCCCACAGGTTCTCCGTACAGCGCAGCCAGGAGGAGGAAGACTCCAGAAGAGGAAAAGCTTCACAGAGGTGGGAAGAGAAAAAGAACAGACTCTCCTCTGAAGCGATGGGACGGAGCCAAACGCGGAGAGGAGGGAACACAGATGAAACACGAGAGGAAGCTAGAGGCACGTCTGCCAGAAAGCCTGCTGAGAACAGGTTGGTGGACGAGGGGAAAACCCCAGTGGGTGATCTAATTCTCAGTTAGGGTACGTACATGCAGGTAACTGCCGGGAACACACGACAGCGAGCAAGGACAGCACAGAAAACTGGAGGAAATTCAGCACATCTCCTAACAGCGGTGAAGCTAAGAAACTGCAAGCGCGTTATTTTCCACTCGCGAGGGAGTCAAACAGCACAGCTACGTCATTCCAAGAGCAAAGTCTTACGATGGGAGATCTTTGGCAGCTCTGAGTCCCCAACCTTTCTTCTCAGTGAGGATCACTTCAACATCTGCATGCTGTTTCTTCTGGAAGCGCCTGTTGGAACAGTAGTCGCCGTTTGGGCACCTGGAAGAACTAAGGGAAGGAAATGGAACAAATCAATTCCCAGCAGGACGACGGCGGCAACAGAAACAGCTCAGATGGGGAAGAGATACCGAGGAGCCATAATAAATGCAGCGTAAAACTTTCAAATGTGTTTTGCTATAAAAAGCATAACCATCTGACTGTCAACATGCAAATGCAGACCATTTATTTCTGGAAAGAAGATAAAAAAACATTTTCAGTCCAAATGCTACTGCACTCGCACGTCGTATAATCAAAATGGGCTGAAGTGGCCAATTCTCTCCACGTTTTTATGGGTTCTTCCCCTGAGATCTCCCCCTTCCCTACATCTGCTGCCTGGGCTAAATTAAAACCAAAGGGCAATGCTTCTGCCACGCAATTCCTTTCCTTCCACCCCAGCTGGTAATGATCCACATGCCAGGGTGCCAATCCCTTGCCGTGACCATCAAGCCCAACCACAAGCACCTAGCCCTGCCTCCTGCTCACGCCAAGCAAAGCTTCCTTGGCCTCCAAACCTCTTCCAGGAGATGAGAGGAGACAAGAGCAGAAGGCTGGTAAGGCTCTGGGGAGAGCAGGGACAAGAAAGGAGAAGCGAAAGGAGATGAGGATCTCACACAGAGCTACATCTGCATTTCTCTCTCTCTCCCTTCAACCACGTTTAGGACAGAGGAGAATTAAACCTCACGAGCAGAGGACTCCAGGCCTTTGCAGTCAGTTTTTAGCAGGAGGTTACTGAGGAAGGCACTGGCTTAGAAGATCTAAGGTCAGATCTAAACGCTGGTACGTGGGCTCTGACGCTCAATCCACGGCAGCCACTGGAAATAAGAGTGTGAAGACAACTTGCTGCCAACGACCAGAAAGGTTTGAACACCTTTTGGGGCTCCGAAGTCATCCCATGTACAACGGTGGCCACTCAAGAAGCAGGACTCACCACTCGATCATGAGCAGGCGGTTGAGACAGTCTTCTCCACAAGCGACCTCCCCCTGAGCTCGTTCCTCCTTGGAGAGAGGAGGGCACTCGCACAGCATCCTCTTGATGTCCCGGTGAGATTTGTTCTTCTTCCTGCGGAAGACAAGTCATTGAAACACAGCTGAGATAGTTGTGTGCACCCATGTACGTACCTGCACACAGAGGCAGGACTAAAAACCTTTAATTTCATCATACAAGTAAAGAAGCCAATTTTCAGAAAAGTCAGCTCTAAATTTTACAACTAAAAGACTTCTCACCACATAGCACACGTTATAAGGTTTAAATTAAGAGGATAAAAGGCTTTGATTGGCCTCTTTTGAAATCCTATATTCTGTAATCGGACGTAACGCTACGGAGACAATCTCCAGAGCTCCCTCCAAGCTCAGCTATCCTGCAATGCCCCGTTTGGCTTCGCCGATTCAAAGGCCAGGAGAAAACCTATGTTCTAAAACATTAACACATAAAACGTTAGTGAGCACGTGTATTGTTTTTAAAAAGAATTCTTTTAAAAAAGCAAATTGAAGGGTTTAGCTACTTAAACCTCTGCTTTACTGTCAAATAGGATGACTTAAATATATATATATATATGAAAACTGGAGTTACAGCAAAGGTAGGGCACCAAAGGCATCTACTGAGTGATATTTTAATTCCCATAAGATAATTAGCCCTTGCAAGGGAAATGCTTTGGAGTGAGGATCCCAGCAAGACAAAAAAAAAAAAAGGCGTAAGAAAAAAAAAAAAAAACCTGGGCTGAAATAAACAGCAAGTTTTGTCTACACGTAAGTGGTCTATATTCAGGCTCTGAATTAAGAATGTGTTTTTTATATAAATGTGTTAAAGCATTTTGGCGAACAACACAGTTCAGAGCAGCCAAATGAAGCAACAAACACTGGAGTATCAAGACCCACTACAAAAAACACAGCGCGTAAATCCACACGCGTGGAGCTCCCCCGCACCGCTGCCGTGCCCTCGCTGCAGAAGGGTTTGGTGTTTATTTGGGGGTTTGAAAAACAGCCCTGCTTTATTCTGCCTCAGACTATGAGAGGGAGGCATCCCGAGGTGAGAAAGGAGCTTTAACGGGCATGTACGATGAGCAAGCCTTACCCCAAGCTGCCCAAGAAATAAAGACGGGTTACAAACCCATACGGAGCTCCATTAAAGAGGGATTGCAATTTTTGGGCAAGGCTGAAGGTTGTTGAGCTCTGAAGCAACACACTTACTGAAGCCCAAAGCTCATAAACAGATTTTTTTTTTTTCCAAGGGATCACATCCTGGTCAATATTCCCATGCAGAAGGACTCATCAATCAGCAGCTCACTTCTGGTATTTCAAATTGCAGCTGTTGGAGCTAAAATAACTTGTTTGAGATGATAAATGATTACGTGCAAGGACCCAAAGCCTTTGAAAACACTCAATGTGTGTCCAGAACCTTTCCCGTGCCCAGATTTCCCTTTGTCTTGAGGGTTGTCCTCTGGGGACTCTGAAAAAATGAGATTTGACAGGCCTGGGGGTGATGCTGCTGCACTGCTCTGGGCTCTACTGCAGCCCCACCACTGGGGGGGGGTTCATATGAATGGTGGACAGCAGAAAACACAGAAAAAAAAAAAATGGAAGAAAAAAATCAAAAAAAAGCTATCACAGAATCAAATACAAGTTGAAATCTGCTACAGTCAAAGGAAAAAAATAAAATTAAAGAAAACTCAGTTACCTTTCCGTCAAGTACACGTTTTCCTCAATCAGGTCAAAGTAACAGGGCATCTTGCCTTGCTTGGCAAACTCCTTCCAGCGCTGCGGGTCTCTAAAGTCATCCATGATGCACAAGCGACCGACCATGGAGGAGTCCTGCGGTGCCGCCTCCGCTTGCTCCCCCTCTGCCTTTACCTTCTTCCTCTCCCTCGAGTCGCCATCGCTCTCAGAGTCACTCTCCAACTCCTGGCGCCTTTTTTTTGGCGGCCCTCGCTCCTTCACGTCGTTTTTTTCCAAAGCCTTCACCTCCTCCTTTTTCTCACCGGCGGAGCCCGGCTCCTTGGTGGAATTGCTGCTGATCTCGTGGGCTTGCACAGAACCTGCCTCTTTCTGCTCAGGAGCGTGGAATTTACTCGGGGAGCTGGGAAAACGAGCCTTGCACTCATCATCCCAGCGGTCATCCTCCTCGTACTCCTCGTGATCCTCCGTTAGGGAATCCGGCACTTGCCCTTGAATCCGTTCGTAATTAATTCCAGAAGGCCTGCTAGCAGACCTTGCGTCCCAATAACCGTTGCCTTGCCAGTAGTTCTGAGAGCCGCCGTAGGCTCCCGAACCTGGCTGGTAAACGTAGCCTGAGTAGACCCCGAAGCTGCTATCCGGCTGCTGGTAGGTGCTACTGGGCTTCTCCGGCTGGGAGAAATCCCAGCCTAAACCACCCAAATCCTCTGCTGTATGAAAACCATCCACCTTGGAGAACTCCCCGAGGCCAGACTGATTAAGCCCACCCTTCCCCTGCCTGCTGTCGGGCTGGGAAGCGTTGGTTTGGTGTCGGGAGTTATCGGCGCTTTCCAAGCTCTCGGGCAGACAAAATGGCTGCTCCTCCTGCAGGCCACCAGGTCTACCCGCGGACACCAGCTCCTTCAGCCTCTCGTCCTGGTTGGGTTTGCCATCGGAATCCGCCGCTAAATCTGCCTGACTCGTGCTGTCAACACCATCGCTCTGAGGCTGGCAAGCGTCTGGACGAAGCTCTTCGGGCTCCTTCCTGCTGAGCTCGGTGGAAGAGGCCGGGCTCTTCTCCATGCCCCGAGGGGAGCACCTGCTCTCTGCCTGCGGGCCATTCTTACTCGTCGTATTCTCCGGCCTCTCTTCGTAGTAAGGCCGGCTGGGCTCCGGCCTCTCATCGTCCCAGTGGTCCGAGTAACGCCGGTTGCCTTGGCTGCTCCGCGAGGAGCACGGGCTGCTCTCCTCCATGGCGATGGTGGAGTTCTTGGGGACGACCACAACCGATTGGAGCCTTTTCCGAGGCATGCCGTCGTCAGAATCTGAATCCTCCGTCTCGCTGTCGTCGCTGCCCGCCTCGCTGTCACTCTCGGCTGTGTCCGAGTAATCGTCATGGCGAGCGGGAACGAAGTCGGAGGCGCCGCCGCTGCTGTCACACGTCGGGGCCTGCGTTAGGGTTTCAGTTTCTTCAGCGGTGACCACAACGTCGCAAGATGGAAACAAAGCGTCTGGAAAAGCCGACGCCACCAAGGGCCCATTCCCGGCGTCCTCAATTGAGGTGCCAAGGCCTTGCTCTTTCAGGTCGTCAGACCCAAGTCCCTCGGTAGAAACCGCGCTTTCTTCCACCACGACCTCTCTGCTGCGGTGCTCCGGCGGCAATTCGGAGTAATACGAATGCTCGTCCTTGAAAGACAGCTTGCCTTTCGCCGAAGGAAGGTCGACATGCCGGGTGTCCACCTCCAGCATCTCCTCAGCTTCCACATGGTGTGCTGGCCTCTCGCATTGGCTTGGCGGGGCCCTGTCCCACTTGGAGGGGACGTTGCCCTCGGGATGCTGCGCGACCATGGGATTGTCCAACCTGATTCGGGGGGAATAGCCGTCCTGGGAGGAATCTCTGCTCGAGCTGTCCACAGCTAGGCTCGTTTTATGGGCATGGTTCATATGATACTGATCGTCTTCACAGGCCGACTTGGAATTTTGATCCTCTGGGCTTTCATAGTCGCACGTCACCGTCTGTGGTTCAACGTGCACGTCCAGAAACGCCTCAGAAGTAACTTTTAGATCTGCTGGTTCTGCTTCGATTTCAACCTCCGAATGGTACAAAGAAGGGGTGGCATCATCGGAAATGTAGCAAAAAACTGATTCTTTGGTTTTGTCGCATGGAGTCGCCTGATCATCCAGCTTCTTGATTAAAGTTTTAGAGTGATCTACATTCACCACTGGCAAAGGCATAGCTTCGCATTGCTGCTCTGGGACCGGAGCCTCCGTTTCCTTAAACAGGCTGCTACACTCGCTGGACTGCACATGAGAATCGCCTAGCTCATGCTCTTTAGAGGCATACGTGCTCTCAAATCCATTCGATGGCAATGGATACGACTTACTCGTCTTTACGACGGGTGACACTTCCGACCTACACAGGCTATCGTCAGAAGACGCTGTGACATCCTCTGGTTTGGAGGCACTGAGAGTTGCCAAGTCATCAGACCTACCCTCTGGGGACCCATTTATATTCATTTCCATAGGGAAACACGTTCTTAACTGCTCGTGCTTTACCTTTACTAAAGTCTCTTGCTCCTTAACACTGTCATGGCATTCATTTCCTGCAACTTCCTCGGACCTTGAATGAGGAAAACCAGCTTTTGATTCATCAGTCTTTTTAAAAGTGGGTGAATCATTTAACTGATTTAATGGAGAAAGTGTCTTTTCCCTTTCAAATCTTTTTGCAATGGACACTCGGATCTCATTGCTTTTTAGACAAGAGGTCTCTAAATCTAGAGAATTAGACTGCTGCTTTATTTCTTCAACCGATTCTGTACAACAGAAAGAACTCTTAAATTTATCAGGCTTTGGCGCAGGGGTCTTTGAAGGGGTGGACTTATAACGGGAGGAATTCACATTACTGTCAGGCTTAGAATGGGATGTCCCCTTTCGATACCCGAGCTCATTAAGGGGAGAGCACCTTTTGGTTACTTCACTTTCTGAAGTCCGTTTTGAATCTCTATCTGCTTTTGAAGAAGACTTTCCTCTCCTCTCCATGTCACCATGAGATGACTCTATTTTGCTGTCCCTGTCCGACTTAGAGTAAGAAGTCCTTGAATCTCTGTACGAAGAGGAGTGGGACGACGTGCGCCTCGAGTCGCTAGATCTGGAATGTGTCCTCCTGTACTCGTCTTCCGAATCAGAGCTCTCCCTCGCCCTCGAATCCGCGTACGAACGAGAGTATCTTGTCCTTTCTCTGTAAGGGGAGCTCCGGTGGTATCTGCGGTCGGACTCGTAGTAATGCGAGCGCTCCGACCTCGAGTACGAAGAGCTGGTTCGGGAGCCCCGATCGGACCGGGAACGAGAATGAGACCGGCTTCGCCGTCTGTCCCTGTCTGACCTCGACCGGGAGGACGAGTACCGCGAATCTCGCTCCGACTTGGAATAACTAGAGTACTTCTCATCTCTGTCCGACTTGGAGCGCGAGGAGGACTTCACCAGTTCTTCTCCCCTGAGCGACGCAGAGCTTTTCCTGGGATCTCTCTCTTTTTCCGCGCTGGATATCTTCAGTTCATGCGAGCGCTGGCTGGAAGAAGTCCTCACAGAGTCTTCATCAGACTCGGAGCCCAGCAACGCGCCGTCGGACTGGGAGAACTTCCTCTTCGAACCCTGTTTCCTAGAGCACAGAGAAGCACCCTTGGAGCTGTCTGCCACCTCGTCGTCTTTCCCAATATGGGAATCTTCCTTCTGTGGAGTTATTTCCACCTGCTCGGCCGTGTGTACGGTTACGTGCTCTTCCAAACCGTGCGATACCGCATCCTGCTTGACGTCCAGCTCCAAAGCCTCCTTCGGCACCACACGACACGGCTCCTTCGAAGCCGGGACTTCTGCTTCTACAGGCGGCGACAGCAGCAGCGTCGACATGAGCGTTACGGGCAGTTGTGGCAAGGCTGCTGCTGCGGGAACTGGCATGGATGCTGCTGGTGATGCTGTTGGAGGAGGTGGAGGCGGCGGTGGAGGTGTCGACGGGAAATCCGCGGCCGCTGCCACCGGTTCCGTTACCGGTGCCAGAGCCGACGGCGGCAACGTCGCTGCTGCAGCTGGTGGCGGTGGTTTGGTAGTGACGCTAAGTAAATGTTTCTTAAAATGGATCTTCCCCAGTTCTACCTTCGGTTTGGGAGGTGAGGACTCCTCAGCTGAACCGGCAGCATCCCCAAGGTCCATTTTAATTTTGGGGTTAAAGTCAGTCTGAAGGGGTACTGCTGGGGAGTTCTGAGTTTCATTTTGTTTCTCGTTTCCGAGACCGGTCAGAAATCTGTTCGGTAAGGTTTTCTTGGTTAAACTAAAGCTGAAAGACACTTTTTGTCTTCCCTGCTCCTCAAGGTTAACCTTTGTTTTGGTGCCTTTGGGCAAAAAGCGACTAGAAGCAACGCCTTTGAACACTGGGCCTTTGATAAAGCCAGCTTTCTGCACGGTTTCAGTCTTGCCCTGGAAAAGACAAAAAAAAAAAAAAGGCTGTTAGAAGAAGGTTTTTTTAAAAAAAACAACTCTGTTCTACAGGAGCACTGAGCAATTTTCTTCTACCTGGTGAATTTTTTATGATTATAAAATAGAAATTGATATCCTGGGCTGCAGTCTGGGACAGCGCAGCCACGCTGCTTTTCTGAGCCTGCCTCTCTTTTGATCAGAATCAATTATCTGCTCATTTTGAGTCTTGAACAGCATCTCCTCTGGGATTCAGGCTGAGGCTTTTTAACTGACTTATTAATAACCAAGCTGAAAGTTCTTTTTTAATTCTTATTAAAAAAAAAAAAGAAGGGGTTCGACGCACCAAGTTAATCGAAGAGAGAGCGCTACTTTATTTGTTCTGTTTCTATGGTCTCACACCACCAAACACCCTGCACTTTTAAGCCTTAGGTGTGTTTGCTTTCACACCCCGGCAGACTGCACCTGGATGCGTTTGGTTTCGGAGTGAGTCAGGCTACCAAGAGCTACAGCCACAGCTTCAGGCCCCGTCCTTTCCCACGTGCTGCTTTATCTCGGGCATTCATCCTTCCCGACAAGTCTCGGGCTAACAAACAGGTCAACACAGAGTAAGGCACCTCTCACCTTACAGAACGCAGTTATCAAAGCCCAAGATTAGCAGCTTTCAGAGCAAAAAGCAGAGCGTGTTTATTTGCCTTGGCATTTGTCCACCTATTTTAAAGCCACGGGCTTGTCTCCGCAGAAGCTCTATCGCTATCCACCGCAGCGGAACGAGAGCACGATCCCCAAAATGAATGCTGTCCCGCTGTGCTAAAGGGGTGCTCCTCTCCATCTCCCTCATCCCCATAAATCCAAACTGCGTTATTCTAATTACACTCTGGGCGAGGAGCATGACTCCAAGGCAAACAGTTCTCGCAGTCGGAACACCGTACACGGCGAGGTTTCCCTCCCATAACTACTGCATGAACACATCGCTGGCAGCAGCAGAGGTTTCCTGCTGCCCACGGTGACTTACGATGTGCTTAGTTATCCTTTAACTTCTGCAGAACAATGCACAGCTGCTCAGGCTAAAGGCACCGCGGTAAATTATTAAGGAGGGTGGTGGAACGGAAGCCCCATCCCATTTTGAAAAAAGGCACGTCCACGTGCTTGTCTTCCTCACCAACACTGCCCCACTCTCATCTCTAGAAAGGCCGCTGAAAATGCTGTTTTCAAAGGGATGAACACATTAGAAATTATCTATTTTTTGAACCCAGACAACAGACTAATCCACAAGTGCACACAGCCAAATTCACAAATTCATTTTGTCCTTTTTAAAGGACAAAACCAAGCGTTCAGCCCACTTGGTTGGAGTTTCTCCAGGTCTGAACGCTACCAAGACCGTCCTCCTGTAGGATGCTGGGCTCAGCCTCCCCGAGAGCAAGGGGACATAATTTTGTGAGTTTGTTGGGTCACTTCTTCTCCTTCTGTGACCAGAAATCGACACCTTTCTACCCTGACCTGGGCGTATGCATCGGAAGAATGTAAGTGGAAGAAATCAGGTTCCTATCTTCACACGTATCTGGATGTCTAAGGGAAGGAGTCTCTACAAATCTGAATCCAAACTCTTATCATGGACTGGATTCACCTGTTATATCAATTATACACTAAATATATATATAAAATCACAGTAAATACAGTGCATCAGCATTCTGGAGTTGTCTTAGTAGAACTTTGCTGAAATTATTTACGTCCAAAATTCATTTATGGAAATCTACGCCAGTTGTTTTGATTACAACCTTCCTACCTCTAAGCACAACAGAGCTGAAACCTGAGCTCACAGACGAGTAACAGGGTTTGGACCCAGCCACCTTTGCACAAAACGCAGGACTGGAGGGAAGAAAAGGAGCTGCAGAGCTTCCTTCTGCTGCTTTTCGTATCTCTTCAGCAGAGATCACGCATCTCAGAACAAATGCTTCAACCTCACATGCTCACCCTTCCAGGGATATTTTTTTCTCCTTAAATAGCACCGAGTTTAAAAAACACGACTTACATAAATGTAAAATATATTCCACGGGTAGCTTTGGAAATTTAATAGGGAGCAATTACTGGCGGAATAGTGGGAAAGTTCTCCTGCCTTTCATGTTTTACAGACAGCAAACGCTCCCCCAGCACGCTGCCGTGGGCGTAGTGCAGTGGGGGAAGGCGGCAGGAGCTCGCTCTGAGTACTCCACGGAGATGAATGACTGCTGAGGAACGCCTGAAGCAGCACGAGGCAGTGCCCCTGCAGCTCTCCAGCCCGCTGGGGAGGCAGGAGCACGCACAGCACGTTCAGCCAGAGCAGACGTGGTCCTGAAGCATCAAAAATTATTTAGCGGCGGTCTTTCCCTCAGCTGGGGTGTCATAAAACGTTCCAGTCCCGGAAAGTTTCCTCCTTTCCCTGCACATTAATGCAGCAGAAGGCTTCGTTTTCCATGGATGAAGTCCTGAAATATTCATCTTGTCGTGGTGCAGAGAGCAGGACCTACCTGCAGCAGTGACTCAGAGGCACCACCGCGCTCCGCTGCCCGTGGCCACGAGCAAAGAGATGCAGAGGTGGCACTGAGGGCACTCCCTGCCCCTCCAGACCTCATCATTGCCCTGAAAACACCCCAAAACACCGGGATAAAACATGAAGATGTCCCTCGTCCCTGTCCAAGCAAGTGGGGTTGGGTTTTGCCCTTTGGTTTATCTGGCCCCAAGGCTCAGGAAATCCCTAACTCAGAACTACGCTGGGCTAAAGTCTGTTTGAGGAGTGCCATAAGAAAGGAATTCATTTTACTCACCTCATTTTCTTCTTCTCTATTGCAATCCAGCCGGGAAAACATGCAAAAGAAAACAGAGAAAGAAGGGGTGAACATCAGAACCACGAAACTCAACATCAGACCTCTGCCACCCCAAGTGTGGCCATGCCAGCCTGCGCCCAGCCACCGGCGGCTTCGGAGGGCACCTCGGGGATCTGAACGTGGACAATTCTGCAAGGAAATTTGCTTTTTCGGAGCAAATCTCCCAAAACCAAGCATCCTGAAGGATGCTGACGGCTGGCAAGCCAGCCAGGATCCTGCCTCAACAGCCAAGCAGCTCCTGCACGAGCGAGGAGGACGAACCGCGCTGCTCCGGTCTCGCCGTGCCCGACACCTGGAGAGCCTCGGGAAATATTTTGGCCCCTAAATGGAAACTACACGAACGGATGGAGAGGTTTCAGGCACGTTTCTGCAGCGAAAGCACGGAAAAAAATGGGTATTTCCCCATCTGAGCAATCATCAACCGAGAATTAGGAGCAACCGGCTCGAAAGCCCTATCGCCAGCGGTAATTTAGGACAGAGGCTCGGGTCCGGCTGATAAAGCTTATTAACGGGGGATAAATCACCCCTACAGCAGCAATAACAGGGCTGGTTTTTATTGAGGAAACACGACCCGGCAGCTCGAGCAAGCCGTGGATACACAAAGGGCACGCAGGTGATTTAATGGGGTTGGGAACACCGGTAATTCAGCGCCGTGCCGACGGGGCGGACGGAAGGAAGCCTTTAGGAACAGCATTTTGGCAAAAAATCGCTGCCCAAAAGGAGCAGATCCTTGTTAGGATCGCAGAAAGCGACTTTTAGGCAAACCAGAACTTTTTTTTTTCCCTGTGTATCGCCAGGAAGGCAGCGGGGTTTCCGAGAGGAGCAGCGAGGAGGCAGCCGGGGCCGCAGCCTCTTCCTTTTTGCCCCAGCCTCCAACACAAAAATAGGGTTGCCAAAATTAGGCAAGGCGCCCGGAACGGTTTGCCAAAATTCCTCCCACGCCGGGCTGGGAGTCACACGGGTTTTCCACGATATGAGAGAGAGAGAGAGAGGAAGCGAAGCAGGATTGTCCCCGAGCCGGGGACACCGTCCCAGCACCCAGCTCTTTGCTATCCTCGGGCGTGTAAAAGGAAGAGTTGTTAAAATTAGCAACGGGCTCGGGCTTTTACCGGTGTTTTTTTTTTAATTTCAAGAGGAAGGGCTCATGAAAACCCGAAATAAAACACAAGAGATGGGTCTACAAACACACCACGAACCCACAGCCCAACCTTGGCTTTGTGGGGTTTTGTGGGGCTTTGCTTATGCTAAAAAAGCCAGCAAAAAGAACACCCTCGGGCTCCTGGAGCCTAAATGACAAAAACTGGCAAAAAAGGGGGCTGAGCAGAGCCTCATCTCCCCCAAGTCCTTTTTTTTTTTTATTTTCTGGAAGCCTGCAACTCTTTTTATCTCAGACCTGCAGGGCTAACGACTCTGCAAGAGGGGGAAAAAAAAAAGCCTCAGCCCGGCATTATGCAGGAATTAGCACGGGTCCATCTGAAAGCCTACCTGGGCAGCAATTTTGCCTCCTTTTCTTAGGGAAAACCGAGCGCAAAAGCCAAAATCCCGGAGGAAATGGCAGCCTGGGGGACTGCCCAGCTCCCCGGGCACCTCGGCAAAAAAAAATAAAAAAAAAAAATACAAATTTGGGGAAAATCTCTGCAGATTTCAGCTACTGGGCTCGAAAGCGAGTGGGTTTGTAAAACTTACGGGTTTGAAGCTCTAGGACATTGCTTGCCTGGGGAATCTGGAAAAAAGGCAGGGATGTTCATGGGCAACCCCGCTCCGTCCCCCGAGGAGCCACGCAGAGGAAGGGACGCGGCACAGGGAGGTAGGAGGGGGGAGAAATCAAACGTTTGGCTCAAAAAGAAGCTGGAAAGCCGGGGAATTGCTCCCAAAACTGAATTAAAACCGCAGGTTGGGGGGAAATCCTGCCGAAATCCTGCTTAAATATCAGCTCCTGGCCCCCAAGCGCAAGGCTCGGAGGACACGGCCGCCCCCGAGGGAGGCGAGGAAGCTGGGAAAAGGCAGAATTAAAAAATTAAAATCCGTCCCCCAGCAAGTCCTGCGCTCACTTACAGTCATCGCTGCCCACCGGAGCGGCTCCACCTCACCTGGGGCTGGGTGCTGGAAGAGGGGGAAAAGGGGAAAAAAAGGAAAAAAAAGCAACAAAAGGAAAAGCAAGGTGGCCCCTCCCCTGGGGGGCAGGTCCTGGGGGCTTCCACCCACCCTCCTCCTCCTCCTCCTCCTCTTCTTTGCCGGAGGAAGCAGGAGCACAAGGCTCTGGGTTTTTTTTTTTCCAAAGTTGGTGCTGCAAGCGTTGAGGATTTGCCTTCCGTCAGCTGCAAGGAGCTCGGATCTCGAGGCGAAACCTCCGTGGGGGCATTTTGAGCCCCAAGGCTTTAAGGCAGCTGTGTCCTGCTGCTCTCCATCCCAAAAAAAAACTCCTGGAATTGCTGTGGGAAGCTCTGGAGCACGGAGCACACGGCGGGTTTGCTTGGGCACGGCTCTTCCTCCCCTCCTCCTCCTCCTCTACAATTTCCCATCGATTTTTGCCTCCTGACCCGATTTCCCATCAATTTTTGCCTCCTGACCCACATTTTTCTTCAGCCCCAGGCTCTGCCCTCCGGACACGTTCCTCCTGGAGCCCTGGGGCTGATCCCAAAAGCGTAAAACGTGCCAGGAAGAGGCAGCAGCAGGAAGAGGAGCACCTTCTGGAGAGCCCAAACCACCTCCAGAGAGGCAGGGGAAGAGAAAAAATCGAATGGAACCGGATCCGGTCCAGCAAACGCCCTCCAAAACTCCCAAAAAATAAAACAGTTTTCTCCAAACTTCTCGGCGACAGCAGGGAAATGCAGCAGAGCCCTGGATGCTTGCTCAAAAAGCCCAGCTGAAGGCACGGTTACGTCCTCGTCCTCGCGCCGCGGCCACACGAAGCCCGCTCCGAGCCACTCCAAGGCAAGCGTCGAGCCACACGGGGAGAGAATTAAGCAAAAAAAAACAGCGAGGAAGCTCTCCGAAAGCCTCCTGATCCCAAAATCCAGGCATTCGGCCTCTTTTCTCAGCCGTCCCCTCGCCCCAGGACTTTGGGGTGCTCAGTTTATGTATTTGGTGTTCCTGCAGGGTCAGCACGGAGCAATTAATTACCCGCAGGTGATTAAAGCTCCCGGAATTGTTTGGAAATCCCAAAATCCTGCCCGGTAGCCTGCAGCCGCCACCGACGGCTCTGTTCTCCGGCCTTAATTGCTCCGTCCTTAATTACTCCATCCCGAACCGCTCCGAATTGGTGAAGGCACCGGTACCTCGACTGCTTGACGCCCCTTTTTTGGTGCTGGTGGTGGTTTTTTTCCCTTTTTCCTAACACCTCTGAAGTTGAACGCTGTGAATCCTTTGGAGCTGCTGCTTCTGGGCCGTAGGCACGAGGAGGGAGGAACGGCAGAGCACTGGGGGGGAAGCTGCGGAAGAACCTGGGGAAGAAGAGCCCGGAAAGCAATAAAAAGCCCCAAATTCGGGCTCCGAACCCAGAGCCCGGCCTGCCAGCTGAAACCAAACCCGAAAAATAACCCCGGTTAGAAACAGGGGTGGCGAGGCGGCCGAGCGCGGCCCTCCTGCTGCCCTGCTCCAGGCCCTCGCTCATCAGAGAGGCGTTTTGGGGTTTAAAAAGCCTTTTTCCTTAAAGAAGCTGACGTCCCCCCGCTGCTGACAATGCACCAGGGGGCCTGGGTTTGGGATTTTAGGCTCCGATCCCCGCCGTGTGCCTTTGCCTTGTGCCGAGGCGCTGGGAGGAACCGAGAGGGATCCTGGGGGCAGAAGCAGCAGGCAGAATCCGGATCCCTACAGAAAGCCAAAAAAAAAAGCCCCAAAGCAACAAAAAGCCCACGGCGCGAGCAGAAAACTGGAATTTGGGGCTGTTTGGATCCATCCACCTCAGTGTGGGACCTCACCAAGGTCCCACCACGGCGGGATCGTTTCGTTCAGAGCGCTTTTTTATAAAAGCTGTTGGAGAAACCACCCTGGCTTCTCCCCACAGCCCTGTTTTGCACACTCGGAGGCTGTTTCAGCAGGGGACCAGCACTCATTTCACTCTAAATTAGCCCAAAATGCAAAATACCCACACCGGGCTAGAACTCGGTGGCTGATAGTGGAGCTATTTGAAAGCAACGGGGTGGAAAGCTCGGGACAAGCAGGAGCACGGTGCCCACCTCCAGGGCTCGCTCCTTGTCCCACACAACCCTCCTGCAGCAGGTAAACACGTCCCAAAGAACCTCAACGACCACGGCCAGCAGTCCTAGCCCGGCCCAGCACCAAATCCTCCGTCTCTCCCTAATTTTATCAGGCTCAAACCGCAGGCATCATTCCCCGGCTGCTCCACGGGGGCGAGCGCACGGCTCGGGGCGCTCGCTCGGGAGGTTTGCTCTGCTGTCCTTGCTCCAAAGGGGCTGTTTCTAGCTTCAATTCTGCTCCAGCAGCAGCACGGGGCCGCTACGGGCCGGGTGTTTGCCTCCTCGCAGCCCCGAGCTGGCCGCCGGTCCCGGTTACGGAGCAGCCCCGAATCCTTTGGGGTGCAGGGGGGGGACGTCTACAAATGCAAAGACAGCGTCCAAAGCAACAAGAACAACAAAAATAATAATAATACAACGCGAAAAACACCACGGGCAGCTCTTCCACAGGCAGCAAGGAAAGCAGGACGATGTGGTGGAGGGGGTCAGGGGAAAGCCCCGTGACGGGAGGGCCACAATTCACCGGCCATGAGGAGCTCCCCCTCCTTTCGGAGCCCTTTCTGTCCGAAAACGGGGCAGGGACTCGCTCCCCTCACCTCCAAACAACCCCAGACAGCGGGGAGAGGACAAAAAGAGCTTTAGGGGCAGCACCCTGAGGCTCCCAAGCGCTGCCCCGCACACCCACAGCCAAAAAGGGGCCAAAAATAAAAAAACCCTGGGACACCTCCACCCTCAAACTAAACCCTGGGACCCTCCGCACGACCTAACCGGGGTCGGTAGGGAGCAGGGCAGCGCTGCCGGAGCCCTTCCCCTTTTTTCCCTTCCTCCCCCCGAGGGCTCCGCTCCGCTGCCGGCCTCCCCCCTCCGCCTCCCGGCCGCGGCGCTCACGCAAGACCGGGGATTCGCGGCCTACCCCGGCCTCCCCCCTTCACCGCTCCGAAGCGGGCCACGAAAAACACCGGGAACCCAACAACCACCGGCAGACGAAGCAGAAGAAGCCTTCACCCTCCTCCCTTCCTCCTCCCCGAGTTTTTTTTTTTTTTTCCCTCTTTCCCCCACCGCTCCCGGGGCCCGCCGAGGCCTCAGGGCCGCGGGGCCGGGAAGCGGCGGCCCCAAAGAGGGGGAAAGGGGGGGGCTCGGTGCTGCTCCCCCCCACACACCCGGTGCTGCCCTTGCTTACTCCGGGGTGGGGTGCTCCGGGTCGTAGAAGTCCCCCATGGTCGGGCTGAAGCCGTCGGGGCTGAGAGGAGAAAGAAGAGAGAAAATGGGGGGGGGGGGGGGGGGGACGGGGAGGCCGCTGTCCGCCCCCCCTCCGAGCCCGGCCTGGGGGGGGGAGGCTCAGGCTCGGGCTCGGGTTCGGCTCCGCCGCCTCCTTTCCCCCCCCTCACATCGTCCGCAGGGCCCCGAGCTTCAGCGGCCTCCGTTGGGGCCCCGCCATCCGCTCGCAGCCCCTGGCCCTGGCCCTGCCCGCCCAGCACAGCGCCGAGTCCGCCCCGGCTCCTCCTCCTCCTCCTTCTCCTCTGCCACCACCACCGCCGCGACGTCGCTGGTGCTGGTGGTACTGGGGGTACTGGGGGTACTGGGGGTACTGGGGGTGATTTTGGTTCTCCTCGGAGCGCTACGAGAGGTGCTGGGATGGGGAGAAGCGGGAGGAGCCCCCCCTAAATTCCCCTCCGGGAGCAGCGGGATTCCAGGGATTGGCACCGGGATGCTGGGGTGCCCAAGGAAAAACTGGAGCCCCCCAGGATCAGCGGGATCCCAGGGATTGGGACCGGGACACTGGGGTCCCCAAGGATATCTGGGATCCCCCAAATTCAGCCCCGGGACACCGGCACCTCCCCAGGATCACCAGCACCCCCTGGGACAAGCAGCATCTTCCAGGATCGGTACCGGGACGCTGGGACCACCAAGATCCCCCAGATCAGCCCCGGGACACCAGCACCCCCTGGGATCAGCATCAGGACGCTGGGACCCCCAAGGACGACCGGGAGCCTCTCCAGGATCATCAGGACCCCTGGGATCACCAGCACCCTGTGGGATCAGCACCAGGACAATGGGGTCCCCAAGGATATCTGGGATCCCCCAAATCAGCCCTGGGACACCAGCACCCCCTGAGACAAGCAGCATCTTCCAGGATCCGTACCGGGATGCTGGGACCCCCAAGGACGACCGGGACTCCCCCCCAGGATCATCAGGACCCCCAGGATCACCAGCACGCTGTGGGATTGGCACCAGGACACTGGGGTCTCCAAGGACATTTGGGATCCCCCAAATCAGCCCTGGACCACCAGCATCCCCTGGGATCAACATTGGGACAACTGGGGCCCCCCAGGATCATTGGGATCCCTGGGATCACCAGCACCCCCTGGGACAAGCAGCATCCCTTGGGATCAGTTCCAGGACACTGGGACTCCCAAGGACATCTGGAAGCCCCAAATTCAGAACCCAGGATGACCCCAGGATCGCACCCGGGACTCTGGCACCCCCAGACCCCAGCACCCGCCCAGACCCCCCTGCCCCATACCCACCCCATTCCTCCTGCTTGAAGGACGACACACGTGGTGCTGCTGGCGGCCAGGCCACATTTCAGAGATAAACACCCCAAAATTACCCGAAAACGGTCTTGCCCTTTCAAAAATCCTTTTATTTAATTGATTTTACAAACCCTGGGGAGGGCTCCTGGAAAGACGAGGCTGCTGCACCACCCCGAGACACCCTTTGGGGTGTGGTGCAAACCTCCCCTCATCATTCGGGATCGGAGCCTCACAACATTCACAGTGTCTAAAAATTGAGGTGTCCTTATTTATTTATTTTTTCTCCCAGATTTGGGGCCATGGGGTGAGCAGCTCACGGAGTTTTATTCCTTATCCTATACAGTGGAAACCCCGAGGAGGTGCTGCGAGCAGGAGGACCTCCGCCCGGCAGGCCCTCAAAGATGCCAGCAGCACAAACTCCTCGATTTTTCCAGCTGATCTCACCCTGGAGCAGAATCACCTCCCTGGAAAGCACCGGGAAAATGTGACCCTACACCAGGAGGGAGGGCAGAAGGAGCTGTGAAACCTCTCTGCCCTAAAACCTCGCCGTGCAGGGGCTGTCGGAGCGCCCCGCCTCGCTTCCCGTAACTCCAGCAGCACAAAAGCAAGCTGCTTGTTTCGATCTCCCACCGTTTATTTTGGAGAAAGCGATCACGGGGAGGAATTCGGGGTGCTTTCTGAGCTGCCTGCCAGCTTCCAGCCCAAGCTAGGTGACGAGCAAAGACCTCGGGGTTTTGCTTCTCGCGGCTGTGATGTGCCCAGGCTTCTTGTGCATCTGCCCGAGGGACGACATGGTTCTGGCGTAGGTGTGCTGGTGAGAAAAAACAAAAATTGATTATCAAAACGCTGCTTTCCGAGCAGAGCTACCAGTAAAAACCCAAATTCATGACATGGCCCTCGCCACCAGGAAGGGAGGAGAGCTGAGAAGTGCTGGGATCGCTTTAAAGCACAAGAAACCAGCACGGGATGGGGTCTCTACATCAGGCAGAGGGGAAAAACGATTCCAGGAGCTTAGAATTAGCAGCAGAATTAGTCCAGCATCCCGGCACACGTGGGCAGGAGCTGGGCCCGGCTGAGCTCACCCTCTGGTCTCGCTTCATTTTCGCCTTGTAGAACGAGGCCGATTCCGGGCCGGCCGGCAGCTCCAGCTCCTGCAGCCGCTCAAATCTCTCCTGCTCATCCTCCTCCTGCCGGGAGAAAAAAAAGAGACCCCAATCCATGAAAAAAAACACACGTGGAGACGCAGAGCTCAGCTGGGATGGAAACACGAGTTTTTAAGACAGCAGCCAGCGATCTGGTGGTGTTTTCATGGCAGATTTGAGGATAGCTCTGGCTTCTTTTGGTTACTTTCCCTCAACGAGCAGCCTGGAGAAGGTGACAGTGAAAATCTGGGGTGATAGAAGGTAAAGGACTCGAGGCAAGAGTGGAATGAAACCCCCAGAGGAAGGTGCTGGTGCCCTCACGGACCCGGAATGGGGTCAGTGGTGGTGAGCGAGCTGCCTGGTGAAAGGAAAATGAGAAACCTGCACAGAGCAGCATTACAGGGTCGCTGTTGGTTCCCTGCCTGCAACGTCACCAGCCTGACACAGCTGCGAAGCGTCGCCCGAAGGCGTGCTTCATTTATCTTTGGGGTTTTAATTGATGCGATGACAAGGAACCCAGGGCTGGGAAGCATTAAGGGAGTTTGTGTGAACGCACTGAGTAACTGGGGTTAGTAAAAATGCCCGGGGATGGATTTCCTCCTCTTTTCCCCAAAGTGACATCCTGGGCCAGTGCAGGCAGGCTGAGTTCCCCTGCTAACCCCATTAGTTGGGGTCAGTTTTTGGTTGGTGTTGTTTTGTTTTTTTATTTTTTTATTTGTTTTTTTGCTGTTCTCTTTATAGGGTCAGTGTCTGCAACCTTCCAGCCCGGTACATCGCAGCATCCCGCTTAAAACCAAACTCTGCTTTTGGTTTTTCCTGCGTCACGTTTGTTGTTCGTAGCCCCAAGGGAATTCGCTCAGGAGGAGAGGAAGAACCTGTCCGCCACCAGCCTTGAAGCTCTTCACGTGCCTTCCTAGAAGGCAGGAAAGAAAATGCTGAACCGAGATTTACGGTCAAAACGATCAGACGCAGAGAAATGAAAGGTCTCAGTTTCGGTTTTCTTTCTAGGGAGCTCCAGTCCCGCGGCGCACGTGGGTTAGAAACGGGGCCGTGCGCCTAGGGCAGGGGTCGGGCAGCTCACGCCCTCCTTCCACTCCTTCCCAACCTGCCTGCAGGTGCTCTTTGCTCCTCTTTTCCCAACCCTGATGCTTCTGGGGCTGGGCAGCAGTGACGGAGACGTGGTGTGGCACAGAGGACTTGCCCCTGGCGGCCAGGAGGGGATTTCTCTCCTCGCCACGTTCCCCTTCTTGGTGCCTACCCAACAGCATTAAGGCTCCGAGGCTGATATTTAACAAACCTGGAAGGACTTCGGAGGGAAATAATGCAGAGAAGAAGCTCTGGTAAGAAACTCAAGAAAAACGCCCACTGTCAGGAACAAGAGACGATGGATTTCCCCAAGCGGCGGTTGCTAACCAGAGGGCTGGCCACGCACCAGTTGCCACAACACGAAGCACAAAAGCCTGGCTGGAACCATCACAGATCCCAACTGCCAGCCTCCCGAGCACCCCGAGCACCTCTGGGCACCGTGCCTGCTTGTGAAAAGTCAGCAGATGCCCGGGTGCTGCGAGCACCGTGTCCTATTTTGGCCTCTTTGCAATAAAGCTGCGGTGGGAGCAAGCAGCCAGCTGCTCTCTGCATCCTGTCAGCCAGCGTTTTGCTGCCAGCCACTCCGCTCGGAGAAAAAAAGGCAGAGCTGCCCCAAATGCCCTCCTCCTCCTCCTCCTCCTCCTCCTTTTCCTCCTCCCAGGGGCTGAGCTGCGCCCTCACGGCGCGGCGAGACTCACCAGGCGCGTGACTCTGTCGATGGGAATCATTCCAGGCCTGATGTTGCCACCGGGCTTGAGAGCTTTCTGCACGTAGGTGGGGATGAGGAAGGATTCGCTGTACCAGATCTCAAACTCTGCAAGGCAAAATCGGGGCAGTGAAGGGGGCTGCAGCCACCAGAGGCGAGGCTGGGTTTCCTCGGGCTCCCTGCTCACGGATCACGCAGGCCATGGGTGCTCCGAGCTCTTCTCTTTCAATCTGCTGGAAGAGCTCGTTAATTAGGACA
The DNA here is from genome assembly GCF_047663525.1 of Anas platyrhynchos. NCBI lineage: Eukaryota > Metazoa > Chordata > Aves > Anseriformes > Anatidae > Anas > Anas platyrhynchos. The sequence goes on from NC_092588.1 coordinate 158,515,578, forward strand.
GGGGGGCAATAAAGACAGTTAATGAGGTCGGCAGACCCAGGAGGTGGCCAGGACAGTCCCCTGGGCTTGTGCACCCGAGAGGGGAACAGCCACGAGATGGCAGTGCTCCTGCGTCCCGCAGCCATCCTCCCCACCCGCTGGGAGCTTGGAGAGGGCGATTCGGAGCAGCCGGGACGTTTTGGGGTCACGTTTCAATCCCAAATGCTAAAGGAGCACAGGCTCTTTCCAGCCCGTAATAGCTGCTGATAACCCACAGCAGGTGCTGCAGGAAATTTGTCTTTATTAATGCTTCGTGGCACGGGAGCCAGGAACACAGGCACCGTGGATGCGATGAAAACCACTGATTTTTTCACCCTGATTTCAGCTCCAAGACCTCTTTGCTCCAGGATGCCACAGGCAGCTGGCAGAAGCCAAAGCCAGAGCTAAGAGAAACCCGTGGCCAAGCTCCTGCACGGTCACAGTTGGGACGAGCAGGGGACACGAGCAGGGGACAGCGTGGCGTTATCTGCGAGAGAGAATCCGCAGAAGTTCAGGATTACGCCACAAAGAAACCACAAGAATCGTCAATAAAAAAAAGAGAAAGTCTGGAAGGCAGTAAGGGAAACCACAACAGAGCACGACAGGGGCTTGGCAGCACAGCTGGGAAGTGTTTCGGTGCCGAGCTGCCCTCACACACCCCAACTGAGCCCGAGGCTGCTCAGAAACTCATACCTGCGATGAGTTTGTTCCGACACTGGTCCACCAGGTGCTGGCAGTACTGGATCTCTGCCTTCAGGTCCTGCAGCTCAGCGTAAGCCGCCCGGTACTCCTCCTTCAGGTCCTTCATCTTCATGATGAGTAAAAACTCCTTCTCGTCGATTATGAGGTGTCCCGTCTCGTCGACGTACTCCCCTGGAGGGTAGGGAAAGGAACCAAAGGTTTTTTGTGCGGGTGGAGAGGGGCACGGAGCAGTCACTGTGCTTGGAACCACTCAAGGTTTCAGTCCCCCGTGAGATGGGACACGAAGGACACACACTTAGGGTATTTCTTAGGGCTTTCCTGGCTCCTGCTGAAAAAAAACCACCCTGGGCAGCTGCGGTGAGGGTTTGGGGGACAACAGGCTGCTAAAAAGACCACTAAAGCCAACGCTGCTTCTCTACGATAAACATCTCGTGTTGTCAGCTTCCCTCAAATCAGTTTGCCCTTGTGGTTTCCAGCACCCACAGTTGGTAGATGTCATCAGAAAGAGGCCCAAAAAAAAAAAGCAAAAAGCAGTGAGTCTGTGAGAAGAGAAAGCCTCCCTCTGATACAGATTCAAGCTGATGCTGCTCATTGTGTAGCCAGCGACTTACCCTGCTGCCACCGCTCCTGCCTCTGGGCCTCCAGAGCCTTTTTGATGTCCTCCATCTCCTGCTTGATGAAGTTGATCCTCCGGGCTACTGTACCGCTCCTCTTCTTCCTGGCGAGGAGGATGCTTTTGTTCTCCTTAAAGATCCGGTTGATCTCACTTCCACACTCCTCCTTGAACTGCTCAAACGCTGCTGTTTTCGACGGAGGGGAGCTGCAACAAAAATTCAAAGAGTGAGGGCTCGTGCCGTGCTGGCTGCACCCTGGTGCCACCCCCACGACAGCCCCCGTGCCCCTTTTTCCCCTCTGCACTGCTCCCAGAAGGAAGGATTCCTTAGGAGACGCCTCAGAATGGAGTTTTCCCTGGAAAGAGGATCTCTAAGGGTTTGAATTTTCAGCAAAAATAGCTAATGGTGTTAAACCAAAATGATTTTGCTCTTTTCCTGCTGGATTCCCAGCACAGAGCGGCCACGTCTGCCAAAGAAAGCCCTTGGCACGTGTCAGTCCTGCTGGATTTGGGGGGAATACTGCAAGGCGAGCAGAGGGCACGCTGCTGAGCACATCGAGCCCTTGGTCTTGGTACCCTGAGCGTTTTTTACCCCGTCTACACCATCCAGGAGGATATGCAATTCAGTGCTGCCCTCCTGTGCTAAGTTCTGGTCGCTGTACCAGCAGATAACTGGCACGCTGCTGCATTTTGGGGCCCTCTCCACAATTCTCTCTTGTTATGGCATTTCCTGCCATGACCTCACGCGGATATTGACCCTTTTTCACGAGTGTTTGGGGTTTTGTGGCTGCTCACGAGGCATCTCTGCCCGAGGGGTGAGGAGTGCTGCGACTTTCACACGGGACCAGGTGGCGATGGAGTGAACTGGGATAGCTCAGTGGCAGAAGGTAAAACCTGCAGGCATGCTCGGAATGTAAATACAGGAATATTGGCTCTAGAATATACAGAGAGAGGGGAAAAAAAATCACATTTAAACGAGGAACTGACTCTTGGTCAGCAGAGATCACTTAACAGAGCAACTGGCAGAGCTCAGGGCAGGTGGGGAAGCCACCAGCATCTTTTGGTCCACTGGTGTCCATAAAAACCCTGCTGTGTCACCACCCAAGCAAGGAAGCTCTCTGAATCTCTCCTCTTTACCTTGAAAAAGGGAATTGTACTGGGGAAATGCAATGCACACACTAAAAACTGGCAAATGAGTTATATTCCCTTCACAGGGACAGCTTACCTGGGCCGCTGGGAACCTTCTGCAGAGGCTGGCTTCGAGGGCTGCGCATCGATATTGGCCGTATCCTCGCTCCTTGCTCTCTCCTTCACGTCCAAATCCTTGATGGGAATCGTTACCTGGCTTTTGGATAGTAAAGGAGCTTCCAGATCTCTCCCAGAAACGTAGCTCCTAGTTCCTTCCTTCCTGAGATGATGGGAAAAAGAGGAGGCAGGGTAATTTCTTCCCAACAGGGAACTGGAATCAAAGCAAGGGTCTTTCTCTGCTCTGTTCCAAGCAGTTTAAAGGAAACCTGCAGGTTTAACACGGCTCCTGATGGCAAAGAAAAGGGAGAGCCGCCTGCCTGCTTCACTCACTTGGAGTGCTCGCTGCCCTTCCCGGATTTCTTCTTCTTCCCATCAGGTTTGGGTGAAATCGGAGTCGTTCTGGTCCCCAGTTCCCGTCTCTCCTTTTTCCCCAAGAAGTGGCGATCCACATCGACCACTCCTGCCTGGAAGGAGGAGAAATAAAAGACAGAGCAGGAGGTGTGAGCTTTGTAGATGATCAAACCACGCGGTACAGCCCACAGCCCCTTCATCTTGTCACACAACCGAATCCCAAAATCTTTGTTCACTACCAAGGACTGCAGGGTAACACCTCTATAAAAATGAAGCACGAATTAAAATCCTTAAATTATCCTTCAATTAATACGCTGAGTATTTCAGCTACTTGGGGAGAGAATAGCTCGGGTCCAGGGTCACAAAACTAAGCTCAAGCTTTTACTGGAAATTTTCCCTCCCAATTTTAGGCAGTTCTGAGCCGTGAGTAATTCAGGCAGCGCTCCCAGGGTTTGACTGGTAACATCCCAAATTAAAACACAAACAGCAACCTCCTACAGCACCACGGCATCAATGCAATGGAAAAGCATCCTCAGAATTCTTTCAGGGAAGGGGGACACGGAAGAGAATTACATTTCCTGCAGGACCTCTCAAATTGCCTCAACCACAATACAGAAGGGGGCACTAAGCGTTAAAATCCGCTCATGTTAGGGTTTGGTTTTGGTTTCCAGGTCTTTAAATAAAGACTTGAATAGGCCTGCTAGAGCCCATCTGTTTTGCTGTTATGCAAATAATGTGCCTTTTCCCTTTCGCCTGTCTTCCGAAATATTCAAAGCATCTACAGTTAAACCACAGGACGAGTGCATGACTCTGCAGAGCCGATAATGATTATTTTTCTCTGCTTGACTGGGAAAAGCAAGGCGAGGAAACGACCACTGCAGAGAGAAAATATTTCACAGATGGAAGCGAGCAAGGAAAAATAGGTTATAACCACAGGTCGGAGTTCTGCATTTCTGGTTTAGAGATTTCTGGGTTTTAGAGTTCACTTTGCTGTGGAAATTGTAAGGATTAAAAGGAGGCAACACAGGCAAGGGATCTGATCCTGCCTTCTACAGCCACCTGGCTGCCAGGCAGATCACCTCCTTCTATTAATTTATATTTGCTTCATTACCGTGTTCTGAATTATTCTGTTCAGATAGCGGGCCTAACGCCCTGCTGCCAGGAATTAAACTCTCTGTTAATTGGTGCCCCTCTGCTCTGTGCGAGTTTCCTGGCACACTCACCGTGTTAGTATTTCTGAGCTTTAGATTTCAGCAGGGAGAAGTTCAGAACCCGAGGCAATTCGGGGTTCAGCAGCAAAGAAGTAATTCTGAAATGGGTTCTGGGCAAGGCCCGAGCACCGGGAATTACCTTCTGAGCAGCAGCAATAGTAGCAAAGTCATTCTTGTCTATCAGAGCATATTTGCTTCGTAATCTGGCTTCCACTTCGTGTTCCTGTTGCCTAGGGGAGAAAGCAGCCCTTTACCTTCGTGTTCCCAGAGGATTATTTCATATGGCAAAACCTGCAATACCTGCCAACATCACGTCTCCAAAGAAAACATCTTTTATCTGAGATCTCACTTCCAAACACCCCATTCTGCTCTTTCCACTCTTCCCGTGGTGTTGGAACCTTTTCCATTCCCTTTCAGGCTTCACAGCTAAGGAAGTTTTTTGGTATCTGTTTAAATACTGAGCTTAACCTTTCGATGGTCCAGATCGAATAATATCACATCTGTTCAGTTATATCACTTTAATAACTAATCTTATTCTAATCTATTGATTATTAAATGGTGTGGTTTTTTTCTACTAAAAGAGAGCAGGTGAAGCACACTATAAGAGATTGAAGATTGTTAGAGAACCTGCAAGTTAAAAATAATTAAAAAAAAAAAAAAAGCCCAGCGCTTTGGCACAATAAAAGGAGGCACAAGTTAAAAAATGATAATTATTGGGCAAGATTTTTACCATTTTGCTCCTGGGTCCCTGAAAATCCCGACTGCCCGGCCTGATGACACCCTCATTCCTCTTCATCCTTTTGTGTTTCGCATCATGGAAACTGCCTGTCCTCATTTTTTCTTCCAGCCTGCCACTCACCTTCCCTCGTTCAGCCCAAAGCACAGCTTGCAGCACCCACCGTGACATTTTCCAACAGGCTCTTTCACACTTTCTCCCCTTTAAATATAAATACGTACACACTGATGGCCTTTAAATGCTGGCGTGGGGAGGGCAGCACGTATCACCTCATCCTATCGTTTAATTTTTCTTCAGACCTGCTTGTTGCCTGCCTTGCACTCAGGAGATACACAACAACTGAGGTTCCCATGCTCAGGGGTGTTTGTTTGCTGAGCAGTGTTATTAACTTATCACCAAGAGCCTTTGCACATGACTTATGAGCACTGGAAGGTTAAAGGCAATAGTCTTTTTGTGCAAAAGCCATCAGAAATTGTCCAGAACTCTGTTTTCGGTTACAAGTTGTTCCCTATCCTTAATAATTCTTCACCAGTGATGTCCTGGTAAGCGTGATATCGCAGACAAAAGCTTGATGGGATTTCTAAACCTCACTGTGACATACATCAGTCCTGAATATCTTACCTTACAATCAGCTTGAACTGCTTAAATACCTCCTGGACTTGCCTGACATTCGTTATCTGAGGAAAAGATGCATACAGTGAAGACAAAAGTCAGCATTTCCAGGCTGTGGTCAGCTGTACTGATGCAAATATTTCAGATCACGAGGGTTTTGCTTTCCAGCTGGTGGCTATCAACACTCACGGGGAGTTACCTTTATCCTGTACTTGGCTGGAGGCTGACACCTTGCTCACTCTGAGGAGGTTTTTAGGGAGAGAGGAAGCTGCTAGGCCTAGATTTAGAGCCAAATAATGGGGAGGGTGCAACTGAGCAGGAATCTGCCCTGAGGTCTCCCAAGGTGTAAGATACAGACCAAAGCATGAAATGCACTCTCTCTGCTCTCAACTTTGCCTCTAAAAGATTCCTCAGTCCCTCCAAAGACATCGTTCCCCGTGTGAAACTCCTTAGTTCTTCACATTTTGCAGCTCAGATATAAACCAGCTTCACAGAAACCCTTATTCTGCCTCACTCCTGCCTACTAGAAGAACACACGGACTTTCAGAGAGGATAAAATGACATGAAGTGAGAGGGAAGGTCTCAAGCTGTTCCATTTAGAATCACAGAATCATTTAGGTTGGGAAAAAAACTTCAAGATCATTAAGTCCAACCATCATGGGGTCGCCTTCTTGTTTGCCCCCACAGAAATATTTGTGCATGGGGGACTTCAGCTGGTTCTTTTGGCAATCATTTTGCTGTCGACTGGTACTTCCAGGCTGTAAAACTGTCCTAACAAACCTGTCCCTAAGAGATCGAACGTATTTTGGCAACACACCTTGCAAAAGTTTTAGTATGATGTTGACAGGGCAAATTTTTGATGTTACTTATGTATAGAAGTAATGCACAAACCAATTCAAAGGGTTTCATGACAAAGGAAAAGTCTCCTCGAGCTTTGTAGTGGGTTTACACGGCAAGGTTTTACCCGAGTAAAACCATCACAGGCTTCCAAAAAAAGCAAAAATTGTATGAAAACAAGGAGACAGGCATAACAAGCCAAAAAATAAAAAATCTGTAGCACTTTTGGGTTAAAGACAGCTCTTCAGAAGACATTTTCATTGATCCTGCCCTGGGATAAAATGGGATGGAAGCAGTATCCAAGTCCTTCTCTGCTTAAAACGCTATTTACCTCAATTTCATCGATGGCTCCTTGCAGGTATTTGTGGATCTGAGACTTAATCTCTGCTATCTGGACATCAGTCAGAGGGTCGTAAGTCACCAAAGCTCGATTTGCCTGAGAGAAAAGGTGAATAAGTATTGATAAATTAAAAAAAGCACAGCAAGCACTAGTCTGGGAAACACCTGGTGTGCCCAGGGAAGCTTTGAGCTTAATTTCTGATTGTAACTTCTCATCATCAGAGTTAATAAAACATGGGACTTGGGAGCATGCTAAAAGGAATGTGTTCCCTCTCGTGTTTCAACCAAACAAGAGGAGGGCCTCACAAGTCAAAAAAAAAGAAACCAGGCATCTACAGGAGGTGGTGACTCTGCAAAACGATGATTATGGCAGGTGCTGTGTAAGATGTTGCAGCCAGTTCCTCACCAGGTTGTTGTGCATTGCCAGTTCTTGCTTCAGAAGAACGATTTCCTTCTCCAAAGCCCTCACTGTCTCCTAGCAGGAAAACAAAAAAAAGGTGAGCGAGTAACTAAATGCTGTTATTGAAAATAAAATAAGCACTGGCGATTCGGAATGTGTGTCCAGAAAGGTGGGAGTACCCAAATCTGGTGGGATCTGGTGAAAACAAACACCGAGCTGCTTTAGGAGCCTGTTGGAGCATCAAAGCACAACAGCTTCCTTAAACACGTGTTGGTTTCTCTTTCCCATCCACACCTCCCAACGAAAACGAAGGGACTGAAGAGGAAATGACAGCTTTTTGCACAGCTCCCAGCTTCTTCTGGAAGCTGTTGAAGGAAACTCCCCAGCTGCTTCGCTGCTCACCAGTGAGATCAGACCGTGAAGGGCTCTCACACACCCCATGTGTTACGGACCCAACAATTCTAAACTTCTTCTTGGGGCCACCAGTAATTCATTCAGCTTTGACTGCTGCCAGCTCCCTTTCAGCTGTGGAAGCGCACTCAGGACATCTAAAACACCGCCATCAATTTCTTTAATTATTTTTTTTTGCCTGGAATCGTGGCAGGAATATCATTTTACCAGCAGGAGCAGGAATAACGCTGCTCTCCACATACCTCCGGGTCACACGTCACATTGATGACTGGCTCTGTCGTGATCCATTTCATTCTGGTAGCAAAACGAAGAGAAGACAACTGAAAAACACGTGTTGTTTTTTTTGTTGTTAAACAGTAACTGAAAGAGATATCGGTGAGGATTTCATTTTCATAGTCCCTTACTATTAAATCAGATCAGATCCCAGCACAAAGAAAAGCAAAATCGTTTAACTACACGGAGAATTATAGGGTTTATGATTCCAGGAGCGTATCCCCCAGTGCTCACTGGTTTCTGTGTGATGAGCCAGCTTCAGACCATCTCTTTGTGCTTTCTGTCCTGCACGTGGACAGCTCTTTGTGTGACAGAGCTGTGATCTCGAAAACACCCCCCCACACACACACACAGTTCTGAGCAAAATAACACGTCCTAACACCTCCAAATCACGGATCGATGGCTTCCAGGCTTAGTTCCTGCAGTGTGATCTCTTGGGAATAAGCCCCTGCAGCCTGAAAATCATCCCATTTCCATCAATTTCATTACACAGTTTATTATTCAAAACACACTTGTAGATCTGAACCAACAATAACAATTAACACTGTCCAGTGTGCTTTGATCTCAAATTTTGGGGCCTTCTGTAAATCAGGCTGCTCACCACTCCGCATCACAAAGCAGACTGGCGAGATCAATCTGTTCTCTGAGCCTCTGAGATAAGATGAGCTCTATCCAATGTTTCTGAAGAATTAGGCAGGATGTTTCTCTGGGACTCCAGCCACAGCCCTCCAGAGAATACTCTTTGAAGGCAGTCAGGGCTGATGCAATTGCAGCAGCAGCAGGAACAAGACTGTAATTCTGCAGAAATCAGTTCAACTTACAGTCTCTTCTACGTGCAAAGCTTCCCCGCAGATATTTGCCACTAGGACAGTGTTGCATTTCCCTCCTGGAACAATAGAAAAGAAAAAAAAAAGGCAAAGAATATCATTTTGTTGCTGTTCTTCCCTTTTCTGGAAAATATTACGCTATGTGCTGACTGAAAAACAGAAAAAGCAGCAAAGAACATGGCCGGTTGGGAAGTGCCCCTCTGAAGTTCCCATCTAGTGGAACAGAATGATTTATGAGTACATCAAACATCCCTCTGAGTTTTGATGACTTCGGTTCCTCCACACAAATGCCTGCAGCCTGTCTTCAGCTGCTTTCTCCTCAGCCTTTCCTGCACGTTCCGGACGCACCTCGGCTTCGGGTTTCTCATCTGGAGCCCGATGCTGAAGGAGCAGCAGCTGGAGAGGTTTGTAACGTGCTGCATTTTTGTGCTGCCTAGTTTTTTCAACTGTTCCAACTGAGGGAAGTTCAGCGAATTTCTATTGGCCTGAGCAGCCTGGCCTTTGTACTGTCTGTGCCTGCTGATGAGGAAAACCAGGCGTCCTTTGAACAAAAATTAGTTCCATGTGTTTAGAAGGGCTTGAACAGCCGATAGGCTCCCTGAAACACGATTTTCTACGGGTTTTCTTTGGGGCTGTTACCCACAGCTCTTACCCAGCGAGTCCTTGAGGACGTGAGTGAGCTTGCTCTGTCGGAAGGGGACGTGGTCCCTCCTCGGGTCAGCCAGGGCGATGACGATTTGCTCGAGGAACGACAGAGACTTGTTAATGTAGCTGGCTTCCTTCAGAACCTGCCCTTCAGACTGGAACCAAGACCCAAAGCGTGAGGACAGGGATCTAATCCAGATCAAACATTTCTCATCTAGATCTAGATTTGCACTGACACTCGGGGAATGAAGAGGAAAAGCACAAGTTCTTTGTCCTAAGAGCGAATGGCTCTGGCCTTTTCCTTTGTGGAGAACTGATAGCTGGATAAACTGAGGGTCAGATAAACCACCTGAACCTGGATTGGGTTGGGAGGCACACACAGGATGGGACTCACGTCCACGGGGACTTGGCAAAGGTACCCAGCAGCTGCCAACATCTGAGCACTCTCCCGTGCGTTAATGTGACTTAGAATTTGTCACAGCCTCTCCTATTTATCACAGGCCGAATTCTGTTGTGGAAAACCCTCAAATTTCACCTCCAACGTGTTGATTACCAGCCTCTCCACCATGTTCATCAAATATTTCTTACCCCGGTCTTGCTCAGTCTCTCTGAGCCTGCCAGGTCAATTAGGTTGATCTTGGAATTAATGCATCTGACTTCTGAGAAAGCTCTGCAACGAGACTGAGGGGGGAAAGAGCATGGGCTGTACTTCGCTGTAGGCAAAAACGAAGAGTGAAAAACAGCCACACAAAGATCCTCAGTCATCTGAGCCCCCGGAATAACTGCTGGAGCTCTTACCTCGATGTAGATAGTAAAGATGCAATGGGATCTGGAGGAATTCTTATTCAGTGAGTGTTCTGCTATGACTCGGTTGGTCTCACCCTGTAAAGGGAGTCAGAATTGAAGACGAAATTTTAAAGCTTCTGCAAAAGGGAAATTAGAAATCCACACAGGTAAAGAAACAGTGGTTCAATCTTCATTCTGCAGCCTGTTGTTCACGTGGTTAGAGCCTCCAGTGCAGGAGCACAGGGTATTTGTGTCACTTTCTCACTTAAAAGGCATTTCACAGCACGGTTGGTTAATAATCATAATAATTGTGCCATAATTGTGCCTCTTACCAGATATATTCTCTGTATTTCCAATTTCAAGGCTCATTTTCACCATCCTGCTACTCTTTAGGAGGAAAATGGGAGCTCCTGGGAGTCACAGGGGCTAGCTTAGGACACCAATCCCATCAGTAAAAAGGCAAATCAAGGATTTTAAGGACACCAGAAGGCTCCTGGTAAGAACACCCTTCCACCAACAATTTATTCATGTTTTCCTTACAAATTAAAGCACCCGCAGGTAAAAGAAGGATGCAGCCACAACCAAATAAACTTCCTTCACAAAGACAACATGGTGTGAGCAGCCCTGCTGTAAAATCTGACAAACACTGCCTGTGCTGTGACCATGCCAGAGATGTCAGTGGTAAAACTCTTTTCTTGGAGCTCTGACTTAGCCAGGACAGGTAGGGGAGCTTTTCAGGAAGGAATTCCAGTGTAGGTTTGCTGGGGGGAGTCAAAAAGGATCCCAAATACCCCACGCTTTGTGTTAAGGCAGTGTGAGGTGACCAGGGTAATGGACAGAGGTCGTTTCAACTGCTCAGCACCTCGGTCTGCTGAAGGGGCCGGTGAGGCAGCTGGTATTTCAGACAAGCCTTGTGAAATGAAGACAAAAATCTGTGGCTACAACTATTTTGGTGCTGCCTGGAATCCCCAGCGCTGCTGCTTTCCGTGGCCTCACCCCTAATTTATTTCCTCCATCACCTGAGTTGTTCTCACATCCCCTAAAACCTGGGTTTCTCCGCAGAGATCTTCCAGAATCTCTCTGCCACGGATTATTTCCTTGCAAGAGCACGGACTACAAGGAGTTACCACTTCTCCCACGCAGCAGAGAGAGAACAAAGAGGGCTGAAGCTCCCTCCATCAGTCCTGGCCACCCGTTTCCTGCTGTCCTGCCTCTCCCCTCACCTAAACCACCGAAAGAATTGGAATATTTGCTTGGCTTGCCTCGAAAAGGAGATTGAGAGCATCCTCCTCGTGGCTGACGGAGTGTATAGACAAACCCTTGACGTAAACGCCCCGTGGGCAGTCCACCACAGCCATCTGCACGTCGCCGGCCCCGCTGTTTGTGGTGGTGGCCAGCAGGTCGCACAAGGTCTCGTTGTAGATCTCCAGGTAGGAGACCCGCACGGTGATGAAGGAATCGACGGAGCGCGCGATCGCTTTGAAGACCTGCAGAAAGAAAAAAGGATGGCAGTGGCAGGACTCGTTCACGAGCAGAACTGTTTATGGCTTTTCAGAGGAGCTGTTTGGGACTTGTAGAACAGCTCTGAGCTCATCTATGGCTAATTCTGAACCGTGGCTGAATTCTAATTCTAATTCTAATCCTAATTCTGAACAGGGCTAAGTCCATGTTTTTAGTAGGATTCCTCAGAATGATGTTTTTTGAAAGCCTTGAAGGTTTCTTCTTACATTCTTTTGGCATTTGGGAAGCAGCGAGCTACCCAACACGCTCCCGATGCTCTGAAATCCCACCACGAGCTCACCGTATGTTACAGGATCCTTTATTTCCTTAATGACCATCACTGATTTAAAATTTAAAAAAAAAGGAGCGGTGGAAACCAAATAAAACATACCCAGTGTTAAAACACTTTTATGAGCACCAGAAAGCTGATAGAAGTGATGCTTTTATTACTTCTTCTAGGCTCTTTTCCCACCAGGATGCTCAGTACCTGCTGGATAGCTCGGGGTATGATTCCTCGATGCTTGTACTCGGCCGTCGCTCCCGTCATCGTGTAGGTTTTACCAGCCCCTGTCTGCCCGTAGCACATGATCGTGCCTAGAAAAGAATCAAAATGAAATAAACCCAGGAGGGAATCTTTCAATCTCCCTCAGATCAACTCTCCCCTCACCATCAAAACAGTCAAAATAGGAAGAAATCACCGTTATAGCCCAGCAGGGCATCAGACACCAACTTCTCGGCCACGGTCTCATACGCCAGCTCCTGGGAGGTGTTGTGGAGGACCCCGTCCAGCCTGAAGGACCAGTCGGTCTGTCTGTTATTCACAATTCCTTTCCTGGCGTCTTTTTTGATGTAAATATCTATGCTCTGAACCCCCCAAAACAAGAAACAAAGGTTAATTTCAGCAGATGTGAAGAGTTCCAGCAGTCAGCATCTAAAAAAAAAACATCCACTGGAGAGCTGCAGGGAAGCAGAAGGTGGAACACAAAATATTGTGACTGCTTTTACTGCTCCTGCGGGTATTTTCTGGCTGCAGGAGGTCCAAAAAAAGGAAGAAAGGTTCGTCTGTTTGGCTTTCAGAGGTGGGATAGGGCAATTATTGGGTTGGTGTTAACACAAGGATTGTGGGGTGAAGTCAGGAACGCGTGGATGGGGAAGAGAAACGGCCTCCACCACAGCAGGACCCCTAAGGATGAGCTGGGATTCCTCAGAGATCAAGATCCCAGCCCTTTATAGGATTTTCTTTAGGGATTGCATCCCAAGAAGTGGGTTTGCCAAATGTACTGATAGAAAACTGTCAGCACAGAGGAACGAGGAGGAAGCCGTGAACCAAAAAGCACCAGAAAGCACCAAGGAATGGAGGAATTCTGTGTTTTTCTCAGCAAAACTGAAATCAAACGCCAAACCTTTCACGCCTGCTTTTTCCCTACCTTGTTGTCTGGCCCAAACTTGATCATGTCTTGAGCAAAATCGGCCGTTGGTTTGACTCGTGCAAACGTACGGACCCTCTTCTCTGCTGCCTCCATCCTGCAGGGAGAGGACCAAGAAAAAGCACCAGCTACGACCTCGGCTCACCCAAATCTCTGCTCCCGAGGCTCTGAGCGAGAGATTTGAGGCAAAACAAAACCAAAATGCCCCAAAAGCGAGGCAAAAGGCCTTGCAGGCTGCTGGGTGCCAGCAAATCCAGCACTCTGAGCAACCTGAACCTGTATTTCTTGTGTCTTTGTAACCCCTTTTTATACTGTTTTCCCCTTTTTATGCTGTTTTCCCCTTTTTATGCAGTTATCCCCTTTTTACACTCTTTTCCCCTGTTTATAAAGTCCCACCTGAGGCACACGGGTGAGTCCTTTTTAATCCCTGGAGCACACAGGTCCTGTATTTTCTGTTTCCTGTGCTCAGCAGGCGAGATCCAGCCCCAGCTTCTGCTTTCGGACAGGATTTTTGGTCTCTCTCGTGCATTAACCGCTTTTTTCCGGGCTCTCCATCACCTGAAATGTAAAGATATGCTCTGAACCAAAATTTCTGTTTGAATAAGAGGTGAGTGAGTGACTGACAAAGCCCCACGTGCCGTTTAACTGATTATAAATACACAAAGACCCATGGAAACGTCGCGTTTAACGAACCCAAATGCAGCTCCTTGCCCCTTTTCCCAGATTCTCACAGCAAAATCGTCTCCAGAGTCCAAAATCGGCAAACTCAGACAGTGGGAAAGGTGCAGCCCCCGTGGGAATTTGTGGGAATTCGGGTTTTTTATGGAGAAGGAGAGTGTTTTTCCCTACCCAAGGACTGGAGGAACTCGTGTCTTCTTGCTCCAAGGCTACAGTGAGAAGGAAAACAGAGAGAAAGGAGCAAGGGGAAAATTTGGGCAAAAAAAAACCCTAATCTGAGCCAGAGAGAGAACAAATTTAGGATAAGCAGAATTCTCCTCGCTGCAAAAAAGCCCGCTGCGCAGCGTCAGGGCAGCGATCACTGCTGGGATCACTTCGTAACACTGCAGGAGGGAGGGATGATCCGAACACCACAGGGAACGGGCACCAAAATCGGGCCACTGGTTGGGACGCCCTCCTAGGACAGCCAAAGCCTGGCTAATTTGGGGCTCCTTTTGGGGCTCCCCTGCTAATTTGGGGCTCCGTTTGGGGCTCTGTTTGGGGCTCCCCTGGTAATTTGGCTCCATTTGGGGCTCCCCTGGTAATGTGGGACTCCGTCTGGGGCTCTGTTTGGGGCTCCCCTGCTAATTTGGCTCCGTTTGGGGCTTCCTGCTAATTTGGGGCTCCATTTGGGGCTCCCCTGCTAATTTGGGGCTCCATCTGGGGCTCCCCTGCTAATTTGGGGCTCCATCTGGGGCTCCCCTGCTAATTTGGCTCCATTTGGGGCTCCCCTGCTAACTTGGGGCTCCATTTGGGGCTCCCCTGCTAATTTGGGGCTCCGTTTGGGGCTCCCCTGCTAACTTGGGGCTCTGTTTGGGGCTCCATTTGGGGCTCCCCTGCTAATCTGGGGCTCCTTTTGGGGCTCCCCTGCTAATTTGACCTCCTTTTGGGGCTCCCCTGATAATTTGGGGCTCCTTTTGGGGCTCCCCTGCTAATTTGGCTCCTTTTGGGGCTCCCCTGCTAATTTGGGGCTCCTTTTGGGGCTCTGTTTGGGGCTTCCCTGCTAAATTGGGGCTCTGTTTGGGGCTCTGTTTGGGGCTCCCCTGCTAATTTGGCCCCATTTGGGGCTCCCCTGCTAACGTGGGGCTCCGTTTGGGGCTCCATTTGGGGCTCCCCTGCTAATGCGGGGCTCCTTTTGGGGCTCTGTTTGGGGCTCTCCTGCTAATTTGAGGCTCCTTTTGGGGCTCTCCTGCTAATTTGGCTCCATTTGGGGCTCCACTGCTAATTTGGGGCTCCACGTGGGGCTCCCCTGATAATTTGTCTCCTTTTGGGGTTCCCCTGTTAACTTGGGGCTCCATTTGGGGCTCCCCTGCTAATTTGGGCAATTTGGGGCTTCCCTGCTGATTTGGGGCTCCATTTGGGTCTCTGTTTGGGGCTCCCCTGCTAATTTGGGGCTCCTTTTGGGGCTGTTTGGGGCTCCCCTGCTAAATTGGGGCCCCGTTTGGGGCTCCCCTGCTAATTTGGGGCTCCTTTTAGGGCTCTGTTTGGGGCTCCCCTGCTAATTTGAGGCTCCCCTGCTAATTTGGCCCCGTCTGGGGCTCCCCTAATTGAGGTCTCGGGGTCAATTTGTGCTGGGAGGCGATGGGGGCACAGCAAAGCCCCGCGGCGGGGGCAGGCAGCAGCGCTCCCACACCGAGATTAGGGCCTGAGGGAGGCGTGAGGCGGGGATTTGGGGTCGGGGGTGGCCCAAAAAGTTCCTGGGGACATCAGACGTGGGGGGGGCGGCTTCACCTCTGCGCCTTGGGCCAGGTCCGGAGGTGGGAGGTGAGGCGGGGGCGGCGGAATTGTTCTGGAAGGAACCAAGGAAACCGTTAGGAATGTTCTAGAATTCAGCTGGGACCCCCAATCCCCCACCAAAAGCCCCCCCCCCGGGCCCCCAGCACCTCCCTGAGCAGGGAACCCCCCCTCTCCAGGTACCTGCTGGGGGCTGGAGGTGGCACTGGGGACACTGGGGACAAAGTCTGGGGGGGTGACAGGGCCCTGGGGGGGGTGACAAGGCCCAAATGGGGGGTGACAGGGCCCAAGGGGGGGGTGACAAAGCTTGGGGGGGGGTGACAGGGCCCGGGGGGGGTGACAAGGCCCTGAGGGGGGTGACAGGACCCTGAAGGGGGTGACAGAGCCCTGGGGGGGGTGACAGGGCCCCCCCCGTCCCCACCTCAGCGCCCCCTCAGCTCCGAGCAGGCCGCGGGGCCGTTGCCATGGCAACCGCCGCTTTCCCGCGCGGCGGCGGCGACGCCGGAAGTGCGAGGAGGGCGGAAGTGAAGGCGCGGCGGGGGGTGAGGGCGGAAGTCGGGCAGCTGGAGGCCGGGCGGGCGGCGCTACGGGGGCCGGGAGGGGACAAGGAGCGGGGGAGGCGAAGCGAGGCTGAGGGGCGGCGGCTGAGGGAATTGAGGGGGGGGGTCCCGAGGGGGGGGGCAGCGGGAGGATGCTGGAGGCGGCCGAGGCCGAGCTGGACGCCGAGGACCTGGTGCATTTCTCGGTGGGCGACCTGCCCAGCCGCGGCTACGGCGTCATGGGCGAGATCCGGCGGCAGGGCAAGCTGTGCGACGTGACCCTCAAGGTGCTGGGGGGGGCTGGGGGGGGTTTAAGGGGTTTTGAGGGGGCCTGGGGGGGATCTGAGGGGGTTTGGAGGGGATCTGGGGGGGCTTGAGGGGGGTTTAAGGGATTTTGAGGGGTTCTGGGGGGATCTGAGGGGGCCTGGGGGACCTTGGGGGGGTTTACCCCTAAGATCCCCCTCTTAGGGGGGATCTGAGGGGTCCTGGGGGGGATCTGAGAGGGTCTGAGGGGTCCTAGGGGGGATCTGAGGGTGTCTAGGGGGTCATAGAGGGGATCTGAGGGGTCCTGGGGGGCCTTAGGGGAGACCTGAGGGGGTCTGAGGGATCTTAGGGGGATGTCTGAGGGGTCTTGGGGGATCTTAGGGGGGATCTGAGGGGGTCTGAAGGGTCTTAGGGGGGATCTGAGGGGTCCTGAGGGGGTCCTGGAGGGGATCTGAAGAGTCTTGGGGGGGGTCTGATGGGTCCTGGGGGAGATCTGAGGGAGTCTGAGGGGTCCTAGGGGGTATTTGAGGGGATCCTGGGGGATCTGAGGGGTCCTGGGGGGGGTCCTGGGAGCCCCAAGAGGAGCCCTGGGGGGTCCTTGAGGTTGTGCGGGGACCCTGAGAGGTCCCTGGGGATGGAGGGGGGGGATCCTGAGGGGTCTTTGGAGGGGCTATGAGAGATATTTGGGGTTTTGGGGAGCTCTGAGGGGTCCCTAGGGTTGTAGGGAGAGAGCTGGGGGGTCCTTAGGGCTACAGGAGGGGTCCTGAGGGGTCGCTGGGGGCCTCCCTGACATTCACCCCGCAGTGGGATTGCTCAGGGAGGTGTCACCATCCGACTCAGCTCGAATTGCCCCTGCAGAGCAATCCCTGGGGAAAACGCTCCCTGGAACTGCCCATTTGCTGATTTTTATCGCAAATCCTGGCAAAACGAGGCACCTTGAGCCGCTAACTGCAGCGGGATCGGCGCTGCCTTGGCCCCGCTTGCTGTTCCCCTCCTGCTGTTAGGTTTTGTTCCTCCCTCTCCGGGAGGGCATGGAGCCTGGCAGCTCTGCAGAGGTTTAAAATTGGTTTTAAAATCGGTCTGGTTTGCTTAAAACGAGGCTTAGCTTTCTCCTCCGCCGGGATAATTTAGCAGAGATCCCCAAAACAGCCCACGCAAGCTCAAAATCAGGAGGCAGCGTTGGTATTCCGGCTTCTTTTCATTATTCCTCTTGGAAATTCATCCAGCAGGGGCTGGGATCCCTTCCCCTTTTTGCTCACGTTGCCCCTATTTATTCCGCCTCAGCTCAGGGAAATCCTTCAGCCCTGCTCCCGCCTGGAAACCAAAACTCAGCAGGCTGCAGCCGAGCCGTGCCTCTCCCCCGGGGCTGCACGGAGCCACCCGGAGCCTTCGTGTGCGGCTGGTTGGGGCGACAAGGTTTGAGAAATCCCCTCCGAGATAGCTTTATTGATTAAAAAATCAGCTTTTTACCAAGCTACCTACACTAGAAGAGCTCTGGCTAATTAGGAAGGTCTCAAAAAACAACTGCTAGCCTGGCAAATGGTCTTTCAAGCTGCAGAGGGGGGTTATTATTTATTTTATACACCATCCAAATCAGCCTGACAGGTGAGAATCCTGTTGGCTTCCCGTAAAGAGCCTGTTTGGACCAAATTTTCCGAAGCAGGCTGCTGGTTTGAAAGTCTCCAGGCTCCAGCAGATGCACAGGAGAGCTGCTGCCAAGCAGAGCAGAGGTGGAGGAGCCTCCCTTGGTCCCGCCGGGGCAGAGAAGTGGAATTCCAGGCGGCTCCTGCGGCTTCAGCAGTCCTTGAAAAGCTCGTCCCTGGCTGCCCCGTGGACGTGAGGGCCTGTTTTGGGGAGATCCCGAGCACAACGAGGCTGTCGCTTCGTTCGAGCAGCTGGCAGATGTGAAAATCAGATAATCTCGGGTGTACCCAAAGCCTCTCTGCTAAGGTCCTTACTTAAATCTTGTCACCCAGGAGGAAGGAGCTGCTTTGGATTATTGGAGCTCTTCGCTCACCTCTGTCCCCACGTCCCAGCCGCTCTCGCTGCTCTTCCCTTATATGAAGACGAATATTTTTAGAGCCTCACGCAGGCACTAAACCTGAAGCCTTCGCAGAACCCACGCGTTTCTGTGCCGAGCCTTTTCCTCGGTGCCCTCTGCCTGGCAAAAATCTCGCCACGATGCCTTGGATTCCCACTCTGAGGCCAAATCACGGCGTGTCAGGAAAGATGAACATTTCTTAAAAAAAAACACATCTCTTTGCAGCAGAGAGCTCGAGAGACTTCTCAGCTCTGCAGCGTAACGAGAACAATAGATGCCTTCATGCCACCTACACCACTTTGCTGCGGAGGGAGCTTCGGCGTGCCCTGCGACTTGCTGAGGTTTTTGGGGTGTGGGAGCGTGAGGGAGAGCGTGCATCCTATTAAGCAGCCCGAGGAAGGGAATTCTGTCACGTTCGTGGTGGGAAAAGATGCTCTGCGAGCAGCGGTGCTGCTCGTGCCTCTGGTAAACGGGTTCAAACAGGTTCTTGTGCCTTAAAAGAAGCCTTCAGGCTTCGGGAAGCCTTTTTTTTTGCTCGGGCTGGGGAAGGGGTGGGAGTGCTGCCCCAAGGAGCTGCCCTCCGGCCTCTTCCCAGCGCCCCTGCTGACGTGGAGTTCCTGGAGTATTTCTCTTCTTTGACGCTCGTGTAAACAGAGTTGTAACAGCTCTGCTGATCCGTGGTGGGGATGCGATTGCATCCGAGCAGTTTCGTTTGAGCCTGGAGATGGGCTGCAGCCCCTCGGAGTGCCACGTAAACGCGCCGATCTGTGCTTAACCCAACGGCAGCGCCTGGTTTCTGTAAAACCACAGCCACAAAATGGTTTGGTAGGGCAACCAAGAGCTTCAGCTGAAGGCTGACATCCCCAACTGAGGTTCTGGTGATGTGAGAGGGGCTGGACCCCGAAAGGCAGCCCAGGTTCTCAGCAGCTCATCCTATGGCATTAGGTGGGCGATTGAAACCTCAAGAAGGGAGCTGCTGCTGCAGGAGACCCCATCTCGCTCGCTTGGAGCAAATGCAGCTGTGTAGGAACGCAAAACCAAGAGGAAAATCGTTCCTTTGAGGCAGCTGGTGAATGTAGGAAGGGCAGTTGGTTCCCAGTGCCATGCTGCCGAGCGAGAGCTGCTCTGCAAAAATCAAAACAGGAACTGAGCAGGCCGTCCCTGTGCCTGCGTGAGGGCAAAAACGGGGTTACTCAACCCCACAAAGCTTTTTCTACTTCGTTTTTAGTGTTCTGCTGGTACTTCTGGAGCTGATGGGCAGGTCTGTGGTGGGTTTGGGGCAAATGGAAGCCCAGTGTGGAGCTGATGGCAAGAAGGGCACGAGCTGTGGTGGCAGACCTGCTGCAGACATAGGAAAGCACGTTGGTTCCCTCAGGAGGGAAGCAGATCGTTTAGCTCCAGAGACGAGGAGCATTTATTGAATCATAAGTGAGGCTGAACGGAGGGGATGTGTGCTGTCTGCTCATCCCCTCGAATATTTCTCCTCCTGGGTAGGAAAACCAGGGCTCGAGAAATTCAGCCCTTCCTGTGGGACTTGTGAAGCGGCGATGGTACGGCCATAACGCTGGCTTCTTGACCAGAGATCCCGATTTAGAAATCTCCCTTGGGGCCCTGTATCATTACGTGAGCAAGTTAAAAAAATAAAAAATAAATAAAATGGAAAAAAAGTGGAGGTTTAATCGTGCCCGGTACCAGGAGGCAGCCACCTCAGCTGGTGGCGGTGGCAGCGTGGAGCCGGCCCAGCTTCTTGCTGATGCAGCCCCTGTGGGCAGGGGCTGTGCCTGTCCCCCTCCTTTCCCCTGCTAGGCCAGCAGAAACCCATTCCCTTTTTCACCCAGCTCCTTTCGGTTTTATTTCCTCCATCTGCGAGGTCAGGCAGGGGCAGCGTGTGGGAAGCTTCGGGGCCTGTGCGAGGCCTGCGCGAGGCCTAGCCCCGTGTGGGGAGCCCAGGTCCCTCCTGCCGCAATTAAAACACACTCCTAATCAATTAAAACACACTGATTAGTTCAAACCCTGCCTTGTGCAGGACCATCCCTGGTTATCTTGCCAAAGGGGGCATTCCCCAAGGTGAAATCCTCCCCTTGAAGAAGGGTGGAACAAGCCCAGGAGGGCGCCTGGCTCTCAGAGCTGCCCGGTGCTGCCCACACAGGGTTTTCCTTCCCTCTAATGACACAGCCTAATTAACACGCCTGGAATCCTGCTGAATGGCTGCAGATGATTGCTTTTGTCATAACTGGGTGTGTTGTTTACACCACGGCCATTTTGGGGGACCAGGGATGTCCATCCCTGATGCTGTGCAGCCCTTGGAGATGGAGCACAGCTCCACAAAGACACTTGAAAATGTGCTCATGTCCCGTGAAATTGGGGTTTGAGCATGAAACACCTCTCGTGTGTGGCCTTTCTGCCTTTCCTAGGGAGAGGTGCAGGCAGTGGAGACAGAATTTGACGTCTGTCCATCAGAGAGGCGAGGCAAATCAAGGCTTGTGCTGCCAGCAGGACGCGGAGGTCTGGAGCCGCGGCCACGGACTTGTAAAAACGAAGGCTTGTAAGAAGGGTTGGCCTGGTTCAATTAGGATATTACCACTGATTGCCTGCATGCCATGGTCCTCCAGTGCTGCTCAGGGTGACAGCACGGGGCGTTTTGTCAAACTGGGGGCTTGCACCAGGGTTTAGGTGATGTCCAAGGCACAGATCTGTTTTAAAAATAAATTTAAGCCTGTGTCGCTTTTGTGCTTTATGGTTATTTTCCAAAGCAGAGGGTTTTTCTCCTCGTTGGCTAGCATGGTAGGCTTGTTTTGAATAAACTTAACACCAGTTGCAACAGCTGGTTAACTTTGGTTATAAGGTTAAATTTGGTTATAAATCGGGTCATATCTAGGGGATAGCAGCTTGCGTTTGAAGCAGGTATATCTGTAGCATTTAATACACATCCAGTCAGCTTTAATCCTACTTGTTATTTAAAAAAAAAGTGAAATGACATTTGAGTAGCTGTGATTTTTGGCAAGTTTGTGTCTGGGTGGAAGCAGAATTCAGCTCTGTTTTTCGTGCCCACTTCAGTAGTTGCTCAACCACATTCCGCGCTGCCTGGACGGGAAGGCTCACCCGAATACATCTTGTACTTATCTGGTAAAGCAAAGCAACGCGGCTGTGGGGCTGACTTCTTGCCAGGCACCACGACATCTTCCAACGTTTTAGAGATAAGACACTTTATTCTTTAATGTTTTGAGCCTGGCAAGTATGGGCAGCAAAAAGAGAGCTTCCCTGTGTCTGTCCTGTGCCCGCTGGGCTCTCATCCTGCCCCGTGCTCAGTGGTTCCCAGCGCCTTAGTCTTTTGCCTTAATTCCAAATGTTTTCAGCAAAAACCACGTGAAAGAAACACGTCTCAGGTGTTTACTCCTCTGGTTTTATCCAGCAGGTCGGACGTTTGGGACCCACAGGCAGGGAGATGGGCAGTAGAGGCAGGGCTGTGTTTTCAAGGTAACCATAAAACCCCAAACAGGCAAGGTTTTTGCTAACGTGCTGCCTAGACATGAAAGGGCAACGAAGCTTTTTGCAGAGAAGAGAAGGGCTGCTTGGATGGCCCGGAGAGCAGAGGACCTGCTGTGCCAGCTTGTTTGTCCCAGCCAAACAAAGCTGAAAAAGGAAAACTCCCGAAAGTGGGAAAACTGAGAAGTGCTGAAGCGGGAGAAAAGGGCAGTTTGGTACAAGCTCAGGTAGGAACTAGTGTGAGTCAGGTCAGCCTGGAAATTAGAGGGGAAAAGAAAAAACTGTGAACCAACGGAGAGGGGTAATAATCAGAGCTGCGCTACTGTGAGGAGGACAAAATCTTGCACAGCATCTGGAGCTTGTGCACGCAGCTGAACAATGATTTACATCAGCACGGGGCGCCGTGGTTGTGGTCTTTGTGAGCAGTTTGGGGTTGACCCTGCTTCATCCCGCCCAGGTGAGCTGCCACGGTGGCTTAAAAGGAGGCTGGAAAACCAGATTCAAAAGTCTGATTTTAAAAGACACCGTCAGCTGTCTCACCTTGAAAAATTGTCCACAAAAACCCTGGAAATTGTCTTTCAGCCCTCGGTTACTGCTGGACAGGCAGAGCTGTGCTGCAGCGATTCATCCAGATGGTTTGGTTGGTGGTGGATGGTGCTGATCTTCTCCTTCCCTTTTTTTTAATTCTCCTTTAGGTTGGGGACCACAAGTTCAGCGCTCACCGGATCGTGCTGGCGGCTTCTATCCCGTACTTCCATGCCATGTTCACCAACGACATGATGGAGTGCAAGCAGGATGAGATTGTCATGCAAGGGATGGACCCCAGGTAACTTCCCGGGCACCTCAGCGGGTTTGATCCTGACAGAGTGAGTGCTTTGTAGGGCTTGGCATTGTACCTGCAAGGCTTGAAGCCTGTCCTCTCCGTGAATTGCACCAGGAGGGATTTCTCTCAGCCGTGTCCTGTGCTCAGCTGATGGAATTGGCTTGAAATCATTTATTTTTTGCCTTTTCTGCCTTTTGTTCAGCGCGCTCGAGGCTCTGATCAACTTTGCCTACAACGGTCACCTGGCCATAGACCAGCAGAACGTCCAGTCGCTGCTGATGGGGGCGAGCTTCCTCCAGCTGCAGAACATCAAGGATGCTTGCTGCACCTTCCTCAGAGAGAGGTAAGGGGCTCACCCTCTGCAGCAGAAGGGTTTTAATTACCTCTGCCTGCCCCGGAGGAGGCAGCACGATGAGGCTCATTGCTCCTCTTACCTATAAATTTGTGGCTTGCAAGGTTCTGGGGACAGCGTAAGGCTTTGGCCAGCCAGGGGAATTAAAACCTAAAGCAAAACTGGATCAACATTTCCCTTTTTAGAGTTAGAATCACCGAATTGTAGAATATCCTGAGCTGGAAGGGACCCACGAGGATCATAAACTCCTGGCACCACGCAGGTGTACCCAAAAATTCAGACCCTAGCCCAGCACGATGATGTGTGTGCCCCTAACAAACCCATCACAGCACGTCCCCTGCCTGCTGCTGCCCGTAGCAAAGGGGAGGATCGGACTCAGTGAGGCATTGGATGGGAATCTCTGGCAGCGTTAAATTGCTTCCAGTTTTTCCAGTCCCCTGGCTGGTGTTTGCCTCCAGTTTCATTCCAGCAGCGTGATCTGGAAAGCGAAAAGCCGGGTTATTCCTTGGGAACATCCCGCACGCAGCTTCAGGCAGCGCCAGGAACCTGACCTGCTTCCCTTGCTCCCCAGCCTGGTTCCCCTCAGCTGCTCTGTGTGTCCGTGGTGGACATTAAACACAAATCCCAAACGAATGCAACGTCTCATCCAGCTGTTATTTCACTTCCAAACAGAGGTGTCCTAGAATTTCGGTTTGTGGAGAAAAAAGCGTATTTCCTCCGTGTACAAAATGCTTCAATTTACAGTCCCAGGTGAATCCTGAGTTTCTGCAGGTTTAAAATCAAGTTATATAAGATCAGAGTGTTAAATTTTCCTGCCAAAACATTTTATTTGGGGCGCTGGATGTGACGCCAAGCTGGGAGGAGGTGGGTTGTGTTGCTTCAGGAGTCCCAGCGAGCTGTGGGTGGTTATATTTATATTTATAATAATTTATGATATATTTATACCTGGACTAAGCAAGGTGAGTTGTTTTCTCTGAGGTTTGGCTGCTGCAGTTAGCCCAAATCCACCAGGAGCCACAGGATGCCTGAAATTCATTCCTGGGTGTCCCTGAAGGACATTTTTGGCACTGAGCAGCTCTTTGCAGTGGCTGTGCTGGGATGAGCTGGGATCTGCAGCGCTGCTCCTCGCTGCCCAACCTCGCTGCAGAGGCAGCTTTGGTGAAAAAGCTTCCTTGTGGCAGGAAATGGCTTCGGGGAGGTGCAGCAGGTGCTGTTCTGTGGTGCTCAGGAAAGATGTGTTGTTTTCTGGGTTATTTGTGCTGTGTCCTTGCTCCCAGCTGTGTCCAACACCGGAATTACAAAGGTGCCAGGAGCCCAGAGAAGTGGGAGAGAGGGATTGCTTTGCGAGCCTCACGTTTCCCCTCAACTGACAACTTCTCTTAGTGCAGAGGCTCCTTGGCAGGTCCAAGGGGAGATTTCAAGTCATGGTTTCCATCCTTTGGCTCCAAATCTCCTTGCAGGTGCCTTCATTCTGAGCTGCAACCTTTTATTCTAAACCCTTCTTGGCAGAGGACACAGCTCCGCGTCTCCTCTGGTGCTTCGCTGAGCCCGTTTGCAATTCCATCCATCCTCCCGTTAAATTAAATTCAATTTTAATTTAATTTAATCTCCTTTCCCCAGGCTTCACCCCAAGAACTGCCTGGGCGTGCGGCAGTTTGCGGAGACCATGATGTGCGCCGTGCTCTACGACGCCGCCAACAGCTTCATCCACCAGCACTTCGTGGAGGTGTCCATGTCCGAGGAATTCCTGGCGCTGCCCTTCGAAGACATCCTGGAGCTCGTTTCCAGGGACGAGCTCAACGTGAAATCCGAGGAGCAGGTACCTGCGTGGCTGTTATCCTCCTCGGGGGGGTTTCTGGATGCTTGGTGGAGGGATGGAATAAAAATAAATATCCCATTCCCGGGCTGAGCGGAGCTGGGAAGCTGCCCTGGAGTGTGGGAGCCCTGAGAGGAGGGCAGAGCTGTGCTGCCTGGCTTCTTGTCTGTGCTGGGAGAGTTTTTTTTTGCTCTGGGAAATGCCTGCTAGGGTTTCTTGGAGCGTAGGCTTCGCAGAATGTTGCATCGAGGTGTTTTGGTTCGCTGCTGACAGAGGAGGAGCTGCAGCTATGCCCTGCTGCTTCAGCTGAGGGTGAAGAGCTCTTACAGAGCTCCTGCTCCAGCCCAGAAGGTTCTGGAGGTGCGAGGAGTCTCCCAAGATTTTCTAACGAACGAATTTGGCATCAAAAAGCGCCTCTGGACAGGCGTGTTCCCAGAAAGCAGGGCTGAGCCGCTTCAGGACGTGTCGGCAGCCTCGCCAACCTGTCGGTGCGGGGCTGGCAGCCTGCAGGAGGAGCAGAACCTGTCCTTGAGCCAGAAAAAGCCGTCCTGCCCTTTCCGAGGAGGTGACTAACCAAAAGCAGCGCTGCCACTGCCTCCCTGCAGGGAGATGAGCTCCCCGTGGTCCCGGGGAAGAAGCTTTTTTTGTGCTGAAAGCTTCAGGAGAGGTGACGTGGGAGGCTCCAGATCTGCTCCATCGGGGAAAAACTTCATAATTCTGTTCTGGGCTGCTGTGGGCTTTTCTCCACGGCCCCAGGTTGCAGTACAAGACACCCAGAGGGTGGTGAGGTTTGGTTCAGAGGCCAGCTGAGCTGAACCTGTGGCCTCTCTCTCCGGGGACCACAGAGGGAGCTGAGAGAGCCCAGATCGGCTGTAGGCATCCATCGCGTGCTTAGCTAAGGCTGGAAAAACTGTCTCCATCAAAACCGCCTGCTGGTTTTCAGAGAGCAGCACCGTGCTCTCTTCTTTCTTCACAGGTTTACTGGTTTTTAACACTTTAAAAAAAAAAATAATTGCATTTTGCCTGACAAAACTCTTCCCAGCTCAAATCTTCCTGCAAATGACAACCCGCAGCAGTAGGAACTCGGGAGGGGAAGGGGGGAAAAAGCCAAAAACAAGCCCAAAATAAAATCCACCTTCCCCCACCTCTCTTTGGGCAGGTGTTTGAAGCTGCCTTAGCCTGGATCCGCTACGACCGGGAGCAGAGGGAGCCCTTCCTGCCCGAGCTGCTGGCCAAAATCCGCCTGCCCCTGTGCCGGCCGCAGTTCCTCGCCGACCGCGTGCAGCAGGACGACCTCGTGCGCTGCTGCCACAAGTGCAGGTGAGGCTTGGCGTGGGGTTTGAGCCCACGGGGAGGTAGCTGGAGCACGATGTGGCTGTCCTGGAGAGGGAAATTCATCCTCTTTGTGGATAGAGTGAAAAACTCCCCGGTTTTAACCTGCCAGCAGGGCATTCTGTCCAGACAAACGATAGCTGGGAAGTCAGTGGCTTAAATCCCCATCTGACTTCAGTCAGCTCTCATCACGGGGGAAGCCAGCAGCGACCAAATGAAATATTTCTCTTGGATTTCAGGGATCTGGTTGACGAGGCAAAAGATTATCACCTCATGCCAGAGCGCCGGCCGCACCTCCCGGCGTTCAAGACCCGTCCCCGGTGCTGTACGTCGATCGCGGGACTGATTTATGCCGTCGGGGGACTGAACTCAGCAGGTACCTTGCACATCCACTCCCAGACGAGGAGAGCTCTGTGGGTTTGCTGGTTAGGGCTGTGGGATTAGGAACTGAAGTGCTCCAGGTGGCTGTGCCTGTGGTTTAACATCTGCCCGCTAGAAATTCGGTGTAGGTCAGGCTTATTTAGGACGGCTCTTGTGTAAATCAGAGAATCCTCTCATATAACAATGCAGAACCTGGAGATGTGAAGCTGAATTGGTTAGGGTTGCTGCGTCAGAGCACAAAAAAGGGACAGAAAATGTTAATGAGATAATCTGTCAGTCTCAGATAACCTCGTTAACCTGGGAAACTTGATTTTAAAGCTGCTCGCTGATGAAGGATCCCATCAGTGGGTCCGTGCTGGGCTCTGCCTTGTGGGATTTCCCACTCTGCCTTCACCCCATGGGTGATTTCCAGGGAAGTTAACGTTCCCAGAAAGCAGAAGCACCACCAGCTGGGATGGAGCAGGTCTCTGCTGCCCCATTGAGGCTATAAAAGGCCCCACTTCCGCAGGCTGGGACTTGGCAGCCCTAATTGCAGCGGGGACGTGCAAGGTTTAAAACCCTCTACAAACCCTTTGCGTCGCAGGGTGCACTTCACAAAGAGCCTGCTTTGAAAAATTAATGTGAACGAGTAGAGATGTGGCTGGGAAATGCCTCTGGATTAATTTTGGGGGAGCAGAGGAGCTGCAATAGGATTTGTGAGAGCCTGGCTGCTTTCCCAGAGCCAGCCCCCTCCTGTTGGGGTCTCAGCAGCCACGATTTGCACCTCCGCTGGGCGACGGCGCAGCAGAGCCCGAGGACTGGGTCTCCCCCTTTTAATTTGAGTAGCAAATTTTTACGCAGGCGACTCGCTGAACGTGGTGGAAGTCTTTGACCCCATCGCCAACCGCTGGGAGAAGTGCCAGCCCATGACCACGGCTCGGAGCCGGGTGGGTGTAGCCGTGGTCAACGGGCTGCTCTACGCCATCGGCGGCTACGACGGGCAGCTGAGGCTGAGCACGGTAGAGGTTTACAACCCCGAGATGGATTCCTGGTCCAAAGTGGAAAGCATGAACAGCAAGAGAAGGTACGGGCTGTGAGAAAGGGGAGCTGGAGGGGTGAAAATGGGGTTTGGGGAAGGCTGGCGTGCCAAGGGAGAGAGGTTCCTGCGTGGAGAAGCAGCAAAAAAAAAACACACAGGGAGGAGAGGAGCAGTGTGGGAGCAGGTGAGATTCCCCTAACCATTTTTGGGGCGTTTGTGCTGAAATCTGGGCTCTGCTTTCTGGTCAGAGGGGAAAACTGTCAGCAGCTCTATAAGCTTTTATAAAAACCTCAAAGTGACACCTGTGCAGCACAGCACGGATCCACAGGAAAGCTTTTAATACCTGGCTAGGTTAAAAGCAGCTGAGCAGTAGCTGAGCTGTAATCTCCAGAGGTCTCTGAGCTCTTGGAGCACGAGGGAGTGAAACCAAACCAAAAGAGCGGAGATGTTCTGCTCATCAGGTCTGTAAAGGCTTCATCTGGAGTCCCAAAGGATGGGTTTAGAGCCCCATTTCTTCAGATTTTGATTCTAGATGTGGGTAAAGCACTGGTGAGCGCAGTGTGGGGATTCCTCCTTTTGCTGCCAGGTGTCAGGGTGCGCCTGATTTCCATCTCTGCCTCGTGCTGCCTCTTCTTCCCCTCGCAGAAAGCACAGGAGGATCGCAGCTGGAGAGGAGAGGAGTGTTTTTACAGCCCTCGGAGCGACACATCCAGCCAAACAGAAGGTGTTTGTGTCCTGGCCAGCCTCGGGATTGCTCAGTGCCTGGCTTTGGGAGCACAGCCCCTGTTATTTTGGTCAGCCCGTCCTCCCCAGCACAACACCGTGGCTTTTGCCGTGGCTGGACGTCCTCCTTGGCTTCCAGGGCTTTTTGCTGTGGTTTTCTTTCCCCCTCGTGGCTGCTCCCTGGGAGCTTTGCAGCACTTTTTGACCAGCGTGGTTTGCCTGCTTTGGTTTCTGTGGTCCGGGATGTTTTCTTGTTTGAGCTGCTGCTCTCACCCTCCTGCAGGGGAGCACAGAAACGAGCCCCCCGGGGCCCTTCTGGTTCTTATCCAGAGCTTTGGGGCTGGCTCGGAGGCAGAGTTCATCGAAATTCCTGGAATCCTTTCCAGGGAGATCGCCCACGGGGTTCATTTGTGGCAGGAAAGCTCCCTTTTTCCCCAGCAGCGAGGTTCCTGGGAGCTTTTCTCACGGCGAGAGGCAGTCCCTCTTCCACGGCGGGGCTGCTCAGCCTCAAAGGCAAGCAAATTGGGGGTCAGAAGCCCTCATGCACAGGAAAATCTGCCTAAATCTGCCCAAATCTGTTACTGCACAAACCCCTTGGCTCTTGCTGTGGTGCTGGGGCTCTGCTGTTGTCGCCAAACTTCTCCAGGAGTTTTTTTGTGACTTCATTTCCAAGGTCTTTACGGGCAGCCAGAACCACTGGGATTTTGCCCCGTGCCTGAATTACTCCTCGGGGTTTGGTTTTAATTCCTCCAGTCAGGAAAAGGGGGAAAAGGGGGTGTGCTGGTGATTTGTGTCAGGTTAAAGAGGGGTTTAACCACTACATCTGGTGTCCTGCTGCCTTCAGATCCATCCTGGTTGGGATGGGGACACCGCAGGCATCAAAATACCCCCTTAGCTGATCCCTCAGCCCTCCAGGTGCCTCGTGCGGGCTGTTCCCCGTGCTGAAATCACCCCGATCATTCATGGTGTGGGACCAATACACCCGGGAGGCAGCAAACGAGGCAGGCCGTGCAGATTTGCTGTGTTTTAGGCTGCGTGGCCCCCACCTAAAGCCACCCCCCGGGGTTCTGCTCGTTGCAGCGCGATGGGAACCGTGGTGCTGGACGGCCAGATCTACGTGTGCGGCGGGTACGACGGGAACTCCTCCCTCAACTCCGTGGAGTCCTATTCTCCAGAAACCAACAAGTAAGAGCTCTCTGCGCCCTGCAGCTTCTCCTCCTGCTGCTGCCAGCGACGTGGCACCGCTGGGAGATGAAAAAAACACATGGTGAGGGGTGTGAGGAGGTGGTTGAGTCCTCCCCGCAGGACTTGGCCTTGATGCAGGGAG
This sequence comes from Anas platyrhynchos, assembly GCF_047663525.1. Lineage (NCBI taxonomy): Eukaryota > Metazoa > Chordata > Aves > Anseriformes > Anatidae > Anas > Anas platyrhynchos. The sequence goes on from NC_092588.1 coordinate 158,545,067, forward strand.
GTGAAAGCAAAGATTTCAGTAAAAATAAAAATAAAACAGGCAGTGGAAGAAGAATTACCAAAAGCAGGTCCTGGAAAAGCTGACAGAGGTGCAATAATCTGGTGGCTGCGCGTGGAGAGCCCCTCCTGAGCTGTCTTTTCTCTCTCCCAGGTGGACGGTGGTGACCCCCATGAGCTCCAACCGCAGCGCCGCCGGGGTGACGGTCTTCGAGGGCAGGATCTACGTGTCGGGAGGGCACGACGGGCTGCAGATCTTCAACAGTGTAAGTCGCTTCCCAAAGGCTTCGTGCCGAAATCCATCTGCTGCAGGCAGCTGGGAGGTGAAGCTTCAGGTCGGGAGGGCTCCGTGCCCTCTCCCCACGAAACCAAAAATGCCTCGAGCATTTACACCGTCAGATTTTGGCCTTTCCAGAGCCTTTTTTCCAGCTCGGGAAGAAAGGAGCAAGCCAGGTACCCGCAGAAAATGGAGCTAAAGTGTCTCCTGTTCCCCACAAAATGGGACAAAAGCATCGAGTGCGTGCATTTTGTTGTCTCCCTGCTTCCTTTATTTTTTTTTAACTACTTTTATCCTGGCGTCCCTTGAGCTCTGGAGACCCAGATGCCAGGCGCTTCCCCTCTGCCTGTTTGGTGGCTTCATTTTCGGAAAGATTTTCTTAGAAATGAGCTTCGCAGCAGGGGGAGCTGCTGGTGCAAGGCTCTGCACGTTCCCCAGAGCAGGATTTCGTGGGGCACAGGGAAGGCTCCTTCAGTGTCAGGATTGGATTTGGCGTTGATGCGCTGCTCTCAGGAAGCAAGTTGTAATTCAGGGGTTTGCAGGGAGCAGCAATTTGCACTTCCACCTCGCTCAGGGGTGGGTTTTTGTCTGCAGCAGGCACCCCAGAGCCAAAAAATGACAGCTCTGCTCGTCTGGGCTCAGCCCTGAGCTGGCCACGTGTGGAGTTCCTGCGGAAGGGGTCCCTCTGATGGTCCCTGCAGAAGGATAAGGGGTGCAAAATGTTGGTGTTCTGCTTTTTGGGTCGTTTTGTTTTGCCTTGAGGGCACGCAGCCCTTCTGCAGCCACGCAGAGGAGGTGCTGGGCTCTTCAAAATGTGGAGGAGTTCCCTGCACAGGAGGAGGGCACGAAGCTGGGGTGCAGGACAGGGAGCTGGGGGCTCGGAGTGCACCAGGAGAGGTCGAGGTGTGGCCGTGGGGAATTGCAGCCACTAAAACCCACCTGGGAGCCTCGGAAACGTCTTCAAAAGCAGATGAGAGGGAGGGGAGGTTTAGGGGGGGAGTTTTTTTGTGGTCTGTGCAGCAACACCTCATTACAGACATTACAAAACCCAAAGGGGTGAAACCAAGGAACGAGAACTGGGAGCATCCCGACCCGCTGGGGGTTGCACAACAAAAACCGTCGCGGGGCTTCTGGAGGGTGCTGGATTTTTCGCGGGGGCTGCTTCCTGAACTCTTTGCCTTTGCGTTTCGTTTCCTGAACTCTTTCCCTTTGTGTTTTGTGCCTGCAGGTGGAGTACTACAACCAGCACACGGCCACCTGGCACCCGGTGGCCAGCATGCTGAACAAACGCTGCCGCCACGGCGCCGCCTCGCTGGGCAGCAAGATGTTCGTCTGCGGGGGCTACGACGGCTCGGGTTTCCTCAGCATGGCCGAGGTGTACAGCTCGGTGGCGGATCAGTGGTACCTGATCGTCCCCATGAACACCCGTCGCAGCCGGGTGTCCCTGGTGGCCAACTGCGGCCGCCTCTACGCCGTGGGGGGCTACGACGGCCAGTCCAACCTCAGCTCGGTGGAGATGTACGACCCGGAGACGAACCGCTGGACGTTCATGGCTCCCATGGTGTGCCACGAGGGAGGGGTGGGGGTGGGCTGCATCCCCCTCCTCACCATCTGAAGGAGGTTTGGGGGAGGTTTTGGGGGCTGCGCCTCCCCGGGAGAGCAGCTGAGAGCAGCTTCCCGAGGGGGTGGGCAAAGAGAAGTGCGGCTCCAGGTGCTCCGGTGTCATTCACAACCACACACAAGGTGACAAAACCATCCCCTGCCCCCTCGGCTTTTGGACTGAGGCTCCGGAAAGATCAAATTTTATTTTATTTTGGGGGGAATTAACGGTGCCAGCGCTTCTGTGGGCGCGCAGGGAGCCGCCCGCCGCCCTCCCCAGCGCTCCTGCGGCCGCGTGGCTGAGCAAATCCTTCCTCTCTCCTTGCTTGTTTTACAAATAGCACTGAGCCACGTCGGCCCGAGACTTTGGGAAGCGAAGCTGCGGGTTTGGGGGGGAGCAGCTCTGGTTGTGACACAGCAACGGCCACTTTGAGGACTCGGGGAATGCCCACGCACCTCTGCCAGCACCAAAACGGCCCTAAAACAGCCCTGACATCCCGAGGGGTTTGATCTTCAGCGGTGTTTGGCGTTGTCAGCTGCTGCTGGGCACCCCTGGACCTCACCCAGTTTATCAAAACAACCCAAACCCAGCAGCTCGGGTCCTCGGGAGCGCATCCAGGCTCTGTTCCTTGAGGTGCTCCTTGCGCAAGGCGCCGCTCGCCGCTCCCGGGGCTTTCTTCAGCTCGATGGGGAAAACCTCTCCGCAAGAGCCGCACGATGGAGAAAGGAGGAAGAGGAGAAAAGGGGGGCGGTTAAACCAGCCCCCAGCTTCGGAGGGGGAATGCCAAACGAAAATGACACTAAGCAACGGTCCCGGGGTTGCCCCAGCGGTGACGGGGAGCCAAGGTGGTGATCAGAAAGATGCCCCTAAAAGATCGGTGTCCCCTCGTCTGTCAAGATGAAGAAAATAAGAAAAAAAACCTTTTCCCTCCTGGTTTGCAGCTGGGATTTCCCAAAAAGCAGCCAGGAGGTGCGGTGGGATGGAGCCCCCCCAAACACTAACCCCACCGAGGGGCAGCCACGGGGGCTCGCATCCGTCTTGTGCCCAAGTTTTGGGGTTTTGGGGAGGTTTGGGGCACCCCCCAGCTCCCCCAGCCGAGCCCCTGCTTCTCCTCCATCCCCTCTTGGGATTTTTGGACTCGGGGTGTAAATGTGGATGTCTGTATATTCGGGTACTGTGGATATTTTAGGTCGAGCTGTCGAGCACTCCTCTGTCTCCCTGCACCCACGGACGGCTTCACTTGGGGGGGGGGGGGATTCCCGTGCTGCTAAGACACTTTAAAAAAAAGAAAAAAAAAAAGAAAAACACACAAAAAAAAGGAAAAATATACAAAAAAAAACACCTTGGGATCGGAGTTGCTTTCCAGGCTGCGCGTTGCAGAGCGGTGGGTGAGGGAACCGAGGCTCTCACGGGTGAGGAGGCGCCGCCGGCCCCGTGTGGGGCTCATTCTTTGGGGTTTTTTTTTGCTTTGCTGAACCAAAGAGAAAGGGGAGAGGATGAGGATTTCCAGCTTTGGGGGAGGAAAACTGGAAAAAGCCTGGATTTGGGGACATGTGGCTCGTGGTAGGGGGCAAACTGGGAGAGCGCGGTGCCAGCTCTGCCCTGCCCTGCTCGGTGCCATCCCCTGCCCCGTGGAAAATTAAAATATTTGACTTCAAAAAACCCATTAAAGATGTGTTCCTGCAGATGTTGTCGTGTGCTGGAGCCGGAGAGAGAGATGCGAGCAGCAATTCCCGGGCTGGGGCTCACCATGGGGCTCTGAGCCATTCCGGTAGGGGCCCGCCACCCTTTTTGGGATAAAACCAGCAAAAACCAGCAAAAACGCAGCGCCGGAAGGTTTCCAGGAGCTGCCAGGTTCGGGGATTTGCCGGGGCGGCCACCCCGAGCTGGCTCTCCAAGAAAAACACTGGCAACCCGATCCCTTCCCGTGCGTGGCGCCGTGCTGGAAGCCTCCCTCCTCGCTCCTCTCCCCTCATTCCTCGTTTTCGGACAACCCCAATGGAAACCCCACTGCTGGGCGTGCTGCTCCTGGTGCTCCCAGTTCTCCCAGTGCTCCCAGTGCCACCGGCACCCCGCGAGCTGGCCCGAGCCGTGCTGGAGGCGCACGGGCAGGATGCAGGCAGCGGGATGAAGCTGCTGAAGCTGCAGGGAGTCAGCAGGACGGTAGGGGCCGAGCTCGGGAACCCTCCCCCCCCCTTTTAATGCTTTTTTGGGGTTAAGGGGACGCCGTCCCTATTGAACCCCCCCCCTCCTGCAGGAGTTCGACTGGGGCACGCACTTCACCATCAACCTCACCGCCCGCCAGACGGCCTGCCCCAAAAACCCTGCGGTGTCCCGAAATGCTGGCTGTAGGGCCCGGCCGGGCCAGGTAGGTGTGGGGTGACCCCAAAAACCCCAAGGAGGGAGCATAAAAGCTCTGCCCTGTCTCGGGACAAGAACCCAGCACAGGGTCCGGGCGCTCTTTTGGGGCCGTTTGCTTCCTCCCCGTGCCGGAGCTGGGAATTTGGTCCCTCAGGGGTTGGCCTCGCTCGGCTTCCCCGCTGCCCCTAAATAGGGTGGGGGCTTTCTGGGAGCCCCCTTCCCTCCGTTTCTCCCCCCTGACCCCTCCAGGTCCAGCACTGTGTTGCCCAAATCTCCGTCTTTGCCTTCCTGCCCGACGTGCCACTGTCGATGCTGGAGTGCGGCCGGCAGCCGGTGAGACCCCCCCCCCACATCCCCTTTTTCCCCAAATATTTCGGGGCTGAAGTCCCCGTGGGGGCAATAACCCCCTTTTAGGGTTGAAGCCCACCCTGATTTCTTATCCTTCAGCCCAGCGGCTCGGGGCAGCCCCGCTCCAAAGGTCGGCGCAGCCCAGGGACCCCGCGAGCCTTCGGCCTCAGGGCCCCGGCGCCATCCTAAATCCTCGGGAGCGAATCCACCCTGCAGGAGAGGACCCACAGCCCCCATCCCATGAACCCCATCCCGCATGGAGCTGAAATAAGGATGTTTCGGGGCCCCTCGTTCACCTCGTTGACAATAAAAAGCATTTTATGGTGTTGGACAACTTCCTCGTGGCTCATGCTTGGCCTTTGCCCATGTTTGTTGCCCTTTCGGGGCCGTTCCTCCTCCTCCTCCTCCTCCTGGCTCCGTGCCCGCCGGGTCACACAAAAACCGAACACCCAAAGCCAGAACCCGGAAAAAATAAAAAATAAAAAAAAATAGTAAAATCTGCACAGAACCACCCCAAAACCCAGCCTCTGTGCGTGTGGGGCCCGGTGCCTGACCCCCAGCCTGCCCCGGGCACTGTCCCCACGCGGCCTCCCCTCGGCTCCTCCCGGCCCCACAACCCAAAGACCCCCGGCTGCTCCTCGGGGCTCCTGCCCCACAGACCCTGCATTGACCCCGCTGCCTTCCTTTGGCCTCCATTCCCCTCCTTTGGCCTCCTTTGGCCTCCATTGGCCTTGATGGGCCTCCATGGGCCTCCATAGGCCTTCTTTGGCCTCCATTGGCCTCCATTTTCCTCCTTTGGCTTCCTTTGGCCTCCTATGGCCTCTTTTGGCCTCCATTCCCCTCCATTGGCCTCCATTGGACTCCTTTGGCCTCCATCAAACTCTTTTAGCCTCCATTGGCCTCACTTGGGCTCCATTACCCTTTTTTGCCCTCCATTGGCCTCCTTTGGCCTCCTTTTGCCTCCTTTGGCCTCCATTGGCCTCCATTCCCCTCCATTGCCCTCCTTTGCCCTCCATTGGCCTCCGTTGGCCTCCATTTCCCTCCTTTTACCTCCTTTGCCCCCCTTTGCCCTCCATCTCCCTCCTCTGCCTCCCTCCACCCCCCTTTGCCCTCCTTCCCCCTCTCCTCCCCCCCCCCTGCTGCCTCCAGGGCCCGTGGCCCCGTGCTTGCCCCGCGGCAGAGCCGTGGCAGATTTACGGCCTCCCGGCACTTCCCAGCCTCGACGCCCACCTTCGGGGCCGTTTCGGGGCCGCCCTGCGCCGCCGCTCCCCTGCGCCTGTTTGCTCAGGGCCGGCGGCCTCCCCCTCTGCGGAAAACCCCGGCCGTGCCCCAAAAAAAAAAAACAGCACGGGGGGGCTCATAAAAAGGGGGCTCAGCTCCCAAAACCGGGCACGAGGAGGAGGCTGAGGGCAGGATGAGGCCGTGCTGCCTGCTCCTGCTGCTGCTCCTGGCGCCCGCCGCGGCCGTCTCGCCACAACCGGACACGTCCCCGGTGCCAGGGCTGGAGGGAACCCCAACAGCCGAGGTTCCCGGCTCCGTCCCCATAGGATCCGAGGGATCGGTGGCTCCGGGGCAGGATGGATCCCGGCCACCATCCCAGCCATGGCGCTGGCCCTCGGGCTCCCTTCAGGCCGTGCTGGAGGCCCTGCGGCTGCTCCACCGTGGCTCCAAGGCTCCCTGCGCCCTGCGGCTGCGGGTGACGGGACCCCAACGGGGCTGGGTGAGTGCCAAAAAGGGTCCGGGGGTGACCCCACAGAGGGTCCCGTCCCCGTTTTTGAGGGTCTGGTTTCCCCCACAGCCCCAGCGGGAGCTGACTTTCCTCGTGCAGGACGCCTGGTGCCAGCCCGCGGGGACGCCGCCGGCCGCCTGCCCGAGCTGCCACACGAGGGTGAGGACACAAAGGGGACACCAGGGGGGGGGGACATCACAAGGGGGGGTCCCGGTCAGCCCTAGGGGTGACCCCGCTGCTTCATCCCACAGCCCGGTCGCAACTGGGGGGCCTGGATCCGGGAGCGTTGGGCCAGCTTCAGGCAGCGCCTACGGGACCGCGGCCGCCCCTGGACCTGGGTCCGGCGGAGCCACAACGACCCCAGAGGGTCCTGAGGAGCCCCCGATGTTGTGGGGGCTTCACGGACCCCCGACCCTATTAACGTCCCTATTAATGTCCCAATTAACGTCCCAATAAACGTCCCTTGCACCCGCTGTGTCCGTGTCCGTCCCTTGCACCCCTTCGTGTCCCTGCTGCACCCCACAGCCCCCCCCCGAGTGCTGCTGTCCCCACGGGGATGTCCCCGGGGTGTCCCCAACGGGTCCCCTCCCCATATTCCTGCCCCTCAAGGGCCGCTGTCCCCATGTCCCCAGGGTGTCCCCAGGGTGTCCCCAGGGTGTCCCCAGGGTGTCCCCATGTCCCCAAGCCGGCACGGAGCAGGGCAGGGCACGGCCACGTCCCCACCACCACCACCCCCCCGTCACCCCTCGCCCCTCGCCCCGCCGCCTCCCCCTCCCCAAAACCCCAACGGCCGCCTTGTGGCTGCCCCCGTGGGGCCCCGAAATTTCCGCCCAGGCCGCGTTGCACAAGGCCGGGGCCGCTAAAAGGCGGCGGGGGCTGCGGGGCGGCACGGGGCGAGGATGGCGAGCTGCTGGGTGCTGCTGCTGCTGGGCCTGGGGGGGGCCTGCGCCCTGCCCGCCCCGGCCCCCCTCGCCTACAGCCAGGCGCTGGCCCAGGCCGTGGACTCCTTCAACCAGCGCCCCGAGGTGCACAACGCCTTCAGGCTGCTCAGCGCCGACCCCGAGCCCACCCCGGTGAGCACGGCCAGGGGACAGCGAGGGGACGGCGAGGGGACAGCCTGGGAACACACTGGGGACCTCCTGGGGACACTGGGGGGACGTCCTGGGGACACCCTTGGGGATATTTTTGGGATATCACTGGGATAACCTGGTTGTATCAAGGGGGATGATATGGGGACCTCTTGGGGACACTTTGGGATACATGGGGGACACCCTTAGGACACCTTGGGGACACCCTGGGGACATTGGGGAGACGTCCTGGGGACACCCATGGGGATATTTTGGGGATATCATTGGGACAACCTGGTTGTATCAAGGGGGGTGATGCGGGGACCCATTGGAGACACTTTGGATTCCTTGGGGACACCTTGGGGACCCCTTGGGGACACTTTGGGATACCTTGGGGACACCCTGGGGACACTCTGGGGACATTGGGGTGACATCCTGGGGACACCTGTGGGGATATTTTGGGGATATCATGAGGACAAACTGGGTATATCAAGGGGGATGATGCAAGGACCTGTTGGGGACACTTCGGGATACCTTGGGGATATCTTGGAGACATCAAGGGGACACCCTGGGGACACTTTGGGGACACCTTGGGGACACTGGGGTGAGTTTCTGGGGACACCTGTGGGGATATATTTGGGATATCATTGGGACAACCTGGGTGTATCAAGGGGGATGATGCAGGGACCCATTGGAGACACTTTGGATTCCTTGGGGACACCCTGGGGATACCTTGGGGACACCTTGGGGACATCCTGGGGACATCTTTGGGACATCTTTGGGACATTGGGGTGACGTCCTGGGGACACCCTTGGGGATATTTTGGGGATATCGTGGGGACAACCTGGGTATATCAAGAGGGATGATGTGGGGACCCCTTGGGGACACTTTGGGATCCCTTGGGCACTCCTTGTGCCCATCGAAGGGACTTCTTGGGGACAAATTGGGGACACGGAGGGGACCCCTGGCGATGGGTTTGGGGGGTGGGTTTCATCCCGGGGGGGTCCCCGTTGTGCCCATTCCCCGCAGGGCATCGACCTGGGCACTCTGCGGGCGCTCAACTTCACCCTGATGGAGACCGACTGCGCCCCGGGCTCACGGGTCCCCACCGACGACTGCGACTTCAAGGAGAACGGGGTGAGTCCGGGGGGGTCCCGGGGGGGGGACACAACCCCACTGGGGGCCTGGGGACACGTGGGGTGACCCCATATGTGTCCCCAGGCCATCAAGGAGTGCTCAGGGCCGGTGACGTTCCAGCAAGGCACCCCCGACATCGACCTGCGCTGCTCCGACGCCTCCTCCGATGTGAGTTTTTTGGGGGGGGTCTCGGGGGCACCCATGGGTGGGGATGGGGTGGGGGCTGAGCCCTGCTCCTTCCCCGTGTACCCGCGGTGGCCCCGTCCCCAAAATTTTCGGGGATGTGGTGCCACAACCCCACAGCACCATCCTACGGGGGACGGAGGGAGGGTCCTGGGCGCGTGCGGGGCTCAGATTTGGGGTCCTACGTTTGGGGTCCCAGATTTGGGATCCCAGGCTTGGTCTCCAAGATTTTGGGTTCCAGATTTGGGGTCCCCGATTTGGGGTTCCAGATTTGGGATCCCACATTTGGGGTCCCACATTTGGGATCCCAGATTTGGAATCCCAGATTTGGGGTCCTACGTTTGGGGTCCCACATTTGGGGTTCCAGATTTGGGATCCCAGATTTGGGCTCCCACATTTGGGGTTCCAGATATGAGGTCCCACATTTGGGGTCCCACATTTGGAGTTCCAGATTTGGGATCCCAGATTTGAGGTTCCAGATTTGGAGTCCCACATTTGGGGTTCCAGATATGAGGTCCCACATTTGGGGTCCCAGATTTGAGGTCCCACATTTGGGGTCCCCGATTTGGGCTCCCAGATTTGGGCTCCCAGATTTGGACTCCCAGATTTGGGATCCCAGATTTGGGGTCCCAGATTTGAGGTCCCAGATTTGGGGTCCCCGATTTGGACTCCCAGATTTGGGCTCCCGGATTTGGGGTCCCACATTCGAGGTCCCAGATTTGGGCTCCCACATTTGGGCTCCCAGATTTGGGCTCCCAGATTTGTGCTCCCAGATTTGGGCTCCCAGTTTTGGGGTCCCAGTTTTGGGGTCCTGCTGACACCCGACCTTCTCCCCTCTCCCCGCAGCCGGTGCTCGTCCAGCGGGGCCGATTCGGCCGCTTACTGGGCAAGATCCGACATCTTCGGCCCCGGGTCCACATCCGCGTGAAAGCCGACGCCTCCGTCAGCTTCGGCTGAGCAAATAAACGGGGCCGAGCGCGACCCCAAAGCCTGACCCCGGCTCTCTCCTTGCCTCCCGTCCCCACAGACGTCCCCAAGTCCCCAGGGGGGAACAGACACGGGGTGGGGGGGTCCCCGGGGTGTTTCCCAGCCGGGTTTTTCGCCCCCGTCCCCTGCAAAGCGTCCTATGGGGACCCCATCCCCGACCCCATAACGGGCATTGCTGAGCCCCCCCGACCCCACAAGTGGTTCTCATCCCATCCCCGTGCTGTTTTGTCCCCAAATCACAGGGGTTGTGCCCCCAAAGAGCCCCCCCAGCCCAGGATGTCCCCAAATGCCCCCCGGGTTTGATCAGCACGGGGCCATCAGCGGGGTTTGGGATGGGGCTGTGGGGATACGCGGGGACCCCGTGCCCTAAGAGATGAAGCTGTGGTGCCGTCCCCATGTCCCCCGTGTCCCCTGAAATGTCCCCACAGCCTCACACAGCCCCCCACTTCAAAACCTGCCCCCCCCCGTGCCCCATCCATCCCATGGCTGTCCCCAATTCCTATGGGACGTGGCTGTCCCCACCCCATAAAGGGGGACGTGCCCCATATCCACAAGTCCCCATGCTCAAAATGTGCCCATGGGTGCACTGGGGAGGGGGGGGGCACCATCATTTTGGGACCCCCACCGGACAGACCCCGCTCCCCCCACACCGCTGCCCCCCAAAACCACCCCCATCCCCGTCACCCCGTGCCCCCCGCGCCCCAAAAGCGCACAGAGGGGACACGGCACGGCCGGGAAGCAGCTTTATTTGGGGGGGACGGACACCAAAAGGGGGGGACAGCGGCGTCGGGGGGCTGCGGGGGGGCCTCATCTCCTCTTCCAGGCCCTGTAGATCTTGATGGCCAGCGGCACCAGCTGCCAAAAGCGCTTGACCTGGCGGGGCTGCGGGGACAAAACGGTGTCACCAAGGGGGGGGGACACACCCCGAGGGTCCCCACGCGCCCCCCTCCCTCCAAGAAAGGTCCCCCCCCGGAGAGCCACCGGCACAGGGGGGTCCCCAACATCCTTGGGGCCACCCCATTGCGTGCGTGTCCCCCCCGCTCTCCACCAGCACTGGGGGGGTCCTGAGCATCCCGAGCATCCTTGGGGACACCCCATAATGTCCCCCCCCTTGTGGTGTCCCCCCCCCACTCACCTCCATCGTGGAGTCCACGCAGGTGACATCGAGCGCGGGGCGGCCGCTCTGCAGCACCACGGGGCCGGAGCAATCCTTGATCACCTGCGGGTGGGGGGGGGGGGGTGGCAATGATAAGGGGGTCTCGCAGCCCCCCCCAGGGGGTTGTCACCTCTGTCCCCGTCCCCAAAGACCCCAAAGGACCCCCCCAACTCACCCCGTCCTCCTTGAAGTCGCAGGAGTCGGGGCGGGCGCCGGTGCGCGCGGGGCAGCGCGTCTCCATGATGGTGAAGTTGAGGCTGCGCAGGGAGCTGAGCTGGACGTCCTGCGGGGACACGGGGGGGTGACATGGTGACAGCACCCCCCCCAGTCGCTCCAAGGTGTCCCCGAAATGTCCCCAAAATGTCCTCTCAGTGTCCCCTTCACGTCCCCTTGGTATCTCCCCAGTGTCCCCCCAGTTTCTCCAAGGTGTCCCATTGGTGTCCCCAGGGTGTCCCCAAAATGTCCCCCTGTGTCCCCTTCACGTCCCTAAGATGTCCCCCCAGTTGCTACAAGGAGTCCCATTGCTGTCCCCAGGGTGTCCCCAAAACGCCCCCCCCTGTGTCACCTTCACATCCCCTTGGTATCCCCCCAGTGTCCCCTCAGTTTCTCCAAAGTGTCCCATTGGTGTCCCCAAAATGTCCCCCCAGTGTCCCCTTGATATCCCCCCAGTGTCCCCCCAGTTTCTCCAAAGTGTCCCATTGGTGTCCCCAGGGTGTCCCCAAAATGTCCCCAAAATGTCCCCTCAATGCTCCCCCAGTGTCCCCTCAATGTCCCCTTGGTATCTCCCCAGTATCCCCCCAGTTGCTCCAAGCAGTCCCATTGGTGTCCCCAGGGTGTCCCCAAAATGTCCACAAAATGTCCCCTCAATGCCCCCCCAGTGTCCCCCCAGTTGCTCCAAGGAGTCCCATTGGTGTCCCCAGGGTGTCCCCAAAACGCCCCCCCAGTGTCCCCTTCACGTCCCTAAGATGTCCCCCCAGTTGCTCCAAGGAGTCCCATTGGTGTCCCCAGGGTGTCCCCAAAATGTCCCCTCAATGCCCCCCCAGTGTCCCCTTCACATCCCCTTGATATCTCCCCGGTGTCCCCCCAGTTTCTCCAAGGTGTCCCATTGGTGTCCTCAGGGTGTCCCCAAAATGCCCCCCAGTACCCCCCCAATCCCCCAGTGTCCCCTCAATGTCCCCAGGGTGTCCCCCAAGGACACCAGGCTCTCCCACCAATACCCCCAGGGTGTCCTCGGAGTGTCCCCTGCCCCGTCCCCCTGGTGCACCCTCTGTGTCCCCAAGGTGTCCCCAAGAAGTCCCTTCGATGGCCACAAGGTGTCCCCAAAAGATCCCTTAGTGTCCGTTTCATGTCCCCAAGGTGTCCCCAAGGTGTCCCCAGGGTGTCCCCAGGGTGTCCCCAAGGTGTCCCAAAGTGTCCCCAAGGGGTCCCCTCATCATCCCTCTTGATATACCCAGGTTGTCCCCATGATAGCCCCAAAATACCCCCACGGGTGTCCCCAGGACGTCCCCCCAATGTCCCCAGAGTGTCCCCAGGGTGTCCCCAGGGTGTTCCCAAGGTATCCCAAAGTGTCCCCAAGGGGTCCCCTCATCATCCCTCTTGATATACCCAGGTTGTCCCCATGATAGCCCAAAAATATCCCCACGTGTGTCCCCAGAACATCACCCCAGTGACCCCAAGGTGTCCCCAGGGTGTCCCCAAAGTGTCCTAAGGGTGTCCCCAAGATGTCCCCTCTTCATCCCCCTTGATATACCCAGATTGTCCGCACGATATCCCAAAAATATCCCAAGGGTGTCCACAGGAGGTCACCCCAATGTCCTCTCAGTGTCCCCAAGGTGTCCCCAGGGTGTCCCCAGGGTGTCCCCAGGGTATCCCAAAGTGTCCCCAAGGGGTCCCCTCATCATCCCTCTTGATATACCCAGGTTGTCCCCACAATATCCCAAAAATACCCCCAAGGGTGTCCCCAGGCTGTCCCCCCAGTGTCCCCAGGCTGTCCCCAGTGTGTTCCCAGGCTGTCCCCTCGCCGTCCCCTCGCTGTCCCCTGGCCGTGCTCACCGGGGTGGGCTCGGGGTCGGCGCTGAGCAGCCTGAAGGCGTTGTGCACCTCGGGGCGCTGGTTGAAGGAGTCCACGGCCTGGGCCAGCGCCTGGCTGTAGGCGAGGGGGGCCGGGGCGGGCAGGGCGCAGGCCCCCCCCAGGCCCAGCAGCAGCAGCACCCAGCAGCTCGCCATCCTCGCCCCGTGCCGCCCCGCAGCCCCCGCCGCCTTTTAGCGGCCCCGGCCTTGTGCAACGCGGCCTGGGCGGAAATTTCGGGGCCCCACGGGGGCAGCCACAAGGCGGCCGTTGGGGTTTTGGGGAGGGGGAGGCGGCGGGGCGAGGGGCGAGGGGTGACGGGGGGGTGGTGGTGGTGGGGACGTGGCCGTGCCCTGCCCTGCTCCGTGCCGGCTTGGGGACATGGGGACACCCTGGGGACACCCTGGGGACACCCTGGGGACATGGGGACGGCGGCCCTTGAGGGGCAGTATCATGGGGAGGGGACCCGTTGGGGACACCCCGGGGACATCCCCGTGGGGACAGCAGCACTCGGGGGGGGGCTGTGGGGTGCAGCAGGGACACGAAGGGATGCGAGGGATGGACACGGACACAGCGGGTGCAAGGGACATTTATTGGGACGTTAATTGGGACATTAACAGGGACGTTAATAGGGACGTTAATTAATTGGAACATTAATAGGAACTTGGGGTTTTGACACTCGCACAGCACCAACTCCTGCCAGGGCTCCTCAACCTGAGGTGACACCAGCCCCAAGGTGGCACCGGGACCCCACTGTGGCCTCGTTTCCCCCCTCAGCCCCCTCCTCGTGCCCGATTTTGGGAGCTGAGCCCCCTTTTATGAGCCCCCCCGTGCTGTTTTTTTTTTTGGGGGCACGGCCGGGGTTTTCCGCAGAGGGGGAGGCCGCCGGCCCTGAGCAAACAGGCGCAGGGGAGCGGCGGCGCAGGGCGGCCCCGAAACGGCCCCGAAGGTGGGCGTCGAGGCTGGGAAGTGCCGGGAGGCCGTAAATCTGCCACGGCTCTGCCGCGGGGCAAGCACGGGGCCACGGGCCCTGGAGGCAGCAAGGGGGGGGGCAGGAGAGGGGGAAGGAGGGCAAAGGGGGGCAAAGGAGGGAAATGGAGGGAAATGGAGGCCAACGGAGGGCAATGGAGGCCAAAGGAGGTAAATAGAGGGAAATTGAGGCCAACGGAGGTCAAAGGAGGGCAATGGAGGGGAATGGAGAGCAATGGAGGCCAAAGGAGGGCAATTGAGTACAAAAATGGGTAATGGAGGCCAATGGAGGGGAATGGAGGCCAACAGAGGCCAAAGGAGGGCAAAGGAGACTAAAGGAGGCCAATGGAGGGGAATGGAGGCCAAAGGAGGGCAAAGGAGACTAAAGGAGGCCAATGGAGGCCAAAGGAGGGCAAAAAAGGGGAATGGAGCCCAAGTGAGGCCAATGGAGGCTAAAAGAGGCCAATGGAGGGCAAAGGAGGCCAAAAGAGTTTGATGGAGGCCAAAGGAGTCCAATGGAGGCCAATGGAGGGGAATGGAGGCCAATGGGGGCCAAAGGAGGCCTATGGAGGCCCATGGAGGCCCATAGAGGCCAAAGGAGGCCAAAGTAGGGGAATGGAGGCCAAAGGAAGGCAGTGGGGTCAATGCAGGGTCTGTGGGGCAGGAGCCCCGAGGAGCAGCCGCGGGTCTTTGGGTTGTGGGGCCGGGAGGAGCCGAGGGGAGGCCGCGTGGGGACAGTGCCCGGGGCAGGCTGGGGGTCAGGCACCGGGCCCCACACGCACAGAGGCTGGGTTTTGGGGTGGTTCTGTGCAGTTTTTACTGTTTTTTTTTTATTTTTTATTTTTTTTTCCGGGTTCTGGCTTTGGGTGTTCGGTGTTTGTGTGACCCGGCGGGCACGGAGCCAGGAGGAGGAGGAGGAGGAACGGCCCCGAAAGGGCAACAAACATGGGCAAAGGCCAAGCATGAGCCATGAGGAAGTTGTCCAACACCATAAAATGCTTTTTTTATTACCGATGAGGTTAAAAAGGGCCGGATTTCCCCCAACATAGCCCCCCCCCCCCTCCCTCCCTGACCCAGCACAAGGACAGGGGCCGAGCCCTGCGCACAAAATGGCGGCGCCCAGCTGCCGTACACCGGAAGCCGCTCTCCTGTCTCTCTGTATCTCAACCAATCAGAGCGCTGCGCGCCGCGCGGCGAGCCAATAAGACTCAGCGTCGCTGCCGTGACGTCATCAGTGCGCGCCTGGCCACGGGGCGTGCTGTACGGCAGGAGCACCGGGGCGCGGTAGGGCACGGAGAAGAAGGGGGGGGGGGGGGCGCGTTTTGGGGCCACTTTTTAAAAATTAATTAATTTTAATTTTTCTTTTCGCAGCCTCGCGATGCAGCGCTGAGCCCCGGCTTCTCTCTCAGCATGGCGGCGCGGCTGGTGGGGCGCTGCTGCTGGCGCCACCTCGCCGCCATCTCCCTGGGGCCCGGCCCTGCCTCAGGCCTCCGCCACCCCCCCAGGGCCTCCTCGCTTCACGCCCCGGGAGCCGCCGCCGCCGCCGAGGGCTCGGCCCTGAAGGAAAAAACTGAGGAGAACCCCGGGGCGCAGGGACCCAAGGCGCTGAGGGAGCTCCTGGAGGCGGCCCAGGGGCCTCGGGAGCTGCTGGAGCTGAGCGAGGAGCCGGGGCTGAGCAGCAACCAGGCCTCGCTGCTCATCGGCCGCCTGTCCCGCCTGGCCGCCCAGCAGCAGCTGGAGCCGCAGGGTTTGCTGCAGGACCCTCGCTTCAAGCAGCTCCTCGGCGTGATGGACTCGCAGGTGGGTGCCCGGACACGTAGCACAGCCCTCAAGGTGCCTCCCCTCTCCTCTTTCCCCTTTTATGGGTGTTTTTTTCCCGTTTCCCGCTCGTTTTTAGTTGTTTCTGTAAGCCTAAGCTGCCACTTGCTCAAAAGTTTGGTGGTTGAGGCGTTTCGGAGCCCAACAGCACCGGGTTCGGCTCAAAAGAGGGGTCCCCACATCACCAGGATGTGTCCTTAAAAATAGGGATCCCTCAGAGCTGGCAGGGCCGAGCTGTGCAAGAAGTTGGCAGTGCGGCCTCGCTGCCCAAGAGGTGGCTGTGAAGGCAATTAGCTGGGAGTTAACGAAGGAAAATCGCTCTGTGCACGGCTGTCTTTCTCCAAAAAGCTGCTGCGGTCGTGGCTAACGCAGTGTGGGATGCGAGAAGGGGATCTGCAGGTGCTCAGGGGCTCCAATGCAGGCTAAAATGACATAAAATAAACTAAAAATGACATAAAATAAACTAAAAATGACATAAAATAAACTAAAATCGCAGAATCAGGGAGCTGTAGGGGTTGGAAGGGACCTCCAACCCGCTGCTGAAGCAAGCAGTCATTAACCACACTGCAACACCTCGAGCAGCCAAAGATCCCAAATCTTAGGGCTTGGGCGCAGGGAAAAGGCTCTGAGGTGCCCGGGGGCCAGCAGCCTGCCTCTCAGCTTCATCCTCCTTCATCTTTTCAGCCCCAAAAAGTTGAAGAGCACCGTTTTAGGACTTTAGGTAAAGGGTTGGAGGGGAAGTTGAAGGTTTTATTTGCTCAGAGCCGCCTGGTGCAAGCGCCCTGAGCACCAGCTCTCTCCATAACCACAGGGCAATGCCATCTTTTTGCCCCAGATCTCTCTGATTGATGTTTTTTGTGTTTCTTTTGTCTCCCCAGATCTCCCAGGTGTGGAACAACGCCCTGGTGAACGTGCTGAAGAGCCTCTACTCGCTGGGGCTGCCGAGCAGCAGCCGGGAGTTGCAGTCGGTGGAGCACGAGGTGCTGTGGAGGCTGCGCCGCCTCACCTTCCGCCAGATCGCCTCCCTGGCCGAATTCTTGGCCTCCAGACCCCAAAAAGACAACAAACTGCTGGCCGAGGTGGTCAGGAAGCTGGAGCTGCGCTGGACGGAGCTGGAGGGCACCCGCAGCGTGGTGACGCTGATAGCCAAGGTCGGCCACGTCTCCCCCGCCCTGATGGACCGCCTGGAGGACAAGGTGGGGGCGCCGGGAGCTCTCAGTTTGCTCCTTTCCCTTCAAATCAGCATTTTTGGGGAAAAAAACAGCCTCAGCTCTGTCATAACGCCCTGCTGCGTGCCCACGGGCAGCTCTCGGAGCAGCTCAGGTGCTCAGGAGCAGCGTTTCCCCCCCCCCAGGAGCCACGCAGGAGGGGAGTTTGCAGGTGGGAGCTGCCTGAATGCGCTGCTCTGAGCCGCCTGAAGGCTGATGTGCTGCTCTGTGAGGCTGGAATCCCCTTATTTTTTGCTAGAATCCCCTTATTTTTTGCTAGAATCCCCTTATTTTTTGCTAGAACCACCTTATTTTGTGTTAGAATCCCCTTATTTTGTGCCGGAATCCCTTATTTTGTGCCGGAATCCCTTATTTTGTGCCGGAATCCCTTATTTTGTGCTGGAATCCCTTATTTTGAGCCAGAATCCCTTATTTTGAGCCAGAATCACCTTATTTTGTGCCAGAATCCCTTATTTTGTGCCAGAATCACCTTATTTTGTGCTAGAACCACCTTATTTTTTGCTAGAATCCCCTCATTTTGTGCCGGAATCCCTTATTTTGTGTTAGAACCACCTTATTTTGTGCCGGAATCCCTTATTTTGTGCCAGAATCCCTTATTTTGTGCCAGAATCCCTTATTTTGTGCTAGAACCACCTTATTTTGTGCCAGCATCCCCTCATTTTGTGCCAGAATCCCCTCATTTTCTGTTAGAACCACCTTATTTTGTGCCGGAATCCCTTACTTTGTGCTAGAACCACCTAACTTTGTGCCAGAATCCCCTCATTTTGTGTTAGAACCACATAATTTTGTTCCGGAATCCCTTATTTTGTGCCAGAATCCCCTTATTTTGTTCCAGAATCCCTTATTTTGTGCCGGAATCCCCTCATTTTGTGCTAGAACCACCTCATTTTGTGCCGGAATCCCCTCTTTTTGTGCCAGAATCCCCATATTTTGTGTTAGAACCACCTCATTTTGTGCTAGAATACCCCCATTTTGTGCCAGAACCACCTCAACCAGCGACACCTGGGCCAGTGACACCTCACCCCCCTCATCCACAGCTCCCTGCCTGCCTCCCCCTGACATCCCAACGTGTTTTTTTTCCAGGCCCTGGAGCTGGCGGAGCACTTCAGCCCCGAAGATATCCGCAAGATCACCCTGGCCCTGGCCTACCAGAACCGCCGCTGCGTGCCCCTGCTGCGTGCCCTGTCCTACCACCTCCTGCAGAAACACACCGAGCTCGACCTCGCCACCCTGACCGACCTGATTTTTGCTTATGGTGAGCCCCTCGGCCGCGCTGGGACCCGGCGAGCTCCTGTAGGGTGCTCGAGTTGCGCTCTGAGATCCTCGGGGTGAGCTGGGACGGAGCAGGGAGGCTGGCAGCGGGGTGCCAGCCAGCACAGCCACCTCGTTTCCAGCCCCACACGCTGACAGCACGACATTTCCCTGCCCTTCAGCTCTTCCTCACGCTCCCATCACATTTTTTTTCGCTGAGGGAGACCTCCTGTGGCAGTTCAGGGCGTGCACGCTCAGCTCCGTGCTGCTGCCTCACCCCAGAGCCCGTTTGGGCACGGCCTGGGTGTGTGTGTGGTCAGAATTACAGCTTGGTTTTCCTTCCAGCCTGCAGGAAAAAGGGAAATGCAGCACCATAGCCTTCATGGGTCGGGTTTATCCTAAAAAAATTAAGGATTTTCCCATAATAAACAGCCTTAGAGGGGGCTCACGCCCCTCCTGGATGCCCCCAGCCCCCTCCTGGCCCTATAAAATCAGCCTCGTGGCACCCCGCCAGCTCCCGTGCCAGCTCGGTGTCAGCGGCTGCCGCTTTTTCTTTTTTCTTTCTTCTTTTTGCCCCTTTAAAGGAAAACTGAATTTCCACCAGCCCCAGGTCTTCCAGAAGCTCGCCACCGACCTGCAGCCCCACGTGGCCAGCATGACGCCGGGCGAGGTGACGCGCTGCATCAGGTCCTTCGCCCTCCTCAAGTGGCTCAGCCTCCCCCTCTTCGAGGCCATCGCGCAGGTGAGGAGGCGCAAGAAAACACCCCCAGAGCTCAGCTTTCCCCTAAAAAAAAATTAAAAAAAACCCTAAATGAGCCCTGAGGGATCCCGTGCCTGCGTTTTCCTGCCCTGCCGTGGGGCTGGGTGTATCCCTGGTGGTGTTTTGAGTTTTTTTCCTGTCCCTGCTCGCTCCAATTTTGTTTTTTTTTGTCTCCCGTGTCCCCCAGTACGCCCTGGACAACGCCAAGCAGCTCTCGGTCGCCCACCTGTGCAGCATCATCCTCTCCTTCGCCCGCCTCAACTTCCAGCCCAGCGGCAGCGAGGATTTCTTTAACATGGTACGAGCTTCCTCCTTCCCCTCCGTGACACATCCCGAGCCAAAAAATGGGTGTGGGGAGGCTCCAGGGCCCTGTGGGGAATGGGAATCGGGACCCCACAGCTCAGGACAGGCTGAAAAACCCTCCTTGAGCTGCTCTAACGGGACCAGAGAGCCCACCCAAGGAGGAACAGCCCCAAAAATCCCAATCCTGAGGGTTAGAGAAGCCTTCAAAGCTCATTTAGTGCGACCACCCCTCTGATTAATTTAATTTTTGAGGCATTGCAGGGAAAAAAAAAACACAAGGCTGCCGCGGAGCGGTCCCAAAGCCTCGAGCAGCAAACAGAGGGGTTTGGGGTGCCGTGGGAGCCTCATGGTGCTTTTTCTGTGGGTTTTTTGTGTTTTTTAGGTCCACGAGGAGCTTCGGGACCAGCTGGACGGGCTGGAGCCCCAGCTTCTGAGCGACCTGGTGTGGTCGCTGTGCGTGCTGCAGCAAGCCAAGCCCCACTACCTGCAGCGAGCCCTGGCGCCCGATTTCTGCGCCCGCATCCAAGGTGAGACCCCCCCAGGGCGCCGTCCCTACAAATTTACACCTCGAGAAGCCAAGATTTGGTGTTTTTTCACCCAAATTTTGCCTCCCAGGGGAGGCGCAGCCCCGTCAAATTCGGTCCCTGCCTCCTCCTCCGTGGCGGGGACTGGCCAGCCGGCTGCTACAGCGAGCTCTGTCGCCCATGGGCCCCTCGTCCCCTTTTCCCGTGGGACTTTGGGGACAAAACCGTGCCACAGACACCCCCACCGTGCCCTGGGGCTGCTCGTTTTGGGGCTTTTCACCCTAATTTCTGCTTTTTTTTCCCCCTCCCCGCCAGCCGATCCGTCCCCCAAAGCCCAAAACCTGCGGGTGAAGCTGCTGCACATCAACGCCACGGCCAGGTTGGAGATCCCCGAGTACCAGGGCCCGTTCCTGACCCCAAATCTGTTGGGAACTGTGGGGTCAGCGGGGGAAGGAGGCAGCCAGCTGCAGGGCAGCCTGCGGGAAGCCCTAACGGGGGTGCTGGGAGACCAGGACAGGGCACGATTCGACGCCCCCACCATCTACGGCTGGCAGATCGGTGAGCACGCCCTCTCCTCGCACCACCAGGAGGGAGAGGATTCGATTTTGGGGCTTAATCCTTCCATTTTGGGGTCATCCCTTCTCCTCGTGCAGCCTCCAACCTCTCCTGAGGCTTTTTGGGTGGGAAGGGAGCTGTGGGGCGGCAGCTCGGTGTCCCTAAAAGCCTCTTTTTGGGTTTTTTGCTCCCTGCAGACGCTGAGGTGGTGGTGAACGCCGAGAACAAACCCCTCCCCATAAAGGATTTCGCCGCCCCCCACCTCCTCCACGCCGAAGGGACGAAGCCGCTGCCGCCAGGAGCCAGGAGGTTGGGGCTGGGAGCCAAAATCCAGCTCGGGGCCGAGCTCCCTCCTTCCCCCTGCCCTATTGACATCCCCTTTTCCCTTTGTAGGGTTGCCTTCCTCAGGTGGGAGTTCCCAAATTTCAGCAATAGGGGCAAGGAGCTGCTGGGTCGCTACGCCATGGCCCGGCGCCACGTGCAGGCGGCCGGCTTCCTGCTGGTGGACGTGAGTAGCCCCAAATTTTGCTTTTCACCTCTTTTTAGGGGAAATTTTCCTCCCTCTGCCCCCGTTTCCTCATTTTTTGGGGGTTGGAGGAGCGGGACAGCACCCAGGGGGTGACCCTACTGTGTTTAGGGTCACCCTCGAGCCGTCCCAAACCCCAATCCCCAAAGGGGGAGAGGTTTTGGGAGCTTTTTGCCCCTCTCCCCCTACTCCTGGGGGCTCAGTGCAATGGGGCAGAGCCCCCCTAGAAGCCCCCCAGCGATCCTACAGCGGGATTAGCCGCCGGGAGGGGGGGGATCAGTAATAGGGGAGGACAGCAGGCAGGGGCTTAGCGCCCTGATCCCTGCCCCAGGGCATTAATCAGCCTCCTGGGGGGGTAATTATAGCCCTGGGGGGGGGGAATTATGGCCCTGGGGGGGGGAATTATGGCCCTGCTGGCAGCGGGGGCAGCGAGACACATGGCCCTGGGGGGCTCTCGCCCTACAAAAAGCCCGAATTTGGCCACATTCTGCCCAAAAAACAGCAGTTTGAGGTGCTGTACCCCCCCCCAAATCCTGGCTGGAGATTTTTTGGGGGAAAATGAGGAGGAAACGGTCGCTTTGGGAACCCGCAGCCTTGTCAAATTCGGTGCCCGCCTCCACCCCGTGGCGGGGACCGGCCCAGGGGCTGCCACAGCAATGGGGTCGTGCTTCATGGGCCCCCTGCCCCTGCTTGTGGGGCTGCGGGGACAAAACCAAGCCACGCACAGCACCCCCCCCACCCCAAATATCCCATATTATGACCCCAACCCTCACCCTTTTATTTTTTTCCCCCTTTCCAGGTCCCTCACTACGAGTTCCTGGAGCTGAAGCTGGAGCGGCAGCGGGTGGCGTACCTCAGGGACAAGCTCAACAAGGCCCTGGCCAAGGATTTGGCGAGCTAGCGTGGCCCCAAAACCCCCCCCTAATAAAGAAACCTCCCCTAATAAACCACCCCGCTCCACCCTGCTGCATCTATGGGGCCAGGGGGGGCTGCGCTGCTCGGGGCCAGGCTTTTGGGGTCTGTTTTTGGGGTGTGGGGAGCAGGGGAAGGGTTGGGGTGGTCGCTGCACCCCCAAAATTCTGCTTTTGGGCTTGGCCCCCCCCACAGAGCTGAGGATGAGGGGTGCAGCCTTGGGGGGGCTTTGTGGGGGGCAGCAGGACCCCAAATGCACCCCCAGGGAGCCCCCCAACCCCTTTGTCCCCGCTCCACGCCCCCCAGCCAGCAAAACCCCACCAGGAGGGTTTTTTTGGGGGGTATTAAGCCACCATCTGGGCTAAAAACAGCAGGTTTTCGGTTTTGGGGTCACCGCCACCCCTCCCCACGTCCCCCACCCCCCTTAATGGGGTCGGAGCCCCCCCCGGCAGGGCCCTGCTATGGGGCCGAGGCGGCGGCTGCTGAGTCACGGCCGGGGCTGCTCCTGGCACCGGCACGGCGCCAGCACCCGCCTCGGGCTTTGATTTTTTTTTGGGGGGGGCAGAAAGATTTGGGGGGGTTTTGGGGTCTGGACAACCGGGGTGGTTACCCCAAAAGGGCGTTGGGTGTCCTGGGGGTGTCCCATGGGTTCTAGGTCCCCCCCCTCCCTTTCTTTTAGGGCCATCTGTGCGCCCGGATGGGGTCTGGCGGCACAGCGGGGGGGGGTACCCAAATCCCAAATGTGCGACCCCCCCTCAGCATCACCAGGGAGCCGTCCCCATCGCCATGGAAACGGGAGGAGAGGTGGCAGCGCCATGGGGACACCGGGGGGGGGGGGGTGGCACCAGCCTGTCCCCAACCCCCCCTTGGGGGGGGCACACAGAGGGTTTGGGGACAGCGGGTTTGGAGACGCCGCGGGGGGGACCCTAAATATGCGGCGTCAGCGGGTTTTAGGGGGCACGGGGGGGGCTCCGAGCCCTTGTTAATATGGAAAAGGGGTTGTGGGGGCATGGGGGGGGCTGATTTTTATTTTAAAATTAAATAATGGGGGAAATAACGGGGGAAAAATGGGGGGGGGGGGTTCCCCTGCGCGCCCCAAATGCGCCCTCCCCGGGGGGTGCCGCAGCGCCCGCAGTGGCGCACGCCCCTTGTGCTTATTTTTTTGGGGCTAAATAAATAAATAAAGGGCTAAAACAAAAAAAAAAAAAAAAAAAAAGAAAAGAAAAGGGGGAGGGATAATAATAAAAAAAAAAAAAAACACCAAACCTGCTGACATCATCCGGGATGACGGGGCTCTGTGTGTGCCCCCCCCCCCCCCCAACACCGATGCTCAGCCTCGCCCGGCGCAGCCGCCGTCGCCCAACGTCGCCGAAGCGAAGCCAAGGCTGAGGGGGGGGCCTTGGGGGGGGGGTCCCCAAAACCCCTCGGCCATGCCCGGAGAGGAGGCCTCCAGCAGCCCCCCCGGGTCGCAGCCGGAGGCTCCTGGCCTCGCTCCCGGCCTCCAGCCTCTCTCGGGTTCGTCGGTGGCAGGTGAGGGGCTCGCGGCAACGCCGGGGATGGAGGCCCTAAAATAAAAGGGGGGGGGAGGCCGCGTGGGGAGGGATGGAGGGTCGGAGGCTGTAGGGTCGGAGGATGTGGGGCTGGGGGGATGGAGGAATGGAGGCTGGAGGGCTGGAGGGTGTGGGGCCAGAGGCTATAGGGCTGCAGGGATGGAGGCTGTGGGGTCGGAGGATGTGGGGCTGGGGGGATGGGGGCTGCAGGGACGGAGGCTGTAGGGACAGAGGATGTGGGGCTGCAGGATGGAGGGTGCAGGGATGGAGGGTGTGGGGCTGGAGGCTATAGGGCTGCAGGGATGGAGGGCTGGGGGGCTAGGGGGGTGGAGGCTATGGGGCTGGAGGCTGTAGGGATGAAGGCTGGGGGGCCAGAGGATGTGGGGCTGGGGGGAGGGAGGCTGTAGGGATGGAGGGTGTGGGGCCGGAGGATGTGGGGCTGGGGGGATGGAGGCTGTAGGGCTGCAGGGACAGAGAATGTGGGGCTGAGGGGATGGAGGGTGTAGGGTCGGAGGATGAAGGGATGGAGGGTGTGGGGCCAGAGAATGTGGGGCTGGAGGGCTGCAGGCTGTGGGGCTGCAGGGACGGAGGCTGTAGGGACAGAGGGTGCAGGGATGGAGGCTGTGGGGCCGGAGGATGTGGGGCTGTAGGGACAGAGGCTGTGGGGCTGGAGGGTGCAGGGATGGAGGGTGTGGGGCCGGAGGCTGTGGGACCAGAGGATGTGGGGCTGGGGGGGTGGAGGCTGTAGGGTCAGAGGCTGGAGGAATGGAGGTTGTGGGGCTGGAGGGACAGAGGATGGAGGGCACGGGGATGGGGGCTGTGGGGCTGGAGGATGTAGGGCTGGAGGGACGGAGGCTGTGGGGTCAGAGAATGCAAGGACAGAGGATGTAGGGCTGCAGGAACAGAGGGTCGGAGGGATGGAGGCTGTAGGGACAGGGGCTGTGGGGCTGCAGGGATGGAGGCTGTAGGGTTGGGGGGCTGGAGGTTGTGGGGACAGAGGCTATAGGGTCGGAGGATATAGGGCTGGAGGCTGTGGGGCTGCAGGGACGGAGGCTATAGGGCTGGAGGTTTTAGGGACAGAGGAGGACACAGGGACGGAGGATGCGGGGCGGCAGCGCTCGACCTGAGGCTTTCCTGCCCCCCCCTTTTTGGGGTGGGGGAGGGACACCACCCTGCCCCCCCCCGGCCCCAAATTGTGCCCCCGCTACCGGGAGACCCCACAACACCCAAGGGTGCCCACACCCCCCCCTCCCACCCAAGGGCCATCGGTCACCGCTCCCCAAGGTCACCCCACAGATATAGGGCCGGGGGGGGGGCCCCAGTGGTGCCCCCATCCCACTGCCCCCCCCCAGGGAGTGGGGGATATCGGGGGGGGGGGCAGTGCCCAAATGGGGCCGGGGGGAGCAGGGAGAGGATGGGGGAAGGTGGAGGGGGGATTAGGGCAACAAGGGGTTAAAGGGACCCTACAGAGCTGGGGGGGGGTCCCCATGGTGAGTTTGGGGCTGGGGGGGGCACAGGGGTTTAAGCCTATAGGGACAGAGTGGGGGTGCCCCAACCCCATTGCCCCCAGCCCCCTGTATCCCCCCCCAGCTTAATTTGGGGACAAAAAGCCCCCCCCCCCACAACCCCCCCATCCCCATCCTGGGTGCAAACGGGGATCCCAAAGCCCCCCCCCCCACAACACCCCATAAGTGCAGCACAAACATCACCCCAAAAAAATAGAGGGGGGACTGCTACGTCCCCAAAACCACCCCCAAAAACTGTCTCCATCCTTTATGGGACCCTCCCCCCAAAAAAAAAATTCCCAGGGGCGGCCCCTCCCCCTTCCCAGCAGCCCCACAGCCCCGCCCCCCCCCCCCCCGCCCCTATAAAACCCCCTCGGGTCCTGGGGGGGGTCTCTGGGTGCTGCTGGAGCCTCCCCTGCCCTATAGAGCCCCCTATAAGAGCCCTAGGTAATGGGGGGGGATTTGGGGCATTTTTGGGGTGATTTGGGGCTTTTTGGGGGTTTTATGGGGTGGGGAGGGCTGTGTGCCCCTCCTGTCTTTGGGGTCAGGACCCTAAACTCCACGCAGTGTTGAGGTTGTGATGGATTTTGGGGTGGGGGGGGTCTGTTATGTCCTCCCCCAAAATTGGGGGTCTCAATGTTTAGGGTTACCCCCCAGCCCTAAATGCCCTGGGTGCTGCTGTGTCATCCAGGGGATGGAACTGGGTGTGGGGGGGTCTGGCTGCTCCCCCCACCCCAAAACCTTAAATAGGGGGATTTATTTTATTTTTTTTGGGGGGTCACCCCTATAATCCTCCCCACCCCCCCTGTGTGTCCCCCCTGGGCTTAAATTAGGAACAAAAAGCCCCCCCCTTCCTGGGTAGGGACACAAAGGGGGGGCTCTACCCCATTTATTTTTTTTGGGGGGGTCTATGAGGACATAAGGGGTTCCCTGCCCCCCCCAAAATTCACCCCCTCTCTCCACAGCCCCCCCAGGGGACGTCGTCGCTGCTGTCGCCCCCCCGATGCCCACCAAGGAGGAGGCTCGCCCCCAACCCGAGGGGGCCAGCTGCGACGCCCCCCCCGGCCCCTCCACCCCCCATGCGGCCGAGCACGGCCCCCCCAGCAAGGGCTGCCCCCCCCCACCCCCCCAAAACCCCCCTACACCCCCTCTGCCCCCCCCTACAGACCCCTTGGACACCCGCATCGTGATGGGCGAGGAGACGAGCTGCCCCCCCAAAAACCCTCCAGAACCCCCCCACCCTTTTAACCGCCCCCCCCAGGCCTCCAACCTGGACCCCGACCTCTTCTTCACCGCCCCCTCCACCCCCGTGAGGACCGGGGGGGCTCGACCCCAAAAGGAGGAGGATGATGAAGATGAGGATGAAGATGGGGGGGACGTGGGGAGCGAGGGGTTGGGCTCCCCCCCCACGTCCCCCTCCGGATCCTATATGACGGCCGAGGGGGGCAGCTGGGGGTCTTCGGGCACCGCCAGCACCTCCCCGTCCTGCTCCCCAAATCTCCTGGTTGAGGCCCCCGACGGCGAGGCCGGGCCTGCGGCCTTCACCCACCGCTCCTCATCCTCCTCCTCTTCCTCCTCCTCCTCCTCCGAGGACGAGGACGAGGCCTCGGCGAGGCAGGAGGAGGAGGATGAGGAAGAGGAGGATGAGGATGGGGGCAGTGGGAAGGCGTTGGGGGATGAAGGCTCCCCCGGCGGCCTCATCCCCGCGGCCTTGCTGCCTTTCCGCGGCAGCCTCCTCTTCGAGGCCGAGGCCGTGGAGATCACTTTGGTGCCGGCCCAGCCGGCGGCCGAGCCCCTCTCTGAGGAGGATGAGGATGAAGAGGAAGATGAGGAAGAGGAGGATGAAGACGCCAGCACCTCGGCCTCCTTCCTCCGCTCGCTCTCCGAGACCTCCATCAACGAGGGGGTGGACGAGTCCTTCGCCTTCCGCGACGACACCTCGGCCTCCTCCGACTCGGCCTCCTACGACGGCGAGGAGGACGAGCGGCTCTACGGCACCGAGCGCCACGCCTTGGGGGGGCCGGGGGGTCGCCACCCCCTTCCCCTGGCCTCCGCCGGCACCCCCGGGGACCCCCAGCCTTCCTCAGGGGACATCGAGCTCCATCTGCGAGGCCGGGAGGAGAGGCCATCGCTGGGGGGGGCCCCAAATTGTGAGGCGGCCTCCGGGCCTCAAATTTTGGAGGCTGCCGAAAAGGGGGAGCAAGATGGTGCCCACCCGGCTGAGGAAGAGGAGGAGGTTGAGGAAGAGGAGGATGAAGAGGATGAGGAAGAAGAGGAGGAGGAGGTGGTGGTGGCCTCTGAGGTGGCCTCCGTTGAGGCTCCTGCCACAGAAGTCAACATGGAGTCAACGGGGGAGGCCTTCAGCCCCTCCTCATCCTCCTCGGAGCCGGAGGAGGCCTCCACCCTGGAGCCCGATGTCCTCCAAGAGCCCGACCCCGTCCCGGAGGAGCCACCCCATATGGAGGCTGCCGTCCCCACGGAGTCCCTGCCCTTGGAGGAGGCCGAGGAGGCGACACCAGAGGTGATGGAGGCCCCGGAGATGGTGGAGGCCCTGGAGGTGACGGAGACCCCAAAAGTGGTGGAGGCCCAGGAGGTCCCAGAGGTGATGGAGACCCCAAAAGTGGTGGAGGTCCCAGAGGTGATGGAGACCCCAAAAGTGGTGGAGGTCCCAGAGGTGATGGAGACCCCAAAAGTGATGGAGGCCCTGGAGATGGTGGAGACCCCAAATGTGGTGGAGGCCCAGCTGGAGACCGACCCTGATGTGGATCTGGAGGCCGCAGCCAGCACCCCACAGCCCCCCTGTGCCGGGGAGACCAAAGACCCCCAACCCCATGACCACGAGGGGGACGCCCCCACCCTGCCCACCACCAACGGCGCCCACGAGGTTGAGGCCACCGTGGCGGTGGTGGAGGCCCCGGAGCCTCCGTGCCCACCCCAAGAAGGTGACCCCGAGGACGAGGCCGGCAGGACGGCCCCCACCCCAAATGAGGACGCCCCTGAGCTGCAGGACGGGATCACGGAGGAGACCCCGGAGCAGGAGGAGGCCGTTGAGGAGGTCGAGGCCCTCCAGGAGGACGGGGAGGCCGCGGGCAGCGAGTCCCCATCGCCGGGTGATGGTGACGGTGACAGCGCCGCCACCGAGGAGCCGGGGGACGAGGACGAGGGGGGGGACGCGGAGGACCCCGAGGAAGCCTCCGGCGAGGACCTGGAGCCGGCCTCAAGCAAGGTGGAGGCCGAGTGGGACGCCACCGCCTCCTCCTCTTCCTCATCTTCCTCCTCCTCCTCCGAGGACTCCTCTCCCGAGCCCTTGGACACCTCGCGCTCCCGCACCGACTCCAGCTTCTTCACCGCCCCCGAGGACAGCGCGGGGGAAGGCCTCCAGCCTTCCTCCTCCTCCTCTTCCTCGCTGCCCCCCCGGCCCTGCATGGCTCTCTGCCTCCTACCCCCGGCCTCCTCCAGCCCCCCCCCGCCTCCTCCGCTGCGTTTCACCGCCTCGGAGCGGGAGGTGTACGTGGGGACCCCCCCGGCCCCCCTCGAACTGCTCCAACCCCCACCACCGCCACCATCATCATCCTCATCTTCCTCCTCCTCCTCATCCTCACCGCTCGGTGCCTTGCCGGAGAGCTCGGAGGATCGCCGGCGCGTGGCCACCATGCTGCAGGGCGCTTTTGGGGACCTCCCGGCACCGGGGGGGGCGGGACAAAGCCCCCCTCTCGTCGTCCTTGCTGCTGTTACGGAGCCTCCGCAGCCCCCCCAGGCTGAGGCCGAAGGCACCGTCATCGCCGAGCCTGAACCCAAAGACCCCCAGGAGCCGGGAGATGCTGGGAGCCCCCCCTGCACCCCTCCATGGGGTGAGGAGCCCCCGCTGCCCCCCGGTGAAGACCCCGATGCCAAAGTCCCGGTGGAGGGCGAGCACCCCCCGACACCCCCTAAACAGCAGGAGGAGGAGGATGATGATGATGAAGAAGAGGTGACAGCGGGACCCCTCCCCGAGGAGCGCGGGGAGGTTGCCCCCAACCCCCCCGAGGCCGTTTCGGTGCCCTCGGACCCCCCAGCAGAGCCCGGGACCCCCGAGGACCCCGCACCCCAAGAGGTCCCGGTTGAGGTTTCGGTGCCGGCCGCCTCCAAACTCGTCCAAGTGCCTCCTCCCGGCTCTTCCTCCTCCTCCTCTTCCTCACCGCCGCCCTCGGAGGACACCTCAGGGCTCGCCCCAAGGCTGGAGGAGCACCCGGCGGCCCCACCGGCCTCCAGGAAGAGGCTGGAGGGTGAGTCCACCCCATAGGGTGCCCCCCCGTCCCCATAGGGTGCCCTCCGTCCCCGTGGGGGTCTTTATGGGGTCCCCGGAGGTGTTTTGGGTTGGGTGGTGCTGGTTTTGGGGCGAGCATCCCGGGTACCAACCCCTGGAGAGGGTTCTGGGGTCTCTACCAAGCCCAATTTTGGGGTGAGGGGGCTTCCCCTTCTTATGGGACCACGGTGACCCCAATATCTCCCGTCCCCGGAGGCGTTTCGGGTTGGGTGGTGCTGGTTTTGGGGTGAGCATCCCCGGTACCAACCCCTGGAGGGGGTTCTGGGGTCCCTACCAAGCCCAATTTTGGGGTGATGGGGCTTCCCCTTATTGGGGTCACCGCGGTCCCCAAGATCTCCCATCCCCATGGGGTCCCCAGAGGTGTTTCGGGTTGGGTGGTGCTGGTTTTGGGGTGAGCATCCCAGGTACCAACCCCTGGAGGGGGTTCTGGGATCCCTACAAAGCCCAGTTTTGGGGTGATGGTGCTTCCCCTTCTTATGGGACCGCAGTGACCCCAATATCCCCCATCCCCGCAGCGCCGGAGCCGTCCCCGCAGAAGGAGAAGGCGCGGGGCAGGAAGGCACCGGGCGGCCCCAAAACCACACGGGGGTCGGAGGCGGCGGAGGGGGGACCCCGCCGGGCCCCCCGGGGCTCGGTGCAATCCGAATCGAGCTCGTCCAGCGAGGCCGAGCTGCCCTATAACTGCCCCGGCGCCCCCGAACACCTCCCTGCCATCGCCCTGCTGGAGGACAAGGCGGCGCCGCGGCGGGGAGAGGCCAACCATAAAGGTAAAGGGGGGAGATTTGGGGTTTTTTGGGGCGTTTTGTTTTTTTTTTTGGGGTGGTGGCGGCGTCTCCAATGTGGTCCTTTTGGATTTTGTAGGGTCGTGCAACGAGTCGGAGAGCAACGACGAATCCATCCCGGAGCTGGAGGAGCCCGAGGGCGCGGAGCCGCGGCCGGCGCAGACCCAGGTATAGGGTTGGGGGGGTTTCAAAGCCCCAAAGCCCCCATCCCGGGGCACCCGAGGGATTTTGGTGACCCCAACCCCATTACTTCTGTCCCTGTCCCCGTAGGCACCGCTCACCCACTCGCTGGGCACGGGGGAGGAGAGCATCAGCAAAGCCAAGCAGAGCCGGAGCGAGAAGAAGGCCAGGAAGGTGGGACGGGATGGGATGGGTGGTGCTGCCCTATAGGGTTTATTTTTGGGGGATATGGGGTTGGGATTAGACCCCCTGTGCTCCTCAGGGTGCTGTCCCCATCCCTGGGGTCGCGGCTGGGTGTCCCCATCCTGCTTTATCCCATTACTGGGGGTTGGAGACCCCCCGGGCACGGCCCTACAAGCCCCAGCGGGGTCTGTAGGGTTGATCCTTCAAGGCGTGACCCCAAAAAAAACCCCCCCAGGCCATGTCCAAGCTGGGCTTGAGGCAGATCCACGGCGTCACCCGCATCACCATCCGCAAATCCAAGAACATCCTCTTCGTCATCACCAAACCCGACGTCTTCAAGAGCCCCGCGTCCGACATCTACATCGTTTTCGGGGAAGCCAAGGTGGGATTTGGGATTTTTTTGGGGTCGGGGAGGTGGGAAAGGACCCTAAGGACCCTCTCCTCGTCCCCGCAGATCGAGGACCTGTCGCAGCAGGTGCACAAGGCGGCGGCGGAGAAATTCAAGGTGCCCATGGAGCACTCGCCCCTCATCACCGAGACGGCGCCCGCGCTCACCATCAAGGAGGAGAGCGAGGAGGAGGAGGAGGTGGGTGGGTCGGGATCGGGTTTTTTGGCCCCTTTTGGGATTTTTTTGGGGGTTGACGGCGCTGTTCCCGACCCCGCAGGTGGATGAGACGGGGCTGGAGGTGCGGGACATCGAGCTGGTCATGGCCCAAGCCAACGTCTCGCGCCCCAAAGCCGTGCGGGCGCTGCGGCACAACAACAACGACATCGTCAACGCCATCATGGTGAGCCAGGGGAAAAAAAAAAGGGATTTTGGGGTTTTTTATAGGGTTATCCCCATCCTGCAGCACCTGATTCTATGTTTTCCCCCCACAGGAGCTGACCATGTAGCAGCCGGGCCCCCCGGCCCCCCCTGTATAGGTGCACAGTTTTCCTCTTCCTATTTTTTTTTCCCCCTCCCCTACCCCCGAGCATCCTTTATCCCTTTACGCCTTCGCCTCTGTAATGCTCAATAAACGGCCTCATGCAGCACTGGGATCGCACCCCGCCGCCACGCCTGCTCATTTGGGGTCCCCTCTGGGTTTTTTTTGGGGTTTGGGGTGGGAACGGCCCCATTTGGGGTCCTCAGATTTAGGTTTTGGGCTCCCGGAGGCGAGCGAGGGCTCAGCAAGGAGACGAAGCGGGGTGGGTGCAGCGTTATATTTCCCTCGAGCCGTGCTCCGTACAGAAAGACACCAAAAAAACGCCCCCGACCCCACCCGGGGGGGGCTCCGGGGGCTCATTGGGGTGGGGAGAGGCAGCACGGGGCCGGGGGGGTCCCCATGGGGAACCCCAACCCCATAGCTCTGGATTTTAGGGCTGGATCTCGGCCGCCTCTCCCCGCAAACAGAGGATTTAAAAAAAAATAGAGCTGCTGGGTGAGATCCCTGTACACAACTGTTCCAAAAATAGCCTTTTCTTCCCCAATTTTTCCAGGAGTAGGCAGTGACGGGAGCGTCTGTGCGTGTTTTGGGGTGGGTTTGGGGTTTTTTAGCTCAGAAGGCACTGAGGGCTCGGCGGATCCAGGGCTGGGGGCTGATGCTCCCCATTGACGTTCCCCCTGGCTCTCAAGTTTGACTTTTTTTCTCCTTTTTTAAAGAAAAATGAACCTCGCAGCCCTGCTGCTGGGGGTGCAGGGGCTCCCCTTCGTCCCCTTAAATGGGGTTGAGCAGGAGGAGACCCCAAATTGTGCCCGGTGAGGTGGAAAAGTTGCTGCCCGGGGTGCCCTGGGGCCATGTCCCAGCCACAAAACCCCACAAAAAGCAGCCAAAGCCCCACAAAGCCCCGGGATAAAGGGTGAGGAATGTGTTTTTTGGGGGGGGGGGGCAGGGTGCTGAGCAAAGTGTTTGGGCTCCCAGACAGCTCCGGGCTGCTGGAGCCCCCCCCATGCTCCCTGTCCTTCATCCTCCTCTTCCTCTCCCTGCCCGCCTTCATCCCCGGGCTTTATGCTGCAGCAGAAATCCTAAATTTGCCCTAAATGAGGAGAATCTTTCCCCAGGACGCACAGAATTTGGGTTTTTTCCCCTCTGTGGGATCCTGCTGCCCTCTCCCCTGGTTGTAGGGCCGGGCTGGGTGCCCCGAATCCAGCCCCGTGTCCCCTGCAGCCCCTCTCTTGGGATATGGGTTAAAAAAAACACAAATTGGGTGTTTGTTTAAAAAAAATATGTACAACATCTCCACTCGGCCCTGCAGCCGTCCTTGGGTCCCCGTGGGGTGCGAAATGCTCTGAGGCCAGGGAGGCGAAGGTTTAAATAATTCACATTGTGGTAAACTTCATTGGGATTTTGGGGGGGAGGAAGGAGGAGGAAGAGGAGAGCAGTCCGAGGGGGGGGACACCATGTGCAAAAACTGTAAACCGGGCAGGGGGAGAGGGCTGCAGCCAGCTCGGGGCTCTCCCCCGACCCTACTTTTGGTGCTAAAACCACGGCGGGGTGGGCTGAAGGCCGGGTTTCCTGCCCCCAAATTCTCGTGGCGGCACAGCCAGGCCTGGAGAGGAAATTTTGGGTCAGTTTTGGGGCCGGCTGAGTTGTTAATAAGGACGGGAACCGAATTCCCTCCTGCTCCATCCCCAAAAAATCCCTCTCTCAGGAGGAATCGCGGTCCATGCTGCAGCCCAGGGCCTCGATGTCGTTGCTGATGTGGGAAATCATTCGGTCCCACTCGTCCTCCTCCGAGGGCACCGACTGCTCGTCCGAGCTGCCCGCGGCCCCGTTGCCGTTGGTGGTGGAGTTGGAGGTGGTGCTGAGCGTCCGCCGGTACCTCCCGAAACTGTCGGTGATGATGCCGCGCCCGTCCTTCACCCCGATGGTCTCCAGGAAGTTCTCGAAGTGTTGGCTGTCCTTTTCGGGAATAAAGGGTCGTAAACCTACCCCGAGGGAAGGAGAAACAAAGAAGAAAATAAGGTAAATAGGGGAAAAATAGGAAATAGGAGAATTTTTAGCTGTGTCACCCAGCCCCCGGGCTTGCTGAGGCAGTTTTGGGGCCGCCTCTCCTGCTCGCAGCCCCAGAACGCTGCTGGAGAGGGGTTGAGGAGAGTTCACGGGGCTGAGGTGGGATTTGGGGAGCTCAGAAGGGCTGCCTGCTGCTTCAGCACCGAGCGCGTCGCTGGGCTTTGAGCTCATGACCCTAATCAGCGTGTGATTAACGGAGGGGAGGGCTCAGGACCCTTTAATCCATCCCCGCACCCCGCTGGGGGCTCACATCTCTTGCTCTTCGTGCTGTTTTGGGTTCCTGAAGCCAAAATTAAGCAGGGAGATGGAGGTGAGGGGACTCCAAGAGCCCCTGAGGCTCTCCCCACCCTTTTAGGGAAGGGAAATAGAAGGGTCCTGCTCCCTTCCCATATAACATCTACCTCCTGGTGCTGCACAGGACCATGTGGGTGCTGCCAGTCCTTTTGGGTTTATAAATCCACTTCCTGATGGTGCAGAACCCCAAAAAAACCCTGTGCAGAGCAGAGGGATGAGCACCAAACCCATCCTGTGCCAAATTTGACCAGGAACAGCCTCAGAGTGCCGCCAGCACGCAGAAACCCCACAAGACCCCGAGCATCGCCCCCCTTCTCGCTGTCTGGTGGCCGAGGAGCTCACGCCGAGCCCAAAAAACAACCAGCAGCGGCCTCAATCAGCGTGAAAAAGGGGGAAAAAGGGGAAAAAAAGAAGGGGAGCCGCTCACCCAGCAGCAGGAACTTCCTGCTGTCCCCGTAGAGCTGCTTCAGGTTGATGCAGAACTCGTGGATGGAGGCCCCGTTGCGGTACTCGTGCAGCAGCATGGCGAACTGCTGGATCTCCTGGGAGGAGAGCTTCGTCCGTAGCTGAGGAGAGAAAGCACGCCAAAAAACGGCAGAGGTTTATTTTCGGGGAGCTCTCGCTGCTCGGAGGGAGATCAGGGGGATGAAATGATGGGGTCGGGGTGTTGTGATGCGGCCCAGCACGCTGCGAGGGGAGCAGGGGGTGGAGGAGCTCCTGCAGGAGGATAATGTGAGGCTGAAGCGAGCAGGATTTGCCTGGAAAATGGTGTGAGGAGTTCCCACACCAGCACAGACTTATTATACGTGACGAGGTGACGATCCCAAAGCACCCAGACAGCACCAAAGCCAAAAGGAAGGAGCTCGGGCACAAAATCACAGGGCTGTAGGGGGCAAAAGGGACCATGAGAGGGTCCAACCCCGCAGCCAAAGCAGGTTTCTTAGAGAAAAAGGGCTGCTGAGGGTGCAAACGTGTTCCTAAAAGCACGCAGACCCCAAAAAGGGAAGGAAATCTCTCCCTAAAATCTCTCCCTACCGTCATCATGTAGTCCTGCAGCAGCTCGGTGGCCGTGGTGCTCAGCTCGCTCTCGCTCACGGTCTTGATGTGGGGAGACTGCTGGGGCAGGAAGGAGGAGGGGGAGCTGTCACCGGCCTCTAAGGCTTCTGGAAAGGAACTGGAACAAGGAGAGAAGGTGAGGAAATCCCCCGAGCCCGAGGAGCTCGGGGTCGCCCCGCTCCTGGAGGGGTGCTGCCGGGCAGCAGGACCAAGGAGAAGAGCTTCGGATTTGTGATGTGCTGCACACGAAGCTCTAGGGAGGGAGAAATCCCCCTCCACGTGGTTTTTATTTCAGAACTTTGGGGAAAAAGGTCCCCCAAAACATCTTATTGTGGGGTTAAATCTTAAATTCTGAGAATTTAAATCGTAAAGTATGAGAATTTAAGATTTAAATCTTAAGATCTGAGAATTTAAGACTTAAATCAGTGAATTGGAGGATTTAAGATTTAAATGGGAGAATTTAAGATTAAGCTGGTAGACACCACTTAAATCTTATTTTCTGAGAATTTAAATCTTAAGATCTGAGAATTTAAGGTTTAAATCGGTGAATCGGAGAATTTAAGATTTAAATGGGAGAATTTAAGATTAAGCTGGTAGACACCCTTTAAATCTTAATTTCTGAGAATTTAAATCTTAAAATCTGAGAATTTAAAAATCTGAGAATTTAAGATTTAAATCAGTGAACTGAATGATTTAAAATTTAAATGGGAGAATTTAAGATTAAGCTGGTAGACACCCTTTAAATCTTAAATTCTGAGAATTTAAATCTTAAATTCTCCGATTTTAAGATTTAAACGGTGTCCACCAGGCTTTGTGTGCCAGGTTTTTCAGCCCCCAGCTGCTGTTGCTGCTTTTCAGAGGTCACCGATTCGGGAGCAGCTGGCTGCCTACGTGACCTTGGGCCAGCAGCACGGAACAAAACGCCCAAGGTTGCTGATTTGGCAGCCCCGCGTCGCGCCCAGACACTGCTGATGCTGGGAAACCTTCCAGCCGGGCTCAGCAGGCAGCAATTTTGCTGGGGGGGGGCTTAAAGCTGGCAGCGAGGCTGCCTGAGCCAGGATTTTTTTTTATCCCCATCGTGCTGTGCCTGCCCTCGACTTACACAGTGCTGGCTTCTGTCTCGTAGGGTTCCTTCACGTCCACTTTTGTCGAAGAGTCATCTGCGAGGGAGATGTTGGAGAGGTGAAATTTGGGAGGCAGGAGCTTGCCTCAGCCCCCGCCCTGCACGCACGTCGCTTTGTGGCTCGGATTTTGGGGCTGGAAGGGGGCTGAGGGCTGGGGAGGTGCAAAAATCTCCCCAGGGAGCTTTTTTTCCAGGCTGAGGCTGGAAAGGGGATCCCAAAAACTCACCGCTGTGCAGGGACAGGTGGCGCGTGGGCGTGGACGCCCCATCGAATATTGCTCGGTCCAAGAAGTCGATGGTGGACTCGGTGTAAACGATCTGGAAGACTTGGCTGAGCAGGGAGCACAGCTCCTCCGCCGTCACCTGGGGGAGGGAGAGGGGGAAAGGGGAGGCGTGTGGGGCAGCTCCGTGCCCTACATCCCGAATTAGGGCGAGCACCCCGGGGAGCAGCAGCTCTCCCCCACCCCCAGTGCGATTTGAGGCTGATTCTGGAGTTGTGGGTGATTTTTTTTGGAGCCTTACTTTGTTCTCCGTGGCCAGCACCACCAAGCAGCAAGCCTCCACGGGCACCACGCCGCTCTCCGACAGCGAGCCCGACGTCAGCGCCTTGGAGCTCTCGGCGCAGAGGCTCTGGCTGGGGGAGATCCCGGGGTCCTGAGCTGAGAGAGACACGAGGAGATGTCACAGGGAGCAGATTTCGGACGCCTCCATCAATTTCTGACTTCGTTTCCAGGGCTCAGACAGCCTCAAAAAGCCAGCAGCAGGATCAGAGCCCCGTAATCTGGCTTTTTGTTCGTCCCCCAGCCCGTCCTCTGCTGTCTCAGGGTTTGTAATCCACTAAATCATCGGTGTTCCAGCCCCTAAGGAGCTCAACCCCAATTCTGTCGGGGCCGGGGGAGGAATTTCTGGGCACGAGAGGAGTTTTTGCATCCCCACAACCCCCCAAAAACGTGGCCTGGATCCAGCACCCTCCACCTCACCCGGCGTGGTTGCATTTTGTGAATCCCACCACCCGCGGGGGCAGGATCCCAACCCTCCCTCAGCCCCCAGAAGGAGAAAAAAGGAGGGACTGGACCAGCTCGGGGGCACCCACACCCCCAAAACACCATTTATTGCCTCAAAAAAACTCTAGTTAGCATTTATGGCCGCCGAGCTTTTAGGATCAGCGTCAACAAGGCTTTTTTTTTGCCCCGCTGACCCTAAACCTACCCGTTTTCAGCACGACCAAGTGAGCGGAGTCGTCGCGGATGTAGGAGACGGCGGCGATGTCGTGGATGGGGACCCTGAGGATGAGATCCTCGCCGTCCCGCCACACCAGCTTGATGTTGTAGGCCGACAGGCTGATCACGGCGTCGTGCTCGGGGCTCAGCTGGCCTGGGAGCTGGTGAGCTCGCTGCAAAGGGGCAGGAGAAGCTGTTAAAAAATTGAATTCGTCCTCCTCCGGTAGTAGGGCGGGGGGAGGATGTTGCTCGGGGTGGGATTCTCGCCCTAAGAACCACCCTAAGACTTTTTTGGGGGGGTTTGAGCGGTTTTTTGGCAGCTCACCTTGGCGTTATCGATCAGGTGCAGGATCTCGGTGCGGCTGGAGGGATTCAGGTAGCCGGGGATGGAGGTCAGCTGGCCTAAATACTGGGAAAAAAGCAGTAATGGGGGGTTAGCGTGACCCCAAAACCCCTCTTTGAGCTGCCAGACAGCACCCGAGCACGAAAATACACTCGTTTTTAGGTAAACTTCACGTTTTAGAGCTGCAGAGGAAGGGAACTGAGCGAGGCAGAGCCACGAGGGGGGGAAAAAGAAAGCGAAAGAGCCGCCGGCTGCCCCCACCCCGCGCTCGTGCTGCCTGTAGGGGACCCCAAGAGGGTTTTGGGGGGAAAAGGGGAGAGGTTCCCCCGAAATTACCTTCACCTCCTTCTCGATGTAGTCGTTCAGGAGGATGTCCGGCTCGACGCGGTCGGGCAGGGACACCAGGACGGTGTGGAGGGGCCGCCGCTCCGTCACCTTCTCCTGGGCTTTTTTGTCGCGACCCTTTTCGCCCTTCAGGAAGACTCGCTTGAAAGGGGACACGATCCCAGGCTGCGGGGGGAAAAAAGAGAGGGTGGGGGGTGAGGGAGGGCTGGGAACCGAATTTTGGGGACCCCAGCGTGGGCTGATAGGGTCGGGCGTCAGAGCTATGAGCCCAAAGGGCTGGTGAGGCAGAAAACCCCAAATTAAGAGCACCCAGAGGCTTCCCCAAGCTGCTTTTTGGGGATTTAGACGAGGAGGAGAGAGCTACGGGGACGAGAGAGACCGAAATAACCCCAAAATATCGCTTTGGGATGGGGAAGGGGTCGGGAAGAGCCCCTGCTAGCAGCAAATCCCAGCTCTCCCCGCCCGTACCCACTGCCACAAGGACATCGGGGACAGCCCGGCCCCAAAACGCGACGTGGGAAGAGCCCAAAGGGCTCCAAAAAACCCCACACGAGAGCACCCGGCCCCAAAAATTGCGCCGATCTGCCCCAAAATATGAGCCAACCCCAAATAAATCCCCTCGGGGACAGGGCTGGGGACGCCCCCGGAGATTTGGGTTCTCCTCCAAGCGGGGCTCGGCCCGGATTTTGCTCCTGGGGGAGCCCGAATTTAGGGTGGCGCCGCGCAGCCGCGGCGTTTTTGGGGCCGATCGCGGCCCGCACCTACCTCGCTCTCCATCAAGCGCCCCCAAAAAAGCGAGGAGGGGGTCCCAAAACCTCGTCCCCACCCGGGGGGAGCCGTCCCCGGTTGCTGGAGGCTGGCAGATCGCGGCCCGGAAGCGCGCCAACCGCAGCTTCCTCCTGCGAGCGGCGAAAACGACGAAAACAGGCGGTTCTCACCAAAAAAAAATGGGGTTTTGGGGAAGGAGGAGGGTCCGAGGGGGGGCAGCCCCGTTTGGGGTCAGGCTGGTGGCTCACGGGATTTGTTATGGCACGGTCTCAGCCCCGGGAAGCAGAAGGTGAGCCCAGTAGGGTGATAATCCCAAAGCCGAGCGGGTTTGGAGCAGTTTCTCCTCCAAATTTCAGCCGTTTTGGTAAAATTTGGGCGCTCCGGTGCCGTCTGGGAGACGCTGAGGGATTTTTTTTTTTTTAGGGCTTTTTTCCAGCCCTGGTGTTTGAGCAGACGGCCGGGTCCTTGGAAATGGGGCCCACCCCAAAAGCATTCCCCAGTGAGGTGCTTTGCCCAGCTCCGTGCAGCAAAATGGGTTCAGAAAAGGCTTTTTTGGGTGTCCCTAGAGGGCAGCTCCCACCTGCAGATGCCTTTAGGATTCAGAAACCACGGGGAAGGTCCCAAAAGAGGCAGATATAGGATCAGGGGGTAAGGGGCTGCTGTAAGGGGCACGGGGGTGCCTCCAGCAGGGCAGGAGCTGGCCCCAAACACGAAATTTGGGGCCGTTTCCACCCCACCGACCCTATAGGCAGCTTTACAGACCCTACAGCCGGTTTTATTGACCCTACAGGTGATTTACCAACCCTACAGTTGGTTTCACCAACCCCACAGCCGGTTTTACCAACCCTACAGCTGGTTTTACAGACCCAACAGCTGATTTACCAACCCTACAGCTGGCTTTGCGGACCCTACAGCTCATTTACCGACCCTACAGCAGGTTTTATGGACCCTACAGCCGGTTTCACCAACCCTACAGTTGGCTTTACAGACGCTACAGCCGGTTTTACAGACCCCACAGAGTTTTATTGACCCTACAGCTCACTTTACTGATCCTACAGCTGGTTTATTGACCCTACAGACAGCTTTACCAACCCTACAGTTGTTTTTACTGACCCTACAGCTGGTTTCACCAACCATATAGCTGGTTTTACCAACCCTACAGCTGGTTTTACTGACCCTACAACCGGTTTTACCAACCCCACAGCTGGCTTTACTGACCCTAGAGCTGATTTACCAACCCTACAGCTGATTTACCAACCCTACAGCCGGTTTCATTGACCCTACAGCTGGTTTTACCGATCCTACAGCCGATTTTACTGACCCTGCAGTCAGTTTTATTGACCCTACAGCTGCCTTTACTGATCATACAGCTGTTTTTACAGACCCTACAGCTGGTTTACCGCCCCTACAGCAGGTTTTATGGACCCTACAGCCCGTTCCCTGCTTGGCCCTACACATGCCAGGGTTCCTGGGCTGATTTTTGGCATGTGGCCGTTGGAGCGGGCGCAGACACAGAGCTGTGGGACCAGCTGGAGGTGCACAGGGATCTCCGGAGCCCACCCTGGTGCCACCAGGACCCCTCCTGGGGACCTTTATCCCTCCCCACCCCACTGAAAGTCACCCGTCCCCAGACCGGGCTCACAATTCTGTTTATTTTGGCACTTTTATCGGGTTCTCCACGCATCCCTCTGGCTTTGGGGGATTTGATAAAGGCACCGCGGGGACTCGGGGGTGTCAACATCGGGTTTTGGGGTGCCCAGCTTGGCTCTCACCCTTTAGGGCCAGGCCAAAACAGCTTTGTGCTTTGGCGGGGCATGAAAGGAAGGGTTTTGTCCTGTAGGGTTTTGTCCTGTAGGGTTTTGTCCTGGGTCGCTCCTTGCCCCACCCTGCTGGCGGCTCTCCAGCACCCTGAGTCATAAATCCCCTCCAAACCCCCCCCCCCACCAGCTTTGGGATCTCCTTTGGGGCCAAATCGCCCCAAATCCCCCCAGGGAATCCTCTCGGGGTGATCTGCAGGGTGCAGAGAGCCGGCTCCTGGGCTGGGAAAAGAGAGCTCCCAGGCAGGAACCCCGTGCTTGGCATCAAAACTGCTCCTTGAAACCAGATTATTAAATTTAGGTAATTTAGGGACGATTTCCTGCAGAACAGGGGGCCAGAACCCACACGGGTCTTCAAGGAAACGAGAGAAAGAGCCCCAAAAAGTGTCAGAAACCCCTGAGAGAGCGAGGCGAGGCGCCGGGCTGCGGGATTTTCCTTCGAGGCAAGAGGAAAGGAATTTTTCCCCGGCTATTTTTAGCCAAGCCTCGTTCCTCCTCCGGCCCCGCTCCTCCTCCTGCCTCCCAGGAGCCCGGCGAGGCCGAGCTGGAGCTGCCCCAGGGACCCTCTCCGACCCAATTTGCTGCCCTTTTTGTAGGGTCGGGGGCTCCACGGGTCGCCGTGACCCCTATTTTTTTAGGGGGGGAGCTCGCTGCTGGGTAAAAAGCCATCAAGTCAGAGAGTTTTGGGTCCAGACGCTGAGGAAAGCACCCAAAAAGCTTTTTTTTGAGCTTAAAACCCGAGGGTGCAGCTCCCTGGCACCTCCCACAGCCTGGGGACCCATCTCAGGAGGGTTTTTGGGGGATGATTTCCCTTCTTTGCACCCCGGGAGGGGAGGTGGAAACAGGCAGACCCAAAACCGAGCATTTTGGGGCTGTTTTGGGGCTGTTTTCACATCTCCTGGGTCCCTCGGGGTGTTCTATTCGGGCTGGGGGCTCTCCTCGTGTCACCCTGCAGAGGCTTCCAGGCTGGCCGTGCCCCCGGGGAATGCTCAGCACTCGCTCCTGCAGCTCCCATCCCTCGTTCAGGTGGCCCCAAAGCAGGATTTTCCTCCCAGTCCGGCCCCAAAGCTGGATTTTCCTCCTCCCAGCCCTGCCCCAGAGCAGGATTTTCCTCCCAGCCCCACAAAGAGCTCCTCGACGGCGTTTCCAAGCTCAAAAACACCGCAGGGGGGTGGCGAAGAGCTGGTTCGGCACCACCACGAGGGAAAACGGGCAGAAAACAGGCAGGAAACAGGCAGGGAACTGGTCCCAGTCGGACCTGCAGCCCCTCAGGACACCAGGGAGCATGGATTTGGGGAGCAGGATGCGAGGAGTGATTGGGTTTTGGTGGAGGATCAGAGGTTGGCGGGGAGAGGAGGGCTCAGAGCACCAGGATCCAGGTTTGGGGTCCTGGGAAGAGCATGGGGCCAAGACTTCCTACCTGGGGTGTGCTATGGGGCCCCACAGAGCTGCCAGGTCGGTCAGTGATGGCTGGGCTCGATGGGAGAGGGGCTACCGGGGGCTCGGTGGCCACCACTGAGGTGTTGGTGGCCACAGGGCTCGGCCAGGAGCCCCGCTGCTGTCCCTATAACCAGGGTAGGGATTGGAGGCTGGCACCCAGGGGGGCTCTGCGCGGCGAGCAGCTGCCCCCAAGCTGGATCTCGTGGTGAAATGTGGTGTAAAATGGTGAAAATAAGCAAAAAAAAGGGCAAAAGGCAGGCAAAGCAATGGGAATAAAAGGAGAAAATGGGGGGAGAAAAGGGAAATGGGGTGAGGGGGGTAAGGGGGTATGGAGAGGGGGGAAAGGGGAGGCAATGAGAGGGGGGAAAAGGGAAGAATGGGGAAAAAGAGGGAAAATAGGGGGAAAAGGGGGGGCAAGGAGAGGGAAAAGAGGGAAGAATGGGGAAAAAAGAGGGAAAAGAGGGGGAAAAGAGGTGAAAATGGGGGAAAACTGGGGGAAAATTGGGGGAAGAAGGGAAAAACGGGGGGGAAAAAGGGGTGAAAAGGGGGAAAAGCAGGGCAAAAAGGGGGAAAAGGGGGAAATGTGGGGAAAAAGAGGGAAAAACTGGGGAAAGGGGAGAAAATCGGGGGAAAAGAGAGGAAAAGATGGGGAAAACGGGGGAAAAGCAGGGGAAAACAGGGGGAAAAGGGAGGAAAAGATGGGGAAAACAGGGGGAAATCAGGGAAAAGTGGGGAAAAGATGGGGAAAACAGGGAAAAGCAGGGGGAAAATGGGGAAAAGCGGGGGGGAAATGGGGAAAATTGGGGAAAAAAGGGGAGAACGGGGGAAAAGCAGGGGGAAAAGGAGGAAAAGATGGGGAAAACAGGGAAAAGCGGGGGGAAAATGGGGAAAAGCGGGGGGAAAATGGGGAAAAGCGGGGGGAAAAGGGGGAAAATTGGGGGAAAACAGGGGGAAAAGGGAGGAAAAGATGGGGAAAACAGGGAAAAGCGGGGGGAAAAGGGGGAAAAGCGGGGGGAAAGGGCGGAAAATTGGTTGAAAAAGGGGAGAACGGGGGAAAAGCAGGGGGAAAAGGAGGAAAAGATGGGGAAAACAGGGAAAAGCGGGGGAAAAAGGGGGAAAATTGGGGGAAGAAGGGGAAAACGGGGGAAAAGCAGGGGGAAAAAGGGAAAAAGTGGGGAAAAACAGGAGGAAAAGGGAGGAAAAGATAGGGAAAACAGGGAAAAGCGGGGGGAAAAAGGGAAAAAGCGGGGGAAAGGGGGAAAAATTGAGGAAAAAAGGGGGAAAAGTGGGGGAAAAGCGGTAGGAAAAGGGGGGAAAAACGGGGAAAGAGGGGGAAATCTGAGGAAAAGGAGGGGAAGAACGGGGGAATAGATGGGGAAAATGCAGGGAAACGGCGCCCCCGAGGCCCCGCGGCAGCAGCAGCCCCGCTCCCCGCCCCCCCCTCACCTCCCCCCCCCCCCGGGGCCGGGCCGTGAGGCGCCGC
This sequence comes from Anas platyrhynchos, assembly GCF_047663525.1. NCBI lineage: Eukaryota > Metazoa > Chordata > Aves > Anseriformes > Anatidae > Anas > Anas platyrhynchos. Next base: position 158,588,211 of record NC_092588.1, read on the forward strand.
TTGGGGCCTGGCCGCGGGGCCGCGCTCACCTTGCGGCCCTTCCTGCCCTCCTCCTCCATAGCGGCTGCGGAGGCGGCCCCGGCCCCCCCCGGGGCATCCCCGGCGTTGTGGAAAAGGGGAAGAAGAAGAAGAAGAAGCGGCGGGGGCCGGGCCCGGCTCGGGGAGCTCCCGGTTGAGCCCCGGGGCCCCGCGGCCGCCTCAGCGCCCCCGGCCCCGCTTCCAGCCCGCCGCCATCTTGGGCGGCGCCTTACCCAGCCTGCCCCGCGCGGCGGCGGCGGCGCTTGGAGGACTGACGTCAGTCCTCCAGCCCGGGCGGGAAGCGTGGCCACGCCCCCTTCATTTGCATATCCCTGTCTATATAAGGCGAGGCCACGCCCCCTCCCTCTGCGGCGGCGTGCTGACGTCACGCGCCGTGGTCCTCCCGCAATCATGGCGGCCGCCGGGGGAGGTCGGCGCCGCCGCCATCGTCCTCCATCCGCCTCCATCCGCCGCCATCCGCCGCCGGAGCCGCCTGTGATGGCCGCGGGAAGGGTGAGGGAGCCGCGCGGTGCCGCGATTCGCCCCGGATGGGTTTTGGTGATGGCGGCCGGGCTGGGATGGGGAGCTGCGGCCTGCTCCTCCCGGTGAGGCCTACCCGCAAGCCGTCCAGCATGGCGGGCCCTGCCGTGGTCCCGGCCGTTCCTGCAGCGCTTGCCAGAGCAGCCCTGGGGTGGTTTGAGGCCTCCCCTTGTGCCCCTAAGGGGCAGGCTATAGAAATCCCAAACACGGCCCCGGCCCCTATAGGGCTGTGAGGGGCCTGAGGGGGTCCAGGGGGCTTGGGGGGGGGGGTCCCTGTTCCCACTGGGGCTGCAGAGCCCCCCCCTTCTTGTCCCTTCTCTCTCCTAACGCCCTGCTGCTTGTTTTTAGGACCAAGCCTCCCCTCTGATGGCTGAGGAAGGCGCCTGAAGCTCCGCGGATCCTGCAGGTGAGTCAGCGGGGCCGCCCTGACAGCCCTTTAACCGATTTCAGAGGGTTTGGAAGAGGCTTACATTGAATTTTTGACCACTTTGTGGTGTTTTGGGGGCACCAAATGCATCCCTGAAGGAAAAGCACAACCATGGGGCCGCAGCGGGGCTGGTTAATAACCCCAGCAGGTAATAGGGAGGCTTTGTTGGTGCTGTAGGATCTGAGGCCCTGCACCCTATAAAGGTTCTCCTCACCCTGTTGGGTTTTTCCTCACGTTCTTCCTGCGGTCACCGCAAGCCTTCCAGCGTGGCGGGACCTGCGGTGGCCCCGACCATTCCTGCAGCGCTTGCCAGAACAACCCCAAAAGCTCCGGGGCCTCCCCCTGCACCCCCTGGGGGAGGCCGTGGGGGGTCTTGGACACACCCCGGTGGCGCTCACCCTGCCTGCGGTGCCTGCTGGGGCTTTTTTAACCATTCTTGACTCTTCTTCAGGGCTTTAAATCCCGATTTTGGACCGCGATGGGCTGCGGGGAGAGAGGGGAGGCGGCTCCAGCCCCGTGAAGCCCCCCGCCGAGGCGTGGGCAGCGAGCTGAAGCCCCCCCGTGATATTCTGCCTGGATCCTACAGAAGTAAGGTGAGGTTTGGGGGGCCCCTCACTGGAAATTGGGGTCACCCTGGGTAAAAAAAGCATCTGATTTGTTCCTTTGATTAACAAAATTCTGTTTAATTCCAGGAGAAATTCCCCAGAAACCTCGAGGAGCTGCCGGATGCTGCGGGGCGCTCGCGTCCTGATCCCTGCCCTATGGGAGGGAAAGGGGGTTTGGGCTGGGATCCCCCACCCCAAAACAGAACCTGCCGCTCTCCGTAGAGCCCTGTAGCGACGTTTTGGGGTAAAACCTCTCCCGTTTGGTGCTGTACAGCGTGTATCAGACCAATAAAGACGATTTCCTCCTGATCCTGGTGTCTCTTTGCGGTCCGTGCAGCTTTGTTGCATTTCCTGGGATTTTGGGCAGCCAACCTCACGAACGGCTGTTGAATTTGGGACGTGGAACGGCCCCAAAACCACCCCACACCCTCCTGGTGCGCCCGTGGGCGTGGGGCCGGATGCGGGCAGGCACCGGAACGGGCGCAGGGGATGCAGCAGCGCTACCTCCGGAGGGAAGTGACGCTGTGTGACCACAATTTGGGACACCACGGCGGTCCCGATGGATAAAAGGGTGGTGGTCCCAGCCCTATTGCACCCACCCCGCACCCCCAACCCACCCAAACCTTCTCCATGAGGATGGGTGCTGCAGGGCGCGACCCGTGCACCCCAGGGCGTGGCGCCGAGCCCGAATCCCCACCCCGTGGCCCCCGCTGTCCCCAACCCACCCGTGGGAGGTGGTGACGGGGCCGGGCCACCCCCACCCCGAGTCCTGTGGGGCGCCTGCGCCGCTGCCTCGGTGCAGGAAGCCGGGGCGGTGGCGGCGGCGGCGGCGGCGGTGGAGGGGGGGAAGTCGGGCGGCGCCCCCGCGTTGGTTGGGGGCAGCATGGCGGAGCAGGAGGGTCCCGAATTCGGCAAGGCCGATTTCGTCCTGCTGGACGAGGTCACCATGGAGCACTTCATGGAGAACCTGCGCCTGCGGTACGGGGTCGGGGGTTTTTTTGGGGGATGGAGGAGGATGTGGGCAACGCCCCGCGATGCCGACCCCGTTCGGGCGGTGACGGGGGCGCCGCCGGCACCGGGAGACCCCAAATCCTTTGTGGTGTGGGGAAAACAGCCCTAGGGGTGCAAATCCTCTCCGTCCTCGTGTCTGTCCGTCTGTCCCAACCCCATTTTCTGTCCGTCCACCCCAACCGCGGTGCCCCCGCTTCCTGCCCGCACCCCGCAAGGAAGAGCCCGCTCCCCGCCGTGCCCCGTGGCGCGGTTTCAGCCCGCCCCGCTGCTTGTAGGTTCTCCAAGGGCCGCATCTACACCTACATCGGGGAGGTGGTGGTGGCGGTGAACCCGTACCGCCCCATGGGGCTCTACGGCCCCGCTGCGGTGGAGCAGTACCGGGGCCGCGAGCTCTACGAGCGCCCCCCGCACCTCTTCGCCTTGGCCGACGCCGCCTACAAAGCCATGAAACGCCGCGCCAAGGACACCTGCATCGTCATTTCGGGTGAGTTAGGGTAAAAAAGGGGGTACCCCAATGGGGTCAGGAACCCATAATCGCGTCCCCTCGCCCACCTCGTGCCTTACTCCACCAGGTGAGAGCGGGGCGGGGAAGACGGAGGCCAGCAAGTACATCATGCAGTACATCGCCGCCATCACCAACCCCACGCAGCGCGCCGAGGTGGAGAGGTGGGTCCGGCACCGCGTTTCCGTGCAGAGTGGGGTGGTCCCGGGGGGCTCGGTGCCCGTACAGGGGGTATTAGGGTTTTTTTTGGGGTCAGCGGGTCGTGTCCTCGCGCCGCGCAGGGTGAAGAACGTGCTGCTGAAATCCAACTGCGTCCTGGAGGCTTTCGGCAACGCCAAGACCAACCGCAACGACAACTCCAGCCGTTTCGGGAAGTATATGGACATCAACTTCGACTTCAAGGGTGACCCCACAGGCGGCCATATCCATAACTACCTCCTGGAGAAGGTGTGTGGGGCGCGGGGTGTGGGGTGTGGGTGTGGGGGCGTGGTGCTGGACCCCCCGGCACCCACCCGCTGCTGCCTCTTCCAGTCCCGAATCCTCCAGCAGCAGCCGGGAGAGAGGAACTTCCACTCCTTCTACCAGGTGTGGGGTGGGGTGGGGTGGGATTGGTGGGATGGGATTGATGGGATGGGTATAGGATGGGATGGGATCAATGGGATAGGATGAGATGGGATGGGATGGGATTGATGGGATAGGATGAGATGGGATGGGATCGATGGGATGGGTATAGGATGAGATAGGATTGATGGGATGGGATCGATGGAATGGGATTGATGGGATGGGATCAATGGGATGGGGATGAAATGGGGTGGGGTAGATGGGATGGGACGGGATTGATGGGATGGGATTGATGGGATAGGATAAGATGGGATGGGATTGATAGGATGAGATGGGATGGGATTGATAGGATGGGATCAATGGGATAGGATGAGATGGGATGTGATCAATGGGATGGGATGGGATGGGATTGATGGAATGGGTATAGGATGAGATGGGATTGATGGGATGGGATCAATGGGATGGGGATGGAATGGGATGGGGTAGATGGGATGGGATGGGATCGATGGGATGGGTATAGGATGAGATGGGATTGATGGAATGGGATGGGGTAGATGGGATAGGATGGGATGGGATTGATAGGATGGGATGGGATTGATGAGATGGGATCGATGGGATAGGATGAGATGAGATGGGATGGGATCGGATTGATGGGATTGGATGGGATGGGATGGGACTGATAGGATGGGATGGGGATGGGATGGGATCGATGGGATAGGATGAGATGGGATCAATGGGATGGGGATGGGATGGGGTAGATGGGATGGGATGGGACGGGATTGATGGGATAGGATGGGATGGGATCGATGAGATGGGGTAGATGGGACAGGACGGGATGGGATGGATGAGATGGGATGGAATAGGATGGGATTCATGGGATGGGATTGAATGGGATGGGATCCATGGGATCCATGGGATGTTACAGGATGGCTGGGATGGGATGGATCAGACATAAAGGATGGGATGAGACAGGTGGGATGAGAGGGGATGGGACGGATGGAATCTATGGGATGGGATGGGATGGATAGGAACGGGATGGAAGAGGTGGGATGGGATGGGATGGGATGGGATGGGACAGTTGGGATGGATGGGATGAGATGGATGGGGTGGGACAGATGGGATGGGATGGATGTAATCTATGGGATGAGGATGGATGGGATGAGATGGGGTAGGATGGGTGGGATCTATGGGATGGATGGGATGGGATTGGGATGGGATGGGTGGGATCTATGGGATGGGATGGGATGGGGAAGTACAGGACAGGATGCGACACCGTGGGGACAAGACTGGGACAGGTCGGGGGACACCAGGCTGGGTGGGATGGGGACAGGGGTCCTGGTGCCCCCCAGGACATGGTGCTGACCCCATACCCCATACCCCTTACCCCATAGCTGCTGCTGGGAGCCCCTGACGATCTGCTGACCTCATTGCACCTCTGCCGGGACCCCGGCGCCTACCGCTACACCCGGGAGGGCGCCCAGAGCAGCGTGAGTGGGGTGGGGGTGGGTGGGGGTCCCGGGGGTCCCGGGGGTCCCGTTCCTCACCCGCGTCCCCCCCCCCCAGGCTGGCGGTGACGACGCGGAGGGGTTCCGGGCGGTGGGGGAGGCGATGGCCATCATCGGCTTCTCCCCGGAGGAGGTGGGCGCCGTGCACCGCATCCTGGCGGCCATCCTGCACCTGGTGAGTGCACCAGTATGGTCCCAGACACACCAGTATGGTCCCACGTGGACCAGTATGGTCCCACGTGCACCAGTACGGTCCCAGACGCACCAGTATGGTCCCACGTGCACCAGTATGGTCCCACGTGCACCAGTATGGTCCCACGTGCACCAGTATGGTCCCAGACGCACCAGTATGGTCCCACGTGCACCAGTATGGTCCCACGTGCACCAGTATGGTCCCAGATGCACCAGTATGGTCCCACGTGGACCAGTATGGTCCCAGACGCACCAGTATGGTCCTGTGCACACCAGTATGGTCCCACGTGCACCAGTATGATCCTGTGTAGACCAGTATGGTCCCACTTGCACCAGTATTGTCCCACTCACACCAGTATGGTCCCAGATGCACCAGTATTGTCCTGTGTAGACCAGTATGGTCCCATGTGCACCAGTATGGTCCCATATGCGCCACTGTGATCCTGTGCACACCAGTCTGGTCCCATGTGCACCAGTATGGTCCTGTGCACACCAATATGGTCCCACGTGCACCAGTATGATCCTGTGTAGACCAGTCTGGTCCCATGTGCACCAGTATGGTCCTACATGCACCAGTATGGTCCTGTGTAGACCAGTATGGTCCCACGTGCACCATTATAGTCCTGTGCACACCAGTATGGTCCCACACAAACCAGTATGGTCCTGTGCACACCAGTATGGTCCCACACAGACCAGTATGGTCCCATGTGCACCAGTATGGTCCTACATGCACCAGTGTGGTCCCAGATGCACCAGTATGGTCCCGTGCACACCAATATGGTCCCACGTGCACCAGTATGATCCTGTGTAGACCAGTATGGTCCCATACGTGCCACTATGATCCTGTGCACACCAGTCTGGTCCCATGTGCACCAGTATGGTCCCAGATACACCAGTATCTTTGTGTGCACACCAGTATGGTCCTGTGCGCACCAGTATGGTCCCATGTGCACCAGTATGGTCCCGTGCACACCAGTATAGTCCCAAATGCACCAGTATGGTCCCATATGCACCACTATGATCCTGTGCACACCAGTATGGTCCCACATGCAACAGTGTGGTCCTGTGCACACCAGTATGGTCCCATGTGCACCAGTATGGTCCCTTGCACACCAGTATAGTCCCACATGCACCAGTATGGTCCTACATGCACCAGTATGATCCCACACGCACCAGTATGGTCCCATGCACACCAGTATGGTCCCACATGCACCAGTATGGTCCCAGACACACCAGTACAGTCCTGTGCACACCAGTATGGCCCCATATACACCACTACGATCCTGTGCACACCAGTATGACCCCACACCCCCCAGTATGACCCCACACCCACCCGTACAGCCCCGTGCCCACCAACACAACCCCACACCACCCAGCCCAGCCCAGCCCCACCGGCACAGCCCCAGTTCAACCCAGTACAGCCCAGTATCCGCAGGGCAACGTGCGCTTCGTGGCGGAGGGCGAGGAGGCAGCGCTGGAGGCCCCGGAGCAGCTTCGGGTGCTGGCCCAGCTGACGGCCACGGACCCCGAACAGCTCCGCAAGGCTCTGCTGGCCCGCACGGTGGCCACGGGCGGCGGGGAGCTGATCGAGAAGGGCCACAGCCCCACCGAGGCCGCCTACGGCAGGGACGCCTGCGCCAAGGTGAGGTGGGAAACACGAAAATAAAACCAAAACACCGCCGGGGTTCTATGGGGTGCCCGTTGAGACCCCAAAATCCGTCCCCAAAGGCCGTCTACGAGCGGCTCTTCAGCTGGATCGTGGGGCGCATCAACGCCGGCATCGCGGCGCGGGGCTACGATGTGCGCCTGCACGGCAAGGGCACGGTCATCGGCGTCCTCGATATCTACGGGTTCGAGATCTTCGACACCAACAGGTGACGTGGTCCCCATTGTGGAAGGGGGGGGACAGGGACGCGGGGGGAGAGGTGGGATGGGGTTGGGGGAGCACCCGGAGGGGATGTGGGGATGTGGGACACCTGGGGAGGACATGGGGATGGGGAGGACAAGGACGGGACAGGGGACACCTGGGGGGGACACATGGAAGGGATTGGGGTTGGGGAACACCAGGAGGGGACAGGGGACATCTGGGGGGGACTGGGGATGGGATTGGGGATGGGGAGGACCAGGAGGGGACAGGGGACACCTGGGAGGGACCAGGGATGGGGAGGACAAGGAGGGGACAGGGGACACCTGGAGGGGACAAATGGAAGGGATTGGGGATGGGGAGGAGAAGGAGGGGACAGGGGACACCTGGGAGGGACTGGGGATGGGGAGGACAAGGAGGGGACAAGGGACACCTCGGGGGGACTGGGGATGGGATTGGGGATGGGGAGGACCAGGAGGGGACAGGGGACACCTGGGAGGGACTGGGGATGGGATTGGGGATGGGGAGGAGAAGGAGGGGACAGGGGACACCTGGGAGGGACTGGGGCTGGGATTGGGGATGGGGAGGTGACGTGGAAGGGATGGGATTTAGGAGGAGCGCATGGAGGGGACAGGGCTCAGAGGGACACCTGGAGGGGATGTCACCCAGGAGGGACAGGAGCAGGGCCGTGAGCTCGGGGGGGCCGGGTGGCCGTGGCCATCCTGACCCCCCCTCCGGGCTCAGCTTCGAGCAATTCTGCATCAACTACTGCAACGAGAAGCTGCAGCAGCTCTTCATCGAGCTCATCCTGCGGCAGGAGCAAGCCGAGTACCAGCGCGAGGGCATCGCCTGGCAGAACGTGAGCGCACACGGGGCCGGCATCACCCGGCGGGGGGAGATTTTGGGGCGCCAGGGGATAGGGGGGTGATTTTTGGGGACGTTTGCCTTCCTCCTAGATCGAGTACTTCAGCAACGAGCCCATCGTGGAGCTGGTGGAGCAGCCCCACCGTGGCATCCTGGCGCTGCTGGATGAGGCTTGCTTGGCCGTGGGGACGGTCACCGACGCGCTCTTCCTGGCCTCCATGGACACCCGCCTGGGTCGCCACCCCCACTACAGCAGCCGCAAGGTGTTTTTGGGGCCGGGGGGAGCAAAAAGGGGGGCCCACGGGCTGGGGTTGACACCTCCTTTGCCCCCCAGCTCTGCCCCACAGACAAGACCATGGAGTTCAACCGCGACTTCCGCATCAAGCACTACGCCGGAGATGTCACGTATGGGGGCAGGGGGGCACCACGAAGAAACCCTGGGGGGGTCTTGGGGCCACGGAGGAGTTTGAGAGGGCATGGGGGAACATTTGGGATCATGGCAGGGCTGTGGGGGCTCTTGGGGTGTCTATGGTTGGCCGTGGGGCCATGGAGAACCACAGCAGGCCATGGGGTTTTGGTGTCGTTTGGAGATTTGGGGGTTTGGGTGGGCACCCATGGGGGGCCGTGGGGTTTTGGGGAACCATGGGGGGCCATGGGGATGTAGGGAACCACGAAAAAACCCTGGGGGGGGGGTTGGGGCCATGGAGGACTTTGAGAGGGCATGGGGGAACATTTGGGGTCATGGCAAGGCTGTGGGGGCTCTTGGGGTGTGCATGGTTGGCTGTGGAGAACCACAGCGGGCCATGGGGTGTTTTGTGGGGTTTTGGTGTCATTTGGGGACTTGGGGGTGTGGGTGGCCACTGGGGGGACTGTGGGCATCCATGGTGGGCAGCAGGGAACCACAAAAAAACCCTGGGGGGTTCTTGGGGCCACGGAGGACTTTGAGAGGCCATGGGGGAACATTTGGGATCATGGCAGGGCTGTGGGGGCTCTTATGGGGGGTCCATGGTCCATTATCCCTGCCCCCCCAGCACGGTGTCCCCCTCCCGCAGGTACTCGGTGGAGGGCTTCCTGGACAAGAACAAGGACACGCTCTTCCAGGACTTCAAGCGGCTGCTCTACAACAGGTTGGGGACAGCGAGGGGTTGGGGACACGGCCAGGGGACGCTGCCACGGGGTTGGGGGGTGGCAGAGGAGCCCGGTGTCACCAGCCCCGCGCCACCACCGTCCCCAGCGCCGACCCCGTGCTGCGTGCCATGTGGCCCGACGGCGAGCAGAGCATCACCGAGGTCACCAAGCGCCCGCTGACGGCCGCCACCCTCTTCAAGAACTCCATCGTGGCCCTGGTGGAAAACCTGGCCTCCAAGGTACCGGCCCTACAACCAGCTGGCCGCGTCCCTATATGTCGCCAAGCCAGCCTGGTGCGACCCCAAATCGGCTAAAAGTGTCCCCGAGCCACCAAGCTCTCCTGTCCCCGTGCCAACCCCAAGGTTTGGTGCCACGCGGGCTCGGGGAGCGCTCCAGTCTATGCGGGGACGGGGAAACGGGGCCATTCCCCGTTCCCCTATAACCAGCCCCCTTCCTTAGGAGCCCTACTACGTGCGCTGCATCAAACCCAACGACCAGAAGTCGCCGACGCTCTTCGACGAGGAGCGCTGCCGCCACCAGGTCGCCTACCTGGGGCTGCTGGAGAACGTGCGGGTTCGCCGCGCCGGCTTCGCCTACCGCCAGCCCTACGACCGCTTCCTGCTGCGGTACGGCCCCAATAACCCAAGGAAAGGGGTCCTCAGCAGCCCCCACACCCCGTCCCACTCCCCCGACCCCGTTTATACCCCCCCCAGGTACAAGATGACGTGTGAATACACGTGGCCCAACCACCTGATGGCCACCGACCGCGAGGCCACGCAAGCCCTCCTGGAGCAGCACGGCTTCCAGGACGACGTGGCGTACGGGCACAGCAAGGTTTTCATCCGCACGCCCCGAACCCTCTTCTCCCTCGAGCAGGAGCGGGCACAGCTCATCCCCATCATCGTCCTGCTGCTGCAGAAGGTGGGGTGGCGTGGGGGTGACATTAGGGTGACACAGGGCAGGACTCGGGGGTTGGCGCAGGGTGGTTTTTTTGGCTGCGGGGCAGGGGATGGGGCCGGCTCCGGGTTCCCCCAAACACTCCTGGGGGGGCTCAGGGGACACATCCAGCCCCGCAGCACATTTTGGGGTTAGGGGCAGCACTTTGGGGACCGTCCCCACCGAGCAGGGAGCCTGGCACCGCGCTCCTGCCACCCCCACCTCAAATCCACGGGGACAACGACGACGGGGAGAGTCCCCAGCGCTTCCACCCACCCCGGAGGCGGTGACAGCACCCCGAATCCCCCCCGAAGGTGGCCCACGGGTGGGGACAAAGTCCCGGCTGCTCTCTTCCAGGCGTGGCGAGGCGCCCTGGCCCGCCGGCGGTGCCGCTACCTGCGCGCCGCCTACACCATCATGAGCTCCTACAAGAGGCACAAGGTGAAGGCGTACCTGCGGGAGCTGCTGCGGCGTTTCCAGGGGGTCCGTGCCATGCCCGATTTCGGCAAGAGCCTGGCCTGGCCCGTGCCGCCGGCCGTGCTGGAACGCTTCCAGGAGAACAGCCAGCAGCTCTTCCGCAGGTGCCAGCAACGCGCGGGGGTGCGTGGCGAGCAGGGGGCGCGCCGGGGGGGCTGCGGTGGCGGTGCCTGAGCGCCCCGCGTGCCCCCAAACCCGCAGGTGGAGAGCGAGGCAGATCGTCAAGAACATCCCCCCCTCGGATATGGCACAGATCCGCGCCAAGGTGGCCGCTATGGAGGTGCTGCAGGGGCTGCGGAAGGATTGGGGGTGCCAGCGGGGCTGGGCGCGGGACTATCTGTCCTCGGTAAGGGCGCGGCGTGGATGGCGGGACCCCAAAATCCCACCCCGACCCGCTGCGCGCCCCCACCCTACACCGCCTTCCCCGCAGGCCAGCGAGAACCCCGGGCTGGCGCTGCCCTTCGCCCGCCGCGTGCAGGCTCTGCGGGACAAGGTGCATTTCGGCTCCGTCCTCTTCTCCGGACACGTCCGTAAGGTGAGGGGCTCTGCGGGGCCGGTGTGTCCCCGTCGGTGTCCCCCTTTTGTCCCCCCCCCTCACTTTGTCCCTGCCCCGCAGATCAACCGCTTCAACAAGAGCCGCGACCGCGCCATCCTCATCACCGACCAGCACCTCTACAAGCTGGAGCCCCGGCAGCAGTACCGGGTGATGCGGGCGCTGCCCCTCAGCACCGTGAGTGTCCCCAGCACCGGGTGGCACCGGGGGGGCCGTCCTGGCTGCCCTTGTCCCCTCTGATGTCCCCATGTCCCCCCCACGTGGGATAGGGGCATCATGCAGTCCCCATCGCGGTGCCGTGGCACCACCGCGGTGCCGTGACGCCCTCGTGGTGCCGTGACGCCCTCATGGTGTCGTGACATCCTTGTGGTGTCGTGACACTATCGTGCCACCCCGCAGGTGACAGGGCTGAGCGTGACGAGCTGCCAGGCGCAGCTGGTGGTCTTCCACACGCAGAACCACGACGACCTGGCCGTCTGCCTGCACAAAACGCAGCCGCCGGGGGACAACCGGGTGGGCGAGCTGGTGGGCGTCCTGCTGGAGCACTGCCGAGCGTGAGTGGGGCCGGGACAGCCTTATGGGGTGGGGGGCAACCCCCTAAAACCCCCTGAGTGCTGAGGCTGTGCCCTTGCAGGACCAAGAGGGAGCTGCAGGTCCGCGTCTCCGACTGCATCCAGCTGAGCCTGCGCGGGCGCAAGAGGCTGCTGACCGTGGAGAAGAAGCCGGGCCTGGCCGGCCCCGATTTCCGCAAGAGCCGCGACGGCTTCGTCCTCTACTGGCCCGAAAGATGAGGGGGTGGCCGCCCTGAGTGTCCCCCCCCACTTTCAAGCACCGCCACCGGCGCCGCGGTGGCCCCCCTGCGTGGGGACGGGGGGACAGCAGCGTCCTCGTCCCTGCCCCGTGCTCCGTCCTGCTGGCACGTGCCCAGGAGCCTCCCCCGGCCCCGTGTGCCCCATAACCTGCGTCCCCCCCCTTCCCCTGGGCGATGCCAAAGCCTCTGAGTGCACTGGGAATAAAGAGAGCTGGATGGGAGTGTGGGTGTGAGTGTCTGGGACACGGTGCAGCCCCGCATCGGGGGGCGCTGGAGCCCGTGGGGACCCCCGTGAGCCAGATCCCGATGTCCCTAACACTTGGGGTCCTTGTGCCCCCGTGTCCTGCTGTCTCTGGGTCCCAATATCCGTGTGTGTGCTGGGTACTGGGTCAATGCATCACATTTGTTGCGTGCCGGGTGTTTTCTGGGGGTTGGCAGGTTGTTGTGTCACTGCGCAACCGCTTCTTGCACCACCGGGGCCGTGCTGGGTTGCTTCCTCCTGGCACCGTGTTGCTTAACGGGGTGGCAAGCGGATGATTTTCGCCCTAACCATGCTGCAAGGCTGGCGTGAAAACATCATCATGAAGCTTGGGGCTGCTCGGTTGGGTTTGATTCATCTCCTGCTCGATGCCAGGGATGTGCCCGGGGTGTTTCGGGGATGGTTGTGGATTTGGGGACGCACAGGGACGGCTGCTTCTTTTGGGACCCTTCCTCGAGCCCCGCAGGAGGTGCTGGCGCTGCCTGCGCCCTGCGTGCCATCCCGCTGACTGCAGGGCCGTGCTTTGGGCTGCTTCCGTCACCGCTTTCGCTTCCTGGAGGTTGGGAGCAGCAAGCACAGGACGTGCAGGAAGGTACGGGTGGGAGGCCAGGGGCCGCGAGGCTCCGTGCCGGCGGGGACGGCTCCGAGGGGGCCTGGGGACCTGGCGCAGGGCAGTGGGAAGTGGCTCTTCCCCTGTCCCCTCCTCTCTTTCCCTTCTCCCCACTCCTCGCTCCCCATGCTCGGCGTGGGCACAGCCCCAGCTCGGGGGAGCCCCTGGGCACCGTGCTCAGCCCCACGCGGGGCCCCGGCTGCACGAGTGTCACTGCCCCGAGGGTCCCTGCCACCACCCGAGGGTCCCTGCCACCACACTGCCTTCCCCCCCCCCATGATCCTGTGCACACTGAGGCTGCCTCGCTGCTCTGGCTTTTATTTTCATTTTCGGTTCCTCGCTGCTCTCCATGCGCTGCTGTGGCTGCACACGCGGCAGCGCGATCCAGGGGACCCCGTCTGTCCCGGTGCCACCGCAGCCTGACCCAGCTGCACCCCACAACCCCTTCCCAAAACGGGGGCACACAGAAGCTTCGAAACCATCCCCGATTTTTGTGAAAATCCCTTCTGGGTGTCTGCTTTTGTCTCCGCAGCGTGTCCGTGGCCATCCAGCGTGTCCTCGTGCTGCCTGGGTTCGGCGAGGGCTTGGAGATGAGGCTGATCCTGGCCGGGAAGGCTGGTGGGGGGAAAAGCGCCACGGGGAACACCCTCCTCGGGCAGCGTGTCTTTGAGTCCAAGCTGTCCACCAAGCCAGTGACCGTGAGCTGTGCGAGAGCACAGGGACACTGGGATGGCGAGGACTTCACGGTGGTTGACACGGCCGACATTTTCAACCCCGGAGGTGCCAGCAGTGAGGTGCACCAAGAAATTATCCGCTGCATCAGGCTGTCCTCCCCGGGCCCCCACGCGCTGCTGCTGGTGACCCAGCTGGGCCGATTCACCCAGGAGGACGAGGAGGCCGCAGAGAGACTGCAGGACATCTTTGGAGCTGATGTTTTCAGGCACACCATCGTCATATTCACCCGTGCGGAAGAGCTGGGGGAGAGATCTCTGCATGACTACGTGTCCTGTACTGACAACAAAGCTCTCCGCAAGCTGATCGAGAGATGTGGGAAGAGGTATTGTGGCTTCAACAACCGGGCAGCTGGAGCCGAACGGGACCACCAGGTCATGGAGCTGATGGGGATGGTCCACAGCATGGTGCAGGAGAATGGGGACAGGTACTACAGCAATGAGATGTACCTGGAGCCCAATTTAACAGAAGAGAAGGTGGCGTATCACATGGCGAGGTACAGAGCAGGCAGGATAAAGAGGGAGCAGTCTGGCCGCAGGACAGTTGTCGTGGCTTGTGGGCTGTTTGCCCTCACCGTGGCTGTGATTTCCCTGGGTTACTATATCATGTGGGTGCGAGGAGTGCCAGCACCACGGAACCGCTGAACGCCTGGGGCTGGAGGCACCTCTGGGCACCGCTCCAGCTGCCCAGGACCGTGTCCACTGGGTGTTGGACATCTCCAGGGATGGAGACCCCAGCACTGCTCTGGGCAGCCTGTGCCAGCGCTCAGACACCCGCACAGCAAAAAAAGGCTTTCCTGATGTCTCAGCGGGCATCCTTGTGCCTGCAGCAGTGCCCATGGAAACGAAGAGGAATTGTCTATTTTTATTGAGCTTCCCTTTAATCAGTTATCATATATGTAGGAGATCGATGGATCAAAGGGGTTAGGATGCTTCATCGGGGAACACCACCAAGGACCCCACAGAAAGGAAGGCATGCGCAGATGGGCCCCAAAAAGGAGCCATTAAGAATGATGCCACATGAGCACAAAACTCAGGTAGATTAGAATGAATTTGTATTAGATCGCTAGAAGAGTCATGAATTTAATGTCTCCATGTAGCCAGGAAGTCAACATCGGCTGTGCTTGATCTGTGGAAACTGCACCGAGCTCTGAGGCCTGAATAAAAGCAATCTCTCTCCTGAGTGCGTGCGAATTGGCTTCTTGGTAAAGGAGCCACTTTTTCGGACAAGACCAGCACCTCCTTGTCCTTGGCTGAGCAATTAACAGGGTGCCCACGTCCACCTGCACGTGGAGTGCTCTGAGGCATTATTGGTGTCAAAAAAAGGCCAGGAATGTCAACAATTGGTCTCTGTTGGCTTTTTTTTGTAGCCCTGGGTTACCGAGCTTGGTAATGGTATAGATATGTGAGAAACAAAGCTGTGTTTTTGCAACAAAAGGTGATTTTGCAGTGGAAAATTCCACTAACCTTGCGTATTCAAAAGTGATTGTGCAGGCACGGCAGTGGGGAGTACGTTAAGGAGATAAAGGGAAGGTCCCGCTGTCCCAGAATAAGGAGGATAGCTCAGAAAAACAGGATGAGCAGCAGGAAAGCAGTGAAAACAAAAATCACGAGCCCTCTAGGCACAAAAGAAGGGGGAAAAAAAAAAAAAAAAAGGAGAAATTAATGGTTGGTCAAATTAAATTGTACCTATATGGTGTAGAAGTGTGTAGGTACATAAGGTATAGGTCTATAAGGTATAATTATAGTATATAAGGGGTAAATATAAGTATTTAAGGTATAGGCAGTGAGGAAATGAGAGAAATCGGGTGTCGGGTCATAGAGGATTTAGGGTTATGATAAACTTTTACTGTGTGCTCCTGCTTGCATTGCAATTGTGAATAAAATAGCTTCACAAAAGACCCTGTATGAAAAAAAAAAAAAAAAAGAGATTTTTCTCACACGATGGCCAGGCAGAAGGAAGGCCTGAGCAGAGACAGAGAAATTTTAAGATAGCTGTGCCCATTTTCCTGAGGAGCCCCCGGGAATGAATGTCCTGCTCCGAGCTCGGAGCACGTCTCTGGGTTGGGGACAACCCTGTCCCAACTCTGAAGCAAACCCAAAGCTCGGAAAGAGAGCTCCAAGGAGCCTAAATTAATGCCCTGACATCTTTGAAATGATCAGGGAGATGTGGCCCTCTACCGACAGAAAGAGCAGCCTCCTGCTCACAGACCCTGCTCATGGGGGGCTTCAGCCCTGTAAGAGGGGACAGCACAGCAGGACACGATCCAGCAGGATCCTGGAGCACATCTATGATTTTTTTTATCCTTTTTTATCCTTATTTATTTATTTATTTATTTATTATTAATATTCTCCAAGTGATAGAGCAGCCAAGAAGGGAAGATGCTCCGATGG
This sequence comes from Anas platyrhynchos, assembly GCF_047663525.1. NCBI lineage: Eukaryota > Metazoa > Chordata > Aves > Anseriformes > Anatidae > Anas > Anas platyrhynchos. The sequence goes on from NC_092588.1 coordinate 158,604,199, forward strand.
ACCTCATGTTCACCAGCAACGTGGACTTGCTGGGAATGGGGAGGTCAAAGGCAGCCTTGGCTGCAGGGAGCGTGAGATGGTGGAGTTCAGGATCCTAAAGGCAGGGAGGAGGGTGAAAAGCAAACACGTAACCAACCCTGGGCTTCAGGAGAGCAGAATTTGGCCTCTTCAAGGAGCAGAATTTGGCCTCTTCAAGGAGGCTCAAGAATTCAAGAATTAGGCCTCTTCTGCTTGGAAGAACCCAATCCTGTGGGGTAAGGCCCTGCAGAGAAGAGGGCCTAAGAAAGCTGGTTAATATTTGAGAATCAAATATTTGAGGTTTTGGTAGCGGGGGCTGCAGGGGGAGGGCTCTGTGAGCAGAGCCCAGAAGGGGGACCCATGCTGGAGCAGTGTGACCCCATGGTACGGACCTATATCACAGCAGCTCTTGAGGAGCTGCAGTCTGAACCCCACTCAAAATGTAAATAATATGTGACATATGTGACTTTTTTTTTTTTTCCTGGAAACACCACTAATACCTGACCAGCACTGGAATAACCAAAATGAGTCTGGGAGGAGAGTCTCGGCTGAGAAAACTGGGGGCGTTTAGAAAACACACATCTGAAATTTGAAAATGTTTAGAGGAACGAGACGTGGAAAGTGTGTGTGACAGCAAGGGTCTGGTTTTGGTTAGCAGAAGTGGAAGCCGCCCTCACTGAGCATCACCGGTACGGCAGCTTTAAAGGCTGCTCCCCACAGCTCCCAGCACACTGTGGCTGATGAAATCCTCACGCTGCTCTATAATTCGACCTTGATATCGGTCGGTTATCTCTAGAAACATACGGAAGGAAGCTCTGAAGAGAAAAGCAGGGGTGTGGGGGGGAGCGATAGTGACCACAGCAGCTCCAAGAGCAGCCAAACCCATCTTGGTACTGAAGGAAACCAGAGGACGCCTTGTTGCTGGCTAACCAAATATTCCAGATTTCAGGAGCAAGGGCTTCCTCGTTGTGGAGGATTTTTGGTGTTTTTTTTTGGCTACAAGAGCTGTGAATTTGGCTCTGCACGCCATCAGAGTAATACAGCAGCACCCCGAGGAAATACAGGGAAAAAAAGGGCAGAGTTTGGACCTACAGCCACTGTCACATCCCTGAGCGGTGCCAGCCCGCTGGGTGTGCCCGGCATCGTGACTGCAGGCACCTCGCTGAGAGAGGCGATGAAATTCACCTTTGTGTGGTGAGTCAGAGGTAATTGCTACACTTCAGTAAGCCTAATTGGTCAAGTGATTTGTTGCACTCTGCTCGATGGAAATTCCGTGCCGTTTCCAAACACTTCAAGTGCGTACATTCTGCACTAAATCACCCCAAACCTTGAAAGGAGGTGGTCAGAGTGCATCGGATCCCTGCTCGCCGCCCTTCCTGGGTGCCTGGGCACCCTCGGTCCATAAGTGTGAGAAACTAAGTTGTTTTTACAGTAGAAAACTGATTTTCTGTAGTCCAAGGTGGCTGTGCAGTCATAACAAGGAGCAGTGCCAAGAAGATAAGCGGGCAGTGGAAGGCCTCACTGTTCCAAAACAAGGTGGAAGCGTGAGAAAAACAGGGTGAGCAGTGTGGGAACGGTGAAACAAAGATCACAGGTTCTCAAAACATGGGAAAGGTGGGAACAAAAAAAGGGAAAAAGGAGAAATTAAAGGGTCGAAGAAAAATATATTGTATATATATGGAATAGTGTGTATATATAGGTATGGGGCTGGGGTTAGGGTTAGGCTTAGGGTTAGGCTTAGGCTTAGGCTTAGGCTTAGGTTTAGGCTTAGAGTTAGGTTTGGTTAGGCTTAGGCTTAGCTTGTGAACCTGTGGTACTCAGCCAGTGAAACGGGGGGTGATCAGGTGTCAGGTAATAGGGAATAACAGTATGTTTATTAAAATGTGTTTATTAAGATGTGTTTATTAAAATTTGTTTTTTAAAACGTGTGTGTTTATTAAAACGTGCTCCTAATTGGCAGGACGCCCACCTCAGGCACCCCCTTGGGCCTGGAGGCGAGCCCCCCCCCCCCGGCTCAGCCGCCCTCAGGCTCCCAGGGGAGCCCCGGGGGAGCCGGGCTGGGGCCGCCCAAGCCGCAGGGGGACCAGGGCCGAGCCCCCGCGGCGCCCCCGGGCCGTGAGGAGCGACCCCGGGCGGGCCGGGCCCGGCAGCGCCCGGTGCAGGCCTCAAGCCTGGAGTAGGCCTCAACCTCCCCCGTTGCCATGGCAACAGCGTCGCCATGACAACGCCTCCCTTTTTCCTATTGGCTGTCGCCATGGCAACGCCGCCCCGCAGCGGGGTGGGCGGGGCGAGTCGCTATGGAAACGGCGCTGGGGAGGGGGCGGGGCTTCCGGGCGGGACCGGAAGTGGCTTGAATTTCCCGTCAGGCGCCGCGCGGCGGGGGCCGGTGGCGGCGGCGGCGGCGGCTGCGGCGGGGCCCGGTCCCGGCCAGGCCCGGGGGGCGCCATGGAGGCCGTGCCCCGCATGCCCATGATCTGGCTGGACCTGAAGGAGGCCGGCGAGTTCGCCTTCAACGCCGCCGTGAAGAAGGTGAGGGGAACGGGAAGGGGAACGGGGGGGGAACGGGGAAGGCCCGGGGCTGGGCTGAGGCCTGTGAGGGGAGCCCGAGGGGTGTGGGGGGGGTGGTGAGGGGTGAGGGGGGTGTGGGGGGGGTGAGGGGGTGTGGGGAGCCCGCCCCGGTGCCGGGGTGAGTCGGCAGGTTTGTGGCCGGCCTCCCGGCCCGGCCTCCACTCAGGGCCCGGTTCCTCCTCGCTCAGGAGGCCTCAGGGGGAGCCGTGAGGAAGCTGCCCGGGGGCTGGGGGGGCGCCTCGTCCCCGTTCCCCTTCCTGAAGGGTGTTGCTGGGTGCTGGCAGGGCCGGTGTGGGGCTCCGCGGTGCCTCTGAGCCTGCCCCTGGGGCTGGAAGATGCAGGGGGCAGAGCTGGGACCCCCTCCCCTCAGCTTTCCATCCCCGCCTGGCTGTGGGGGTGCGTTTCTGAGTCCCGCCTGATGTTTGATCGTGTGCAGGAGAGCCCCCACCCCTCCCTGAGACCCCCAGCAGAGGCAGCTCCTCACCCACAGCAGGCAGGGACTCCCAGCAGGCACACCTCCTCCTCCCCTTGTTTTTTTTGGGGAGTCAGGACTCTTTTAGGCACCCCTAAAGGGCCCCGGGGGGGGGATTTCTCCGATGCTGGTGCCAGTTTTGGAGGCACAGCCACAGAAGAACCGTGCGGTGACACCGGGCGTGGCACGGGGTGACACCGGGAGCCGCCCCGTTGCTGAGTCAGGCCCCGCAGCCGGCTCAGCACCATCCTGCCAGCCCCAAACACCTCCCCTGGGGATTTATTCCACACCTGTACGTGGAGGGAAACTTAAATCTCCATAAATCTGCCTTCCCCTGGTGTTTGTGAACACCTCAGCGCCCTGTCACACCCCCTCACCTGTTTTTTTCCCCCCAGTTTGTCCTGAAGAACTACGGGGAGAACCCCGAGAACTACAACGAGGAGCTGCGCAAGCTGGAGGTGCTGCGCCAGGTGAGCCCCCTGCCCCCCTCCCAGGGTGGGCACGGCCCCAAATCGCCCCCATTTGCCCACGGGAGCTGGGTGACAGCTCGCTCCCTGCACAGCCCCCATGTTTCCTGCCTCCTGCTTCTTCTCTCCCTTTTTCTTTCTTCCCTCTAGAACGCCGTCAACGTCCCCAGGGACTTCGAGGGCTGCAGCACGCTGAGGAAATATTTCGGGCAGCTCCACTACCTGCAGAGCCGGATCCCCATGGGTGCTGAGCAGGAGGCCGCAGTCCCCATCGCCTGGTGAGGGCTGGGGGGGCTCCTCCTGCCCTTTTGGGGTGCAGTTTTCCCTGATTTTTGAGGCTCAAGTCCTATAATGCCAAACTTCTGGTTGTTGTGGCGCTTTTTGGACATCTTCCCGTGCTGCTGGGGTGGCCTGGGGACATCCTAAAATGCCACCATGCCCATGGGGTGGCTCTGGGGGGGCTGAGGCAGGGCCAGGAAGGCGAGCAGGGGGTAAGCAGCCCCCTCCTCTCTCCCTGCAGGACCGAAATCTTCTCGGGCAAGACGGTGACCCACGAGGACATCAAGTACGAGCAGGCCTGCATCCTCTACAACCTGGGTGAGGGTCAGAAACGTGGCTGTGCCCCCGGGGGGGGCATTAAATACTCAGTGCTGGGGGTTTGCTGCCAGTTTGGGGCTTCTCTGTGCTGAATTCCTCTGCCTGGAGCCAGCTGCCTGCAGATTTGGTGCGAAACTCCCAGTTTTTGGGGTTTTGAGCCTGCTGAGCCCTGCTCCTCTCCCCGCAGGTGCGCTGCACTCCATGCTGGGCGCCATGGACAAGAGGGTGTCGGAGGAGGTAAGAGCCCCCGAGCAGCCCCTAAAAATCCCTAAAAAGGGTTTTTTTTTTCCCCCTGGGGGCCAGCAGCCACCTGCTGACAGCCCTCAGGCCTCGGCTGTAGCATCAGTGCACGCCCCTGAGAGCTTTTTGGGTTCAAAACTCAGCTTTCGGCCTCTGGGAGCTGCTTTTTGGGGTCTTGGGGGGCCCGTGGGAGCGTTTTTAGCCCCGCTGAGCTGGATTTTATCCCCCTGCCTCCTTCTGTGTCGCTGCTCTGAGGCCAAACGTGCCCTCAGGCTCCTCACAGCCACCCTCTGGCGTGGTTTGTGCCCACCTAACATGTTTTCCTCCCTTCCCAGGGCATGAAGGTTTCGTGCACCCACTTCCAGTGCGCCGCCGGGGCCTTCACCTACCTGCGGGATCACTTCCCCCACTCCTACAGCGTGGACATGAGCCACCAGATCCTCAACCTCAACATCAACCTCATGCTGGTAGGAAGGGGGCTGCGCTGCCAGCGGGCTCCTGGCTGCCCCCGGGGCGGCTCCTGCTGATTTTGGGGTGGGTCTTGAGGCAGCAGGGCTCCGTGCCATGCTTTTGGGGCATCCCATGGGGTTTTCAGGTAAAAGGGGCTGTAACTGGCGGGTCCTAGTGCTGGTTACAGGAGGGATTTGGGGATTTCAGAAGAATTTGAGCGTGGGGACAGCCAGTGTTGCCTCCACAGGGCCAGGCGCAGGAGTGTCTGCTGGAAAAATCCATGCTGGACAACAGGAAAAGCTTCCTCGTGGCCCGGATCAGCGCCCAGGTGAGCTTTTGGGGGATCTTTTCCGTGCTCAACTCCTGTCACAGCTGCCAGGTGACACCTGGGGACGAGCTGTCCGGGCCCTGTGGCATCGCAGCAAGCCCTGAGCAGCCCCCAGCTCCTCCAAGGCAGGCGTAAGGGTGGCAGATTTCCTTAGAACACCATTTTTAACCCATTTTTAACCCATTTTTAACCCATTTTTAGCTCATTTTTAGCCCATTTTTAACCCAAACTGACCAGCAGAGCACCCGCCAGCTGGACAAACCGAGCCCGGTGCCACCAAACCTGCCCCAACCCAGCTCTTCCTGGGGCTGCTCTCGGTTCAAACGGGGGCCTGGCTCTTTGGGGGCACCCCAAACATCCCCCCCCTGCACCCCACAGGTGGTGGATTACTACAAGGAGGCCTGCCGGGCGCTGGAGAACTCGGAAACGGCCTCGCTGCTGGGTAAAATCCAGAAAGATTGGAAGAAACTGGTCCAGATGAAGATTTATTACTTCGCCGCCGTGGCCCACGTGAGTTTTTGGGGTTGGGGGGAGCACCCCTCGCTCTCAGCCCCCCTCAGGGCCAACAAACAGGATCTGGGGGGGCTGAATTTCTTGGCTGAGTGATTTCCTTTCCACGAGGAGCTCTGACACCTTCTTTTTTTTTACAGCTGCACATGGGAAAACAAGCCGAGGAGCAGCAGAAGTTCGGGGAAAGGGTAAGCAGAGCTGCGGCAGCGTGGGTCGAGGTCCTGTTGAGCCCCGGAGGAGATTTTCACCCCCTTGGGGTTTCCCCAGCCCCGAGGGAAGCAGGAAAGGGGCACCAGGAAAGCCCCTGAACGAAGCTGCAGCCCTCGGGGGATGCTGGTGCCAGCTCCAGCACTTCTACCAAACCTGGGAGTAATTCTTCTTCTCCCCACAGGTCATTTACTTCCAGAGCGCCCTGGATAAGCTCAACGAGGCAATCAAACTGGCAAAGGTGCGTTCCTTCCCCCTCTGGCAGCAGGAATTGTTTGGTTTTTGTGTTTTTTCTTTTTTTAACCCCTCCTGAAAATGTGGGACAGGGGATCTGGGGCTGCCTGAGGGGCCGGATTCTGCCTGGGTTTCTCGCCCAGCAGCTCCCAGGTGTGGAGCTGAGGGTTTTGGTCGTGTTTTGGGGCCCGAGGAGGGGCTGCTGCTGTGTGTGGGGCATGCTCGGGGTATGGGGGCAGCAATAATCCCCCTCCCTCGCCCGCCCTCACTCCCTCCCACCTCGTTTCTGTAGGGCCAGCCCGAAACCGTCCAGGAAGCCCTGAGGTTCACCATGGACGTCATCGGTGGCAAGTGAGTGTGCAAAGATCCCCCGGACACAACTCAGGGGGGGGGCAGAAACACCCAGGGAGCGGTTTCACATAGGGTCTGGGGCTTTTGGGGTGTTTTTGCCTGCTTCCCGTCAGCCTGAGGTCTCGTTTTTAGGTACAATTCGGCCAAAAAAGACAACGACTTCATCTACCACGAAGCCGTGCCCGCCTTGGACACCCTGCAGTCGGTGAAAGGTGAGGCTGCGAGCTGCTGATGGCGGGGTGCACGCTCGGGGAACCCCAAACAGTGGGGTTTGGCGATGCCCTGCTCCCCTGGGAGCTTTTGGGGTGAAGGTGCTGAGCAGGAGGAGGGGTTTTGGGACCCGAGGAGCGTCCCCGTGGAGATTTGGGACCAGCACGTGTTTGTTTTGGGACCGCAGGTGCCCCGCTGGTGAAAGCTCTCCCCGTCAACCCCACGGACCCCGCTGTCACCGGCCCCGATATCTTCGCCAAGCTGGTGCCCATGGCTGCCCACGAGGCCTCCTCGCTCTACAGGTGGGTCCTGGGCAGGGAACGACCCCAAAAGAGGGCAGAGGAAGGAACCCGTGCCTCAACCCATCTTCCAGGCCTCTTATTGGGGTCCAGAGGGGGCCAAACCAGCTGCAGGGCTTTCCCTAAACCCTCCTAAAATGTCCCCGGGCTGATTCCTGCAGCGTCCTGGTGCTTTCCCATATCCCATCCCGCCCCTAAAAGGATTTTTTTCTTGCAGCGAGGAGAAGGCCAAGCTGCTGAGGGACGTGATGGCCAAGATCGAAGCCAAAAACGAAGTCCTGGAGTACGTGTGAGCCCCACGCAGCCTCTCCCCACCCCGCTGCGAGCTCCCAGTTTGCCCAGTTCCGAGCAAACCCCGATAACTGCTCCTCAGAGCCCCCTTGCTTTGGGGTGGGGAGGTTGGGGAGCCTCGTTGGGCTCACGGGGGGAGCTTCTGCCGCCTCTCAGGGCTTTGTTCCTGCCCGCAGCCAGTTCATGGACTCGATGCAGCTGGACCCCGAGAGCGTGGACAACCTGGAGATGTACAGCCACATCCCCCCCGTCCTGATGGAGAAGTGCGCCGCCCTCAGCGTGCGCCCCGACACCGTCAAAAACCTCGTCCAGTCCATGCAGGGTGAGGGCAGGGGGGGGATACGGGGCACGGATCCGTGCCCTGGTTGCATTTCGGTGTCGGAAACGGCTTCCCCACTCACAAATTCAGCACCTTTATCACTTTTTATCCCAAAATCACCTCTTTTGGTGGCTGTTCACAGCACGTGGTGCTTCCTCATGGGTTTTTCTGCCTGCTGGTGCTTCAGGGCTGGAGCAGATGAGGGCCAGGAGGGTTTGTGGTGGGGATCAGGGAACTATTTCAGCTCTTCCCATCCTCTGTCTCTCTTTCCCAGTCCTTTCTGGGGTTTTCACCGACGTGGAGGCCTCCCTGAAGGAAATCCGAGACCTCCTGGAGGAAGACGAAGCTCAGGAACGGAAACTCCAGGAGCTGCTGGGGAAGAGCCCGGCCCCACCGGGTTCTCCTCCTCCTCCTTCCCCCGGGCTGGCCGAGGTGAGCAAGGAGTGCTCCAAATACCTGGAGGTGCACGAGAAAGCCAGCTTCACCAACACCGAGCTGCACAAAGCCATGAACCTGCACATCGGCAACCTCCGCCTGCTCAGCGGGCCCCTGGAGCAGGTCCGGGCGGCGCTGCCCTCGCCCTCGTTGACCGAAGGTGAGTTTGGAGCCCCCCTGGCATCGTCTTCGTGCCCCAAAGTGGGGAGGGGCACGGCTTCTGCACCCCCTTGGTGCGTTTTTTGGGTTCTTTTCAACATCAGCCACGCTCTCAGGGCATCAGCCTGGTGCAAGGCAGGCTGTGGGGGATTTTTTTTCCCCCAAAATGCCCAAATTGTGATCCTGGAACCGTGAGATCCTGGCGTGGGGATAAAATAAATCCAACAGAGGCTCGAACATCCAACCTGGGTGTGCCAGGAAATGCTGCAGGCTGCCCCCCAGCCCTCAGTTCCCACCCCACGAGCAATTTGGGGTTTTGGGGACGCCGCGTGCCCCCTCTGAGTGCTCCCCGCCCCCCCCAGACGACAAGCAGGTGCTGCAGAACCTGAAACGGATCCTGGTCAAGGTGCAGGAGATGCGGGACCAGCGCCTGTCCCTGGAGCAGCAGCTGCGGGAGATGATCCAGAAGGACGACATCACCACCTCCCTCGTCACCGCCGACCGCTCCGAGATGAAGGTGGGGTCCTCCTGCCCCTCTCCATCCCTCCCCGGGGTTTTGGGGGTCTCCCTGCACCCCCTCAGCTCCTCCCTCCCCCAATTTTTCCCCGCAGAAACTCTTCGAGGAGCAGCTGAAGAAATACGACCAGATCAAGGTGTACCTGGAGCAGAACCTGGCTGCCCAGGAGAACATCCTCAAGGCGCTGACCGACGCCAACGTCAAATACGCGGCCGTGCGCAAGGCCCTGGCCGAGGTGGAGCACAAGTGAGCGCGGGGGGGGCACAGCCTGCGGGGTTTTGGGGTCTCTGTGGGGTCGGGGAACACAAAAAAAAGGGTAATTAACGCACGGGCTTGCTGTTAATTGCACGCCAGCCCTGGTGCTCAGCCCCCTGTCCCACCTCCCCAGGTGGAACACCACCGTCCAGACCCTGGTGGCCTCCTACGAAGCCTACGAGGACCTGATGAAGAAATCCCAAGAGGGGAAGGATTTTTACACCGACCTGGAGGGGAAAGCCGCCAAGCTGCTGGAAAAAGCCCGGGCGGCCTGCCAGGCTGCCGAAGCCAACCGCCAGCAGATCCTGGAGAAGTAGGTGCCCTTTTGGGGGGGGGATTTAGGGCTTCGTGCCCCGCTGCGGGGGGTTTGGGACACCCCAGCGAGGTGGGAAGCACCTTTAGGTGCTGTTTATGGGGTCAGGGCTGGCTGTAGGGTGGCTGAGGGCTTGTAGGGCTGCAGGAGGGGGATTTTTTGGGGCTCCTCCTGACTCCTCCTCCCCCCTCCCACAACAGGGAGCTGAAGAAGCAGCCGCCCCCCCGCCCCACGGCCCCCAAACCTGCCTTACAGAAGAAACCCCCGGAGCTGGACGGGGGCGGCCCCGAAGCTGCCGAGGGGGCTCAGCTCGGCCCCCTGGGCTTGGCCGATCTCCCCGAGGAGCTCCGCAGCCTCCCCCCCGACGTCCTGGCCGCCCACCTGGCTCGTTTGCCCCCTTCCACGCTGGCCGCTCTCACCCTCGACCCCTCTTTAGCAGCCGGGCTGCGCCCCCCAGCCCCCCCCGAGGTTTTTTTACCCCTGGCCAGGCTGGCGAGCGCCCCGCTGCAACCCTACAGCCCCGCCCGCTTCCCTGCCCTACCCGGGCACTACCCCGTGCCTGCTTCTGCCCCCGGTGCCTTTCCAGTGCAGCTCCTGCAGCCCTCTGCCCCCCAAGCTGCCGTCCCCCCCCCCAGCTCAGCCCCTTCCTCTGCCCCCCAACTCTTCCCGGCCGCCCCCTTGCTCCGGGGCCCTCCGCAGCCCGCTTATGGGGTGCCCCACGTGCTGCCCCCACGTTCGTCCCCCCAACACGGCCCCGCTGTTTCCTACGGGCTGAACCAAGCCGGGCTGCCTGCAGCCGCCCCCCCCAGACCCCCAACTATGGGGCCGGCCCCCGGGGGTGCTCAGCCCCCACCCATGGGTGCCCCCGAGCAGGGCCCGGCCCCCCGCCCGGCCACCACCACCGTGGACAGCGTCCAGGCCCCCATCTCCAGCTGCACAGCCCCCCCCCGCCTCCCAAATCAGGGTCCTGCCGTGCCCCCCACCACCTTCCTGCCCCCCCAGCGCCCCGCTGCCCCCCCTGCCTCCTTCCCCTACGCCCCGGGGGGGCTGCAGCAGCCTTTTGGGCACCCCTTCCCCCCCGGGCAGCACCCCCACCCCACTTTCACCCCCCCGGCGCAGCTGCAGCCCACCATGGAGCTGCCAGCTCGCCCCCAAGGCCTGGGGGGCCCCCAACAATTCCCCCCCCAAGCCCCTTTCCTCCCCCCCGCCCGCCCCCAGCTCCCCCTACCCTTCCAACCCCCTGCCCGCCCCCCGCTGCCCCCCCAGTTTGCCCAGCAGCCCTTCTCCGGCCCCGTGGGGCAGCTGCAGCCCCCCCCAGCCCCTCCCCAGCCCCCGCTGTGCCCCCAGCTCTACCCCCTGCCCGGCCAGGACAAGCTGCCCCCCCACGGGCTCCCCCCACCCACGGGGACCCTCCCCTTCCCCGGCCCCCTGCCCAGACCCCCTGGGCCGAGCGTGCCCCCAGCCCAACCCCTCCACCCCGCCCTGGGGGGGCTGCAGCCCGTGCCCCCCCCCAGCTCCCCAGCCCTCCCTTTTTGCCCCAGCCCTGCCCCGTGCGGCACCGTGCCCATGGGGCCCCCCCAGCCTTCCCCCGCCACCCAATCCGCCCCCCCCCACGCCGCCCCTTCTCCCAGCCCCGTCCTGAGCCAGCTCCAAGGCCCCACAGCGGTGCAGGGCCCCCTGATCCCCTCCCCGGCCCCCTCCCCGCAGCCCCCTCTGCCCTTGCAACCCCCCCAGCGCCCCCCACCCTCGCTGCCCCCCGGCGAGCCCCAATTCCAGCGGCAGAGCTCCTCCACCGACGACCTGCTGTCCTCCAGCCCCGAAAGCCAGCACGGGGGCTCCAAAGCGGCGGTGGGGCAACCCCTGCTGCAACCCACCAAGGCGGACGCCAAAGAGGGCCAAAAACCCAAAGCCGTGCAGCTGATCGAGAAGGACCCCTACGAGAAACCCGAAGGCGTCCTGCGCCTCCTGGCTGAGCTCGAACGTTTCCGAGGCCTCCTGGAAGGTTTGGAGCGCCCGGCACCCACCCCTGGGGGTGGCACCCAACTGGACGCGGTGTGGAAGGAGCTGCAGGACGCCCAGGAACGCGACGCCCGGCAGCTTTCCATCGCCATCGCCCGCTGTTATTCCATGAAGAACCGCCACCAGGACATCATGCCCTACGACAGGAACCGCGTGGTGCTGCGCTCGGGGAAAGACGATTACATCAACGCCAGCCGGGTGGAGGACCTCTCGCCCTACTGCCCCACCGTCATCGCCACCCAAGCGCCGCTGCTGGGCACCGCCGCCGATTTCTGGCTGATGATTTACGAGCAGAAGGTGTCCGTCGTCGTCATGCTGGTGTCCGAGCAGGAGCTGGAGAAGGTAAAACCCGAGCGGGCTCGGGGCGTGGTCCCAAATCCCAAATATCTCTCTTGATGCCCACAATGGGGTGGTGTGAGCCTTTAAGGGGTGCCGCGGAGCTGCCCCGTGTCTCCTCGTGACCCTATTTCCCTCCTCGTGACCCTATTTCCTCCTATTTCCCTCCTCGTGACCCTCTCCCCTCTTCCCTCCTCGTGATCCTATTCCCTCTCCCTGATCCTATTCCCTCCTCCTGACCCTATTCCCTCTTCCCTCCTCGTGACCCTATTTCCCTCCTCGTGACCCTATTTCCCTCCTCCTGACCCTCTTCCCTCCTCCTGACCCTATTCCCTATTTCCCTCCTCGTGACCCTATTCCCTCCTCCTGATCCTATTCCATCTCCCTGATCCTATTCCCTCTTCCCTCTTCGTGACCCTATTTCCCTCCTCCTGACCTTATTCTCTCCTCGTGACCCTATTCCCTCTTCCCTCCTTGTGACCCTATTCCCTATTCCCCTCCTCGTGACCCTCTTCCCTCTCCCTCCCAGCAAAAGGTGCTGCGGTACTTCCCTGCGGAGCGGGGCCAGCCGGTGGTGCAGGGCCCCGTCACCCTGGTCCTCACGGGGCTGAAGGCCACCCCGACCCACGTGGAGCGGATGATCACCCTGCAGTACCGCGACCAGAGCCTCAAGCGCACCGTCATCCACCTGCAGTTCACCTCCTGGCCCGAGCTGTACGAGAACGGGGCTGGGGGGGGGAGATTAGGGCGTGGGGAGGGGGTTTGGGGTTCCTAAAAACCCTTTAAACCCCCTCCAGGGGTCTGCCCGACAGCAAGGGGAGCCTCCTGCGCTTCATCCAGGAGGTGCACGGCCACTACCTGCACCAGCGCCCGCTGCACACCCCCATCGTCGTGCACTGCAGGTGAGCTGCACCCCGCGGGGGGGCTTTTTAGGACAAAAAGGGGGGGTTTTAGGGACTGTGGGGTGCCTGATGGGGTCGGTTCTCCCCTCGCAGCTCCGGCGTGGGCCGTACGGGCGCCTTCTGCCTGCTCTACGCGGCCATGCAGGAGGTGGAGGCGGGCAACGGGATCCCCGACCTGCCCCAGCTGGTGAAGCGCCTGCGGCAGCAACGCAAGCACATGCTCCAGGAGAAGGTAACGGGGTGAGAGGGGGAGGTATTGGGGTGCCCCCAGATCCTGGGGGGGGTCTCCTAAGTCCTGGGGGGGTGCTCACCCCGCTCTCGTCCCCGCAGCTCCACCTCAAGTTCTGCTACGAGGCCGTCCTGCAGCACGCGGAGCAGGTCCTGCAGCGCCACGGGGTGGGCACGCCCGGCCCCAAGCCCCCCAACAGCACGTCCCCCAAGGTGGGTGCAGGGAGCTGGGGGCGTGGGGGGGGGATAAAAACCAGTGCCCACCCCCCCCCGGGGGCTCACGGAGCTCTTTCCTCGCAGCTCTACTTCCACCAGGACCCCCAGGACCTGGTGCTGGGGGGGGACCTGTCCATCAGCTCCATCCAGGCCACCATCGCCAAGCTCAGCATCAAGCCCACGGGGGCAGGGGGAGAAATCGGGGGGGGCTGGGGGCTCGATCCTGCCCCGGGGCCTGATTCTGCCCCCCCGGAGGCGCTGCCAGCGCTTCCCGATGGTGTTTTGGATGGGGTGATGGACGGCAGCGCCGCCCCAATCCCTGAGCCAACCCCCCCAGCGCCCCCCGAGCCCCCAGCCGAGGCCGAGAGCAGCAACCACGTGGAGGAGGAGCCCCCCAAACCCCCCCCGGTTGAGCCCTCGGGGCCTTCGCAGCCCCCGCAGCCCCCGGCCTCCGCTCCCTCCTCCTCCTCGCTGGAGCTGCTGGCTTCCCTCACGCCCGAGGCCTTCACCCTGGACGCGTCGCTGAAGGGCAAGCAGAGGATGAACAAGCAAAACTTCCTCCAGGCGCAGACGGGAGAGGGGCTGCGGGGGCCCCGGCCCACCGACGACCCCCTCAGCATGCTCGACCCCCTCTGGACACTCAACAAGAGCTGAGGGGGGGCCCTGGACCCTCCCAAAATCCTGCACTACAGCCACAGCCCCCGGCCTCCTGCCTCCCAGGGTGCTGGGCTGGCCCCTGGGGGATTTGGGGGGCGCAGGGGGGGCCCTGCCTTCCCCCCCTAAAGCTTTGTACAGGTGTACGGCGCCCGCCACTTTCTCTCACTCCCTTAGAACTGATTTTTTCAGCTCTTTGCTACTAAAATAAAGAGGTCGATCTGGCGCTGTGCGGGGTCTGGAAAACGTCCCCTCCCCGTGCGTTGTCCCCACGACCCTGGGGACCCCCCTGCAGGGGTTTGGGGAGCGTTTCACCACCAGCACGGCCCCGGGGGGGTTAGTTCCGTTTAATGGGGGTGTCTTTGTACACATTATAAAACACGATCCGGTACAAAAATGCTGCCACTGTACAGAACAAAGCGTACAGCAGGGCTAAGGCCACCCGAGGCACCGCGCGGGCGCAGAGGGGGGGACCTGGGCGGTAGCAAGGAGCCCCCCCCCTCATCCTCCCTCCCCCCCTGCAGTCGCCCCCTCCCACCTCTACAATCAGGAGGAATTTTGGGGGGAGATGGGGGGCCCTGGAGCTCTGCCGGGGCGCTTTGGTCCCCCTGCCGCAGGCTGTGCCCCTCTCCCCAGCCCTGTGGGTGTCTCCGTCCCCTCCCCAGGGAGGCCCAACCTGAGAAACACCTCCCCGAGGAGGAGGAGGAGGAGGAGGAGGAGGAAGGGCAGGGTGAGGAGGGCGACCGGGCTTCGAGGGGGGGGAGGCAGCTCCACCACGGCCTGCAGCTCCCCCGCCCTCCTGCCAGAATAAATAACTATATACAGCACATAAATAAATAGGGCAAGGAGCTGCTGGAGCACGGAGCTCCAAGGCACGTGGGGGGGCACACGAGGGCCTCCTCCTGCCCCGTTGCCATCCTCCTGTCCCCCCCCGACACCGGGGAACCACCCCAAGGACGCCCACAGCAACGCCCCTGCCTCGCTGGGAGGAAGACGAAGCAGGGCTGCCTTCGCCTCCAGGCTCCAGCACCTGCCTCTCCTCCTCTTCCTCCTCCTCTTCTTCCTCAGTCCAATTTCTCCAGCACCGAGGGCACGTAGACCAGGCTGAGCTCGCTGCCGAAGTTGCAGACGATGGCGGCGTTCTCCAGCACCAGGATCTGCCGGGCGGGCTGCGACTCGTTGCTCTTCCCCAGGTAAACCGTCTGCAGCAGGTCCCCGTAGCCGATATCCCAAAAAGAGACGCAGCCCTGGCCTCCTGTCACCAGCAGGTTGTCCGAAATCACGCCCAGGCTGGCTCCACACCCCATTTCCTGCGAGGAAACAGCACCGTGAGCACACTCGGCCACCCCAAATGGGCTCAGCCCCGATTTCACCTCCAATCTGTTCTTTTCCAAGCGCTCCGGAGCTTTCCCCGCTACCCACCTGCTGGATGGAGTAGAGCTTGATGCCCGAGCTCCTGTCCCAGATGCTGATCACGTCGTCCAAGCCGCTGCTGATGACGCAGGACGTGGTGCAGGTGAGGGAGGTGACGTCCCCGCGGTGGGCGTACATGTGGCTCACCTTGCTGCCCGTCAGCACGTCCCACAGGCAGATGGCACCGTCCTGGCCCCCGCTCGCCAGCACCATCGTCTGCAAGGACAGGAGCAGCTCAGGCACCTCGGGGCAGAGCAAGCAGCCCTACTCCTGGCCCCGCGGTGCCTCAACTTCTTCCTTTTGGCTAAAGAGCCAAAAATAAAAGCTGCTCCTCCAGCTGCTGCCTCACCTGGTCCATGTACACGGCCGTGATGGCTCCCGAGTGGCCCTGGAGAGTGAACAGGCAGCACGAATCTTCGAGCCGGAACACCTGCGGGGCAGAAGGGCACCGTGAGCATCCCTCGTGCTCTTGCTAACGAAGCAATGAAGCTAATTAGCTCTTATGAAGCTCTCCGCAGGTACAGGCTGTGCCCCCAGCACGTCCAGCAGCCGTGCAGGAAGCCCTAAAGCCTTACCCGCAGCGTGTGGTCCTGGCTGCCCGTCACCAGGCGTCCCGCTGCGGCTTTCAGAGCCGTGATGGGCTTCTGGTGGGCGCAGGACACGGTGTGGGTGAGCTGGCACATGATGATGTCGCTGCTGCTGAACACCGGGGAGGAGGGGATGCTGCTTCTGCTCGGGGCTCCTGCGGCAAAAACAAACGGCTGAGTGCCCAACATCACCCAGAGAGGCCAAAATCAGCCAGAGAGGCCAAATCAGGGATGCCTCAGGGCTGAACTTGGGGAGAACTTGAGCCTGGTCCTACAAAGAGCTGAATGCTCAGCACCCTGGCTGATGCCAGCAGTAGCAAAGCACCTTTGAGCGAGCTGGTGTGGTGGGAGGGGAGCCTGCCCACAGCAGGGGCTGGAACTGGGGGGGTTTTGAGGTCCTGCCAACCCAAACCGTCCCGGGATACAATAAAAAAACAGAGCGAGTGTCTCCAACACCCAGCTCAGCATCCCTGAAGAGCTCAAGTGAGATCAAATGAAGAACTCCAATGACCCCAGCACTGCAAACCAAAAAAAAAAAACCACACAAATGTGTTTTAATTTGTGTGTGGCTGTGCTGAAGCCTTGCACTACCTCCTGGCTGCGTGGGGCTCTGTGCTGTGCAAACAAAACCAGACCTTGCTGCGTGAGCAATTAATTAAGTGTGGGGTGGGAGAGAAAAGAGGTGCAGGGAAGAGCTGACACCAAAATGTGTCCCCCACTCTCCAGACTTAAGCACTGGAGAAAACCAGCACTCCAAATGCTTTAGCTCCATAGGGAATTCCCAAATTATTCTTCATTTCTGTGCAAGGTCTGGTTTGGCATCCTGCAACAGGGATTTTTGGAGCGGAGCATGATGACAAGAGCTTTTGAAGAGGGTGTGAGATGCCCGCTTACCTCGGAACTGCAGGTGGTTGAAGGACGTGTGTGTTTCTAGCGAAAAGAAGTCCAGAGAGCCGTTCAGCCGGGCAGCAACGATCCTGGGGGAGAAATGCACACGTGTCAACAGCAGCTCCTCACAGGGCCAGGAGCACCAGGACCAAACTACGCCACCCCCTGTGAGGAACCACTGCTGACTGCAAGGGGACTTGGACATTGCATCGAGCTCAGGCCACAGGAATCAGCCAGCAGATGGAAAAACTTCTTAATTAACAGCAAACAGAAAGTGGTGACCCAAAGGCATCAGCTCTCAGAATTATTCCGGATCCTCAGCCACCAGAAAGACCGAGTACACACCTATTGTTGAGGAACACCAGCGCCGTGATGCCCGACTGCCCTTCCTCGTTACTGCTGCGCAGGGTGCCCTCGATGGCGTCCCACACCTGGCAGGAGGAAAAAATTACAGCGTGAGCAACAGCAGGAGGTCACGGCCATGAAACCGAGCGGCCGCAGGGCAGGCTGCTGTCACCCTGAGGGAAAGATTCTCATTTAATTTCCAAAACCAAACTCAAATCGAACTGTTTCTGGAAGTTTCTCGTTGGAGGTATCGTCTCCAATGAAAGCTTGCTTCAAACCCGTGTCGAGTTCCCACTCATCAGGGAGCCCTGCCCCTTACCTCCAGCTTCCCGTTACTGCGGCCGGCCACGATGAGGTTCCCCTGCAGGTCCAGGCTCCAGACAGAGCTCTCCAAGTCTCCTCCCCAGGAAGGAAGCGGCGACGATTTGTCAAAGCCCGTGAAAGATTCGTCCCCCAGGCTCCTCCTGCGGCTGCTGCAGCCTCCCTCCTCGTTGCCGCAGCCCAGGGAGCGGGACCCAGCCTGGGCGTGCGGGGCGGGCAGGCCGGTGAAGCTGATGCAGTTGGAGGTGCTGTGCTCTTCGTACACTTTGCCAACCAGGCTGCTGAAGTCGTAGCCAGCTTCTTTTTGGCGCCCGCCCACAGCCCGGAGCCGCGTCTCCGATTCGGGCACCTTCACCTGCTCGGAGAAGTTGGTGTCGATGAGGGAGGTGAGGTCTGGCTGGTCGCAGAAAAGGGGAGGCTGGGGCGGGCCGAGCATCCTCTTGAGCTGGTGGCTGCTCTCAAAGGAGTCGTCCAGGCTGTTCTTGCCATCCGGGCTGTGATCCCAGCTCTCCTGGTAATCAAAAACGCCGCTGCTGTCCCGTCGCAACCTGGAAGACAGCACCAGGGGGTCAGCGCTCCCGTCCTCACCGAGTCAGAGGGCTTGGGATGGGCACAGGGATGTCACAGCCACAAAGACAGCAAGAATTAGTGTGCACAAGTGTGGTATGGCAGGGATCGAGGCTGCCCCGAGGACTGTGGCTGCTGATTTCGTCCAGAAGGGGTTTTGCCGGCTGCTGAGCGACCGCAGAGCGATCACGTACCTCGGTTTGGGAATTACGGTGAGGCAGTCCCCGGTCTGAGCATCCCACACCCGGATCTGGCCCACCAGGCAGCAGCTGACCAGCAGCATCCCGTCGCTAGCCAGGCACTCGATGTCCTGGGAAGGAAGGAGGAGCAGAGCTGAGCACCAGCGAGGCCTCTGGGCTCTCAGAGCCACCGTACAGATGATAAATTCCACGTCCAAACGCCACGGCTGGCTTAGCAACCTCGGATAGGAGAGTCAGGGACACCCAAAACAAAGGCAAATGCTGCAGTCTGAGAAATAAAACAGCACTCAGCAGACAAAGGCTGCACAGGGACAGAGGTGCAGCTCATCTGGAAGATGCTACGCAGTATATTTGTTCACCCTCCGTCTGACTGGGGGCTGAGCGCTTTATTTCCTTTCCCAACAGGGAGGAGAATCTTTTGCCTCAAGAAAAACGAGGGAGCTGAGCTGCAGCGCACTTCTGTGGACACCCAGGGGTGTTTTTAGCACTGGAAACAATATTTAACTGCTCAAACCTACCCACTGGCTTTTGGGAAAGCAGAAAAAAAGATTCAGAAACCTCAGAAGAAGACTGCAGAAACCTCAGAGCAAGTTCCAGGAAGGAATGGGAAAGTCCTGCAGGTAATTTCGTGCTACGAGACCCCAAAATGTACCCATCCAGCATCGCCTCTGCTGTTAACCTCCAAAGCTGTGTTACTCTCGGGCTAAATACCCAGCCTGTCTATCATGAGGGCTGTTATTTAAGTGAAAAAAAGGAAAATAAAGCTGTGTGGCACATGTCACCAAGCTGCCTTTCTCACGACGACTGCGCCTGTCCGACCTACCATGAGGTGGCCCCTGAGAACCAAGGGAACGATCTCGGTCTCGGGCGGGGAGTAGCCGTAGTCATCGCAGGGGAGGTCGCCCCGCTTCCTCCTGCTGTGGGCCAGCCCGTTCTGCCCGTAGTTTTTGGGGCAGAACACCTTGTACAGGCAGAAGAGCAGCAGGACCAGGATGATGCCCGAGGCCAGGCCCAGCGCAGCCACCCTGTGGGGAGAGAGAGACACACAGAGAACGAGGTGAGCTCAAGATCCCATCAGCAGTTCGTGGGAAGTGTTTGAAACACTACAAACACATGCCAAAAAGTCCGAGGTTTTCAGCTGAGAAAAACTTCCAACAAGCTATAATAATTTCTGGAATATTAAAGATTTTTTTTTTTACAGGAAAATGTTGATTTGAATGAGATTTTCAGACTTGTCCTATGAAGAACACGCAGTTAAGAAAGAAAAAAAAATGCCAGGTGGGGATCAGGGTGATACAAAGTGTGTTCAACACAGCCCAAGGAGGATGCAGATCCAGGTGGCAAGCTGGGAGCTTGGCTCCTCAGCAGGAAAGGAAATTCTCTGCTTGCATGGGGGATTTATCTCACACCCATGGTTGAATCGTGGCATTTATTCCCCCAAAAATTCCTATTTCCCATGGATACACCCCATAAGGTGTGTGCTAGGAGCACCAGCTTTAACACCACCATTAAACCATCCACTTAAAATACATCAAAGCCAAATCCTCAGTAATTTTTTTTTCCTTTTTCCCCTTTTTGGGGAAGAGCCAAGCAGCCAAAGAGCCCCCTGCATCTCTGGAGAGCTGAGGCACGGTGGCAAGGTTGTGTCAAGGGCTCTTACTTGTACAGGGTGACATCCCGGTGCCCCTGCAGCTTGGGGGAGGCTTGGTCAGGCTGAGCTGCAGCCCCCAGCTTGGCGCCGCTTGAAGCCAGGAAGGGGTGGTAGCGGTTGGCTTCCTGGGGGTGCCGCACTTCCAAGGCCTCTTGGGGGTTCAGGTAGAGCGTGACCGGGATGGCTGGAAGGATGCTGATGTACCTGAAGGGATGGAGGTGAAGAACAGCTTAGGAACAGCAAGCACAAGGAAGACAAAAACCCCAAATTCGGCTCGGCTTCTCAGCAGCAGGCAGGACGGGCTGCCACCAGCGGAATGAGCTACCCATGGGATTGGATGGATCACGGTTTAAGTGAAAATAAAGTGATCTGCTCTGGTTTTCTGTACACTGGAGGCCAGATGATATCACCCAGAGGTTTGTTCAATGTCTCTGTTCCTCACATGTACCACCCCCATCGCTTACAGACAAGCACACATGTTATCTGAGCTTGTCACCTCCAAAAAAATGCAATCCAGGATGAGGGAATACACCCAAAAGCACAAAAAAGAAACACAGCCCTTATTTTCAGATAAGCAGTCCAGCAGTTTGGTACCTCTGCACCCCAGGACAGCCTGTTTAATAGGTTGCTCCTCGAGACACTTTTGGAGCAAGCCGCGTGGAACACAAATCACCAAACTCAGGAGGACGGAGGGCAGAAGGGCACTTACCTCTTGGCCAGGGTGATGTTGTAGTAGCTGAAGAGGGACGGCCAGTGCCTGAAGGAAAGCTTCCTCCAGATCTCCTCATCCTCCGCTCCCCAGGTGACCTCTGCCTCGGTCCCCAGCTCCGTCTGCCCGTTCCCTTTGCCCTCATGTCCCTGGGCCCAGCTGTGCTGGTTCGCCTCCAGCCTGCTCAGGGAATCCAACCCTGACTTCTGCTCCCGCTGCTGCGTCTGGTTCTCTGACAGCTGCACGGGGTCCGCCGGGAAGACCGAGAGATCGAGCTTGGGGTCGCCAGCAGGTAAGACCCCTCCGGGAACGGGCATAGGGGGCAAACCCGCCTCCCCCAGGGGGCTCTGCTCGGTGACCTGCGAGGTGAGGTAGGTGCGGAGCCCAGCGGGGTCCGTGTAGACCAGGATTCCGATCCAAATCACCGTCCCGGCCTGCGTGAGGAGAGAGGAGACAAAATTATTTCAAAATTATTTAGTGCTCGGCCTTTTTCTTGCTGCCCCCACCCCGTCATCGCCTGGCTGAGCCCATCAGCAGCACCCCAGCAAGGGGAGCACCCTGCCCTCCGTTAGGGTCCTGCTCCAGGCAGATCCTTGTCCTTTATGGTGACCCCGAGCACCACTTTGTGAGCTCCCCACCCCAGCCTGCTGGTGGTGACAGCACTGGGGACAAGCAGGGCAGGATCTGGTGTCCCTCTTACAGTCACACCCCCAAAAGGGAAAGAATTCGTCTTCCACGGAGAGAAACATCTCCGTGCCTTCATCCCACATTGCCTGCAGGAACAAATACGACTTCTGCTCTGTAAATACCTTCTCTTTCCCCTCGTACAGTTCCTTGAAAATCTGGTTATGCAGAGATCTCTCAGAGCAAACAGCAAGAATGTGTAAAAATGTCCATTTTTTATATTTTTTTTCCCCTGGAAGCCTGTTTGGGTCAGGCCATGCCTACCATGATGAGCCTCTGGGCCAGCCGGGTCCTGGCGAAGAAGTAGATGACCCTGAGCCTTTTGGGGAGGCGCAGGTTCCTGAAGGACGAGGGCTGCAGGGTGATGGTGTGGGGGGTGGCGGGCCGCAGGGCCGGCTGCCGCTCGTAGCGCTGCGAGCGGCTGACGGCCTTGGCGGGGGGCAGGCAGGCTTCTGCTGGCAGCCTCTTGTTCAGGTCAGCGAGCTGCCAGGAGAGAAGCAGGAGTCAGAAAAACGGAGAAAAACGAGGTGGGAAACCCCAGGGCACGCTCCCCTCGCCCCGGGACGAGGGCTCCCAGCCCGTCCTCACCTCCATGCGACGAATGTCGATGGAGAGCACGGTGGTGAAGAAGAACATCTGCAGGAAGAAGTCGGACACCAGGCCCACCACGGCGAAGAGGCAGAACTCCTGCAGGCAGCACAAACACACAGAAATCAGCTACGGCAGCTCAGGGACACGGGGTGGAGATCCCAGCTCCACGAAAAGGGCAGCTCAGCACCCTGCTGCCCAAGAGCACGGGCCTGAGGGTGTTTTACTGACCACAGTCCTGCCATCGGGGCTTTGGAATGGTTGAAAGCTTGGTGTTAGAGCAGTGTGAGAGCTCGGGAGCACGTTAATTCACATTCACAGTTTTTGTTCTTAGCCGTAAAACATCAAAGAATCCCAGGAGAAAACAGCAGAGGTGTTGTCCCTGCTCCCAAAGCTCTCAGCCCCCTGATTGTGCGCGCGAATCGCACGCCCAAAGAGCCCCCAGCAGTGCTGGTTTCCTTCCCTGCACCAATAAACCTCCCCCTGATGCAAAACTCCTCCAGGAGCAGTGGGGCTGGGCTCAGCCAGGTGTCCTCCCACCACACAAAGACCACCGAAGCCCCTGTACCGCCCTGTGCTCACACCTAGGAGCTCCAGGGCTCCAGCTAAACCATGGCTGTTTAAATCACACCCTCGGCTGGTGCTTATTTAGGGTTGGGTCCTTATTTCGGGATGGGTGCTGAGCTCCCTGCCATGCTGCGCTTCCCCAGCAGGTGCCACTGCAGAAATTAGGAGCACCAGAGGAGCCCAGAGCCAGGGACACCCCTCGGAGGTACAGGTCGCTGCCACGACCTGTCGGGGCCCAGAGGAGATTTAGGAACTCGGAGAGATCAAGCACATCGAAAGCAGGCACCAGCAGCAACCTGGGGCTAAAGAGATCCAAGAGCCCAGCCCCATTTGCAGAACAAGATTCATTTTTGTCCCCCTCCTGCCTGGGTCTTGCCCAGCTTCTCGCAGGCTCTGACCGCAGCTTGATCCCTTCCTCGGGAGGTTTGGGGAGCAAACACAACACCCCGAGACGTTCTGGGGATGAAAACACAGCCCGGGTTCCTCTCCAAAGGAGGAAAACAGAGGGAAAGCAGCACCCAGCTGGATTCCACTCAGCAAAAGCCTCCACAAACGGCAAGCTCTGCGTATAAATATTAATTCCGCTAATATCCCCACTCGTTCCATTAAGGATTAGAGCTATCTGAAACTGCTGGCCCTGGGAATCCGAAATCTTCTTATGCTTGGGTTCTGCACCCCCTACAGCGAGACCTGAACCCAATTTCAGTGGGTGAGCTCCAGAAGGAGCAGGACGGGCACCCAGGACACATCCCTGGACGTGCTGCTCTTCCCACGGCTCCTCTGCCAGGACGAGGAGCTAAAAGACCCTAGGAATGAGCCCAATTTACACCCAAAGGGTGGATCACGCTGGTGTTTGACCTGAGCAACCTCTGCAACCAGCTTCAAATAAAAAAATTCAGACAGGACACGTGGCTGGGTGTACCCTGGGGAATTCTGCTCGAGCTCCTCTCTTGCTGAACTTCTCTTGGCCACCCAGGGCCAGGCTCAAGGACCTGCAACGCTCCCGTTCAAGCTGGCTGTTTAATCTTCTTAGATTATCATCCACTTTAATCTGCAGTCTGTCTGCTGGTGGTTCCCCAATGTCACAGCAAGGACACGCTCAGCCCACGCGCGGCCAGCACTGGCCTTCAGCTGCGCGGATGCTGCTGCCTTGCTGCCTGCACCTGCTCAAATCCGTGCTAGGAATTTCCAGACCTTGACACCATTTTCAGTGTTAGACCCTCTACTAGAGACCCAATCTACTAGATCGTTCCTCGAGGTTTCAGTTTGTTCACCCCTGGAACAGAGACGGTGATGTCTGTGGCTGTAAAAAACCCAAAGGCTTGTAAATCTGGTGAGACAGCCCCAAACACACCGCCCACCCTTTCCCCGGAGGAGATCCTGCACTGGTTTTGGGTTTCCCCTCCACTGCTGAAGGGGATTAGCGAGCTCACAGCTCCGTGATGGGAAGCTCCCCTGCACAAACAGAAAGGAGCACAGGGCCCAGCCCCTTGTTCTGGGGGTGAGAGGCCTCCAAATGATGGGGCAGAATGAGGGGGTCACTGCCAGGGGGTCTGGGACACACTTCGAGATGCAGGGAGGAGCGTTCGGGATTGCACGAAACCAACTGGGGAAACCAGAGTGGAAAGGGAGGCGTTTCCCTGAGTCACCTCTTCTACTCCTCAGCCAGCTAAGCCACAGAAAATAAGGTTTGTTGTGTTAGACAATATCATTTGTGAAATGTCAGCGGGTGCCTGGCACTCACCTGGATGGCTGGGACGAGGGTGAAATACCCGATCAGGATGATCCCGAGCTCTGTGGCCATGTTCTTCATAATTGACCAGCTCTCGTTGCTCAGGCCTGGGGAGAAAACACGCAGACAGGTAAAAGGAGAGTGTTCCCTAGTGAGCGGGCGTGAGCAGAGCTGAAAGGACTCCTCCCTGGGTTCCCCTTCTTTAAAATTAGTCAACAGACAAAAAAGGGCATTTTTAGGCTAAAATTCAGCTGACCTATTTGGGTGTGTGTTTATAATCGGCCTGTAGATTCCCATGTGTTTATCAGCCGGGTTATCACCCAGCCCCAGAGCAGCAGATGGATTTTTATCCAGCCACACGGGGAGCTGAAGAAGGCTCAGCTCACAGAACCACCTTGATTTTAGCAGGCTGAGGGCACCGAGCAGGACAACGCAGGGATTCAGAAGAGTCAGGAATCAGTGAGTTTTTGCGTCCTGTTTTTGATCTAGGATACAAACCGCTCTTATTTTCAAAGCTCAGTAGATTTTTCTGGGGATCACTCCAGAATCTCTCATGTTTATAAACGTCTTTTAAATTTGCAAACCACATTTATCCATGGTTTGAGTGTACTCAGATCCTTATGCAGCTGCAGAGTGTATCTGTACCAGGGACAATAATTTGGTCACAGCCTCAGCAGAACTTCTTACGACCCGTGGACTGCACTTAAAATATTCATGACACGAGGACAGGCACTAAATATCCTTACCAGGAGACACAGCTCTCTCTCACTGACACTTTTTAAAACTTGTTTTGCCAATGCTTCAGTCAAGAATCTTAAAAAGCAGTGCCCACAGTTAGAGGCTTATGTGAGTTCTTAAAAATAACAAAAATAGTACAAAAGACTTTAAGAATACAATCACCAATTCATATTCGACTCACAAGGTCTTCGTTTCCTCTACAGACCACGATTAAGATAATTCCCCATCTCCCAGTTTGGGAATTTCCCCAGTTTTTTTCCTCTCTCAGCATTTTCCCAGAGGAGGTGCCTACCTTGGGCGATGCGCAGCTTCACTTCCAGGTCGACAGGCGTGGAGACGACCGACTTGGTGAGGACCAGCACGTTCTCCAGGCCAATCACCACGACCAAGTAGGGAAAGATCTCTCTGGGGGAAACAGGAAAAAAAAATGAGAATGAGATCTTTGGTTAAAGAAAGTGAACAGCAAACACTATCCACCGCTCTCAGCCAAACCCTTTCTTGTGCAGTGTCATTCTGTGCTGAGGTGAGAGGTGTGATTTCATCTGCATCGGATAGGTATTAATATTTTTACAAAATTGCATGATTTTCTGAAAAACAGCCATTGTAGACAACCACTAAATCAGTCTTCATGCTCCCTAGGGTCAGGAATCAGAATCATGGAATATCCGAGTTGCAAGGGAGCCACACAAGGATCATCAAATCCAACTCCTGGGTCCCCAAAGAACCCCAAAGGACAGCACCTCTCAAAGAGTCTCTATAAGAAAGTCTCCAAAAAGAGGTGAAAATCAAAAAGATGGATTTGAGCACCAGTACAGCAGCCTTGGGAACAGTCAGCCAGAGAACATTGTACCAGGAGGGTAGGGACCATGTCCCACTATCAAGAGTGAAGATCTTGCTAAATCACAGCTAAGTATTACATGAACAGTATTACGTGAACAAACTAAACCCTCCCAGGGATATTTTCTACCCAAGACTCAAGAATACGCCCTGCATTGGATTTGCCCTTCAGAATATATTCAAGCAGAAGAGAAAGTCTACCCAAAGCCACCACTGTGACTTTATCCAACTCTCTTCTCACTTTTTTTCTCTCTTCCAACTACTTACAGCCCAGCTCAGTCGGAGAGAAGAAGCTGATCCATGCACGTGGTAAATCTCTTCATATCCCTCCAGCTAAACTTAAGCAAAAAGAGGGCTGCGTCCTTTCGGGGGGGGATCAATTTGTGCTGTGCTGGTCTGTGCAGATCCAAGAGGAGAACAAGTGTGCGTGCAGCTACACGCAGCCCTTGGCAGATCCCTCAGAGCCAAGAAATCAAAACACCAGGGTTTCAGAACACCTCCTGCTTTCTGCCAGGACACAACCCCCAAGGACCATCTTCCCAGCGCTGCTTTCATCTGATGTTGGCTTCAACAAACCTTGCAGACGTGGGGCTGTCAGCAGCCCGTCCCTTACAAGTCCAGCTGGGGGAAAAACCCCTGCCTGGGATCACTGCTGGCTCAGCGATTCCGTTCCAGCTCCTTGAACAAATGGCAGGCTGAAACAGCAAGAGCTCCACTCAAAGCAAAACCAAAAACAAAATTGAAAAAATTAAGACTTTGAGGTCTGTAAGGGCACGCTCCTGCAGAATCCTGTCCTTACACAGTCCTGCACGAAGCACTCGATGTCCAGCACTGTTTGCAGCCGAGCTGCAGGAACCCTTCAGAAGGCAGTAAAGTCTGGAAAAGGAAACCTGTGATGCTCTCAACTATCTCCTTCTTAACCAGTTGCTTCAGCTGCAGAAGATTATTAATTAGCAGGCACGGGTTATGAATTTAGATAGGTCCTTGAAGAGTCAGCAGGTTTCATTTTAAAAGGCTAGCAGGCTAAGAGCAACCTGATAATGGTCTGCTGCAACACAGCTCACTGCTCCCTTGGATGCCAGAAGGAGCTGCATCACAGCCAGATCCAGCATCCATCAGCCAACAGAAACACCACCATGAACCACGAAGAAAATATCTCCTCCAGCTCCCTGAGTCCATGCGTGTATGTGAGCAGGGAGAATCTTGGGTTTATCTGAAGATAAACCTGGAAGATATCACTTGGAAGCTTTATGGATCCATCCCATCAGCTTCTCCCATCTAAAATGTAAATGTTTGCATCTGAGCTAGTCAATTTAGGACAAAAAATCATACATAAAAAATTAAAATCAATAAAGAGAAGCAGGTTGTCATTTAAGATCATGGCTCCTCCAAGCCAGCTGAGCTAGCAGCTCGTGGTGGCTGTGCTCTGGAATTGTTCAGAGGCTTTCAGAGTGCCCCAGCTCACTCGTATCCCACGTCACTGATCTCTGGGCATTCTGCACAACCTACTGCTCAGCCGTAAATCCTGGGCACAGCACGTCACCAATCTCCACTCACTCTTCTTTTCTGTAAAATAAAGACTAATAAGACCTCACCCATTCAACCTTGCCTTCATTAATATCTGAAATATGCTTTAAGACAAGGGGACACTATCAAAGCAAGATAAAAGATGACTGATAATGCTTAAGGTCTGGTTTTTAATATCATACAGCAGCAGTAAGCAGATACTGATCCCTAAGCACCGAGCTCTACTTCAGTACCTTACAAAAATTGGTGAGGGACTGAGGCTTATCGTAAATACGGGTGCCACTAAAAACAAACACACCCGTATCTAGAAGGCTCTGCTGTAAACAAAACAGATAAAAAAAGGTCAAAATTCAGCTCAGAGTTTAACCAAACAAATCTGACTCTGCACCCTGAAGCTGGCCAACCCCTAGCACGTTAGCATCGGGTCTAGGACGTACCAAGAACACTCTGTCCCCACTCAGGAATCAGATAACAAGAGGGGAAGTGCTCTGGCAGACCCTGGGGAATCAGGAAAAGGTCGGAGGATCCCTTGGGTACCTGCAGTCCCAACCCATTCTCTATGCAGCTTGCTCACATATTAATGCCACTTTCGTCTCATCCAGATCTTTCCTGCTTTCAGCGTGATCCCACCTGCAACAACTGCTGAGAAGTGAAAATTGTGAGCATTTAGGAAAGGAAAAGACAAGCTTCAGTCAAAGTGCCTCTCTCCCCTATGGTGTCTAAACGTTTACAGCACTTAGGAGAGGAGCCAGATCAAGCCCTGAGGGATCCTTCCCTATCACTTGCATCAAAAAGTACAACCACCATTGCCAGCACACGGCATTTATCTAAAAGAGCACAATCAACCTGCTAAAAAAATATTAATGTCATCAGAAAATAAAGACCTCGATGTCATCAGAACCCATCACCACAGAACCCAAGTGTCCTTCATCCAATTAAACAGCATTTATAAAGTATTGCAAGGACTAAGTTTCAACCCCGGAGGAAATCATCTGTGCAATCATTTTAAGGCAAAGAATTTTTGCAGGAAAACTACTTTAAGAAACAAGAACTGATTAACTGTCCAGCCTGCAGGAGGAATAACTGGATTAGTTTAGCCCTTAAGTGTGACAATGGTAACGGTCATTGCACCAACTAAAACCAGACTGCACCAAGATAGGATGCCCCCCGTGTATCTGCATCCAAACACTGTTTTTATTTGCTTTACAATTGTAAATTTCCAGTAGATCCTATCCTGATCTGGGCTTGATCTATAATTAAGACTCTTGGTTACCACAGGGAGAAAAATAGGAACAAATAATTAAATCAATTTGATTCTGAAGTCAATTATTCACAGCTCTTCCAGGCTTCTCAGAACTCCTCCACCTAGGTCTGGCTCCTGATAAACTATCACCAGCACTGAGAAACCTCCCTCATGGTCAAACTTTGAATTGTTCCAGCTGGAAGGAGGAGTTGAGAAGGAAATTGGTGGGTACGTCCTTAATTACTTAGGAAAGGGATCAGAAAAATAATAAAAAAAAAAGATTCCAAATTGAACTTTAATTAATGGTGCTCTCAGGTGTTTTCAACTTGACACAAATATGAGTGGGAATCACCGCATCAAAAGGCCAAACAGCCACGTGTGCAGGAGCCCCAGCCAAAAGCAAAGCTGCCAAATGTCAGAGATGGCTGCAAAGTTCCCCAGCTGGCCTCCAGGCACAACCAGGGCAGCGCTGCCACTCTGAAAGATCCTTCTGAGCGAGCCCAAGATCAAGAAACGAGCGCTTCTGGGTGCTAAGACAAGTCACTGCAGGAGGAAGAAATTTGGGAGCCTGCTCAGCTGCCAGGAAATCAGATTTATAATTAAGACATCGTCCCGATAATACCTTTTGCTTTAGGCTGAAAGAGCCAAATGCTGAGCAATAAGGCTTCTCCAGGAAGAAAAAGTCGAGTCTTTTTGCTGGACAGACAAAAACCACCAGGTCCTTCAGCTCAAGAAGTCTGTTTATAATTTTACACAGCAGTGTGTAAACACTGTCACCTAAGCTTATATGAAAAATACTAGATTTTAAGGGCTAAGCACTGAACAGCTGTTTGCAAATGATTTCACCTCTGCCTGCCCTCGTTTGGGAAGGGGTTTGGTGCTGGACACGTACCCTCCGTTAAGAGTAGGGGTCAAACCAAACAGCGTGCACAGCCCGACGGACATGAGCAGAGAGCTGAGCACCGTGACCACCGCTGCCAGGGCCAGGCCCCATTTCGATTTCACCATGTCAATCTTCCCTGAAAAACAGAATGCAAAGTCTCTGTTACGAAGCAGAAGAGAACATATTAATAAAAAGCCACGAGGGGATCCTCAATCTGACTTAATTCTGCAGGAACTTTACTTGCTGCAGCCCAGAAATAATGGCAGTTCAACGTCTGAAATGCAGATCCCACATCCTCACATTTCCTAAGAACTGTTAAAAGGATGGGACAGGAGCTTGCAGCTTGTACTGGCAGTACAGCACTGCTGGGGCATGAAAAAAGGAACTTAAATATGGTTGGAAAGGTCTAAAGCAACAAGCTCAGAACGTGTATTTGATCTGCATGACCAAAAATTGGTCTGTCCACATCGGAAAAAGCATCACTACCACGGCATTTAAAGCTGTGTAAGACAGGGAACACCTCAGAAGATACCACAAGGATAAAATTTCAACATCACCTTTGCTGCTGAAACAGGAGGAACTGCAGTGCTGTGGATGGAACTCATTTTTCCCATATGTAGCCCAGGAAATTGTGCCCCACCACCCATCCCTTAGCTGGCACATATATATATATATATATATCTACAGGTGGATTTTTAGCTTGCTCTGCTCTCTAGGCTCTCCACCCCACAAACCTACGTGTGGAGAAGTAGATGTAGGCAAAGAGGATAATGTAGGTGGTGACGAGGGGGATCAGCTCGGCAATGCCAATCTCCTCCTTGAAGTGGACGTGCACGATGTTCTCCTCCCGCAGCGTGCAGTTGGGGCTGGGGTGCAGCAGCTTGAGGCGAGAGCGGAGGCTGCTGAGGAACCTGATGTGAAAATAAAGCGGGTTGTCACTCACACCGTGCCCAACAACCAGCAAACAATCCCAAGGAGGAGCTCGGTGAGGGCAGAGTACATCTGCGCTGTGGCTATCTCCCAGACCTTGATTTCTACGAAGATTCAAAAGGGAACTGTGCAGACTCAGCAAAATTATTTAAAGCAAGGGCTCGTCGTCAACAAAATTTGGCCCTGGGGAACAGAACATCCTGCAGACTCAAACATCTCCGAAATTTTATGTAAGTGCTGCTGCTGACAGGCCCTACATGACAGTCCTTGAGGCTGAAGGGCTCTTGTCCGGGCAGCAGCAGGGCAGGTTTCGACTCCTGGGCTGCCAATTTTGTCCTAGGGGAAATCTGTTTAGTCCTCAGATCTGCTCAATCCAAGGCAGCTTTGCCAAAACTGCCAGAGGGGTTTCACAGTTGGTACCGGTTGAATTACTGCTTTCTGGAAAGCAAAACACTCCAACTCCACGCACCGGGAACTGGGTCAAAACAGCCCTACTGGGCCTTGGCTGCAACAGTTGACAGCTCGGTGTGCAGATGAAGCTATCATCAGAGGAACTCCCACTGGCAGCTTTGGGTATTTTATTTACTTTTTTTTTTATATAAAGAAAGAAACAGCACTGATAGTGCTTTATTTCCCTAAAGCACAGCAAGTTTTACCCCCAAAGCAGCATTCTGCTTTTCTATAGCACCTTCAGAGGATGCCAAAATACTCTAAAGCACAAGAAAATGGGGATTAAACAAAAAGTTAGCCATAATCAGAGCAGAGAAAAGAGCTAACTTGTCCAGAAAAAGGGATCCCTAATGTAAAAATAGCCCAGCTCCAGCTCCCTACCTGGAGTCGTATCGCTGGAGGCCCAGTGTGACAGTGTAGGACACCACTCGCTTCCTGTTGTACAGATTCACCCCGCTGTATTTTCCAGGGAGTCCAAACAGCAGATCTGCAAAAACACAGGATGAACAAAACCTTACAATAACAGAAAAAGAGGCGAAAAAAAAGACTTGTTGTGAAGAATGCTGCAGAAGAGCTTTTATTCCTAGGAAGCACCTATCAATGTGTACCAGCACGGCCCTCCAGCTGCTCACACACCCCTAATTCCTCCTGTTTGTTCCTCATGCTGTGTGTTCAAGGGAGTATCACATCACAAAGGACTATTAAACGTCTCGCCTGTTAAGCTGGTGTGCTGAATGAAGGCTTAAAACACAATGATGAACACTACCTCTACGTCCAGGAATTCCCAGGATATTGTGGACCTCTCTCTTGCTTGTGAATGAGCCGTCAAAGAGAGGCTCCATGTGCTCCAAACCACAGCGTGCATACGTTATGGATGCTCAAGAAATAACCTTTAAAACAAACTTGCTTTATGGATATAAAGTCCCTTTTTAGACCTGTCACATTAACAGGCTTCCTGATACCTACAAAATTCCTTTAAAAACAAAGGAACAGCATTTCCCCTGGCCTTGTGGAATCACTGAACAATAAGACCCCAGACATGGTCAGACTTTTTTTTTTTAATTAAGAAAGCAAAAATACTTTCATGAGATCCAGTGTCATATCAGGGTATATGCAGGCAAATGACAGCAAAAGCACAAGAGGGAGCAGGATGAATGTTTGCCTGTGACAATGAGGCAGTCTTTGAATACAATAGACAACGGCACAAGGGAAAAAGGCCAGAGCATATCTAGAGTAAGAAGAACAAAAAGGCTTGGACAACTCACCTGTTACCTTTAAACCTACAGAAAGGGGGCTTCTTTGGCACTTCAGCCTCTTACCTTTGAGAGTAGCTGATGTCTGCAGAGTCTTTGGTTCATGCTGGTGGATGGTTTTGATAATATCGGGGTCGGCGTTGAATCGCTCTCGGTCATTCTGCCAGAAGTTCCCCGGAGACAGTAACAGACAGCCATGCTCGGGGAGCAGATTCCTCAGCTTCTTGAGGCCAGGGAGAAGGTCTGTAACCTGAAGGCAGACTTCCTCCAAGCTCTTGACACCAGAACTGAAATGCAAACAAAGATTAGACGCCACTGTGGGACCTCACCGTAACAGTGTGCAAACTCCAGAACCCTGTTATCATTTCTCTGCATGCTTTATGGCCTCAGAGCTTTCCTAGATGCCACAATTTTCAGTTCCACGTTTCAGATACCTCCAGTCTACAGAGAAACTGTCTCCCTGGAGTTCTTCAAAGACCTCCAACTCTTCTGCATATTTCTTTCCACATATGTTGAATGCCTGAGGTGGATAATTTAAGGTGTAGATTTGTTCCAGAACTTCCTGCTAGCACCATTACATAATCCTTATCAACTATTAACTCAGGAAAGGCTCAGCTTGGGCTTACAATAGCATCTGACGGTGACTGCTCCGTTACAAAACCCACCAGCACACCATTTGGCCAGACAAGCCAGAGCAGCTGATCCAAAAGAGAACACTTCCCTCACCGTGGCATGGGCAACCAGAGGGGTTTGCGCAAGAAGAGTATATTTAACAAAGGCTAATTTAAGACATTGGAGGCCAGTTTTCCCTGGCTTCGGCCCCACGGATTACAGAGAAGGTGTTGGAGTCCTATTTTAAAATGCCTTCTCTAAGGATTTTTTTCCTATCATGACTGCAGAGAGAAAATATGGAACCCAACCGATGATGACTGAGTTATGACTTTGTCAGCTCTCCCTCCAGAATCTGTACCTTGTCATTACAGGGCAAGCTACCTGGAAAAGTCACATCTGTCAAGACAAAATACTAGAGAATATGCTAGAAAATACTGTGTTCATAGGAACAGAAGCTTTCTAAAAAAGAATCCAAAAGGACTGATGCTGTGATCCCTCCGATAACAGCTCCAGGCAGAGTAAGGAGACTATTGCTTTATATTTAGGCTTTAACTAACTTTGAAACATAACAGCAACAGCTTTTTATACTGCACAAAAGCCTATAAGAGTTCTTATTTGTGAAGCAAGTCCAATGTGCGTTGTAGATGCAGAGATGAATATCAAAAATAATGAATCGAGCCAATACCTGCTACACTACAACAAATATTGCTGATGCAAATATAATCACCTTGTGTCTCCTGTCCAGTTGTCAGCAATCATCAGCTGCTTCTGTCCCACTTTAGTATAAAAGTATGCTTTTTTTGTCATATTCAGAAAATCAGCTGCGCTTAACTTTGATACTGACAAAGCAACCGATGGGAAGGAACTTCCTCATGACTTCTGGGGTAATTTCAGAATTTCTCTCAAAGCTAGATGTTTCCTGAAATATGCAAGTCTGACACCAAATGGAAGACGTTATCCGAGGTCTGAGTGCCTAAATCCCTACCTAGCCTTTTCCTTTTGGTGGCTGTGTAAGTTTAATGTTGCTCCCACACTGCCTCATTGCTCACCAAGGGTAACACAGCAAGACAAAGCAGATGACACACATACCAGGAGCAAGTTGTTTCTCACCTGTAATTGGCAGCTATGCACAGATAATATCTAAAGATACACGTGTGATAAAGGAAGGCATGAAAACAGAGAGAATGTCAGTGCCAAGGCTCTGAGAGCTGCTAGCAAAAGCTCTGTATTTAACAGCAGGAGTGGCATTTCTAAATATTATCAGAGAAAGCAGACAGCTATCTCACAAGGATTGGTTTTAAAAAAGGACAACTCATCAGGTAGAGTGGCTAAGGGAACACTCAAAAATGAAGCAATGAAGGATGCTGCCAGGGAAGTAGAAAAGGAACAAAGAGCAGATGTTCCCTAGCTATGTGAATCAGAGGACAAAGAATGAAGAAAGCTCCTGGCTAAAAAGCTAGGAGATGATCAAAGGCTCTAATCTCACCATTTTTCACCACGCTTGGCCTGTTGTCGGTGTCATTATTCTCACTGAACAAAGAAAGAGAAGGAGGAAAAGCCTTTCTGGCCTTGGAAAGTCAACCAGCCAAGAACTTGTCAACACATAGAAACTTAGAGCTCAAGGGGAAACACATTATAAAAAACAGAAGCAAATTAACATGTGCAAAATGTATTCTTGGTTTTCAAAGTGAGAATATGCCAAACTAATCAGAGTGATCCCTTTTTTTTTTTAATACTTGACTTCTTAGATAAAGAAGGCACAGCAGATCTCATCTACTCAGGCCCAATTAGGCTTTTGATTCAGCACCATGCGGAAAATGCTTTAGATCACGGGAAAGACAGAAGTTAGCACAAAAAAATTTAATTCAGTGAAGAAATGGGTTAACAGGAAAATGGCCATGGGGCTGCTGAAAGGGCAACCGCTGGTCTTGAAGAAAACAAAGTGGAATTTTTCACGGACAGCTCAGAGAACCAGTATTTATTTTATATTTTTATTGAAAACCTTGGAATAAGATATAGAGACATCTGTCAAGGACAGAAAATAAAGCAACACTGCTAACACAGAAAGGGACAGAGTATCTGAAATGGATGTTGTAAGGGCTGGGCTAAATTTAATACCGTTTCTATTAACTGTACAAAGTGCAAGGCCGTGTTCTTGGGAACTAAAAAAAAAAATTTCTGCTATCAGGTAGGAGCTCATCAGCTGGAAATGATAAAAAGAGAGATGGACATGGAGGCATCAATCAATCACCTGACAAATGCTGATGTGATTGGCCGTGAAAAAGGGACTTGCAACCTCACTGTATTTCAGAAAAGTCATTTCCATGGAAAATAAGGCACAAAAGAGATTAAAAATAAGGCACAAAAGAGCTATTTTTGCATGAAGGCTGCATCAGGACAAAACCAAGCAGGTATGAACTAGTCCTAAACACTGCCAAAAGTGGAAAGTCAGGAGAAGGTTCCTGACCATGCAAAATTGTAGAAGAATAAGCATGGTGGGGCCAAATGATCCTGCTTTAATATAAACCTCACATGCTTATGAAAAGGATTATGTGAAACTGCTATAAAAGGTATAACCTCAGAGGACCATTCCAGACCTCTCTGCCTAAGACTCTGACCGGAGGGTTCCTGACAATTATCAGTAATTAAAGAACAGGCAAGTCCTCTAGCACGAAAACCAAAGTGCTGTGCCTGCAGGAGGGATATGCCACCACTGCTCAGCAGCGACCTCTCATTTTATTCTGAGAATCTGACACATTCAAAGCTAATAATCTAATAAGCTAATAATAATAATCAGATTTAGGAGGAATAATTTAGAAGACGGGTGTGCACAGCAGCAGGGGGGTCTGCCTCCTCCACAAATCCTTGACAAACAGTAACTACCTGTCTCTCAGGGCATGGTTTCTGATCTCCTCCACGAGCTGGAAGACGCGGGACAGTGGCGAACGAAACACATCCACGGCGAGGAAGTTCTTCTGCCATGGGGAGACGGTGGCTTTCACAAAGATCTGCTGAATGTAGGCCACAGGAGCACCAACGTACTGTGGGGAAAACCAGAGGGAGAATGAAAACACATGGTGAGTGGGAAGCTGCTGAGCAGAATTAGATCACAGCTTGGCAACCTTTCAGGAAGGGGTTTGCCAGACTCTATTTTTCTTTCCCAAGTTAAGAGGTGAAACATGGCAGTAGTAACCTAAGGAGAACAAAAAGAGTCTGTTTCTCACAGAGGCAAACTGCCACTGACCGTTCTGCCATCGGTGTATTGTGCTTCTGTGTGAGGCAGAGGCTCCCAGATCCTGCTGAATTTGGAAGGAAAGGCAGCAGCAGGGACTCGCTGCCTCTCACAGATGCCTCTCCCACACGGTGGTTCCCCCAGCCTGTGCTGATCCTGCTGTGTGCCATTTAATTCTTCCTGGTCTGTGTGCCCAGGCTGCTGTCCCCTGCTCTAGGGGCTGCAGTGCTGGCAGAATTTTGGGCTCAATGAGCAGCACTAGGCAAGGAAGCAGGAGCTTTAATCAGCCAGCAGCAACCTGAGATAACAGCGTAAAGCAAAAGGCTTTTCGGTTAAACGATATCAATCACAATGAGAAGAGCACACATGGGGAGAGTGGAGAGCTGGAGGCATCACAAATATCAAGCCAACAGCCAATTTCCACTTCACAGGGACCTTGGAATGAAAAGGAACAATGCAGGCTACAAAGGAGCATTTTACAATTGGTTCCTGATGTCCTGGACCTGTTCTCAGCCTTCCTGGAAAGCATCGGGGCTCCATCCCGTTCATGCAACAGAAATATTAATTCCTTACCCTTGAATATTAGGCTGGAAGTCCAGCTTACCTGCATGATAGGTACCAGTCAAGTGGTTGCTGCTCTAGGGAGACTGCATGCCTTCATTTGGCATTAGGAAACTGGGGCCTGCTATCCCAGAACCCTTCATTAAATGTATTTAAAACCTAATAACGCTTCATAAAATGTACTGCTTGTCTTAGGACAAGGTTATCTGCATTAATCCTTGAAAAATGGGCCCTTAAATAGCATTTTACAACTTTTGTGGAATCGTGGAATGGTTTGGGCCTGCACCAGGCCTCACCGCCCTCACTGTGAAAGATTTTGACTATCTCACCTAAATCTGCCCTCTTTTACCCTAAAGCCATCACCCCGTGTCCTATCCCTACACCCCCTGCCCAGGATTCCCTCCCAGCCCTCCTGCAGGCCCTGAAGGCCGCAGTGAGGCCTCCCCTGGGCCTTCTCCTCTCCAGGCTGAGCAACCCCAACCCCTCGGCCTCTCCTCCCAGCAGAGCTGCTCCAGCTCCTTCATTTTCACACCCACACCAAGCCGTACCCAGTCAGGGCGCTCGCCGAGGTCTCCTTGCTGCAAGACGGGGTCTGGAGAGGGGGGAAAATAATCCTTCACCGGGGTGCTGTACTCCACGGGCCCCGTTCCAGGTAACGGCAGCTTAAGCAGGGGGTAGCTACGGTGAAGACAAAAGTGAGAAACATCAGGCTTGTGTTTTTTTTTTTTTTAAAAAAAAACAGTTCTTCTTGCAGGAATGCACTTAAATTATTAATTATCACCTAAAAATTAGTGCTACGGCACAGCCATGGCTCAGCGATTCCCCAGCCTGCACAGAAATGAGACGAGGACTGTACTTAGGTGGCCACTTTCCTACCCCAACCCCATCCTAATCACCTGCTTTTCCTCATTAAAACCCAAATTTGGGTTTTAATTAAAACCCCCAAAAATCCAGTAATTTTTAAAAATCCAGTATTTGTTGTTAACTTCATGTCACCAGCAGCAAGCAGCCACCAAAGCAGCTCTGTGATATTTATCCTCCTGCTCCTTGGCCCCTACGACCTGCGGGTCAGCGCAGCAGCTATTGCACAACAAATACACAAAATTAGCTCAAAACTGTGGTTTTGGGGAGTTTAGGATACCAGCGTTAGCTCCAGGGGTCTCTAAAGTCACTAAAAGCATGTCAGGAAAAAGCAAGATTTGCTGTTACACAGGCAGTGCCCGGAGAGTTGGAAGGGGAAGGGATGAAACTGAGCGGAGATCCCAGCTCCACGCCAACCCTGATACCAGAGAGACTGCATTAACAAAGACTTTTAAGGTTAAAACTGCTAAAATTATCTGTTGTAAACCTTTAACTCCTCCTTAGAAGAATTCTCAATGAATTAATGAGTAAAAGGGATTGAATTGCACAGAATCAGGGAACCCTCTGGAAGTGGGAGAAAGGGGGGTACTTAATCCCCACCAGAAGAATCCTTGTTAGTTTGTGATTTTTATTGTTTTTCTTAGTTATTATTTCTTAATTATTATAGGGGTATATATATATATATATAAACGATGTATTTTATTTTAGTAATACCTATTCTCAATGGATTAGTGGTAGGACGGAGGGAAAAATCAGCATTTCCAATGACTGCAGAACATCTCTCGAGTTTTATCTCGAAATAATTGTTGGATTTGCACCCAGATGCTAGAAAGACTGAAGAGGCCTTGTCCCTGATTGCTGTTTCCAGCAGCAACTGTGTCTGGAGCCTCTAAATTTCTAAAAATGACAGATCAAGCAGTCCTGAGAAAGAATAGATTTTGAAGTTGAGCTCCCTGCACATAATCCTGGCTACAACTTAATGTGTTATCAAGGATGCCTTTTGAAACTCAGGGGGCAATAGTACTGACCCTGGGTGTGGAAATAGCCAAAAAGTAGGGAATAATCTGTGCTGTACTGAATATTGTAGCCACGGGAATGCTGATAGACACAATGCACACCAGGTACAAGATGAGAATCCTGTAACCAGACAGCCTGTCCCGAATGGCAAGGGGTGGTACTGGCTATAGAAATAGAATAAAGCCAGGAAAAAGCAGCCCCTAGGATGGAAAGGAGCTTAAACCACGGAGGTGATAATTCCAGATTTAACTATTATTGAGGACCCACAAAGCCAAAGCCCCCTCGAGACCACACGCAGAATTAAGTGGACCCCAGATAATCCTTTAGTAAAATTCTCTAGCTTTTTACAGTTTCACAAGGTGGTTTTTACCTTGGTTAGGGGCGAGTGAACTGGAAAAAGCTATTGTAAGTATGTTGAAGAACTAGAAAATAAGCTTGATAAGTTTGCAAAAATAGTTCTCTAGAATCAAATAGTGTTAGATTTATTAATAACCTCCTAAGGAGGAGCGTGCACTGTAATTAATACTAGTTATATATGTATATATGTAGATCAAATGGGATGGATTTGACTGAACTCAAAATATTTGGGGGGAAAAAAAAAACAAAAAAAAAACACAACAAGATCCTGCATAGAGTAGCTCAAGATGAATTCCTGGGGATTTAGAACCATTTGGGAGAAAGTAATTTTGTGACTACCTGACTAGAATTGGCTCAAACAACTATTTGTTGGCATTGTAATAAAAATGACACTGAATATCTGTCATCCCCCATGACATCCAAAGAATATTGCACCTTAATGTTGGAAAAAATCAAAAATGCAGTAGGAGAAGAGGTGCAAAAACAACGGTAGGAGTAAGAAAAGAAGTGGGGGGAAATTGTGAGAAATTAAATCGTGTTTTTGCAGGAGAGAATTACTTTTCTGTAGTCCAAGGTAGCTGTGTAGTCATAATGAGGAGAAATGCTCAGTAGGGAAGTGGGCAGTAGAAGGCATCACTGTTCCAAAATGAGGTGGAAGCTTGAGAAAAAGGAGGATGAGCAGTGTGGGAATAGTAAAACAAAGATCACAGGTTCTCAAAGAAAAAAATGAGAGAAAAAAATGTTTTCCTGCAGGACTCTGCTGGGTCAGGGATCAGCCCCAACCATCCTAAAGGCGAGGTTTGGGGACAAAAAACAAAAGCTGGAAAAGAAGATTGGAACAGGGAGCAAGGCTCGTCGGGTGTGCTCTGTTGTTAGCCTGACAAAAACCCAAAAACGGGCACGAGATCTCAAAAAGGGCCACGAGGAAAACATTTGTAATTCAGAGAACCTGAAAGTGGTGTATTTACATCTCGATAAATGCATTTTTAGCAACAGAAACGGTTGTTGCTTGGAGTGGAGGAGGGCGTCGTTGATTTCTCTGTTGAAGTTTCCTCCTGCTGTGTCCCTGCTGCTCCCAAACCTTGGCTTTTGCTCCATGAAACTGGGAAGGAAGCGAGTTCATCCAACCCCTGGCAGCTTGTACACGGCTTCCAGAAGCATCAGAGGCATCCAAAAATCACAGAATAATAAGATGTAACCGATGAGAGACCGCCTGACTGCTACTAATACAAAGGTTTGTTGAGAATCGTTTGTTTTTTTTTTCCTTGTAAAAGTTATTTAACAAAAAAAGTTCCGTTCAGGGGCAGAAGCCAACCACTCCCATCCTGATGTGCAAGTCACCTCCCAAAACACCGGGCACAGCGGCTCCTAACTCCTCAGTGGCTATTTCTGCACGACCAAGGGACGGGTTCGTTTCGGTTGGATTTTTTTTCACCTTAGGATTTTCCAATTTGTCCAAAAAAAAAAAAAATCCAAAGCACAGGCGAACGCAACAAAGGAAAGATGAAGCAGTGTTTCTTGGAAGAATCGAGGGCTGCAAAATGAGGGGAAGAACAGAAGGGACATTTCTGATGGCAAAAAGCCCCCCCGAGACATCTGTGCACGGCGAAGGATCCCAGGGGAACCCTTACTCCAGCACCAAGGATGGGATCCTTGCTCTCCCTCGATACGTCCAGGATATGTGGACACCAAAAGCTGCCTCCTCTTGAGCCAGCTAGGATGGAAATTAATGTTCTCAGTAAGCAAAGGGGGCAGATATTTACTTGTATCACAGTGGTGTTTGAGGATTTGGGTTTACGTAGGGTTTTGATAATGTCTGGCGGAAGAAAAAGCAAGGCACAGGTTCTGGTATACACTCACTGCAAATGTTTGGGTGAGATGTTAAAATGTCAGGTCTTGAATTTAGTTAGCCTTAGGTGGGATATATCAGCTATCTAGTCAATGATAACTGGGACAGCAAACAAAAAAAGTGAAAAAAAATAGCAAGAAATTCACTAGACCTGATATATCGGACATCAAATGTTAGAGCATCTTTTAAGAGGTACTTAAAAAAAAAAAAAAGCAAATAAATAAAAATACCAAGAGCTAGTACTAGGTTGTCAGAAGCATCCTGGCTCCCCACAACCACTGAGCAGGGACAGGGAGCTGGGACAAGCCTGGGTCCTTTCCATGGGCACGTCCCATGAGAGCTGCTCCAGGTGAATTACAGGACGGCGATTTTTAGTGTCCAGGTTTGCTTCTCCTCGCATTTCTCTTTTTTTCACTATCAGGGGAAGAGGCGAACACCAGAGTGGAAAGTTTAAAGACAGGAGAGGAAAAAAAAGAAGATCCAAAAGAGGCCAGAGGGAAATTCAAAGAGCAGGGCTGGTTTTGAGGAGGGCTCTTTGGAGCTGCTCGTGTCACGGCAGGCCCTGACGCCCCTCCTCGAATCCCAAAGGGGAGAAAAATAAATTATCCGCAAGTCAGCGGCGCTGAATTCAAGCAAGAGCAGCTCGCAGTTACCAAGCACGAGGTGGGTTCAGGCAAAAAAATGTTCATCCAGCTACTTTACATATTTCCAAGACAGCTTCCAGGGCCAGGATGGAGACCTGCCAGGTCAGCCCCAGGCAGCTGGCAGCGCGACAGGACCGCAAGCCCTACAATTGCATGTTCCTCCTTCACAGAATCCAAGCGGAGATCGCCACCCCCAAAAAGACTTCTGCTGGTGAACACGGAGGAGAGGGGAGCTGCCAGGTCTTAGATAACAGGGAGGGTGGAGATGCACGGCCTGAAAATAGCTACCGCCTCCACCTCGCGCGCTGCAGAACAAGATTTTTACTGTTTCAGCCCCAAACCAAGCAGCGCCAAGACCTGAAATCCCGCTGCTGCTGAGAAATCTGATGTTTGACAAAAAGGGGTCCTGCCAATGGGTATTGGGGAGCGGATATTTGGCAGCAACGGGTCCCTCTTCAGCCTTACGAAGTGGCCAGGCAGTACCTGCTGCTGGATAAATCGGGTTTGTTCAGCGCTGCCTCCCACTGACGGGGCCCTAAAAGGTCTGAGTACAGCTTCTCCCTGCTCTGTGCTGCCAGGCTGCTTTCTCAGAGAGAGGTCTGGCCACACAAAACTTGCTCCTCGTTTCATCATGCGCTCCCAGGGGTGGCCGTGCTCCCTGGGGAGGTGGAACACGAAGAAGCTGTCGACAACGCAGCTCCACGGGCTGCCACGAGCCTGTAAGACAGCAAAATGCTTTCAGAAGGGGGTGTACCCGTGGCTGTATGTGAAGATTGCAGCCAGGATGCTGCTGGAGATGTGCAGGGAGCAGCCCCCAGCCCCTCTTGGGGCTGGGCACCAGCTCTGGGGGCTGCTGGAGCACGGCTGGGACCAGAGGGACCCAGGGGGGGCCTCCAGCCTCGGCCACTCCATGGCTCTGTGCTTGTGTAATCGTGGGCCAGGTGGTTTATTCCGGATTTTAGGAGTTAGATGAACATCTGAACATGAGGACAGGCTTGGTTTACTGATGTGTTGTGGAAGAAAACGAGAATATCTGAGCTAATTTCTTCTGTAGTAGGGTTTTACCAGCTCGCCTGGATTTTTTCGCCTGGCAAACTGAAAAGCGACTGAATATCTTGCTCCGGGTTTCTACTGTTTTAATTGGTATCCTTGTGTTAGGGAGTGAGCTTTCAGCAGCTCCAGCTGTGCTAGCCACAGGGCTAACAACTGCAGGCAGATTAGCCTGCAGAAAAATAAATAAATAGCAGATTATTCCGGGCAGAAACCTCTCAGATTCGTGCTTATGAACACCTCACGGAGCTGAACACGCCTTCTAGCACAAGTCAAGGAGCCCAAAATATAATGCAGCTGCTAACTGATAGCATGGCTTTGTTGTACCTGGGTAAAAGTTTTTGTTCCTGCATTTAAAACAAGAAATAATCTGTGCAACTGCAAAGCCACCAGCGAACAGGAGTCTCCGATCGCTCCGTGGTCCTTGCAGCACCGCTTCCTCTTTCCGTTTGAGAGCACAGAAGATGGCTTATCAGGAAGGAAACGTGGCTGGGGGCAGCACTTCGAACACCTCGAGAGATCAGCACAGCTCTGGCTGCGGAGAAAACTGACAGGGAGCTGAAAGCAAAAAAAACTTGTGCCTGTCCACAGATATCCTGCAGGAGCTCGTCCTCACCACGCTGAAATGCTCGGGTGCATTAGGGCTGCACCCTGAAGAGTTGGGGTCTCAGTGCTGCTGCCTCCCAAATGAACACCCAGTTCACACCAGTTCACACCAGTTAACGCAGGGCAGCACAGAACAGGCACTGAGACATCCCCAAAAAGTGTTTCTAGAGGATAACTTTAAGCACGCTGCACTTCCAGTTGTTTGTTTTTTTTATCAAGGCTCTTTCCCTCTCACAAGGTGTCATTATATTTTTTAAACCCTGTCCCTCCCAGGGCCATTTTTTGCCCCTTTATTTTTTTATTTAAGCAAACCTGCCAAAAAAAAACTGGTTTGAAGCTTCAGGAACTTGGTGCGAGACACCTTGATTCAAATTGCTCTGAACACAGTACCAGAAAGACAGGATGCATGCAAGTTCTGGCCAGGACAGATGCTGGCAATCCTACCTCACACCTCCTCCTGTCAGGGAAATCTGGAATTTAGGAGGGGAATTAGAAGCAGTTTTTATTTTGACCCCTCCCAACCTGCAGCATGTGTATGGATAAATGGATAAATGTTTTACATTGAAGCAGTCATCTCAAATTCCTGCATTTACCCCCAGGAACAGCACCTGGAAGGTAACTGAAAATAGGAGCCTAATGCCTCTGGGAGCTCTGAAGAGGCAAAAAGCAAGCAAGAGGGCTGGGGCACGGTGGTTAGGGGCTCGTGGTGGAACTCCGTGCTGGATGGCCGCCCTGACACCTCAAATCTGCATCCAGCAGAGCTGAAGTCAGATTATCACTTGCAATCGTATCAACAAGTGATAAGCAGAACAAAGAACCCACTCGCTTCGACCTTGGAAAAGCTTCATCTTTCTGCCCAACAGAAGAACTGGAAATAAAACTTTATCATTAAGAGTTGAAAGAAATCGTGCAAAGCAGTGCAAAACGAGAAAAGCACTGAGCCAGTGCTTTTCTCCTCAATCTCCTCACCAGCCTTTTTACTTTTGATGTGTTGAAGTCTGTCTTACCCTCAGCAACGCTCAAAGAAAAACTGTCCTGGACAAGTGGAGCCCTTCTAAAAGCAGAAGAGCTCACCACACGTGGCTTGTTTCGACCACAGGAGACGAGATCCTTGAGACTTAAAACCACACAGACTGAACCTGCGTGCGCCTCTGCACAGACCTGAGCAGCAAAGTTGTCACAGCCCCAGTCGGTGTTTCCATTGCCTCACTGGAAAGGATTAAGGGGAACGTAACGTTTCTGATTGTCAAAATATATTCAGCCACAGCTCACATTCAAACCTCAGTCCCCGAGGAAAGTCGAGAATCCACAAGAACAAACAAGACATTCACGCCAAGGCAAGGGCTGAAGAGTACAAGAACCAAATATGCAAGTATGGAGAGAAAAACCAACTTACTTTCTCCCCATTTTCAATTTATGATTTTGATGTCTTCCACCAGGTGTTTGGGGATCACTTTTACTTATTGATTTACTGATTAGTTTTTGCTATTTACTTAAATAATTTACTTTTAAAAAAAATTACTTTATTTAAACCACATGGAAATACTTAATGCCCTGTCTTTTCTTTTGTCCCACACAAAATGACGACAAAAATCTACATTTAAGGAAAAAAACTAAAGGAAAAAGGACTTCTAGGATAGCCCACAAGACCAGGGGAACCTGAGCATGTTCCTGGCATGGCTGTGTGATGTCTCCCACCAGGTGTCTGGGGATCACTTTTACTTATTAATTGACTAATTAGTTTTTACTATTTACTTATTAAACCACACAAAGATACTTAATTCTCTGTTTTTTCTTTTGTCCCACACAAAATGATGACAAAAATCTACATTTAAGGAAAAAAACTAAAGGAAAAAGGACTTCTAGGATAGCCCACAAGACCAGGGGAACCTGAGCATGTTCCTGGCATGGCTGTGTGATGTCTCCCACCAGGTGTCTGGGGATCACTTTTACTTATTAATTGACTAATTAGTTTTTACTATTTACTTATTAAACC
This sequence comes from Anas platyrhynchos, assembly GCF_047663525.1. Lineage (NCBI taxonomy): Eukaryota > Metazoa > Chordata > Aves > Anseriformes > Anatidae > Anas > Anas platyrhynchos. The sequence continues at coordinate 158,648,692 of NC_092588.1, forward strand.
ACACAAAGATACTTAATTCTCTGTTTTTTCTTTTGTCCCACACAAAATGATGACAAAAATCTACATTTAAGGAAAAAAAATAAAGGAAAAATGATTTCTGGAATACCCCACAAGCCCAGGGGAACCCGAGCACTGCTGTGAGAGCCCCCAGAGCAGCCCCCGGAGCCCAGCTGCCCAGGACAGGCAGAATTTGGTGACTTACCAGCAGGCCAAAATACAGAGCCCCGTGAAGAGGATGATGGGGATGGGGTAGGAGGCGCAGAGCAGCCCGTGGCTGTAGAAGGCCCGCGATATCCTCTCGCGCAGCTTTTCAGTCAGGGTCATCCTCAGCGGCCGTCACCTCGCTGCCATCCCGGGGTACAGCAGGGCTTCGGGGGCACCCTGTCCACCTGGAAAGCAGGAGGAAAGCTCAGGAGGGAGAAAAAGAAATGAAAGCGAACGCCGCCGGCTTGCTGAGCCACCAACTTGCTTTTTTTTCTGGAGTTCAAACCCAAAGTTTTGTGTTTTTATCCGAGAGGAAATACTGACAGTTCTCCTGGCTTCTTCAAAATAAGACTGGGTCGATCAGAGACCCAAAGCACACGAGAAAATTTGCTTTTTCTGCAGGAAGATGCAATTTGTGACTGCTCCAGGTAATTCATACAAACCCTAAATTTAGGCTGCCCCGCGTTTTGGGCTCCTCACCATCACCGTCCTGAAGGGACAGCACACGGGATGAGGAAGCAACCCTAAGCACAACCATCAGGCTTTTAATTTCAGGTGAAGTTTTATTTCATGCCCATTTTAAAATAATCTTTTTTTCTTTTTTTTTTTCCCAGAAGCACAACTAAAATAATCAGATTTTAGCAACAGAAGCACCGGCACATCACCCTAATGACCAAATGAAAAACCTGGACAAATATTTTCGTTAATACCTCTCAGCAAGGCACCAGGACTTGCTGGATGGATTGACATCGCTGTCCTGGGCACAGGGAACTGCCTACCTGCCCCTTTCAATTCTTGAGCTCAAGAGAGAATAAACCAAAGAAATTTTGCTTTCAACTTGCAACAACAAAACCATCGTCCAGAGCTGTTTGTGGAGTGGAAATCCCTGCACGCACGAGCCTCCTGCTCCGAATTGATCACTGAAAGCGACATCAAACCCCTGGTGAACGTACAGCAGGAGCAGAGCTCAGCCTGTGTTAGTAGAAGGGGAAAGAAAATGCAGAAAATAAGTTGGAAGATCCTAAATTTCATCTCACTGGTGATTTTTCCAACAGGAGTCTTGCTAGAGCTACACAACGCTATGTTGGGGCTCGCATATAAGGCTTATCCCCCTGACCTCAAGGCAGAAGATGAAAAACAAATATTAAAAAGTCTTTAAAAGCAGAATTCTGCTGCTTTTCAGCACCCAAACGCCACGTCTGTCCTGTTACAACAGCAGGACACGGCTTCACCTGATGGCCAGGCTGAAACAAGCAGAAAGGGGGAAGGAACAAAAAGGAATGTGCCTCACATCAGCCCCACTGCCACTTGTAATGCGGTTCCTGCATGCTGCAAACGCAAGGATTGGGGAAAAAAACCCTTCAAGCACTCACCGATCAAAAAAAGGGGAAGGCAGCCAAAATAAAAGCAAGTTCAGAACCAGCACCACCAGCCTCGTCCTCTACCAGGGATCCTGGGGGCAGCATCCCACCGGGAACGGCTTCTACCGAATGCAAAGAGAATTTCGGGTTTGCTTGCTTCGCCTGATGGGAAATAGCAGCATGGAAAGGAAAACCCGAGTGTTCCAAAGCTAACGTGTGCTTACTGGTTTTGGGGGGTTGCAATTCTGAAATCTGTTAGCTTTGTGCTGCAACAGTGCTTATAAAAGTGGAAGGCAGGAACAGCTCCTATTCAAAGCCGGTTTTGCAAACAGAGGTTAAGTAACTCAAAAGAAAGCCTCTGAGTTTAGGACAAATATTAAAATAGAATCCGCTCAGAGTGTCTTTTTTTTTTTCCCCTGTTTTGCACGACTGCAGATCCAAGCCAAAGTTTGAATGGAGATGAGACCTTGGGGTGTTTCCTTCTGCCCTTGCGGCGCCGTGCGTGTGCCTCGTGCCCTTCGCCTGCAAAAGAACAGCACTGAGGGTCGGAGATGCAAACAGCAGGCTCAAAAGGGCGAGGTTTAGCTTTTAACGTCCCCAATTTCCAAATTTTCTCCGTTCCCAAGCAGCACCTTGCCCTAAAGCAGAGCAGGCTCCGTACGGGGGAGCGCAGCTAGGAGCAAAAAGCTTTTGGGAAAGCTTTTTCCTTCATTATGAACAGTAATTTATTTATTTTTTAAAAGATAAATAGACTTAAACATTGGAGTCCTACAAAAAAGCTTCTCCGGAGCATGCCTCAGCATTAGGTAGTCACAAAACCCGATCGCTCAGCACCTGATCCAGCACCAAGTCACCCTCCCGGGGCTGCAATCACACTTTTTGCCTCTGTCAGGCCAGCACGGGCTTCCCAAATATCTTCCATCCCCAGAGGTATCGGAATTAAGCTTCCACTTTTAAATGAGAGGAGACAGCGGGACCGATGGGTCTTGAGGACCCAAGACCAAGCTAGCCAGATGGCTTCAAAACCAGACTGAAAAATGAGGGAAAAATGGATTTGGGGTCCAGTTAAGAGCTCCCTGATCTCTCTTCAGCCCTCTCTACGGATCTGAGTTCACTGCGATGCCCAAAACTCGCCACAACGTCCCCCAGAAAACAACCAAAAAACCCCAAAGCATCCTGCTGCTGCCTGCGAGAGGCACAAAACACCCAGTGGCCAGATCGTCCACGAACCAAAATTAAAAAAAAAAACAGATTCCTTGCCCTCTGTTGGGCTGCAGAGGCAGCTCCTACCCCGAGATGCCAGCAGCGACTGGTGCCAGCAGCCTCCGGAGCTCTGCTCCCAGCCCAAAACGTCCCAGCAGCAGCAGCAGAAGGGGAAGGAAGAGGGGAAGACACCACGGGAACTCACTTCTCAGCACATCTCACTTGCCAAGAGGGAATTCTCCTCCAGCCAGGGCCAGGGCCGAAGCTCTTCTGAGGACTTGAGAGATGGGAAAGGAAGAAATCGGCTGGAGACACGGCCCTCCTTCAGAGAAAGGCCACACAATCAGCCCCAACGCCCAGCCCCTCGCGTTCCCAGGAGAAGAATAAGGTGCTTTGTGCTGCTAGAGGGCGCGGGGCACGGGGAGCAGAACGCTTCCTATGGGAAAACCCCGACCACGGCACTAACCTCCCGAAGGCTCCGGCCCCAACGGGTCGATCCTAACACAGCCCTGGGGAAACGAGGCTCCAGAGCTGCCCCTGTTCCCTCCTGGAAGGCTACTTCTCATCTCTGGAAAGCAGAAACTCATCGGTGTGATTTCAGACGACATCCTTGCCATCCCATAGAAGGCCAGAACAGTACTGAAAACGTTGAGCTGGGTTTTTAAATCAGCTTTCAGAAAGAAACCGCTTTGAGAAGTCATCACAGACAATGTAAGCAGCTACCAAAGAGGCACCAACGCTCCAAAATAAGCTTCCAAACCCATTTCCAGTCTGTCTTTTGCACCTTCGTGCCCCAAGAGAAGAACCTCAGCTAAACTCCTGCCCAGGAGCAGCAAATTCATTGAATCCATTTCCTATTAAAGCTCATTTTTTGCTTCCTACAATAACGAGCACTGCAGTAGGCATCAGAAACCTCATTGGTACAGGGGAAGTGGTGGGATGCTCCACCATAAAACACCAAATATCTACAAAAATAACAAGCATCCAAGGCAGACCACACAAATTCAAAGTTTCCTCCTCTTTTCGCAGCCAGCCGAACGAAGCGAGGAGTACTGACGCCTTCCCAAGCACACGAAAACATTTCCCAATCGTTTCTTCCTGACGTTTCCCAATCTTTTCTTCTCTTGCCCAACCCGCCTCTCGTTAGCGATGATCTGGGCTCCACTATTTACTACACAGAGAGAAACACGATCTTATGATGCAGCTTCTCTTAAAATATGGTTTTAGCATCATTTAATACCACTGCAGAAGTATCACCAGTGTGCCCCTCACACGGGGCAGTAATAGGGAGACACACGACAGAAAACCTGCAAAATGAGTTAGGAAAAGGTTTTAAATTAAACCTTTACCCGAATCCCTGACATTTTCATTTCCAGTGTTGGCACTAAGCTGCCGAGCGAAGTTTCGGACAGAAGGTTTGTGCTCTCTGGACAAAAAGAAAGAAGGCAAAGGAGACAATGGGATGGTCTAAAAGCCAGCGGCTGGCTTTTAATTCATTTCCAGCAGTGAAGAACTCAGCATTTACTTAAACACAAGTCACCGTTATTGTAACGGTCATTAAAAGGCTGCCAGGAGTTTTGGAAGAGGTGAACAAGCGCCGAGGAACACACAAATGGCAGCAAGCCTCTCCCAAAAGACGCCTTCAAATGCCTCAAACCTACCTGAGGATATTTTATCAAAGCCTACCGAATGCCAAAGCAGAGATTTAATTCCTTAAAGGAATTAAAGGGGCATTAGAAGAGCAAAATGTTTGGTGATAACAGAAGCTACCTAAAGATATCCTTTGGGAGCCACGGGAAGCTCAGGAGAAATGCCTACAGCATCAGCAAATCTGGCCAGGAGTTGAAGATGTGTCCGAACGAGGGAAATAGGGAGAAAAATTCTTGCAAACTACCTACAAAACATCATGCAGCAGGCCAAAAAGGAGTGGAGGAACGGCTGGAAGAAGGTATAAGAATAATAAATCCCAATTCAGGTACCAGGAGCGGGTCTGCCAGGGAATCTGTAGGGCCAGCAGATGACTGGGATGTGGAAGTGCACCATGGCACGGGCTCTGAAGTCAGCAGAAAGCAGCCGACAAAATTTTGGGCCGGGAGGATCATTATCGCAACACGTTGGAGAAGAGTCAGCCTCACAAATCTGCACAGAGATCGGAGATTCAATTCAGAAAGTCTTCCCGGGCTTCTCCAAGCGGGTTCAGCTCCTGAAAAGCTGAGCAGTTGGGTGATGGAGGAGCAGGACCTTCATACCGCCAGAAACTGATTGCAAGAGGTTAAAAAAGGATCATAAAAAGTGTCTGATCATTTTAATAGAAGGAGGTACCTGGAAGAAAGGTGCGACAACAGCAGCATCACCTCCTGGTCATTCTTCCTCCTCCTCCTCACCTCAGAGAGGACACAGAGCAGGATTAGAAGAGGCACAGAGAAGCCCAACCAAGGGTGATTAAGGAGCAGTTGCCATAAAAAAAATAATAATATGGGAAGACTTTCCATCTGGAAAGGATTTTAGCAGCTAATGGATACAACAGACCTCTAAAACCCGAGGCCATCCGAGGAAACGACCGGGGAAGGGCTGCCTCCAGCACCACGCAACATCCCGGGAAGCTGCAAAGGAGCAGCCCAAAATAAAACGTGCGGTGAAGCTGTGGACACCTTCACCCCAGGGCTCTCTGCCCCTGCCACACGGGTTAGCAGCTTTTGGAGCAAGCAGCTCCTTTTATTTCTCGACGCTGCTGCCTGACAGCAAGCGGCTAGGGAGTTGCTTTCCCCCAAAATATCAGGAGGGTGATGCAACAGGCACGCAGGGTTACGTGGGGATGCCCTGCTGGTACACACGGCAGCCCCAAAGCCCCTGCTGTTTGGGTTTGGCTTTCTACCTGTCCACGCTTTCCACTGGTGCCATTTCCTGAAGATTTTAGGGCTTTTAGCAGCTACTTTTAAAGACTTTCTGCCCCAATAAATACTGGGCCTTCTGCACCTCGTAAAACTGCTGAAAGCAAGGTGAAAGGTAAAGACGACAACAACGCTCAGGTTTTCCCAGGTAAACCACATCCGCACAAGGGTTTCCAGCAGCTTTTTCCCTTTTTCCAGACCTTCAGTCCCTTCTCCCTCCTGCACGCTCTGTTTGGATGCACCCAGGGCTTTCTGCAGGTGCAAGCCCGAGCAGCAGGCTATTAATTTTTAAGCAGTACCACCTGGGTCGCTGTACGGATCAATAAGGTATCTGTTACTACCAGGAACTTCATAAATATTCCCCCAGCGAAGCACTTCTGCTTCGGGGACTGAAGTTCCAAGACGTACAGATAATAAACTAAAGCTGGAAGGGTTCTGAAGTGATGAATTCAGAAAGAAACTTCTCTGGTAGGGGATAAAGAGACGTGGAAGAGCCACTGATGCTGGCTCACGGTATCTGGACGTATCCTCACCGCCCAGAAACCCGCTCAGGAAGGGCAGGAGAGCTTTTTTCAGGTATTTCCCTGCGTCGTTCCCCTCCCACCCCCAAAAAAAAGTCATGCACAACTCTAACCGGAAGGGGTTTGGTTCTAAAATGTAAGCCTGCACCTTCAGGTGTTCCAGGCACGAGCGCACGCAGGCATCAGTCCGGTGACTCACCTGCACGGGATTGATTTTCAGCAGGTTCTAGGTTACAGCAGCAGTGCTCAGCAAGCCCGAATAAGCCACCAGGACCATCAGCATCCGATCCAGGGAGCTTTCTGCCAGCTCCAGCACCGCTCAGAACCAAATATTTTTCTTTTTAATACCCAAAAAAGCCGGGACTGGCAGCTCACCCAGCTCCTTCTTCCCAGCAGCGAAACAATCCCCAAAAACTCCTCCGTGAGATAACGAGCCTGGAAGCCTGGCTCGGGCATTGTCTTCTCCAAACAAACCAGCTATTATCCCCCCGGCATCTTTATCACAATGCTCCACTCACGAGCCGTTGGGGTTTTTTTTAGCAAAGAAAGGCGACCCTCAGGACCCTCCTCCTCTCCTCAGCTCCAGCTGAGACTCACCGTGCTGCTGCCAGGAGCTCAGGCTCGGTTTTAATTCCCAAGGGAATCCAATCCTGCTAGGCACAACGGGCTCCGGCCATTCCGAGACCGCCTCCAGCTGAGGGCACAAGAGAAAAAATTCAGGTGAAGGCAACCACCCAGCGAGCAGGACGCATCAGGACACATCCAGGACACGCACGGGGCCGGTTTGTTATTTAAATTAAAAGATGAAGCAGGGCAGCCAGAGATCTCAGCAATAAAACAGCCCCCCAGCTTCAAGTTTAGCCTGAATTCGGCTGTCTTCAGAGAAAGCCCGACAGATCTCATTCATCGCTGAGATCGGGACGCCCCGAAACCTATTTTAACGCTCCTCAGGGGGGGAAAAAAAAATAAAATAAACCAGATTCTTCTCTGCTCTTCTGTGATGCTGCCACACTGAAATCACGTTTGGAAAAATACCCAGCATTGTGCGGAGCTCAGCGCTGCGGCTGGAAATACTGAGAGGAATTGTTTCGGCGCGAGGATTCGGCGCACGCAGCGCGTTGGGTGAAAATCCCGGGGTGTTTTCCTTCCTGGTGAATTCAAGCCAGCTAATCGCCTCTCTGCGTTACACAACCGCTCGTCTAAGCCTAAATTTATCAGGCCGGCGTGCTGTCGGAACAGCTACAGGTTTCACCACGAAGGAGACCGTGCCCCGTGTCGGAGCAGGAAGAGTTTTTTCGTGCAGATCAGCGGGCAGCGTGCTCGGGATTGTGCTGGTGTCCGGGCAGCAGGCATGAACCCACGAGCAGAGCGCTCGGGGACCCAAAAAGCTCCTCTCATCCTCGCCCGTCCTACCCTGCTCACCTGCTCTCCAAGCCAAAAATCGATTCCTAAACTTTAACCAAACTTCAAAGGCTGGGGCCGCCAGCTGGGGCGAGCGATCCTCGCGGCACCACAAAGTCCCCAGGGAACCACAGCAGCCCCAAGGTAGCCGGTGACCGACTGATGGGCCACTTACCTCCCTGCCTGACCACCTCGCTGCCCAACTGATTGATCACCTGCCTGCCTGATTGGCTACTTAGCTACCTAGCTGACTACCTACCAGCCCAATTGGCCACCTACCTACTTGGTTGACTCCCTACCCACCCGATTGACCACCTACCTCCTCGATTGACTACCTACCCACCTACCTGCCTGCCCAACTGACTACTTACCTACCTGCCTGACCACCTACCCACCTGATCGACCACCTACCCGCCTGATCGACCACCTACCCGCCTAGTTACCTGCCTGATTGACTACTTAACTACCTGCTTGACCACCTACCTGCCCGACTGACCACCTACCCACCTGATCAACTACTTAACTACCTACCTACTTACCTGCCCGATTGACCACCTACCCAGTTACCTGCCTGATCAACTACTTACCTGCCTACCCACCTACCTACCTGCCCGATTGACCACCCACCCGCCAACCTACCTGCCTGATTGACCACCTACCTGCCTAGTTACCTGCCTGCTTGACTACTTAACTACCTTCTTGACCACCTACCTACCTGATCGACCACCTACCCACCTACCTACCTGCCTGACTGACCATCTACCTGCCTGATCAACTACTTAACTACCTACCTACCTGCCCGATTGACTACTTACCTGTCCGATTGACCACCTACCCGCCTGATCGACCACCTACCTCCTAGTTATCTGCCTGATTGACTACTTAACTACCTTCTTGACCACCTACCTGCCCAACTGACCACCTACCCAGTTACCTGCCCGATTGACTACTTATCTGCCTGATCGACCACCTACCTGCCTAGTTACCTGCCTGATTGACTACTTACCTACCTGCTTGACCACCTACGTGCCCCATTGACCACCTACCTGCTCGATTGACCACCTAACCCAACTACCTACCTGCCTGATTGACTACTTACCTGCCTGATTGACCACCTACCCGCCCGATCAACCACCTACTTGCCTAGTTATCTGCCTGATTGACTACTTAACTACCTTCTTGACCACCTATGTGCCCCATTGACCACCTACCTGCCCGATTGACCACCTACCCGCCAACCTACCCACCTGATTGACCACCTACCTGCCTACTTACCCGCCTGATTGACTACTTAACTACCTGCTTGACCACCTACGTGCCCCATTGACCACCTACCTGCTCGATTGACCAGCTAACCCAACTACCTACCTGCCTGATTGACTACCTACCTGCCTGATCAACCACCTACCCACCTGATCAACCATCTACCTGCCTAGTTACCTGCCTGATTGACTACTTACCTACCTGCTTGACTGCTTACCTTCCTAATTGACCACCTACCTGCCCGATTGACCACCTACCCACCAACCTACCTGCCTGATTGACCACCTACCCGCCTAGTTACCTGCCTGATTGACTACTTAACTACCTTCTTGACTACCTACCTGCCTGATCGACCACCTACCTACCCAATTGACCACCTACCTACCTACCCCCCCACGCCCCTAACCACCCACCCCCCTACCTGACGAGCACCTCCCTGCCCCATCCACCCCCTCCATTACCCCCTGCCCACCACAGCCCCCCCACCCCCCCCACCACCTTTACCCCTCTCCCCCTCCCTCCCCCATCCCACTCCCCTCCCCTCACCCTCCCCACACCCCAAATCCCCCCAAAACCCCCCAAAACCCCCCCAATCCTCCCCCCACACCCCCCGGAAGCACAACACACCCCGACCAGGCCCCAACCCATCCCCACACCCCCCCGCGGCCTCCTCCTGAGGCACAAATTCGGGGAGGGGGCCCTGAGGCTGGGCCCTTTTTATTTTTTTTTGGGGGGGGCCCCCATCAGCGGCCCGGCCTCACCACCCCTCACCCCCTTCCCCCCCCCCCGAGGCCCCTCCTCACCTCACGGCCCCCCCCCCGCGGCGCTCTGCGGCCGCTCCTGCGGCGTTTGTCCCGTTTTTAGGCGTTTTAGCCCCGTTTTTCAGCCCGAAACCCGCCCCCTCCCCGGGATTTACCTCACGGCCGCCCGCCGGCCCCGCGCGCGCGCTCCCGGCGCTCCCCGCCCCCACCCCCCCCTCCCTCCCTCACCCCCCCCCCGCCGGGCGCGCGCGCGCAGGGCAGGCCCCGCCCCCCCGGCCGGCGTCACCGTGACCACGCCCCCTTTCATTAGGCCACGCCCCCTGTGGTTAAGCCACGCCCCCTCCATTGCCTGGCCGCACGGCCCCAGTCACCCAGGCCACGCCCCATTGGCGCTGTGGCCCCGCCCACACCCCGTGGCCACGCCCATTTGTGGGCGTGGCTATGGGGTCTTGCGATAGAACCAGGAAGTGGCTGGGGGCTGGCGGAGCACGTGGAGGGGCTGGGGCTGGAGCTGGGACCTCGGGACCGGGACCGGGACCGGGACCGGGACCGGGACCCGGACCCCGACCCCGGGGCCGCTCCCCCCGCAGCCCAGCGGCTCCATGTGCCCCCCAGCACCCTCACAGGGGAGCTCCTGACCAAGTCCCGGGGCCCGGTTTTGGTTATTTAATTCCCCGCATCCCTGTTTTAATTAAAATGAGGGTTTAGGAGCCCCCAAAAGCGTTTTAAATACAGGCAGGTGCTGGCAAATTTTAGGATATGTTTGATATTTTAATAACAGGCTGTGCTTCAAATGTAGACGGGTATTGGGTAGGGGTTGGGATTAGGGGGCTAGGGGTTAGGGTAAAGGGGGTAAGGGGTTAGGGGGCTAGGGGTTAGGGTTTAGGGTTAGGATCAGGATCAGGGCGCAGCAAAAAACCCAAGCACCCATCACCCAAAACCAAGACCGAGCCTGGGAGCTCACACCCCAAACACCCGGACACAGTTTTATGTGAAAAGAGGGAAAATAAAGCAAAGAGCAACCGCCCCAGGGGCTTAACGCCAGCGCGAGGTGAGGTGAGCGGCCGTATAAATAGCACCGTGGGGTTTTTTTTGTTGTTTTTTTTTTATTATTTTTTTTAACGGGGCGTTGAGCAAACCTCTCCGCCCCAGCTGGGAGAAAGGTAAGGGTTGCGACACGCTCCCCGAGCAGCTCTGCGTCACCTCGCCAAGTGGCAGGGCGGGGTGGTGGCTCCCCGCCACCACGCCGCCGCCTGGCACCAGCCTGGCACCAGCGGAAAAGGCGAGGCACGCCCGGCCCCCCCGGGGCACCCTCCTGCCTGTGCTCACACGCTCTGAGGGACACCCTCGGCCGTTTTTCGCTCTTCCTCGTGGCCTTGGTAGGTTGGGAACGGGGTGGGAGGACAAAGGGATGCGCTAAGCTCTTGGCAAGCCGCTGCCCACGCTTGCGTGTCGAAGTCCTCTCTCAGTTTTGCTCCTGGAAGGCAGGGGTGAGGCCGGCGGGGTGGTTCGGTGGCAGCTCTGCCAAAAAGTTGCTGTCCTGGACCTCACCGCGTCACAGCACGGCTGCAGAAAGCCCCCTCGCGAAGAAGCTGACGTTCTTCTCCTGGATCTTGTACTGGTAGACCTGGACGACGTCCTGCTCCGTTGACTGCAGCGACAGCCTCTTAATTATTTTAATCTGGAAAGGGAAAGGACGAGGAGCGTCACCCCTTGGGCTGCAGCATCCTCACCCCGTGTCCCCCAACACCACCAGGGAAGGCTGTCGCTGTCACAAAATCCATCACACGGTGCCTGGAGCCAATCTGTCACCCCTGGGGGCAGCCCCCGCAGAAATGGGAAGTCTCCAGGGAGCAGGACCTCACTGAGACATCCCCACCGCAGCCACAAGGGGCTGGGGGCTCCAGCAAACCCTGCAGACCCCGCTGGTCCGTTACCTCTCCGTGAATATCTTTGCAGAAGCCGGTCGCCAGCCCCTCTGCCCACAGGATCAGGTCGCTGTGATGACTCAGGGCGGTCCCGAGCAGCTCGTTTTCTTCATCTGCTCCATCCTCGCTGCCGTGAACCAGCACCACGATGTTCCCCTGGAAGGAGAGAGCCGGGTGGTGTTGAGCCCCTCGGACCCCTCTCGGACACACCTTGCTCTCTGTACCCCGTATATCCATGGGGGTGTGTATAATCTGCTCTAATCTGCAGCCCAAAATTCACCAGGCCTTTGTTCCCACACCGCTGTCCACTTAAACCCCTGCAAACAGCGCAGGAATTCACAGCAGGTGAATAAAGACACGGCCACAGAGCCGGGATGCTCGAACCTCCGCAGCTCCTGGAGAAAGCAGAGCTCCCCCGAGCAGCGCCAGCTCCGGTACAAACATCCCCAGGGGCTCTGCAGATTGCCAAGGGCTTAAAATAACCCCAAATCCACAATCAATTAAAATGTACTTTCAAGCTTCGGAACAGCTTGGGCAGAAATAGAAGCGTGTTAGCGTGATTTATCTTTTTTTTTTTGCTGCTTTGGAGGTAAATATTCCCAGCGAGCTGAACGTCCCCTGTCAGCGCTTACAGGGCAAACACCCCGGCACGATTCGAGGTGGAGAACAACAAAATTTGACGCTGTCTACTTTATTTCTCACTCGAGCAAGGAGAGAAGTGGCCGTGGTGTAAATAGCAAAGGGTGGATGTGTCCCCACATCAGGGGCACGGGGAGCCCTTCCCACAGCACCTCCGGGGAAACAGCTGCAAAAAACCTTGCGGGGGGACCCCAGGCTTTGATGCAACCCCCCAAAATTGGCCTCGGGATGATGATTTGAATTTTCTGGAGGAACAAAGCCTTCCAAAACCCTACCGGGCAGAGGAAGGTAAAGGAGACAAAGCCAGGAGTTGAAGCACACGGAGGGAGCGGTACCTGGAGCTGAGAGCACACCACCACCCGGCAGTAGTGGATGAAATCGAGCACGGCCACCGGCGAGGCGCCCAGGCTGAGCAGGAGGCTGAGATCGTCCACCAGCAGCACGGGGCCCCGCCACGAGTCGCCCCCGGCGGGTGTCAGCGAGGTCCGGACGAAGTCAAACAAGGCTTTGAGGTTGGAGGTGCTCCCGCTGGAAGAAAAAAAAGAGATCTTGAGGGATTCTGCCCGCCCTCGTGTCCCTCTCCTCGCCCCGCCGACCCAAAAAGGGGATCGCCAGCCTGTGCCACCCCTGCTGTCCCCAACGCTGTGCCACAACCGGGTTCAATGCCACCCTGACAGCCCCTGCACCCGATCCCAAAGGGTTTGGGTTGTGAGTTATTTGACAAAAAGCCAGCTTGAGAGCTGAAATATGTTTTCTCTAGAGCTCCAACGCGCTTGGCAGCAGGGATGGGAGCAGAAATTGCCCCAAAATGCTGGGGAATAGGGGAAAAATCCCTCTCTGAGCAGCAGAAGAGGGGCTTACCTTAGGAACTGGAGAGGACTGGGCTCTCCCGACGGCTCCTTCTCCCCAAAAAAGAGGTCGAGGCAGGACTTGAGGCCCTCCAAGAAGACGAGCTGGCCCCGCTCCCTGGCGGCTGTCAGGCTGACTCCCTGCGGAGAGGAAAACATCAAACAGCTCCAGAAAAAGGGTGCAAGCAGACCCAAGAGGATCAGCAAGCCAGTTTGGGATCAGATCTCATCTCAATAAAATAAAGCCACCGCCTCGGTGACTCCTGGAACTGCACGAGCTGGTGGACGCGGTCACTGCCCTTTATTTTGCCAGGAGGAAAAAAGAAATCGCAGTGATTTGGGGCGCCCAAACGAGCTGGAATTGCTCCTGGGAGGGCAGCACAGGAGAAAATTCTCATCCAGAGTCAGGGAGAAGACAGGGGCAGGGTGTTGGCAGGTGCTGATTGCTTCACCTCCCTGGCTGAAGGGTTTTTGCTGCTTTCCAATCATCACTGTGGCAAAATTGACGCCCTGGCAGCTCCTCAGCACGACCCACGCGCCTGGAGGAGGGCACGGGCTGGGCACCCTGATACCTGGGAGCAGCACACGCACAGAGGATCCCAACCTGAGGCATTGTTCATCAATCTCATCCTCCTTTATCACCAAGGGTGACTTTTGGCAATTCCGCAGCTCCCCAGCTTGCCTCAGCCCACGTTTTGGGTGAAAATTCGTAACAGGACTCTCAGAAATTAAAATGTTTTTTTGCTCCATGCAGCAATCCTGAAGAAGCAGCAGCGCTGAGCCAGAGGCCAGGAACCAGAAGGATGCTGAAAAAGCAATTCCCTGATTTTTTTATTTTTTTTTGCTTTTTGCCCTGCTGGGAGCTGCAGGACACTTGGGCACGGAGCTGGCGATGCCAGAGCCTAAAGCTTGGAGCAGCTTTTCCCCCAGGAGCTCGAGCCCAGTGCCTGGCACGCTCCCAGCACCTCCTTCTGAAAACCCTGGAGGTTTTCCAAGCGTTCCCAGTGCTCGGGCACCCCGAGAGCTCTCTCCTTGCACGAGGAGGAGGCACAGCTAAGTGATGCGTCCGCTTCTACCTCTGTATTTCTGCCCCCAGCACTGGATGAGGTTTAACGCCACCGCACCGCAGCTGCAACCCACCTGAGCAGCAAGCACCTCAGGGAGCAGCACGGGAAGCTCAAAATTGGTGAGAAAAGCGCCCAGAACAGCCAACGGCACCTCCTCGGTCACTAAAAGGCCTGCCACAACAAACGTCCTTGCTGTGGAGCCGCAGCACGCCCTGAAAGCTTTCACCACCCCGCAGCGCCGCGCTCCGTTATCGCCCGCAGACCTTATCTCTGGCAACCCGTCCCTTATCGATCGAGCCCGGAGATGCCTCTGAAATTACAGCCCAGCGTGACGGGGGCTGCCAGCTCCACACAGGAGCACGACGGCTCTCCCCCACGGCCCTAAAAGCCAAAAACTCGCCGCTGGGCAGCGAAATATTTGCAGGCGAGAGCTGGCGAGGCGGCGGTCATGAACTCGAGCAGCAGCCACGGTGCAAAGTGCGCCGTGAGCAGGAGATCCTGTGAGGTTTCTCCTGCAGGGGCAAGCAGAGGTTGAGCAGGCAGTGTCCTCAGTTTTGGGGTCTCGGCGTCGCAGCAAAGGACGGGGGAGCAGGCAAGAGCGGGGATAAATGCGTCTTTCCTTTAAAAGAAAGCAAAGGTTGTAAAAATGAGGGTGGAACAGCGACCTGGCAAGCTGCCCCGGTGCTATTAAGTCTTCCTACAGCCCAGCGTGCTGTCTGGAAGGCCGTAACACCATTAATTGTCCCTCAGAATTCAGCGTGGAGCCTCAGGAGTGGGGTGAGGAGGAAAGGAAAAGGTGAAGCTGTTACTGCGGAGGAAGGGCAGGCACACAAAAAAAAAAAAAAAAAAATCATGGAAGCTTCTTCCTGCAAGTAAAAAGAAGTCGCTGCACTTGGCCAAGAGATAAGGAACTGGTTCTGGGCTGCTGAGAGCTGGCAACGCTGTGGGGAAGTGGGAAATAACATCAGATTTCAATGGGGAGCACAGGACACCGCTGCAAAGTCTGGATCCTACCCCCTGGCTCCAGCAGCCCGCAGAGGGAAGGATTTCTGCCTCGGATCTCACCCACGAACAGAGCAAATTCCACTCATAAACAGGGCTCTGATCATCAACAGGTCCACGAGCGGAACCACCCTGCCCAAAACCACCCGAGGTGTTCGTTTAGGCAGCGAGCAAAGGCAAGACCTTAGGGAAACCCAGACAGAAATAACCCACGGAGGTCCAACCTGCAGGCAAAATGCATACCAGGAAATTTCACCCCGTGAAGAAATCCACCGAGATGTGATGCTGCTTTTTGGAGCAGACACGGTCAGGGGGTCCCCATCCCACTTAGCAAGCTCCCCCCAAGGTTTCTTGCTGTCTGCAGGAACTATTTGGTGCTCACAGCGCCTGGTTTGCTCAGCGGGGATGCGCTCTGCAGGGCTCTCAGACCATTTATCTCCTTTTAAAGGGTGAAAACTGAGTATGAAGTGACATACAGCTGTTTAGCAAGGACCAAAATTCATCCCACATTTACGGGACTACACCACCACTGCAACACCTGGTTCTCCAACACCCCAGAGTCCTTACCAGCAGGTTTCCAGCACTGGGAACGACCTCTCCGACTTGGTTTTTGGGTTTTTTTCCTTTCCTGGTACACGTAGCCCTTGCCTGACTCACGGTGGGAAGGGGATTGTTAAGAACGTCCTCACCTGTGGCTCCTCAGCTGCCTCTAACCGATGGCTTGGCCCAGAGACAAAGAGCAGCATGCAGATATCATCCTGAATTACGGGTGTTTCAGCCCAAAATGATTCAGGACAGCGCAGTGAAAATTACACCCACCGGGCTGGGCTTGTCTGGGGAACGCCAGAAAACTCCTCTAAGCCTAAAGAAAGCAGGCGGGGGGGGTCCAGTGGGGCTGCTGCAGTGAGCATCCTAATCAGACAAGCCTGATCCTAATCCTAATCCTAATCCTGGTTTTTGTCCCGTACCACATCCCTCTGTTCCCTGCTGCAGGAGCACCAAGCCTGATCGGCCCCATCAAGACCCGTGAATCTGTGCTCACCTGCAATTCCCATCCCTCATCCTCGTTTCTTTCCAAAAAAAAAAACAAAAACTGGGCCTGGAATTACTCACCCGTGCCAGGAGACTTACCAGCTTCTGTGCCACGATGTTGTAGTGACTGAAGGACTGGAGCAGGGCCACGAAGCAAACCTTACAGCCAGCTGGGGGGAGAAGACAAAAAGGCGCGTTATTATTTCGGATTTTTGCAAGCTGCCACTGTCGAGGCACCCAAATCCCAGCAGCCAGGCTGCAGATCTGTCTGCCAAAGCCTGGAAGTGAGGCAGGTCCAGGCAGCCCCTCCGCTTGCTCGGGGCCGGGCTCCCAATTTTCACCTCTCTGTGGGTTTCCCCGATTCAGGGAAAATTTTAGTCAGGTTAAAAAGAAATGGAAAGAACAGGAAAGAGAGGAAAAGAATAAAAAATATGGGTCTTTTTTTCTGTTTCATGCCATTCTGCCCTGGGATCTCCCTGCACTGTTTGCTGGTCCTGCTGCAAGGAGGCCAACAACCGACCATGACACGAACGACCGAAATCGCTGGCGTGCCAAAAATCCCTGTTTTGGCTCTAGCAGAGCGAGTGACCTTGTGTGGAATTACACCCCGAACCAGCAACGCTGACAAAGCCACCTCGCTCAAACGTGATTTTGGGGAAAGCCAGCACGTGACGAGCCGGCCTTGTGGCTTGGGCACGAACCCTGTGCCTGCTCCTTCCTACCAGGGAGCACGGATTTGTTTTTAAAAATAGGGTGAAGCTGGAGCTGGGGGGGGCAGGATGCTCTCAGCCCCACAGCACTCGGAGCTGAGTTTCAAGGCGGAGAGGTTTGGTCTCACCACTTTTGCAGGGCCGGCTGCTTTGCCAGCAGAAAGCTGGAGGAGCCCAGGCACCCAGCGCCCTCTCTGCAGGAGCTGGCAGCTTGTTCCCAGGTGAAAGGTGAGCCGAAAAGCAATTAGGCAACTCATCAAACCCTCTGCTTGTTTGTTTGTTGACCCGCTCCCAGCTTATCTACTTGCTCAGTTATTCCTGATACATTTTAATTGTGTTTTTAAAGGCTTGGTAGCGAAGGAACCGCGTTCATCACCTCGCTCTGGGGTGCCCCTGTGATTTCCAGCCTGCGCTGCGCTGCTGACGAAACGAGCTGCAGGGAGATTAAGGCTACGGGGCAAGTCCCGAGTGCCCAAGGCTATGGAGCACGTCCCAAGAACAAGCCGGGACTGGGATCCATAAATCCTGACGCTTTGTGCTAATCCAGGGACGCCACGTGCTCTGCAAAACCAGCCTCTGCTCAAGGAGAATCACTGCTCGGGGAGGGAAGCTCCAAGGACCAGGCGAAGACAAAGCCCTTGCCTCGCAGAGCCCTGCTGCTCACGTACCTCGGAGGTAGAAGGAGAGGAAATGGTGCACCAGGAAGCTGCCGTCCGTCCTGGCGTCCCGCAGCAGCGTGAATTTGCCCTGGAAAAGAAGAAGCAAAAGAATTGAACAGAGGATGAGAGGCTCCATCTGGGTAGACGAGGTGACCGCTCGGGTCTGCAGCCAGGGGAGGATCTACAGGTGATGGAGGAGGCAGAAACAGCACTGCAGCCACCCATCCGTTTACAAAGGTCCGTGGAGAGGCAGCAGTGGATGCTGAGCTCTCCATGGAAGCTCTGCCCACCACCTAAAAGCCACTGGAGCAGAGCTCCCCGCACGAAGTATAAACCTTGTTTTGATCACGCAGGAAATTAATTCGGCTCATCAGCGCCTGCTTGTTATCAGCACCCGTCTCATCAAGGCGCTTGTTGCCATTACAACCTCAGCCAGGATTCCTCTTTAATCAATACAAATCACAGAAGGGTTGTTTTTAATCACAAAGAACTTACCAATGCTTTTTTCTTTTTTTTTTTTCCAGTCTATTAGAAGAAAAACAAAAAGCCCCACGCTACCCACAGGCAATTTGCAAGCCATCTCCCAGGCAGCTCCCCGATGCCTGACACGTGTCGTGAAGCGGTGCTAATGGGACGGCAAATATTGAACGTGTCTGCACGGGATGCAAGGCAGGACTTTGGGTCCAGAAAGGCTGTTCTGCCCCAGCCAGAGAGCATTTTTCCATGCAAAAAAAAAAAAAAAAGGGTGCACCTCGGTGGGCATTACAATAGCAGGAGGCACCGCTGAAGCAAAGTCCACCTGACAGCTCTCGGAAAGCAGGACACAGTGGGATGCTGCCACACAGAGCACACATTATTCAGCTTCTTCAAAACCTTCCCGTTATTGACCTTTAATCCTGCCGATCCTCACTTCGCTGTCGCACTGCAGCTGCTCAGGCTGTGCCTAAAACTCTCCATCCCCAACGTGTACGTGAGGGGTGGCAAACCCGAACCGTGCACCTCCAGAGGCAGCAGCTGCACCACAGCTCGTGGGGGTGCATGGTTTGACCCTCGTCCCCCACCTGCACGTCCTTCTCAAGGCCAGAAAGGGCTTGGGGTGAAGCACTTCCATAGGGGATGCCTCCTTCTTGCAGCACTTTCTCTCCCTGGTCTCTCCGCACGCTGCTTTCGCGCTCTTTCCACCTGCGGGCTACGAAGCAGAAGCTGCAGCCACTTGTTAGAAACTGCCAAAATCAATCGGCAGGGCAGCGGCGGATGTCACAAGCATCTCAGATGACATCTGAGGGTGACATCTCAGATGCACCCACGCAGGCAAGCAGCATCTTCCACCTACCAGCCCTGCAGTCAGCACTCGGAAAATGGCGCGGATTTAACCGCGGCGATGCAGAAAATGGAAAGGCAGAGATGGGAAGAGATTTGCAAAGGGCTGGTGCTTTTTAAACGCAGCAGGACACTGATTTCTGGCCAGCCCTTGTAGCCCAGGTGTGGTAGGACATCTGGGTGTGTTGTTGAAGTCCACATCCCCGGCTGATGGAAGAGCCAACACAAGTCTGAGGCAAATCCCCGCACAGATGCCTGGCGCCTCTGCTAGGTTCTGCCTACGCTGCCAAGTCAAAACTCGGGATCTCGAGGCCAAACCTCCTGTTGGTTTTGCTCTTCTGAATTCCCAATTTGCATCAAGCCCCACTATGCAGGGCTGCAGCGTCGAACCACGATGCCGCTTGGCCACGGTCCTTCCCCCTGATTTTCTCTCCGGTTTCCCCATCCACCGAGACCCCCTCCCAGGAAAAATCCTCCAAAATCACCTGCTCCAACCACCCCCTACCACCAATGCCACCACCACACCATGTCCCCAAGCACCACGTCCAACCTCTCCTTGAACACCCCCAGGGACGGTGACTCCCCCACCTCCCTGGGCAACCCATCCCGATGCCTGACTGCTCTTCCTGACAGAAATATCTCCTAATTTCCCACCTGAACCTCCCCTGCCACAACTTGAGGCCATTCCCTCTAGTCCTATCCATTTTATCGATGAGAAGAAGCCGACCCCAGCTCCCCACCCCTTCCTTTTAGGTATTTACAGAGAGCGATGAGGTCTCCCCTCAGCCTCCTTTTATCCAAGCACCCACATTTCCTTCATCCACCCCTCACAGGACTCACAAACTACCCCAAAAACCCACCCTACAGGGACAAAATAAACAAACAGAGCAGCCTAAAGCAGACTACATACATCAGAGGGGCTAGAAAACATTTGGGGCAACGCTTTTATCATCGATTTTAGGACCACAGCCCCCAGCAGCCCCACGCCCGATGGGGGCAGAAGCCTGGCAGCCCCCCTAGGGGTTGTGGGGTCAGAAGGGACAGAAATGGGGACAGCAGTGACACTGATGGTGGTGATAGGGACACTTTTTGTGGTGGCAGCGTGGCCGTGCCCGCGCCATGGCGGCCGCCCGCGCCTCCGCCATTACCCCCCCCCCGCCATCGCCTCCCTCACCGTGCCCGGGCGCTGAGGGGAGGCGCCCAGGAGCTCGTTGAGCTCCCCCAGCATGGCCGGGGGCTGCTGCTGCTGCCTCACGGTGCCCTTTACCGGGGGCTGTGTGTGCGTTTCGGGGGGGGGGGGACACACCACAGCCACGCATGCGGCAGGCGGAGCCCTTTTCTCCCTCCCCTTCCTCTCCGGTTCCGTGTTCACGGAGGGGACTGAGGGGGGAGGATTCATGAGACCCCCCCCCGCCATTAATGGGGGTCCCCACGGTGTTAAAATGGCGGCTGGGGAGGGGGGGGGTGGAGGAGCCCCCCCCATCCCCTGAGGGGAGCCCCCCCTGAGGGGAGCCCCTGAGGAGAGCCCCTGAGGGGGCGCTGGGGTGGGGAGGGGGGGGTCGTGACAGGAGTTGGGGGGGCTTTAGGGTGAAAAGAAGGGGATTTGGGGAAAATTAGGGGGAAATTAAGGGAAATCTGTCACAGTGAGGGCTGCCCCCAGGAGCTGGGGGTGCCCCATCGCTGGCAGTGCCCAAAGCCAGGCTGGATGGGGCTGGGGGCAGCCTGAGGGTTTGGGGGCTCTGGGCACGGCCATGGGGGGGTTTTGGGGGTCCCTTCGCACCCCGACCCCGCTGTGGTGCCGTGGTTGTGCGGTGCCATCCCTCCACCTGCTGGCAGTGCTCAGCCCCAGGGCTCCCTCAGTCCTACAGAGCTGCCCCCATCATCCACACCAGTAACGGGACTGGGCCCAGTATCACCCCTGGGGTCCGCCACCAGTGCCTGGCCTCCCCCCAGACCCTACACCTCAAGCCACCACCCTCAATACCCGGCCATTCACCCAGGCCGTGGCACGCCGGTGGCTTCACGAGGGCTCTCCGATGTCCTCAACACTTCCCAAAAAGTCACCGGCACTTTGGGATGCTGCCGAGCATTAATTTGGGGCTCTCACAGCAGAGCCGAGATCATTCCTGGCTTCTTCCCCGAGTAATATCAGCTAATTTACAGCCTGCAGCCGTGAGCATCCAAATCACATAGAGTTATTTTCACCCCCCGCACCTGGATTCGCGTTTTTTGGCACTGAATGCGCTTGCCCCTTATTTACTTTTGTATTTTTTTTTTTATTTTTGTAGTATAAAGGAGGATTGCCCGGCTGAGGGAGACATGTGGAGCGTTGGATGTGCCAAGGGGACTGGAGGAGCTGCGTGGTCCCAGCACTGCCTCGTCTGCTGCGAGCATTAGGGGGCATCAGGGGATGCTGAGAAATGGCAAGGACCGAGCAAGAGCCAGGAGACGCAAATTGGTTAGAAAGAACCACAAATTATCACTATTTGTGGGCTTAGGAGGGTGAGCTGGTAGGAGAAAGGGGACTAAGCCACGGGAGAGAGATCTGAGAGCAACTTGGGAAGCCCCCGAGCTGCAAATTTTGGGGGTTTGGGAGAAGAGTTTTGGGACCACGCAGCGCTCGCCTTAGCCTCCAGCTTCCCCCATCTTCTGGTTTGGGAGAACTGCAGAAAAGCCAGCGGGCTGCGTGGGGATTTGGTCGAGCCGTCGCAGCTCTTCTTCCCCCTTTATTTTTGATGTTTATTTGTGTGTTATCTGTAAAATTTGCCACCCCATTCCCTAACCCTTTTCAGAGAACGTAGGCACAGGCTGGGTGAGGCGCCCGGACCCCGAGATACCCCCCAGAAACCCACTTTTTGGGGTCAGCCCCGTGCTTCCTGCCTTTTAACCACTTGCAGAGCTGTGAAAGGGCTTCCTCTCCTTCCCTTGGACGGCTTCCTCGCTGGAGGAGCTTCGGCTGAAAGCTGCTTTAACAGCCCGGATCGCTTGGCCTTTTGTTTTCCTGCCCTTTTCAGAGCGCTGGGAACCCGGCTCTGGCTCTTGGGGGCGTGGGGAACCAGCTCCGGCCGGGCTCCCTGCCTTAACTCCCTCACCTCCTGTCCTCCCAGCCCTCAGGGTTTGGCTCACGGAGGGATTTGGCAGAGCCTGGAGCTGTTCCTAACTCAGAGCTCTCCCATATGCTGATGATCGGGGCGTTTTTTGGCCACCTTTTTGCCTGCACCGTCACGTTTCTCTCCCCGGAGCGCTTCCCTTCCAGCTCCTCCAGGAGCTGCAGAGCCCTCTAAATTAATATTAACATAAATTCCTGCCTTTTTTTGCTTTTGTGGTGTTTGCAGTGCAGCAAACCTTGCACCTATGGCATTGTGGCACCCGTAGGTAACCGTGCTGCTTACCCTTAAGCTCCCGTGCCGTGTGGGACCAAACCGAGTGGCAAAAAAAAAAGCAATTATTCACCAAAAGAAACCACCCAAACACTTCACCGTGCGGTGTTTGAAGCAATTCCCAAGAGCACGGTGGGGAGGGTTAACTGAAACCACCGGGCTCCTTGGTGTGAGCGTGTGGGAAGTGACTTTTAGGGAGAAAACCTTTGCTTTACCTCCCCCAATGATCAGGTCCCAGGTGCCTTCAGCCAGTTTTCTGAGGATAAAGCTCAGAAAATCCCCCTCCGAGCCACGTACACTGCTTACTCTTCTCATTTACCCCAATTAACACTTTCTGGGTTAATTCCACTTCCCTTACTCATTGCAGCTGGCGTGTTTAGGGCTGGTTTTACCAAACCTTTGAGTGCTCAGCCCCTCGTTTGCCATCACCTCCCTCCTCCTGCTGGCGCTGCCCTTTTTTTTTTCTATTCCCATCTCGATTTGGCCGGCCGGATTCCCCCACATGCCTGCGCCCCCCGTGTGGCTGTCCCTGGTGATCCGCCCTCGTTCCCACTTTCTGCCGACCTTTTTCCCGAGCCCGAGGTCAGCGAGGAGCCGGCGACGGATCCAAGCTTGTTCCTGGGGCATTTCCTTTTGGGTTTTCTGCTTGCACCGCTCCTCTGAAGCCCTGCCAGCGCCCCTAAAGCCTCACCCAGGCTCTCAGCCCACTCGTTTTCATCTCCTTTTCCTTCCACATCCCTTCACGAGGGCCAGGAGCGAGCTCAGGCCGTGCTCAGCCTCCTCCTCGCCTCCTTCCTCTCCCCTCATCCCATTCCCTGCAGGATCCCCCGGCCCCGCAGCTGGAAAGCGGCGATGGAGCGGGGTGAGAGCCGTGCTGGGAGGTTCGCTGGCATCAGCAAACAGCCGCAGCTGCTCTCCCCGAGCTCAGCACTGTGCAGTTTTTGCCCAGCTAAGAGGATTTTGCTTCCCTCCTCTCGGTTAAACCCGGCACAGGCTCTGGGGTTTGCTCCCTGTTAGGCTGGGATCGAGGAATAATCGGTGGCATCGTCCTCTCCGCGGCCACCAAGGTCCCCACACATCACCTGGGGGCTCCCCTTAGCAGCCGAGATGCCCCAGGAGCCCCCCCCGTGTGTGCATTTAGGGCTGGATGGGGTTTTGGCAGCCCCCGCAGACGGTCCAGGAGGCTGAGAAAGGTTTGGGATCGGTCCCACCAGCCCGACCCCAGTGCCCCTAACACCATTGGGATTATGGCCAGCCCGAGGGAAGAAAGGCTCCTTGTCCCCACGCTGCTCCCGGGACGTGTCCCAGGGAGAAAAGGGGACGAGGGAAGGGATGAGGACAAACGTGGCTCCCATGCCAGCCCCCTCCCCTCATCCCGTGTCCCGTGCCAGCCGTCGCTCGGCCACAAAAGGGCCACCCCGACCCCAAAATGAAACCAGCGAGGCGTTTAAATTTAATGGCCATCCCCGAGCTCCCCATTTAATGGGGTTGGGTCTATGGGGGTGCTGGGAGGAGGCTCGTTCCCATACGGGGATGGAAAAAGTCACGGGGCTCCTCTGTCCTCTTTGGGGCAGGCAGCGGGATGGGGACGTGGCAGCGGCCGGAGGGGAAACTGAGGCACGGCGAGGGATGAAAACCCTGGAGCGAGAGGGGCATAATCACGCTGATAATCACCTCTTGACTAATTGCTTAATTAATTGATTAATTTCCTCTCTCTCTCCCCGAGGAACCACCGAGCTCCTCTCCGGCAGGAGCCGCGTCCCCCCCGCGATCCCGGGTAGAAATAGTTTTTTTTTTCCTGATTTACACCACCGAAGCCACCAGATTTTCCTTCCTGCTCCGTTCAGCTCGCTGGGGACGGGAGAATCGCCGCGATCGGAGGCTGAAAGGATGCATAGAAAATGGGTTTTGCTGTGGTTTGGCCCCAAAAAGGGGTCGGAGGTGCCCGGGGAGTGAGTCTGTCTGGTGGAGGGGACCAGGAGCACGTTGTGGGGTGACGGACACAACGCCGCACACAGATCCTGGGGGAACCTGTGCTGGGATGGGGACAGAGAAGATGGGGGGCATGGAAAAGGGAAGGGAAAGGGTTGGGGTTGGGGTTGGGGTTGGGGTTAGGGTTGGGATTGGGGTTGGGGTTGGGGTTGGGGTTGGGTTTAGGGTTGGGGTTAGGGTTAGGGTTGGGATTGGGGTTGGGGTTGGGGTTGGGGTTGGGTTTAGGGTTGGGGTTAGGGTTAAGGTTAGGGTTGGGGTTGGGATTGGGGTTGGGGTTGGGGTTGGGTTTGGGGTTGGGGTTGGGATTGGGGTTGGGATTGGGGTTGGAGTTAAGGTTAGGGTTGGGATTGGGGTTGGGATTGGGGTTGGGGTTGATGCTAGGGTTGGGGTTAGGGTTGGGGTTGGGGTTGAGGTTGGGGTTGGGGTTGGGGTTGGGGTTCCTGTTAGGCTTAGGTTTAGGGTTAGTTTTAGCGTTTGGGGTTGAGGTTAGGGTTAGGGTTAGAGTTGGGTTTGGGGTTGAGGTTAGGGTCAGGGTTAGGGTTAGGGTTGAGGCTGGGGTTGGGGTTAGGGTTAGGGTTGAGGTTGGGGTTGGGGTTGGGGTTGGGGTCGGGATTGGGGTTGGGATTGAGGTTAGCGTTGGGGTTAGGGTTGGGGTTCCTGTTAGGCTTAGGTTTAGGGTTAGTTTTAGCGCTAGGGTTGGGTTTGGGGTTGAGGTTAGGGTCAGGGTCAGGGTTAGGGTTGGGGTTGGGGTTGAGATTAGGTTTAGGGTTAGGGTTGGGGTTGGGGTTGGGGTTGAGGTTAGGGTCAGGGTTAGGGTTAGGGTTGGGTTTGGGGTTGAGGTTAGGGTCAGGGTTAGGGTTAGGGTTGAGGCTGGGGTTGGGGTTAGGGTTAGGGTTGAGGTTGGGGTTGGGGTTGGGGTTGGGGTCGGGATTGGGGTTGGGATTGAGGTTAGCGTTGGGGTTAGGGTTGGGGTTCCTGTTAGGCTTAGGTTTAGGGTTAGTTTTAGCGCTAGGGTTGGGTTTGGGGTTGACGTTAGGGTCAGGGTCAGGGTTAGGATTGGGTTTGGGGTTGAGGTCAGGTTTAGGATTAGGGTTGGGGTTGGGGTTGAGCTTAGGGTCAGGGTTAGCAGCCGCAACCTGTGTTGGGAGAGCGCAGACACCGGCAAGAGAGGCTTAAGTTTAAAAAAAAAAAAAAAGTTTTATTTCAACATCTCCCCTTTTTTCTTTTTTTTTTTGGGATGTTTTGACTCATATTCCAAAAAAAAGTGGGGTTTTGGGGCTGGGGGGGGGCAGACAAAAAAAAAAGTACAAAAAAAAAAGTGGCGTCAACAGCAGAGGCTTTGAGAACCCACGGCGCGGAACGGAGCCAAGCGGCAGACACGGAGCACGAAGCACAAACCCCACAAGGACCCCACAAGGACCCCACAAGGACACGGCGCTGTTCCCCTAGACAAAACACACCAAAAACATGCCACGGGCGGGGATGGGGGGACGGGGACACGGGGATTCGGGAGGCGGGTGCCCCCCAAACGTGCCCTAAGCCAGGTTGTTGTGCAGGCAGGGCACCCCGCAGCCCCCCGCCTCGCCCCCTTTGCCGCTTTCTAATGGGGCCGGGGCGGCGCTGGGGATGCTGGGGGGCTCCTCGTCCTTCAGGCAGGATTTGAGGGAATCCTGCAGCTTGTGGGGGGCGTTGGGGTCATCCTACAGAGAAAAAGAAAGAAAGGAGGGCTGGGTTTGGGGGATTTTGGGTGGCCAAACCCCCACGGAGCACCCCAAACTGCGCTCCCCTCGGCTCCCGGTGCCCAAAACCCCAAACACCCCAATTTTGGGCACCTCCAGCGCTGGGCACCCCCATCCTAAATCCCTCTACCTCCCTTCTCTCCCCCCACTCTCACCCTTTTGGGGTTTCAAACCTTTTTCCTCGTGCTGTCCCCGTTCCCTGGCAGAGCCCCTCTCCATCCCGTACCCTTTTTACGCACAAAAAGGTCACCACGCGCCCAAAACCTCATCCCCCCCCCCCCTTTCCCGCACCCCCAGCCTCCTTTAGGGCACCGAGGGGAACAAAAAAATCCCCCACACCCATCCTGTAGGGTTTAAGCCCACGGGAAGGGCAGACAAAAGGGTTTGACCCATCCCCGCTCATTCCCGGCACCTCCAGCACCCAAAACCGTGCCCACCTCGCACCCACCGTGTGTGTCCCCCCCCCCCCAGGACAAGCAGTGACCCCAAACAGCGCCGGCAGCAGCCCCGTGGGGTGGGATTTCTTGCATTTTATCGATTTATTGCATTTTATTACTGATTTATTGCGTTTTGTTCTATCCCCCGCTCCTGGTGGCCGCAGGAGCACCCCAAAAAAAAACCAAAAAAACCTTCTTGGGGTGTCCCCCCCCTTCCTTGCTGTCCCCTCCGGTTTGGGGATCACGCGGCCCCAAACGGGCACGGCGGGGAGGGGGGGGGCACAAGAAGCGGGAGCCTCCTGCCGGGGGGGGTCTCTCGCAGGCACTACGGGTGCTAAAATTGGGTCGAAAGACGGGGAAATCGGCTCAGGCCCGGGCTAGAGGCGGCTCGCAGGCGGCGAGGCACTTGGCGTCTCTCTGTGGCAACCCGAAAAAAAAGCGGCGGTGGTAGGACCCCGGCGCCCACCTCCCCCACCCCAAACCCACGGCCACAAGACCCCAAAACGCCCAGCAGCACGGGGACCCCCCCGGTGCCCCCCCAGCATCCTTACGTTTGGGTGCGAGCCCTCGGCGATGGTGGAGAGGGAGAAGTTGTCGTTGTGCAGCTCGGACGGGGTGCGGTATCTGGGGGGGGGGAGATACCCCCATGGGGTTTTTTTTTTGGGGTGGGGGTCCCCATGGAGTGATTAGGGGGGGGAATAGGGTCTTGGGGGGTGCCCCCAGGTGGAGGGAGCAGCAGGGGCAGGCAGGAGTCACGGCCACGGAGCAAGGGCTGGCATGAGGTTTGCTGCTAATTACACTTGGCCCAGGCAAACGCTAATTAAGAGCTCATTAGGGACCCGCGCTGGGAGCGCGTTCTCCTCGCCTGGCTCCGGAGAAAAGTGGCTGGGGAGGGGGTGGGGGGACACGACCCCAACCTTCACCCACCCCACGGTGTCCCCAGAGGGGCTGTGGCACCCTCCCCACCCCCCTATGGCCCCAAAACCCCATCATACCCTCTCCCCATCCCAGTGCTCCCAGTAGGGCAGACGAACTGGAACCAGTAGACTCCAAAATGATGATCCACAAAGCAGCAGCGACATTTTTACCACCCCCACCCCGTGGCACCCCAAAATCACGCGGAGACGGGCGCTTTGGTGACACGAGGGGTTTTGGGGTGGGGTCGTCCTCCCTCCCGGGCGCTTTGGTGACACGAGGGGTTTTGGGGTGGGGTCGTGCTCCCTCCCGGGGGCTTTGGGGACGCGAGGGGTTTTGGGGTCGGGTCCCCCCCCTCCCGGCTCACTTGGTTTTGCGCAGTTTGCTGTTCTCGGCCCGCAGCAGGTAGAGCTTCTTGGCGAAGCAGACGGTCAGCATGAAGAGCAGCAGCAGCACCAGGGCGGCCGAGCCCACGGCCACGCACAGCACCTGGAAGTCGGTGACGATGGCCTCGCAGCGCGTCCCCTTGTGCCACGTGTAGTCCTGCGTGTTGCACCTACGAGGGGGACGCGATCAAGGTCCTCCCTCCCCCCAAAAAAAAAAAAAAACCCCGTCCCCGGCACCAAAACCCCCCGTGCGCAGCCGATATCCGCGGATTAGGGCAGCCGGCGGGGATGGGATTAGTGCGTGACCCCATAAGGGGATGGCACTGGGGGGGTTCCTGCCCCAAAAGCAGGGACAGCCCCGCTGGAGCCCTCCCCATGTGTGTGTGTCCCCCCCCCGGTGCCAATCCCGACAGGCGCCGCGGCCGGAGCCTCGTCCGCGCAGCCCTGACCCAATTCCTGCCTGGATGCAGCGGGCGGCGGAGAGCCCCCGGCCCCCGGTGTGGCCTTGGGGATGGGGACGCGGCCCCATGGAAGGGGACACGGCCCCATGGATTGGGACACGGACCAGCTACGGGGAACCCAAGCACCACCCCAAACCCTGCGCCCTCCTCTGGGAGGCTGCCGGGGGTCTCCCCGACGTCCTCCACGGGGACGTGCGCCCTCCCCAAAATGTTCCACGTCCCGGGGCGCAGCAGCCCCCCCAACCACCCCAAATCCCTACCTGCAGAAAGCCCCGATGCCCTCCAGCAGGTAGCACTGGCCTCCGTTGTGGCAGTAGCTGGGGACGAGGTCGCAGACGGAGCGGCAGGAGCCGTTGTGGCGCACGAAGCCGCTCCGGCACTCGGTGCCATTCCCCGGTACCGGGCGCTCCCCGGGTCGTGGCGCTCCTGGGGGGCTTCCCCCGTTGGCACCGGGGGGGTTCGGTGGTGGCCGGGGGCTCGCTCGGGGTCCCCGAGGTGCCTGGGGGACGCGGGGCACGGCCGAGGGGGGCGGCCGGTAGCCGTTCTCGTCCTCCAAGCCCCCATCTTCCTCCTCCTCGTCTTCCTCATCCTCCTCCTCCAGCTCGTCCTCCTCTTCCTCCTCCTCGTCGCCCTCGGCGTAGAAGGAGGTGGTGGGGTAGAAATCCGACTCGTCGAAGGGCGTGAAGTCGTCGTAGAGCTCGTGGAGACCCCATGGCGTCACCCCGCCGCTTGGCTCCCTCCGAGCCGTGCCCGAGGCAGCCCCCCGGCCACCCCCCAGCCCCTCGCCGCCCTCGAAGAGATCGTAATAATCCACGTCGATGATTTCGGGGGCCGGGGGCTCCGCCGTGCCCGGTGGTGGCACCGTGGCCGTGCCGGGTTCCAGCACCTCCAACCAGGTCCTCTCCGTACGGCCACGAGCCCCCTGCGCCGGGGCCGGGCTGGATGAGGCCACCCAAAATTCTTGCCCCGAGTCCCCCGGTACCGGGGCCGAGCCCCCGGCCGCCAGCAGCGGGTCGGATTCGGCCGAATCGGTGCCGAAATTCGGGTTGGGGATATCGGGGATGCTCGGCGGGGAGGCCGTGCGCCCCCCCGGCACCGAGGCCCTGGTGGGGTGCTCGCCGCTGCCGGCCTCTTCGGGGCTCCCGATGGTCACCCTGCTGCTGTCCCCAGGCCAGGTGACCCCGGTGGCCACCTCGTTGTCCTCGGCTGAGCCCGGGGTGGGGGGCAAGGCGCTGGCATCGCCCTCCCCAGCGGCGGCACCGGCGGCGCACCCCGGGCACCCAAGATCCGGGTGGGTGGTGGAGGCCGTGCCCCCCCCGGGGGGCTCTAGCTGGGGTCCCCGCGGGGGCTCGCCGGCCGATGGGACCCCCCCGGGGTTGGTGGTGTTGTTGCTGGGGGTCCCTGGGGGGGCTCTGTTTGCCGGGTCCCTCTCCGGGGAGCCCCCCCCTCCCCAGGCTCTGCCTTCAGCCTCGCTGCCGTTATGGGGGGGCCACTGGGGCGCTGCGGGGAGCACAAGGACACGGAGGTGTCAGGGGGGGTCCTGAGCATCCCCTGGGCTCCAGTTCACACCGGGAGCCCCCCCCCCGGCTGTGACACCCCCGGGGGTCCCCAGTCCCCCCCCCCCTTACGAGGGGATCCAGCCCTGCAGAGGGGATCCCGCCCTGCAAGGGGATCCGGCCCCCACCCCCAGGCACATAACGGGATCCTGCCCCCCCCCGGCAAGGGGATCCAGTCCCTGCCAGGGGATCGACTCCCTCCGGGGGGGGGGGGGCTCCGGGCCCCCTAAAACGGACCCCAAATCCCCCCCCCATAGCGGATCCCAATCCCCCCAGTGCAGATCCCAATCGCCCTATAACGGCCCCCAGCCCCCCCATAGCGGACCCCAGCCCCCCCCCAACAGACCCCAGCCCCCCCAAATCATCCCCCAGCCCCCCCATAGCGGACTCCTGCCCCCCCATACCAGCCCCCAGCCCCCTATAAAGGACCCCAGCCCCCCCATAACAGACCCTAACCCCCCCATTGCGGACCCCAGCCCCCCTATAACACCCCCAAGCCCCCTATAACACCCCCCATCCCCCCCCCACCCCCCCCAACCCTCCCCCCAACACCCGACCCCCCCTCCCCACCCATCCGCAGCCCCCCCCCGGCCCCTGCCCATCCCCGCCAGCCTCGGGGGCCGCCCCCCGCCCTCCCACAGGTGGGCTCAGCCCCACCGGCCCCCAACCTTGGGCAGGGGGGGGTACAGTGGGACCCCCCCCGGGACCCCCCCCGGTGTGTGTCCCCCCCCCCGTCCCGGTGTCCCCGCACGTACCGGGCGCGGCGGGGCCGATCGCGGCGAGCAGCAGCAGGGCGAGGGCGGCGCGGGGCGGGGGGGCCATGGCGGCATGGATGGGGCCACGGGACCCCCCCCGGCACCGGGAACCGGCACCGGGAACCGGCACCGGCACCGCCCGAGCCCCCGCTCCCGAAGCCCCGCAGCCGCCGCCGAGCTCCGAGCCTGGGGGGGGACCGGGGGGGGCCGGGCCGGGCTGGGGGCGGGCGGGAGGCACCGGCTCCGCCCGTGGTGGAGGGGGTGTGGGGGGGGTGGGAGGACGGATGGGGGGGCACCGGGATGGGACCCTCACCCCCCCGTCCCCGAAATGCCGGTGATGGGAGCGGGAGACAGCCCGGACCCAGGGGATGCCCCCCCCCAGCCTTAATGACTCCCCCCCGTAGCCCTCCCAGCACCGGGACCCCCCTCCCATAGCGATCCCAGCACCGAGATCCCCCCCCCCCAAAGCCCTCCCAGCACCGGGACCCCCCCCCATTGCAATCCCAGCACCAGGACCCCCCCATCTCCCTCATCTCCTCCCTAAATCCCTCCCCAACACCACGAATCCCCCCCATCTCTCTCCCCCCCGTCCCCAATGTCTCCCCCCTGCATCCCTTCCATCACCCGGACCCCCCCCCCATAGCTCTCCCAGCACCGGGACCCCCCCCCCCATTGCGATCCCAGCACCAGGACCCCCACATTTCCCCCCTAAATCCCTCCCCAGCACCACGAATCCCCCACATCTCTCTCCCCCACACCCCCAATATCTCCCCCCTGCACCCCTCCAAGCACCCGGACCACCCCCCATTGCAATCCCAGCACCGGGACCCCCCCATCTCCCCCCTCTCCCCCCTAAATCCCTCCCCAGCACCACAAATCTCAGCCAGTCTCTGTCCCCCCCCCCCCCCAAAGCACTTGCCCCCCTCCCAGCATCCCCAAACAGCCCCCAGACGTGGGCAGAACAGGGGGGCTCCATGGTGGGACCCCCCCCCCCAGCATCCCTCACTGAGCCCCCCCCACACTGTGTAGGATGAAGGGGGGGTTTCCTGCACCAGGACCCCCCCCAGCATCTCCAGCAGCACAGGGACCCCCCCAAACAGCCCCCCCAGCTGGGGGGCCCCCACCCCAGAAAATGCTCCCCAAAGTGGGGGGCACGGGGCAATTTTTGGGTGTGTGGGGGGGCTGATTCTGCCCTTTGGGGGGGGGTGAGGGTGGGGGCACGGTCAGGATTTGTGCCGGGGGCTGCTCCAGGCCCCCCCCTGCCCATCAGGAGCTGGAGAGGCCGCACAGAGGCCGGATTGAGCAGGGAAGGAAAAAATCATCTCCGGGACGTGACCGGTGTAATAATAGGGCTGGGGGGAGCCCAGAGGGGCCACGGGGGAACTATGGGGGGGGCAGGGGGGGTGCAATCCCCTGCCCACCCCGGGGCAGCTCCCAAATCCCCCCTGTGCCACCGCCAAGGTGCGGGGACACGGCCCCGTGCGCCCCCGAGCGCACGTGGGGACACGAGGACACCGCGGTGATGGGGACACCACGGCACGCACGGGGACAGCGCGCTCATGGGGGGCTTTTTGGGGTGCTGAGGGGGCTCAGTTCGTGCCCACGGTGCTGCTTTTTTTTTTTTTTCAGGTGTCCCTGCAGTGCTTCGAGGCCGGGCAGGGGGTCGGGGCGGTGACGTCCCCGCGGTCCCGCACCTCTCCAAGATGCTTGGGGAGCGCCCGAGGGTCCCCAAGGTCACCTCGTGTCCTCCAACCCAATAAAAAAAAAAAGACCCCAAGAAAAAAGACCCAGCAAAAAGACACCCCCTGGTAAAGGATGCTCAGAGCAGGGGCTCAATTTGGGTACCCCCCGTACCCCCCCCCAGCGCTGCGCCTGGCCGGGCTCCCCGCGGCACGAACAAACCCCGCTCTGTCCCCGCTCAAAGGGGGATTGAAGGGGCTGCACCTGCTTAATATTCCCCGCGCTTCCGCCCCTGAATGCACCGGGGCTCCGGGCACGGAGCTGTTTCCAAGGGGACCGGGCTTGGGGCCGCCGAGGGCAGCAGCAGCAGCAGCCGAGGATGAGGATGGGGAAGAGGCAGCGGGGACCTGGGTGCTCCCCATGGGGCAGGGGATGAGGTCCCAGAGGGTCCCTGCTGTCGCAGCAATGGGTTCAGTCGTGGCAGAATTGGGGCTGGGGGCGAGGACGGGGCTGGGAGGGAGGCGTGGGGCAAATTTTTTAATTGCCGGGTGCCAATTTTTTAGCTACCAGCCCCAGCAGTGCTAAAAACAACCCAGGGGCTGTGGCCGAGCTGCCAGCCCTAAACCCCTGACTGATCCCAGCCCTTCCTGGGGGATAAAAGGGGATGAATTCGGACACCTCGCACCTACCAGGCACCAGCCAAACCCCGTAGAGCTGAGCTGAGCTGAGCTTTGCCATAAACCTAGGACAGGAGCCGTGCTTGGGGTGTAAGCACAGGAAAAGAGCCTCGGTGCTCACTCTGAACACATTTCGATGCCAGGAGCTGCTTCCCCGGGGTGCTGGAGCTGCTCAGACCCTCTCAGGGGCTGATGAAGCCATCGGGTCCCCAAAAGAAGCCATCAGGTCCCCAAAAAACCCACCTGGCCCATGGGGGGGAAGCTCTTGGCAGCAGGCTCAGAGCTGCTCGCGCTGCGGGCAGGGCAGAGCTCAGGGCTCACCCAGCAGTTCTGATCTGCAAAGATTTAAGAAAAATCAAAGAAATAAAGGAAAATAAATCAGCCTGAGTGGCCCTATGAGCAGAACGGCACCGTTAAATCCTGCGGGCTGTGCTCAGCACCCTTGGCACGCTCACAGCACCAAGAAGTGAGAGCAAACCCAGCCCGGGCCGGTGCCAGCAGCACCTCCCGGCCCCTCCGAGCTCTGCGCGGGGCCCAGAGGCTTGCGAAGGTGGCACCGAATGTGCTGCACTTCAGAAAGGCTTCTCGAGCTTCAAGGCTTTCCTTTCCTTGCTGCTGGGAAGGAGGAGGAGAGGATGAATCAAAGGCGCCATTGAGCGCACGCAGCCGAGCTCCCACCACCCCAAGCAGCCTCCAAATGCTGCAGGACCAAGGCTGCCCCCGCTTCCCCGTGTCCTCTACTGCATCCTGGGCTCCTTTTGGGTGAAATGGATCCAAACGGATCCCTGCTGTCTGAGCCGTGGGTCCAGGTCTTCCCAAATTTCATCATCTGCTGCTCCCGACCGCCCTCCCCACAGCTCTGCTCAGCAGCAGACTGCTGGTTTTGGCACTAACCAGGTGGTTCCCAGCACGCTTCAACTTGGAAGGAAAGAAAACAAGGGGAAATAAATCCAAATTCACCCCAAAGAGGCATTTCGGACCCTACACAGTGACCCCCGGGCACGAGGAGCCCCCCAGCAGCCTCCCAGCAGCCGGGAGCATCCCTGGGGCTGCCAAAAAGGGTCCCCGAGCTGTGATCCCTGGCCAGAGGCTTCAATTTCCACGAGCCTCTTCCCCCTGTCCCCGAGGGCTGGCAGCACCCTCGGGGTTATCCCGAGCAGCTCCGTGCTTGTTGCTGCCAACCTGGGGCTGCACAGCTTGAAAAGGAGCATCCAGAGTCGCCAAATCCTTTTAGTTTCTCATGGGAAAGGAGGAGGAATTGGAACAAGGACAGCGGAGGGCAATGCACACCCTCAGGCTCCCCAAACTCGTTAGGTGTCCTAGCACGCAGTTTTTGCTTTAATTCAGTGTTTTTTTTTAAAAAAAAGATCTTTTCAGGAACCACACGGTGGAGCTGGTATTGCCAGGCACGACGAGCAGCCAGGAGTTTGGGGATGTTGTTAAGATGCAGAGATGGTTCAAGCCGTGGCGCGTGCGCGTGTGGCTGTCTGGGCTGCTGCCCCGCCGCTCCTCTGCAAACCCTGCGCGTGATGGAGGTGTGAGCAGGAGCAAAAATTCACCCCAAACGTGCCTCCCTGTGCTGTCCTGCAACAAAGGAGGAAACCCCAAGCAGGTGGGACCCTGCTAGGTCAGTGTGCCCAGTCCTCTATTGGAAACACCACCTCTGAGCGGTTCTTTCAGGTGTTTAATTCAGCCAGGGATGCGAGCGGGAGCAGTTGTCCGAGGCAGGGTGTGAGACAGCAGGAATCAAAAAGAAAATCATCCCGGGCCTTGAATGCTGTTTTACCTCATCCACATTCATGAAAGGTTTTAAAAGCTGAGATATTCCCCGGAGCAGCTCACCGAGTGCATTGTGAAGGGCTTTCACTCACCTGCTTCGCTCAGATGTCTCCCAGCTCGCTGGTACCAAGCTCTGGCTTTGTGCTCGCCCCAAACAGCCCCGAGTTGTAGCAGCAGCGCTCAGCAAATCCCCGACGCGCACCCCGAGAAACCAGACTGCAGACAAAGGGGCCCCGAGCTTTGTACAAAAAAGACTTTTTTATTTCACAAAATTGGGTGGCTGCGTTGCAGGAATAAAACCGGCCCTATCCAGAGGATCAGGATGAAAAAAAGTCAGCACACGTATTATTTATACAGAAACACGACAGTGTCAAGAATTCAGGTACTCTGTAGGATCAGCACTAGTACAGTAAAAAATAAGTCTCCGTCTGGATCCTTTATATTTGAAGTTGATCGCGCTAAAAACAACCTGAGGTTATTCTAAAACCGGACTACGGTCTGAACCAGAATCCCACGCTCACCCCAAAGCCCCTGCAGGGAAAGGTAAGATTTGGGAAGGAATTTCCTTGGTGGAAGGTGGAAGGCGGGCGGGCCCTGACCGTTCTTTGCTAGGCACTGTGGATTCTTAGAGCTTGACAGTGGAAAAGCGTTATTCCTACGTGCTGCGGGTATCGAGGCCGCAGCCACTTGCCCGGGGGTGCAGCCAGCCCAGAAATGCTCACCCCAAACTCAGGCACCCTCAGGACCCAAAGTCCAAAAGTTCGTGTTGATGAGTCGATGACCTGAGTGCTCCTCAAAGCAAAGCCTTGTTTTTAAGCCTGGTGACAAAGGGGGTTCTGCGGGTTTCAGGTTATTTGGGAGACCTCTCGCTGGTCTCGTTCAGATCCCTCCCAAACTTTTCCCTTGGCCACAACCCCACCGACAGCAGCCTCGAGGTGGCGGGGGAGCAGATGCTGTGTGCACGAGGGGCTCTCCTGATCCTGATCCCGATCCCGCAGCCTCTGCCCTCTGCCCACGCCGGCTGTCGCAGGAGGTAGTTCTGTGGCATTCGCACCCCAGCCATCCCAACCCAATCCCGTATGCTAGCACTTCTTTGCTACCTACTTTTTTTTTTTATTATTTTTTTTTAAATTTTGTTCATTTTAAAAAGTAAAAAGTATATGCTCCAAAAAGGGGGACTAAAAATCGTGGTTTTTTATTCCTCAGTTGGCTACTGTACCAAAACTACTCAGAGGGAAGCTTCAACTACCACCTTCAAAGGCAAAAGGAAGGTAAAAACTGGAGCAAGAAAAACTCCTACCGGTGAGTGGTTTTATTCCAATTGATTTCCTCCTGGCTTCATTCGCACTGGATCAATATTTTCTTTAATAAGTTAGCGAGGCAGCCCCAGGACTCAGCTACTGTCCTTAATGATCAGATACCTCTAATGAACATGGCTGGCATTCCTGCACCTTCCGTGCTACAGCACGCCCTTATTTATTTTCCTTTTCAGCCCAAAAAACGCTGGTTTAGCATCCGATCTTGATGCTTTGCTCGTTCTGCCTGGAGAACCTGAAGCACGAAGCCACAGGTGGATTGGGCACGTGCTGCATCCTAAAGCTTGGTTAATGCCTCCAACTTAAAAGCTTCATTTTTTTATTCCTTTTTTTTTTTTTTTTATGCTTCCCAGGAGAACCCAAAGCTCAAAACACCAAGATGAAAGAAAACCAGAGTTGAGGACGCTCCGGAAGGCAAGAAGAAGTGTAAAGGGCTTCCCACCAGCAAGACGGGAGCATCGCTGGTGTTTCTGATCTAAAGATTTCCCAAAGGAATGCCAAATCCTGACGGGCTGCGAGCGGAGGGGAGCAGGGGAAGGAGCTGGGGCAGGTGAACAGGAGGCGAAAGCCCCCCGGGGAACAGAAGGTAACTGAGGAGTTATTTTTGGTCACCACTATGCTGCTGTAGAAGTTCCTTCTTCCTCGACTGCTTTAGGGAGCTGCTGAGGCCGGCGGGGCTCCTGCCGGAGGTGGGGTCACCCCTTCCGCTGGTGGAGGCGGCTGCGCAGGGGGGGGATCTGCAAGGACAGCAGAGAAACGGTGAGCTGGGTGCTGAACATCTGGAGGAGCACAGCACGCCCAAGTGGCTGGCTCAGACCAGCCCCAAGAACGCCCACGGCTGCGGCTTCCCCCCCTCGAAGCATCCCAGGAGCCCCCAGCACGTCTCATCGCACCCCTCCTACCCCTGAGCACCCTGTGAAAGAGGGGAAAAGGGGAAAAACCTTCCCCGTTTGCACAGGGGAGGTGAGAGGCGTGCAGCTCACGGGGTGGGGAAGTTCACGTCGTGCAACTTTCAGAGCTGGGTTAGAATTTCTCATCGCCGTGCTCGAGCCTTTAGGTATGGCCCCGTGCTGTTTAAAATAGGTGGAACAATGCACCTCGCACACACACAGCTCCGCACGCCGTATGTAGGTTACAGCAGAGGAATCCACAGCTGCAGCAAGTGGAAGAGGAGAAAACGAGGGCCACAAAAGGGCAGCGTTCGTGCGCACGGAGGAGATGCTAATGGAACATGACTGACTTGTTTAGTAGGGGAGGAAAAAAAAAAAAGAAAGGGAGGTAGAGGAAAAGAGCAGGCAGGAATACAACCTGACATGAGATATTCCCAGAGGTGGAGGCTCAGAAAAATGGAAGAAAAAAAAAAACCTAAGGAAAGCTAGAGCACCAGGAGAATAAAGAGCAAGGATCTGCACAGAAATAGCATCCGAAGGAGAAGTAATTCATGCTTCTGCTGATGAACAGCAGTGAGTCAGTACTCCTCGGCAACTCCCTTCAGCTGGAGCCCAAACGGGCAGACTTCTCCCGGTTATTTTTGGCCAGAGGTACTAAAAGCGATGACAATCCCTGCCTGGGTGGTGACAGCAGCGAGGCCGGCCAGCAGCTTGTCCCAGGCTGCAGGTAACGGGGCTGAATTTATCGGGGAAGCCACCGCAGCATCTTTCTTGCAGCAGCCATTCAGCTTTTCTTCTACTCTCGGGGTTTGGCCACAATCCTCACGCTCATTCAAGTAACACCCACACGGTGGCTACTGACTTGAGCTTTATTTTTTTTTTTTGGCTGGCGTAAATCGACTTCGTTTTCAGGGTATTTATACCATGGAAGGAACGTTCCCAATATATATATATATTTTTTTTAAATTAGTACTTCCTCTTTTTCAATCCACGGTGCTAAGTTGTCAGTTTTTATATTCTGAGCTATTTAAGGATTTAGCTGGGGTTTGTTCGTGAGGCTCTGCTGTGCGTTCTCGCCGACTTAGCCGAGAGAGGCTTCTGACAAAGACTACAAAGCCTCAGCACCGTAATGAATAAAATAACGGATGTTATAAATAAAATAAAGGACAATGGAGTACGTTTGGATGCCTAGAGGGGAGACGAGCACTTAAAGCTTCAAGCAC
Source organism: Anas platyrhynchos (assembly GCF_047663525.1). Lineage (NCBI taxonomy): Eukaryota > Metazoa > Chordata > Aves > Anseriformes > Anatidae > Anas > Anas platyrhynchos. The sequence goes on from NC_092588.1 coordinate 158,686,688, forward strand.
ACCTCGGGAACCAGTTTTTGGCTGCCAACACGTACAGATATTATTCCCGCAGCACACGGAGGGGTTTTCGACCACGGTGACTCTTCCAGCAGCGAGGCAAGCCACAGAAAAGCCACACCACGCAAGACACAAATGAAATATTACTGGTGGAGATCACTTACACATGCCGTTGGGAGCTGCTAGAGGAACGCGGGGTCCGATGAGGTTCCCTGACATCGGTGACATGCCGGGTGGGGGGGGACCGCCGCCGGCCGGGTGGATGTTGGCCGCCACGCTGGGCATCATCCGGCCTGGCATGGGCTGCCCAGGCATCATCGAGCCGGGTCCTGGCATCTGACCTGCAAGAGGATGGAAGAGACAAAGCACTGAGACGTGGAGAAACACAAATATGGGCAGAAAACAGCCCGGTTGTATGAGCAGGGAGAAAAGCCGTCCTGCACACGGGAGCAGGGAGAGCTCCTGGGCACTTGTTGTCTCTCGAAAGCATCAGCAGGAGAAGCGGGTGGAAGGTAACGCAGCTCTTTACACGAAGCCGTGCTGAAATGGCATTTAATATCCAGGCACACAAAGGCACAGGAAACAAACTGCTGGAACAAACGAGACATTGAATTAAGAGCACTCGATGAAAAAGAGCAGCCACGGAGCCTAATGGATTAATTTAATGGGAGAAATTAAATCATTTAATTAGAAATTATACTGTATAAGTATTTCCACTGTTAAAAAAAAACCTTACTCTGATGTGACGGAGGTTCCAATAAATCTCCTTTGCTTATCAGCTCTGTGAGAGACCTTTATGTTTCAGCAGTGTAAAAGAATTGTTAGGACTGCGCAGCTTTGGACACCAAAACTTGCTGATTGCTGCTTTAAAACCTCATTTGAAGAGATTATTTTGTGTAATCCAATTATATTTTTACATATATACGTAGTTAGTGAAGCAGCTATTAGGCGGGGGTTGTAAAGGCTTACTCCGGAGGAGCACACTTTACCCCAAAACCTGAAATATTTCACCATTTATGTGAAACAAAGCCCGATGACAACCCTCCGATGCCAAAATCACCCAAAATTCGTAGAGACTTGGAAGCACCGGACCACAAAACACAACACGGGAGCTCACGGTCACAAAACAAGATGTCCAAGCTGATGCTGCTCCATCGCAGGAGCAAGACCAGCACGCTTGCAAGCAGCAGATGTGAAGCTCTCTGGGATGTGAAGCTCTCTGGAAACACCCAATTTCTCAAACACAAAATTCACAAGAGACAAGAATTGTGTGTTTATCCCCAAACACTGTCGCTGGCGAGTGGCCTGCAGCGCACACCGTGGCATTTCCATCACTTCTTATTAAAGAGCAGCAGCCAGCCACGAAACCTGCCCACGTTTGAGCCTCTAATCTCTCTTATTTTATTCCTTTATTTTGTTCCTGCTGGGGACGAAGATTTCCTGCTCTGGTGATGGTGAGTAGGTGACTCGAATCCTTACTCCTCCGGTCACCAGACCGAACAGGAGAAGAAACGTGGGGCATTTCCTAACGTTACGCTGCACACCTTTGTCCTCAGCCTCTCCATGCAGAAAGATGCAGCCCTTGATGGTCTTCGGCTGGCTCCAGTTTACCCGTATCTTTCTTATACTGGTGGGCCCAGTGCCCCAGATGTGTGGTCTAACAACATGCATGGTCCAAATCCTCCCAGGCTCAGGCTTTGTGTTTGTCCTCGCTGCATTTCTCCTGTCCTCCCGTTCCTCCTGCTTGTCTCAGTCCTCCTGAATGGCACCCAGCCCTCAAGCACATCGACACGCAGCGCTCAGATAAGATTTAAGCAGACTTGGCATGAATTTCCTGCCACGGGCATCGACGCATCTGCTTTGGTCCAGCTCACTCGGGGTTGAGGAGTGGGCAGAAAGGGCACGGCAGGACACGGGAGGCATCACGAGATCAGTGTCACTGAAAGCAATAACCCAGCACAGCCTGGGACTTAAAGATGTGGTCATCCAGTCGTGCTACAAGTGGGGCAGGAGCTCCAGGATCGGTGCTGCTGGGTTTACACCCACAGATCCTACACCACCCTCCTGCAGAGCTGCAGGGATCGGCACAAGGCTGTTGTGTCTCGGTTCTGTATCAGGGCAGAGCTCAGAAACCTCAGCCTGTGGTTATCCTCCAGCATCCAGGAATCAGCACAGCTGGGAGACGAGGAGCAGGCAGCTCTGCACCACCCTGCAAGGTTGTCGATGTGCAGAAACCGATTCGGTGGCTTCTACGAGCTGGGTGATAGCAGGTCAGCTCTCAAGTGTTGCATGAGGGCAGCTCCTGATCTGCACGAGACAGACGTGGGCGCTTCTGCCATGCCTGGCGTTACGTGAGGACCTGTGGCACTGCAGTCACAGCATACGAGAGGACAGCTTGAATTTCAGTCGCTGAAAATTCTGTTAAAACGCTTAAAACAAAACCAAGAGCCTGCAGCAACAGCCACCTCCATCTACCCAGAAGAAAACGAGATTTGTTTGGCCACTTTGCTGACTGATACCAAGCAAGCCTCTTCTCTTCACTTATGAAATGTGTCCTGGCTATTGCCAACTCAAAGGAATTACTTTCCAGGAAAGATTTATACCCTACCAGATCCGAGGCAGCAGCACAAGCCTCTGCGCTGACCCAGTACACACACAAACCAAGCCACAAACCACTCGTGAAAAGCCAAATTTGCCAGAGAAGGGGGAAACTGGCCTGCCAAGCTTAAAAACTGGCACAACGCATCCAGATCTGGGTTAGCTCACCCCAGCAGGATCAGCGCTGCTTCTTGCCACGTCCCCATCCTCCCTCACCTTGACTCAAAACGTTGTGCTCTGGAAGGAGACAAGACAAGGACAGCCGTGCTCGGTGCGCCACGACGACGTTGTTATGCTGCGAAGAACTCTAGCTCGAGCACATCTTTATTTTTTAATGAACTCTTGTGTTTTCAGCTGCAAAAGAAATAATGAAGGGGAACAACTGCATCTGCAGACATCCAGAAGCAAAGGGAGGCTACCAAGCAGACTGAAACCACGGTGGCAGGTCTGAACCTGTGCCAAAATGAGAAAAGGGAGACAGAACAGCCCGGGGATGCAGAGGGCTTTGCAGCAAAAGGACAAGACACTCACAGGTATCAGGGAAGTTATTCACTGGCAAAACAAAAGCTGATGGGGGAGAAAATTGGAAAAAAATCAGCACATCCCAGTGGTGTTTCAGACCAGGAAAAACCAGGAACTGAGAAATCCCGTCTGGGAGCTGCCCTTTGACACAAGCCTGAAACTCTCCAAGCACAATTTGGCTTTCCTCCTTCAAGCACTGCATGCCTGCAAGACTCTCCCCCATGCAAATGAAATGATCAGTACGGGAAAGCCTCGTCTGAAACACCCGAAGCTGGATCAGGCTTACTGCATACGCGGGGATGCTTCACACGAGGTCGTAAGCACCAATTAAATCAACTTAAAAATGTGTTTCTTTGTAAATTCGAATCGCGTCCTTACTCCAAATCTTCTAACAACACTCGCTGGCAAGTTCTGGCTATCTGAACCGAGGTATCTGTCAGTATTTTTCTCTCTTGGAGATTTAAAATTAAGTGGCACTGCAGATTTTTTCCCCATAAGCTGGAGAAGAGTGTGTGTGAGTACAGGGCTGGCCGGCCATTCGTCGCCTTTCTGATGGGATAAGCAACGATTTTGTCTTAAAATGAGCTTAAGGTACTTGCAGAGGAACAATCTGATCACATCGAGAACTCCAAAATGCTGAATTTGAGCAGTAATCAAGCGATACCCAACCAAACTGGGATTAACAAAGGGGAAATTCCTACCACCACCATGGCAAAACCGAAGTGCCATCCCTACAGAGATCATACGCTGTTTCATTTCACAAGAGATAGCGCTTCGAGACAGCAGCTCAAGCATAAAACGTGGAAGTGTGACCTACATAAGGGGGAGAGCTTAAAAAACAGCAGACGCAGGGAGAGATAAAGCCAAAAGGTTCAATAAAATGAGATTTAGCGGACTAAAAAAAAAATAAAAAATCCTTTACACGTTCGAGATTGGAGACATTTCCTAATGCCTGCTCCGAAGCGCTTCACTATCACCAGATTCATGTTAGAGCAAAGCTCATGAGGAGCAGGTTTTGCAGCATCTCCAAGGTATTTATCTCAATTAAATAAGCCTCCACCTCTATTAAATCAGCTGCCCGAGGGGCACTACAGTGGCAAACCCCGAGGATTTTTGTAGCAGTCAGGGTGCGATGCACAGAGCCCGAGCCGATGCCGGTCCTCCTGCACACCTCTGCTATTCACCACGCAAAGCAGCGCCCCGTGAGGGCATTTCCCCCTTTCCGTGGCCAGGATTTCAGAGCAAGCATTTTGAAATCCTGGCACAATAACTCATTTCGCATCGAGTCTCGGGGGAGAGGCTGAATTTCCACTTGGCTTGCACGCGGCGTTTCTGACGCTTCCCTCCAGCGCGGTGCGCTCAGATGGATTCGATGCCAGGCAGAGGCATCGTGTGGGCACCTCCGAAAACCTGGGCACACCACAGCGGGCTTTGGGGCCAGCCAAAAACTCACCACGCTGCTCTGCTCGTCTGGCAAACCCAACGTGAGATCCTTTGTCGAGAGGCTGCTTCGCGTGTTACAGCAGCAAGGACAAGCCTCACGCACAGCAGCGCTGGGAACCTTCAAATATTCAGGTTTTTAAAATAAACTCAATAATACCTCCTCGCAAGGAGCTGCTCAAACTCACCAGGGAAGCTCTGCAGATGTTCAGCACGGTGCAAGTCAGCAAAATGTCACCTGGCATCCCCAAGGGGAATCGTGGTCCCCTGGTCAGCTCGTTTCCTACTTGCACACCCAGGTTTTTGCAGGTGATGTGACACAAGCCCTAAAGAAAGGCTTTAAACCAGCTGCCCTCATGACCAGCAGGGCAAAACCATGTACAAAGTGCCCACAAACAGCCCCACAAACAGCCTTCAGCATGAAAGCAGAGCAAAGAAATCGAGGTAAAAGTCCCCTGCCAGCAAGCTCGTGATATGCAAAAAAAGGAAGCACCAACAGTCCTTGGGAAATATTTACCAGAAGGAAGAGAATCCTAAAATCCTGATCTGGACAAAAAAAAATCCTGTGATTGTAGCCAGTTCAGCAGGAAAGAGCAACTAGTAGCTCATTTTTTATTTTTATTTTTAAATATTTCAACAAAAAAAAGACGTGGAAAATATATTGGGGAAAAATGCTATAAGGTTGCTCATCAAGTCATGGTGGAAGGTGCATCCTTACCTCTTTATTCTATTTCTGCTTTGCTCAGAAATAGTAATATAGAAATAGAAATTTAGTAGCTGAAAATCCACTCTGAAGGGAGGAGTTAAGGAATCCCAGCTATCAGTACACACCTCCTCCTTCCTCCACGAACTGCAGGTTTCTCACAGCACACACAGGCATCACTTGGGCAAGGCACTTCTCGGCATTTCATGGATAACCTGAACACTGAGCAACCTAAAACGTGCTTCAGATGATGCAACCAGCTGCAAGGCCAGGAGCACAGGAAAAAAACTGGAGTTTTATTTCATATTCTAATTACGAGGTGCATTTTTTCAGTGAGAAACTGGAATCCAACGTTATTTTTCTATATTTTAAATGCCTTCCAGGGACAGGAGAGAACCAAATAAGCTCACTTAAAATGAAGTTAAGAGTTGTGATAAAGTCAAAAATGTAAGAAATGGGTTAAGAATGTAGGAAATGGGTTAACAACGTAGGAAATGGGTTAACAACTTGTCTGAAAACAGTGACCAGCACCACCGAGCTGACCAGGACCTGGTCACATCCAGGCGCCGAAGCACAAACTCAAGGCAGCCCAGCTCAAAAGCCAGGCTGGAGCAGCAGGCACCAAGCTCAGCTGAACGTCACGGCAGACCCAGCAGAGTCCTACTTCCAATTTTTAACTCCAAGTTGTGTCTTTTCAGCCATCAAGCCGTGCTGACTAGCAAAGAGAGGGCCCAGCCTGCTGCTGAATCCAGAGGAGCTGCAAAGCAGCGATTTCTTTCTTCCATTTCTAAACGCCTTTCAGACCTTTTCATCACTTTGTTTCCTTGCCATCTCTTCAGCTTACGTCAATCACTTTAAAGACACTCGACTCAGCTTTTTCTTCACGGTCTGCTGACCCAACACTTACACTTTTTGCCACTGTTCAGGTCAGAAACCTGGCTGGGAACACTGATGAGAACCAAGTCACGCATCACTCCTTGAAGTGTCCACTTTCAGGGAAGCAGGTTATTAATGGATAGAGACAGAATTTGGGTACAAAACTGATTGTTTTTCTTGCAAAAAGGATTTCAAGCTCAGCACTGGCATGCAGCACGCTGACAGCTCCGAAGCCCGAGGTTCACCAATTCGGCTAACGCTGACAAAAAAACAGCTCTCAGATTTCTTCTACATGTGTGTCTCGGCCCTCTCTAGCTGGGACTATGTCTGCTAGGTGAGGTCAATCTATGTAAAAACCCTCTGGAATTTCAGATCTCCACCAAGACACCAGGAGGTACGCACGGAGGGAACTTCAGGCACAGACGTCCAGCCAGTAAGGTCAAGTTCCCCAGTTTGTTCCAAAGGACCCCAAATTAGCAGCTGAGGAGCAAAATTTGTTCCTGATCTACGTGTGAAAAAGTGTATCATGAAATTATCTTACCGCTAAGATGCCCTAAAAAATGAAGGAAAATACATACATTATGATAGGAACTATTACTATAGGAATTCTGTAGTATTTAACACAGATTCAACAGGACCAATACGATGCAATAGGGGATTTTTCTTTTTTTTTTTTTTTAAATGTATACAATACGTGGTGTGTGCACATGCGAAATGCAATCGCTGAGTGCCTGAGGGTTGCAGCAGGATTTCTGGAGATGGCAGCTTCGTGTCTGTCACACGCACCGCCTGCGCACAGACCCTACTGATTTGTGAGAGAAACCAAAGGCACACAGCAGGCAGCTTAAGCTACCTAAACAGAAAGTCAGGTCAAGCTGTGAGTTACCTTCTCCGAGGGCTGAAGCATCCCTGTTACCACAAATGGAGTGGCTCAGCATGTTAAGTCCTGAATTTGCTCGAGGAACAGCGAGCTCTTCTCTTTCCTCTCCTTGCCCTTGAGATGTGCAAAGCTCTGCTGCCTTCAACCAGCTCATGTTGAAGCCAAAGAGCTCTGGTACTACATTGTGGACTTCCTCAGCATCTCTAACAGAACTAGAAATTTTGTTTCTGCCACTAAAGAGCCTGAGGAAAACAGACTCTCTTGCTTTTTAGGCAGGATCAGTCTGAGACATCTCAGTACAGAGGAAAGGATTTTGCCTTCAGATTCTCCAAGTCTCCTAAAAGGCATCTGCATTCTCACCTTCATAAAGATACCAAGCCCATGAACTCAGGGCTCAGTGAAAGACAAATCCACCTCCTCCCGTGCCTGCACGCCGACAGACGGCACCAGATGCTTCCCTCTCAGGGAGCCCGCAGTGCTGCTCCTTGTCCAGCAGCTTGCCACCCCCTAACAGGAGGGGGGGAGTCGATCTATTGACTAACTTTAATCAAATCTGAAAAAGAGATGTGCTGACTAATTAACACGGTACCACACTCCGCATAGTACTCGCTGGAAGGGATCACTGGAGATACAGAGGGCCTGGATGATTATGATTATGATCTGAAGTAATAAGGCATTATGTGAAGCAGGGATGCAAATATATCAGAAATCAGGCTTTATTAGTCCCCCAGCGAATACAACAACGCATTTAATCTTGTTACATTTTCAGCCTCGATAGCACCTTGTAAATAGGAGCGGGTCTAACGATATGCAGTGTGTGATCCCCCCTCCCTTTACACTGTTTTCAATTTGCCGTTTTTCCATTTCACAGAACGTTTCTTCATTCCACTAAATGAACAAACTGAATTGCCAATACAGCGTACAACAGACAAATCAAACTACAGCATTATTTGAATCTAAAAATTATAGCGTATTTTATCACGTCCCCGTTCTACAATTCCAGAATTAACTTTTTGTCCACAAGTGCTCAATGAACTCGCTGACCCTGACCTCTTGAGAAGACAGCTTAAGCATCTAGATCACAGGATGACTCTTATCTTCCCCTCCGATGGGCATTGCTCTGCAGCTGTTGGCTGAATTGTGTTTTTGTTACTGCCGAGATTCACACAATTGGATTTGATGCCTCACATTTCATGGTCATCTGCAAACCCTGCTAGTTTACTAAGCACTTTTGCTCTTTTTCAGAGCATACATTCAACAGAGGGCTTTTCCAAACTGCCCTTACCTCAGGCTTTTATTAAGGCAAAAACTCAATCTATTTTGCACTTTTGGTTACCATGTCTTATTCTTGATCATGATACTCTAAACTTTCCAGCTTCTTCAGCTACACAAGATCTTCTGAAAGATTTTTAGCTAATAACCAATCAGGCTTTAGAATTCAATTTTAGAATGGCTTTAGGTCAAGCATTTGACAACTGACAAAAGCTCTTCTGTGCTGCAATCCATTCTACCAGGTTCATACATCCCAGGTGGTGACATTCTAGTTTAAATGATCATTTCAACGACATGCAAGTATAGCAAAGCCTTCAATTCTAATTTCCACAAACATCTTCACTGTACAAGTGCAAAGTCCCAATCCCTTTCAACATTAAAATTGTTTTAAGGTAAAACCACAAATGCTCTTAGCAACTCTGCCCCTTAACAGCAGGGCTATTAATTTTGCCAAGAAATAAGCAGTAGTTTTGAGTAAATGGCAGAAATATTTTGTACTCTCAGCGGATGTTCCTCCTTCTGTTAGACATGGTCACTTGGCCACCTAATTTCTCCATCCCTTGGTATTAGGAACATCTCCATCCTTGAACACATCTAAACCTCAACAGGACAAGTCCCTCAGCTGTTGGATCCAGCCAGGCTTACCCAGAGCAGCAGGCTGGACTTTCAAGCAATTTTCCTGACCAACACAGCTCTGTGATTCTCATCTCTCATCAAGCATAACTGAAGGGCAGAAGGCAGAAAGCAAAGCCGTAAGTAGGGGGGTAGGCGCATATGAGAATCAGGTCTCCTGCCAAATAAAGCTGCCTAAGGAGCTTTTTGCCTCTGTTTCTCGTTCTTGGCCTTTCCCTTAAGTTTTTTACCCGATTAGATGTGTCATGAACTGGAGAATCTGAGGGAATGATTGCTGTTGAAGGAGCAGAGATCACTTGGCATAAAAAAGTCTAAAGAAATACAAACGAGCTCAAAAGCATTTGAAAATGATAGTTGGTGGCGGCTCACAAGCTTTTTAAAAAAAAGAAAAAGGAAACAAACACTTTAGAGGCTTGGAGTGAGCACTGAACTCCAAGCACAGAGCCCTCAGCCTCACTGCTCCAGTGCTTGGGGATCATCACAGAAAAGGGTTTTCTTGTGTTGACATGGAATTTCACATTTTTAATTTGTGCCCATCCCTGCTTGCCTGTCACTGACTGCAACTGAGAGGAGCCTGGTGCCCTCCTCCTCATTCCCTCCCATCAGGTATTTATATGCATTGCTAAGGTATCCCTCTCCGTTCCAGTCCCCCCAGATTCTCCCCACACATCTAATACTGGGACATAAACTCTAAAATGAAGCTGCACTACAGACAAAGCGAGATTATCCCGAGCTGGAAGGGACCCACAAGGATCATCGAGCTAAAGCTGCTTCCATTTTACAAGAAGCACCAATATAAAACACCACCTAACAGAACATCCACAAAACCTTGTACAATTTCATCCGACAGTACCTTTTCCTCTTATTTTAATTTACTCTTGAGTGGTTACAACTAACCTCGGGGGATTTCTCCTTCCAGTTCTTACCTGGCTGTGGTGGGTGGGGTGGTGGCATCTGGTGGTGCATCATTGGGTACGGCGGGGGCTGCTGATGGGGCAGGAGGCCTGGATGTGCTGGTGCCCCGAGCGGGTTCATTCCAGGCCCACCGGAGTGCTGGTGAGGTTGCTGTGGGTTTTGACTGTGCTGCTGCTCCATTTGCTGACGAGCCCTTAATTCAGCGTATTTCAGCTGTTCCATGTGAAAATTCTGGCGTTCTGTCAGCAACTGCTGTCTCTGCTGCTCTAACTACGTCAAAAACGGGGAAAAAAAATGCAAAGAGAAGAACATGGTTAAGAACTACATATTTAAGCCATTTCAATAGGATCGGCATTTGATTAGCAAAAAATTTGCAGCAGTTTTTGGTAACGGGTACAGGCCAGCTTCCAGCCGGAACCGATGAAGTCACCTTGTTTTGTCCTAAAGTAACAAAATTAACACATTACTCGATAATAACTGTACGGAACACTCAGCCTCAATGCAGTTCCAGCAGTAACTGGATGTTTTTCTCTCAATCTTCTGCATGTTGGAATGAGGAGAAATAAACCAAAGATATTCCAGGGAAGGACCAAAGATGCAGGCAGGAGCTTTGCTCAGTGACTACAGGCAGGACCCTGATCTGTACCTTCATTGTAAGTGTAGGACCTGTGCACCCTGACATCCAAACACCCATGATTTGCATTACAGATGAGTATTATTTAAAGAAAAGCCTCATGTAACTTAGGCCAATTAATGTAAAAAGATGGCTTGCAAATTATACAGCCTCATAGTTAATGTCCAAATGAAAAGATAAAGAAGCTTCAGAAAAATATTTCTCAATATTTCTCAAGCATTTGTGCTGCTAGTTTACAATTTTGAATGAGTGTTTAAGATTTACTCCATTATTTATCTGAAAAGCAGGTTGCCAAGGAGACTTCCACCTCGTGGAAGTTCTCCAGAAATCCCGAAGCTCCACCGATGCTTTGTGTTAGCAGTTTGACTGCTGACAAAACAGGGATGAAAACGAAATTCCACTACAGAGCACACATTCACCAGCAGAACCAGATGGGGACAGAGCTGATGAATAATACATGCTCCTTGTTGGGGGCTGTTTTGCAGCATGTAGGGACCACAATGTGATTATTCATGCCGCCGTGATTCCTTTGTCCTTGACCAATCTGATCCATTAGTGGGAGGAACTCGATAAAAAGGAGAGACACATACACCAATGGTGTAATTGTGCATGTATGGAAACAGATTCGGTAGGTGACAGGCGGTTCAGAAGAGAATTACTGCAAATGACCCGAAACAAAGGCTTAAGCAAGAAGAACTGCTACACCGTACTTTTTATATTCTTTTACGCTCCTGCTTTGCTCTCTTCATGGCACCCTATCCTGCTACAGCTCATCTAAGAGGTCAGAGCAGTCAAAAAATGCTTTTTAAAGCATCATCAAACAGCATCCAATATCTGAAAACACACCTTGTACTTAAGAAAATGAGTGAAAACTTCCCTTTTACACATTCCCTCCCTTCAGGATGAGAAGATAAAGTTGTACAGAAGAGAAATGCACATAAGTAGAAGTTATGGCACAAAAGCTGGTCTTAAAACTGGTGCAGAGCCCCAAACACCCTGGTTCTACATCAGGTTGTTGCATGTCACTATCAGTTCCAAAGCAGGTTTACAGACTTCTGCTGTACAGATCAGAATTAAGATGGTGGTAAAAACGTATTTTTTGGGGGCAGATTACCAGTAATCTGCATTTTCCAAACTCCATAAAATCTGCAAGTTAGTGTCAGGCAAGAGTGAAGCTTGGCTATCTCAGTGAAGATGAGCGTGCTTTAGTCTGCTGCACAACACCTACAGCTCATTTCATTAAACCCACCATGTGCTTTAGGTACACATTCATGAATACTACACTCCTGATGATTTTCAGGTTTTTTAGCAACGTATTTTTGCAGTGATTCCCATTGAAAGGGCCTCTTACAAGTGCTTCATATGTACACTTATGCAAGTTGTCATCATAGTACAAATTCCATCTTCAGAAAATAACTCCTCCCTAACAGGAACAGTAAAGAAAAGCATTCACGTGTGATTATAAATTCTGGGTCAACAAGGTTCCTACCAACAGGATCCTTGGGTACACAATCAGAATTAGTACTGAAATTACTTCAGCTTAACCACCAAGTACATTTGTTTTGCCTAAAACCTAACAGTCTTCAGTTTGTAGCACAGAGTTCTTCCAACACTTGGAATCACCTCACCTTTACTGTAATGAAGGCACCTTGACTATAATGCAACAAATAAGGAAATATGCATAGTGTGCAACAGCACTAAAGAAATTTTTGCTTTAATTATTCCACCAAACATCCATAGTGACAGGTGAAAAGTCCAAATTTAGCTGCTAGAAAGCCAAGGAAAAAAAAACTTGTATGCACTTTTTGAAAAGGAAAATGTCATATGCCTCAAAGTGGAAAAAACTCTGTCAGTAATAGAATATATCCCCCAAAGAAAGAAACCTACAGAGAGCCTTTTCAGAATAGTTAGGTCCATTTCTTGCACTGCCAATCAGTGTCAGAGGCAGACACCACACCGAAATGGCTGAGGATGCTGAGCAATCTAGAAATTCTTGCTGACATTCTGCTGCAACAAAAGACCACACTTCGTCAAATTCTATCAATGTGATTAATGCCAAAGTGAGGATGTAAATTCCATTAAATTCACATGGTAGGGCAAACATGAAAACCCCTAGAACTAGGAGTCGATATCTTCAACACACCTGGAGTAATTGCCTATTGACAAAAATGAGCAGGCTAAACAACAGAAAAATGCAAAAATTGACTGCTCTCTGATAAAAATAAGATTTTGGGTCATGTTTACAGTAGTCAGAGAAAAATTGCTTCTCTGAAAGCCCCACTGCTGGAAGAACACTCAGTAATTGATGTGTAATCCGGTCACTGGTAGGCCAAGACAGCATCTCTCATATTACATGCTGATTTTTGGGATGCACCAGTCCCCAGTGAGATGTACCAACAGCGTTACAACACAAACCCTGCCTGAGATGCCCCATACGTGCTCTCTTGGGGTCACTACTTTCTGAAGCTGGCTAGACCTCAGTCACAATCTGTGCCCTGGCTACTCCTTCATCAGACTGAAGTCAAACGAGCAATTTCTCTGCTTTACTTGCCCAGCTCCTCCTCCTCTGTATCCTCCGTATCGATCATGCTTCATTGTCAGGTTTGATAATGGAGCTTTGTTCTCCTTTGATAACTTTCTGTTCCCTATGAGCAATCATCCTTTCTCATCTCTTGACGTTAGTTTCCCTCCTTCTCTTGCACCTGCTGTTACCTCTCCAGCTCAGGCAAATCCCTGAGAAGCTGTTACTCCTGAGCATGTATCCTTCTGCCACTGCTTTGAGGATTTTTCCAAGAGCTACTGAGAACGTCCTCAAAAAAACCAAAAAACTACCTGCTTAAAACCACATCTCCCATCTGAACTGGGTCAGGAACAGAAGGCAGACACTGCTGGTTTCCCTTCCTCTAGGGAAGCAAGGTTTCCATCCATTTCAGTCTCTTTTAGAGGGAAAAGCCATTCTGCTGTCAGTTATCATTCACATCACAAGGCCTACGCACAGGCCCAAGTCTGAGTCCACACTCGTGCTTCCATGACAAGAAAAAGGATTGGGAAGCAAATCTGGGATACTGCCAGTTTGCTGCTTATGATAAAAGGGAGATTCTGGACAGAGAAGGAGGGCTCAGACACAACAGAATGGGGTAATTATGAATTTGAGCTGGGGTAGAAAGAAATGACTAAAGGTCAGAAACAGCTGGAACTGCTGATGGCACAAAGTCTTTGGAGTGACTGATAACAATCCAGAATTTCAGATTAGTGTCCCCACTACTTACTGCCTCTTTCTCTCTGTCCATAATGGTTTCCAGCTCCTCAAAATGGCGAAGTTTTATCTCCAGCTTCTTCATCTGTGTTTCCACCAGAAGGGCAACCAGGGACTTGATCTTTCTTTCTTCCACTGCTGCTAGATGCTGAGAATAAAACACAGGATTTTGCATTACGTGCATTTCACAAAATAGAGCACTTTAAGTAAACAAATTACCAACTACCTCCACACCTAGCTTTAGCCATTCTGTTCCACTTCTGGACAGAAAGCAGGGTAGTAGATTATCAACTTTATGCTCAGAACCAAAAGCCCTTGGAAGATTATTGAGCTTTTACATAAATATACAAATGGTATTGTGGATGCTCAGCACTCGAAAGCAAACCAGCTTTGCCCAAAAGCCTTCTGAATGGGCAACACAGCATGTTCAGGGGAAATGCAAACAAAGAAGCAAAGGTTGGGTCATACTCAGTCAGCTGCAGGTCATCCAAGCACTCACCAAAACCCATACAGGAGGTTTTTACCAGGAAAAACCTACACAAACACTGAGATGACTTGCACGCCCCTGCCATTACATTCTTTTTTGCTCAGTTAAATTAGAAGCTATGTATCTAGCAAAGTATATTCCCATTACATTCACCACCATACTGCTAAATCAGAAGCTTTCTTACTGCAGCAGTTCCACCTCAGGCTAGGGCAGACACTGCAGAGAAACCTCTATGAATCTATGAAAAGAAACTGGAAAAAAAAAAAACACACCCTCTGGTTTCCTTCAATAACCAGGTTGCAAAGCTGTATATAAACAGTGTGAAACAGAGCTGCAGAAAAATGCAAACAGGTTCCTCGCGAGGATTTAGCTTTAACACATACACAGGCAGATATGTACATGACTTAAGAGATAGAGAACATATATAGGATAGGTAGATAGAAAGACGACCTGTGAAAGCATTTCACATCTTCCAAGTGTGAAAGGCATGCTAATGATGCCTTCTACCAGCTTTTGCTGCAAGCCCACTGTTCAAACTAAAAATACACCCAAAATAAAACGTTTTTCATGGGCACACACTGCTGGGCAGTTTCTGTAGCAGCAGTCCCAGGACGTTTCCTGAGCAGGGCGCTGAGGCAGAGCCAGCCTGACCCATCCGAGGGCTGGGGGACAGGGGGCTGCCTTTTGTGAAGGGCAAGGTGAGGGCAGAAGGGAATAAGGAAGAAAAATGCTTCATCTCAACCAGCCCAACCTGCAAGCAGGGAGTCACATTAAGCAGGCTGTGTCCCAAATCTTTGCTTGGAACTGGAAGAAATACCGGGGAGAAAAGCAGCATTAGAAAACTGGTAATCCTGACCAGAAGCAGAATTTCTCAAATCTCGGATGTTGTTTCTACCACTGATGTTTTACTGGAAATGAACGCTGTTGAATGACAACACACCAACAATAAAGCAAGTCCTTGGGAAGTCCTTTTCAGTAAGGTCCAGTTTTAGGGAACCAGAACAATCCCAAGTTCAACTGCTGGCATGCTGGTGTGAAATTCAGGCAGGATCTTCACTGAAGTGCTGGCCAAACTTGATGGTGCACACCTGAAATAAACTAATTGTATTGCTGACAGAACTAGAACATACAACATCAATTAATATGGCTTAATAAAACAGGCTGCTCTGTACAAAAGGCAGTGACAAAAGCACCTTTGTTGGTGCACAAAGCCTTTGACAGTCATTTTGCCTTGCCTGATGTGTGTAATTTTACTAATGAAACCAAATTAACAAGATCGGCAAGACACATGATTAGGTAAAAGATGTCTCAAAATACACATTAGAAAGGAAATCCTCGCAGAATTTTTTTCTGAAGAGATGTGAAGAAAGCACTCCTTAGCCTGACGTTACTCAGGGCTTTCACGTGGACAAAGAACAAGTCATTGCCAACCCTGAAGCTTACAAAACGGATAAAAGTTAACAGTGATTTAAACTGACTGAGGAGATGGATGCAGCAAGGTGCTTAACAAGCAACAGAAAGCAAAAAAAAAAATATGACATTTTGACATTTTTCTGGGACACTGCCACTCTGGAAGAGCTGAGCATCCCCAAGCCAGCAGAGCCTCTGGCTGAGTGCTGTTACAGAACAATTTCTGTTCCCCATGTAAGCACCAAGAGGATTAGCACCTCCCTGCCTGGGATCATGCCCACTGCCACAAAACCCACTGCTTCCTCTGCTCACAAATTCCTTCTGAGTGAATACTCAGAGAGGAATCGCAAGACTAGCTACAGACCCAGCAAATAAACCTTACCAGGCGGGTTCACAGAACCTAACCCACCCCTAACATTTTTAGCCCCTGCTTCAGTTAGGAGAGGGGCTAACCACAGCAAGAGCGTGACAATGGGTACACGAAACTGTAAAACCAGAGCACGAGATGCCTGGAAGACAGGTAGCGTCCTTGCAACACATCACAGGGAGCGTGACAACGTCTCATCCACACGCAGGAGACTAGCTGGAACTGCAACAGGCAGAGAAAATGATTTCTTCTCCCTCCTCTCTTCTATTTTGTGAAAGGAGACCATATGCTTCACCTCACTTTTGTTTTGAGGCTCGTAGGGCTCCGTCTTTTGCAAAGGAAAACAAGAAATAGGTCTGTGTATTTGCCATCTTTATCTAAACCAAGGCACACAAGGAGAAGAACTGCTGAATCCTGTCCTGCACACGTTCAAGCAGGAGATGAAGAAGGTTCTGCACCAAATTTCTAGAGCAGCAGCAAAAAGGAACCAGTTAAAGACAATCTGATTTGCCTATAAACAGAAAATAGGATACAGCTTCCCACAAATAAGGAGAAATCATTTTAGTAACAGGGTCTGTTCTATTTCTGAATTTCACATTTCTGAATACCTACACGTGGAACAAGCAGTTACCAACCAGACTTTTTAATTCAATAGGAAAGCGTTGCAGTGGTACAATAGTGGCTGAAGCGCACCAGACTAGAAATAAAGCTTAACAGCAAGTTAACCACCCACGGAAAAAAACCTACAGATAATTATAGGGGGGTTTGCATCACTGGCAGTTTTGAGATCATCTTTAGAAAAGATGCATTAGATCACAACTATCTCAAAACAGGAATTCAGAAGCCATATGGTCTTTGCCATGCAGCCCCCAAGGTGAGTGAAGGAGGAGGCAGGAGGTGCTCCAGGCACGCAGAATAAATTCCCCTGTGCCCTGTGGAGAGGCCCCTGGTGGAGCAGGCTGTCCCCCTGCACCCATGGGTCCCACATGGAGCAGATCTCCATGCTACAGCCCATGGAGGAGCCCCCAGTGGAGCAGGGGGGCTGGGAGGAGCAGTAATAGTCATGCCAAGTCTGTTTTGCTCACCAATTAGCATTGTGGGCAATCTCCTTGTCCTTATTTCGACCCACGAGCATCTTTTCTTCTCTTCTCCTTCTGAGGAGGGGGAGTGAGAATGCAGCACGGTGGTGCTGAGCTACCTACTGGTGTGAAACAAACCACCAGGCTTATGTGCAGAAAGAAAAAAACCTGCTTACATTGATTTAAGAATCCAAGAAGAAAATGAGAAAAAGGGTCTTAAATAATTCTAATAGTGTTTGTACCAAAGCCATAACCTGTAAAAATGCATTTAAAATTGTTGCTTCATTCTCCGTGTAGGAATACAGAGCCTCTCCCCCAGATGAGCACACTCGCTGGCTGCCATTTCTCAAACAGAACTCACTGATAAAGCCACTTACCACAAAAGAAAACCAACTTCAGATGCCTGCCTTTGACCCTTGTTTCTCCTTCGAAGATAACTGCGATATTCCTCCGCTATAAAATCACAAGGAAAATAACTAACAGCTCTTCACATGACCAGGTCTTTAGCTTAATATGAAAAACCGAATTACTTTCTCAGGCAAGATGCAGCTCACTGAAAGCCTTAATATTGTCTGGGTTTTTTAATGCAAGTGGAAAGAGAAATCCCTGTTGAACCTGAATTCTACTCTAAGTGTGAACATCCTAATTATATTATTTCCTGTAATATAAAGCTAAAATTCTTCTAGAATATTATTATTATCATAATGAAAATTGTCATTAGCGAAGTCCCTTCTCCCTCTAGCACTCATTAGCACTAAAGGAAGGAAAGTAGAATATAATTCATTATTTGGAGGAAGAAGACTTCCATAAAACAGAGATTAAATTCCACACTTTGAAACAAAACATGGCTGAAAATCGTAGAATCACAGAATCATTTAGGTTGGAAAAGACTGCAAGGGGAATGTTAATTCATGCAGCTTTTGATTTTAGAAACTAGTTTGAAAGGTAGCCAAATAAAAATACCCTCAATCTCTTAGATTCATAAAGGAGGGATTGTATTATTTCAACAACATCTATCATCATACTTCCTCAATATACAGGATGCATCTGGGAAAATAGGTCTAAAGTTCAAGGGGCAAAAAAAAAAAAAGAGACTGGAAAGTCAGTACAACACATACAACACCTCATTATGTCCCCCATTATGTTCTGGAAATCCATCAGGAATAAATACCATCCATGCTTTGCTTTTTGGTATCCATAAAGTAGATGGAATGCTGTGGAATATGGCACTGAATCACAAAGCAGTAAGAAACCCAAACTAAAATGTGAATCCCCAAAAATATGAAAAGAGAAAACAGATTTAGGAAAAGATATTCTGAAAGAAGTAAAGGCAGTCTGGTTCCTGCTCAAAGAAAAGGAACAAAGGACAGCATGCAATTAGTAATTACAGGGTAACGAAAAGCTACTAGACAGAACACTGATTCAAACCACAGCTCATTAAGAGCCTACAGACAAACAGAAGTTTAAAAGCATGTTTTTGTCTATCATGAACAGACACACAGCACCTCTTAACACAAATATCATCAAGTTGTCTATAAAACAAATTATAACACTGGAATTGAGCATCACGTTGTTTTTACAGACAAAGGATCCAAGTACAGAGGGCTTGTGTGAAGGCCACAGAACAGAGTGGCACAGCAAGGAAGGCAAAGTAAGGGTGCTGCCATCCAGATCTATGCCTGCAACATTACAACCAGACCTACTGAGCAGAGAAAAGTCTTTACAAAAGATGACAAAAGTTTTGGGGCTCTTTCTTATGGAAGTTCCTTGACTTCATAAACATACAAATAGCAGCCTAAATTAAATTATACACAATTGCACTTCGTAGTTCGAGCAGAATAAATTCAAGATGACATGTGGTCTTTCAAGGTATTAGAGACCAGAACATGAAATTCCACAGATCTGGAACAAAGGCCCATTTTAAAAACAGCTGTAACGTGAGCTGGAAATCAAGCCAACGCATATTTGCATAAAACAAACCTTTGCTTTGGTGGCAGCTGAGGCAAGAGCAGCAGCTGCAGCTGTAGCTACGTTTCCTTCCGAGATTTCATGTTCCACTTTCTTCTTCCCAGCCTCGTTTTCTTTGTCTTTGCTTGCATCAACGTTCTCCTTGTTCTCTTCTGTCTCCTTTTCTTCTGAAAGAGATTTCCCACCACCTTTGTTACGTGCATTCTCCCTTTGTTAACAACATCACTCAGGATGGGAATTGCACTTCACGCACTGCTATTGGCCAAACAAATCCATTCATCCACAGCCACATTCCTCTGTAACACTACTGCTACTCGCCCAAACGCTGACGTGGGAACAATTTTAGAGGATCTGATCCAACAAACATGGCAAGTTTAAACATTTTTAGTTTTCATCCTGTCAATTCATCTTCTGCCGTCAGCTTTCTTTCATTAGGATGCGTGTAGCTGCATTTCCAAATCAACTCCATTACTACCTCTGCTTTTATATGTGAATCCAAGCATGGCTTGTTCTACCTGGTGCTGAAATACTGATTGCAAGTTCCAGTGAAGATCAATGTATCCACCAGGTACAAGGGGAACGTGTTAAAAATAAATAACAAGAGTAACAACTTAGGTAGGGAAAAAAGGGACTTGCTAACCTGTCAAAACAAAGGCTTCACATCACTTCACAGGGAAATTGAGCTAGCACATCACCTTATAAGCATAGAAGTGAGCAGTCCCATTTCTTTGCATCAAAAATGATCAAATGGTGTGTAATACAGGCAGAAAAAAAGAATTTGTGACCTATACTCACTTTGCCATTGCAATTTCTTCACCCAGTCATAACACACAAAGAAAGCTCAGCTCAGCTGAGGTCTAAAATGAGTTCAAGAAAGAATTTAGTGCCTGAGCTTTGCAGTGAAATTAAACTAGAGTATTTACTACTGAACCATGAAGCAGCCTGATGTGCAAGACAAAATATTTCTGCCACAGTTGAGTTTATAGTCTATTCCAACAATTTTAGAGGAAGGCTATTAAAGCTAACGCAGCTTGAGGAACAGCTGGGAATCATTACCTGTCTTGGTGTCTGCAGTCACTTCGCTATCTTGTTCTTTTTCTGGGTTTCTCTCGTTTTCTCCTTCTTGTGCTTTATCACCTTCCTCAATTTCACTCTCCACTTTGTTTTCAACCTAAATGGGATGAAGGATTGTTTGGAGAATGAGAGCTACGCAAGACATTCAATGTTAACATGGTTTATATAGCTTTCAAATTAATTCACTATCATAAAGGAAGAGATTAAGTTTTAAAGACTGACTTTGACTTCAGCCCATTTTGACAACCATGCCCACAATCTGAACAGACAAAGCAACTGCCATACTGGACGGAAATCTACCAGATATAGTAACCCAGGTAAAATGCTTCGATTGAAGGCACATGAAACCCTGAAGTAAGATGACAGGGAAGAATATCATCTACTCCGCATGCTGTCACCATTTATTCTGGTGGTTTGTGCACCATTCTCCTATCTTTTCCATCTAACAACTCATACAGTTTTCAGCAATACACGCATCATCTCCAAATGCTCAGTCACAACAGCATCTTGTGGCAGTAAACACTACAACAGAATTACATATTGCAGGAGGGTGCTTCTGTCCAGGAATTGGTGGGAAAGAGCAATGGTTGAAAAGCAGAAGTAAAATACAAATATTTGTTAAAAATCTAGGTGCCTTAAGATAGCATTCATAAAATCAGCAGCAGCTTCGTGCACAGGACTGGAAATATCATTTTCTGCTTATGAATAATCCAAACTGCCCCAAATGTTTCTCGTTTATTCTGATTTAAAGAACAAAGCATCTTCTCAAGCTCTAACCAAGAAGTCTTCTATACGTGCATCTACCTAAACAGGTACCTGACTATTTATCAGGAATACAGCGTAACAACTATGTGAGAGCAAGTGAGAAGTAACATCAAGTGTACAGACAGCAACGCTTACGTCACTTTCTCTCATTCCTCTGACGAAGCACGCAACACAGAAATACCATCTGTTGTTGCAGATAAGTGCCTACCACTACTCATTTAGCAGAGTGATGTTCGAATTCCAGCATATTAGTTTTAATTGCAGTTTAATGCCACTGGCTGTGATTGTTCCAGACCTGATGTTGACCGTCTGAAAAGAGGTACTGCGTTTGTAGACACGATGTTATAAAACTCCCTCCTCAAACACTTGCGTTCTTGTAAGCATTATCAACAGGCTGAAGGAATTAATTTCTAATCTGATCTTTATTGGCAGGCTGCATCGCACCTGATGTCAAAAGCACACACTACACACACACCTATAACCAAAATTTAACACTGACTTCTTCTGCAGAGGAGTTTTACTGACCAGCTCAGCTATGGACACCTTCATTTAGTCAGATCTCATTTGCCCACATCCGTGGAACTGAGAACGGTTCCAGAAACAGCCAACAAAGCCACAAGTGATCGCACAGACTGACCAGACCTAACTCACATTGCCACTGGAGACTTGTGACAATAGCTAATAATCATTCAGGTCGTCTGTTCAGCTCCACACAAGCTACTCAAAAATGGTTGCCAAATAGTGCAAGGAATCCAAACAACTCACCATTTTCCAGGAAAGCCCTGATCTCTCTAATCCTGACGGAGCTGAAAGCTGTATTCAACTTCGGAAAGGCAATTTGCCAAAAGACAAACTTTTCTAGGGCAAGACTTCAAAGTGATGCTTGCTTTGGACTACTACAAGTCATGAACCAGAACAAACCAATGTCCTTCTGCAGCTTAAGTCTCTACAATTAGTTTGATATTGCCTGCTTTGCATTTCCTCCCAGTCCCAACTTTTTCTCAGGACTAGGAAAAAACATGCCAGCCATTTGTCCAGCACAAGCAAGATCTCTGTGACTTAATCACTCATTAAAAAACGAAGTACCAGGAACACTGGGAACTGTTAGGGAACGCTGTTCATTCACTAAGGACTGACCAGCACACTACCACCTACCTTTTTTTCAGCAGACACTTTGGAATTTAGTAATTCAGGTCTGTAAGTATCAGAAGTATCTTTTCAGAAACAGCATGCTGAACTAAGCTTACCTTCTCAGACTGCTGCCCATCTGTTTCTGTTTCCATTTTTTCTTCTTCAGCTCCATCTGAGAATATAAATAAAGTCCTTAGAATTGTCACAACATCCACTTATTATACTTATTTTATAGTTAACTGAAATTTCCTGTTCTCTACTGACAGTAGCTTATGAAGAAAGCCATACAGCACTAAACTCCAGGAAAACCCAATTCTATTACACTAATCTTACTTTAAACATCAAGTTTACTTGCACATTTAAATTTAACAGGCTTTTATTTACAGTCCAACAAGAAGGACAAAGCATTAAGTTATCTGCGCTCTACTCAAACACCCAATTTACCCACACAGGGAGAAAACCCCAAATCTATCTTAGTTACATAAAGAAGAGTATAATGTACAGCTCTGCAGTATTCAAGTCATACAGTAATTCCCATTGGTAAGTCGAAGTATTATAAAATGTTTTTCCCAATACAGCCAATTTGATTCTGTAGATGGTTGTCAGCTGCATGATTAACCTCAATTACAGTGCTGCCAGACTTGTAATTCCTCCTTAGCACAAGATCCCCTGAGCTGCTTTTGATGAAAGGTCCACCCAGCAGCACTGTCGCGCGTTGCAGGTCAACTGAAGATCTAAATTGCATCTTGCAGGTGGTAAAAACACCGGAGTTCTGCGTTGAAGGTTGCCAAAGCAGGCTTTAAAATAATTATTCAACACCAAAGTAATACTGAGCCCTAGCCAATTTGTTAAAGCTGACACTGTTGTTAAACACTAAGCACCTCTTGCTGTTTTTTGCCCCAAAAAGCAATGGAGGTGAGCAATTCTTCTCCTTGGTGGTTCTGGCTTGAAACCCAGCCCCGTGCCCCGTTTTGCATCCTTGGTACCTGCTGCTCCCTAAACAAACACCATGACCACTGGGTTCCCAGGTACGGCCCGACCCTGAGCTTACCTCAAAGCATGTTTCCCCCCAGAGCACTCTGAGAAGTATTCAAGCCCTCAGAAACACATTTAGAAGAATGAAGATGTTTTTGAGTTCCTACATTGTATGAGTTACCAAAAGGGGAGCAGCACAGAGCACACGAGGCCAAATATCTTGTTACTGCCTGCCAGCACTTGATGCCAGGCACGGCGTGTGGTTACAGACAATTGAATCGATTTTCCAGGTATTTCACATGCGATGTAGAACCACAGGTCCCAGTGAATCAGAACTGAACAATGATGCTTGAGTCAAAGGAACTGGTCCAAAAGGTGCCCTGCGATAGATGTTCTTGGACAATCCTCTCACTCAGGCCTTAATCATTCACTCTCTTGCTTCCTCCTCAGCTGAAATGAGAGCAATACTTGAGGCTTTGTATTGAAGAAAGATCAATGAAGGGATCCAAGTTAAACCCAAACGCTTTATTTGCTTTCTGAGAACAAAACATTATTACAACTCCTTAAAAACCCAACTGCAGCTTCCCAGCTAGGCACTCAACAAGCCACGCATCGCATCTGAGCATAAGAGCTGGTTGTTGGTTTGGTACAGAGCAAGAAAATAACGCTCCCAAATTTGCAAAGAGCACGATTTCCAAGATATTCTGAAAAAGCAGAGCTAGTGTGTGCCTTCAGTGCTAACACCAAAGAACACAACGGCGTTGTCACAAGAAGCTAGAAGCACATAACGTGAACCATTTGGACACTTGGCAGGTTTCTCACTGCTTTGGATGTGTGGGTCTGGACGCCACCCACTGCCTTTTACGCATTCTTCATGTTTTGAACCCAAAATGAGTTTCCCAGACACACAGAAAAACCTGACCTTGACCACAAGCACCTTCGGAGTGCCCAGCCTCAGCTTCGATACTCGACTATATGCTTCCTGCTGCTGCTCATTTTGCTTTTTGGCTGACGAGACTGAGCTCTTCAAGCTAATAACCTCTTATTTACTGTCTGTGTGGCATTCAAACAGCCACAACAGAGACATCTGAAGGGTTCTGCCAAAACGGAGCCAGACCCCCTTGAGTTACAGACTGCTGTCTGAGTACCAGCTGACCAGTTATCATCCCTTCTAATTTTGGCATCTGCAAAGGGAGATAATAAATAGCCTAACTGGTATGCGAGACTAAAACGAGGCAAAAGAAAAAAAAAAATCCATCTTCTGTCAATGCTACAGCAGTAAAGCTGTTACCACGTGCTGGATGCATGCACCCTGTAAGAGAAGTGTTTTAACAGGGGTTAGTATATCCCTGTCCTCAGGACAGATCTTTTGGTTTGTTTATAGCCTTTGGTTCATTCATTTATTCCTTTATAGAACATTTAATTAAACGATCCTGCTAACGAAAGCAGGTCTCTTCAGGGTAAGAGGATAACAACAAATGCATTGATAGCAAATACCACAAAGGAATCTGAATAATGTAGTACTATTTCCAAATATATTTCCCATACGGACTGTTTACTCAACCAAGAAACACCGATTTGTTTGCAGCACCCAGATGTTCTGTAAGAACAAAAGGGAAACTTCAGCACAATCCTGAACTCTTTGTCTGGGACCTGAGACCCAAAAGACCTGACACCAGTAAAATTTCATGTATGGAGGCATTAAAAAGGGAGCTTATTTAGATCACTGGCTCCAGCATATGCCTTCATACCAGTATAAATCTGCTGGTGAAAAGCCTTTATCCACCTCTAAGCTTCTGAAGACTTTGGTTAGTGTAAGGGTGCTCATTTTCTGTAACCCTTACGTTACTGGGAATTCCCATGTGCTACACTGAAGCAAAACAGATGCACAAAATGTTTTCCTTCAACAGCAATTGTTCTGTAGAAAGGTTTTTACAAGAATCCCTTCAATATATATATAAAAAATAACAATGTCTGACAGATGATGGTTTTCCTCTTGGCTTGTTTAAAGCAGATAAACCTACTTATCTGAAGTATCCGCAACCATAACTCACTTCGTGGTGGATAGGGACACACCTTCTCAGAAGTTGTAACTCCGAGTTAGGATTTGGTGACCTAATAACAACTCAGGGGAAACCTAGGTTGGATTTTCTCAGCCAGCTGTTTCAAACCTAGAAGCAGAGCTTCAACCTGTGCTTACAAGTGTCATTCCTACCATAAGGATACAGTATAACTGAAAGAAAAAAGGTCTGCATGAACAACCCAGAACTTAAACGCAGCGAGGAGCGGAGCAGTTCTGAAGCTCAGAGTAAAGTGGGCTACAAAAAAATATCCACAAACTGAAGCTTTAAGTAGAAAAGAGGAGATGTCTGTCTTAAGAGCTCATAATGTGATGATTCGTTTGCTGTTCTGGAAGCTGACAGCCTGCAGCTCAGGTTCCTCAGCCTGGACTCAGGTCTCAGCACCCCGTACCACCGCGCTGCTCTCACCTCCCAAGGGCTTCCAGTCTGAGCAGTCCCCACAAACCTGCAGCCTCACCTTTATAGTCTGCTGGAGGGGAAAAAAAAAAATCTCTACAAAGTTTTTGTCATGCAACTGCATGCCTTTTGCTCAGGATCACCAAATGGGCGACAGCACTCCTGGCTATATACACATTCCTGGTCATATGTGATAGAAAGCTGGAGGTAACAATCATGCAAGTTGCCCCTGAGAATGCCATGAAGTCAAGTCCTGTAGGACACAAATCTTCACGCTCTATCCAAAAAGCCAGTTTGTTCCTGGGTCTGTTAGATAGGACTGACTTCTCTTTCTACCCTAAGATCAGCTTGGGGTGGTGGCTTTGGTTTTCTGATTACGATGCACGTCAAGGTTTCCAGTCCCGAGATAAAGAGGAGCAGTGACTAACAACGCGTGATTACCTGCAGAAAGCAAAGATACCAGCACAAGACAAGTCTGTGAAGGTTTACAACGTGCTACCTATCAAGCATGGGGTCGAAGGCATTTGCTATTAAATCCCCATGCGTACTGGGGCAAGTTTTATTAAGCATTTATTTTTTACTTGTAGACCATTGTTGAGTGACTCCTGCCGCAGAAGCCGTCCCAAGGCAAACACGCACCCTAAGAGGGCAAACTCTTTCCCCCCAACCTTTAAAAAAAAATCTCAAAGAAAAAAAAAAGCAAATATAGCATCTCTCAGTAAGGCAAGTGCCCTTCAACTCTCCCCTGCTACATCTAGCAAACCTTTCCCTAAGCTCAGCACACTTTTGTATTACAGAGGGACACATCCAGCTACAGAGAGTTGGAAGGTGTGTGTGTGTGACAGTAAGATTGTTGTGAACATCCTGATTTAGCTTAGGTTTTCGAGTCCTGGCTAGAAGATCAAATGTTATTTTAAAATCAGGATGACAACTTTAGGCAGGTTGTAGTCAATGGCTTTTGAAAACTGTTCTCTTCTATTAGCCAGCGAGCCGCTATCTGCAGTGACAGCGCTACGCCTCTGCGGTTCCCACTGGCATAAACCATTCCGTGCCTGTACACGTCGAGGAGACCGTGCTGAAATACTACATGTAGTAAGAAAAAAAGCAATCAGTTATTAGTTTGGGCATTAAATAAGTTTACTGGGATTCAAGCAGGTTTGTTTCTAGCTTACGGGCTACAGGAAGTACCTCTAAGCAATTAGAGCTTCAAAAAAATTAATTTTGAATTCAAGTATGAAGAAATTTAAAAAAAAAAAAACAAACCACATTTTTGAGCCTCTGCATGAGAATAACAGAAATTACTCCTGCATTTCAGTGAGATATAAACACCTTAATGATTGAAAGAGGTTAAAAACACAACGACGTAATTGAATGAGGTAATGAAAACAGAACTGACAATGAAAACGAGGATTGATTAATTAGAGATACGTGTTCCTAATAAAAAAGGAGAAGAGAACTTTAAGAGCCAATAATCCCTTTTACAGGGCACCAGTGAAGCTCTTTAACACTTTGCCAGGTCTGGTATCATACCTTGAAACCTGCAGGATGCGGGAAAAGAAATTAATGGCATTTCTTAAATCAACAGCAGGCAGATGGTCACAAGGCATCTCTCTAGAGGAAGAAAGCACCTGCAGAGGAGAAAGCACTGCCTCTCCACGCCCTTCTTCAAACACCTGAAGCAGCAAATATTTGTTGCTCTACGGCAACTTGTTCTGCTTTGCATGTTATCTCCAGGAGCAGGGGGGGCCGTGTTCTAATACATGAAGAATTTATCACTGCCTTCTGACGGAGCCCAGTGACTCTACAAAGAAGTTAAATCGACTTCAGGTCAGCAAGGGGAACCATAAAATTTCCACTGTCATAATTTACTGCATCACCAGCGAGCAGACACTCGCAGCACAGGCAGATAAGTAGCCTCTGTTGTTGCTAGAAGAACAGGAAGCCAAACCCTACATATAAATGCAGAGCACCATGCACAGGAGTTTCAGCTCAGCAGCCAGCTTCGAGCTGCCCGCGAGGCATCCCTTCCCCTTTGTTTTCAATAAGGTGACACGTGCAACGTGTCAGAAGTCAGCCTTAGCTATTAATACTTAATTGAGAGGAAATATAGCATAGCTATAGAAAAATCCTGGGTCTGAATGTGATAAATACGTTACCATCTAAGCCATCATTTTTATCTTCCAAAGAAAGTCAGGACTCAATGGCCACCAGAGCTTCCTTTGCCACCGCCCCAGGCAGCTCGCACATGGACGGCACGATGGCCCCAAGGCTGCCAGGGAGATGGAATTCCAGATTCATGAAGCTGTGAGAGTCCATCACAAGGGGATTGATGGGGGGATTGATGGGCTCAATCCTCCAACAGCACGGAGCTAGCTTACAGGCACCTGCACGCATGCAAAGCGAAGGAACTGTTCAGTGTCTGTTTATTTTAGCAATGTGTGCGTTATTTCAGAGTGAAAGCACACCCTAGGGACTGCCTGAGAAATCATCCTGCCAAAAATGAAGCAAAATAGCTTCTTCTGGGTATGTTTTCTGCTATGTGTATTTGAGAACGTTACACGATCGTCCATAAAGTGTTAAATTTAATCATCTGTTTAAGTCGCTTACAGTTGTAGGGGAGCCCCTAAATCAGACACCATCCCCCCAACGCCTGCTGTCACAGATGAGCTACAGCTGGAGGCCTCCGCGCACTTGTGCCAGTGGAAATGCTTCCAGTGAAATACTTGGTAGAGTATTTCTAAAATCCACGAGTAACTGCCTCCAACACAGGCACTTCAGAGACTCCCCTGTGCCTAATTCGATGCACATCTATGCAGGCAGTGGAGTTAATCACCTTTGGAAAGTTATTAAGAAAGCACACGTACTCAGTAAAGACCTAAGAGGGATACTACGCACCACAGGTGCACTAAATATTCCCCTTCTCTGGAGCAAAATCCCTGGCCTGGATGGAGAACAGGCTCCTTTGTTTGCTCTCCTCCATTCACTCAATAAAACAAACACAGGGAATCTCCTCCACCACAATCTACAACCCACAGCTGTGTAGCATCTTGGAAACTAAAAGCCAGCACCCGCCATGCTTATCACAGAATCTGAACCACTCGAGTCCGTTCTTAATTCGAACAAAGCTTTACAACATGAATCTAAAAAGAATCATCATCAGCCTTTAGAAATTGAACAATGAGGACGAGAATGAGATTCTTGGATATCGATGTAAGCTCCAGGAACCTCTTCCAGTCCCATTTCCCCCCTTTCACATCCCACGCTGCCTACAATTCGCCAATATTAAGAGCTTTCAAAAGACAGCGGAGCTATGGTATAATTTTATTTCTAAAACACACCAACTGATGAGCTTTAATTACAGTATGGAACCCTCCGTAGACATTTTTAGTTCTCTGTGGCGACGTGTAGATACAATACCTCGGGTCTAGTCATGCCAAGCGGCTCCATCTCAGCAGTTACACACCACAACGCTGCACTTCAACATCCCACACACCTCTGCACGTGCAAGCCACGGATTCCCCTATGCCCTCCAGTGCAAAGCTGTTTTGGAGGTGGAAGGCGCTGCAGATTGCGGAGTGACCCAGTTCACTCTTGCTGAGCAGCTCCCCCAGGGAGAACCATCTGCTGTTGTCCTAATTTATTCCATTAGTCACAGCCCAATACAAATCGCATTAGCTATAACAGGACAGTATTACTTAGAGAACTCACCACACAGCTCATTCAGAAATAATCGTGTTATGGTCATCTGCTCTCCAACTCCCCATATTAAATGACAGGCACTTCAGAATTGCTATTTGCAACTTGTGTGCAAATTCTCCTACAGACAGGGCTGCCAGACCAGCGATATCACTAATGATGTTGATGATAAACTTCCACCACTGTGCTGCAGAATTAAGAATTAAGACTCAAAGTATACACGATACAGAGGTCCTTAATGTGCATGCTACAGTGAAACCTGTACTCAGAAAACAGGGAAGAGCTGAACAGAGCCACAGCAGAAAAAAACATGTGTATGTATAAGCCTAAGCTTAGTTTACTTTAAAAGCAGTCATCACATTAAACCTAGTCTCAGATGGAGTAACACCTAGATTTGTTTCATAGTAGACTTGAAAATAAAACCAACCCCCTTGAACTTTCAACAGAGCTTTGATGCTTTCTGACAGTTCTGTGCAGAGCACTGCAGATACTCCAGATGCCAGTGTTTCCTTTCCAACATGTTCTCTCTTTC
Source organism: Anas platyrhynchos (assembly GCF_047663525.1). Classification (NCBI taxonomy): domain Eukaryota; kingdom Metazoa; phylum Chordata; class Aves; order Anseriformes; family Anatidae; genus Anas; species Anas platyrhynchos. Next base: position 158,716,375 of record NC_092588.1, read on the forward strand.
CAAAGCACCGAGCTGCCTGATATCAAGTCTGTCCCACTGAGCGTAGGACTAAAAAAAGATGAGAAGGATTGAGTGGCCCATTAATTTCTTTTTCCATTTAAGAAACACATTAATGAGTTACACACTACTTTTAAATCTTATGAGGCTCATGCCTCTACACAGAGGGTGACAGCAGGTCAAGTAGGAGACACACTAGCACAGCCCAAATCAAGCCTCCCAGTTGACCCAGATTATATTCCATTCAGTTTTATCCAAAGTTACAGTGACATTTAAAGATGCAGTCATTAAACTCTCCAAAACAGCTTGTGGTAAGCTGAACAAAACAGCAGCCAACAATGATGGAGAGAAAAATTAAGATGTACTGACAAGCTGGTAGATCTGTACCAAACGCAGGAGGATGGAAGTCTTTGGGAAAGTTAACAGGTAGGTAGCTGAACGTCCCCCTGCACTCATTTCACTGCTGTAGAAGAGCCAAAACAGAGACGGAATGGGGTTGCACAAAGCTTTATAGGGAGTTGCAAGATACACCTTTACTCACCATAGTGAAAAATAAACAATTTGCAACTGTCAAAGTTGCAGATAACAAACTTCATACCACAATAGCTGTTGAATACTACAGAAAATAGTTCAGTTGAACTCCAAAACAAGAGCTTGTTAGTACGCAGTGTAACGTACAACAGCCAGAGCCAAGAACCACCACGTACCACTTCACCTCTTAATAGAAAGCTGCTCTTCTGCTACCACCAGTTAGTGTACCCTGTGCAATACTTACACTAAAACTAGTTGCCAAAAGGTGTGACAGAACATTATAGGCTCAGCTGGAGCACAAAGAGCCAATAAACCTCTGTTTGCTCTACCATAACTATGATGCTAGAAAGCCATCATCATTCAACTGCTCTCATGCTCGTGGAACTGGCATGAAATCTTCCACTCTGGAATTTTTGCCCATTCGACTTGTACACATCCCAAGCGATGGCATTTGCACTTAGCCAGCAGTAGGAAAACAAACGGCTAAAACTAAAGCTGGCCCTAAGTTCATTAATTCATTGTCAAGAGTTAATAATCCGCAGAGAGTAGAAGTGGAATGGCCTGTCACACGCGCTCCTTACCACCATTCCCATCTCCCGTTGGAGGCGAACCTAAGGTTTATTACGAGTCAGAAAGTGCTTGCCAAAATCTGATTTGCAGATATTTCTGCAAAACGTAGAACCGACGGACAGCCTACCGATTTTCTCCGGCTCATCTGGACCTGTTCCAGCAATGCAACTGCTCTCCAGCCCGTACGTTGGATCCACCTTCCCAGAGGCTCGTGCTGCTTCTTGTACTTTCTTTACGTGGGCTTCAACTAGCTCCAGTGGTACTTCCTCTCTGACTCGAGAAAACTCCTCTGTTAAAAATTACACAGATGTGTCATATTGCATGCATTTTATGGTAAATTTTAAGTTATTTTCTCAGAGAGGCATGCAGGTAAATCTTGTGACAAAATGCATTCTCAATTTTCAATGTTCCTTCTTTTCACTTTAATTAATTTTCTCACTCAAATCAGGTAGAAGAGATTCTCCTTCCAGTTACATAAAATGCTTTTTACATGAAAAAAAAATAAAAAAGCAAGAGGAACAATTTCATTGGGTTTCTTAGGGAATATAACCGTGGCTTATAATTTTAACACAAGCTAAACCAGGAAAACTACAGGTTTAACATTGTGCATTTTTAAAGAGCTAAATAACAACAGTGGTCACACACAACACCAACTACAGGGCAGTGCTTGCAAACCATTACTACTCAATGAGCACAGAAGGGGGGATGCCAGCCCTCTTCAGATATTCAGTGGCTTTTAGGAGTTATTCTAGCTTGTCTGTAAACTAGTGGGTTCAGTAACAACAGAACACAAACCTGGGTATTAGCAGACCTGAAGAACTTATTATCCATCCTGAATAACCTCTATAAGCAGTTGATTCAAAGAGCAGGCTGACACAGCAGAATATTTTACAGACAAGGAAAAAAAAACTTCTGGGGCAAATTCATACCTAATGCAGCCTTTGCTGCAGCTGATGCCACCCGGGGATCCACCACCGATGCCAGAAAAGCAACAGTGCTCATCACTGGATTGCCAGATTGGCTGAAAGGAACGGGCTGGTAAGCCAGCGGGCCAAGGGATGCATCGGAGTTCTCCAAATAGGGATCTTCGATAGGAAGCCTCAGAAAATGGAGAATGCACTCATCCTGGGTACGGCTCCCAACGTGCTCCGAGACTTTGTTCCAGTCATCTTTGTACATCTCCAGAGCCTGTAAAAGATGAAGATCATGGTATATACATTAGCTAATCTGGAAAAAAAAAAAAACAAACACAAAGAACACTGCTGCTTTATGCAAAAAGACTTTTGATGCTAGTTATTTTGGTGATGCAACAACAGCATCAAACAACTATTGAAATCCTAATTTTTCAGTATTGAAATTATTCCGCAGAAGAAGAACACACATCTCGCTGGCACATGAGTTAAGCTTCTGAGAGCATTACACGAGTTTTGTGCTATTGCTATACCAAAAAGAACTGTCAGAAGACTTTGGATTTAACAGTAAGATTTGAATAGTTGGCATTTCCCCATTTTGCATTCACATGACAAACTTCACAGAGAAATAGTTTATCCTACAAAGCCTCAGCAAATTCTTTTAATTCCCCCCAGTACTCCCCGCAGTGGCATTCTTGTGCTCTCCAATTAATGTCTTAAGTCACCAAGCTCTTTGGGGCAGGAACGGTGTTTATTTTACTTGCACTGTATATGATGATGAAGTCCATTTTAAGTATCCAGCAGATGTAATGAAAACAAAAGAGCATCAAAGTACACCAAGGAAAAAAGGAAAATATATTCCGTAGCATGAAGCAAAAAGGGATCAGCTTTCTAGGAACTACAACCCAGTCCGACTCTCAGCAAGTATTCAAGTTAAGAAATTGTTATTATGCAGGTAAGACACCTGATAAAGTAATGACCTTCCAGATTAAGTCAAAGATTTGTAATCCTTAATTCCAGTCACTTTTGAAGTTGCGTCAGCCAAGCCTCAATTAAACAATTTAACGAATGAGACACCAAAGATTCGGCATTAATTTTCAAGAAAAAAAAACTAATAAATTAGTACCATAAAAAAAGTGCTAACCTAATGTAATATTACCCTTCAGCAGATTTTGTTGTTGTTGAAAACTACCTTAATTATTTAAACATTCAGATTGCATAAAATTAGAGCTTAAGTATCCTAAACAACTTTTACATTATTGATATGATTAATGATCAAATCACCTAGGCAAAGTAAAAACCAATTTGATTTCTAGACCTATTAAGTTAAACGAACCAAACAAGAAAAATAAACAGATCTGCAAACTCAAACAAAGGCCTATCAGAAGTCTCCCGAAAATATTTAATCCTAGAGGCTGCATGTGAACAGTAAACATCTGTTGCCTTGACTTACAGATCCCATTTGAATTTCAAATTGAATGGAGTTGGCATAGAAGTCAACTTGCTTTTTACTCGTGCACTTGGGCACATTGTGGATGTTGAAAGCCAGAAAAATGACCTGGAAGTGGTTTAAGTTTTACCTTGCTGAAGTCTTGTATTTCTCTCAAAAACCTCATTACTTAAATTGGGTGGGGAGGAGGGAGCCAACCCCAGTACACCTTCAGAAGGCCACTGGTTTCCCTGCTCCGGCCCCAAAACACGGGGTGTAAGATTAAATGGGCAAGCAGCAGAGTAAGGGAAGGAGGGAAGGGGAAGGAGGGAAGGCTGTGCTCCAGCAGAGCCTAGGATGGAAAGAACAATACAGAAACTGTTGCAGACCACAAACCAGACAAAGAGAGGGGTTTTAACAGCTCTGCAGAAAGAATACTTTGCATTGGGAACGAACAAAGGACGAGCCACGTTGGACAGCTCGCTCAATACCGCGGCGATCAATGGTCCCTAACTGCTTATAAACCTCGCCTGACCTCCTTCACCTCCTTCTGATCTTGCCCCAGTGCTTAAAGAAATCAAACTCCTCAGTTCACTAGGTCATCTTCACGGGGAAGTATTTATTTGATGTTCAACATTAATTTCACTTTCCCTAATTCCATCTCAAGTTGGGTGTCTTTGTCTGCCCGTCGTTAGTCACACTGGCATATTGCATGAAGTTTTGCTTTTTATGGCCATGCAGGGTTTTTTTTCTCTCTTTCTCCTTCATTACCTATTTTTCTGCTATACAAACTAGCTCTCCCAACAGTTGTCCTTACTATAAATAGCCGAAAGTGCCTTCAACTCCACGGAGACGCAGAGCAGCAGTGTGGCAGGGAAGATGGTTCTGGGAGGGGAGCGAGATTCCCCCGTGTCCCCTATTCACTCAGTCAACGGGAGGAAGGACAATAATTATTTTAGATACGATTTATTCTTTGGAACTCCACTGCATGTATATTTGCCCAAAGCTACCCTGAGGATTTAATTGGACTGGGCTGCCTTGTTATAACTGAATTACTTATGCTTGAACTGATATACTCTCTTCACTGATTTATTCATAGGATAAATCCACGAAGAACATTATTAATTTAAACTCACATTAAATAAATTTGCAATCTCAAGACTTGAGGTTTTTTTTTTTTCTTTAAAAGAAAAATGAATACGCCATCTGGATTATTTAATTAGGCTACTACTTGCTGTGTATGATCATAAGTTACAGACACATAAAAGAATGAATCTTAAATCTTAATAACAGTAAGCAACGACGACAGTGTATCAAGATATTACTCCTAAGTTTGCTCCATACAAGAACACCACGAACAATATCTTAGCTGTTTTCACCCTGTAAGCAAAATTCTTCCACATGCCGACACAAAAATGTGGGCTAAACAGTGTGCAGTCTGACATCAAAAAAAAACACAACTGTTTTGGCTATTTGATGAACTCGCTTTCTGTATCTGTGAAGGCTGAATCAAAGCATGCTGCTGCTGAGGCACTTTGTCTAGTTCAGAAAAGAAGTAGCACAAAAGTTTAGTATTGTTCAGCACTGTTCACATCCATTGCTCACACTTTGTCATATAAAGATTCTTAACTTTTCAATGCGTTTATTAACGACAACAAAAAAAGCCAGAGCAATCACAGAACTTCATGCTAGTTTAAGCTATCTCTAAGTTAAAAAAAAAAAAAAAACAAAAAAAAAATCCCAAAATGGAATTCTTTCGCAAAAACCCTGAATTGTAACAAAACTGGATTATATGAAAGGAAGAAAAACATCCCACCCAGTATCTACCCCAAGAAAGTATTGTAATAGAAAGCTCAGTAGAAGATTATATGTATTTTTTTCTTTTTTTCTTTTTACAGGAAATGGCAGCAGATTAATTATTTCAGGCCACCTAGAGTCTTCTGACAAAGCGCTATGAAAAACCACATTGCCCTGACACCAGTAGGAAAGATCAGAACGTACTTATGCAGTACACCTTGTGTGATGGTTTTCATCCCAGGTAGGAAATTCAAGAGAAATTCAAGATACAATTATCGTATTCAACAGCTTCAGACTAAGCAATCTGGAGACAAAAACCTGATCTAGTGTGCCAACCGTTCTTTGACCTATTTTTCAGGGTACCAACGTGACTCCAGTTATCTCGTGTAATTCTTGAGAAGACCTCTCTGTTATTGCAAGATCTGTTCTTGAATTTATGCACACATTCCCAAATGCTTAATTTCTGGGTTGCAGATACAAGTTCAATAGAACTGAACCTTAAAGTTCATGAAGTCCCTTGAGTACACAGATGTTACTACCATCTCTTTTTAGTAGTTGCATTCTTGTAGCAATGATGGTCAAATAAAGAGAGGGTTTCGAGGGAGAGCTGTAACCTTTTACCACCAGTTCAGAAGCCACAGTCACAAGAGACAGACCAGCAGCCTTGTACACACAGATACTCAACCACACTCCTCCTCCAGTTATGTAAGAATTCCTTCCCCCTCATGAACTTACTTCTAATAGCAGCAACGTCTCTTGTTCTGTCCATTCTCTTCCAGCACTTGCACCTTTACTCTACAAAAGACAAGGGGAAAAAAAGTGAAATGCGTTTCTTTGCACAGAATTAAAAAAAAAAAAAAAAAAAGGGAAGAATCTTTTGTTATTTGATCAACTCAATATCTAAAGCACCTACCTGTTAAAACACTTATTCTACAGCTCACCACTGCCTAATTATCTAACACACAAGTTCAGTTCACAAGTTTACTTAACATAGCTAAAACATGCTGGGAAATGCATTACCACAGGTTTTGGGGAGGTTGTGGGGGTACAGATTTGGTACCCTTTTCTCCTGGCTCCCACCCATCCTTGCATGCAAATACAGCCAACTGAAAAGATGATGTTCTATATAATAAAAATCCTCGGGGAAGTTGATGGCATTCCAGTCAGTTTGACTTTGGCCAGTGAAATTAAGTCAAGAACAGAGCAATTTACACAGAGCATTCTACAATTCACACCAAAGAACAGCAGCAGCTAACAGATAGAGCACGGTATCTAACTGCCCCTCATCAGCTGCTGTGCAGAAGATGGATGCTGCTGTCAGTCAGGGAGACAGAATTACTCGATTCAGGCACAACTGGACTACTGTCAGCTTAAAGGGCACATTTTTCGACAGAGTAGGGGTTATGTCAACCAAACTTCAGCACCTCTCAAACCTTTGGTATACTTCCAAGGCAGACTGGATAGTGTAAAAGCACAGGTTGGTCCAAAAACAAAAGAAAAAACAACACATACCATTCAGCTATCTAAAAGCAGTAACTCCGTAGAGAGAAAAAAGATCTTAACAGATAATGAGATGAGCTATCTGAAAAGACAGCAGTAGTAGTAGCAAGATAATCTGCATATTTAGCCATCACTTGCTCCAATCGTTACTTCTCCCAAATTTACACCCTGGGGTTAACATCTCAAATTTCCTAGAAGCTACAAAACTCTTGGTGAAAACTTTTCCACTATTACAGTAACCCTAATCTATACACATCAAATAAAGACAAAATCATATTGTCAACTGCTTATAAAATAAATTTATCTAGATTGGATGTCTCTATGTAAAAACACACCAGAAGGAAAAGGGGTACATAAATCTATCCTATCTCAACATGCATTTCAAAAATAACATTAGCCCACAGGAAATACTAAGCAAAGTGAGCTATCGAGGTACTGATCAGTTCTCAAGCAGGCTGGCATGAATGGCCACAATTGCAGTTGCCACAAACATGCAAAGCAAAAAGGGAAATCAGCTTCTGCAAGTAAGTGTGCTCAAATTTATTACAGATGCTTGCAAACAGAACCAAAGTCTAGAATCACTGAAAGGTTTATGAACTTTGTAAATATTTCTCTCTAAATTAAAAGAATATGTCACTCCATGAAATGTGATGTGGAATCAGGCTCTATAAAAAAAAATGCTGATCTCTAAAAACACTGTGTGGTGTTGTAGTGTTTTTTTTCTCCCTCCAATTTAATACAGTTATTATATGATCTCTTAGCACAATAATCATTGTACTTACAGAAACCATTGACACAGAATTAGCCTGACATCAACCCGAGAGAGGCATTAATCAGCATAACACTGCAGACCTTCCAGACTGAAGGCTATGCTGAAGTGTTAAGCTCATATTCCTCCAGTAGCTTCAAGCACTATCAAGTACCCACGCAAGTAACAGACAGCAGCAGGAGTTGAAGTCAACAGGTTATGGAATCAGCAGCATCACTGCAACGGCATCTCAGAACTTAACTAATTATACAGTATGTTGCAATGACAGTGCTAATAAGTCCCCTACAATGGTTTTGTGACACCTTTTGTCATTAAATGGCTTTCTAGCTCTCCGTTTGGAAAACCTTGCTCAGACTTGGAAAACAGGACAGTTAAAGATGCTGCTGAAAGATTTTGATTTCAGTATTGAATTATTTGTAAGTTTGTTGATTCTGAAGCATTCAAGTAAAACATCCAGAAAACGTAACATGAATTCAGTGTCTGGAGACTGACAGAACTGAGTAGCTTGCGATAGGCACACGATTTTCACTTCTACAAAACTGGGTATCCAATACAACTATGAGTGAGGCATGCTAATATTCTACATTGAGAAGGAAGAAACCTAAAACAGGTTTCTAAACAGAGTAACATAAGACATTTCACTGTCATCTAGTAGAGGACAATTAAGGAAGAATGCTTAATAGAAGCCACAGGGGAAAAAAACAAAACAAAAACAAACAGACTTGCCTTTGCTAAAGTCTTTTTTGAGTAAATATCTGTGCGAAGTCCAAAGTTCTGCAGATCAGTAGGTTTCTCTTTGTTTTTCTCAGGAAAACTCAGCATCTGCTGAGCAGCTGGAACCTGCAAACAGACAGAACAAAAGACAGGTCAGAGGGTCAGGAACTGAAAGCTATTCAAGGTTTTCAGACCAACTTTAAGCAGAACAAAAATGAACAAAAAAGCTGAATGTGACCTATAGAGATGTCTTTACACAGTATCACTTACACACAACACTAACAGGCGTGACTTTGGAGAATCTGACTACTTGAAGCCCCAAACCTAGATGGAGAACGTTTCAGCAAAGCACGCATACATTATTCTATTAAGATGTTCCAGGACACTGGCTAGAGCTACAAATTTCCCATATCTAAGGCAAAAACAGTTTGTGCCACCCGTGGGGCTCACCTGGGGAGTGCGGATGTGGAGAGGCATCAGGCCGGAGGGCGTATCTGCGAGCACATTGAAATGAGGAGTAGGAGGAGGCCCCATTGCCATGGGACGACTTTCTGGATCCACCTGGTAGTTGATGAGACCCCACTGCTCCAGAAAAGCATGTACTCTATGAGACAACAGGACAAATTAAAATCTTAACAAAGCCATTTTGGTTAGAAAGGAGACAGCGAAGGAAGCAGCTTTGGTTTGGGATCAAACTGGTCCATAATCTCCTAAAATCCTCCACTGATCACAATGACCAATGCATATTATATACGAGCTTTGTGCAGACTTGAGAGTATCACTTCAGTGTGTTAGCTAAAACAAAGCATGACATTTTGGTTCGAGATAACAGGAAATCAAGAAAGACAAAGGCAAAGCAGAGACAGGGCTGCATGCATGGAGCCATGTGCAGATGGAATATCCATGTGAAGGCTGCACAACCCTTGGTTTGATTCCCTCATCTATCTCTAGCTGTACTTCACTGGATCTACTTTTAGCAAGTTCCAAACTCTAGGACCCTGCTGTACCTCAGAACTTCAGACTGGTGAAACCAACATATAAAACCAACAATATTTAACTGCAAAACCAGGAGTTACGAAAAGAACTCCACACACTGTACTAAACAGGAGAACCTAAATATTACAAGTTAAGATCCAAACTTTATAGGCATGGTTCAGCACACAAAATATAATAAAGGATAGTATAACATTCTGGTTACCACAAAACATGGAAGAGTCTGCTAATCAGCAGCCCAATGGCTATTTCCCATACCTATCCAGTCATACTGGAGCATTTATATTTCTTTTTGTTAAAGTGAAAGCAATGGCTGAAAAATCCATTTTTAGTGTTTTTTTGTTGTTTTTTTTGATTGGCTTTTTACCTCATGACAGCACACACATCTCCAGTCAGATTCCTTCTGCAGGCAGTGCTGGTCAAATACTCCTGAGGGTTTAAGCGATAGGTGTCGATCATGAAGTTGCGGTAAGCGAGGTATCTGAAAGACAATTGGCACATAGTTCATATCATACACTGGTGTCTAACAAAGCTTAGAGTATGTATTTTAGGATTCACCTTCTCCAAACATGTTTATTACTGACAAGCAAGCACCTCCAGCTAGTTTTTATTGATGAAGTGTAGTAAGGTGAAATCAGTATCAAAATATGCAAGCAGAATTTATGTTTTATATACTGAATACAGTCCATCCATCTCTTCCAGATGTTTCATTCTGGATTTTCTCTGTAACTTAGCAGCACAAAGCACACTTAAATCTCAATCACACAAAGAGTTGTGGGCAAGTAAAACTCAAAATTAAACAGCTCAAATTGTTACCTAGTAGTTGTTGAGTACTCAAAGCATTGCAACCTAAAACAGTAGTATTAAGTCTAGAACCAGGTATGTCAGAAGGTAAAAGATGCGTTAACTCCTTGATACATCTGCTCTTCCAGCACTAACATTACGAAGAGGAAAGCTAACACCTTCTTTTACACCTTTGCTTCTGCTCTACTACAAACACAATACTTGCAGAGATCAGGGATATACAGTTGGTCGTATACCCACTCCGTTTTGGCTTTAATTTTCTAGAAGACAGACACAGCATCCTCGGTGGAAAGAGGCCAAATACAGGTCGTCCTTCTTGCCTCACTCCAAGGCACTCTGACTACAGCTATAACTTGGTCACTAACCGAGTATTTGCTCAACAGACTGCAAGCTGCAGAAAAAAAAAATTAACAGGGCCTGGTCCTGGCATAGAAACAGGATAAATAATCCTAGTCGGTCCTCTCTGTGAGCCTGGAAGGAAAAAAGCTGCACAGAAAAACTGAAGTTGTACGCTGGATGGAACACTACTGTTCCTATATGAAGACTTTTTATACATTGAAATACCAACAAGGAAAAAGTTAGAGAACCAAATGGAGAAGACAAAATCTCTGAAAAGCAGAGGGAAAGAATCCAGAAGCCAGCACAGCACTCCCCACGCTCTGAGCTGGGAACAGCTGAAGAAGCTACTCCCATGAGACTCCCATACTTCAGTGCACAACAGTCCAAGTAAGCAATTTTTGGGGTTCAGCCCATTTCCTGCTCTGTACACACTGGTCGATCTTTTTCATAAGTTTCTGGAATGTACCAATGCTTCCTAATACAAGCTGTTCAGAACAAAACCTACCATAAATTTACTGCTCGCCCTGTTCTTTAGATTGAACAAAACCAAATCTGCCAACAGACACAGGCAAGGACCCTAAGCAAAGATCTGTTCGAGAAGGTGTATCATAAATGGACAATTTCTACCTCCCCCTATTAAAAATTTAACATCTTGAATGCAGCCAGCACTCAATACTCGAGAATATAAATCATGCAGAGGATGAACACCAGTGTCTTTCACAGGCAAGACATAAGCAGACAGATGCTGCTAGGACCCATTCCTGCCAAAATCCCACATCCTCCATTCTAAAGTTATATATAGAAACTTGCTGGAAAACCACCATGGGACCAGGTGTTGAATGTTGTTGTGGTAGGCGAGAAACAAAAGGGAGCTTCTTCCATGGAGGAATATTTGGGAAGATTTCTGAATGTTCCTGGAGAGAACTGGGTTGCCACCTGCTTGGAGAAAGGCTACCTTAAAGTGCTCTTGGCTGCAGAAACAAGTTTAATAGCTTAATAATAAGGTCACATTAACAGGTGGAGAAAAAAAGCCTAAGACAGAAATATCCCTGCAGTTTATCCTGAAGGGAATCTGTTTTCAAGAGTGACACGCCCCATCAGCTATAACTTGTCAACAGCAAGAAAGAAAAGTCAACTGGTATTTAGTTAAAACCCTTTCCAGACAGAAACCAGGCCCCGGGCCCTACTGTCACAAGAAGGAACCTGTGCGAGCTCCTGAGACACGGTATTTTGTTTGGCCTGGAAACTGAGCTGTAGGCAAGACATTTCCACGCAGAAGTATGTTTATTCTGTTACAAAACACAGTGCCAAGACCACGTGCTACTCCTGCAATCCCTACACGGGGACAAAAATACATCCCCAGGATTGTAAGAGGTGAAGGGAGTCCCGTATCAGTGGTAAATATACTTCCAGATCCAGCTACCAGGCTGCAACCAAGGTTGGAGGGGGCAATGTTTCTTCACATTTGTCCCCGAGCTCTCTCCAGACAAACCAACAGCCCAGGAGGAACAGGCAGTTACTGGGTGTCCTCACTTACGGGGGCCACAAACTGGTACCCAGTGCTGTGGTTTTGGCTGCAGCTACTGGAAAGTTATCCACTAACTATCCAAACCTGGAAGTTGAGGAACAAGGCTGAGAACCCTTGAAAGGTGTTTTCACAACTCTGTTTGCAGCCTTAAACACGAAGCACTAGAAGCCCTCAAAGAAAAATACACTGAATAATAAAACTTGGAGCAGCGTTAGTGTCAAATACAGTTTGGAATTGCTATGGACACAGAATTACCTCCAAAACTCAAACATAGAGAAGCTGGAAGCAAAGAGCAGAGACTCAAAAACAGCATACAAGAGACCTCAGAAGGTCTCTAGGCCAACCTCCTACTCAACACTGAATCCAGACTGGGTTAATTAGGGCCTTGTAAGCCAGGAAACATTTGAGGAAGAACACTGCACAACTTCTCCAGGTCCCTATCCCAATGCTTCATTTCGCCCAGAGTTCAAGCAGTTCCCTTGGTATCAACCTCAAACTTGATGGGTTTCAGTTTATTTATTTTTTTTCCTGCTGTCCCAATAACAGGCCTGGCTCCATCCTCTCCGTGACCTCCTCTGGGCATCTGGCAGCTACTGTCAGAGGTCTCCCAGTCTGAAAAGGTTAATTAATCTTTTCTACCTCAAAAGCAGATCAGAACCCTTGCGAAATACCAGCCATGCCTGAGAAGAGATTCAGCTACAACAGCACTTTCTGAAGCCTGTTTTGTTTACCTGTTGGAAGAACAGTACAGGATGATATTAACACTACCATTTGCACTAAGAGAAGCTCGTTTGGAGAATTATGTATGAAAAATGCACAGTTTTGCACAGGTTACAACATACTGAGAAGACCCCTCAGATATACAGTAGATTTCCAAAATAAGCAATTGATGCAAAATCACCAGCTTATCTATCTTGTCTCTTCACTAAATCAGAGGAGAAATTAATAATTTGATGTCTGGAAAGACCTACAACATTTCAGGACAGCATTCAATTGTGATTTATTTATAAATAGCTTTCAAGAAGTTTTAAAACAACTGTGTTTGTGTAATTTGTAATTAAGAACACTCATGTTCTGCTGCAGATACCAGACTCCACAAGGCAATGAGATAGGGCCAAACTGGATCTAAATTCAACCCAGAGAACTCTACCTACATTTAAGAGGCATGATCAGAATTAAAAAGTCACGAGAGGGTTTGGAACAGCTATAAACAAATGCTTTTCTTCCTGCACTGCACAACTCCAGCTCTCTGATTTTAATCAGACTACCTAATATTCACTTTCCAACCTTCACCTTTCTTTCAGAATTACCCATCACCTGCTCAAGGAACCATGAAATCAACACAGATAACTGTGGAAAATCCATTCCACAGTCTGACACAGCATCCTATAATAAACCTTGTCATCCGTGCTGAAACACAAAACTCTCAAGTCTCAAAAACACAGCGTGTCATGAAAAGAGAGCAAGAAAAACAGGAGGATCATTAAGGTTCTACAGTACCAGGATTTTTTTTTTTTTTTTTTTTTTAACATGTCTCTGTAAGATAAGTCCTGTACCACAAAAAAAAAGTCCAGGAGTTTGTTCCAATATTACTTCTGCAAAACTAGTTTGATTTTTTTCCTGGATAATCATTAATAACTATTGCATTGATAATGAAAGCTTTACCTCTACTACTATGCACAGACATTATCAAACTACAAGTAGTAGTTGCGCAGTGTTCTTTCCTTCTTTTATGCACTGACAGTATCTGTTTAACACATGTACAAGAGGAAGTGTCTGAAGGATTCATGACACTAAAGCCTCCTGTATCTTGCAGAACTCTCACACGCCTATATTCACATTTTACTTACATTTCTGGAGTCTTGGACTTGTTTTTTCCGTTGAAGAATTCAGGAAGAGCACGACGCTCAATCACATGAATACTGTAACAAAAATACACAATTCAAATGCCAAATCGTAAATAATCTTAGAGTACTCTACACACCTTCAAATGACTATCTTGAGAGCACGTTTATGGGAAGGAAAATACTTAGTTTTTTAGAAACCTGAGTATTCTAGCACGAGCCTTTGAATTAAGCATTTTCATCAAATAAGCAAAGCTGTATTAAAAAGGCATCACAACATTCAGTCGCTGATTTGAAGCAAAACTATGTACCCAATGCCGCCATAAACAAACTCTGAAGAGAAAACTGAGCAGCAGCCCATTTTCATCTGCACGTTCACAAGTTCTGCCTTCCAACAGAGGCATCTTTCCGTTCTCTAGACTAATTAATGTTAGCATTCACCCAAGAAACCAAAAATTTCTCAAATAAACCACGCTTTTATGGTATATACTTAGAAGACGGGAGTGTAAGTGCATGCTTTGAACCCAACTCCAAAACTTATCTACAGAAATTACTGCTGCTCACAAGTCAGGCAGGAGACTGACTGGCTTCAAGAGCACTGCCAGCACCTCCCTGGTCAATTAGGAAACTAAAATCCAAACCACGGCTATAATACACCTAGTACTAAAGGAGGAAAGAGCTTCAAAATTCAAAAATATTTTATAAAGTATCGGAGATGCAGGACTTGTTAAAATCACTTGAGGGTAACTTCATACAATGGCACATCATTCAAATTAAAATCTGGAGAACAAATCGTCCTTTAAGAGTAGTCACTTTTAAAGGAAGTACAATTATTTTTAATACATGATCTTCTCTATCTTCTCAGCTTTTGGCCAAACCTGCAGTTGGCCTTCAATACTGACACTGCTCATTCTTGTCATTCCTGCAAAAAACGTTAACTTAAAGAGGAAGATTAACTGATAAACTGTTCAGAGTTTAGTAGCAAGCAAATTATTTGGTTCTTGCAATGAAATCACCCATAGCATAAAAGATTACACTGAAAATGAATTGAGCATCAAAAAGTTTCTCTGTTTACTAGAAAATTAATTTTAGTAGTGACTATGCTAAAACAGCAGTTTATAATACATTTTAAGAGAGGCACATTAGAATTATTTCTCATCTTGCTTCAAATTTGTTGCAACTGGACACAAAGAAACATTTGCAATTTGGGAGGGTTGAAGACAGTAGTTTATATATTCACATGAAACAAGAAGCATCTTTCTGGCACCACAACAGCAGTTACACCTGAAGTCTGAGGCCGCACAGCGCTAAGTATATGCTCTCTACATCCCCAGGACTACAGAAACCTTTCTCCAGATGAAAGAAGTGCTCAGGGACACCAAAATGTCAGTCCCAAAGTTGTGCTGCTATTTCAGCCTCAAAGCCGAATCAGCTTAATGTGCAGATTGTTTCTGGAGCTCTAGGATGCAAAAAATCAAAGCTTTTTTCACATCCTGCTACCTTATGGATACCTACTCTTCCTGTCACAGAGATGTTTTGAGGTTGCCTTTTATAAGGTCAGCATGACTACATCTGAGCCAGTGAGAAGTTCATTCTGTTTCTTTAGAAATGCTGCATTAGTCTCTGAGCTGTGCTTCACAGGCTGCTTTAGCTCTCAGGAACACCCTCACAGCTACTGCTACTACAAATACACCCCAAGGAGGTTTTAACCAACTGCTCCCAGAGGGCACCTGTGCAATAACAGAAGAGTCAGCTCATGACAAAATGTCACCATTGACATAATTTTCCCAGTAGGGAAGTATTACTGTACCTTCATATCACAAAAGGGAATTGAGCACAGAGGCTATAGATGTACCTACCTTGGGTTAAAAGTACACCTCAATTAGCTCAAGCTCACTCTGCATGCATGACAGAACTGTACGTACACCTCAAGCTTCTCTGCTCAACAGCAGCTGGAGCACCTATAAACTCAGGCTGTGTTCCTTGTTTTTTCTGCTTCCAGGACCATCTCCAAGTGGGAGAGCAAGGGGACTGAGAAAATGGATGGCTCTGTTTAGGAGGATTTAAGTCAACTCAAGCTACTAGCACAGACATCATCCAAGCAACTGATTCCATGTAATAAAGTTTGCCAGAGCTGAAAATTGAACCAAAGGCGTGAATCCTTGTACTCAAGTGTCCTAGCATTTCTCTTTGGGTTCCAGTCCAAACACTGCCTTGATTCCTAGAGCTACAAAGGAACGCATGCTCAAAGAACAGACTTCCCAGACATCCATTCCTTATCCTGTTTCCAAAGTAACTTTTTATTAAAAACAAACAAAAACCTACCAAAGAGTTTTAACTTGTAGAGAGACTTTCGTTCCTTTCATTCCCACACCACAAAAAACTCAGTATACAGAGAAAATCATCGTTACCCTAGCAAGTTAAGTGGTCATATCAAGTCACAAACCTATGTCTCCAAAGAGGATCTTGAAATGGAACACCTGACCTCCCTACACAATTGAGGACTTAACCTCATGCAAGTATCAGGAAAGTAGGGAAGGAAAAATGAATTAAAAATCACTGCAAAACAAAAAATGCTGATACAAGAGAGTGAATATCTATGCTATCTGAAATCCTCTTCCTCACTTCCAATTCCCCAAAACTGACAGAAGTCATCTTGGGAATATTTATGGGTGGGAAAGACCTTCAAAACTCTACGTGCCCGGTACCAAATGACTTTCTTACCAGTTGTAGTCAAACCAAGATGCATAGCTTGGAATAATGATGTGGTTGGTTTGTTCTGTGACGTTATCTTCACCTGGATCAATTGACCGACTTTGATCACCTTTGTTAGGGTCTTCATCTTCCTGCATCACAGAGGAAATGCACTGGTTAACACATTGCAAACAACAGAAGATACCTAAGAACTCTCAGGCAGTGGAGTTAGCCTATAACAAATGCTTTCCAATCCTCTGCAGCATAAAATTTTTGATGCAATCTCTTGTCAGTGAGGAAAGCCTCAGGGACAAGAAACAATCAGCTTTCATAAAAGAATAAAGGAAGCATAAAGCCACTAAAAAGTTTTTACAGGGACAGTTGTCAAACCTTACGAACATACTTGGCAATACAGCTAGATCACGCTTCAAGTCTTGTCTATAAAATTTAAAGTCTAACTATAGGAGAATGTGTCTTTGCATTTCAATACTGCAGTATACTGCAACGAGACATAAATACAGCACAAATCCAGAGAATTTTGCAAGTTGGCAGCAAGAGCAAGGCTGACATCTCCAGATACTGACGCTGCAACAATTTTTATGATTTGTAAAAATGACTTATTTTTTGCCACTCTTCCCCATGAACTTTCTCACTCCTCAAAAGAACATTAAAAGAAACCAGATTGATTACTTCTCCTAGTTTTACTGGGAAGCACTTGTCAGTGGTAATAATTTCACGTCTGCAAAACTGCATCTCATTACCCTACATTTTTGCTTGGATAAACTCACATTAATCAATCATAAAGCTGGTCTTGGATACTTCCCTGTTGTGAAGAAGAGATACTAAGTTCAAATTGTAACCATGCCATGAAAACTCTGGCACAGAATATAAACATCCTGTGTTTGTTACAGGAGATGGACAAACCTTTCGTGCTCGAACTTAGACTAATAGATCCCAGATGTGAGAACGAGAGGGCAGAGGTTTCTTTAGGAAGGCTGTTGGTAATAAAGTAAATAGGGGATGTTCTAACAAGAAGGCATGAAGTGCTGATAATGGGTCACATGCATTAACAAGTTGAAGAAATCACTGCTTGCCCATCAGAAAATTAAGACTACATATGACATCAGCACAGATTATTGTATGCAGAGGCAATTTAAGGCTTTCACTAAATCACTTTTCTTGTGCATTTCTAACAAAGAACAACTGATAGTTGAGCTCTATACCTTACCACAGGCAATTCAATTTTTAATGATTTTCTTTATCTGAATTACCAAGCCAGTCAGATTTCAAAGAAACAGAAAAGGCTGTTAAAAACAATCCAGTCCCTAAAGCAAGATTTTAAGACCACCACGTTGCATCTTTTGGGGCAATGAAATTCCTCCAGAGACAACAAGGCATCCTTCTGAATCTATTTAGTGACCTGACATTGGACCTGACATTGGCTGTTCTGAAAAGAAGTCTGCTAGTCCTTTCTGCTAATCCTCTCTTCATCTCCAGAACTTCAATATCCTTCTCCTCTCAAAACACATTTGGTAAAGAGGAAAACCATGAAGAAAAAAAAAAAAAAACACTAAAAAACATAACATTTAGGATAAATCATAAAAGCAAGCCGCATCCAACTTGACAGGGCAAGAACACTTGCAGCATGAGTTCCACAGTTAGGGGTCATTCTACATGCAGGAGTAGAGAAAGTACACCACCCCCCAAAAAAAAAGTATTTCTCATACTGGAAAAGCCTGCTGTCTTTTCAAGATGGTGTCCCTAGCTTGAAACACATTGCTCACCTAAGAATTTTGGCAACGTGTCCATGTGTATATATACCAAGATACTTAAACCCACTGTTCTTTAGTGTGATACCAGAGCCTAAAACCTGTAAGAAAGGTTGCTTACTAGCTAAACAGCGTTTTTCTTATCTAGACTTGTCTTTTTTCCCCAATTTAAAACTTGAAAAAAGTATTTTTGAGCACTTCTGTAAAACAGATATATATTGGATATTTATACTGAAATACAATAAAATTGGAAATACATCAGTATGAAGAGAAAGTCAGATTTTCTTAATGTGTAACTAAGGACACGTCCAAGCATCCGTGTCAGCAGGCCTGCAACGTATGAACTAACACAGATGTGATCTTTTTCTTACCTGCCTCATCAGACAGGCATCTTACTCAGCAAGCTGTTAAGAATAGTGCCTGGCATACCAACAACGCAATTAGATACAGACGCTACACAAGCAAATCAATTAAAAACGATCAGAAAACATATTTAGGGTTTAGATTTAGTCCTGGAACCTAAAGAGAAAGCACAGCCTTTGAAAAATCTGAATCTGAAAACAGTTTCTTTAAAAATACTTTATACCTGTTTTTGTTACTCATTTCTAAAATCTTAGATTCATAAATACAAAGTAATCACACGCTATTCACAGGATTTTTTATAATAACAAACCAACATGCCCACCAGCAACCAATTTGATTTCATATATCACTTGAGAAACATTACAGGGGTAAATTTCTGAAGATGAAGATCTCAGTTTCTACCAAATTCAGTATGAAATGACTGCCATTACCTTTCCTCCAGTTGCCACTGTCTCCTCATCCTGTTCATCTGAAAGGTAAAAGTATCAGGAATTAAACTAATAAAATGTACCTGACTACTCAGAATCCTTTCTAGCCATGCAATTGCTTAATTGGAAAGACTGCTTCATTTGTTTTGGGAGGGAAGTGAGAAGAAAAGCAGAGTGGACCACACATCATTAAGACAATCTCATCCATATGCAGGCACCCAATGATCCCAGACAAAGGAACACATACGAGCAGAAATACAGAGGAAGGATAATTAGAGTTTTTCCACACTTAGGAACCCATAATTAATTACTGCCTGGCCCAGTGCCCTAGATGTAGCCTTGTATAATAGGATATGGGACACTAGTTTCCTTCTTATGCCAAAGGACTAGCAAAGCTCAGGGAACCTGTGATTCACCCTAATGCTTAATCCACGCAGTAAGAAAAAAAATATACCAAAAAGAGCTCATATGTCACTTTCAGAAGAAACAAACAATGCCTACAAGGAAAAAGCCTTAAAAAGGGAAACAGTAAGTACATTCCAGCTGGAATACATATGAAAAATTAATTCAATAGAAGAGTAGAATTATAGATTCTTTTTAAAACTGAGAGATTTAAAAATATTTATTCTGTTGCCCACAGGCATGACTTTACTCTAAGAGGGGTGTGTGTGCACTCATGTGTCTTTTTGTATTTATTTTACCGAGGTCCGCTACTGTTCCTCCTTTCACAGGTGTGTTTTCACTGTCTTTCTTTGGGTTCACTGCAAAAAGATTGAAATCCCAATGAGTAATCATCAGACAAGATACAATTATCAAAGTTTAACACGTTTTTACTATCTCATCAATAAACCATTTTGTTGGTCATGTTTTTGCAGTTCAGAAGAGTTCATCTGGTCAGTGTCGTTGGAGAACAACAGACCATTTATTTGGCTCCTCTCTAATTTCCCATCTGAACACAATGCAGCATCTCTCGAGGCAGTCACTGTACTGTGCTCTTCCCACCTGCACAACACGGAACGATTCTTACATGCAAATTCAAACCAGATGAACGTCAAACTATGTGACACCCAAAATGTCTTGGTGTTAAGGACTTGTTAGGCTAACTTATTTCTGACCTATCTTTACTTACTGCATAAGTTGATGCTTTTCCCTTGCATCAGGCCTGTTACTAGAGTTTCCACTAACTTGATCAGAATTCTTTTAATCTAGGAAACTTCATACCCCAACACGTGAACTCAGTACACTGGGCAAGAACAAACCTAAAATAGCCAAACTGAACATTCAAGTGGACTGTCATAAATGTATTTCAAGAAGCCTGAAGAATGTGAATCCGTTGCCTTTCCTGGAAGCCACATTCAAATCCTTGTCAAGATCAGTTTGGATGAGCACAGACTACCTGGCCCCATGGCCATGAAGTATTCCAAAGATTTCATAACACATTTATTTCCTCTATACAGTGTAAGCAATTCTTTTAACATTCAAAGAATCCAGTTTATACATATTTTACCATTTTTGGGAAGTACCACTTCTTCTATATTAGGTACCGGTGTGGGATCCTCCATGTCCTTTGTAAGATCTTCTTGCTCATCTTCTTCTTTCTGCCCTCTCCTTTTCCCATATAAGGCTGCTTGTCTAAAAGAGATCATATACAGCTACAACCATCAGACGTTTTCACCTAGACATTATTCTTCACTAGGTAGCAGGATTAAAGGATTGGGTTAACATATTTTTGTGAAAACATTGGTGCTTGTGGAGTTAACAAAAACTAGTCCCTCCATATTGCTAAAATAAAATAACATTTGAAAGGACACTATCAAGTTCAATTTCACAACATAATCAGATTCTCACCCAGAAGTAGCTCTTGGTTTCAAATAACTAATGATCTTGCTTCAAGACTGTAGAGCACCACTGTATAAATTCTTAATTTCAACCCAGAACTGTCTCTAGCATGTTGGCAACACCTGCATACTAGTGAGATTCAAGGCAGTAGTGGTTCGCATACATTTTTCCTTTTTAAAGTTGCAATAAAGGCATCTGCTGCATAGAACAGAGGATGTGACAGACCATTTCAAGGCACACTGCCTCATTTTAACAAAAAATGTATTTTATGATCAATTCTGTGTAGAGAGAAAGTCTTTTTGGAAACAAAGCCAGAATCACCTAAGCTGCTTCTTATAGGATTTAACTCAGACTTGACATTAGGAACAGAAAAGTCAGATAAGCTAATTCTTTCTCATCTCAGATGATAAATTTCCAGTCCCTTTTTTTTTTTCTCCTCCCAGAGCCCCACAAGACTACTAAGCAAGACTTGAATTTTTAAGGACTTAAGTACTCTCCTCCATACCATGCAAACCCCGTAAGTGATAAGCTGTTATCTGCATATAATCTTGACCTTTATTTAAAGGTTGAATGAGTATCGAGGGGATAAGAAACAAAAAACACCAATCTGTAGGCCAGCTGCAATCAACAAGTGCTACTCCAGTAAAATGACATTTGAGAAGTGGACTTTTAAGACACCTGGCGATGTAGATTAAAAACTTCTCAGTTAAATGCAGCAATTTGTGTGTCTCTGCTTCAAAGAGCATACACATACTATTTGCTTTCACTACCAGAAGTGGTTTCTTTTAGAAGCAGCTGAGTAACTTTCATGTGGCAAGTTCTACTCCCAATGCAGCACTGAACCTTGTCACTGAGGAACAGATAATATCATGACTTGCACTAGATTCTCCTCCACCTGCAGGCAATACATTTCTACGGAGGAGCAGGGAAATTATATGTATTGCACTAGCAAAATCACACTAATCTATTGCAGAAACAATTATTCTACTATTATCTAAGGTGTGAAAAGTGACAGAGGACAGATCTTCCCATAAGTATATCTTCAAGAAAATTAGCCTCAGCTTCCAGGAATTAGACACTTACCCTTTCTTCCCTGTCTTTTTTCTTGACTCCACAGGAGTGGGGGGTGGAGAAGGAGAATGCTTTCTCTTTCTTGTACTTGCTGCTGCTTTCCTGTCTCTCCTCTCTGGACTACGTACAGGCTGTTAGAGAAATGAAGGTATTAGCTCATCCCAAATACTACAGTTATTGAAACGCTGGAGGCTACTCTTCCTTAATACATCTTATAACAAAGGAGCTAAAAGTAGTAATATAACAAGCACCATATTCAGCTCCATACTTTCCAAATACACATCTGACATTGTGGAAAACCTTAACTTTTTTATAGCCATCCCCCAGATACCACAGTAACTGTCTATGTAAGAACTGTGCTATATGAGCAAGATTTAACAGCTAATTTCTGATGTGTTCAATATACTCTATCCATCAGGAAAGATTTCCCGGTGAGCAGCCTGGCCTCAAGGTTAAACAGGCACGTTTTCGAGTCCTAACTTCCTGCATCAGGAGGGATACAAAAATTGGAAAATTTGGAAATTAAACAACATTGTTCAATGCACTCCCTGGACACACTTATGCTTCTGAAAAGATGTAACAGAAGAAACGTCAGATGAAAATTAAACTAGATTGTATTATCATAGGTACCTGAATCTGTTCAAACAGATTGGATTTTAGCAACTTTTGCACAGAGAAGGAATATTAATTTTTTCAACAGGTCACTCATAAGCAGAGAACCACCTACCTCTTCATTTTTCATGGAGATTCTCTGCCGAAAACTCACTGATTTCCTGTTCTCATCTACCTCATAATCCTCTTCATTCATCCATTCGTTGAATATATCTGTGTCCAAAATCCACTTGGCATGAACCTAAAGAACAAAACAATATATTGACATGCTGATATTTTGTTTTGAAAACTTAACTCCACAGCAGACCTAACAGTACAAAGGGAATACCTGCAGTTTTGTTTAGGGTCTCAAGTTACAGACATCTGAGTTTTACACATAATGATAATTCTGAGGCAATGCAATAAAGGATGAACATGCCTGCAAGCCTACTGAATGCCATGTCTGCTCCTCAGTCATTTTTAAGTATCTGAAGAGCGAGGTCAGTTCTCACAGCTGGACAATTGCTCTATATTAAGTGTCACAAAAATAGTACATTTTTGATGCCAAAAATTACCATCAAAATCCTTCAAGTATAGCACAGATCACCTTAGCAGATATAATGTGCCACAATGGAGACAAAAAAAAAATAGGCAGAGTTGGCCATATCTTGAAAAGAAAACATTGACTATCTTGACTTAAAATACCATCTTCAAATAAATTCCAGTTCACATCACATAACTGAACAATGAAAATAAATTGAGCTTCAGTGGATGTATACACAAAAAGCATAGTATGTGCCATTTATTTCTGAGGAACAACTAGGAATAAGTAGTGTTTGAAGAGACCAAATTACCTTCTGACCTGAGCTGCCCTTTCCTAACTCTGCTATTCAGATTAGCAGCACAGGAGCACAGACACAGAACAACATTCCACGTTATATATAAAAGAAGTCCAATAATAGGACAATAAAGGAGTATTTACTACTGTTTGATTGCAATTGCTTTGTATTGTCCTCTTGCAATGAACTAAATCAGAAAGATCTTTTTCCTCCCTGTGACATCAGCAAAGAGCAGAGCTCCCATCAGAGTGAACCTTGCCACGAAGGAAGATGAGATGAGACCCTCAGGGATTCTTTAAACAGCCGCTGGTTTTCTCAGAGACGTTCACGTTGGCTCTTACTCTAGGGACAGCTGCATGCATTCGTGTACCACAATTCTTTAGCAATATCAAGCCTTTTGGTAAATTCAGTCAAATCAAGAAACTTGCACCCTGCAGGGTACTGAGGGCATACAGAAGTTGGTACCTACATCAGTACCGAGCCAAGACAAACAAGCCAGGTGAAACAGGGGACCAGGGAGCCCATGGTCACACCACAGTTCTACTTTGCTTTTACTTTACTGGAAATTAAGTTGTCACTACAGCAATAATGTTTCAAGAAGAACAACAAGATTTTATCTGTACCATAGAATTCAATTTCAGATTTTCAGTTCTCCAAAATTCTCATAAAGAAGCTACTCAATTTCCACAACATAATCTAAGCCCGAATATTTTTGGCCATTTCCATTCTTACAGGAACAGATGAACTTTCCGCACACAAAAAATGCTTTAAGCCCAGTGAGAGGTGTGAAATAACCTGGGGTTTCGAACTAGTAATTCTTTCCTCTAACAACATTCTTCAAAAAAAATAAAGATACAGTATTTTCCCCAACCCCCTCCTTAAATACTGTATAATACTATCATGCCCAGTCAGTCTCATCCCAGAGATGGCTGCGTTTCAGCAGCAGGGGAAGGATTTACTTTTAACACAAACCACCTCAAGTCATGCCAAAATAAACATGGTAATTTTGGCATTATCAGAGATGCATTAATCTGCCCTTTTCACTCCCCAGAAATTTCTCAACAGCATTCCTTCCCAGACCAAGGAAATGTTTCAGGTATTTTCATTACAGCTCTAGAAATATTGCTGTTTTTCCATATATATGGAAATGCAGCCATTGATACTCAGCAGCGCATTAGAACATGTAGCCAGTAACACCTGGGGATGAGCTGTATCAATACAATAACTTTGAGAAACTGTTTAAGAGAGACTTACCTTCCATGGCTTTTCAGGAATTGGAGGATCCTCAATTTCAGCATCTATTTCATTGGCATGAACCCAAGTGTCATAGCTAATGAGAAGAGTCAGAAAAAAAAAAACAACAAAATTGGTCCCCTGGGCTGCTCATCCAGAAAGATCACCAGCAGGGATATTTATTCAGCAGTTTTGACATGTTCAAATCATACTGCTGGGATAGAATAGCAAATCATTTTCCACTCAATGAAAGTTAAACAAAAGAATAATCACTGGTTTCTGCTACAGGAATAGGGCACACTGAAAAGGGAGGTGTCGAGGGCATCTAATGCACATTATTAGCTTTTTGAATTTAGAATCCATCTCAGTGAAGTCAGCTCCAGCTCCAGATGCAGGGGTACAGATAAAATTTGAGTCACCTGTTCAAACTCTGGCAGTAATTAAGTCGTTTCTGTTCTTATGAGTTTAAAGCAAGAGATACTAGACTCTTAGACTAAAAGTTTGCATGCTCTACTTCAATCCCTCCTGCTGTAGACTTTAGCTATTGTTTATATCCACTTTTCCCACACACACTATTCTCCTTTTTGGCTTTAAAGTCTTACTAACTTTGTGGAAAGGCTTACTGTGCCCTTTGGAAATTGCAGCCTTCCTGCTGGCTCTGCTGAAGACTAGGCTCCTTTTCTAACTTCACCCACCTGACAGTACCATAAATCAGTATGCATAGATCAGCGTTAAAACCACTGATTAATCCTTTCAATTCTTGGAAAAAAAACAATACTAAATTACTGAGTGGTTATACCTGTAAGACAACCACTGCTTGTTCTGGAACAGAAACAGTGACATTCAGTCATTCAGAGCCAAAACAACAGGAATGCAGTACTGCCTGTTTAGATTACATTTTAGGAAGAGTCAAAGACAGGTCTGAGCCTGCTGCTCTGCAGAACAATAGCACAGTTGTAGCCTACACAGTTGGGATGTTCTCCATGCAGGTTCATTGCTGACAACCACAGAGCACAGTGCAGAGAGGGCAGAGCACTGGTTTCAGGACAGGTAGGATTCAGCAAGCTGAAGGAGCAGCTTGTTTGAGGACGTGGATTTACCTCCTTGCAAGTTCTAATCAGTACTTTGCCTTTAACAAACCTGAGAAAGATTTGGGGTGTGCTCTCCTCCCCCACCTTTATTTACCTGTCTGGAAAGAATCCCCAGTGTACCAGCACCTGCTTGTCTTTTTTCATCACAGGTCTCAGCCATTCATCTGCAAAGGGGAAAGAGATCTAGCATCAGATTGAGACTTGGCACACCAAACATCAGCCTGCTTTTCCATAGCCAGGCATAGAGAAGTCACTGCAATTCTCCCTGATGAAGTAATGAAATTACGGTGTCCTGACCTGCAGCAGTGATACACTTGCCTGCATTAACTTTGCCATGCATAGACATTCACGTGCTCTGCTTGTATACGACAGATGTTACACGAGTGAAATCATTTTAATGCAGCGAATTATTACATTTCCTGCCCCGGCCATATATATTCATACCCTAACAAGCTCATGATTAAGACCCAGTGGGGCTTGAAACAGTCATCTGCTCCTCAACAGAAGGGAGGGGAGCTCCTAGCTGACAGGTAGAAGCACCGTCAGCTCATTTTGTCCCATCTCATCTCCCAGGTACTTTGTCTGGTTGGGATAAGACAGAGCAAATCCTCCAAAATGACGTTCGTTAAAGACTAATTAAAGACAACAGAAATGAGGTAACAAGAGAGACATTCTCCAGTCTGTCAGATTTTTTTTTTTAATTGTGCAAATGGAAAAATTAAACATCCCAAAACACTTTGTCGTCAACTGGTAAATTTTTCCTCTTTTTTTAATCCTTACGACTTCTGAATCCCCTCATTAGCTTCTTTTACTGACTTACACTTATTTCACAAGACCCTCTTCCCAGTACTAAGTTCTACCCTCAACATATACTTAAGAAGACGGCAGGAAGAGAATAAAATTTTGAAGGAAGAGAGTGATGTGATGGGGAGTGGTGATGAAACCAGCTTTAAAGAAAGCATTTCCAGGAGTTTCATGAGACTTGGATTTCAAATTTCTCCTTTCACATCAGTGTTAACACAGGATTACTGAGCAGCGCTAATGCTTTGCTGATCTTGTGATAGGGTGTACGCAAAGTTTGACTGGTATTTTAAGGTGTTTTTTGTTGTTTTTTTTAACTGCACACTGCACATCTGACCTATCCCCTGCAACTCAAATAGAAGTATGTCCCAGAGAAAAACCCTGAATATTTGCACCTGTATAGTGTTACCCTGCTTGAATTCACAGCTTTTTTCTCACCTTACTGCAATCAGGCTTTGCAAGAGAGCTCTATCTAGCACACCTGCATGTTCACTGCCCACAAGACAGAAACTACTGTGTTCAACCCTTTTCCAAGAACCTGAGGTGGTTCAAAATAAATACAAAGCTGTAGCTAGACGTGATATTCCCAGAAGTACAGGACACGCAGAACCAAGCACCAGCGGACAAACAATCCGTGACCATTCCAGTATGGAAGTGAACACTTCCATCTAGTGGAGATCAGACGCCAGGGCTTGCCAGAAAAAGCAAACTTAATGATAGCAAAGCTCAGACTCAACAACAATCATCCCCTAGACAATGAAATGTATTTGAGATGAAAAAAATAAGAGCTTGTTTTAGCTGCTCGCTGAAGGATACAACTGTTTAATTGCTTTTGAGGTGCCTATTTCCTATAGAGACAGACTGCACCATAATAAAGCCAACAACCCAAATCTATCGAGTCTACATGTTATTGTATCCACCTTGCCAAACCACATGCAACGATAACGTATCAGCATTCCCAATCTATTGCCTCGGAAGAGTGGAACATGGCAGAAAGTTTTCACTCCCTTTTACTTTGGCATCTACGATCTTTCACACATCTCGTGTTTTCCTAATGGTGTTTCACTCAACATTTCAACCAATTCTTGCACGCGGGGCAGACACACCAAGGAAGTTAAAAAAACAAAACAAAACAAAAAAAAAACAGTGGAAACTTCAATTTTAAAACCCCCACATGCATCAATATTCCTTCATTTTTCATCTAAGTTGATTTCTTCTTCAGTTCTTCCAGACCATTAGGCTTTGGTCCCCTTCAGCATGTTATTTGGGATAAAGAAAACGTTCATTTGCTTTTTTGTATTTGTAATTTGTATTACGCTGAATAATGCATTCAACAAACATTAATACCTCAGTTTCCAACCCAATCACTGAAGAATAGTCAGTGTTATGCACCCTTTCCTGAAAACGTTACCTCAATTAAAGACGTGAGTGTTATACGTAACAGAAGTAGGACACACGATGATTTGATTTGGAGCTGTTAATCCTAAAAACACTTTGGAAGTAGCTCTCAGAGGCAGGCTAAGAACATTCTGTGCCTCTGTGAAATCTCCCGTAAGCGCTAACAGAATGTAGTTACAAGATTATTTCCACTTAAACAATTGGAAAGCATCTTTACCATCATCCATTGAGGTAGGACTTGGATAAACGTGGTGGGTAGCCTTTGATTTCTCTTCAGTTACTGTTCCCTGTGGGAAGAGTGAAATGAAAGACAACACTGCATGAGAAACCTTCACATTACCCCAAATTTCTCAATCGTTTCTTTTCACTCACATTCCATGCAACCTAGAAATATTCGAGGCTCACCACAACGCAACCATGAAGAATACCACCTCTAATAAGTGCTAGAAAAAAGCAATTATTTCAAGAGACAATTTCTAAATACTACAATTTACATAATATTAACTCTGACAAGCGGGAACTTAACTAGAAATGGCTAACGTGAGAAGGATATCCCCAGCATTCAAGGCTGTACATTAAATGACAAGAACTCCTACTCTTTGTAAAAAGGCTCCTACATCACAGAAGGGAGTAAATCAGAAACATTAACTTTACACAACTTTTAGTCACCTATTCAGACACAAGCACAATTTTTCTCCTTGAAGGTTTAGAAGAATTTTCTTCATATATGAGAAGCAACAGGCAGACTCCTCGTGCTTATGTAGATGCCACAATTTTATATATATACCTACTGAACCCACATCAGCATGGAAAAAGATTCTGCTATATAACGAGATATCTGTTAAACAAATGCATAATACCACATAATCAAGAAAACCCTCTCCTTTCCTCATGAGGGGGACCAGCTGGATTCTCCCAGTTGCTGCAGAGACACTGCCAGTCTCCACAGATGAATAGCCTTTGGCAAAGACAGCAGAAATTCACAGAACTCAGGCTCTTTTGCAGAAGAGGAATTATGCTTTGCTATAATTTTTTTTTATGAAAATGTTATTTAAGATTTACGCTCCATAACTATTTGACAGATTTATTTAAAGGACTTAAGAGCAGATGGGACAGTTTACAGCAAACAATGTATGAACAACTTATTTGAAGGAGTGATCAGCATCAAAAGGAGAAAAATTTCAAAAAGCATGAAGATGCATTATGTTATGGTAGAAATATTCAGAGACTACTCTGATATCAGGGACTGAAACGATCGTTTCTACCCCAACAAGAGTTTGCAAAACCGGGTAGAAGGAGAGGAGGTGCTCTGAGTAGCAGCAAAAAAGAAAGCTAGAAAGTGAGAAGAATTTATAATCATTCTAAGAGAAGAAAAGCGGTTAGGCACGACTGAAGGACCTGCAAAGAGTTCAAGAACAATAATGGAAATTCTCCCTTCACTGCCCACGAGCTGGAGAGAACTCTCCAGGTATCTACCCTGACCTTTATGAATCATACCAGTAAGGTTCATTTGTTCCCTAAGGAGCTTCAAATAAACAATACACAGAAACTAGGAGAACAGGAAATCTTTCTAGATGCTATGTTGACTGAAGAGAAAGGGATAGATAACTTTAAATCAGCTTTCTAAAGGATGTAAGCAAAATATAAGGCTTATTTCCTGCCTCTGCTGAACTGAATACGACTGGAAGCTGGAGGCATAACAAGATGTACGAGTTCTCTACTGCCAGAACATTTTTTTTTGAGACAGATAGATATAAATGCTCATCTCACTCCTTAACTGCTTTCAAGATCCTAAATTATTATTCTGGTTCTTCTGAAAAGAATCCTCAACATTTATAAAGAAAATCAGATAAGGTCTGACTACGAGAAGCAGTAACATCTTCATCAGCAAAGACTGCAGGGAGGACAACATCTTCCTGATGATCCTAAGTCCAGAGATCCCACTACCACTGTGCTGGGGCAAGAACGATGAAGCTCTTCTGTACAGACTGCAGCAGGACATGAAAACATCAAGGAAAAGGAGCTACATTACTGGGGAAGGAAAGGAAGAAAATGACAATGGGTAAAAATCAAGACAGTGAGCAAGCACTGGCAGCAACACAAATTAAGAATTCTGAAGAATTCTGAGAATTTTAATTCTTCAAAGGAAGAGAACTCAAAAAGCAGAATTCAAAACAATTTGTTTTTATTTCTTCACATCCCTTTTAAAGCAGGCAGTTTTGTCACCAGAGTCCCTTAAATCATTCACAAATGAAGAACCACCGCAGCCTGGGTGGGAAGGGACCCAGACAGTTTACAGGTCATTTAAAATAATATCCTTTTACTTGCATCAAGCTATTTTCAGTGCTGTCTCCATTACATTTTTGTTACACAGCTTGTAACCAGCAGTAATCTTGGCTCGTTCAGAGCCAGTTCTTCACCTGGTCCTATCCGTCAGAAGAGTTCGCTTTCCAGAACATTTCTCTCAAGGCAAGTGACAAGACTGTTTACATTTTGAAGAGATGAAGCTATTCATCTTGTTCAGTTCGTCATTTAATGTATTAAATCACAAGGCCAAGACGTTGACTCTTGGGGAAATACACTACCTGAAAGGAGACGGATGTTGCTTGTGCTCTGTTCAGCACAAAACGAAAATCAAGTAAAATAAATCAAGAAAAAAAAAATCACTACCTCTTTTAAGATTAAAACTTCTTTATGCTTGTTCCCACATATCTAGAATAGTTGTATGACACACTACCTTTTTGGTCTCAGATTTGGATAAACTGTGAGCTTCTGCTCTATGTAAGCAGGAATTCAACATTGCTGGGCCAGCAGCAAAGTCTTTGAGAAATCATAAATCTCAAACTGGTTACTACTTTAAACTTCAACAGATTTACTTTCTGAACAGAGTTATGATTCTGCTTCCATGTGAGGATAATTACTAATGGCATTTTACAAATAGTTAACATTTGGTCTTAATTGACTTCTTGCTGCTGCCTTGTGCTGTCGAGACGCAATCCAAATGCAGCTGGTATGCTGAAGTCACACAAATACACTCAATCTTACAAAGTTACAAGAGACACAACATGTTTTAAGTAATTCTACATAACAGTTACCTGGTGGCGTTTGACGATATCCTTTAATTTATTAGCCAGCTTCAGTTCTATATCTGGAATGAGGTAGATGGTTGGTCTACTCAGACAGTTGTTCTAGAGGAGGGAATAGGAAATTAAATAAGAAATTAGTAGGCCATCTGTGACATAAACCACAAAATTCCTGTTACGATCACCAATGCTTGAAAAAGCTCAAAAGGAACTGCACGTATCAGACTGAGATACGAGACATTAATTCCAGCTCCAAAATCCTTACGACAATATTAGTTCCCTTGCAACCTCCCTACCACAGCCTTATCGTGTGTTTACATCTGGACTCTGCAGATTTGCTGTTAGCCCTGTCAGGGACATTATCATGGATGGAGGAACTCAACCCATTGTAGCTGTTCTTATGTTCCTGCTTTCACAAAAGCATCTATAATGAAAACTGTGTCTTGGATTACAAAGAATTTTTGACAGGTTCTGGAAGACTTCACGGGAAAAGGAATTCATCTGCCATGCAGATTTGTGCACTTCTACAGTCTACATATACATTTGTTCTATTTGCAATTTTAACATGTCCTTTATGTGTTAAAGCAGCCATACAATGGTAATACTTTTTAATAAGGAAGTATCATTTATTTCTGCTGTCCTTCCTCCTATTTCTATTTTTGACAAGCACCTGAGAGTTACATTTTTACTATGTTATTTGAGTATAAGCCACAGGTTTTTGACTTTGAGAAAAATACTCTGTTATACACATGCAGCATAAAAAAAAAAAAAGGAAAAAAATAACTTCAAATCAGACTTCACGCAGCTGTTACCTACTACCTTCTGGTAGTAACCCTGTACATTTGATAAAACAAGTCAGAGTCTAAAATGCACCCCCCCCAGAAGTTACAGATGAAGCTCTTCAGTGGATCACAACCAAGGTACATGTGCTAGTGGATCACTTTCCCCGAGCACATGAACACATACAGAGAAACTAGTTGGTTTTGTACAAGTTTCTTGCCTGCACTAGTGTTTTCTCAATGTTCATGAACATCTCCACGTTTCGATCCATTCGGGATGGATTCTGCAGGTCAAACCTCCGCCTGTTGAAGGAAATGATTCAAAAATATTAAAAAAAAAAAAACTTTCCTCCATTCAGTAGTAAAGAATCTTTCATGTTTGACATAAAAAGCAGCGTAATACGGTAGCTATGTAACAACATTTGAAGCACGATCAGAAATATTTTTGCTTCACTTGGTAACTCTCACAAGAAGGAGAATCACCATGAAGCAATCAGCAAAATGCAACTGATTTGTGAAACGTTTAGGAAACATGAAGGTCAAAATTGTCCAGCAAAAACCCTGTAGCAGGGTTGTGCATTCCACTACAGTTGCAAAGGATAATTAAATAGGGACGTAATCAAACGTTCAAGGTAGGTTTCAATGACTAGAAGGGGAAACTCGCGAACAAGTTCTTGTGTTTTCCTTATTTTTAGTTTTACCCACCCACCAGTCCCAGATGCTAACCCAGGAACAAAGAGCAACCCATTATATGGGATCTCCTGAACCACAGACCTGCCTGAGAACCCCCCCGCCCCCAGCATGTAGGTCGCTAATTAATCCATGTCAGCATTTTACGATCGTCTTTATTGGACTCTGGTACTTTCAAGTTCCCCACAACACTGACAAAGTAACCAAAACTCTGGAAATAACGGTGCAGGTTTAAGAAATGGAGGGAGTGACACAATCTGAGACTTTCTACTGGGGAGGAAGAACCCCGAGAGCCCTCAGCATGTTTTCTGCCAGGTCCCACGACACGTGTAGAAGTCATGGATGAAATCACCTCAGCTGAAGAACTGGAGCAGTGTCCCCAGAGAACTGGAAAGGCTGGACAGTAAGGGCACCAGTGCCACAGCTCAGCACCTGCGTTGGCACCGACTCAGGGCCACTAACTGGATATGGGGCTGAAGGGGCCTCGGAGGGATTTGGGCCTGACCCCACACACCTCAGCAGCTTTGGATGATCAGCTTGGTGACTCTTAGGTGTCAAACACTGCCTGGTGCACTGCTAGTTTTGAAAAAAAGCTGTCAATAAGCCTGAAAATGCACTTAACCAGAGTGCTGAGCTGGCGGTCAGGGCGGGAATCGGGATTTTAGCACAAGATGCTGCTTAATGCAGCGAAGGAGCCGTGCTCTAATTACCCGGGGGTGACTGACAGGCTGCTTTCACTTCACACCCAACTTCAAGCACAAGAATTTATTGCTGCAGCCGCATCCTTAATGGCACTTTCTTTTAAACACAAGCTTGTTTCCAGTAACACAGCAAATCAATCTTTAAAAGTTCATAAATATACAATGAAGGTAAGCAAAGCAAAATTGATTTTGAGGCACAAAACCCATTACTACCCAAAAATGGCATCCCACCAGCGTTATACTACTAAATTTAACAGACCCCGCAGCTGAGGCCACCACGTTTTTCTTCGTCTGAGGCTTTCTAGTATTTTCAAAAAGAAGTTGTCCAAGCAGGTGG
The DNA here is from genome assembly GCF_047663525.1 of Anas platyrhynchos. Taxonomy (NCBI): domain Eukaryota; kingdom Metazoa; phylum Chordata; class Aves; order Anseriformes; family Anatidae; genus Anas; species Anas platyrhynchos. The sequence goes on from NC_092588.1 coordinate 158,749,808, forward strand.
CACCACATAAATATGCTGTAGCCTTGGGCAGCACCAGCAAACATCCGCTGTTAGTCTAAGCCTGTTTCTATCCTCAAATGGACTCTTAGGACCTGGCAAATAATTTAATGATAACATTTGACATGTTTATTAGAATCTTCTTTTAATTTTAAAAGAAAACTGTGACCTCTCTGGACTGCGTTGTGCATGTTGAAAGCTCAATGCTGACTTCTAGAAGTAGAAGAAGTCGTCAAGAAGTCTGCCAGTTCACTGCACAACACAACTTAATGCATTAAAGTATTTTACACCTAGATGCACAGGATTTTAAGAGCCAAAATCTTCTCCAGGATTTGTGCACTGACAGCTTTATAGCCTATTTAAAATGTATGCTTCTCAGGTAAGTGTAATAGAGCTTCAAGGAAGTGAAAGAAAACAAACGCCAAATAAATACAAACTATTTTCCAAGACACCCAAAAAAAGTCTTCAGTAACCATGAAACAAAAGACATTTAAGGCATTCAAGGTTGACCAAAATTTTTACATTTGGTTGCCTAAAATCGACACCAGATTCACTTGATGCTATACATGCCCCCAGACTTTTACCTGCTTCTGAAATCCATACGTTAAGAGAAGCATGTCAATATATTAAGAAATAACACTTCGTAGTTGCCCATTTAGATAAAATGGTAGTACCAATTCTCTGTCCTCAGTTTAACTGATACCCTCTGGCAGGTTTTAGCCAACAACTACGTGAATTGCAGTGATAGACAAGGTATGTCCAGCTGCACTGGATAAGTGCATTTTTGAGACATACCTATTATGACGAGGAAAGGTACTTCTCCTATAAGACAGATCATTCACAAACAGGTTAAGCAAGAGCGACAATGCATACCATTAAAAAAATATATCATATTTCAGGCAAAACACCACATATTATTTGGTTGAGTCAGTGAAGGATACATTCCAAGATCTAAGTCTGATCCACAGAGTTAAATTCAAGTATTACTTCCCTCTACATCCCACATGCACAAACACAAGGCACTACCCACTAGTTTTGAGGAATCAGCAAGAGAGTGAGACGAGAGGAGGCAGCTGTGTATCTGAGCTTTGCTAACAAATTTCAATGAATGAAAACTAAATTTGTTAAGGCAAGAAAGCGGAACGTTTAAGTATGTCCTACTCATGAATATTTAACTCTTTTGCCTTAAGGCAGAGCAAGGCGCTCCTGAAAGAGACGCCACGCAGAACGTTACAGATATCACATCCTGGGTGTTGGCAATATCAGAGTAGGGGGAAAAAAAAGACTAATGGCTTTCTGATATAACCATCTGAGAGAGCCAATTAGCTGATATGAGTATAAACAACTCCTGAAAAACAACCGGCTGTACTAGAATAACTTGATTTTTTGCCTTTTAATTTGCTCTTGTGGGCCACAGAAACAGTCAGTTCCAGGAATGCTCCTACAGGTCTGCACAACGTCAGATCAAGAGCTATTAAAATTCATGTACGAGAACAATCTCTGCTTACTTTTATCTCATGACTTCTCATCCTCAATTCTTTTTCCCATGTTCTCAAATACCATAATTCATGCTACTGCCTTCTTGTAAAAATTATAATTTAGAATTGAACAAGTCAAACCACCACGGTGATATCACATTAATAGTTTTAATACTAGTGTCAATAGCTACATGGGCAGTGTCTAAACTACTCCCATTCCTCATTTATGGAGGTTGATAAACAATGGATCACTTTGTATTCATTACTTTGTGATGGTGACGATTCGTATTTTCCTAGCCATAACTAAACCCTATAATCAGTACAGTAAGATATATTTGTATCTTACAGCTGGAAAATAAATTGTAAGATAACCAGTTAGTTTGCTCAGTTATACAGCACATAAATTGTAAAAGTCTCAAGTTTGTAATTAGCTCCCAACCTAGAAGTTCAAGAGCTCAAACTTGGACAACTTGTCTTTAAATTTAGGAGTGAGGGCATGTCTTTAAAAAAAAAAAAAGCTATCATCCGCAAAACAGGGGAAAAAAATTCCTCTTCACATCTCCAACTCCCTTGCCTACCCAGTTCTCCAGAAAGTATTAAATCTCGAGTAGTTTGCATAGCCATTTCATGTGCTTAATTTCATGCAGAAGGTGTATAAATCAAAATAAAAACTTACCAGCCCTGTTCATTCTTATATTTGTAAGCAGCACCAAGAATGTGACATAATGTACCTCCAGCTTTGAAATCCATGAAGCACTTTGCCTAGAACCAGAAAGGAAAGTGAGAACAGTGACATTCACTTTCATGTCATCATTTTAACAATGAATACATACTTGGCAGCTGAGTTTCAGACATCTACACCTTGTCACTGTGTGATCGGCCCTAAAACGCTAAATACAACTCATTTCTTCACTCTCACAAACAGGTACTCTGACAAGAAGTGAAATTCAAGCAGGACAGAAAGCTCTGCTGAGTCTCACCAAGCCTGTTCTCTGAAGTCACGCAGGACTGCTGCCTACACAGAAAGGCACTTTTTTTCCCCTAATTTTAGTTTGGAATTCTCTTTGCTATCTTGCTAATATCTCCCATGATGATGTTTGTATATTCTCGGAAAAAATAAGTTACTGTCAAGTAATCTTAGCAATGGAGAAGAACTGGAGAGCTCAGCTACAGCTGAGCCAGACAGAAGCAGCACTGGAATCTGTTTTAAGCATGGTCCCCAGGGTACTGACATGCTGTGGATCTGAAGTTCTCAATACACAATTTGGAACAGGAAGGAGAAAGACATGCAACAGCATTTATGAACTAAACTGGTTAAAGAAACTGACATGTCATGATTACAGAACAAATTAAAACTGTTTCTGTTCACCAGGCCTTCTCTCTAGTTACAGATTGTTTCCAAAAGGACTAATAAATCAATTTGACTGAACCACAAAAAGAAAGCGATTTAAGTTTATTTAAGCCATGTAATTAGTTACAAACATGAACTTCTTTCTAATAACTGCGGCGCTGCTCTTGGCAACTTTTATACAAAACCAGGACTTTCGAAGAGTTTACTTAGGCAAACAGGTCCATTCCCCAGGCAACTTCAGGCACATCTAAAGAAAGCTGCTCTAATAATAAACCCAACTGATAAAATTAGGCTGGTCAGTCACCCAGATAAGCTTCCAGAGCAGAAAGGCACATTCTGCCTGGGTGTCCGTGTCCCCTGGCAGCACGAGGAAGGATGCAAGCCCACGCCTCACAGCCCTGGGGCAGCGCCTACCCCAAGGGGCCTGCTGCCGAGACCCCAGCCCCATACTGGAAGGAGAAATTAAATCCGTCATCCCTCAGAAGTGCTGAACACACCAGGATCGGCCTGGTTTGTGTTTCTCAGTTAAAAAACTCGCACAATTCTGCAAACAGAAATGGGAGCGGCCTGGTGGCTGGGCTCCAGACAGCAATGGCCGCCTGCGAGCTGCCTTCTGAGGGAACCGAGGGCACACAAAGAGGGAGGCACTGCGCACCCACGGCAGCTTTGGGGCAGCTTGTCCTCATCAGAAACATTTCTAATCTGGCTTCTAACTTACTTTTTTCGATCAGACTAGGTCATTTTCTTTAACTGAGTTAAATGACGCTTCAGGAATGTTTGGTAACACAGAACGAACACCAAAGGGTCGCTGGCAGGGGAGGGAGGATTGGGCACACACAGAACAAGCACGACACACATTTTTCAAGCTATCCTCGTGGCATTACTGACAAGCATCTAAAATTCATTCCTCAATCAGGAAGCTCATATGGGAGCATGGGAACTAAACGAAACATTGCCCTCCTTGGCTCTAGGGCTGCTGGTGGAAAGAAAAGCAGTTCTGTGAGGTATCTGATACGCCAGCGTCCAAGAACAACATAAACAAAATCCTTCACAAGCATTCAACGAGAGCAGAGCCGCTCCCGGCCTCCATCTGTTGAGAGCCCTCCTGCATGCAGAGAGAGGTCAGGATCCAAGGCGACCACACACGTACCTGAGCTCGAGCCGCCCGTGTTTCAGCACTATCTTTAGCGACCTCAAGTCCCTTATGGGCTGATCAGGAGCCTGAATTACAGCTCTTCCAGGCTGTAATTCCTTCCCCGGAGTATTGGCTGTCTTACCGGAGGCTCTGGGAGGTGTTGGCCGTGCCAACATGCACAGGAGGTCCGGCCAACACCTCACTGTGAAGAACAGCACAAATTCCCCTCACAGACTGGCGTCCATTCCTACCGTCAGCAGCCTCTAGAAGGACCCTCTTATGCTAGTGGCAGCAGCCGGTTTAATGAAAGGAAAATAGCTTTTAGCAATTAGACAAAACTTGTTCTGCCGAGATGTAACTGTCAGCAACCTCCTACAGATTCCCCAACACTTCTACACAACGAAATACAGCACAAGGCAATTAATGCCAACTGACCTCACAGTTTGCTGTCTTTTAAGAGTTAGTATCTTACCATTATCTTTGCTTGAAACATGCAAAGCTGTCTTTAAGACAATTAATCAACACTTTTGTATTTGAGAACTATTAAGGTTAGACAACATGCGTTTAAATGCAGTGATGAGAAGACAAGGACTGCAAGTACGCTGTATCAATCCTTCACCTAACCCACATCCAGCTACAGATGCCTTCCTGTACCAAATTTTTGCCAACAACAGCTCCGAACTAACACCCTGTACTAAGTGCCAACTTGTTCCTGAAAAATGGGTACAGTTTTATGGTCCACGCTGCCAAAGCAAAGCACCACAGCATACATCTCTGATCCTTTTCACCACCACTGAGATGTCACCAGATCAGAATGGAAGAAGGTGAGCTACGTTTTAATGGCATCTTGTGGTGCTTCCTGGTATGTCCCCACACATCGCAAGAATCCCCCAGTAAGTCGGTCTGAAAACTCCTTCTGGAAACAACATGCATGAGTTCACTCTTAATAAGAAGTTACACAAGCAAACTGTGCTGGAAAAAAGCAACCATAAAATAATAAACAGTAGTATTCTGTAAGTGGTGAAGCAAAGATAGAATCACTTTCATTTTCAGAAAAACTTCGGGTTAGGATACTGGAATGAGTTATAAACATTCCTAACTGAATTTGTATATCCAAGAGTATCCTAAATTGCACAATCTTAGGTTCCCAGTATTTTGTGGCAGTAAGTGCAGACCCTCCTTGCTGATGTCCACAATGCTTACAAACACATTTATGGCAGCTGTCTTGGCTCACAAAACCTACCCTAAACGAGCCAACTGGGTGCTTGATACCATGAGGATGCTGCAGTCCCTGCCCTCCACAACTGAAACCCCGAGCTTACTGTCCTGAACATCTGCTGCATCCCTCTTCACCGAGTGTTTGAAGTTCACACTCATGTGGGCAAGAATCTTTTCATAGTGTACAGGGTTCCAAGCACAACAGGGCTGATCTCTGAACATTATCACTAAGATAGTGCTGGTAATGATGTACCAAGTTTGAATTTTACATGGTAAAAGCAATTTTCAAAAATATTATCTCTGTATACCAATATTCTGAGTGGCTGGAAAACTGTCCTAGACGAACTAGGTAACTATGCACTACCAAAAACATGGCATAGCCAATTTTCAGCATTGACAGGATCACGGGATAGAAGGTTTCACTGGGCATTTCTGTTGATTAAACTTGTTTTTTTTGGAAAGTGCACGTTATTCAGTCAATTTAGGGTGCATCAATCCAAATGGATTCGACTCAAGGTTTAGCAGATTACACAGAACGTGCACCACAAATTAAAACCTTCCCACAGCATTCAGGAAATCATTTCCAAACGTATAGAAAATAAGCTGCGTTAAACTGAAAACCTGCTTTTCAAAAAGGAGCGTGCAATTTCACCCCTTCCAGAGGATGCACTAACAAAAGCTTCAGACGACACACACATCTCCCCGTCACCTGGAAGCACGCCAGCAGCGCGGCCCCTGGATGAAGAACAAAATAGGCTATTGTAGCAGCAGAGGGTTAACCCCAGTACTCACAGGAAGCTTTGTGAAGGCAGGATTGGTGACATGTTTTCCAAAGGCATCTTCCTGGAATTGCAGCAGCTGCACCACCAGCCCAGCCAGCGTTTTATTGGTAGGAGCATCTGCTTGAACATACTGAAAGACAAAACACACACGCTCGCTTGGAATAGAGGATAACACAATGCGAAGGCTGGGTTATTAATTCCCCAGAGCGCTTTTATCAGTTGCAGGGCACAGTTTAAGATTTAAGGATTGCTGGCAGGGGAGGGAGGATTGGGCACACACAGAACAAGCACGACGCACATTTTTCAAGCTGTACTCCTAAAACATACAACCTATCTGTGAATCATCATCAATCCATGACAGCCACGGGTGTTTTAAACAAATATTAACTACTTCCATCTGTTTCATAGATCCTACTAACGGAACGGGTTTAATTCTGGCCCACACATACCCAAGGCTTTCTGCAGCAACTTTAGCATATGCTTTGCAACAACATGAACATTTCCCAAAGTTACACTTCTAATAGAAAGCATACATGGAAAGGGAGAAATCACAGCACGGAATTAAAAAAAGAAATAGGCTGCAGAGTTTTCAGTACTTGTAGTATACTATATTCACCTACTAGATGTATTTTTCTCAGCAAGCCAGACCTCCAAGAGCAGAACAACCACTCCTTGTTCACATAGGATACAGGGCAGTATCAGCTACCCTGTAGTCATTTTTGTACCATATCAGGTTCTCCTACGTCCTCTTAAAGTAAAAGGAGCCAGAAAACCTGAAAAAAATAACTTAAAACCGGAGCCAGAACCTTCAAAGGTTTAAAGGGGTGGTGTTAGCAGGAACTAAGCTTTCCAAAGTCCCGTCCATGTAGTGAAAGACACCACGAACACGCTGACTTTCCCATTCGGATGTTAAAGTATCCAACTACTTGAAGATTCGAGTTAAAACAAGCAGACATACATGTGAAAAATTCAAACTTCGCAACAAAGGACACAAACACCCCAAAGACTCCCTTGGTGTCCTTCCAAAGCTGGTTATTCCTTGCTCCTCCTCCCTCCCGCATGAAAGGAGGCAGTTGTGACAATTTTCTGCAATTAACAATCCCTATCAATTCCCGTCTGCTACCACAGAGATACAGAACAGCGATAAATCAGTCTTTATTGCTGTCAGAATCCAACCAAAAGTGAAGACGTTTGCTCTCAGGCTTTTTTAAACCCCTAGCCTCGCTCTCCTCTCAGCGAGCAACTATTTTTATACATATAATTTTCCAACCAGAAGCCCTGCCTGCTGTGGCTGAATTCAGAGCAGTTTTAAGCAATCTTTTGTTGAATTACAGATGCGAGGCAGGACAGTAAATGCAGCACGTGACTAGCCCAGATGCCTCACTTAATCCAGCATCTGCACTTCGAGCCCCTCGCCAGGTGCTGCGGCTCGGCGGGGAGCGAGCCCCCCTCCTGCCTTTGTCACGGGCAGCCAAACCCTCCAGCAGGGAGGCACAAAATAACGCTTCCAATCCTCCTGCCAGAACCCTTTTTCATTAAGGGCTGCTAAACCAAGAAGGATTACTTCCATACATACAGCGTTGTGCATTTTTAAAGCTGTTAATTAATATTTTTTCGTACAGGTTTAGAACAGGCGACTGTCGCACCCTGGATGTGCACGGATGCAGCACGTCACAGCTAGAAACCCTAAAGCCCCCATCATTTTGGGCATTCGACCCCACACCATCACCTTACCCAAGTCCTCACAGCTCAGCCGGGCCCATCACCCTGAACCCAAACACAAATTCGGAGGGGCAGGCAAAGCAGGAACCTGCTGCACGACAGACCTGAGATCTGCACGAGCATGAAAATAAAAGCACAGCGGATGAAACAATCCCAATCCTATTAAATAGTCCCGTTCCTGTTACCAAAACAGCTTTGGTCTTGCAGATGCTCACACGCCGTACCTGTTAAACACATCCAAAAAGCAAAATCGCTGCTTCTAGCTTGAGTCCAGCTACCTCGAGGTGGAACTGTCCACCAGCTACCCACAGCACTCTCTGTGTGCATACACAGATCGAGGGATAAAGAATTTTTCCCAGTAAAACAGAGTACACTGTGACACCATGCCTTTAGCATGCACAGGAGGCACGCTCCAGGTAGATTATAAAAAAAAAAATAATACAGAAGTGGCTTTTGCACATCTCCTCTGAAGCCACGCAACAAAACAAGCAATCGTTGACCCCAAACCTGCATTCAGCACATGCCCTTCCCACCCATTTCGTGTACTTAAGCTCACAGCTTCTTCATGGCACTAAACCAAAGCCTCGTTCTGCCTTCTGCATAATCCCCTAGGTGCAGTTATCTCGGCTCCTGCTCCGAGGATCCCACAGGAAGGTAACTCAGGAAAGAACCAGAGAAGAACGCTCTTCGCACAAAGCAACAAAACCAGAAAATGAGAACTGAGGAGGGAACATCCAAGCTGGGGGCTTCTTTGTCATTTGTAGATGGGACTCAGCACTGCCAGCAGCAGCAGGGGACACGTGGCTGTGATTTAAGGGCTGAGGAGCGCCCATTTTAACACGGGGCTTGGGGCAGACAAGGCTGGCACCTGTCTGAACAGAACCGAGTCCGAGAGGTGAGGTTTTGATACTGGCTTCCTGCATTTTTTGTAATGTTTTCCCTTAAAAAGGCACGTTGGCATGAGCATGCCTGGGAAATGCAATCTTAGACACGAGTTCTCAAGCAGCTGCTCCCTGCGGCACCGGCTGGAGGCTGTCAGAAGGCAGGGGCTGGGAATCCCCCGCTGCCACCCTGCTCTGCCCCTTCTTTGTGCAGGAAAGGCACTTCCCTGCCTGAGGTTTCCCCTGAATGAGGACAAAGCCTTCAGAAGGAAGCACAAGAACCCAGACCTCTCGTTCATCACGCACACCAGCCGGGAACACAAACGGATCTGGCTTTGTAGGCTGTAGGGAAACAAAATTAAGGTGGATAATTTCCTGAGGGATTCTCGGGGCTGTCGGGGGAGCACAGAAGGCTGAAGTCCCAACACACCTGCACTGCTCTGCACAGCAGACGGAAGCAGAGAGCGATTCTGCAGCAAAAAAAGACCTTTGAAGGATAAATTCTAGAAATGATGGACCAACAGCTTCGGTGTAAGAGGGTTTTGGTCACGGCTGATCCGTACTGCACATCTCCCTGCCAACCACTAACACAAAAAACACGACGCGTCATTGAGCTGCGCTGGCATCAAACAGCAACCGCACACGCTCGGAAGCCTTTTAGTATAACTCAAGTCATCCAAGAACCACTGCATCCACTCCTAGCAGCAGCAAGCACTTACCTTCCCCAGCGAGCTCTGCCATTACGGCTGCACCGGACGAGCCCTTGCCGCAGACCCCAGGGACAGATTTGGACGTCCAGTTCTGATGTGGCTGCTAACCTTAAATCACCCCGTTATGGCTCCACGGCGTAGCCCTGACACAAAATCCTTTCCTTTTCCCAAACAAAGAACATTTCAGCTCAAATAGCTAGGTAACGGGGAGGGGAAAACCAGCATTAAAATACTTTCATTTAGCTTATAGCTCTGTTTTTTAAGGGTGAGAGCACAAAGGAGCTCCAAACACGAAGGAAAACCCCCCTCCTATTAAACCACAGCCAGCCTGCCAAGAAACACCCGATCGGGTCAGCACCCCGGGTTCAGCTCGTGGCAAAGCAGTGGGTGGGTGGCCCCCAGCCGAGCACCCAGCACCCAGACCCCTGCCCCTTCCCAGCACCGAACACCTGAAGTTGTAAAAGTGGGTTCTAAATATTCAGAAAAACATCTGGGCTGCCAAGCCCTACCTCACATGGGTTAGTGTCCCTACAAACAGCCCGTGCCAAGTCTTCTCCTCTAACTCCTTTCCAAGGCAACATTCCCCTTGCTCTTTAAAAAAAAGAGAACAAAACACCCCAAAAAACATGTTTTTGCAGCCTCCTGTCTCAGTGGCACGGCTTTTGGAGCCAGGAAGTAGCCACATCTCCCAAAGTGTCAAGCTGGAGATGCTAACGCGCGGGGAACGGTCCTCAGGGACTGCAACTGTAAGGCTGGGGTTATTCTCCATATCCTTCTTAGCACATGCAAAGTTAAAAAAAAAAAAAAAGAGGAGGTATTTTAAATACTTCATGACAAGGCATTTCACATAAGCCATCTGTTGCTCAATGTCAAAGGAATTACTGAACACGGAACACCCGAGATCACTGAGCGCTTATACAATAAGTGCGTTGCCCTGTTGTCCCCTGCTTTTAAAGTGCAAATTCCTGCTTCTAAGGGACACCAAACGCTACGAAACGGGACTCTCAGCTCCTCCAGGCCTTAAAACCCCGGCACGATTCAGACACGAGCCCCAAATACCCACAGCAGGGCCTGGGACTAAGCTGGGTCCTGCAGCTGCCAGCCTGGGGAAACAGCACAAGGCGGCTTTCATGCACCACACGCAGCCAGGACGGGGCTGAAGGTTTCAACAAACAATTATCGTTTTCTGTCAGCGTATCTGCCCTCACAAACAGCGTTCCCCAACGTCCCTGCGCCCTGTAGCAGCACCCTTTACTAACCAGCTGAGTCCCCCCTGCCCAGCAGGAGCCCCCGGTGTGTTTTTGCCCATCGCTGGCTTCCTCGCTGCTGGCGTTTTGGCCACGGAGGAGTGGGACCGGGGAGGTTTGTGCTGGGACATCAGGATGCCCTTCTGCAGCAACGTGGGGTCATAAAACCCACGCCACTACCGTGACAAATTTATCACCAGCCACGCTCCCGTTGCTCCTGGTTAACAAGGGCTGGTTTCCTGCTACGCAGCACAAGCTGCCCATATTATTATTTGAACCTCTTATTTTTCGAGCTGCGCTTTAGAGACACGGAGAATTCTCGTGGATTTGAAGACCTGGCTAATCTGGAACTGGGAACGAGCAGATTCACAAAGGCAATTCTCTGTCCCCTCGCTGGCTGACTCCTGGACCTGGGCCGTGCTCGCTGCGGTTCGCTGGGTTCTCTCCAACACGGCCACGGCTTCCTCGGTGCCCTCGGGGCTGGAGACACCGGGCAGGCAGCACCGAGCTGGGCAAGGTCAGCTCTGCTCACTGCGTGCTCTCCTGAAAGAGGCCGTGCGTGCACAGCAGAGTTGCCACCTGGGCTACAGGAAAACGGGATTAAGGGCGAAGCATCCCCCGCACAAAGCAGCACGACCCAGCTCCAACCACAGCGTCCACCGGGAGCCTTGCAGACACTCTCTAAACCCCAGCAGCGCCTACAACAATCACCCGTTTCTTTGTCTCCCCAGCCAAGAATCACTTCCCAATTTTTAAAGGATTTTCCGCAGCGATATTTTGAAATCCAGCGGGTGGAGGGAGGGGGGTTTCTTTACCCAATTTTAATTACCTCGCGGAGCCCACGGAACAAACAGAGGTATCTAATCTTTACAGCCGGTAACGCCGATAAGTGCAGCCTAATTATGAGCGACAAGGGTTGCTTCGGAGCGTGACACAGATAAGGGGCGTACGGGGCTGAGATCCGACCTGCGGGGCTCTGCTCGGGGGGGCAGCACCGGGAGCAGCTCCTGCCAGCCGTGGGGACCCGGTGCTGCTGGACACCGGTACCAGCCCGGGGTCACTTCACACACCTGAAGTTTTGTGGGTTCACAGGGCTCTTCCAGCTCAGGATCACGATGCTGCTGGCGACCGGTAACGGCAGGGAGCAGGGGCGCTGCTTTTTGTGTTACGGTTTCTTACCAACAGCCATGACCCTGGAGCTGCTTTCCCAGCCGGTTTCAGAGCTCACAACAGTGCAGGGCCCAGCCTGGAGCCGCTGTGCTCGTGTCGGAACGGCCAGGACCGGTAACGAGACCATCCCCAAGCGGTCCCCGTGCCCTGAAGCAGCCCCCCAGGCTCTATTTGAGCAGCCCCCGGTTACCAGAGCCGCTCCTCCGGCTCAGTTTAAGCAACCCCCGGCTACCGGAGCTGCCCCCGGTTACCTGAGCTGCCCCCCCCAGCCCTTCTCATCCCGAAGCAGCCCCCGGTTACCACAGCTGCCCCCCCCCAGGCCCTATTCGACCCCCCTCGGCCCAGCCCCCCCCCAGCAGCCGCCGCCGCCGCCTTTGTTCGGGCCGGCCCCCGCTGCACCCCCCGCCCTTTAGGCCAACACCCCCTCATGCTCCCGGTGTCCCCCCCCCTAAAAACCCCTCACCTTCTTGTAGTGCTTCCCGAGCCACACTCGCACCGAGTCGAGCTGGGACACGGTGTCGGGGCTCTCCCAGAACTTGCCCGTCGGGCCGCCGTCCTTCCGCCGAGCCACCGACAGCGCCGCCAAACCCGGGCCGCCCCCAGCAGCCGCGGCGGCCGCCGCTGCCGCCGCCACAGCCACCGCGGCCGCTCCGGGCCCCGCTCCTCCTCCTCCTCCTCCACCTCCTCCTCCCGCCGCCACCGCCGCCGCCATTGTTGGCCTCCCCGAGCGCCGCCGCCGCGGCCCTGCGCCTCCCCCCCGCCCCGCGCCGCGCATGCGTCGAGCGCCGCCCGCCCCGCGCTCCGCCCCCGCGGGGGGGACCGGGAAACCCCGCCCCGCAGCCACCTCCCCCCCCCCCCTTCCCTCCCTCCCGGTTCCTCACACACACACACAGGGCGCGGCCGCCATCTTGGCGCCTGCGCTGCGCCTCACGCTCGCTTCACATCTCGGGGGGTTGGGTCGCCTCACAGCCCGGCTCGGGGTGGTTTTTGAGCGGCTTTTATTATTATTTTTTTTATATATATATATTTTTTGGAAGAACTTCTTTACCGAAAGGGTTGTGAGGCATTGGAACAGGCTGCCCAGGGAAGTGGTGGAGTCCCCATCCCTGGAGGTCTTGAAAAGACGTTTAGATGTAGAGCTTAGGGATGTGAGGTTGGACTTGATGATCTAGAGGTCTCTTCCAACCTAGAAATTCTGTGATTCTGTGCGATTCTGTGACAAAAAAACACAGCAGCCTAGCAGAGCCTTAATGAACCGCTCCATAGGAGGAAGCCTATGGACCTCACTGCCACAAAGTGCTACCAGAAACAAAGGGGAGGGTGGCAGCGCAGCACCCGAAGCGAACAATCCAAAAATCACAGAATTTCTAGGTTGGAAGAGACCTCTAGATCATCGAGTCCAACCTCTGACCTAACACTAACAGTCCCCACTAAACCATATCACTAAGCTCTACATCTAAACGTCTTTTAAAGACCTCCATGGATGGGGACTCCACCACTTCCCTGGGCTGCCAAGTTGTGTGGAGAGCCCTGCGCCCTCCTGCAGCTGCCCATCAAGCCCACACACTTCCTCACAGCTGTCCCTTGGGAGCTGTAATTACAGTAATTACAGAACTTAGGTTCTTATTTTTTTCCCTTCACTGTTCCCAAACAGCTGAGCCCTTGGTATAGGGCAGGTAATTTTTGTGTTCCTGTGGAGAAACAAAAAGCATTTACCTCACGCAGCTTCAGCTCAGGCTGTTTGTTCCCTAACTGGCTGCCACAGGATGTGGTAGAGTCCCATTGTCCTCGGGCTGGGAGCACTGCTCCTTGGTGAGCAGAGCATACAGAGAGATAATCATCTCATAAACAGTGTTTTGGGAATTAAAAAAAAAAAAGTGGAAGATAGATAGGGAAATTGAGAAACATAACTAGAGAGTAAATAAGGTGCGAATGTACCCTATTTAAAACTACCCAGTTTTGATGCTGACAGTCTTTAATAAATTCCCGAGTGAATCTTAAGCAGAATTTGTCTGCTTTCATCAGAAGATCCCAGAGCATCGCTTGGGAACAGGCAGGGGTGCGGAGGCTTCCTCTGCAGGGAGAAGTAGTGCTGGGTCAGTCAGCAGCTGGGATCACGCTCCTGGGCTCCATCTCACAGCCCGAAGGATTTCAAACAGAGACAGATTCATGGGAGCCAAAGCACATGAAAACATAGTGCTCATTGTGGCTTCAAAAAAAAAAAATAAATAATAATAATCAGATGGACTGAAATGCAATGAACTGATCTGCACCAAGTCTTCACTGCTGGGTATGTTCAGATTTACCGTATCTTTCCACAATCACATCTAGTACTGTGTAGTAAGTCATTATGAGCCAATTTTCTCCAATTTTCCTCTTCGGAAAACACATTTTACTAATGTTTAATTTGTGAATCCCATCATTCAAAATAAAAAACAAGTGACAGGCAGAAAATAATCTGTATGTAATTATACAATACGTCAAATTCTAGTAAAGAAAATTGAGTATACTTTCATACTTCAGTTTTCATTCAATTACAGAAAAAAATGTGAATGGCAAAGTTGGGGGCTTCTCCAATTTTCACATTTTTCAAACCAACCTAAAGAGCAAAGTCCTTGGTTCACACAAACACTAACAGAAACCTGCACACAGGTGGGGTGGTTCCCCATTTCACCCTAGAGCTTCTTCTTTTTTTCCTGAACTCCCCATTTTGGTACAAACTAAGGCACCTACCCCTACCTGCCAGGCTGCAGTTACCTGTCTGCATGTTTGTAGGCACCGTTACACCAGGGAACCAAACCCCTCTGGCAGAGGGCAGCCTTTGAGCTATGTGAACACTAAACCAGAGTATCACTGAATGAAGAAATTTATTTTACAGAACGTGTCTAGGCTACGCTTGGGTATTTTTTTACTGCCACTTTATCAAATCTAGACTGAAAACAGCTCTGCATCAAAATCATCCCGATATAAAAACATTCCTGAGCTTACCCCAAGTTTCTAGAGCTCCTCCCGCCCCTGAACACTCCAACCCAGAAATAAATACTTGCGAGGAAGGACACTTGGGGAGAATAAAAACAACCAAACATCCAGAAATCTGAGCTTCACAGATCATTTTGAAAGGCAAAGTGCTGTTCCCACACCTTGGCATGCAGAATCCAGAAGAGAAAACATGCGAGGCTCCCAAGGCCGTATGTTCTGTGGAGTGAAAAGGAGAGGAAGGAGCAGTTGCTGGAATTAAGAGCCTAGAATCATGCTCAAAGAATATTACAATACTCACCTCATCCCAGCCCCAACACCTGCTGAAAGCTCACACCCGGATCCAATTTAGAGCACTAGCTCTGTTTGCCAGTGTGCCCACGCAAACCCAAATTTTAAGACTGGTAAATACTTCAGAGTTCACATTTCCAGGATCACCAGTTCAGCTATCCATTGGTGGTGTTGAGTCTACTGCCTTGCCACCTCCACTTAGGTTCCTTTTCTTCACAGGCTCATCTGAAAAGGCTTCCAAAGCAAATGCTGCGCACTTGAGCCCAAACACAGCACAGATCTGGTACGAAGCATAAGACAGTGCTTGTGAGACTATTCGTAAGGATGGAAGGGAAGTTCAGTTCTTCTGGTAGCTTCAGAAATTAATCTATGGCAAAGTTAATTACCTTCTGACAAAAACAGTAATCTCATAATGTGGGCAACTATCTGAAACTATTCACTGTCACATAGGTAACTCAGTCCCACGCACCAGGAGTGATCTCAAACTCCAGATCAATGTTATTTTAGAATGACAACAAAGAAGAAAGTTTGCTTATCCCATTCTGAATCCTTTAGCCAGCCCATGTCTCGGCACTCACAGCAGCTGAAGTATCCTTTGAGCCATAGGTAGCTCAAACACCTTTCATGGAATTCACTTTATATACCAGTGTAATTCTTTTAGAAGTGTACATGCGAGCTAAGGCCAGCTAAATACTTAATACTAAAGTACTAAATATTAAGTACTTAATACTAAAATAACTTGGTGAATAGTTACCAGCCTCTACAGGCTTCCATTTCAGACTTGTTTCAATTTTAACTTTCCCTAGCATTGCCTTTACACACTTATGCTACAGTATCATCCTGCTCTGACCACTGGTATTATTTTCATGTCAAGAACCCAATACTTCTTTGCCAGATCCCTGGAGAACAGACAAGCACCACCTTCCCAGAGTAACCTCACCTCTACTGCTTCACCCAGCATTTCCAGGAAGATCTGGCGTCCTCACCTCAAGACAGCATCGCTCTGGTCCTGCTGTTCACAGAGGGACTGCAAGTTATTGCAAGCCTCAGGGCTACACGAGCTAGTAGAAGAGTGCAGGTACAGATCATTAAGGCAATTAAACCCAGTAACTGGAGGAGCTGGCAGAGGCTGCCCAGCCCATCAGCCATCTGCTTTGTTGGAGGACCCAAACCAAGGCAGCTTTTGGAGCACGGTTAGTTAGGTAAAACAAGAAACCCAAGTAAAAGTAAGATCACTGTACAGTGAAAAACGTGAGCTGAGATGCATGGTTTGGGCCAAACTGCTTTATCTGTTCTACACAAGATGGTCACACGGCCTAATTGGTCCTTTAACTAAGCAATTAAAGCACTAATTTAATTAAATTGGTCCTTTACCTAAGCATCTCATGGCTTCTTGGGCTATCACTGCAATCCTGAGCATGCAGAGAACAGTTAAGCATTAAGAGAGGAAGAAAAAAAACACTTGTGGAAAATAAATAAGACAAAAGCAGAAAAGCATACCAGCACTAGAGGGAACTGCTACAGCTGAAGTTACCTGGAGGCACTCCATCGTTCTGCCCAGGTGACTGCACTATTTTGGCCTTTTTCCAGAAGTGGGGATTAAGAACAAGATGCTCTGTCAGTCCCTCTCCCCCCTCTGCTGCTCACCAACTTGTGAAAACACCAGAAAATGTCAGCTTTGGGAGAGAAGCTCTGATTTTAACTGATTTTTGGTCTCAAAAATAGGAAGCTCTCAAAATATAACAAGAGGAGAGACAGGCCTACTGCTGCTCCCACTGAGGGAAAGGCAGAGAGTTCAACTTTTACTCATTTTTACCAAAATAAAACAAAAACATGTATACTCAAAGCAAACCCAAATTTTAAGAGCAGTGAACGCTCTGGAGTTCACATTTCCAGGATGTTTCAAGAGGCTGATGACCCTACACTGGGGGCTTCCCCCACACTTTACGTGCCAAAATTAAGTTTATAAATAAATACATGTTAAGCAATTAAGTTCTTTACTATTAACTTGTAGCTAAAATAGCCCTGTAACGTGTTTTTAGCTCCATGCTTAAAAAAAGGAATGAGCAGAACGCGCTCAGCACTCAATTCAAAACCAACCCATCTGGTTGGGGAAGCACTGCAGCAGGCACGCAGCCAGCCAAGCGCCGCCTGTGGAAACAAGCAAGTAGCTGCTGCTGTTCGTTTAATAACAGCATCCAAAATGCATTTCCTAGCAGTCCATTAGCAGCAAAGCCCGATCTGAGTGCCCCGTGTGCCCGCAGCCCCAAGCAATGCTAGGTAAAGGAGGTATTCCCCAGCTCCTCTAAGGCTACTCCCCCTTCTCAGATCAATTTTCCACAGCTTTTCTTTCAACTCACCATCGCCCAGCTGCCAGTGAGAGGGATGTGACTGCAAGAAGGGGCTGGAGGAGTCTCTGGGGACGCGGCCAGTGCATGGTGCAGAGAAATGGGTTTTTGTGCCTGAGGACTGGAAACAGGAGAGCTGTGACTGGATGTTCCTTCGAGCTGCCTTTCCCCTTCCAACAACAAACCTGTTCATAAAACACGAACAGAAACCCAAGGTGAAGTCAGACCGACCTAAGACCGGTTGGTTATGTTGCTACCGCTGTAAGGTTACCTCCCCCCAAGGGAAAACAGAGCAGAAAAAAAAGGAATTAGAGAATAAATGTAACACGAGAGCCTCAAACGGAGCGCCAATGCTCTGCAGCTCTGAACGTGTCAGCTCCAGAAGGGTGGTTGTTTCCCAAATACAGCAGGAGGTGAAGAAGTTACAGCCCTCAAGAACAAAAATACAGTCCAGGTACAGCCGCTTTAAAAAGCTTACCTCACTGTAGAACTCGTCAGGCTTGTCCCACCTCTAACGACCTCTCCAATTACTAACCATGCTGATTTTAATACAAACGTGTTCTGCTTTGAAGTGCTGCGTAACCTTAACTTGATACACTTTCTATGTCAGTTAACTTTTTTTTTTTTTTCCATTTGGGACTGGCTTATTCCACGCTCCACAAATGGAGCCATCTTCTAAGCCTGTTGTGCCAAATGACTCCACTAGCCAAATCTTTCCTACAAACCCAGCTCTGTGAGGACCTTTGAGTTAAAAAGTGTGTAAAAATCCTCCTGCACCATCCCTTAGTGCATACTCTCCACGGTCGGTGTCTCACACCCCCCCTGCACACATACTGCCCATCAATAGGGATGGCTTTTGTGTAAGCTTGTGGCTACGTTTGAAAAAAGAAAGAGGTATAAGGAAACCAGATCAGTTAAAAGCCAAACAGCTGCTGAGCAGTTGATAGAATTATCCTGGTGTGTTGCTCAAACACCCTCCAACAGGTTCCTTGCATTTGTTCATCACGTCCTCAGCTGATATTGAAGGGTGTATATATTGTGGGTATATCATATTGAATATCTATATAGTGGATATTTCATATTGTATATATATATATTTTTGTGGATATTTCATATTGATATGTGATACCTCCACAGCACTGCTCTCAGGCAATAAGATCCATCCCCATCCAAGGCTAAATTACCTCAGCTCAGACTGAACATCGTGAAGTTGTAGCTCAGGTCCTGACTGCCAAGAACACCACTGGAGGCTGCTGATGTGCTTTCAACATGAAGGGTTTTGGGTTCTTTTGTTTGTAGTATTATTTTTTTTCCTATTTCCATCGGGTTTGTTCATTACAGCTTGCACCAGCAACCGCAGAACATAGTGAGTACTGCACATGTAGGAATTGTCCCCTTACAAGAGTGTCAAGGAAACACAGTCTGTAAGCTGGCCATTTACGTTACTTTAAAAATATATATTTGGCATAAAAATATGTCTTTTAAAGAACGCCAAATGGAACAGCAACCCCAGTTCATTAAAGAACTAGGATATGTTTTAGCTGGGTTGCCCTCTTCTGAGCTTGAAACTAGTTTGAACCTTCTGTCACTCACCTTAAACTGCCATCGATCATTTTAAAATCATCAGCTGATATGGGCTGATGAAGAATGAGAAAAAGTTGTCAGAGTTTTGCCAAGGAAATATTGATTTAATCTGATTTAAAACAAAGGTTCGTAACAGCTTCTTTTTGGGTTGCATTTTCCCTACCAAAGAAAGAAAGAATAGCAAGGGGTGCTTTGTTTGTTTCTTTGTGTTTTTTTTTTTTTTCTTGTTTGTTTGTTTTATCTTGGCTAAAGCAAGAATTCCTGCATCCTTCCAAGACAGTCAGAATTTCTACAGCTTACAAATTGCTGGACTCAGTTGCTTGGATGTTACTATATGACAGAGGTCAAGTTACCTTCCCCTGGAAGAAAGGTTGCTGCTGACTCCATTATACTTTGGCTGCCCTCAGGTACTGGTTAAAAGCCCACATTTAATTTTTTAAACGTCACCTCAAACTCAGTTTTATTTAACTTACCGGAGGCGAGCAGAAGTGAAGAGGGTAGCTTTGGGAATGCACTGCTAGTTGGATCCTGCTTCTTTCCAAAATTGGACATTTTCAGAGTCCTGAGTTTATGGCTCAGCAGTCTGTGCAATCTGTCCTCTCTTAACAAGGTGTCAAAGTGTAAGTGGAGAGGGTTGCCTGAAAAGAAAAGTTATTTTGGTGACCGCAAGATTTCTCTTCACACACATCATTAGCAATGCGCATCTGTCAGTACTTTGATAAAACAGGAAAGTGGCACAGTAACTAAAGTAAGTGTGGTTGATTGCAGGCTTTCCCTCCCTTTGGTGCTGGGATACAGAGTGAGGAGCACGAGCACAGCCCCAGATCAGCAGCCTCTGTCCTGGCAACCTGACAGCCTGGACCTGGCAACTGAACCTTCCCACCCCTGCAGCGTGCTGAACTGAACGACAGCCAGCTACATGCTGCTTGGCACTTGTTTGCAGCCTTATTCGAGGAGCTGAGATCTAAGTAAGTTATACCAAAATCATTGTGGAGTTATGCTTTTGCAGTTGCGCCGTCAAAAGGGTATTGTCCTCGTGGTCCCTCAACCCGCTCACAAACTCTGTAGTGCACATTCTTCTCCTCCTGTGGTTAAAGGCACTGACAGTGCTGCACTCTTCAGATATTTGAACAGGAACTAAATGTTAAGTTCCACGGCATTAGGAAGCGTAGTTCATACTAGTACAGAACACACTGAAAAGGCCACCAGTGTTTCAGTGCAGAGCCTGTCAGACTCAGTGATTTCACACACACAAAACTGGTGCCAGGGGTCTGCCAAACCACCACCACACAGCCTGTTAAAAGCAGTGTTAGATTTTAGATTTTGAGGCTTTCAAGTAGCTCTCCAGGGCAGAGGGTTAAAAGGAACTTAAAATAATCGTTCTGCAAGTCTCCAGAATTAGGCTATCCCTTAGAGAAGGCACAGAGTTGGTTCTACAAGCAGTGATCCAGCTTACAGTAAGCAAGTTATGGCAATCGCCTCGGACACGAGCCAAGGCACAGCATAGTCTCCAAGGCTCAGAGATCTCCAGGCTGCATCCTTTTTGCACTGAAGATGGAGTGTCTGTAGGTGAGCTGCAGAACGTCACTGGCTGGTTTTCATTACCCTCCAGAAACGTGGTTACAATTTAATTCACATATTTTTAAACCTCCTTTATGTAAGGAGGGAGAACAAAGAGTGCAATGGCTCAGCAAGGGATCCTTTTAGACTTACCTTGAGATAAGGACAGTATGGGATGGAAGCCAGGGTCCTGTAGGGCTATCTGCTCTCCTAGGGACATGGTATCGGGGTCTATTGTCTGGAGAGAGGTTTTGCAGCTACACAGGATGCAAGAGTTGGGCCATTCACAGCTGCACTTTGTGGTGAGAGGTTTCAGCAGCTAGCAGAAGAAGATCAAACAATTGGAAAGGGAAGCACACTTCAGATTTAATAAATAAAACTGAAGTTTAGACCTAGTACTTCCAAGTCTGCATTCTATAGGTACACTAGTTTCCATTCACTGAGAAACTGAAAGGCACCTCTCCGGCATAACCTTCTCCAGGCTGAGGAGATGCTCACAAATACAGAGACCCCAGCACAACTAACAGGAACCAGCAGCGGATTTGCAGGGTGAAAAATAACGCCAAGAGTCAGAAATGTTTTAAAACTGGAGTGCAAGAGCACTACAGCAGGCTGTTTCTCATCTTGACCATGGATGAGCTACCATATCAAGAATATTAAGGGCTTTAAGGGACTTGTTTAGTGTTGGTCTCTACTTTTCTATTTCCAAGCTAACAGGGCTATTACTTTGCAGCTCTAGTGAATCTGCAATATTTGTTTGCCTTTTTTTTTTTTTTTTTTTTTTTTTTTTTTAAAGAAAAGGAACACTTCAAACATATCCATGCTTTTTCCCATGCTGCTCATTCTCATTTTCCTTAAAAGCTCCTTACAGCTCTGGTGCTTACAAAAAGCTTGATAAAACTGCTAGGCAAGCCATCCTCTGACAGCAGCATCTGTCACTTTGGCCGACATTGTCTTATTCTCCATTTTTAGCTCACTTGTCTATCTGGAGTGTAAGCTGCAACTGAAATAGCCCTGGCAGTTTGCTCAACCACTTTTTCCCCTCACTGTTGCTAAGAAATACCTCTTTCCCTAAAACTGTCCAGGTGCTGTGAGATCAGACCAGGAGAGGAGGTACGAATAGTGCATTTACCTATAGCCTAAGGACCCTGAATGAAGTCATATCAGCTTTGTGCTCTGAGAAAAGAAAATATGTATAATCAGACTAGAAAGAGTAACAATCTTTTTGTCTTGATCTGCAGCTTGCTAATTCACTGTAATTCATTCAATTAATTGTAAACGAACACTTGTATTCATCAAATTACTTGTAAATGAAAAAGGCTATTAGTAAGCAAGTAAGATATGAGCAGGGTACTGAACTACCACTGCACCTGACCACAGAATTTCTTTGTCAGAATTAACATATTAGACATTTTTAGTAACTCACCATCGCGCAGCTTGCATCCAAGGGATGCTTATTTCATCAGGCCTGATATCTCAGAATTGAGTAATGATAACCCACTTACACTCAATCACATGCCAAGCCTTAATTAAGCTTATGTATTTCTGAGTGGGTTGGGTTTTTTTTGGGGGGGCGGGGGGGAGGGAGGGGTTGTGCTGGCTGGTTTTGTTGTTTCTATTTTTCCCCCCCCTCCCTTCTTTTTCCCTTCTCTGTGGACAATTCCAAGGTAATCAGCTCCACAAAGGTAAACGGCTGAAGATTGCTGCCAGGCTAAAAGTTTGAGGTGTGCTCTGGCCATCATTATTCAGGAAACAGTTACCTGATTATTAAGGACTTAAATTTCTAAATCAATTTTTAAGCCATAGTTAAATAAAGAACTAGCAACTTTCTTTAAACATACCTGGGAATATAAGTTTTAGGAAAGTGCTTAGAAACTTATTAGACCAGAGTCTAACATCATGACAGTTTCTGCTAAAAATAAAACTACATATTCTAAATAAAAACGCAGCAAAATTGAATAACCACAGGGCAAAACTTCCACTTACCTTCCTGCTGAAGTGAGACACGGCAGTAGCTTGGACAACCTCATGCTTTTTATATGTGCAAACTGGGCGGTTTCCAGCAGTGATGCAGATGTTCTCTGGTACCCTGGTGTAGGAGAGAGGCTGTTAAACTGCTTTTGTTCACCAAATCTCTGCAACTTTCAAGCTGATCTGGGAAGTGCTGCTGCAGGAGCCAGCATGCAGACTGCAACCAAACGAAAAATAACCACCTCAGGGAGAGAGCAGCAAGCTGCAGGACCCGGTTACTGTGGCGGTGATGTCCACAGCATTTACATCAGCAGCTAATGCTTGCATTTCTGTTCTCAGCACACTACTAGTCTTGGCTAAATCGTCCCTCAAGGGATACAGAGATTTATAAATTCTCAACATAGGAACAGACCTGAGGGGTCTTAATGACTATATTTTTGTTAGTTAAGGACTGAAAATCTTACTATCAATGCAGATGTGGTAGCCACTAATAACGTGTATTCCTTCTTCAACAACATTTCAGTCAGCAGTTTTATTATCAGCTGATAAGAAAAAGTGATTTATTTTACATTAAAAAACGACACTGGCAAACATTCTTTTTATTTTTCTCTGTTCACCACGAAGTTGCGGATAATTCTGATCTTAGATTTCAATAAGTAGATTTGTAGCCTCACAGCACTCTCATTCCAGAGCCAGCTGTGGAAGTGTGTTGTCACAAGACCTTCTTCACATCATCATCCAGCTGGGCTGCAGCTTTGTCCAGGCCTCTGGCACCAGGCCACCACTGCACAGTTCCTGCCACATCATTCCAGGTACGTGGAACAAGAAACAAAGATTGCTGCCCAGAAACGGTTACTACCTTCATCTCCAACAAAAACCCATACGCATGTGTTCACGTCTGCGCTATTGTTCTTTGTCACACAACAAAGAAAACTAATTTCAATGCTAATTTATAAATTTTATAGCATTCCATATCTAAATAGCATGAGGAAAAAAAAAACTGCAGACATAGGTAACTGATTTGCAATTTCCCAATGCTTCTACCTATTTTCACAAATTAGCACGAGATTTCCACTGTGAATTTTTGGTTACGAGCATACCTGGTGACCCAATAAAAGCTAGGGATGAATAGAAATTTCTATTCATGTTGAAACTCAACGTATCAAAGCTAAATACAGAGGAATTTTAGGGCTTTCATTCTCTTCTGACTGTTGAATAAACTGTATATTTTAAAAGCTTCTTAATACATGGCATAGCTTGTAAAATACACACTTTAGAAATCTACACAAATGAGATAGCAAATCCTTCCTTCCAAGAGAAGCTTCAAACCCCATCACTAGATTCACAGGAACAAGACAAGCAGGTTACTTTGAACTGTTTCCAACACAAGCAGAGGGAAAGTTTTTTAATTAAAAAAGCTGGAGACAAAACATTTACGTTTTGGGTTTGTGTTATATGCATCTACTTGTTCAGGAGTGATCAAAGATAGATCCTACCACGCTGCACTGGAACTATCCTCAGAAACTTATTTGACGAGTTCCAAAGCAGAAGTCCTCATTTTAAACATGCTCCAAACCACCTCGTCTCTTCTCCTACCAGGCGGGAACAAATTCCTAGTGTATGACAAGAATTCCAGTTTGGGCACTTCTAGTTTCACACACATCTTGGGATGGAAGCTAGATGCAACGGATGATCTTAAAGATTTTTCGGAGTCCACTTATTAGAAAATTACCCCCAGCTCAAGCACCCAGCCAATTCTACAGAGGAGCAAACAGCACCGAGGAAAAAAATCTTAAAAGCGTTTATGTACCAGAGGCAAAGACAGAACCACCACTGTAAATTGAACAGACTGTGCTTAAATTAGTGAAAACACTGCCTTGTGCGCTACTTGAAAATCAGGCTGGGGAGTAACAAGCTGGAATGAAGGCGACCAGACCTAAACAGATCAAGACTTGGGTTTTACACAGCAAACAACAGGTCTGAGGTAACAAGAAGGGAAGCCTGGCTGCTGAGCAGCACCCCTTCTTCCACTCCTCACCAGCCAGAGCTAGATAAGGCAAGAAGCAACAGCCCCAACTCCCTTTTGTGTTTGCAGCACTAATGCTGCCACAACCCCTGCTCCTGGCCGTTCTCCTGCTGCTCCTTGTCCTGCCTGCACACCTGCCTCCACCAGACCAAGCACGGAGCAGTTCAGCCCGCTGGCAGCACAGCAAGCAGCACTTCTCACTAAATCAGAGCTTCTCGAACCCCAGCAGGCTGATTTAAGGGACACATTCATCCTAATAAAACTATTAGCCATGGCCTGCCCTACGAAGAGGTGTGCCCTATTGATGAGGGGGACGTGGAGGTAGTGCAGCAAGCACCACCAATACAGGGTCTTTTACCAAACTTGGTGACACAAAGTATAACGCCTTCCTTGTGATTAAGGAAAATAGCGAGGGGAGCAAGCCTAAAATGTCATGAAATACAGAAAACAGGAAGTATTTCAGCTGGGCTGAGGAGTTAGGCATGTAGTTATCTTAAAGTACAACAAGAGACCTGATATACCATGTTGCAAGCAACTGTGGATTAAGATTGCTGTTTAAACAGATTTAGAAGCTTATAATTTGGTCTACTACCTCCAGAATCCTCTGGATTTCTATAATATAAGTCACCTGAAAATGAGGCTTCTTATCTGCAGAATTAAAGTGCAAGAACTGCAGTAGCCACTTTTAGAAGATCAGCAGTGCTCCTGTGTGTAACACGGGGATAATCTGTTAGGAATTTGTTCAGTTATTGATCACTAGCAGAAATAAACAAATAAATGTATACTTGGAGAAATCTGCACAGCAGGTCAAGAGAGGGGGCCCTGCCCCTCTGCTCCGTGCTGGCGAGACACCCCTGGGGTGTGGGGTCTGGTGCTGGGCCCCCGGTCCAGGAGGGACCTGGACACGCTGGGGAGAGCCTGGTGTGGGGTCGGGAAGATGCCGCAGGGCCCAGAGCCCCTCTGCTGTGAGGAGAGGCCGGGAGAGCTGGGGCTGCTCAGCCTGGAGTCTTTCAGAGGCAAATGTCTTGGTGCACAGCCGCGGGCATTATGAATTTGCCAAATACAATTCAGGCAAATTTCCCCCCATTTTGTCCATCAGCTTGCATCAAGAGATACTAGCCCGAAAAGATTCTTAAGAATGGAAAGACATCATTTCCTAGACATTATTTCCTGATGTCTAGGAAAAACTGTACACCCAAGCAGGAGGTATCAATGCTCTGCCTGCATATTCTGCACCTTGCAGCAACCTCCTGCTCAAGGATCTTTTGAGCCAGAGGTGACATCTCTGTGCTGAATTGTTCTCAGTGCATTTTTCAACTTCTCCAGTAAACTTTTGAAACCATTTATCTCTACAGCGTCCACTAACGATGAATCCTATAGTTTGTTCCACGCAAAAATGTATAAACAGAGACATTCAGGTCAGACTCCACCACCTTTCAGGTTCTATCTTACTCACTGAGGGGAAAAAATACATCTGCCAGCTAAGTATTATGTGACTTCATAGCAGAGTGTGACAGCCAGCTAAAAGCTGCTGTTGCAAAGTCAATTTCAGTTGAAATTATCTTTAAACTTCCACTGACCTGTAAACAAGGTTTCCTGGAGAACTTCAGCCTGAAACCACAGGTGATGAAAAGATCGCTGGCTGCACTGATCACGAAGCCTCTCCAGCACTACGACGCTTACGAGCTGGCTGGGAATGACTGACTTCATCTATCAGATGCTGGCGGTGGAGGGCACCACACAGGAATGCACAGGCAATTCTCAGACACCAAGATACTACAAATATTCTTTTAGTCTCTCCTTCAAGAGGAAGCAGCTGCTCTGACAGATTTTAGCAGAAGCACCACTGGCCAGGCACTATACACAAATGACTCAGAAGCAAGATTCGTGATGCTCTCCCCTGCTCTGTCCTAGGAGCAAAGGATCTTTCCAACTTTCTGGAAATAAAACAAATAAAAAAGGTAGCTGTGAGCAGTGAACACAGTGGGGTTTTGACTGTTCTACACGTGAGACCCAAAATATCCACTTACCAAGAGCAATTTTGATTCCTGCTCCTCATTCTCTACACCTGGAGATGCACATAGGTACACACACTGCCAGGCTGTCCTGTGTCTTCCACTAGGAGTACCTGCAAGAATTCACTTGCAAATTTTGTAGAATTAACTATTCTGTTTTTGTTTGTTTGTTTTTGTTTTGGTTGTTGATGTTGTTGTCTTTTTTAAAAAAAAAAAAACAGGTATTGTTTTAGAGAAAAATATCTGGCAGGTCCAATTTCAATAAAACATATTTTGTTAAAATATACAAAAGTTATAAGTATATATAATTTATAAATAAATATGTTATCTTGTTACTGCCATTGGATTGTTCAAAGTGTCCTGCACCAAGTACTCTTTTCTTTGGCACAGATTCAGTGGGCATGCAAATTCGTAAGTTAATAATTTGTAACCCCTTTGTAACCCCTTCCTAGTGCTGCAATGATGAAACAAGGCTTTAAAATTCCTTTTTTAACAACGTTTATCTACTCAATCTGACAGAAGCAAGACTTTAAGAACACACAAACCCACAAGATTTCAAAAAGCAAAAGGTGAAGCAAGTGCAGTTATCACACACCAAGTGCAAATTACTGGTAAACCGATTTCAGATGATACACTAGTACACAAGAAAATTTAAAATATCAAAAAAAAAAAAAAAGTTTAAGAAACATTAAAATAGTACAATGAGATCAAATTATTCAGTGTGATTTATAAAATTGCTTTCACAAATCACACAGCTGTTGATTTAAGACTTGGTTTAATGATGAAAATATTTCTTCACTTCCATCATTGCAGAATTATGTGGTTCTTGATTGCTGACCTGCTTCTGCACGTTCTACAGGAAACAAGAGGTAACAGCATCTCCTACAGGGCGCTTTGGGGTAGGAGACGAAGGTGAGAGGTTTTTTTTGTTTGTTTGTTTGTTTAGAGAGTAAACATTAACCTTCTGCTTTCAAGGTCCTCCAGAGCTCACAGGTACAAGAAATCATAACTGAGATCAGCAAAAAGAAAAACAAGGCACAGCACAGACCTCAGCACATTACCTGGTGTTGGTCGTGGACCACTAGTGACTGCTATTCTAGAGCGTTCTGAGAGTTTAGACTATTTAGAACAGCATGGCAGTAATTAATGAGCACTGCTCAGGACATGGTAATTGCCACAATTAAGCCTACCATTCTCCTCCCACACTTTTTCCTTCTTATCATGTGTGAGGAGAGCTGGCCACCTTGCAGTTCAGTTTCTACTGCTCCAGTCGCGTTGCCTCTTCATCCTCACCAGTGCATGCTCTGTGGAATAATAATAATTAAAAAAAAAAACACTTGAGACACTAAGCTATGTCTCTGGACAGTGTTTAATGTGCTTACCAGTAGCTTAATGGGTTTTCACACCAGCAAAATATCTCCTTAAGAGAAGAACAGTGCAGAAGGTAGCTGGAAGGTCAGCATTCCTTACAGGAGAGTTAAGGTTACTCGCTGTGGTCTGTGCTGTATAGCACCTGTGCTGTAATTATGCACGTACTTGTGCACGGAAGGAAATACTATGCAGAACAATCAGCTTATTGCATGCATCTGCATTCATCTCCGTGTAAACATCATAATTGCCTGAGAACAGTAACTGCTTCACAGCAAATTAAAGATAATCATAAGCTAAGTGGGTTGAAGAAATACTGACATCGAGCTAGCACCAGTTCCAGTTACTTAGAAAAGATTGAAAGCTTCTGAAAAGTTACTGTTTTCCTGTATTTTGCTGTGCTGTACGAGACACTGATATTATGGAAGTCTAGGGCCCTTAGGAATCATTATTTTCCATAGTATTAGGGTTGTATCAAAGAGAATTGAAAGCTTCCCCAGATCTCTACCTTTGGCCTCAGAACCTGTTCTAGTTGTGCTTACATTTTCCATTAACATCTCAAAGGGATGGGTTGATGCTTCCCAACTGCTCTAGGAGAGTTAACTGCAAAGAAATTAAGAAATGAATTCTTAATATGTACCCTTACTGAATCTCTCAAATCCAGGGGAGTCCCAGAACACCCAAAGGGACAGAAATCAGATGTTGACACTGGAATTGTAAAAGCCAAGTTCTTGTACTCCCAGGGCTTCTCCTGGTTTTAGTTGTATGGAAAACTAGGAGAAGAAAACGAAAAAGGAATCTGACCATAGGAAAAGAAAATGCCTACACTATGAAACAGGAGTCTATCCGTAACAGCAGGCAATTATTAGCACTAAATTGCTCTTGGGAAAAATCATACAACCAATTATATCAAACATCAAGCATTCGGGAAAATAACACAGGACAACCTGTGGGAGCATTCATACGGATAATTAGCGAAGCATATATTACATTTACTGTTACCATTATGCCATTATCACCAGCATCAGTATCTTGGGCACATCACACTTCCCACAGCCTCGGTAACTGCTGTTCTGCAGCACCGCAGCTGAAGCTGGGGTGACTCCACGAAGCAGATTTCGCCTTCTGCCCCCAAAACAAGAGTAGCCAACAGACAGTAAGCCACACACAACCTGTGTTTAAGCAAACTGACACATCAGGTAAGCAAGGTGGAAGAGAACTGCTGTTTCACAGAGCCCCGTTACATCAATTACAACATTTCTTTCCAGACAGAAGAGTAACTCCACGTACTTTTGCCATTAGCTTAGGCATATTGCCAGAAGGGAGGGATCTTCCAGGTGTAGAATGCACACCCAGCTTTCCACAGCTCTGGAGAGGAGCTACCATATTAACAGCAGTCCCCAAAATTAGAAAATAAGAGTTTCCACAGATCGGTTGCAAACAAACAAATGAAAAAAAAAAAGAAATCAATTTCAAAATATATAAAGAAGTCGATTTCAAAATATATCGAGTCTGCCACAGACTGATGTGAGAAAGATCAACGTACAGGGGCACATTCAGCTCTTAAGCTAGAACAGCCCACTAGAAGTCATATTTCTTCTGCTTCAAGTCTTAGCTTCTAAAAAAAACTCCTGGAGATTAACTAATAATAGAGCAAAGAACATCAACATCTCGTTAAATGACAGGTAACTACACAAAGGGTCTAGAAGCAGGGAGAATAAAATAGTACAGATCTGTAAGCTTCTGCCTGGCGTGCCCCATTGGACAGCCCCCTTGTTTCCTCTGCTTTGGAGGGATGCAAAGCAGCCAAGAATACATCAAGATGAAGCCAAAAGTGAAAAACCCCACCTGCTGCTGACTCCATTCTTCTTTTCAGCTACTACCCATTCCGAAGTCAGTATTTCGTTATGTTTCTGCACTAATTCTGAATTGGAAATGATGACGTTCCTTTAGGTACGCTATTTTATGGCAGATATGCAGATTGAATGTGATAAAAAAAAGCTGATTTAACAGTGCAGACCATACAGGGAACCTCCAGAGCAGCTGCAGCTGCTCTCTCAAGCCAAGCGCTCGGGCTGAAGCTGATTGTTACTCACACCAGAGCTCCCAGAAGTGCTCAGACCCTACGGCTTCTGCTGTAGTTAAAAAATAATTGTTTCTTCCCAGCCATGTTCCAAACAGCATGCAGTTTTTATGGCCTGGCCACAGCCTGAAACACAAAGAAAACACTGAACAAGTAGCTATTCAGTCAGCAGCATCCAGTTCACCAAACAAATCAGGACTTTGGGGAAAAAAAATAAATGAGGTAACACAACTGAAACAATCAAAACACACCACAGAAAGAGCAGTAGCACAGCCACAGTACTTCCTGAGAGAATAATCTGACAACACCAGTATCTTTCAGGGTACTATCATGCAATTTCTTTTGTTTGTTTTGTAAGAGCAGAATGAAGACAAAAAAATCAGGAAGAGTACTTTAAAATAAAGCTTCATTTTAACATGCCTCTGCTGCAAATAACAAACACACAACATCCTTCCAAAATATTGCAGTTTTCCTCAATGCAACTTGGCTTGGATCTTTAAGAAAAACTACACAGCACACCAATAGGAAGAAAAATGATTAAATATTGCAAATTTCTAAGTATTCAATGAAAGATCTTCTGGACAAATAAGCAAGAGGAACAAGAAGAGGGGCAGTGCCATCCTCCACCACTAAAACAAGACAAAAACTGCTGGGAAGGGCATCATTTTACGAAGTTGCTATCCTGGATTTCTGGGTACATTTGCAAGAATTTTCAGGTCCATTTTTGACTGCCAAGTAATCAATTCTCTTTTATTAAACTCTTTTCAACTCTTTTTTCAACTCTTTTACTAAAAAAGGGAAACATGAAACACTTAAAGACTTAAGCTCACTGGGTGATGCCCTCTGCTCTGCCACCTTCCTGGCCTCCTGGCAGATAAGAGCTCGCAGCAAACTCCTTTGTGGTTTTTGGGTCCTCTGTCCTTCCAGAAATAACCCTCTGAGGGCTGTCACTTCGCTCCTTGCTGCCTCGGAGTGCTGAGGGAAGAGGAATGGTGGCACTTCCAGTCTGGTGATGCTCAAGAAGCTCCAAGGGCCACCAGAGCCAGGAATACAACCGGTTATTGGGAAGAGTTTCTTCAACAAACCATCAGAAAAAGACACCCAACATCTCCGTAACACAGCTTAATACACGTCTAAGACTAATTAACATCTCCCCTCTGTAGAAAACAGCAAACCTCAGGGCGTTTCACAGATGAAACCCCACAAGATACGAACATCATTTGGAGATAAAGGATCTGGTACGTGCACTGAACCACTCAGCAAACAGAGCAGGCAGGAATAAAAAGCTTTACAGCCTGCATTATCTCCAGGTTACCACAGAGCAGCCACAGTTTGGGCCTTTCCTAACGCACAAATATGTCTTTTGGGGCCGGTCGGATTCAGGGTACTAAACTATCACAATCACAGATTCACCAATACCGCAGTAACCATTAGGGGTCTGGTTGGATTCAGAGAGCACTGAACTATCACAATCACAGATTCACAAATAACGTATATCCACCCTTACTCCAGTTGCGTTTAATGAGAGCTATCATGACCAGGAACAACACAATCAAGTGTGATTTATTACAGCAACAGGTACACAGGTTCTTTGGATTGCCAGTGATAGTGACTGTCTACAAAAGCAAGCTAGCGTGCATGAAATACACAGGTCACACAGGTGCAGAGCCTAGAAATTAATGCGTTAAAAGGATCAAAGACTCTAGAAAGATTTATAACCAAGTGTTCAAATCTCACCCAAAAACATCCCAATTGTTGGGGGGGGAAGAGAGGCTCAGCCCGTTGACTGGGCCCAGGAGGTCCTAAGGACCTATCTTCCCTAACATCCCCTCTCTCTTGGGCCAATTTATATTATTTTCTATCTTTCAGGTGGAGCCTGAGTGGCTCTAGTCAAGCATATCTTAGTTGCGATTGGGGAAAAATTCTCCCATTTCTGTTTAAATAGGCTCCGAGAAATTCAGAGCTTGGTGAGGGGTGGTCACACCTCGGAGGGGGGTAGCTTTTGGGATGGAGGTGTGTTTTGGTATTATAAGGATATTATAGTGAGCAAAAGTACACTAGGGTACAGCATTTGTCAGAATATAAGAGGTTGGTTGCAAAAAGTGCAGCTCATCTGTGGGAACAGTGCCAGGACCTGAGGGAACGGCATGGAGCTGGGACAGGGGAGGGTCAGGCTGGTGTTGGGGAAACGTTCTGCACCCAGAAGTGGTCGGGCACTGGGACAGGCTGCCCAGGGACGTGGGCATGGCCCTGAACTTGAAGGAATTTAAGAAATATTTGGACAATTCCCTCAGGCGCTGGGGCCCCACCGGGCGCCCCCGTCTCCACAGCGCGATCTGGCGGCCCCGAGCGGGAACCTGAGGGGAGCACTCGCCCCGCCCCCATGCCCGCTGCCGATTGGCTGCTGGGCCCCGCGCCGGCTGCGGAACCAATCAGAGCGGGTAAATAGTGCCTGCACGTGCTGGGAGGGGAGGAGGGAGGAGAGGGACAGGCCGGAGAGCCAATCACAGCTGTCAGCCCGCCCCCCAAGGTTATATAAGAGGGGCAAGGAGGGGAGGCTCGTCTTGGCGCCGGCAGCCATCTTGTCCCATGGCGGCGCTGTGTGGCTGCAGCCCTCAGCAGCCCATCAAAGCCCTTTCACAGCGCGCAGCCCTTCCTCCCTCCTCAACCCATTTCAGCTCCTAATCCAATTACAGAAACGGCTCAGCCTGTGATTAATTCGTACCAAGCAACGGGGCTCCGTTGGGAGCACAGCGCTTGGTGCGGGTGACTGGGGGGCAAGTCGGCGCAGCAAGGATACCCAGTGTGTGTGCTTTAGGCAAAAACAAAACAAACAAAAAATCCTAAAACTATAATCCCTTATATCAGTAGATCTCACACAAGAAAGGTGCAATGTGTGAAGCCTTTGCTGAGGTTGCCTGGGAAGGTCAGGCAGTGACCATTGGATCTCCTTGCCAACACCTTCCTGAATTGCCCTTCCCTATTTTCTTGTCATACACTGAGGCAGAATTACCATAAAACAGAGCTGCCGTGACTGTCCTGGGAGTAATCTACTCTATAGATAATAAGAACCAAAAAACATGAACTGGCCATGCACGGCCAAAGCACTCAAGCCACCCAAAGAAACGTTGGGTGAAAACCCAGTGTTTCTGCACGTGCTCGTCAGGCCCTGGGATGTCTTGAGTTAATTCAGAAGGGACAATAATATTTTCATTTAAAGATTTACAAAAAAGGGTCACAGATTAGCCATTATGCTCTGTATAGTGCTTTATTAGGGGTTTGTTACTGATGTAATAGACTGAGAACACAGTTTCCAAAAACGTTATTTAATATCTGATTAAATATGTTTTTTTCTAAGGTATTGAGCCAAAACCAACATTTAAGAATTCACAATTGTCTCATTTGGCCATGCAATATCTTTCCCCAAAGGTTTATTTTACGGCACAGCTGCAGCTGAAGAAATGGTCTCGTTGCTGGTTGGACTTCCAGCCCAGTGGAGTTCAGAAGAAAAATGCATCCTTTTTAACAAACATTAGACCACAAAAAGGTGCTGGAGCCAAGGCAAAAATGGAAAAAAGAAGAGGAAAAGAAAAAATTAAGAAGGTAAAGAGGAACAAAACGTGATGTTTTGTTTTGTTTTCCAAAGATCCTTAATAGGCTGGTACACTTCCAAGGTGCTGCAATTTTCCATTTCTGATACTACTTCTTTATTGGGAATGGATTATAAAGTTCCTTCATACAGCGAGATAAAACTGGATATTTTATAACTGTGTCATATTGAGGGCCTGAGGGAAATGCACGCATTTTTTTTCTTGACCAGCACTGAACTCAGCCCATGTAACTTTTTTACTGCCCCCGAATTACACGGCTCCTGTCATGCCTCCTCACGAGAGCCATTAAGTGATATTAGAAATGAAAGCATGCAGTTTCATATAAAAAATGGAGACATGATGTATTATCCACTGACAGTCCAGTCTAACAATTTCCATTAGAGACACCTTTTATATATTTTTTTTTAGCAGCTTGACTGCACAATTTTCTTTCACAATTCTCGGACTTGATTTAAAAAGCAATTTATCAGTTTGATCCAGTATCCCCTTTTCTGACGTTTAATACATCATCCAGATCATCGGAAGTTTTAAAAGGTACAGCAGGGAATTGTAGCCTTCTCCTTCACCACAGAGGGGATCAGGAAATGATCTGTCTTATTTGTTCCATCGGTGACAACTCATGCGCGAGGTATGGCAGATTTTCCTTTATGGGGGGTCTTTGGTCTGGGGATTATTTTAAAAAAACAACTTTCTGCTTCCAGCATTTTAAAACTACTTTTTGTTTGCTTATAAAGCTTTAGTGATTTGTTCTTCAAACTCCGTCTCAGAAGTTGCACTTCCCTTATCCATTGCTTAGCTTACGTTCCGTAGCTTCAGTCGAATCTGGCCTCTCCAGTTATGAAATAATTCAGTCCTTACGGTGTGCTATTTAGCTAGGTTGGTTTATTTGCTTCTCTGCCTCATCTTTGGCTAGTTACGCCGACTTTCTCTCACTATGGTTTATGTAAGTCATCACTGAGCTAAAATCAAAATTAAGATTCCACATCACTGCAGCAGCTGCTGGTAACATCCCACGGGAAAAAAAACGAAAAAAAAAAAAAAATCACAGATTTCTAGTAAAAATGATGAGCTCAAAAATTGCATTTATGGCAACGACCTTCCAAACAAATACTCACAGCAACTTTCCAAATGAATCCTCACAGCTTTTCCACAAACCAAGCCTTTTCCATAAATTGTATTAGCCTCATAGTGTAGAAAAAGCCACGAAAGCTTGAATGAAAATCTAAATACTTTCATCTGCGCTGCCCTATTTTTCAACATCCCCCAGCAGCAGTGAGTCTTAGCTCTTCTGACAATTAGCTTCTGTGAAATTACACCGACATAGCATTACATCCTTTGTCTTTAGGACTACAACAGGCCACGTATAAACCACACGCAGGATGGTATAAGCAAGCCTGTAAGGAAGTCTAATGTAACTGGACTGTAAAGGCCTCAGATCTTAGAAGATCCAAAAAAAACCAATACTAATTACTCATTTGATTCACCCAATGAGAGCTGCAGTGTCTGGGTAGGAAGAGAAGACCGTACAGGAAAACAAATTAAAAACGTGTTTTACCGGAATTACAGCAAGGCTTAATTGCTTGCACGCATTATAAATAAATAATACAGTTTCCCATCTCAGAAAGCAGAACCTTACGTTTGTTTGTTTGTTTTAATTCAGCATCTTCATTATTAGGAACTTCATTTGTGGGACAGACGTATCCTGGCTGTTCTCATTTAAGGGTGAGCAATGGGGGGGTCTCTCTGGTGGTGCTGACCACCGGGAACCTCCTCTGCTAACTTCTAAACCCACTAACTAGTGTCAAATAAAGTCAAAGGCGACGTGAACATGCAGAGATACCAACTTCTTGTGTGGAGAAGAGAAGTAAGATCAGCCTCCTGTACGCACAGGCAGTCTGGATGCAACGCTCACAGTGATTTTGATGGCTTTCACACTAATTGCTGCGGCTTTCACACTAATTACTGTCACTTATGCAGCTGGTGGCAAAGGACATGGACAGAGGAGGGGTTGATGTAGGAAGTTTAGGGGATGTGGATGCAGAATACATAGGAATGTTTAGGTGTCAAGATGAAGATCTAGAGGTTTCAGAGGGAAGGACCACGAGCTGTTTGGTGAAGTGACAAGATATGCTGGGTGGCAGATGGGGCAGGGATGCAGAGAGGAGCTGTAATGCTTCAACTGCAATTTGCTTAACAGGGAGGCAATAGGCAGGAGACTTTTTGGTGAGTTATGCTGGGCATGGTAGTTTTAAATTTTTTTCAGAACAAAACCAGATGATTAGGTAAACCAAGCCTGACAACGAAAAAAATAAATAAATAGAAAGAAAAAGTATCATCTGTGGTTTTATCTTTACTTTACAGTTGCAAGGAGTGACAAACTTTATTTAGTATTGCATTTAACACTTGATTAAAATCAGTTTTTGCAGCATCTCTTAGGTTACTTGGAAGAAAGACTACAAAGTAACACCAGTAAAAACGGTAGAATCAGTAGGAAGAGAGTAGAGGATTATAATTAAATGATCATGCTTTAGATGGCATGACATATTCTCTACAAAGTCATTGTATTAGAGTGATTTTCCATGCAAAGCCCCCTGAAACCAATTGCTTTACTTAAGGTAACTTAACAAATGACTTCTGACTGATGATGCAGGCTTTTTAGGTGAAGCCCGCAGGAATGGCACAAGTTGCTCCACTTATCTCAGCACTTTCTTTTACTGTCCGTGTTCTTATCTGTAAACACTAGCGAGGGATGAGGAGAAGCCATTAACCTTTCTGCCTTCACACTCTGCAGATGTGCAGGGCTCCGTGCTCACCTCCTGAGGAAGGGTGCGTTCTGCA
This sequence comes from Anas platyrhynchos, assembly GCF_047663525.1. Lineage (NCBI taxonomy): Eukaryota > Metazoa > Chordata > Aves > Anseriformes > Anatidae > Anas > Anas platyrhynchos. The sequence continues at coordinate 158,786,170 of NC_092588.1, forward strand.
GAGATCCCCAAGCATCTGCAGCAGATGAAAATTCTCTACACGGCCGCTTCCTCCCCTCCCACGTGTTCTCCGGTCGGCGTTACCTTGTTTTACGGTTCTGCGAGCAGGCAGGTAAATTCTGGGGAAATTCCACTTTCACGCTCTTACCTTTAGACGATTTCCTTTCCATCACGTTTTGCCTCTTCACTAGCGTGAAGACAGCGGTGGCCTGCAGACCACAGCAAGGAAACGAGAATTTCGGTAAGCTTTAATCACTGCAGGCATCTCAACACTTCATTCAAGGAAGGTTTTGAGTAGCTAGCATGTTTTCAGCTGTAGTTTCCATCTCATGAAACAAACCTTTTCTTCGGATTGGTGTTCTGAAAAGTTTATTTTACAAATACATGGATGATATGAAGAATTACAGTGAATAAAAACAGCCAGAAAAAACAAAGAACTCTGCATACAAATAAGCTGTTCTGTAATAAGTGCTAAAACCTGTATCAACACCGTGTTGAATTTAGGGTTAAATTACCAGACAGAACTTAAAACATGACCGTTTTCCATAATTTTAACCTTAGTTTTTCCATGTTTACCTTGCTAGAGAACCAGTAACAATAGCAAACCCGCATGCACAGCGCACAGCTCTACTTATCAACAGCCCGGTTCCCTCACAAATCAGAATTTCCCTCACAAATTCAGCTACCCTTGTCGCACATTCCTGCTACCACGGCACCCACGCGATTTTGGTGTGTTGTAGGAAGCGGTGACACATTTTGGCTCAGGGGGAACCTGAGTGTGACAAACCCAAGCCCTCGTGTGTTACCACTGCAGTGGTGAACCACTGTCAGAGCTCTACACTGGGAGGCACTGGGAGTACTGTGCTCAATTTTGGGCCCCTCACTACAAGAAGGACATCGAGGTGCTTGAGCGGGTCCAGAGAAGGGCGACGAAGCTGGTGAGGGGCCTGGAGAACAAGTCCTACGAGGAGCGGCTGAGGGAGCTGGGGGTGTTCAGCCTGGAGAAAAGGAGGCTCAGGGGCGACCTTATTGCTCTTTATAAGTACATTAAAAAAAGGCTGTAGTGAGGTGGGTTTGGTCTGTTCTCCCACGTGCCTGGTGACAGGATGAAGGGGAACGGACTAAAGTTGAGCCAGGTTTAGGCTGGATATTAGGATATTGGATATTTTAGGTTGGATCCAGTTTAGGTTAGATGTTAGGAAGAACTTCTTTACCGAGAGGGTTGTGAGGCATTGGGATGGGCTGCCCAGGGAAGTGGTGGAGACACCATCCCTGGAGGTTTTGAAAAGACATTTAGATGTAGAGCTCGGTGATAATGGTTTAGTGGAGGACGGGTTAGTGTTAGCTCAGAGGTTGGACTGGCTGATCCAACCTGGGTGATTTTGGGACTTTGCAACAGTTTCACGAGGTGACTGCTCACAACAAGCCAGAAGAGGGGACAGACACTGCTCTGTGAGGCTCTCACTGAGATCCCTGAGGTGAGATCCCTGAGGTGAGATCCCCGAGGAGAGATCCCCGAGGTGAGATCCCCGAGTTGAGATCCCCGAGGAGAGATCCCTGAGGGGAGATCCCTGAGGCGAGATCCCTGAGGCGAGATCCCCGAGGAGAGATCCCTGAGGTGAGATCCCCGAGGAGAGATCCCTGAGGGGAGATCCCTGAGGGGAGATCCCTGAGGGGAGATCCCTGAGGAGAGATCCCTGAGGAGAGATCCCTGAGGGGAGATCCTGAGGAGAGATCCCTGAGGCGAGATCCCTGAGATCCCTGAGGAGAGATCCCCGAGGAGAGATCCCTGAGGAGAGATCCCTGAGGAGAGATCCCCGAGGAGAGATCCTGAGGAGAGATCCCCGAGGAGAGATCCCCGAGGAGAGATCCCTGAGGAGAGATCCCTGAGGAGAGATCCTGAGGAGAGCTCCCTGAGGAGAGCTCCCTGAGGAGAGCTCCCTGAGGAGAGATCCCCGAGGAGAGATCCCCGAGGAGAGATCCCTGAGGTGAGATCCCTGAGGGGAGATCCCTGAGGGGAGATCCCTGAGGAGAGATCCCTGAGGAGAGCTCCCCGAGGAGAGATCCCCGAGGAGAGATCCCTGAGGAGAGATCCCTGAGGTGAGATCCCCGAGGAGAGATCCCTGAGGAGATATCCCCAAGGAGAGATCCCCGAGGAGAGATCCCTGAGGTGAGATCCCTGAGGGGAGATCCCTGAGGAGAGATCCCTGAGGTGAGATCCCTGAGGGGAGATCCCTGAGGAGAGATCCCTGAGGAGAGCTCCCTGAGGTGAGCTCCCTGAGGAGAGCTCCCTGAGGAGAGCTCCCTGAGGTGAGATCCTTGAGGAGAGATCCCTGAGGTGAGATCCCTGAGGTGGGATCCCCGAGGGGAGATCCCTGAGGTGAGATCCCTGAGGAGAGATCCCTGAGGGGAGATCCCCGAGGAGAGATCCCTGAGGAGAGATCCCTGAGGTGAACCCCACCACAGGGCCCCACAGCGCAGGACCCCCCCCCCTTTTCCCCCCCTCCCTCCCGCCTCAGCAGCGCCTGAGTGCCGCAGGCTCCCGCCGTTGCCATGGCAACAGGCCCCGCCCCCCGCGGCTTCCCGCTCCCCACCCTTGGCGCGGCGCCGGAAGCGCCGCTTCGCCCGGCGGGGCCGCGCCCCGGAAGCGCCTCGCGGGGGCTGCTGGGAGTTGTAGTCCTGGAGCGGCGGCGGACCGGCGCCAGAGAGTTGGCGGCGAGGAGGAGGAGGAGGAGGTCGGTGGCGGGGAGCGGGGCCTGCGCCGCTCCCACCGGGCGGCACCGGGACCCGGCGGGGCTTGGGGAGAGGCCGAGGGGACCGGGATCTGAGGCCTGGGAAAGGGAGAAGAGGGAGGGGGCCGGGCCCGCGGCCTGCAGCGGGGAAGGAGCGGGGGGATGGCTGCCAGGCGGGGCCCGGCGGGGGGCGGCGGGGCCTGAGGGGGGACCTGAGGAGGCCCAGGGGGGGCGCGGAGCCCCCCGGGGGGAGAACCTCGGCCTCGGGGGACCCGGCTTGAGGAGGGGGCGGCGGGGCCGGGCCGGGGGGTGAGGGGGGCGCCGGCCTGGGGGGGGCCCTGAGGGGGCGGCCCCGGCCTTGGGGGGAACCGGGCCGGGCCCTGGAGGTGCCCGGGGGGGGCCCACGGGAGCCCGGCTGCTTTTGTGTGCCCCCCCCTCCAACCCCCCCGGGGGGCCTGGATGCTTCTAGTCCCGGTGTGGGGCTGCTGTGGGAGCCCCTCGTGTCCCCCGGGTCGCGGCGGAGCCACGCGTGGGGCTCTGCGTCCCCACGGCCCTCCTGGGGCTGCCCGGGTAGCCCAGGAGGGGAGTTGTGAGGGAAGCCCGGCCGCTAACGCTTTCTTGGTCCCCTTTCCAGCAGCAGGAAGCCCGCAGGATAGGAGTGGTAAAGAGAGGTTTCTCGCACGCACCCCGTGCGCCTTTGGCCCGAGTAGCAGACAGGCAAAGTGCCCCGCTTTGCGTGGATCCCCGTGTAGGTGACCCTTGAAAGTGAGTGATACGTAAGGCAATGTAATTTCTCCTTTGTTCTCGTGACAAAGCACTTGGGGCTATACCTCTGTGCGTGCCGCTGGAACGCCAGGAGGTGATAATCAGAAGTTCTGTGACGCTCGCTGTGTGGGGGACCTGGTTTCTCCTCGTACGTGCGTGTATCAGTTCTCAAGTGGATCAAAGAAACCCAACAAAGACCCAGTTCCCGGGCCTTTGAGATTTTATCAAAGTTTCCAGCACCAGATTCATTGAGTTCATGCCCTGCCTTTGCAGTAGGGGCGTTAAGTCTGTCCCTTTCAGTGTCTCTTATGCCCCTGGGTTGCCAGTACTTTGCCAAGCGTGAGGCTTAGAGGCACTCTGCCTTCTGATAGTGTCATCGCTCGCTTGATTCTCATCCCAAACGTGTCATTACCTCGTCCATAAGAGTCCTGCCTCATCCTATTCTCCTTCATAAATCCAGTGTCCTTTGACGCCCGCATCTCTTACCTGTCCTGGGGCCTAACAAAACGTATTTCGAGTCTTCCCAAGTCTCCCTCTTCCAATGATGCTCATGCGTCCCCTTCACGTCAGTGCGTGGCGAAGCAGCCGCTGTAGTCGGACACTTCTTGGTGTCAGGGTCTTTGGCAGCACCAAAAAGCCGGGATTTCCACCTGGCTGTTTCCTCTGCTAAAACTGATGGTTCCTCCTGTGAGATCCCCCGTGTTCGGATCCACCAGATCTGGTCCTGAGTAACGTAGAGGTGATGCTGTGGTCTCTTCATAACCGATAAATCTGGGCTTATCTGTCCAAGCTCCTCTCTCTGCTTTGACCATGTTCCTTCAAGACGTGCAAGCTTTAGGTACTTGAACTCCTCCATGCAATTTAAAAGGCGTCTCTCATCAGCAGGGTTCTGTTCCTGCACCTCACCTGGATTGATTTATCTCTCCGTGCCTTTGTTCTCCTCCACATCTCGTCCCCGCTCCCATCCGGGCTGACTCCAGCTCTTTGATTCTTGAGGCTGTTCCTGGTTGCCCACAAACTGTCCCCATCTCAACTGGAGATCTGCTGCTCGTCAGTGGTGCTCTCAGCTGTTAGTCTTGTAAGCTCACCCGTGTAGGGTTTTGTTATTTTTTTTCCCTCAGTCTTGAAGAGAAAAGACCTGTTTCTCCAACTTCTATCTTGTTTTTATTTTTGGAAGTGCCACTCTGCCCTCCCTGATGTAGGTGAGACGTTCTTCATTCTGTTTTTCACCGATTTGTGCTCTGTAGACGAGCCTTGCTCTTCCTCTGAGTGGTGCATGCCCCAGAACGCTCTTGTAGACCAGTTTCCTCATGTTTTTTGGAATGGGCTTAGTCTGCTTTCAGGCAAATGGCTTCCCCAGTTTTGTCATGCTTGGAAATTTGGGAGGAAGATGTTGCCTTTACCTCCGTGACCGAGCTCCAGGAACATATTGTGGTGTTCATCATACTTCTGGTTGTCTTTCTCCACCGACTTCAGAGTGTTCGAAGACTTACTGATCCTTGTTGGAACAATGTTGGACTCGATTTATCAGGAATAATGTTGGCTTTAAGACGGTTTGTACCCAGTCTGAGACGGTCCCTGCGTGAAGGGGACGCCAGGCTGGTGTGTGGCTGCTCTTCACACTTGGTGTTCCTCCTGTACCACTGATGGTTGGATGCTTCAGCCTTGGGAATCTCGCTCAACTGCCACAGCAGGGCTTCCTAACCGAGCAGTGCAGCGAGTTATTGGCGCTGTTTTCTTCAGCCACCTTGGTAATTACTACAGCACGTCTGATTTTTAATTTTTAAACGAGCCAAATAACTGTTTTTGAGTCAGCCGTTGGAAAAGACAAAGCGTGGACGTGTCAGTAAAGGCAGGTTTGGTTTCGTGTGCCTGTAGGGAGCTGGCTTGCTGGAGGAGGTGTCCTGTCTGCGTAGCGGTGTTCTGAAAGCCCTGCTGTTTTAGGCCTCGTTTGCTGTCGCTGAAGGAAACGCTAATTTTGTCGTTAGTTTCACTGAAGGCCAAAGCAGATCATGTGAAAGCAAAATAATAAAAAAAATACTTGTAGGAAACGAGTTGTGCATGCAGGAATAGCCGTTAGTATGGGTAGTTAGTTAGCTCTGCGTGAGGACCCTCACCCATCTGACCTGTTTGTTAAAAAAACCCTTGGTAATTCTCATTAAAATTCTCATTAACATTCTCTGTTAACGAGAAGGCCTAAAATGTATTTGATATTGGACACGCCAGATGCAAAAACCCCAAACCAAGGTGGTTGTTTTCGTTTTTCTCTTAAGTAAAAGTTTTTTTAATAAGAAAACAAAATAGAAAATTTAATATAATTTCACTAGTGAAGATTACCAAAAGTCCGCGTCTCTTCCTTTGCTTATTTTGCGTAAGGAAAGGAAAAATGATGGCTGTGGTCTCCCACTCAGTGGTGTTCAGGCTTAAAGAGGTTTAAGAAAGTGTGCCTGTCAGTATCACCGAGCAGACAAAGCACTTCCAAAACCTACAACCTGCCCTTTGGGTGTAGAGCAGCCGGTTACAGCAGGATAGCAAATAGTGCGTGATTCAAATGAGACAGGACACAAACACCGAGGTGAAACTTTCTGGGGACTAGTGGCTTTGTTTGTGCCCAGGACAGCTACTTTCACGCGTTCGAAGTGCTTTAAACATCTCAAAGGCAAGATGAATTCTAACTTCCTGTTCCTTTTTGCTACTCTTGCTTTCCTAGGGATCACCGCTTTCTGCCGGGATGGAGATGTTCTCATTGAATTCCCTTAAAGGTAAGCACCTGAGACAATCTTACAATTGAACATTTTTTTTTCCTTTGCTTAGAGATTTAACACTATGGCAGACTCCTCAAGAAAATGACTTTCTAAAGAAACAGTGCTGCCCTTCTCTCTGCCTGATAAACGAGAGGTTTATCCTCCGTGTGTCTTTGTCAGGCTTCCTTCTCAACGCTGTAGGGAGAGAAAAGGAAGGAGATGTGAATTTACCTGGGCTAACGATAGGTGTGTAACACACCATGCCCAATTTTGGTTGTAACAGGCTTTTTCTCAGAGGGGAGCCCAGCTTACACAACTTTCAGCTTGCTGGGTGTGAAGCTCGTAACAGTTGTAACAACACCAGTAGTTGTTGTGGCCAAGCTAACTGAATTCTGCCTTGGTTAGTGTAGCGCGTGAGTAAGTGTTGCCCTCAGCTTGGGGCAGGCCAACCAAGTGCTAGAGAATTTCAGGCAAAGGACGGATTCTGGCAAGGGGAAGGACCTGTTGTGCCACCCAGTAAACAACAACGTAGACCTGGGGGAAGAAAGCTCAATAGGGAACTATTTAGCTCTCAGTAAGGGCTTTTTTTTGCCGCCTTAATTTTATCCTCCTACTCATAGCTGCATCCTTTTGTACCAATTCAGTGAGTGATTTCTCCCTAGTGTTTGCATACTTCAAATATTTGTCAACTGTTATCACGTCCTTATTTTCCTGTCATTGCTTTGCCAACCTCTTCATTTCTTTTTTTTAAAGAAATCCCTTCATTCACTGGTTGTTTTGGTTTGTTTTTTCTTTCGTTGTTCTTTTCTGAATTCTGCTACTTGGTCTTAAAATAAGGAGCATAGCATGGAATAAAATACCCCAGACATGGCCGATCCGGTGATGGATCGCTGCCTCCTGTCTTGGGGAAGTAATGCTTCTGCTTTAGCTCCTGGGGAACACGAGAGTGTACCAGCCGTTCTTGTAACGCTGCCATGCTAATCAAGTGAGTCACCAGTTTGTGGGTTCCATATTTAAAACAAAAATTCCCATAGTGCTTGATATATCCAGGGCGTTAATTAGGTACGAAGGAATTTTAGCTGGAATTAAAAAGCCTCTGACCTGTCAAATAAAGCGTGACCTGGGTTGGAGCCTGAGAGAGGAGGAACTTTCCTGAGAGGGCTAGTGGTTTGTCGTGGCCAGGCTGGGTTTGGGACTCTGGATGCTGTAACGCTTCTGCTCTAGGGGAAAATGAAACCTTTAAAGTAACGTGGTTGGTTAATGCGCTCCTGCACGGTGCTGCAGCCTTTGCAAAGGCTTGGCTAGAGAAGATGAATTAACCACAGCTCATCGAAGTGAGCCTGAACTGGCAAAGCCTGGGAGGATGGCTTTCAGTGATGACTTATATGCTGTTTAACTCTCATCTCTGCAAAATAAAGGTACTTGGATTGAATTTACGCAATCTGTGACTTCTGGAATTTTTTAATAAATTGAGTCTTAGTTATTTTTCCTGTGCTCACAAGATAATTTTTGTATCACTCACGCTGACAAACCACTAGCCCTGCTCGTGTCAAACTTTGTGTACCACCACACTGTCATTCAGCATCTCCCAGGCTACTCCTTCCCACTGACTGTGTATTTCCAGTATTTTCCCAGACTTGTGCTTTATTTATGTTTTCTTTTGCTTGTTTTGATTTTAATCATTGTGTTCTCCAGCCATGGTTTATCTCTATAGGGCTCTTGTTCTTTTTATTTTTGTGTGCCTCTTCAAGATAAAGCTTTGTGTTTGTTTTTACAAACTGTACACAGACAAATCACTAGCAAACTCACAGAGGTTCTGAGGTGTAGATTGGAAAAGGCAAATTTGTATAGTAAGATTTTCTTCAAATGTTCACATATGTATGCTCTTCCAAAGATTTACTTCTTTATACAGGGTTTTTGTGATAACTTTCCACCTCTTGAACCTCTTCTTGAGGAGTACAAGCGTTGTAGTGCTTGTGTCAAGTTATGTTAGTCCTTTTGTGGTTTACTGGGGATTTGTTTTTCTGCTTGAACTTCATCATGATATTTAAACAACTATTCATGAGAAATTTTTGGCTTACACACAAAATATTGTCCGCGTAATAGGGTATTTAACATAGAAAGGATGTCCTGCTGTAAAGAAGCCCACAGCCTAATGGTGTGCAGCTGCATGTTGCAGCTGGGGATGTTAACATGTATATACAAACTTTATATATATAAATAATTCGGACTTTTGTCAAATATAAAAAGGCATGAAGTGCCCTAAGTCACTCGTACAGACCCGAACAGCAGGGTCTGCTTCCAGGAGGGGCAAGTGTGTGAGAAGGGAAAGGCACTGCGGTCTTGCCATGTAACTGACTGAAACGTTTTGGTGTTTGTCTCCAATGTTAGAAAATGATATGCTGCAAGCAGGCTTCATTTTTAGTAACAAAAACACCTGGATATGTGAATTGCACAAGCTGCACGTGAGTGAGGGGTGCAGGCGGGCTGCTTGTGTGGGTGAGAACAAGTGAGGAACCCCCACGACTTTCAGGCTCCGGGGCAGTTTCTGAGTTTCCCCTTCTCAGTTGTTCTGGTTTTATGAGGGAAATGGGAAATAAATGTGTGCAGGAGGGAAACCGAGGGTAGCCAGCATCACAGCCGGAGCTGCTGGGCGTTGTGTGGAGCAGCCCAGGAGCGCTTTGTGAGGAGGGGTGGATGGCTGCAGGAGCCTCACCAGGCGCTCTGGGGGCAAGTTTCTCAGGCTGTGTGTGTGAAGACATCCTTTTCCATTTATTTGTATTTTTTGGGGATATCTCCCAAACATTTCCAAGCCCCTTTGAGGCGACCTGCGTGCGTGTGGCACCAACTATCCTTGAACCAACCGCCTTCGCGCTCGGCAGGAGCCACCACACGCTCCCCGCGAGGAGATCGGTTGTTTTATTTTACTTTTTGTCCTTTTTTCCCTCACTTTTCCCTCAGATTTTAATTTTTTTTCCCTCCCTCAGCGCCGGGTCCTCCCCGCCTGAGGTACTTCGTGGGGGCGCTGTGACGGGGAAGCGGGACCCGGGCTCGGCCCGGCCCGGCCCAGCCGCTGCCCTGAGGCCGGCACCGGGCGCGCGCGGCCTCAAGATGGCGGCGCTGGGGCTGCTGCTTCAGGCGGCGGCGGGCTGCGGCTCGGCGGGGCCGCTCCGCCTCTGCCGCCGTTACCGGGGGGCTCGGGGGCTCTGCAGCCGCCTGCCGGCGCCCGAGAGCACCGAGGAAGCCCGGCAGGAGGAGGAGGAGGAGCCGCAACCAGTAGCAGCAGCAGCGGCGGGCGGTGAGGGGCAGGACGGCGGCGCCGCCATGGGGATGGGTGAGGCGGCGGGGGATAAACCGAACCGGGATAAACCGAAACGGGTTAAACCGAGCCGAAACGGGCTGAGCTAAACGTAGCGGAAGGGAGGAGCGAGCCCCGGTGCTAGGAGGAGGAGGAGGAGGCGGCGTGTGCTGCCCACGGCCCTCCCGCCCCCCTCCTGCACCCGGCCGGGCCCTCACGGCGAGCACCGGGGTGTGAGGGGGGGGGGGCTCGGTGGGCACCGGCGAGGCTTTGGGGGGGCCCCAAGGATGCGAGGCAAGGGAGAGGAAGCGGGGGGCTGCGCCGCCGCAGGTAGCGGGGCCTGAGGGGGGGGAACCGGGGCCGGGCCCTTTGTGGCGGCCGCGCCCTTTGTTGGCGGCCGGGGCCCGGGGGCCTCTCAAGGTCGCGGCTCCGGAGCTGGGCCCGGCTCTGGGGGGCTCCCGGAGAGCCCCCGGGGCTCGAGAGGGCCGCGAGCCGCGTCCAAAAGGCCCCCGAGGGAACCCGCTCGTTGCTTTTAGCTTTTACCGCACGCCCCTGAGGTTACCGAGAGTGAAACGCTGCCGGTGTGGGGGCTGCGAGCGGCTTTGTGCTCGGGGGGTGCCACCCGTGTTCGTCACGGCTCTGCCCCCGCTGCCGCCTCCCAGCCTCTCATCTTCCCCATGGAAATCCCTTTATCGCGTTTTAAAGGTGCTGCTTTTTTTTTTTCCTTCCCTCTCCCCGTGTTCTGTGCTTCCCTCCCGCCCCCAGCACTTGCTAATTATTTATTTGTGATTGTCTCTCTGGTCTCTAAGCTCTTCGGGCTCTTAGTTCCCTTTTCCTTTCGGAAGCTTTGCCGGGCTTTACCCCGTGTTTCAGAGCCACCCTTCAGCTGTTTGATGAAGCAAACAAACTTATTTCTGAAGTAAATGCCGAAACGCCCTGAGTTGTTGACTGGCCTCATTCAGGTGTTGCCTGAGAAAAGCAGAGAACCACATTTTTTTCCCCATTTTTATGCTACAACCCTCAGCACTCTTGCTGCCATCAGTTGTCAGAGGGTGCCTGAGGGCTTCGCCCTGGGGTTTCATCTCCCTCCTGGGAGGTCCCCCGGAGCCCAGGGGCAGCACCGAGGGTGTGGATCTGCCAGGACTGGCCTCGTCTTGCTGCTCTGTGTGTGGGGAGCTTGCTGGTGGCAGGCGCTGCGCTCCAGATAAGCAAATAAAATGCCCTCAGGGTCCCGCTGCAAGCCTGCCCTGCCCGCGGGGCTGCAACTTGAACGTGCAGAGATCATAAAAGTTCTTTTAAAAGCTGTTAAAAGTAAGAGTGAGTGCTCTGCCTTCAAGTTGAAGTCTTGTGAGCTATCTGCAGTTGACTGCTTTTGTTGCTAGCCTCGGTACGAGTATCCCACGTGGAAAAAGAACCTGGGATCTGAGGCCAGCTCTGAGAGCTGCAGTGTTACATCGCTGCTCACATCAGGGTTCCCTTCTCTGGCCCAGATGTGGGGTTTTGGAGCGGGATCTGTGGTAAAGATCACCCCTCTGCCTGCTCGGTCAGGTCTGGGGCACTTCTCCCTCTTTATTAAGACTTACGTGATCTTGATCACTGTTTTTGCTCTAAGGAGGAACCTTTCTCTGCAGCTAACTAAATTTGCCATCTCCTCGTGTCACGGAAGGACCCAGGTTGGAGACCCTCTGGGTGCTATGTGGCCCGATCCCCCGCTCGGAGTTCAGCCAGGGCTGGCCCCTGGCATGGTGACCAGTGTTAAATTTGTCCTTCTTTAGGCAAGAACCACGCGTGGGTTTTTATTTCTGTGTGTACTCAAAGGGAACCTTGGTCAGGGTCTCTAGATGATGATTTAAAGGAAGGAAAAGGTGATATTTTTTGGTGTGTTCTCAGCTGGTGGAAGCTCTTTTCTCTTGCCATCTCCCCTTAGTAAAGTGTGCCTGGGCTAATTCCTTATGAAGTGGCTCTTTTGGAGCCCCAAGGCTTTCTTCCTTGTGAAGAATGCTCCTAACAGATCAAAAATTCACTGAGATGAATACGTAAGCAGGAGCTTGCATCTTGGTGAGCGCCGCGTTTCATAGTTTGTCCTTGCTGCTCATTTGTTGCTTCTCCAGGGAGGACAGGAACTGTTCAAATCGATGCAGCGCTCCTCTGTCTGCCTTGAATGAGACCACGGGTCGTTTATTGGTGCTCTTGCTCTACCTGATGGTGTCTTCACGTGTCAGATTTGTTGAGGTTAATAGAAGGCTTAGCCACTACAAAGAGGAGTTGTTTTTTTTTTTTCTTTTTCTTTCAGAGTTGCTCGGAATTATCGTTGTCTTCCACAATCACGTTAAGCTGAAGCACTCTCTGTTTTGAGGAACAGGAATTAGTTAACTGGCTTCATTTGGCAAACCCACCCTGAGCTGCCTGTTATCTGAGACAGGCTTTTAATATTCCTTCGTGGTCTCGGAGCTGAGGTGTGGACACCACGCGTGGTTCTGGCTCGACTGGAACTGGGTGTGAAAATCAGCTTTTTTGTGTTGTTTTTCAGGGAGTATGAGTCTGTATTCCTTGCCTCTGCAGGGCTGTGCCTTCCATTAGCATCGTTCCTACCCAAATATCCGTTCTCAGCAGTCAGAGAGCTCAGGCACTCTCCGGGTGAGGGTGCCAAGAAATCCAATCTGTCGGGGAGGAAACATTCTGCAAATCCAGGGCTGCGGTTTGGGGTTGTTTCTTTAAAAACTAGGAGCGAGGCACAGCTCCGTGCAAAATAAGAGCCTTTCAGCTTTTCATTTCGGGGTAAGAATGGACTGAGGGTGATCCATCAAGCCTCGGAGTCGCTGTAGATACGTCAGATGGCACTGCTGAATATGGCATTGTCAGCTGTGAAGAAGACATTGTGTCTCAGCTGGGAGTTCAGAGCCTCAACTGCAAGCCAGATCTCGGCTTTGTTACTTAGAGCCCCTTTTCTTTGCTTGAGGATGGATTAAATATTTAGTCCTGTCTGAGGAGTCACCTCAGAATCTAAGGAATTGGCTCTCCTTAGGTAAATGCATTTTTTTTTTCCGGGCATTTAGAAAGAATGCACTTCTTGCCTCCATCTGTTCCCTATCACAGAATTCCTCAGGGTATTGCTTTTGAAAGGAGAAGCAACCAGAGGCCAAATAATACAGGCTGCTGCTGGAGGGTTTTATTTATGTCTCCTTTATTAAATGAATTTAATAGGACAATTGGGAATTGGGCTACTATTCCTCCCTCCGAGCGTCCCAGCACCATGGGTTGGAATAGACGTGTGGAGGGCTAAAATTTGGGGCACTTTTTCCAGTTTTCCTGAACAGGTGGAAGCCTGAATGTGGCGGTGCTTGCTGTGCGGCCAGGTGGGTGCCTCGTGTTTGCTGTGAAATTGCAGAAAATTGGCTTGTGGTTTGCTGAGACTGAGACAGTTTTCATGCTGCTCTGGCCAGCTCGTGGACAAGAGGAGTTCCTAACGTAGGGATCTTCCTCCTCTGCGTCCCCCTGAGGTGTCCGAGGGGTTTGCTCAAGGATTTGTGAGGAACAGCAGCCCGAGGGCTCCCCTGTTATCCCTTATAACGGTGCTGCTGGGAGTAGTGGAAAGCTGTTGCAGGCTGTTTTCCCTGTCGGTGTGGTCAAGGAGACAGCGCAGGTTCCAATTTTGTTTTGCTGCTGCCCACAGGTAGAAAACTAACCCCGAACGGAGCCAGTTGCCAGTCAGACAGCTGTAGGATTACAGAGCAACCTGTCCTCAGATGATACCTGGCTCTCGGTGTCCTTATCGCAGGGCCCCGGGGTTTTGTTTCAGCATCCCTCTGCGTGCTGAGGAACCCAGACTCCTGTGGTAGCTGGGCTGTTTGGCTTCTGGAAGCCATTTCTCGGAGGTTCAGCTGGTTCTTCTGTGCTTCTGAGGAAGAACTCGCAAGCCTGGTGTCAGTAATTTCTTTTCTGAGCCCTGAATCAGCACCCTGGCTTTTTGGTGCTGCTGTTGGAGAGGGCGATGGGATCAGCAATGTGGTTTTTGCTTGACTTTACCCCAGGATCTCCAGTCTGACCTCCTGGTAACTTCACTTTTCTCTTGAATGAAGCTTTGTGACAGTGCCTCGCTATGCCCACATCACAGGGCTCTTCACTTAAATACTTCCTGCTTTGGAGGCCGTTCTGTCTAGCTTCATTACAGCAGCTCTGCAATCAGAGATTTTAGGAAAATGCAACGGCAGCTCTCAGTGATGCTCTGAGTGCCATGGACGGGCTGCTTCTCACTCCTCAATTTGGTAGCTCCACCAGGAGTCCCCAGTTGTGTCGTGCTGCCCCGATGGTCCTTGTGGTCCCACTTCTGAAGAGTAATCCCCAGCCCTGGAGGTGGTCTGCGAGGAGATATTAATGGGGTTCTGCCCTTGCAGGATGGGAGATCCCTCTCCCCTCTCCTGTTCCTTGCACTCCCAAAATGTTCTTTTACGTTTTCAATTCCCGACGAGCAGCTCTAAGGAGTCACTTTGTGTGTTGTCGAGCCCCCCGGTGTAACCCCGAGGTGGCGCGCGTGGCTGAGGAGGCGGCTGCAAATCCCAAAGTCTGTTCGAGATGCTTACTGCTCAGTTTGTTTCTGACGCCGAAGGATGGCAACAGAGCCACTTCTGCGTTCACAGTGAGGGAATGGCACCGGCTCCGAGTTCTGTGCTAGGCTGTTTGCATTCAGGTTCAGCTGGGTGTATTTTGTCTGACGGTTTTTCTGGTGATGCCGTTTTTTTTTGGGGGGGGAAAACAAAATCACAACGGTTTGGAAAGACTTTTTAGTGTCGCAGAGTTAGGGCTAGCATCGAGTTAGACTGTCAGCACTGCACTTTTAACTGGAAGTTTTAAATTCATACTTTGAAAGGAGGGGAAAAGCAATCTCTGCGTTTCAGGAGAAGTGTTGGTGATGCTGCATTTCCAAAATGTCCAACAATGCTGTATAATCTCGTGTTTGGTGCTCAGGAGACTTTGCACTCCTGTGTGCTGTTCTGCTGATGCCTGGAGACGTTGGTGAACCTCTGAGCTTCTGCCTGCTGCCCTGTTCGTAGCCCTAGAGACATTTATGCTCCCAAAGCAGGTGTTAGGACATGTCTTTGAACAGGACTGCACAAGAATTGTAAGACATTTAGCTCTTCTGTTGTTTTTGTTTTTTTTTCTTTTTTAGATTCCAGAGACTTGTTGAAGGAATTTCCACAGCCTAAAAACTTGCTCAACAGCGTGATTGGAAGAGCCCTGGGCATTTCTCATGCGAGGGACAAACTGGTATACATCCACACGAATGGGCCGAGAAAAAAGGTAATCCTCTTGCACCAGGCTTTCGTGGTAGGTGGGTATGGTGTGAAGGAACACTGCTAAACCTGGAAGTAACCCTTTAGTAGAGAAAGTCCTAGCACATAAAGTCCACGTAAAAGTTGTACTGTAATCTTTCAAACAAGATTTCCTCACTTTTTCCTGCTTCTCTATTTTCACGTGCTTCAACACGTATGTAAATGTAGGTGCTATCCACCTCCTTTTGTTTGTGGAAGGATGAATTTTTGTTCCTTTTGTCCTGTAACGGGCTTTCCTTAGCAGGAGGACACGTAGTTTGCTGTTGAGTGTGTTGGGCTTTGTAACCTACTGCCTTAGAAAATGGTAATTCAGTGCTATGTGTCAGACCTTAGGGCTACATTTTGTTTCTATATTCGAAGAATAGAAATAAAATACAGAATAAAGAATAGAAAAAAGCCTAAGAAAGCCTAAAATTGCAATAAGAAAAGATGAATTTGCTTGGAATGGAGGGAGGCTTCTAGTAGTACGTAAGGGCAAAGTTAAATACAGAGGTGCTTGCTGTTGGTAAACGAACCAGAGGAATTCCAGGCAAACATTTTGCCAATCAGTTGGAGCTTGGATGTAAGACTCTCACATCCCATCTCTGTGAGGAATTGAGCAGTTCTGAACTCACAGGTGCTCTGTGTTCAGGGCTTTGCCTCCTCCCGTTGTACAACCCCTGTGGCCCCAGGCCTCTTGCTCTGTCTCAAGCAGAAGCCCATTCCAGCTGAAGTTTAGCTGCAACGTACATTCCAGGAAAAGATTCAGTTCTGATGGATTAACATTTTCCAATAACATTCTGTCTTAAAACTTCCCAGACACTTTTCATTACCTCATCCTTGAGCATACGCGTGTTTTAGGCAATACATTACTGATGGTTGCTTTGGAATTCCTTCGTTATTTGTGTTTCTGTGTTACTTGCCTTTCCTCAAGCAGCGGTGCAGCTTCCTAGCTGATGTTTAGGAATGCCATACCTAGTGCCTCAGCATTTTTAGTCTGTGTAATCAGTTCAAATTCTTGCTAGCGCTAACACAGATTAACGTCGTCCGTAACTTTAGATTTCTTAAAAACAAACTTACAACAAGAAATAGAGCAGCTCTTGTAGAAAACAAGGGCTGGTGGGGAAAAAACAAAACAAAACAAAAAAACAACAGGAAGAAGTGTGGGGACAGGAGGACAGGTGAGACAAACTGGGGAAGTCTTGGTTGGAAGTGGACAAGACTTTTTTTGTGAGCGCCAAGTAACCCGGCCTTCACGAGACAACTTTTTTTCTCAGCAGCTCTGTGTCTTTTCATGCAGAGTCCTTAGGCAAAATACGTAGCAATTTTCTGCAGTAAGATGAGATTCAGATGGCAGGCAGGCAGGCAGCCAGATGGAGGCTGTTGAAAAGTCAGGAGCCTTTTTTTTTTCTAGCCTTATAGGTGGGGTTTTCCCAGCGGACCTAAATGCCACCTTTCATCTTTGCTGCAGAAACGGGAGAGAATTCCTTCGGCATTTCCCTCCTTTGAGCCTTACAGAAACTCAGCTGCAGCATCTGTGGGGCTAGGAGTCAAGCGAGCTCTTCCTTTGGAGCAGTTTTTACCAAAGGGCAGGGTTCAGCTCTCAGTGTTCTTTGCAGGTTTTTCAGCTTGGAACCAACTGTGCTGGGAGAATGGGAGAAGAGGAGCTCTGGTGGTGCTGTTAGTTCCGTAACAGCTTGTGCCGGGCAGCACGAGCTACAGGCTGCTGCTCCTCTGCCCGAGAAGCACGGTACCTGCCTGCGTAACCACGGGGCAGGCTGCTGCTAATTGAAGCTAGGATAAGGAAGCAGAAAGATTTGCTCGCTGTTGCAACTAGAAATGTGTTGGAGAGTGCTTGTTGCTCCTCTGGTGTCGTGTGCTGTGGTGCACACAGGAGCAGTTACCCTGAGACTGAATTGTTCTTGTAACAAGCTCTTGGCATTTGATTCCTCGGGGCTGACACACTGCCACCTGCGAAGCTCCGGCCCGCGGTACGTGGTGCTGTGCTGGAAAGCAGCCTGCTTTCTGGGCCTGCCTCAGCCACCCAGCTTCTGGGTGGCTGTGGGCACCTTGTGTCTGGTTCCAGGCTTTTGTTTGTGTGGTACTGGGATGTAGCATCCCATAAAGCGACCCAACAAGCAGTTTGTTTGGGATTTTCATTTGTAGTTACCTTCTTTATCCGGAGTTCAGAGATGCTTGAAGTAACGGTGCTTCTGGGTTGATTGCTCTGTGCTGTCTCACTTTGCTGCTTATCTTTGCTTTTCAGAAAGTCACTCTGCATATAAAGTGGCCTAAAAACGTGGAAGTGGAAGGCTATGGGACCAAGAAGATTGATGCTGAGAGGCAGGCAGCAGCAGCTGCATGCCAGCTCTTCAAGGTGAGCTTTTGCCCCTTAGCTCGATGAACCAAGCCTTTGAGCATGCAGGCTTTGCCCATTTTGGTGTGTTGTTTTACTATTACTGGTTTAAGATTGTGCTAATTTGCCTCTTATTTGTGGCTGGAAGTGGTCGATGTGTGTGCAGCCACCATCAAGCAAGTACTGTGAGGTTCTAAAGGGCACTGAGATGTGGTGTGACAGCAGCTGTCTGAGGATAAGCTGCAATCTTGTCCTCAGCTCTCCCACTAGCTCTGTCTGTAACCTCGGGCAAGTGACTTTGCTTTTGGAGTTTCCCTTTCATCTGTGCAGTAGGAACAGCGCTTCCTGCTAAGGAGCCTAGCAAAGGTGCCAGGTGCGCTGACAACAGGAGCTTTTGGATTTGCTTGCAGGGCAAGAAAGCTACGTTAAGAAATAGCTATGTAGTTCTTAACTTAAGCCTTCAGAAGTTAAAGATCGCAGCGTTAAAACTAGAAGTTTCTTCAGCTGCCTTCTGATGAGGCAAGTTGCTTTGATCCTGTGATTAGCAAAACTTGTTCCAGTGACTGCCTGACCTGAAGCATGGTGCTCGTTCAGTTCACGTTTGGTGGAGGTGTATTTTTGTTTTATCCTCACAATTCAACATTCAATGAAAGCATTGTTTTGAGCTTTCTTGGAAAGCCTGGAAGTTTGCAAGGGGGGGAAAAAAGTCCCACCTACACTTGCAATAATATTATTTGCTAAATTTTGGGGAATGGTTCAACTGTGCTTTCAGTTCAGAGCTGGAAAACAACAAAAAGACAACCCTGGGAGGGTTGTAGATTAAGCATGCAAAGTTTTAAGCCAGACCTCTAACCAAGAGAAGCCCTCATAATGGGAGGCCTTGTGCAGACCTAGCTCCAGAAACAGCTACAGATGCTGCTCTAAGTGAAGAGTCACCAATTCAAGAAAAGTGGTGGTGTTAATTGGAGTGGAGATGAATGCAGTGTTTGAGTACTACGACTAGCAAAGTGACTTCTTGCTGTCCTAGGCACCCCTGCAGCACAAAACAACACCACTCAGAGGCCTAAAGATGTAACTTTTAATGTATTGCAGTGGTCTGGTAAGATTCAGTGCGTGATACAATCTAGGTATGCCTGGAACTTCGTGTAAGGCTCAGTCCTAAACGTAGGTGGTGGGCCAGCAGTAACTGGGAACTCTTCTGTTTCAAAACCCGATAGATTTGGGAGATCTTGATACTGCTTCTGCAGACTGAAAAGAAAAGGAAGCAAAAAGAAAGGAAGGGAACCATTCACTGAATTCTCACCTTGTGTTATCCCAGGTTATATTTGTTTGGGTTTAGCCTTACCAAAAAGATGCATTCCATGCTCTGAGGTGCGTTTCAGAACTTACAAAATAAAAGGTTTAAACAATATTTAGTAAAATACCCATAGATCTAGCCCAGCCTGTCCAACAAGCTACAGGATACCAAGCAAGTGTGCTCTGGGAAGGGAGGTTAGCGAACAGATTTCCTTGAAGTACTAATACCTGGAGGAAAGCTTTTCATTTCTGCAAATCCCCTTTCTTTCTCTGCTCTTTCTGTGTGATACGAAGAAATTCCTCCTGCATTTCTCTCCTTTCCCAAATGTTTAATTTCCTGCAGTTGCCCATCTCTGTCCCTTTACTGCAGCTAACTGCGTTTTTCTCCTGCAGGGCTGGGGTTTGCTGGGGCCCAGAAATGAGCTGTTTGATGCCGCAAAGTACCGGCTCCTCGCAGACCAGCTTGGCTGCCCCGATGAGAGGTGGTGTTCGGAGGGCAAGTGGCGCTCCAAGTCCGGACCTTCTCTCGCCGACTTGTCCACCTGCTGGCGGCGCATGGAGCCGGACGACTCCATCCAGCCCATGGAGCAGGGCCGCATGCCTAAAGCGATGCGGAGAGAAGAGCTGGAGGAAGGGGAGCTGGAGGAGGGAGAGCTGGAGGAAGGAGAGCTGGAGGAAGAAGCGATCGATGTTTCCGATTATTTACCTATGGCGCATCAAGATGCTCGAACCTCAGGCAGAGATGCGAGGTAAGGGCTTTGATAGCTGCTGGTGCAGGGCAATAAAAAAAAAAAAAAAAAAGGGTTTTCTTAGCTGAGGCAGCCCTGTGGTTCCTCCGAGTTGAGCTGCAGCTTTCCACGTTGCTGGTGTGACCTTAAGGAGGCTACAACGAGGTGGAGATCGGTCTCTTCTCCCAAGCATTAAGTGATAAGATAGAGGAAACGGCCTTAGTTTGCAGGAGATTTAGGTTGGGTAATAGGAAAAGGGTTGTCAAGCACTGGAACAGGCTGCCCGGGGAAGTGGTTGAGTCACCAGCCCTGGAGGTCTTCAGAAAGTGTGTAGGCGTAGAGCTTAGTGACGTGGCTTAATGGTGGACTCGGCAGTGCTGGGCTAAAGCTTGGCACAAGCTGATCTTGGCAGTCTCTTCCAACCTAAATGATTTGTGATCCCATGACCTGTAGGTGAGCCGAACACTGAATATTTTGCGTTCTTCCCTGAGAGAGATCAGGGCAGCCTGGTCTTGTACCTGGCTGTAATCACTGGAGAGTGTCAAGGTGTCATCTTTGAAGTCCTCTCCTTTGGGTTGAGTGCTGCCTACCTGTTTGCTCCCTTTCTTATTCTCCTGGGCCTAAAGCAATTTCTATTTCCAGAAAACTCTGCATATGCAGTTAGGAATCCCTTTCTTGATACCCCTACCCCCACAGTTTTGGGGGCAGTATTAATATATGCTCCTTTTCATCCCAGTAGTTCCCCGTAGTTGCTTTCTTGGCTTCATGTTTTATGAGCACAAATTTTAGATTTTAATAGTCAACAGGAGAAAAAAAAATCAGTAAGGACTTGGTGGTGGTTGTTTGTAGGGATGCTCTTTGGATTCAGAAATAACTTAATGATATTTTGTGTTGTTGCTTTTTGTAGTTATTTTTAAAAACTTAAAACCTATTGATGGTATTTGGTTTGTAGTACTAGTGTAAAGGCTTCCTTGCTTTCTAGTCCTGCACTGAGTGGTAATTCTGGGACTGACAGACTTTAGCAGCAAGGCACAATTTGACTTCTCAGATGTGAAGGCACAGATAACCTTGATCTTAGTCGCAGACCTGAAGCGAGGTGGCTCTGAGCACAGAGTGGCTGTTTGCATATCCAACTGTTTCCCTCTTCCATCTAGCCGAGGAGGGAGTTCCATTGAGATGACAGATGACAACACTGCCATCCGAGCTCTGACGCAGTTCCCACTTCCCAAAAATCTCCTGGCCCAAGTGATTCAGATCGCCACATCTTCCTCCACAGTAAAGGTAAGGAGCCTGGGGACTGACGTGCAGGGGATGAGGCTCAGAGACTCGCTGCAGTCTCTTTGGATGCTTGTTTGGGCAGCTGAGAACTGGGGAGAGACGAGGCCCAGAAAAATCAGCCTGAAGAGCAAGAAAAGTCTTAGTGGTAGGAGCTAAGGAAACAGCAGCACCGGGAACATTGTTACTTGAGGTCAGGCCAACAGAGGAGCTGTTGGTGTGAAGGAAGGAGAATATTTTCTCCTGATAAGCTTGCATTTCCCCTAATATCTGCAACAAGCACAAGCTGGTGTTACTCAGAGAAATGTGTGAGTGACAGAATCTTTCCACACCTCAACTCCTGGCAGTATGTGGTGATTCTGCCCCTCACTGTGTGTCACCCAGCTCCCTTCCAGACCTCAGGCACTTTAGCTGGCCCTAGCTGGGCTCCACCCCGTGTGCTGCCAGGGGTGTGCTGCTCACAGCTGGCTGCTCTCACTCCTCCTTCAACTCATGAGCGGAATTTAGTACAGGAAACTTGTTCTAGTGTTGGAAAATAATACTGATTTCAGCTCTGCTTAGAAATACCAGGGTATATTTGAAAAATCTCTGCCTGTGGAAGCTCTTAGCACCCCCCCAACCTGATGTTGGTTATGTGCCTTTTAGGAATACATGCAGTTCCGCACAGTAGGTACCAAGACCAAGATCTGCAAGCTCACGCTCCGCTGGCCCTGTCCCATGACTTTTGCTGCCAAGGGCCGTCGCAAGGTGGAAGCAGAAAACAAAGCAGCGGCGTTGGCCTGTCAGAAGCTTAAGGTAAGCACGTGTGGTTCCCACATCCCATCTCTAATCTGTCATACGTGGAAGTTCCTTGCACCTCACTCACCAGATTTGAAACTAATGTTGTGACGCCTAAAACTTTCTATTTCTGACTTCATGCTCAATAAACACGTTTTCAAACCTTAGGATCCAGTCCAAACTGCTGTTGTACCCCTCAGGCATAGCCCTGTGATGACCCCTTGAAGACCGTTGGGCTTGTTTTGATTCCTCAACAGAGGGATGTGTGGGGATTGCTCCTAAATGTTAGCTTTTTCTCTTGGATCCCTCAGTGCTGCCTACTAAGACAGACTTACCTTCCTGTTCTTGTAGGTGAGCGAGTTCAGCCACACTGCTGTGTTAGGTTTTGTTGCAGATGCTTAGAGTCAGCAGAGGAGAAGTCGAAGAAGATTGTGTAGGGCTTAGTGCTGAGCTGTCACAATGAACCAGAACCACAGCGAGAGTGGCTGCTGTGTTTTTGATGGGTCTATTTGCTTCTAGTGTCCATTTCACCAGAGCTGTGATAGGAGCATGTTTTTGCCATGCCAAAAGCAAGCAGTGATAGATTTGAGCTACGGGGTAGGGAGTTCACCCATCACAACTTGTAGGACCTACACGTGCCAGCAAATTGCATGCAAGTCTTGTGTCTGACAGTCTGGTTTGCCTCTCCTCTTTGCAGAGCCTTGGCTTAGTGGACAAGAACAACAACCCTCTCAGCCACGCCATGTACAACATGACCTCGCTCCGGGAACTTGGTGAGAACCAGAGGAAACCCTGCCACATCAAAGTTCCTGAAGCCACCCTGCGCAAGATTGAGAACTACCTGAATCATGTAAGGCTTCCTCGGGTGCCTCAGAACCACCTTCGGCTGATCACGTGTAATGTCAGAACTTGGACTGCGTGCACGTGGGTTGAGAGCTTCATGCCAAAATGGTGGGGGGATTTATGGCTTGATGCTTGCCCCAAACTGATCAGTCTTTTACCTATGGGGAAGGAGACCCTTTCTGGGCAGTGGGCCTTCTCTGGATGTATTTGTGATGTTTGTGTGTATTGTTTGGCCTTGGGGATGTTGGGGAGTGCAGTTTTTTGCTTATAGCCTCCTTTTGTAGGCTTATGACCTCTGCCCTATGCAGCTCTTGCTAACGTAAAACCCTGGTTATAACTTTTTGCTTTACAAGAACCAGGTGCTGGTAAATTTTCATTTTTCCCTTGGGAGTGTCTCTTACAGCACTTCTAAGGTATTGATGAGTGCAGATCCCCAGCACCTGGCAGTGAGGTCCCAGGAGATCTCTCTTCATGCTGCGGGGTGGACACCCAGGGGTGCTGAAGCAGTGCCAGGACAGGTTTCCTTGGGAGCATTCAGTGCCAAAGCAGGAGTTAGTGCCAGCGTAAGGTGAGGATGGGCATGGTGCAGGTATAAACGTCTGTAGCTCATTGAAGTAATTAAAAAATGATGCCTCTGTTTGGAAGCTGGCAAGTCACTGTGCAGCACACTGTAGGTCTCTGGGGATGTTTATAAAATCTTAGGGATGCTGTAAAGTAAACCAAGTGGTAGGGAGTATCCTAGGGAGCCAAAACCAGGCCTAAGGCAGCAGACATTTCTGAGTGACCTGTTAGAGTGGCTGAATTAAGGCTGCGGTCTGCCTGCCATGTGTATGTCAGGCTGTGTGTGGAAGGCTTGCCCTTGGGACCCTGAGCAAGGCTGAACCCAAAGCTACTGGTCCGATCCATCACTGAACTCCTAATCCTGTGAACATCTTTGATTTGTGGTCTAGCCAGTGCCTGACCTGCTGTTGCTCCTTTTGGTTATTCCCATAGGATCTTGGACTTTTTTGCCAAGATTGGATGTTTCTGGCTCAGCTGAACACTTAGGTTTCGGGCAAGCTAAATGTCCGGGCTTCCTGATGGAAAGGAGGGTGGTGGTGCAACCTGAGTGTTACAAAAAGCTGACTTCTGGGGCTGTCGCAGCCCCTGCGTGCAGTGTAGCTACTGACCTGGAGAGCTTCAGATGCTGTTCTGGGCCCGTCAGTTTGGGTGTTGGCCCTAACATATCTGTGAGAGCAGGCTGCAAACCTCAGGGGATGCAGCGAGGAAAATGCAGGGAGCTGCTCAGAGTTGCATTGAGTTGAGGTTATTTCGAGTGAGAATTACTTCTACCTAAACCCTGAAGGGTACCTTAAAAAAAAAAAAAAAAAAAGGAGGTGGGCTACCTGAAACATGAAGAGTTTGATAAAGCTTTGTGGGCAAAGCTAGTCTGGCTGAGTCCATTCCAGGCACTCATTTTTCTGTCCTCCTGAGGACTGTTACTGAGCTTCTTGTCCTCTCACACCTTTCTCTGTCTCACCCCAGTACCCAGTGGACATCAGGGAATCCAGGCCCCGGATTGCTGATGACATGATGAACCTGAGCAAGGAATCGGGTGCGATCAGCGATGCCATCACGGGGAAGACCTACATCCCCATGCTGGAGGCGGAGGAGGTGCGCCTTAGCCAGAACCTGCTGGCCCTCTGGAAAAGGAGAGGATCCTCGTGGCAGGAGAGCCACCCGCTGCCGGTGGATCCTCACAAGGACACCATCCTCTCGGCCATCGAGCAGAACCCCGTGGTCGTGATAGCAGGAGACACGGGCTGCGGGAAAACCACGCGCATCCCTCAGCTCCTGCTGGAACACTACATCCTGGAGGGGCGCGGCGCCCGCTGCAACGTGGTCATCACCCAGCCCAGGAGGATCAGCGCCATCTCGGTGGCCCAGCGCGTGGCGCAGGAGCTAGGGCCCAACATGAGGAAGAACGTGGGCTACCAGGTGCGACTGGAGAGCAAGCCCCCCGCCCGGGGGGGAGCCCTGCTCTTCTGCACCGTGGGCATCCTGCTGCGCAAGCTGCAGGGGAACCCCAGCCTGGAGGGCGTCAGCCACGTGGTGGTCGACGAGGTCCACGAGCGAGACGTCAACACGGATTTCCTGCTCATCCTGCTGAAGGGCATCCAGAAGCTCAACCCCGACCTGCGCCTGGTCTTGATGAGCGCCACGGGAGACAATCAGCGTTTCTCGCATTATTTCGGGGATTGCCCCGTGGTCAAGGTGCCGGGCTTCATGTACCCGGTGAAGGAGTACTATCTCGAAGAGATCCTGGCCAAGCTTGGAAGGCACCGACACCGGCACTACGAGATAAAGGTGGGTGTGCAGCGCGGCGCTGAAGCTCTTCCCCTCGGGTCAGGGGCTGGTTTCGGGCGTATCTGCAGGGCCTGGAACCGGTCCCTCGTCCTGTGGCCCTTGGGCATTGTTTGCTGAGCTTTAATTCCAGGTCAATCCTCCTGAGCTAAGATCAGCTTAGCAGAATCCCTCGTATTTTAATTAATTTATGGATAAAGGCGACTTCAAATTTAAGTTCCTGTTGTCCCTCTGTAAGGGGAAGTTTGTTTGACCTTTCCCTGCTCAGCCTGGTGAGGTTTCTGTCAGCCTGAGGAGGTTTCTCCTGGTGGCTGAGCGACCACCTGGTTGTATCAAGGACTTCTCCCAGCTTTGTGTCATCAGCAGACTTGCTGAGGGTGGCCCCTGGTGTTCAGGGCCATCTTCCTGTTCCTCTCGTGGCTGGTTGGGTTCTTCCCCTGCTCTTTTTAAGCTGACCTGACTTAACTTCCAAATTACTGAGACAACAGCTGCTGCTCTGTGCCTAGTGGATTGGAAGGCTTGGTTTTGCCTCCCCGAATTTCACTTTAGCTACTCGTGAGGTGCTGTTGGGTAGAGGTACAGCTTCCAAGTCTGGAGAGCAGGAAAGGGACTGCACATTCTCACTCCTCAGCTGAGGAAGCTGGCAGCAGTGGTGACCAGGGCGGGTGCCAGATGGAGCCAAACCCAGGCTCCTGAGCTTCCTGGCTCCTCGTCCTGGGGAGGCCATCCAAGAACAGGCATCTGCTCGCTCCAGAAGACGCTTGGGAAGTCTGTGCACCTTTCTGCTGTCTGCTGCATGGCTGCTTATTTATCTGCGGGTGTCCTCCTGCACTCCCAGAACCTCCTGAGCTGGGGGAGAGAACCCGTGGTGGTTTTCAGTCCTCCTGTCTGCACACAGGGCAACCTGAGGGTTAAACATTCGTCTGGGAGCATTGTCTGTGAGCTCCTGGAACACCCAATGGCTTGGGGCTGTGACTGCTTCCCCGGAGAGCCTGTCCCAGAGCCTGACCACCTCAGTGAAGATTTTTTTGTTAATGTCCAGTTTGAACTTCCCCTGACGCAGCTGTAAGCCATCCCCTTGCTCCCCCTCTCGAGGAAGCTGTAGGCAGCAGCAAGGCGTCGTGCTTTTAACCCTGCCAGCAGCCGAAACCAGGACACGAGGTCACCCCTCGCTCTCCTCTCGAGGCTGAGCAAACCAAATATCTTCAGCTGCTCCTCATAAGCCGTGCCCTTGAGCCCTTTCACTCCTTTATTGTCCTCCTTTGGGCACATCCTGGTATTTTTGGGCCCCAGAACATAACAGATAACAAACTGTGCTCAGTGTGTGAGGTGTGGCTGCAGCGGTGCTGGGTGTTTTGTCCAGGAGGACACTGAGAGACAGTCACAAAGTCTGCCAAAATCCCCAAACCCCACCGGGCAGGCAACCTCATCATAAAGGGGTATCAGGCTAGTAAGGCATGGCTTGTCCTCGTGAACCCGTGCTGGGCTTGGCTTCCTGGGGTAGCCAGGGTCATGAGAATGAGAGTGACATGAGCACGCTCCCAGTCAGTTGGGACCTCTGCAGATTCCCCAGCCCATGAAGAAATAACAGGGATTTTGGAGTCACATCACCCAGCTCTTCAGTACCCAGGGATGAATCCTTTGGGCCCCATGGATCTGCGTGCGTTGGGTTGCAGCAGATCCCACACAAGTTCAGAGTCACCTGGGAGCTTATCACACCCCACGGCACGGCTCTGCTGCCCATTTTTCTCCCATCACCAAAGCTTTTATACTCCACCACTGAATGAGATGGCTGTGGCTGAGACAGGCACATCACTGCGCCCCTGAGACCACCTCCGATTCCAAACAGCAGAGCTCGGAGGGCGCCTTCCCCAGTCAGCTCCCTTAGTGCACGTCTCACGCGTTGTCCTCACTGTGCTTCTGTTTTATCCAGCAATCAGATGATGAATGCGTCCTCGACCTCGATCTGATCACCGACCTCGTACTCCAGATTGACGCCCACGGAGAACCAGGTAGGTTCTGCTTTTCCCCCTTCCCCTTTTTTGTGGGGGGAAAAAATGGTACCTGCAGAGCACAGCCCCTGTGCAGAAGAAATGTTGTGCTGAGTTCTGGAATTCCCGGTGAGCTGAGTGGTCTCAGTCTGCTGTGACCTAATTCTTTGGCTAAGACAATGTATGAGTCCTCATGCCTGAGGCAGGTTAAGGTGCCTGGTGCTCCAGGCAGTTATGCAAACCCCTCTGCTGGAGTTTGGAAAGCTGTCTGGAAGCCGGGTTGCTTGCTGATTCCCGTGTCGGTGTACCTCGAGGTCCTGGTGTCCTGAGAAACCCCACTCCTGGGCTGAAACTGTGTCTGTGCACCAGTGTCTGCAGCCTCATGCTGCTCAGTGCAGTTATTTTCCTGTCCTGGGAGGATTTCCTTCCCTGGGTGGTGATGTTTTTGTGAAGGGAAGATTTTTCAGATGGCTTCTACTAGCTTGGAAACACTTAAAGCTCTTCGAAGGCATTCACTCCCAGAACATAGCTGGCCTTGTTTCCTTTTGACTTCAAGCTTCTGAGGCGTTGACAGAGGCAGGTACAGCCGAGCAGGCAGGCAGGGGACATTTCCCTGGGTCTGACTTCCCTCACGGCTGCATCTGTCCTCAGTTTGTGATGAGAGGGGTGCAGGTTTCCTCAGCTGGCAGGGGGCATCCCAGCCCTGGCCCTGCTTCGCTTTGGGTTTCTCGGGCTAAGGGTTGCTGTGGGCTTGGGAATAAGAGGTCCTGTCTGCAGTTTCTGAGTCTCTAGGATAAAAATTGCTCTTGGATTGCTAGATTAAGTGTTTTTGCTGTGTTACAGGTGGGATCCTCTGCTTCCTTCCTGGCTGGCAGGAAATCAAGGGAGTGCAGCAGCGCCTGCTGGAGATGCTGGGGTCTCAGAACAGCCGGTACCTCGTCTTACCAGGTGAGATGGCAGGGCCAGATTTCTCCCCAGGATTCGGGAGGAGAGGCCAATTGCCTTGATCAACCCCTTCAGCTGTTGCGCACAGATAACAGAGCAAGTTTGTGTGCTCTGATGTATGCAAAGGCGTATGTAAAGCACAACTAGCTCCCAGCAGAGGCTATCCTAAGCAGCGGGTGATTAAAGAAACTGGCTTCCTGTCTGCCTCCAGCAATGCAGATGTAGGCAAGGAGGAAACTGCTGAGTTCTGCCCTGCTGTAGCTGCATGCTGAGCCTAAATAGAAAAGCTCTTTGGGACTTGTTTTGTGGGGTGGAGGTGTGCTCCGTGGTTCATCTTCTAGTGAATGTGATGTTCTGCTTCCCGGGAGGGAAATGTAAAACCAAAGCCAGGATTACCCTGCGAGGCTTCAAAGAATTTTTGGTTGGTTGCTTTGGTTCTTTGTTTGTTTTTTAACAGTCCTCCCTATTCAGTGTCAAATAAGGTCAGGAGGGGTGCGACTTTGAACAGCTCAGCTGCTAAAAAACGCAGGTGTTTTTTCTGTGCAAACTGCACATTCTTCTGCTCCCCTGCTGTTCGGTGCAGTTGGTGGGAATTTCTCTGCATCATCGATCTGTAGTGTGGAAAATCTGATATCCAAGAGTTATAGGTCCTTGTCAAAGATCATTTTTGGAAAGTTAGAGCAGACAACATTGAGGGTACCCCATCCCCCTGCCCCAGAGACCTTTTGGAAAGGGGAAGCCACAGAACCACAGAACTGGACTCTGGAAGAGAGTGGGACACAGATATTCTGGTGGTACCATTCACCTCCGTGGGGTAGGAGGGGTTCAGAGGTGATGTGGAAGTTTTATTTCACTTGCTTCTTTTTTCCCCGAGGTCTGTCTGGCAGGAAACTGCTGACAGTGGCTGGTGACATTACGAGTGGCTTCCCTGCCCCATATTTCTAGAAATGGGAGCTGATGGCACAGGAGGGCTGAGAATCTTGGCTCACCCTGGCCTTTACGGCAAAGCGCTGAGGCAGGGCAGGGCTGACTGATGGGTTTTATCTCCTAGTGCACTCTAACATCCCCATGATGGACCAGCAAAACATCTTCCAGCGGCCTCCCCCCGGCGTCAGGAAGATCGTCCTGGCCACCAACATCGCCGAGACCTCCATCACCATCAACGACATCGTCCACGTGGTGGACAGCGGCACGCACAAGGAGGAGCGCTACGACCTAAAGACCAAGGTACTGATCCCTTCTCGCCTCTGCTGGATGCCTTTGGGATGTGCTGGAGCTCGTGGATGTTTTCAGAGCCGCGTTTGAGAAACCACCCAAGGGGATGGTAACCACTTCCCTTTCGGCCCCTGGGGTGCTGGCCCTGTGTCCCTGTCTGCGGCCTGATTTCTGACTCATCCTTCGGAGCATTTGCCTTCAGCAAGTTCCCTGCCAGGCTTCTCAGCAGCTTCTGCTGAACAGGCAGGAGCCTGGTATCTTCAAAGAAATATAAGGCAAATCCCATCACTTCCCAGCTCTCTTTAACACCCTTAACGTTTGTAGCTTTTCCATTTCCTCTGCCTTTTTCTATGGCTTTGTCATAAGCCTCTTTTACCCAACCAAGGCAGCTCTGACCTACAGGGTGCTGCTCCTTTGAAGCCATCTATGACCCCGCTGAGCTTTTTAGTCAGCTGTGAGGGGGGGCGGTTCAGTGCTCAGGCTGCGTTTCTGGTGGCGTCAGGCCTTACAAAAAGCTCCCTGGGAGTCCGTTTTTTAACAGCCTGAAGGCAGCTGTGCCACCACTGCTCTTGGCGGGAGGGATCCTGGCTGCGTACTGCTGCCCCTTCCCTTCCCTGTGTCAGAACGTCTCCCAGGGCCAGGTGATGGCTCATGCCTTGGAACAGATGTAATTTTAAAGCAGGCTTTTCTATATTTGCCCAGTTTTAACCCAGTTCATCTCGCAGGGCAGTTCCCAGCAGGCCCCGCAGTGTCTGTGCATGCAGCAGGAGGCTGGGACCGGGTCCTGTGGGCAGCTCCCAGCTGGGCGCTGCGGTGTGGAGATCAGGCCAGCATCCAGCAGGTGGCATCCAGGTCTCACCCATGTGCTGAGCAGCTCAGGCCTCTGCAAGCAGCGCTGCAGGATGCAGGATAATAAGAGCAAGGGTTTCTCCTCCCCTTTAGCAGGGTGGTTGACTGGTCCTGAGGAGTTCCCGAGGTCCGTGGGCCAGGTGGGAGGCTCCGTTCAAAGCAGACAGAGAGCTGGGAGAGTATCCACACCTAATTCTTCTCCTCCTTCTCCAGGTGTCTTGCCTGGAGACAGTGTGGGTGTCCAAGTCGAACGTCGTGCAGAGGCGAGGGCGTGCTGGCCGCTGCCAGTCAGGATTTGCCTATCACCTCTTCCCTCGCAGCCGCCTGGACAAGATGCCAACTTACCAGGTTCCAGAGATCCTACGCACCCCACTGGAGAACCTGGTGGTTCAGGCCAAGATCCACATGCCAGAAAAAACAGTAAGCACAATACACGCCTGCAAGACTGCATCTGACTGAGCCAGCAGAATGCGATCTGCCTGGTGCCAGTTCTAGAGATGAGATTTGACCACAAACACGAGTAGGAAAAACCCAAGACGCTGCTGACTCTAGTTCTTGCTTTCCTAAACGCGCTGCTTTCTAGTGAAGTTAAGACCAGGACGTAACGTAGATTATCTAGATCACAGAGTGTGTCTAAAAGGCACTGTGCAGAGATGGAGAGGACCGAGCTCATATTGCTGTAGGCGTACGAGGAGGGGAACTTGTGGCCGTGGGGCAGAGCAGTGGGCTCCTGGAGGCTCTCCCGCTCTCTGGTCTGGGAAACATGCCTTCCCCCCACTCCCCATTCTCCATTGTGTGTTGCAGGCGGTTGAATTTCTGTCCAAGGCTCTGGACAGCCCTGACATCAAAGCTGTGGATGAAGCAGTGATCTTGCTGCAGGAGATCGGTGAGCTAAGGCTGTGTCCTGGTGTGGGCGTGACGGAAACAAACGCGTTTGCTGTCTGAACGTGGGAAGTGAGAGTTGGCACGGGATCCCGCGGGACGGACTGGGCAGGATTGTCCCTCGATAGGGGTGGCAGCTGGTGGGGGCTTCTCCAACTTCATACGTTGTGGAGAGAAATTAAAAAAAAAATAATAGTTGGAGGCACAGAGAAAGAACTGTGACCAGGGGTCTACATCTGGGCTCATGTTGGTCATCGTTTGGCTGTCCCAGCCTCTTCTCTGGTCTCAGGTCCTTCACCCTGGGGGTGGGAGGTTCTGGGTGCCTGTGCTGTGTGCCTCTTGGCAGCTCCCAAAATTGGCTGGCTGCCCCTTTTGGCCCCCTTGGAGCTGACGGCTGTGCCCTCGTGGGCGGCTCTGTTGCAGGAGTGCTGGACCAGCGAGAAGCCCTCACCACGCTGGGCAAACGCCTGGCCCAGATCTCCACGGATCCCCGGCTGGCCAAGGCAATCGTCCTGGCCTCCATCTACCGCTGCCTCCACCCCCTGCTCGTCATCGTGTCCTGCCTCACCCGGGACCCCTTCAGCAGCAGCCTGCAAAACCGTGCGGAGGTGGACAAGGTGAGGAGCCCTCCTAAATAAAGGAAAGCAGAAAAATCAGGGGGAGAGGGGAGGGCTGCTGCCTGACTCAGCCGCGTGTCTGTCGCCCAGGCCAAGGCTGTTCTGAGCCGGGAGAGCGGGAGCGATCACCTCGCCTTTGTCAGAGCTGTGGCAGGCTGGGAGGAGGTGCTGAGGCGCAGAGACAGCCGTGCCAGGGATAACTACCTGCAGGACTACTACCTGTACGGCCCCAGCCTTCGCTTCATCAACGGTGAGTCTCTGAGGCCTCTCCCTTCCTTCCCGTGAAGAGGTTGAAGCATCGGGGAAGGGCACGGTGCGGGAATGGGGATGCTGGACAGACAAATCCTGGTGTGGGTGCCTCTAACTTTCGGGAGCCCAGATACAGCCCTGGGGAGGCCCCAGGCAGGAATTTTTCCTCCTGTCCTGGTGCTGAGGCTGGAGCTGGAGCTGCCCTGCTGAGGTCACTTGGTGGTGGGTGATTCACTGGTGCCCTCTCCTCCCCGCAGGCCTTGTCAAGCAGTTCTCGGAGAACCTCTACGAAGCCTTCCTGGTGTCGTCCCCGTCTGACTGCACCATGCCCTCCTCCGTATGTAACCAGTACAGCGAGGAGGAGGAACTGGTCAAGGGAGTGCTCATGGCTGGGCTCTACCCCAACCTCATCCAGGTACCGGCTCCCGCTCTGCAGTCGCTCTCCCGGGCTTGCTGGTGGCTGTGGGTAGCGCAGGGAGGTGTGGAGGTGCCAGGGACATGAATCTTGTGCTCTCTTGGGACAGTTGTGGGGAAACTTGGGCTGGCTGCTGGTGGGCAGTGCCTGCTCGCTGTGCGGGTGTCTGAGCTGCTCTCGTTTCAGGTGAGACAAGGCAAAGTGACCCGCCAAGGGAAGTTCAAACCCAACAGCTACGCCTACCGGACAAAGGCGGGCACCGTGCTGCTCCACAAGTCAACGATCAACAGGTGAGGGGCCCACGGGTGTGAACCGGGGGTGGTGGCTCCATGCGCTTGGCTTCCCAGCACCACTGAGGACCCTGGCAGTGCCTCAGGCTCGTGTGCCTGTACCGGAGCGTGAAACATCTCTGGCTGTGCCTGACGAAGCTCTTCCCCTCTGCAGGGAGGCCTCCAAGCTGTACAGCCGCTGGCTAACGTACTTCATGGCCGTGAAGTCCAACGGTGGCGTGTTTGTGCGGGACTCCTCGCAGGTCCACCCGCTGGCTGTGCTGCTCATGACCGACACAGACATCCACGTCCGAGGTGAGTGCTACAAACACCTGCACCTCCTCGTGCTGCTGCTGCCACCCCAGGCGCCCGGTTCCTCCACGAGGACTGCAGCTGGAGGGGCTGCAAGTTTGTCTCCACTGCGTAGCAGCTCGGCCTTCTTGGCCAGCTCTTACCCTGTTTTTTGAGCCTTTTGCTTCGGATTTGTTTTGTTGTCCTGGGGCCACAAGCACAGTGATTTGTGAGCCACTCTAGGCAGTAGCTCTGCAGGGTGGTGAGGTAACCGAGCCGAAGGCAGGCTGAGCTTTGCCTGGAGGCTCAGCCTTGAGGAATGAGGCGTCGGGCTGGTCTTCAGCCACCACTGGGAAGGAGCCTGGGCTGGGAAGGAGCCTGGCGTGTGTTGTTTTAGCCCCTGGGGTTTGGGTGCTGCTGCAGTTGGGCTCAGCCCTAGAGCACAGACGCTGTGCCATGGGCTGTCAGCTGTGGGAAGCGGGGGAAGGATCCCGGTGTGATGGGTCAGAGCTCTGCCAGGCTTTTGGGGGAACGCTTTGGCCCGATAAATCCCCCAGACGGGGCTGAAATGAGCGTGGGGTGGACCTGCACCGCCCCTGGTGGAGCGGACAGCACCGGAACAGCTCCTCACCCTTCCTGCTTCTCACCCGCTCTCTTCTCCCCACCAAGATGATGGCTGGCGAGCAACAGTCTCCCTGACAGACAGCGACCTCCTGGTGCTGGAGGGAGACTCCTACACCATCCGCCTCCTGCGTGATTTCCGCGTGTCGCTCTCCAAGATGGTGGAGACGTGCCTGTGCTATGAGATGGCAGCCATCCCCGGGGACCTGCACCACCAGCACAGCCAGCTGCTCGACATCCTGGTGGATCTGCTCAAAGGCCCTCCTGGCAGCTTTGGCGCTTAGGCAGAGCTGGAGGATTGTGTGGGGACTTGTAATTTGTATAAAGATGTTCACAAATGTTTATTTAAATAAAAGTTCTATTTATCCCTTGTGAAGTCATCTCTCTCCATCCTAGAAGATTAATGTTGTCTGAATCTCCTGCTGTCGGCTCCGTGCATGGGCACCGTGTAGGAAGAACCAGCGTCGCGCCGCCTGGGACGGACTGCGAGCGCCGATGGGACCCTGCGGCGAGCCTCGTGGACCCCCCACCTCCTCCGCTCCGACGGTGTCAGTCCCTGAACTGGAACTGGAAAGCAAGGACACGGCTGCTGCCGGCCGTCCTCCGCCCCATCCCCACAGGGCCGGGCAGGAGCAGCTCTGGTTCGAGAGCTACTCCGGGCTCAAGAGGAGGACGGATGTCTCGGCTCGCCTGTGCCTGCGCCGGGGGCCGGGCAGAGCGTGGATGCAGCGGCGCAGGGTGGAGATCTCCTCCTCGTACCCCTCCGTGCCCCGAGGACGTCGGAGGGGAGGAAGCCCCGAAGGTGCCGGAGGCGACGTTTGTTCCACGCGGGATCCGAGCCTCACAGCGGGGGCCCTGCCGCCCCACAGCGCGAGCGCAGTCGTGGCGTTATGAGTGTGAGATGTGACTCGTTGTTCCTGATCTGCCTGTACTTTTTGTCTTCTTGCGTTGTTATTACTTTCCTTTTTTTTTTTTTTATTATTATTATTTCTTGTTCTCCCTACGTCAAGGAGGCCGGATCCCTGTAACTTGTGCAACACAGGACGTGATTGTAGATGCCAGTCTGCCTGTGAGCGCTTTCTCCTGCAGCAGGCCAGGAGCACAGGCACAAAATTCTTTGTTTTCTATGAACAGGGACCATATTTCTGTGGAAGGAGGATTGTGACAGGCACAGCGTTAAAGGAGAGGTCTGGAGTTTAATCCCAGCTTTGCCTTGGATCCCCTGTCAAATGCAGACAGTGACCTACCTCACAGGGCTGTTGTGAGGCTTCATTGATGTTCGTAACGCATGTGGGACCTCGGGCGGGACAGCGCCACGGAGGAACACGAAGCAGGCGCTGGGGGAACCGAGGGGCTGTGCCCATGGGGGCGCGGTGCTGGAGGGAGGCGCTGCCACTGCTGTGCCCAGCAGCTGAGCAAACGGCGGTCGCAGGGCCCGGGAATTCTTTGTTTTTATTCACCATTTCTTATGCTCTTTGTATCTGAAATCAAGGCGAGGGGAGCGCCCCAGCTGGGCACGCGGCTGTGCCCTGCTGGGGGAGGAAGGGGCTGAGCTCCTGCAGGTGTGGGCGATGGCAAAGGGGGGGTCCCGGCCGCGCTGGGGCCGGGGGCTGCCTGCTGCTGGGGCCACCTTTTGGTTCTGCCACTTGTTCTTCTACTAAGATTTAATTTACTCGTCATGGGCTTTAATTAACGGAGCTGTGCCCCTGCCATCTGAACTGAGGGACTGCAGCGGGGGGTGCGGGAGCCCCGAGGCTCCAGCGGCCGTGGGCGAAAAGCACAAGGGCAGGGCAGGGGGTGGCGGGGGCTCGGGGCCGCTTCTGCCCTCCTGGAGCCGCCGGCCTCCCGCGGGCCGTCGGAGTCCTGCAGCCTGTGTTCACTCGAAACTTTTCATCTTCATTTCACTTGCTTGAGGTTGTCACTATTATTTGACCAGTGTTTGTTTCTTTTGGCCTGTATAATGGGCAGTATGTTTTTTTCCCTTCCAGCAGGTTTAAAAAAAAAAAAAGAAAAAAAGAAAAAAAAAAAAAGAAAAAAAAAGACTAAGCTATTGTCTAAATGGTTCAGAACTAGTGTGATATTGGGATACTTCAGTGGCTGTTATGTGATACTGGATCTTTTTACAACATAGATTAAAGACAATAAAAAGGGATAGAGTAGTAACCGCCTCTGTCCTCTTCGTTCTTTTCATTGATTTGCTTTCAGTGGCTGCCCAAAGGCTGGAGCTGGGCGAGGGGCACGGAGACCCCAAGGGAGACCCCAGCCCTGCCCCTGCTTGGCCTCTTGTGGCACCAGAACAGGGCCACCAAGCACCAGGGGAAGGCAAAGCCCATCCCTGGCAGTGCCCAAGGCCAGGCTGGATGGGGCTGGGGGCAGCCTGGGGGCAGGGGGTGGCCATGGGGGGCTTTGGGGTCCCTTCCCACCCAGACCCCTCTGTGGCTCTGTGTAGAGCGCTCCTAAGCCTGCCTTGAAAACCGAAGCCTGAGAGTTGTGTTTTTTGGAGGGATTGAGGAGAGGGGTCACAAAAACAGGGATGAGCCCCCTCCTCCAGCCCAGCTTCCAGCAGCTCTTGGGGCCAGGACCCAGCTGGGGCTTGGCGGGGCCGGTGCTCAGGAAGAAAGGGACGGGGCCTTAGGCTACAACCTACATGGGCTCTGGGGGGGCTTTCAGAAACGCTGTGGAGGGCAGGAGGTGCCGGGTGCTGCCTTCAGGAAAAGCCTTCCCTGCCCCGACCCCCCAATACACCCAGCCAGCAGCACCCTGAGCTTGACTGCATCCTGGTGAGGAAAGGTAGAAAAAGTTTTTTTTTGTGTGTGTGCTGGGGAGAGCAGCTCCTCCGGGCTCTCCATTCACAGCTGTGGATGGAGCCTCACCACCACCCTTGGCCATTGCTGCACCCGCAGCCCCTGGGGCTGGGCAGAAGCCAAAACTCCGAGCTGCCCACCCCAGCCCCTTTACCCCTTCCTCTGAGCTCCCCAGGCCCCCACACAGAGCACGCCATGCTGAGGAGGAACATCTAGAAGCTTTATTTCAACCCTTTACAATAGTAATAATAATCACAACATCAAATCAGGAAATGTTGCTAAGGAGACAGTCGTACAGCCCTCGGAGGAGGGTGACACAAGGCAGAAGCAAACCCGCTACGAATCCAGGCCGTGGCAGGAGGGGCGCTGCCCCCCGCTCCCTCTCCCAGGCCTCACCCCCATGCAAGACCCCCCCCCGCCCCAGCCCCCTGCTCCCTCCCTCAGTGCCCCCCTCGGTACAGGTAACGCTGGCGCCGCGCTCCGCCACAGCCGGGCGGCACCGAGGAGACGGTGCCTCTGCTGAGTAATCCTATGACACAAAATAATGAGAATACTTCACATTTAGCCACCGCTTTGCACGCTGCTCACGCCTCACAACAGCCCGGCGAGGTAAGTCGTGATCATCCCCACCTTGCAGATGGGGAAACTGAGGCAGGGAGGCTCTGCGGCTTCCCAAGGCCATGGGGGAGCCGAGAGCCAGGGTCAGGCCTCCCGGGTCCTGCGCTCTGAGCTCCTCGCCACCCCACTGCCCTCTCGGTCCACCCCGCTCTCCTCCCACGGGCCGTTATTCCCCCACTACGTCTGTACGCCTTGTACCTATGTTACGGGGTAGCTGAAGCTGCAGGCAATGCTGAATGCTGGAGCGGGAAGGTCACAAAGGTGCTGGACAGGAGTCTCGTGTCTGATCATACTCTAGACACCAGCTGGTGGCCAGCGAGACTCGTGCGAGAGGGGGATTTCAAAGGCGACTGCTGACTCTAAGCAGGACGCGGGTGGTGAGGAGGAAGAAGCGACAGAGCCTGCCTTCCACTGCTCCCCCCGCTGCCGCGGGGCCCTGCCCACCCCTCAGCGCCCAGGCCCAGAGGCTGCGAACACCGAGCTGCTGCCAAGAAATTCTGCCCACACATCACGAACACGAGAGGGGCCCAGAGCCCACGCACACACCCACGCGGGGACAACAGCGGGGTCAGCGTAGAAAAACTACATTCAGTTTGCGGTCAGGGCGCCGACCTGCGAGGGGAGGCCGCGCTGGGCGCAGCAGCAAAGTGGCTGCGGCTCCCGTCCTGCTCCTGTGGCCTCAAGCCTGCACGCTCGGTTCCATGAATGTATTTTTACAGTATAAAAAGCCCCAAAGTAACTGCACGTGCCGCTGATATGCAGGGGGACCCCCTCCAGGTGCCAGCAGCCGAGCAGCCCCTGCCTGGTTGCGCATCGCTTCTGCAGCTCAGCTGCCTCCAAGACAACTTGTGCCATGTCCAAGCGCTTTGGACAAGGCTTTGCTGCGCACCCTGCCCCAACCCGAGGTTGGAGCCAGCTCCAGCACACCCTGCGGCACCTGAGCCCACCACACCTGACTTCTCCCAGCTGGGCTCATCGGAGCCAAGCGGCTGCTCTGCACCCCCGAGCCCATCCTTCCCTCCCTGCCTTTCCCCAGAGCACACAGCACACCACGCACAGCTGCAGAGAAAGCCAGGACCCACCCGAGGCATCTCAGGCCAGGGACATCTACAGGCAAATTGCATCTAAGTCAGACCACAACTTATTTTTTTCTTCCCCAAGAGCATTTGCTACCTCTAGCCCTTGATCAAGCTGGTGGCAAACACAGCTCCTTCCCCTGCTGTGCCCAGCCAGCAGCTTCTCCGCAGCCCTCATTTAAGGTCTCAGCAATAACCAGCTCACTCCCATCTCTCCAGATAGGAAACCGAAGTCGTTTCACCACACACCGATCTCTTCCCAGGCTAGCCATATGTACAGCCATTTCCTTAAAACAAAATTTAAAACAAAAACATTGAAACCGAAGCTGTCTTAGAAAAAAAAAACAACAAAACAAAACAACAACAACACACCAAGCTAATGTATCTGGACTTAGTTTGTCAGCTAAACACAGGCACAACAAGTGTTAGAGAAAGTGGCACAGAGGCACGGGGCCGTCGGTTCGCAGCTGCCCGGGAGGTGCTGGGGGGGGCTGAGCAGCCTGAACGCCTCCGCACCCCCGCGGGGCCCTGAGCCGAGCAGCCGGACACACAAAGCAACGCAGCGGGGAGAAGGTGCCATTGCTGTCCCTTTGCAAGGTGTGCGGGTTTCGCTTGCTTTTTTTTTTTTTTGCAGTCCCAGGAGATAAAGTGCAATGTTGCCACTCGCCTTCCTACCGCCGCACCTGAACTAAGACCAGGACAAAGCCGCGGGCAGCTGGGAGCCACCTGAGCTTCACCTCGCTCGCCCAGGGCAGCGCGGCAAGGGGGGGACGCGGCGTTTTGGTGCCCACCTCGGCTCTGGTTGCCCAAGGCCACCGCCACGCTTTGCGTCCCCTCCTGGCGCACGCGGCTCTGCCCGGCCCCTGCCTGCACCAGCCCCGAGCACGCCTGTGCCCGTTATTGCTTCAGGAAGAAAAATCCGCGCCTTTCCCTGCGGAGGGCATGAGCCTGCTCTCCTGATTCCCTCTCCGTCAAACTTCGCCTCGTTTCAAGCGCTGGAACGCCAACCAACCATCACCAGATTGACAAGCTCTAGCTGGTGTTCAGAATTTAGCAATAAGAGAAAGAAGGAAGCATCAGCGAAGGGGCAGTGATATATACCGGGGGCTGCATGCGGGTGACCGGGTGGGCGGAGGCCACGGGAGCAGCTGGAGGGTTTCAGGCTCGGCGCGCTCGGGGAACGCTCGCCAGGCAGCAGGTTTCCACCCCAGCCCCGTAATGGGGCCAAAACCCCTGCAGCCGGCGGCGTTAACCCACGGGCGGGGGCTCCCCGGGCACCTCCAGCTTTTCTCTCCGCGGAGCCGTCCGTGGGACAGGGGGAGCAGGAGGGTCCCCGGGGTGTCGGTGGTGGCTCCTCGAGCCGGGTGCCTGGAGCGGTGGTGGACACGGGGCACCGCACGGCACCGCACGGCTGCGGCGTTCCCCGGCCTTGGGATTCGAGGGTTGTGGCATGGAAGGGAGAGGAGAGGAGAGGGGGTGGTGGTGGTGGTGATGAGGAGGAGGAGGGGAGGAGGAAGGGAAGCAGTGGGAGTTTTCTGGGGTATATATAACCGCCCCTTTCAGGTGCAAATCTGCATTGCTTATTTCAATTTGTATTCAGAGGAAAAAGCACTTATGAAACTAGCAGACGACTTTGATGCAAACTAGTACATTTTAATGCCATTTTATTAGAAATCATGCAAACTTTAATATAAAAAATACAAGTGCAATAAGAATCTTTGTGTGTAAATACAGATTCCGGGTTATCGTGTCATTGTCGGCTTTCCCAAAGAAATATTCCCACAAGCATGAGAAGCTGCAGGCTTCCCTCTGTCCCCTCCTTTGATCAGCTCCCCCTTAGCACACGCCTGGTTCAGTTGACTTTGATCCCAGTGTTTTGTTACTCCGCCCTTTTTTTTTTTTTTTTTTTTTTTTTTGCTTTAAATTAGTTTGACGACCCAAGAACACTTCTTTCTTTTTTTTTCTTTTTTTATTTACATTTCTCCTTTTTTTTTTTTTTTTTTTTTTTTAGTGTCATTTGCAACATCAAACGAGGAGCTCAAGAGCCTCAAAGAGTCACGTCTAAGCAATCCCCTCCCGAGTCAGAGCTGCAGCTCCCTGGCACTACAAACCTGCCGGCCCCAGCGGGGCGCTGCCCCCCCCCCATCTCCAGCCCTCCGCAGACGTCCCGCGACCCCCTCCTCGTGCCCCGGGCGCGGGGTGGCCGCCCCGTCCTCCCCGCGGCCCCCGCCAGCGCCGTTCAGCCTGACGGCGTGGTTCCCCACCCGTCGGCCCCGGTTAAAACGCCACACGCACCACACAACCTGCTTGCCTCCGAACTCCCGGCCTGCGTTAAACCTGCAACTCCACCACCAAAGCAGCCTCCTGCCCTTCCTCCAGACCTCGGGCCCCGGCTGG
The DNA here is from genome assembly GCF_047663525.1 of Anas platyrhynchos. Classification (NCBI taxonomy): domain Eukaryota; kingdom Metazoa; phylum Chordata; class Aves; order Anseriformes; family Anatidae; genus Anas; species Anas platyrhynchos. Next base: position 158,825,874 of record NC_092588.1, read on the forward strand.
AAAAACAGCCAGGGCTTTGGCTGTGCGAGTTAATAAATAAACAAACCGTCTTCGCCTTGCTAAGCCACAGAAGGTGCTACGGCATCCTCTAGGGCTGGTGGTTTGGCCCTACAGGAGGTTTTTTTGGTTTTTTTTACGAGCATCGATTCAACTCGTTGCAGTCAACACAGGCTTCATCTGATCGGTTACAGCAAGGAGTTTTCCTTTAACACATTCTTGTGCCTTTCATTTCAGACATGGCTTAATCCCATGAATTTTGCTCCATCGTTTTTAAAATATTAAAAAAAACAACAACAAAAAGTTACAATTGCTGGATATGTCAATAAGAAGCCAGCACTGCAGCAGCGGTTAATGTCTCTACTCTCCTACGGTTAGGAAAAGAAGGAAAAGAGAAAAGGAAACTTAGCATGGGTTGGTAGCACGATAAATCATCAACACATTGTCACAAAGAATAAAAGGCTAAAGTCAACAGTTAAAACAGCCTAACGTGTGTGTATAATATATATCATCATCAAACAGGGTCAGCAGAAACTGAAGCAGCAAGGAGGAAAAGTTTTTTGTTTTTTTTTTTCTTAAAAAGAAAGAAAGATCACAGCTTATCCCTGTTAACTCTGGCCTGGCTTCAGCCACCAGCAGCGTGGGCGCGCTTCTCCCCGAACCTCCCGCTCGCCAGCCCCGGACAGCGGCCGTGGGCTGGAAGTCGCTGGGTGCCGACCCCGAAACGCGGCCACCACTCCCTCTAGGGTCCTCCTAAAAGCCAAAGGGATGAGGCGAGGAGAGGGAGCGAAGCCCTTCCCAGCCCCAAAAGGGCCCCCAAAGGCTGCCACGCTCGGGCAAGGGGGTGCGCGGCCAGGACGCCCCCGTGCCCACGGCCGCCCAGACGGTGCCGAGCCGAGAGGCAGCGCCGCCGAAAGGGACGCGAGCCCTGCTAAACGCTGTCCCCTTCCCACCTGAAGCCAGACGCCGGGTTAAGAGAGCCAAGCTGCGTTATTGGGGGGGGGAGAGCGAGGGAGACGGGGCGGGGAGGGGGTCACAAGCCTTGCTGAGAAAGCGCTGCAAGGGGAGCTGGCTGTTGCAGCGGTGACAAGGAGGCGACCGAGCCCAGGCTCTCGCTGACGGATGTGCTACGCCAGGGGGAGGTGCTGCTGGAAAGGTTTTGGGGTTTGGAGACGACGATTTCCGCTCCGTGGTCTGTTCGAGCCTTGGCCTTCTCACGGAACGTCAGCTTGTGAGATTCAATCTGCAGCGACACAAGGGCAGGTGAGAAGGGGAAGGGTCGGGAGAAGGAGAAGAGGAGGAGAGGAGGGGGAAGGACAGGAGGGGAACGGAAGACGATACCAGAATGTCATCATTAGATGCCTGGAAGATAAAAGGCAATTTTCTTCATTAAAAAAAAAGGCAAAAACCCTGCAGACATCGCTACAAAACAGTTCAAAACTTTTCAGCTTACAGCGGTGGGACCGGTGCTCACGGGCGGCTGCTCTGCCCCTGCTGCAGTGCTCTCCCCGTCCCACCCGGCAGAGTGCGTAGAGAGAAGGCGCAGGCACTTACTTGTTTCTTGTATCTGAGTCTCGAAGCTCTGAATTTCCCTTTGGTCACCCCCGCTCAGGGCAGTGGGCACTGCCGGCCCTACGCCATTCTCCCGCATCTCAATGCCTGCCGGGGCCGCCGGCACCTCTCCGTTCTGAGGGGCTGGCGGGAGCTGCCCTGGCTCCGCGCTCCCCTCAGCCTACAAGGAGACAACACGGGGTGGGGAGGACGACAGGACGAGTCAATCGAAAACGGGGCTGGGGGGTGGGAAACGCGGCTCCCCCGAGCCCCCTCTGCCCTCCCCAGCTGCCGAGACGCGCGCAGGGACCGGGGTTTTTTGGGGGGAGGCAGCGGCCCCCTCGGTTCCCCGGAAAGTCGCCGTCCTGGACGGCTCCCAGTGCCCCAGCACCCACGTCCCGGTGGCACTGAGCTGCCCCTGCCAGCTCGTCCTGGTGTGGGCACCGTGCCCACGGCCACGGGGTAGGAGCTCAGCCCCCGTAACGCTCGGGTGAGGAAGGAGGAGAGACAGAAGCAGGGCAGGTAACGGGGCAGGGGCAGCGAGCTACGGGGTGGAGAGCAAGCAGGTGGGTTGAGCAGAGCCCAGTGAAGCAGAATGCTTTGTGTGGGTGCGTTTATGCAGCAGACCCTAAAGATACGTGGATCCTAAATCTGGGTTTGTACGAGGATGCTGGACCCTCGAGGACCTGCGCTGGCTGAGGGCTGGGGGGTGCAGTGGGGAAATGCTTTGGTGTCTGCATCAACAGAAAGAAATGGGTGAGAGTGCCACGGACAGACTCTGCACCCATGGAGACAGCAGGAAAACTCTGAAGATGAAAGATTTTAGCAGGTTCACGACAACCCTCCTTAAAGTAGAGAGCAGCAGCACGTGGCCCGCAGCCTGCAGCACGCCGAGCAGCCAGGATTCAGCACAGAAAGCTCCCCGGCCCTACCAGCACACCGGGTACCCTACAGCTCCCTCCAGCTCTTCACTGAGCCCAGGCTGAATTTTACATAAAGGGTTGGAGAGTCCCACAGTGTCCCCAAACACCCTGGCAGCCCCTTGAGGTGGGGACGGCTGAGCACGAACTAAATATCCTTGTGATTTCTGCTGCCCTTCAGGCCAGGGATTATTTATTTCTTCCAAGTGCAGGCAGCGTTTAACACAACGGCTCAAGCCAGCCGAGCCCCAGGCCCTGCCGTGACACAAAAATGCTGGAACAAAGCCACGGGGGCAGCCGAGGGCAGGTAGGGGGAGGTTCTGCACCTCCGCCGGGCGCTCCTGCTGGGGGAACAGAGTCCCGTTTGTGACGCTGGAGCACGGGATTGGTTTTGCTGCTGTTAGGGCCACCAGGCAATTCGGAAGCAGCAGTGTTTTGCAGAAAAGCCCCAGCACAAGCGAGTGTAATAAGGGGGACTTGCCCTCCCCGAAGAGCAGATGTCTCCTTGCTGCAGCGAGACCTACAATCTGCAGAGCTGAGGCTGGGGGGCAGCTGGAGTTAGGCTTTCATGGGGAGAAGCGGTGAATCACACTGATAATAACACACGAGCCTTTCTTGCCCTCCTACAAAGGGCCTTCAGGCTGGGCTGTGGTGCAGAATCTGGCTGAGAAGTGCTCCCGAGAGCTGCAAGGTGCCATTTCCCAGTATTTCCCAGCCTCAAATTCATCAGCTTTACTGGGGGGAAGAGGGAAAAGGGGGGAAGAGGTCCCAGCAGGCCACATGCAGCAGCTCCGACAGGCTTACGGAGCAATCCCTGCTCTCGGGTTCTTAGAGGAAGGATGCAAGTGCACGGGGGCAGTTCGAGCCCTGCAGGAAACCCATTCAGGCAGGCTGCTGAGTGGGCTCACAGCTCTCTGCTTTTCAGTTCATACTTACTCCTGGGGTTGACAAAAGAGAGGCCACAGCAATAAATAGATGGCTGTAAAAGGCTGGGGGTGGAGAGGCTGGGCTACATGAACAGCAGGACAAGGAGAAGAACCAAATTTCAACCCTACCCTGACGTGCCAGAGCTGGCTGCACCCACCTTCACTGTTCCTCCTGCTGGCAAGTGTCCCACGTTGTCCAGAGAACCCACTTTGGCCTGGGCCTTCTCCTTGAAGTTCAGCTTCTGGTTCTCAATTTTGACGTCTCCTCCCCCTAGAACAAGATTGCGTAGGGCTGAGTTTATCAACGCCTCCAGAAGAGTCCCACTTCAGATCTGTTTTAAAAACTGGCGAGACCCAGGTTGGCAATTTCCACCCGTGCAGGCACACAGGGCTGCAGGGCAAAGCCCTGGAGGTGCCATCAGGTGGGGACAGCCACACGTCCTACAAATTACCCACTGTCTGCAGTGAGAGGGCTCGGGTTCAGGAGAACCTGAAGGTCAGTAAAACAACCAGCAAGATTTCCCTGGGTTTCGAGTGCTGCAGTTCCTGTTAATAAACTAATAAGGTGCATAAAATCTGTATTCCAGTGGATTTCTCAGAAAACTATTGAAATATTCCTGAGCACAATTTGCTTCCCAGTGCCATCATTAAACACCCAGCAGCTTTGCCTGGCCAGTTGTGGAAGCCAACGGATTTGGTTCAACAAGGTCAGTTAAAACATTTGACAACAGAGAGTTCTGGACGGGTTCCTCTGCTTTAATCACCCTGGACAAGAGCAGTCATTGTTGCAGGGAGCTTGTTACTGCAGAGCGCTGAGCACACAGAGGTCATGCTGGTGGCACCACGGTCTCCAACGGGAGCGTTTCGAGGCGTTGAACCGTGCTGCTCCGCGTGCGAGGAGCTTTCAACCTACGGGGCTGCAAAAAGGGTGCAGGGAACTCCCAGGAGCAGACAAGGACAGGCCTGTGGGAATTGGTTGCAGCTTTGGGCAGTGAACTTTGTCCCTCGCACACCAATTTTTGGTTGCCGTGCAGGTAGCTGTCCTCAGATATGGACAAACCTGCAGAAGTCACTACGCTGGCCGTGCTTTGGGATGCCACAAAGGCACAGCTCAAACAACCTGCCAGCAGCCACGGAACCCTAAACTCGAGACTTGCCAGCACGCCAGCTGAGTGGGAAGCTGCTCATGGGTTGTTTAGGAAACCTGGGACTCACAGGAGAGCAACTGCTGGGTTCTCAGTGGGGAACAAACAATTCCTGCACACCCATCCCATAATATGTTGTTAGAGCCAAAAGTGTTGTCTATCAGATAGGGGATGCTACAGAACTAAAGGCTAAATGTCCCTCAGATCTGCCTTGAAGGTCTGGAGGGAAGTTACTGCATCCTTCCGTGGCACCTTGGTCCCCAAAGCCTCTGGGAGCACGAACAAAGCTCTCTCACTCCCCAAGCAGTCGTGCTAAGTATCTGCTTTGTCAAATGGGGTGGAAAGAGAATGAAGTCAAAGATTTGCAGCTTCTGCAGATAAATCATGAGGAAATGGTAAAATTTCTACCTGGCTTATGCTTGATGTTTGCTTTCGAGCCACACTTGGAGGACACTTTGGAAAGGTCAACTTTCTTGTTCTGGATCTGCACCTACAAGACAAAAAGAAACAGCTCAGCACAAAGAAACATTTCCTGGGAATCTGGAGGCCAAGGCAGCATCTCATACCTCAAGTCGGGCTTAAAGAACCTGCACCCCTTCTCCACTGGATGGTTTTTCCTTACCCATTGCCCAGCCAGTGCACAGAAGGCCTTAGCACTACTAAATGCCTGGACCAGCCACAAGTGGTTAATGTGAGCAGCCTTAAACCGAGACCAGATAAAAGCTAACAAAGGACCAGAAACCAGAAGCAACTCTTTGAGCTCATGGGTATGTCCACGGAACCAAAAACACCGGCAGAGGGACCAAAAAAAGCCAGTTTCATTGCCATGAGCCCCAGACTTTCTGCTCGTGGCCTGGGCAGCTTCAGAGCCACCAGGACATCCATCCATCCATCCATCCATCCATCCATCCATCCATCCATCCATCCATCCATCCATCCATCCATCCATCCATCCATCCATCCATCCATTCTCTCATGGCCACCCTTGCTGTAGGGCCAGAAACATGTCACCAGCTTTTTTTTTCCCCTAACCATTTTCAACGTGTCTGTTCCCAGCCTCCTCACTGCGCTCTTCCCTCCCTGCCAAGGACAGGACACCAGGTAGGATCATCGTGCCCTGGTGGAACAAATGGCTTGAAGAAGGACCCAATGTCTCTCTCCTAGTACTGTTTCCTTTAATCTTATTCTACCAGTGACCAATATCAGCGTGGAAAACGTCCCACGAAAACAATACAGGGTGATGCACTCAAGAAATCACAACATGTTCATGACTCGGTAAGTGATCTTCTTCCAAGTCAACAATGAGCCAAATGTCACAGCACAGTGCGTCAGGACTGGTTTCAATTTGGGGAGAAGTGTCTTCTCTGAGGTGGGACAAAGCTGAAGTCAAAATGTCTTTGATTTGATGTCTTTTTGCTCTAAAAATATTTCGTCTCTGACCCCTGGATCTTCTAGACACTATGTGAATTGTACAGAGCCCCACTTCTGACACTCCTGCAGCTCCAGGTGGATGCAAGATTCCTCTATTCTGGAATTAACCTCTGCATAACTCCTTCTAAATCTCTCATTTCATATAGTCGTAGGATAATTTAACTGGAAGAAACCTCTGGAGCTCATCTGGTCCAGTGAAAAGTCGTGAAATGCCAGGTGGAAATGTCTAGCATCAAACTTTCAGTGGGAAAAATCCACAGGCATTTTGTGTGTGTGTGTCTTTTTTATTTTATTTTATTTTATTTTATTTTATTTTATTTTATTTTATTTTATTTTATTTTATTTTATTTTATTTTATTTTATTTTATTTTATTTTATTTTATTTTTGTAGTAATGTTAAAAGGATGTAACCTTTCCATCCATGTCACCAACCACCAGCTGGCACCCGTGTGCACAAGCAGTTCTGCCACAAATTGTTTTTCGGAGAAAATTAGAAAGAACAAGAATTTGTTCACTTATGAATTACTCTAACGTTTTTTTGAAAACTGCCACGATAATTTGTAGCACATCGTTCTCAGGAAGCATGAATCCTCTATTACTTGTGAGGAGGGATGAGTCAAAGCCATGCTGCCTTGTTTGCTCAGCACGGTTCAGCTTCCTGCTATGGCGTTCCCTGTATCTTGTACCCTGACTCAGAGACACCAGACGCTCCAAAAACATGAAATCACGGCCTCGAAAATTCATTTTTTTAGTGGCTGCTACTGAAGTTACTGAAGCTTTTATAATGTGAGTATTTGTTTGCTTGGAACTGGACTCTATTTCATAAAAATTCTTTTTTTTTAAATAATGTTTCTCATCAGCAAGGGTAGACTTACCCAGTTGTGACTATTCATGATTTCACCCAGGGATCCAAACAATTATACCTAAATGGAAGTGTATTTCTTGTAAGATTTCTGATGTGAGTTGTTTTCAGCTTGCAGTGGGAGGTAAGATTAATGGCTGGGCTTGCATTTGTAGAGCCAAATGCTCAGACTCCGGTGCCAAGTAAATCTTAGACCTCAAAGCTCGATCCAGAGGTTTTCAGAAGAAGTTTTATGTCTTTTTTTACAGCCATAAAAACCTCACCTTGTTTTACATTTTGTATCGTATCTCTGACCACTTCCCGATCCATCTGAGCAGGTAAAGCCAATGGGTAGAGAAACCATAAATTCCAAATCACCTTGTTGAATTTTCAACAATACGTATGCTATGTGCATTTTGGAAAAATTGTGTCTTTACTGTTGTTTTCGTTAAAATGAGAGCAAAAAAATACCGAAGCACAACAAAAGCTTTTGCCCAGGAAATTTGTCTTTGTGCCATGGTATTTCTGTGAAATGTAACAGAAATATGAAGGGTAACTACTGCTTTTGAACGTGGATTCTTGGGTATCTTGGAGGGGAGAAGTTATTTCTGGGGGTTTCCTTCCTTGCAGAGCCTCAAAAGTCACCTGGGCATGGTGCTGGGCACCCTGGAGCAGGGTTTGGGCCAGAGGGACACAGAGGTGCCTCCAACCATAATGCCTGATAGGAACAACTCCACTTAGGTAGGCTGTCAAGCACTTCTACCAGAGCAACCCTAAAGCTGAACCACAACGTGCTACGAACCACACCTCTTGTCCAGAGGATTCCTACAAGCTTTTACTGAAGCCACAGACCATGGACTTTCCAGACATCCCCATCAGCAGTGTGGTTTGGGAATTGAGCATCAGGAAATCTTCCATCAGAAGTGATCATTGTAATTATTTGAACAAAAAAAAAGCATCTTGGAAGAGGACACTACTATTACAGTGCCCGGAGTGAGTGGATATAAAAATGAGTGAGAGGAACCACTTTTGTAGGAAGCCAGACTGGCCTCCGTGCCTCTTCTACTCACACTGGTACTGCCTGGGCTGGCTCTGGGGGCGTTGGATGGCTGGGAACAACTACCTGAAGCTGGCTTTGGGATATGTGGAACCTGGAAAGAATAAGCACTTTATTCTCAAGGTAAAAACCTTAAGTAAGGAGAAAAACTGTAGTGGTAAAAGAGGAGCGTGGTCGAGAAAAAGAAAGTGGGCTCACACGTGTCCTCTGGAGTTGAAAACACTCCAAGGACAGAAGAGCAAAACGTAAAGAAGAAAGCACAGGTCTGGTGATTTCTTAGAAGAAAGAGTTCCTTAATGTAGTTATCTAGCAAGAAAAATATCCTCCACATTCAAGCACATCTCTGTTGGCCCCAGAAAAGGAAGCACATGTAAGATCTATGAAGTAAGAGTGGCAACAGAAGAGTGGCTTACAAAATACAGCTCCTCTGAGTGCACAAACGGGAGCAGCAGAAACATGCTTAACTGCAAACCAGCACTACGAGGGCACCTAAAATTCACACAGTGCTCTCAAAATCAAGTTTTCTTCCTATTTTGCAAAGCAGAGAATTTTCCTGTGTGAGCCTTTCTATGGGAAAGCTCCACACACACATGCGTGCGCCCCCATAAATACCGGGCACGTCACTGAAATACCAAATAATACTAAATAATACTAAATAGGAATGGCAAATCCCACTGGTGAGAATCAGCAAGCTGAAAAGCAAGGAGGGCAGAGACGTGCCCAAGGTTTGAGGAAGAACTGCTCACGTAGGGTAAAGATTCAGCCAGCCAGACATACACACATAGGTTTGCCAGGAAAAGTGGCCCCAGCAGCTTGCAGCAGTCAGGACCTACGGAGTGTCTTTCTGAAACCATCCAGCCTTTGTATTTCTGCACACTAATGCTGGTACAAGCAGGCCAGAGCAGATTTGGGAAGTTATCACAGGCTGTGTCCACAAGGAAACGCCCGCCGAACCACCACCGCTGTTTTCCAGCCCTTGAGGATTTAGACAGTACTTTTTTTTTTTGGCCAGACACTTTCAGGCTATAATAAGCCAAACCAAGGACACAGACAGAAGATTAGCCTTCCATTTAACGAGCTCAGCTCTGTTGCCAGAGATACCAGCGGCCTTTAAATTTAGAAGTTAATCACAGCTCCACGATTAAGTCCCAGTCTTTTCTTCCTCCTTTTTTTTGAAGTCTCCCTTCTTGCAAAGCACGAAGCAAAATTAATCTGAGTCAGATTAATTTTACTTACTCGCTCTACTAGCCAGTGAAGAGCAATAGGCAATTCCAGGCCACGATTCATTTCGGCTACAACCAGACATCAAAAGCAGGTCAGAGCCTGGTGAGGTGCCTCCATTGACTACAGAGGGAATCCACAGCGAGCTAACTCCTGGGGTCAGCAATGTGCACAGCCCGCATTTGCTCAATTAATACCACGGAAACCATGCGAGAAATAGGTCAGGAGCATTCGTGCTGCTGTGCACCAGGACCCACACACCCGTGTATTCAACCTAGCAGCCCAAGGGGGGAAAAAATCACCAGCCTACTTTATTTCCAGAAGCCCTGAAGCTCTGCCGTACCTTTCTGCCCGGATCAGGGCTTTCTACGGACTGACTGACACAAAACATGATATGAGAGAAGGAGTTAGTAGAAAGACAGCTTGCCCAGAGCCCATACTTACATTCCCACCTCCAGGGACATGCTTAATATTGTCCTTGGAACCACACTTGGACTGAACATGGCTGTAGTTCGCTTTTTTGGAGACTATCTGGACCTAGAATGTTACAGAATGGAAAACAACACAAGGGAAGAGGACTGGTTAGAGTTGTCATACGGCAGGCTGGAGAGGATGCTCTAACACGGTGGGTAAACGAGGAGTTGTGTTAAGCTCAGTCTGACTTTAGTGTTAGGTGTGAAAGCAACTGAGGAGGAGAGTGAGAAAAAAAAGGGGAGCGAAACGAGAGGCTGCACAGACGGTGTTAGTGCGAGAGCAGAAGCGCTGCCACCACTGCCCGGCTGCTGGGGGGCAGCACCGGGGGCTGCCTGCCATGAGCTGGGTCCTCACCAGCCCCGCACGAGGCTTCCTGGGAGGGAGCTCGCTGGTGAGAGCTGCCCCGAGCACGTGGAGGCACAAATCCGAGCGGCGAGAAGCAGCTCGGCCGCCTCCGTCCTCCACGGATGGAAAACACGGGGCTGCTGCTTCCAGCGGAGCTCGGAGCTGGTGAGGGGCTGCACTGTGCTCACTTCTGGTCCGTGTCTGCACTGAATTCATTCCTGGTGTCTGCACTGTACTCACTTCTGGTCCGTGTCTTTCTGGTCCATGTCTGCACTGTCCTAATTTCAGGTCCGTTTTCTGCTTGCCGGGACTGACTCCAGTCCTGGGTAAGGGCTCTCAGAAGCTCTGGGCAGTAAAACCCACTCTGAGAAACAATTTCCCAATGAAGGCTGTCAGACCTTCAGTTAAATTTTATCAGACAAGCCTGACGTTCATTAAATAGATGCAGAGTTTCTCCTTGAAGCTAAAAGGACTCTTTTTTTTTCAGAATACAACGAGAGGATGCTAAATGCTGGCTTTATTCACCGGGGTGAAGTAACTGAGTTAGAGCAACACAGGGTTAGTTACAACACGTGTTTAGTCTGGGAGTTATTGAACAGCACAGAACGTGGCAGAAGCTGTGTCCTGGAGCATTTGCTAGGAGGAGGTGATCAATTCAGAGCACAAAAGGAACCACCAGAAGATCCTCAACTTTAGCGGGTTTCCACAAGCTACTCAGCCAGTTCTGAAAGACTGGATTCGGTACAACAGAAGTTATCAAAATGTGCTTTTTCTGTTAAATTTATGTTGGTTTATTGGCTTCCTTAGAGGCACAAATTTGACACTTCTCTAACAGGCTCTGCCTGATGAATCCTGCCCGGGACCTGCAGCACGGGTACCCCACCTTGTCCCCCATCGGGGCCTGGGTGGCTCACACACTGCGGGGTCACGACAGAGTTACCCACCCAACGGGGACTGCCTGAGGTTCAGGTAATGGGTTTTGGTGTAATCAGGCTGGGAACATTGCTGGGAAGACATTAAGAATACCCTCAATGTTCTGCCATCGGTGTGAAAACAAGCAGCAAAGCTCTCGGCTCGTGTTGTGTACGTAAAAGGGAAACTTCCAACTCAAAATTAAGCCCATCTAAAAGGGAAGACTACGCTGAAAATGTTTTATAGCAGGCATTGAAAAGTTATCCACCGTAGTGAGCTCTGATGTGCTCAACTGGGAACATCTCAGGCTTTAGAAAGAACGGGAGAAGTGTCTGTGCAGGGAACAGGGACACTGACAGGAGAAAGCAGAAGAGTTGAAGAGGAGGGAAAGTGACTCAAAATGGAAATGTTTTTTTCCTTCGTCTCCCACAGAGAAAAGTCTGAAATAAACTCACTTTCCCATTGGGCTGTTTTGGGGCACCCTCTTTTGTTACGGTTGTTTTAGCTGTAGCCATTTTAGAGACCGCATTGGGTTCAGGCTTTCGTGCAGCAGCAGCTGATTCGGGCTTTTTCTCTACTTTCCCCTAGATGGAGACAAATGGATGATTTCAACCAGCAAAAGCAAACGTGCGGGCAGGAAAAGTACGGGAACACAAAGCCACCCCAATAAAACCAGCGGAGTGGCCAACCCAGGAGAACTTTGACGTGCTGTCGCTGTCAGCAAAGCAAATCTCACGTCCAGGAGCCAGCAGGAGGGGGAGCAGTGCTGCTCCGAAATGGGCTGGCACAGAGCAATAAATGAGACAAGTTCTCCATTTCTCCAAGAACTCGAAGGTGCCCTTCATCAGCATGCCATTATTTCCCCTGTGGCCACACTGACCGGTCTCCAAGTGAACACAGTGCTCAGCACGGTGTGAAAAACCTCAATCCATCCTTCAGGAGCCCAGCAGCAGCTCAGGATCACCTCCTTCACTTGGAGGGCACTGAACAGGTCTCAGAGCACATCCACAGATCAGCTTTACTTTGCCTTGGAGCTCCAGACCTTGGAGCTGGACACAGAGGGGCTGTGCTCCCACCTCTGATTTCTCACCCCCACGCCGGGGTGACTCAGGCTTTGGGATTAGCAGATGATTTATTATTTATTTTTAGCGAATTGAATGCAGGCGGACCTGACTGATCTCGCTAAACAGAAAACTGAACGCAAATTTATGGGTTTTAGAAAAAATCAGCAACTAGCTGAACATCCATTTTTTTGGTAATTTTGGTGATAATCCATTTTTTGGTAATCTGGGTCCGAATAGGAGCAGCGGACCCTGTGTTCTGGGGGTTGAGCAGAAATCCTCCAATTCCCTAACCCACCAGCAGAGCAGAAAACAAATAAAAAGCCTCAGCGCTCCCTAGGTGTTCTCGTACTCTGAACACATCCAGCTTAAATAAGACTACAAAACGGACAGATTTCTTCAAAAGCAGGATTTACCACTCTGAAAATAACAACAAAACAACGGACAGTAAAACTGAATGTAAAAATAAATCCTCTCAAACCAACACCATAACCCTGCAAGCTAAAAAGCTCTGCGGTCCTCCAGAACCCCAGCACGGTCTGAAATCAGGGCCCAGGCTGACACGTTCTCTTTGAACAGATGTTAGAAGGATCTGTGAACTCCCAATATTGCAATTTGAACCTGATTTGAAAGCGTCACTGTCCTGTTCACAGAGTGGAAGTTTTGTCTTCTAGAGCTCCAAGCGCTGAGGACCATCCTATGATGCTGTACAGCTCAGATATCCCGAACCCTGAGGAATAATCCCATGCGTGTATCTCTGTGACATGCAGCACCACAGCCCAAGAATGCCCTTGACTTTCATGTGCCTCCGAGGAGATTAAAGCTCCCAGCATGAAATGAACTCTCCCGGCATCAGATTAAAGTTCTGTGCTGGGTTACTCATTACAGCAGACCTGCAGCAAAGGCAAGCGGGCAAATTAGTTCCACTTTGTGGAAATTAAAGCCCTCTGACTGCGCGCAAGCTGCTAACGCGTGTTGTCAGGCAGAGATGGGGTACCTGTTGGACAATACCCACTAAAGGTTTTATGGTCATGCATATCCACAACGTGATGTAAACCCTCAGAAGGGTTTGGGGCATAGCCCCAAACCTTTACCATGTCCATGGTAGATGCTCACAGTGAAAATTTAATATATCTATGTACGCACCACTCCCTACAGCTCCTTCATCACTAATCTCTTCTTTCCTTGTGGCCACCAGGACTTAGCTGAGGAGCAGTAAATGTTCCTTTTCATTTCAGCTCTAGGTCTGACAAGTTGAGCAGAGTCCCTGTTCCTACAGCTGGGAAAGGTGCTGTGGAACTCGCACCCAAACCCAGATGTCCTGCATCACAGTGCATCATTCCACCTTCTGTACCATTCACCAGACTCAATTCCTCTACTCAAAGGCGGTTTTGGAATATAAACAGTGATTGAGCTTTCCATACCAACTATTTCCTAGGTTGGGATGTACGACAGAAAAACAGAACCCAAAGGTTTGAATTCCTGTACGTGTGCCAGTAAACACCAGGCAGGCTTTTAAGGTGGATTCCTTCTGCACCCTACTACCAATGCTTTGTTAATGCCCTCTGCAGAAACCAAGAATCCAAAGAGGAGCTCTGCTGAGTACAAATATGAGAAGAGCAGTGAGGATACAGCCACCAAAATTAGCAAAGAGCACCCACAACGCTTAGGAGCTACAGTTTCAAGGAGCATATCGGTATCAGGTTTGAAGAAACTTACCTTTCCTCCACCAGGCTGATGTTTAATATTATCTGTTGATCCGATTTTGGAACGTACATTTTTCAGATCTGGAGCAGAAACACTGCTGGTTGGGCGAGGAGGCTTGGAAACAGTGCTGGGTTTAGTTGGAGCCTTAGCAGTTGTTTTTTTAGCATCCGCAGTTGCAGTTGAGGTTGTAGTGGGTTTGGTTGCAGCAGGCTTGGGTTTGGGACGGCTGGTGGCTGCTCCAGGTAAACTAGGTGCGCTTGAGGTGGTGGTAGGAGTGGTGGCACTGCTTTTTACTGCATTTCCAGAAGCGCTCTTAGGGCGGGCCAAGTCTGCTACAATGATCACAGCGATAGTTAGAGGGAGAGGGGGGGAAGGTGGGTCAGAGGCCATTTACACAAACGTCCTCAGCATCCTGAAGATGTACAGTGGCCTGCTTAATAAACACAGCCGCAAACAGAGAGGATTTGGATTAGATGGAAACAGCGAAATTACCTGATGGTGACTTTGCAGCGGGCTTCTTGGCATCTGCAGGTTTCGCATCAGTCTTGATAGCTGCCCAACGAAAAGCACACGGGTTAGGATCTCAGAGTGAAAGCCAGTTTGCACAGGTGAGAAGCCCGGGATCCTGGCACAGCTTCCCCTGGAGGTCATCACGTCCTGATGGTCCTTTTTACCCACTGTCCCTGTTTCAAACATGCTGCTTTAAAGAAAGCATCTCAAGAGTGACCCGCTCTCTGTGAACACTGGGCTGAGGTCCCCATCACAGCAGCAAAAGCCACTCGTGTTTTCCAGCAAAAGGATCAATTCATTGAAAGGACCAAAAGGATCATCACTCAATGATGCAACACACTTGAGTGTGTTGTGTGAGTTTGCTTTTTTTTGAGTTTACATATTTTTCCTTAAAATAATTTCCCGAATCTGACAGCACTCACTCCAACATTATTTAAACTCCGACCTAATTTCATTTCTTAAAAAGCCTTTCCTTACTAAATAGCAAGAGCAGAATCACATTTGTCCATCTCTAATCCTGGCATCGTTGCCAGATCCGTTCTAACCAACGCCAATTTTCGTGCACAGAAGTTATTGCACACTGTGGTCCCTACTCTAATTATATAAAAATAAAAATCAGTCACTAAACTGCAAATGTGCCTTTGGGCAAACACCAGCGGTCACGACCTGATTACAGCCCACACAGACAGAGGACAGCCCAAACCAGGAACACATCCCCATTTCTCAAAGCAGAACGAAACCATACACAAAACTGATCAAGGAAAAATCACAGACTGGAAAATATAAACAGAGCCTTATTTCAAAGAGCTCTTTGATAATGAAATTGTAGTTTTTGCTATCGATGATTTGGCTAAGGTCTGCTTCATTTCACTAGCCAAATGATAGCAACATTAAAAATAAATACCAAACGGGAAAATCGAAGTAAGTTAGAAACTATGAAGGTCCCCTATCCTCTAATATTTAATTTCCATTAACAGCCTTAGATTTTTCAATAAACTCAAGTAGCTGGCAGGGTATTTTATGAAATGCCAGTACAGAGAAGAACAAGCAAAACAGGCAGATAACCACAGGTCAGGTTACCCTGGATCATTCCACCCAGACTTTGCTAAAAGCGTGAAGTTAAACAGCTCTGATAAGACACTAGCTAACGAGATGAAACACGTCGGAATAATTTAATCAGGCCTGAAGGATAGATAGATACATAATTAATACCAATCCCTTCCAAAAGGCCCTGTCAAACCAACCTTATCTCCCTCCCTGAGACCTCAACTTTAGCTGGGAAAACTGACTGCATGGAGAGAAGGTACGTGAAGCCAGACGGACTATGATGCTACTTGGGTACACCAAGAGAGGTGAATGTTTCCCCTCGTGTCAGCGGGGAGCCAGATGCCAGAACACGATCTGATTAGCAGGTAATGTCAAAGACCTGATAAAGCTACTGCAGAAACATCTATACCACAAAGTGCTCTTACACAAACACAGCCCTCATTTGCACAGCCAGGGGGAAAGCCTAAATGCAGATAAACAAATAAACCCCGCGCCACTCAACCCATGCCTCTTGTTTAGGAGAGGAAGTGACTGACATGAAACCACACAACTTCCAAACAAGCCACAATTCACACGTGTTTGTGTGCTGAGAACGACTGAATATTTGGGCGAACCACAAGAAAGGGACTCTCTTTTGACACCTGAAAAGCGAGAGCTGATGATTTCCTTCTGAAATACCACCTTTAGCCAGAAACTTTGAATCTGGCCTCATGCTGGGTTGTGAGAAACGAAGCTGTGACCAGCAGAGATCCAGTCCCCCATCACCTGCAGCTCTGCACCTTGCTGAAGCTGAATCTGCTCTTCCCAATCTGAGTTGTTGCTGTTCGGCTCGCTTTGTGGCTTCACACCCTCCCCTATCTCACGCCCTTGCTTTCTCCTCTCCCAAAAGAAGCCTCATTTTTATTTTTTTTTAACCATTCATGACTGCCCCAAGCACTCCCAGATCCAGACAAAACTGCTCTGCCTCCTGATGGAGTTTCTCCAGCTGTCCTCAGCTCTCCATCGCCCACCCAGGGCTCTGGCTGTTCCTTGGCACTGTCCCTCCACGCTCTCGGGTGCAGAACCTCTCCCGCCGTCCATCTCAGCACTTGGAACAACTTTTCTGTGTCTCTGCATCACTGGCTCCATCTCCTTTCAAATGTCATCAGAAAACCCTTCTTTGTCTCTCAGTTTTGGAAGGAGAAATGAACTCAGCTGAACTCATTAAAATGTGTAAAGCATTCTGTGCTACGGTTTGCACAGAAGACCACACAAAATGAATTTTACAGGAATATCCACAGGATTAGGTAAGATACGTGGCTCTTGGAAAGTGCACTGCTTCCTCTGCGCAGGATTCATTATATTTTCCCCTAGAGCAAAAAGTGGGGGATGTCCACCTAGTCTAATATGTCTGAACACAGTTCTAACACTGTTGTTCTTTTGGGAAAGATGGGTTCCGAATTCATGCTTTGGGACTCAGAGCAAAGCAACTAACATGCCTCAGTTTTTACCCGTTTATTGGAAAATTTGGATAAACGACCAAATTTGGGACTCAGAGCAAAGCAACTAGTATTCATTAATTTTTACCCATTTATTGGCAAATTTGGATAAAGGACTGATGAGATCCAGTCATTTGAAAAGACTTGAAAACACTTGAGTGTATTTTCATCTGAAGGTAAATCTCTCAAACTGTTAAGGTGAGTGGAAATAATGTTTTCATCAGGCTAATATTCTGCTCATGTTTCTTGCTGACTCCGTTAAACTCATGGGAAATTCCCTCTTTGGCAGCAGTGCCCGGGATGGGACACCGCTTTTGGATGAAGCTGATGTGATTTCAGCTCCAAATTCTTCCAGCACTAATGAAGAGGAAAAAAAACAGAATCCACGCAGAGAAAGAAGGTGAAGCTCTTTCCTCACATCTTTGTGTGGCTAAGAGATAATTAAACTAAGCAAGGACAGCATCCAAGCCCACCTAAAAGCCACCCATTTCACAACAGAGTGGGAAGTCAGACTTCAGCCAGCCCAGCACCTGAATCCTCCTGTTCTGCTTCAAGCTGTCCATGAGCTACAAACATCTTCTGAACAATTTTGACCAGACTCGCTGACAAAACTAAAAGCATAGCTTGATCCCATAAACAACCTAGGGCATCTGAAAGATAAGCCAGTATCTTCTTGCCTTTTTTTTTCTTTTTAAATCCTTCCAACATTCCATGTAGGGGATGCTACACACTTTTTTTTTTTAGATGCACCAGTTTGAGAACTTAAAGTACCATCCTGAAGATTTGCTTTCTACAAGTTTTAATTGTTTTGAGTGATCATTTTAACTGTTACTGTAACAAAGTGAAGAGGTAATAACATCCTTAAATAAAAGGTTCAGTAATTCTATTAATTTTGAATCACACAAAGCTGATTCAAGTTGGACTGGAAGCTCTGGAGAGAAAAAAAGCCTAGCCCATTGTCTCCATGCTTTGGCACAAGTTCCTGTCCCATGCTGTATGAAGACAGTTAATATTTATTTCAATATAATAATACAGACAGCTATAATTAAGCCTCTGGTCACTTCTGACTAACAGGTAGGGCAGTTTACACCTCTCAGAAGAACAGGTTCACAGCAACTACAGCTTCTCATAACTGGTTGCATTTCCAGGTTGTAGGTTTTGGTGCAAACTGAAAACCTGCAGCTTAGAGAGAGCTCTGAAGACAAGCAAGGGAATACTTACAGGTCGGCCTCTTCGGTGGAGAAGCAGTGGTACTTTTTGTCCCAGCAGCTGCAGTGACTGCAGATGCTGCTGTTGTCTTAGGAGCAGCAGAGGTGCTCTTGGCAGCAGTTCTAGGAGTGACAGACGATGGAGGCTTTGAAAGTGAGGTCCGCTTCTCTGGGCTCTTTGCTTCTGTGACCTGAAAATGGATGGGCTGCGTTAAAGCCAGAATTTCATTGACAGGCTCTTCAAAATGTTTGCCAAGAAAAAGCAAGAAATAAATTGAAATTCTTTTCTAATGTAGAAGGTACAATTGCGCAAATTCTTGAACGTGTAAGCTGGGCACTGTCGAGGCATTATAAAGCAGGAAATTAAAAGAACATAATTAAGGTATGCAAAAGTGGCTGACTACATCCAGTGCTGGACACACTGAGTATTAAAATTCATCCAGAGCCGCTCCAGCATTAATGCTTGGTGTCCGTTTACAGATGTGAACAAGGCAGTGATTTCCAAAATGGGTCCACTAGCAATAAAGCTGCAAGAGGGTCCTTTCCTTCATGAGCAGAAACATTTTTTAAGCTAAGCACACTCTTAAGTATTGAGATCCCGAGTCAATATGTGAAAGCAAAAGACACGAGTGATTACATCAAACAGGAATTCAGAATCATGCAAAAACTTAAATAAAACTGAAGACGCTGATATGCAGAAAAAACTAATCTGTGCCAATTTGGTTTTCCTTAAAACACTACAGTCAGTGACTTCTGCCTGCTGGGAGTTCAGCTCAAGGCAGGTTGTTTGTTCAGTGCTACCTGCCCAAGTGCCAGCATTTCCACCCAGAGGGATACTGACTGATCCAGCAAGCACAGATTTATGTCTTTGCTTTCAAATTCTTTGTTATTTTCATAACTAGTTTTTACAAGAAGCTCGAATGCAGTTATTTAAGCTTAAACGTGTAGTAAAAACAAGAGCATTTAAGCATCAGCTGAAAGCTTCTGAAATAGTTTTTAATATTCCCTTCCAAATTTCAGTTCTACTATATGAGAACTTGGATGTAAAGAATCATGAACAGAAAGGTCTTCTGACTAGAGCTAAAGAAAGACCCAGATAAGACCTCAGCCAATGTATCTCAAGCAGACTTAAGAGGTGAAATAATTTCATGTGTCAAGCTCAGTGAGAGCAGAAAATTCGTCTTAACATCAATATGATTCCAGGCAAAAGCTGATTACATTTCTACAGTGTTTAAACTCGCAGGGGCAGGGGAGGGATGCTCCACATGCCCAGGACCTAGCTGCAGATCTGCACAATGCAGAAAGGTCACGGAGTCGGTGTAGGGAAAATGCAAGGGACATTTCCCATTCTTGACATTGCACGTGGATACCTCCCTGAGCGTTAAGATGGAACACTAAGAATTGTCCACAAAGCTTCTTACTGGAGAGTTACGAATCTCCAACACTTCCTAAGCACACACATGTTATCATCAGTTATCTCTCTAAAGTTTTTATAATGGCCAGACACCATAAAGAGACAATCACTGGGCAACACCGAAGTGTTCACACTGATTTTTCCCCCTCAATACTAATACAAAAGCTCTTTACTTCGCTTTCCCATGCTCTTGTCAGGCTTTAACAGTTATCCTGGGTTTGCAGTGTATCTGTATTTTAGAAAACCCTCCTTTAGGAATGGTGAGACATGAAGAAATATCTCGTGTATTTGACAGTCCCACAAGTCAAGTTTCATCTTCTCCTTTGTGGTGACACAATTAAATGCCTGGGACCCGAGGCTGTAAGTGGGTTAGTGGAAGCTGATACCAATAACTGTGTGTGTCTTGCAGTGAATCCCGTTCATTATCCTATCCTCCTATGTTTAGCACCAGAATTAGGTTTTGACTTCTGGGTAAAAGAGCTGGTAGGCTAACATGTAACTACGGTCTTGGAGCTCCCGCACAAAAGCAAAGAATCTCTTACCTTTGGTTTAGGCTCTTTTGTAGTTAAGGTGGAGGGCCGTGTAGTACTGGTGGCTGGGCGTTTAGGAGCAGTGGCTGAAGTAGGACCTGCAGTAGGGCTCGTGGGCTTTTTGTTTTGGGCGGGTGCGGCAGAGGCTGGCCGCTTGGGGCTGGTGGCGGGCAGAGGCCTGGCTTTCGTTGCCGCAGGCTTTGCTGATGGTGTGGCTGCTGCAGGCTTTATGGTTTTTCAAAAAAAAAGCAAAATCCGGCGGAACAAAAGGAAAAACACAACAAAAAGTAGCGCATTGTAAACCAAAACGTCAAGCTGCAAGAACACGGAAATGATACGTAAAATGAAAGGAAAACTTGGCTTTCTGTTTTCTGAGCACAGCGGAAAGATCACAACGAAGCAGCTCCGGTGCCTTCGGAGCCCAGTGGAGCTCTGCCACTCAATTCAAAGGGAACGGGATTTATTCCAGCAACATCCAAAGCAACAGAAGGAATCGCTGGTAAAGCTGGGATTAGTCATTGGGTGCTCCTGGCCATCCAGTGCCGCATGCAGTAACCAGGACACTGCTTTCCAATTACATGCACACAACGGATTGCAGGCTCTAAATCCTCGCCTGATCAGCGCCAGGGGTCACACCAGCAGTGCCTGCAAGGGGACCAAGCACCCCCAGCCCCTACCCCTACTCTAACTTGGAGAATTTGGGCTTGGTTTTGTTAAATGCTGCATGCTTCTTAGGCAGGTCTCTCTTATTTCACAAACAGCCCCAAAATAAGAGGTTACCAGGTCCTGAGCAGGACCTCTCAGTGCTGTCTGCAATGCAAATAATGTCTTATAAACAGCTAGGAGTGTATCAGTACAGCAGAAATATTACGATGTCTTCTATTTCTATACCACAGATACCAACCAGAGCATTACTTTAAATAAAAGCCTACCAAGAATTCATGAAATCCATTTTCAGCCAAATTTGCTGCAGCCTGCCTTGTTTACAGCTCCCTAACTGAATGCCTTTGTTCCAGCAAAGTGGCTCGCAAATGGCAGCTCAGAAAAGAGAACTCGTGTCGCCGTGGCTTAAGAAGCAGAAAAGCCGGCAAATAAAAACTGCAGAAGCAAACAGGCTCAACGTGAACCCGTGCCTACCTTTGTCTTCTTCTCAGGGCTGGGAGGAAGCTCTTTGTTTGGAGGCGCTGTGATATCGTTCCCTGTCACGGCTTCAGCTGCTTTGGGCTCTTCGGGTTTTGCTGGCAAAAAAAAAAGAAAACGAATGGCTTAAGTTTGAGCTTTTTTGTTTGCTTGGTTTGTTTGTTTTACTTTTTCTCCCTTATTATTCAATGCTGTAACAAGAGGTGAGGCAACAAGGCAGTTAGGGGTTGGCTATTTCTGGAAGAATTTCCCCCAAATCAGAACACTCAGAGGAAGAAAAATTTTCCCTGTAATAGGGACAGGCTAACTAACGTTCATCCTGATGCCATTAGCATCCCATTACTCAGCTGATAAAGGAAAGAAAGGCAGCAGCTGAAGGAAGCCTCTGGTTTAATTAAAAATAGCAAACTTCCCCATCTCTCAAGCTGGTAAAATCAATCGTTGGAATATGAACAGTGCAGCTCTGGGCTCTGAGAGCTTTCACACGACTGTTACCTTGAAGCAGGGCGCTATTTTCGGGCTGGCCCTACCACTTCTGGCTTTTCTTCCAGAGGGCAGCAGCAGCACGGGGACCTCAGCCTGCCACGGAATTGGTGAGCGTGGGGTGCACGGTGCCATGCTGCTGCACACGGTGATTTGCAGAGCAAAGCCCAGGGGTGGTTCAGGTTTTCTCAGTGATTTCTGGGGTTTTGTCATCGCCCCGAAGGGTTTTGTGCCGGGCAGGGAGCAGTGAACGCAGCGTGGGAGCCACAACCGCCTCCTCCATCCCCTGGAACCTCGTTAAGGTTGATGGTGGATTGTCCAGCTGGCAGCAAAAGGCTAACAACCGCCTGCCCCCCGAGATAAACGACACAACACGACAGGACTCAGAGCAGCAGCTCCCCAGGTTTCATCCCCAGCTCCTCGGGGCTGCTCAGGACCTACAGCAGCACCCAGGGGACCCTCAGCACAACTCCCCGACGGGCAGCGCGGTGGCACCGGCCACCAGCCGTGTCCCTCGAGACTCCTGGCAGATCTGAGAAGGGCACGGAGCTACCAGCCCATCACACATCTCTTCCTTTTCCCCTTGTCATCGGGGCAGGAAAAACAAAGGCAGTGTTGGGTGTTTCTGTCTCGAACAAGGCAGCGGATTGTTGCGCCGCAGCGCATGATGAGGGCTCACCAGACAATGGCGCAGCGACTCCAACAGTAGCAGGTTGTTTTGAGCATCCTTTGAAAATTGCTGTTTCTGTCTCACATTTTCTCGCTTGCCAGCCTTGAAGGGAGAGCCTCAAAGCACAGTTCAGCCCCGCTACGGACTCCATTGTTGAAACAAGCAGAATAAAACCCTCCTCCTGCCCGGGCGATGCTCAGCAGCACAGCGGTTTTGCTCTTGTTGATTTATTTATTTTTTCTGACTCGGGACAAGTTTAGCAGCTTTCTTATCCTCATATTGCATTAACCTCTTCCTAGTCATGGCTCCCAAGCCACCTGAAATGTTTTGCAGCACTGTGCTTCATGTCTTTTGCATACAAAAAAAGAGTTATAAAAAAAAAAACAAGCACTAAAATGTCCAGGCTGGCTGTTACCTTTAATGCAAAATTTTTAAGGGGCATTCATGTTCATCTAGAAAGTCCTTTTTTTTGGTAGCTAATCTATATCGGCTCCTCTCTACTGCTTTTGTCCACCGAATCTCAATAAACCTTTATGCTCTCCCTCATTTAACTTGTCAATTTTATCTACAGCAACGCCAGAAAGAGCGATTGGTGTGGACAGATCCGGCTGCTGAGCAGCCACCTCCTTTCTGTCCATTCAGTGCTTCCGTGCCTGGAGATTTGATTTTGGGGAGCTTAATTTGGAATCCTGCTTGTCCCAAATACAAAGACACGAGGTCACTTGTCCTTGATTGGAAATCACCTCTCAACTGTTATTGTTATCAGATGGTGGTGGAGGTGAAATCAGCAGCACCCCTAAACCTCTCGCGCCTCGCAGCCCCAGCGATGTGTCGGCTCAGGAAGCCTCAAGCAGCTTCCTGGAAACCCTGAGCGCAGCTTCAGGATTTAAACTCGGCAGCTTCCTTGTTTGTGATCGAATGAGAAGATGAAATTCGTGGTATTTCACACTACCTTGTCCAACACAGGGTTTTTGGAGGTACAACCTCACCGGACACACAAAGGAACTGACCTGAGTGGGCAGAGGGTCTGTAAGACGAACAAGATTGTTCTTTTTAATGGGAACATATAAATGATGGATGCCAGGACTGCTGGGGGAAGCTACGCAGCTCCCTTCTGAAGCCCAGGAGCCTGTGCACAACCCCAAGGGACTTCAGAGGGGTCAGTTCTGTGCTGCCTCGATGCGAGCCACAGCCCCGTGTGCTCCCCGGGTGATTACGAGGTGCTCGCTCCCACACAGAGCGGAGAACGGCCTGGGAAGATGTGCTAGCTGCAGGACATTGCGTTGGGAAAAGCTGCCAAATCTTAATCAAATTTGCTCATTAGTCTGCAAGAATTATTGAAGAGACTTTTCAGCCTGCCTGTTCCCCCAAGCACGGCAACAGACCTCGGAGAGGTATTTCAAGGACATGTTGCTCCGAGCTGGGACAGCGACCGCTGTGCCAGGGGCAGGAGGAAGGGGCTTGAGGGAAAAACCTGTCCAGTTTCCAGAACTGGGTCCAGTTCTGGGCTCCCCGGTACAAAAAAGACGGGGATCTCTTGGAAGGAGTCCAGGCAGTTCTGCACCACCACGCGAAAGAAATTCTTCATGGTGAGGGTGACGGGGCACTGGGACAGGCTGCCCAGGGAGGTTTTGCAGATATCAATTAGGAGCGAGCAAACCTGATAAGCTGTGCTGATGTTTCCTCCGCAGTGATATCGGGTGTCCTTTGGAGGCCCCCGGGGCTGGCCGTGGTGCTGCGGGGTGCAGGGACCCCCTAGCAGCCTGCTGACCCCACGGGGCTTCGGGGCTTCGTGTGTATGGAGCAGGTGATGGAGCCTCTGGGAGATGTTGGACAAAACTGTTACTGGGTGAAGGACCCAGCAAAGGCGACGTGGTGCTCGGATAAACATGAAGTCAGTGGGAGCAAGAGTCCTAGCAAACACGGAGCAGAGACTTCTCAGGGGCTGTAAAAAGAGGATGATCTGTGCCAAAGGATGATGCTCGGAAATACAGGCTTTGGGTCCTTGCTATAAAAAGGGAGATGCTGTTCCTTTAGGTCAGGAAAATTACAAAGAGAGAACTTGTCCCACACTATCAGGGCAAGCCATGAAGAGCACGAAGGAGGAGGTTTACACAAAGCGGTCAAAGGACTGATGTGTTTAAGACAGATCTTTTCCCCACCAAAGAACAGACCGGAGAGCAGCTATTTTGCCATCATTTTAAGACCAAAACTGTCCTCCAAGGCTCAGTTTTAATTTTTTAACAGACTGTTCTGTGGTTGCTTACATACAGCACACGAGAACAGCTTCTGACGGAGCCCCCGAGCGTATCTCACACTTAGTCATTCAGCCCCAGCCCGTGCTACCGCACCTACGGAACACCAAGTCACAAGCTCCTGATGTGCAGCTCCTCCTGTGGTTAGCTCTCCTTTCAGGAGACTTCCTCTCCTTAGAAAACAGGTTAGGAAATTGAATCACAGAGCCACAGATGGGTCAGTGTGGGACCTCAAAGCGCCCAGCCCCATCCAGCCTGGCCTTGGGCACTGCCAGGGATGGGGCACCCACAGCTCCTGGGGATCTTGATGGAGTTTTTCGGATGCTAATGGGGGATCTTCCTCAAAAGCAGCACCAAATGGTGGCGAAAGTCATCGTAACCTGAAAAGAGAAGAGCTGGGCAGTGGGAAATGACAGCGTGGGTGATGTTCAGCTGGTGGAGCAGGAAGGCAGGACAAGGCGCCCCGCTCCTTCCAGCTGGCCCAGGTGCCAACTGCCCATATGGACAGCTCGGGCAATGCTTCAGGTTTTTAACCTTGGCTCGTCACTCGAAAGGCAATTATACCTCTTGGGAGAGCTCAGCATCACCTCCAGGTCCCGCCGGGTTGGGCTGCTCGCGGCTGGCAGCTTCCCAGAGCAAGGGAAAGGTTTTTCAACACGAGGGAGCTCAAACAGAGGCCCAGGAGCACTGCGTGCTCTCCATCGCTGGAGACTTGCAGACCTTGCAAGGGACAGATGTGGCCCTGGAGCTACGTGACCTACTTAGGCGTGATCTTGAGTCTGGGGTTAAACCAGAGACCTCCGGAGCCCTGCTCCGATCTGAATGACTGTTACGGCATTGTAGAGGAGGATGCCCACGCCATACGCAGTTAATCATATGTCTCCTTGAAACCAGGAGCTGTTTATGAATAGAGTAACCATATATAGTTTTCCGAACCATAAGGAAAAGAAAAAAAAAATCCCCCGTTCTCCAAAATAAATCCCTCTCAGCAGCCTGTGACTCACAATCTAGGGACTACCCGATCTGGAGGGGATGGCTCTAAGTTTTCCATGAGCTTCTCCACCAGCTTTTTAGGCAAAGTAATCATTTAATATTAGAACGACAGAAGAACGCAGGTTGGGAGGGATGCCTGGAGGTCACTCAGCCCAATTCCCGACTCGAACCAGGCTCAAACTGCACCAGATTGCTCAGGACGTGGCTCGGTTGTGTCCCGAGCACCCCCGGGAGTGCCTGCTGTTACTGGCATTTGACGACCCACATTCTTACACCGGAAAAACCACACAGACTTTTCCTGTTCACAGTTTCTGTCATTCACGATACAATTTGTGTCATTCATAGGCAATCTCACACCCATCCCTTCTCCAAGTCCTCTCTGCTCCAGGCTTGAAAGTTAAGTCATTCAGTAATGTAAAGCATCGAGAAACTGATGCAATTGTTTCCCCAGTTTGATCTCCTTTCCTTTCTGAACTCCCACAATTTCATCTGCCGAAGGAAAGCCACACAAAAGCATCCCTGTGACATCCACGTATTACAAAATCCCCACAACAGCAGCATTATTGCTCCTCCTCAGCCAGTGCAGGAACAAACCCGTGAGGGTTCCAGCTCGTGCTACGTGACTGAGCGGGAACACAAGGGGAGCACACACAGACCTCCGGCCTTTCAGGGCCCTTCACGAGCAGTGTAGCTGGAGCAGATTTGTCCCAAAAGCTGTTAGGGTATGTGAAAAAAATAAATAAATCAGACGCTAAATCTGAGAAGCTTTACAGGTTGTGTTTCCTTCCCTGAAAAAGTAAAATTAGGGAAAAGTACTTAGAGAAACACGGGAGCATCTTTGTAAAGTTACACCACGCAACCGCACGGTTTTATGAATGATGGACCTCGTGCAGAACAAAACCCACGGGCGTGTATCTCTCATGTCCCACGCCATAGCTCACTCAAGAACTGGCATTCCCCAAAATTCATTCTCCACGTCGAAAGGAAGAGGCAAAGACCCCACTGTGGTGTGACTTAAGTGGATCTTCAAATGCCAGCAGCAAGCACTCCCATCTTCTGCTGCTGTGCTAAGCAAAAGCCCAAGAGCAGAAGTGCAGATTGGTGGTAGGGGGCATTATTTATTATTATTATTATTACTACTACTATTATTATTATTATTATTATTATTATTATTACCGTGCAGCTGGAAGATTATGAATGCTAGGTCTTGCTTTCCTTTCTTCCCTTTCATTGACTTGTTAAAGGAGCATTTCAGCAGGTCCCTGAGAGCACAGCACCTCAGTCCCCTCTCCTCCCACCCTTCCCATTTGCTTCCCCTTACTGGGGTCTGCACTGTACCTTCCTGGCGCCAAGGCTCTGCCCGAGGTCGGCTCGTTGCAGGCTTGGAGCTGGCCGTGGATTTGCAGCTGCATTCGAACGTGGCGGTGAATGAGGCCACACGCTCATCCTCCATATCCCCAGCAAGGGAGATTGGGCAGGCTAAGCCGAACTAAAACATCATTCACTGCACCAGCTCCGTAATTCTCGTAAGGATTAGAGTCATCAGCAGAAAATCCATTAAGAGAAATAGATTAAGCAATAAGGCAATGACCATCTTTACTCTCCCTCTGCAGCGTAAACAACCTTGGAAACAAAACCAGACCACGCTCAGCGCTGCCTCTGCCCAGATGTTGGCTTCTTGTTCACCCATCCTCCTCCAGCAGGAGCTGCTTCATCGCAAAACTCACCCAGTTAAAGCCTTTCTGTCGGAGGTTCTTAAGATAAAACTATCTGCAAAGATACCAAGCCTCAATTTAAGCAGAAATACAGCCCTGTCTGCTGTCCCCTCTCCAGAGAAAGCTAAACAAAATGTCTCCTGCCTGACCCAGACACAGGACAGGTCAGCGTTTGCTTTGGCACAGAATGCAACTCCAGCAACTTGTGGGTTTTGGCTGATTACCAGGAATCGAGGAACAGGCCCAGATGTTCTCCTGGCCTGCATCTCATAAGCCCAGGTTGGTTTGTTAAGGCTATTTTTTACCTGGGAAGGGAAGTCCTAAATCAGAGTGTCCTAAATCAGACACTGCAGTCAGGTGTTTATTTAGAGTAGCTCACACACATTCTGACTGTAATACTGTGCTAAAAATTTGATGCTGGACATGAAAAAAGCTGGAACTCGTATTCCTGTCTGTCCCTGAGACTGCTCCAGATGTTGGAGAAGTCTGAGAGCGCTTCAAAGTGACGGCCAAGGTTTGGGCATGCCTGGGACAGGGGATCCCGGGCATCCCTTCAGGTACCATAAACGTGAAACTGCAATTCCCACTGCTCCAAGTGCAAAAGCATTTCAAGCAGGATCCCGTCTCTGAGCTGAGCACACGGATAAGATATCACCGGTGATGCAGCCAGTCCCGTGTCACACTCCTGCACCTCCCTCCCCTGCAGCCCTTTGTTTCTTTTCTCGTTAGAAGCCTGATTTCATCTGGCAAGGAACCTTGTAACAGGTAACATCACTGGAACGAGTATCAGTAATTTGTTACAAGGTGCTTGGGCTGAGTTTTCCTAATCCCGTAATGAACTTTAATCTATTTAAGGTGGGGCAATGGGCTTCCCACCCTCACCCCGCAGTGACTCCAGTCTTAGGGTCTACATTTACCTCAACCACGACCCAACGAAGTGTGCTGCTGCAAAACACCACGGGAGATTGAGAAATGATGTCGGGTCGCACACCTTGCTTACAGATCGATGGAGAAGGGGTCAGGAAACCAGGACAATTTTCCCGATGCGTGTATCGGGCTACTGAGTAACCGAGAGGCGACGGTCTCGGCTGAATTTGGTCCAACGGTGCCTGGAATCTCTGATATTTCAGAGTGAAAAGTATTTGAACTTGGAGAAGAATCAAAAAAAAAAAAGAGAACAGGCAGAAGGCAAAGGCAGTGGGGAACCACGTCGTTTCCGTGAGACCATCGGAGCTGACATTTTAGGTATGTGCAAGAAATCACACAAGAAAAACACAACGCCGACGTGAATCGAATCTATTGTTAGTGCAGGAAACAATGCGGCCTCTTGTTTGGGGAAGAATCTGCAGTGATTACTGATGGAACAAGGGAGCAGAACAAGTTCCACGATTCAGCTCTGATCAGTTCAAACCCGCAGCCGTGGTCTCTCGCTTCAACTACCTGCCGTGGGTACGCGAGACTCGAACGGGTATTCCTTCCTGACAGCCTTTAGACTGACATTTAGCTAGGTGTGCAGTCATCCTACTACCCGACTACCCGTAAAAAATATTGTATGTACAGTCCTAGGTCACCCTAAAACCAGGAGTGGCAGAGGTTTAGCAAAAAACCAACAAAACCCAGAAGAAATTGAGCTGTATAGGGCCGAGGAAAGCTGCTTTGGGCAGCAGTTCTGAGAAACGCCACTCGAGTAATTCCCATCTGCTTGGGCGATTCTTTCAGGAATATCGAGACCAAAGCAAGGAGGCTGCTGGGGCTACGAACGGGTAATTGAGCCATGAATGAAATGCAAAGGGCAGATTTATCATCAGATCTACACGTACATGTACAGCCTCGGCTGCTTGCCTGGCTTATTAGCGGAGGAGAGGAAGCCGAAGCTCATCGCAAAGTGTGAAGCCTTTTGGAAACATCCAAGGAATTTCTGTCTGTTTCCTTTTGCATTCCGAAAATTCCTTCTAAGCTGCAGATATACAAAGCAAAGCAAACATTTATTGCTTCTGCTGCTGTGTTTCCTTCCAGCAGCAAATAAATCCAGGCTGTTTCTTACCAAGGCAGCACAGGCAACAAAACCAAGCAAACCTGCCCAATTCCTACCTGTCAGTTTTGGAGAAGGGACTAAAAAAAAGCAGTTACATACAACTCCCAGCCCCTTACCTAAGAAAACCTTCGTGCTGCCTGCTAATTCAGCTGTTACCACACCAGCTCACACCAAGACCTGTGGTTTTAAGGGCTGTAAACAAGCTTTTGTAACACAGATCGCGAGAGTGCAAAATTTCCAACCCAAATGCTTAAAAAAGCTCGGTAACACAAACTGGTTGTCCACAGAAAGCAGAAACCACTGAAGACCCAGGCGCTGCTGTCTTTCAGTGACCTTTGCAGTTGAAATCCTTTTTAGTGGTTTTCTGATTTGAAGACCCCACGTACGGGTCTGGGTTTTGCAGAATGGCTGGCCCGGCCGAACCGGGCTTCCTACGTGTCCAGAGCACGATGCTCCTTGCTAACGACCCCACGGCCTCGCTGCAAACACCCTAGGGTCACGGAGCAGACGCCAGCAAAGCCCAACACCGCAGAAATTCCCCAAAATGTGGAAGGTGTGCAGCACAAGTACACGGGAGCGTATGGACAGGAGGGGGAACGCCTGTTTGCGTGCGTTGGTGGTGATAGGACACGGGGGAATGGTTTTAAATTAAGACGGGAGATTTAGGTTGGAAATTAGGAGAAAGTTTTTCACTCGGAGGGTGCAGAGGTTGCTTGGGGAGGTTGTGGATGCCCCATGCCTGGAGGTGTTCAAGGCCAGGCTGGAGGGGGCTCTGGGCAGCCTGCTCTAGACGTCTCCGCTCAGGCTCCGGAGGACTGATGTCTGCGATCCGCGACGCGCTGCCACCAAACCTGACACTGCTGCATCTCACGGCTGCCAGAGCGACTCAAAGTCTGCGCACCAAGCAGACCGTGAGGGGCAAAGCAGCTCCGAGATAACCAAGGGGGCTGAGGACAAGCCGTGGCGGCACGCCGGAGCGGGGAGCTCTGCGCTGCCGAAAGCTCTGGAGGCAGGCTCGAGCACGAGCCCTGGAAATTGGAGCATTTTAAAGAAATTATTGGAGAAAAGTGAAAGCCGTGACAGACAGAACATGACTGCATTGAACATGACTACTGATAGCTGGAAGCAAAACGTCGTCAGAGCATCTCCCAGGCTGCCACGCGTCTGGGGCCGACCATTGGGTGTCACCAACACGCCGCCGAAGCAGGAGCCCGGCATCTGAGACCGCAGCGAGCACAGCACAGCCAGCCTCTCTGCTCAACACCCCCAAACCAAGCATTTTGGAGCTGGACCCGGGCAGCACGTCCCCAGGTCCATCAGGTTGTCACCCCCTAACCCCAGGTGTCACCACCTCCCGTTTGCCGTAGCGCCCCGGGCCGAGCTCACCGGCCGACTGCACACGAAGTGGTCGGACGCAGGAATCCTCGTGCGTGTCTTTTGTCTTTATTCCCCGACACATTTTCTTTCATCTTCCCGTGAAAGCTCAGGCAACAAAGACAAAGCACGCCGACCCTCCTCACAGCCCAAACCTGGGCAAAAAGCAGGCACGCTGGTTTTTGGGGGACAGACGCTTGTTCCAGGCTGGAGAAAAGCAAATAACTTCTCTTTTCAGGAATTCTACATCTGGGAAGACAGCCCTCGCTCGCCACAGGCAGCAGGCCACCACAAATAAAACAATCTGATATTGCCACTGAGGCCCCAGGGGAGGGGAGGATGCGATCAGGAACGGGGAATTGCATTTTGCATCTCAGCACCGAAGTGCTTTGGGAGAGCTTAACTCCAGACACCGTTCTACCCGGGTACTGCTCAGCTCCAACGAGCGCCGAAGGGTGTAAAAGCTTAACCAAAAAAAAAGGACAATGCTCAGATCTCCGGGGGAGAAGCCGCGAGGTTTTAACTTGGCTAACGCCCTCGCTCCTAACAATACGGCCCCGATGCACGCGGGAGGGAGTGGCAAGAGGGTGCAGAACGGAGACCTCTCCCCGTGAGGATGCCACCGGCTTCAGCATCTATTTTAGGAGCCCAGGAAGCAATTCAGGGCTGCTGCCAAAACGGCTGCTGTGGAGCCAGCCAGGCAATCGTTCTTTATTTCATTTTTGATTTTTTTCCTCCATTTTTGTCCACCCAGAAACACATCCTTTGTTCTAACTACCGGAACCCGAACTGTGTCAGCCCCATCAGGTGTGCCGGGCACCCACCCCCCTGTCCGCAGCCCGAGAAGTCACTCAGCTGCTTCCTAGCTGCCGGCTGCCTGCTCCCAAGGGAGGTAAAAATTAGCAACATACCATCACGTGGTGAACCTCCTTGCTTGGGAGACGGAGTGCTCTGCACATCGCTGACCTCGATTTCTTTTCTCTCCGGCGGAGCGGTTTTGCTGCCTTCCATCTCGGCGCATTTGCTTTTGGGAGAGTCGGAGCCGGCGGCCCCATCGGGGCCGTTCCTCTTCTCCCCCTTCGCCGCCGCTGCCTCCTCCCTCCCTTTGTCCTGGCCGCTGATTTCAGGGATTTGCTCCAGTTTGCTGTGATACAAGCTCGGGCTGCCCAGCTCCTTCCTGGCCGAGTTGCTGCCGCTGCCCCTCTCCTCTCTCTTCTTGGCAGCCGGCTCCTCGGCCGCCAGGGGCTGGGGCTCCTTCACCACCACCAGGCTGGGCGGCCCCGCGCGGCTCTGCTCCGTGCCCGCTTGCTCTTCTGACACAGTCATCGACCTCTTCATCGGGGCGGCCGGCTTCCTGGCCGTGGGGCTGGAGCACTGGCTCAGGCTGCTATTAGGAGAGAGCAAACCGGTGGCGACGTCTTCCCTAAGCACCGGCTCGGGGTATTTGTCAGCCAGGTTAAGGGTTAGGGGCACGGACAAGTGCGAGCACTCGGACATTGCACGCCTCATTGCCTTCCTTTGGTGGGCAGCCCTGTTCAGAAAATTGCTGTCGTCTGCACAGCTCAGCTTGTCTTCCATCTCTTCCTCCATTTCGGTGGCGTTATTAAAGTCACTACTTTTGGAGTCATCTTGGGCGAGCTCCACGGTCGTAGTCGGGGGTTCTGGCTTCGAGGCAGGTAAGGGAGAAGAAAATCCACTCTGCCCGTAGTTGTCGTTAACCACCCCAATTACACAATAGCTGGGGGCTCCATCTTTTTTCCCGGCTGCTTCCTTAGACCCTGAACTGTCAGGCAGGATGGGGTGGAAATTAGGATTCCAGACACTGATCTCCTCCTGTTCCTTCGTGTATTTGCTGGGCTCGCTCTCCGACACGGACAGATTGGGCAGGTTTGGCTCTGGCTGGCACTTGGTCTCCATTCCAGCCTTCCCGGCTGCCTTCTCCTGATCGGTGATGGCTTCATTTTTACCCAGCCCAGAGCAGGATTTTTCAGCTCCTGCCTGCCCTGAATGAAAATCTGTAGTTTTAGGGTTTGCGAAGTTCCCCTCTGCAGAAGGAAACGTTTCAGAAATCAGAGACCAGCTCTCAAGGTGACCTGCAGCTGCCTGGTATTTTTTCCCTTGCACCTCAATTTCTCTTTTGTCTTTCTGAGCTATTTTTAGCTCTTTGTCTAGTTTGCCTTCAAAGAAGCAGAGCTTGTCCTCATCCGTGAAACCGGCGTTCTTAACGAGCCCGTCCTTAATCGGTCCCCCTGAGTTTACATTCAAGCCAATCTCGTTAAGCTTCCCCTCAGTCCTCTGCCACTCGAATTCGGTTTTGCCGAAGTCTTTCGGGGACTCCATGCAGTGGAAGGCTTCCGAGAAGCTCTCCGGGTTCTTGCTTTTGCACAGCTGGCTGTATTCGGAGAGCGGTGCGGGCTGCTTGTTGGAGAGAGACATCTCCGATGCCTTCGCCTCCTCCCGGAGCTGTGAGGCTGCCGCGGAGCCGAGCGAGCCGGCGCTGCCGCCTGTGACGCCACGCCACGCCGTGCCCCCGCTCGCGGCACAGCTCCCTCCTCCCCACCCCTCCCGAGCGCGTTCATTTACCCAAGGCAGCCACTAGTTCGAGCGACGCACCGGAGGTAAAGCAGCAGCTCTCGGCTTTTTGTAGGGTCGTAGAGAAAGGGTGGTTTTGTAGCAGGAACGGGGGTCTCCGGAGAGATGCTAGCGGGGCTTTGGTGCGCTCGGTGAGATGGTGTTTCTGGGAGCAGCGTCTCCTCGGCAGTCAGGCACTCCTGGAAATCCTGCCGTCGCCCTTTCCCCTGTCAGCCTGTATTATGATCGATGCCTTTACAAGCGTTAATTCCTGCCGATGAGCCACGCAAGAATACCGATGAACTAAGGTCAGCGTTTTCCTCCCCTAAAACCAAAACAAAGCCTCGAAACAAGCCCAGCCAGCCCCAAACGCCCTGCTGCAGGAGGATCTCTCAGAGCAGGGGGGGCTTTTGTGTTCAGTGAATTTTAATACCTTCGTTAGGAGCCACCAGTGACAAGTATTGCTGCAACAAGGGGTTAGTGATTCGCAAACCAGAAATCCCATCACTCATATGAGCAAGTGGACAAAGCTGAAAATCATCAAATCTCAGCTAGAAGAGGTTTTGTAGTTTTTAATACCACAAACCTGATTTTTTATTTCTTTTCTTTATAAAATAAAAAGGAAAACCAAACATACCTGGCAATATTTTTGAACTGCCTTTTTTCTGTAGCATGTAATTTACACCTAGCATTTCACATTTCACGTCACTGCTTCAAAACCAGTCTCAGCACGCACCAAGTGCATTTGGGCATCCCACAAAGCCTCTACAAGCAGCATCCTCGGCAAGGCTTTTTAACGGTGATTCCTGATTTCAATATCAATTCCCTGATCAAACTGGGAGCCTGCTGCGAGTGTTAAAGGTCGCTTCCAGCCGCTCCGCCCCTGGTCTCTGGATTGCTGTGACTGCATTAGGATCAAACTGCAGAGCTGTCTTTTTTTCTTAAGTGCCTGGTACCGATTAATCCTTAACGAAGGCAAATTTTCTCCCCCGAGCCAGTAACACTGCTTTACAGACACTCACCATTACAGACATCAATAAACTCCAGCCCAGGAGAAAATGTTATCCTCACAGTTCAAGCAGTAGCACTCCCTGTTATAGCTGCACTGAGCATAGATGTATTTTTACACCCAGAGACAGCAAGCTAGAGTACGCCCCCTGAATTTAACCTGCTGCTGAGAAATGTTACAATCCACACATTTATCTACTTGTATTTAAGCTCTGGGTTTAAGACGCTGCTATATTTAAAAACAATGACTAAGGAACTGTAAGTTATATGAATCTTTCACGACACCCTCTAATTAACCAGAATACTTCCACCCACAAGCTTCACTTCTCAAAAGGCCTCAACAGTGTGATTTTTTTTTTTTTTACTTTAAAATATTCATGGGTATCTTGCCTAGTGGAAAATGGGACCTTCATGCAAGGCTTGCATTTGCTCTCCTAGCTGGTGTGGGACTCATGTTTGCAAGCACTCGCTCGCCCTGTACGTGTTTATAGATGGGTCCCCGAAGATGTAAGACCCCGAAGTCATCCGATCCCGTGTAATTGCTGTTAATCCTTTATTGCTCAGGTAATTCCAAAACTAGATTTTAACAGCAGCTCTGGGGCCACTGCAGACCACTTAACGCACCGCAGCAGGGGTGAGGGCAAGGCTGTAAAGCTACCTCAGCCCAGCCAGCAGGCTTTTGCTTGGTTCTTTTTTTTAAAAAATCAAACATTTACCATTTAGAGAAGAGACCAGGAAACCCACATCGATTTAGGGGTTGGAACTTCTGAGCCCAGAGATGCAGAAGAGATTTCCTATCAGTGGCAAGAAAAGCCTGACTCATGATATCCCCAAAATACAGCCACCAACCACCACCACTGCTACTTTCTGTTATAATGGGTTTTAAACAGACGAACTGATCCATGTTCAATACCTGCGATAGTCAGGAGCAGCAGAGTGCTTAGCTATGAAAACCTCCGAAGTCATCTAATATTTATTTGCTCAGGACATTAATGGAGGTAATTTAGAGTTCATGCGCTGAGAGCCTTTCAGCAGCTTCATCCTGCCCACAGCACGTTGTCTCCAGACATCCAGTCCCAAGCCTCCAGCCACTACTTTCTCCCAAGTGCATTATTTCTTGACATTTCTTACCATTCTGCCCCGAAGCTACGTTCTTTTCAAGTGCTCAGCTTTCAGCAAGACCAAGTTTGCCAACACAGGCAACGTGCCGCCGGCAGCCCCGATCCTGGAGTTTTGGTCCCAGATCTTCCTTTAAAGTCTTACAGGGCTTAATTTTTCTTACAAATGATAGGAGAAGCAGCATCAGGCAACGAAAGGCGAGCAGGAAAGGATGAGTGGATGGCCAGAAAACAGGAGGGCTTGGACAGATTTAAGGAAAAAAATGACTCAGGTGGGGAAGAGCCCGTGCTAAAGAGCAGTCGGGTCAGAAGGGTGAAGTAGAGACTTTCCGAAAGGAAGCCCCACCATTGCTTTTCCCCATAGTCCAACTTTGGGGAGGACTGAATATGCTTCAGACATCACATCTGGGGTTTCACAGCCCGCTCGGCTCTCCAGAACCTTTCATTCTGTGACGTGGCTGCGAGCCCTCGCGAGGGAGACCCCGGTGCAGAGCTGGGCACGGAGTACCCAGTGCCTGGAGCTTCTCTCGACCCCCCAGTGGTGAGACAGCAGCGGATTTCACACGGGGACGTTATATTTCACCTCCTCACACCCTCATAGCATTATCTCCTGGCCTTTCTTAATGGTACATCTTGAGACAAATAAGCTGGCCAAGGCAGCTGAGCACATACAGCGCACGTTTCAGTACGAATATTCAACACCACAGTCATTTATCCATGCTGCCCGGATGAATTTTGGCACCTATGTGTGCCCCCAGGTGTGAGGACGTCCCCGGGCACGAGGCACCACGTGCTGCAGTGGCTGCGAGGAGCCCCCGGCCCCGCGCGGGCTCTGAGATCACTCCGTCGGCGCATCAGGGCTTCGTACCCGATCTGCAAGCTTCCAGCTCAGCAGATGAATCAGCCCAGCGTTTCTATTTTTGCTTCACTCCCAGAGCTATTACTTATCCCTCCTAATGCCTTTGCTGCCTTTTTTTTCTTTTTTTTTTTTTTTCCCCTAATCTAACACAATCGTTTCTGTGCAGTCCTTTGCACTGGTTTCTAAGGCAACATCACTTTCCAGGATGAGCTACTCCTTGCCAGTGTCTCCAGCTAATGTGCTCTCTAATTAAGTGCTATTACCAATAACGGTCGGTGCTCAGGCCGGCCAGAGCCATCACAGATATGCTCTGGCCATAAAAGCCCAGACCACAACGCCGCAGTTCACATCAGCTCGTTCGCAAGGGTGCAAAACCTGCGGCGATGTCTGGAGCCCAAGGTGTGCCATCACCCGCTGAACCCATGCGCCTCGCTTATTCTCATGGTCTGGAAGAAGCCCATCAAAAGGATGACAAGGTGAGCCAGAATATTTAGGATTCTGGCCGTTGTGACTTGGAACTACAGGCTTAGCATCTGAAAGGTGCGGAGGGTGACGAAACGCAGGCTCACGTTGTACAGGTCAGGCTGTTTGCAGATCAAACCCCATTTAGAATAGAACACAATACTCTAAGATCGTCTTCAAAGATCATCTGGTCCAACTTCAACTCACTTCAGCATTTACAGATAATATATTAAAAATCCTAATGATCAGCCAAAACCAGAACTTGAGTTGGAACCACTCCAAAACCACTTCGGATATTAGCAGTATCGGGTTATCGTACGAGTATTTGATAGCAGAAACTGCAAACAGGCGAAGCAAAGTCACAATACATGAGCAATGAACTAGCAATGTAAGCCAAGAAGGATGAGATTTCCAATTCAGGTATCCCCAAAAGACGAGCAGCCTCCCTAAGGAAATGTGTTCAGTATTCTCGAGCTGGCAGAACTCACAAAGAGCCGTGGTTCTGCTCCGTCCCCAGCTTTTCTTGAACTTCAGAGCGCGAGGAGCAAGCGGGAACTCAAAGAGGAAGAACCAAGCCCTAAGGTGATGGCCAAAGCCTGTGGGTGAGCTCCCAAATGAGACTGTCCAGAGACAGCAGCAGCCAGGATCAGCACAGCCACGGCCCAACGCCACGCAGGAGGAGATGGACGCGTGCTGGTCTGAGCATTCCTTACCATGAACGCGTTTGATGTCTTCAACGTAAGACAAAGAGGCCTCTAAAACCCAGCAGCTGCAAGCTATAGGTCTGCAAAATGTCTTCTTTATTTACCTTTTAATTAAGATTGAACCGATACCTCACCGAAACTTTCTGCTGAAGCAGAACCAAATGCAAGCACACAACTGCTTTTTGGAGGAAAAGCAGATAAAAGCAAATTTCTCTTGCCTCATAAACACCTTTAGTACTGAGATGAGAACTGTCTGGTGCCATCATTTGTGATTCACCTTCTCATATACCTACCTAGGATAACGAGCAGTCTTAATTAACGCAACATGATGTTGTGCTGACCATTCTAAAAGGCATTATGAAAATACCACTCCGTTATTCGGAAGCACTTGTCCTAAACACTTTTGTGATTTTGATTTCGGCTACAAATCCATACAGTCCACAGCCCTTCAAGTTCCCCTGTATCATTACCTCGTATTAGACAACCCCAATTACAGCGTGGGGTCCCACAGGAGAACTGCAGACACTGTATGAATGAAGGGTGGCTGTGGAAATGCTGAACTGATTTAACATGATAATGACAACAGCATAATGCAAACCAGCCAGGAAAGGAAAACAGAGGAAGGGCTTCATCACGGCTGGAAAAGAAAAGCGAACGCTGTAATTAAGCAGGGACGGCGTTTCTTGCCGTTAAATGTATCCTATTTGCACACAAGGGATTTCGAGCTGTCAAACTGAGAAATACGTCCTGTGTTACACACCGAGATGGTGCCAATGGAGAGCACTGGTGACTGCTGCAAAGACAGCTTGTCATCGGCTCCGCTGAAGGCACGGGGGCTGGAAGGATGCCCGCAGGAGGCGGCGAGACAATCGCGATGGAAGCTTTTGAGGAAAGGGGGCAACTCAGCAGCAGACGACCACCTGGACAGGTCCCTCCAAGCCACGTCTGGGAGGATGACCCCGAAACGTGGCTGTCCAGGCCACCAGGCGATTCTGCAGTGAGCTCGTTACTCTGCGAGCAGCCAACCTCACAGAATCACAGAATCACAGAATTTCTAGGTTGGAAGAGAGCTCAAGATCATCCCCGGCGCTACGCACCGCAGCAGCAGGCTCATGAAGATGGCCCCTTCCCAAAGAGCTTAAACAAATCACAAATCATAAGAAGATACAAAATCCAAACCACTGAAACAAATTAATGTGCTGTTTGTTTGTTTGCTTTATCTTTTTTTTTTTTTCTTTTAAATAGACTTTACTTTAAGGACAGGCTGGAGGAAATATATTTTTAAGGTCTCAGTGCTGAAATACAGCTTGAGGAGTAGAGGGACGAGGGCAGTAAATCTGAAGCATACGGCTCAACACCGGATGAAAGAAAACCTTCCATCATTTATTCTGTTTGCTATTCCTCAACATCACATCTCAAGCCCTGCGTCAGGCAGGGCTCCTGCTTGGAAGCACTGATTTTAGGACCCTGCTTTTTATAAATAATTTCCAATTTTAGTTTCAATCCCAGACAAGAAGTGGCATGAAGGCTCAGTCGCATTTTAAAGGCTGATAATGTCTAATACGTTTTGGTTATCATCTCAACTGCCTCCTCCTGACATTCAGGGATATAAAACAGTTTTCCAGAAGAATCCAGGGAAGTTCTTACATTGGCAACAACGAAAATGAGAAACCGAAATCAAGCCGAAAGATGCACAAAGGATGAAATTCAAATTGCACGAAGAGCTCGGCATCTGATGGCTCTTAACTTTAAACGGCAGTCAAAATTAGAAAACAAAATTACAGAAGTTTGCAGGCCGAGTTTCTACACGACGCACACAACGTCCGCCAGCGAGAGAAATCCGCAGCATCACTGTTGCCATGACTCCCGAGGGAGCCGTACCACAAAGCCCGTACCTATTTTAGCCGTTCATACAGGAGCTGATGCACTCAGGAAAGCCATCCCGTTATTCCAGAACACACAGTGTAAGACACGGGTGCCTGGCTAAAGAGACTGCAGTTCCTAAACTTCAGCAGCAGATTATCCAAAATAACTCCATGCATTATTCCTATAAGACATCGCTGACTGCCCACCAGGGCGAAAAAAATAGCTCCTGTGTGCGGATATTCCAAGTCGGGATATTCTGTTCTGTGACTCTCTATTCCGTGCTGCAAAGTGTAAGCCTCACATCGCCCCCTGAGACACAGAGACGAACTGGTGGCCAAGTTCTGGTGGTAGGTAAAGAGAGAAAACCTTTGAACAGTCGATCGCTACCTTAGCAGGAGAATGAGGCAGAGAGAATGAGGCAGAAAGGAGAAGGTAAGCACAGCCCTCGGCCCCAGTAACTTTGTGAAAATTTGGATTATAATATCATCTCCTAGCTCTCTCTGCTGCTGTTCTACCTAGTAAAGAAGCACACACATTCATGTTTTTAGATCTCAACACCTTCCCTTCACCAATTTCTGTTCCTGACCTGCGTTGAAGCAGCGTGTGGATTTCCTGCCATGCCCTCGGGTGCGGCCTAAGGCACTCGCACAGCGGCTGCACTCACCTTAGGGACTCAGCTCGTGTTTTGTTGGCTTTCTGTGGCTCACCAAACAGTTAGAGAGCTATGAGCTGGGAACTGGCTGCAAGGAGGGAGGCCCTGGTAACGCACATGGTGGTCAAGCAGCCCAGAGGCCTGGCGCCGCGCTCACCGGGGCTGCCAGAGGCCGGCTGGGCCCTGCCCGGCACCTCACAGGGCTGGGGCAAGGATTGCCTCGACCAGCATTTGCTAAACAGGCTCGGTCTTTCAGGCCTTCTTCTCTAAGAAATAATAAAAAAATCCAACCGTGGATCTGTGAATTTCTGAGAGGATGACAGCTAGTGAAGGTTGACAAGTCCTGTGCAAATTTAGGCCGGGCCTGCTTACAGATGGGGAGTGTGCCCCCAGTTCATACAGCCGGCTCTGAACTAGGAATCCTTCACCTAATTACACATTTTACCTTACTAATTCCACAATTTTCTTGAATATTTACCTGTGAGATATTCAGGAGGAGCTTTTCTTTGTTTGCACGGATCTCCTACTAGAATACCACCCCCTTAAATCCAGCAGTTAGCAAAGGAAAGTTAAGACTTCTGGCAGATGATGGAAAGCCTAAAGATTTTTATTTTTTAATTTTTCAAAGATGATGCTGTCTTTAGCTTTCCCCTCACTCTGTATCATCATGCACCAAAGAACATCACTTCTGCAGGCACAAGTTCATGCAGAGAACACCACTTTCACCAAAATAGAACTACTTCAGGTTATGCAACACTCATTAAAATTACAAAACCTCTCAAAAACCTGACCAGCATGTTAAGGCGCACTGGAGCTCTATGTTTGTTAAGTTAGTGGCTGCATCATGCAAACTGGCAGCGAGGAACTCCGCAGGAACGGGAACAAACTTTCCTGCCCGATGACGAGGCAGAAAATCGGGGCGCCTCAGCCCGTCTCGGCGACGGCCCTCAGGGCAGCCCCGGTTCTTCATGAGGAAGGCTTGGACTGAGCAGAAGGACAAGGGTTTTATAGTACGGATGGAGATGATGTGTAAAGGCTCTAATTTTAGAGGTCTAGAATTTCCTTCCGTTCTATGAAATTAGAACGAAATCCTGTGAGAACGCAGGGCTGTCCCCTGGTCAACAGCCTGGGTGAACAGCCCCGGCTGCTTACCAGCACCTCCACAGGCTCAGCAGAGAGCCTTACACTTTGTTACAGTTCTGCTACACTTTGCTTTCGTAAAGCTTATTATTCTAGGAGGAAGCATGCTTTACAGACTTCACAGTTTGAGGTATGGCAAGATAAAGTCACTGAGGGACTGCAGGAGGAACAGTGGCTGGTTGCAGTAGCCTCTTGTAGCATTACAGGCCCGACACAGCAGCAGTCGAGAAGATTTCCTACCACAGGAACACCCAAATCCCTGCCCTCCAGCAGCACACAATGCTAGTTAGTGACCGCGATGATTCACTGCTGCGTGTCGGATGAATGCCTCTCTGTCTCTGATGACAAGAAGCGAACGTAACTTAACACCAAAAAGTGCAAGTTTGCTTTAAAAAGCCATGTACCGCATGTATGTAAAATCGCCTCTGAATGAACAGAACAAATAATCGAGTTCTGGAACGTAAACCAAACTGTCAATCCGTCGGAGGTTGGGAATTAGCACTGTGAGACAGGCAAGCAGAACTAACAGCCTTTTAAGATCAGCCAAAAACCCAGTCATGCCACACTCGCTTGTGCCACATAGGATTAACGATTACGTATTCATGCCAACGCACTGACAAACAGCAAGGTCTTGCACGCAAGCTGCCTGGATTACTGCTGCTAGCTCCAACCACAAGCACACACCTTTTTCTTGCCTCTGCCGGCTCATACCAGTGGCTCTCAGCTGCTTTTGTCTCTCCTGGTCTTGAGCAGCAGACCTGGCTGGCAGAGTCGGCACCCCTCTTGACTTTGTGGGTCTCATGTAGCTTTTTAGCTGTCCTGTTGCTTTAACTCTCTCTTTCTTTGCCTCCTTTCCAGCTTTTTGTTCAGACTCCTCTTCATTTGCTTTAATTGCGTCTTTCTCTTCCCCAGCCTTTGATACTGGGCCATCCTGCAGGTGAGCAGCATCCTCTTCTGCTGGGTGAGGATGAGCTTCGTTGTTACCTTCAGGACTGACTTGGGTTGTTGGGGCAGCTGCTAGATTTACACCAGCTGCCTCTGCTTCAGCTGCTTTCTTGTCTAAACTGCCCAGGCACGTCACTGAGCCCTGCTCACTATTCCTGCCTCCATCCAACCCAACCTCTTTGGCTTTCTTCTCCACCAGTGCTTCCACCACCTGCGATGTGGCTGCATCTGCCTTGCTCTCTGGTATCGCCGTGTCCTTCTCTCCAAGAGAGACGGTTTCTTCTAGTTTCTCTGCCCCTTTGGCACCTAGGGGAGCTGGTCTGTGTTTTGCATCTGCCACCTTCTGAGGAAGGTCAGAGGAAGTGCTGTCAGTGATTTGCTTTTTATCAGTGGTTTTTACTTCTTTATCATCAGCCTTTGCCACAGGAGAAAGGCAAACTTCATCCTCTTTAGATTTAATGTCCTCTTTAACTGAAGGATCCAGAGGAAGTGCTTTACCTGCCTCAGCACCACCCTGGGAAGCAGTCCCTTCAGTTTTATCACTCTCTTTCTTTGAAACCTCTTTTCCAGGCTCTTCATGTCTCAAATTGTCTGGTTGCTCAGGAGCTTTCAGGTTCTGGATCCCCTCCTTAGCACTAGGTCCAGGCTCTTTGCTGCTCTTCTCTGCTGTCACCTCAGGAGAAGGAAGCTCCTCAGCTCCTGTACCCCTCTCTGAAACATTGCCAGTGTCATCAGGGCCCCTTACTGCAGCCTGAGCAAAGGATTCAGAGTAGTTTCCTTTATTATCCCAAAGCATTTGAGGGCTGATGGGAAAACCTTTAATATTTCTGTTTTCATCTACAAAATCCATTTCTTCCATTCCATATTCCATCTCAGGTCCCATGGGAGGCAGCGCTTCGCTCTTGTTCATTTTCCTCTCTAGAAAAGGAAGCTGCTCAGGGGCATTTTTAGGCTTTTTACTTCTTCCATCGCTACCTCTCTTTTTAGATCTATCAGTAGCTGTGGCTGACCTGTGATCTGATGCTGCTGGGTGCTCTAGAATAGGAAGTCCGACCCCAGTGCTACAAGGAGCGGGACTTTCTGCTTCAGATTTGGCAGATGTCTCCTTGTCACGAAGAGGAAACATCTCTGCACCTGCTTTGGGCTCCA
Organism: Anas platyrhynchos; assembly: GCF_047663525.1. NCBI lineage: Eukaryota > Metazoa > Chordata > Aves > Anseriformes > Anatidae > Anas > Anas platyrhynchos. Next base: position 158,868,788 of record NC_092588.1, read on the forward strand.
GGAGCAACGGCTGCTCCACGCTAGCCTCCACCTTTTTGCATATCTCTTTGTTATTTGTGCTCAATTTTTCTGGCTCCTGAGGTGCAGCAGGAGCTTGTGCTTTGCTTGTATCAGAGGGGTCATCTAGCGGGCTCACTAAAGCACTGAAATTATTCTCTTTGTCTTTTGCAGGAGACTGAGCTTGTTTAGCATTTCCCACCTCTTTGACTACTGCGGGGATGTTACCTGGACCCGCTGCGGCAGACTGCTCAGGACTATTTTCAGCCTTTTTGCCTTTCGTATCTCTACCTTTTTTCTTAGGCTTGTCTGTCACCAGGTCCCTGACGGGACCGCATGCTGCAGCTGCATCTGCCCTGTGCTCTGGCAGAGGCTTGGCTGTTTTAATATCTATTTCCTTACCTTCAGTACCGGGCCAAGTCTCTTTAGTGCTGGCTGGCTCTGGCTCTGCTGTCTCTGTTTTATGACCTGCAAGAACTGGCTGGTTAGAGGAACTTTTCCTATCACCACCCTCTATTTCAGGCTTTTCCAACACCTCTTTGGCTATTCCTGTCAGGTTCTCCAGCAAAACCTCTCTTTCCAAATCAGATGCCTTATCTTTATCAAAGGTCATTTCCTTTGTTTTTCCAGCCACCTTCTCTTTGCTTGGAACATCGGTTGCTTCCACCCTGGTGTCCAGGCCAGCTGACTGCCCAGAAGAACTTTTTTCGCTTTTTTTCCTTTTCCCATCACTACTCCTCTTCCTAGGTTTGTCTGCCACCAACACTGCATCAGAATCTGGCACAACAAATTCACCTGGAGAAGCAATTCCAGCCTCTTTGCCTTTAGCCATCACGTTTACCTCCTTTGTTGGGCTGATCATGTCAGCCTCAGCAAGATGCTTTGTCTCCTCTCTCCTACCCTCCAGAAAGAACGGTTGGTCTAAAGCAACCATAGCAGCCACTTCACTTTTCCCAACACTTTCTTTAGGTCCCTCTGTTGTTAGTTCAACGGGCCTCTGTATTTTATTGAAATCCAATAAATTCTCCTGAAAAGACCCAGCACTACAGCCTCTCTCTCCACCTTTATCACCTACTTCCTCAGTTTTATCAGCTGGGGCAGGAAGACCACCAAGCTCCATCTTACTCTCAAGAAAAGGCTGCTGGAAAAAAACTCTTTCACCTTTTTTACTTTTCCCATCGCTACCTCTTTTTTTGGGCTTCTCTGCTGGTTTTGCAGGGTAGGTATGTGCATTTGCTGATGGGTGTCCTCTTGTAGGAAAATCAGCCTCCCTGCAGCTATCAGAGAAAGTTGCTTCTTTCATGGTCTCATCTGCCTTCACCCCATCAGCAGGTTTGCCTACATCCTCCGAAACAGCTACCTGCTCAGAGGAACTTTTGATTTTTTTGACTTTCCCTTCACCACGCTTTTTTTTCGGTCTGTCCATCCCATGAGCAATACTGAGATCTTTTCCAGTCTGCTGCTCTAACGCAATAAACCCGTCCCCTTTGTTTTTATCAGGGGAATCTGCCACTCTAGCTCCGTCTGCTGCTTCAGCAGTAGCAGGATGTTTGGCTGCAGCAGGCTTAATAACTGCCTCGGGTTTTTGTACAGCTAACGGTGTAACAGGCATTTTAGTAGTATCTGCTGGGGTCTTTGATAATCCCTCTGAAGCGCTTAAGTCGACTGCCATGCACTTATCGGAGGACACTGGCTTGGTTTCTTCAGCTGGCTTGTCAGGATGTTGGTTTGATGAGGCCACAGCCCCTGCAGGAGGCTCTTTGAAGGATTCGTTTTCAACCCCTTTGCCTTTTTCACAACTACCTCCTTTCTTCGCTGCTTCTTCCAGTGACCCACTGGAAGGCTGAAGCTCACGAGGGACAGCGTCCCTGGGTGTTTTATGCTGAGGAGATACGTGCTGAGCTTCCTTATCCTTGTCAGAAAGGAGAGTTTCTGAAGGCTTGACCTCTAAAGGAGTTTCTGCTTTGCTTACACTGATCGCTTCTGAAAGAGACGCCTGCAGGCCAGCACATCCTGCCTCGTCAGACTCCCTCTTTTCATTTTTACCAGGAACATTTCTTTCCATGGGCTTGGTTGGCACCTCTGCTGTAACAGGTTCCCCCGGCTTGGTCTCGCCTCCCTGCTTCAGGGGAACCTGTTTTCTCTTCCCTTTGGAGCTCGACGTCCAGCTGTCATCTCTCACGCCTTCTTTTGGGATGAAGTCTCTATTTTTTGGTGACTCAGATGGCACACTGGTTTTCTGGACCTGCTGTCCTGGTGCTGGCACTGAGAAGGCATTTTCATCAACCAGGTTGGGACTTCCAGTTATTATTTTAGCATCCTTTGGCACATCTGAAGCTCTGATGGGCATTCCGGGGCCAACATCTGGTTTTTGCAACTCACCACCAACTGGAGAATTTTTCGGAGCTCTGGAGACTGCTGAATTTTCATCCCAGAACTCCGTTGCTCTTGGCGGCTGGTTTCTCTTTTGTTTTGGTTTCTTTTTCTTTTTCTTCACAACAGCCAGAGAACCTTCCAAATCCCAGCTCTCCCTGGGTGCATCTCTGCAGCTCTCCACAAGCTCTGGCAGCACACCGGACGGCTGCTCGGTTGCCTTTTTATGTGAAACCCTAGTGCGAGGGGATGCTCCAGCAACAGATCCGGGTTCCGCTACCGAACAGGGGTCTACTCTGGGGTCAGTGCTCTTCTGCTGTGGCAGACCTACGAGCCGTTCCTCTGGCACATCTGCAACAGGCACTGCTGCAGGTTTTGCTCTGCCAAACCTGCGGTCACTTGATTTGTTAGCTTGCCTTATTTGTGCAGTAGGTAGACCTGGAATACAGGAAGCCTGCTCAAACATCAAAGCGACTATTTGCTTTTTTTAAAAAAAATATATTATATATATATATAAATGTGATTTTAGCCATCTAAAACAATCCATACAGTCATATATGCAGAAGTTCCCAGCACCAATACCACACTAATTCTAAATCCACCTCAGCGTGGCTGGGATAGGCATTTACACACAAAACCTATTGCAACTGGTACCAATAAATACGTCAATGCTATTTAAAAATCCATAGCCCCTGACACATGCTCTCACCCCACCAAAAAGCAATAGTTCTGGTAAGGCCATGTTATCTTTTTTTTTTTTTTTAAAGTGCATTAAGGATCCATTTTGTCTCGGCAAGACAAGACAACGCGCACTTTTTCTCTCCCTAATTGGCAACCTTCCCAAGTGCGAAAACAGAGGTTTTAGTGGAAAGATGAGACTGGGGAAGAGAGGAGGGGGGACAACGGGAGGGGGGAGCAGAAGAGCCAGGTTTCCCACAGCACCCAGAGTGGAAGCAGTGGAAGGCAGAACCTCCGTCGCAGAAGTCGTTTGCTGTCCCCGGTTACAGGCAGGGTTTCCTTAGCTACAAGCCACCGATTTTAAAGAGAGCGTCAGTCAGTTGTCAGTTAGCCCTGGCCCACAAATCAGCCTCCAGTCACAAATGTAAGCAATAACAGCTCGTCGGAGAGGCTGGATTAGTGGAGCAGGGAAAAAAAAAAAAAAAAAAGATCCCATTTTCCTTTGGTAATTACAAAATCCAATTTGGAAGGAGGCCTTCCCTGGGAATATTGCAATAAGAATTAATGGTCCTTTTTAATACCAGGATAAAAGGAAATAAAACAGCAGTGGTAATGGCAGAAAGATGGTGAGCTGTTATATTCTAAAGCAGAAAAGATATAAGCTAGTACCAGTGATAAAGTAACAGTAGCAAGCATATTTAGGCTTTTAGTCCTGTGAACAGGAAGGAGAAAAGATTATTTTAGAGCGCAGGGATTAGAGGCGAAGTGCAAGCAGAATCACCGATGAATGCAAAGAACTGCACAGCTGATTGGTGCAAAAACAAATTTTGCTTGCTCAGGTGGCACAGAAGTCAATAGGAAAAGGTGAACAGTTCCCAGAGGACATTTCCATTCTAAAATTGAATTATTATTTCTATTCTACCTGTAGGTTCTTGTAGAGCTTTTTCTTGCTGGGGTTGTGCATGCTCGATATGGTTGTGCTCAGCCTGCTCCTTTGGTTTCTCTGTAACAGTAACATCCACAGTAACAGGTTTTTCTGGAAGGAGGTCTTTGTTTTCTAGTGCAACAACTTCTTTTGCTTCTACTGGAACTGAAATACAAAAGTGGAAAGAAATTGAAACGAAATACAAAAAAATATGAATAGAAGACTTCAGCTCTTATGAATACAAGTAACCAGCAGTTTAAAAGCAAGCCTTTGGAGAGGGTACAGGTTCTATCTTCTTTTTAATAGGGATGAAGTTTATAAGATTTGATTGTCTACTATGTATTACCTCCTCTCAATCCCATTTTAAGAAGCAATTTTATATTTTGATTGACATGCAGAAGTATAGGTAAAGCATGAAGCTAAGACCATCATGGTGCTTACGGACACAGTGAGGTTGTCAATTAAAAAAAAATCAAACCAGTGCTAAAATATGCTCTATTATCAGTCTGCAGTCCCTATCTAATGCTAATCGTATAGTATTCATACATATTTTAGGATACATTCATATAGACACTACTAAATCTCTAGCTACACAGCTATAACAAGTTTTAATGTATAAAACAATGACTTTGGAGAACGGTTGTATTTTTAAAATATGAATAAGATTGATTACATAAAAACAAAGATTGTGAGAGATGTAAAACAAATATGGATGAGGAAGAAAAAGACAAGTTACATGCTGGTCATTTCCAAAGTGAAGGCTACCACCTGGTTCTAACACAGTCCCCACGTTTGTACATGTTTATAACCTTCCTGAGATTAAATCTTTGTTGCTTTGTCCTTCACAAGGATAGGAGAACGGTGTCTGGGAGAAAGAATCTGGGTGCTTGGGAAGAACCAGCTGAGAGCAAAGTGCTTGCTCCAGCTGTATGCTGTGGTTTGCATTTCTCACCTGCTGGTTCAGGCAGATGGTTTGTCTGTTCTGGAAGACGATCTTCATGGTGGCTGGGAGATGGAATACTGTCTTTGGCTTTCTCTAACGGAAGATCAACACAAGCCTCTGGGCCTTTCAGTTCTTGTTGCACGCTTGCAGGTGCTTCTGAAAACAAAATGTAGAGAATAAAATTTCTTTTTTTTTTTAATTTAGATGAGATTAAGCAGGATAAAATTACGTCCTCGCCTAATTCCCATTTTCCTCAGGAAACTAGAGGTTTTCATCACTTTCAGAACAGTGATAACCTGCTTTTTGGGATCACTTTCTAACAGCTCTCCCCTCCTGAAAGCTTAAGTGCTCTTCTAAAGCAAATCTTCCTGTATTGGCTGGTATTTAGTCTTTCATTCCCCCACCTATGCCTCTCAGCTACTACATTCTAAAAAGGTTTTTCTTTTGCTAAAACTTCTCTCCTTCGAAATGTATTCTTATCATTAAACCAAAGAATATTAGAAGGTAAAAAAAATGAAAAAGGAAATTTCTTACTACGCAGAACTCTTTCCACAGTCAATCAATATACGCTGGGTCTGCCCAGTGCTGTTTGCTATAGTGACTGTCATGTCTCTCAGAAAGGATAGTGTCCTTTGAGAAATCCACGCAGCACAAAAAATCCATTGTCCACCACATGGAAAAAGCAAAATGCTTGCTGCCCTGAATCGATGCCTATTGTCATTGCAAGGAAATGTCACCACATCACCAACAAAGCCTGTCAGTCTCCTCAGTCTCCTCAGAAACTATTTTTCCAGATAAGAAGCTTTGTTCGAAAACGCTGTCCTGCAGCATCTGTGGAAATTTCTGTATATGATAATGATGCAAAAATAAATACTAACACGGATGAACTAGAAAAAAATAAAAATAAAAATAAAAATAAAAATAAAAATAAAAATAAAAATAAAAATAAAAATAAAAATAAAAGACACAAACACACGGCTCTGTAAAGAATGCCAAGTCCTTAAAAAATCATTTAGTTATTCTAGTTTCGTATTTTCTAGGTGAAAAATCCTTGTGAAGTTCTTCCTCTGTCTGTATCTTTCTTGTCAGCGGAGCTGTGCTCTACTTAAGATTCTGATGTGCCTTGCATTTAAACATCTTAACTGCTCAAAAACTATGTTTTTTATGTGGCAGTCTTACTAGAATTGTACATCTCTGTAGTAGTCACTATCCACTACCAGGCTTGTTGCTGCTAGTGCTGTGCTACCTTCGAGTGGCCTTTGCACACCACTTGCCAAGTTATTTCTGGCCTGAACAAAGCTTTCAGCTAAGCTCACCTGCAGGAGGCTCATGGAAGGGTGACTTGCCATGCTCAGCAGGAGATTCGGATGTTATCAGCTCTTCAGATGCAGCAAGCTTGGTGTCAGCTGCAGGGACAGCCTTAGCTTCTGATGCAGAGACAAAACCTGAATCCACAGCAGGGAAAGGCTTGGCTTCTGCGACAGGAGCAAACCCAGAATCCACGGCGTGGAGGTGGTTAGCTTCTGCTGGAGGGGCAAACTCCAAATCCAGGGCATGCTGAGACTCAGTGTCTGCTACTGGGCTAAATGCCAAATCCATAGCATGGTGAGACTTCGTGTCTGCTGCTGGGGCAAACCCTGCGTCTGCTGCCGGAGCAAACTCCAAATCCACGGCGTGATGGGACTTAGAATCTGCTTCTGGGTTCAAGCCAGTATCCACCACTGGGGCGAACATGGCATCGATACCATTAGGAGGTTTGGCTTCTGGGGCAGGAGCAAAGCCCACATCCAGAGCCTGAGGAGGCTCTGCTTCTGCTGCAGGTGCAAATCCAGCATCCGCAGCCTGCGGAGGCTTGGTGTCTCCTGCAAGGATGGACCCAGCTTTCTCGGCAGAAATGGACGTGACATCCGAGGCGGGAACACACTGTGCATCTGCTACGGAAAAACAGATTGCAGAAATCAACAAAAAATAACGAATGTGAAAACCCAACAGTGCAAATTATGGCTAGGGAATGGCTTCCCCTTGCCCTCTTGTGCCTTTCAGCAGCATTCACTCCCCCGTCCACTCCGCTCAGATTGCACTGCTCTTGCTGACAGATTCCCCAGTGCACCCAAGCCATGTTTTGTATCCTTGGCTACAGTGCCAGACATCCGCCTGCTCCTAGCCTACAGCAGCCAAAAGATGCTTTGTTATTGTTTAAAATCTGACGCTGCAGAGCTGGCAAGAGACCCGAGCGGGTAGATCCACTGCAAGCAACACATTCCAACGGAACAGACACCAGAATCCTAAAGAGGTTTTTGCACTGTACAGGAGGAGACAGAAACTTTTGGTGCCACCTTTCTGAGCACGGCAGCGTATTCCAACAACTGGAAAAGTCCTGAAACGTTCCAGAGCCACATTTCAAATCTTGTTTACACTGTTCGTGGGCAGGACAGTACCGCAACTCGAGCAGAAGCAAAAGCACTGATACAGAAGGCTCTGCCACCCAGTGAAGCGCCAGCTGCCCCTTATTCTTTCAAACTTGGCCTCACTCACATTTGACATAATAGCTACTAAAAACTCAGCTCTTCGTTTCAAAATAACATTCAAGTTTCAGCTGTCTACAGGCAAATTTTGCAAATTATCCAAAGCCAGAAGCACTGGCTCTTACGTTTCTTCTGCAGCTACTACTTTCAACAGCCCCCGGTACTGTCTGTACGCTGTGCAGTGCAGCAGTGACCTCAACAGCTTAGATACACAGCTGAGTAGATGTTAAAAAATAAAATTTCTCCTCCATGTTTGAACTGCATCTAAAAACATCCCCCTGCCAAACACTGGGAAATATGTTTAAAAGATATGTAATAAACTGAAAAATGAAAGAAATTGCGAAAATGGTAAAAGTCCCTTTCAAAACTGTGCTGCAGGATGTATTTAGGTAGAACCAATGCTCCACCAAAACAAAACCAAGTGGTTTTTGTTTGTTTTAAGGATTTTGATTTTACAGAAGGATGAGATGTTGAAGAAATAATTATGTACTGTGAATCTCCTGCTGTCTATAAACAAGTTAAAAACTCTGTTTTAAAGTCACTTTTTCTCTTCTTAAAACAGAGAGCTTTAAGGTGTTTATAGACAGCAGGAGACCCATGGCGTAACCATGTTCTTGACATACCCTAACACTGTCAGGAGGTGAAACTTGGAGAAATTTTGATTCTTTACAAATCATTATGTCTGTTACTGGGCTGTGACAGCAGAGTTGAAAAGTCTAGCAGACTTGCTCTTTCTCACCAACTCAACCTATATAAACCTTTAGTTCTGATGCAGATTAATACTTTGCTGTTTTATCTTTCCACTACTACAGCTTGCTCATGACAGGTCGAAAACCAGTACCAGTCATGAGACAAGGGCAGCTTTACCTGATGTGTCACCTTTTGATGCATCAGTAGCTTCAGCCCCTTCTGGGGATGCTGTTATTGCAGTAGGAACAAAATCAGGAGTCACTGCTGCCGGGCTTTCTGGCAAATTTGGCTTTTTTGCTTCAGTCACTGTGGGGGGCACTGGGCACAGAAAATGAAGTTTGATTAAGCACTCGGAAAGATCTCAGCAAACAGCTTTATCTCCTGGACTTGCCAGGATTTGAATCACCCTCTCAAGGCGCTGCCTGCTCCATGCTGCCTGCAGTCTGATGAGTGAGCTCCCCCACTGCAGCAACGCAGTCGGGTAGGACAGGACCAGAGCCTGTTTGCAGGGTCTGTTTCAGAAAAATGACTTGTGCAATACCTAAGAAAACACTTTGTGTCCTTAGGGAAGCAATTGCTGTAAGAAACTCGAGGAACGTTCAGCTACAAAGCATCCCTGCTCTACCTTGAATCCTAGGTGGAGCCCTGAGCTCTAAACACCCCATCTACCCATGACTGGTGTTAAACTGCTCTCTTCTTGGCTCGTTCACCAAAATCAGCGATAAAGATCCCATTGCAGGTGAAATATCGTAATATACATGCAGCTGCAGTGTAAATGTGTCCTCCTCAGTGGAGCTTCAATGCTTTAACTGTAACATCTAGTCTAAAGAGAATTGGGCAGAGTATACAGGTTTGCAATTGGAATTTAATTTAAAATTCTGTTGATTATCCATGAGCCAAAATTATGTTTGTTGGTTCCCTCAGCTGCACTGGTCCTTGGAAGGAGTAAACATGAGCACTCTGACAGATTATTCAAGTCAGCAGATTTGACTCGAGTGTGTTCAAAGACTAGGGCTCTTGAAAGTAGCAAAATTCCAGTTTTACAGACTTTCTTTTCTAGAGTAAATTTTATTTATGCTATTTATTATTTTAGGGTCAAGTAATACTTGAACAGATACCCCAACTGGAATCCACGGTACCCTCACTGGTCCATGAGAAGCACAGAACAGAGATGTAGTCTGGAATCCACCAAGCTTGCTGCTTCCAGGGTTATTTTGTGCATATCTGCAACTTGAAGTCCCCATAGCCCACAGAAGGGCATGCTTAACCCCATGCTTTCAGAGGGTTAAAGTCCAGCTATATGCCCCAAAAGGGCACACCACTAGTTTATACCAAGAGTTGGGCTTGGAACTGTATAAATTTGTCACCCTAAATATGAAGGTAAACGGTCTGCATAATGCAGTGTTCCCCCCATCCCTGACAACACTAAACCTGACAATGTGTGTTAAGCAACATTTAAACTGTGCTTTTTTATTCTAAGTTGATTTGAGAACCAGAAATGCTCTTGGCCAGGTCCCACTTCACTCCGATACTGCTTTTTGTTTCTTGAAAAGGTAGACAGGGACACAAGTTCTGTTTCTGCTGCTCATAGACTCTAGGAATGCGAGGAACTACACAGTTCCTGCAGACTAAGTCGAAACTATTTTTACCTGATGGCTCAACAAAGAAAGAGGCATCTGGTCCCTTCACATCATGCTGAGCTCCCATCCAATGTTCTTCAGGCACTACAGAAAAACACATTTAGTCCTGTCACTAACAGAGAATCACAGGGGTTGGAAAAGCCCTCCAAGCTCATCAGGTCCAACCACCCCCTACCACCAGTGTCACCACCAAACCCTGTCCCCAAGCACCACGTCCAACCTCTCCTTGAACACCCCCAGGGACGGGGACTCCCCCACCTCCCTGGGCAACCCGTCCCAATGCCTGGCTGCTCTTTCTGAGCAGAAATGTCTCCTTCTTTGCTCAGGGTATTGACTCTGCTGCTGTTTTGACTGCACTCTCAGATAACTTAGTTCATTTTATGAATACTATTTGATTATAACTAGTCCAAGCTTGCATCAGCCAGAGAAGAGTTACCCCAGAACCCGACAGAGCAGGTTCTTTGCTCAGTGGCACATTCATCCCCTAGTATCTTTAGAACATTCCCATTGATCAGGGAAATGCTGTTTCCAAAAGGATATTTTCTAATCTCGACTCATTTTATGCATTAACTCCCCCACCAAGATTCTTCAGGACTAATACACCAAGATTTTCCAGCTGCACATCCTTCAAAGCCACCTACAGCGAGACAGACAGCAAGAGCAGAACATCTGTTTCTTACCTGCGTTGTCTTGCAGAAATTCTGCAGCTGAATCCAGGCCCACAAAGGCTGACGGGTCAAGAACCTCTGCAGGACAATAGGCGGATCCCAGGAAAGGTTGTTCAGGTACCATCATGGATCCATGTGGTGCTAATGAAATAAAAGGCCGTTTTTCAGTCATTTGTCGTTTTAGACAAAGTTTATACGCAACTTTCTCAAGTAGTTCCCCTTTACAAGTCGCATTGTGAACTGTACATCTCTTTTTTTCCGACAAGGTACAAGAGAGTAAATACAAATTATTTTTTTCTTTCTTCTCTCCTTTTGCTTTCTGCTTCTGCTCCCATATATATGCTCGTTAATAACCACTTAAGCTGCAATAGCCTGAACACCAAAGACCATTTTGTGGACAAAGTTCCTGCAGCTTTGATTTTCAGCCATGAAGACAAGAGCTGTGAGTAACTCCAGCCCCAACTCAATTTGTCGAGATGCTCCATCTCCTTCTGCCTAAATATGCTTAAAAAGTAACAAACCAACAAAAAAAAAACACACAAAAAAAAAACACACAAAAAAAAAACCCTCTTGGAAGCAGCTACCAGAAAGTCTTTTAGGCAAAAAAAAACGTAATCATGTGAAGAGATTGTATGGTCTGTGCACTTATCAGCTTAATAGTTTTTAGTATGTGAAGGTCAATGGAGAAGACACCAAAAAAGACCATCAGGGACAGATGTGGAGGAGGAACTCACCATGGATGTCTGTGGAAGTGTCAACATGGTCCGTGAAGAGCTGCACGTTCTTCATGTCAGCAGGAAAGGCCAAATCAGGCAGGTTCTCCCCTCGGTGCATGCTGAAGGGGTCTGAGGGGACACAAAACGAGGCCAGCGTTACTGCACAAAGATACGATGTGGCATAGGGTTATTTAAAAACAGTGCTGGGATGATCCCAACACCAGCACCGCTGTGATGCAGCAGCAGAGTGAAGGACTTCCAAGGGAGAGCTGCTTTCAGGACTATTTATCGAGGACAAACGCCTCCCTAATTAGACTTTACGCCCAACAGCAAAACACGGTTGTGCAGACTGCACGGTAGGGAAAATCGCCTGAAATGCAGGTGCTAAGATTTGTACAAAGAACCTGTCTCCTCCTGTGGTTTCTAAGATGGATTCCTGACCCAAAACCTGTCCCTTAGAGAGCAGAGAGCCTCGCTCACAAGAAGATGAAGGGAAGATGACCCCACTGTGCCTTACTCCAGATGAGAGCAAGGCGAAGGGAAGGAGCCGTGGTGCTCCCATCACAGACGAACTGTCCCGAGGTTTACAGCCCCCGGGGGGGTTTTGTGACATCTTGCCAGCCTGGACCAGCCACCCCATCCATCTCCAGGGGGGCACAGCCCCACGACAGGAGGCTTCGATGGGAGGCGTCAATCCCTGCCTTGGCCTTGCCTCCTGGCTTCCCGGGAAGGTGGGGACGGACTCCACGCTCCCGAAGCGGCTGTCACACGCCGACGGGCAGACACCACGCGGATTTCTTCAGGTTAAGCACAATGAGAAGGGATTCAGCTGAAGGCTTCTCGTTGTCTCTCGCCAGACGTGCTATTTCAGGGGACGGCAGCAAAGCCGCGAGTGTTCATTGTGCTCCCAAATGTCAGCGCTGGGTGAGCACCACGAATTCTTTCAGAAATCTCGCAGCCTGTTTGAGATCCCCAGACAATGTCTCGCTTCAGAGGAAATTTTAGAAAATGTTAATTTCGAGCTGTTTACAACAGCACCACCAAGACTAAATCACTGCCTTTTTCCAGTCCAACAAAACCCAAGAAGCATTCCAACCCAAACTGACTGAGAGGCTCAAAGGGGTCCTGAGGATTTCCCTCGGTGCCAGCAGCTGCTGGATGTGGCACAAGGGGGCTGCCCGGGTTCTGCTCTGCGGGGTCCAGGGAGCGTGGAGGGGCTTTTTTTGTCCTCTTCAGATCCCCATGGGGGCCTGAGCCCCCTCTAAAGCAGGTGAGCGGGGCCCTTCTGCCCCCAGCACTGCAAGCCGAGGGGCATGGAAAGGTGAATGGCACGGGTGGGACCCAGCCAGCGCAGTAAGGAATCAGTCCTTGGGTCCGAAATAATTCTCTACCTGCCCCAAACTTGCTGCTTGTTTGTCATATTATGAAGCCAGACGAATGTTAAGGATTTGAGGTTTTTTCTAGGCAGCTGGAGGTAAGATTGACAAAACACTTCGGAAAAGTTCTCAGCTCACATCCACGGCCACTCGCAGCTGCTGCTGCTCAGAGACACAGCTCGAGTTCGCTGCTGATCCTGGACTAACAAAAGCACGTTACTTTAGATCGATCAGAGGTGTAGCTCTTCACGTGCAGTGATTTACCTGTAGCTACAGTAATGAATCACGGGACGCTCCTGATGGAGAGCCTGACAGCATTTTAAGGCTCACAAGCAACGAGGCAGTGCTTGAGTTTTATTCACTCTGCACTATAACAACGCTTTTAAACAAGTCTTTTTATTACAAATAGTGTGAGATATATATATACAGATATATATTTATATATTTATATATATATGTAAGATTTTGCTGATAACCATTGCTTTCACAGGGCTGAGCCCCAGCACCAGACCCTAACTCGGTATTTGCAATAAGGAGCAGAGGAGCAGGCTCAAACACATATTTTTTAAGCTGCACGGAAGCAGCAGAGGATTGCAGAAGCCAAACCGAGCTTCTCGCCATGTTTCTCACCACGGAATGAGGAATTACAGCAATGCTGGTTGGGAGACCTGTTACACAAGTGGCCAGAGAATTCTTGCCTCTGGAGGGAAATTATCCTACAAAGAGCCTGACTGAAAATATGCAATAAACCCATACACTTTTATGAGACTGCTGTTCACTACTTCCCCTCCTGCTGGCATTCTTAAAGCTCGCCTGCTCTGTCACTTCTCAGATGTAGGAATTTATCCAGCTTTAAGCTGCCTCTTGCTTGCTCAGCACCAGGAAGGGCAGTCCCGAGGAATGCCTTGGTCCTGCAGGATGCACGGTAATTTAGGCACATGCAGGTGCAGGAGATACTCTAAGAACATGAAACCTAAGGACGTGGTTTCCTGCAACAGATCACCCACCGACTTGCTTCATTTCGGCAAAGAGAAGATGGGAGGATGGGCTAGGTATTTAAATTGCCCTAATCAGCTACTTTATCATCTGGCTATTGAGTGGAACTACAGCACCATCCCATTCTCCACCTAACAAAGCAGTGGGGCGGGGGCAGAAGCTGTTCCAGAAACCAGTGGTTCTTTCGTTCCAGCTGCTCCGTGAATCATTTCTCACCATTGTAACAGCTCGTAATTTTCTCACAGAATCTCTTAGCAAATACAAGATTCAGATAGCAAGAAAATAATTTCCTAAGCAGGTCTGCGGTGTTCAAAACCATCACAAAATAGTTAGGTTTCATCCCGTTTCAGCCAGTCTCCTTCCCGAGCTGATAGCCTGTTGCAATCTGGGAAGCCTGGTTTTTGGTTCCCTCAAAAACTAGCAATTGATTTCACATATTTTTTTATCAAAAATGAGAGAAAAAGGGGTGAAAGATATCTTTCTGCAGGGGCAGCAGTTGGAGGAGTAACAGGGGCATACCTGCCATCTCCATGGGTTTGAACACGGGCTGCGATTCGAAGCACAGGTCCCTCTCATCCATCGCCCAGGTGTCATTGCGATCGAGAAATTCTTTGTAGGATAGCTTTTCATCCATGATTTCTCCTGGGAACACTGAAATTAGGGAAGAAAATGGCACAGTCAAAAAAAAAAAAAACACAACAATAACCCAAACCTTTTAGAGTTTATTACCCCATGATGACATTCAAAGGCCAAAGGTGACATGAACTATTAGCCGAAGCAGAATTCGTGATTATTTTATTTTCCACTGCTTTGATGCAAATGCTTAAATATGATACAGAACAACGGGACTTTCTGTATTTTATTACACACCAGGTCAAGCTGATCAATATGGCCAAGGACAGAGAACTGGCACACCACGGCGCTGCCTTTTTTCCAGTGTTGGACTTTCGCATCAGCTGCTCGCACTCATCGTTAGGGAGAATTTTCACAAGAAGAGGAACAACCCCGAGGAGCTGCCCGAAGCTGTCACGCCTGTGATGCAGGAGTGCTGAGCACAACTCACCGGTCACACCGGGGAGGAGGGGAGGTCACGGCCCCTTCTCTCCCACACAGGCATCGTGTTTGATGCTCTGCCTTTGGCTGTATTAATAAAAGTGTTCGCATCACACACAGGCAGCACCCATACAGATTTTTTGCTCTGTATTCCACTAGGAGGGCAAACTCCAGATCATTTAAGGGAATAAGCTTTCCCTGAGTGCCTGGAGGGCCTTTATCTGTGTATCTTCACCTCGCACTTAAGCCCAATCCCCCCTGGTTCACAGCCCCGAAGCACACAGCACATCAAAGCCCAGCAGCTTCCACCTTCCCAAGGGAAATATTTGTCCTCCTTTGCTGCCCACGTTAGGAAAACCCACGCTGGGATGCCAGTCCTCGTGGCCTGGCACCGGCCGTGTGCGTGCCAGGGGCTCCGGGCCCTAGGGCCAGGCCTTTAGGGTCGCTCCATCCCACAGATGGCCCCATAAAGATGCATGGAAATGAAGAAGAAATTAGACTACAGGAGGTAAAATTGTTTAAATTGGGCTGTTCTGAGGAATATTGGGGATACACCATCATCTTTTTCTGATGTCCTTATGACAAGTGGGGAAACGTGTAGGAATCAGAGCAAGGAGGCACAGCTGCGAGCTGAGAGCCTCTGCTGCCCTCTTCCTCCTCTTCCTCTTCCTCCTCCTCTTCTTTCTCCTCCTCTTCCTCGGTGCTGGGCCTTCACGGACACATCTGCATCACCCCAGCCACACTTCTGCCAGCGCCGTGCCTGGGGATGAAGTCGTGGACAGGCTGAGCACCGCGGGTGACTCCAGATACCAGGGAACCGGGCGCACACCTCCACTGATCCTGTCCTAGTTTCACCTTCAAATTGCTCCAACAGAGCAGTGAGGCAGGGGCAGCGAGCGGTAGTGGGCAGGACGAGGGAGGTTATGGTTCAGTTTAAGGGGTTTATCAGTTTTTTACAGCACGCAAAAGCTCACCGTGCATGAGCCAGCACCTGCAAGGTCTGAGCTACACTTCAGGTTAGAAGTGTTTGCCAAACCAGCCACTGCTGAGGAAAGTGCAGTTGTTTCAGCTGCTGTTCAAAACATTTCCAGATCTGGTGGTTTTGGTTCTTGTGCAAGACCACAAGTCCTGAAGTTCTCGAGTATGATAAATGCAGGGGGAAGGCTCCAAGCAGGCTCCCAGACTCCTGATTCTTCAGATCAGTCCTCGGGTTCAGGAGACCTGAATTTATCAGGTCAACATCACCAAACTTCCAAAGCAATTTCCAGTTTCCTCTGGATAGGAATTAAATCAAAAAATACACAAACTCCTCCCCTCATTACCTAATGCAATATTCTACACCCTCTTGCCAGTACACCTCTGGGTGCTTTCAGTGCTTCTCCCTGCGCTCGCAAGGCTGCAGCTCAGGAGAGGACACTGCTTACATGCAGAGGAAGAGATCCCTCCAAAAGCCCCCTGATTCAGTGCAAAACTGCAGTTAATAAAAGCAAAAACAATGTTAGCATGGGGAAGTAACAGAATAGAGGAAATAATAAAGATATACAATATACAACACAAGATATAGCTTGTGTGGGACAATTCCTGCTGTGGGGCACCAGGCGTGGCAGGCACGGTGCCGGAACGGCACGGAATTATCTCGTCACCTTTACAGAGCTCTGAAGGCCGGGGAATGGGAATTCAGGCTCTCATATCTAAGGACGTGACCTTCTACCACCTCGTTTCTGTGTAAACACCACCGAAAAAAAAAGCAGGAAGAATTGTTTCTGAACAGATCCAATTTCTGACCGTCAGGGGAGTTATTCCTACCTCCTGCAGATGCTACGGGCTTCCTAAAGCCCAGCTGATTTGGCAAGCGCTCGCTGCTTGTCTGCCAGTGCCTTTTGGCTGTTCTGCTGCTGCCCGGCCACGTTTGGCACGGCTGGCTCGAGCGGCGAGGGCAGAGCAAATCCCCAGCCAGCTTTGGATGGCACAGGATGGCACAGGATGGCACAGGAGGCACAGGAGGCACAGGATGGCACAGGAGGCACAGGATGGCGATGCCAGGCATGCAGAGGAAATCATGTATAACAACAGACAACAATCACTGAATTCACAAAGTGTTTGGAAGAGAAAGCGTCCCTGCACGTGTCAGGAGGCACCATTATTTATAAGGGTGTGGGATACGATAGCGAGGGGGTTAATTGCATTCTGCTGGACATTGCTCAGGACAGGAGCTGTCGTTCCTTTCTCTTACAAAACCAACAAAAAGCAGAAAAACGGCGTGAGGAAGGGACCTGGGAGCCCAACAGCAATTTGACATCGATTTTCTCTAAGAGGACTGTATCAGAATTTTCAGACTGGGACCTGCTAAGTCTGCAGCAACCAGGCACAGCAACAACCCCTCACTGCTCCTAGTCACAGCGGGTTTTGGCACCACTCGCCGTGCAGCTAAAAGCAGACACATCCACCTGATCCATCCCCACCCCATCCCCATCCTCAGCTCCTCCTCGTTTGTGCCCGCCTGGCCAGACACGAGAAAGGCGATCGCAGAAACAGGGGCCCAAGGGTTGCAGAAAAGAGGATTTCCAGTTCCACACCCAGCAGACCTTCCTAAAAACCACAGCGTGCACGTGAGCTTCAGGTAAGAGCCCAAACAAACACAGCCAACCAGCCCAACTCTTCCAAGGACCACTCCCGAGGTGCTAGGAGCACCCACTGGCAGCAGAAAATGTACAAAATGCTAAATGTGAACGTGACAGATCCTACAAGCTGTAATTTCTTGGGTATTAAAGCTTTGCTCGTAGCTGAAAACCCAGGTACAACCACGCAGAAACCGATGCAGGAGCACAGCTCGCAAAGCCTCATTTCAAGAAGATTCACCCTTACGGAGTACTTACAGAGCGAGCTGGCCTCTGAGAGTAAGAATAAGGAGCCCATGCACGTGGCGCTCTCCCTGCACTGATCCCACTGCTGGTCCTGGAGAAGGAGTCGGAGCGTTCAGCAAAGCTGCTGCCGGTGTCACTTCGTTGGTTTTGGCACCTACCAGCACCACCCGGCCACACAAGCCAGCCCCGAGGCTGATCCGTACAGAACCGCGCTCCTGCGTGTCCAAGGGCTGCCAGGAATCACCCAGCCAAACCTGCAGCAAGGAGCTCTCTTTTATAGGGGATTACCACCCCAAAGCCTTTTTGCCGGAGGAGCCTGCTAATCTCGGCAGGTCACCCAGCAGCTCCCTGGCTGGAGGTTAAGGAGCTGCCAAGTTAATGAGGCTGCGGCCACGGGATGCCCCTGCCAGCGCCACGCCAAGCAAACAGGGCAAGAGGAGCTTAAGAGCTTCGTTCCTATAGCTGATTCCCAAAGCTAATTTGCCCAGCTCGCCGCGCTGGTTCAGCATCCTACACAGACGCCAAGCTTGCTGAAATCAACTGCTACGACCCAGAGCAATCCTGGTGCTGGCACAATAACCCCAATAACCCACGCACCACGGGATGCTCCTGGTGATCACAAAACACACAAAAAGGCTGCGGGGTCTGACAGGTGCTGCTGGAAGGGCTTTGGGAACAAGCAGGAAGCCCAGAGGTCTGGGGTCTCCCCCTTCCCTTGCTGGTGCCACTAATGCATTATTTAGGGTAAAGGCACCAAATCCCGGCCCTAAAGGGAATGCAGCAATGGGCAGCACCCTGCGGGGACAGCTCCTCAATATTTCATCATCGCTTTCATTATTCTGGAAAGCAAAATATCGCCTTGCCACCAAGCTGGCTACTTTCTGCCCACTGCTTTTCCTCTTGCCAAGCTGACACACGGGTGGCTCCACTTAATTTTTAATCAGACTGTGAGGCAAGCTGAAGAGCAGAGAGGCTGCCCGGAGAGGCTGGGGAGTCTCCATCCCTGGAGATGGCTCAAAATCCATCAGGACGGAGCCCCGAGCGACCTCCCCTGGCCTCCCTGTTCGAGCAGTGGGATTAGATATCAGATGGCAGAGGTCCCTCCCAGGCTCATAAGTCATGCACGCTGTTCAGATGTTGCTTTTGGAGTGAAAAAATTCTGTCCTTGCAAAAAAGATAAAGGCTGACCTACCAGGAGCTAACACTAAAACCAAATCTAGCTGATTTCGCTCTAAAACTGACTTTGTTGCAGCGAGAAGTAAATGAAAATCCACCACCAGGCTGGACGGGGAAAGATCAGGAGATGACAAAAGGTCCACCAGAAACTGCAGGGCATTTCAGACGGTGCCGACAATTCAAGAAACATTTTATTGCTTTCCTTCGGAAATTTCCTGCTGTTGTATAACCCGGAATGCCAAAAACGCTCAGTGCGTGACTGCCAGAGCCGGCACCTCCCGGCTTAAAAGATGCAAAGTCAGTAACTTGGACGTTCAGCGCAAGTTTTTCACTGAACCTTTTTTAAAAAAAAAGAATCTGAAAGAAGGGAAAAAAAAAAAAGAGAGAAGCATTTGTTGCAGCTCATTGTGGAGCTTCGTTCCTTCCTCCTCCTCGGAGAGAGGCTCCTCCAGCAGCGCCCGCACGACGCCGCACACCTCCCACCCTCGGCTCTAATTGCTCTGCCGGCGCTATTTGTTCTCGGGCTCCTGCTTCCCGCGGGGAATGTCAGCTGCTGAGGAAGTGAGTAATTTGTTATCGCATCTCCCATGTTAGCAGAGCGGGCTGGCAGCTCGCTGGCAGCTCCGGACGCCGCGCGCCTTCCCCCGGCTCCGCTCTCCAGGTGCCCCAGGTGCGCTGCCGGGGTTTCCTCGAGCGCCCAGCCTCCAAACTGGAAGGGAAACGAGGGATGTGCCCAAACCCAAAGCCTCCTCTTCCCTCATCGGATCAGCATTTTCTTTGTCCCCAGGAGTGAAGGTGATCGGCCTGAGGAGGAGAGGAAGGATTCCCCAGCAAGGCACCTGGGCAGGCAGCACGGACACCCTGCGTGGACTGATTTGGGGAGGAAAAAGCAATTATCAGGGTCCTGAACAGCCACTTCTTTCTGAGCGAGATACCTGGCCCAGGAGAGACCATCTGCTGACGGGCAGATCCCGCAGGTTTTTTATAACAGAAGTCCTATTTTTGTACAAAAGCCTCTAACGAGGCCGATTTCCACAGCGTTGTCACAGGCGCAGGCAAACACAATCGCTGCATTTCGGAGACTTTGTCCCCATAAAGTGTTTCTTTGAGGGGAATTAAGAAAAGGCCACTTCGGTCTGAAGGCAGAGGAGGGTTGCAGGAACACCACCGGTGTCACCACGTCTCTGAAAACCAGGCCCTTGAGTTATTTTTACTCCCTGCTATCCTTTTTTTTTTTTAACGTGAGATTTTGGAGAGCCAAGTGACACAGCTAAAACAGTTTGATTGTTTCACCCGGGGCTCCTTCCGAAAGCTGAGGGCTTTCTGCAGATCCTGGTAGTGAGTATTTGAACCCAACGCCATGCAGAGAACACGAACCTGGTCGGTAGGCGTAGCACAAGATGCAGACAACATAAAAGATGTATCCACACAGAAACCCCAAGGGAACAAACCCAAGCCTGAGTCAGCGGAAACACTCCCACCTTCCAGCCTCCTAATTCCAGAGTCCTTACGAGGCCCCACCAGGCAGCTTTGCCTAAAGCTTATGAACTTGAATGAAGCAAAATTTTGAGGCAAAAGCCTCGCAGTGAGGGATCCAAGGGCTCCCGGGGGATGCAGAGACCTGCCCAAACCCAGCTGCTGCTGCCAAAGGGGAGCCCGAGAAACTCAGTTTCAGAGCAGAAGCCTTTGAGAGCAGGGGAAGCAGCAGCAAGGATCACACCTGAGGATCTGCTCAGCAAAAGTCGGTGCTGAGCCTCAGAGCTCAACTCTTTCAACCACAAAGGTACGGACTGCAACCCCACTGGGGGTAAGGGCTTTGCTTTCCTTTCCTCCCAAGGCAGGTTTTGGGAGTCCTTTTCTTCCAGGGCAATTTATCTAGTCTCCTAACAGAGCTGTAGGTGTCCCCTGCGCCTCTTGGAGATGCAGGTGGGAAAGGGTGAGAAAAAAGCTACCAGAAGAGATGCACCAAGCCCCAGCTGCACGACCCACGAGCTCTACAAGCGAGCAGGATCTGTGGATCGAGCAGAGGTGTGAGCTGAGAGCAGGACATCTCCTCCCTCTCGGGTGGAGAACAGGTTGCCCAGGGACTGGGGCTTTCGAAGCACGGTGCTCCCTGCCCGGCCCCAGAAAGCCCCAGTGCAGAGAACACCCTCAAAAAATAGCTGAGATATAAAAAGGCAGCGAGGTTTTAAGGAAACCATCCCTCACCTACCACCTGATGGTGACTCGGTAACGTGGCTCGAGGAACTCAACTTGCTCTAAGCTTTACCTGTCTGCACTGGGACCAGGTCACACGTACCCAAACAGTCTGAAAAACACGTCTGCAAACACCTCCTCAGCCGGACACGGTGTTTCTTCACCTTTCAGATCAGTCCTTACCAGCATAAGACCTCCTCTTATCCCAGACAGACTGATCCATTTCCACTCTTCATAAAAAAAGTTCTCTGTTTGAGATGTCTTTAAGGAGTCGGTTAAACATCAGGCGTTCCCCACGTCCCCAGAGTCTTGCCTTTGCCTGCTCGGCAGCCAGCGGGCAGAGCTGCCCCCGCCAGCACAGCAACTGGAGCAGAATAACAGCCTCTGCCGAGCCGTCCTGCGCTGAGATCCATCATCCCGGGCTCTCTCCTGACAGCTTCCAGGTGCTCTTCTGCTAAACGCTTTCTTCAAACGCAATCGGGGCCAGTGAAGAGAGCTGAAACTCAAAAAAGCACTTAGAGCACTGCTGGAGGAGCATCATCTGCAAGCGAACCCTTGTGGAAGTCGGTGTGTGCAAACACAACGAGGTCCATATAACAGTGTACCCAAAGTGTCCAGCCAGCTCCTTGAAAGCTCCCACCAAGGGGCACTTGGAGAGCTGGTTCCCAGCTTGGAGGGGCACAGGATGGCCCCAGATGTCTCCGTGAGGTCTCCACGACCCCAAATTTACCATTTGCAGCCACGCAGAAGGCAGCAGCTCCGTGCTGAGCCCCGTCTTATCTGTGACTTTGTGGAAGAGAAGCAGCTCCAGGGACCATCTCCAGAGCCTGTTCCTCACCCCGCTGTTCTCCAGGTGGCTGTGAATGGGTTGATTCCTTTGTCCTGATGTCTTCTCAGGAATTTAATGCAGGCCCTGCCCTCGCTGGGCCCCCAGCCCCACAAACACAGCGCACACCCCAGGTTTAAACATGCTTGAACCTTCCCTCCCCATCCCACGGAGCTCTGTACTGCTCACCAGGGCAAAGAACATAAACCAGACCTGCAGCAGACACGGGTCTGAGTTCTGCAGCCTTTTGGCAGTGTTTTCTCCTCCATCTGTTTGGCAGTGGGTGTTTCTTTGGAGATCAGAAAGCCCCTTCTTTTTGACTCGTGCTTCAGTGGCTACAAATCACTTTGTACCTTTATCTGTACAGTTCTTACAACTCGAGCTTTACATCCTAGCTAAAAAAAATTAATAATTCAGGCCTCTGCTTTCTCCTGACCCTTTCAAGAGCTCCCGACGCAGCCATGTTAGCAGGAGTCTATGAATGCCTTGCCTATACACAAATAATTTCCCTTCGGTTTTGCATTTTTCTTTGCATTTTTCCAACAGATTTACCTGGAGAGTTATCTGTCAAGACAACCTTAAGCTCACCGCCTTTCCCTCCCTGCTGTTCATACCTCTCCTTGCCTAAAAATAGCCGGTTCCATCCCACTTATTTGCCTTCCAACCTATCTCCCATCCTTATCTTCCTTCGGCTCTCATCAGCAAAACCACGCAGCAGACACGGCAGCAGCTCCCTTGGTAGCCCTTCCCCTAGCAGAAAAATCCAAACAATTTAGTTCAGACACTCCCGGCTCCGAGGCCAGCACTTATCACCAAAGCCAGATGCCCCGACCTGCTGGCAGGGAAGCCGCGGGCAGCAGGATCGCATGGCAAACATTCACGAGCTCCAGAAACTCCGAAAAATTAAGAATCTAACACTGCTTCAGGTCCACACGACATCAGTAATTCCAGCCCCACACCCATCAGGGTTTGATTGCTGCTCAGATCCAAGGCGCGTCGCTTCTTCTGACCCACATAGCTCACTGCTTTCACTCCTTCCCCGCCTGCTCCGCACGAGGTGCAGAGGAGCCGTCCCCGGGCCCGTTCAGGAGTGACAATACAGATATTTATTGTCCCTCCTGGACACGCAGCTAACCTACATGCATGTGTGTGGATATCTGTGCACACGTAGAGCGCGCATCTTCCCGGATCCCATCTGCGGGTGCATGCCCGCAGAAGTCCCCATATGCTTCCCCTGCAGAATGAGATGGCGATAATGGAAAGAAGCGCTTAAAATAGAAAATTTCCCTTCAGCATGACAGTCATGTTTGTTTAATGCTGCGATGATAGCCCGTTTCCCAGCCCGTGTTCACACACATCGCCGTGACCTACTTTCCGCTTTTAAAATCCCATGGCAAGAGCAGCGAGCTCACGCGAGGAATCGGGAGCAGTCAAGAGAAAATCTGCCACGTTTGTAATAGAGTTTTATGGCCATTAATTCCAGCTAGTGTCAAACTAATGACACGAGGGACATCAAAGCATGAAGCCATTTACATAATACCGGGAGAAGCTCCGATCCTATAGCTACTTATTCAGGAAGCTGCTGCTTGGAGAATGAGACAAATGACACGCCGCCGCTGCTCCTTTGAAATCTCCGCAATTTGCAGCCCTGTGAAAGTCACCCAGGCTTCTAGGAATTCTCTGGATCCTCACAAAGACGTTAGGGGTGCTCTGCAGTGCTAAGTAAACCTCGTCAACGCTGCCTCCTCTCCGTGCATCTGACCTGCAGAGTGTTTTGATGCGTGCGGACAAGCCACCCGAGACGGCGCGCAGCGGGGTGCGCGGGGAGCATCTCACCACGGGCTGCTGGGGCTGGTGGCCGCGGCGTAGCTGCTGCCTGCACACCGCAGGTCCACGATGTAAAGAAAAAAAAACAAACACATTACACAGATCTCTGCTCTAATACTGAATTGCCTCACCTAGGCGTACGCGGCAGGGTCGGGGCTGAGGCACGGAGCCAACGCGGGAGCGACAGCGCTGCCGTGGGGCTGATGGTAAGTGGAGTGGACAGCAGCAGGGTTGTCAGGAGGCTTCCGTGGCCTGCGAAGCTGCAGCCGCAGTGAAGGCCCTGCGGGGCACGGCTGCAGTCAGGGCAGACAGGGCTTCGGGTTTGTTTTCGTTTTAGGAAAAACACAGGAGCGCACAGCGTGACCTTGGGACGCAGCGGCGCGGCCCCGGGGGTGCAGCGTGCACCTAGCGAGAGCTGCTAAGCTGCTCACAGCACCCGCTGCACCCTTGGGAGGCAAAAACCCCCGGCTTGTTGCAGGCAGGTAGGCAGGAGGTGACTCCCAAGCGGAGGAAAAAAGAGGAAAAAAGAAAAAAATTCATGTCACCCCCAATATTTTTGGAGGGATGGCTTCAGACAAAGAATTTGCATCGAGTACTGTGTTCCACGACGCGAATCAATGTGTTTAGCCCTGGTTAGCCCCCCCACCTCACTGAGAGTTGGTGCCCAAGCTTGTCTACGCAGCCATCCTCGCAGGGCTGCCGATGCTCGGGGCACAACGCGGGGACGCGGCGGTGCACCCGGTGCCCTCTCTCCAGCAGTTTCGCTACGGCAGCGACAGGAGAAGCTCACTCAGCAGCGGAGACGGCGGCAGCACTTCCGAAAACTTGAATTCTCCGGCTGACTCAAAGACGAATTCCAAGAAATGAGAACTGCCACCGTGCAGAAAGGAGCAGAGACCAATATTAGATGGAAACTGTCTCGGTACGCGTTTGCTTTCCTGCACGTTCTTTGGCCCCTCCACAAGTCCTAGCAGACCGTTCCTGTTCCTTGTTCCCTGCTACTTCAGCGGAGCCGGTCGTTATGGTTGTGAGATGAAGACACCGATCGCTCCCTAAAACCTTACCCGAGTGTTTTCGTGTGAGTGACATTTTGGAAGACAAGCTGTTCGCATCGCTGAAAAGCAGAACGCCGCTAATGCAACAGATTGAACAGAACAGATTTTGGAGACCAAGTAAGTAGGCAAGACTCGACTTAGCTGAAAGCAAAATATTTTTATCTGTAGCCAGGGGAAATGTTAGGGAAAGTGGAGACACGAGGAAATGACATAAAGGTAAATAAAGAATTGGCCAAATGACAAGTGGCTTGGCGATGTCAAGAGGAGAAGTATCTTGCCGGAGGAGCACAACTAGTCACGGAAGTCTGAAGGGCGAGAATCCAGGACAAGTCACATGTAAAATCTTCTATTATAATCTTAGAAAGGGTGCTGATGAAATGAGTTTAAAAGATGAAGTCAGCAGTGTCAGGGTGCCATCCAGAAGGAGTTGGTGATTTTGGTTATCAGAAAGTCTGACGTTATGAAATTCAAGGTCATGCCAGGGAGCAAACCAGGACCTAGCAGGAATTTATGCTGTGATCAGGGGTTTCAAGGAGAAACAGGCTGAGGTCACAAATCAAATACAGAAAGACGAAGCTGTGTGATGAAAAGAGACGAGAGAATGCAGGAGCCCAACAGGGAGGGGATGGCAGTTAGAGAACGGGAGCACTGGTGAGACAACAGCAAGACTTGTGCACAGCACATCACGCATCCAGCATCCTGGGACAGATTGGGAACGGGGACCTGGGACTGAAAGACGGTCTGTGGATATTAAAACTGTTCTGAATAGCGTGAAGAAAAGAGCAAGAATTCAGTTTAGTTTAGAAAAAAAAAAAATATATATATATATATATGGAAGAGGGAACAGATCTTTCTCCATAAATTTACAGGGGAAATTGCTAGGGAGCACCTCCCCGAAGTGTTTCCCCAGACTCCAAGCCAGAATTTGCACCAGAACAACTGCTCGTGTCATCTCCAGAGTATATTTAGCGTGGAATGAGAAGAAGCTTTCTCGGTAAGCAGCAGGGAAGGGAGGCAGCGAAAGGAGCCGAGCCCAGCCAGGCGCATCTCCCCTCCCTGCAGTGGCTGGGATCTGGATCTGATTACCCGCAAACACTCTTCCAGGCTCACGCTCACTTTGTAGTGCTATTAAATTAAAAGATGCACTTCGAGATTATTAATGATTGCTTCAGCATCTCAGTGGCACCGGGCAGCTCTGGGACGTGACGTGGGAACATCCCGGGACACGAGGCGCTGCCCTGGGCTCACCACCACGTAACCTCGAAGCCACAAACGGTTAGGACAGCAGATTGGGCTAAATTGTGAGGATTTACCCATGTCGTTTTGGGCTACAACCAGCACACTAAGCCCGAGTTGTACAAAAGGGACAGGGCTATGTACATGAACAACTGCATTTCAAAAGCTGCTTTCTTTTTCTCCTCTATTTCATGGTGAACACACTGCAAATAAAAATATTCTACAAAAACAAGTTGGATGGATGCAGTTAGCGTGTGAGCAAGCAGGAGACACTTTCAAAAAGTGACTCAAAAAGTGAGGGTCTGTATTTGTCTATGGGTTTGTGTAAATTGAATTAATTCTTTCCGTTCTTCACCAGCTCGCCATGGGACGTGGGGATGAACTACCAGGGCACTCTTGGACCCCTGGTGGGCAGCCGTTTGACATATTAGCATTCTAGCTTTTAATCTGCCCAGAAAAAAAAAAAAAAAGGACTCCAGAATTTCAAAACGCCATTGTTTAATCCTACGGTCATCTCCGAGGAAATTACCAATCCTCTTAAGTGCAAGTAACTGCAAAATCCCCAGCGTTCAGGAAGGGCAGAGGAAGACGGCGAGTTTAGCCCAAGGACCTGGTGTCTTTCTGCAAGACAGACGAACCTTGAGGGCACAGAAAAAGCCAACTTGTCACACAGAGCTACAGAAAATTCCTTTTCTTTTTTTTTAGATAGGTTAAATATAGAGTGCTCTAGTTAAAAGGAAGAAGGTTAAATAATGCAGCAACTCACACGACACAACAAAGCCAAGCAACCCTTCCAGATCATTTGTTTCTGAGGCTGAATCATGTTGCGTTTGCTTCCCAGAGCCTCATGTCACTTCTGGGCCATGCTAAGTCATTTCGAAGTTCAGAGCTGCCTACAGCATCAATAGTCTGGAGAAAAATCCGCAGCCCCCCAGCCATGCCATCGCTGCGGGGGGAGCTGCTCTCCTTGCAGAGCTGAGGATGCATCTGGCTGCTTGTGCTGAATCGATGCCCGTTAAGGAATCTCAATTTCGACCCAGCATTTTTCCAGTGAGCAGCTTATTTTGCCAGATTTATGGTCAAACATAAATCACAGCACCTCCTCGCTCCAGGAATCGTGATCCTACACGGTTCGTTCAGGCAGAAAGGAGCAGCTGCAAGTGACGCGGGACCGGTGCTGACACATCGAGGTGAGCTTTTATCACAGGGCGTGAAGGAAAGGAGGCGCTGCACTGTGCTTATCGACAGAAGTGGAACAAGGAACAACACACTCTTAAAAATAAAAATAAAATAAAATAAAATAAAATAAAATAAAATAAAATAAAATAAAATAAAATAAAATAAAATAAAATATAAAATAAAACTTTCCATTTTGCAGACTCCAAGAGCAGGATCCCAAGCATCCCTCACACCTTGTTTCGGAGTTTTATAACTCTGGAGAGTTAAAAACTGATTTTTCTTTTGATATTTAGTCAGCAATAACTTAGCCAACATCGGCAAACTTGCTGAGGGTGCCTCAATTTCACTGTCCGTGTCCCTGACAGATGTCCAACAGCTCTGGTCCTTATACCAACCCCCAAGACCACCACTGGTCACTGATCTCCACCAGGACATTGAGCCGCTGAGCACAACTCTCTGAGTGCCACCACCCAGCCAATTCCTCGCCCACGCAGTGCTGCACCCATCATATCCGTGTCTCTCCAGTTTAGAGGCAAGGATCCCAAGGGGGACAGGGCCAAATGCGAAGGGTCCGTGGCTCAGCCTCAGTGCCCAGGTGAGCTTTGCAACGGGAACATTTCCCTTTTCCAGCAAGGCTCAGATTAACCCAAGGTTACCCCTGGCACCAGTTGACACCGCCGAAAGGAGAGCGCTGCAATAACAACAGATGCGGTGCGGTTATAAAAGCGAAAATGCACAATATAATCAGCCTGACCCTATTTTCGGTGATGGGGCTGAAATGGAAGAAGATTACAGAGCTGTGGCCTCGGAGCGAGCTGCAAGCTGGAGCCCACGTGAGGGAAGCCTCCTCACCCCCAGGCCCACACCACACCACAGCACAGCACGTAGCGCTTCCCAAAGCTTTGCTAGGCAGGATGAAACCCCATTACACCAGGTGGTACAAACAAGAAGACAGCAGGTTTTAGAAAAGGAAAAAGAGTTGGAAAAAAAGAGAGCTTTAAACAAGAGAGCCTGCCCTTGGCACAAACCCCCCGGGGCCACTGCTTCCCCCTGGGGACGTGCGGCCGCAGCGCTGCGGGGCTGATCTGGTATTGCAGAGAAAATCTTACGAAGCTAAATAATTAAGCCAGATCTAGCAAAAAGGTGAGGATAAAATGTTTAGACACTTCCAAAAGCTCTATTTTGATGTGTGTTTCACAGCACGGTTTTTCTTTTGCTTTGACAAGCCTTGCAAGCACGAGCGGTGTTATCAACCCCAGTGATCCAGAGGGTCGCTGCAAAAGTTGTAGTATAAACCATCAGGATAAGCAACAAAAAAACTGGATGTTGTCCCAGGCATTAAAAAGGAAAACAAAGCATCTCTTTAACACGTTATCGCATTGCAGAGAGACACGTTAATCAAAGGAAAATCGGGTAACAGAAGCATAGGATGGAAGCATGACGCATCTTTGGGTGCCAAACCTGGATGGGCAAGTGGCCCTGCTTCTTTGCTGCAATAAACCTCGGGGTCTCTTCTACCTGCCTCAAAGGCTTGTTTGAACAATACCATTCTAAAATAACTGGACGTTGCAGCTGCGCTTTTTTTTACTGGGTTATCTATACAAAAATACGCTGGGTAAAACGAAAAAGAGACGAATTTAAGATGTAATTTCCCAAGCTCGTGGCTTGACCAGTTTAAGTAGCAGCTACTTGCTTGGGAAATTCAAACCCCACTGCTCCATCCAGCTGTCAGAGGCTCGCTAGAATGAATATTAAACACCACAAAATCTAAAGGGTTTTGTATTTCCATTTGAAAAATCTCATTAGGCCTCGCCGCACAGCTTTTAACAGCCTCCTTGATGTACGCATTACTTCATTGTAAGCTTTTCTCTTTTCTATTCAACAAGTTAAGTCAAGACGCCCGAGTCCACCTTTGAATCCAAGTTGAAAGGCAAAAAGGGAAAAGCAGAAGTAGCAGGTTGCTAGGAAAATACCATTTGAGGGAGACAATGCCATGGCAACGGTGTTTTTAAACAAGGAGGGCCCCTCCTTCTGCTCCACGTCCTCCCTGGAGCTTGCACCCCAGCACCTCCTGCCCCTGCACCAGCAGCCCCTTCGGACCCGGGCTGACACTCGGTACAGAAACTCGTTGGCTTTCTGCAAATCTCACGACCTCGCTCGCTCCCACCTCTTCCCTTCCTCATCTCAGTGATTTCTCTGCCGGGCACGCGGCGCTGCCACGGCCCAGCACAGCAGCGCTCTCGGCCAGGCGCCGGGGTCCTCGGTCGCAGGGGGTGCCCGGGGCAGGTTCCCTTTGCTCCTGGGGAAGAGGAGCATTTCGTAAAGAAGTTCCCGTGGGCTGACATGCTCCACTTTCCTGCAAATAACAGAGCTCGTTACACAACGGCTTAAGCTGATTTGATACGAGCGGCAAACAAGACTACGGCACAGGGAGAAAATCTTCTTGAGCCCGTCGGTTAACATATGTAAAAAGCTGACTGATTTATGTCAGCGGAGACAACTTGGGGATCTAATCAGCATCTCGAGGCAGCCAGCCAAAGATTTATCTTAGTTACAGCCCCTTCCCCGGAGTGGCAGTGAGTGCCGGCAGGCGCCAGCCCGATGCTCATTGCCAGGTGGGGCCCCAAAATTAACCCGGTCCTCGCGGGGAGAGCCCTGCAGCTTGGGCACGCTGCATTTTAGAGCCATGCCCTGCAGCCATTTGAGCTTGCTCAAGTCTTACATTGTGCCCTACAGGTGGTTAGTTGCCTGTTTTCTCGGGATATCAAGCTTTTTGGGGACAGAAATGCAAAAAGGACATCTTGAAGTGTTATTATGGAAAATTACTCGCTTTGTGTCTGAAAAAGTGGAGATCTGGAAAAAGATCTTGGTTTTCATTTAAAAATGATTAAAAACTTCTCTACATTAAATGATTTTTTTTAAAAACGGTGATTTCCTGCAAGATGCCAAAGCCAGGACAATCCTTTTATCCCTTGCTATCTGAGCACCACCATTCACTAAAACTGGGAACCAAAGGTTTTGTTGATTTTCTGCTCTGCTTTGGTCCTTTTGCTCTTTGTTCTCATCACCTGCTCTCTCAGTTATGAATGAACGATCACCCTGAGAGTCACTGGAGTTATTAGCACTGCTCCCTGAGCCTGCAGAAAACTCTGTTACTGCCAAAAGCAAAGCTGCTGGGGCCAGCCCGGCCGGCACGAGCACAGCCCGCTCCCTAAAAGCTCCGTGGCACGACCTTGCTGACATGCCCTGCCTGCTTTGAGCAGATCCCAGAATTTAGGGATTTACAGCCCTTGGCTGTGGGGCGCCCAGCACCGGGATGTGGAGCTGCTGGAGTCCAGGGGAGGCCACGGGGATGCTCGGAGGCTGGAGCAGCTCTGCTGGGAGGAGAGGCCGAGGGGTTGGGGTTGCTCAGCCTGGAGAGGAGAAGGCTGCGGGGAGCCTTCAGGGGCTGCAGGAGGGCTGGGAGGGACTCTTGGGCAGGGGGTGTAGGGATAGGATATGGGGTGACGGCTTTAAGGTAAAAGAAGGTGGGTTTGGGTTAGATCTGAGGCAGAAATTCTTTACTATGAGAGCGGTGACAGCACCTACCTGAGCTCAGGCACCGTGGGTGCTGCGGCTTTATCTGCAGGTAACAGCACTGCCCCTCCGTGCTCCTTCCTTAATCTGCACCCGTCGCTGATCAGAGGGGACTTCACAGCTCCACTCATCCACTACGAGCATTTATTCCCTTCCTATTGCATTTGGGGAAGTCTCAAAGCTTAGGGACAGGCTAATTAGAGAAGAAATAAGGATGCTGACGCAGAGACTCCACGAAGCAGTGGCAAGCACAGACAAAAGAGGAGCTGTGCTTCTGCTCCGTGTTCAGGGTAGAAGTGGCACCAAGATATGACAGGTGTAGCCAAGATCAGCTTCCTGTAATTATTTCCTTTTCCCAGGTGTTCATTAAAATGACCAAAATAGCAAGCTGAACCACAGTGCCAGGACTCTGAACCACGTCTGAAACAAATCCAAGAAGTTTCAGAAAAAAATATAGATATTTTTAACAGCATACATAAAGGACTTTCTCTGTCACCGTAAAACATCCCCATGCTTGCTCTGCTCTTTCTTAATTATTAATTAATTATTCTTAGTTACTAATTTTAAGCAGCCTGAGCATGAGAAGTTACTTCTATTTAACACACAGGCATGCACCTAACAGCTAAGTTATCGGTGAGATCTCTCTTGCTGCACCTGGAACAGGCAGAAGTGTTGGTATTTTGAGAAAACCGACAGGAGACCACCTACCATGCCACCAGATCACTGCACGAAGCACAGGCACAGGTGTTAGAGCAGGCACCACGCTGCAGTTCAGAAGAGCTTGTAATTTATTTTGCATAAATCCAAATAAACTTCTCTGATTTGTCTCTAGGAGGCAAGGAGCCTGCTACCAGCCAGCCCTGGCATCAGCCATCGGAGCAGCACAAAGGGACTGCTTTCACAGCAGGCAAGTCTTGCCTCGTTTTCTTATGTTCAGATGAACAAAATTTCAGATTTTAATTGTTCAGGTGAACTGCAGGAGAGAAGCTGCGCTGACCGCATCCCTCCGCAGAGGGGACGCGGCGCGCCCTGGTTCAGCAGGGCATTGAAGAGGCCGAGGCTCCTGCAGGTGACCTGAATTCTAGGCTTTCCTAAGGCTTCAGAAGGAAAGGGAATGCAAAACCTGTCATTCCGAAGGATTTCAAAGCCTGTATGTGTGTGTAGTGTGATACAGGTGAGCCTCCTCTGCTTGGATGGTCAGAGAAAACGTCAGCACAGCAGACCGACAAGCACGTTGCGCATCCAGAATCTGCAAAAGAAAACCCTCGTGTGGCCTCAGAAGCAGCTGTTTTTTTGTCATGATTATGTATCCACACAGCTGTGCCTCACGCTGCACTTCTGAGCCCTCGGATTCAGAAATTATTCTGTAATTAAGATGATCCACCAACAGCTAACGCAGGTATGGTGAACAAGGTGACCTACGGCTGCTCACTGCCAAAGAGATGCCCACGTCCACCTGACGTGCAGATATCCCTTACAGAAGTACGAGGAGAGCTGATCTTACAGCTGGAAGTAAATCTCTTAAACTATTGCTAGTCTGAAGTTCATTGAATTTAAAATAGAAATAAGTGCTTTGCTTTTTAAGTCGAGCATTTCTGGTAGTAAGCCCCTGTAAAAACGCAAGATTTGCAACATTCAGATGATGAAATCCAGGTGATGAAAAAATTAAGATCAGATGATTATGGCAAAAATGTTCCCTGGTCCTTACTCACCAAGGACTGTCCTGCCTTGTGGCAGTAAGGCAGTGATTACGAGTGGACATATCTTCACAAAACAGACAGCTAAACCCCAAAAACCTCCGAGGTGCACTGCCACATTTAAGCTTCCTCACTCTGAACTTTCAGCTGCAAAAAGAGGTTGTGTGAGTAGCAGCTGGCTCCTCCTCGACACGGAGTAATACATTTTCCCTGTGTCATCTTCCAAAGTCAGGGGTTTTCGAAGGAGCTATTCCCATGGTATCGAAAAATTCATTAAAAATTCATGCGGCTCTTTCAAGGTGCACACGAAAACGGTATCCTGAGCTGAACGGTATCCTGAAATTCACCAAACTACCCAACATCTTAACAGAAGGAGGGATGTCGAAAATTGCTGTAATATTTTAAAGCTACGCTGCCACCAAACATTGTGTGTGCTTAAAGACCTCCCAAAACAGCTTCTGAGTTGGTATCAGTCAGGTACCTTAAACTAGCGGGCTGGCAGACAACACAGGAGAGCCGTTTGGGTGAGCTGCACATCCAAGCTGGTCTCCAAGTCCTCCGCCACTGCATGTGGAGCACCCAGAGCCTGCTCATGAGCCGAGATTACACCGAGTGCTGCTCTGAACTCCTCTGCCAGGTGAAGAAAGCTGCAAGGGCTCCTCAGGTGAGCAGGCACCAGCTCCTCTGGAGCCCTGCACTGCAGAGCAGAAGTTTTCCTTTTCCACACTTACCCTCAGAAGCAAGGGCAACAGGATCAGCATGGACAGGAGCCAGAGCACGGAACAGAGCAGGAACAGCCCCCGCCTGTGCCCCCAGGGCTGCCGACCGGCTCCGTAGACGCCCACCTTCACCCTCCTCCTCCTCAGTCCTAAAAATAAGCACCCCCAAAAGATCAAGCAGACGCACACAAAAACTCTTAGTCATGCCAGTCTGAAGAACTAAATGAGCCTTGTGAATTATTCAGCTTCATGCTTTCTTTAGACTGAAGCAACACAAAATAACTCCTTCAGCAAATACGGCTGGATCCAGACCCATTCTGAAAAGCCTGAAGAGCTCTCCCCGAAGTCTGGGAAGTCTGAAGAGCCTTTATAAATAAAACCTCCTACCACCCATGAAATAAGCAGACAGGTGAAAGAGGAGAAAGAGCTTTAATAAGAAAAGCGCATTTTTAAGTGTCCTGTTTTCAAGATGCTAAAGGCAAGGAATATCTATATAATTTTAATAAGAACTTCCTCTAAAAGCAACTTAGTCATCAGTGAGAGGGGGGTTAGTTAAACTAATGAGGCAGCAAAGACTGCTAGGGAGGCAGTTAAATGCTCCCACTGTAGTCATCGGAATACTCCGAAAGGTTGTTAAACGTAGATTACCATTCCCAGCCACGTCATTTTTGTGTGAATCCTCGCAAAATCAGGTACCTTAAGCCACCAGATGTGCATCCACCGCAGAGCCCCGAGCAGTAAATGTTATTTATTTGCTAGTTTATACGTGCAGCACAACCCAACAAGATTCTCAGCACAGCACCACTCGTGAGAGGTTAGTTTGAGGTGTTTATTATGGTGTTTTATTCAACAGCGATACACAGCTTCACATCATACAAGGCATCGGAATCTGAGAAAAACCAGCAGTGACAGCAGACAGGCTTATTAGCACAGAGGAGGTATAGTATGTTCTGAAAACACTGCATTGCCTCCCAAAACCGGACAAAATAACATGAAATTTAAACAGAGGAATACATTTGGTAGCTACCCAGCTTTCCGGAAAAAAAAAAGATACAAAAATAAAGACACTCTCTAGCATATCAATTTTCTGCCCTAGGTTTTCAGGGAGGTGCGTGTACATTTTCTGGGGGTGAGCGGAGACGCGACACGCCGCGCCGACCCCCCAGCATCCCCGCCTCCCCTCGCAGCATGCATCCCCAGCACAGCCCCACCACCCTTCTGCCCCAAAAAACACCCCTGGGCTGTTTTCACATCACAGGGCTCGTGGTAAGGAAGGTGGGCACAGAGACATAGAACCCAGCAGCTCTTCCTCTGCCTGAACTTTATACTCAATGCAAACCTAATGACATTTAAAGGAGGATAAAGACATGGGGGGGAAGTGGCAGTGCGATGGAATGAGTGATTTGTGCTAGCGTGAGCAGCTGACAGAGGCTGAACCCTGGGTGCCCTGCTCTCATTAGCAGCCCTTGCACTGCTCGAGGCGATGCTGGGGTGGTTCAGGGCTGGTCGCAAGCCCGACCCCGCTGTGCTGAGCCCTCCCGGCACCGCTGGCCAGCAGCTCCCCCGAAGCAGGGCCTTAAAACTTTGCTGTGCCCCGCTGCAGTGAAGCACTGCAGGGGAAGAGGCTCTGCAAGCTGTTACTCAGTCTGAAAATTCCTCTGATTTATTATTTACTTTCTGTTTCTGGGGCACCGGCGGCTAAACCCACTTAAGGCAAAAGGTGAGAAAGCTCGATTTGTGGCACCAAAGCTAAAATGCCTGCAATGCTGCCTCGCTCCAGAGTCAGCCATGCCAAAAGGCAGTTACAGGAGGTCTTTAAAATACGTCTGTCTTTATGGGAAACAAAACCAGGAGGAGGAAAGCACTTCATGCCCAGAGGAAAGGGCCAAGCACCCCTCCTTGCTTCATTGCACTGGGGGGGCTCTGGCCCCAGAGGTGGAGGCTGCTGGCCTCGTGCTGCCACACAGCTCATCTCCAGTACCACCAGAAAGGCAGGGGACACCCTCATGGCCCTTTTTGCCACTGTGGCTTGGATCCCAGTCACCTCTCCGGCCCTACTCCACGGGCAGCGGCCATTTTTGTACCTCAGTCACGGGCTGGGCCCAGCGGCTGCAGGCCTCACGTCACCAACGTGATGGCTGTCAGGAGAGGAGCCTGGCTTGTAGGCACACAGGTATCACCCCAGTGCTGCTGTCTCAGCCCAGCAAACTGGCACCACGAAGCTATCAGCTGCTAAGGAGGCTTGGGATGGTGGGCAAAGCAGTTACGTTCCCACCGACTCAGAGAACGGAAGCCTCGGGCCCTGCCGCCCATGATTACGGGCCACTCACTGCCACAACTCCGGGCACTATCGCCCTGGGGGGAGCCTGTGAGGGCTCAAAAAGTCATGGAGATTGGCTGGGTCACTCTCTGAGACAGCTTCAGAGAGAACCTTGAGGTGGTGTAACTGCAGCACTCATTCCCAGTGCAATATTCTCACAGGAAATCATTAGCAGGCCAGCACCACAACACGGCCAGGTGCTAGCAGGGCACTGGAACATTCACGTGCAGGCCACTCTCTTCACAGAGAGAAAAATTATTTTTTTTTTAGGCCAAATGCTCAGCATAAGAGCTTTCGGCAATTTGGAGAATCGTGTTCTGCCTCTGGATTTTGATTCAAATAAATCCTGTACTTGACTCGCCTTCAGTACCTGAGAATTTCACCTGCACAACTCTACTGTCCTCAAAGAAAACATCTACTGGTCTACCAAAAAGCCTGAGCTTGCCTCATTTAAAATACTAGAATTTAAAATACTAGCGTCCTAGTAGTCTCTCAGTTATTCCCTTCTCCTGAGCTTTATCTGGTAATGGTAGTAACCAAGTAGTAACTACGCTTTTGGAATTGCAAGGGGCTGGCTGACCTCCTGCAGTTCTGCTTCAGGTTCAAATGGACACGCTCCTCTTGGTGTTGCTGGAAACTGCTTTAACTATTCCAGGCTAGATTTGGCAACCTGTTCACGGGTCTTTTGTTTCTCTCGGAGTTGGAAGGGGCAGATTTTTTGACAGACTTTTTTCTGTGGTAGGTATAATTTCATCCAGGTACGCTGTCATACCAAAATGGAGCTAAAAGCACACAATTAAGGAAAGGCTTACCTCCAAGGGTTGTGAGAGGCAGTACGATAACAAAGCAAGCCTACAGAGGCAAGAAGCTGGGGCTGGTCATTCTCTTTTATTCTCCCAGTTGATGGCAATCCTTCAACCCACCCCTCTCAAACCAAAGAGGAACCTCCTGTACCTCAGTAAGCAAGGTTATTCCTAATCTATTTTTCAAGTCTTCCTAATGAATGTTATGAAGTGGAAACACTCATTTTGACAATGTCAGTGTTGTTAAAGATAAAAACCTCACATGAGAAGGTTTCAAAGCAGCAGGGGTAAAGGCAAGTAGCGTTATTCTAGGCTGTGGTGAGCAGGGGGAGAAGGGAGAGGAGCTGCAGTCATGGTGCACCCATCCGCATGAAAGCACAACTTTAACACCAAACCTTCTGTCATTAAGCATCCATGAAAAAAAAAGGATTTAAATTAAATTTAAAGGTGGTTGAACTGAAAATGGAGCCGTAGTTGTGATTTGGATACAGTGGGAGTGCTGACATAGTGCAGTTAAAAACCATCATGCACGTTTGTGCTTACACAAAGAAAGGAAGGTTTCAACAAGCACTGCAGAGCAGAGGGAGGAGGAGAAGGGCTGATCGGCCGACAGCACAGCTACCCTTTGGTTTCTTCTACACGTAAAGTCCAAGGATGTAAAGCAAGAGCTCTGTAAAATGCTGAAGATTTTAGAAGTGTAATGGCAGGTAGAAAAGTACATTGGTCTTGTAACAGTGGCAGCCCCAGTGTTAGGAGACAGTCTAGGCTTCTAGGAGGAGAAAATAGAAGAGAGGAAAAGAAGTAGGAGAGGGAAAAGGGATGGGGAAAGGGGCAAAAAAGCGCAAGTCATTAGTAAACATGAACATTCAGGTAGCACACTGCACAACAAGCAATATTTCATCTAGTGCAGCCAGGAGATTTGCCAAAAGCCAGATTAGAGACACGTGATATTTTGCTCTTACAAGTGTCCGAAAATACATCACCAGCCATGCTACGGCATGACGCTGTGCCACATGCAGAAATTAGCTGTGATAAATCGAGATTAGTGACAAATTGCTACCAAGAGAGCAGCAGCGCAGGATGCTGCTTGTGAGCACAATTTGCACTGAAAACGGTTACAAACTATTTTTGTGACCTGATCTCAGAGGAAAGACAAGCAGGCTGGCTTGGAGAGAAAGTCCATCTAGGGGAAGTATGGACCCGAGAGCGATACTTCCCCAGGTAACTTCTCTTCCAACAAGAACGAGAGCTATCACGTTAATCCATTTGATTGTCCTTGACGGATTTCTTTGATAAATTTGTCTTTTTTTAAAAAAATATATATACAATTCCTTTGAACTCTGGGCAAATATCCTGCAGTAAGGAGTTGCAAACATTGCACTGTTCAAAAGTTACTTCTGTGTGTTTTGCTTTCGACCTGCTGTAGCTTGACCAGGCACTTTGTAGGTTTTGTTTTGCATGGTGAAGGTTAACAGCCATCCCAACCCTACTACCTGTGTGCTGCCAGCAACCACCAGCTGCTCCCCAAACCAGTGCCCACCAGTGATTCCCCACAGCCGTCCCGGGCCTGGCCCCAAAGTCCTGCTCTCCTATTTGTCCTTATAAGGAAGAAAAACCCGATAGAGGCTTTGTGGGCAGGCTGAGGGCCCGAGCCCGAGCTCCTGGTCTGCAGCTCTGCAATTCTCAGCAAAGCAAAACAAAGAAGCCACCCCCCCAACCCAAAGAAACCGGTGCCCCACCGGGCTCAGCCCTGCCAGGAGCCGGGCTCCAGCTCTGCAGCACGACACGAAGGCTGCTCGGGGCCCTCACGCACAGGCAACGTGAAGGCAGCTTCCCTACCTCTGCTTTATATTCTTCAACAGCGAGCTCCACGCATCCCTCCAGCTGCCGTGTGAATACATCACGCTGTAATAATTCGGAGGTTAACCTGGGTTTTGCCCCCGTGTTACAGTCGTTCTGGATTTACGCCACCTTCTACATTAGTAGGACTTTGCGCGGGGCAACCGGTCAGGAGGCAGCGCGGGCTGCCAAGGCAGCACTAAGATTTCAGCCCCAATTCTAGCCTCTGCATGCACATACACCAGATGTCTGTAGATTATGTTGCATGCCATAAAACATTAACAAGTCAACACCTTGTTTTATTTGATAGGTGAAAAAAAGTGTAGCGATGCTTCCTGGGAGACCTAGCCTGGAGCGGTAAGCGGATATTTGGATTTGCAAAGAGCCTGACTACAGCCTTCCCCTTTACCTATGGCATTTCAGAATCCAACCCAAACACAACTCTGCTGTTAAAAGCTCTCTGTGGCTCTTAGGACAGCTTTTTCCTGCAGAAAGCTGGGTTTGGGGAGCATCATCCTTACCCCTCTCTCTGCTACTCCTTTCCTACCTCTGCACCAGGCCCACACTGCACAATCCACGAGAATCACTTCAGCTTCAAAAAGACAAATCAGGAAGGAGATCCAGTTGAAAACAAACAAGCCAGCCAAAAAACTGAAGGTGGCTTACGGCCAGGGACAAAAGGATGTAGGCAGCACCACCTCCCCAACGCAGAAGCAGGCCCTACTGACGTCTGTCCCCTGCCCTGGAACAACTTCCCTCTATTTCTGCAGAGCGTCAACTCTTCAACTCTCTGAAAAAAACCTCTATTATCTGCTTAAAATTAGCATTTATCACTTACTCTCAAATGTATAAGCACTGATTTTTTAATTATTCTATATGGAAGAGGGTAGGGGGAAAGAAACCATGAAGTAATTGTGTAGATCTTGTGTTATTCCGAAAAACCTCATTAACTTGATGCCTGTGACTGTTTCCCTTCTGACACGCTGTTTCTACCACTTTGATGTCATTTTTAGACAGTCTTCAACATGAAAAAAAATTAAACCCCACCCCACAAAGATGGAACATATGAATAAATTAAAAGGCTGCAGACACATAAAAGAATCTTTGATCAAAATTGTTAGCATCTCGCACATGAAGAGTTAAACCTCCAGAAAGCTAGCGTTAAAAACTATCAGCCATTTTAAAACACAAATTCAGAAGTTCAATAAAAAAATACCAATGCATTTAAATAGTCCTACCTGACGTGTCGTAAGTCTGATTTTATTATGTACCAAATAGAGAGGAAGTATCCTTAGGGAGGTTCAGAAGTGTCCTTAATTTCAGTTCTACACTAAATTACAAAAGATGCACCTCTTCCTTTTGACCAGATTTACAATGGCAAATTAAGCACACAGATCGTGTTTTAACTTACCATCCTCGATAAGAACACACTAACGAGAATTGAAAAAAGGACATTTTTCATTCATCCTTGTCTCTCCCACTCCTGTTAAGTTCACCATGATCTGGATTATTTTTGTCTCGGGGCTGCACCTACGGACTAGCAAGGCTGCGGGTGCTGGGAACATCGCACGCCTTGGCGATGACCTGGCCTGCTAAAGCTGAGCTGGAGATCATTGAAAGGGACACCAAGAGAACAGCTCCTGCCGATGCCAGGATGACAGTCAGCTCTATCTCCGGCCTGTCAAAGCCCACACCCTCCCCATCAAGAAATAACCAAGTTTCCAGTGGCTCATACACACAGACTCGGAGTTCAGCGCTGCTCACACCGAAGAGTTCGGCTGGAATTTGATGGGAAAGCTGAGTCACAGCGAGAACGTCTCATCGGAGGGAAATGGCATTTGTCACTAAATATAACTGTTAAAGACAGCTAACTCCAGCATATGCTATGCTGATAGCAAGATCAGTTACTTTCCAGATTCCTTGCAAGTCTGAAATACTGGTCCACTTAATTCATAACCAGTTTCTTGCAGAATGAGGTGGCCTCGTGCTGTTCCAAAGACCTCGGTTTCGGCTTTGGCAGCACACTGCTACAGAAATTATTGTGAGCAACTTAGAGAAGGGCAGTTATTTAGGGTGGAAGGAGCTGGAAAAGCACAAGAGAAGCTGCAGAATGATCAGAGCAGCGTAGTTTCACTGGCAGCTATGAAAAAAATGCATCAAGGGATGACGTACTCAGAAGAAACCTCACCGTCAGCCTCACTGGGAGCAGAAGTCACAAGGGTCAGGGTAGAGCTCAGGTATGAATGTTACGGATTCCCTGGAAAGCCATTAAGGTATCCATGCCCTAGATGTTACCTTCCCAACATTGGCCATGGATAATGCCCACAGTGCCTTCGGAGTGCTTTATGCATATAAGCAATTTCAAACCCAAAAGAAAATGGGAGATTTATGAAGAATTTGAAACAAAATAGGTAATTTAAAAAGCCCTTTGTGGAGAAGTACTAGTTAAAGACGACTGCATTTGGTCAAAACGAGGTTACAGCTGTTCCAAGGACAGATACAGACAACGATGTGATTCATTCAGACATCAAGCACTTACCTGGGCGGTGATCTTCTATTCCATGGTCACCATTTTCTAGAACCGTTGGCCCAGAAGCCGAAGTATCTGCAACAAACGATAGGCAACGTTGGTGTTGGATGAAATCAATCTTAATCCAAAAAACAAGGCAGCACTGGTGTTATCAAACACAAAGAATTTTTCCCCAGATTTGTTTCTGAAATGAAGGCACCCACGTTGTGCTGAGCCTGCGCACCTCGAACCCCAAAAGAAGAGCTGGCACAGAGCACCTGGTCCCATGATGGACACCCAAGGCACAGTTGGCTATTTGTACCATCACCCCAAATAAAACCTTCCTAAGGGCCAGCACTGGACCACTGGGACTCCAGATTTCCTTTAAGGGGTGTTCTGGGATTTTTAATCCTATTCTAAAGATAGGGGTCCTTCTTGCTACGCTGCATAGAAATACTCATTGAAAAGGCTGCTTTCAGTCAAAAACTTGTAATCTTCCGCACAAGATTTACTCTAAAGATGCTTATGTCTGACTTCCTGAAGCAACTTTACTCCAAATGGAGCATACACAGAGGTGAGCGGTGCCTCTAGTCACTCAAGTGCCCTTTACAAATCCTGGGGCCTGATGTGCTGCACCCATGAGTGCTGCGGAAGCTGGACAACATCACTGTGAGGCCACTCCTGGGTATCTTTGAGAGGTTCATGGTGACTGGAAGAGTTTCCTGAAGGCTGGAAGAAAGCAAACATCACTCCCATCTTCAAAAACAGCAAGAAAAAAAAAAAACAGGAGCTACAGAGCCATCAGCCTCACCCTCTAGCACCTTTTGGTGGGGACTGAAGATCTCCATCTCAGCTCTGACAGCACATCGCTAAAGCAAACATCAGGGAGAGACTTAAAGAGGGGTTGGTTGGGGTGGAAGACAACCAAATACAAAAGCTTGTAAGACAGCAACCACCGGGAGATTTACTGAATACATTCAAGGATATTCTCAGTTCCAAATCTTGTTCCAACACAGAAAAAAATCAAGAGGCACTGGGATTCACGCACTGAGCTTGGACGGCGTGGCAACAACATGAGACCTGGTGGGAGTTGAGGCACCTCAGAATCAAAGAACTGGGCTCTAGCCTGGACTTTGCCATCTGCTCACTGGGCAGGATTTAATTAACATACAGTAACACGATGTTTTTAAGAAGCACACTTCTTGTTCTGGTAAGCAAACAGCTTTTCCTGTTCATCGAAATACGCTGGTGAAATTCTATCTTCTCCCCTAACCTTTACGCCGGGCTGCTGGGAGTCAATCACCCTGACCAATTTGGCAAACTGCTTGAGGATTTGGTCTATTTTTAGCGAGTGAGATCAGACTGTGGTCCTTACAGAAGCAGCTGGATTAGGCCAGCATTAGTACTAGAGCAGGCTGCCAGCAGCACGGGGTCTCTGCACCCCCAGGACAGGTGAACATCACGAGGCCGTTTACATAAATGAAAGGCATCGTTCTTGCAAAAAGCACCAAATCTTAAAATGTTTTCTAATTTCTTCAATAAGCTCATCTTAATCTCTGTGAATTTAGGCTGTTTCAGGACTGGAGAAGTGGGAGGAATCACTCCACAAACGACACCATACAGTGTTAATTAAGCTTAACGAGTGGCACAAGCCCTAAGAGCAGTCCAGCTCCTCAGGACGTTTGCTCTGCTCACTGTAATGGCTACAGAAACCTAAAAGCCATTCAAATCAAATCACTCCCCAAAAGGCAGCTGGAGATGCTGCCGTCCCTTCCCTGAGCCCAGGCCATTTTAAAACAAAGCTACGTTACCAGTGGACGTCGGGCACAGCACTTCAGGGCTTCATCCAACTCGTGGGGAAGCAAAAGGGAAGTCTTTCCAGTTAGTTCAGCGGCTCATGCTGGTGTTTTACAGAAATCCAACATGAACTTGCCAGACAGCTTATAGAAAAACATACACCTACATCCTTTTCAAGTAGCTGAAAATACTACAGGAATCCCTGGACCTGTTTCTTAGCAGTTAAACACACCAGCTCCTCCTGCTGTCAGTCTTCACAAGGTCTGGTACTTACTGTAACAGCAGAGCAGGCTGAGCCAGTAACTGGGAAACCTGCTGCCAGTCCCTGGGGGTGCTCATCACATCACGCAAGGAGAGAGCGGGGGCACGGGGCGGCTCGCACATCGGCTTCGCCAAGTGGAAGGCCGGGTGTCCTGGGGAACAGCGGGGTCTTACAGGGGATCTCCAAGGCATTACACAGCAGCCAGTGCTCAGCCCAAGTGCAGGAGCTGTGAGCTTTCTCGAGCCCCACTCATGTGGGTGCGGTAACACTGGTTTAATGAAGGAGCTGGCAGTGCTGTTACAACCACGGCTTTGAAGGCTCGAGTCATGGTACACGTCCTAAGAGGCTTTTTGTGGTGGGGAAATGAGCAGCAGCCCCG
This sequence comes from Anas platyrhynchos, assembly GCF_047663525.1. Taxonomy (NCBI): domain Eukaryota; kingdom Metazoa; phylum Chordata; class Aves; order Anseriformes; family Anatidae; genus Anas; species Anas platyrhynchos. The sequence goes on from NC_092588.1 coordinate 158,911,628, forward strand.
CTTCTGCCACCCACGGACACTTCAGGAGCTTAATCTGCAAGTGGAAACGTGAGCACAAGTTCTGGTTTAGGCTGGGCACCATCACACTGCTTTGAGCCATCCCAACATGAACGTGACGCCTCGCTCAGCCGACCGGCCACTGGGAGGTCTCTGCTCCTGGTGCCTTAAAACCAGGACTCTGGATGATTGCGAACATGACTAAATACTGCATATTCAGACTGTTTGCATACTTTTAATACCAGCTTCAGGTTGTAAAAGTGGTCATTTGTAGCCTGGGCTGGTAGCGCGGGTGAGCAGCTTGTGTGCAGCTGGGGACAGCCTCCACCCAGTGGTGCTCGTGGCAGGTTGATGCACTTCAGTTATTCAAACACTTCATCTGAAGAAAACTTTCATTTTGACTGATCTCCTAGGTAGCAAGAGATCCAAGCCAGCTGTCTGTTATCAAAGCCAGGACAACACACCCTCCCCTACCGAGGCCTCTGCAAATGTAAAATGAAACCAGAAAGCCACCAAAATGCTACTCAAGACATGGTGTTCGATTCATCTGCTCCTTTGGCAACCTAAAGTTGAGCTTAAAGTCTCATTTTAATGTGGCCAGTTGAGTGTTTTGGTTTGGAGAGGCCCTCTCCTGAAGGTGAGCCCAGCACACGTGTGCAACGTGCCTCCGCGCTGCCTTGGCAGGACGATGAGCAGGTGAAGCGCTTTCCTTTAACGTTTGGCTTCCTTGGGAGACGAGCTTCCAGCAAATCAGGTCAAATCAAACACGCGCTGCCATGAAAACAACTCCCAGCAGTGGAAGGTTTTGATTTTTATGCCTCTGAAGGTCAGCTCCTCTGGAGCAATCAGATTCACTTTAGGTAACCGAGCGCAAGTGTGAGAGCACCCGGGCAGCCTGCGGGCCGGGGCTCCTCCCCTCCATATTCTAAATTGCTTAAAACCAAAAACCCTGTCAAGATGTTGTAACTACATAATCCTCATCAGAATCACAAGATGGTATTTGCATCTGGCCGGTGGATCAAAGGATTGTTTTTATATAAACAAATTTCAGGCAGCATTTGCTAAACCCCATAATCTGAAGCGAGCGGGCAGCGCCGATACAACCCCTAATCCCCGGGGGTGGCTGGGCACGGTGCGCACGGCAGCGTAACCACAGCTCCACGCGTTCCCACCAGCCGTGCTGGAGCACCCAGGGGATTTTGGAGGCCCGAAGGACACCAGAGACAGCAGCCAGGCTGCGGACACAGCCCCTTCGGCTCCATGGTTCAGCAGCTTGCTGCTCCTTTGGGTGTGCAGACGTGGTTGGATGCAGCTTGTCAGAGAGCTCGGATAAAAGACTTGGGTGGGAACAAACCTGCTGATAAACTGCACACCACGCAGTCAAAACTAGCTGGAAACTCTGAAATAAGTAGCTTAGGCTGTTTCAGTTCAGACATTTAAATATTCTGCCTCCAAACAGCTTCAGAACAGGCGTCAAGCTCATCTCCCGCAGTCGTAAGGCGGCTCACAGCTCAGCTTGCCTGACGGCATTCCCGTAGGATGTAAGCACTCGGATCACATTTCCAAGCTTCCCCTTCTAACCATCAGAATTAAAGACAATTTGACTTTAAAGGCAGCCAGGGCTCGCTAGGTTCTGTGTTTCTGGGACGCCAGGGCGTTGAGAAGCACACTCGGGCTGCTGGGCGCGTTGGCAGACGCAGGGCTGTGCCGGCGGGTCAGGCATCCACAGGCAGCAGGGCAGGAACACAAATCCTGCTCTGCCCTGCCCCTTCTCCTCCCCTCTCCTTTCCTCCTGCAGTAGGAAGCTGGGAAGTCTCACCAGCTGGAGGACCACTGCCTTCGATGGTGTTCAATCCCAGGTGGCAAGCAGGGCTGGCTAGCTGAACTCAATTACCCCGGAGATCCTACAGTCTGTGCAAAACGACTGCCCTAAAAAAAATCCAATCATCCTGCTTTGTCAGCTAACTCAGCCAGATCAATTCCAGCACTTTATTTCAGAGAGCATTGAAAACATGTCAAGAACACTTCAGCTTATCAAGATGATGCCCAAGGCTCCCGGCTCCTCGAGCAGTGGGAAGGGACCAACCCAGGGCGCGGGCGGCTTTGCTCAGGAGCACGCAGAAGGGCAGTGCCTGGCTTTTCGGGACTGCCTGCACACTTTGGGTACAAAGTGCCCGACGGAAACCCTCTGCAAGGGGGCACGGGCAGATTAAAAAGCTCAGCCCATGCTCAGTGCTTGCTTTTGTACAATTTTGTACAATGATTCACGCTTGCAAAAGCAAGGCCTGCAGTCCCCTGCGAGAGAAGCTCACTCCTCCTGCGGAAAGGGAAACGACAGGAGGGGAGCGCTGCGGTTTGGCTCCAGCTTCCAGGCTCTGGGGATGTGATTTGTTCCTGCACCAGGAGGATGCTCAGCTCAGCTCAGCCCTGCTCAGCTCGGCTCAGTCCTGCTGCTCAGCAGGGTCCAGCCGGCAGCACCGCGCAGCGCCAGCAGAGCCATCTCGTGGTGAGAAGCCCCAACGTGACCGCCCATGGCTAATCCAGAGGCCTTCCTCCAGCATTCGCACCCTGCCCAGGATTTGCTTTCCTCTAAAAATCACCTCTGAATTAGGGAGCTGGGTGAGCACAGGATGTGCATGTCTGCATCGACGTGCTCGAGGCCACGAGCAGCTACGGCACGGACTCAGCTTTGTCCTGAACTACACGATGCAGCCGTGCAGAAACACGGTGTGGGTCCTCACCCGAAATTCATCCCACAGGAGCGCTGCTGCCCTATGAAAGCTCTTACAGTGTTGCTTTTGCCTCTCAGCTAGCATTCACTCCCACCCAAAGATGCAAATCCCTTACTTTAGGTAAACCCAGCGGAGAGCTGCCCTCGTGTCCATCTGGAAACTGCTCCGGGACTTTGGTGGGAAGCTCCAAAGCATCCCCTAAATTCCTGGGGACAAAACCTGGGACTTGGAACTGGTGAGGGAAGCTTGCTGCAAACAGCACAAAGCCCCGCATGCACCCATAGCAATCCTTCAGCATTACGTAAAGACCACGGTGCCCTAAGAGGATTACCCCAGAATTCACCAAGTTATGATGCCCAGCCAGGTGCCAGAAGGAATAAAACCCTTTCCAATGATACTTGAGAAATTAATTATCATTAAAGCTTCACCTAGGACACATTTAGCTGACAACTGCTCATCACTTTTTCTTCTTTACCTCTCTGCACTTGGAGTTTACTGGTCTGAGCTGGGGTCCATCTGACCACTGGACTTGCCTGATCTGGCTCCTGAGTTCAGAAAAGAGTGGAAAAAAAAAAATCCTGGAGCAGCGATGGAAGAGCTGGAGCCCGCCAGGACGCGTGACGAAACCTCTTCTGACTGGGGAGAGGCAACGTCAGTACCGAGGCCGTGCTGTCGGACCACATTTGTGCCTTTCAGCATAAATAAACTAACAGGCAGGGGCTGCAGAGCCCGATCCACGACTGCTGCGCTCCTCTCCCCGAGGACAGCAGGGCGCTGTGCAGCCCGGAGGCAGAAGCCTCGTGCCCAACGCCCCCAGGAGCTGCAGCAGAGGGCGGCTTCCCCTCTGCAAAGCCTCACCCCACACCTGGGGCTCACCTGTTTTATAGCCCCAGTAAGAACCAGGACATCGAACTTTATGTTTTGTGGTTTTTTTTACAAAAAGCATTTATAAACGTGGCAGAAATCTCTCCAAAGAAACAGGGATCCTTAGCGCTTTGGGGAAAACCAGATGAGACAAATTGAGACGTAACAGGATCAGATGCTAAGACTCACCTGCAGTAAACTGACACCATTATGAACTGTGGAGCCTGGCAAACCCCAACCGCCCCGTACGAGGTGGCAACGCTGAAAAACCTTATCTCATCCCCTCCAAGCAAGCAAGCTCTCCAGTTCTGTTAGTTACGGTCTTGTTTTGATCTTGCCAGAGATTTAGATAATGCTCAGAATTGTTCTCCAGCTATCCCAAAAAAGGGAGAAACCGATCTCCAGACCGGGAACACAGATGCAGGAACTGCAGCCCCCCCCTGCCAAGCAAGGAGAAACAAGTCCTGCTCTCAAATCTTTGCCTCCATTCTGCCCAGGACCTGGCAGTCTTCTCCCAGGGCAGCTCAGCAAGTTTTAATTACTGAGCAAGCCCAAAAGGCCTCGTTACACCTGCTCCTTGAGTCTGAAATTATTTGAAACGCCGAGTCCCGATGGTACTGGTCAAGGGATGCACATCTGGGGGGACCTAAAATCTGAAGCTGGTAATACAATGATTTTAACAGCAACTGGAAAATTCTGGTGCTGAGATAGCCTAGAATCTGCAACTTAAAGAATAAGGAATTGTTTTAAAATATCCTTAAACCCCATGCAAAAATGTTAACAAGTCTTCGTGTTTCTGCAACGCTGAGCTACAAAATAGCTGTCATTAGAGTTCCTATAATTGAGTACGATAACACGCATCTGAATAGACCAAAGCTCCAAGTTTTACAATCTCTGCCCACTTCCTTCCTTCCTAATTGTTTGTTACCGTTTAATGAACTATGCTAGCACAGGAAAATTCTAAATTATATTTTTCTGTACTACGGGGCACCTGACTCACTTCTAAACAATGCAAATAAGTGCCTTAAAACAGAACAGAAATTCCCTTTGTGTAAATCCCCACTCCATACTCCTGGAGGTCTTATTTATTCTGACGGGTGATCATTACAGTTCTCTGTACATCCCACCTTCAGCAGCATTAGTGAGCAGGAAGATTAAGGCAAAAAAAATTCTTCTGAAAGAAATCACCAGGTTACCTCTTTAGGAGCAATCTTTTTTTTCTTTCTTTTTTTGTTTTTTTTTTAACATGGCAGAGATCAAGGGAAAAATAAATGGAAGTCAAAGCACTACACGTCAAAGGTGACTAATTTCAGGGGGAGGGAGAAAAATTGCTGAGAAATAAACAGTGGAGGACCCCTTACGTCTCACTGTTCTTTTTATCCAGCCAGGGAAGTATCTGTTTAAACCTCTCCTTTTCCTAAGTAGTTTCTGATAAGGTTACTAACACCAGGAAATAGCAACTGGGCCAGTAAGTGTTGAGAACCAGCAGATACACCACCACATTTCCCTGTATATACAGGAGCAGCATGTACGTGGCAGCAAGGAATCAAAACAAGCAGCCCCTCGGATCAGCGGGCAGAAGCAGCTGTAGCTGTTAAGCACTCGAGGCTGAAGCTCCCAGCAGCAGGGGCCTCGTGAAGATGCCAACCTGTAGACCACAGCAGCAACAAGAGCTTTATGCCTTCATAAAGAAGGCAAAACATGCCTTCATTTCCATCTTTATGCCTTGGACTTGCTGTTATCTGGAGTGGCAGTTACCAAACCTTGCCCTATTCTCATTTTTGAGATGGACAGGACTGTAAACGTAGCTACAGTGCAGCACTCACACACTTCGGGCAGTGCTTTCTCCGAGAAGCCCCAGGCAGCCCACAAAGCATTCATCTAAGTAAGAGCATCTTCTGCCGAGTAGGAGCGATCGCTTATTTTGCTTGCTGAAGAGCCGAACAGAAGGCAGAGCAGAAGAAGAGACAAATTTGATCTCAGTTCCTTGCTCTTAAAATAAACTGTTCGGACTAAAACCAGCAACGCATCGAAGTCCTGCTTCAGTGGGCCTAGCAGTGACACAATAAGCAAAAGCGTTCTGCGATGCCACGCGGTGCAGCTTTTTGTTCTGTACCAAGACACTTACGTTCCACCTGATTGCTGTCTGCATGGGCTTTGCCTCCAGCTTTTGCATCGTCATCATCCAGCAGAGGAACATAGTCTGTTTTGTTTACTGTTTCTCCGACCACATCATCAAACTTCTCTGCTTCCAGAGTGGCAATGAAGTCCCTTTTCACTTCTTCCTCTATCTCAGGCGGTGGCTCGGTCAGAGCGTCCGCGAGACTGAGATTGTGATCCAAGTCAGCCATGTTTTAGCACCTCTGCGACCTACAGAGCCATTTGGGGGAGAAGAACAAGAAACAAGCATGTTTTAGTAAGAGACCTTTTAAGCGTGCTCAGTTTTGCTGATGATACCTAACACACAAAGTCACAGCCACCTCAGTGCGCACCAATTCCCAGATGTTTCCAAACCCCCACCACACTCCAGAGGCAAACAAACAAGCCAGATCACCCGAACCGTGTCATGCTCAGGCAGTAAAACCTACCACGTGATGTTTTATCAGAACCTTAAAAAAAAAAAATACCTGGCCAGCACAAACACAATCTTATATTGATTGGTGCCCTGCCCCAGATCTGCGAGTTAATTACATATCCCCAGCAGCAGGAAGAGAAGTGACGCAAGCGAATTTAGTTCTTGGGCTGGACTCCACCCAGCCTCCCCTATGGAGATTAGGATTTTACATAATCTCTGATGTATACTTCAGGGATGCTTCTGATCCCGTAGATAGGGTCCAGCTGGGCGGTTCTGTCCTCAGCAAACCTTGCTAATGCCGCCAAACCCAATCTAGCCCTGGGATTTGTGCTGGAAGGTGAAGTTTTAACGATGTTTACGGAGAAAAAAGTGTAGTGGAGAATAGACATCCACATCATGCAGAAAGCTATAACACGATCATGAACACGAAGGAGAAAGAACATAAAGGAGAACACGAAGGAGAAAGACTCACCATCTTCCTTTTCCTCCCCAATTTATATCTCTGCTTCAATTCAAGTTCCTCACACTATACAGAAGATGTACCTAACCCAATTCAACTGCTCTGCAGCAAAGGCGTTCAGGTTGACGTAATGAATACACCCATAAACAATTATATACACCCATAATTAATTATTTTTTTCAGATTTCATCCTTATGCAGTTCTTAGCAAAGACCCAACAGAAGCTGAAGCAAATCTGAAGCCGTACAAAGAAGAGAAGCCCACTGCTCCTGCCTGGCACAAGGCACATTTCTGAACTTCCTCGCAGGCCAGTTGTGCACACGCAGTGCTCCCGGCATACCAGAGGAATAAAAAGCTCGATTCTTGTATTTTAGCCTTCAGCAAAAACCGTCAGGTTGTGAAAGGCAGAGACCAACCGTCCATTTGCATCTGAAGCCGCATACTTACAACTCCTACTACAGGACCTCCGCTTCCTTGAGTTTTTGTCTATGCTTGGAAGAACAAAGCAAGATGATGCCAACCACAACAATGCTCCTTAGGTGCACAACCAGCGTGGAGAACCTCTACCAGCGTGGAGAACCTCTCTAAGAGAAAGATGCCCTCTGCTTCAGGAGCCCAGCAAGGTGAGGCAGGAGCGCCCCATTCATCAATACGGGACAAGGATAGGAAGGAAGGTTTGGGAAGGAAGGTTTAGAGCTCCAACAACAACAAATTCACCTAAACAAAAGGATGAGGAGGAGCTCAGCTCAAGCGGTTCATCATTTTATGGCCAGTTCCCAACACATGGGACGGGACCACGGAGCCAGGTTGGGACCAGAGGCGGTGGGGCTGCAGAACGGCGCCCGCGCAGCCACACACACAAAGGCCGTTTGTGTGCTGCTAATGAAGGGCTGACCCATGCAGCCACTACGCTGCTCTCTGGGGTCACTGCCTAATGCTGGGGTGGCAGAACACAGCCCCCTTGTTCCAACACAAAGGCTCCTACTCCTTGGGCTACGGGAAATTCTTCATCAGCAGCATACGGCCGCTGACATACCTACGGGCTCGAGCTGGGCAAGGCAACGCTCGGCATTCTTTACAGACAATGGTTTTACACTGATGCTGGTGTCTACGTAACCACATGCAAGTATGCTAGGGGAACTAATTCAGTTAAAACCTCTTCTTTCTTCCCTTCAAAGGTCAAGCTTCAAGCCGGATCAGACTCCAAGCAGCAGCTGCTGTTCTGTGGGTCAGATAACGGCACCGAGGAGTTACCGCTTACTGCAAACCCGGAGGTGAAAGGTTTGGAGATTCAGCACTTCGTGCAGGGCCCCAGCTGAAGGGGTTATTGCTATCAAGACCAGCTGTATTTTTTTATTATTATTATTTTTTTTTTTTACACAAACAGAAGTCTCAGAACAGGATTTAGGCTCAACTTGCTCTTTCAGAAGGAGCTCCATGCTAACGCTGTTTGAGACGCACCATCTTACCCCCTCGTGCTTCCAATTGAAACGGTGGCTTTGAGATCAGTATCTCAGAGAACGTTTGATGCCAGGAACATTTCAACCTTTTCTTCTGAAAGCTTCAGTTCGCACAGAGAAGAAACCAATATTCAAAATTTTCAGGAAGCTGCTTTACGATGCCACTAGGAAATGCAAGGATCAAGGCTGAGGTGAGGAACTTGCTGCAGAACAGCCAACAACCCGGGGAGACGACACGCAGAGGCTGCACGGACACAGCGGGCTCCAGGAGAGGACTCCAGCTCCTGTCCTTCACGGCAGGCAGGTTTACAACGTGGAGGTGGCATTTAGGAAAACCTCTCTTTTTAACCTCACCCCAAAGGCTCATCAGCGATAGATGGCAGTCAGTGAACCGAGCTCCCAGCTCACACCATTCACACAGATTAAACGTTCCTGCTATTTTGGTTTCGAGCACAGGAGGGGCCTTTTAGCAGCGTTTCCTCCTGACAGCTTAATTTAGGGTCTGTCCAAGCAGCAAGACATCTCCCATCCTCCCACTCCGATGGAAACTATTACCCAACTGCCCTACAGAGGAGCCCTGTAACATTTAGCATCCCCTCCCCTGCACCATCCAAACCGAGCGGGCGTCCACAGCCAGCAGCAGACCGCACGTGGCCGCGTACTGCCATAATCACTGCTTTGCAGTCAGAGAAAGCTCCTAAGCAATACTTTGATGGCCCAGAAATTACCTTGGTCTTGCTCCACTGAGATATTCCATCATCGTTCCTCTAAGCCTAAGCAATTGCACGCCAATTAACATAGCAAACTCCTCCAAGGCGCCACGGGAACGCGTTGGGGAAGCCAACAGGAGTTACTAAACCCGAGTCAGTGCTGATCCCACCCAGATCGTCCTCTGGCACCCAAATATTCCATCCCAAGCCGCTGCTAGATTCACATCCTGCAGTTTTTGTTCCTGATTAAAAGAAAAAAGTGGCACCGTAATGAACAGTTGCCATGAAGCAGCATTGACAACGTCTCCGTTTCAGACCCATGTAGGACTGGGACATGAAAGCAATCTAGTTTCTGGGGAAAAATAAATAATAATGAGGTTACGCAGGCTTATCAGCAGGACATTTCCTTGTCTATATTTAACTTAATAAGGAATGCAGAAACGAACAAAAAAAAAAAATCAATGCAACTAATAACAGCCACGCTGTGTTTTGCAGCAAACAGAGAATCCGTCTCCCTGGCACATAAAGCACCCAGCTCACAGCTAGGGCAGGAGGGTGAGGAGGCTGCACAAATTCTGCACAAGGGTAGAAGAAAACTGACAAAATAACCGCGTGTTGCCCAGCTTAGGAAGTCAGATGCTTTCTGCACCATGTTCATCCATAGAGAAGAGTTGGCTGTGCACAGGAGGTGTTCGGGAGCATCCACCAAGACACGATGCGCTGGGCGTTACGCGGCTGGGCGAGCCAGGCACACAGAGGAGCACTCGGAATGAGAATTCTGACATCAACTTACAGGATGAAAGGGAAAACCGAGCAGTGACGGAGGTTTCAGAAGGCAGCAGTTAACAAAATATTCAATAATTCTTCATCTGCAAGACAGCTGCTGCGCTCCTGACGTCTGCTAAGTGGCGCGGGGAGTAAGAAGCGATGGTGTAACTGCAGCCTGCGTGACTCAAGGTCTGCATCCCTTGGAGGGCCTCAAAGGACTGCCAGGGTCAAGCAGGCGCCGTGCTCGGGGGCAAGGTGTGGGAAGGAGCAGCCCGTGGTGCCGGTGGCCCCGCAGGGTCAGCTGTATGGCAGAGGAGGAAGGGAGCTTTCCGGTAGCCAGGCGTTCTTCGATCTGTTCCAGGAAGTCTTCAAATTACTCCGCAGCAAATCAATTACGTTCCTTCTCCTCACTTCTGTTCCCAAAAATGGTTTGTTCAAGGCCTCTTCGTGTTCCAGCAGCAGCTGGTCCGTTACAGCCAGTATCTGCCCCATCTGTTCTGCTTTGTGCTCAGTCTGTGTGCCCAGCGAGCAACCTATTCCTTTCCATACAAAGCCATCTCCTGGTAGCTGAGCCGAAAGCAGCAGCGCTGTTTCCATCAGTTATCACAGACCCCTGTCCTCCATCTCCAGCTATTTACCCAATTCTCAGCCCCCACCTGCAGCGAGCTCCTTTCCAGGCACTCCCAGCAGCTCACATCAAGTCTGCCTGCTGTGGGGAGTGGGCTGCAGCCAGACCAAAAGTCCTAGAAAGAAATCTGACTGGCAATTCCACGCACGAGTTTTATTTTACGTACCCCAGCGGAGCAACTTTCAAGAACCATCATCTCCTGCAGCCACCCTCTGCAGGCAGGAGGGACACAAACAGCGCTTGCATAAGCCGCCGCCTCTCAGCTTCCCATCTAGGGAAGAGTGGAATTTGTTTCCTGAACTTTGTGTTGCCATTTTGGAGCTGCTCACGCTGCGCCGCGGCGTACGCGCCTCCGGGCACGCAGAGGCTGAGTTCAAATTTATGAGCGGTCTGACCCAGATTCCCTGCGTCTCGGCTGAGGATGGCGAAAGGGGAAGACAGGCACGTGGGCGCAGGGGATGCTGCCCCCCAAAAATGATACTTGAAGGCCTGTCTGATGCTCGAACAGAGCCGCAGCTGGCTCGAGGCGCTGGCTGAGTCCCCTCAACCTTCTGGGTTATTAGGAGCAGTACCCCCAGTACGCGTTGCCCCCACCAAAGCAAAGTGGGAGCAGCTTTCATGGCAAAGAGGTGAGAGCATCTAAGTGGAAAAAGAAACAAAGCAACTTTTCTCCTGGTTTTGTTTAGAGGAGACATGGACACAGGGAATTATTAGCAGGAATATCGTTTCACCAGATCCCCTCGCTCCTTTAAAATCAGCTCCCAGCCCCGTGCAGAACAGTCTCCGACTGGGAGACGCAGACAGCTCGGTCATCGTGCCATTTCTCTCGTCCTCACCCAGCCTGCTGTTCTTAGCTGAGGCTCTCAGGAGCACTTAGCGGTGGGCACTGAGGCAGAAGGGAACAGGGCAGCAGGGAGCAGAGAGATGCAAAGTCATCGTCCTTCGGCGCTGCGTTTGCAGGGAGTCACATGAAGAGGAAAGTCTGCATTTATCCTCCCAAAAAGAGGGCGCCTCAACTGCTGACATTTTACATTTTGTGCACAGACACACCAAGTCTGTGACCTCTTTTTTTCTTTTTTTTTTATGCACAAACTAAACCAAGGGGTTTTGTTTGTTTGTTTGCTTTTTCCCCAGTAAGTTAAACGAGTTTGGAGCTGGGCTTCATTTCTGTGGGTGTTCCAAGTTGCAGGACATCACTCCAATTTCCCAGAAGCTCATTCTCAGAGGTAGGGAGATGCAGCTCCAGGAACCTTTAACCTTCAATGGAAAGGCATTAATTTCACAGAATCCCAGCCTGGTTGAGACTGGAGACCCCACGGGTCCCTCTGCTCCCAGTTGGAGCCCCCGGAGCTCCGACAGGGGGCAGGGGGAGCCTCCTGTGCTCCAGGCTGAGCAGCCCCAGCTCTCCTGGCCTCTCCTCGCAGCAGAGGGGCTCCAGGCCCTTCTGTGGCATCTTCCCGACCCCACACCGGGCTCTCCCTATCGCATCCATCAGGATTAGTGAGTGTGGTGTTGTACAGAACCACGCCGTCCTTCAGACAATACCTAACGCAGCAAGAAAGCTTCTCGTTGCTCATACAACTTAGCAATTGCTTCCCTTCTTCATGAGGAAGAGCAGTGGTGAGTCCAGAGCAGGTAGATTTGGGGCATTTTGGGGGGCAGGTGTTGCTTTTAGGCCAGGACTGCCACACCACCAGGCAAAGCACTTGCACGATCACGTCCCTTCTCAGGACAACTTCATCAGCGGCTTCCTGGTTAAGTACATGAAACAGATGGAGAGTCTCAGCTTCCAAATCCATGCAGACAACAAATCAGAACATCTCTAATAATAATAATAAGATAATTCTTGCAGGCTGGGAATGGGGGGCAGACATGGAGGAACCCCAAAAACAGACCACAGGGGGCCAGGCACACTGCAAGGTGAGCCTAAGAAGCCCGGGCTGCTACAGAGCAGTGAGAGCCCCTGCGCTGCTCACTGATAACCACGCGACAGCCGCAGAGGCTCGATGCAAATCTCAGCTCACTTCCAGCAGCAGCTCGTGGCCGCACGAGATAAGCGCAGTGCTTGAGCTGCTCGCTTCAGATAGGCTCAGCAAACCTGCAGTTCAGCTTGTCAGCGGGGTGTCACGGAGGAGACAAAGCTTCGGCCACTGCTGCCTCCTCACGGCACGGCACGGCTCGCTCACAATCACTTCTCCTTCCTACGCCTGCTATCTCGCAATTCCTGAGGTTCTCGAAGCAATTCCTGAGGTTCTCGAAGCAATCCCCGAGGTTCTCGAGCTGTCTGCAGCCTGTTCAGCCGGGGATAACGGAACGTGAAAGCGAGGGGCTGCGCCAGACCCCAGCAGATAACGAAGCTCCAAGCACTGCTGCTCTGCCCGGTCAAAGGAAGCCTGAGAAGAGGCAGGAATACGAGCAAAAACACCGACCGGAGTGAAATCTTGGCTGGAAACCAGACGTGTACTTCGGGTAAGGAAAATAAAAGATTAAGTCAAAAATGGAAACAAGCCTAAGGAAGTGGAAGGGGTGGACAGAAGAGGAAAAAAATTAACACAAGAGGAGTGAGACATCGGTCAGCTCCGTGTTTCATGAAATTTCGTGAAACGGGCACGGCGAGGTCTGTAATAAATGATGAGCAACCAGCAGAGCAGAAGGGAAACCACCGCAGCGAGGCCACTGGACTGCAGCAGGGAAAGGCACAGGAACAAAACGAGCTCCAGCTGAGCGCTGCTGTTTGTTTTGTTTTTAAAGTGTCCTACCTACAACATTTATAAACTGCAGCTTCACAGTTTCAGAGTTGGCGGCTTAAAATAAGCGCAGTGGTTCCAGTTTCCTGCTGCCTCTGTAAGGATCTAAATAATTCCATTTTTTATTCAGCAGTTTCAACCATTTCTCCGCAGTTGAAAGCGAGGCATTATTTTTGCTGCTAATAGACTCTGCCCTTATACCTCGCTTCCACAACCAGGCTGGGTACAGGGCTGTAATGAACCTTTCTGCTCCAAAAGCTTGAAACGTTTTCATCAACTACATTTCCTTGAAGCAAGCAGCCATAAAGCCTGTAACGCTGCCTTCACCTCGTGCAATGATTCAGCCGGTGGGTGAATTAGCCAGGACAGACACCAGGCAGCCTCCCATTATTTGCATCTCTTCAGTAGCGTTGGAAAGATTCTCTCAGTTTTCTGCAGATTGGAGACAAATTCGGCTTTCTTCCTGCTTTTTAGACATTCATAGCCTGGAGAGCCTCCGTTTGATCAAAGGAGAGCGTCTGCAAAGCAAACTGGGCAGACGTCCTGGAGTAGCCAGAGGAAAGCCACAAGCTAGCCTCCTCTTTCCACACCTCTACCTACCTGCTGTCAACATAAAAGCTACAATTAAGGCCAGCCTGAGAGCTGAGTCCGACATTTAGCCCAACTAAAGCCACGTCTCAGTTTAGAGCTGGACATTTACTTACATTAAAGTCATCTGTCAACTGGAACCAAGTCAACTGGATTTAAGAAAGATTTTTTTTTTCTTAAACAGATTTTAAAAGAAACCACAGGAACCGGGAGAAGTCCATGCCATGGTGGCGATGGCAACAAGGACAATCCAACTCTACCTTCCTCAAGCACTTTTGAAGAGGAACCTTACATTGCTTCAGGACAAAGAGCACAATTTGTCCTTCCGAAGAACACAGCACAGAGCCTAACCAGCACAGGGATGCGGACACCAGCTTTCCATCTCCACACAGCAGCTAAGTCTTCAACATCAGCCAGATCTGCAAAGCACGTCCGAGAAGTTACACAATCCACAAAGCATCAAGTAATGAAGCACTCCCAAATGCAAATATAAAAGTCTCAGCGAAGCTGGCTGCTCTGAAGACCATTCCAGCAGCTACCAGGTATCAGGAGACCTTACGAAAGGACTACGTAAATTAAGCTCCCCAAAAATCCCACCCACACGCCTCCTTGGAAAACCAAGCAGGCTGATCCAGCCTCTACAGGGCAAAAGCTGCGTGTTCTGGGATGATTTTTCCCAGAAACAAACCTTAACGCCAGCAAGGACAGATCAGAGCATCGCTCAGCCTGTTCACCTTCGTGCGTGCATCCACAGCAGACTCCTCCAGGGGGATTGCCCTGCTCTGTCCTGCTCGTTTAAATAAAACACAAGCTTTGCAGCAGCCGTAGGAACAGGCTTGTACAGCGATGAGAAAGTCGGGTCGCCGGCATTGACCTTTGCTGTAATTCAGCGCAGGAATTGATCTTGTTATAGATTTTTAAAGAAGAGGTCTCTGGTGATGCAGCGCATGGCAACGAAGGCCAAAACCCCTCAGCAATCCCAGCCTCGCTCACAGAGGCTGTCATCTGCTGCCCCCAGCCTGCCGATGGACGCAGCCCTCCAGGCTCTGCCTTCCAGACTCAGAGCAAGCAGCAGGGCAGGCAGGTGGCTCCGAAATGGTCACCTTCAGTGCAGGAACCCCCCAGGAGGCTCCTGGGGCTCAGCTCCAGGGCGAGGTGACCGTGAAGAAAGGCAACCCTGCCCGAGCAGCCCTGCCTGCAGGAGCAAATGTGACGCTCCCGGTCCTTACAGGAGCCCTGCGCACGCACAAACTGGTGGCTGGAGCCAGATCTGTTATTAGCAGAGGGAAAAATGGTAAAACTCCAGGTTGGGGAGGGATCTCTGTACCCACTGGCAGGTGCTACGTGCACACCGTATGCCCCCTCCCCCTTGTTTGTTTGCCAATTAAGTAAAAGCAGGTTAAAAGTAAAGCCTAAATTCAGCACTTATGCAAACTAAAATAATGAGCCGGAGTCAGATCTCCATCAAAGATGAACGTGGAAGGAATACCCAAATGACAGAGCACCAGTAAAAACCTGTTTGCACCTCTAAGTACCCATGCACACGAGTAGGGGCGCTCGGCTGCACAGCGCTGTGCCGTGGAAGGCTCAGGAGGCACGAGGAAGAAGACGGCACGACTGGCTTTGCTAGGAGCAGAGACGAAGGCAGCTGGAAAGGAGACGAGGAAAAGTCTCCTGTGAAAGCCTAGGAAAAGAACAGGACGAGCCCAAAAGCCCTTTCATTTTACATCTTGAAGGCAAGCCTTAAAAGTAAAACGAAACAAGCCCCCCGGCCTCCCTGGGCACACGCACAGCTTGGGGAAGGATCCCCTTCCCCTTCCACCCTGCGTCCTGGGATGATGAAGGGCTGCAGGGAGTTCATCAGTACAAGGGCTCCTGCCAAGAACAGAAACAAGACAAGGCTACGTTAAAGAAATGAAGGAATGATTCCAGAACTCACACCTCTGCCAATCTTGTTCATTCAGGTTTTCAGGTAACCTTCTGGCTCTTCAATTAAGACCTAAAACGACTCTGGGTGCTACGAAGCCAGCTCCAGGAGTCCCAACTCGTCCTGCCATGGAAAGGCAGCCACCGATCCTGCTTCCTAATATACAAACATCTCCCTCCTGCTGCTTCAAAAGCCTCACAAGTTATTACTTGTCTCCAGTGGCTTCGGTTTGTCTCCTGTGCAAGGCCCCAAGTCAGTGCAGTAGGAAGAACCTGACTCGCAGAACCGTGCACACAACCAGCACTGTTCTAGAGGGTCAGCTCCAAAAGCAAGAATTTCACGTACGTACCGCGAGGCTGCCGGTTTCTCACTACTCCTCACCTTCCTCCTGCACAGCAAGGCACGTAACCATGCGGCTTTAAGGTAAAAACAAGTCGTATCAAGAAAAACCTTGCACACGCTGGCACTGTTTGTTAAAGCCTTTGGGCTTTGCTAGCTGGCTGAAGCCACTCTTCCAGGTGAGAGCTGGTCCCAAACCAGGGCACCGTGCCTCCAGCCCTGCTCAGCAGCACACGGTCACAGCAAGGAGACTCACAAAACGGGAGGGGAAGAGTCCTATGAAGTCACGCGGCTTCTTATTGCTCAATTTTTCACTTTTTCATTGTTGTAAAATCTCTGGTCTGAAGTTTTTATCCCTTTAGTCACATCCCAGCAAAGCCCAGGGCGCCGAGGGGTGAATGGGAGAGCCCAACGCCTCGCCAGCAGCTAGGAGCGGCCGAGCTGCTGCACCCCAAGTGTGGGGAGAGCACGGCCCCGCTGCACTTTCCCACCAGCACCAGAGCAGGCACAGCACAGGCACACCTCTGCCTGCTGCATCCACGGTGATTCACCACTCCTGGAGCACTCCGGATAACTCTATTGTAGTAATTTGTTACCCAACTCGGGTTTGGACTACGAGACTCCTTCCCTTTGAGATAAAAAACTGTCAGTGATGTAAGATCACCTACACCAGCTCGTAATGTGTGCTCTTATGAAAATCAAAGGCACCGTATCGGGTTTTATGGATGCCTTCGTGCATTTCCTTTGGGGAACTCGTTCCCGAAATGTTGCTTTAGGGAAGGCAGGAGAGGTCATGGAACAGGCCCACTTACTGCTCGGAAAGCTCGGAGTTGCTGATGAACCTGAGGGGGCTGGACTTACTCGTTTGCTGCTCTTGCTCTCTCAGATAACATCCTGGGACTCCAGGGCAATCACATTCACAGCATCACTTCTCTGGCACGCAGCACTTCGGTGGCACAGAGCAGCCCCTGCTTCTTCCACGGACCTCAGGAGGAAATCCAGCCTGCACAGACAATTTTCCTGCCCAGTGAGACCCAGGTTGCCAAGTCAGACTTCAGACTCCGTTGCAGTTTCCCATCTGTTACAACCCCTTTTGGGCTTAATTCCTGCTCTCTCTGCTCGGGGTGGAGAGGTACTTTTTACAGAACTCGTCTTCTCTCTGTGCAGGGAAGTAACCACGTGCAGCGTGCCCAGAATGAGATGCACAGGAACTACAGGGACGAAGCCTCCAATGCTCTTTATCAGACACTTAACAGCTGGGCAAAGCCAAGACAGGAACTCCTTTTGCTAGCTGGCTTCGAAAAGCCTGATTCTGGTCACGGCGCTCACGAAGGAAAAAAAAACTCCAGGCATTTAAGAGATTAATTCCACCGCATCCCTGGGAATTAGGCTTAAATTGCTCTGGGTTTGTCTAAAATCCTGCAGTGAGTTCTGGAATCTCCCCACGGAGCCGCTGGGGAGGCAGCAGAGCTCCTGCACTGACCAACGCTACAGGGCGAAGTCGGAACCAAAGGCAAATTGTCCACGTCGCTGTAACCCCTGGAAGGACAACAAAACAGGAGGAATCCCACCCAAACTCATCCCGAGGGGGTGGAGAAGCCTCCTGGGAACCAAGGGGAAATCTCTGAAGAAGGGCAGGGAAGGGGGAGCCTCACGTACCAGGGCAGCTTTGCATCAGCCAGGCCCCAGCCAGCCAAAAACCAGAGCCAGGCGGCTGTAGGAAGAGTGACAGCTGTAAAAATTAAAATCAGCTCAACAGACCTGTTCCAACCCTGACATCACTTGCACCCATTCCCCCAAAATGTGGCATGTATCCGTGCCTTCAAAGAGCGTTTTATTAGCGTTAATTATACTTAAGCACAGCGAGATAAGAGACTACCAGCCTCCCGAATGATTTCCTTCCTTTGGGCAATTTCATTCCTATTAACCACTCGGCAAAGATGGGGTAAGACCGTCCAAGTTAGATTGCTCCATTATGAGCTGTACGGCTTCCAAGCTGATAAAAAGTCACGTTAATAAACTTGCCTTAAGTTACAGCAGGAGAGATGCTCTGCCAGAGCAGCTTCGCTGGGAGGACAAGAATAACTTTCCTATAAGCCCCGGCAGGGATTAGGGCCTCTGGAAGGTGGGGATTAATGGGCTTGGCCGGCCTTCAAAAAAGCCACATGGAAGATGAGTTCATAGATAATAACTGTGAGGGACTTTCAAGTGTCTGGCTGAGCACAGGCCTACGAGCATTGAAATAAGAGCCCTAAAAAAGGCTGGTATGTCGTCTCCAAAGCCCTAAACGCTTCTCGAAGGGAAATAAGAGGGCTCTGCCCACCTTCGGCGCAGGCTTGGAGGTTTTAGCTAAGAAAGAGGTGGTTTCAGAGCTGATTTCAAAAGAAAACAAAGTCCTACTTGCGTGCCAGCCTGCGAGGCGTTTCAGAGGAGAGGGGATTTTTGGAGCCGCAGCAGAGCGGCGGCACCAAATAAGGTTTTGCAGCATCAATCAGCGCGGGAAGAGCCTCCCGCCGGCTCCTGGCAGCAAACAGAGGGCGAGACGACAGTGCAGGGCAGGGTACGAAAAGCCTGGCTGTGAGCAGAGCACTTTTTCTTTCTTTCTTTCTTTCTGTGTCGCACATGGACTGCTAAGCCACAAAGCAAACAGGCAAGGCGAGCAGCTGTTGCTGTCAGCTGCTTTCCTTTAATAGCACACGCATCAGAAAGGAAAGCAGCTCCGACCTCATGGAAGGCAAAACACAGAAAATAATGCCTTGGACTTTTCCTACAGAGTCCTTTTCCTTGGGAGGGGGAAAGGCAGGCGTATTTCTAATCGGATCAATCAGCGATTCCCATTTTTATCAGGCATTCTTCCTCCCCCGAGATCATCTCGCTGCCAAGGCCTGGGAAAGACGACTCGAGTGCACACAGAGGGAAGAGTTTCAGTGCAGAAGTTCAGCTCAGTCACTCAGTCCTCCTTTCAGCTCCTCTACGTTCATCCTACTCCACGTTTGTCTTATATGTGCTGTTTCCAGAATGAGTTATGCTTACTCGACAATCTCAGCTTTCATTTTAAGACAATTTCTTCTGTTACTGTAGTGCTTTCTTCCCAAGCAACACGAACACTGCAGCTACGAACCCAGAGACGTGAAAGAACTCACGAGTCATGCTGGGAGAAGAATGATTTTTCAGAGATCCAGTTCAGATTAATTCTGGCTGTAACAGTGCTGCTCAGGCTCTCGATACTTTCACGAATTCCGTGGTTTGCCCCATGTACATATAAGCATCTAAGAGGGTCGCAGGGAAAGTAAAGACCAGAGAAGACAGATATTCTGAGATAAAGTGAAACAATAAAGTGCTCAAAGAGTAAAATCTGCAACCATTAAATAGCATTTAGATGTTACACTCGTATGATGCACACATCAATAAGTTTACTGCTATAAGTCCCCAAAATTGGGAGTGAAGCATTCTGTAGAACAGCCGAGGCAATCCCAGCTTGTGGAAACAACCTGGCAGAAGAGGCCAGAGACCCAGCAGCTCTGCTCCCCTATTTCACAAAGGGTATCAAGGGTAAATCGAGCCACAGGTGGCACTGAAAGAGCTCACATCCAGCTGCTGGAGGCCACCTTTCTGTACGCAGCGACGATCTGATGCCCACGAGAAAGGCTGGGCACCACCTGCAAGCAAACCGACCCCTGGAGAAGCGCCCCAACATCCCCAGCTGGTGTTACCCAAAAAGCAAGGCAAAATTTGAGCGAGTAGCATAAAACACAACAGGTTGCATAGAATAGGAGCTATGAAAACAGAAGCACTTTGCTTGGCAACTGGGTGCACACAGTCACTGCTTCCAGGAACTCCGTTTACATACAAGCTTTACTCCTTTACCTATACAGAATAATCCTCGTTATGTTGGTGACTGCATTAGAGCAGCTACTTCACTTTAATTAAACTAAGCACCTCTTGACAGCCTAATTACATAGCATGAGAACCTGTAGATCAGGACACAGAACTGGTAGCTTCCAAATGAAAAGGCTGCCTAGTGAACTATTTCCATCAGTGACAGCTCACCACCAGCTGGATGTCTGCGCCAGATGAGTGAAACAGCAAATCTACGGATGCTTTTTCAGGCAAATGACTTGCAAAGAACAAAATATTTGAAAGCTTTCACTATCGGAAGTTCAAAAGCTCCCGAGGAACGAACCGAACCACACATCTAGGCGAAGAAACAAGTTCCAGCTCTTGTGACTTCTGCAAAGCCTCACCATAGAAAGTGGTGGCTTATGGACTCGTCAGGTGCCCTGGCGCACCGTGCCCTGCCCTGGGGCTCCTGCGAACTGACAGAGGTGCCCCAAAAGGGATCTGGAAGTAGAACAGACACCTGAACTAGCTGGGAGATAGGGGGTTGCCATTTCAAAACCACAACAAAGCCCTCTGGAACCAGACATTTAAGAAGGAGAAACAAACGCTCTATTAGTGCCTAGCCCTGGTTTAAGAGCATCAGGCAGCACGGAGCTCTGCAGCACAGCTCAGAGGGAGCCGGGCCCGTTCCACTTTGCCCCCGTTGGGTCCTTCAGCCAGGAACGAGCCGGTCCCTGCACTCACAGGGAGGCCTCGCAGCTGCCCACGAATTCATGAAGTCCCTGGGCAGTGCTAGGGTGGGAGCAGAGCATACCCAGAGGACTGAGAGCAGAGCACTGCTCCTTCTGCATACTCTGGGGCAGCCATGTCCCTCTGTGGCTTTTTTTTTTTTGGTTTTTCTTTTTACTTTTAAGTAGGGATATTTCTGTCTACACATAAGCGAGGAAGATAAAATCAGAAGTCCTTTCAAACCAAGGTGGAACGTAGCTCAACATTCCTGGGCACCTCTACAAGAGGGACTGGAGTCTTTGGCTACGAGCAGCTCATGGAAGGATTTGCTAGAAGGCTGGAAGTAAATACTGCCTGTGTGCAATCTGACAGGATGTGACACTCCTCTTGGAGCAAAATGCAGGTGGAGAGAAGTTAGTAGTGCTCAGCAAGGTGCTCGGTAGCACATTACCAGGTACCCAAGATGCAGGCTGAGGCCCAACGTGAAACACCGCTGGGCTGGAAATGCAGCAAGTACGATCACGTCTCCTTTCCCAAGGTTAGTTATCAGATTCTGCAATGATAAAAATAGACTGTTGGGAAAGCACTGTGTCATCGTGCACCGGCGAACCGAGCAGCAAGGAAAAGCAGGAGGCTACGTGCCAGGCCCTTCTGCTTCCTGCGGACTCGCAGCTTATCCCTGCGGAGCACGGGGAGGCCGCTCCCCAGTGGCACGCCATCTTCGCTCTCCCCCGGGCGGGGAAGTAACCCCTGCTCTCACGTGATGTTTATTCTTAGCTAAGTAAAAATCCCCGGGATCCTCTCGAAGTTCAGCCATGCAGCTGGCCAAGTGCCATAAGAGCATCACGGAGCGGCCGCGCTCGGGGCCGGGAGCAGCATTAGTGCAGGGGTGCATTAATGGTGTTACGGGCGGCGGGTTACGCAAGGAGGCACTGCAGAGAAATAACTCGCCCCAGAAAGTTGTTACTGCCGTGCAGGGCTCAGGAGAGGCTCTGGGTATAAAAAACAGCACATGACAGCCTAGGGTTTGAGGTCGGTTTAACTCTCTAACCTGCAAACAGCTCAACCCAACCCCTCCCAAGCTGTAGAAGACCAGGCGTTACTATTTGAACCTTTCCACTGTCTTGAGCTAGTTTTAATGGCAAAATTCACCATGACAAAACTCATACCCAGCTAAGAAAGCTACCAGCATAAGCTACTAGTGACCCACGGTGCTACAAGAACCACACTCAGGAAGCAGCTTTCTAAAATAATCGCAAGCTGAGGTCTGGCAGAACAACACTGCAGTCGGTGGAAGCACCGCCCCCATTTATTAGTTACTCTTTTTATTAATTATCCTCTTAAGAGACTCACTCAAGCATCACAAGCAGATGAATGTTAGTTCAACTAGAAGGCTGCCTGCACGGTTTTCTGGCTACAGGTTTAGGTAAAGTGGAGAAAAACAGCAAGATGTCCCGTTAGCCTGTGCTTGCATCAGGCTGGAGCACAGGAGAGCGTTGAAGGGAGCTCCAGCAAGGGCCCTTACCTTACCTCTCAGTCTTAACACATACATGAGAGTACTTGTGGGTTTTTTTTGCTCACATCCTTTGGTTTTTGACATCTGATGGCACAGCACCAGGGGGAAGAGTACTCATTTCTGAAATTCGTTAATGCAGAAGAGTAATTTCCACCTTCCAAAACGCATGCAGGAAGCCACCAGAGGAGGAAGGGAGTAGCTGCAGCAGTTCAACCACTATTGTATTTACGTTTCCGTGCTCTTGATAGCAAATACATTCAGCCACGGCTTAAAAACAAGGCATTGGTTAGAAAACAAAGGCTGGGTCTTCAATGAAAGAGATCAATAAAAAAAAAAATCAGGTCTCCCTGCAATGTTATCAGGTACAGCCTCCGAGTTTCTGCAGGGAATGGTTCACTGCCTTATTGCAGGTACGGCTGCTGCCAGCATCCACGGCTTTGTGCCCTCTGACACAGGCTGCTTCCCCTCCAAAAAGAGGGAGATAAGGGCCAAACAGCGTGGTATGGTACTGAACAACCCCCTCCCCTGCCTTATTTTTCCTTTTTTAAGGATTAAAATAAAGGGTTCTGCTCACAGCTCTTCAGGGAACTCAAACCACACGTTGTAGGTGATGTATTAGCGTTGCCTTCTTCCCAAGGCTTCTCTTACTTCAAGGGCTAAACCTCGAGTCTGTTCCCACTATTCTCAAACTAAAAGGCCAGCACCATCCTCAGCCCCTTTTTGAAAGGGTGGCTGCCTAATGCAGCAGCCCCTCGTCCAGCAAACCACAAAATCCTCCTGCAGCACAAGCAGTCACTCCACTTGCTGAAGGACAGGGGCAGAGAAGTTTCCCCATTTGGGTGAGCTCCCTGGCAGGATGGGACCAGGGAGTCACACAGCAAGGAGCAGCTACTTACTCCTACTATAAGTACAGCAGCAGCAGCCCCAATCTAGCTCGCTTTTTATCAATAACATTGATCCTAAAGATGTGCTTTTGTGCTCGTTTCCTTCCAGCTAAAGCAGCTGCACAAGAAATAAATTAATCCAGCAGGAAATGTTTGCAGAAGTACTTACTAAGCATGTTACAACACAATAACCAAATGAAATTGGAGGTGCCACGAGAGTCCTAGTACTCGCCCAGTACTTGGAGTTTAGGCAAGGTGACCAAGGTGAAACTGTCCTTGGTGAAACCAGCTCCTGACAGAACAAGCAGGCAGGGTTTGAGAGGAACAGGTTCTTGGTTTTGCTTCGTAAGGAACCCCAGACACTCCTCTGGGTGGTCAGGTCATCCAACAAGACCCAAGCGACGGCCGGACCCGCACAAACACCTCTCCTTCCTGCTGCTCTCCTGGGCTCCCCCGAGGACAGCAGGGAGGAAGCTGCCTTTATTCATTCAGCAGTCAATGAGCGTGGATTAGACGTTCCCGGATAAGTTACTCCAGGAAGCATTTTTAGCTGCTGAATGCAGTCTGTGGGAAACACCTGTGTGGTTCCATGTCCTGAAACCACAGAACAACAAACGTTGAAAGGTGCAACTCCGAGTATGGCCGGGGCTCTGCGAGTCAGCGTATATTGTAACTTGGGTTTGTGTATGGAAAAAAGGAGGAAAACGAGACTGTAGCGAACTCAACACCTCGAACAACTTGGGGGCTAACAACACGACCAAGGAAATTCAAGTCTGAGGTCAATTCAAGACATCCCAGGAGCCTGGCAGACATACAGCCACACCAAAGCCAAGTGGAAAGGAAAACTCAACAGAACATGCAGGGAGGACAGTGAAGGGTTCTTCCACCCCGGTGTCATCGCTGTGCAGCTGTGTGGAGCACCAGCTCCACTCCGCCTCCTGTGATCTCTTTTGCTCCACTGCGGCCACCACGAAAAGCACACACAGAACCTGGGCGTCTCCCCTCCCATCCCCTCCATCCCACCCGAAGCCAGATAAGCCATCTCAGCTGGCTTCTTCTCAAACAGCTCTTAGAGAACGACTTCAGATGGCCTGGCAGGCAGCCCCAACACGGAGCACAAACAAGCGGCGGTGATGCTGAGCCTGGTTTCAGTTGTGTCATGAATGGGCACGAGCGTTAGCCTGACTGCAGAGACAGGACTTTGCACCTCTCCTCCTGTCAGAGAAGCAGGCAAAAAAGAGGCATTCTGTGTCCTGTGCACACAGCAAGGCTTTAGGAGACGTGGGGCTGTCACTTCTAAACAGTTTTATCAAGTCATATTAGATAGCTGTTAAAAGAAGTGGTAGTAACTGTGTGCATTTTGACTCCTCGATGTTCTTTACAGCCAAGTATCGCCGGACTGTACTGGCAGACTGCCGTTAACAACTTGGGCATTTTGTCTGTGCCCTGTGTTGAAGTGGTTTATATCCTAGGCTACTTAAAGGTGAAGATAAAAAGTATTAATTAGTGTAGTAAACAGGCAGTAAACTGCTCCCAGGACTTGGAGAAATAGACAGCATTTGAGAGTAGCCCCTGCCACACTGCTCAAACTGCAACGTGGAATTCATCCGGGCCCCTCAGTCCACATAAATATCAAGAAATTGTGATTCCTTTGCTAAAATGTGTTGTGGAAGCACCTGCCCCTCACATGTCCTCTGCCTGCAGACATCACAACAGACTCCAGCAGAAGTTCAGCTTCATGGTGCCTCCCGCAACTGGAGGACAGGATAAGCAACTCAGTCAATTTAGTGCTCCTAATTCCTAGGAAATCAAATCAGAGCTGGTTTCATCTTAGCTGAGACTGCCCAGCTTAATCTTTGTATCAGTAAGAGGCCTACAGAAGGTTTGTGTGACACGTGGAGCAGAATGTCTGCCCTCTGAACAGAAGCAAGGGAGTGTTGGACGTGAACACTCGAAATGAAGGAAGCAAAATGAGCAGTACATAAAGCATTTACCCAAAACGGAAGTTAAATGTATTTCAGACATTTATTCTGCAGAAGCTCAAGTCAAAAACTCTCCATATAATGCCTTTTAAAGGCATGCAGACTATCCCGGAGTCCATTTAATACTTGGCTTGTCATAGCCAGGCCTGCCTGCTCCGCCAAGCCTTGCTACTGAGCTTCTGCAGGAGATAAGGAGATTGCTGAACTCTGGGCGGTAGCTGGGAGCCCAGGGTTGATGAAGCTCAGTGTGTACACACAGCAGCATCAAGCCTTCACTTCTAATCAGAGGTTTTGTGTTGGATAATTAAAAAAAAAAAACAACAGTTCATACCTCAAAAGCAGGTGTTCCCTTCAGCAGGTCCTTCAGTCTTCAGAGGCTGCTTATCTGCAAAACACAATACATGCAGAATTAAGAAGAAGCCAGACAATTACTGAGTACTTGCACGTCGTCTTTGAGGGATGGCTCAAAGATGATTTCTGTCACTCAAAATGAACTAGAACTGGAGGTCTTGTTACAGCCCCACCGGAGGCTTTTTTTTTTTTTTTTTTTTTTTTTTTTAAACTTTCCCTTCTCAACAGGAACGCTACCTAGCTACAACTATTTCACACCAACATTTGATCGAGCTGCCAAGGATATACCATGAAAATTGTAAGCAACTTTTCCCTTATTACACAATTAAATGGGTTTTTATAAACACACCGTTAACCTGAAGTGGACGATCAGGACATCCCTCCACTAAGCACAATTTCAGGCTCCTAAATTTAAAGGCTCCTAAATTTAAAGGCTCCTAAATTTAAAGGCTCCTAAAGTCACTGGTACGGGGACACACTGCCCAGTTCCTTGCAAAACAGGCTGGATTCCTGCACCGGGTTTTATCAGACTGGAGATGACCAAAGCTAAAGCAGCACCAGCACGCTTGTGGCCTGACACAGCAGTGAAAGATAAAAAACCTTAAACTACATTTTTTTAGATGCTAATTCATGATATTTGGATTGATATTTTAAGGGGATCCAGATTTCAATAAATCAATTAGGAGTTGTGCTTTTCAGGTTGAAGATTTGTCTATTTGCTGTACGCTTGCCATGAGGCCCGTGAAGCGATGCCCACTAGCTTTACCAGGAACATTTCCTCCTCTGCTGCAAGCTTCATCCCAAATTTTTATATACATTATTTTATACCTTGCTCATTAGCGTTCCTTTATTGCAAAACAAGCCTATCTAAAACCAATAATGTATTAAAATAATACTCTCTGCATTCCCCACGTAGCACTCAGTGGCAGAGAACACGAACCAAGCTGCAGAGGAAGAGCCAGCTCAGCATTTCGGTGCACACACACAAACATCCACCCGAGCCGTTCCTCACCACGGCAAGCAGCTGAGTCAGCCTCACTTGAAATGGCAGCTCGGGGCCTGTCGGTAATGCAGCCATACAGAGCCAGCAGCTCCTGTTCCTCTCGCTACAGATCCGTGCTTCCCATCCCATGGCAGAGGATGAGTGTTTGCAGATAAATGGAAAAGCAGGCCCGTGGAAACACCGCCGTTACAGCTTTAGCAAACAGAGCCACGCTCAGGAGTGGGGAAAACTTTCTGCCAGAGCCCCGTTCCCTTCCACAAGGCTGGAAGTTAATTAAGGCATGGAGAAATACCTCGTGTGTGATTCAGAGATAAATATTATGGATGAGCTCCTGCTTGTATGCTAACATTACCGCTCCCCCTCCGACAGAAGGAAACGCTGCTAATACACACCAGAAACCCACGTTTCCCTTCCCCACACCACCACTCGCCACCCTGTGCGGGATCAGAGCATCGGGGACTCGCTCCCCAGCTGCCTGCAGCCGATGAGCACCCCACTCACAGCAGGCCCTGGCGGTCTGCTCCGCTAAGAGTTCAACCCACAGCTTCCACAGCAACCCACCAGCTCTCCCACGCTGCATCTCTGCTGCTCTTTGCGTTGAGAATACCAATTTCTTATAAAAAATATATATAAATGAGCAAGCCACTCTCTTCTGTGGCAGAAGATTAAAGGTAATGAGAAGTACTTGAGAAATATCAGCTCCTGTTTAGTGCTGGGTGTCACAGGTCCATGTCCAGCCGCACAGCGCTGCGCCACGCACGGTTCTGGTGCCGGTGAAGGGAGGGTGGCCGCGGGCTCTTGGTCTGGGCAAGAGCCTCCCTGGTAAAGCTGCACTTGTAGCTGCTCTACAAACCCTGAAGGAAAGCATTGACGTGCTACCAAGGTCTTATCAGCTATCCAAAGTTGTAAAAAAAAAATTGTTTTTCTCCTTATATATAGAACCAGAGAATGGCTCGGGTTGGAAGGGACCTCAAAGCCCATCCAGTTCCAACCCGCTGCCATGGGCAGGGACGCCTCCCCCCAGATGAGGTTGGCCAAGCCCCATCCAGCCTGGCCTTGAACACCCCCAAGGATGGGGCACAGCCTCTCTGGGCAGCCTGTGCCATTTCCTCACCACCCCGAGTAAAGGATTTCCTCCTAACCTCTAACCTAAATCCTCCCCTCTTGTAGTTTACAGCCCCTGAACTGCCCATCCACCAAATCTCTCCAATTTGGAGACCAGGACCGTGCCAAAGGCCTCACAGAGGTGCAGGCAGATGACACGAGTCGTTCTTCCCTCTCATGGGATGTCTGAGAAGAACAAGCAGAAGTGCTGCTTGTTCCTACCCCAGCTTGACAGCTCTCCAGGCACAGAAGGTGGGACAGCAGAGATCTGCATGTGCGAGACCTCACAGGAGTCTGAGACGTGCGCTGCCTCACGCCCTCAGAATAAACTGAGACAGGCTCCAGCCACTTTTAGAAGTCTTGGTGAAGGGGGAAAAAAACACAGCATCGATCACCCAGGCAGCAAACACTGACCTGTGCCCATCACTACCCGTAGTCGTTTCCCAGTTTAGATAAAGAGGGAATTATTTTAATATTAGGGACACCTCTCCATACACTGCAACCCTCACTCCAAGTCCGCAACTTTCTCCCCAGGAGAGTTTTTACACAAGTGACACCGAAGAGCGACGCAAGAGGAGCAGAGCAGCCTCCGCTTCATTTCCATCCCACACCACACCCGCTCTTCGTTTTTTATCTTGCCTGCACTATCAGGGAGCAGGCAGTGCCTGGTATGCATCCTGTCCCTTGTTTGCTACCCCTAATAGCCAGGTTCTCGTCCTGCACCAGTACTTCTCGTTCCTCAGCTCCCCAGGTTCCCAAGCTCCTTTTTTTATTACTGAACATTTCGATGGCTCCTCTCATCCCCTCCACTTTTCCACCGATGATCTTTCACCAGCTGAGCTGCCAGTCCCATTACGAGACCGCGGTACTTTCTGCTTACCTCTCACCTTCTGCTCCCTTCTCACCTAAGGGTTTACCAGACCATCCACCTGTAATACGTGCGTGCTTTTGGGACTCTAGGAATAACAGTGCTTACCCTGAAATACAGCAAACAATTCTTTTGTTGTGGTTTCCCCCCTTTTACATGATATTGAAGAATCCTACTACTCCAAGCAGCAACTACTCATCTCTGTCTGCTGTCAACTACAGCTCCTTTGACGATGGAGTAAGCTCATGGACCTCTCTGGTCCATGAGAAAAGCACACAATCTTGGTAAGGCACCCAAAAAGATGTGAGAGGAGGAAGAGATCCCCTCCATCCACCTCACAAAGCTACCACAGTTGGGCAGCCCCTGGTGCCAGTGATTCAGCACTTTAGCTACCAACAGTGCTCGTCTCAGTGTGACCACACCTGCCCTTACGCTCGGGGTTGTCACTCTGACCCCACCAAAAGGGGACGCACTTCAGAGCAATTAAGGAATCAGAAAGAAGGCGCTGTTCTATCAGACATCCTTACACGTTCCCTCAGCTTCTCCAGATAAGCAGCACTTCCCACATTCCCATCCCCAATTTCAGAAGATCCCATGTCTTGGGTCCTGGTCGAGGAAGCCCCGTAGAACTTTTGGCTTCTGTCCCCTCTCACCCTTGGTGCTTTATTTCCACATCTCAGGCTCAGCAGGCACCTTTAAATAGCTCCGTCTCAGATCCGCCTGGTGCACGAAGCTCACTTGATATGGAAAGCGAGGAGGGACGACGCCCCGCAGCGAGGGTGCCACATGCAAAGCAGCATTGCACCACCCAGCACCCAAACGCGGCCCTGGGGACCCCGAGCCTCTGCGGCCACGTTGGCCACGAAACCCCGAGCTGAGGACATCTCAGACATCCACCCCAGTCCTTCCCTAGAGGAAAAATACACCACGCGGTGAGTTAACTGCAACTGGACACAAGGGGAGCTGCCTTCATGGCCACAGCCACCCTGGGGATACGCCAAGGTAGGTGCCCAAAAACCAAGATCCTAAAACACGAGGTTATTCTGCAATACAGGGAGGACTTGTTTCCGCCATGGGTAACATTGCCAAGGAGTCCATGAATTTCTGATCACCATCAAGTTCCTGCTCCTACGCCTGCATGAGGCACCTCCGATAATGCTGACAGTACGTGGAAGATTGCTTCTAGACTCGATTCTGGGTGTTTGAGCAGAGCTTCTGCCAAGAGAGAAGGAAATGCTGAATTCACACCCGAATAGCTCAAAGAGCCCTCAAAACATGAGGATTGAGCTCCACTACACTCGAGAAGTAAATAATCTTCCAAGGAAATATCCACGAACAGGAAGGCAGACGTTACACGAGACTTAGTACTTGCAAAATGAGCTCGTACTTCCCAAACGCAGGTAGCAGAGGGAAGAAGGAAGATCTCCAGCCGTAAGCAAGCAGATACTCTTTGGCAATATCTGCCTTTAATCCTTATTAAAGAGGACAAGCTTTAACAAACAGCCCTCTGCGAGAACTCCAGCTGACAAAGTCAGGCAGTGAGGTTCACACAATCAGACAGTAAATAAGCAGCTGCACATGGCTTCTTTTATGGCACCACGGATTTTCATATGTCAAGAGCAATTTGACTAGGGAAACAACAAGCAATGATTCAGAAAGTTGCAGGAATGACTCACGGCCTTGTAAATCACCGGCGTGAAGGCCCCGCCAAGGTCCTTCCAGAAGAGCCCTGAACCCCAGCAGAGAGGTTGAGCTCCTGCAGCCTTGCTTCAGCAGCACACGGCCGGCCAAGGGGCACGGGGAGGGCCAGGAGTCGTCACCAGGTGCGTTACAAGGCAGGGAAATACACAACAGGAGGCTGAGAACTGAGATGAAATACTTTGACAGATGATTTTTGAAGCTTTCTGTGGGTCAGATGTGTTGAAATGAAACAAAAACCTGAACACACAAAGCCAGACCCACAGAAAGAAGAACCATGGCAGGTAACGCGCTCAGGAAGTGAATTCCTTTTTGGTAGCAGCTCAATAAAAACAGGAAGATTTAAGCAAAACCAGAGTATGTCTTCCCAGCTGAACAACTCCGCTGCCAGCAGGGCTGTTCGCTAATTTTAGCTCTCACAGTTGCATTCCCAACAGCACCTCTCGCTTCCTGTGTGGATGAGGAGTTTTGCTAAAAGCAGCCCTCGTTTGGATTCAGAGCATGCAAATTTCAGGAGAATAGTGATTCCTGACCAGTCCCATCCATCAACACTGATGCATAACAAAAACTGTCTTTCACATTGCAGTTTAATCCTCTCCTGAAGTATTTATTTTCGGAAGAATTCATTAAACAGCAAACCTTCAGCCTGAGTTACAGCTAAAAATAAAGGCATTAAAGTTCAGGAATTCTTCCTACTGTTCCATCTAATCGATACAGATCCACCGGGACTCCTGTCATCTGCTTTATTTGTCACAGCACATGCCCGCGCCCACACTTCGGCAGCGTTATCCAACAGCCTGCCATCTTTTGGGGTGATAAGACCAGAGAGAGCCATTTTTAATGAGTCGAGATGTTACAGAGACTCAGAAGCAGACTCAGCTGCACGCACAGCCGAATACGAAGCTATAAATACCGGAGCCTGGTCCTGAATGTTAACACAGCTCAACTACAGCAAGCTGAAGCTCACCCAGAGGCCTTTCTCCCTCGGCTGGGTCTAAGCATTAATGGTACCCTGAGGAGGACAAGAAAAAGCAGCCCTCACTGGGCCTCTAAGCAAAGCCTGCTGAGCCGACTGCACCTCCTGCAGCCGGGAGACACCTTTTGGCTGCCCCCCAGAAGCACGCTCGGGGTCAGGACACCTGGAGAGGGCACTCACATGGTTCAGGTCACACCCAGCCTCCAGACGCCGAGCAGCTTCTCCTTCCTGCACTGGGTTGATCCTCACATCGCTCCCAGCTCCCTGGAACCCGCCACAGCTGATCCTCCTCTACAGAAGGCACATCCTAAGAGTGCCCCAGCCCCCTCCTGGAAGAAGCAGGGGTGCTTGCAAGGTCTTCTCTCTCGCTGCTTTTAGGAAATAATCGTAACAGGAGATGCAATATCATTTTTACTGGTCTTTTTAAGGGACTTTTATGAAGTCTTTGCTCTATAATGCCTGGCCCTCAGGCTGTTTAATAGGACCAGGACGAAGCCAACCTCCAGCTCCCAGTCCTGGCGGGCACTGAGGCCACTCGCCCAGCAGGCAGCAGCAAAATCTGGGGCAGGCTTAGCATAAACCAGTCACAATAACACAACGTGCAAAGCAGAAAGCAACCCTCTCTGCTCACTTCAGCCCCACTACACCCATTTATACCAGCGCTAATCCAGACGGCGCCGCTGCCCTCCTGCAGCACAAGAAAGTTGCAGGTGCCAACAGCAATGTCACAAAGTTCACAGATTGGTCTGCAGCTTCTTGGGGACCTCGAAGTCCAGCTCAGCAACAAGTTACAAGGGAACAGCTTTAAAGAGGACCACTTGTCAGGGTTCTGACCACCTCTGAGGTTTTACAGCTGTAAGGAAGGACCCTCACAACACTTGGATGTATCCATGTTTTTGAGGTGACAGCTGCCAACCTGCATAACCTAAGTGCCAGCATCACCCACTCTGTCCCCTCACCTACTCACAAGGCTCCTGCAGGGTCCCAGCCCTCCCCTCACATCTCCAGCCCCGTCTTGAACCCCCCCGGCGTTGACCTAGCAGAAATACCTTTACAGCACATTTTTTGAGTTCATTCTAACACCAGGTTTGACATGGAGTGTTCTGAAAGAAAAACTGAACGCCCCAAAATCCAGCAACCTATCGAGTACTCAAATTAAGCAGAACACACACTGGGGATGCTTCCCTAGTACCCTGGATTAAAAACCCTGAAAAGTGTGTGTTGCTTAGCTAAAAAGAGAAGGTACCTACGTAGAGAAGGCCATTCACTTAGACCAAATCCTCACATCCAGCTGTGCTTTAAGTAAACAAAAACCAGTGTCTGAGCAAATCAGTCTGACAGGTTTAATAACCGGTGCATTAAGTGTTCCCAAATACCTTAAATATTTAACCTAAAAGGAACTGAGCTCGATGTTAACTATATCCTTTAAAAAAAAAGTGTCACACCCAAGCCAAGACCATCACTTTAGCAGGTGAGCAAGACTGAGACATATCCACTTAATAGCAAACTCAGCACCTCCTTTTTTACGGCGATATATTTTAGGAACTAGTTGCTCTTTTTATCAAGAAGTCTGTGAGCAGATCTGAATTCAGGCCACACATTTCCATACCGAGCCACAGCACACAGCTCTGTGTTCTGTTCATCGTCCTCATCTCCCTAAGAAATAAGGAACAGGAGGCAACATTTTCAGGCAGCACTCACCCCTTCCACATAGCGGGCCACCAAAAGACATTTCTCTGCTTTCTCCAGGGGCAAAACAGCAACGAGGAACAGAAGGAATAAGAGGGAGCAGGGAAAGAAGTAAAACAAATCCCATACTCACAGCACTGCCACCGGCGTGCCAGCAATCAGTGCACTTTTCTGCTTGCTTTTTTTCTTTTTTTTGGGATTCCCTACCGAGCACAGATGCTGCTCTGCAGGAAATTGTCATCCTCCACCCCATACCTGCTACCTGTGCACGCAGGTTGGTTTGCAGCACCTAATTTCTCTGCTACAGAAATTGCAGACTGCGTGGAGCAGCACGGCTCCAAGGGCACGAGCAGCAGGGCTGGTTTCAGCACAGCCAGATAAAGTCTTCTCACAAACACCTGACACTCATTAGGCACAGGTGAACAGCAGCATCCCCGGGGCAAGCCACACACACGCTGCTTCCTACAGCAGATGAAAGGAGGAAGGCAGCACCTCCTCTGTGCGAGAGCTCGTGTATTAAAAGGGGTGGCTGGAAACCAACATTTTGAAGTTCAGACCACGCCAAAAATGCAGTATTTACAAGTGAGAATCACAGCAGAACTTGATTTTACTTTTACCTTTTCCATATCAACTTTGGGACCTACGTAGCCAATGACGACACAGAAGATGCATCATCAGCTCTTATTAGACAGAGGGAATGCAATTTTATTTCTAGTGCTGCCAGACAGCAACGTAACTAGTACAGAAAGGAATAAATTTTAAAAAATAAACACTTTTTTTTTGGTTGGTTGTTTTTTTTTGGGTTTAGAGTCTCTGCATCATCAGTAGAGTTCTCCCTGCCTTCCCCAGAAAGAAAATTTTAACAGGGGTCAGAAAGAGGAAGGAAAAAAATAAAACATGTAACCCCCCCTATGCACAGACACACCACCACTTTTATGTCAGTGCCAGAAGTCTCTGAGCTTCTTGACATGCTTTTCTGGAACCAGCCCCTAAGGAGAGTCTCTGCCCCACGCATCTCTTGGACAAGTGGCACCAGCTCACCTCGGGGTGAGACCCAGCTGAGGACACCGAGGGTGACTCTGAGCCGGTGTAACTGCACGGAGAGATCACCAAATATCCCACCAGGATCATCGAGTCCAAGTCCTGGGTCCCCAAAGGACCACCCAAAAACCAGACCCTGTGTCTGAGAGCATTGTCCGGATGATTCCTGAGCTCTGGCAGCTCAGGGCCATGCCCACGTCCCTGGGCAGCCTGTCCCAGTGCCCGACCACCTCTGGGTGCAGACCCTTTCCCTAACCCCCAGCCTGACCCTCCCCTGTCCCAGCTCCGTGCCGTCCCCTTGGGTCCTGTTGCTGTCCCCAGGGAGCAGAGCTCAGCGTCTGCCCCTCCACTCCCCTCAGGAGGAAGTTTAAAGGCAAGGAAAGAAAGCTGAATGACAACAATCTGAATACACAGTTAAACCTGCCCAGAGCTCCAGTGATCCTCAACATCTGACAGCGCAAAGTTCCAAATCTCACTCTTTCAGAGCCTGGGCTGCAGAGTGAAGAATTACAGGTCCTCACCCTGTCCTCCTACAGCATGTGGAAACACACCCCACTCAGCTCTGGGTGCTGTAAAACAACCCTGGCAGACTTTGTGGGGGGTTATTTTCCCCTCCCCAAGCTAAGCAGCCTTTCCAGGAGCCACAGCTATTCAGCAGTACAGGGCCTATGCACTTTTCCTAGGATCAAAATATTTCCTTTTAAACTAGAGGGCATCCTCTAACAGCTAACAACGACACTCAGATCATTACACACCGCATGAAGCGTTATAACTGACTAAAACCAAGACCATTTGGAACAGGACTATATTCCTGAAGCCTTCAGGACCTGCTGCTTGAAAGCTTGAGGTGACAAGACCAGATCCACCACAACTGTGCAGTATCAGCATGCTGAGGCAGCAGAGCTGCTGACACAGTGAAGCGCACAATGGAGCCTGGTTATGCAGCCATCAGAGCCTCATGAGGACACCGTGTGGGTGGAAACGATCTGCAGAACACCCCCATCAATTCTGAACCCCACCTTCAGAAGCTGCAGACCACCCTTCCACGTCCTGCTGTCCCTGGCCCTGCTACGAGCAGCATGCTGGGGCTGGTGGAGCTCAGCCTGGGACAGCTGCTGGCTGTGTTCTGGAGATCACTTGGCTTCCCTGTCACTCCTACCTAGCACCAGGGAATTAAGGTGGGCAGGGGGAGCCACACAAATCAGCTGTTCTCCCCTTGTGTGTCCTGCAGCACCTACGTTTCAGGCCTCTGGCTAAAATCAGAGCAAGCACGGGTAGATTTGTTGTGCAAGGTGGAAGCAGAAAGCGATATCCGTACCTGCTGAAAGGGAAGAAGGGGAGATAGAGGTCAGAACAGTGAGCCAGGTAGGATTAAGATCATTAACATTTAGTTATTTGCCTAACAGATTCCGTATCACATTTCCAAGGCACAAAGCAGCCCATTTTACCTCTTTTTCCCACAGCACTCAGCCTGATTCAGAGCACTCCTCTACCTGACCGACAGCCTCCTGCTGCACTGTCAAGCACACGAGCGCTGAGAAAACAGAAAAACAGCCAGAACTGCTTCATTTTAGAGGGGGAAAGAAGGGGCAAAACAGAACGTGTGCCAAACAGCCTTTGGGAAGGCGCAGCCCAGAACAGGACTGCACTCTTTGTGACATCTTTTCCCTTCCATCTGCCACTATCACCCCATAAACTACCTAAAAGTGTTGGGTAGATATATTTTTTTTAATAGGGGCTGTGCTTTTGGGGTTTCCATAGGAGTCTTCACACTTTGAGGTGATGTAAAAATGCAGCCTGCTTGCAACTGAAAATTCTCTTCTCTCCTAAGAGAAGCAGTCCCTGGGACTCAGACTGCCTTCTGTTGGTGGTTGGTTTTTAAAACCTGTAAAGATAAGCAAACTACCATCAACCCCCTCCCCTTTTCTTTTTACAGTCTGATTCGATGCCAATTTGCAAATCGATTACACATTTAGTCTGAGCTACAACACGCTAACATTGTGCATCAGAACTGTGGCTGCTTAAGTCACCG
Organism: Anas platyrhynchos; assembly: GCF_047663525.1. Taxonomy (NCBI): domain Eukaryota; kingdom Metazoa; phylum Chordata; class Aves; order Anseriformes; family Anatidae; genus Anas; species Anas platyrhynchos. The sequence continues at coordinate 158,947,136 of NC_092588.1, forward strand.
TATCGCTCCTTGGCAAGTTAAAGGCAAAAGTAACTGGACTTGAAACTACCTGACAAACACTCATTCACGGCTTTAAAAGAATAATTAAGGCGGAATGTTTCTAAAGTTTGCAAAAAAATAAGTAGACAAGAGGAAGGGCACCAACTTCCCATTGTGCCACTGCCTCTGAAAAGAGATTTGCCCCATTTGGTGTGAAGCAGAACAGCCTCTGAGCACCCAACACAGATGATAGCAGGCTACGAGGAGCAGACAGCTCTGAGAAGCCGGATCAGGTGAAGGAGTCAGCTCAGTCCTGAGACCCGATACCCGCAGCGCTGTACCTGACGCAGGCTCTGAAGCGATACCCTGCAGGATGGCTGCAGAGCACAGCACCACAGGGTACAACCACACTCTGACACTCACCTTCCCCCCTCTGAGGCACTGCGGTGCATCATTAAACTTTAACAAAATACGCACAGACATCGAGGAGTTATGGCCATGGCCAGAACAGCTAGAGGCACGGGGAACGTGAGACTCATCTATTTTTATTTTGCTGCATCTTTGTAAATTGCTGTTCGGTCACAGGGAATAAAATGTGAGATGGAGAAGAACTAGAGGGGAGAAAAGAGTGAGACTCAGCATCGGTGAGGATTCCCTCCCCACAGACCCTATTCCATTTCGCTGAACACAAAGGAGCAGCCACAGAGAGCATCATCACGATGACAACACCCTACACGAGGGGAGCTTGGTGCAATCCCAGATCTGTGCTATGCTTACCAGGGCAAGTTCACATCATTTCTGCTCTGAAAACATAAAGATCAGTAGCAGTTTCCCATCAAGAGTGAGAACTGTACAACAAGGGCACTTCACAGCACAAATTAGTGCACTGATTCCCTACCTTAAGCCTTACTTTCCAGAAATCCAAAGTTATGCAAACAATACAGCGAGCACTGGGGTATGACTAGATGAAAAACCCCCTTGTGAACACGTTCCTGATGTGCCAATAAGGCTTCCAGCTGTGTGCTCAACCCATATGATTCTCATTTCTCCCAGCTATTGGAAGCGAGAAGTGCTGCAGAGCCCCCAGCTGCAGGAGCTTGCACGAGGGAGGGCGGGGAACACGCACACGGCACGTCCTTTATCTGGGGCAGCAAGGCCCTGAGCGAGCAGGGAAGAACCCTAAGGGCTGTCCCAGTGGCAAAAGAAACCCATTCCTAGTAAAGATCCTTTACTAGGAGCTGTGCCCACGCACCCACCCTGCTCATGCTGCCCTCGGCTGCATGGGGCTGCCCTGGGAGGAGTCACCTGCAAACCGCCTGTGCCTGCATGGTTTTAGGATCCGTGGGTTTAGGATCTATTGCAGGCTCACCAGCGAGACCTGAAGCTGTCGTGCTGCTTCAATGCACCAGAATCTTGACTGCAGCTCTGCATCCGCAGGTTGTGCTCCCAAATCCTGGCACCACCAGTGAAACCTGGCCTGGAGGTGGGAAGGGGATGCCCTGCCTTTGGGGACTTCCCAGTCTGCAGCTCCCAGCAAGCAGCCCCCACTCCTGCTGCATTCATATTTAGAGGCTGTTTCAGTTCCAAAATAACTGATGAACTCTTTCCCCCCAGCCCCATTTTTAAGACAAATTCCAAGAAGGAAGATAAGTATCTTACGCTGTCTCCCATCCAGCTGCATTATTGTTTTTTTAAACAGTTCCCAGCGTTTCACCAACAGACAGAAATAAACCGTCTGAATTTGAGCTGAATGGGAACTTTTGGGCTCCCCCTACACACAGATAGTGCGTTTCAAACTGGAATCAGCCTGTGGCTCACAACGCACTCAAGGACAACAGATAATCAGAGTGGTGAGAAACCGAAGGAACAACAACTACTACAGCTTGAGGAACGGGAGCTCTGTGTTTTAAGACCAACTTAGACTCAAACTCCTTTTGTTTCTGGCACATGACTGAATTCCAGCTCAGTGAGACAGATATAACTGCCGACTCCCACAAGCAGCACAGAACACGAAGAGCTGGGGTTGGGTTTGCTCTTACTACAGACTTCAACTGATCAACTCATTGTACTCTAGCTCTAAATGATCAACTCGTTGATCTAATCCTCTCTCATGAACTAATGATGATCAACTCATCGTACTCGAGCTCTAAAATAAATAAAACTATGAAGAGAGAGATCATATTCAGTAAAAACGGTAAGACTGGATTTCATTCAGATTCTTTTTAAAACTTATCAGTACGATTGCCAGAAAAACACACTACATTCACAGGGAGTAGTTCCACCTGAACCCACCTCAGAGACCAGAGCCCGTTTCCAAAGGGCAGTGAGGAGCTGCTCTGCTGGCACTCCCACCTACCACCGCGCCACGGCTGCACGCGAGCGAGTTGCTCGGTGGTCAGCCCGTTCAGCATCCTTCTGCTTCAGCAAATAGTTGGAGCATTGCACAGAGACCGCTTGGTCACTAGGATGAGATCATTCCCGGCAGCAAACTCTGTCAAAAAGCTGTTTGTTACACGCTGCTGTGCTTCAGAAAGTTCATTTCAGTCCGTGATTGAAGATGGCGCACAGAAAGTTTGCTTGATTATTCAGAAAATATTCTTTTGTTGTTGTTTTGTTTTTAAATATTCCTACCTCTTTAGATTTAGCATGCTTATGGAGATATTTTTAGGCAAATTATTAAGAACACAAGGGGGTGACTCCTGACTCGGAGTATCAGAGGGTTTGGGGAATGGCTTTCCCCCCCACGTTCAAAAGAAGAGCTTTTTAACTCTTACAGCCTCCCTTCAGTCCCTTTACATCCCTTTCAAGTAAGGAGCAAGCGTCCTGACCTGCACACAGCTGGCCTCAGGCTGGAGAACAAGAACACAGCAGCAGGGAAGGAAAAGGTTGCCACAGCTCGAGGTACCCTTGGAGAATGAATGAGGAAGGGGAATAGCACCCACACCACCATCCTTTCTTCCAAAGGGAAGGAAAACACACCTCTTGGGCTCCCCTTGCAGGAGCTCAGACACTGCTTTCAAAAGGTGGCTTCAACCAAAGCCCCGACAGCCAAACCCTCCACCCAACTGTGTCTGTGGTTCTGACACCACACCTGCCCAAGGGCACGGGCACTTGTGCTGAAGATCAGAATATCAGATTCACAAGGGAGGCATCCTTCTGCAAGGACTCCGCATACCCCCAGCACACAAAACACGCACAAAGCATCAGGCTGAAATACCTAAAGTGCCTGCAGCACCCCCACTTTGGGTGAAGGGGACTCCACACCTTGGAAGCTGAAATCCTGTTGCTCTTTTTTTGTTTGTTTGTTTTGTTTTTTCTTCCTCAGCCAGAGACCACCCAGACCCTCCTGCCTCCTTCTGGGCAGAGCTCTCCAACCTGTGGCACCTCGCACAGTGCAGCAGCTCCCGCAGGGCAGCTGGGCCAGGAGCAAGAGCAGCCAGAGCATCTGCCCGTCCCTCCTAGCCAAACACTCAAGGCTTTTACTTCTCCCTCAAGAACTGCTTTGGTTTTATGCAAGAGGCTTGCTGGGTAAAATCAGAAGTAATCCCAAGGACATAAGCCAGACACTGTGAGCCCTGACACCCGAGCATCCTATTCCCTGCACTGCAGCCGAGCATGCCAACGTCTGCGCCTCCTTCCAGACCTCCCCTGGTATTTTCCTCCAGCGTACGCGAATCCTCAACTCAGCTACAAGAAGCAAAAGAGAAACAGATGCAGAATTAGTTTGCCATTGCATAGCACGAGTGAAACAAATCAAAATGCAGCAGCATTTATTAACAGCTGGATCACAGGAATGAAGAACAAAGAGCAAACCGAGAAGCCCTGTAGTATTTAGGAATCGAGAGCAGCTCTGGTTGTGTCCTGTGACCAAACCAATCCCGCAGATCTCTCGCAAGGCACAGGCTGCCTGCTCTCAGCTCCCTTTCCAGAGGCAAACACAGATGCTTCCGAAAGTTTCACCCTGTGGTTGGTTCGTTTCTTCCCTCATCCAAGCGCCTGCTGCCTGCAGCTCACTCGCTGCAGCCTTCCAGCCTCAGCTAGGAGGAATGAGCCAATTAACCCAGAGGTTACCCGAAGAAAGGGGAAAGCAGGCGGCCTTTAATCAGAGCGATCCAGTCAGTAACTCCAACACTCAACTTTTTTTTTTTTTTTTTTTTTTAAAAAAAAAGGAGACTAAAGAAGTCATTTAGTGAAAGCTAGCTAAGATAGAGACAGGCAGCCTCCAGATAAGAAATACAGGATTTGAATCAGAATCCCCCAAAACACAGGGTACTTCCCTGTTTGGTAGACGAAAGTGGACCCCTCAATATGCACACCCCCTCTTTTTTTTTTGGTATTATGTTTCTGAGAAACGTAACACTGAGCTTTCATCTGAAGCTTCTGGCTCCTGTACTTTGAAAGACTAAAAGAAAGCCTCTCAGAAGAGATAAGCAGTGACACGGGGGCAATTAGCACGACATGCAAGCTACAAGTTCGATAAACCGTGCCAGGAGGACAAAGGTAGTGGTGGTAACCAAAGGTAACTCTGCTGTTTGGAGACGTAGGGACTTGTGAGCCGTGGCATTTCTTCACTAAGACCTGCCTGCCTACGGGTTATTCACCCCCAGGAAGCAAAAGGCATTTCTGCAGCCGGTCAGTGCTGGCAGCACAAGGAGACCGAAGGAGCCACGCTGCACGCCTGCAACCACTGCTTACTGTGCCCCGCTGCTCTGCTCTTTGTGCTAAGATGCTTGCTCGTACTCCCTCTACCCCCAGTACATGCCACGTATGTGTCACACACTCATTTAGTGGCTTTTTCTACCCCCAGCCCTGCAGAAGAGCTCAGGCTTGAAGCTAAAGCATTATCAGGAGTGCTGAAAGAGACCTGCTTTGGAAGTCTGGTATCAGTAAACACCAAGAGTCACTGGTGGATGCACGGCTTCCCCTTGGAGTTTGACCCAGCAACAACTTCCAGCTTAACCCAAAGTTTATATTGCTTAGGTAATTACATCCAGTCATCTGGAGTTGAAAGTTGAAATAACTTCAGGACAAAACCAGGTAGGCAGGGTAGGAAGGTCACTTCCTAAGTGACTTGGTAACCTGGAAAGTGCCTTTTCTTTAAAAATTTAGTAGGGAGAGCAACGCTACCCGAGCATTTCTGCACGGGCTGGGTCATGCACTCGAGATCAGAGACTATTTCTGTTCCACCTTCCTGTTCCAGAGGGTTGTTTATAAGCCTGTTTGTTTTACTCCTCGGTTTATAAATTGTGAAATCTTTTTTAAGCAACACTACAACTTGAGAAAAAGGCTTCTTTTTACAGCTCTCCAATCAAGATGCTCCAATGCATTTCAGCTTTGATTACCTGTTTTATGCACTCCTTGTGTCACCCTCTTCTAATTTGCAAATTAGACACTGTGCTGAATTAGCTATTGAGAATGCAGTTGTGAGGATAACTCCCACTGAAGTCCTGATGAGATAAGGATGTGCCACATGTCAGTCTCAATCTCCCCCCTCAGCACTCAATAAATTCACATTTCTTCCATTAAATGACCAAAAGTGAAATTGCTGAGCAGCATAAATGCCTCCTGTAAGATACATAACGTGAACAAATGTATTTAAATCCTACACAGATTGCAAGAGCGAGTTTTGCACGGTGTAATTTGCTGTTCAGTTCACGTTCAACCATGCGATTACATCAGCACCTCAAAATGATATTAGGAGATGTGACGCCTGCCAGGGAATTGCATTTGGGAGCTGTAACAGGCACAGTCAGCATATTTGCCTGCTGAAAAATAAGGCCATGGACAAATTACATAGCAGAGAAAACAAACATACCCCAGGCCCAGAGGAAGAAAAAGGTTTTATTTCCATCACTTTGGCGTTTTCAGCCTTTCTGCAGGCACGCCACAGAGGGAAAGCGGCCGAGGGGCTGATCAGGACCAGACCGAGGCGAGCGCCTTCGTGGTGGGATCCAGCACAGCCAGGAGGACTCGGATCTCCGGGAGGCAAAGGATGGTCTGTGGGCATGCAGCTCCTATCAGCACAGGATGGAGTTTGCTTTCACTGCGATAGGTGACTGATTACACCAAGAACACCTCTCGGCACGTTCTGCTCCCACTCCCCAAATGGGGTTTCTTTAAGGGGAAGGAAAGGATCCCCAAGGAGAGGATCCCAGAAGGGTTGGTCTCAGCTCCAGATCAAGGCCAACGCCTGCAGGGAGCTGTAACCCTCCCACTGGGCTCCCTGCACCTACACAGCCTCATCCCTCCCTTCCCACTCCCACCCAGGAAGAGGCGAAGCGGTGCCGACCCCATATGACCATCAAGAGCACCCCACGGCCAGGGAGCTTACCAGCACACATGAGCTCTGCCAAAAATCTTGATCTCAAACCTCACCCCAAGAGCTCTAAGTGTGAAAATGCGATGTGTTGTGGGTAACACGTGTGCCATCAGCCCACAATTGTGGCCCAAGAGAAGCCAGTTCCTCCATTTTCCTGAAGATGACACAATGTCAGCACTGGAATACAGGTTATTGAGGAAGCAGGAAAGAAACAGAAATAGGAACCAAATTAATTGTTGTTTTGTTCCCTCCTCTCCTGGCCTGTATTCCTGGAGGCATGGTCAGCTACAACACAGAACAAGACGTAAATAACAAACATAATAAACAAGAAAACAGAAAATCTCATTACTCGAGATGTAAGTATCTGGAAGTAATCAGTCTTAAGCTTCTTTGGAAGAGCCGTACACAAACCCCATGAGCAACACTCTGCTTTAAACCCAGGGGAGCAGCACCCCTGCAGGATGGGCCCCAGCACGGAGCACTGTGTGTAGCAGATGGATTTGGGTTTGGGAGGGGAGCGCTGGGCGAGGCAGCGAGCTGCTGCTGCTCCAGGCCTGGCCAGGAAAAGCTGCTTCCAGCACTGCCAGGGGGCTCTGGGAACAAAATGTGGGTGGAAGGATGGAGCCCCCCTCGTTCTGACACTACCTCAAGGGCAGGGAACTGCCCCCCAAGCACACAATGGCTAAGAAATACCCTGCACTCAGGCCTTCGAGTCGAAAAAGCAGAAGCTGCCACGGCTCTCCTAGAGACTCAAGCTCAAAGCCACGTTACTCTGACAAATCACAGCAGCCTCTTCAAGGAGATTACAGGCAGTTTGGCAAGAGCTAGCTTAAGAGCCCTAGACACACCGTACAGCTTCACCCTTAATAACTTAACCCCCTGCCTCCGCTCCTAGCTGGGCACTCCCTCACTGAGCTCCTCAAACGTTTTCCTCTCACTTCCCAAAGAGCACGCAAGTTACCAGTGCGCTCCCGAGCATAACTTTCTATTCTCTTTCCTGACAGTCAATTACCAAAATAACTCCTCTATCCTCCCAGCGTCACTTTTGGACCATTTCCTACTCTCATTATATAACCAGGGACCTCTACTTTAAAAGGAAATCTCATTTTATCGCAGGAAGTCGGTCCCCCAGGGGAAAAATATTAGAGACGCCTGCAGCGCGTTTAAAAAAGACACGGATCAGCTGATGCCAGCCGGAGTTAAGGTTTTTAGCAGCGCTGTATTAAATTACATGCTCTGATCAACCCTCAAACAGCCTTCCTGAAAGGTCTTCGAAGCAAAAATAAAAGCACCCCACACGCAATGAGCTCAGATGGCCCACGGACGGGCTTTGGTGGGCAAGAAAGGTAGGTAAAGGGGAAAACAGCAGCATGGGCCAGGAGTGAGTCAGGCTGGCAGGGGCGCAGATGGAAGAAGGAGCAGCTGAGCATAGACACAGCTCACGGGGGTCCAGCAGAGCCCCAGATCGGTGCTTTAAAACTGAAGGCTTTCATCAAACGTGTAAGGAGATTTACTGCACAATCCGGCCAGCTCCTGCCAGCCCACAAATTCAGCTGCTTCCAGCTAGCACCACCCCAGCCACGCACTAACCCCCTGGTAGAGCCCCCTACCTGAGTGTGGTTCTAGTACACCGACAGCAAATGGAGCACACCCGAACCACGGAGCAGTGCACTGAGCAAACACAAACCCTGGGAAGGTCCGCCTCCAGCAAAGAACCAAGTCAGACATGGAGGAAGCCCCTGGAGCTTTCTGCAGACACACACAGGGCTGTGCCCATCACAAGGTCTTTGTGCAGTACCAGCCACTCGGCGAGTTGGAAACCTCAGCTTGGAATTGTTTCCCACCTTCACAGGGTTCACGTTTTTTATGGGAGAGGGAAATCTCCCAGAAGCTGCCAGTAAAAGAACGTAGTACATCAAGATAATATTAATATCATGAGTTAAAGAGTCATAGTTTTAAGAATAAGAACAAGATCACTGATGCAAGCAAGAGAACAGCTGACCAATTATTTTAAAACCATCATTGCCATCTCCTGCACTAATGCCATGGTTCTCAAGTCAGCCTACAGCTTACTGGACACATTTGGCTTGCAGCAGCCAGGCAACGCCATACACTGTATTCAGATAAATAATCGTTATTGGTAGTAAAACCATCATTATATTTAAGTGGGAATTAAGCCTGCAAATGTCAGTTTCAGGCAAGTTACAGAATCTCTCCTTAAAAGAGAATTCCCAAGCTGAAAGTAGGTTGGACCAAAAGCAAATAAGCCTGGGTTACATCAAGGCAGTGCTAATGCAGATATACATCCCTATAAATCCAGGCAGTCATTCACCAATTACACCAATGCGAGCCACTAAGAGGGTCACCCTGGGACAAATATGTAATCCCCAATGTGACACTTGATCCTATTGCCCTACGTGCTCTGTCCAAATCCCAATGCACAACAAAAACAAACAAAAAATATGTTTTACTCTAAAGACCAGTTTAAAAAAAAAAAATCCATTCCTCAGAAGAGGAGAGATATATCCATTAATTCTCATCTTTCACACGCTTCAATGGGTGGAAGCACAGTCTAAGAAAAAGCAATGCATGTGCTTTAAGCATGAAGATATCCTGAGAAAAGCAACACCGAAGATGACGTGGGCTGCGTTATATATAAGCTCTGTTTTATGTAACCCGTTCACAGCTGAGCCACCCAGCGCACCCCACGCAGAGCTCCATGGCGGTGTCCCAGCACTCCCCCGAGACACATTAGGATGTGCCACCCCCAGGCCACCTAAGGACTACCAGACTTGGATACGAGGTGACGATGTCCTGTCGCCCCATCCTGCTGGAAGCTTCTGGAACCATCCTGCAGCCTCAGCAGGGGCACAGGCTGCAAGTATCACCTGCACTGCTGACCCAACATCTCCTCCAAGGCCTCAGAGTCATTTTAAGGGTTTCCTTTCACATCCCACCTTGCTCTTCTGAGGTTTCTCTCTGCCTTCTTAGGGATAACTTCATACATGCTCAAGTTTTCCTTTTATTAGCCAAGTAACGCTCCTGAAGCTGTGCACCAACAACTCATCTCATGACTTTCTATTGCATCCCTGAATACATTTAAGTTACCACTGCATATATGAATCACCTTAAAATCCACGGCTCCTGCTAAGTTAGAAGTCCAAATCATCTCTCTCAACATCTAGAACCCTTTTTCTAACTGCTTTCATTTCATGACCAAAACAAGAAACCATCTGCTGCCACCACAGCAGTTGGAGGGAAGGAAAAGCCTGTGACTCAGTTCTTTGTCTCATTCTTTACCTCTTATGTCGGCAGCATCCAATTCGAAGCCGCTGCTGCAGCTGGCTGGGGGATTTTTGTCTCCGCTCCTCCAGTTTTGATGTCTCCAGTTACTTTTACTATTAAGTAGTAAAATATGCAGAAGAACTTCACAGTGAGGGTGACGGGGCACTGGAACAGGCTGCCCAGGGAGGCTGTGGGGTCTCCTTCTTGAGTACCTTGGAGATATTCAAGGCCCGTTCGGATGCCCACCAGGGCAGCCTGCTCTAGGGAACCTGCTTTTGCAGGGGGGTTGGACCCGATGAGCTCTGGGGGTCCCTTCCACGCCCTGCAATTCTGTGATTAATGAGGTACCCATGGGCAGCAGAACGCCTGCTCTGGGATTCCTTAAGACCAGTGCAGAGAGATGCAGGAGCATGTTAAAAACGAGCACCACACCCAGCACAACTGCAGTAGAGAAACAGCTGCTGCAGTCAGAAGACTGACAGAAGGAGAACACCCAAGGTGAATCAGGAAAAGGCCCGGAAATGGATGAGAGGAAAAATCCCCAGCAGCAGCAACAACCCCAACTCCAGATCCGTGCACTTGTTCTGACATCTCACCCCACCCAGACGAGCTGCAGCACAGACAGCAACGACGTTACAGGCAGGAGGGGAGCACCCAGAGCTGCTAGAAGCAGTGCTAACGCTCAGTCACACACACAAATGCTTTCTGTAGGCTCTCCAACAGAACATATCCGTGTTTTTGGATGCTTCACCCCACTCCTCCCCAGGCCTTACCTCCGCAGGGCTCGCAGCCACACCACGGGCAGCGTTTCTCCATGAACTTTCCGCAGCCTGCCCGCATCCCCTTCTCAGCCAGTTCCTTCAGCCTCCCCTTTACTGAGTTATGTGCCTCCTAAAAATAGTCTGAGAAATCCCACCTGACCGTAACCCACTTTACAGCACGCGCAGTTACGGTGCCACAGAGAGCCCGACAAAAAGCTGCAGCCTCAGAGCAGTCCCCGTACAGAACAGACACCACAACAGGGGAACAAACCTCGGCAGCACGCCGCTGGAGGGACAAACAGCACGGAGCTACAGACAGACCTCCCGCAGTGAGCACACAAGTGGCAGGCTGGGGGAAGGGAAGGGACAATGAGAGTGACAAGAAGCGAGAGCACACGCCTGCTTCCCCCAGGAGCATGTTAAGCATGTCACAAACTCCAGCTCGGCCGCACGTAGGGCAGGGGGCTCAGAACCCCATGGGCAGGGGGTCCCGCTGGGTCTGCACTGATCCCACATTGCAGGGCTTCAGGAGCCCTAACGGGAGCGTGTAAACACACTTTGAAATCCATCTGATTGAAGCTCCCATAGTTTTTACTTTGTTTAAAGCGAGTGTCAACACCCTGAATTGGGCTGAAGAGCAGCTTTCCAGGATGATGTAGCTCCAATGCAATTTCACCAAAGGAACAATGACTCACTCCCAGGCGGAATGCGGTGGAAACGGATGACCTAATGCTCTGATAGAAGCTTGCTTTTTCAAAAAGAAACAGCTCCAGTGTGTACAGTATCGTCCCAACAACTAACGTTTTAAGCAGGGAGTTTCTGCACAACGGAGCTCGCAAAATGACCTCTTTTTTTGGGCGTGTTTCAGCTGGAGCCAGGCTGAATGGCTTACAAGAACTCCGCACGCAGCCCCCCGAGCCTTAATTTCGGTCGAAGGCTGCACAACCCCATCCCTGCGTGCCCCTGCTGCCCCACGTCGGCCCTGCCTAGGATGGGGCAGAGCCAGCAGGAGGGAGGCGCCGCCCCAGCACCCAGCGGGGACGGAGGCGTTATGGCAACGTGTCAGCGCTCAGCCGGTACCAAACATTTGCAAGCTGCGAGCACTCGACTGACGAGCAGGACAAGCCTCCTTCACGTCGAGCTGGATTCCTGGCAGCGTTGCGGGGGATCCTCTATCTACCAGAGGCTGATTTTATGACTGAGCAGCCAGCAGCTGTACGGCTTACTAGGGTTACCTGTCACAAGGATGCCCAGAGTGACCGGAGGGATTTCAGCTTGGGTTTCGTCCTGCATTGTTCCCCGTCTCTCTCGAAGACTCCAGACAAAAGGGGCAGAGTGTGGGCGGAGAATCGGAGTTGGTGACACAGCCTAATCAGGATTTCAATCATGCTAATGGATGTGATTAACTGCATACTTCTCCTGGAAGCTTCCTGCAGCTGCACAGGAGTAGCCTGATAGCCAGAACTGCATGAGGGAACTGCTCAGCCCAGGGTAATCTCCAGCTACACCACGTGTGGCACGTCACCCAGGGTGCAGGGATGCACCTAATACTTAGCCTTAATTCCTCCCACATAGCAAATCTTCCCCCGTGCCAACGCAGTCATCTGGGGCAGGCTGCACAGACTCCGGCCCTGTTTGTGCTGAGGTCTCTCCACACAAGCAGGTCACCACACCACGAGGCTGGAATTCTCACCTTCACACACAAATCTGGTACGAGGCCTGCAGCGTTGCACAAACAGGCCTCAATTATGCAGCTAAAACTGATTTTTGCTTGCTAGTTTCGTCCAAGTCACAAGGACACAGCTAGCTTTCCCTTGGAGTTAGCATCTTGCTACCTCTTACGAGAGCTCCTAATTCAGTGGCAGCCACTCTGGGGAAAAACTCCAAGAGGAGCCAGACAAGGATGAAAAAAAAAAAAAAAAACAAGAAAAATGCTTTTCTAACAGTTGGGTAGGCAGGGAAGAAGTCGGACCCTTCCCTCCCTGTTCCCTCCGGCAAGTAACCCACCAGCCTCCCACCTGGCAGCAGTTCCAAGGGAAGGACACGTACTTTGGAGCTTCACCACACGCACTACCCCTCACACACACATCCCCCTGCAGCTAGGCAGCAGACCTCCACCTCCCAGCACCACGTCCACCTCCCAGCACCACGTGCCTGCTGTGTTTTGCAGAGCAGCAACTGCAGACAGGCTGCTATCAGCACCCGTTTGGACAACACAGGCATCCCGGGCGCTGTCACACAAGTCTAAGACTAAACTTGTTGGGGAGGGCAGGGCTGTTCCCAAACAAATCCTTGACACTCTGACTTTTTATTATTTTTTTTTTTTAGAGCTTAAACACTGCTCCAGTATCACACTGGTGTCTGTCCATAGTCCTTTGGGTTTAGAATTCCAGCACAGCACAGTTTGAATATCACAAAACTCTGAAATAATTTGGAACATTTATAGTTTCAAGCTGTATTAAGGAGCCTCCCTGTGAACAAGACAGAGCAGCAGTGTGAGCCAGAAGCATTGTGCTTGTATTGTTACCAAGTTAAAAATCTGCATAACATCCACAGCAACTGATTTCGCTGACCTTTCCGTCCCACGAGAAATTCTTTTACATGTGCAAAATACCAAGTCATGAAACTGGCTTCTGAGATGTGGGAGGCCGCAGAAGTTCACGGCTAGGGACAGGAGGGTGATCTGGACGAGCCTACCTGCACACCCAGTTCACACGGGCTGTACTTTGGCAGCCTGGCTTTTATGCCACCCCCTCGAGGATCTGATCCAAAGTACATTTACCCTTCCCTCCGGGAGATGAACTCTGCAGCAGGGGACAGCAGCGATGATGGCTCAGGCTCAGGCTGCTCTGCCACCGCTCTGCAGGCTGTAATCACAGAGCCTGGCGTTTCTCTGATCTACATTTGAGTATGATCTAACCTGCCTCCGAGGAGATACAAAACAGAAAATGAGTTTGATAGCACTGTTAAGACATGAGGAAGCCATACACACGGGCATTTGACTAAGCAAGAGATTCATCTATTTTAGTTGGGGCAGGAAGCATAAACATGAAGCTACAGGAAATAACTCTGCCTTTCAGAGCAGTATCAGCTTCTTCCAGTTTGCCTTTCAAACTCCAGAAGCACACACACAAAATATATTTTCACTGTCTGCAATCAGACTGGCATCAACACGATGAGTAACATGCCTTGAGCTCTTAAGTTTCCGAGGAGGAGACATGGATTTTATCTTCAATCTACATCGAGACTGGCAAGATAAATTATTTGGGATTTTTTGGACTAGACCAAGGTACAACTATATTCTATTTGTCTTTTAAGTAACCACCACTTTCATTTGAATTGCAAGTAGCTCGAATTCATCTTCACAGATTCATACCCTGTCTGACCAGTGGTTTCCCTTAGTCATAAGTTTGGCATAGATCAGAATTTGGAAGTCTGCACATCAATGTATGTGGAGACAAATGCAATTTAGGGAGCAGTTATTAGCTGAAGATAATGAATAGAGAGTTTATTAAACAGCAGGTGAGCTGAAGAATAGCACACAAGAACAAGAAAAGCACCAGGTGGTACGTACAAACTAGCCCTGAACTCTACAAGAACTCAAATTTGTTTTAATGGCTCAGATTCATTTATTTCTAGGGAAGAGAGGCAACCACTAAAACACACCAGGGGTTGGGACCTCAATTATAATTACTGCTCCATTCACTAAAATTAAGGCTGAGTCAGCCCTTTCTACTAACTCTGGAGGGATATATAATTTATTTGTTTAAACTGAGTATTCATCAGACTTCATAGAACAAGCTTAAGAATGGAAATCAAGTCCTAGCCCAACCTCCGTGCAGCCTTACCTACTGCTCCTTTGAAAAACAAAGTTGTTCCCATTTTCATGGTGTTTCTGCTGACCGGGTTGTCTTGTGCTCACGCTGTTGAGGGGCAGGTGGGTGGTGGAGGGCGTTTAACGCCGCGATAGGACAAGTTCACTTTGGTATTTAAAACCTAAACTTCACTGGCAAGCATCCTTAGAAGTTAAATGAAGGAGCACCCTGAACCAAGCACCTGAGAGGCGGCGTTGCCACCTTTACATGAGACTTCCCAGCACCACGAGGCACGGCATATGCAGATACCAGAAGTCATCCACGCTGCTTTCAGCAGCTTACGGGAGCTCGCCCTGCCATTATTCACCTCCCGGCCTCTCTCCTCTGCTCTCTACGATGCCCACAACCCACTCGGACAGAGCAGAAGGCAAGGACTGAAGCGAGGCCCTGGCCTGCAGCACCACAACGCTCGTAACCTTCAAAGCTTCCCACAGACAAATTGGAGATGTGCTCCAACAAGTTGCCCAGATAACCCGCACGGGGAGGTCCTGCGATTCCTAGCGCTGAGCTGCGGTGCTCAACGCTCCTCAGAGCCAGCCCGAGGATCACGGGCCAGCAGCACATAAACCGACTGACAGAGTCGTTAGCTTTTAAGAAACTACCTGATAAAGCTAGATATTAATTGCTTAGCGAGTGTCCCCTGCCATAAGCACACAGGCGAGGGGCTGGATCCTCCCCATCATCATCCGAGGGCTCGCTGGACGCCCACAGAGCTGTGCCAATAGCAACATCGGGCTCTGGCTGAGCTTCCAGTGCCACAATCTGCAAGTCACTGACACCTCTTTGTATTATTTGATCTTTCCCTGGTGTCATTTCTGTAGAGACACACAAAACAGATTTAATAATATCTGTGTCCTTCAGCCTGAGAGTGAATTGCATTCACAAGCATCAACTACTCTCCCTTTGGGCTAATTATTTCTCACTAAGGTGTCATTATTTCACAAAGAAAACCGAGCACATTGCTGCCACTGCAACAGAAAGTCAATTAAGCTATTTTCAAAATTGAACAGTCCACCTCATCTGATTTGAGGAGGGCAAGAAGCCCTGAATCCTCCGAAACACGACTAAAAGGAGAGTCAGAAGCCTCATCAGTTCTCGTAAGCCTCCCCCTTTCTCCCTGCCTAAGTGACTACTTGGCTGGGCAAAACTGCTTCATCATAATGATGTTACAGCCTTGAATATTGTTGAATTATTTCTTATCTTCCTCAAAGAGAAAGTTAATCGAGTTACAGCAGAACATTCTATAATACCAGTAGGACGCACACTACCAGATGGAATAATTAAGGCCTAACAAAGAGGAAATAAGTTTTACAGTTGGAGAACTCCAGCGCAGGCAGGCCTGTCCTTTCAGTTTGCAAAACACAGCTACGGCAGCGTCAGACAGAGCGCCCTGCGGAGGGAGGCACTGCGCAGGGCTTGCTAGCCCACAGGCTGAAACATTAGAAACGTGCTTGGATGTCCATTATACTATTCAAGGAGCCTTTCGGATGCACTGCTGGAGCTGCAAGCTGGGAAGAACGCAGTTTGTTAAATATAGAAAGTCCGGCTTCCAAAGAAGACGACCCATTTACCTTATTTTTTAAAAGTTATTTGTAAAATAGGGATCAGGGGACAGAAAGAAAAGAGGAAGCAAGCAGGACTTATCAAACACCTAGGAAGGATTTTATCGTATATATATTTATATTAAGAGTCAGGTTTAATACGTTTGCAGACCGTGAATTTCACACCCACCGTGGCAGAGTTGGGGGCCGGGGGGGTTTCTGTCAGCAGGGCGCACCCACAGCCCCCCCCCCGCCCTGCTCGGCCTCCTGGGGAGTGGGGGGAAGCCCGAGGAGCCCCCAGGAACCCCAGAACCCCCCCAGGAGCCGCCCCACGCCGGGCTGCCCGCCCCAGGGCCTCCCCTGAGGGGACAAAGGCGGCGCCCGCACCCCCCCAACCCTCCCCCAGCCCCCTCAGAAGGGCCGGGGCCGGCCCCCGCCCGCCGCTCGGTACCGGGGGGGGGCGCAGGGAGCGGCTGCGGGCCGGGGCCGGGCGGGCACCCCTCAGAGACCCCCCTCAGCCCTCAGAGACCCCCCTCAGCCCTCAGAGACCCCCCCTCAGCCCTCAGAGAGGCCCCCATAACCCCCAAAGACCCCCCCCAGCCCTCAGAGACCCCCCTCAACCCTCAAAGACCCCCCCCCAGCCCTCAGAAACTCCCCTCACAGCCCTCAGAGACCCCCCCCCAGCCCCCCCAAGCCCCCTCAGCCCCTTCCCGCCGCCCCCCCCCTCACAAGGCCCCGCCGCCTCAGCGGGCGCCCCCCCCCCCCCTCACCGCCACCGCCCCTCACGGTCGGGCCCCCCCCCGGCCTCCCGCCCTTCAGAGGGGGCTCCGTGAGCCCCCCACCCTCCACCCTTACCCTCGGGGGGGGGGCTGCGGCCGGCTCGGAGCCGCCTGGCGAGGGTCGCTGTCCCCTGCGGGCCCGGCCGGGGAGGAGGAGGAGGAGGAGGAGGGAGCGGAGCCGCCGCTGGCCTCACGCCGAGCGCCCTCCCCTGCTGGCGCCCGCCCTGGGCGGGCCCTCAGCCGCTCAGCCAATCGCGTGGCGCCGCCGCCCGCCGCCGGCCAATCGGAGCGAGCGCGGGCGGCGGGGGGGCGGGACGAAAAAAAGGCGGGCGGGGCTGAGGCGGTGCCGCAGTGACAGGGCGGGGGGGGGGAGGGGGCGGCGCGGAGGGGCCATGGCGGGGCGGGGCGGGGGCTGAGGGGAGGGGGCTATAAGGAAGGGGCTATAGGAAAAGAGAAGGGGTTATAGGAAAAGAGAAGGGGCTAAGGGGAAGGAGAAGGGGCTATAGGGAAGGAGAAGCGCAGCAGAGATGGGTTTTGGGGAGCTGGGGATGATTGGGAGAGCCTGAGGGGAAGGGGTGTGGGGCAGAAGGCAAGGGGGCAGGGGGCTGAGGGGACATGGCTGAGGGGAAATGGGACATGGCTGAGGGGACAGGGCAGAGAGGATGGGGATGAGGGGACAGGGAGATGAGGGGATGTGTCTGAGGGACGTGGCTGAGAGGATGGGGCTGAGGGGACAGGGGGCTGAGGGGATGTGGTTGAGGGACACGGCTGAGGGGACATGGGACATGGCTGAGGGGACAGGGGGGTTAGGGGACGTGGATGAGGGATGTGGATGAAGGACATGGCTAAGGGGACAGTGGGCTGAGGGGACATGGATGAGAGGATGGGGCTGAGGGGACAGGGGGATTAGGGGAAATGGCTGAGGGGCTGAGAGGATGGGGCTGAGGGGACATGGCTGAGGGGACAGGGAGCTGAGGAGATGTGGATGAGGGACATGGATGAAGGACATGGCTGAGGGGACAGGGGGATGAGGGGACATGGCTGAAGGACACACATCTGAGAGGACATGGCTGAGGGATGTGGCTGAGGGGACATGGATGAAGGACATGGCCGAGGGACATGGCTGGGGGGACAGGGAGCTGAGGGGACATGGTTGAGGGACACACATCTGAGGGGACATGGCTGGGGGGACAGGGGGCTGAGGGGACACATCTGAGGGGACATGGCTGAGGCAAAGCCAGAGGCTGGAGGGTGATGGCCGAGGAGAAGCCGTGAAGGGCGATGGCAGCTGAGGGGAAGCCGTGAGGGGAGGTGAGCAGGGACGAGCAACCCCTATGTGCAGTGCTGAAACACAGTGACAAGGGACACCTCATGCTTCGTGGTGTCAGGGCTTTCTCCTCACACCTTTGGGGACCAAGGAGGTTGCCGACAGACAGAGAAGTCTGAGGGTGGATGAAGGCTGAACAAAGATGAAGGAGATCTCATGGAAGTGGGAAGGAGCCACATTTGGCCGGGGAGAGGATGTCCTGGGAGCACAAATGTGTATGATGGACACGGAGACTGAGGTGGGGAGGCAGCTGGAAGGAGGTTCCTGCTCCAAAACACAATGTCCAGGGCAGGTGGGGCATTCACCCACCCACCCAAGTGTCTGAATGACACACATCACTGCTGCTTTTGCTTAGATTCTGCGATGGCCCTTCTGGTCCTGAAATGTGTCTGTCTTTGCCTGCAGGACAGGAGAAAAGACGGGAGAACAAGTTGTAGTGATGAAACGTACAGATAGCAGGATGGAAAGTGATGAAAGACCAGGCTTTTTACAGCAGGCGTAGCTGTAGCGCACACGGCTGAAACTTCATAGGAAGCAGATAAGTGAAAGGTGAGACCATTAAATCTTGGTACGGTGACAACAGCCATGCAGGAGGAATGCTCAGGCTCACGCTTCATGCCTTAAACCACTGCAAACTATGATGCGAGTTCATCCTGGAGGGAGGGGAGGTTGTCCCTGTCTGTTGGCAGCAAAATTTGTGCATGTGCCCCGGGGGTGTGTGTGTCACTCATCTGACCGGGGGGAGCTACTAAATCTCATGGGAGTATGCGACACACTGGCCTGCTAGATAGGAAAATCAAAGTCTGGTGACTAAATTAAACCCAAAATAGGTGTGTCGCTTAGGTCGGGTCACTTGCGGGAGGGAACACCCTCTGCATCAGGCTGTGGGAAGGGGCACACCCCATCCGTGTGCAGGTAAGGTTGCAACTTCTGCCCGCCCCCCCTCCTGCCAAATTTGAGAACTGGGTGCTTCCCAGGGCCCTGCTTGCAAGGGCAAGATAGGGGGAAATCCCATGTCCTGATGAAAGGCATATATATAACAACTGCTTGCACCATGTGCTATTTTTACGCTCTGTGATAAAATAGCTTCTTAATAGCTTGCTTTGGGAGGACCAGGTGACGGTTTGAATTTCAGGGCTGTCCCAGCCTATCCAGGACTTCAGATCAACATAGGCTTAAAGGTCCCTCTCTCCTCCTTGGTAAATCCACCTCGGTTCTCTCCAGCCTTTCTTCTAGGTGCTGACAGAGGTAGGCTAGACCCTCATTCTGCTGCAGACCAATAATTCCCGTGCCCCTGGAGCAGACTCTGTGTCGCATCAATGCCATGCTAGGGAGTACACCTGACCACTGGGCTGACTGCTTTGGGCCCTAAAAAGAACTTCTGGTTGCTCACCAAGCCCTGGATTTATTCCCCAAAAGGAAAATGTCAGAGTCCAAAGCCTAGACTTTAATGCTCGCTGGTCACACTAGAGACAGACCATCGGTGTTTTAAGGAGACAGAAGTTCCCAGGCTTTACTGGGTCAAGCGACAGCTTTGATAACACCCTATTCCCAGCCAAGCACACCCAACCATCATAAATCAGGGCAGGTGGCAGCCCTCTGCTTTTGTTAATGATAGGTGTGTCCGTTCCAAACTATATGGTGCAGCAGGCCACTGCGCACCCTAATCCAAACATCCCTGTTTCACTGCTCATGGAATTTGGGAAATGTCCGTTTGTAAACTGGGCTACCATCAGCCCCAAAGCAGTGCTTTTTCTCCTCCTAAGGAGACAAATTAAATCTATTTCTATGGCATGTAGCATCACTGTCCAGACAGCTCTCTGCCTAGCTCATTGCTAGCTGAGAACAGATTCTTCTGCTTGCCTCATCCCCATCTACAGCTGCTTCTTTGTTCTGCATGACATGCTCCTTGGACACCTTAAGCTGCTTTGGTTTTTTTGTCCTATAGCTTCTCCTTACACTGAGAATTGGGCTTCCTGATTTCCTTAGATCCTGTCTTGCTTCAGCTGAAGCCGGTCATACTTTTATGGTTGGCTTTGGAAGCAGGATGGAAGAGTGTTTGACAGCTCAGCTTGCATCTGAAGAGCAGAATAACTTGTTCCTGACCAGAAGGAAGAACGATAATATAATACAAGCTACATCTCTCCTCTGCACAGATAAATCCCTGTAACTCTTCAGAAACCATCAATGTAAAGGCAGGATGAAATCCCAGTGGGCTTGTTTCAGGGTGAACAACTGACTGACATGTTCTCGTGGTTGGTACTGCACTTACAAGCCTAGCCTGCCCAGAAAACTGATGGCTATTTTATTAACCTACCCAGGTTCAGTGCAAGTTTGTGGGGCACTATTTAACAAGAATCCTCCCTGTTTTTGCTTAAAATCTAAAGTCTGTTTTGTTCTTTCTGGGAGCAACTTAAGGACAGACTTGATTTGTTGCTTTTCCATGTGCCTCCCCTATGCAAAACTTCAGAGCATTTCATTTATCTTTGTTTATCCCTCAAAAGAATATAACCTACTTCTCCACTTGCTTTTCCAGCTGCCTCTCCAGACTGAAGAGTCCTTTCTCAGCTGCATGTGGCCTGAAAGAGAGGGCAGCAAGAACCACTTTCCTCTTGGCATGGTGGCCAAAATCTACAAGGTGCTGCAAGTGCATCTGTCCTTGCAGGAGGGAGGGAGATGATTTTATTTTTGTGAGGGAGGCAGGGAGAAAAGCTTAGTAGGCAATAGCTCAGCCCTTTCATCAAGCCAGACAGTAAAAGTGGATGGGGGAAAGGGAAGGGGACCAGCTCATCGCCCCAAAGAGTCAGTCCTGCCCAGCAGGGCAGGTGGAGCAGGCCAGAAGCTGGGCTGTTCTACGTGTAAGCCTGACTCGTATCTCCTGAGTCACTGGGGAGCACTGAGAGCTGGAAAGTGAGAGCTCATTTCTAGCAAATGCGCATTCATCACCACTTTGATGGGAGCCAGGGCAAATTAAGGATGCCTGGTAATGTGGCAGGGTTTGACTCTGCTGAGTCTGGGGTACTGACAGCAAAAGTCTTGGAGAGAAAGAACTGTACAGCTTTCTTGCCCATTTTTCAAGGGTTTGTCATTCACTCCTCAAAGCAAATGACAAGATAGCCAAAGGTGAATGCCTGACAGGAGCAGTGCTTGCGAGGCAGGCTGCTGGGGCTTGTCCTGGCTCCGCAGGGATGCTGCTCTCAGAGCTGCTTGCTGCTGAGGGGTTGGCTGTCATTCCTCTCATCTCTCACTCATCTCAAACAGGCAGCAGAGCCTTCGGAGGGGTCATTTCCAAAAATGAACACTAGGCAGAGTGGCAGTTACGAAGTAGTGAACCTGAACCTCTATAAAATAATAATTTTAAAAATAAAAAATAAAAAGTTGGACTTGAGCTATAAAGTGCTTGAGTGGAGCAGTCAATTAGTGCAACACCTAGAGCAGCACCAACAGTCTCTCATTTCCAGGAAAAGGAGGTGTTTGTGTGCTTTTCAAAGTGAATGCCTGAAAGCACCTTGGAGCATTTGAATCCTCTTACAAAACCAGCCTGTAACTTTCACTCCCATGCCGCAGTCTTCGTTTCACATCCACTTCCCTATCGTGAATCAGGACGCAATGAGAAGCTAAGTACTCAGAGCTAGGCAGGACGCTGCTCCGGCGACAACAAAAGCATTTGTGGGTCACCGGCAGATAGTCGCCGGCCAGACAGGGCTGTTTGCTCAGCGAGGCTGACTCCAGCATAATGGAAGGCATGGAATTTTGGCCGGGGATCCCTGCCGCCCCAGCGACCTGCCGAGTCTCTCCGACCGGTCATGAGATTTGCCTTGCAGCTGGCACACCCCGTGGTCTCCTGATCTGGGCTCTATCTGTCACCGTCCCCAGTGTGTGGGGTCACTGAGGAGGAGGAGGAGGAGGAGGAGGAGGAGAAGGAGGAGGAGGAGGAGGAGGATGGCTGCAGCACGTTGCTGGGTAAGAACCACTGCTGGGGCTCTGCAGTCCTGGGAGCACCAGCAGAAAGTGCAGCCTGCATCCCAGCCCTGCTGGGGGTGTCCCAGGGCACGAGGTGCTCCCTGCTCCCCCCACGCAGTGCCTGGTTTTCCACGCTGGACGAGGAGAACCTGCAGCCATCAGGGGATGTGGGCTTGTTGTGATGCAGGAGCTGAGACTTCCTGAGTTCTTTAAGCAGAGCTTTACCCTGCAAAGCACCGGGCAGCCTGGCCTTCTGGGGACTTAGTCCTGTTCCTCTGCACCGGAGGGGGCTTTTAGCATCGGGCTGCTCCCCTCTCTAGCCTGGGCCCCTGTAACCCGTGCCCACTTCTCCTGAAGCAGAAAAATTGAGTTTGTGCTGCAATGACGGAACGGAAATGTCCTCAGGAGGCCGTGTGTAGCCTTGAGTTACCTTTTCTAAATAGGTTAACAGCTGGAGGGCCCCTGGTTGTTTAAAGGGAAAAGACATACAGAACATGCCCTATATGATATGCTCTGTCCTAAGTAGTTCTGCCATTCTGTTGATTTATGTCTGGAGATTAAAGGATTTGCCTTTCAATAAAATTATTCTCCCCAAACTCCTAAGTGGGGGAGCGAGGGGATTTTAAGCACGTTCTCCACGGTGTGCAGCTCTCCCTGGTGAAGCCACAGGCGTTTTCTTCCTTGCCGTGCCGCTCACGAATTCCTCCTGGTGACTTTGATTGTGCTTTGCCATTCCTCTCCTGCTTCTGGAGCACAGGACACGGGGGACAAGGCAGGGTGAGAGGTCTCTGGGCCCCAAGGAGCTTCCAGCCCAAACCAGATGGAGCATGTAACCAGGACTGACAAAAGCTGTGTGATGAGACAGAAGAAGACTGTTCTGGGGAAAAAAAAAGAAGTTTGCTAAGAGCCCAGCTTCGTGGGCCCTGCAGGTCTGCACGAAGCTTTCCGCAAGTCAGATCCCTCACCAGCCAGGAGCATCTCAAGGCCAGGACCTTGTTTGTTGTAATTTTACCATTCTCTTCTTCCCTCATGAGCTCAGGTGCAAGATAAGGCACAGAAAGCATCAGCAGGGAAGTTGTGAGCACTCATCTAGAGGCCGAGAGGAGCAGAGCTGGGGGTGGCGAGACGAAGGACACGGCTATCCGGGGGCCTGCCGTGCCTCTTTTACCAGAGACGTGCTGTCGTTGCTTGGACAAAGTGAATGAATTGTGAAAGGCAACCAAAATTCCCCTTTTTTCACATCACCTCGTCACTGATGGTGCCAGGTGTGCAGAAACAGGAGCAGTCAGTTTGCCAGCCCATGGTAGGGGTGAGCTCCTCGCACCAAACCTCACCCCGCGCTCTCATTGCTGGCCTCCGAAAGCCCTGGGACACGGGATTTAATAACTTCCCCACACCGCTCATTATGACTGGCCCAGACTTCTTGGGACCCAACGGTCCACTCCCTTTCTGAGCTGTAATGAGCCAGTGGCAGCGCTTTCTTGTGGCAACAGGTTCCCCGGTGTAATGGCACATGTGCAAATTAATGGGTTGGAATGCGCTGTTTTCTAATTCCTTTGTTTTTGTGCTACAACAACAACAAAAAAAAAGAACTGGAAAGCTGCTCCCGCTGCAGCTTCTGCAGGCTATTCAGTATTTTCTCTGCTTCCATCACATAATTTCTGACTTTCCTTTTATCTGAGGTAAGCGCAGCCGATCCCTCAAATCTCTCATCGGGTGCTCTTCTCTTTTCCGCGGCTGCCTGCCCTACTTTTGCTGAACTCTCTTGACTTCTTCAACTTCCTTGCTATCGTGGGAAGTGACAGCACCACGCGTGTTGTTTTTGGCAAGGCTTTGCCCTTCGCCTACATCTCCTACATCACTCACCTGTGTTGCAGCACTTCCATTATACTTCATATTTCTTTTAAATCTCTAATGTTTTGTTTTTCCTTTTGTTATTTTTTTTTTCAGAGTAAACAGAAGTCGGGCCAGCGACAGTAATGCCCAGGTTCCCTTTCTGAAACAACACAGCCACTTTAGAAACCTGACTCCCACAAAATTCCCCTTGGTTCGTGGAAATGGCTGAGAGCACTTTGGCTGCCCGAAGAATTCCCAGGGCATTTTCTCTCGTTTATTTTCCATTTGGGCAGCTGGCCCATTTGCACGAAGCCTATGAAGGACATGTGGGATGGACAGACCGTGTGCATGATGCTCATCCGATGCTGTGCAGCCACTGCTGGTCCCATTTCGCACACTCATCAGTCCAGACATGCAAATAGAGGGCGTGTAGCTTGCATTTAGATGCTTTGGTTTTAAATATGAGCCACGCATGAAAATTGCATGAAAAACATCTTTTCAGGCTAGAAGCAAGCCCTCTGTGTGGATTAAAGGCAGTGTCCCATTAGTGCCCAGCTCAGCAGCAGCAGAGCAGTGGGCTGCTGAAGATGGACCTTCCGAAACATTCAAATGCCTTGCCTCACCAGGACGAGTTTTTCAGGCTTGCAACTGGAGAGGTTTTTCTCAATCTGCTCACGAACCCTGGCTGCCAAAGCAGGGTGGAATACATGAGCCAGAGAAATTCAGCGAAGCCCCGAGGCCGGGGTTGGAGAGGTGATCTCTGAGGAATTATCTCACATCCAAAATTGTGGTAGGGAAAAAAAAAAACAAAACAAGGCTGGGGTGAGGGCGTAACTGCTAGAAACTAGCCCAAAGGAGAAAAGTGAAAGCACGTCAGTGTGCTGCGTGACACGGCCACAGCAGAGAGCTGCATGCATTATATATAAAACAGAGGGAGGATGACACTCGAATTAAAAGTTGCTTGAGAATGCTGAAGGATGAAACCCAATCTGTCCTATAAAAATTTAATTACGTTGCTGTTAAACCCAAGGTTTCTGGAAGAGACAAAGTAAACACAGTTTCTAGAAGACTCTTTCTTCTCTCGGGACTTCAGAACAGACCTGGAGACCTGATTGTGAAATTTCATCATCGTCAGTAGGAAAAAAACAAAATCCAGACAATATCCAAAGCCCATGCTCAGAGGCCACAAGTGGCTATATATTTTTTTCCACATATTTTTCTGCTCTCACTGTAAAAAGAAATGAGAGCTGGGGGAAATGACAGCAGCTCTCATTACTATGGGTGAGAGTTCCCATTTAAATTCTTATTCATCTTCCAAAAATGCAAGACTTTAAGCAAGGGAGGGGGATGCACTCCAGTTGCTTGGAACAGAAATCCAAATCGTTCGTACAAAGCATGGAAAATAACGATAATCTGATGAAAAAAAAAAAAAATCTTGGCAAGCCGTGAAATTCAGAAAGGGAAGGAGGGGAGAGGGAGGACAGAAGCTTGTAGAAAGCCTGGCCCTGGCAGAAGTTAAATTCAGCAAGAAGGCTGGGAGCCCCCGAGCGTTTCGGGGTCATGGGGTAAACCGCGTCCTGCGGGGACTAGGCGGGTGATCAGGGCTCAGCAAAGGCGAGTTGATGGGGGCTGAGTTAAGGAGTCTTTTGGTGTTTAATTTTTGCAGTCAAGAGGAATTATCACGGAAAACAGCATGGCAGCTGAGAGGCAGAAAATTAAGGAACGTTTAGGCACACCTCTGTGAGTTGAACGTAATGGGAAATACAGGGAGTGTTCAGACAAGGATCCAGGCAGCCAGATAGCCCACGTTTTTGATAAGTTAAATGAATTTTTATTGGCAGCACTTAGCTGCGAAGTAGAATCTCTATCAAAGACTGCCTTGAAAGGGAACAAACCAAATTCTGAAGGAACCAAAGCCCCCCTCATCTAACCTGCCCCCGAGTTACTTTATTTGCAGGTTTGCAGCAGCTGGGAAAATTGCGGGCATGAAATGCCACAAAATAAGCGCTAAAGAAACAGGGGATAAAAAACGAGTGATAAAGACTTCTTTAAATAAAAGTCCTCAGTGCCAGCGTTAGTCAATAAACAGAGAATCTTACAGATAGAGAGAGCTCGGGAAAAAACGAATCCCAGAGAATGAGCTAAAAAGCTTAGAAGAGAGTCAAGACGGATCAGCAAGTTGTGTTGCAATTAACTAATTTAAGAGCATAGTTGAATATCTTGGCGACAGATGCCAGCAAGCAAACCTTTAGGAACACAGGGACGCCATGTGAAAATGAAGCTGTTGGCTTGAAAGTTTGGAATGACTCAAGAATTCTTTCCAAAATTAAAAACAACCCCAAAAGGTCGTTTCACAACGTAATGAAATATGTGCTACTGTTGCTGCCTAACATAAAACCCTGGAGGCCTCAAACAGCCCCAGTTCTGAAGTTATTCGAGTAGATCTGTGAGCAGCAGGCTGAAGGTGGGATGGACTAAACCTGAAATTGGAGATAAGTTGAAGGCAAGAAGGACTTGAGAAGCTGTGGGGCCAGGCAGCACCCAGGTGAAAGGCAGGAGGCACTGAAGGCGTTGTTAGCACCCCTAAGGGATGCCCTCAGGGACATCCCTTTCAAGGAGGAATGTCCACAGCCCATGAAAGACACTCCTGGTGTTGTTCTCCTGGTGGGCAGAGCCGTTGTGGGGTGCAGTGCTTAGAGTACTTGTTATTACATCGCTTTTTAAAGATTTTAGCAAAAGCACCAGGGGGTAAACAGCTTGTGGTTTATGTAACCCCCAAACGAAACTGGATGCAGCGAGGACAATGTTCAGCTCCTGCTACCACTTGGAAATCGTCGTGGTGCTTTGCTTTAGCCAGCAGAAACCCTTTTATTTTTAGCTGGATGAATCTCTCATTGTAGAGAGGGTTTGGGAAAGGGAGCGCTCTGTTTGAAGTCGTGTCCCATGTGGGCATCCCTCCCATGTTCTCTTAACGCTCAGCTTCTCTCAGCCTCAGCCCCAAAGCAGTTGGAAAGTCAACGGAGCAATTCTCTGAGAACAGCCTCCGATGCCTATTGTCTCCTTCACTTGGCCGTGGAGCCCTTGGAAGAGAGCACGAGGAATAATCAGTTTGTCATAACCGCCGGGAACGCGCTGCACATGCTGACAGAACGGTGCTGGTTGTAACCAGCCCAAACACTGCCCTAAAATTAGTACCCAAATAAATCCGTTGCTTTGGGAAAGCATCTGCTTCCAAATTAAACGAATCCAGACCTGAAGGCGAGCGATATTTTTTGCTGAACTTGAGCTGTCACCCGAGCAGAGCGTGATTAAGTATTAGTCTGCAACAAATTCCTCAGGAAACCTGAGCAGTAAAATGTCAAGCCACTGAGAAGAGCCAAACGACTTAAAAGTCAGATTGCTGTCTCAGCAAATGGAAGCAGATTTGGAGCACTGGGAGGAATATGCAATTTCTTGGTTGGGAAGATGAGCCACAGTCATAATGAATATTTTGCCAAGCCTATATCTGGTTGCAAAATCTTCCCACAGTCATCCCAAATAAGCATTGGTGAGAATGCAATGTTATTAGAAAGGGGACGGCATAAGAACAGCCTGAGAAGTAATGAATGAATGAATGTAGGCTGGTAACAGAGGCTCGTTAAACAGGGGGCACCAGCTCGGAGGTTGCAAAATGAGGTCCCGTAGCGTGCAAAATCGGGTAAGGGGAAGGCGGGGGGAACACAGAGCCCTGCAGCCTCGGGGGACAGAGGGGCTGCAGTGCTCCTGATTTCCCCTTAATGGGGAAAAAGCTGCGACCAGAATTATTGCCGGGACTGTAAAACATCGCTGTGTTGATTAAAGAAAATCATCGCTTCCTCCAAGAACGACTCTCTGTTTCGGCAGAGGTTTTTCATCTTTTCTTTGTTTGGGGTGGCAGCAGCTTGGCATCGCTCCTCCCCACCCGTTTTAAACCTAAATCATGGAACAGGAGATTCAAGCACTGGGCAAGCAAAGGAATACTGAAAGTTGGCCAGCTGGTCACCCAAGAAAATTTTATGACATATTTGGAAATTGAGACAAACGCTGCTAATCTGGTGAAGCCTTTGGGGCTGTGCTCAGGCAGTGACCACCACCGGTCCTGTGCGGTGCCAGGAGGAAGGGCTGGGGCTGGGGGCGCCTGGGGGACCCCGGCTGCTGCCTGGGGAGGACACTTGGGAGCAGAATATATCATTTTTTTCTGTGTACCGAGTTGCCCATGCGCTGTGTTCGTCTGGGGAAGGAGCAGCAGCAGCTCCTTTCGGCAGCGCGACGGAAGAGCGTCGATCTCAGTGCCGTTTCCAAGGTTCCTCGTAGGGTTAGATTGAAAGATAGGTTGGAACAAATCTTGGAGAGATGGCGATGAAAGCGAAGCTTCGTGTTTGTATGGTAAACATGCCCAGTTATTAAAGAGCGTTAGGATGTGATTTGTAACCAAATATTACAAATACGGCTCTTTATTTCTGAGCGATCCCGCGGTAATCCCGAGGGGCTTCCCAGCCAGAGTGCTCAGGCACAAAGAACGGAGAGATAATCTCTGCTCTAGCAGTTGACTACAGACAGCCTCTTGTTCAGAGAGGAAAATCGGGCCAAAACTGGAGGAGCTGCTCAAAAAAAAAAAAAAGGAAGTCTATTGTTAGGGAAGGCTGGCGT
The DNA here is from genome assembly GCF_047663525.1 of Anas platyrhynchos. Lineage (NCBI taxonomy): Eukaryota > Metazoa > Chordata > Aves > Anseriformes > Anatidae > Anas > Anas platyrhynchos. The sequence goes on from NC_092588.1 coordinate 158,975,469, forward strand.
GTCGACGCCCTGCTGCACGGAACCGAAAAGTGCACGAGTGGGGTGCGTGGCTGAATCGCTGCCATTTATTTATCGCTGAAAATACATCTCGCCGAAAACAATCAGCATATTTTTGAACGCTAATGTTTGCTTAGAAATATCTGCCTTTCTGCCAGGGCAGCTGAGGGGAGCTTAATGAAATCGCAGAAATTGCGTCCTGATGCCGTGCGGAGGCAGCCTGCAGAAGGGAGCAGCGCTTACGTCTGTTTCTGATAGTTACAGGCCATTAATTTTAAAGCAATTAAAATTGCTAAACAAGGAGATGGCATAAAAGTGCTGTTTTATACACACACGTACGTATAACGATGTGCAGGAGAGGGTCACCACCAGACACGAGGTGTCTGTGTAAATGCACAGCTGCACAGTGCCCGCAGCAGGTCCTGCTCCTCGGTGGCACGGTGATGGATGATTTGGGGCAGAATGCAGCAGACACAGCAACAACGGGTGGCAGGAGGCATTTCGGGTGCTGCCAGAGCCCAAATCGTGGTGCAGGCTTTTACCCCAGTGTCTCTTGTCCCCTCCTTGAGCATCCCACACCTGCTGAAAGCCAGGCTCGGGGTTTGCCCAGTCCAGCACATAAATAATACGCAGGAGGATGAGTGCTGATGTTTGGATGTTGCAGTTCTCCTCGCTGGGAGTTTGGTGAGAGAAGAACGGACCCCCAGGCATCGGTGGCAGCCGGGTGACAACACGGTGAGGCTCCGTGTCCCCCAGGCTCCTGCTCACTGCGTACTGCAGGGCCCCGTCTGCAGCCGAGCCATGAAGGGCTGAAGCATTTTGTTCTTTTGAGCTGGGGCAGCTTCTCCCCCCGGGGCTGATCCAAATGTCTTGCGGTGGATGCTGCGAGCAACCTGACACCGTGACTCAGCTGAACGCAGGCGCTGGGCCCTGCGCTCGCTGCGGTGGAGACGGAGACGGCCACGGCCCGATTGCACGGGGGCCCCGCAGGAAACTATGGCAAAGACCAGCTCTGTTTGGAAATCGCGGAGTTATTTATCAGGGGGTGGGTGCCCGCCTGCGTTCGTCAACAGCAACATCAGTCTAAGAGACAGAAACATCTATTTCAGCTGCCGAGGGGTGAGGGAGGAGAGGTTGCCTGGCTTTTTGGGCAGGGATCTGCTCATCTCAGGATGATCATCAGGAGGAAAAGCAAGCATCCGACCCCCAGCATTGCCACCAGAGCACAGCGCAGCAAAGAAGCTCCTGCTCTTGCCAAAAGCAAAGTGTGAGCGCATCGCTGCAGAGCTGGGGGAGGAAGCCTCTCTAACAGCCCCTCCTAACCCAACATTTTTTGGTTTTCCCAGGCTCTCCTCTTGAAGTCCCGGTGACACGGAGGCGTGAAGGCACGGAGCAGGCAGCTTTTTGAGCCCTCCAGGCTCAAACCCAGGCTCGCTGCCCTCTGCACAAACACGCTTCTGACGAAGGGTCCCGGATGCCCATCTGGGGAAGAAAAGAGCACCTGGCTCCGCATCCAGCTCCTGCTTCAGTGATGTGAGGCAGCCAGGCTGCTGCAAAGTCACAGAATTGTTTAGGGCGGAAGAGACCTCTAAGATCACCGAGTACAACCGTAAATTGTTGAGCCCCTGCTGTGTTCAGCCATGCCCAAAATCTCTGCGGGGCCCCAGCACCTCGCTGCCCCTTCCCACATCCCCCCCACGGGCACTGCCAGCCTCCGTGCATGGTACCAGCCCCCAGGTGCCAGCAGCTGCCCGGTGCTCAGCCGCAGCACGAGGCCCATCCACGACTCGCCGGCTCCACCGCAGCCTCCGCACCCCACAGCCGCCCGCTGCTTTGAAGCCCGTCCATGACGTGGGGACAACAATCGTGGCTTTGTCCCCACTGCAAACGTCCCTGCTCCTGCCACCCCCTCCGTGAGCTGCTGCTGCAGCTCCTGCACCCGGAGCCCAGATTCGAGGCTTCAGACCCAGGGTGAGGCTGCTCGGTGGCACAAAAGGGGTTGAAATGCCAGACGTGACCTTGTCTGCTGTGAGTTTGGGATCCCACTAAAAGATTCCCATCATCAGCAGTGCTGGAGAGCTCAGGGATCCTGCCAGAGAGGGCGACTTCCCAGGGATGGCTTCCCCGTTTCAGCAGAGCCCGGACCAGTTGTGGAGGAAGAGCGTCCCGGAGTCCCGGCATCGATGCCAAACGGTTCCTGCGGTGCTGCTCCCAGGTCCAGCCGCTGTTGCTAGCCGGGTTTCCCAGGGAATTTGGGCTGTGTGGTGCAGGGCAGGGGCTCTGCCTCGTGCCGTGACCGTCAGCCTTCGCTCCCAACTTCAAGCACATCGGGTGGAGGGGAGAGGAGCAGCCCAGCGGGACTTGGGGCACCGCTCGTCCTGCTGCAGGATGGGAACAGCCAGGCCCCTGCTCGGCCCCTCCGCATGCAAAGCGCGGACTCTGCACCCAGGACAGCCCCAAAGCCACTTTGTGGTGCCCTCTGCGTGGGCAGAGCCCACATCTGGGGCCGTGAGGATGCCTGGAGAGTTCCCATGGGCGCAGGGCTCACTGCGTGCCGCACTGGGGGGCTTGGTGGTGGCCTGAACCCCTCGGCACACCGCTGGCCCCGGCTCATGGGATGGCCCCGCTCAGAAGGGCTGAGTGCCGCGGAGCCGGGCTTGCACCTTCCCCTGGCACCAGGCAGCTGCCTGAAGAGGTTTGAGCAGCACCGCGTGGTGTTTGCGCCTCCTAATCTCACCGCCGTGAAGTAGCTGCTGTCTCCATCCGCACCCTGCTTCATTCCTTCGGCGGGGACACCCGGGATGTGGCCGTGGGGGCCAAGGATGTGCCCTCCTTGGGGACCCTGTCACCTGCCCAGCCAAGTGGCAGCAGGGCCGTGGCGTGGGGATGTGACAGGAGCCCTCGGTTTTGGGGGATTTCCCGCACAGAGTGAAACAGAAAGAAGAACTTGGCCGCGTTCCTCTTGGCCTCCGTCCACTTTCCTCTTTTGATGTCAGTCTCCCTTTTTACGGCTCCTTGCTCAAGCCCTAAGCCCCAGCAAACATCGCTGGAGAGTTCATCCAACAGAAACAAAGCGGGGCTGCGCCTTCCGCCGCTGCGAAGCAGCAAACCTGCCCCGGAGCCAGCGCGCCCTGTCTGCGGCCGCGGAGGCTGTGACCGCAAAAGCAGAAACAAACCCAAAGGAAGCCCCGAGTGGCCGAGCTGCGGTGGTCTCCGTGACATCCCTTCTCCTCCCTGCGCCCGTCCTGGGAAACATTTTGGGGGGAGGAGAACGAGGGCGGCGCAGACCCCTGCCTGCTGTCCTCACCCCGTGCCCTGGCAGGGACCGACAGCCCCGAAAGCCTCGGCCCTTCCCAGGAACATCCCCGGCAGTGGCTACGATGCAGCCAGCCCGAATTTCCCCAGCCCAAATTTCCCCAGCCCGAATTTCCCCGTGCAGCAGGCGCTGCAGTGCAGGGAGGAGCCAGGAGGCAGCAGTCGGGGCCCCGGTGTCGCTCCCAGCCAACGCTCACAGCTCCGCAGCTTGTTGGGCACGATTCTACCCCCGTGGATTTGCCCAGCCCGGCTGTGACACCGCAGGTCACGGAGCCTGGCAGTGCCAGGAGGACGAGTTCCCAGCCCAAACCTGGTGACCTCCAAAGAGAATCTGCCTCCCTCCGCCCTGGCTGGCAGTGCCAAGTGATGGCAGGACACCCCCTGGGGCTGTAAAACCAAAGCAGGGGCACGGTGCAGGGGGGTGACCCCATGCAGGAGGGGGCTCGCAGGGCACTGGGTCATGGCACAGCCACTGCCTGGCTCCAGTACAAAGGAAACCCAAAGGGGAGCCCGGCCGAATCCAGCACCAAGATTCCCAGAACCGCCCAGCACCACAACCCACACATCTTAGTCACAAGTGGCACTAAAGCCATTGCCAAAAAGGGAAGTCAAGAGTTTTTTTCCCCAAAGCAACTTCTGCCCAGCAAAACCCCATGAATGCCCTTAAAAAAAAAAAAAAAAAAACCTACGTTGAGGTACCTGTGAGATTTTCATCCTCTGCCCAACTCAGACCCAGGCAGAGGCAGCAGCTCTGCCAGGGTCTCCTGCCTCTCCCTGGAGTGGGGGGCACCGGTCTCAGGGAAGACAAATTATAAAAGGTGCAAAAGGCCTTGGGACGAGGGGTTTGGTGAGCACTAAGAGATGCCTCCGCTCCTCACAAAGCAGTGGCTGAAAAGTCACAGGCAGGCAGCCCTGCAGGGATACCTGGCCCCTTTCCAGAGTCCCTCCACCCCCTCTGAGGGAGCTGCTGGCACATCCACAGCACCGGGTCCTTCACAGCTTGCAGGAGCCAAAAACATTGTAAAATAAGCAACAAGACAAGTTTTCTTTTAAGCCAGAGAAGGTAAAAGCCAAATGGAAGAAAACACCGAGCTTTGTGGCATTCAGGAGCTCGTGGCAAAGGCTGATGGAGCCGTAAGCTGCTTTCAGCATCAGTTTTAAGTATGACAGATGGAGGCAATAAGGAAAAAAAAAAAAAACAAAAACCCTCCCTTACTCTGCTTTAGCCTCCAGTGGATTTGAAGTCACATTGCTGCATTCTAAGTGAAGCTTTTAGTGCTTTTTAGTGCTGACCCCGTTGTTGGCCACCTGCTTTGCAGCCCCGCACCTCCTGCTGAAGCCCCCAGGAGCATTCAGGAAGCAGCTCCGTGGGGAAAGCTGTGGGTGCAAAAACCATGCTGGGGCCTGGAAGCTCCTCAGGCACCCAGGAGAGCGGGGTGTATTTTGAAGTTACCCCAGGAGCAAGAAAGGCAAGACAGAAAGACCACGATCCTTTCCAATGCAGTTTCTTTTCCAACACACCAGGGAGCTGCGCGTTCCCCTGAGCACTCCTGCACCCCTTCCAGCAGGGAAAAGGCTTCAGACAGAGGCTGGAGTTCAAGTACTTTATTCTCTGTGCCTGCAGCAGTCCATTAGTACAGTCGCAGGCTGACAAGGTACAGGTCCTGGTCGGAAACATTCACGGCGCAGCTTCCCCCTCCCTGCACACCCCCAGGGCTCACCGCAGGACACGGGGATGGGGCTGGGGGGGCAGAGGCGAGGGGCTGGGTGCAGGCTCAGCAGGGCCAGAGGCATTCCTGACGGCTCAAGGTGTGCGCTGCAGCTCCGTGCTCTGACACTGCCAGAGCAGAGCAGCAACACCCGCAGCAGTTTGCCCCCTGAATATCAGGGAGCTCAGGACAATGCTTATTTGCATTTGCTCCAGCAGCTGTAATCTGAAAAGAGCATCACCAATCCAATGAATCTATTCCCCTACACCCATTTTTTTTTTTTTTGAATAGGGCAAATTAAACTTCCACAGAGTGACTACATGCTTGTTTACCAAGCTGCACTCAAACAGCCCCTAAAGTCCTATCCCTGCACTGATCCTTCACCACTTCAAAGCAGTTTGGGTTGGTCAGGGTGCTGCTGCCTGTGCGGCACCACCACAGGCGAGCCCCAGGGCAGAGCAGCCCCCCAGGCCTCAGCGGCTTCCTCTGAAGTTCCAAACCTCGTGAGACGTGGGACACACGCAAAGAGCAAGGGGGTAGTCAGGATTCCTGATGCGTCATTTCATTCTCCCCCCCCCTCAAGGTAATAATTTTTGCTGAAACAAAGCTTGATTTCTTTTTTTAAATGAGAAAGTCAGAGTTCAAAGCCTACCCTCTCTGTTCTCAGGAGGATTAACAGCAGGTTTTAAAAATCAGATTTAAAAAGTCAAGTTAAAAGCCCACACAAGACACCTCTGCTTCCAGTCAGTTCTTTGACACAGATGTTAACAGCAGGCAAGACTGGCTCACGCAGAGCAGGCCAGGCTATGCAAAATGTGGATTTCTGCTCAAGCCACAGCAGTTTCCAGGACGTGGGGCTGCTCCCAGCCTGCACGAGCTTCACTGAGCTGCCGCCAGGTCCTGTGGGTGTGGAACAAGAAGGGGCAGCAAAGCAGTTTTAGCACTTTAGGTTTTTGGTCCCTGCTATGCCACGGAACTGCAAGCCCTGCTTTAGGTGGGCAGTTCGCACGGCTCAGCCCTAGGGTACAAAACTACCCCAGGAATTCTTCTTTCTGCAATTAATTGTGTTTCCTGCCTCTCCTGGCAGAGGCTCTGGAGAGCTGGCTGAAGAAAAACCCACGGCAGCAGGAGGAGCTTCAGAGCAGCCTCACGGAGGCACGTGGACGGGCTGAGCCTGGTCCCTCCCGGCCAGGCTCTCTGCTGGACACATTTCACGACACAAATACATGGCCTGGGAGGGAGCAGCAGCAGCAAACGCCGCTGCTGAGAGCTTTGTGACAGCTTTGGCACCTGGTGTCCCCAGGATCACCCGAGGCAGTTCATTCCTGAAATCAGTTCCCAGAGATTCATTCTGCCCACTTGGAGACACCGATTTCTTTAGAACTAAAGCAGCAGCTAAATTCAAGTTAATACAAAATAAAGCGATTGAGATTAAGTAAATGAGGCGAACATAATATCTATATAAAAAAAAAAAAAAGCGATTTCCCCACAGGTATTTCTTCAGGAGGCTTCCCTCAGCGTCACACGGGAGCTCAGCGACGTGGAAGCCCTGGCTGTGTTTCCATCGTGCTGCACCACCACGCGTCACGCTAACAACACAACCCAAGCTGCAGCTGAGAAAAAAAGAACAAAACCTCCACCCGCACCCCCACCACAGGCTGCCCTTCAGCAGGAACAAAGTTTGAGTACACCCCAGATGATTCAACCGCAGCCGTCTCCGCTTCACTTGACTGTATTTAAATAAAATAAGGCATTTAAAAAACTGACAGGCACTAAAACATCCTCCCCTCCTCGCACCACATGCCAGGCCAACGTGCACCGCCGAGGACAGCCTCCTGGGGCAGGCTGTTGGACAGTTTGTGGATGTCAGAGCGTGAGAAGCTGTTTCCATGAGGCAGCATAAGAATATTGAGCACAGGCGGCCTCCAGCCAGTACCTGGGTTGCTCGGTTGAAGCCTGCGGCCGCAGCGTTGCCATTAGGACAGATGAGGAGAGGGCTGGCACCCGGTAACACCAGCAAAGAGCAGGCTTCCCTCCCGCTACAGCTCCCCCCGACCCCGCAGCGCGCAGTCTTTGCTCATCCCATCAGCCCTCAGAGCTTCTTCAAGCGGCTGTACAGTTCCCTTTTGCTCCTCTCACCAGCCCAGGTTCGGCTTTTGGTGCGAAATCTTTTCAAGTCTTCTTTAAAGTCCTCGTGGTGCATGGGGCGGTAGCTCTGGGGCTCGCAGAAGCTCTGGGGAAAGAGAAGCTGGTTTCACCTCAGCGCTCTGAGACATCGCCAGGGCCTGGCAGCAGCCGCTCAGACAACGGCCTTCAGAGCAAAAAAAAAATGAACCCACTGGGCTGGAGCAGCAGCAGGAGCCGCATACCAGGCGTTCGTGAGCAAAGCTGAGTGACATTCAGATTACAGCTACTTCAGGAGTTGTAGCTATCAAACGAAGGACTTTCAGCCCTGTGCACAGAGCTCTCACCCCACTTTTCTGGCAGACATCAGTATGTAGTGCAAGCAAACTAAGGAAGCCTGTCCAGCGTTCACCTTGAAATAAAGATTTGAAAAATGCATCTCCAGGCCTGGCAGCTCCTGGCTCTCAGATCTGAGAGCAGCGAGCGCTGCCATCGGCTGTCCCGTGCTGCCACCTTGAGGCCCTTGGTCCTCCCATCTCAGGAGTGTGGCCAAGGGGCCAGAAACAACCCCTGGGGCATCCACGGCCACGCAGGAGAGCCAAAAAACATGACTGTCGTGAGCAGCAGTAACCCCAAGTGGGCCCAAATGCTGCTAGACACAAACGTGGGGACCAGCACACAGCCCTGCCCTGCTGCTGACACCCCGGCTGCAGAAAGGCTGAAGGAATCCCTCCCACCTGTCTGGAAGTGCAGCAAGGCTTGGAACAGGAAGGTGATCTAAGAGATACTCCAAAGTGTGAGGCCCTGATAGGGACTAAAGCAAGAGTCAGACCAGAGCCTAGTTTGTGCCAGAACAAGGAGAAATAGCCAACAGCTGAAATGCCAAAGCACCAGAAAACAAACAATAGAAGAAACACCACCATCACGGTGCTGGGAGGAGCTGCTGGGCATCCATTAGTCTCCTTTTCTGAGTTAGGAGTTGAAAAACTCAAGCTTTGCGCTTCCAATTTTGCTTTTTTAGTATAGCATAGGACTTGACATCTCCATTCGTCATACAGCAATTACTGTCAGGCCTCTCTCTTCTCTCCTAGTCCTTGCAGGCTAAAGCAGTCTTAAATTCCTTCTCTGAATGACATTTTAAACTCCTGGTTCTTATAAAAAGGCAGAAAACAGTTTTGTGTTTTACTCTAGAGACAAGCAGAAAAACATTTCAGCTACAGCAGCAAGACAGCTGTAAGGTATGGAATCAGCTTAGAAAAGTGAAGGGAACGTCACTGCCAAATGTTAACTGCTCCCAGTACAGGAGAGCGCGGAACAAAGCAGAAAAAGCCACCCCAGGAAATTGGGGTATTTACTTATCCTTTCTCCTCTTTGAGTATGGAAACAGAAGGGTTGAATTCAAGTGTTACTTACACGGCATCTTAGGAAGAAATCCTTGTAGCCTCCCTTCAGGACATAGAGCTCTGGGTAGTGGAGGTTGGGGTATTCATTCCCCAGCCTGTCCCGCTCCCTCACAAACCGGCACCTGCAGCAGGAACAGATCCCACATCACACCTTGCCTTCGACAAGTACCACGTGGAGCCACTGCTCCCCCACTGCTTCGCCCTCGCCTAGCACAGCGGGCAGTTTGTGCCTGGTGTTGTGGGGTAACTCACATCCGCGGGCCCCGCTCCGAAGAGAACTCGCAGTGGAACACTATGATCACCCGCTTGTTCTCCGACGGCAGGATTGGCTTCTTCAGCAAGAAGTCTTCCACGTCCTCTTCCATATGGAGGTTTACAGCACCCTGCAGAGGCAGGCACAGAATCAGAGCTTGGAGCAGATGATCTTGAAGATCTTTTCCAGCCATCCCCCTGCTACCAATGTCACCTACTAAACCGTGTCCCTAAGCACCAGTCGTGCCTGAGTAAAGGAGAACAGCAACAAACCTGTCCTGCTTCCTCGCAAGCAGCTTTCTCCTCAAGTTTCCCAGAGGAGAACATTGGGAACAAAGCTTCAAACCCAAGCAGAACGTTACACACACAATCTAACACTGCCTCGAGTGACTGCGACCAGCCCCAGGTGGCCATTTCAACAGCAGGAGGCTGTGGCTGGTTGGATTTCACCTCCCACCTCACCATGTTTGAGGGCCAGCCAGCTTACTCAACGCCAAGAACAATTATGCTTTCCACAGCCTTTTGAATGAATTGACCGTTTAAATGAAATAAACTATTCTAATCTTAGCTCCCCTGGATATCAGGATGCTGGACACTTGAATATTTCACATCTTCCTCTTCTTTAACATCTCCCTGCTTGCCACATGGGCCACCTCCTCTGGTTAAGGAAAGGGAACGGCTCCCTCCTCAACGTGCAGTCACTTTATGAACCAAGTGAGCGCCCAGTGTGCAGGCATAACGGGATCCCAAACTTCTCTGGGCTACCCGAGCACCTCAGCCAGAAGATACACGTGGTCTGAGACACTCCTAGGAAGTAAAGAAGAGCCCCACACGGTGCCAAGTGTCCCCATTTTGCCCAAGAGGCAACTTCAGACAGCTCCACATTGCTCTTACAGAGTCAGCAACATACCTTAATGTGTCCCCCTTCATACTCATATGGATATCTACAGTCAATTATCACACATTCCTTGATGAAGCTTGCAAATTTTCCAGTCAGCACAGACACAATCTGAAAAAAAAAAAGAAAACCCATACAACAATACAGTTTAGATATTTTCAGATACTTTTAATAAATGAAGAGTTCTCCTTACTCTCCCTGGAACACATACCATTTCCGAGTCGATGTATTTTAAATCTTGATGCTTCCCATCAACAGTGTGGAACAAATAACCCTAGAAAACAGACAGCATTTAATTGAGAAATTCCAAGCATGTCCCACATACTTGGTAGCAGGGCGTCCAGCAGCTAACTTCGTAACACAAATGCTTCATTGACCAGAATCTCTTCAGCAAAGCTTAAGAGCTAAAACAATTCTAAAATCCAAGGACAGCTTTTCTTTGGCTCCTGTGCTGAAGGGATTTTGTAGATATTTTTGAATGACCAGAAAAGAATCACATCTAACTTATGAAAGCACCGTTCTCAGTGACAGCTTTCACCAGTAATTTGATTATGTGCTGTTGAAGAGAAGTGCTTCACTTGGGCTGGTTCAAGACATCTCTACCAAAAGAGAATTAATACAAATCACTTAATTACCTTTGAGAAGTCACCAATAAGGTCTCTCTGATCACTGTCCAAAATGCTTTCGATCTCTGCTGCAGAGGATTGTGTCTTTACTATCTTCAAATTCTAAAGGGAGACAGGTTAGAGGAGAACACTGAGCACTGACAGCAGAGACCCTTTCCCCACAGCGTAACCAAATTCAGTGTTTGACACCCTGAACTGTGACTCAGTTTCCCTTTTGGCTCACAGGAGAACAGGTTCAGGAGCATACACCTAGTGCACCAACTCCCCTCAGCCCCTACACTATGCACAGAGTTTGGATAAATCAGCAACTCGTTAGCCTTCATAAACTAGGGATAAACTTGGCAACTGTATTTCACCTTCCCCGCTTAATTAATTCTCTGCCACAACACTGAATGCCAAGCCACCAACCGTTGCGTCTTCGGATGGTGTTCCAGGCAGGCTTTTCCTCTTCTTGCTTTTCCCTGGAGAATTCTCTTCCTGTGACCTCTCCATCCTTTTCTGGGTAGTTCTGCCCACACCACTGGGCAGAGCGGAAGAGCCAAACAACCGGCATCGTTTGGCCTACAAGGAGAGAAGTTAAAGTCGTCTAGCAAAGATTAAGATTAAAAATTAAGCCAGTCTCAGGCTCTCAGACCATTGAAAGTTTTGCCTTATGTAAGACTGTCACTGCATAGCAACAGCAAGGAGTAAATAGGGTCATCTAAATTGGGGACCTACACTGCCAACAACACTTGTCTCTTGCTGTGCAGACTGGGTGAGCTTAGAGCACAATGAGATGTGCTGGCAGAGTGCTTTCTATCAATTAGCAGACAATCTACCAGCAGATTAAAAGCCTTCTGCTGCGAGACTGAACTGCCCTCACAGTCTATTACCAGAAGACTGGGCTACAGGCACTTCAGGTAAGCCTGTGAAAAATGTTTTCAAGATATGTCAACAAGTGTCTGATAATGGAAGTCAAAATCTTCCTGCATTTAGGAAGTTTTTTAGTAAAAATTTAACAGATACACGCACAATGAGCATTGTTCTACACTGACACAACCTTTCAGGCATCAGGCTTTAGCAATTACAAAATAGCGTAGGGTTTTTATACTACATCTTGTTTTGTTATACAGGATGTAGGATCAGAGGCAGTGTGATCACTTTTCCCAGGAGTGAAGATGTCTGCCAGAACAAAGTTCCCGTCTCTGTTCTGTTGTGCTCTGCTTGAGCACTCACCCGCATGTCCGTTTTCCTCATGACTAGCGGTGCAGTCCAGAGGCTTGCCACGTCAGATGGTATCTCCTCATCATTCTGGGAAATGAAAGTTCATTCTCATTTATTTCACCAGGGACAGACACTGTAAATATCTAAGGCTCTTGCATAGCTTGAGCAAACATTGCAATTTAATTCAGCTGCCAGAGCAGGTTTCGGAATTCAGCTCAATTACTAGCCCAATACTCAATAAAATAACAGCATGAGCTGACACATGTTGGAACAGGTTAAGTTATATCAATTGTTACTTAACAGCGATACTCTTCCAAAGCATTAAGCTTCTCAAGTTCAATTAGAAATAGTCTTGAAAGCAAATATTATCTCTAGCTCTTCAACAAGTTTTCTTTAGAAAATACCAACTACTCAAATAATTCTCTCTAGTAATGCAATTCAACAACCAACAGAACAGCAGCAATGCCTTTAACTGCTGCTCTCCCACCAAGCAAATACCACTGCCTGCACAAAGGAAACAGCACACAGGAAAACAGAAAAATGGAAGCATTGCAAAAGATAAGTCTTTTAGGAATCCTTAGTACCTGGCTTTTTGCAGACTGACATAACACTGCACTGACTTCTAGAACATACATGAGCTGCAGACATATTGTTGGCAGACTTAACATTATACAGAGATGATTTTAAGTGTTGATATTTTGTACATACCTTCAAATCTTGCTCATCTAAGAGCTCTAGGAATCCATCATCATCTTCGCTTTCAGAGGAAGCTAGAGGAGACTGCTGCTGGAAAGCTGACCTGTGGTTTTCCAGCTCACCCGTGGGTATTTCATTAGATGGAAACTGAGGAAAAAATAGCTAGCTTTAATATTCTCTCTTTACAGTAGGATACTGCAAACAGAGGTGATACCATGCTGCTCACTAAACTACAGAAAAGATGGAGGTTATCCCAGCATTTTGAATAGATGGACTTGAGCACACCCCAGACTGAGTTCCAGTACTTTATTTGATCCTTACAACTGCAGAGTGTTTCAGTAGTGTGTCATAGGAACAGGAATATTCAACTCCATAGTTCCCAGGTACAAGATCAGGAGTACTAAGCGTGATGAAGTACTACCAGATTCAAGGAGTGGAGAGAAGACTTGGCCCCTCAGCTCCGTTTCTGTGCAAGGATCCATCATGTTTGTTTTCCAGTTGCTTCCGCAAAGTTTTGCAAAGCAACAGCACATCAAGTAATATCTTTTTCCTGTGTGTCATATCTGGATAAGATCCAGTTGCATCTACACACTTGGCTTCCTTGTTCCCAATGCATCTGCATCAATATAAATATCCACTTTCCTGATAACAGAACCAATTACAAATTAACTTTATCTATTCCACATTTATGTCCCCATTCACTTGACTTACTGCAGCATAGCCTCAGCTCTGTAATTACTCGTCTTCCACAGACTACAGAACAACCTCTCATGAGCCAAACGAGTTTTCTCATCTGACAGATAGATGAGCTTTCCTATTTGGCACATGAATAGTGACAATAAACACCAGTGTCTTAGAACCACGATGCAATTTTCCCTCTTCCCTAACAGTACAGATGCGGAGGAATAGGTGGGAATTTGTTGTCTAGAACACCACAGTACTTACTCCCTGAGCTGAGGAGGAATTTTGCCTTTGTCCAGGAACACCTTTGCCATCACGGGAATGGACGTGCACAGAACTACGAGAAGCTGGTTTGGTTGGCTTCTTAAACTCAAATGATTCCTGAATTAAAAAACAGAAAAGCGATCGTTTTACCAAAACAAGCTGTGTAAGTTGCTAGGATCATTGCATCTTCTTTCTTTAAGCTATCTGACATGTTGGATGTTAAGTTCCCTGCTGCCAACAGAAATCGGAGCGTGAATGTTTTCAAAGTGAAGATGTTACAATAGTGATTCATTTAACGTAACCAAGCTTTTATCCTCTTGTTATCAGCAGGTTTAAGGATTTATTTTTTTTAATCTCTTTTGGTAGTCAATTTCTCTGCAAAAAAAATCATTTTTAAGGCAGCCAAGGCTGTGGCTTGGTCAACAGAATTATGTTTGTTGCTAGGTGACAGGCCCTGGCTGCTGAGCACCACTTTTCTGGAGAGACCTGTCGATGACATGTCCAGCAGCCAGGCCATACAGACCAAGTAAGTAAAAGAACATTTGTGCTGCTGAGGAACCCAAGTTCCTTATATCAGCAGTGAAAAAAGATATGGTGAACCATGCAGCCACCTCACAGCTACCTAAAGGTAGCACTATGAAAACATTTTGCCCTGCCACAGACTAGTCAGGTCCTATAGCACAAAGGAAGATCTGCACAGCCAAAGCCTCCCCAATTTTTATTAACCTGTAGTCAGTTTGCAGTCACTATTATAATCAGTGTTGCTGCACTTCACTGCAAGTTTCCCTGAGATAAGCTGTGCAAAAACTTTGTCATATCTGAGCTGTAGTCTGGCAGGCACCAAGCAAAGCCTCTTCCACTGTGCCTGCTGAGGAAGGGGTGTGCTAATTCAGCTTCCTCACTATCACCTCTTACACAATCATCTCGGGAGACAAAAAGCAGTGCTTACATTCTCCTTGTTTTCATTTTGGTCTAAGAGTTGAAAAGCATCACAATCCAGAGAATCTGAATGGCTTCTCTTCAGAGCAGGACTGGATCCCAGGAGCCTCTGCTACAAAATTCATAGAGAAATGCTAGTTTAGTATCATGCTGTAACCTTTGCACAACCAGATCTTAAGCAAAAGAGGAGTTATCAGGAATATAAGGCATTCATCTGCAAGTTGGGGCACCTATGTGCAGGACATCTCATGCAGGTATCAAAATGCAGTGCTCCAATTGCACTGGTGACAAAGTTACAGCACTGAAGTTTTACATCAACACGTGGACAAGATTTCAAGTTTAGAAGCTGTCATTTTGACAGTTTAAGTCAAGCACCATAGCAGCTGTTCTTGAAGCCAATAAATTAGCAAGATGTGGGACAGATCCAACTAAAAACACTTAACACACTAAATCTTTTAACATTTACACAAGATCAATACCACCCTCACTTACTGGCAGTGAATGTATTCTTCTGAGAGGCAGTCGAATGCTACAACGAAAAAGAACCAAGATTACTATCTTTTAAAAGACAATGTTGAAATAAATGTGAGTAGAACTCACTTTTTTTTCAACAGAACTATAAGCTAGAGGCAAATCCAGAAGTCACTGATAAAGCTAAAATAAAAATACTTACTTCAGTCTGCTAGATTCAAGAATCGCCTTCTCAAACCTGAAATTGAGATGCCCCACAGTTAGCAAAGGATAGTAGACTAAAAGTCAGCCTTTTATTTAAGTCAGAGCATTATGCTAAACAGAAGCCAACATGCTTTTTGATGACGCTTTGTCCTTCTCAAGAGGTATTTACAGCCAGCTTATCCCATCCTAGTTTTCAAAGCACTAACTGGAATCCTGCTCTCTCCTCTCAGCATCATCTAGACAAGGAGCTAGATTAAAGGAATAAAAGCTTGGTAAATCAGGAACCAAAGGCATTTGGCCCACATAAATAAAGGACAAAGGATCTTTTTAAAGCTTGAATTGGGAGAGGCAAATTCCAAGCTAAAAACAACTGCTTTGTACCAGTTAAAGCATACACAAGCAAAAGTTACAGAATAAGTGTTGAGGGCAAAACTCCATGTGACTTGGTGCAGCCTCAGACCCTTGTAAGGCACCAGTGTCACACACAAATGGCTGAGTTAGTACAACACCAACGCAGACCCAAGACCTGCAATTACTCTGGGACACAGACAAGACAGCGAGCCAGCATCTGCACAGCACACACGAAGTCTGAGACAAAAACACACTGCACACATGCCACACCAAAGGAAAAAACAAAAAAAAAAACACATCAAGGTTCTCATTAGCCTGTATTTGTTAGTAGTATAACGTGAAACAGAAGTCAGGCTTAGCTTGGGGTTACGTACGTTTCTTCCATGATGTCGTTGGAGGCCAGAGGACTGGGTGAATCCAAGGCACAACCTGCACAAGACAGACAGCATTTTCTAACAAGCAGTGTCTTAGCACCAAGCAAACACAAGTTATTGGGCTTCCCTATAGAATTCCCCAAAAAGACACTGAGTCACCTAACACGGAATAATCTTGGCTTATTCTCTCACATATATCTTAGTAAGTTATTTACTCCTTTAGGGTTTTTTTAAGCGATGTTTTCAGTTACATCTCAGTTTAAAAAAAATAAATGTCATTTTTAACACATACTAGTGCACTGTAAACAAAAGCAAAGCACCCCAATAAGCAAAAATAACACAAGCAGAACATTACAACTACACAGCATCTTCTAAGTACAGTCGGATATGAAAACTGCTTAAACACAGATTCTCGGGGAGCTTCTGTTTTACAGTGTCCACAATCCCTAGTGACATGCACACAGCTTACCAGAATGTGCTCCATAGGATCACGCCAAGACTTGCTGCTGCTTCAGCAACTGATCTAAGCTAACAGCTACAAAACTCACCTGGCTAACAGGACAGGTGGAGGTCTCAGCACAGCAGAAGCCTTACAAGTATTTTGTAAACACTTGAGACCTGCTTTGGAGGCAGGAAAAAAAAGCCAAGAAGTAGAATAACCGAGCTGGCTACATCTCTATCTCCCCTTGAGGCTTGCCAGCTGTATTCACTTTCTGGCTTCCTTTGAAGAAATACACACAAACTCCAGTGGAAACACTGGGCCAGCGAAATATCAGAAGCTCCTCTGAATCTGCAAATTATGGGGTAACTGCTTATTTTATTTTCACTGATAAAATTCATCTCACCCAGACGGGGAAAAACAAAAAACAAATCAAGAGTACTTCTAGGCAAGTATCAGTCCTAAAACGCAGCTCCCCAGATTTCAAGATAAACAGCCAGCTTCTGTATGCAAAAAGCCACAAACAAAACCCAAGCCACAAAGGAAACCCTGCTAAACACTTGATTCAAGCGTGCAGGGCAGGTTAGCACAGTTTGGGTTTCAAGAGAGAAACCACTCGCTTTCAAAGTTACCACCCTGCAAAGGGCAGAAACCCAAAGTGGTCCCATTCAGAGCGGGGTGCAGATACGTGCTGGCTCCTATCAGTGCGTAACGAAACGTTATCTCAGTTCTCCAGACCACAGCCCCAACGTGCAGCACTCGCAGCCCAGTATCTGCCAGCCCCCACAGACTGGAGAATAGTGGGGCTCCAATTCCCCGGGGAAGCCTATCTCGGGCTATCTCGAGCTTCCACCCCTGCTGCAAGAGGGGCTGATCCACTCACGATAAGGTGTTGACCTACTGCCACGTACAGAGCAGATCAAGGCAATCAGAAAACGTCCTGATAATCTGGATTTTCTCTCTACAAATCATGCTGGAGCACAAATCAGAGCAGGTCAGTAGCCACATCTTGCTTTTCTTTCCCCTCCTTAGGATGACTTCTCTGTGTCAGAGTTCCCCTCTGGAGCCAGAACCAGTTTTTCCTCCACGCTAGCTCTGCTGCTAGCATGCTCCGGGACAATTAAAGAACCCACAACCCAAAACAGGGACTGCAGGAGCTTTGCTGAGGGATGGAGATGTGCCGCCTTCCACGAGCTTGGGGATGAGAAGTGGCTACAGAGATTGCAGGCAGCATTAGCTCTGTCCCAAACCTGAAAGCAGGGTGCAGATGCGATGCCCTTCATCCCTCACCCATTTTTACTCCCTGAGAACACCCTACCTGAGTCCGTTGACTCCGATGACACCGTTCTCTGCAGACCATTGGCATTCTTGTTTCCTGGATCTTGTTCAGCGTTTTCGTGCTGACTGTAAAAGAAGTTCAGGGCTCATTTTAAATGCTTGTAAAGTGAGGAATACAGAAGAGGATACGAAGGGAGCTATACAGCACAGGGAAGCATAACCCAAAATAGTTACTGCCAGCCAAGTACAAGGATTCCTGCAGACAGCAGTCTTTCGTGTGCTCCATGCTGCTGAACACACAGGCAATGCCACCACCAGATCACTGCACCTACAGACATGCTCAGGGCCTTCAGAGACCTCAATTTCAGTGTTTTTTTCTTTTAAACAATACACATGTAGTATTGGTGATGTTAGATACGAGGCTTCCAAGAGAGGAAGATGAGGGGTGGCTGGAAAAGGGAGTTTGTAGAGGAAATAACTCAAACCATGAGGGTTTTCTGGAACTACGCTTTAGAGTCTCTCGTGATCCTGTACCTTCCCAAATTAAGGTTCTAATATAGCAAAACAACACCTTGCAATAAAACTTTAGGACTAAAACCACTTTAAACATGGAGTAGGACATCGGTGCCTGGAGTCCTGGCAGCACCTCCCATATAATCCACTAGAAAAACCTTTATCAGAGCCCAGTTATCTTTCTTGGGACTGTAACCCTCTGTGGCAGCCACTGATTTAATGATTGCTTTGCATCTAAAAAGGTAGACAATTGTCTTTTTTGGTGTTTTTTTTTGTTAAGTAGTGAGGTCTCAAGTTCTGACTGATCAGTTAAGACCCTCCCCTCCCACGGGACCATCAGATGAGTGTGTGGGTGAAGGGGCTCGAGGCACCCAGAGCCCCACAGAGCTGAAGGAGCGCATGAACTGCCCGAGCCCTGCAGGCACACGCGTCCTTCACACGTGGGCAGGGGTCCCAGAAGCTTCACAGAGATGCATATCGTGCACAGGAGCACTCTGTTATCTGAATTACTGGAAGAGCTTCTGCAGGGTCGCTTCTCTCCTCGCGCCAGGTAATTGAAAAGGTGCACCAGGGCACGAGCTAGGGGCATGAAGTCAAAGGACAGAAAAATAACCGTGGAGGGGGCTGGTGCGAGTCGCTCGCAGGAATTCCAGGAATCTGAAGGAGGGGAGAACCATAAAGAAGGCAGATTACAGAAATGAAAGTGAGAGAAAGCCAAAAAGCAAAGGGCAAAGAGCAGGAGGGCTCTCAGGACCGCACAGGAGGCCAGAGAAAGGCAGGGGCTGTAGGGGATGGATTGTAGAGCTGGGAAAGGGGAAAAGCATGCAGCCTTGGAGCCACGTACAGGGAAGGGCTCGGAGTGAGGAAGATGCCCAGAGCTGGGAGAAGATGGTGGCACGTGGTGAGCCACCAGGGGAGGAGGAACACGGCCCAGCAGGCAGGAGGCAGCAGGAGCCCCAGCACGTGTGGGCAGGGGAGCAGGGCCTGCATGGGAGGGAAAAAAAAGGCGGCAGGGAAGGGGGAATGCAGTGGGAGGAGGAGCAGTGGAGGGGGCTCGGTTTGGGGGCAGCACGGGAAAAACTGCTTGGGGGGTGGGGAATGAGCTCAAGGTCTTGCATTTTGGGGGTGGAAGAGGCCCTCGAGGCTTCAGTTGGGGGAGAGGGAGAGGAAGAGGAGGCCCTCGAGGATGCAGATGGGGAGGAAAGGAGGAAAAAGAGACCCTCGAGGCTGCAGTTTAGAGGGGGGGGGGAGGAGGAAGAGGAGGCCTGAAGACTGCAGTTGGGGGAATGTGGGGGGGAGAAGAGTTCCTCGAGGCTGCAGTTGGGAAGGGGGGGGGCGGGAGAAGACGAGGCCCTTGAGGCTGCAATTTGGGGTGGGGGAGAGGAAGAACAGGCCCTTGAGGCTTAAGTTGGGGAGGGGAAAGAAGAGACCCTTGAGGCTGCAGTTTGGGGGGAGTAAGAAGAGGAGAAGAGGAGGCCCTCGAGGCTGCAGTTGGGGGGGTGGGGGGGGAGGAAGAAGAGTTCCTCAAGGCTGCAGTTGGGGGGGGGGGGAAGAGGCCCTCAAGGCTGCAGTTTTTGGGGGTAGAGGAAGAAGGGAAGACCCTCGATGTACAGCTGGGGGGGAAGGAAAAAGAGGAGACCCTCAGGGCGGTAATTTGGGGGGGGAGGGAGGAGGAAGAAGAGGTCCTCGAGGCTGCAGTTGGGGGGAAGAGGAGGGGGAAGAAGGGACCCTCGAGGCTGCGGTTGGGGGTGGAATGAAGAGGACGTAATTTGGGGGGAGGGAGAGGTAGAAGAGGCCCTGAAGGCAGCAGTTGGGGAGGGGGAGAAAGAAGAGAAGGCCCTCGAGGCCCTGTTTCTGCAGGGGGGGGGAAGGGGCAGAGGCGCCCCACGGGGCCCTGCCGGAGCAGAAGGGACGCGACGGGACCCCCCCCCAGGCCTCACCTCACGTGTGTGGAGAGAAAAAGAAAGGAGGGGAAAGAAAAAGAAAGGAGATGAAAGGGGAGGAGAGGAGCCCCCGGCCCTGCCCTGAGGGGAGCGGAGCCCCCAGGCCTCGCTGAGGGCCGTGAACAGGCCCCAAGGGTGGGGGGGGTGAGGGGGGGGACACGGGGCCCGCGCGGACTGACCCGGCCGAGCCGCGTCCCAGCTGCTCCATGGTGAGGCGGAGGTCGGAGACGGGCGAGAGCTCGGCGGGGAACAGCGCCTTGACGGCGGCGGGGGAGGCCGGAGAAAGCAGCAGGAGGCGGCGGCGGTAGGAGCCGCCCGGCGCGGCCTCCATCGTCCCTCCCGGCCTCCTGTCAGCGCCGCCGCCCGCCCCGAAGCTGGCGCCAAAGCTCCCGCCGCCAATCGCAAGGCCGCTCTGCGCGGCGCCGCGCGGGGGGCGGCTTTTATAGCCTCCCGGCGCCCCGCCCACCTCCCGCCCGCTGACCAATCGGAGTGGGAGAAGGGCGATTTCCCGGCTGGTTGACGGCCGTTCTGACCAATAAGAGAGGGGTACGGTGGGGGGACTGCATTTCCCAGCGTGCCGCCGCGAGGCGGGCAACGCGCTCACTGGTTGCCCGCCTCGCTGTGGCATGCTGGGAAATGTAGTCCTCTGCCTGTGCCTCCCCGTCGGAGGCTCTGTCCCCGCGGCCCTCCCCCCCCTTAAAATGGGGGAAGATGAGGAGAAAAGGCACAAAATGTGCAAAAAACGGGACCTCGGTGAACCGAGGAGCCCGGCCCGGGTCATTTCTGCCCAAATGAGGTCCCTGATGGTGATAAACAAGCGGTGTCCCCAGGGAGGGAGGCGCTGAGCGCCGGCGTCCAGCCGAGCACTGCCGCAGTCAACACAGCAATGGAGGCGTCTGTCACAAGCAGCACATCTGGAACCTTCCACAGCCCCACAGCCCCCCCAGAGCAACACCAACATCGGGGCACGTCCCGGTGGCACCCTCAGCAGAGCCCCAGAGGCACCTCTGGGCTCCGTCTGTCCCCTTTCAGTGCAGCACGAGGTCCCCTTTGTCTCTCGTTTCCCGGCCGTTTGCTGCGTCCCCAGGGCTGTGGCGCCTGCACAGCTCATTGCTCCTCCGTGTGCTCTGCCCGCCCGCCGATTCCCCGGCCCTTGGGGCGAACGGGGAGGAAAGGCACGCGTCCATTTTGCTCGGCTGCAAAATGGATGCGTGCCCGGCCTCTCAGAGGACAGGCACCTCGCTGTGCCCTGCCCTGTAATGTCAGCCCTGCCTCCGGCCCTTGGTCGTGGGCTGTACACGATCCCGTTTTGTAGGCTGAAAAATAGGGAAATGGTGGGACAGGCCCCGTGTTTTCTCCTTGTATAAGGGGTTGCAGATCTCTGCTGCTGACCTGAGCCCCTGGGATGTGCTCTGCCAGAGCTCCCAGTGCTGCCCTTCCAGCCGCAGAGCTGGTGGGTCCGATGTTATCAGCCCTGATAAGTGTGGGTATGGGCCTGGCTGGGGGATCCCCTGGCTCCACGACACCGCACATCCCTCAGCCTGGGCCCTGCCACCCCATTTGGGGTGCCTGAGGTCCCTTGATGAGACACCACAGCATTTGCTCCCTCCTATCTCCCCCTGACCACTCAGGATCTCACAGATCATCATCACACCCCTGCCACCTCCAGCCCTCCCTGCAGCTCCCTGCTGGGCCCTGAACTTTTCTTTTTTAGGGAGGGGAACACTTTTGGATGTTTTATGTGGGCACTTCCCAGCACAATTAGCAGCTCTGTGTCTCCACCCTGAGTTCCTGGGTGCGGGGTGACTGTGTCCCAGCGCTGCCCCCACCACACCAAGCAGCACTGTCAGAGACCCCACGGGCACCCAAATCTTCCCTGCCTTCTCCAGGGGGTGTCAGGGAGGTTTTGGGGTTCTTCTCCAATATGCAAGGTTTTGTGATCCCTTGAGATGGTCAGGGATGGGTTGGCTGTCTCTGCGTCCAGTGTCACCTTCACTAATGCACAACAGAGAGCAATGTCGGTCTGTTTCCTGCTGAGAAGCAAACCAGCTTCTTATATTTATATATATATTGATATATATTGATTTATATTTATTTATATTTATTTATATTTATTTATATTTATTTATATTTATATACATAAAGCGCCTATCACCATATTGATAAGCACTCTTTGGAACCACTATGATGATGGGTAAGGGCAGGCTCATCCTGCACATCATCCCCAAAACTGAGAGGGCAGACGGACTGCGGATGGCTTCAACCTGCCTCGAGCCCTGCGATGCTGCCAGGACCACAGCGAGCCCTGGGAGCACACGGAGGCATCTCCAATCTCTGCCTAAAAGCCAAAGGTGTGCACCCGCTGCCACGTTTAACCCAGGTCTTACAGATCACAGCGTGAGAAAAAAAAGTCTCCAGAAACAGCAGAGCCAAGGGCCGAGTGCTGCCCCAGCTCTTCTGTGGCATTAACATCTCTGGGTCACTCCTGGCGTGGAAGTAGAGCTTTATTTTCACGGCAGACCCAGTTAAAACGAAGGGATCCAGTTTTAGACGGACACGGGATTTAGATGTTGGGCTGTGAACCTATCACTGCCCCAAGGAAGCTCATTTCTGGAAAGTTTTTCTCCCTATTTGTGCCCAGCAACTCCAAAATCTTCCCCCTTTCTCTGTCCAACGTGCTCAGCAGGTTCACTAGAAGAAGGACAGGGAATTACAGGAGGTCTCTCTCTTCTTGTGGTACCTCTTGTGGCAACATCCCAGAGCCCAGCCACTGCCACACTGGGTCCCGGGCACCAGCACAGAGGTGCAACCACCTTGGGCTCCAAATAACATCACCCAAAGTCCCAAATCCTCACTGGGACAAAAATACCTCCCCATCACCTGCTGCTCAGCCCCCGGCAGCGTTCCCAAGCCTGTGCCCAGAAGGGCCACGGGTGGAGGAGACACTGAGCTCGTTTTGTACCTGTCCAGAGCGTGTCCAGCAGCAATTTCCTCTCCAAATCAGGTCACCCTGCCCCAAGGCAGATGCGCAAAGACCCCTGAACCGTCCCCTCCTCTTTAGGATGTGGTGCTGCGGAGAGGGGGACAAAGAGCATGGGGAAAGGGAAAAAGGGTTTGGGGGGAGAGCAGGAGGAGAGGGGAGAGAGGTGGCAAGGCTGGATGTCCCAAAATGACAGCGGAGCTGAACGAGGCCAGGATGGAGGGATATATGGGATGGACAGGGAGGAAACAGCAGTGTTATGGGTACAGGGATAAAAATTAACGGGGAGAGGGAAACATGGGGTGTGCCCATGAAGAGGGGTGGGAGGGCATGGCAGGCACATAACCATCAGCGCATCGCTTCTGTTTCCTCATTTGGGATTAAACTCTTCTTTCTGTTTTTCTAGGGAAAAAAAATAACGGTCTGGACCGTCTCCTAGAGGAAAATAAAAGCATATTTGGTGATTTGGGGGTTAGATTTGCAGGAGTGAGATTGCGTCACCAAACGGACCCTGGGGGGGCAGAGAGGGGTGAGTGGGGGCACAGTTTTTGAGGTTACCTCGGATGGGAAAGGCTGAGCCCAGCGAGAGCACCCACCTCTGTTAGAAACCGGCTTGAGAGAGCCCGGCGTGCGGCTGTTTTAGCCAGGAACATTTCTGGAACAGCTTCAAACCCTGAAGTTTGTGGGCTTTTTTTAATTATTATTATTATTTATTAGGAAAAAACAACTTTTGGTGTTGGAAGTGGGATTTGTGGGAAGAGGCTGGGGGTGACAGCAGCGCTGTGGCTCGGATGCGCTCCGTAAATCGGAACAAAAACGTAAATTCTGAACAGAAACTCCTGCTCCTCCGAGGGGTGCCCCTGGTGGATGGGGCTCCTGAGAGGGGAGACCCCAACCTGTGCCCAAAATGCCCCCCAATCTGTTCCCCTGTTCCCAAAGGAGACCCCGACGCCTGCCTACTGGGGACCCCACCTCGTGCATGTGCACGTGTCCATGGCTCCCTTTGTGTGTCCATGCTTTCGGGTCTCAGCTTTCGGAATTTGGTTAAAAAAAAAAATCCCATTCCCGAGCGCTCAGAGCTTTCAGGGCTGCGGTTCGGTGCGGCCGCCCTGGGTGCTTCGACCACTTAAAGAAATTAAATCATTTACAGCCTGAAACGTGCCCGGGAGCTTCTCCCCAGCAGGCCGGCGGTGCCGATTTCCACCCGCCGGGCTCGGGGTTAATGCAGCTGAAGGGATTGTGCCAGGGCAGCAGCTGGGACAAGCGGGAGCCCGGCGTAATCCCCTGCTCGAGCGGCTTCCTGGGGCCGCCCGCTTTGCTGCGCCCCTTCCGCAGGCAAAGAAATCCCAGTGAGGGGCTCCGGGCTCCGTCCTGCCCCCCCAGGGCTGCCCACCATTCCCCCTATTAGGAATTAAAAAAGGAGGTCGCTGGGGTGCTGAGAAATAGAATCGGTTTGGTTCTTGCTTTTTTTTCATCTTCCTAATTATGAGAGGGGGGAACCGGGGCTGCTCCTGCCAGCCCATGCGCCCAGACCCCAAACAGCTCCCAGCACATTTTGGGCACCAGCCCGGCGGTGGAGACCCAGGAACCTCGTCCAGAGCCTGCCCCAGCAGCCCCAAAGTGCTCCTGGCCGTGCTGGGTTGCTTCCTAGCTCGGAAGAGTCTGGGAATGACAAATTTAGGAGCTGTTCATACGCACACGTCGATATCCACGAGCCTTGTTGGCAAACGTGCTTTGAGAACCATGGAAATGCCAGGGCTTCGATACAGCATCGGCTCTGGAAATGGCAGGGCAGTTGACCCAAAAATTGTGTTTTTTAATGGCCCCCACAGCCTCTCCCATCACCGCTGTGTTTGGTGACACCACCTCCTCACACCACATCCAGCACCACGGCCCCGTGCCCGGCCGGGAACCCAGTGCTGCTGCCCCAGACGTGGCCGGGATGCGATGGGGACAGCTCGGGGACACCGGGGACCTGCGCACCGGGGGTCTCCCGGCAGCAAAGCCCCCTTGATTTGGGGGCAGAGCTGGTAAAGGCACTGCAATGCCACTGGTAAGGGTTAGGGTTACACGGGCAGCCCTGCTCGCCGAGATGCATTGAAGGAGAGCGGCAGAAACCCCAAAGTTTTGTGCACGGGGACACCACGACCCCCACAGGGATCATCGCAGGAGGACGGAGGCGAGCAGGAGCAGCTCGGGACGAGCTCATGGGTCTCAGCCCTTTGGGGACACGGCCACAAACCCACGGCAGGACGCAGGGGACGTCCTCCTGCCTCCATGCACCGCGCCTCGCGCCCGTGACCCCTTGGGCACAGCTCTCGTGGCAGCAGCAGGACCAAGTGCCCGGGGTCACCGCTGCCAGAAACGAGCGTTTGGAGGAGCCTTGGTGGCGGGGCCCTACCAGAAAGATGTCCTTGGACTGGAACTAGCATTTTATTCTATTGTATAATCCATGAGTGCGTCACAGCCCCGAGAGCCGGGCAGGCACCTGTCAACGCTTCCAGTTTAGATACACAGAGAACTTTTCTTGCCTCCTTGCATCTGCCGGAGCTCCCTGCCGCCACGCGGCCACCGCGGCCACCCCCGAGAGGAGGCAGCACCTGCCTGGTGCCGGGGCAGCAGCACCTCTGCAGAGCTCCCGGGCAAAAAGTGACCGTGCCACAATCAGCCTGCGGAGCACTGGGGGGGCAAAAAAAAAAAAAAAAAAAAAAAAAGAAAAAAAAAGAGATATATATATATATATAGCTTGGCGATCCTAAGTTTGCTTATCAAATAAAAAGTTCCTCCACATTTATTAAAAAAACCAAACAGTAGATTTAAAAAGCAGTTACGAGTCCTACTCCGGCAAAACACCCTGTACAGGTTTTCCTTTCTCGTTGGCTGTCGTCGTCGACGGTGAGGATCCTCCCTAAATCAGCTGCTGCTGTTAATTTTATATATATATATAATCTCTTAATTTTGCCGCGCGTTTTGCTTGCTTTAATTAATTAATTTATTTCCAATCGGCCTAGCTGTCTCCACCAGAGCAGCGGCGCTACCACACAAAAGCTTCCTTGATGTCCATGCCCTGAGCCGGGGGAGTGGGAGGGGATGGAGGGATGGGGAGGGGGGGGAGAGATGAGCGAAGGAGGAGGATGAGGAGGAGGAGGAGGGCTGGAGGGAAGGGAGGGAAGGGAGAGGAAGCCGTGGCAGCCCCTCACTCTCCCATGTGCGTCCTCAGGTGGTACTTGAGGGACTGCTTGTAGCGGAAGCACTTGGTGCACTCGGTGCAGGGGTAGGGCCGCTCGCCGGTGTGCGCCCGCTGGTGCTCCAGGAGGTGGTGCTTCTGCGTGAAGTTCTTGCCGCACTCGGTGCAGTGGTAGGGCCGCTCGCCCGTGTGGATGCGCTGGTGCTCCAGGAGGTGATGCTTGCGGATGAAGCCCTTCCCGCAGACGGCGCAGGCGTGCGGGCGCTCCCGCGTGTGGATGCGGTAGTGGTTGGTGAGCTTGGAC
The DNA here is from genome assembly GCF_047663525.1 of Anas platyrhynchos. Taxonomy (NCBI): domain Eukaryota; kingdom Metazoa; phylum Chordata; class Aves; order Anseriformes; family Anatidae; genus Anas; species Anas platyrhynchos. The sequence continues at coordinate 159,001,620 of NC_092588.1, forward strand.
TTCTCGCTGAAGGTCTTCTCGCACTGGCTGCACTGGTAGGGCCGCTCGCCGGTGTGAGTCCGCTGGTGCCGCAGGAGGTGGGAGGGCCGGGTGAAGTTCTTGCCGCACTGGGGGCAGAGGAAAGCCATCTCGCTCTTGCCGGCGTGGATCCTCTGGTGCATGATGAGGCTGATCTGCAGGCGAAAGCTCCGCCGGCACTCGCCGCAGGTGAAGGGCCGCTCGCCGACGTGGGTGATCTGGTGCTTGCTGAGGCTCGACTTGTGGCTGAAGCTGCTCTCGCACTCGGAGCACTTGTAGGGTTTCCCCGGGGGCGGGGGACGAGGCTGGGGCTTGAGGCCGTGCTCGGGGCGCCGGGGCACCCCCACGCCGCCGCGGCGCGTGTGGCTGCGCTGGTGCAGCAGGAACTGCTGCTTGTTGCGGAAGCTGAGGTCGCAGTCGTGGCACTCGTAGGGCCCCTCCTTCAGGTGGTTGCGCTGGTGGATCACGAAGTTGATCTTCAGCATGAAGCTCTTGCCGCACTCGGGGCAGATGTAGGGCCTCTCCCTCGTCCGGTTGCGCTGCTGGGCCATGGTCGGCTTCATCTCCCCCGAGTCCCTCTCGCAGGAGGGGGGCTTCCCCACGCGGCCGGCCGCCAGGCTCCGTGCCGGCGCCTTGGAGCTGCACTGAGCCTCGCAGCCCAGCCCGGCCTCGTGGTTGGGGAAGGAGGGCGGCTCGGTCCTCCCCGAGAACATGGTGCAGGGCTCCAGCGTGTCCGGGTCGTCTTCTTCCTCCTCCTCCTCCGTCTTGATCACGATCCCGTCCTCTGCGGGGAGAAAGCAGAATTTGGGGAGGGTGGGCGCACGGCGGATCCCTGACCGTCACCCCGTGGTGGATTTTGAGTCGGGAATGGACCTTCCAGAGGCTTTCTAGGAAAAGCTGCCAGGTTTTCCCAAAAAGAGGCAGCCCACACCGGGTTGTCTCCAAGGCACGGCCCTCTCCCCTCCCCTCGAGGAGGCAGAAGGGGAAAAACCATTCCCGGGGTGCCCCTCCACCCCCTGGCCTCACCCGAAAGCTCACACATCACGGATCCAGCCATCCTCATCCCTGCCCTCTGGACATTCCCTGAGCTCTGTGTTTTTGGGGACACGTCCCCAAATATGAGGACAGGTCCCCAAACACGGGGCCAGGTCCCTTCCCCTTGCAATCCGCCCCCCCAGCAGCTCCCCCTTCCCAAATTTGTGCCCTTGCTCACCCCGTGCACGTGCAGAAGCGTGGCCCTGTCCCTGCTAAACAGCATCCTCGTTCCCCAGGCTGTCACCCCGATGTCCCCACCCCAAACCCAACCCCTGCCCAGCCTCTGCAGCCCCTGGCTTTGCTCCCTTTTCCTGCCCCAACAAGAGTTTTTGGGAAAGGCTTTTCCCAAAGGGGATCCCAGCAGGTCGGGTGCCCCTTTGGATGATGCTCAGCACCGATCCTGGGGGGGAGGATTTCTCCCCAATTTTCCCTCCGAGCCTTCTCCCCACCTCTCACCTGTGCAGCTGCCGTGGTGCACGATCACCCTCTGGATCTCGTTGAAATCAGCCACGTACTCGGAGGGGTCGCCCAGGCTGGTGCCCGGCAGGTCTCTGGGAGGGGAGACGGAGCCGTAGGGGCTCTCGCAGGCGGCCTCCTCGTCCGGGCTCTGGAAGCTCCCCTCCGACTGTCCCGACATCCCGTGCAGCTCGGGGTTTTCGGGGCTGTCCTCGGGAAGCAGCTCCTCCGTTTTGATCACGACCCTGATGCCAGCTGCAGCAAAGAGAGGTGCCCACCGGCGTCAGCCCCGGGGAGCTGGGAATCCGAAGGATCTGGGGACCCCACACCCACTCCTCGGTGCCCCTCGGCCACCCCAAATCCCCAGGCTGTGGGGTCGAGCCAGCAGCCCCGAGGGCAGTGGAGGATTTCCTCCTGTTGGCCCTGATTTAACTTCAAAATCCTCGTCTCCTCCACCACAGCTCTCGGCACCGAGTGTTTTAGCCTTGCTCCCTCCTGCCCGTCCCAATTCCCCTCACGCCCTCGTCTCGCTGCCCTCACCTGCGGTGGCATCGGTGATGATCTCGCTCTCCTCCAAGTCCTGCTCGTTCCTGACCCGCGTTTCCTCCCCTTGCTCGATCTGGGACAAAACGCCGGGTTTGGAAATTGCATAGTCTGTGGGGAGAGAGAGGGAGGGATTACCGGAGAGGGAATCCTCAGGCTCAGCTTCCACCTCTCCCGGCGCAAGGGAGAAAACACGAAGGGACCGGGGAACAGCCACCAAGGAGCCCGGTGCTGGGGGTGGGCTCCCCAGACAGCCACGGGGGAAGGAGCTGCAGAAGTTTTCTCTGGAGAGGTACGTGAGCAGCAGACCCAGAAGGCGAAGGGAAACCCTTACGACAGCTTTTTCAGCGAGTATCTCTGGCTGCAGGGGGCCTCGAGAAGTCTCCAGCCCCCCTCGCCCTGCGCTGGCGCATCGCGCATCGCCAGGAGGCAAGAGCAGGACTGGAAACCTCCTCCTGTATTTTTTCAGTCTCCCTTTCAACTGGGACATTTGGGTCTCAGGAGGGTCGAATTGTGAAATTGAGGAGGAGATGGAGGACGCCTGGGGCTGAAGGCAGCCAGGGATTCCCAAGAAACCACCTCGGGGCAGCAAAGGGGGCACCCGTGTTTTACCCAGGGAGATCAGGGACTCGTAGTTCCCCTTCATCACGTTCTTGTACAGCTCCTTCTGCCACTCCTCCAGCTTCTCCCACTCCTTGTCATTGAAATAGACGGACACGTCGTCGAAGGTCACCGGCACCTGCAACCACAAGCACCAGGGGTTCAGGGGACCTTATTTCAGCCCTTGATTCCTTTCCCCCCCTCTCACCCCGCGGACGTGGCCAGCTCCTTCGTGGCCACCACCGGCTTTGTGTTTTTATTGGAAAACGACTTCGAGACCCGAGTTTTCCACCCTGTGACATCAAAGGGCTCGTCCAAACACCCGGCTCGGTGCGCGCCTGGAGGGAGCGTAAAGGAGATAAAAACCGGGTGCCGCGGCTGGACCTCATCTCTATTGATGAGCTGACGTAAAAACCCAGATTCAATTACCCCAGAACTCCAGGGAAAACTCGACCCAGGCCCTGAGTTATCATTAGTTATTGCTCGCAAATTGGCCGGGAGCAGACGGCAGCTTCCGAGGCTGTTTTGGCCGAGCAGGAATTTCTGCGGATAAATTCAGGATGCGGCCGGCTGGCGGGGGCTGTGCCCAGCTCCTCGGGGAGCCCCGCGATGCTCAGTCGTGCCTCCCCCCGGGGTTGGTGTCAATCCTCCTCCCACAAACACCCACGGGGGACCGGGCGCCGTTGATTTCCCCGTGTAGGGAAGGGTCCCATCAGCAAACTTTTGAATATTCATGGTGGGAGCCTTTTGTTGCTGAAGACGCTGAGCCCAGGCTGGAAGGGCGGGCGCTCCTCATCGTCCTGCGGATCCCCGAGGTTCCCCCGTGCTTGGCACCGCAGACCCCGCGTGCTCCTTCCTCGGGTACCACCATCCATCCTCGGGGATCCAAAAGTGGTAGGGAAGGAGCCGCCGAGCCTTCACGGGTGCTTGATTCAACCTCCAGTGGTGGTTAGAGGTGAGCTGCTGTGGCACAGCTGGCTGAGCCAGAACTCCCTAAATGCCACCTGGGTTATGGGGAGATGCTGCCCCCATCAATTCCACCTCCCTCCTTCTTGGGCATCCCATCGCAGGGCACACCAGGAGGGCAGCTTTGCCATCTGAGCTCCCCCCAGGTCCCCTTTGGTGAGCATCTACCCCGCGTCGGGGCCATCCCCGCTCACAGAAAGAATTTGGGGAGCAGCCCCTGCGCCCTGCGCCCACTCCCCAAGCCCCGGACACCGTTACCTTGGGGATTTCCCCCTTCCTGCCGGGGGGCAGGCGCAGGATCCAGAAGTTCCTGTTCTTCAGCAGGTTCTCCATGTTCTCCAGGCGCCGCTGCAGCAGCCCGTACTCCTGGATGAGGGTGCCCAGCGCCGCGCACTTGCTCTCCAGCTGGTTGCCCAGCTCGGCCGCCGTCTTCTCGCAATCGATCAGCTTCTTCTCGGCCACCCCCGTCCTGCCCTCCAGGTCCAGCAGGCGGGTGGCGTGCGAGTCCACCTTCCTCTCCACCGCCTGCACGGCCGCCACCAGCGTCAGGGACAGCTCCGCCGTCTGCGTCTCCCTCTCCGAGGTGCGCTCGGGGCCGGCGGGCGCCTGGAAGGGCGAGGGGCAGCGTGGCTGCAGCACCAGCTCCGGCGCCTGCGGGTAGGGACCGGGGGGGGGGTCACCGGGGATGGGCACAACCTTTGGGACCCCCCCCCAAGCCTCTCGAGGTGCTTGGGGACCCCCTCGGGGCTGAGCCACCCCGTGGTGGTGGCGATGTCCCCGTCCCAACCCTGGGGACCCCCCCCAAGCCCCCTGAGATCCTTGGGGACCCCCTCGGGGCTGAGCCACCCCGATGTCCCCGTGCCGTCCCTTGTCCCCGCTGGGTGCTGACCCCGTTAAGCTGCTTAGGGCCGGGTCCTATGGGACCGGTGTCACCCAGGAGGTGACACTTGGAGGGGGGGGGCCACACACACACACACAGAGGGGACATCGCAGCCCCGTCACCATGGGGACGGGGAGGGGACACCCCGGGGGGACAAGCTGGCGCTGTCACCCTGTCACCATGGGGACGGGGAGGTGACACGGGGGGACCTGTCACCGAGGGGGGGGGGGTGGTGACAGCAAGGGGGGGGGCGCCCAGACGGCTCCGTCACGGCGCCACCGGGGGGGAGCTGCGGGGATCGGGGTGGGGGGGGGGGGGCCCGGCGGCGCCGGTTCCCCCCCCCAACACCCCCCCCAAGGCCTCCGCAGGGCCCCGGGGTGTGGGGGGGCGGCCCCGAGGGGGCGGGGGGGGGCTCCGGGAAGCGCTCCCCGACGGCAGCGCCGTCTCCACCGGCCCCGGAGGCCCTGCTCGGCCGCGCCGCCCCCCCGGGGCTCCCCACGCCGCCGCCCCGTCGGGGGGGGGGGGAGGAAAAAACGACGGGGGGGGGGAAGGAAAAAAAGACGGGGGGGGGCTCAGCCGCGATCCCGGTGCTGACAGCCCCCGGCCCGGCCCGGCCGCGGCCTCGACGGCGCGGCCCGCCCCGACGGTGCGGCCCTGGGGCGGCTCCGTGCCGGGCCTCGGCCCCCCCCGGTTAAAATTGCGGCTGCCCCCCCCTTACCTGAGCGGGAGCCCCCTCGGCCATGGCCCCTTTGTTCCCTGCCCGGAGCCCCGGGGGCCTCGGCCGGGAGGATCCAGCGCCCGCTCTCTGCTTCACCTCCGGTGGCCGCCGGGCATGGGGCGGGCAGCGCCGGGACTCGAGGGGGGGGGCGGCGAATCGACGGGGCTGGGAGGGGAACGGAGGAAAAAAAGAGGGGTGGGGGGGGCACCGGTGGAAGAAGAAGAGGAGGAGGAGGAGGAAAGGGGGGGGAGAGACGACGGGGCGGTGAAGAGAGCCGAGCTGAAGCGGCTCCGGCCCCGCCGCTGCCCCGCCGCACCGGCAGGGGGCGGGCGGGACGGGGACGGCGCCGCCGCCGCCGCGCGGGGCCTCGCCGGGGGCCGAACCGGGTTTGGAAATGAGGGGGGGGGAGAAAGGAGGAGGAGGAGGAGGAGGAGGAGGAGCGGTGGGGGGGGGGGGGGTCGCCCCGCCCGCTGCCCGCAGCGCCCTCTGCCGCACCGACGGCATCACCGCGCCCGCCCCCGCCGTCGGTGGCCCCCAACCGGGAGAAACGGAGGCGACGGGGGCGCAAAGAAGCAGAAGGGAAAGGCCCCGGGGTCCTCTTCCTCCATTTCCCCCCCCCCAAAAAAAAAAAAAAAATCCGGTTCCACCGACGCCACCGACGGGCGGTGCGGGGAGGGATGCGCAGAGCGGCCCCCGGGACTTTGGGGAGGGTGGGGGGGACTGGGAGGCACTGGGGGGCACTGGGAGGGACTGGGGGGCGCTGCGGGAACCGGCAGCCCCCCCCCCGCCGGAGCAACCCCGGAGCTCCCCCCCTCGACGGCAGCCATCGGGCCCCCCCCTCCCACCCCCCCCGGGTCCCGGTATGGATGCGGGGGGCTCCGGGCGCCCCCTCGTTGTCCCCGCTGTCCTCAACCCCCCCCCCGCGGTGGTGTCGCGAAATGGCGGCCGGAGGGCAGCGTTGCCATGGAGACCGCCCTCCCTCCCCCCCCCCACAATGATCTGACCCCCCCCCTCCCCTCCTCCCCGAGCGGTCCCCGAGGAGCGGCACCGACGGGAGGCACCGCCCCGGGCACCGGGACCGGGGGGGGTCAGCCCCTGCTGCCCCCTCGGGGCCGGGCCCATCCGTCCTAACCCCGTCCTGTGACATCTCCTGTGGCATCCCATCCCGTCCCAGTGTGTCCCAAACCATGCTGTCATGTCCCATCCCATCCCATCCCATCCCATCCCATATCCCATATCCCCATCCCATATCCCCATCCCCATCCCATATCCCCATCCCCATCCCATATCCCATATCCCCAATCCCATATCCCCATCCCATCCCCATCCCATCCCTATCCCCATCCCATATCCCATATCCCCATCCCGATTCCATCCCCATCCCATCCCCATCCCATATCCCATATCCCCATCCCATCCCCTATCCCATATCCCCATCCCCATCCCATATCCCATATCCCCATCCCATATCCCCATCCCATCCCTATCCCCATCCCATATCCCCATCCCATCCCCATCCCCTATCCCATATCCCCATCCTTATCCCCATCCCATATCCCCATATTCCCATCCCCATCCCATATCCCCATCCCCATCTCTATCCCATCCCCTCCCCATCCCCATCCCATCCCCATCCCATATCCCCATATTCCCATCCCCATCCCATATCCCCATCCCCATCTCTATCCCATCCCCTCCCCATCCCCATCCCATCCCCATCCCATATCCCCATCCCATATCCCATATCCCCATCCCATCCCCTCCCCATCCCCATCCCATATCCCATATCCCCATCCCACATCCCCATCCCCATCCCATATCCCATATCCCCATCCCATCCCCATCCCATTCCCATCCCATATCCTCATCCCCATCCCATATCCCCATCCCCATCCCCATCCCATCCCATCCCCATCCCATATCCCCATCCCATCCCCATCCCATCCCCATATCCCCATCCCCATCCCATATCCCCATCCCATATCCCCATCCCCATCCCATATCCCCATCCCATCCCCATCCCATCCCCATATCCCCATCCCCATCCCATCCCCCATATCCCCATCCCATATCCCCATCCCCATCCCATCCAGGCCCCATATGCAGCAGCAGCCCCCGCCACGTGGCCCCGTTCCTGTTCCCAACCCCGGGGCCCCCTGGCACAGGGTGACAATGGGGGGAAGTCGGTGACACCGAGCGTGGGGACGGGCAGGAAACCATTTGGTCTGCGGAAAAAGGGAGGGGACGGGGAGGGGGGGGGGACACACAGGACGAGGCAGCATCCCGGCACCGCTGTGGTGCTGAAACAGGGGCACAGCCCCTCGGGTCCGGTCCCATCCGTCCTGACCCCGTCCCGTTACACCTCCTGTGTCATCCCATCCCGTTCCAGCGTGTCCCAAACCATGCTGTCATGTCCCATCCTGTCCCATCCTATTCACCCCACCATATCCCATCCCATCCCCATCCCGATTCCATCCCCATCCCCATCCCCATCCCCATCCCATCCCCATCCCCATCCCCATCCCGATTCCATCTGTCCAGGCACTCTGGCACGGCCAGCACTGTGGGGCCAAAAAGCTCACGCTGCCCTGCGGGGCCAGGCCTGGCAGGAACAGTTTTTTGGCAGCCCCGGTCCAAAAAGCGTGGGTAGGAGCACCGTGATGCAAAACCCAGTGTGCCCACAGCGCTGCCCCGCTCAGCAGCTGCCCTCCTTGCAGCCCCGGGCACCCTGGTCCCTCCTCGCCAGGCTGCTATGGGGACCCCCCAGCTGGGTGATGTAGGATGGATGGATCTGTAGGGTGCACGGGGGGGGGTCCACACCCACCACCGCAGCATTTGTGCACGGTACAAGTCAGCTCCTGGAGGTGCAGGGATAATTTTGTGCAAAACCAAGGTCTGCGTCCAGATGTCGGGGGAGAAAAACCTTAAAAACACCACCCCCGAAGGCTGAGCACCAGCACACGCAGCAGCCCCAGAGCCGCGCTGAGCGGCGCTCTCCAAAATGTGGCTCCTCGGGTGTTGGGCACGGGCACTAAGGGATGGGAGCAGCCCTTGCTGGGCTCGTGGAGTTCTCCAGTTCTGCAAAACAGCTGGAAAAACGCTGATAAATAACAGCCAGGCGCAAAACACCTGGAAAAACGCTGATAAATAAGGCGCAGGGCGAGTGCGTGCGGTCATCGCGGAGAGAAACGCGGAGGCTGGGCGAGGGGAACGCGCTCACTCACCCCACACGGGCTTCAGAATGGGAACACTGTATTGCCAGACTTTACAAAAAGTTCTTACAAAACACAGTCACAAACCAGCAGCCGACGAATACAACAGCGGAAGAGACACTGCTTACAAGTCACCTGGGGAACAACACCACCGAGCTGCGAGAGAATTCGACCGATATTTACAGAGACGCCTGAAAAACTGCGGTAAAGTCGCCTCAAACATTTAAGTGTTTTAGTTCAACAGTGAAGTATAGTGCCACACGTTTCCTTGTATCATCATAATAATAATAATTAGAATAATAATAATAATTACACTACTTCTAGATTAACTAAAAACCAAACAGCTCTTTACAGGGGTTAGGAGAAGTTCCTTTCGTTTGCCTGACTTACCTGAGTGTGAGACCAAACCCAGTTAAAAAATAAAAGAGTAAAATCACCTTCATGGACAAGATTTCCTAGAACAGACCAGCGGCGCCGTCAGGAAACCGCGGCCTGACTGGTGCGAGCAACATCCTTCAAAAAAACAGAGACATCCCCTCTCCGGGTCAGGTACCCGGGGTGCCTCCGTGCGCCCACGCGCCGCCCTCCCGGCTCCTCCTGCCCCAATGTCCTCAGCCCTTCCTCCTTCGCCTCCTTCACCTTCTTTTTCTCACCTTGCTCTTGGCCGCTCTCCCCTCTCTGCTTTTCTGCCTCTTTTTTTTCTGAGCCGTGCCCCTAACCACCTCCCCGCTTCGCCTCTCTTTCCCTGGCCCCCCTCGCGGCACGGGGCCGCTGTTGGAGGTGCGCCAGGCTCCCCGCCCTCCCTCCAGCCCCGCGGTGAAAACGAGTGGAAAAGAACGAAAAGCCAAAAGCTCGTCACTCCTGAAGATGCACGACGATAGGTGGGGGAACACCTGCTAAATACAGACCCCCAGAGAAGCTCTCGGGAGCCTTCCCGACAGGCAATAATCCGAACCTGCACGGGGGACAACAAGCGCGAGGCCGGCACCGCCGTGGAAGTCCCACGTCACCCCACGGAGGGGCTCAAGAGGTGCCCAGGCCTTCGTGTTTTGAAGTTTTGTTTTGTTTTTTGTTTTTTTTAAGAGGAATTCCTACGATGCTTCGACAAAGCGGGCTTGGTAGCACGACCACATGGATGAGCTGCGATCCAAGTTCACCTCCCATGGCGCCGCCACCTCCACCGGCTGGACCGTATCGTCACCGCGAGCCCTCCCTCCCGCCCGGCCATCCCCGCGCGGCGCTACTGCTTCGTCTCTTTTTTCAGGCAGAAGTGGCCCGTCTGCGTGGCCGACTCCAGGTTGTGCTGCGCCTCCTCCATGGGCCGGGGGTTGCGGGAGTGGATTTTCTGGTGGCAATTCAGGGACTCCTTGTAGCGAAAGTGCTTCCCGCAGACGGGGCACTGGTAGGGGGTCTCCCCGGTGTGCACCCGCCAGTGCTTGAGGAGGTGGTCCCGTCGGATGAAGCTCTTCCCGCACTCGGTGCACTGGTAGGGCCGCTCCCCCGTGTGGATGCGCTGGTGCCGGATGGCTTTGGAGAGGTCTCGGAAGTCCTTCCCGCAGTAGGTGCAGGTGAGCGGCCCGTCGCCCTTCCCCGTGTGGAGCTTCTGGTGCAAGATGAGGCTGACCTCCAGGCTGAAGCTCTCCTTGCACTGCGAGCAGGTGTACGGCCTCTCCACCATGTTGTTGGCCTGGTGCCTGACGAAGCCGTACTTGAAAGCCGAGCCCTTCTCCGAATCGGCGCGCTTGGACGCCTTGGAGCGGGCCGGGCCCTGGCCTTTCGGAGAGCTTTTGGATTTCGGCCTGAAGCTCTCCCCGGGCTCCAGGGACGTGCAGGCTTCCTCCCCAGCGTGCGCTCGCTGATGGGCAGCGAAGAGCTGCTTGTCCAGGAAGCTCTGCCCGCACTCGCAGCAGATGTACGGCCCCTCCACGGCGGCCGCTTCCTCGGGAGCATCCTTTTTGGCCAAGTCTCTCCCGCGGCGAGCCGAGCGCCTCAGCCCGTTGCCCGTGGCGGCTCTCTGCTGCGGGGTCGAGCCGCCCCGGCTCTTGCCGCTCGGCTTCGTCACCTCTTCCTCCGGGTTGGAGAAAACGTCCTCCCACTTCCCCGCCAACGAGCTGGGGAGCTCGAGGCTGTCAGGACCTTCCTCCTCGCACTGCTGGGCATCTGATGGGGCAGAGACACGCATGTCAGTGCTTTGGGATAAGAACGGACGCGTTATTTAGACTGCGATTCTTTTTTTTTTGGGGGGGCAGAGGTGGCGGCTGCTTTGTGCACCCAGGAGGGTTCCTGGCACTACAGGGCTGCAAGCCCTGAGCGGGAGCTGTCTGAGCAGTGCTGCGGTACAAATAAAGCCCAAATGTGATGACTGCTGGGGAAAGCTCAGACGCTGTGATGGTGAGACCTCTCTATTTAGCTCGGCAAAGAGAAAAAGCAGGTTTCTCGGCAAGAGGTGAGCCAGAACAGGTCACTGAGGGCGTGTGGTACAGGATAAAGGCAAAAAATAATAAAAATAAAAGAAAGGAGAGAGGGAGAGAGAGAAAGAAGGGGGATAAAACCTCTTTTTCTTCTGCGCTTCTATGTTGCCTAGGCCTGGGGGCTGAACGATCTCCTGTGATATAAACGGTAACTCAAAGCTCCTGCCAAGGACCCTGGCAAACAGAGGATGAAAAGAGCACGGAGGATCTGGGGGTACAGAGGAAAAGCCCGAAAAAGCCACAGGTTTCTGCAGAGCATGCGGAGGTAGAGGCATGCCCAGCGCCTGCATGCACAGAGCAGCCCGCTCAGCGCTCCCTGTCTCGCCGCTTGCTCGTCCCTTTGCCAAATTTGTCAAGGTGCAGTTTGAAAATGGAGCCGATCGGTACAGATCGGGCTGAAATTCTGGAAAAGCACCAGCCAGAGCAGTTGGGCTGCTGGCGAGGACGAGGCCAAGAAACCAGACACGTCCCAGCAGGACGCGCTTCCCCAAGCGGCTTACGCGTTCCCGAGCTTCAAAGCAGGGACCTGGGGGTGACAGGCAGCGACAAGGACGTGTCTTCTGCTGCGCCACAAAGCCTGACATTTGGCTGACACAGGAAGCTGGGAAAAATATCACTTTACATCCGCGTGGAAGCCTTGGGAGAACACTGCAGCTAACGCCGGCGAAGCGTGCCCGCGCTACGCCTGCTCCAGCCCGTCTCCACCTCGCCAAGCGATCTGACCCCGTGTGGGTGGCCCGTGCCCCCCTGGGGACCCCTCAGCTGCTTGTGTTTCGGAGCTCCTCCTGCACCCGTGCTCATCCGTCTGCAAGGGCTGAGGTCCAGCTCCACGCTGAGCCCGAGGAGAAGCTGGCAGAGACTGCGGTGACAGCAGGGTCTCACGCGGGGAATGTCCCCAAGCAGAGCCAGGAGCCCGAGCCCGCCTCTCTCTGCCCCTCTGCCACTCCACCTGGGGGAAGTTTCCAACTCACATGTACTGGGGGCCTCCATGCTCTCCTCTCCCTCGGAGCCATCGTGACTTTCAGCCAGAGTCTCCTCGTATTTACCCCACGAGCTGTCGTCGGGACCAGGGAAGGAAAATTCTGCGCACAGAAGGAAGGACAGCGTGAGTTTACGCTCACACCTTATGGGGGATTTCGGGAACGACGGCAGCAGCGGGTAGGAGCCGACGAGGAGGGCAGAAGCAAGGAGAAGAGCACAGAGAGCTGCTTTCCATCACCCCACCGGCTCCCGGGAACTTTCTGGCTCACCGGTGCTGGGGTCCGTGGGGGTTTCTCCTCCCTCAGAGTCATCCTGGTCCTCGGTGTTGGGATCCTCTCCCTGCTCGATCCGCGACAGGAGGTCGGGTTTGGAAATGGCGGTGTCTGTGTGTAAAAAAGGGATCAGAAGGTTTCCTTCGCCCGGCGGGACGGAGACTCCTCAACCTTTGCCCACCAACCTTCCTTCGCTGCTGGGGAGGACGGGGAATGGAAGCAGAGGCTTTGGGAAGATGCTCTCCCACACCTGCACCCGCTCACCTTGTCTGCGCCCTGGGGACATGAGCGGACTGCAGGAGCACACTCTGCTCAGGTGAGGAGCACCTCCCAGCCTGCAGCGTGAGGAGGAGAATAAGAAAATGCATCTGTGCTTACCTCCAGGCTTCCTCTCTTCTCCTCTGTGCTAAGGTCCGCGGATCCATTGCAATGGGAGCTTCAGCTTGGGGACAGAACCAGAGCTGTCAGCCAGCGGCAGCAGCGGAGGTGCCCTCCCCACACGGTTCCCTCCGGCCCCGGATTGCCACAGCCAGAACCGTTCCTTCCTACTCGTCCGAGGCACAGGCTGCTTGTGGATTTTGGTGCGGGAAAGGGGAAAATCGCAATCTCTCCTAGCAGGGAGAGCGGAAAACTTAATTTCGAAACAACAAGCGTTTGTCTCTGGGCATTCATTTCCACCACTGCGCTACTGGATCCGTTAGCCTTATGCGAGGACCTCGCCTCCAAACCCGGTTACTCAAACCAAGGAAACCTTCAGATTAAGCACAGATACATTTTTCTAAGCTCCAGGCTCAGACCCACAGATCCCTTCCAGCAGGACCGTTCCTGTGCACCCAGAGGAGGATGCAGGATTGTTTTTTTAAACAGGAGAACGGGGGCAATATTTATCCTTTACCTTTTTCCTTTGCGCACAAGAACCGTCTACGTGATTAAAAAAGAATGAAAAAAAAAAAAAAAGGAAGAAAAACAAGAAAAAAATGATGAAAGGCCCTGGATCGCCCAGGCCTGGAGGGCGGGATGGTTGTCTACCGGGGATGTCAGTGCTCTCAGGTGCTGCAGGAGGATGCTCAGCCAAGGCAAAGAGCATTTTGCAAAACACAGGCAGGTGCTGCGAAACCCTGGTGAGGGCAGCACGCCTCCAGAGGTGCAGCACAGGGCATGGCCCACAGCCAGCACTGCAAGGCGCCCGCAGGGCACGATCCTGCAGCCTTGAACGCGCTGCCCCGAGCCCTCCTGGAGAGCTGCAGAAGCCGACATTAAAACATTTGGGGACAAAGATGTTCCCCGGCACCAGGCTGGGGCTGGGCAGAGCGCTCGGGTGGACAAACCTCACCCTGCTTCCTCTGGGCTGGAGGGGATGGAGGATCCCCTATGGATGGGGGTGGAAGGAACCCGAGGCAGGGCACCCCCCTGCTGCTTGCTCTCGCCCCAAGCAGCAGCGCGCTGATGCCCCCAGCGCAGTGGATCTGTGGACCTTTGCGGGACCAAGAAACTCCCCGTTCTCCCCATCGTCGCTGGGCTCGAGGGTCTCTCGCTTCCCCTCCTCACTACCCAGGTCCTCGCCCAGCTCCTACCGGCCACGGAGACCGTCAGCGAGACGGGGTCACCGCGGTGCTGCTCACACCTCGTGCGCCTAGCACCACGAGGAGCCGTCGGGAGCCAGCACAACCCCTGACCAGACCCCTCTCATCACCCCCCCTCCCCGATCCGCCGGGCACAGCCTGGCCCTGGAAGACCTGGGACACCAGCAAGCGAGGAGGAAAACCCCAGGCAGATTTTTACCCATGGAGATCACGGCCTCGTAGTTGCCTTTCATGATGTGCCTGTAGAGCTCTTTCTGCCACTCGTTCAAGTTCTTCCACTCCTCCTCCGAGAAGCTAAACGAAGCGTCACTGAACGCCACGGGGACCTGCAATTAGAAGCCAACGTATGCTCGGCTGTTTTGCCTCTTGCTGAAGACAACATCTGGGGATGTTTCCTCATTCACACTCCCACACGTCTCGTTCCTGCCCCGTGCCTCGGCTCAGGCAGCCCGGCGAAGGGACGTGGTGGGGTTTTCCCCCATTATCTGCCCACCCCTCGTGCCCTATTTGCCCTCCCGGTGCTGCAGGCAGCGCTTCTTGCTGGGCACGGGCTCCTTCCTCACTTTATTTTTGCTGCAATTCTGCCGAAACCACCTCCAAAGAGGAACTGGGCGCACTGGGCAGGCACGTGGGGCTGAGCCACACCACGCTCGGCGTGATCCCAGCACCATCCACAGCGGGGGATCCACGGCCCCACAATGGGTTTGAGCACCACGGATGGGTGCTGGGGGGCACGTAACCACCCAAAAGGACCCAAAAAGCCCCAAAATGACCCAAAAGGATCGAAAAGGACTCAGTGAGCAGACAAGCCCTGTGGTGCTGGGCTGATCCACACCACTGCTGTCCTTCAACTGGGTTGATGGTGTGGGCTTCCGTGCCCCGTATAGGGGTGGGGGAAGCAGCACGGGGGGCAGCGGACCCCGTTACCTTGGGGACCTCCCCTTTGGCACCGGGGGGCAGGCGGAGGATCCAGAAGTTCCTGTTCCTCAGCAGGTTCTCCATGTTCTCCAGGCGCTTCTGCAGCTGCCCGTACTCCTGGATGAGGGTGCCCAGCGCCGTCCACTTGCTCTCCAGCTGGTTGCCGAACTCCACCGCCGTCTTCTCGCAGCCGATCAGCTTGGTCTCGGCCATCCTCATCCGGCCCTCCAGGTTCATCAGCTGGGCCGCCTGCGCGTCCACCTTCCTGTCCACCGCCTGCACCTCGGTCACCAGCGTCAGGGACAGCTCGGCGGTGGCCGGCAGCTCGGCCTCGCCACCGGGCCCCTCCTCGGGGGCTGCCAGGGGCTGCTCCAAGGCCAGCTCCTGGGGCTCCATGGCCCACTCCAGGTCCTGGGGGATAAAGAGGGGGACGAGGCCGAGCTTGGCACCGCTGTGGGCACCCCAAGGGGGGGGGGATTTTTTTTGGGGGGGTGGGAAGCGGGTGCTTACCTGCGCGGGGGCCCAATCGGCCATGGCCCGTCGGGGGGCGGCGGAGGGGAGAAGGAGAGAGGGGGGTGAAGGGGGGTGAAGGGCGTCCAGGGGGGGGTCTGGGGGTGTCCAAGGGGGGCGGCAGCGTCTCAGCAGCGGCGGCTTGGGGCGGGCAGGGCGGGCAGCGCGGCCATGCCGAGAGCGCGGCGCACGCTGGGAGACGAGGAGGAGGAGGAGGAGGAGGAGGAGGAAGGGGAGGAAGGGGAGGAGGAGGAGGAAGAGGAGCAGCGACCCCTGGTGGGGATGGGGGGAGGTGGGGGGGGTGCGGCTCCAGGCGGTGGGGGGGGTGGGGAGGGGGTGGGAGACGGTGGTGAGGCTGCAAAACGGTGCTGAGACTGCAAACGCTGCAATTGCAAACGGTGTGGCTGCAAACGCTGCAACTGCAAACGGTGTGGGTGCAAACGGTGTGGGTGCAAACGCTGCAATTGCAAACGCTGCAACTGCAAACGCCGCAACACGCGGTGCTGCTACTGCAAACGCTGCAATTGCAAACGCTGCAACACCCAGTGCTGCTACCGCAAGCGCTGCAATTGCAAACGCTGCAACACCCGGTGCTGCTACTGCGAACGCTGCAATTGCAAACGGTGTGGCTGCAAACGTTGCAACACCCGATACTGCAACTGCAAACGCTGCAACAGCCAACACTGCAACTGCAAACGGTGTAGCTGCAAGCGGTGTGAATTGCAAGCATGGCAGTACCCGGCACTGCAACACCCAGGGCTGTGACACCTCGCTAACACCTCGCACTGCAACGCCAAACGTTGCAACAGCCGGCACTGTAACTGCAAATGGTGTGGCTGTAAGTGGTGTGAATTGCAAGCGGTGCAATTGGAAGGTGTGTGGCACTCGGCACTGCAACAGCTGATGCTGCACAAGCCAGTGCTGAAACTGCAAATGGTGCGACACCCGGCACTATGACACCCGGTGCTGTGACTGCGAATGGAGTGACAGATGGTGCTGCAACACCCGGCACTGCAAGTGTGAACACTGCAACAGCCAACACTGCAACTGCAAGCAGTGTGACAGCCGGTACTGCAACACCTAGCAGTGCAACAGCAAATGCTGTGACTGTAAACACTGTGACACCCAGCACTGCAACACCCGGTGCTGCAACTGCAAGCACTGCAACAGCCGACACAGCAACTTCAAATGGTTTGGCTGCAAGCGGGGCAAAACCTGTCACTGCAACAGCCAACACTGCAAAACCCCGCGCTGCAACTGCAACCACTGCAACGCCCAGTGCTGCAACACCACACACTGCAAAGCCTGGCACTTCGACAACAAATGCTGCAACAGCCAACACTGCAGCTGCGAGCAGTGCTGCTGCAAGCGGTGTGAATTGCAAGCACTGCAATTGTAAGCTGTGTGACACCCGGCACTGCAACAGCTGACACTGTAACTCCCAGTGCTGCAATTGCAAACAGTGCAACACCCAGCACTGCGACACCTGGTGCTGCAACTGCAAACGGTGCAGCTGAAAACACGGTGACACCCAGAACTGCAACACTCAGCACTGCAACTACAAACACTGCAACAGGCAACACTGCAACACCCGACACTGCAACATCTGTCGCTGCAACCGCAAATGTTACAGCTGTAAACGGCGCAGCTGCAAGCAGTGCAAATTGCAAATGGCGCAACACCCGGCACCGCAACAGCCAACACTGCAAAACCCCACACTGCAACTGCAAACACCCACCGCTGTAACACCTCACACTGCAACACCAAACAGCGCAACACCCAGCGTTGCAACACCCAGCACTGCAACAGCAAACACTGTGACTGCAAATACTGTGACACCCAGCACCACAACACCCAGCACTGCAACACCCAGCGCTACATCAGCAAGCACTGCAACACCTGACACAGCAACAGCAAACACTGCAACACGCAGTGCTGCAACTGCAAACCCTGCAAGAACCAACACTGCAACTGCAAACAGTGTGGCTGCAAACTGTGCAAATTTCAGGCACTGCATTTGCAAGTGGTGGGACACCCAGCACTGCAACAGCCAACACTTCAAAACCCAGCGCTGCAACTGCAAAAGTCGGCACTGCAACACGTGACACTGCAACTACAAACACAGCAACTGCAAGGACTGCAACACCCAGCACTGCAGCTGCAAACACTGCAACTGTAAGCACTGCAACACCTGGCACTGCAAGAACAAACACTACAACACCCATCACTGCAACACCTGGCACTGCAACAGCAAATGCTGCGACTGCAAACACCGTGACACCCAGCACTGCAACACCCATCACTGCAACACCCAGTGCTCAAACTATTGCATGTGCTGCACCCAGCACTGCACCCACTGCAACACCCAGCACTGCAGCACCCAGCGCTGCACCTATGCTGCATGCTGCACCCACAACTGCAACACCCAACACTGCACCTGCTGCACCCAGTACAGTGACACTGCACGCAGCACTGCACCCACTGGAACACCCAGCACTGCACCACCCAGTGCAGTGCCCACTGCAATGCCCAGCACTGCATGCACTGCACCCAGCACTGCAGCACCATTCTCCCCCCATGGGTTCGTCACTGCTGGCACCGTCACCAGCGGCTCCCCACCACGGAGCCCTCGTGGTTGGCACCCGCAGACCCTGCTCTGATGTCCTAGCACCTTGCTGATGTCATCTCACACATGACATCTGACTGCTGATGTCACCCCGCACAGATCTGATGTCACCCCCCGCTGCTGATGTCACACAACGTCACCATGATGCCGCAGAACCCCAAAACGGCCGAGGTTGGAAGGGACGTCTGAAGGTCACCCGGTCGTCACTCTGATCGCTCTGATGTCATCCCACATCCCTGTGGTGTCACCCGGACAGCTCTGACGTCATCCCAGAGCGCCGTGACGTCACCCACCCCGCTCTGACATCACCCCGCGGTGCTCCGGTGCCATCTCACACCCCGCTCTGATGTCACCACGCACCCCTGTGACGTCACCCACACCGCTCTGACGTCATCCCAGAGCGCCATGACGTCACCCACACTGCTCTGACGTCACCCCACAGAGCTCTGACGTCACCTCACACCCCTGTGACGTCACTGACACCTCTCTGACGTCATCCCAGAGCGCCGTGACGTCACCCACACCTCTCTGACGTCATCCTAGTGCGCTGTGACGTCACCCCACACCACTCTGATGTCACCTCACATACCTGTGACATCACCGACACCTCTCTGACGTCATCCTAGTGCGCCGTGACGTCACCCACACCGCTCTGACGTCACCTCACACACCTGTGATGTCACCCACACCTCTCTGACATCATCCCAGAGCGCCGTGACGTCACCCCACACAGCTCTGATGTCACCTCACACCCCTGTGACGTCACCCACACTGCTCTGACGTCATCCTAGTGCGCCGTGACGTCACCCACACCTCTTTGACGTCACCTCACACCCCTGTGACGTCACCGCTATCACGCCCAGCCCTCTGACGTCACCCCCACCCCGTGACGTCACCCAACCCCCTGACGTCACCTCCCAGGCCCCTCCCCTCCCTTTAGCCCCGCCCCCCCAGCACGCGCCGCTCCCGCCCCGCCCCCAGAGCCTGGCCCCTCCCCTCCCGTCCCCTCATTGATTGGCAGGCGGCTCAGCCAATCAGCGCGGCGCTTTTCGGCCCAGTGGGCGGGGCGAACGGGGCGGGGCGGGGCGCGCGCTCCCGGTGCGGGCAGCGGGGACGCGCGGGGCGGCGGCGGCGGCGCGGGAGGGGCCGGGACCGGCACCGGCACCGGGACCGGGACCAGCACCGGGGCCTGGCGAGCCGCTCCCCGCCGCCCTCCATCCCCGTGCCCCCCCCGTGCTCAGCCGTTACCGGCAGCCCCCCCCCAGCAGGGCCCGGCATCACGGCGGCCGTGTCGCCCCCCGAGCGGAGGAGGCCCCGCGGGCACCGGGCCGGAGCCATGAAGGAGGGCCGCGAGCGCCTCGTTGCTTTGGGTAAGGCACCGGGGGGGGGGGGGCTCCCGGGGGGCTGCTGCCACCGGGCTGGCACCGGGGGGGGGGGCTCGGTGCCGGTGGGGGACGGTGGCACCCAGCTGGACCCCCCCCGGCTCGTAGCCCCCCGGCTCGTAGCCCCCCGGCACGTAGCCCCCCGGTACATAGCCCCCCGGTACGTAGCCCCCTGGCTCGTAGCCCCCTGGCTCGTAGCCCCCCGGCACGTAGCCCCCCGGTAAGTAGCCCCCCGGTCTGTAGCCCCCCGGCACGTAGCCCCCCGGCACGTAGCCCCCCGGCTCGTAGCCCCCCGGCACGTAGCCCCCCGGTAAGTAGCCCCCCGGTCTGTAGCCCCCCGGCACGTAGCCCCCCGGTACGTAGCCCCCCGGCTCGTAGCCCCCTGGCTCGTAGACCCCCGGCACGTAGCCCCCCGGCACGTAGCCCCCCGGTACGCAGCCCCCCAGCCAGCCCTTCCCATGGTGAACGGGGATGGGGGTGGCACCGGGGACGGGGAGCTCGGGGACAGGCTGCCCCTAGGATAACGGGCACCACGGTAAGGTGTCGGGCCAAATCCTGCAGGATTCGCACGATTTTGCCCCAAACGCACCCGTGTCTCCGCAGGGGAATGGCTGGGCACGAAGACGAGGAGCGAGGAAGGGGACTCGGAGCCCGGCACGGTGCCACCGCAGGAGCAAGGCTGCGGCCACGGCGGCGTCGCCGAACCGAGCCCCGGTGCAGGTGACGGGGGCTTCATCCCCCCGCCGGTGTTCACCGAGACCCCCGGCACGCAGCGGGGGCGGCCGCAGCACGAGTGCACCGAGTGCGGCTTCGGCGCCGAGCAGAAACCGGAGCTGGTGCGGCACCCGCTGGCACGTGCCGCCGCCTGCCCCTACGTCTGCGGTGCCTGCGGTCGGGGTTTTGGCCAGCGCGGTGGTCCCGCGGCACGGCTGGCCGGAGCCCCCCCCGGTGCCAGCGGGTGCGCCGGGACGGAGGTGGGGGCACCCCGCAAAGAGCGCAAGGAGCTGTCGCTGACGGAGAAGGTGCGGGTGCTGGAGATGCTGGACGGCCCCAAGGTGTCGCAGAGCGAGCTGGCCAAGCGTTTCGGGGTGTCGCAGCCCCAAATCTGCCGCATCATCAAGAACAAGGAGCGGATCCTGAGCGAGTGGCACCACAACAGCAACCCCGAGCGCAAGCGCAAGCGGGAGGGCAAGGACGTGGCCGTGGAGGCCGCGTTGCTGCGCTGGGTGGAGAGCGCCCGAGCGGCCGAGCTCCCCGTCAGCGCCCCGCTCCTGCAGGTCAAGGCCAAAAACCTGGCCGAGGCGCTGGGCAAACCGGGCTTCGAGCCCAGCGGCAACTGGCTGGCCCGCTTCAGGCTGCGCCACAACATCGCCCTGGAGAAGCCGCCCCGGGAAAGGGGGGACGCGGAGCAGCCGGGGGCCGAGCGCTGGAGCAGCGCGGTGCTGCCCGAGCTGCTGCGCAGCTACGCGCCCTCCGAGGTGTACAGCTGCGGGGAGACGGGGGTCCTCCTGCAGCCCCCGCTGGCCGAGGAGGATGAACCAGCCGGCCCCGGCGGGCGGCTGACGCTGCTGCTCTGCGCCAACGCCGACGGCACGGAGAAGGCGGCGCTGCGGGTGGTGGGGCAGAGCCCCCGGCCCCGCTGCCTGCGCGGCGTTAACCTGCAGCACATGCCCTGGAGCTACCGTGCCAGTGGCCAGGCCCTCCTGACCGCCCCGCTCTTCGCCGAGTGGCTGCAGGACTTCAACGAGGAGATGCGGCGCAAGGGGAAGAGCGTCCTGCTGCTCCTCGACCGGCGCCAGGCGCACCCCTACCTCGAGCTCTCCAACGTCAGGATGGTCTTCGTGCCCCCCGCCGCCGCGCTGGCACAACCCCTGGACCGCGGCATCGCCCGGGACCTGAAGGGCCACTACCGGCGCCGGCTGCTGATGCGGCTCCCGGCGGCGCGTGGCTCGGAGCAGCCGAGCCTTTTGGATGCCCTGCACATGCTGGTGCAAGCCTGGGGTGACGTGCGCCCGGGGCTCATCGCCAGCTGCTTCCGCGCCGCCGGCTTCAGCCCCGACGCCAGCCCCGACACGCTGCTGGCACCCGTCCGCTTCGGCCAGGAGCAGATCGAGCGCTTCGTGCTGATGGACGAGGGGCTGGAGCGCCTCGGGGAGCCGGCAGACGCCGAAACGGCCGAGGTGGCGGACTGGGACGGGGGGACGGTGGAGGGCGAGGATGCCGGGGAGACGGTGGTGGCACAGCCTTGCCCTTCGCAGCCCGAGGTGTGGGACAGCCTGGCCACGCTGCGGCGGTACCTGGAGTGCCGGGCCACCTCCCCGGATCTCTTCCAGGCTTTCTACGCGCTGGAGGACGCCGTGCACGCCTTGTCCACCAGCTCTGGGCGAGCCCTGCACGGGGACGCTTGCGCCAAGCCGTGAGCTGGGCACATTTTCAGCCGCGGTTTTGCAAGCTGGGGCAGCGGCAGCAGCACCCGGTGCCACCGCGGAGCTGCCCCGGGTGGGCTTCGCCCCAGGGTGGGGGGACGTTGCGTTGGATGCAGTGGAACGAGGGTGATGCTGCTGTGTTGGTGGTGTCCCCGCGCCCGGAGGATCCATCCCGTGTGGCCCCACGAGGGGCTGGCGCAGGCGATCCCGGGGAGCAGGGGGCTGGAGCCCGGAGATCTGCAACGGGTGCATTAAAGCGGAGCGTCAGCAAACCGCAGAGCGGGTGGCGTTTGTCGTAATTTAGCACAATTTCCAGCGCAGCAATTAGCAAAGCTCCCCACCGAGCGCCTCCGGGCTGGGGTTTTGCTGCCCACAGCAGCGGTGCCACCCCCCAGCCTCCCTTTGTCCCGTCACCCCGGGCTGGGGACGTGGGCTGCCCGTCCCAGCGGCACTGAGGCTGCTCCCCAAACCCCGCAGATGGCACCCATGGGTGCCCTGGGGGTCCCCTACGCAGCCCCCCCATGTATGCCCGTCCCCAGCACGGGGACGCTGCCATCCCCTCCTGCACCAGGATCCAGGAATTGGGATGGGACGGGGCCGTCCCCACAGCTCTGGGGCACCCCAGGGAACCTCATGCCCCCCACCCTGCCAGCACCCTGGTGGGGGTCCCCACTGGGACCCAGGGGAAGGGTCAGCCCCAGCGTTAAGAGGTCAAACTGGTAAAGGGCACCTTGATCCCAGTACAAACTGGGTCCTGCTGGGGTATTGCCCCCAAAAGTGATGCTGGTGGGGACATGGATGGGGGCCAGGCACCACGGGGAGAGCTCAGTGTGGGGCAGAGTCTGCAGAGGGATATGGGGGGGGGTCACGGGGTGTTTTGGGCAGGGGGAGCCCCTTGGGACACAAATAGGGCAGGACACACGAGGTGCCCACTGGGGTTCCCGGGGCAGGGGGCTCGAGGTGCCCATCGGGGTGCAGCGAGCAGGGTGGGCAATGGGGTTTGGGGGTGTGGGGGCAGCTGGCCCAGGCAGAATTCATTGGGGTGCACCGGGGGGGTCCCCTGGAGTACCACGGATTATGGGGGTACCCCTGGGGGTGCAGTGGGCAGGATGCACCCGGGTGATTTTGGGGTGTATGGGGTGGGGGGGGTATAAGGGGCACCCTCTGCATTGCATGGGGTGGGTGCAGGGTGCCCATTGGGGTGCTCGTAGGTTCGCCCAGGGGTACCTGTGGGGGGGGCACAGGGTGAAAGGGGGGGGGGCATGGGGCTGCGAGCAGCATTGGGGTGCTTGGGATGGGGTGCAATGGGCAGGAAGGACGGGGAGGTGCCCACTTGGGGGCTGGGGGGGGGTGCCCGGGCCCCCCAGGGGTGCAGGGGCAGCGTGTGCTGGGGGGCATCCATCGGGGTGCGCGGCACACGGGGGGGGACAAGTGGCACAAGGGGGTGCACGGGGAGGGTCTTTGGGGTGCAAACAGCACGAGGGGGGTGCAAACAGCACCGGGGGGGTGCAAACAGCACGGGGGGGGGGTGCAAACGGTGCTTGGGGGGGGGTCCCGGGATCCTGGGGGGGGGGGTCACACATGGATGCCCAAGGACTGGGGCGCATTGGGCACCCCGGGGGGTGCGGGGCCAGGACCGGGGGGGTACAAGTGTGTGTGTGGGGGTGGGGGGGATACCGGGAGACATCGGGGGGGGTGTGAGGGGGGGTCCCCGGTACCGGGGGGAGCAAGGGGGGGGGCGGTTGGGGGCAGACGGGTACCGGGGAGGTGCCGGGGACGCGCCGGGGCGCACGGTGCGCATGGCGCAGGGGGGGGGGGGGACCCCCTTGGACGTGAACCCCCTTGCTCACAGGTCCCCCCCCCCGTAACCCCCCCCCAGGGTAAGGTCGGGGAGGCTTCATCCGACAGGGGGCGGCCGAGCCGCGGCTCCCCGGGCCCCCGCGCGGCGCCGCTCGGAGGCGGAGGAAATGAAGGCGAGTTCCGCCGAGGCGGGAGCCATTACCCGCCGCCACCGGACCTGAACCTTTCCCCAAACCGGCCCCCACGCCGCTTTCCCCCCCCCCCTACCCCTTTCCCCCTTCCCCTTTCCCCGTTTCCCCCCCCCCTCCCCATTGCAAGCCCGGCTCGGTACAGGTAGGCTCCTCCTTGCATGCCCCTGCGGGGAGAAACCCTTAAAGGGGGGTGGGGGGAAAAAGCTTAAGGTTGCACCCCCCCTCGTGCTGGTTGCAGCTTTTGGGGTGGGGGGGGGCCCGGGGGCAGGCACCGGCCCCAACCCCTTTGTCCCCGGTGCCCGTCGGAAGCGCGAACAAAAGGCGCCCGGTGGAGGGCAGGGCGCCGGCTGTGCCCGGTAGCCCCCCCCCCAAAAAAACCCTCCGGCCCCGGGTGCTGCAGCCCCCCCCGATGCAATGAACCGACCCCCCCCCGGGTCGTCCTCACCACCCCCAGCCCCCTGGGGTGAGGCCTTTGAAGGGGGTGCGAGGGGCTGGAGGGGACCCCCGGGGGGCACCCAAGGGTGGGCGCCCAAGTCCGTAGCGGGGGTCCTGGAGGTGTTTATAGGGGATGATTGTTGGGTTGTTTTTTGGGGGGGTTGATTTTTCTGCCCCCCCCAACCCCGTCGGGGGCTGTCCTGAGGTTTTCAGCCCGGCCACGGGATGCTCGGAGGGGACCGCGCCGTGGGCTCGCGGTGCCCAAGGGCTTTGCCATGGGGACACGAGACCTGCCCCACAACCGGGGGCCTCACCACGGTGTCTGGGTTTTCTCCGTCCTCTTAGGGCATTCACCGTGGCCAAGGTCTTCGGGGTTGCCCTGTGGCCCGTGCTGCAAGCCGCAGATGTTGGCCATGGCCAAGGTGTTGAGCGTGGCCTTGAGGCGCTCGCCACGGCCGTGGTCGTCACCCCAGGGCTGTCACCAGGCGCTTTTCGGGGCCCTGAGGTGCTCCCCATGGCCTTCGCTGGTGTCTTTGCCGTGGCCTTGAGGTGCTTGAGGTGGTGAAGGACTTTGCCGTAGCTCCAAGGCTCCCTTGATGGACCTGAGAGGTTCACCATGGCCAAGGCCTTCGCTGCGGTGCTCACCGAGGCCCTGAGGCTCCCACCACAGACAAGATCTGTGCCGAGGCCTGCGGCACGGCCAAGGCCCTCACCGTGGCCTTGAGATGCTCACCACAGCCTTCACCACGGCCCCAACACCTGCTTTTTGGCCAAGGTCTTCACTGTGACCCCGAAACCCTGTCCCGTGTCCCTGGTGCTTTGGCCAAAACCACCTCGCCGCAGCGCTGCGGTGCTCGCCATCACCACGGCCCCCGTTGTGGCCCTGAGGTGCTGCCCCTGGCCAAGGTCCTCACCGTGGCCCAGAAGCAGTTGCTGTGGTGCTGAAGTCGTCACCGTGGCTCCTGCCACAGCCCCGGGACGTTTGCCGAGGCCACGTCCCGGAGGCACTCGCCGTGCAGCCAGAGATGCTCGCCACAGCCTCGCCGTGCTCCCCGTCGCCCTCAACGCGGTGCCGAGGCCTTGAGGCGCTCCCCATCGCCCCGAGGGGCTGCTGCCCCCCCTCAGCGTGGCCCTGAGGCACTCGCCGTGGCCCCGGGGTGCCGGCCCGTGCCACGGTCCCACCGCACACCCCATGACCACGACCCTCTCCGCGGCCCCCCCGTGGTAGCTGGCTGGGGGCCCTGGGTTCCTGTGGTTGGAGAGGGCTGGGGGTCCCCGCTGTCACCTCCCCCCCCCAATGCCATAGGGACCCTGTGGGGTGACGCGCTGCCACCACCCACCGCTGCCCTTTCCTTTTCTCCCCTCCCAGGTGCTCTCGAGCCGGGGCGAGGGGATGAGGTGCCCCCCTGCCGCGTGGTGTGCCGAAGCGGCTCTTTAGATCCTCCCCGGCCCGAGCCTCCCCTGCCATGGATGCCTCGGGGGCTCTTGCTTCGGCTCCCTCCTCCGCGGCTCCCTCGGGCTCCCGCAGCCCCATGTTTCCCCCAGGAGCTGACAGAGAGGAGTGGGGACCGAGGTTCAATTGTGCCCCTTCCACCTCTGCCGCAGCCTCGCAGGCGATGCCAGCATCTGGCCGGAAGAGGAAGGCCAACTTCTCCAATGACGAGACCGAGACCCTGGTCTGGAATGTGGTCCGGCATTTCAGCGCCCTGTACGGGTCTGAAGCCCTGCGGGCTCACCCCGTGCGGCGGAAGCAGCTCTGGACCCAAATCCAAAGCCGCGTCAACTTCCTGGGCTACACCGAGCGCTCCATCGACGACCTCAAGCACAAGTGGCGCGACCTGCGGCTGGACGTCAAGAAAAAGATCACCTCCAAGAAGCACCTGCCCATGAACCGCGCCGGCGGGCCGCTGCACAAGCCGCGCCTCACCCCCCTGGAGAAGATGGTGGCTTCCACCTTCCTGCAGGCCAGCCACGACTCGGAGCCCGAAATCATCCTGGACCCAGGTCAGTCGTGGTGGTTCTCTGGGGACAGGAGAGTTGGAGAGGTTGCAGCCCCCGCCGGAGCTCTTCGAGTGATGCCCGGCTTGGGAACCCCACCGGGCTGCGGTCCCCCCCCCCCAGCTCCGGGCTCTGTGCCTGCTGGTGCGGCGTGGATCGTGGAAGATTTGTGGGTTTTGCTCTCTTTACGAGGTTTGTGTCGGGATGACAGCACGCAGCAGGGCTGTGGCCCTATAAAATCTGAAAGCTGGGTGCGCTGGGGTCAAAAACCCACCCTGGAAATAAGCTGGGGGCGACGGGAGCGCCTCAAACGTTTTGGGGTGGGTCTTGGTTTAAAATTCGATGCGGCGCCTGGCCTTGCTGGGTGCCACCTCAAGGCAGCTGGTAGAAGACGGGATGGGATTTTATTGCCCCTAATATCGTCAGGGATGGTGTCCCTCGTGCTTAGCGGAGGTCAGAGGGAGCAGGAGCAGCTGCGGCGGCACCGAACCGCGCCGTCCTCCCGCTGCGAGGCTTTGGTGCTGTCCAGGAGGCAAAAAACCCCCTTGCCCTTTCATTTCCTGAAAGGGGATGTTTTTGGCTTCTTTATACCCCAAAGGACACCCCAGGTAGTTCCTCTGCTTTCCGCCTTTCAGCTCGGCCCATCGGGTGCCAGCGGGGACGGGCGGGCAGCGTGGGTCTCGTTTTGCTTCTGGAGCAGGCTCAGGCTCTTTGTGAACCAAACGCGGTTATTGCAGAGCAAAAAAAGCTCTGGGCTCAAGGCAGAAGCCCTGGGGGGGTATTCAGGGGGTGCCAAGTATCCCTGAATACCCCCCAGTCGTGCAGGTAGCCCTGAGGGAAGCACATCGGTGTGACCGTGTCCCCTGTGCCGTGTCACCCCCCTGCACAGTACTCGGGGACCCTTTTTTGGGGGACCCCTGGCTGCCCATAAAGCCGGGCCAGGCGAGCTGGCAGTGCCATTGTTGCAGCAGCTGATGCTGGATGCTCTCTGTCCCGCAGATCTCTTCTTCCCCGGCGCCACCAAGCAATCCTTCATGCACCTGCAGCCCGGCGTCAGCCACCCCAGCATCTACATCGACACCAACGGGCAGCCCTCGTCCCTCCCCGACGTGGAGGGCTCCGCCGTGCCCCGCCTGGCGGTGCAGAGCCCGGACCCCTCGGGCATCTGCGAGTACAGCCGAGGGGAAGGGCAGAGCAGTTCGGGTAAGGCTGCTCCGGGGTTTTGTGGGGGGGAGGCTCTCGGCACGGCGCTGGGGTCCCGTGGGTGCTGTGCATTTGCCTCCTGGGCTGCACATCCCAAAGGGTTTCGGGTGCGTGCCTGTGGCAGCGAGGTGCGCTCACGGGAAGGTTTCTTTTCTTTTCTCTTCTCTTTTCCAGCCGAGTCGGGACCAGAGCTGCGGACCCCAGACATGACAGCCATTTCCCCGTCGCTGCGCAACGAGTCCCTGGTCTCCTACGCCTCCATGTCGGAGGAGGAGGAACGGGAAGGCCGGGAGGGGGAGAGGGGCCACCACGGCGGGGCCATGGGGCTGCAACCCGGGCCCGAGACCCCGATGCCCGCGGAGGAGGACATGAAGCTGTCCCGCCAGGCCATGCTGATCCGCCGCTGCAGCTCCCAGGGCTCCGTCACCTCCCTGCCCGAGGACCCCCTCAACCCCGTGGACGCTCACTCGGACTGGGGACACGAGGGGGTGTCCGACCTGCCCCCCCTGACCCGCTCGCTCGATTCCTCCTCGCACCCCGAGGAGCAGGCGGGGGGGCCGGGCCCGGAGATGGGCGCTTTGCCCAGGGTACTGATGGGCCCCACCTGGGAGAAAACAACCGAGGAGGAGCCCCCGGCTCGCTCCCCGCTGCACGGCGGCGCCCTGACGGAGGAATCGCTGCCCTCCTCCGCCTCCCCCCCGGGGGACGCCCCCGCCGCCCCCGGTCCTGCCCGCGGCGGTGGCATGGGCTGCTCTCGCCTCCGGGAGGAGCGCCGGGAGAGCTGGAGGACTAACATCCACCACCTGCTGGACCTGGAGGAGCAGTGGGACCAGCTGTACCACCAGGAGCTGGCCATGTGGCAGGAGGAACGGGCCACGCAGCGCGAGGAGAGGGCCCGCGACCGCGAGCTCCAGTTCCGCCTGCTGGGCGTCCTCACGGACATCCGCGACGAGCTCCGTTACCTGCGCCAGGAGAGGGCCAGCGCCCGGCAGAGCCAGGCACCCCAACCCGAGCCCCATCCGGACCCCAGCCCTCTCCTCGAGCAGCCCAAAGCCGAGCCCAGCTTCCCCGAGCCGCAGGCTGGGAACGCCAACTGGGCAGAGCCCGCCGTGCCCAGCCGAAGCCCTTTTGGCAACCGGGGCCGGGGGCGGCGCAGGGGGCGGCCGCGTGGCTCTGCCTCCAGACACAGACGGCTCTTCCTCACCAACAGCTAGGGCAGGCGGGGACGCTGTCCCATGAAGGACGTGGTATGGGGACGGCTCTCCCTCCCCGGGCGTGCGGTGTGGGTGCCTGGCCACGGCACGGACCGATGGGTGCGCTCACGGTGCCGCACGCGCGCGCGTGTTGGTGTCACGGAGGCGTGCGGCCGTGAGCGAGGTGTTAGCACCAATTGTGCCACCGTGCCCGGACCCCGTGAGCACGGGGAAGGTGCAAGGGGACACGCCGGCGAGCCCCGGGTCAGGAGGCGGCAAGGCACACTCGTGTGCCAGGTGTGCGCGCACCCCCGGGAGGTGCCCGCGGCGGGAGGCGTGCATGCGCGGCGCTAGTCGAGTAGGATTTACTACCTTGGGGGGGGTGGGGAGTTAGGAACACTTAGTCGCGGACGCGCCAACATTTTATGCAAATCATTTAATGACCTAATTTGCATATAACCGTAAACCTCTGTTAAAAAAAAAAAGAAAAAAAAAAATCCCCCAAAAAACAGAAAAGCCATCTCCGTGTGTGTGTGTGTGTGTGTGTGTGTGGACTCAGTGCTGGGGCGGCCGTGACCCCCATCCCCACCCCAAATCTTGCTCGTGTTGATGCCACGGGTGCTGCTGTGTCATGCTGGTAATTCGCCCTGCCCGCGGTGCCTCCTGGCTCTAATCCCCCCCCGGTGCCAGCACGGTGCTGCCGTGGCCCGGGGGGGTCTGGATGTGCCCGTTTGCCGTGAGCCCACTGCGGGGTTGGGGTCCCCGCCAGCTCCAGCCCTGCTGGGTGACCTGGGTTCAACCGAGCCCCCCCAGGTGGCCAGGTCCTTTTTGGGGAGGGGGACAAGAAGCAGCTGGAGGCGTGAGATGGGTGCTGGACACTGCAGGCCGGGAGCATTTTATTTGCAGCAACACGATTCAGAAATACATGGGGAGGGTGATGCGGGGAGAGGTGGGCTCCGGTCTCTGTGCGAAGCCCAGGGCTCGATTCCCAGGGGAGGCTTCGCTGCGAACTGGTGCCCAGGAGCGCAGTGAGAACGCAAGAAAAACCATAAATGCTGGGATTTGGTGAGAATCGCTAGAAAACAGCTTTACAAGGCAGGGAGTCCCTGCTGGGCTGGGGCTGCTGCTGGCCCTGGGGGACCCAAATGGCCACGGGAGCAGCCTGGCCCTGCCTCTGGCTCCGGAGGTGATGCTGCCACCCTCCTGGGGGGGGCTCCGTGGGGGACAGGGACTTGGGGGGGGGACACCCCGCGGGGCTGTGGCGAAGGCGCTGCAGCCCAGCACGACTTTATTCCGCGTTGCATCGTCCATACAAAAAAAACGACACCCCAAGCACTGTACAGAGCGGGACGGCGCGGGGAGTAAAAATAAGCAGCGGGGGCTCGGAGGAGGTGGGGGGGGGGGGCAGAGCAGCAGGCGGGGACGGCGGCGGGGGGCAGCGTGGGGGGGGCATGGCAGGCAGCAGCTCCCGTCCATCATCCCCAGATTGTCTGGCGGGGGCGAGCGGCAGGGGGGTGGCGAGCGTCCCTCCATGGTGGGGCTTTGGGGGGGGGAGCAGAGACCCCTCCCCACATGCGGGGCAGGTGGCACCACTGCCTGCGCCCCCCCCTGGCCGGGCGCCTGGATTTGGTACAAAGCTCCGTGGCCGGCGCGTGCCCCCTGTCCCCCCCCAAAAAAAAAAGTCCTGGGGAAGGGGGCATCAGTCCGCAGTGGGGCCATCCCCTAATCCCCGGGGGGCAAGCCGGGGGGGGGCAGCGGCGGGGGTCCGGCTTCGGCCCCGTGCACGCGCTGGTGGTCCTTGAGGGACTCCTTGTAGCGGAAACTGCGGCCGCAAGCCGGGCACTGGTAGGGCCGCTCGCCCGTGTGGATGCGCTGGTGCTTGAGCAGGTTCTGCTTGCGGATGAAGCTCTTGCCGCAGGCGGCGCAGACGAAGGGCCGCTCGCCCGTGTGCAGCCGCTGGTGGTTCTGCAGGTGCTCCTTGCGGCTGTAGCACTTGCCGCACTCGGCGCACTTGTAGGGCCGCTCGCCGCGGTGGATCATCTGGTGCCGCACCAGCCCCGAGTGGCAGTTGAAGCTCTTGCCGCACTCGGCGCAGGGGTAGGGGCGCTCGGCCGCGTGGCTCCGCTGGTGGATCCGCAGGCTCTTCTTGCCGCTGAAGCTCTTCCCGCACTCGGCGCAGCCGTGAGGACGTTCCTCCGACGGTGCCGCCGCTGACGGTGCCGGGACCCCCCCGGGATCAGCTCCCGGCCCCGGTTCCGCACCCAGGGTTTTGCCCAGTCTGTGCTGTGCGGGCAGGGCCCCCCCGGCCACCGCTGCTTGTCCCTCGGGGCTCCCGAAACCAGAGCCTGGGAAGAGCAGCTCTGTCGAGGCACCCGGCAGCACCTCCTCTGGGGGCTCGGCGCGGGGACACCGCTCCTCCGTCTTCACCAGCAGCCCCTCGCTGGCTAAAAGGGGGAAAAAGGCCACGGTCAGCAGCTGCTGGGGACCGGGGATGGCCCCAAACTGGGGGGCAGCACCCACAGCCCAGCCCAGAGCTGTGGGGATGTCCCTGGTGCCTCCCTGCCCGATCCTAACGCATTTTTTCAGCATGGCCAGGGCATAGGAACGGCCGCAACGACCGAAATCAGTGGGAGCAGGGGCTCTGCCCCCGTGGCACAAAACTGGGGGCCATTCCTGAGCTGCACCAGCATGGACAGGGTCTGCAGCGGCCGTGGGGAAGAGCAGGACCCGCACAGCTCCTGCTGGGCTGAGAACCCCCCCCCCCCCTCAATTCAGGCTCAGGCATCGCTCACCGGGGCCGGGACCGGTGAGGATTTCCCTCTCCGGCAGCTCCCAGGGCTCCCTGACGCACGGCTCTTCCTCCTGCTTGATCCACGACAAGAAATCATGCGCCGTGATCAGGGCGTCCGCACCTGCGGGGAAGGGAGGGAGGGGACCTCAGGGCCGCGTCCTGCACAGGGTGGGACAGGGAGGAAAACGCCCCAAAAAGCCGGCACCGAGCGCCCGGCTGGCGGATCCCACGGGCGCTGCCGGCCACACCTGCACAGGGGTCCGCGGGCATCCCCCGGTCCTCCCCGAATTGCTGCTCCCCCACGAACGCCACCTCCTGCTTGATCCGGGACAGGATGTCGGAGGTGGAGATCAGCGGCTCTGTTCGCAAGGAGAGATTTGGCTGGCGCCGGGCTGCAGCCACCCCGCGCGGCCCCGCTCCTTGCTGGGAACGGCCACGGGGTGGGGGCAACCCTGCTCCGGCCACGCTGAGTGTCCCTGTCCCATAGTGGTGACAGGGCCTTGAACACCCCTGGGGGAGCTGTAGGATGGGTGGCCACGGGACATTCCTTGGGGACGGGTGGCCACGGGACATCCTATGGGGATGGGTGGCCATGGGATGGTCCCTGGGGATGGGTTATAGGATGTCCCACGGAGATGGGTGACCCCAGGACATCCCACAGGGATGGGTGACCATGGCACAGCCTATATGGACAGGTGACAGCCACACAGCCCTTGGGGACGGGACGCTGGGGACGTGCGCCCTAAATGCAGGAGGGAGGGAGCCGATGCCTCACCCGCGCAGGCGTCCGCCGGCAGCTCCCGGGGCTCCAGGTCCCTCTGCTCGGGGACGCAGGGCACCTCCCCGCGCTCCAGCCGGGGCTGGGGGTCGCTCCTGGCCAGGGCTGCGTCTGCTCAAGGAGGGGGGGAAAAACAGCGCGGGGGTCGCAGCGGCGGCCGAGATCTCCCCGTCGTGGAGTGGGGGGAGAAGACGGCGCCGAACGTCCCCGGCCGCCGGGAAAAAAAAAAAGGGCAAAAAGGGCAAAAAAAAAAAAAAAAAAAAAAAAAAAAAAAAGGGCTGTTTACCCAGGGAGATCAAAGACTCGTAGTTCTCCTTCACCAGGTTATTGTACAGCTCCTTCTGCCACTCCTCCAAATTCTTCCACTCCTCCGCCGAGAAGTAGACGGCAATGTCAACAAACGTCACCGGCACCTGCGGGGACAGGTCCGCGGGCAGCTCAGCGTCCTGGGGACACCCGTCCCTTCGATATCCCGGCCACGGGGACTTGTGCAGCCCCCACAGACGGTCCCCAAAAGGCTCCTGAGCCACCCCCTGCGCCCACCCCGGCCCTGCCCACCTTGGGCACCTCTCCGCGGGGGCCGGGGGGCAGGCGCAGCACCCAGAAGTTCCTGTTCTTCAGCAGGTTCTCCACGTTCTCCAAGCGCCGCTGCAGCAGCCCGTACTCCTGGATGAGGGTGCCCAGCACTGCCCACTTGCTCTCCAGCTGGTTGCCGAATTCCATGGCGGTTTTCTCGCAGTCCAGGAGTTTTTTCTCCGTCGTGCCGGAGCGACCCTCCAGGCTGAGCAGGCGGGTGGCCAGCAGGTCGATTTTCCTCTCCATCGCCTGCACCGTGGCCACCACGGTCCAGAGCGAGGCCTCAGCCGAGTGCAGCTGCGCCTCCCGCACGTGCGCCCGCTCGGGCAGCAGCGGGGGCTGCAGCGGCATCAGGTGGGGGGGCTCCACGTTCCACTCCTGCACCTGCACCGCGAGGAACAGGCTGGGGAGGGGGCACGCCAGGTACCCCCTCCCCCAGGTACCCCGGACCCCGCGGGTACCCCCGTGCCATGCCCAGGTCCCCAGCTGTGCCATGGGGAGGGCGCAGGGCTCCTCCTGCCCCCTGACCTTATTTTTTTGGGGATTTTCTGGTTGTGCCTGGGTGGAGGAAGGAGTAGGGTGGGCAGGGAGCAGTGGGGCCACCGGAGCATTGGGGGTCAGCGGGGCACGGGGACATCCCGGGGCTGGAGCCCCTGGTGGAGCATCCCGGGGACATGGGGGCATCGTGGGGACAACGGGGGCATTGTGGGGATATGGGGACATTGTGGGGACATGGGGACATCATGGGGTCACGGGGGCATCCGAGAGGAACGTGGGCATCCCGGACAGGGCTGCAGGGGGACATCCTTGGGGGGGAAGATGGGGACATCCAGGAGGGAGATGGGGACATCCCGGGGGCACCCCGGGGGCACGGGGACATCCCGGGGGGGAGATGGGGACACCGAGGGGGGACACGGGGACACCCAGGGGGGACACGGGGCTATCCCGGGAGGGCCATGGGGGTACTCGGGTCCATTTGGGGGGGGTCTGGGGGCTCTGCTCCATGTCCCCAGCGCCTTTTCCAGGGACCCCCGGAGCGGGGCCCCGTCGGGGAGCGCCCCAGCAAGGCGGGCGGGGCGGCTCCGCCTCCGGGCCGGGGCCGGGGCTCGGGACCGGGGCCGGGCTCGTCGGGGGAGCCCCAAACCGAGCCGAACCGAGCCGGCCCGGGCCCGTTCTTACCTGGGCGGGCGCCCACTCGGCCATGGCCCCGAGGAGCTGGGCCGGGCCCCGTTGGTTAGGGCCGGGCCTCGGCGGGGAGAGCTGGCAACCGCCGGGCCCGGGGCCGTTCCCGGAGCCGTTCCCGGAGCCGTTCCCGGGGCAGCTCCCGGGGCCGGTACCGGGGCCGCTGTCGGTGGTTGAGCGCTGCGGGCCGGGCCCCGCCGCCCCACCGAGGAGCCAGGGGCAGCCGGGGAATTGCATCCGCCTCGCCGGTGCTTGGCGGGCGCGGGCGGGGGGAGAGCGAAAGAGGAGAGAGAGGAGAGAGGAGCACTGCCGCCTACCGGCCCGGCACCGGCACCGGGAGAGGCACCGGGAACCGCACCGGGAGTGGGACCGGGAGAGGAACCGGGAGAGGCACCGGGATGCCCCGCCGGGAGGCTCCGTCCTGCGCCCCCCCCCCCGCCATGGGACGCGGCTGGCACGGGGAGATCTGTGGGGATTCGCTGTGTGGGGTGGGGGTGGAAGGGGGCAGGGGGCAAGGGGGGATAAGGGGGACAGGAGGGGGACAGGGGGGACACTGGGGATCAGAAGGGACACGCAGGATAAGGGGGGGACGAGGGGGATCAGGAGGACAAGGGGGACAAGGAGGGGACACTGGGGATCAGAAGGGACAAACAGGACAAGGGAGGGACAAGGGGGTCCAGGAGGACAAGGGGGACAAAGAGAGGGACTATGGGGACCAGAGGGGACAAGGAGGGACAAGGGGGACAGGAGGGGACCAGGAGGACAAGGAGGGATGAGAGGGACAAGGAGGGGGACAAGGGGGACAGGAGGGGATATTGGGAATCAGAAGGAACAAACAGGACAAGTAGGGGACAAGGGGGACCAGGAGGACAAGGGGGACAAGGAGAGGGACTAGGGGGACCAGAGGGAACAAGGAGGACAAGGAGGGACAAGGGGGACAAGAAGGGGGACAAGGGGGACAGGAGGGGACAAGGGTGACTAGGAGGACAAGGGGGACAAGGAGAGGGACTATGGGGACCAGAGGGGACAAGGAGGGACAAGGGGGACAGGAGGGGACCAGGAGGACAAGGAGGGATGAGAGGGACAAGGAGGGGGACAAGGGGGACAGGAGGGGATATTGGGAATCAGAAGGAACAAACAGGACAAGTAGGGGACAAGGGGGACCAGGAGGACAAGGGGGACAAGGAGAGGGACTAGGGGGACCAGAGGGAACAAGGAGGACAAGGAGGGACAAGGGGGACAAGAAGGGGGACAAGGGGGACAGGAGGGGACAAGGGTGACTAGGAGGACAAGGGGGACAAGGAGAGGGACTATGGGGACCAGAGGGGACAAGGAGGACAAGGGGTACAAGGGGGGGACCAAGAGGACAAGGAGGGATGAGAGGGACAAGGAGGGGGACAAGGGGGACAGGAGGGGACACTGGGGATCAGAAGGGACAAGCAGGACAAGGGAGGGACAAGGGTGACCAGAAGGACAAGGGGGACAATGAGAGGGACTAGGGGGACCAGAGGGGACAAGGAGGGAGAAGGGAACTGGAGGGGACAAGGGGGGGGACAAGGGGGACCAGGAGGACAAGGAGGGACCAGAGGGGTCAAGGAGGACAAGGGGTACAAGGGGAGGACCAGGAGGACAAGGAGGGATGGGAGGGACAAGGAGGGGGACAAGGGGTCAGGAGGGGATACTGGGGATCAGAAGGGAAAACCAGGACAAGGGGGGGACAAGGGGGACCAGGAGGACAAGGGGGACAAGGAGGGGGACAAGGAGGACAAAGGGAACTGGAGGGGACAAGAAGAGGGACAGGAGGGGACAGGGGGGGATCAGACGGGACAAGGGGTACAAGGGGGGACCAGGAGGATAAGGAGGGGTGAGGGGGAAAAGGAGGACACAGGAGAAGGGGACAGGGGGCAGAAGGTAAGCGGGGGGACTGGGAGGACAAGGAGGGGACAAGGGGGACAAGGAGGGGGAACAAGGAGGCTGAGCATCACCCGCACCCAACATTTTGTTGCATTTTTTTCTGATTTATACATTCAGCAGATGTTGTCTGCAGCTCTTGGGGTCACAAGCACGAGGAACGTCACCGCCGTCCCCCCGACGTGGCACTGGTGAGACCGCAGCTCCCGCCAGCACCCCGAAAGGAGGAGGCGGGGAGGGAGGTGTCCGGCATTTCTCGGTGACAGCACGTGAGGGAACAGGCTCGAGTTGCTGCAGGGCATGGCTACGTTGGGTTTGGGGCAGGATTTCTGCATGGAGAGGGTGGCCAACGGGAGCGTGGGTTGGTGCACCCAGCGTGCCGGGCTCTGGTTCACCTTCTTGTCACAGAATCCTGACCTGGTTGGGGCTGGAGACCCCCTCAGGGTCCCTCTGGTAACAGGGGTGCTCCAGCAGCCCCCGGATCTGCCCTTGTTCCTAATGTTTAGGAGAAATTCAGAGAGTTTAAAATGAAAAATGATTTATTTGTGAGTGTGTTTCTGTCACTGGTACTCCTGACAAGGTGTTGGGTGTTACTTACCGTGGCAAGGTTTACATTTTCAGGCTGACTTTTAATAAATAAATAAATAAATAAATAAATAAATAAATAAATAAATACTACTACTAATAATAGTAATAGTAATAATAATAATAATAATAATAATAATAATAATAATAATAATAATAATAAGAAGAAGAAGAAGAAGAAGAAGAAGAAGAAGAAGAAGAAGAAGAAGAAGAAGAAGGAGTTGGAAATTCTCTTTAAAGAATACCCAACTTGTTAAAGACCTGTTTTGTGTTTTTGTTTTTTTTCCTTCTGGCTGCACAAACCCGACACTTTACCCAGCCACTTCTATTTCCCCATGAACCTTATTTCTGAAGGCGCGCACAGATTCTCAGCTTTGGTTTCCTATCCAGGAACACCGTCTATGAAGCGCTCCTGCTCTCCCTGCTGTGAGAATCAGGGCAGTTTGTTCCGCAGCAGGTCAAACTCCACAACTGGAGAATTAAAACAAAACCTCCCGGAGAGGAATTTGGAGAATCTCGTGATTCCCATTCACGTTTTTGGCCATTCCTTACCTTTTTACAGTGTCTGCGTCCCCTCTGCTGGCTTCCCACCACAAATTTCCCGTGCTCCTAGCAGTTACCACACTAGAGGATTCCCATTTCCACCCCACTTCATTCAGGTTTGTTCCATTCTTCTTTAGCCTAAGTTTTGGACTAGAATTATTGTCACTGCCTTTTGATGCTTACTTTATGCCGGTTTTTCTTTCCTTTTAATTTAAGGAGCACATTCATTATGCAAATTATTTATCTATGGTGCTAAGCAAGACGTTGCTGCATGGTAACACAAGACACCTGAAGAGATGCACAGTCCAGTAAAAATGCACCTGCAGAAGGGCATCACAGCACCCCGGTGCCAAACACCTCGAAAACAGGATCCTGCTTTGCTCCACCGTGAATTTAATTAAAAACATTCCGAGTCCTTTTGCACTGGGCAAAAATCTTTAATGTTTTCAGTGCCTTTTGTCTACAAAGGTTGAAACCGCAATGCTTAAATACATCATCAGAAATTATTTTAATACAGAATTTGAAAATAATTATATCAGAAACAATATCAGGAATTACTATAAACTTCAAAAATAGTTAACAGCAACATGTTGAGCAATTCTAGCACACAATTTAATCATTACAGGTGTAAGCCTGGTCTCAATCAAGGCAAGATTCTTACCAGCATCAGTGGAGCCAGCAGCACTGGAAACACTGGGAACAAACCCAATAGAAGTTATGTTGTAAAAGTCAGCATTTTGGGCAAGCGAGATTTAACACACCGTCACGATTTTGGGTCACCCCACTGGCTGCGTGGCTTTCCACCTCTAACTCTATTTAATATCTCCACTTAAACCTCTAAGCAAGGTGATTATTTTCACTCCAACACACAAAAATCTCCAATGTAGGCGACCGTCTGTGCCTGGTCTTCCCCTGGGACGGCTGCTGCTCAGCCCCACGCTTGCAGCACAGGGCTAGGAAGGTCTTGTGCTGAGGATTTACGTTCAGCAGCTCCTGAACAAACTGTAGGAGTGTGACGTGCCAAATTCAGCCCCGCTGTTCCAGGTGCTCTTTGTTTCGCAGAAGGAAGGAGTTCTGCTGAAATGGTGCTTTACAGGAGGGGAAGAATCAAAGAATCCCCATTCAGGAGCATCCAGCACGCTGGCAGCTACCAAGGCATCGCGTTGCGTGGGAGAAGGATAAAAGAAATGCTGTCCCCAGGGTAAATTTTAAGAAGAAAATAAGGAGAAGTGAGTGATAAAAGAGTTTTCTGGAAGCTGCTCCTGCTTTGGGGATGGGCAGGGATCCCTCGGGGCCATGAGTACTCCCTTAATCTCCTTCAGGATTTACCAAGCTCCATCCCAGCCCCAGTCGTTTCCTGGTCCTCAAGGGAAGCCAAGGACATAACTTCATTCACGGCTTCAGTGCAGAACACAGCACCTTCACTGCCACCGTTACTGTCCCATCAGTGTTTTTGTGTTGTTTTTTTTTTTGTGTGTTACACCAAACCCAACCCTTCACTTTAACCTGAGCTCCCAAGCTCCCACAAGCTCCATTTTCTGCTCACAACTCTGCAGACAATCCTGTTCTGATCGTATCTTGGTCCTCTCCAACATGAAACCCCCCAGCAATTTTCTGCTTAAATTTTCTGCTTAAATTTTTCTGCCTAAATTTTCTGCTTAATTTTTTTTCTGCCTAAATTTTCTGCTTAAACACAGCCATTTTTCTAGCACAGGCTGCTTTGTGCATCCGAACGTTCCTTTAATAATGCTTTCGGTACAGTCAACGCTGCTGTGTGTTAACTCCCCCTCCCAGACATGAATCATCCAGCCACCAATTCAAATCAGCTCCTAATCGATGCCTCTTCAGCTGGCACCAACCCTGCCATGCTTGGGTTTGATTCGGTTTAACGAAACTGCCTCATCCTAAACCTTCCCCTGTAATTGATACGGGACTAGAACCATCACCTCTGGTGGATTATTTGCTAACAATGGAAAATTTATCCCAAGGAAGCTTTGGGCACAGTAGTTACAGGTCCACGTTGTGAGTTTGCAAGTGATTTGTGTGCCTGGGTTTCTCTGCAAAACTTTTTTGACTCGCTGTCCACTTGTAAGGCCTCTGTCCCGTCTGAGTTTTCTGGTGTCAGATCAGATCTGCGCGGTGACCAAAGCTTTTCCTGCAGTCTGTGCGTACGTATGACCATACCTGATTCCTTCTGGTGTGAATCTGCTTTTGTTTTAACAGTCCTGCTTTCAGTTTAGAGGTTTTCTGACATGCTGCACACACACACACAGCCTCTCTCCCGTCTGGGTTTCCTGGTAAAGAAGGATCTCTTGGAATTCGTCAGGCTCTCCTCTCCCAGGAGGGCTGTTACCTCTTCTGCTTCCTGTTGTTCCATTTGCCTGACCTGCTCCCGAATTGCGATGGCTCTCAGATGTTACCCCTGATGTTGTCTGAAACTTGGACGTGGAGTCCTGGGATCCTCCTGAACACGATCCAAACAGCTCCGCATTTCCTGAGCTCTGAGCTTGATCCCAGCAGCACTACAGCCTGGAACAAAAAGATTCCAAACTTTACCTGATGTGATCTAATATAAACTTCCAAAGAACAAAACCTTATTTTTTGTGAGAACAAGAAACAGAACAAGTTTGGGAACAAAAAGCAGGGACGCATTAGAACCCCAATCCCTCTGATCCTAGAAGCCCGTGTTTATTATGCTGTGGGTTTAATTTTTGGCTGGTCTGAGGCCATCACACACCTGTGCTGAGACCTGCAGGAATTCCTCTTTCCCCAGAATCCCGCTGCTCCTTGACACGCGGCACTTCCCTCGGCCGGATATCGATGTTGGGAACAGGACAGTCTGCACAGGGAACACGGGGAAACAATAACCACCATTTCCATGTTCTGACACCTCCCCCAAATCCCCCAAATTACAGAGGTATTGCCTAACCTACTTTAATTCCCAACGTAATAAGTTGCACAAAGACCAGTGCTGAGGATGGCTTCGTGTCAGGCTATTCGCTTCCAGTCTCCAAGCCCTGTACTTTCTCTCTGCCCTTTTTTTTGTAGCATGACTCATTTTCATTCATTTACACGGAAAATAGTGCGAAAAATTGTGCAAGTGTAATTCATAGTTAATAGGAATAAAAATGATTCATGTCACTGCTTTCCCCCAGGTAGTTCTTTTTCATGCAGAGCAAGGCACACGCTTCTTTAACAGAGCAGAGCTGTACAAAAAAATAGAGGCTGCTGTCTGCGCTCCAGCTCTTCTGCTGTAAAAAATAGAAGACACGTAAAGAATGAAAAAGTGGAATTGCACCCTCTCATTATTTCATGGATGTTCAGATGTGAAAGTGCAGAAATAGCAGCAGAATGAGGTTAGGCTAAATCAGCACTTCTCCACCAGAGCTGTCACAAAGAGGAAAGTGGAGTAAGCAACAGCTGAGGCTTCTCGGGTTCGCAGCAGTTCTGTTTCTGCAGCCTGGAGGACAAGTAAAAGCACATCTAGCCCGTGACTACAGCCAGGCTCATTTTTCTATTAATCTGAGGAATCGGGTGAAAGCTGAGGAAGCAGAGGGGGTTCGCACCTTCAGATTCAGAAAAGCAATGATGTAGTTGGGCGCTTA
Source organism: Anas platyrhynchos (assembly GCF_047663525.1). Taxonomy (NCBI): domain Eukaryota; kingdom Metazoa; phylum Chordata; class Aves; order Anseriformes; family Anatidae; genus Anas; species Anas platyrhynchos. The sequence continues at coordinate 159,042,008 of NC_092588.1, forward strand.
ACACTGACTGGTAAGACTTCTTCATTTTCTGGGGCGTCATTCATGTTATTCAAGTACTGCTGCATCAAAATAGTTCAATATTCTTCAGTGAACCACAACAAACAACATATATGAGGGTTTGGAGATGATGGAAAGACTCACAACTTGGCCATGATCGACAAGACTCACGCTGCCGTGCGTCGTCCCAGCTCCTCAGCTCGTGAGTTTAAACCTTTTCTAAACCTTTGCTCCTTGACAGGTAGCACATAAATCAACCGGGACACTCAGGAGCATCTAAAGATTAATCCACGATAAATAAATAAATAAATAAATAAATAAATAAATAAATAAATGAATAAATAAATCGAAGGATTTGAGGAGTGACTGGTAGGGAAGGGACAGGCAGACGCAGCGCGGACCCCTCTGCCTTCTGTGAGAAACGGGAAACTAACCCTGACCCAAAGTGGTTGAGGATTTGTGATTCTCCTTCATCACTTTCTTGTAAAGCTCTTTCTGCCAGTCTTCCAGGTTCTTCCCCTCATGTGCTGGCGCATTATCAAGTGTCCCAGGGACCTAAAACAGAAAGTGTTCAATGCTTGGTGCCAGCACCATACACCCTCGAAAACCTCTTTGCTCATCAGCCAAATGTTTCTAGCAATGTTGTATACACATTATGTATAACCAGTGTCTTGCCTCAGGAATTTACATGTGAATCCTCTGGTGTTATCTCTACACATAGCTCAGAGCAGTAAAATGATTTTAAAATAGCGTGACTCGGTGATTTTCTAAAACAGCCGGGTCAAAAATTAATCACAAAAAATGTGGTGAGTGATCCTGAAACTCTAGTCACTGAATGAATGAAAAATAAAATAAAATAAAATAAAATAAAATAAAATAAAATAAAATAAAATAAAATAAAATAAAATAAAATAAAATAAAATAAAATAAAATAAAATATTCAGAGTGTATTTTAACTGAGGCAATGCCACAGTCCGTCAGACCCGGCTCTAAGAGTTTTTCCCCTGCTAATAAAACTGAAAAGTTAATGCAGACAAAAAATTCAGCCCTGTGAATACTGAAAGATGATTACTGCAGTGTCTGCAAAAATATATTGAAGGTGAAATGCTAAAAATATGTTGTTTTTTTTTTTCCATTAATTTCTTTCAACTTAGCCAGATATTTCTTTCTTTGAGGTGAACGGTGCTGCACGCAGCTCCTATCGCTATGGGCAGGACCCAAACACGGGATCTGTGCGGTCATGGTGAGAAGGAGCTCACACCTTGCCTTCAGACGTGTTACATACGTGGCTGCACGTCTACAAACACGGGCTGTGCGTGTACTTTCTCTGCACATGCCCATCTGCTCGCTGCTGCCAGGAGGAATCGCTGGGGCACTCGGGTTTCAGTGGTGAGGGGTGCCTCGGGTACTGTGCTCAGTTTTGGGCCCCTCGCTACAAGAAGGACATGGAGGTGCTTGAGCGGGTCCAGAGAAGGGCGACGAAGCTGGTGAGGGGCCTGGAGAACAAGTCCTACGAGGAGCAGCTGAGGGAGCTGGGCTTGTTCAGCCTGGAGAAGAGGAGGCTCGGGGGCGACCTTATCGCTCTCTACAGATACCTTAAAGGAGGCTGTAGTGAGGTGGGGGTTGGCCTGTTCTCCCACGTGCCTGGTGACAGGACGAGGGGGAATGGGCTTAAATTGCGCCAGGGGAGGTTTAGGTTGAATATTAGGAATAACTTCTTTACCGAAAGGGTTGTTAGACATTGGAACAGGCTGCCCAGGGAAGTGGTGGAGTCACCATCCCTGGAGGTCTTTAAAAGATGTTCAGATGTAGAGCTTAGGGATATGGTTTAGTGGAGGACTGGTTAGTGGTAAGTCAGAGGTTGGACTGGGTGATCCTGGAGGTCCCTTCTGTGATATATGGAGTAATAATTTGTGTCAAGGAAATGGTTGATATTAATAAAGAAGGGGGAGATGTGGGAGTGTGGCCATGGGGGTCGGCAAGCCCCATGGTTGATGATAACATCAGACTCTTAACGATGAGGCCATCAGGAATGTAAAAGAGTTTAGAGGGAGCAAAGAAGGGTGGTTCAGGAGACTCCATGCAGTCTCAGGTTGCTGTTCTCCAGCCGTTAACACATGGATGTTGCTGCGGGTTTGCTGTTGCCAGGCAAAGTTGTTTGAGCAATGAGAAGTTGTTGGAAAAGGACTGCTGTGGGGTGAAGGGTATAGGAGGGGAGCCTGTCCTCAAGATGAAAAAGGCAACACGGTATAATGAATTTATGTCATCAGTAAAGAAGTAGAAAGAAGGAATGAAAAAGAACAGGCTAGCAGAATGGACACCAGGACAGGAACAGGCACATTAATCGCCTCATGAAGATAGGTTCGGCCAGACTCAGCAAACTGCTCAGAGAAGCTCGTACAGAAAGTCGCTGGAAATGGGCACCAGAGCTGGGAAGAAGCTCGAGCTGAGAGAAGCAGAGCCGCACACACAACTGCCCCTCGCTGGTAAGCAGCTGCGCATTATGGGGAATCATACGTCCTTAGGAGCAAAGACTGTCCTGGTAACCTTACAGCTTATTCTCCTTAACAACAATCGGACAGTTTACGATCCTGAAATATGGCAACAAATTGAGGTCAAGGTGTGGGACCCTGCTACTAAAAACAAGGTTGCAGTGGGATTGCTCGGCACCTGGCGAGCAGTCTCTGAGGCCTTACAGAGCCGTGTGGGACCACAGTCAGAAACGCGTGGTTTTTGTGAGGGAGCTGTGGGCTCCTTTACTGATCCTTCTGCTATTGGCCTTGAAAAGGAGATGGATGTGTTTTTCTTATTTCTGGAAAGAATAGGATACATAAAGCTCAAAAGCCGAGTTTCTTGACAACTTAAAGCAAGACATATTGTTCCCACGACTAGCCCTGGAATTCTCCGGTGTTTGTAATCAAGAAAAAGAATGGAAAATGGGGACTGTTGTATGATCTGAGAGAAACTAATGAAGTTTTGGAAGATATGGGAGCACTTCAACCAGGATTACCAACTCCAACTGTGCTCCCTAGTTGCGGACATTGATAGTGATAGACTTAAAGGGCTGTTTGTTGCCTTATCTGATTGTATATATTTATAGGCGTATGTAAATGTTATGTTTTATATATTTAGAAAGTTCGATGTTTGTGTGTGTTGGTAGTGTAGGCTCCCCGCGCACCCAGCGCTGTTTATTTGCCTTTTATAAACATCACTACATTCACATTGAGCTGAGATTTTATTTATAACACCCCCAACCTCGGGGACCCTGTGTTTCTGTGACACTTTGCCCCCAGCAGGGCCAGGCCCCACAGCGAACACACAGCGGGCGCTAAACCCCCGCGCCTCACAGCGGGCCGAGGCCGCCATCTTGGCCCGCCCCACCCCGCCCCCCCGCCGCAGCCAATCCGGCTTCAGGCGCGCAGAGCCTCCCCTCGCCATTGGCCGCCCGCCTCTTTGCCCCGCCCTCCCGCCGGGCGCGCGCGGGCTGGGCACAGCCAATAGGCGTGGGCACGTGCGGCGCGGCCCGCCTGCGATTGGCCGGCGAAGCAAGGGGAGGGCTCTGATTGGAGGAGGAGGGCGTGGCGGGAACGCGCTACGCGGTTGCCATAGCAACGGCGCGGGGTGGCGGGAACCTGAGGGGAGCGGGGCGGGGGGTGGCGTGACAGGACCGGGGGGGGCCGGGGGGGGCCGGGGGGGACCCGGGGGTCCCGGGGCAGTGCCCGTGACACCGGCATCGGCCCCATCCCGCCCCAGTTCTTCTCCTTTCCCCGGAGAACGAGGCACAGGGCTCTCACAATAATGTAAATGTTACAAAAATGCACATTTCCAGGCAAAATAAGCCAAAACCACACGTTTTTGCCTCAATCTGAGGCAGCCACGGGCTGCGTCTGCCTTCGTCCCACCCCGACGCCACCAAGCTATACCCCAGGCCTCCCGGCACCTCAGGGCACACCTCCCTAACAGCGCTGCCCCTGGCAAACACCAACATTGACCAAAAATACAATTACTGAAGGTAAAAATTGAGCAAACGGCTAGTCTTGAGCTTCTCTGTTTTCACGGGACGCAGAAAATTGTACAAACGGCCCCAGCAGGCCTGTAACGACATGGCGAAGGGAAATGGAAAAGAATTTTAAGGCTACACAAAATGGCAACCGCGCTCCAGGCCCCTTTGTTGCTCTGCATCGCCTCGTCCAGGCCAGCCCCAGCCCGCAGGAGCCCTCCCTTGGGGTGCAGCAGCTCGGAGCCCCTTTCTCGAAGGTTTTCACACGCATTGGGTGTTCCCTCACACGATTTCATGGGCTTAGTGAGCCAGCAGTAACTTGAATTTGGTTTTAGACCAGTCTCTGGGGTCTAAGACGTCTCAGGACGACACTTCAGATGCTCTGCCTGAAGCACCACGAGTTTTTCTGTGTGCTGGTGTCGTTCTGTGTGCAGTAAGGGAGCGCTGCCCATTTCCTACACATCCCCAACACCCTCAGGCAGGCACCGCGGAGAGCTGTGAGGCAGCTCCACAAACCACCCCAACATGCCCAGCAGAAAACAACCCCCAAAATATCCCCTTCCCAGGCAGGGGGCACAGGGCGGCCGCTCAACAGCCTCCTCCTGCCCACTGGGAGATCCTGCTGCCCCCCTGCCCCTAAACGGGCCGGGAAACCCACAGGATTTTCTATCTGGAGTGCACAACAGATTCCCGGATCTCTGCGCAGGGCCAAGCGCCCACAGTCCGTTGTGTTTCTTGCACGTGACTCTCCTGGTGCTTAACTAAACTCCTCCTGAGCACAAATCTCTTCCTGCAGAGGTGGCACTGGAACAGCCCCTCTCCCGAGTGGCGGCGCAGGTGGTTTAAAAGATAATCTTTCCTCCGGTAGCTTTTGTCACACTCCGAGCACTTGTAGGGCCTCTCTCCCGTGTGAGTCATCTGGTGGCGAACGAGCCAGGAGTGGCACACGAAGCTTTTCCCACAGTCGTTGCAGATGTAGGACTTCCCCCTGCCCTGGCTCTGCTGCTGGCCCGCCAAGCCACCCTTGGGTGCCTCCGACACGTCCCGTGGGTCGTCCCCGCAAGGGCTGGGTATGGTTTTTTCTGTGGGGAGCTTCTCCCTGTGTCCTACAGCTGGATGATCCTCTGCACAAATGCTGGTTCCACCTGCAGCCTTCTGTCCGTGGGCTGTCAGTGGTGCCCCCATGACAGGAGCCCTCTGCCCCGCACGTTTCTCCCCCGGAGCACTGGGCTGCTGCTGGAGCATCCTCTCGCCGAGCCTCTTCTCGCACACGGGGCCTGGAAACGTTTCTTCTCGGTCTCCCCGGGGAGCTGGAAGAGGTTCCTGCTGGCTGGAGTCTCTCTCGCATTTGCTGTAGGCACACGGCCTCTTTCCAACACTTTCCTGAGCGCTGAGGAAGTCTAAATGTTCACCAAATGCTTGGTTGTACCGAGCGTCATCCCCAAAGCCGTTCCTGGTGGTGTTCGTTCCCATCATTTCCGAATTCCACTGACTGTCCCACGTCACTCCAGGGGCAGGATCCTTGCAAAACTTCTCTCCGGGTCTCCCCAGTACGCCAGAGTCACAGAGCGTGCTTCCAAAGCTATCTGCCGGAGAATCCTTCTTCATGTTCTCACCATGCACTGAAACAGACAGATTTCACAGACTTTCAGTTAAAGAAGCCTCCTGAGATTATCCAAAAAATACATTCTTCAATATTCTTGCACCAATGCGCAATGTTCCTAAGATGGGAGGCTTCAGTAGTGAGGGGAAGGGCGAGTACCAGCGTTCCACTGAAACAAAATCCCCAGGAAAATAAACGATCTGCTAGCAATTACATTTTGAAATCTCTGTGAAAAATCCCTAAGGCCCACGTTCCTCTCCTACCTTCCTCTGACCCCCACCAATCCAACCCCAGGTACCTGGCACCTTAGCTGCTTCGGCACAGCTTTAGATTTATCACTGGGCAAAGGACGCCCCACTCGTCCCTGCCTGGAGCTCTGCTGACTGCAAATTCCCTTTTTCTGTAATTACAGCTCCCTGTGACAATAACCCAGTGTTTCGTTTTCATGATTATCTTCCATCAGAGTACTTCAGCTCAGGCTCCTCATTTTCCATGTCCCCTTTTTTTTTTTTTTCCATTTTTCCATGTCCAGAGACATTTCTCTGTCCCCTGCCAGCCCTGCACCAGGGCAATATCCTAGAGGACCTTTTTTCCTGTGGGGTGAAACCATTCGTGTAGGCAGTCCCCACTGTCACTGGCACACCGAGGGTTTATCCATTAATTTATAGCAGCTTCACCACACGCCTGTCGATGTCCATGAATGCCCAAATAATTTACAGGAACTGGAGGCATTCTGGGCTACCAACTGATTTCTACCCAAAATATTCTTCTGCCTATTCCTCCTCAATTTTTGCTGCGGGAGAGCTCTCCTGCTTGGGAACACAAAGCCAAGGCTCCACGGTCCTTGGTATCAGGTTTGGACACACGAAGCCAGCTGAAACTACCAACCTGAGCGCACCGCTGTGCCTGCCTGAACTGAAAACCAAGGAGGTGTTTATGACAGTTTTAGGGCAGCTGAGGGAGGGAAGAGATTCTTCAGCTGACAAAATACAATTTTGCGAACAAACATTACCTGGCAGACTGAGGTTTGCACCGGTTCTTTCATGGCTTACATCGTACGGCCATGACATTTATTGTAACATAAAAAATGTTCCAGATTGGATCTGCTATCCCAGGGAATCTCAGTTAAAATCCACTACTGACCTGTTCTTGGGTACGTACAGATTTCTTCTTTCTTTGAGTCTTGCCGTTCAGGGCAGCGTGGCTCCTCCTCTTGTTTAATCCATGACATAACATCGGTTGCACAAGTCTGAAATTCTGTTCATTGGGGAAAACACAATTGAGAAACACTGGAGAAAGCTGCAAAGCACAGAAGACTGAGGAGCTCACAAAGGTAGGAAAAGTGCTGGCAAAGCCTCGGGAGCCACCCAAGTGGTCACTCCTACACCAGGAGGTTTTTCCAGGGAATCCTCACCCGTGTCAGGGTCTCCTGGGACATCTTCACCCTCTGCGCCCGGCAGCTCTCTGGCATACGCCTCCGTGCCTCTCTTGATCCGACCTGAAGTCTCGGGCTCATAAAACGCTGGCTCTAATAAAGGACAAAATTCAAGACAAGCTTATCAGATGTGCTTAAGTTCAAGATTTTACAAGGCTGAGACTTGTCCTTGTTTTGTTTTTCCCCATGGCAACCCTAGATTTTTACATGAGCTACCGTAAGCCCGCTTTCTAAATGAAATCTGACAGAAAGGGCTAAAAATCCCAGTTTGCTTTAAAAGCTACAGGCCAAATAAAATTAGCGCAGCCAACAGACAGAGCTGCCACCCTTCGTAAAGGGTAAGGTGCCCCACGTCTGGTCCAGCCACTGATTTTGCCTCCTCCGAGCTAACTCTTTGGCCCAAAAAAGTGAGTAAGCAGCTTCCAGCTGTCAGCTCGAGGGGTGCAGAGTAAGGAAGTTAAGGGGGAGTGAAACATTTCCCCTTTCACTGTTTGGATGAAAACCAGCCATAAACTCCAGGATAGCTGTGAGAAGGGAAAAAACAAAATACCAGCTGCTTACCTGTCAGGACTGGTGGCAAGTCTGCTCAGAAACGTGAGCTTTTTATGAAATATTTGGAACGTGAGTTAAAAAAAAAAAAAAAAAAAAAAAAAAAAAAGCTTAGAATCTAATCCCTCTGCCTTTTTCCCTCCGAGGTATGCAGTTACTCACCTGGGCAGGGCTCTTCCAGAGCTCCCGTAGCCTCCACCTCTTCCTGATCCGCGGCACACAACTCTTCCTCTTGTTTAACATGGATTATGCTGTCTTCTGTTCAGAGGAAGCAAGGGTATTTTAATTCCGTGTACAACATTAATTAACATTCTCATCCCATCCCAGGCTCAGCAGCTCTGTTCTAGCTCTGGTACCAGCAAAAACCTCGCTTCAGACCTAGCTCCTGCTGCCCAAGACCCCTTCAGCAGAGCTCAGGTATCTGCCACAAAGCCCCTGGTGAGCTTCAGGGACACACACACGTTTCTGCAGCTGCACTGCCTGGTTTGCTGCAGCCAACATCAGGAAACAAAATCTCATTCTAGGTGTCCCAGGGAGAGGAAGGTGCCACTGAATTCTTGTTTTTGAGTCCTGCTGCTGCTTTGGCTCTGCCAGTCTCTGCTCAGTGCCCCTTAAAAGCCACAGCACTTCTAGCCCATCGGGAAAATGTTGCTGGATACCGAAATTCACCGCTTCATACAGAGCAAGAGCAGAGCTTAGAAAGAACATCACTAAGAGGAAATCATGAATAAAAGCTATTGAAAATTAAAAACGCCTCCATGAATTACAAAGGGGAAGGCGGACAGGCTGATGCTCCACACCTTGCTCTACCTTCACGCTCCGGTACCACACGGAAGGGATCGGTGCAGCCCTTCAGGGGTGTACGCCCCAGCATGGATATTTGTGTGAGGGGCTCAGAAGATGCTTTAAAAACCAGCTCTGGGGAAAAAAAGGGTGGCTGGCAGCGATGGGACAGGGTTAGGGGCTTTACACCAAAGCAGGGCAGCTGGAAGGGGAGACGAGGACGCAGGCTGGGGGTATAGGGGGGCCACGGGGCGAGCTGTGGGGGCTCCTCGGTGCCTCTGGGGTCCTCCTTGTGCCTCAATGTGCAGCGGGGATCCCCCGACCCCCTTCCCCACGACCACCCCTCTCCCATTCCCCCCTCCCCTGGGCCCTTACCGCGGGGGAGCAGCGCTCCGCGGGGGCTCCTGCGAGGGGCCCGGCGCAGGGCCCGGCGCCAGCCCGGCAGCGCCCGGCGCTCCCGTTCCCCGAAGGGCGCCCACGGTGCCCGCAACCGGGCCGGGCCCCTCGGCCCCGAAGCCCCTCGACGGCCTCCGCGTTCCAGCCGCCGCTCCAGCGCCTGAAGCCGGCCTCGCAAGGCCAGGGCGGCCCGGAGCTGCCGCTCCGCCCGTGCTAAGCGGGCCTCGAGGCGGAGCAGCCTCGATGATACCGAGACCGAGCCCGGTATCGCCGCCGCCCGCCCCGGCTCCCGGCCCCCGGCCATGGCCGCCGCCGAGCTCCGCGGCCCCGAGCTCCGCGCCCGGCCCCGCAGCGCCCCCTGCAGCCGCCCGCGGGGCCCGGGGGGGGGCCCGGCTGACCGAGAGGCTGAGGCGCTGGGACGCTTCATTTATCGATTTATTCGTTAAAAGCCTGAAAATGTAAAGCTTGCCACGCTAAGTAACACCCAGCGCCTTGTCAGGAGTAACGATGACAGAAACACACTCACAAATAAATCATTTTTTGTTTTAAACTCTCTGAATTTGTCCTAAACAGTGGGAACAAGGGCAGCTCTGGGGGCTGCTGGAGTACACCTGGGACCAGAGGGACCTGAGGGGGCCTCCAGCCCCAACCGGGTCGGGATTCTGTGACAAGAAGCTAAATGAGAGCCTGGGATGCTGGGACGCTTTATTTACCTATTTATTTTTTAAAATTCAGCCTGAAAATGTAAAGCTTGCCACGCTAAGTAACACCCAGAGCCTCATCAGGAGTAACGGTGACAGAAACACACTCACAAATAAATCATTTTTTGTTTTTAACTCCCTTAATTTCTCCTAAACAGTAGGAACAAGGGCAGCTCTGGGGGCTGCTGGAGTACACTTGAGATAGAGGGACCCTGAGGGGGCCTCCAGCCCCAACCAGGTCAGGATTCTGTGACAAGAAGGTGAACCAGAGCCCGGCACGCTGGGTGCACCAACCCACACTCCCGTTGCCCACCCTCTCCATGCAGAAATCCTGCCCCAAACCCAACGTAGCCATGCCCTGCAGCAACTCGAGCCTGTTCCCTCACGTCCTGTCACCGAGAAATGCCGGACACCTCCCTCCCCGCATCCTCCTTTTGGGGTGCTGGCGGGAGCTGCGGTGTCACCAGTGCCACATCGGGGGACAGCGGTGACGTTCCTCGTGCTTGTGACCCCAAGAGCTGCAGCCAACGTCTGCTGAATTTATAAATCAGAAAAAAATGCAACAAAATGTTGGGTGTGGGGAGCGTGGCTGGGGCCTGTGAGGGTGTGGGATCCCCTCTGTGCATGAGGCCTGTGCTGACCTGTGTTGTGGGGCACCTGAGGTTCATTTTGGGGACTCTCCAGCACTGCCACGGCCCCAGGACAGGGGCACGGTGGCCATGTGGTGTGTCCTGGCCCTGGCTGTGGTTTGCCTGGCCCTGTTACCACCCCATTTGAGCTGCCACCAGCCTCCCATAGTGATGCCTCCATGTGTTCTGCAGACCCCAGCCTGGACCTACAGGACCTCCTTCACCTCTGAAGTGATCAAAACTGCAAAGATAAAAGTGTTTGCTGACACTACTGATGTCACTGATGTGCTCGTTCGTGCTGCAGAGAGGTGTCAGGATGGTGCTGAGTTGTGACTCAATGATCCCAATCAGCTGGAGTTGGACCCGATGATCCTTGTGGGTCCATTCCAACTCGAGATATTTTGATTCTACAAGCTCTGCAGCCACCTCCAATAGTCAAAATCTGGTGTTTGAGCTGTACTACAATAAACTGCTCATACCCACAGATAGGTCTGGGTGGGAAGGGACCCCAAAACCCCCCATGGCCACCCCCTGCCATGCCCAGGGCCCCCTGCCCCCAGCCCAGGCCAGCCCCATCCAGCTTGGCCCATCCTAGGAATGGACAGAAAGAGGCTTCAGAACCTGGACACGGCGCTAAGGAGCTGGGTGCAGGAGAGCTGGCCCCCCGATCCGAAATGCAGAAGTGGCCGTGTTCCCGTGGTATGCGAAGAATTCCTGCCTCTGTGGGGTAGGACGCGCAGAGAGGCTTTTATCAACAAAAATCTGAAGTCGTAAAGCTATAAAAGATGTGCAGTTGCTCTAGCAGCGGAAGGTACTTGCAAAATGAACAAACAAAAGCTTGAGCTGCTCTTAAACAAAATGGAGCCGTAGAATCACTGAATATCCTGAGTCAGAAGGGACCCACCAGGATAATCGAGTCCAAGTCCTGGGTCCCCAAAGGACCACCCAAAAACCAGACCCTGTGTCTGAGAGCATTGTCCAGATGATTCCTGAGCTCTGGCAGCTTGGGGCTGTGCCCATGTCCCTGGGCAGCCTGTCCCAGTGCCCGACCACCTCAAACCATGCAATGGAAGATCAGAAAAGAGTTACACTGAGAGGAGCTACCCAAGGAGGGCAAAAGCACGGCATTTGTTCACGGGAGGCGTGAGGACTCCGTGAGCATCACCTTGTGCTCCTGAAATTCTCCCTCCCCTCCTGCATCTTCCCTGGCTTCTCCCTGCAGCTTTCACTCTGTCCCGTAAGCATCACAGCATCTGGGCGAGGATTTTTCTTCTCTCCTTGGAGAGCAGTGCATTTCTGTGTCACTTGGCAATGTTTGTTCTCGGATTCAGGGCTGCGTTTCTGAAATTTAAGCCGCACGAACCTCAAAATAGCTCCGAGATCCGTTTGAAATATACATATTGATCTCCGAAATACAAGAGAGCCGGGCTTGAGCAGGGAAACTGTGACTCACTGCGCAAAATACTGCTCTGCCGGTATTATCACAGCTAGCATCAGGACGTGCTGAAATATGGAGCACATCAATTGCCTCTGATGCTTTGTAGCAGTTAAAACGTGAGGTCTCAGACAAAAATAGGAGAGTGCTGTTAAAATAGCATAACCCTTCTCAGCCCACAGTGCTCAAATCCCCGACTTTTTGCTGATTTTTATGGTTGTGGTGAGGACCCCAGTGTTTTTTACCATCCTTTTGTAACATACCATAGCAGCCCACAATAGTCTCCTGTAGCTCCTGTAGAATAACCCACAAACGCTGCTGAAATGTTCCCAAATTTTCGGCTGTTCAGGTCAGAGGGCAATCGGAGCACCTCTGCACCTTTACCCCAGAAGAATCCTGCTCCTCCCGGACTCAAAGGAGTGGGCTGAGCTGAGGGCGACTGCAGCGCTGTGGCTGCTGAAAACTTTCTGCCTGCAGCAGGATCGATGTGATCTGCCCGCAGGATGAGGATTGCACAGTGAGCTCACTGACAGGCTATTTTTAGGTGCTGTTACCATTCGGGCCCTCTTTGGATCTCATGCGCGCGTGGAAAACAACGCTCCTGCTCAGGTTCTGCTGCAGTATTACAAAAAAAAAAAAAAAAAGAAAAAGAAAAAAACAATGAAAACCCACTCTGTTCTGCACGGGAGGCTTTTGTATTCCAATCAGTAAGAAGAAATACAACAAACTGCCAGCTGCTTTGAGCAGGGAACGCGAGGTAGGTGTGACAGGTCCCTGGGATCTTTCCCTGTGCACTCACACCCAGGGCAAGGAGAAGCAGGTGAAGTGACATTAGAAAAAGACCAAAAAAAAAAAAAAAAGAAGCACCGAGGACTTCACACTTTAATCCGTTCAAGTTTCATGGCATTATTATCAAAAAATCAAGTATCTGCTGCCGTAGATGTAACTGGCGTTTCGCACACAGATAGAAACGTGTTCCCTGCCCCGAAGGCTCACAGTCTGGTAACAAAAAAAGGTGAAACGGAGACAAGCAGCTTCACCAGGCAGCAGGAAACCACTGGAGGACTGATTAGCTCACCTGCCTGTTGAACAAGACCCAGACGAGCTGTCTGGGTATTGAATGCCCTGCACTGCTTTTTTCCTTCAGCACGTCAAATAGCGGAGAGAAAGAATGCACGTGGACCAGATTGATAGTAGCAAGAGGCCACTGAACCCCGAGAAATGATGAAATACGGAACCCTCTGTCCCCACAGACCTCATATTTGTTAAAAAAACACCCAAACGGCTACAGGCAGAGAGGCTTACCGCACACAGACCCACTCAGACACGTCAGAGACTGAGAGATCAAAGACCTCAGCGGCACCAAGGCGAGAAGAGGCTGCAGGCAGATGTCAGCAGGCAAACACCTGCAGCGGCTGGCACTCCTGCCAGGGGCTTTGTGCCAGCTCTGTCCCGCAGCACAGGCTCGCAGCACGTTCACCCTGACCTGCTCTGGATTCTGCAAGCATCGGGTTAGCTTAAATGGATCAGAGCAGGCAGCAATCAACAGCGAGGAGCTGGAGAGGGACCTCACTTCTTGGCCAAAAGCAGGGACCAGGCAGCGACAGAGGGGTTTGTAAAGCCTGGTGAGTGATGGGGAGAACCCGCAGCAGCTTTCAAGCAGGTCAGGCAGCAGCACCAGCCCTGAAGTTGCACGATGTACTGGGGCCATTTGTTAAACGCATTTCATTTGGGGATATAATGCAAAAAAATGATATCAACCCCAAGCTAACAGGAGGGAAGGGAGATGAAGACGATAGTGACATACAAAGAGAAGTGTTAACGTGCAGGCAGTGAGCAGAAAGTTATCCCAACGTACAGCTGTGCACTGCCTCTGGCTTTCGAGTCCTTTCCCCTCTCAGTTCCACTGGGAGTCCTGCAGGTCTCAGGAGGAGGCAACGAAGCGAATTCCCCGCAGTTCCTGCACTACAAACCCAGTCTCCAGCGGAGCAGGACCCAGTGCACGTCAGAACAACCTCACGCATCAGGGCAGAAGGTGGCCCTGCCGCTGCAGTTTACAGAAAAGTAAATCTGATTTTAGAGAAGGAATTGCGAGAGGCTGGGGATTCTCCTTCTTGGAGATCTTCAGAAGCCACCGGGATGTGTGGCACCAGCTCTGGGTGGCCCTGCAGGAGCAGGGGTTGGACTGCACGGACCCAGAGGTGCCCCCAACCTCGGCCGCTCCAGGAGATGAACCTGTACTTCGAGTGAGCTTCCCGAGAAGCAGCAGCAATAAAAATGTCACTTGGCCTGTGCATGGAGAGCTAGGAACTGAGCGGCCGCCCCTCTTTGGCACGTGGGGCATCCGTGCAAGCCATGAGCCTGCCCCCACCTCGTGCACGTGTTCATTTTCCTGGAGTCTTTTGCAAACGTGTGACTCAAACCTGCCCATGAAACTGAGCACAGCAGAAGTTCATCCAGGAGAGCAGCCGGGGAAACTCCAGGCAAAGAGCAGCTCCTTCCAAAAACCTCACCTTGCTGTTTGTAGCCAGCTCAGGTAACTGATTCAAACCTGGAGAGGCCCCAGACTCTTTTATTCTTAAGAGATTTTGGGTTCTCTATGAGGTATTACGGCGTGCCATCGCCACCACGACGAAGAGGGCAGCAGTGCCAAGTCGGATCCTAATTCTACTTTGCTTGGACCTTTGGGATAAATCGCTGGAGGGACTTCAGCGCTGAGCAGCAGAGGTTCTCTCCTCCCTTACCTCTTCCACCCCTAGAAGCCGTGCAGCGGCGCCTCCCTCGCGCGACCGCCAGCCACGCAGTTCCTCTCCCGCAGGTGGATCTTCTCGTGCTGGAGGAGGTGCTGCTTCTGGGTGAAGCGCTTGGAGCACTCGCCGCACTGGTACGGCCTCTCCCCGGTGTGGATCCTCTGGTGCCGGGTGAGGTTGGAGGGGTGGCTGAAGGTCTTGCCGCAGTAGGAGCACCAGAGGACGCCTGGGCTGCGCCCCGAGTGCACGCGCCGGTGGATGATGAGGGTTTTCTTCTGGGGGAAGAGCTCCTGGCACTTGTTGCACCTGTAAGCCCTTCCCGGAGCGTGGCTCTTCTGGCTCGGTTTGTCAGTGCCACGCGCCTTGTCCCTGCCTTTCGCGTTCTGCTTCTGCCTGAAGCTCCCCCTGCCCACGCGGGACCCGTCTTCCACCTGGTGCTGCTGCTGGAGGAAAACCTCCCCGTCCTCCGGGTACTCGGCCCCGCACAGCGTGCCGTGCCCCTGCTGCTGCATCATCAGCATCTTCTTCAGACACAAGCCCTTCCTACAGGCGGCGCAGGAGTGGGGTCTCTCCTCGGGGCGCTCTTGCCTGTAGAACGTGACGGCGCTGATTTCGCCCAGGCCACCTTCCCCGTGAGCGGACGGCACCAGCCTGCTCGTGCTCAGGTGTCCCAGGGGCACAGGAGAGCCGTACTGACCATCGAAGGGCAGCGCCTCGCTGGGACCCTGGAAAACCACCTCCTCCTCATCCCTGGATAAAGCTGCGGGGGGCTCGGAGCTCTGCAGGCACTCGTCGGAGTCCAGCTGCTCTATTTTGAAGGCTATCACCTCGTCTGCTGGGACTGAGGAGAAAAACAAAGGGGTGACACAACTGGTGGGTGGCACGGGACGCTTCTGAGACCCCCTCACTCGTTCCCCTGCCGCCCCCAAAATCAAACAGGCCCCTCGAAGAGAGCCTAAAAGAAGAGGGAATGTGACTGAGAAGCACGGGAGTGCTTGACCTGGACACGCTGTCCCACGGCAGTGCCACCCTGGGTGGCACCCCCTGCCCAGCACCAGCTCTCCCTGCGCGTCGTGGGGCTGCTCACAACTCACCCACGCTGAGCTCAGTGAACTCCATGTCCTCCGTGGCTCCCTGCTCCTCCGAGCACGCCTCCTCCTCTTGCTTCAGAGCGCCTGCGAAGCTCGGCTCGGGGACGCCGTACTCTGCTGATATAAAGAGAGAACTCCTTCACCAGGTGTCACCCTTCCCTTGCTGCACCCAAGGGAGCTCTCAGCCACCCTGAATTCATTTCCAACCCCTCTCCAGCACCTCCTGCTGCTGGGGGCTTCCCCACTACCCTACAGCTGATGGTGTTTCAGGACAGCATCCTCTCTGCCGTTGTGTCCAAGCTCTTCCAGAACAGCACTCACCGGCTGTGGGCTCTGCCAGCACTGCTTTTGCCTCCAGGTTCTTCTGTCCTGCCGGGCACTGCACGCCTCCTTTGCTGTCCTGGCTGCTTGCATCAGGTCTAAACACCAGAGATTCTGCTAACGGGAAAAATCAAACCCATTAAATGTTTTCTAACGCTATTACACCCCTGGGACTTGCTCCTCCTAAGACCCGAGAAGTCCCTGCGAGAGCAAATCAGGACCACCACCACCCAACACCATCCCCAAGGAATAACCCGCAATCAGTTCATTCCTTGCCTGCGCTCGGCTCCACACGAATCTCCCTCTCTCCCAAATCCACCTCATCGCAGCGCACCTCTCTCTGCAGCCGGGACAGGAGGTCGGGTTTGGAGACGGCGTAATCTGTCGAGGCACAGAGAAATTACCTTCAAAACACCATTTGGTGAGACCCCACTGCAGGGCTCACCAAAATACGGTGGCTTTTGGCTCGGGCAGCCAGCCCTGATGCAGAAAACATCTGGGGACCTCAGGGAAGGGATCTGCGGGCTGCGCTTGGCATGGAGCAGCCTCTGGAGGTGACGGCAGCCAGTGCCCA
Organism: Anas platyrhynchos; assembly: GCF_047663525.1. Taxonomy (NCBI): domain Eukaryota; kingdom Metazoa; phylum Chordata; class Aves; order Anseriformes; family Anatidae; genus Anas; species Anas platyrhynchos. Next base: position 159,058,272 of record NC_092588.1, read on the forward strand.
CCTCAAGGAGTCCTGGCCACCGAGGGGCTGGACGTGACGTGGCCGCAGCAGCGGGCACAGCCTTCGCCGTGTTTCCACAGCTTCAGCTCCCGGGTGTGGGAAGGAGCCCCCCGAAACAGAGCTCATCTTACCCAGAGAGATCAGGGACTCGCCGCTCCCCCTCAGCACGTTTCTGTACAGCTCCCTCTGCCATTCCTCCAGGTTCTCCCACTCCGGCTCGGAGAAGCCGGCGGCGCTGCTGTCGAACCCTTCTGGAGCCTGCAAGAGTAGAGGTCACAAATTCAGCACCCGCTCCAGTTCGGGGAGACCCCTCTGCTGTGCTCACAGCACCAGGGAAAGAAAACTTCTGCATTTCTATTTATTTTTTACTGCTACAATAGATGAGGCACTGAAAGGAGAGAAGAAATCCTGTCTGGGGGAATTATGATACGATGAGAGTAAGGCTGAGGAGGTTTAGTAGGAATAACTTGGTTAATTTGTGCTAATTCTGTGAATAATCGATGTTTCTACCCCCCATAATAAAGGTAATCCGTATACTTTTGTGAGGAATGTGTTAACAATTCGTGTCCATAAAGAACAATTCTGTTGGAATCCTGTCGGCCTCTGGGCCCTGCACCGGCAATTTAATTCTTGAACCACAGATGCAGTGTGTCCCAGTCTCCCCCTCATTCTAGTCAATTTATCACGTCTTCAGAAAACACTCCTTAAATTTATGAACCTGTTTGCTTTGGTTATTCCGGACTTTTATTTCTAACAGTTACAGCCTTTTTTTTCCTGTCTTCTTCGAGATTAACTTAACACTGCTATAGATGTGTCTGTGAATGGCTGGGGAAGAATGTTTTAATTACTCGTGAAGCGTCAAATAAGAAAGCTGTTTGTGTTTGATGTCTGGGAGTTTCAGAACAACTGATAACAACTAGTGACTGTTATGGGATACTATGTGGATCTTTGGTATCTGGCCAAGGGGCCAAGAGATTAAGAGGAAGGAAAAAGAAGCTGAAGGACTGCTGGGAGACAAGACCTGCAGAGAGTGTACAGAGAGTGTTCCATAAACTTGGAATGGTGCCGAGTGAGTACAAAGGGGAGGGGAAGACTACGAGCCTTCAGCATGAAAGACCCCTAGAGACCCCCAGAGGAGACTGATGCGCATGCTCTAGTAGGAGGGACTGGACCCTGGAAGCTAATTATAATAATCTATTTTTTTAGAAGTAGTAATGAATATGTATTAGTCTAGGTGCATAAAAATCAGCTGCTTGATGTAACTGGTGTGCGTCCTGGTGGAGCGGAGACTCCCGGTGCACCCAGCGCTGTTTGCTTACCTCTATTCCTTTATATTCTTCTAATAAATCCTATTTTTTTTATTTAATCCTAATTTGAATCCTGAGCCATTTATAACACTTTGGTGTCATTTTCAGGGGAAAAAAAAGTTCTTGTGTATTGTGGAAGGTAACAGCCTGTCCTTTGCCAGTGAGATTCAGCCGCTCGTGGCGCAGGGCAGCACCCCGGGGCAGCACCCCCTGCCCAACCCGATGCGCTCGGGGAAATTAAGGGGCTTGGGGACCCCCCCTTGTCCTGCAGCACCCGTTCAGCACCTGAAGGCCCTGCTGGGATGTGACAACGCGATGTGACGGTGACAACGAGCCTCACCTTGGGCACCTCTCCGCGGGGCGCGGGGGGCAGGCGCAGCACCCAGAGGTTCCCGTTCCTCAGCAGGTTCTCCACGCTCTCCAGGCGCTGCTGGAGGTGGCCGTACTCCTGGACGAGGGTGCCCAGCAGGGCCAGCTTGCTCTCCAGCCGCTTGCCGAAATCCACCACCGTCCTCTGGCAGTCCACAGATTTCTTCTCCGCCTTCCCCGTCCTCCTCTCCAGCCCCAGCAGCCGGGCTCCGTGCGCCTCCAGGCTCCTCTCCACCGCCTGCACCGCGGCCACCACCGTCCACAGCGAGATGGGGGGGCCCGGAGGGCAGAGGGGACCGGGGGGGGGCGGGGAGGTCATGCCCCCGGTGTTTTTTTTTTTTAATTATTATTATTTATTATTTATTTTTTATTTTTTTTTATTTTTTGGGGTGGGACACACACACACCGAGGGGATCCCCCACCCGTGGTTGGGGCTGCTGGGGGGGGGGGGGGGAGAGGGGAAGCGGTGGGAGCTCGGCACAGAGGGACCGGGGCTTTAAAGCTTTAAATCTTTAAATCCCCAAGGGGGGGGGACACACCGGGACCGGGGGGGTACCCTAAAAAGGGGGGGGAGGGACACACCGGGACCGGGGGGGGTACCCTAAAATAGGGGGGGGGGACACCGGGACCGGGGGGGTACCCTAAAATAGGGGGTGCGGGGACACACCGGGACCCGGGGGGGGTACCCTAAAAAAGGGGGGGGACACACACCGGGAGCGGGGGGTACCCTAAAATAGGGGGTGGGGGGACACACCGGGAGCGGGGGGTACCCTAAAATAGGGGGGAGGGACACACCGGGACCGGGGGGGTACCCTAAAAGGGGGGGGGGGCACACCGGGACCGGGGGGGTACCCTAAAAAAGGGGGGGGGACGACACACCGGGACCGGGGGGTACCCTAAAAAAGGGGGGGGGGGGGACACACCGGGACCGGGGGGATACCCTAAAAAAGGGGGGGGGGGGGACACCGGGACCGGGGGGTACCCTAAAATAGGGTGGGGGGACACACCGGGACCGGGGGGGTACCCTAAAAAGGAGGGGGGGGACACACCGGGACCGGGGGGTACCCTAAAAAAGGAGGGGGGGGACACACCGGGACCGGGGGGTACCCTAAAAAAGGGGGGGGGGGACACACCGGGACCGGGGGGGTACCCTAAAATAGGGGGGGGGGGGGGACACCGGGACCGGGGGGGGTACCCTAAAAGGGGGGGGGGGACACCGGGACCGTGGGGGGTACCCTAAAATAGGGGGGGGGGGGCACCGGGAATGGCTTCTCCCTGCCCGATGGGGGGACACCGGGACCGGGATGGGGACAAGGACAGGGACCGGGCCCTACCTGCACCGTTCCCGGAGCCTCCGCCGCACCTGGACCCCCCCCCCCGGTGTCCCCCCCCCCACCCCCGGGGGCTGTCGCCGTCCCCCACAGCGTCCCCTGCCGGCCGGCGGCCTCGAGGAGAGGCAGAGGGTGATTGACAGCTGTCAATCACCCGGATAAAAAAGAGGAGGCAGCCGGGGGGGCAGCTGGGGGGGCTGAGGGACCCCAAAGGGGGGGCTCCCGCTCCCTCAGCCCTCCCGCTGGCCCCGGGGGAGATGGGCTAAAATCCGCCTAAATTTGCCCTTTTTGCCCCAAAAAACCACCCCTGAGACCCTCCCTGAGCCCCCCCCACCCCCCCTCTCAGTCTGGGGGTCGCCATCCCCCTCCCGGGGTCGCTGCTCGGCTCCGCCCGTCCGGCGGGGGCCGCTGTGGGGACCGGGAGAGGGGGGGGGGGGAGGTGGCCGGGGGCCGCCCCCCGGGGCCGCCCCGTCCCGTCCCGTCCCGTGGGGGTCCCGTTGGGGCCGTTCCCGGGGGGGTTGGGGGGGTGATGGAGGGGCTGAACGCCCGCATCCAGGCCCTGGAGAGGCGGCTGGAGAGGGCCGAGGAGGCGCTGAGGGATGGGGGAGCCGGGGGGCTGCGGCTGCCCTCGGTATGGATCGGCCGGGGGGGTGGTTGTGGGGGCTTTGTGGGGGCTTTGTGGGGTTAGGGGGGTGGTTATGGGGTCTTTGTAGGGGTAAGGGGGAGGCAGGGGGGGTTATGGGGTCGGGGAGTAGTCGGAGGAGTGGTTATGGGGTCTTTGTGGGGTCTTTGTGGGGCCGGGGGGGGGCGGGGGAGTGGTTATGGGGTCGGGGGTAGACGGGGGGGATGGTTATGGGGTCTTTGTGGGGTCTTTGTGGGGTTAGGGGGGTGGTTATGGGGTCTTTGTGGGGGTAGAGGGGAGGCAGGGGGGATTATGGGGTCTTTGTGGGGGGGGGGTCGGGGGAGTGGTTATGGGGTCTTTGTGGGGGCTTTGTGGGGTCGGGGGAGTGGTTATGGGGGCTTTGTGGGGTCTGGGGGGTGGTTATGGGGTCTTTGTGGGGTCTTTGTGGGGTCGGGGGGTGGTTGTGGGGTCTTTGTGGGGGTAGGGGGGAGGCAGGGGGGGTTATGGGGTCTTTGGGGGGGGGAGTGGTGGTTATGGGGTCTTTGTGGGGGGGGGTCGGGGGAGTGGTTATGGGGGCTTTGTGGGGTCTGGGGGGTGGTTATGGGGTCTTTGTGGGGGTGGGGGGAGGCAGGGGGGATTATGGGATCGTTGTGGGGGCGGGGGGGGTCGGGGGAGTGGTTATGGGGTTTTTGTGGGGTCGGGGGGGTGGTTATGGGGTCTTTTTAGGGTCGGGGGGGTGGTTATGGGGTCTTTGTTGGGGTCGGGAGGGAGGCGGGGGGGTGGTTATGGGGTCTTTATGGGGTTGGGGGGGTGATTATGGGGTCTTTGTTGGGGTGGGGGGACTCGGGGGGGGTCAGGGGAGTGGTTATGGGTTTTTTGTGGGGTCAGGGGGTGGTTATGGGGTCTTTGTGGAGTCGGGGGGGTGGTTATGGGGTCTTGTGGGGGCGGGAGGGTTGGGGGGAGTGGTCACGGGGTCTTTGTGGGTTCGGGGGATTAGCCGGGGGAGTGGTTATGGGGTCTTTGTGGGGTCGGGAGGGAGGCTGGGGGATGGTTATGGGGTCTTTGTGGGGATGGGGAGGAGCCAGGGGGCTGCTTATGGGATCTTTGTGGGCTGAGCGGGTGCTCGAGGGGGCTGGGGGCTCAGCCTTATGGGGTCGCTGCTCCCGTAGGTGCCGGTGACGTTCGAGGACGTGGCGGTGCAGTTCAGCCACCAGGAGTGGGCCCTCCTGGACCACGGGCAGAAGGAGCTGTACCGGAGCGTGATGCGGGGCAGCTACGAGATGCTGGTGTCCCTGTGTAGGGCCGGTCCCGACGGGTTCCTTTCCTTTCCCTTTCGCTGGGATCTCCGCCCCCATTTCCCCCCAAAAAAAAAAAAATCTGCTCCATCTTTTGTCCCCCCCCCGGCAGCGAGCAGAATTTGGGGGATGTCTGTGGGGTCTCCTGCGGGCACGGTGGGCGTGCTCACCCTTCCAGAACCCCGCTGCGGAAGCCGCACGGCGCTGGGAGCCCCGTGGTGGCACGGGGGTGACCCGAAATTTGGCCCTGCCCCAAATCTCAGCGCCCCAAATCTCAGCGCCCCAAATCGGGGATTTCTCAGCGGTCACCGTTCCCCTCGGGGCATGCGCATGGGTGTGAGCGCTCTGCACCCTACACGGTGACACCCCACACACCCCATGGATTTCCTTGTGGCTGTTTTTGGGGGGGCGTCAGAAAACCCAAAGGGTGCCCCCATAGATCTCCCTGCCGGTTCCTGTGCGCCCCTATCTCTGCGCAGCGCCGCAGTGGGGGGGACGAGCTTTTGGTGGGCAGGGGCTGTGCACGCGAGAGGTTGTGGGGTGCCCAAATCAGTCGCGCCTCGCCCCTGATCCCTGTTTTTGCCCTCGAACAGACTGCGACCTCGCCAAACCCGAGCTCTTGTCTCGGATTGAGAAGGAAGAAGAGCCGTGCGTGTCCCCGGAGCCGCAGCGGGACGGAGAGGCGGTGCCCCCAGAGCAAGCCGCAGGTGGGTGACACTGGGGGGGCTCCTTCTGTTTGCCAGGACCTCCCCTGGTGCAGCAGAGCCGATGCCCTGGGGGGGACCCCAGCAGCAGCTGCTGACCCCAAATCCCCTTCTTCCCCCAGAACCCGGCTCTCCCGGCTCCGCGAGCGATGGAGCTGTGCAGGAGGAGGCGGAGGAGTCCCACGAGGGCAGCAGGAGCCCAGCGGCCACCCCGGACCGCAGCACACGTGAGTGCCCGGCGAGACCACCGTATGAGGGACCCCGGGCCCTGCCCGTGTCCCACCCGCTGCCCTAATTCCTGCTTCTGCCCTTGCAGCTCGTGTCCTTCATGAAGCTGTTGGCACCCCAATGGAGTTCAGCTCGCCGGGCCCCTCTGCGCCCTGCCCCGTCTCCACGTGCTGCCGTGACGTGGTGAACCTGAGGCCGCCTCCATCTCCCCACCCTGCGGCAGGTACTGGGCAGAGCCCCCCCCTCATCCCGGCCAGGGGCTGGGGTCTCAAGGAACACGGCACCCGGGAGCTTTGGGGGGGCTTTTGGGATGGGATTTGGACTGTGCTCTCAGTCATAGGTCTGAATTTTTGGGTAGATCTGTGCGGTGCCAGGAGTTGGACTCGATTTTCCTTGTGGGTCCCTTCCAGCTCGGGATATTCCATGATTCTATGAATTTTGATAGCCGAGATGGGGCTCTGAGAGTAAATCCTGTTGCCAGGTGTGAACCAGCCCACATTTGCGAATCCCTGACGAATCTGTTGGGTTCTTCCCATCCTCAGCAATATTTTGTCATGCCAAGCCACCCAGGGGTGTCTCTGTACCCATGCCCTGCGTGTACCCACACCGTGGTCCCGGCGTGAAGGGGGGTTTGGTGCTGCCATTCGTAGCAGCTCCCGGGTGGGCAGGCATGGGAAAAGCCCCGAATCTTTATGCCTTGTCCTCAAAACCGAGCGGAAGAGTGATGCTCAGCTTCTGCAAACATTTCCAGCAGGTGCTGATGTGGGGATCCCGACAGAGATCCCGCGGGAGGAGGTTGCTGCGGAGGAGCTGGCGGTGCCCGAACGGCCGCTGGAGGGGCTGCAGAAGGAGGAGCTGAAGGACGTGGCAAGCGGTGGCCAGGACCTGGTGGCAGCCGTGCCCAAGGAGCTGGACAGGGAGCCGATCCCGGGTCTCTGCCGAGCAGCGGCGTGCACGGATCGCAGCCACCCGGTCGCCTTGCCCAGAAAACCGGTGGTGGAGAGCGCCTGCAAGGGCAGGACGGCGAGCTGCCAGCGCAGCTCCTCCCGGCAGAAGTTCTACAGGTGCGTCGTGTGCGGGAAGAATTTCCTGCTCAAAATCAACCTCATCATCCACCAGCGGAGCCACAGCAACTGGGTGCCGTACGTCTGCGTCGACTGCAACCAGGCCTTCATGTCCAAGAAGAAAATCAGGCGGCACCTACGGATCCGGGCGGCCACGGGGTTCTGCCCCCCCTCCGACGCCAAGGAGCGCGCCGGCAAACCCCCCTGCCCGGCCGCCCAGCCCCGTGCTCAAGGCAGCGGCGCGGCGGCGGCGGCGCAGTGGGAGAAGCCCAGCCCCAACCGGTGCCCGCTGTCGCCCCAGAAAATCATGTACACGTGCAGCGAGTGCATGGAGAACTTCTCCAGCCAGAACTTCCTGATGCTGCACCAGGGGATGCACGCCGACCTGCACCACTTCACCCTCTGTGCCTGCTGCAACAGGAGCTTTGTCTGGGCCTCCGAGCTGTTCCCCCAGGCCGAGCGGCCCTACTGGTGCGGGGAGTGCCAGAAAGTCTTCAAGCAGCACGAGCACCTGGCCGGGCACCAAAAAACCCACTCCAGGAGGGAGAGCCCCTACGAGTGCAGGAACAAGCTGCCTCTGCCCGTGGCACCTATTTAGGCACGGGGGGTGTGAAGGAGGAGACGTAGTGGGAGGGAAGGGTCAGAGCTGGACTCGATGAGCCTCGTGGGTCCCTTCCAGCTCGGGTTATGAGCACGGGGGTCGTTTCCAAGGGTGGAGGGCTGCTGCTGTCCCCTCTCTCCCCCCTCTCCTTGGCCACGAGCCCTGGGCAACCTGGCTGCAGCTCGCCCTGCCCAGCACGCCTGTACCCGGCGGCTCTTTGTGCCCGAGGAGCCTCTGCCGGGGGGCGAGGACCTGGTTTAGGTGAAGGACTCCTCTGGGTGGAGGTGTGGGTAGATGGCAAACGTGGAAATGTTTGCTCTGACAGCTGAACGTGGCTCTGTCGTGCTGCTATCAGCCCCCGTGGGACCGCAGCATCCCCGTGGTGCTGCTCTGCCAGGCTGGGGTCAGGTCCCAGCATGGGTGGGCAGCCGGGGGGGGCTGCAAGCACTGGTGCGGGGTCTTTCCCCCATTTCTGGAAGTCACCGAAGGGAGTAAGAGGACATTGGACCCGATGATCTTCCGAGGTCCCTTCCAATCCCTACAGTTCTGTGATTTTGGAGCCGAAGAGCTGGATGGGATGCTGATGGGGAAATAATTTTGGGGGGAAAAGTGTGAAAGCGGCAGGAGCGGCCAGGTCGGGTTCTGGCGGATGAAATGTGCAGAGGGGGCTCCTGCAGTGCCAGCGGGGTCGCTGCCGTGACTTTCCCTGTGTGCCTTCATCCTGCGGGCCGTGGCCCCACGGTTCCTCACCCCCCACGGCGTGGGGCAGCGGTGGGGCTGGAATAAAGAGCAGGAGCCACTCGGCCCTGTGGTGTGTGCTGGGGGGTGAAGGGACGGCCACGGCTGGGATGTGTTTGGTCTCAAATCTGCGGGGGGATCGGGGTATGGGGGGTACGGTGAGGGATCGGGGTCTGGGGGGGTTATGGGGAGGGAGTAGGGGCTGGGAGGTATGAGGGATTAGGGGCTGGGGGATATGGGGAAGGATTGGGGCTGGGGGATACGGGGAGGGTTCAGGGTTGGGGGGTCGGGGAGGGATCAGGGGTTGGGGGTATGAGAGATTAGGGGCTGGGGGATATGGGGATGGATCGGGGTTGGGGGTTATGGGGAGGAATCGGGCTGGGGGGGTCAGGGAGGGATCAGGGATGGGGTGTTGGGGAGGGATTAGGGGCTGGGGGTATGGGGAGGGATCAGGGGATGGGGGGTCAGGGAGGGATCAGGAACGGGGTATTGGGGAGGGAATAGGGGCTGGGGGATATGGAGAGGGATCGGGGTCTGGGGGGGTTATGGGGAGGGATTAGGGGCTGGGGGATATGGGGAGGGATCAGGGGTTGGGGGGTCGGGGAGGGATGGGACAATGGGGGGTATGAGGAGGGATCGGGGACTTGGGGTGCTGTGGAAATGGAGGGTTTGGGACCGGGGGGGACCTTAAAATGTGTGGAGGGGCTCCAAGAACGTGTGGGAAGTTCTGGGACCGGGGTGGTTTGGGGCTGGGGGGGTCCTTGGGCTGTGTGTGCGTGTGGGGTCTGGGAACTGGAAGGGGGGGGGAACTGGGAACGGGGCTGACTGAAACTGGGAGAACTGGGCTGGGGGGACCAGGGGGCCGGGACTTTTCAGCCCCGAAGCACTTTGGGGGGGGCTGTGGGAAGGAGGGGCCGGGGGTCCCGGGCCTTGAGGGGGGGTCTGTGAGGAGAACCAGGCCCGGGGCCGTGCTGCGGGCGGGCCGCCAGGCGGCGCCGTGGTGCGGAGGCGGCGGCGGCGAGGGGCGGCCATGGCCCGGTGGGGCCCGGCTCAGGTACGGGGGGCACCGGGCACCGGGCGGAGGTGGCTCCATAACCCCCAAAACCCCCCCAAACCTCCCCCATTTCCCCCGGTCCCTTCCTCCCCTGGGCGGCGGGGACCGGCCCTGGCCGCAGCCCGGTGCTCGCCGCACCCCGGGGTGCGGGTGGGAGGCCTGGGGGGTGCGGGTGCTACGAGGAGGGGGACAGGGGGACGGGGGGGTCCCTAGGGTGCTGCCCACCCTCGGAGGACCCCCTCCTTGGACCCTCGCTCCTGTCTCTCCCCGCTAACAGGAGCCCGAGTGGGGGCCCGAGCCCTGGCAGCCGGTCCCGCCGCAGCCCCCCGGCCACGTCGCGGTGCCGGTGGCGGTGCCGGTGGCCGTCGAGGGCGAGAAGCAGCCGGGGGTGGCCGAAATCTCGCTGTGGACGGTGGTGGCGGCGGTGCAGGCGGTGGAGAGGAAGGTGGAGACGCAGGCCCTGCGGCTGCTGAGCCTGGAAGGGCGAGCGGAGACGGCGGAGAAGAAGCTGTCGGAGCTGGAGAAGGCGGTGCTGGATTTCGGGGGGCAGCTGGAGCGCAAGTGGGCCGCCCTGGCCGCCCTCCTGCAGGAGAGCACGAGGCGTCTCGAGCACGTCGAGCGCCAGCTGAGGCACCGCGGATGCTGGGCACCTCGGCCCGGCATGGGGCCCGGCGGGGACGTGCCCCAGGTAACGGGGGACAAGCCCCCGGGGAACGGGGGATGTGCCCCAGGTAATGGGGATGAGCCCTGGGGAATGGGGGATGTGCCCCAGGTAATAAGGACAAGCCCCAGGGAATGGGGACAAGCCCCACACAATGGGGATGAGCCCCAGGGAATGGAGGATGTGCCCCAGGTAATGGGGACAAGCCCCTGGGGAACGGGGGACGTGCCCCAGGTAATGGGGACAAGCGCTGGGGAATGGGGGACAAGCCCCAGGTATTGGGGACAAACACCAAGGAATGGGGGATGTGCCCAAGGTAACAGGGATGAGCCCTGGGGAATGGGGGATGTGCCCCAGGTAATGGGGACAAGCCCTGGGGAATGGGGGACAAGCCCCAGGTATTGGGGACAAACAGCAGGGAATGGGGGACAAGCCCCAGGTAACAGGGATGAGCCCCGGGGAACGGGGGATGTGCCCCAGGTAATGGGAGATGTGCCCTAGGTTACAGGGATGAGCCCTGGGGAATGGGTGACAAGCCCCAGGTATTGGGGACAAACAGCAGGGAATGGGGGACATGCCCCAGGTAATGGGGACAAGCCCCACACAATGGGGATGAGCCCCAGGGAATGGAGGATGTGCCCCAGGTAATGGGGACAAGCCCCTGGGGAACGGGGGACGTGCCCCAGGTAATGGGGACAAGCGCTGGGGAATGGGGGATAAGCCCCAGGTATTGGGGACAAACACCAAGGAATGGGGGATGTGCCCAAGGTAACAGGGATGAGCCCTGGGGAATGGGGGATGTGCCCCAGGTAAAAGGGACAAGCCTTTGGGGAACGGGGGATGTGCCACAGGTAACGGGGACAAGCCCCAGGGAATGGGGGACGTGCCCAGGGAACAGGGATAAGCCCCAAGGAATGGGGAATGTGCCCCAGGTAAAAGGGACAAGCCCTTGGGGAATGGGGGATGTGCCCCAGGTAACGGGGACAAGCCCCATGCAAACCTCCTGGCTGCTAGGGGTGAGGTGTCTGAGCAGGGGAGGCATCGTTCTGCTGCTTTGGGATTGTTCCCTGAGCTCAGGCTGGGACACGCAGGAGCTCCGCACCCTCACTGTGCCAGCCCAGAGCACACGGAGGGGGGGATCAGGGCACTTTGTGGGGGCAGGGAGGTGCTAAGGGGGTGCTAAGGGGGTGCCTCCTGCCGTTCCAGGTCCCCACGGCGGGTGAGGATGACGCCGCCTGCTTGCCGGAGCAGGAGTGGGGCGGCTTGGACAGCCGGCAGCAGGAGCTGTACAGGATGGCGGTGAAGGGGAGCTACGAGGCCGTGGTCTCTCTTGGTAAGGATCAGTCCCTGCGCACGTCTCGGACTCTTTGTCACCTTCCCTCCACCACACCCGGCTGTGCCAGAGCAGCTTTTGCCCAAGGGCTGTGGTGCCAGCGCCCGGCATCAACCGTTGGCACGGCCGCTTCCTCCCCTAGGGCCCGGGGACGCCAGCTCCAAACCCTCTCTGCTGTTGCCGGCCGAGGACGGGGAGGATTTGGGGACCAGGACCCACGGGCTGCTGGAGAAGGGAGCGGTGTCAGGGCACGTCGGTGGCGGTGAGTTCGGGCAGCCACGATGGCGTGAACACCACCATGGAGAGGGCCTGGGGGTGGGGAAGGGCTGCACGCAGCTTGGCTGGGCCAAGGGATGGAAATTGAGGGCTGAGGAGGAAAAGCAGTGCCGCAGGGGGGAAAGAAATCCGAAAGGAGCCACGCCAAATGTCCAAGCCCAGAAATACTGAGAGAGTGGAAAAAGCCCGGGCAGGGCTTAGCGTGAGCGTGGCTCTGCGCCTGCTTGCCTGCAGACAAGCTCGGTCCTGCTCCTGGAAGGGAGCTTTGGTCCTTTGCCCCGGATTTACCCAGGTAAACCTTGCTGTAAATTCCCAACAAAGTTCCTTCCAGGACAGAGGACTCGGCAGCCACAACTTTTTGTGGAACAATTACAAAAGCCCTCGTGTTTTCCTCTCTTCTGGCTTCTTTACGACTATTGCATTGTCAGGCCCTTGAATGCCCCCCAAGGTGACCAGATAACCCCCAGCAGACGCCAGCATCCTTCCACCTCTTGTTCTTCTCCTCTTTGCTCGTGGTAAAACCCTCCTGCTCCCTCTCTAGTGGCACGTTTGCTGCTTGGTCTCACCAAGGTGCTGCAGGGGAAGCTCAGCTCCTGCTCCTGCGCTGGGGCCAGAGGCACGGGAGAGCTTTCCTTGGCCAGGAATGAATAATTGCTGTCTCCCAGCAGGTGAGAAGATCGTGATCAAGACAGAAGAGCAGCAGCCGCAGGAGGAAGGATCGGAAAGCCTGGCCCTGCCGCAGGCTCCCTCAATGAGGCTGGAAGAGGAGGTTCCCCTGAGCCAGGAGCTGCCGGTGCCCTGGGAGAGCCACAGCAGCTTGGACGAACAGAAGGGAGCTGGAGAGGGCTTGGGGGAGCTCTGCAAGCACGGAGCCGCCCAGCCTGAATTCAAGCCCGTGGTTGTCCCGCTGGAAGCTCGCCCTGCCCCGGGGGCTTTGCCTTTCCCGACGGAACACGGGCACGGCGCGGGGACCGAGCAGCCCTTCACCCTGCCCCAGGGGCTGCCGCTGGGAGAGGACAGTGCCGCGGAGGCTGCCTCGGCACAGCCCGGCGCCGAGGAGCACGGCCCGTGCGGCGCCGGGGACGAGCCCCACGGCTTGCCCTTGGGCTGGAAGAGCGTGCGGCTGAAACGCAGCCTCCTGGCGCGGCAGCAGAGCCAGGCGAGGAAGAGCAACGGCTCCTTCATCTGCACCGCCTGCGGGAAGAGCCTGGCCCACCATGCCGCGCTGCTGCGGCACCAGCGCCTGCACACGGGCGAGCGCCCCTTCCAGTGCCCGGCTTGCGGCAAGAGCTTCAACGAGAAGTCCAACCTCAACAAGCACTACCGCATCCACACCGGCGAGCGGCCCTACTGCTGCCCGGCCTGCGGCAAGGGCTTCATCCAGAAGCACCACCTGCAGAAGCACCAGCGCATCCACGGGGTGCAGCTGCGGGCGGGCTGGGCGGGCCGGCCGGCGCGGGGCGGCGGGGCCGGGGAGCGGCTGTACCGCTGCATCGAGTGCGCCGAGAGCTTCCCCCTGCAAGCGTCGCTGGAGGAGCACCAGCGCCGGCACACGCAGCAGCGGCCCTTCCAGTGCAGTGGCTGCAGCAAGAGCTTTCGCCACCGGCAGTCTCTGAACCATCACCAGAAGGTCCACGCCGCTGCCAGCCCTCCTGCTGCCGGCGTGCCCGGCCGTGGCCAGGAGCCGGGGGCTGTGCCCTGCAAGGTGTCGACGCAGGACAATCCGTAAAATGAGGGTTGTGGTTGGGAAGGGGCAGCGTTTCTGCAGGTGGAGAGGTGCAGCAGCCCGTGGGGGCAGCGCCGTGGGGCTCCCCGCAGCCCCCCACCACGTCCCCGGGGACGAGGACGGGGCCGGCTGACACGCTGCGGGGGCGAGAGCAAGAGGAGGAGGTCCGGCAGCAAGTGGAAGGGGGCTCGGCTGAGAAGTGGCTGCTGCGTGTCCGGCGCCGTGGGACGGGGAGCGGAGCGCTCGAACTCAGGGTTCCTGAAATCCTGCCCGGTTTTGGGGGAGTTGGGTGGCCCGGGGACAGGCTGCTGGGACAGCCGGGGTCACCGCAGGGCTGGGGAGAGCTGTGGATAAAAGATGATGTGATCTGATGCCGGGCTTCGTGTGTTGGCTGGTGCCGTGCCGCCTCCAACAGCCCCCACTGAGGGAGTTGTGGGGGTGAGGCCACGGGAATTGTGACCGGGTCCTCGGTGGTGGCTTCGCCAGGGCACCTCCTGCTCCCCGCGTGCCTCCTGCGAGCCGAGGGATGAGCGCCAGCAGCAGGGCAGCCCCTGGGTGAATTCCCCCCAGCAGCAGCACCTCGGGGTGCAGCGACACCCCCGGCACTTGGCGTGCCCACCCTGCACGGGTGCTCTCGCCCAGCCCCAGGGAAATGCAGGAATTGCGCCAGGGAAATGCAGGAGCTGCCCCGTGGCCATGCGGAGCCCCCACTCCCAGCCCCATTCAGCCAGGAATTGTAGCTCTGGGAGGGGATTAGCACCACAAAGCCTTATCTGCCCTCCTCCTCCTCCTCCTCCCCTGGCCCAGGTTTTGTGATTTCGGTCCTGTCCCAGCACCGTGTGCGCCTGTGGCCCAGAAACCAGCAGGGCGAGGGAAGGGATTGTCCCCCTGTGCCCCGCTCTTGTGAGACCCCCCCCCGGGCACTGCCTTCGCTGTGGGGTCCCCAGCACTGGGATGTGGAGCTGCTGGAGTCCAGGGGAGGCCACGGGGATGCTCGGATGCTGGAGCAGCTCTGCTGGGAGGAAGGAGGGGACACTGACACCCTGGGGACAGCTTGGAGACAGCCCGGGGATGCCTTGGGGATGAAGGAGGGGGCCATGGTTTCCTGGGAACACCTTGGGGTGAAGAAGGGGACACTGACACCCTGGGGATGGAGGAGGAGACACTGACACCCTAGGGACACCTTGGAGACAGCCTGGGGATAAAGGAGGTGACAATGACACCCTGGGGACACCCCAAGGATGAAAGAGAGGGCCATGGCTTCCTGGGGACACCCTAGGGACACCTTGGGGATGAAGAAGAGGACGCTGACACCCTGGGGACGCCCCAGGTAGGAAGGAGGGGACACTGAGACCTTGGGGACACCTCAGGGATAAAGGAGGGGGCCATGGCTTCCTGGGGACACCTTGGAGACACCCTGGGGATACAAAAGGTGACAATGACACCCTGGGGACATCACCCAGGCCAGAGGTTGCCATGGTGATGATGTGGGTGTGGCCTCTGCCACAAGCCCCGCCCCCTCCCAATAACCCCACCCACCAATGGCCCCGCCCCCTCCACATGGCCCCACCCACTTTGGGGCTCTGCCCACACACAAGATGGCCGCCACGAGGGGCGGGGCAGGGCGGCCATGACACCCAAGGGCAGCCATGACACCCAAAGGCAGCCATGACACCCAAGGGCGGCCATGACACCATGGCGACGCCGTCCCCGTCCCCTTGGCACCCCACAGCTCCCCTGGTGCCACCCAGGCTCCCCCCAGGGCCGGTGGCCCCAGCCTGGCGCAGCCCCTCTCACCCCGTGCCCGCCTTCATTGCGTGGCGCTGCGTATAAAACAAACACCACTGGGCCCTACAGACAAATACTTTATGGATTCCACGGCCTGAGAAAGGGATGGGAGCGTTCCTACAAAATAAAGTTGGTCCCCGTCACAGCTCGAAGCCACCTCCCGGCTGCCCGCTGCGCTGGCTTGACTCGTACCCTGTGGTACTGGGATCAACTGGGATCAATTGGGAGCACTGGGATGGCAAACTGGGCAGGGGTAAGCGGCTGGATGCCGGCCCCATCACCTCCCGGCACCAACCACCCACGTCCCGCAGGGCTTCGCAGCCCCTCGAACCCTGCAGGCAGCCAGGAATTAAAAATCTCCTAAGGAAACTGGTTCCCAACACTCCCTGCCCGGAGAGGGGCAGGGACGTAGTGATTTCAAACTAGAACATCAAATAATTCAATGGACACAAAGCAAAAAAATAAAATAAAACAGCTCGGGAGTCCTATCAGCCCCTCCGCTTGGCCTGGACCGATTCCTTCACTCCGTACGCGTGCCTCGTGCTTCCCAGCAGCGTGCCCGCTGCACGCGGGGCTGGGACGGGGCCACGAGCTTCCAGTGATGCTTGGGGCCACCAGAGCCTCGGCTGGCATCACCCACCAGGGTGCCTCTTCATGGCGCGTTGAGGTAGGCTTCCATGTGATTAGTGACAGAGGGAGCGAGCACGGCGCAGTGGGGTGAGCAGAGGGGATGGTCCCGCACAGAGCAGCTGGGGTGGTGTCAGAACAACGCGTCCGAGCCCCGAGGAAGGGTCCTCGCACAGGCTGTGGTGCAGCAGGAATCCTACCCAGCGAGTATTTGTGAAAGTGACCGTGGGCGCAGGCTGGTTTTGGGGCACCAAGCCTCTCACGCAGGGTTTTGGAGGCTGGCCTTGTCAGTGGAACGGTGCCGGGACCTCAGGACCAGCCGCAGCATCACACAGACAGAAGGTGGGGTTTGTTTCACTCTCCTTATCTCCCAGAGCTGTTCCCGAGGAGGTCCCTGCGTGGCAGATGTCCCCAGCAGGACGGGGCACCCGACAAAGACGATCCGAGACGCCGCTCTCTCTGCCTGGTGCCTTGGTCAAGAAGCATCAGGGAAGTGAAAATCTCCTCTGGAACCCGCTCTGGTCTGTCAGTCTGCTTCCCTCTGTCCTCTTCACTGTGTAATTGTGTTTCCAAAATGAAGCTCTCAGCTTCAGCACCAAACATTGGGTGAACTGGGCTCTTGCTGGGCTGTGTGAGCTGTCTGCTGGGTCACTTTGGGCAGTCCCATGCATCACCCAGCAGGCACGAGTTTGAGGAATAGCAAAGCAAATTTTTAACCACCGGAGGCTTCTGGAATTTGTTCCACGTAACGGGGTCCAAGCTTTGATTTATTCTGCCACTCGGGAAAGCTCCCGAAATCCAGCTGATGGATGATGGTTCACAGCCCTGGTGCCCCACCACGGACGGAATCTGAACGCTCACAGCTCCTGCCCAGGGACACGAGCGATTTGGATCCCTCCTGTTGCCACTTGCCCCCAGGCTGCTTCCCTACTTCCTACTCTCCACTGTCACAGCAGCAGTTCTCGAGTTGGCCTCGAGGATCTTTGTGGGCCTCTCCCAACCCGGGCTGTTTTATCAGTCTGGTAACTGCAAGCCTGAGCTCCACAGCAGCCACCAGGAGGTTTTCAGCGGAGCAGCTTTGGCAGCAGCGAGGACGGTGCCTCGCCAGGCACCCCCGGGGCTGCTTTGGGCTGGGGCCTCCTGGCCGCGGTCGAGCCCTAGGCTGCCTTGTGCTGCCGGCCCTCCAGGGCCTTCTGCCTCTCGTGAATCTGCTCGTGGCGCACCAGGTGAGTGTGGCGGGTGAAGCCCTTCTTGCAGGTGGGGCAGCGGAACGGCCTCTTCTCCGAGTGGGTCTGCAGGTGCCGCTGGAGGTTCGAGGAGCAAGACAGAAACTTACCGCAAAGATCGCATTTCAGGGGGCGCCTGGCGTAATTGCGAAGCGTCGTCTGCGGGGAGAAACACCCCGACAGGCTGCCCGTGTCCTGCTCCTCCTTGGTCGGGCCCAGCCAGGCTCCCCCCGCGTGCGTCCTGTTACCCAGGCTGTGGGCAGAGCTGCCGGGAGCCCTGCACAGCTTCTTCCTCGGCCCTATCCTCAGTTCCGGGTGCGTGTTCCCCCAAACCTTGGCCGCAAAAGCCCTGTCTTGGGTGTGGATGGCCTGGTGCAGGACCAGGCGGTTTTTGTCTGTGAAGCTGATCTCGCACACCGTGCACTCGTAGGGCCCTTCTTTGGCGTGGCTCCGCTGGTGGATGATGAGGTTGATCTTCAGGCGGAAACGCTTCCCGCACTCGGTGCAGGGGTGCGACCACTCGCGCACGTAGCCGCGCCGGCAGTCGCCCATCAGCAGGCTGCTGCTCGAGCACTTGCTGGGTTTCTTCTTGCTCCTGGGCTTGGCCTGCTCTCCCGGGCAGTTCTGGATCGCCGGGTCAGGAGAAGGTGCAGAAACCTTCGGCAAGGCGTTGGGCCCCACCTCCTTCACCTCGAGGCTGTCAGGGGGAGAGGTCCCTTCACAGGCCTTCTCCTCTGCCAAAGAGCCTTGCTCTGAAATGAAACAACACAGGCGTTCACCACTCACACTGCGGGGACGATTCCGTGCTGTGGTTTCAGTCCCAAAGCACCCAGCAGGCTTTCTGCGAGCAAGGAGCTCCCGAAAAATCTGAGAACGCAGAGTGGGGAGGTGCCGGTGCCACTGCAGGGTCCTGGCCTGAGCAACTCAGCAGCTCGGCGTGCCCTCGGGCTCTGCTCTGCTGCAGTGCCACAGGGCAAAGGGCTCTGCCTCTAAAACCACCAAACGATGGCCACAAGATGTATCAGGAAAAAAAAAATCCTTAGCAGTACCTCAGGCTCTTGGCTTTTGGCAAGCTGGGAACTGTTGCCAAATGCCAAGTGCTGCAGGCAACCCAGCGCGCTTCCCCCGACTGCTGCTAGCAGGATCCCCGTCTGGGCTCATTCCCTCTGCAGATAAGAGGGCTGCACACCCCACCCGGCACCAGATCCCTCCCTTGCTGGGTGACAAAAGGATCTGGAATGTTCTAAACCTTCCTGTTTCAAGCCCGTGAGCGAGCTGGAGGCTGCTTCTTGCCCGCAGAGCACCGTGTCTGCCACGCACGGGGTAACTCACCGCAGCCGTGCTCGGCCGGGTCCTCTTCCTCCTCTGTCTCCTTCTTCACGTCCCTGCTCAGCCCCTCTCCCCGCGCACTCAGGGACGTGACATTCATCACCAGGATGGGCAGCCCTGCTGGCAGGGAAGAGGAAAGCAGCTTTCAGCACCAGCGGACAGCTCACATCTGCTGGCTAACTGCAGACGTGTTCGGATGCTAACTGGAGACATGCTGGGACTGTGCAGAGGAGCCAGGGCCAGCTCAAGAAGCACACAGGGACCAAAAGCAGAGAGAGGTCTGGGAAGACACCCCAAGGAGCCACAAGGAACCTCCGCAGAGCAGCCTCATCCATCCCAAACTCTCCCCATCAATGCCATGGGTGGCATTCCCACTGCACGTTCAGGTCCTCAAACCTCTTCCATTTGCCCTTGCAGCACTCCGGCAGCGCACCCCAGGACTTTTGCTTCCCCTGGCGATGCTCCTCCAAGCTCGGTGTCTCTCGGGTAACTCACCTGTGCCAGCTTCCGAGGGGACTTTCTGTTCTCCCAAAGCCTCTTCCTTCCTGCCCGTCTCTTCTGGTGTGTGGGGGGGCTCCTGCCCAGCTTGGATGCAGGGCTGTGGGCTCTCCTGGCAGCCTCTGGTGCAGAGCTCTTCATCCCTCTCGATCCGGGACAGGACATCAGGCTCAGACGCAGCGCAGTCTGCTCAGGGACAGGGCAGCAGAGGACAGTTTTTTCAGTTTTGGTAGGAACCGGCTACAGAATTCCTCTGCTGACCTCTCAGACCCTTCAGTGACCCTTCTCCCTTCGCCCCAGGGCTGGCAGGGGGTAAGGACGGACACGGACACGTTACCCATGCTCTAACTCAAGCACAGCGAAAACCTAACAGAAGGTGACTTAAAATCTCAAAGGAGAGGGAGATGCTGTGTCCGTGTAACACCTTTTTCCTTTCTTCCCAGGAGCACTTGACAAAACAACCCCCAAAGACACACCTGGGGCCTGCACTGTTTCTGGGTAACCCTCCTCAAAGGACAGAGCCAGCCCCTGACCCCTGCCAGTGCTCACCCAGCCCCTCACGAAGCTCCTGTAGCCCCCCAGCTCCTAATTCCAGCAGGACAGAGCTCTCAAACACAGCTCTACCTTCGTCTCTCTCTGGGCCTGCCTGCACCTTTCCAGTGTCTCCTGTTTTTTTTTTGCCTGGCCTTCATACTCAGGAGCTGGAAGAGATCCCAAGGGGTCTGTCCCACCGCTCCCGGCTCCATCCCAGCCCCTTCTGGCAGGTTTTGTCTGTTGTCTCCCCACGACTCGTGTGGCCAAGCATAAATGTTCCTCTCGGAGATAAGACTCAAGGCATTCCATGGACAGTCAGCCAATGCAGCCAGCAGAACCTCAGCGCAGCTCCTTTCTAACACAGACAGCGACGGGAGAAAGCAAGGGCCAGGAACGGCCTCGTCCTGCTGGCACCCATTTAACTTACCCATGTCATCTTCCGCATCTTCCACTTCTACGTCGTCTCCCAAGTCCTCTTCCACCTGCTCCACATCTGCTGGTGCCTGGGGGGGTTCCTGGACATCTGTAATGGATGTCTGCGGGGGCTCCTGGCTCTCCTGGATGCACGGCTGGGGGGGCTCCTGACTCTCCTGGGTGCACGGCTGGGGGGGCTCCTGACTCTCCTGGGTGCACGGCTGGGGGGGCTCCTGACTCTCTATGCTACACGTCTGTGGGGGCTCCTGAATGTCTCTGACACATGTCTGGGGGGGCTCCTGGCTGTCCTGGATGCACGGCTGCGGGGGCTCCTGACTGTCTCTGGGGGGCTCCTGACCATCCTGGATGCACATCTCGGTCTCCAGGGACTCCTGCCCGTCTCTGAGATGCATTTGTGGGGGCTCCTGCCCATCTCCGACGCACGTCTGCGGGGGCTCCTGCCCATCCAGGATGTCCGTCTGCGGGGCCTCGCGACAGCCTCTGCTGCAGAGCTCTTCATCCCTCTCGATCCGGGTCAGGATGTCAGGCTTGGCCACGGCATAGTCTGCTCAGGGACAGGGCAGCAGAGGACGTTTTGTTAGGAACTGGCTACACCATTGCTCTGTTAAACTCTTAAAACACTTCAAACACTGCCCGCGCTGAAACAAGGGAAGATGGTGGTGTTGATTTCTTAGCCCCGTGTTGGGATTCACCCATAAGCACGGCCGGGGCTCAAGCCCAGAGAAGATTTAAATAATAGAAAGAGAAATAAAATCTCAAAGGATTTGAGAGGCTTTGTCTTTAACCTTTCCCTCCCATCTCCACGTTAGCGGTGATTTGAAGAGTAAATCTTCTGAGCTGCTGTTATCAGATTGCTTTAGTTCTGGAGTAGGGACAGAAGGATGTGTAAAAATGCCCACATCAGATGGACCACGTGAGGACCAGGTTTGTGCCTTCCGCAGAGAATTATCTAGAAAAGTGAAGCTGCAGCTTCAGGGACTGCACCAACCAGCACGTTACCAGTCACGCCCACAGAAGGAGTTTTTGATGGGCAATCTTATCGCCCAAATCATCCAAGAACGTGTCAGATGTGCTCAGAACTGAATGAGATTAAATCGGTTCTTTGCCCCTGTCACTTCAAATCACGGCTAAATTGCCAGAAGACAAGAATTGGTTCAAGATGCAATTATCAAACTTCACCCAGGTAACACCTGAACCGTGCTGGAAGGTCGTGATGGTTCCCTGGCCCTCGAATCCCCTTGTACAGTCCTTATGAATAGCATCTCATCTGGATATAGGGTATAAGAGACATCGTTTGTGTTATTTCTGTTACTGGTATTTCCTACAGACAGCTCTTACAAGCAGGAAGGAAGGAAAAGGACTGGGTCTGGCTGCCCAGGAGAGGTTCTGCGAGCTACGGGTGTCCAGCCCCACCACACCAGACCACTGGTGGGACTGGAGGGAGGCCGCCCAGCCTGCCTAGAAGAGAAATTCACCTGGAGGAACGGACCCCGTGCCTTACCCAGGGAGATCAGAGTCTCGTAGTTCCCCCTCATCACAGCCTTGTAGAGATCCTTCTGCCAGCTGTCCAGCGTCTCCCATTCCTGCTCGTTGAAGTACACGGAAATGTCATCGAACGTGAGCGGCACCTGGAATCACAAACACTGCACACTCGGTGACGTTTTTCACATCTAAAGGGAACTGCACAGGGACCTCCAGGCAGAGAATGTGCCCGGACAGAGCACAGGGTGCACGGACACATCGGGGCTTGCAAGCCCTGGGCTCACAGGCGCTGAGCGATGCCAGCCCGTTGCTGAGCAGGCTGTGGCACTTCCCAAACCCCTCCACAGCTGCTGAAGGGGCACTCACTGAAATGCTCCTGCAGGCTGCTGCCCCTCCAGGGCTCAGGGGTTGGGAATGGCACCAGGGGGCACGGGGAGGCCACCACAACGGCAGCACGGTGACACCGCTCCCTGAGGAGCTCTGCGGGGCTGCCTGGTGAGTTTCTGAGGCTCAGGACTTGAACCAGCCCAACGCCAGGGCTCTGAGGAGCCCACGATGGAGCTGGGGCTTTGCCACCTGGGTTAGCGTCTCCCAGGCACCGTTACCTTGGGGATTTCCCCCTTCCTGCCGGGGGGCAGGCGCAGGATCCAGAAGTTCCTGTTCCTCAGCAGGTTCTCCACGTTGTCCAGGCGCTGCTGCAGCTGCCCGTAGTCCTGCAGCAGGCTGCCCAACGCCGCCAGGTTGCTGCCCAGCTCGCCCACCAGGTTCTCGCAGGCCAGCAGCCTCCGCTCCGCCTTCTCCGTCCTGCTCCGCAGCTCCTGCAGCTGCTGGGCCTGCGCCTGCTCCGGCCCCGCCGTCTGCAAGCGCCTCAGCCGGCCGGTGCCCGGGCCCCACGGCGAGGCCTGGAGGGGGGGGGACAGGGGGTGAGGGGCGACCGGGGGGGGGGCGCTGGGACCCCGGGTGCTCTGGGGGGGATCCCCTCGGTCCCCACACCCCCGGTCCTGGCACCCCCGGTCCTCACAGCCCCGGTCCCGGTACCCCCGGGCCCACCCCCCCCGGGGCCCTCCCCCCCAGGCCCAGCCCCCCCAGGAGGCCCCCCCGGGACCCCCTCAGCCCCCCCGGTTCCTCTCAGCCCCGCACCCCCGGCTGTTCCCCGGAGCCCCCGGTGCCGCTCCCGGTGCCGGTGCCGGTCCCGGCCCTCACCTCAGCGGGGCCCCGGCGGGACATGGCCGCCGCCACCGGCACCGCGCGGCCTGCGCCCGCCGCCGCCGCCACCGGGCCTGCAGGGGGCGCTGCGGGAGGGGCGGGGCTTGTTGCTAAGGGGCGGGGCTTGTTACCAAGGGCGGGGCTTGTTGCTAGGGGCGTGGCTTGGTGCGCTGGGGGCGTGGCTTAGCCCTGGAGTGGGCGTGGCTTGGCTCCGAGGGGGCGTGGCCTCGCCGTGGCGGGAACTCGTGGCGGGAACGCGGAGCCCCGGTGCCGGCACCGGGTCCCGCCGTGCTCCGACCCCCCCCGAGCCCCTGCATGGCCCCTCCCGTCCCATCCCCTCCCGTCCCGGGCCGGCCCCCAGGCACCAGCACCGGCTCCAGTAGCTGCTCCGTGCCCTCCCACCGGGGCCACCCCGGGGTTGGGGTTGGGGTGGGGGCGCCGATCCACGCAGCCCCCCCCACTGTGGGGACCCCCCCAATGGGTGTTTGGGAGGGGGGGATGTGGGTGCAGGTGGTCCTGTGCAGTGGGGGTGCCCCAAGTGCTGTGGGGCACTCAGGGGGCAGTGGGGCACTGGGAATGTGGGGGGGGGCTGGGGAAGAGCGGTGGTGGGAAGGGGAGGGATGGGGGGCGTGGGGGGTGTGGGGGGTGCTGGGGACCACCCGGCTGCGCTGGGGGTGTGGGTGTGGGACCCCCAGAAGCACCCACTCAGGCTGTCTCGGTGCCTTTATTCGGTGGCTCCGCACAGTGCGTGGGGACACCCCTGCAGAGCGCTTTGGGGTGCAGGGACAGCAGCGTGTGGGGTGACCCCACTGAGTGGAGGGCACAACAGGGCCCCCCCCAGGTCCCCTCAGGGCTGGTGGGGTGCGGCGGGGTCCCGCGGTGCTGTCGGGGGGCGGCGGGACGCCCGGCTCCGTCCTCGCTTTGGTTTGCGCAGGGTCACCCGTGCCACGGGGCCGCCCGGTGCCTCCTGCAGGACACAGCAGGGTCACCTCGGGGGTCTCCGTGATCACCCCTGGTGCCCGTCCCACGGTGCCGGTACCTGGCTGAGGTGCAGGACCTGGGCAGGTCTCTCGCTTTCCCTCCTGGTACGCTCCTGACCGCCCTGTGGGAAGAAGTGGGATGTCAGAGCCAAGAACGGGGTGATGGGGAAGGGGGGCTGTGGTCCCCGGCCCTTCTGGAGCCGTGGGCGGGGGGGTCTATGGGTGGGCAGCGCCGCCCTGCACTCACCCGCCGGCCTGCAGGGTCTTCATCCACATCCCCGGTGCTCCAGGACATGGAGGTGGATTCCTGCAGGTGGGGGGGTACGGAGCGGTGCGAGGGGTGCGTGTCCTGAGTGCCCCATCCCCATCCCATCCCCATCCCCATCCCCATCCCCTTCCCCATCCCCATCCCCATCCCATCCCCATCCCCATCCCCATCCCCATCCCCATCCCCATCCCCATCCCCATCCCCATCCCAATCCCCATCCCCATCCCATCCCCATCCCCATCCCATCCCATCCCACCCCATCCCCATCCCATCCCCATCCCCATCCCATCCCCATCCCATCCCCATCCCATCCCCATCCCATCCCATCCCCATCCCATCCCCATCCCATCCCCATCCCATCCCCATCCCATCCCCATCCCCATCCCCATCCCAATCCCCATCCCCATCCCCATCCCCATCCCCATCCCCATCCCCATCCCCATCCCCATCCCGTCCCCCCAGCCCCCCCGGTCCCCGCTCACCTCGCTCAGCACAGAGAAGCACCCCGAGCACGGCCGGCGCTGGCCCCTGCCGCGCGTCCCCGCCTGTGGGGGGAAGGCATCAGTCGGTGCTGCTGAGTCCTGGCTCCCCCCGCAGTGGGACGGGGCAAAAAGCAGGGATGGAGCCGGGATATGTGGGGCGAGGAGGAAGGCAAAAGGGACGAGGATTCGCCGGCCCCAAGGCCGTGCTTCTCCTGCCCCCGCTAGCCCTGATGAAATGTTTGCTGGTTGTGCAAGCATCAGCAGCAGCAGTGTTTTGGCACAGCGAAGGCTCCGGGGACGCCCCAGCGCTCCCCCCACGGCGCAGCCCCCCGGGACGAGGGGCTCGGGCAGATCCCACTGCCCCCAGCCCATCCTCGGGGCCACCCCTGCCCAGCGCAGCCCCCGACCAGGACCCCTCCAGGGCTCTGCCGTGCCTGGAGCACGGTGCTGGTGACAGCACCGGTGTCCCCGGGGGGGACAATATTTTGGGGAATCACTCCCCCCATGGTGCCAGAGCCACCGCGCCGTGCCGTGCGTCTTCCCCCTCCCCACAACACTTCCTTGCAGCCTCCCTCCCCTCCTGGCTGCTGCTGCCCAGCTCTGGCCTCCTCCCTCTGCCCCCCACCAACCTCCCGGTCCCGTGTGAGCGTTTTCCCCTTCTTGGAGTCCCGTGGGTTGGCCCCGGCCACGGCCAGGAGGGCCACGGCGAGGGCACAGAGCAGCCGCAGCCTCATGGCGCTGCGCGGGGCACGGCTCGGCTGCCCCCTGCTCCCCGCCTGGACCTTGGCCCCTGCTGCTGGCCAGCTCAGGAGTGGCCACCCACTGCCAGGAGGGCACCAGCGAGGGGCTGGGGGGACGTTCCTCTCCAGGCCAGCCCCCCAGGATGAGGTTTTGACCCCAAAATGGGGGTCTGTACACCCCTACACCTCCCGGGTCTGCAAATCCCCTGTGGGCTGTGGAGAGGCCCCTGGTGGAGCAGGCTGTCCCCCTGCACCCATGGGTGCCACACGGAGCAGATCTCCACGCTGTAGCCCCCCCGTGGGTGGAGGAGCCCCCGGTGGAGCAGGTGGATGTGGCCTGGAGGAGGCTGCGGCCCATGGAGAGCCCCCACAGGAGCGGGGGGTCTGGGGACCCGTGGGGGACCCGTGCTGGAGCAGGTGTCAGGAGGAAGGTGTTTGTAATTTGCTTTTAGCTTCTCACTGCTCTAGCTTGTTAGTAATAGGCAAAAAAATTTATTAATCTCCTTATGCTGAGTCTGTTTTGCCCGTGACAATAATTATTGAGTGATCTCCCCGTCCCTATCCCAAACCCTGAGCCCTTTCCATACAATTTTCTCCCCCTTTCCCCCCTTTCCTCTCCCCCCTTTTTTTTCTCCCCTTTTTCCTCTCCTCCTGGCACCTCTGGTGGCTCCGTGGCAGCATCGCCCCCCAGCCCTGCGCAGTGCCGGGCCCCTGGTGCTGGGATGTGCTGCGTGGCGCGGCTTCGTGCAGCGGGTTTAGGAAGGAGATGCTCCAGGGTTGTGCACATCCCCACCTCCTCTTCCAGCCATCCTGTTGTGAGAAAAACCTCAATAATTTGCTCAAATGAGGTCTGCTGTGAAGCTATTTTATTCTCAATGCAAAGGTGGGTGTCCTGCAAGCAGGAGCACATGGTACAAGTTCACCATAACCCTAAATCCCCTATTTCCCGACACCTGATACCTCCCTGTTTCCTCACTGGTTGAGTACTACAGGTTCACAACTGACTTGACGCACTTCTATACCATATAGGTACAATTTTATTTGACCAGCCATGAATTTCTCCTTTTATTTTTATTTTTTATTTTTTATTTTTTTGCTATTCTCCTATGTTGGGACAGTGGGACCTTCCTTTTATCTGCTTAGCTAGTGCTATGCTGCTGTCCTGCCTGCATGACGCAAGGTTAGTGGATATTCCACTGCAAAAACAACTTCTATTGCAAAAATACAACTTTGTTTCTCAAAATGGCCACATGTTGCCTAAGCACAACCTCAGGCTACTTGCTATTGGCAACTTTCCTTTGTTTCTCCCAGAAGGAGCATTCTGTCCCTGATCAAAGGGAGCCTGGGTTAAAAGTTAAACATAATTTCTGATTTTGCACTGCTCATCCTGTTTTTCTGAGCTATCCTCCTTATTTTGGGGCCTTCCCCGTACCTGCCTAACGCCCTCCCCAGTGCCGTGCTGCGCAGTCACTGCTGGACACGGTGATTCGTGGAAGGACTCTACAACTCAAAGCAAATGAGCTATAAAGTAGGGATGTGGTTTATTTCAGCGGGAGGTGGGAGGATTCACACCACAATCCACCTTGCGGTGCACAAACACCGCTTTGTTTCTCACTGTAGCCAATAATGTGGGCTCAGGCCAGGATCTCAGTGAAGCAGCATTTTTATTTGTGATTGTGATGACGGGCATCCCACAAGCAGGAGCATGCCTCTAGTTCCAAAACACAATTTATATACTTTTTTTTTTTCTTGACTGGGATTTTCTTGACTGTTTCCCCATGACTGGGTAATCCAGGCTCACAACCTATCTGGTGCTTCACAGACAAAGCACGGCTTTCAGTTGCCAACCTGTTATAAACCAAATTTGTTTTGACTCTTTTGCTCTTTGAGGTGGTAATGTTTCTTACACCGTGATTTCCCCCTCATTGCTCCCAGGATTCTGGTTGTCTGTGTTTTACAAGGCGTCTGTTAGGTGTTGTTATCACTGCAAGCGTATCCCAATACCACATTCCTTCCTTCTATGATTTGTGAAGAACTCTACAACTCAAAGCAATCGAGTTATAAGGTAGGTTTATAAATGTAAATGTGGTTTATTTCGGCGCTGGGTGCATGTGGGATAGCTCCCAGAGGCTTGTGTGCCCCAGTGCAGCAACTGGCCCTGGTTATGTGCAGTAAAATGTTATATATGCATGAAGTTCCCCAATACGCCTGTACATACATGGAACCTGTCCCCGCTTTGTATTAAAATTAGCCCCAGAAGCCGTTTCCACAAACTCCCCCTGTCCGCGTGGTGCCTGCTGCTGGTGGTTGCTGGGGGCTGTGGGGATGAAGGCCGGGGACTCCTCTTCATCACGGCTGGTTGCCTCTTGCTGAGGCAGCTCCTGACCAGTTGGCTTTTGCCTGTTCTATATGGAGTGGTAATTCGTGTCAGAAAAATGGTTGATATTAATAAAGAAGGGGGAGATTTGGGAATGTGGCAATGGGGGTCAGAAAGCCTCCTGGTTGGTGATAACATCAGACTCTTAACGATGAGGTCATCAGGAATGTAGAGTTTAGAGGAAATAAAGAAGGAGGATTGAGGCGACGCTGTCTGGGGTTGCTTGTTTTCCCCTCTGTTAAGGCACGGAAGTTGCTGGTTAGAACTGTTAACGTTTATCGTTTAATGTTATATGATAAAAATATTATTAGTGTGGTTTCAAGGGTGAACAAAACGCGGGAAAAGCAATCACGTTTTGTTGCTTTGGGGAACCTTGTGGTGGGCAGAGCATGCGCAGAAGAAGGGGGAGACAGCCGAAGCCTCCTGCAGTCTGGAACAAAAGGTTGCTAATGGTGATGGGGAAACCAGGAGCCCTTCACCCACAGCGACCACCACAAAGAGAATTATAACATGAAGCGGGGATAGGATAGACGTATGTGTAGGCGTACTCGGGTTTTTTGTAAATACATAACAGCAATGTCCTATAAATATTTGGAAAATTCGATGGTTGGGTGTGCGTGGTGGTAGAACACAGACTCCCTGTGCACCCAGCGCCTTTTATAAATATTCTTTTATTTTACTAAATTCAGAGGGAGTTAAGACTTTATAACATGCCCAACCCTTGGTCGCTCTCAGCCGGTTTTTGGGGCAGGATCCCTGATTTTGTAAAGAAATACCCCCTGTGAGAGACCCCGAGACCCCTTATTTGGGTGAATTTGCAGAGCAGTAAGCAAGGACACAGCGATATCAATTTTAATGCAAATAAGCGAGCCTCCATTCTTCCATTCGTGGCTTTAATAAATACAATTGCTTTATTTTGACATAATTAACGCGATTACGCAACTCCCCCGTTCCCCTATCCCCGGCTTCAGCGCCGTTCCCAGAGCGCCAGGCCGCGGCCCGCGTTGCCATGGCAACAGGCACGCGGAACGTCACTTCCGCCCGCGCACTTCCGGCTTCAACCCCGCCTCCCGGCACGTCCCGCCCCGCGACCCGGAAGTGACGCCACAACCCACAAACCCACGCGCGGGCAAGATGGTGCGCACCGCCCGGCCACGTGACGCGCTCCCAGCCACGCGATTGGCTGCTCCGCCCGGCGGCGCCATTTTGCGGCGGCCGCTCGCGGCGCGGCCGACCGGAGGCTGCCGCCATTGGCCCGCGGCTCCCCACGTGACCGCGGAGGCGCTCAGCCATTGGCTCCGCCGCGGCCGCCATTACCGGGGACGACGGGAGGGGAACGGGGCCGGGCCTGGAGCCCTCAGAGCCCCCCCGGGGCCCCCTCGTGACTGGGGCCGCGCTCCCGGGGCCGCCTCAGGCAGGTCAGTGGCAGCCGGGGCCGGGCCGCACCGCACCAGGAGCCCCCCCGGGGCCCCCCTCACGGCGCCGCCGTGCCCGGGGTGTGGCGGAGCCGCACGGGGAGGGGGGAGAAGGAGGAGGGGGGGAGGGGAGGCCGCGGGGTCTCCCCGGAGCCTCCCAGCCCGCGGGGGTCGGGCCCAGTGAGCCCCAGGGGGCCCCACCGGTTCCCGGGGGTTCGGGGGTTCCGCCACCCCCCCCTCCCATCCCCGTTCCCAAGGCAAAACGGACTCGGGGTGAGGGGAAACGGCTTTATTGGCAGGTAAAATACACGGGGGGGTGGGACACGCACCCGGCCCCTCCCCACAGCCCCTTCCCCCTCCCCTCTGAACCCCTCCCGGTGCCGCACGGGGCTCGGGGGCACCCTCCGGGGCTCCTCTCGCTGCCCCAGTGCGAGCTCCAGGTGGTCCTGGGGGACCCCGCCCCCACAGCACCTCCTCCACGCCTCTAACCTCCTCCACGCCTCTAACCCCGGTGCTGCCTCTCCCCCCACGTTGTTTTCTCCTCCCCCCGCTCTCCGCTGTCTCTGCAGTTCCGTGTTTCTGCTCAAACGTCTCCCTGAGGTGCCCCCCCCGCCGGGTTGTTGTGCCCCAGCCTCTCCTCAGGGTGCCCCCTGCAGCCCACCCAGCAGTGGTGCTGCTCCCCCCCCCCCATTCCAGCAATGCTTCAGAGCTCTGCACAGCCCCCTGTGCTTTTAAAAGTGCTGAGAACAGGGGCTCATTATATGAAATGAGGTTATCAACCCCCCCAAAACGTTTTCCCATTCACACTGCCTAAACGAGCCAGGGGGGAAGCTACTCACGGGGTGCTCAGCTGCTCTACGGGAACACCACGGTGCCCAGGAGCACAGAGCGAACCTGGCAACACGCAGCCGCCCTCGCTCTCCCATTTCTGTTCTCCCATTCCTCTTCCTCTGCTCTGCACCCCTCCGGCCCTTCCCTGCCCACCTCCCCTCCACCGCCTCCCCCCCCTCAGGCACCGCTCCCCTCGCTGCAACTCTCGGAGAACCTCCTGTGCAGCCCCCTCGGGGGGTTCCCCTGTAGAGAGCTGACGGGGCTGCGGTGCTCAGGCGCCGGTTGGGACGTGTGGGGGCGGCCCCTCTGCACCCCACACACGACTGAGCACAGACAGGCGGTGCACAGCGCCCAGTTCCTGGTGCGCAGGGCCCCGTCGCAGGCGTTGCACAGCGATGCCTGGCTTGGGGCAATGAGTTCCTGTCTGGCGAGGTCCCACCAAAGCCTGGGGGGCCGCCAGCCCCGCGCCCTGTAGCGCACCCACACCTTGGGTTGTGCCGCTCCGCCCCACGCCTCCCCTGCCGACGGCTCGGGAGAGGCTGCAGGGCCATGGGGCGCCTCCGGTGTCCCCCCCACGGAGTCCCCCTCCTGTTGAGGCTGCAGGATCACGGTGTGCCACTCCGCAGGCAAACGAAACACCCCAGAAGTGTCCTTCGTGGAGTGCTGTGCCTCAGCAGGCTGGACAACCGCCGGCACGGTGGGCGTGAAGAGGCAGTCTGCACAGAGATACTCCCGGGAGATCCGCAAGCTTTTGAAGAAAGGCCCCAAACGCTGCTTCACCCGCGTGCCCTTCCCGTTGGCTCCCCCCTTCCGCAGCTTCCTCTTGCGCAGCATGGCGTGAGCCCGGCACACGGGGCAGCTGCCTTTGCGGCTGCAGCCCTGCTGGGGCGATGTTAGGGCCTGGCAGTAGTCGTGGTCCTTCATCACCAGGGCCCTGCTCTCGCTGTCCCCGCAGTAGTCATGTTCCCTCAGGGCAGGCTGCAGCACCGCCCCCTGCCTCGTGTAGTAGCAGTGGTCTCCCAGTGGGGCCCCGTCCACGTCCCCCACTGCTGGAGGAAGGCTCCCATCCTCCTCGGCACGCTGCGCTTCCTGCACGCTGCCCTGGGATGTCTTCTGGCTCTCAGCCCCCAGGGGCTCGCAGGGATCCGCCGCTCGGGGCTGTGCCTGCGGCTCTGGGTCAAGCGGGAGCTCCGTGCCTCTGTTGATGCCTGGCTTTGCCCCTTCTTCATCCTCCACTTGGTCTTTCTCAGTCTGGGAGCCGGCCTCTGCCTGCTCGGGGCTTCCTGCAGGTGGGGTTTGGCCGCTGGCCGCCTCTGTGCGCTCCTCGCCCCCGGGATCGCTGAATTTCTTCAGCAGCCTGCTGCAGCGCAGCTGCCACGGCTCGCTCCGTCCTCCTGCCGACAGCGTGGTGGGGCCAGCCCGCCTCTGCCCCTTGGGCCCCGCGCCGCAGAGCCCTGGGCTGGGGCTGTCGCAGCGCTCAGCGTGGCTGGGGGGCTCTGTGCTCTCCTCCAGCGCCTGCTGCCTGCCAGGGCTCGGCCACCAGGTGAAGCCGGGCTCCTCTGGGCAGCTACTGTCCCCGTTGCATCCTGCAGGGACACCGGAGGGATGTCACCTTCCCAGCAGGGGAACCCCTACGCTCTGCAGCCCCCCAGAGGAGGAGGCCCTGCAGAGCCCCAGCCCTGCTCCAGCAGCACCCAGAGCTGGTGCCCAGCGGCTGCTGGAGATAATCACAGAATTTTTAGATTGGAAGAGACCTCAAGATCATCGAGTCCAACCTCTGACCTAACACTAACAGTCCCCACTAAACCATATCACTGAGCTCTACATCTAAATGTCTTTTAAAGACCTCCAGGGATGGTGACTCCACCACTTCCCTGGGCAGTCCATCTCAATGCCTCACAACCCTCTCAGTAAAGAGTTCTTCCTAACATCTAACCTAAACCTCCCCTGGTGCAACTTTAGCCCGTAAAGTTGCTGTGTACAGGAGATGTACCATGAGGGCACTCCATGGGGTAGCAATCACCCCACACGCAAGCACCAGCTGGAGGAGATTCCCCCTGGGCTGAGCGCTGAGCTGCGCCCCTCACGGAGGGTCTTGGGGGGTGCTCTGGGTGCAGGCAGTGAGCAGAGGAAGGAGCAGGACAGGGGACAAGAGGGAACACGGGGTTGTGGTGCCCACAGCTGGGCAGAAGGAGGGGCCCAGTGCATGGCACCGAGCGCTGGGCTGTGGCTCTCACCCAGAGAGGGGCTGTCGGGTCCATCCCACGTCTCCGAGCCCTGCGGTGTGCAGACCCACGGCTCTTCCCCGTGCTCCAGCCGATACAAGAGGTCGGGTTTGGGGCCTGCGTACCCTGCGGGGCGGAGACAAGAGCAGCGTTCTGTTACAAAACAATGGCTGCAGGAATAAAGGGTTAGCATGGCTGCAAGAATAAAGGTTAGCATGGCAAACTCAACACATTTTGTCCTTTTTTTGTCGATGAGCCCGGGCAGAACCAGACCAGAACACGGGGAGAGGCAGCAGAGCCACTGGGGTGAATCCTCCCCAACCCCCCCACCCCAGAGCACCCCCGGTGCCTCGTGACAGCCCCCCCTGAGGTACCCATCCCCGGTGCCGGGCGCCCCGCCTCACCCAGCGAGGTGAGGAGCGCGAAGTTGTCCAACATGACGGCGCGGTACAGCTCCCGCTGCTCCTCCGCCGCCAGCTCCCACTCGGCGCGGCTCAGGAACACGGCCACGTCCTCGAACGCCGGCAGCTCCTGCGGGAAGCAGCACGCGGGGCTCAGCCCGGGGTCCCCGGCCCCACAGGGGCGTTGGGGTGGGCCGGGGGCGTCGAGGGGCGGGGGCGGGGCCCGGTTCCTACCTGCGGCCGCCCGGCCATGGCCCTGCGGGGCGCCACGCGGGGTCCCGGTGCGTCGCTTCCGGTGTTCCGGCCACTTCCGGTGCGCTCGCCGGAAGTTGGGCTCCGCGCCGGAAGTAGGCCGTGCGCACCCACATCCTGTCCCGCCGGCGCCTCCTCCCCCCTCCTTTACGCGCTTCCGGCCGAAGCCCCGCCCCCAGCGGAAGTGTGGCGGGGACCTCACGTGGCTCCCCCGCGGCCATGGAAGCGGAGCCGGCGCCGCCATTTTGAGCCCTGCCGCGGCCCACGTGACCGCAGGGGAGCCTGCCATTGGCTCACGGAGGGAGAAGGGGGGGAAGGGCCCCCAAAGCCCCCCCATTGCCGCCCCCAGCCCCCCCCCAGCCCCATCCAGCCTGGCCTTGGGCACTGCCAGGGGTGGGGCACCCACAGCTCCTGGGGGCAGCCTGCACCAGCCCTCACCACCCTCAGAGTAAAGAATTTCTGCCTCAGATCTAACCCAAACCCACCCTCTTTTACCTTAAAACCATTACTTGCCATAACACAATAAAGCTTTAACTTCTTTATTGACAGCATGAAGTTCAACAAGGCCAAGTGCCGGGTCCTGCACCTGGGGCGCAATAACCCCAAGCAGAGCTACAGGCTGGGAGATGAGTGGTTGGAGAGCTGCCAGGCAGAGAAGGACCTGGGCGTGATGGTGGACAGTCGGCTGAATATGAGCCAGCAGTGTGCTCAGGTGGCCAAGAAGGCCAACGGCATCCTGGCTTGTATCAGAAGCAGTGTGACCAGCAGGGCTAGGGAGGTGATCGTCCCCCTGTACTCGGCTCTGGTGAGGCTGCACCTCGAGTACTGTGTTCAGTTTTGGGCCCCTCGCTACAAGAAGGACATCGAGGTGCTCGAAGCTAAACGATTCTGTGGTTCTGTGAGAGCAAACACCGCCAGCTGATTTGTCCCCTCTGTCCCTTCCCCAGTGCACCATTTTTTTGTGAAGGTGACAGGGACAGTTACAGAGGTAATCTGACTACAGACAGGGAGCATCTGCCAGCCAGGAACTGCTGGCCGGAGAACCACAGGCAGCCTTGAGGGATGCATCACCTCTGGCATCCTGAGCACTGGAAACATGCTGAGATGCCATCAAATACAGGAGAATGGGGAAGAACTTCCCATTTGAGACAGAAAAGAACAGTCTGAAAAAAAGGAGACAGCCAGAGACAGTGAGAATCAGCAACTACTATAGTGACTCTTACCTAACGCTGGCCCTTTTATTGGCCCCGTTCCTGGGTGCTTATCTCTGCTGAGGCTGCTTTTTAAAATTGGACCCTTTTTGAGGCCGGTCTGACCCCTGTTATTAAGTGGTGTGATTCCTCAATGCTGCATATACCATTGCTTTCCTGTAAGATCTGTAATATTTGGTTATCCATCCGTCTATATCTACTTGCCTTTTTAGCCACAGTGGTTCACTGTGATTAATCACTGCTTGCTAGTGGTGGTTTGTGGTCATCCAGAAGTTGTAGAAAATAAAGTCTCTGTGCTTGTGTATTACGGAATCCTATGAACTCACTCCTGCAAACTCCACGTACCTGCAGGCTGGGTGACCCTTTAGGTCTTGCCACAAGGTGGTTGTTGGTGTTTGCTCTGCCCTAAATTCTCCTAAATTGGTGTCTGCATCTCCCTGGATTAAACCCTCGGAGCTGCTGAGCTGCTGCCTGCCCCGGCTGTCAGCACTGCTGACATCTTGGCCCAGAGGTTCCTGACTACCTCCTTATCCGCATGGCCACCTTCCTTGCCTGCTTGTCTTTCTGTAGGATTTTGTATATTCACACGGTGGTACTTCCTTTCCTGAGTCCTTGGTTTCTCAAAGATCCCATCTCAGCAGTGCTGCTGAGTTGTCTAATTTTTCTCTTTCTTCAGCTCCAAGCTCATTCACAGCAGTCTGAAGCAAGGCTACAAAGTGAGGGTACATTGGAGGCTCAAGCCAGTCAGTCTCAACACTGTGCCCAGTGAGATCATGGAGCAAATCCTCCGGGAAACTCTGCTAAGAGACATGGCAAACAAGGAGGTGACTGGTGACAGCCAGCATGGCTTCACCAGGGGGAAATCGTGCCTGACAAATCTGGTGGCCTTCTACAGCAGGGTTACGGCACTGGTGGGTAGGGGAAGAGCAACTGACAGCATCCACCTGGGCTTGTGCAAAGCATTTGGCCCTGTCCCCCTTGGTATCCTTGCCTCTAAACTGGAGAGACACGGATGTGATGGGTGCAGCACTGCGTGGGTGAGGAATTGGCTGGGTGGTGGCACTCAGAGAGTTGTGCTCAACGGCTCAATGTCCTGGTGGATATTGGTAACAAGTGGGTCAGTAGTGGGACCGGTACTATTTAAACATCTTTATCAGTGGCACGGACAGTGAAATTGAGGCACCCCCAGCAAGTTTGCTGACGACACCAAGCTGGGTGGTGCAGCTGCCACCCTGCAGGGACAGGATGCTGTCCAGAAGGACCTGGACATGCTGAGAGGTGGGCCTGTGCCAGCCTCGGGGGGTTCAAAAAGGCCAAGGGCAAGGTCCTGCAGCTGGGCTGGGGCAATCCCAAGCCCAAATCCAGGCTGGGTGGGGAAGGGATGGAGAGCAGCCCTGAGGAGAAGGACCTGGGGTGCTGGTGGGCCAGAAACCAGCCGTGCCCTGGGCTGCAGCAGCAGCAGCACAACCAGCAGGGCGAGGGAGGGGATTGTCCCCCTGTGCCCCACTCTCGTGAGACCCCCCTGGGCACTGCCTTCGCTGTGGGGCCCCAGCACTGGGACGTGGAACTGCTGGGGCGAGTCCAGAGGAGGCCATGGATGCTCGGATGCTGGAGCAGCTCTGCTGTGAGGAGAGGCCGAGAAGCTTGGGGTTGCTCAGCCTGGAGAAGAGAAGGCCCCGGGGAGACCTCACAGTGGTCTTCAGGGCCTCCAGGAGGGCTGGGGAGGGACTCTTGGGCGGGGGGTGTAGGGATAGGACCCTACAGGCAGGTGGCAGCTGCCTCATCTCCTGCCACTGCCCCTGCCCTTGCTCTGGGTGCTCCCTGGAGCGATTGCACCAAGAGAAACTGGTTCAAAATTAAACACTGAAACCGAAATTTTGAGGTCCCTTCCAACCCAAACGATTGTAGGATTCATTCTGTGATTCATCTGGCCAGAAGTGCCATGCTGCCAGGTGCATTCTGTGAGTCATGCCTGGACACTGGTGTTCTGTTTTGGGTTGGGATGGCAGTACATACATGAACACAGAGCCCTCTACCTCCTCCACCAGGTTTTCTGGTTACTTCTTTTCTGGTAGGGCTTACACGGATTGTGGTGATCTCCCCACAGAGAGACTGCGTGGGGGTGGCAGGGGACGGGAGCGTCCCAGCAGTGCAGAGCTCCAGCCCTGGCTCCGGGGCAGAAGGCGTTTAATGGCTGCTCGTTCTTCTTCCCATCTCGTCCCATGCCCACCTTCCAGGGATCCCCAACATCGTGATTGCCACAGCTCTGCCTCCGAGGAGCAGCCACTAGATGGACCTCGGGATTCACCATGTGCTCTTATGGGCAATGGGAGCGTTTTCCAGCACCCTAAGTGCTGGAGGTGCAGCCACCCCATACCTTTAAAAACTGAGCCATTACATTTCGTTTTGTGGACACTGTTATATATGGAGTGGTAATTTGTGTCGAGAAAATGGTTGATATTAATACAGAAGGGGGAGATTTGGGAATGTGGCCATGGGGGTTGGAAAACCGTGTGTCTGAGATAACATTAGACTCTTAACGACGAGGCCAACAGGAATATAAAAGAGTTTAGAGGGAAGAAAGAAGGGTGGTACAGGAGACTCCATGCAGTCTGGGGTTTCTTGTTCTCCAGCTGGTTCTCTTGTTCTCCAGCCGTTAAGGCATGGAAGTTTCTGGGTGTTTGCTGTTGTTGTTACATTCAAAGTTGTCTGACCAATGAAAAGTTGTTTGGAAAAGAACTGCTGTGGAGAGAAGGGTATAAGAGGGGAGCCTGCCCTCAAGATAAAAACAAGAAGGCAACATGAAGTTACATCAATAAAGAAGCAGGAAAAAGAAGTGAAGAGGAACAGGCTGGCAGAATGGAGACCAGGACGGGAGCAGGCACATGGATTGCCTCACGAAGACAGGTTCGGCCAGACTCAGCAAACCGCTCAGAGAAGCTCGTACAGAAAGTCGCTGGAAATAGGCAGCACTGGAGCTGGAGAGAAGCTCGAGCTGAGAGAAGCAGACCTGTGCACACAACTGCCTCTTGCTGGTCAGCAGTTGTGCATTATGGAGAATCTGTCCTTAGGAGCAAAGACTGTCCTGGTAACCTTACAGCTTATTCTCCTTATTAACAATCAGACAGTTTATGAGCCTGAAATATGGGACCAGACTGAGGTCAAGGTGTGGGACTCTGCAATTAAAATTACAAGGTTGCGGTGGGATTGCTCGGCACCTGGTGAGAAGTCTCTGAGGCCTTAAAGCGCCATGTGGAGCCACAGTCAGAAACGTGTGGCTTGCCAGATACTGATGGAGCTGCGGGCTCGTTTACTGATCCGACTGCTACGCCATTTCCATGGGCCCCTCTGCTGCTGCAGCCATCGAAGGCCTTTGCTGTTGCACCCCCTGCTGACCTGGATGTGCCTTTTGACCCAGGCCTATTGGCCTTGAAAAGGAGACAACTTAAAGCAAGACATTGTTCAAAAGGAACGGAAAATGGAGACTGTTAAGTTATCATAGAATCATAGAATATCCTGAGTTGGAAGGGACCCTTAAGGATCATCAAGTCCAACTCTTGATACTGCACAGGTCTACCCAAAAGTTCAGACCATGTGACTAAGTGCACAGTCCAATCTCTTCTTAAATTCAGACAGGCTCGGTGCAGTGACCACTTCCCTGGGGAGCCTGTTCCAGTGTGCAACCACCCTCTCTGTGAAGAACCCCCTCCTAATGTCAAGCCTAAATTTCCCCTGCCTCAGCTTAACCCCGTTCCCGCAGGTCCTGTCACTGGTGTTAATGGAGAAAAGGTCTCCTGCCTCTCGACACCCCCTTACGAGGAAGTTGTAGACTGCGATGAGGTCTCCCCTCAGCCTCCTCTTCTCCAGGCTGAACAGGCCCAGTGCCCTCAGCCGTTCCTCGTACGTCTTCCCCTCCAGGCCTTTCACCATCTTCGTAGCCCTCCTCTGGACACTCTCCAACAGTTTCATGTCCTTTTTATACTGTGGTGCCCAGAACTGCACACAGTACTCGAGGTGAGGCCTCACCAGCGCAGAGTAGAGCGGGACAATCACCTCCCTTGACCTACTAGCGATGCCGTGCTTGATGCACCCCAGGACACGGTTGGCCCTCCTGGCTGCCAGGGCACACTGCTGGCTCATATTCAACTTGCTGTCTACCATGACCCCCAGATCCCTCTCTTCTAGGCTGCTCTCCAGCGTCTCATCGCCCAGTCTGTACGTGCAGCCAGGGTTTCCCCGTCCCAGGTGCAGGACCCGGCACTTGCTCTTATTGAACTTCATGCGGTTGGCGATCGCCCAGCTCTCCAACCTATCCAGATCCCTCTGCAAGGCCTTTCCACCCTCAACAGAGTCCACAACTCCTCCAAGTTTGGTGTCATCAGCAAACTTGCTCAAAATACCTTCTATTCCTACATCCAGATCGTTTATAAAAATATTGAAAAGTACCGGCCCTAAAATGGAGCCTTGAGGGACCCCACTGGTGACCGCCCGCCAGCCTGACGCAGCCCCATAACCCTTTGGGCCCTGCCCGTTAGCCAATTGCTCACCCATCGTATGATGTTTTTATTTAGCTGTATGGTGGACATTTTGTCCAGTAGGATCCTATGGGAAACCGTGTCAAAAGCCTTGCTGAAGTCCAAAAAAATCACATCAGCTGGTTTCCCTTGGTCCACCATACGGGTGATCTTATCATAAAAGGAAATCAGGTTAGTTAGGCAGGACCTACCCTTCACAAACCCATGCTGGCTGGGACCAATGACTGCTTTGTCCCCCAGGTGCGCCTCAATAAGTTCGAGAACCATTTTCTCCATGATTTTACCAGGCACTGACGTGAGACTGACAGGCCTGTAATTGCTAGGGTCTTCTTTCTGACCCTTCTTGAAAATCAGCACAACATTTGCCAGCTTCCAGTCTACCGGGACCTCTCCAGATTCCCAGGATCGTTGAAAAATAATTGAGAGAGGTTCCGCGATGACGTCCGCCAGCTCTTTCAGCACCTGGGGATGAATCCCATCCGGACCCATGGACTTGTAGGGATCCAGGTGGAGTAGCAAATCCCGCACACGTTCAGGGTCAGTTGGGAGTTTGTCATCCCCACCGTCCCGGTCCTCCAGCTCAGGGCACCCTGGGTCCCGAAGCCCATCATCGGCATTGAAGACAGAGGCAAAGAAGGCGTTAAGCGTCTCTGCTTTGCCTATGTCATTGTCTGTGAGGAGACCTTCCCTATCAAGGAGCGGCCCTATGTATTCTTTAGTTCTCCTTTTTCCATTCACATATCTAAAAAAAACCTTTTTATTTTCTCTCACAGACACAGCCAGCTTCAACTCTAGGTGTGCTTTAGCCACACGAATTTTCTCCCTACAAACACGAACAGCATCCCTGTATTCTTTCCATGTCACCTGGCCCTCCTTCCAGTAGCGAAACACTCTCTGTTTCCGCCTAATCTCCATTAGAATGTTCCTGGTCAGCCACGCAGGCCTCCTGCCCCGCCTGCCTGACTTGCGATATTTAGGAATCGCCTGATCTTGTGCTTCTAGGAGGCATCGCTTAAAGAATGACCAGCACTGGTGGACATCGAGGCCTTCAAGAGCAGTTTCCCAGGGGACCTTGCTGACTAGTTCCCTGAGCAGCCTGAAGTCCGCTTTCCCCATATCCAGGGATGAGGTTTTGGTGGCACTTTTCCTTCTGTCACCGTAAATTTTGAACTCAACCACTTCATGGTCGCTATGACCGAGGCGGCCACCAATCACCACATCTCCCACCAGACCCTCTCTGTTTTCTAGCAACAGGTCTAGGAGGGCACCTTTCCTAGTTGGCTCCGTTAGCACCTGCACCAAGAAGTTATCATCTAGGTGCTTCATGAACCTCCTGGACTTGCTCGTGTCAGCCGTGTGGCACTCCCAGTTAACGTCTGGCAAGTTGAAGTCCCCCATAAGGACAAGGGGAGTTAATCTCGAGGCCTTTCTTAGTTCTGTAAAGAATAATTTATTGGCGCTATCGTCCTGGCCAGGCGGTCTGTAATAGACTCCCACAACGACATCCCCTTTATTCGTTCGTCCCTTGATCCTTACCCAGAGGCTCTCAACTTTGCCATCGCCGACCTGAAGTTCCACACAGTCCAGCCCCTGCTTCACATACATCACCACCCCACCACCTCGCCTACCCTGCCTGTCCCTCCTGAAGAGCCTGTAACAATCTATCACAACACCCCAGTCACAGGACTCATCCCACCAGGTTTCGCTTATGCCGATGATGTCATAGTTGCGGGACTGGGCCAGTACTTCTAGCTCATCCATTTTATTCCTCATACTGCGTGTGTTCGTGTAGAAGCATTTCAGGTGCGTCTCCTTACACTCAGCACCTTGTGGATCTAACCGAAGGACCTCACTGGCACACAGCCCCTCTGATTCTAGCGTACCATCCCTTAGGTCTTCACCGGCATGCCTGGTTTTAGCCCCTTCCCCCTTCGACTCTAGTTTAAAGCCCTGTCTATCAGCCCTGCCAACTCCTGACCAAAGATCCTTACCCCTCTCTGAGAGAGGCGCATCCCATCCGGTGACATCAGGCCCGGTGTAGCATAGACCTTCCCGTGATCAAAGAACCCAAAGTTCTGCTGGTCACACCAGTCTCGAAGCCACGAGTTTATGTGAACAGCACACCTTTCAGCCTCGATCCCCCCTATCGGAAGGACAGAGGCAAACACAACCTGCGCCCCTGATCCTCTAAGTAGTCGCCCCAAATCCCTAAAGTCTCTTTTGATCGCCTTCGGACTTCTTGTTGCTACTTCATCGCTACCAGCCTGAAAGACCAGTAGCGGCTAGCAGTCAGTGGGCCGTACCAGGCGCTTGACTTTCTTGGCAAAGTCTCTCACCCGAGCCCCAGGGAGGCAGCAGACTTCCCTACGGGTAGGGTCAGGCCGACAAATAGGGCCCTCTGTTCCCCTAAGGATAGAGTCTCCCACAACAATAACCCTCCTGTCTTTCTTGATGGAGGCAGTCCTGAGGCGACTTAAAGTTATGTAACTTATGGAGTTATGGAAAAGTTATGGAACTTAAAGTTATGGAACTTAAAGTTATGGAACTTAAAGGATTGTTTACTTGGTTACCTATCCTGATTGTATGTATGTATAAGCATACTCGGGTTATTATGTAAAGCAACGTTCTGTATACATGTATTTAGAATGTTTGATGTTCGTGTGTGCGTGTTGGTAGTGCATAGACTCCCCGCGCACCCAGCACTGTTTACTTGCCTTTTATAAATATTCTTTTACGTTACTAAATTCAGAGTTGAGACTTCATTTATAACAACACCCAGCCTGGCTCCAGGAAAAGCCTCCTGAGCCTGATGAGCCCTGCTCTTGTCTGGGGGAGGAAGGCAGCGCGGACGGCTTGTTTGTGAGAAAGGAGTGGTGGCGAGAAGTACTCAAACTAAAACGCCCTTCATCGGGGGGAGCTTTTTTTGCCTTACTTGCTCAGTTCAGAAACTTTCTGTTTCTGTTCTTGACGACCAATGACTTTGCACATGATCTAGCTCCTAACCGGCTCGTACACGGTCATTTGTTCAACAGAGCTGGTTTGCATGTCACCGAAATCCCCTCCTACTCCCGCTCACGCTAAATGCTGCCGAACTTCACAGGCAGCTGCCACACTTCAGCCACTGCACCTACAGAAGAAGACCTGTCACTGTCAGAAGCTGCAAAGTTTAGACTCGGGGACAAAAGCGCACAGGTGCCTCTGGTGAGTTGTCTGAAATGCTGCTACTGTCATTCCAGGGAGAACAAAGAAAAAAAGGTTGTAATGCCTGCTTTCAGGGAGGAGGTTATTACTTCCTTAAGTAAAGTTCAGGGACTCTTTGTCTTCCAGGTGAGAACAGAAAGTCCCTGGAGAATGGAAATCCTGGTTGCATATCTGTAAGGGTGATTTAACAAACTCCTTGTCTTCAGGAGTGTCTGTTCTGGTAGCACTCGCTGGGTCCTCACAGGAGCGTTGACTTCACAAGGGTGTCTGCACCATAGGAATATCAAAAGGGTGAAAAAGTTCTCCGACCTGCCTTAAAGTGTCTAGGAAGAAATTGACTCATTTAAGTTACAATCAAGCTTTTAAATATATTTCCCCCTAAGCGTGCCATATGAACCTTTCACATACTTTCTGATTACTGAAGCCATTCTTAATTTTTTGCTTCTTTTGTGGACAGAACAGTCTTCTTGGGGGTGTTAAAATGTAGTACCTGTCCCAGCTTTTTGTTTTAGCTGTGGTTTGTTCTTCATGCCGGTTCTGTTGTGGGATTTCCCAGCTGACACGGGTTCTAGTTGTTTCATTGCACATCTGTTTCTTACCGTGATGCCGAGCCCCGGAGGCTCAAACGGAGGCTGGTTGGTGCAACCCAGGGCTCGGCAGGGCACGAGCATCTCTCAGCTCAAATGAAGGGCGCAGGTACCCATGGGTCTGGGTGGATCGTCTGCCTGGGCTGGGGCTGCCACGTGTGGTTAGGTGATAAAAGCATCGTTCTCGTGCTGGCAAGGAACAGAAAGCAGAGAGCTGAGGACACGATCAGGGGCAAGACGTGAACTGTATTGCACCTGGCCCGAGCGCTGTGACCTGAGGAGGTAAGAGGCAAGCACAGCAGCCACTGCTGGAGCCATGCGAAGTGAGCGGTCTGTGCACCGGATGGCTCTGAAGGGTCTCGGCATTTGGGGGTACTTTAGGAACTGCTAAGCCTGAGCTAGCTGGCAGGGAGTCAGAGGAAAGACAGCCGAGAAGTGGTGTGGCTTTGCTGTGGATGGGGTAATTCCTCCAGTAATGACTGAATTATTTAGTGACGTGATTTTAGTTTACTTTGAGTAGTGTATAGTCTGTGCTTAGTTTTGGAGCAGTTTATCTTGCTGAAATCACTCGAGGCAGAGTCCAGAGCGGAAACAGGGGCAGGATATGTGGCAGCTGGCACCCATGGCATGATCAGTGGCTGGGACAGACCCCGCACACCGCTCAGGCTCAGGGCTGGAGGTTCAGGTGCCGGACGAGGGCACTGAACTGACGGTGATTCTGGGCAGAGGCTCCTGCTCTAGTTAGGGGCCGTGCACATCCTCTGCGAGCTCTCAGGTTTCCCAAAGCACTGCAAGGGTTTCCAGTGACTGATCTGAGTTCCCCTGCCAGCTCCTTGTTCCCCAAGGCATCGGGATCCCCTCCCAAGCTGAGGAGGAGCAGCCCTTGCCCGGGCTGTCCCCATCTGCCACCACGGTGCAGCGAGGCCCAGCCACGCTCCCCTGCCCCTGCGGCCCCTGCTCCTGGGCTGTGCGGGGCTGGCAGAAACGTGCCCTGCCCCTGGCAGGGGGTGCGGGGCTGCCAAACGCTGCTCCCTGCCTCATGGGGTGCGCAGCCATCTTGTGGGTGCATGTGTTTACCCTCGGCTGTACAACCACTTCCTGCATGCACACACAGCAGGCAGCACACACACACCGGGTGTGTTAGCGACCCTCATCGTGACCATCATCGGCCTTGTTACCGCCATGGGGGGAGCACGGGAGACTTTGGCAAACCTCGCTCAAAATCCCTTATTCTTCTTTCAGGTTTTCCCTCGGAGTGGGCTCAAAATGGCAGACTCTAAGATGGAAGGTGAGCGCCTTACCCACTGCACGCAGCAGCTTAGAGTCCCATGGTCACAGAGCCACAGAGTGGCTGCCCCCAGCCCCATCCAACCTGGCCTTGGGCATGGGGCACCCACAGCTCCTGAGGACAGCCTGCACCAGGCCTCACCACCCTCATAGTAAAGAATTTCTGCCTCGGATCTAACCCAAACCCACCCTCTTCTACCTTAAAGCCGTCACCCCGTGTCCTATCCCTACACCCCCTGCCCAAGAGTCCCTCCCAGCCCTCCTGCAGCCCTTGCAGGCACTGAGGGCCGCTGTGAGGTCTCCCCACAGCAGAATTTCACAGAATTTCTAGGTTGGAAGAGACCTCAAGATCATCGAGTCCAACCTCTGACCTAACACTAACAGTCCCCACTAAACCATATCCCTAAGCTCTACATCTAAACGTCTTTAAAAGACTTCCAGGGATGGTGACTCCACCACTTCCCTGGGCAGCCTGTTCCAATGTCTAACAACCCTTTCGGTAAAGAAATTCTTCCAACATCTAACCTAAAACTCCCCTGGTGCAAACAGCCTTCTCCTTTAGCAGCCTCCTCATTCAGTCAGCCGGGTGCAGTGCTGCTGAGGGTGAGGCTGGGTTTGCGTCCTCGTGCAGCCTCACGCACGCTTGTGCACGCGGTGCACGGGCCCTCTGGGGAGGCCACGGGCTCGAGT
This sequence comes from Anas platyrhynchos, assembly GCF_047663525.1. Lineage (NCBI taxonomy): Eukaryota > Metazoa > Chordata > Aves > Anseriformes > Anatidae > Anas > Anas platyrhynchos. Next base: position 159,102,188 of record NC_092588.1, read on the forward strand.
ATTTCCCGAGGCTGCCTCTCCTCTTCCCACTCCTTAGGCTGTGCTGTGCCAGGCTCAGGGCAGACGGGGCAGCAGCCGTTGGTTACAGCCGGAGGCACAGCGCAGGGTGCAAAGTTCTGCCCCAAAACCTCGCTATCTGTGTGCCTGAGCCAGCTCTGGCCCTGCTGGGGCCGTGCAGGGCAGGCTGAGGTCCTGCGGTGATCCAGCACAGAATCCAGAGGGTTTTTCTGGCTCAGAACATGACTTCTTGTAAAGGGAGTGCTTCAGCCTGGCCGTTTGAGCACTCTGTGCATTCCTGCACTGCTGGAGAGCTGCAGCATGCACTTCTGCTTTCTCTTTCTGCCTTTGGAAGAGGTCTGGGTGCTGGCCCTCTGAGGCAGCCTTATCCAGACTCCCCTGGGGTCCCTCGTGTTGCTCCTGATGGTCCCTTGGGACCGCTGCTGGGGCCGCTAACCCTAATTCCTGTGTTTTTGCAGTAAAAACCCTTTCCTTCTCACCCCTGGGAGCGTGGCGTGCAGGGGGTGTCCCGGCACCACAGGGCCGTGGGGTTCAGACACGTGTCTCTGCTTGTTCCCCCAGGACCCAAGCTGAACATCCTGCTCGTGGGCAAAACTGGAAGTGGGAAGAGTGCGACAGGGAACACCATCCTTGGGAAGAAAGCATTTAAATCTGAGCTGACAGCAGCTTCAGTGACCAAGAGCTACAGTGCAGACACTGCCTCATTCCGTGGAAGAGACATTGCCGTTATCGACACTCCTGGCCTTTTTGACACCAAGAGAGCCAATAAGGAAACAGCTGAACTGATTTTAAATGCTCTTCGTCACTTCTATGGAGGGGTGCATGCTATCATCCTGGTGATGCAACTGGCCCACATCAGTAAAGAAGAGGTGGAAATGGCTGAGTGGGTGACAAAGATTTTCCATACTGAAGCACAGAAGTACATGATCCTGTTATTCACCCGAGCAGAAGAATTTCGGAGTCCAGATGATATCCACGATTTCGTGAAAAGTGAAACAAACCTCAGTGGCATTGCAGAAAAATGTGAAAATAGGTACATTGCTTTCAGCAACATAGCAGCAGAGCAGAGAAGGAAACAGCAGGTTGCAGACCTCATTAAAATGATTGATGCGATGGTAGAGAAGAACAAAGATGCTCCGTGCTACACGCGAGAAATGCTGGAGGAACATACACGGACGTTTTTTGGAAAGCATTGTACTATACTGTAGCCAACAAGGCTTTGGTCAGACGGGTGATGTTTCCTCTCTTATGCCTTTCCTGCCGCGCTCTGAAGATCACTCTCTCCTTCCTCTCCTGATGTTTCCTCCTGTCCCGTCACTGACCTACCTTTTCCCCTGGCCCGTGCCATTGCTCTCCTGACAGGCTGCGAAAGTGCAATGGGTGTCTGGCGACGTGTAATTCTCCTCTGCTGCTCTGTTGTGCTGGGAAGCCGGAGACCTTGGCTGGGTGGCAGAGAGCTGCACTGCCCTGCTGGCAGCACCACTGCGCTGACTCTCTCCTCCCTGCTCTGAAGACACGGCAAGCTGAAAGCAACGGGAACATCAGGACTATGAGATGTGCCCCCTCAGAGCACAGGTCAGCCTCGAGCACTGCTTCCTAGATCAAAGCCTCTTGTCCTCCCTGTGGCAGCCAGGGCTCTAGGAACTTCTCCGGGCTTCGGGAGGGTTCGTGGTGCCAGCCTTGGTCCCTCTGCAGTGGGATGCTGCTGGTGTCACTGGCTGTGCTGCCCCTGCCTTCGCTGGGCAATGCGAGTAATTGTATGTGATCGCTGGGTCTACAGAAACTCATCTAATAAATGCCCATAAATGCCCATAAATGCTGAGCCTGGCTGTGTGGAGAGGCGCCCTTCAGTGCACTGTGACCCGCAGTGCTGAAACAGCCGTTTGGGAGGGTGGAGAATGGTCCAGGTGCATTCAGGATCAGGCCCAAGCTGCAGCTCCTCCCAGGCTGGGGTTTGGTGGTGGCCATGAGCTGTGCAAGGGCGCGAGGTCTCACTGCTTGCCAGGTGAGTGCAGCAGGCAGGAGAAACTCTGTGGCCATACCTGAGCGTGGGGCTGGGGGAGTGCTCGTGGGGGCTGCCTGACTCACCCCAGGTTCTTCTCCCACCCAGAAAGGCTGCGGAAAGCAGCCTAGGAGGGGGGAGGAATCCCAGAACGCCAGGCTGACCTCTTCCTCAAGCGATCACAGCGAGAGAAACTGCTTCAGAGCTAAACACAGACCGTACATCTCTACAATTAAATAACTGTGAGGTTGAATTGTTACTGGAGGAAATACCAGAGTTAGTGTAATAGCTGCGTTGTAGGTAGCGCTGTATGGGAATCAGTGTATATAAATCACAGAATTACAGAATCACAGAATTTCTAGGTTGGAAGAGACCTCAAGATCATCGAGTCCAACCTCTGACCTAACACTAACAGTCCCCACTAAACCATATCCCTAAGCTCTACATCTAAACGTCTTTTGAAGACCTCCAGGGATGGTGACTCCACCACCTCCCTGGGCAGCCCGTTCCAGTGCCTAACAACCCTTTCAGTAAAGAAGTTCTTCCTAAGATCCAACCTAAAACTCCCCTGGTGCAACCTAAGCCCATTCCCCCTCCTCCTGTCACCAGGCACATGGGAGAACAGGCCAACCCCCACCTCACTACAGCCTCCTTTAAGGTATCTGTAGAGAGCAATAAGGTCGCCCCCGAGCCTCCTCTTCTCCAGGCTGAACAAGCCCAGATCCTTCAGCCGCTCCTCATAGGACTTGTTCTCCAGGCCCCTCACCAGCTTCGTCGCCCTTCTTTGGACCTGCTCAAGCACATCGATGTCCTTCTTGTAGCGAGGGACCCAAAACTGAACACAGTACTCGAAATGAAGCACTCCCTTTACAAGAAGTCACATGCTGAGCAAAAAGCACCCAGTGGATTCTGTGGTGGATCACCGCAGGCCCTCGGCCTGCCCTGCACGGCCCCAGCAGGGCCAGAGCTGGCTCAGGCACACAGATAGCGAGGTTTTGGGGCAGGACTTTGCACCTTGCGCTGTGCCTCCGGCTGTAACCAACGGCTGCTGCCCCATCTGCCCTGAGCCTGGCACAGCACAGCCTAAGGAGTGGGAAGAGGAGAGGCAGCCTCGGGAAATCCCAGCCCCTGACCGCGGTGCAGGCTGCAGCTGCCTCGTCTCCTGCCCCTTCTTCTGTCAGGGCTCTGCCTCCAGTCCCACCAGAAGCAGGAACTGCTTGAAAACTAAGCACAGATCATCGCGGCAGTTAAATAACTCTGAGGGCGGACTGTTTCTGGAGGAAGTACAGGAGGTAGCGTTAGAGCTGTCTGAACCTCCAGGGCTGCACAGAATCGAAACCAAGCTGGGGGCTGGTGCGGGAGGAGCCGGTGCTGCCCTTGTGGCATGAGCACATTTCTCCAGGCTGACACCGGCCGCCACTGCTGTCACTTCCTGGTGGCTGTGAGCGTCCTGCGGGGACAAGGCGAACGCCAGTGCAGGACGTGCAGGAAGGTACGGGCGGGAGGCCAGGGGCCGCGAGGCTCCGTGCTGGCAGGGAGGGCTCCGAGGGGGCCTGGGGACCTGGCGCAGGGCAGTGGGGCAGGGAAGTGGCTCTTCCCCAGTCCCCTCCGGTCTCTTTCCCTTCTCCCCACTCCTCGCTCCCCATGCTTGGCGTGGGCACAGCCCCAGTCCAGGGGCGTCCCTGGGCACCGTGCTCAGCCCCACGCGGGGCTGTGGCTGCATGAGTGTCACTGCCCTGAGGGTCCCTGCCACCACCCGAGGGTCCCTGCCACCACGCTGCCTTCCCCCGTGCCTGTAATCCTGTGCCTGTAATTCCTGAGACTGAGGAAACAGAGCTGCAGCACCTCACGGCTCCAGCTGTTATTTTGAATTTCTGTTCCTTGCTGCTGTCCGTGCACTGCTGTGGCTGCACACGCGGCAGCGCGATCCAGGGGACCCCGTCTGTCCCAGTGCCACCGCAGCCTGACCCAGCTGCAGCCCCCGACCCCTTCCCACAGTGGGGGCACACAGAGCCCCACAGCCTCCAGTGGCCAGCAGCAAGGCTTCGAAACCATCCCCGCTTTTAGTGAAAATCCCTTCTGCTGTCAGTGATGCTCCCAGCATCTGGGTGCCTGCTGACGGAGCCCTGGGTGTCTGCTTTTGTCTCTGCAGTGTGACAATGGCCATCCGTCGTGTCTACATGCAGCCCGGGGTAGACGGGGACTTGGAGATGAGGCTGATCCTGGCCGGGAAGGCTGGTGGGGGGAAAAGCGCCACGGGGAACACCCTCCTTGGGAAGCGTGTCTTTGAGTCCAAGCTGTCCACCCAGCCAGTGACCGTGAGATGTGCGAGTACACAGGGGCACTGGGATGGCGGGGACTTCACGGTGGTTGACACGGCCGATATTTTCAACCCCGGAGGTGTCAGCAGTGAGGTGCGCCAAGAAATTATCCGCTGCATCAGGCTGTCCTCCCCGGGCCCCCACGCGCTGCTGCTGGTGACCCAGCTGGGCCGATTCACCAAGGAGGACGAGGAGGCCGCAGAGAGACTGCAGGACATCTTTGGAGCTGATGTTTTGCAGCACACAATTGTCATATTCACCCGTGCGGAAGAGCTGGGGGAGAGATCTCTGCACGACTACGTGTCCTGTACTGACAACAAAGCTCTCCGCGAGCTGATTGAGAGATGCGGGAACAGGTACTGCGGCTTCAACAACCGGGCAGCTGGAGCCAAACGGGACCACCAGGTCATGGAGCTGATGGGGATGGTCCGCTGCATGGTGCGGGTGAATGGGGACAGGTACTACAGCAATGAGATGTACCTGGAGCCCAATTTAACAGAAGAGAAGGTGGCATATCACATGGCGAGGTACAGAGCAGGCAGGATAAAGAGGGCGCGATTCAGCTGGAGTCCATCCTGGAGAGTTGTCCTGGTTTGTGCGCTGATTGTCCTCATCATTATTGTGATTACCATGGGTATCCTTATTGCATGGCTGTGATGAATCCCAGCACCACAGAGCCACTGAACGCCTGGGGCTGGAGGCCCCTCTGCACCCCGCGTGTTCTGTCCCTGCCCAGGCAGGGTCCCCAGCACCGGCTGCCCAGGACCGTGTCCACTGGGTGTTGGACATCTCCGGGGATGGAGACCCCAGCACCGCTCTGGGCAGCCTGTGCCAGCGCTCAGACACCCGCACAGCAAAAAAAGACTTTCCTGATGTCTTAGTGGGCATCCTTGTGCCTGCAGCAGTGCCCATACTCTTGTGTCCAGACTCTGGGCACCCCACCAGGCGTTCACACACACAGACGGGACCCCCAAGTCCCAGTGTAATGGAACCAACTCTCCCTTGGAAACGAAGAGGAATTGTCTATTTTTATTGAACTTCCCTTTAATCAGTTATCATACATGTAGTACAGGACAAAAAATATGCTTAACTTTTAACCTAGGCTCCCTTTGTTCAGGGACAGAATGCTCCTTCTGGGAGAAACCAAGGAAAGTTGCCAATAGCAAGTAGCCTGAGGTTGCGCTTCGGTGATGTGTGGCCATCGATGGGTTAGGGTGCTTCATCGGGGAACACCACCAAGGACCCCACAGAAAGGAAGGCATGCGCAGACTGGCCTGAAAAGGAGCCATTAAGAATGATGCCACATGGGCACAAAACTCAGGTAGATTAGAATGAATTTGTATTAGATCGCTAGAATAGTCATGAATTTAATGTCTCCATGTAGACAGGAAGTCGACATTGGCTGTGCTTGATCTGTGGAAACTGCACAGAGCTCTGAGGCCTGAATAAAAGCAATATCTCTCCTGAGTGCGTGCGAATTGGCTTATTGCACACCGGCTGAAGGATCATAGAGTCATAGAATGGTTGGGGTTGGGAGGGACCTTAAAGATTATCTAACTCCAACCCCCCTGAAACAGACAAGGCTGCCTCTCACCGGATGAGGTTGGCCAAGCCCCATCCAGCCTGGCCTTGAACACCTCCAGGGATGGGGCATCCACAGCTTCTCTTGACAGCCTGTGTCATTGCCTCACTACACTGACAGTGAAGCGTTTCCTCCTAAGGTGTAGCCTCAAACTATTTTCTTTTAGTTTAAGACCATTTCCCCTTATCCTCCACCACCCCAGGTTCTTCTCCTCAGGGCTGCTCTCAATCCATTCTCCACCCAGCCGGGATTTGGGCCTTGGATTGCCCTAGCCCAGCTGCAGGACCTTGCCCTTGGCCTTGTTGAACCCCCCGAGGCTGGCACAGGCCCACCTCTCAGCCTGCCTAGGTCCCTCTGGATGGCATCCCGTCCCTGCAGGGTGGCAGCTGCAGCACCCAGCTCAGTGTTGTCAGCAAACTTGCTGGGGGTGTCTCGATTTCCCTTCCTTCCAGTGTGGGGGCACAATGTCAAATGCTTTGCACAAGTCCAGGCAGATGATGTCAGTTGATCTTCCCCAGTCATCAGTGCTGCAACCCTGTCATGGGAGGCCACCAGATTTGTCAGGCATGATATGCCAGATCTGCTCCATGATCTTGCCAGGCATAGAGGTGAGACTGACTGGCCTGTGGTTAACTAGGACTTCCTATTTCCACTTTAAAAATGCAGGTTTTCTTTCCCCTCTTCCACTTAGTGGGAAGTGCCACAACTTCTCAACTGTGATGGGCAGTGGCTTAGCAACTCCATCCAGTCTCGGGGCGTGGGGCTGCTCCGCGCCACTCGTGCTTGGGGCAGCAGCAGCACCCTGGAATTTGCTCAGCGTGGTGCTTTTAGTCCCTCTCCCTGGAATAGGGCGGTGGGAGCTCAGCGCATTTGCAGGAAAGGCCAGTTTGGCAGAGCTCTGGAGTCTACAGGCTGCAGAGAGGAGGGGAAGGACACGGGCGGAAGGACACAGGGCCCTTCCGCAGGTGGCTGTGCGAGCAGGGGGTTTGCTGCTCACTCTGTGGATGCCTCTGAGCCACGGAGCGCCCGCCCTGCCTGCAAACACGCTGGGGCTGCGAGCCCGGGGCTGCGGGTCCCCCAGACAGGCTTTTCCTGTAAGTGTGCTGAGCTCCGGGCAGTGCAGAGGGTGAAACTCAGAGAAAGGGGAAGCAAAGGTAACCTGAGCTCGGCTCCCCACTTCCTCTGCCCTGCAGCAGCACTAGGGCTGATTTCCTGAAAAGGGCTGGAGCTGTGCACACACCACACCTCTGCGCGCCTGCACAGGCTTTGTGCAGCCCCTCTTCAGGCCGGTTTTGCTGATTACAAAGCCCTTTCTAGCCATCCCTCACTAGGCTGAATGTCCCTGCCTTCCCCCTGCTCCCAGTTCAAGGTTCCCCTCACCAGCGTTGAGGCTCGTGTGCTACGGTGAGGAAGAGGAGCACTTGGAAATGCTTCTTGAGCGCTGGCAGAGCAGGGTCCCCTCCTGCAGGCACAAAGGGGTGCGAGGGTGGGAGTCCCGTGCAATCCCACAGCAAGGGCCGTGGCTCAGGGATGGGACCCGCACCGTGGAGGCACCTGATGTCCCCTGCATGGTCGCAGCCCCCATCCTGCGCCTCCTCGCCCAGTCCTGATTAACACCTTCATTATCAGTCTGGGAGATGCAGTATCATAGAATCATAGAACCGTTGAATATGCGGAGTTGGAAGGGACCAAAGCCCTTTCTTGCCATGTCTGACAGCGGTGTCCAAACGCTCCTTGAGCTCCAGCAATACGGGGCCATGTCCACGTCCCTGGGCAGCCTGTCCCAGTGCCCGACCACCTCTGGGTGCAGACCCTTTCCCTAACCCCCAGCCTGACCCTCCCCTGTCCCAGCTCCATGCCGTCCCCTCAGGTCCTGGCGCTGTCCCCAGAGAGCAGAGCTCAGCGCCTGCCCCTCTGCTCCCCTCCTGAGGAAGCTGCAGGCCATGATGAGGTCTCCCCTCATCTCCTCTTCTCCAAGAGGACAACAGTGTTTGCTTTGGGCTGAACAAACAAAGCAACTTCAGCCGCACCTCATATGCCTTGCCCTCTACACCCCTGACATCTTTGTAGCCCTCCCATGGACACGCTGTAATAGTTTCATGTCCGTTTCATACTGTGGTGTCCGGAACCACACGCACTTCACAGAATCACAGAACTGTAGGGGTTGGAAGGGACCTCAAGAGATCATCGGGTCCAACCCCCGTGCCAAAGCAGGTTCCTTAGAGCAGGTTGCCCAGGTGGGCGTCCAGATGGGCCTTGAATGTCTTCAGAGAAGGAGACTCCACAACCTCCCTGGGCAGCCTTCGAGATACTTCGAGTCCTGCACCTGGGAAGAAACAACCCGAAGTATCAGTACAGGCTGGGGGATGACCTGCTGGAGAGTAGCCCTGAGGAAAAGGACCTGGGGTGATGGTGGGCCACAAACCAGCCGTGCCCTGGGCTCCAGCAGCACAACCAGCAGGGCGAGGGAGGGGATTGTCCCCCTGTGCCCCACTCTCGTGAGACCCCCCCGGGCACTGCCTTCGCTGTGGGGCCCCAGCACTGGGACGTAGAGCTGCTGGAGTCCAGAGGAGGCCACGGGGATGCTCGGAGGCTGGAGCAGCTATGCTGTGAGGAGAGGCCGAGGGGCTTGGGGTTGCTCAGCCTGGAGAGGAGAAGGCCCAGGGGAGACCTCACAGCGGCCTTCAGGGCCTGCAGGGGGTTCAGGAGGGCTCGGGAAGCACTCTTGGGCGGCAGGGTGTAGGGATAGGATAGCCCTGAGCGGTGTGCAGGGTCCGTAACAGCCCCTGACTGTGATGCAGGTGGCAGCTGCCTCAACTCCTGCCCCTGCTCCATCTCTGGGCGCTCCCTGGAGCAATTGCACCAAGAGAAACTGGTTCAAAATTAAACACTGAAACCTAAATTTTGAGGTCCCTTCCAACCCAAACCATTGTAGGATTCACTCTGTGATTCATCTAGCCAGAAGTGCCATGCTGCCAGTTGCATTCTGTGTCTCATGTGTGGACACTGGTGTTATATATGGAGTGGTAATTTGTGTCGAGAAAATGGTTGATATTAATAAAGAAGGGGGAGATTTAGGAATGTGGCCATGGGGGTTGGAAAACCCCGTGTCCAGAGAAGGACGACGAAGCCGGTGAGGGGCCTGGAGAACAAGTCCTACGAGGAGCGGCTGAGGGAGCTGGGCTTGTTCAGCCTGGAGAAGAGGAGGCTCAAGGGCGACCTTATCGCTCTCTACAGATACCTTAAAGGAGGCTGTAGCGAGGTGGGGGTTGGTCTGTTCTCCCACGTGCCTGGTGACAGGACGAGGGGGAATGGGCTTAAGTTGCGCCAGGGGAGTTTTAGGTTAGATGTTAGGAAGAACTTCTTTACTGAGAGGGTTGTGAGGCATTGGGATGGGCTGCCCAGGGAGGTGGTGGAGTCACCATCCCTGGAGGTCTTTAAAAGACGTTTAGATGTAGAGCTTAGCGGTATGGTTTAGTGGGGACTGTTAGTGTTAGGTCAGAGGTTGGACTCAATGATCTTGAGGTCTCTTCCAACCTAGATGATTCTGTGGTTCTGTGATTCTGTGTGATTGAGATAACATTAGACTCTTAATGACAAGGCCATCAGGAATATAAAAGATTTTAGAGGGAACAAAGAAGGGTGGTACAGGAGACTCCATGCAGTCTGGAGTTTCTTGTTCTCCAGCTGGTTCTCTTGTTCTCCAGCTGTTGAGGCGTGGAAGTTTCTGGGTGTTTGCTGTTGTTGTTACATTCAAAGTTGTCTGACCAATGAAAAGTTGTTTGGAAAAGAACTGCTGTGGAGAGAAGGGTATAAGAGGGGAGCCTGCCCTCAAGATAAAAAAACAAGAAGGCAACATGAAGTTACATCAATAAAGAAGCAGGAAAAAAAAAGTGAAGAGGAACAGGCTGGCAGAATGGAGACCAGGACGGGAGCAGGCACATGGATTGCCTCACGAAGACAGGTTCGGCCAGACTCAGCAAACTGCTCAGAGAAGCCCATACAGAAAGTCGCTGGAAAGAGGCAGCACTGGAGCTGGAGAGAAGCTTGAGCTGAGAGAAGCAGACCTGTGCACACATTTGCCTCTCTCTGGTCAGCAGTTGTGCATTATGGAGAATCTGTCCTTAGGAGCAAAGACTGTCCTGGTAACCTTACAGCTTATTCTCTTTATTAACAATCGGACAGTTTATGAGCCTGAAGTATGGGACCAAACTGAGGTGAAGGTGTGGGACACGGCAACTAAAAATTACACGGTTGCGGTGGGATTGCTCGGCACCTGGCGAGGAATCTCTGAGGCCTTAAAGAGCCATGTGGAGCCACAGTCAGAAATGTGTGGCTTGCCAGATACTGAGGGAGCTGCGGGCTCCTTTACCGATCCGACTGCTACGCCATTACCATAGGCTCCTCTGCTGCTACAGCCATTGAAGGCTTTTGCTGTTACACCCCCTGGTGACCTGGATGTGCCTTTTGGCTCGGGCCTCTTGGCCTTCACAAGGAGATGGATATGCTTTTCTTTGATCTGGGAAGAGCGGGATACATAAGGCCTGAAGAATGGAAAATTGAGACTGTTAAGTTATGGAACTTAAAGGATTGTTGTTACCTTTCCTGATTGTACATATGTATAGGCATACTTGTGTTTAGTGTGTAAAGCAATGTGCTATATATTTAGAAAGTTTGATGTTTGTGTGTGCATATTGGTGGAGCGTAGACTCCCCGCACACCCAGCACTGTTTACTTGCCTTTTATACCTTTTATACCTTTTATACCTTTTAGAAATATTTGTTTTATAAATATTACAAAATTCAGATTGAATTGAGACCTCATTTGTAACACTGGTGTTGTGTTTTGGGTCAGGATGGCGGTACATACACGAACACAGAGCCCTCTACCTCCTCCACCAGGTTTTCTGGTTACTTCTTTTCTGGTAGGGCTTACACGGATTGTGGTGATCTCCCCACCTGGGGATGTTTTTGCCGCATCATCCGGTTACGATGGAGGGGGTGGAAATGTTCCAGTCATCCTCCCTCTCCGTCAGCTGCAGGAATTGGGCCAGAGGTTTCCTGCTTACACCTCTAGCCCCGTCTGCCTGCAGTCCCTGCTTTGTGGCTGCTCGTTGTTCCTGCTGCAGCGGGACTGTGACTGCGTGGGGGTGGCAGGGGACGGGAGCGCCCCAGCAGTGCAGAGCTCCAGCCCCGGCTCCGGGGCAGAAGGCATTTAATGGCTGCTCGTTCTTCTTCCCATCTCGCCCCATGCCCACCTTCCAGGGGTCCCCAAAATCGTGATTGCCACAGCTCTGCCTCCGAGGAGCAGCCACTAGATGGACCTCGGGATTCACCATGTGCTCTCGTGGGCAACGGGAGCGTTTTCCAGCACCGTGGGTGCTGGAGGCGCAGCCACCCCATACCTTTAAAAACTGAGCCATTACATTTCGTTTTGTGGACACTGTTATATATGGAGTGGTAATTTGTGTCGAGAAAATGGTTGATATTAATACAGAAGGGGGAGATTTGGGAATGTGGCCATGGGGGTTGGAAAACCCTGTGACTGCGATAACATTAGACTCTTAACGACAAGGCCAACAGGAATATAAAAGATTTTAGAGGGAAGAAAGAAGGGTGGTACAGGAGACTCCATGCAGTCTGGGGTTTCTTGTTCTCCAGCTGGTTCTCTTGTTCTCCAGCTGTTGAGGCATGGAAGTTTCTGGGTGTTTGCTGTTGTTGTTACATTCAAAGTTGTCTGACCAATGAAAAGTTGTTTGGAAAAGAACTGCTGTGGAGAGAAGAGTATAAGAGGGGAGCCTGCCCTCAAGATAAAAAAACAAGAAGGCAACATGAAGTTACATCAATAAAGAAGCAGGAAAAAAAAAGTGAAGAGGAACAGGCTGGCAGAATGGAGACCAGGACGGGAGCAGGCACATGGATTGCCTCACGAAGACAGGTTCGGCCAGACTCAGCAAACCGCTCAGAGAAGCCCATACAGAAAGTCGCTGGAAAGAGGCAGCACTGGAGCTGGAGAGAAGCTTGAGCTGAGAGAAGCAGACCTGTGCACACATTTGCCTCTCTCTGGTCAGCAGTTGTGCATTATGGAGAATCTGTCCTTAGGAGCAAAGACTGTCCTGGTAACCTTACAGCTTATTCTCTTTATTAACAATCGGACAGTTTATGAGCCTGAAGTATGGGACCAAACTGAGGTGAAGGTGTGGGACACGGCAACTAAAAATTACACGGTTGCGGTGGGATTGCTCGGCACCTGGTGAGCAGTCTCTGAGGCCTTAAAGAGCCATGTGGAGCCACAGTCAGAAACGTGTGGCTTGCCAGATACTGAGGGAGCTGCGGGCTCGTTTACTGATCCGACTGCTACGCCATTACCATGGGCCCCTCTGCTGCTACAGCCATCGAAGGCCTTTGCTGTTGCACCCCCTGTTGACCTGAACGTGCCATTTGACCCAGGCCTATTGGCCTTGAAAAAGAGACAACTTAAAGCAAGACATTGTTCAAAAGGAACGGAAAATGGAGACTGTTAAGTTATGGAACTTAAAGGATTGCTTACTTGGTTACCTATCCTGATTGTATGTATGTATAAGCATACTCGGGTTATTATGTAAAGCAACGTTCTGTATACATGTATTTAGAATGTTTGATGTTTGTGTGTGCGTGTTGGTAGTGCATAGACTCCCCGCGCACCCAGCACTGTTTACTTGCCTTTTATAAATATTCTTTTACGTTACTAAATTCAGAGTTGAGACTTCATTTATAACAACACCCATCCTGGCTCCAGGAAAAGCCTCCTGAGCCTGATGAGCCCTGCTCTTGTCTGGGGGAGGAAGGCAGCGTGGACGGCTTGTTTGTGAGAAAGGAGCGGTGGCGAGAAGTACTCAAACGAAAACGCCCTTCATCGGGAGGAGCTTTTTTTGCCTTACTTGGTCAGTTCAGTAACTTTCTGTTTCTGTTCTTGACGACCAATGACTTTGCACATGATCTAGCTCCTAACCGGCTCGTACACGGTCATTTGTTCAACAGAGCTGGTTTGCACGTCACCGAAATCCCCTCCTACTCCCACTCCCGCTAAATGCTGCCGAACTTCACAGGCAGCTGCCACACTTCAGCCACTGCACCTACAGAAGAAGACCTGTCACCGTCAGAAGCTGCAAAGTTCAGACTCGGGGACAAAAGCGCACAGGTGCCTCTGGTGAGTTGTCTGAAATGCTGCTACTGTCATTCCAGGGAGAACAAAGAAAAAAAGGTTGTAATGCCTGCTTTCAGGGAGGGGGTTATTACTTCCTTAAGTAAAGTTCAGGCAGTCTTTGTTTCCAAGTGAGAACAGAAAGTCCCTGGAGAACGGAAATCCTGATTGCATATCTGTAAGGGTGATTTAACAAACTCCTTGTCTTCAGGAGTGTCTGTTCTGGTAGCACTCGCTGGGTCCTCACAGGAGCGTTGACTTCACAAGGGTGTCTGCACCATAGGAATATCAAAAGGGTGAAAAAGTTCTCCGACCTGCCTTAAAGTGTCTAGGAAGAAATTGACTCATTTAAGTTACAATCAAGCTTTTAAATATATTTCCCCCTAAGTGTGCCATATAAACCTTTCACATACTTTCTGATTACTGAAGCCATTCTTAATTTTTTCCTTGTTTTGTGGACAGAACAGTCTTCTTGGGGGTGTTACAATGTTGTACCTGTCCTAGCTTTCTGTTTTAGCTGTGGTTTGTTCTTCATGCCGGTTCTGTTGTGGGATTTCCCAACTGACACGGGTTCTAGTTGTTTCATTGCACATCTGTTTCTTACCGTGATGACGAGCCCCGGAGGCACAAATGGAGGCTGGTTGGTGCAACCCAGGGCTCAGCAGGGCACGAGCATCTCTCAGCTCAAATGAAGAGCTCAGGTACCCATGGGTCTGGGTGGATCATCTGCTTGGACTGGGGTGCCACGTGTGGTTAGGTGATAAAAGCATCATTCTCGTGCTGGCAAGGAACAGAAAGCAGAGAGCTGAGGACACGGTCAGGGGCAAGACGTGAACTGTATTGCACCTGGCCCGATCACTGTGACCTGAGGAGGTAAGAGGCAAGCACAGCAGCTGCTGCTGGAGCCATGTGAAGTGAGCGGTCTGTGCACCGGGTGGCTCTGAAGGGTCTCTGTATTTGGGGGTACTTTAGGAATTGCTAAGCCTGAGCAAGCTGGCAGGGAGGCAGAGGAAAGACAGCCGAGAAGTGGTGTGGCTTTGCTGTGGATGGGGTAATTCCTCCAGTAATGACTGAATTATTTAGTGACGTGATTTTAGTTTACTTTGAGTAGTGTATAGTCTGTGCTTAGTTTTGGAGCAGTTTATCTTGCTGAAATCACTTGAGGTAGAGTCCAGAGCTGAAACAGGGGCAGGAGATGTGACAGCTGGCACCCATGGCATGATCAGTGGCTGGGACGGACCCTGCACACTGCTCGGGGCTGGGACAGACCCCGCACACCGCTCAGGCTCAGGGCTGGAGGTTCAGGTGCCGGACGAGGGCACTGAACTGACGGCGATTCTGGGCAGAGGCTCCTGCTCTAGTTAGGGGCTGTGCACATCCTCTGCGAGCTCTCAGGTTTCCCAAAGCACTGCAAGGGTTGCCAGTGACTGATCTGAGTTCCCCTGCCAGCTCCTCGTTCCCCAAAGTATCGGGATCCCCTCCCAAGCTGAGGAGGCGCAGCCCTTGCCCGGGCTGTCCCCATCTGCCACCACGGTGCAGCGAGGCCCAGCCACGCTCCCCTGCCCCTGCAACCCCTGCTCCTGGGCTGTGCGGGGCTGGCAGAAACGTGCCCTGCCCCTGGCAGGGGGTGCGGGGCTGCCAAACGCTGCTCCCTGCCTCACGGGGTGCGCAGCCATCTTGTGGGTGCGTGTGTTTACCCTCGGCTGTACAACCACTTCCTGCATGCACACACAGCAGGCAGCACGCACACACCGGGTGTGTCAGCGACCCTCATCGTGACCATCATCGGCCTTGTTACCGCCATGGGGGGAGCACGGGAGACTTTGGCAAACCTCGCTCAAAATCCCTTATTCTTCTTTCAGGTTTTCCCTCGGAGTGGGCTCAAAATGGCAGACTCTAAGATGAAAGGTGAGCGCCTTACCCACTGCACGCAGCAGCTTAGAGTCCCATGGTCACAGAGCCACAGAGTGGCTGCCCCCAGCCCCATCCAGCCTGGCCTTGGGCACTGCCAGGGATGGGGCACCCACAGCTCCTGGGGGCAGCCTTCGCCAGGCATCAAATCCCTCATTGCGAAGGATTTTGAATATCTAACCTAAATCTGCCCTCTTCTACCTTAGAACTATCACCCCGTGTCCTATTCCTACACCCCCTGCCCAAGACTCCCTCCCAGCCCTCCTGCAGCCCCTGCAGGCACTGAGGGCCACTGTGAGGTCTCCCCACAGCCTTTTCCTTTAGCAGCCTCCTCATTCAGTCAGCCAGGCACAGTGCTGCTGAGGGTGAGGCTGGGTTTGCGTCCTCGTGCAGCCTCACGCACGCTTGTGCACGCGGTGCACGGGCCCTCTGGGGAGGCCACGGGCTTGAGGATTTCCCGAGGCTGCCTCTCCTCTTCCCACTCCTTAGGCTGTGCTGTGCCAGGCTCAGGGCACATGGGGCAGCAGCCGTTGGTTACAGCCGGAGGCACAGCGCAGGATGCAAAGTCCTGCCCCAAAGCCTCGCTATCCGTGTGCGTGAGCCAGCTCTGGCCCTGCTGGGGCCGTGCAGGGCAGGCCGAGGGCCTGCGGTGATCCACCACAGAATCCAGTGGGTGTTTTTTGCTCAGCACGCGACTTCTTGTAAAGGGAGTGCTTCAGCCCGGCCGTTTGAGCACTCTGTGCATTCCTGCACTGCTGGGGAGCTGCAGCATGCACTTCTACTTTCTTTTTCTGCCTTTGGAAGAGGTCTGGGTGCTGGCCCTCTGAGGCAGCCTTATCCAGACTCCCCTGGGGTCCCTCTTGTTGCTCCTGATTGTCCCTGGGGACCACTGCAGGGGCCGCTAACCCTAATTCCTGTGTTTTTGCAGTAAAATCCATTTCCTTCTCACCCCTGGGAGCGTGGCGTGCAGGGGGTGTCCCGGCACCACAGGGCTGTGGGGTTCAGACACGTGTCTCTGCTTGTTCCCCCAGGACCCAAGCTGAACATCCTGCTCGTGGGCAAAACTGGAAGTGGGAAGAGTGCGACAGGGAACACCATCCTTGGGAAGAAAGCATTTAAATCTGAACTGACAGCAGCTTCAGTGACCAAGAGCTACAGTGCAGACACTGCCTCATTCCGTGGAAGAGACATTGCCGTTATCGACACTCCTGGCCTTTTTGACACCCAGAGAGCCAATAAGGAAACAGCTGAACTGATTGGAAATGCTCTTCGTCACTTCTATGGAGGGGTGCATGCTATCATCCTGGTGATGCAACTGGCCCACATCAGTAAAGAAGAGGTGGAAGTGGCTGAGTGGGTGACAAAGATTTTCCATACTGAAGCACAGAAGTACACGATCCTGTTATTCACCCGAGCAGAAGAACTTGGGAGTCCAGATGATATCCGCGATTTCGTGGAAAAAAGCACGTACCTCAGTGGGATGGCAGAAAAATGTGAAAATAGGTACATTGCTTTCAGCAACATAGCAGCAGAGCAGAGAAGGAAACAGCAGGTTGCAGACCTCATTAAAATGATTGATGCGATGGTAGAGAAGAACAAAGATGCTCCGTGTTACACGCGAGAAATGCTGGAGAAAGACACACGGACAGCTTTTGAAAAGTATTGTACCATACTCTAGCCAACAAGGCTTTGGTCAGACGGGCGATGTTTCCTCTCTTGTGCCTTTCCTGCCACGCTCTGAAGATCACTCTCTCCTTCCTCTCCTGACGTTTCCTCCTGTCCCGTCAGTGACCTACCTTTTCCCCTGGCCCGTGCCATTGCTCTCTTGACAGGCTGCGAGAGTGCAATGGGTGTCTGGCGACGTGTAATTCTCCTCTGCTGCTCTGTTGTGCTGGGAAGCCGGAGACCTTGGCTGGGTGGCAGAGAGCTGCACTGCCCTGCTGCAGCACCACTGCGCTGACTCTCTCCTCCCTGGTCTGAAGACACGGCAAGCTGAAAGCAATGGGAACATAAGGACTGTGAGATGTGCCCCCTCAGACCAGAGATCAGCCTGGAGTGCTGCTTCCTAGATCAAAGCCTCTTGTCCTCCCCGTGGCAGCCAGGGCTCTAGGAACTTCTCCAGGCTTCGGGAGGTTTCATGGTGCCAGCCTTGGTCCCTCTGCAGTGGGATGCTGCTGGTGTCGCTGGCTGTGCTGCCCCTGCCTTCGCTGGGCAATGCGAGTAATTGTATGTGATCGCTGGGTCTACAGAAACTCATCTAATAAATGCCCATAAATGCCCATAAATGCTGAGCCTGGCTGTGTGGAGAGACGCCCTTCAGTGCACTGTGACCCGCAGTGCTGAAACAGTCATTTGGGAGGGTGGAGAATGGTCCAGGTGCATTCAGGATCAGGCCCAAGCTGCAGCTCACCCCAGGCTGGGGTTTGGTTGTGGCCATGAGCTGTGCAAGGGCGCGAGGTCTCACTGCTTGCCAGGCAAGTGCAGCAGGCACGGGAAGCTCTGTGGCCAGTCCTGAGCGTGGGGCTGGGGGAGTGCTCGGGGGGGCTGCCTGACTCACCCCAGGTTCTTCTCCCACCCAGAAAGGCTGCGGAAAGCAGCCTAGGAGGGGGGAGGAATCCCAGAACGCCAGGCTGACCTCTTCCTCAAGCGATCACAGCAAGAGAAACTGCTTCAGAGCTAAACACAGACCGTGCATCTCTGCAATTAAATAACTGTGAGGTTGAATTGTTACTGGAGGAAATACCAGAGTTAGTGTAATAGCTGCGTTGTGCTGTATGGGTATCAGTGTATGTAAATGTACCACTGACCTCCAGTGGCATAAGCAGTATCATTGCTATCCTAAAACCATCCCAGTGTGTCCTGAAGCCATCCAGTGCCGACTCCTGGCTGTCCCCATCCCTTGCATGACAAGAGGAATAACAGAATCCCAGAACCATCTAGACTGGAAGAGCCTTCCAGGATCACCCAGTCCATCCTCTGAGCTAACACTAACCAGTCCTCCACTAAACCATATCACTGAGCAACTTTAGCCCGTTCCCCTTCGTCCTGTCACCAGGTACATGGGAGAACAGACTAACCCTCACCTCGCTACAGCCTCCTTTAAGGAACCTGTAGAGAGCAATAAGGTCGCCCCTGAGCCTCCTCTTCTCCAGGCTGAGCAACTCCAGCTCCCTCAGCCGCTCCTCAAAGGGAAGGGGCAGAAGAAGTGTGTTGGAGGGGTTGGGGGCTGTGTGCCACAAACTGCTGGAGACTCTGAGGGCCCCAGCACATTTCCTGGGGGCACAGAATACTTCTGCTGACCTAGAAGAAGGCTTGAAATGCAAGCAGCCCTGTAATAATTCTGCACCGCTTGTTTAGAATGGCAAGAAAATGAGCATTTAACCTTAGGATTACGGCAAAATGCAGGCCCTGTGTGCACCTCCACCCGGGGCGTGTCTCTTGCTGTGTTAAGAGCAGCAGCAGTGGTGTGGGTAGGGGGGGTCGCCACAAGAACAAGCCAAGGCTGGGCCTGCTCCCCTCCTCTGCCACACTTCTCATTTCCAGCCAATTTTTGCATTCAAACACTGGAGCACAGGCAAGGAGGCCCGGGGAAGCACGCTGGGTTAGAAGCAGAGCAGCACTGCGAGGCTCATGCTGAAATGCAGACAGCGAAGTGGACAACTAAGCCCACAGTCACACCTCCAGAGCTGCACGGGATCGAAACCAAGATCTGGGCTGGTGCATGGGTATTCGTAGGCTGCCGAGTGTCCGTGCCAGGAGGCTGAGTGCTCTCCTGTGCCTGCACCAGTGCTGGGCACAGTGGTGCCAGCAGCCACAGCCTTTGTCTCTGGGAATGCTGCTGCAGCAGCGCAGTGTCACAGCTCGGGGGTCTGGACAGGTGGGGGCTGCTATTGGGATCCACGGGGTTCTCCGTGTCCTTTGCCAGGCCCTGCCGGGTGTCCTCATGGGAGGAGCTGGTGCTGCCTGCGCCTTGTATGCCCCCTAATGCCACGAGGTCCATGTTCCAGGCTGCCAGTGCCAACGCCGCCACCACCACCACCGCCAATGCCGCTGCCACCTCGTGGTGGCTGCGAGGGTTCCATGGGGACACTGCCTCTGCTGCAGTGGTGAAACTCTGTGCCGCCAGGAGGGTTTCGAGGTGGCCCAGGGCACGCGTGTGCCTTGGTGCTGCAGGAGCCTCATGGGGAGGGTGCTGTTTTCTCCTGCAGCCACCCAGGGACCTGGTGTAGAGGCCATCCCTTTAAAAGATCGAAACCCAAAACCTTTTTCATGGTGATTTGCAAAGCGAGTAACTGGTAAGTGCTTCACATCTGTGAGTGATAAATTAATTTAGCAGTATGGTTTCACGTTCAGTACATAACCAGTATGTGCTCATTGATTACTTATAAGCTTTTGCTCAGCCAGGTCCAACGCCTCCCGGGCACACCTTGTTCTGACTTCAGGACTTGCAATTCCTCCCTGAGGGGGAGGAAGGGGTTGCTTTCCTATCTGGACCTGGCAGACCTTGTTATTTACCATCCCAGAAACGGTCTATAAACGTATAGATGTATTTATGCATGTATGTGTGAATGTATACGTATATGTCAATATTTTAATTCCAGTTGGTCCTTAAGGACAATTGACAAAGTCTTTTTAGGACTCCTAGATGTGATGCACATTCTGATTACATACTGAAATTTAAACCAAACTGCTCTGTTAATTTATGACTCTCAGACATGAAAAACATGCTGATCATAGAATGATCGAATATCTGAGTTAGAAGGGACCCACAAGGATCATTGAGTCCAACTCCTGGGTCCCCAGAGGACCAGCCCCTGTGTGTGACAGTGGTGTCCAAACGACCCTTGAGCTCCATCAATCTCGGGGCCGTGCCCACATCCCTGGGCAGCCTGTCCCAGTGCCCGACCACCTCTGGGTGCAGACCCTTTCCCTAACCCCCAGCCTGACCCTCCCTTGTCCCAGCTCCATGCCGTTCCCTCGGGTCCTGTCCCCAGAGAGCAGAGCTCAGCGCCTGCCCCTCTGCTCCCCTCGTGAGGGAGCTGCAGGCCGCCATGAGGCCTCCCCTCGTCTCTTCTCCATGCTGAACAATCCAAGCAACTTCAGCCGCTCCTCATATGTCTTCTCCTCTAGACCCTTCACCACATTTGTTGCCCTTCTTCGGATGCTCTCTAACAGTTTTTTATCTTTCTTGTACTGTGGTGCTCAGAGCTGCACTCAGTACTCGAGGTGGGGCCGCACCAGCGCAGAGCAGAGCAGGACGATCACTTCCTTTGACCTACAGTGCTGTCCTTGATGCATCCCAGGATACGGTTGGCCCTCTTGGCCACCAAGGCACGCTGCTGGCTTGTGCTCAGTTTGCTGTCGATCCAAACCCCCAGAACGCTTTCTTCTGGCTGCTCTCCAGCATCTCGTCCCACGGTCTGTATAACCAGGGTTGCTCTGTTGCCCTTTCCCAGGTGCAGAATCCAACACTTGCTCTTCACACACACACAGAATTTCTAGGTTGGAAGAGTGTTGTCGACAGAAGGAAGACACAGACGCTCAATATGAGTGAACAGTGAACTTCAACTTTAATGGATAGCTCAGTCGCCTTTTATCTAGTTCGAACATAATCAACTCATACATATTGCAGAAACTAAGCTCAGGATTGGCTAACACTTCCCGGGCTTTTCAGTCAGTTCCTCCTCCTTTTAGCTACCGTCCCGCCTTAGGGACTTTCCCTATCGCTCAAGGGCATCGTGTCCTTGAGCCTGATTGGCTCTCAGCCAGCTGCGTGCGTGCCCAGGCTCATATGAGTTAAGTACGGTACTTCACTAGCCCATTGCCTCCTAACTGCTCAACATCCACATGCCCTACTTCACTTAACCATTCCTCCACAGAAGAGACCTCAAGATCATCGAGTCCAACCTCTGACCTAACACTAACAGTCCCCACTAAACCATATCCCTAAGCTCTACATCTAAACGTCTTTTAAAGACTTCCAGGGATGGTGACTCCACCACTTCCCTGGGCAGCCTGTTCCAATGTCTAACAACCCTTTCGGTAAAGAAGTTCTTCCTAACATCCAACCTAAAACTCCCCAGGCGCAACTTAAGCCCATTCCCCCTCGTCCTGTCACCAGGCACGTGGGAGAACAGACCAAAAATGTCAAACTCTTGTTAAACTTCATATTGTTGAATGGCAATGACAATGATCTAGCTGACACCAGCTAGTTCTCAGAGTACTCTGGGACGAATCCCATCAGGCCCCATTGGCTTGTACGCATCCAGGTGGGGCAGCCAGTCTGCACAGGTTCAGGGTTAACTGGGAGTTTGTCATGCTGGCTCTCGCCATCCCCCAGCTGTGGGTAGCTGGGGCCTCAGAGCCCATCATTGGTGTTCAAGACAGAGGCAGAGGCGAAAAATGCGTTGAATGTCTCTGCTTTGTCTATGTCCCTCATTGTGAGGTGACCATGCTCATCAGACCAACCTTTGCTCTGCTCCTCCTTTTCCCATTAATCTACTTCAAAAAGCCTTTTTTATTGTCCTCCATGCTGCTGGGCAGCTTCAACTCTAACAGAGCCTGCGCAGAGCCGGGAGCAGCTCATCTGGGCTCGGTGTCAGACAGCTGTTGGTGTGCCCCCCTAGCCCCAAGACTAGCTCCAGCTTCCCCTCCAGGCCTCGACACCATGGTGTGGGCAGCTCACGGCCCCAGTGCCCCAGCAGCGGTCCCCTGGGACGATCAGGAGCAGCATGAAGGCAGAAAGAGAAAGCAGAAGTGCATGCTGCAGCTCACCAACAGCAGCCCAGGAATGCACAGAGTGCTCAAACGGCCGGGCTGAAGCACTCCCTTTACAAGAAGTCACGTGCTAAGCCAAAAACACCCACTGGATTCTGTGCTGGATCACCACAGGACCTCAGCCTGCCCTGCACGGCCCCAGCAGGGCCAGAGCTGGCTCAGGCACACAGATAGCGAGGTTTTGGGGCAGGACTTTGCACCCTGCGCTGTGCCTCCGGCTGTAACCAACGGCTGCTGCCCATCTGCCCTGAGCCTGGCACAGCACAGCCTAAGGAGTGGGAAGAGGAGAGGCAGCCTCGGGAAATCCCAGCCCCTGACCGCGGTGCAGGCTGCAGCTGCCTCGTCTCCTGCCCCTTCTGTCAGGGCTCTGCCTCCAGTCCCACCAGCAGCAGGAACTGCTTGGAAAATAAACACAGATCATCGCGGCAGTTAAATAACTCTGAGGGCGGACTGTTTCTGGAGGAAGTACAGGAGGTAGTGTTAGAGCTGTCTGAACCTCCAGTGCTGCACAGAATCGAAACCAAGCTGGGGGCTGGTGCGGGAGGAGCCGGTGCTGCCCTTGTGGCATGAGCACAGTTCTCCAGGCTGACACCGGCCATCTCCGCTGTCACTTCCTGGTGGCTGTGAGCGTCCCCCGGGGACAAGGCGAACGCCAGCACAGGACGTGCAGGTACGGGCGGGAGGCCAGGGGCCACGAGGCTCCGTGCCGGCGGGGAGGGCTCTGAGGGGGCCTGGGGACCTGGAGCAGGGCAGCGGGGCAGGGAAGTGGCTCTTCCCCCTGTCCCCTTCTGTCTCTTTCCTTTCTTCCCAGTCCTCGCTCCCCATGCTTGGCATGGGCACAGCCCCAGACCAGGGGAGTCCCTGGGCACCGTGCTCAGCCCTGAGGATCCCTGCCACCACCCGAGGGTCCCTGCCAGCCTACTGCCTTCCCCCGTGCCTGTAATCCTGTGCCTGTAATTCCTGAGACTGAGACTGAGGAAACAGAGCCGCAGCACCTCACGGCTCCAGCTGTTATTTTGAATTTCTGTTCCTTGCTGCTGTCCGTGCACTGCTGTGGCTGCACACATGGCAGCGTGATACAGGGGATCCCGTCTGTCCCAGTGCCACCGCAGCCTGACCCAGCTGCAGTGTCCCCGAGCCCTTCCCACAGCGGGGGCACACAGAGCCCCACAGCCTCCAGTCACCAGCAGCGACCAGAACCATCCCCGCTTTTAGTGAAAATCCCTTCTGCTGTCAGTGATGCTCACAGCATCAGGGTGCCTGCTGACGGAGCCCTGGGTGTCTGCTTTTGTCTCCGCAGTGTGACAGTGGCCGTCTGTCGTGTCTATTTGCAGCCTGGGGTCGGTGGGGGCTTGGAGATGAGGCTGATCCTGGCCGGGAAGGCTGGTGGGGGGAAAAGCGCCACGGGGAACACCCTCCTCGGGCAGCGTGTCTTCGAGTCCAAGCTGTCCCACGAGCCAGTGACCGTGAGCTGTGCGAGAGCACAGGGGCACTGGGATGGCGAGGACTTCACGGTGGTTGACACGGCCGACATTTTCAACCCCGGAGGTGCCAGCAGTGAGGTGTTCCAAGAAATTATCCGCTGCATCAGGCTGTCCTCCCCGGGCCCCCACGCGCTGCTGCTGGTGACCCAGCTGGGCCGATTCACCAAGGAGGACGAGGAGGCCGCAGAGAGACTGCAGGACATCTTTGGAGCTGATGTTTTGCAGCACACAATTGTCATATTCACCCGTGCGGAAGAGCTTGTGCGTGGGTCACTGCAAGATTATGTGAAGTATTCCAATAACAGGGCTCTCCGCAAGCTGATCGAGAGGTGCGGGAACAGGTACTGCGGCTTCAACAACCGGGCAGTTGGAGCCGAATGGGACCACCAGGTCATGGAGCTGATGGGGATGATCCGCTGCATGGTGCGGGTGAATGGGGACAGGTACTACAGCAATGAGATGTACCTGGAGCCCAATTTAACAGAAGAGAAGGTGGCATATCACATGGCGAGGTACAGAGCAGGCAGGAAAAGTATTGGATTTCTCACTCTGTCTTACAGGAGACCTATTGTGATTTGTGGGATGATTCTCCTTGCCATTGCGGTGGTTGTCATTATTTTTCTTATTTGGTGGGAGCGATGAATCCCAGCACCACAGAGCCACTGAACGCCTGGGGCTGGAGGCCCCTCTGGACACCGCTCCAGCTGCCCAGGACCGTGTCCACTGGGTGTTGGACATCTCCAGGGATGGAGACCCCAGCACTGCTCTGGGCAGCCTGTGCCAGCGCTCAGACACCCGCACAGCAAAAAAAGACTTTCCTGATGTCTCACCAGGCATCCTTGTGCCTCCAGCGGTGTCCATGCCCTTGTGCCCAGGCTCTGGGCAGCCCACCAGGTGTTCACACACACAGATGGGACCCCCAAGCCCCCTTCCCCAGGCTGAGCAGCCCCAACTCCCAGCCTCTGCCCATCTTGCAGATGACTCCTTGTCCTGGTGCAATGGAACCAAATTTCCTTTGGAAAAGAAGAGGAATTGTCTATTTTTATTGAGCTTCCCTTTAATCAATTGTCATATATGCAGTACAAGGCAAAAAATATTTTTAACTTAGGCTCCCTTTGATCAGGGACAGAATGCTCCTTCTGGGAGAAACCAAAGAAAGTTGCCAATATCAAGTAGCCTGAGGTTGTGCTTACGTGACGTGACCATTTTGAGAATCAAGGTTGTATTTTTGCAATAGAAGTTGTTTTTGCAGTGGAATATCCATTAACCTTGCATATTCAAATGTGATTGTGCAGCCATGACAGCAGCATAGCACTAGTTAAGCAGATAAGGGGAAGGTCCCACTGTCCCAACATAAGAAGCATAGCTAATAAAAATGGGAGGAGTAGTACGAAATAAGTAAAAACAAGAATCACAGGCCCTCTAATCACAAGAGAAGTAAAAAAAAAAAAAAAAAAAAGGAAAAGGAGAAATCAATGACTGGTCAAATAAAATTGTACCTATATGGTATAGAAGTGCATCAAGTAAGTTGTGAACCTGTAGTATTCAACCAGTGAGGAAACAGGGAGAAATCAGGTGTTGGGTAATAGGGGATATAGGGTTATTGTAAACATATGCTGTGCACTGCAGCTTGCAGGATGTGAGAAACTAAGTTGTGCTTTTGCAGTAGAGAATTACTTTTCTGTATTCCAAGGTAGTTGTGTAGTCATAATAAGGAGAAAAGCGCAGTAGGTAAGTGGACAGTAGAAGGCTGCACTGTTCCAAAATAAGGTGGAAGCTTGAGACAAACACGATGAGCAGTGTGGGAATAGTAAAACAAAGATCACAGGTTCTTAAAACATAAAAAAAAAAAAAAGGAAAAGGGAGAAATTAAAGGGTTGAAAAAAAGAAGAATTGTACATGTATGGTATAAAGGAGCGTCAAGTAGCTTGTGAACCTGTAGTACTCAGAGAATGAGGAAACAGGGGAGGCAATGACATGTCAGGTAATAGGGAATAAAAGGTTATGATGTGTTTACTATAATGTGCTCCTAATTGGTAGGACGCCTGCCACTGCAGTCATGAATGAAATAGCTTCACGGAACATCCTGTCTGAAGAAAATTATTTGAGATTTTCCTCACAAGGATGCCCACCATTGCAATTGCGAATAAAATAGCTTCATGGAAGGTCCCATCTAAGAAAATTATTGATATTTTTATCACACCACCAATAGATAAAAGGGGTTAGGGTGCTTCATTGGGGAACACCACCAAGGACCCCCACAGAAAGGAAGGCATGCGCAGGAGGGCCTGAAAAGCAGCCATTAAGAATGATGCCACATGAGCACAAAACTCAGGTAGATTAGAATGAATTTGTATTAGATCGCTAGAATAGTCATGAATTTAATGTCTGCATGTAGCCAGGAAGTCGACATTGGCTGTGCTTGATCTGTGGAAACTGCACCGAGCTCTGAGGCCTGAATAAAAGCAATCTCTCTCCTGAGTGCGTGCGAATTGGCTTATTGCACACCAGGTGAAGGATCATAGAGTCATAGAATGGTTGGGGTTGGGAGGAACCTTAAAGATTATCTAACTCCAACCCCCTTGAAACAGACAAGGAAACCTCCCCCCAGATGAGGTTGGCCAAGGCCCATCCAGCCTGGCCTTGAACACCTATAGAATCATAGAATCATAGAATCATAGAATATCCTGAGTGGGAAGGGACCCTTAAGGATCATCAAGTCCAACTCTTGACACCGCACAGGTCTACCCAAAAGTTCAGACCATGTGACTAAGTGCACAGTCCAATCACTTCTTAAATTCAGACAGGCTCGGTGCAGTGACCACTTTCCTGGGGAGCCTGTTCCAGTGTGCAACCACCCTCTCTGTGAAGAACCCCCTCCTGATGTCAAGCCTAAATTTCCCCTGCCTCAGCTTAACCCCGTTCCCGTGGGTCCTGTCACTGGTGTTAATGGAGAAAAGGTCTCCTGAGTCTCAACACCCCCTTACGAGGAAGTTGTAGACTGCGATGAGGTCTCCCCTCAGCCTCCTCTTCTCCAGGCTGAACAGGCCCAGTGCCCTCAGCCGTTCCTCATACGTCCATCACCTCCAGGGATGGGGCATCCACAACTTCTCTGGGCAATATGTGCCTCACCACCGTCTGAGTGAAGAATTTCTTCCTAACATCCAATCTAAATCTCCCCTCTTTCAGTTTAATAACATTCCCCCTTGTCCTATCATTATCTACACAATTAAACAGTCCCTCTCCATCCTTTTTATAAGAACCCTTCGAGCACTGAAAGGCCTCAATGAGGTCTCCACAGAGCCTTCTTTGGATGGCATCCCTTCCTTCTCCTTTGTTGACTGCACCACTCAGCTTGGTGCCATCTACAAACTCACATCATGACGCATTTCAGTCATGCCTGGCACTTGGTCCTTGTGCATCCACATGTGGTGGGAGCGGAGGATGGCAAAACGCTTCTTGCTGTGCCAAGCCAAGCCATGTCGTGCCAGCTTCAGGAGCTGAGTGGATCTCTGGGTCAAGTGGTGCCTGCCGTAGTGCGGGTGCCTGCCCTGGTTCCCTTCCCGTACTTCCTTCTACCTCCTTTGCTTGAGGAAGCGGTCAGCCTGGCGTTCTGGGATTCCTCCCCCCTCCTAGGCTGCTTTCCGCAGCCTTTCTGGGTGGGAGAAGAACCTGGGGTGAGTCAGGCAGCCCCCCCGAGCACTCCCCCAGCCCCACGCTCAGGACTGGCCACAGAGCTTCCCCTGCCTGCTGCACTCGCCTGGCAAGCAGTGAGACCTCACGCCCTTGCACAGCTCATGGCCACCACCAAACCCCAGCCTGGAGGGAGCTGCAGCTTGGGCCTGATCCTGAATGCACCTGGACCATTCTCCACCCTCCCAAACGGCTTTTTCAGCACTGCGGTTCACAGTGCACTGAAGGGCGCCTCTCCACACAGCAAGGCTCAGCATTTATGGGCATTTATGGGCATTTATGGGCCTTTATGGGCATTTATTAGCATTTATTAGATGAGCATTTATTAGATGAACTTCTGTAGACCCAGCGATCACATACAATTACTCGCATTGCCCAGCGAAGGCAGGGGCAGCACAGCCAGTGACACCAGCAGCATCCCACTGCAGAGGGACCAAGGCTGGCACCACGAACCCTCCCAAAGCCTGGAGAAGTTCCTAGAGCCCTGGTTGCCATGAGGAGGACAAGTGGCTTTGATCTCGGAAGCAGCGCTCCAGGCTGATCTCTGATCTGAGGGGGCACATCTCACAGTCCTGATGTTCCCATTGCTTTCAGCTTGCCGTGTCTTCAGACCAGGGAGGAGAGAGTCAGCGCAGTGGTGCTGCCAGCAGGGCAGTGCAGCTCTCTGCCACCCAGCCAAGGTCTCCGGCTTCCCAGCACAACGGGTGGTGACAGAGCAATGCAGAGACAGAGTAGCAGAGGAGAACTGGAGTCAAGTCCAGTTGGAGGCCAGTCACTAGTGGCGTTCCCCAGGGCTCGGTGCTGGGGCTGTACCTCTTTCATATCTTCATCGATGACCTGGATGAGGGCATTGAGTGCACCCTCAGTAAGTTTGCAGATGACACCAAGTTAGGTGCATGTGTCGATCTGCTCTAGGGTAGGAAGGCTCTGCAGGAGGATCTGGATAGGCTGCACCGATGGGCTGAGGTCAACTGCATGAAGTTCAACAAGGCCAAGTGCCAGGTCCTCCACCTGGGGCGCAATAACCCCACGCAGAGTTACAGGCTGGGAGATGAGTGGTTGGAGAGCTGCCAGGCAGAGAAGGACCTGGGAGTGATGGTGGACAGTCGGCTGAATATGAGCCAGCAGTGTGCTCAGGTGGCCAAGAAGGCCAACGGCATCCTGGCTTGTATCAGAAGCAGTGTGACCAGCAGGGCTAGGGAGGTGATTGTCCCCCTGTACTCGGCTCTGGTGAGGCCGCACTTCGAGTACTGTGTTCAGTTTTGGGCCCCTCGCTACAAGAAGGACATCGAGGTGCTTGAGCAGGTCCAAAGAAGGGCGACGAAGCTGCTGAGGGGCCTGGAGAACAAGTCCTATGAGGAGCGGCTGAAGGAGCTGGGCTTGTTCAGCCTGGAGAAGAGGAGGCTCAGGGGCGACCTTATCGCTCTTTACAGATACCTTAAAGGAGGCTGTAGTGAGGTGGGGATTGGCCTCTCCCGCGTGCCTGGTGACAGGACGAGGGGGAATGGGCTAAAGTTGCGCCAGTGGAGTTTTAGGTTGGATGTTAGGAAGAACTTCTTTACCGAAAGGGTTGTTAGACATTGGAACAGGCTGCCCAGGGAAGTGGTGGAGTCACCATCCCTGGAAGTCTTTAAAAGACGTTTAGATGTAGAGCTTAGGGATATGGTTTAGTGGGGACTGTTAGTGTTAGGTCAGAGGTTGGACTCGATGATCTTGAGGTCTCTTCCAACCTAGAAATTCTGTGATTCTGTGATTCTGTAATTACTTGTCACCAGACACCCTTTGCACTCTCGCAGCCTGTCAGGAGAGCAATGGCACGGGCCAGGGGAAAAGGTAGGTCACTGACGGGACAGGAGGAAACATCAAGAGAGGAAGGAGAGAGTGATCTTCAGAGCGTGGCAGGAAAGGCACAAGAGAGGAATCATCACCCGTCTGACCAAAGCCTTGTTGGCTAGAGTATAGGACAATACTTTTCAAAAGCTGTCCGTGTGTCTTTCTCCAGCATTTCTCGCGTGTAACACGGAGCATCTTTGTTCTTCTCTACCATCGCATCAATCATTTTAATGAGGTCTGCAACCTGCTGTTTCCTTCTCTGCTCTGCTGCTATGTTGCTGAAAGCAATGTACCTATTTTCACATTTTTTGGCAATCCCGCTGAGGTATTCGTTATATTTCACAAAATTGTGGATATCATCTGGACTCTCAAGATCTTCTGCTCGGGTGAATAACAGGATCATGTACTTCTGTGCCTCAGTATGGAAAGTCTTTGTCATGCGCTCAGCCACTTCCACCTCTTCTTTACTGATGTGGGCCAGATGCATCACCAGGATGATAGCATGCACCCCTCCATAGAAGTGACGAAGAGCATTTCCAATCAGTTCAGCTGTTTCCTTATTGGCTCTCTGGGTGTCAAAAAGGCCAGGAGTGTCGATAACGGCAATTTCTCTTCCACGGAATGAGGCAGTGTCTGAACTGTAGCTCTTGGTCACTGAATCTGCTGACACCATAGATTCAAATGCTTTCTTCCCAAGGATGGTGTTCCCTGTTGCACTCTTCCCACTTCCAGTTTTGCCCACGAGCAGGATGTTCAGCTTGGGTCCTGGGGGAACAACCAGAGACACGTGTCTGAACCTCACAGCCCTGTGGTGCCGGGACATCCCCTGCACGCCACGCTATCAGGGGTGAGAAGGAAAGGGTTTTTACTGCAAAAACACAGGAATTAGGGTTAGCGGCCCCAGCAGCGGTCCCCGGGGACCATCAGGAGCAACACGAGGGACCCCAGGGGAGTCTGGATAAGGCTGCCTCAGAGGGCCAGCACCCAGACCTCTTCCAAAGGCAGAAAGAGAAAGCAGAAGTGCATGCTGCAGCTCCCCAGCAGCCCAGGAATGCACAGAGTGCTCAAACAGCCGGGCTGAAGCACTCCCTTTACAAGAAGTCACGTGCTGAGACAAAAACACCCACTGGATTCTGTGCTGGATCACCGTAGGCCCCCGGCCTGCCCTGCATGGCCCCAGCAGGGCCAGAGCTGGCTCAGGCACACAGATAGCGAGGTTTTGGGGCAGGACTTTGCACCCTGCGCTGTGCCTCCGGCTGTAACCAACGGCTGCTGCCCCATGTGCCCTGAGCCTGGCACAGCACAGCCTAAGGAGTGGGAAGAGGAGAGGCAGCCTCGGGAAATCCTCGAGCCCGTGGCCTCCCCAGAGGGCCTGTGCACCGCATGCACAAGCATGCGTGAGGCTGCATGAGGATGCAAACCCAGCCTCACCCTCAGCAGCACTGCACCCAGCTGACTCAATGAGGAGGCTGCTAAAGGAGAAGGCTGCGGGGAGACCTCACAGCTGACTCACGGAATGCTGACTCCACAGTCACTAAGAGTGTACAGTAGGTATGTTTATTCAGAGCTGGGCAGCACGGGGGGTAGTCCCAAAAAAGTCATCCACCCCTAACGCAGTAACTTGTCGTGGTTATATGCGGTAAAGAGTTACGTATGCATGAGGTTTCCCAATACGCCTATACATATGCATAACCTGTCCCCGCTTAGTATTAAAATTAGTTACAAGACATCGTTTCCATAAACTACTACCATCTGCGCTTGCGCGGTGCCTTGTGGTGGTGGGCGCTGAGGGTCGTGGGGATGAAGTAAGATGTCTTCATCAGGATTGAACTTTTCACCACATCTCTTTGCGCATGCTCTCTGAGGCCTTGGTCACAATCTGGGCCATAAGGTTGTTTTGATCTGCTTCTTGGGGTCCGAAGGGCTCCTGTTATCTGGAGGCCTAAGCGCAGCACAGGCGCAGTAAATTGCAAATATATGGTGCGGCCTCACCTCGAGTACTGTGTGCAGTTCTGGGCACCACAGTATAAAAAGGACATGAAGCTGTTGGAGGGTGTCCAGAGGAGTGCTACGAAGATGGTGAAAGGCCTGGAGGGGAAGACGTACGAGGAACGGCTGAGGGCACTGGGCCTGTTCAGCCTGGAGAAGAGGAGGCTGAGGGGAGACCTCATCGCAGTCTACAACTTCCTCGTAAGGGGGTGTCGAGAGGCAGGAGACCTTTTCTCCATTAACACCAGCGACAGGACCCGCGGGAACGGGGTTAAGCTGAGGCAGGGGAAGTTTAGGCTTGACATCAGGAGGAAGTTCTTCACAGAGAGAGTGGTTGCACACTGGAACAGGCTCCCCAGGGAAGTGGTCACTGCACCGAGCCTGTCTGAATTTAAGAAGAGATTGGACTGTGCACTTAGTCACATGGTCTGAACTTTTGGGTAGACCTGTGCGGTGTCAAGAGTTGGACTTGATGATCCTTAAGGGTCCCTTCCAACTCAGGATATTCTATGATTCTATGATTCTATGAAATATAGCACCTATTCATTCTTAGTCAATCACTCTCTAATTTCTAATCCCTATGATTCAGTCCTCCCTTTTCTGGAAAATCTACTAAATTCTTTTAGTTAATACAAAAATTCTTCTTCTCAGTCTCTATGGTATGTACCCCTCAATGCCTTGCCATGCACTTTTGTCAAGGAAGCTAATATAGACATTCATTTTAACGATTTCCAATTCCAAACAAATATTACAAAGACAATATCAAACTTATGCCAACTAATATCTATAAACCAATAATTGGGTGACACAATGTGTTCAAAATCCCAGTTGCAGTGGGCGACCATCCAAAGAGTGTATCCCACCAGTTGTGATTTGTGTCCTGTTTTGCTCTTTGCCTTTGTATCATGATGGACAGTGATTAGAGTGTACATTGTGTTGTTAGACTTGATCAACTGGCAGGATACCACTGGTGCCAAATACAGAAAATGACACCCGATGATTCTAACAAAGTTACAAATACAAATGTTAGAATGATTTTTGCTAGGGAGGGTTATGTTCTCCTTATCTACTTCTACAAAATCACAAGCAGTTCTTAAACACACATAGCCTTGACCGATATATACAAGCACAGTCTTTTGACTAGTATTTGGATGAATTTCAAAGTGGCAAACACCTTGCTCCGTGTCAAGACATACATCCTGAGCATCAATTGTATTACTTTCACAAATAAATCCTTGCTGTTCCCAGGTAACACATGATTCTAGATTTACAGACTGCCATCTCCCATTCTCCATCCGTGCCCATGTTCTATGCTCTGAAGGACAGAGCACTGTCTCCTCATGGTTTAATCCTAGTGCAATGATGGGGTGGATAACATAAACTGTGGCATTACGTATAGTAAGCACAAAGGCAGTAGCCTTGTTAACAATGGGATCATAGGTAAAATTTACCAGAGTCCACCAAGATTGGAATTTCTCAAAATCATTGGCATTGTCCCAAACAGTCTTTTGGACTTCAGCCGGAAAAATGCCTTCACTTCCTTCCCTAATGATCAAGGCAGCCGTTGCCTGAATCCATAACTGTGCTTGTATACGACAAAGAGCTAAAGATGCATTATCTTGAACCATACTAAGTGCATCTATTATTAGTTTGTGGTCTTGGTCTTCAGCCTTTTCCCATCTCGGTAATACCTTTGAAACTTGCCATTGGCTAGTTCCCAATGCCATTAAGGATGATTGTAGGGGCTGTTTTAGTTTTGTCTCACTGTTGTAGGAAGTACAGCCAAAAACAGCTAATGATTACAGTCTGTGTTAATATAAAATTATACCAGCAATCTGATTTACCTGGGCAGATGCAACGTTCTTGTTAGCCACTTTTGGAAATCAGTTTTACTAAAATCCCCATTACTTTCTCGTGGGTCATTCCATTAATCATTCAGTACCCTATTTTATTTTCGTCCCCTAAGGTTCTTTGGTGTGTCCATTCTTTCCCTAATTTTTGCCATTCTTGTAATGTACATAAATGGTCACCATTTGTTCGCCAAATAACCGCAACTGCTAACTTTCCATTAATGCTCTATCCTCTATTGTTACAGCTTCGGACCAAGGCCACTAACCATTCTCTATTATCCTAGAGGCACCTTCTTGAATCACAATTACAATTTATAAGCCATAGAAATAAAACAATTCTGTTAACTAGACTCCTGCTGACTATATTACTAAATACTCTTGACCATAATGTCCTCATTTTACTCGACTGAGCTTTAGTTTCAGTTCACCGTCACCTGGCGTTACTTTCCAGGGGGTTCTGGAGCTTTCTTCACTTGAGAATGGTGAATCCAGGCACTCTGTTCCTTTATCTTAATTGTGGTGAAGGCTGTAAGGAGCACCTGGTATAGTCCTTCCCACTGTGGCTTCAAAGTTTTCTCTACAAGAGACTTAGTTACCTCTCAGGCTTTGGCAGTCCTAGTGGGGAAAGCCTCTGGCCATCCTGAAAAGGTATCTGTCTGTTAACACCAGTAAATATCGACACCCCCCTTTTCTTGGAAGTTCAGAAAGGTCAATTTGCCACTGTTGCCCGTGCCCATGGCCTTTTCCAATTTGACACAGTTGTGGTTTGGGGGCAATGTTGGGGTTAGTCTGGAGACAAAGATCACATTGTTCAGTTATTTGAGTGATGGTAGCATATAAGGTTCTGGCAATATTTTTTTTTTTTCAATTAGATAGTTATACAAAGCATCTATTCCCCAATGTGTTTTCTGGTGTTCTTTCTTTACCAGTGACCGCAATAAATTGGAGGGGATGACTAGCTTCCCTTCCTGTCTTTGGTAATAGTCCATCCCTCTTGGTTATATTTTCCCTTCTGACCTTCGATTAATTTTCTATCCTTTTTGTTATATACAAGCTTACCTTCGAGGAGAATTTGCCTGTCTGGAATCAGGGCTCCCTCAGTTGCCACCTCACCTTCTGCTGCTTCTTTTGCCTCTCTGTCTGCCAGATCATTTCCTTCTTCCAATTCTGAGCTCGCCTTCTGGTGTGCCTCAGTGTGCATGATTGCTACCTTTTCAGGCAGCTGAACTGCTTCCAATAATCTCATTATTTAGTCCCTATAGATATTTATTTTTCAAATTCTATTACGTCTTTGCAAGTGGTAACTGCATACCCAGCATGTCGTTTTCTACTGATGACGTAGCTGCTCATCAGTATGCTCATCATGATATTTCCACATCATCAAAAGGAGTGTCCTTCAGATCTGGATGGCTGGAGTAGGTAGCTTCAATGGTCTCCAGGCACTCATGGTGTACTGGCTCCCCTTGGTTTCTGCTGATTTCTGGAGCCTTTGTGGGGAAAGCCAGTGACCGCCTTCCACTTCCAGCACTGTGGACACTGTGTGAGACACTAGCACAGTTATCTTCTGTCCCAAGGTGTACTTGCGTGCTTCCTGGATATTTAGCACCACTGCTGCAACATCTCTGAGGCATCCCAGCCATCCCTTGGTGGTAGCATCCAACTGCTTACAAAAATAAGCAACTGCCCTTCGATATGGGCCCAGGTCCTGTGCTAGTGTTCCCAGGGCAATCCCTTGTTTCTCATGGGAGAAAAGGAAGAATGGTTTATTTACACCTGGAAGTCCCAGAGCTGGAGCTGACATGAGGGCCTTCTTTAGTTGGTCCTGTTATAAATGGCTCAGGATTCAAATTAGGATTAAATAAAAAAAATAGGATTTATTAAAAGAATATAAAGGAATAGAGGTAAGCAAACAGCGCTGGGTGCACCGGGAGTCTCCGCTCCACCAGGACGCACACCAGTTATATCAAGCAGCTGATTTTTATGCACCTAGACTAATACATATTCATTACTACTTCTAAAAAAATAGATTATTATAATTAGCTTCCGGGGTCCAGTTCCTCCTACTGGAGCATGCACATCAGTCTCCTCTGGGGGTCTCTAGGGGTCTTTCATGCTGAAGGCTCGTAGTCTTCCTCTCACCTTTGTACTCACTCGGCACTATTCCAAGTTTATGGAACACTCTCTGTACACTCTCTGCAGGTCTTGTCTCCCAACCGTCCTTCAGCTTCTTTTTCCTTCCTCTTAATCTCTTGGCCCCTTGGCCAGATACCAAAGATCCACATAGTATCCCATAACAGTCACTAGTTGTTATCAGTTGTTCTGAAACTACCAGACATCAAACACAAACAGCTTTCTTATTTGATGCTTCACGAGTAATTAAAACATTCTTCCCCAGCCATTCACAGACACATCTATAGCAGTGTTAAGTTAATCTCGAAGAAGACAGGAAAAAAGGCTGTAACTGTTAGAAATAAAAGTCCGGAATAACAAAAGCAAACAGGTTCATAAATTTAAGGAGTGTTTTCTGAAGACGTGATAAATTGACTAGAATGAGGGGGAGACTGGGACACACTGCATCTGTGGTTCAAGAATTAAATTGCCAGTGCAGGGCCCAGAGGCCGACAGGATTCAAACAGAATTGTTCTTTATGGACACGAATTGTTAACACATTCCTGACAGTCCTAAGCTCCTGTGACCTCCTTTGTCCATTGGAGTTCCCTGTTCCCATTTGCAATGAGCACATTCAGCGGTTTTACAAGCGATCTGTAATTATAGATCCACAATCTGCACCACCCTGTCATTCCCAAAAAGGTTTGCAGTACTTTTATTTTCTCAGGTTTTGGGGTTTAACATATCGCTTCTTTACGATCTTGCCTCAAGGTCTGTTGTCCGGCACTAACCTCATAACCCATGTAGATCAACTTCTGCTTAACCACCTGGGCCTTCTGCTTCAATACCCTGTACCCCTGTAGTCCCAGAAAGTTTAGGAGGCTTACCGTCCAGGCCACGCATGCTTCTGTCTGGGTGGCTATTAGGAAGTCATCTACGTACTGCAACAGCCATCCTTCTCCTGATGGGACTTCCCAGGTCTCCAAGTCCTTTGCAAGTTGGTCTCCGAACAAGGTGAGAGAGTTCTTAAAGCCCTGAGGGAACCTTGTCCATGTGAGCTGTGTTTTGCGCCCACTCTTAGGGCCTTTCCAATCAAATGCAAAGATTTTCTGACCGTCTTCTTGGAGAGGGAGGCAAAAGAAGGCATCCTTCAGGTCTAAAATGGTAAACCAAGTTAGCTCTGGTGTTAAGCATGTTAATCAATTATCGGGCTAAGTCCTTCTCTATCTTCCTTTTTCAAGGGGTACTGTTGAAGTGCATTTTTCGCCTTCCCTGGTACATTAGATCGTACTCTGGAAAACATTTGACTTAGGATTTCCTCGCTAATTTCCTCTTTGGTCTCAATAGCTGTCAATATCAAACTCAACACTTCCACGTATCTTTGATCATTTACCTCCAGAATAATCTCCCCATTTTTAAATGAAATGTTTGCTTGTAATCTTTCCAATAAATCTCTTCCTAGGCGTGACTCCGGAGAGTTGAGCATGTATAGGAACTTGTGAATGCCCCACTGTTTCCCATACTTATATTTCAATGGTTTGCAGAAATATGCTATTGCAGATTGGCCAGTTGCCCCCTTCACTACAACGTAATCATTCCCCACTGATACTAATGCTTTATTTAAAACTGAGTATGTTGCTCATGCATCTACCATAAGTTCCACCTCTTTTCCCTCCTTCTCCAGCTCTATTTTTATAACCAGTGGATATGCTGGGGTAGATTTCCCGGTCCTCTTCGGTCGTCTTTTGCATGTGCGACCTTCGGGTCACTAAAACATCTGGTATGTGCGTGCTGCCTGAGTGTGTGCATGCAGGAAGTGGTTGTCCAGCCGAGAATAAATGCACACACCCCGTGAGGCAGGGAGCAGCGTTTGGCAGCCCCGCACCCCGTGCCAGGGGCAGGGCACGTTTCTGCCAGCCCTGCACAGCGCAGGAGCAGGGGCCGCAGGGGCAGGGGAGAGTGGCTGGGCCTCGCTGCACCGTGGTGGCAGATGGGGACAGCCCGGGCAAGGGCTGCTCCTCCTCAGCTTGGGAGGGGATCCTGATGCCTTGGGGAACGAGGAGCTGGCAGGGGAACTCAGCTTGGTCACTGGCAACCCTTGCAGTGCTTTGGGAAAACTGCCGAGCTCGCATAGGATGTGCATGGCCCCTAACTAGAGCAGGAGCCTCTGTCCAGAATCACGGTCAGTTCAGTGCCCTCGTCCTGCACCTGAACCTCCAGCCCTGAGCCTGAGCGGTGTGCGGGGTCTGTCCCAGCCACTGATCGCGGTGCAGGCTGCAGCTGCCTCGTCTCCTGCCCCTTCTTCCGTCAGGGCTCTGCCTCCAGTCCCACCAGCAGCAGGAACTGCTTGGAAAATAAACACATATGATCGCAGGAGTTAAATAACTCTGAGGCTGGATTGTTTCTGGAGGAATTACAGGAATTACAGGAAGTAGCGTTAGAGTTGCCCGCACCTCCAGGGCTGCACAGAATCGAAACCAAGCTGGGGGCTGGTGCGGGAGGAGCCGGTGCTGCCCTTGTGGCATGAGCACAGTTCTCCAGGCTGACACCGGCCATCTCCGCTGTCACTTCCTGGTGGCTGTGAGCGTCCCGCAGGGACAAGGCGAACGCCAGCACAGGACGTGCAGGAAGGTACGGGCGGGAGGCCAGGGGCCGTGAGGCTCCGTGCCGGCGGGGAGGGCTCTGAGGGGGCCTGGGGACATGGAGCAGCGCAGCGGGGCAGGGAAATGGCTCTTCCCTGTCCCCTCCTCTCTTTCCCTTCTCCCCACTCCTCGCTCCCCATGCTTGGCATGGCCCCATTCCCTGGGCACCATGCTCAGCCCCACACGGGGCCCCGGCTGCACGAGTGTCACTGCCCCGAGGGTTCTTGCCACTACCAAAGGATCCCTGCCACCCCGCTGCTTTCCCCCGTGCCTGAAATACTGCGCAGACTGAGGCTGAGACTGAGGAAACAGACCAGTGGCTCTGTTTCCCTGCAGCACCTCATTGCTCCAGCTGTTATTTTGAATTTCTGTTCCTTGCTGCTGTCCGTGCACTGCTGTGACTGCACACACGGCAGTGCGATCCACAGATGCTGGTTGCACTGCTCTTGCTCTGATGTCCAGGCATGCAGGGGGGAACCAGTCTGTCCACCGCAGCCTGACCCAGCTGCAGCCCACGAGCCCTTCCCACAGCGGGGGCACACAGAGCCCTGCAGCCTCCAGAGGCCAGCAGCAAGGTTTTGAAACCATCCCCGCTTTTAATGAAAATCCCTTCTGCTGTCAGTGATGCTCCCAGCATCTGGGTGCCTGCTGACGGAGCCCTGGGTGTCTGCTTTTGTCTCCGCAGTGTGACAGTGGCTGTCCGTCGTGTCTACATGCAGCCCGGGGTCGGTGGGGGCTTGGAGATGAGGCTGATCCTGGCCGGGAAGGCTGGTGGGGGGAAAAGCGCCACGGGGAACACCCTCCTCGGGGAATGCGTCTTCGAGTCCAAGCTGTCTACCCAGCCAGTGACCGTGAGCTGTGCGAGTGCACAGGGGCACTGGGATGGCGAGGACTTCACGGTGGTTGACACGGCTGACATTTTCAACCCTGGATCTCCCAGCAGTGAGGTGCACCAAGAAATTATCCGCTGCATCAGGCTGTCCTCCCCGGGCCCCCATGCGCTGCTGCTGGTGACCCAGCTGGGCCGATTCACCCAGGAAGATGAGGAGGCCGCAGAGAGACTGCAGGACATCTTTGGAGCTGATGTTTTGCAGCACACGATCATCATATTCACCCGTGCGGAAGAGCTGGGGGAGAGATCTCTGCACGACTACGTATCCTGTACTGACAACAAAGCTCTCCGCAAGCTGATCGAGAGATGTGGGAACAGGTACTGTGGCTTCAACAACCGGGCAGTTGGAGCCGAACGGGACCACCAGGTCATGGAGCTGATGGGGATGGTCCGCTGCATGGTGCAGGTGAATGGGGACAGGTACTACAGCAATGAGATGTACCTGGAGCCCATTTTAACAGAAGAGAAGGTGGCGTATCACATGGAGAGGTACAGAGCAGGCAGGATAAAGAGGGCGCGATTCAGCTGGAGGCCATCCCGGAGAGTTGTCCTGGCTTGTGCGCTGATTGTCCTCATCATTATTGTGATTACCCTGGGTATCCTTATCGCACGGCTGTGATGAATCCCAGCACCACAGAGCCACTGAACGCCTGGGGCTGAAGGCACCTCTGCACCCCGTGTGTTCTGTCCCTGCCCATGCAGGGTCCCCAGCGCCGGCTGCCCAGGACCGTGTCCACTGGGTGTTGGACATCTCCGGGGATGGAGACCCCAGCACTGCTCTGGGCAGCCTGTGCCAGCGCTCAGACACCCGCACAGCAAAAAAAGACTTTCCTGATGTCTCAGCGGGTGTCCTTGTGCCTCCAGCAGTGCCCATGCCCTTGTGTCCAGACTCTGGGCACCCCACCAGGCGTTCACACACACAGACGGGACCCCAAGTCCCAGTGTAATGGAACCAACTCTCCCTTGGAAACGAAGAGGAATTGTCTATTTTTATTGAGCTTCCCTTTAATCAGTTATCATATATGTAGGAGAGGACAAAATATGTTTAACTTTTAATCCAGGCTCCCCTTGTTCAGGGACAGAATGCTCCTTCTGGGAGAAACCAAGGAAAGTTGCCAATAGCAAGTAGCCTGAGGTTGCGCTTCGGTGACATGTGGCCATCGATGGATAAAAGGGGTTAGGGTGCTTCATTGGGGAACACCACCAAGGACCCCCCAGAAAGGAAGGCATGCGCAGATGTTCCTGAAAAGGAGCCATTAAGAATGATGCCACATGAGCACAAAACTCAGGTAGATTAGAATGAATTTGTATTAGATCGCTAGAAGAGTCATGAATTTCATGTCTCCATGTAGCCAGGAAGTCGACATCGGCTGTGCTTGATCTGTGGAAACTGCACCAAACTCTGAGGCTTGAATAAAAGCAATATCTCTCCTGAGTGCGTGCGAATTGGCTTATTGCACACCGGGTGAAGGATCATAGAGTCATAGAATGGTTGGTGTTGGGAGGGACCTTAAAAATCATCCAACTCCAACCCCCCTGAAACAGACAAGGCTGCCTCCCCCCAGATGAGGTTGGCCAAGGCCCATCCAGCCTGGCCTTGAACACCTCCAGGGATGGGGCATCCACAGCTTCTCTTGGCAGCCTGTGCCATTGCCTCACTACACTGACAGTGAAGCGTTTCCTCGTAATGTCTAGCCTAAAGCTATTTTCTTTTATTTTAAGACCATTCCCCCTTGTCCAGCATAATCCACGCGAATAATTTTTTTTTCTCCATCCTCTTTATTAAACCCCTTTAAGCACTGAAAGGTCCCAATGAGATGTTCCCAGAGCCTCCTCTTCCACAGGCTGAACATCCCCATCTCTCTCAGCCTTTCTTCATAGGAGAAAGGATCCACTTTTTCGGTCAACACCAGCACCTCATTGTCCTTGCTGAGCAATTGAAAGGGTGCCCATGTCTTCCCCCACATGGAGTGCTCTGAGGCACGGATGTGGGCCCCTGGCAGCCAGCAGGAATGCACAGCCCTGCCCTTGGCCCCACACTCGGTCCCTGTGCATCCATGTGTGTGGCAGGAGAGGAGGATGGCAGAGCCCCCCTTGCCATGCCAAGCCAAGCCGTGCCGTGCCAGCTGCAGCAGCTAAGCGGATCTCTGGGCCTAGTCGTGCCTGCCTTATGGCTGGTGCCCTTCCCCACAGCCAATGTCCCCAAGAGTTGCCTGGGTGCCATGGGGCAGGGGACACTTGGCTTTCCTCCCCGGCCTGCAGCTCAGTGGGAGCAGCACAGCAGAGGGCAGAGCCATGACGGCTCTCGGCCTACCCCTGCTCTGCACTGGGCACGGGGCCTGGGGCTTCTGCTGGTGCATGCTCGGAGCTGGACAGGTCCCGAATGCAGTGCCATGAAGGCAGGACATCCAGCAGCATCGCCCTGCCAGAGCCCAGGGCCGTGCTCTGTGGACATGGGGCTGCTCCTGAGCTCTCGCTCAAAGGGCAGCTCCCTGGTCTCACATCTGCGCTGGGTGGGTGCTGAAGCCC
Source organism: Anas platyrhynchos (assembly GCF_047663525.1). Lineage (NCBI taxonomy): Eukaryota > Metazoa > Chordata > Aves > Anseriformes > Anatidae > Anas > Anas platyrhynchos. The sequence goes on from NC_092588.1 coordinate 159,143,002, forward strand.
TGGTACAGGCTGCCGTGGTATCAATTTCAGACAATTTCACTGTAGCTGCAATGTAGGCTAGTATTGAGATGGTAAATAACAAAGTCTGCCAGGTGCAGATAGGAAAGCAACCCCTTCCTCCCCCTCAGGGAGGAATTGCAAGTCCTGAATTCAGAACAAGGTGTGCCCGGGAGGCGTTGGACCTGGCTGAGCAAAAGCGTATCAGTAAACAATGCACACATACTGGTTATGTACTGAGCGTGAAACCAAACTGCCAAGTTAATGTACACCTCACGGATGTGAAGAATGTACCAGTTACTCACTTTGCAATTACAAATCATCATGAAAAAGATTTCAGGTTTTGATCTTTTAAAGGGATGGCCCCTGCCAAGTTGTGTTTGAACATCACCCCAACCACAGTCTAATTAGAGGAACTCCCCTTAAAAGGGTGTGGGAGGAGTATAGAAGTGTTGTCAGGGCCTGCAGGGATGCGACAAGGAAGGCCAAAGCCCACCTAGAGATGAAGCTTGCAAAAGAGATAAAGGATAATAAGAAGTTGTTTGTTTGTTTGTTTGTTTGTTTAAAGTATGTAAACAGTAAAAGGAAGACGAGGTCCTAGAGAACAGGAGAGGTGCCTGAACACTGGAGGACAGCCAACATCACTCCGGTCTTCAAGAAGGGCACGAAGGAGGATCCATGAATCACAGAATCACAGAACTGTAGGGGTTGGAAGGGACCTCGAAAGATCATCAGGTCCAACCCCCCTGCCAAAGCAGATTCCTCAGAGCAGGCTGCCCAGGTGGGCATCCAGACGGGCCTTGAATGTCTTCAGAGAAGGAAACTCCACAACCTCCCTGGGCAGCCTGTTCCAATGCTCCGTCACCCTCACCATGAAGAAGTTCCTTCACATGTCAGTACGGAATGTCCTGTGCTGTAACTTGCAGCCATAGCCCCTTGTCCTATCCACACAAACCACTGAGAAGAGGTTGGCTACGTCCTTCTGTCCCCACCCCTCAGATATTTTTATACATTGAGGAGATCCCCTCTCAGTCCTCTCTTCTCCAGGCTGAACAGCCCCAGGTCACTGAGCCTCTCCTCACAGGGAAGATGCTGCTCCAGGCCCCGTATCGTTTTTGTGGCCCTCCGCTGGACTCTTTCCAGGAGATCCCTGTCTTTACCCAGGGGTGTGGGAGCAGGGGTCGGAGCTCTCACTGCCAGCTCTGCAGGTGCCTGCGGAGCCAGGGAGCACCACGAGTGTGGGGAGAAAGAAGTACAAGGTACTGGCAGAAAAATTTGCCACTTGCAAGCTTTGCAACACTTAAGAGGCGTGCAGGGTCCGTCCCAGCCCCTGACCGCGGTGCAGGCTGCAGCTGCTTCGTCTCCTGCCCCTTCTTCTGTCAGGGCTCTGCCTCCAGTCCCACCAGCAGCAGGAACTGCTTGAAATCTAAGCACAGATCATTGCGGGAGTTAAATAACTCTGAGGCCGGACTGTTTCTGGAGGAAGTACAGGAGGTAGCGTTAGAGCTGTGTGAACATCCAGGGCTGCACAGAATCGAAACCAAGCTGGGGGCTGGTGCGGGAGGAGCCGGTGCAGCCCTTGTGGCATGAGCACAGTTCTCCAGGCTGACACCGGCCGTCACCGCTGTCACTTCCTGGTGGCTGTGAGCGTCCCATGGGGACAAGGCGAACGCCAGTGCAGGACGTGCAGGAAGGTACGGGCGGGAGGCCAGGGGCCACGAGGCTCCGTGCCGGTGGGGTGGGCTCTGAAGAGGCGTGGGGACCTGTCGCAGGGCAGCGGGGCAGGGAAGTGGCTCTTCCCCAGTCCCCTCTGGTCTCTTTCCCTTCTCCCCACTCCTCACTTCCTATGCTTGGCATGGCCCCAGCCCCAGCCCAGGGGAGCCCCTGGGCACCATGCTCAGCCCCACACGGGGCCCTGGCTGCATGAGTGTCACTGCCCCGAGGGTCCCTGCCACCACCCGAGGGTCCCTGCCACCACGCTGCCTTCCCCCACACCTGTAATCCTGCACAGACTGAGGCTGAGACTGAAGAAACAGACCAGCAGCTCCTTGCAGCTCACAGCTCCGGCTTTTATTTTGAATTTCTGTTCCTTGCTGCTGTCCGTGCAGTGCGATCCAGGGGACCCCATCTGTCCCGGTGCCACTGCAGCCTGACCCAGCTGCAGCCCACGAGCCCTTCCCGCATCGGGGGCACACAGAGGCTTCGAAACCATCCCCGCTTTTAGTGAAAATCCCTTCTGCTGTCAGTGATGCTCCCAGCATCTGGGTACCTGCTGATGGAGCCCTGGGTGTCTGCTTTGTCTCTGCAGCCAGTCTGTGGCCATCCATCATGTGTACATGCAGCCCGGGGTCGGTGGGGGCTTGGAGATGAGGTTGATCCTGGCTGGGAAGGCTGGTGGGGGGAAAATGGCCATGGGGAACACCCTCCTCGGGAAGTGTGTCTTTGAGTCCAAAAGAGATAAAGGATAATAATACGTTTTTTGTTTGTTTGTTTGTTTTAAAGTATGTAAACAGTAAAAGGAAGACTAGGTCCTAGAGAACAGGAGAGGTGCCTGAAGACTGGAGGACAGCCAACGTCACTCCGGTCTTCAAGAAGGGCACGAAGGAGGATCCGTGAATCACAGAATCACAGAACTGTAGGGGTTGGAAGGGACCTCGAAAGATCATCAGGTCCAACCCCCCTGCCAAAGCAGGTTCCTCAGAGCAGGCTGCCCAGGTGGGCGTCCAGACGGGCCTTGAATGTCTTCAGAGAAGGAAACTCCACAACCTCCCTGGGCAGCCTGTTCCAATGCTCCGTCACCCTTACTGTGACGAAGATCTTTTGCATGTTGGTGCGGAACTGTCTGTGCTCTTTTTTGTGGTGATTGCCCCTTGTCCTGTCCAGTTCTCTCTTCTCCAGGCTGAACAGCCCCAGGTCTCTCAGCCTCTCCTCACAGGGAAGATGCTCCAGGTCCCGTACCATCTTTGTGGCCCTCCGCTGGACTCTTTCCAGGAGATCCCTTTCTTTCTTCTACCGGGGAGCCCAGAACTGGACACAGTACTGCAGGGGAGGCCTGACCAGGGCAGAATAGAGGGGGAGGATCACCTCCCTCGACCTGCTGGCCACACTCCTTTTAATGCACGCTAGGATCCCATTAGCCCTCTTGGCCACAGGGGCAGAGTGCTGGCACATGTCAACCTGTGGTCCACCAGGACCCCCAGGTCCTTCTCCTCAGAGCTCCTCTCGAGTGGGTCATCCCCCAGCATGTACTGATACTTCGGGTTGTTTCTTCCCAGTAGTGGGGCTGCTACTATTTAAACATCAGTGACACGGACAGTGAAATTGAGGCACCCCCAGCAAGTTTGCTGACAACAGTGAGCTGGGTGGTGCAGCTGCCACCCTGCAGGGATGGGATGCCATCCAGAGGGACCTGGACAGGCTTGAGAAGTGGGCCTGTACGGGCCTCATGAGGTTCAATCAGGCCAAGTGCAAGGTCCTTAATCTGGGCTGAGGAAATTCCAAGCACAAATACAGGTTGGGTGGGGAGTGGATTGAGAGCAGCCCTGAGGAGAAGGACCTGGGGTGGTGGTGGAGGACAAGGGGGAATGCTCTTAAACTAAAAGAAAACAGTTTCAGGCTAGACATTAGGAGGAAACGCTTCACTGTCAGTGTAGTGAGGCAATGGCACAGGCTGCCAAGAGAAGCTGTGGATGCCCCATCCATGGAGGTGTTCAAGGCCAGGCTGGATGGGGCCTTGGCCAACCTCATCTGGGGGGAGGCAGCCTCGTCTGTTTCAGGGGGGTTGGAGTTGGATGATCTTTAAGGTCCCTCCCAACCCCAACCATTCTATGACTCTATGATCCTTCACCCGGTGTGCAATAAGCCCATTCGCACGCACTCAGGAGAGAGATTGCTTTTATTCAGGCCTCAGAGCTCGGTGCAGTTTCCACAGATCAAGCACAGCCAATGTCGACTTCCTGGCTACATGCAGACATTAAATTCATGACTCTTCTAGCGATCTAATACAAATTCATTCTAATCTACCTGAGTTTTGTGCTCATTTGGCATCATTCTTTATGGCTCCTTTTCAGGCCCTCCTGCGCATGCCTTCCTTTCTGTGGGGGTCCTTGGTGGTGTTCCCCGATGAAGCACCCTAACCCCTTTTATCTATTGATGGTGTGATAATAATCTCAATAATTTTCTTAGATGGGACCTTCCATGAAGCTGTTTTCCACCATCGCGATTGCAATGGTGGGCATCCTTGTAAGAAAAATCTCAAATAATTTTCTTCAGACAGGATGTTCTGTGAAGCTATTTCATTCATGACTGCAGTGGCAGGCGTCCTGCCAATTAGGAGCACAATATAGTAAACACATCATAACCTTTTATTCCCTATTACCCGACATGTCATTGCCTCCCCTGTTTCCTCATTGGCCGAGTACTACAAGTTCACAAGCTACTCAACACTCCTTTATACCATACATGTACAATTCTTCTTTCTTTCAACCCTTTAATTTCTCCCTTTTCCTTTTTTTTTTTTTTTTTCTTATGTTTTAAGAACCTGTGATCTTTGTTTTACTATTCCCACACTGCTCATCCTGTTTTTCTCAAGCTTCCACCTTATTTAGTAACAGTGAGGCTTTCTACTGTTCACTTACCTACATGTACTTAGCATTTCTCCTTATTATGACTACACAACTACCTTGGAATACAGAAAAGTAATTCTCTACTGCAAAAACATAACTTTGTTTTTCATATCCTGCAAGCGGGAGTGCACAGCACAAGTTTACCATAGCCCTATGTCCCCTATTTCCCGACACCTGATTTCTCCCTGTTTCCTCACTGGTTTAATACTACAGATTCACAACCTACTTGACGCTCTTCTATACCGTATAGGTACAATTTTATTTGACCAGACATTGATTTCTCCTTTTCCTTTTCCTTTTTTTTTTTTTTTTTTTTGCCTGACTGAGCAAAAGCTTATCAGTAATCAATGAGCACATACTGGTTATGTACCGAGCGTGAAACCAAACTGCCAAGTTAATGTACAACTCACGGATGTGAAGCACTTACCAGTTACTCGCTTTGCAAATCACCATGAAAAAGGTTTCAGGTTTCAATCTTTTAAAGGGATGGCCTCTACACCAGGTCCCTGGGTGGCTGCAGGAGAGAGCAGCACCCTCCCCATGAGGCTCCTGCAGCACCCAGGCACACGCGTGCCCTGGGCCACCTTGAAACCCTCCCAGTGGCACAGAGTTTCGCCACCAACCCATGTCTTCAAGCAGCTTCCATGCTGGCCTCACCATCTACACCCAGCGTGGCCGCACTGAAGCAGAGGCAGTGTCCCCGTGGAACCCTCGCAGCCACCATGAAGTGGCAGCAGCATTGGCAGTGGCGTTGGTGGCAGCGTTGGAACTGGCAGCCTGGAGCACGACTATGGCTGCTGGCACCACTGTGCCCGGCATTGGTGCAGGCACAGGAGAGTATCCAGCCTCCTGGCACGGACACTCGGCAGCCTACAAATACCCATGCACCAGCCCAGATCTTGGTTTCGATCCCGTGCAGCTCTGGAGGTGTGACTGTGGGCTTAGTTGTCCACTTCGCTGTCTGCATTTCAGCATGAGCCTCGCAGTGCTGCTCTGCTTCTAACCCAGCGTGCTTCCCCGGGCCCCCTTGCCTGTGCTCCAGTGTTTGAATGCAAAAATTGGCTGGAAATGAAAAAGTGTGGCAGAGGAGGGGAGCAGGCCCAGCCTTGGCTTGTTCTTGTAGCGACCCCCCCTACCCACACCACTGCTGCTGCTCTTAACACAGCAACAGACACGCCCCAGGTGGAGGTGCACACAGGGCCTGCATTTTGCCGTAATCCTCAGGTTAAATGCTCATTTTCTTGCCATTCTAAGCAAGCGGTGCAGAATTATTACAGGGCTGCTTGCATTTCAAGCCTTCTTCCAGGTCAGCAGAAGTATTCCGTACCCCCAGGAAATGTGTTGGGGCCCTCAGAGTCTCCAGCAGTTTGTGGCACACAGCCCCCAACCCCTCCAACACACTTCTTCTGCCCCTTCCCTTTGAGGAGCGACTGAGGGAGCTGGGCTTGTTCAGCCTGGAGAAGAGGAGGCTCAGGGGAGACCTTATCACACTCTACAGATTCCTTAAAGGAGGCTGTAGCGAGATGGGGGTTGGTCTGTTCTCCCACGTGCCTGGTGACAGGACGAGGGGGAACGGGCTAAAGTTGCTCCGGGGAGGTTTAGGTTGGCTATTAGGAAGAACTTCTTTACCGAGAGGGTTGTGAGGCATTGGGATGGGCTGCCCAGGGAAGTGGTGGAGTCACCATCCCTGGAGGTGTTTAAAAGACGTTTAGATTTAGAGCTCAGTGATATCTCCATCACTGATCTTCATCAATGATCTGGACGAGGGCATTGAGTGCACCCTCAGTAAGTTTGCAGATGACACCAAGCTAGGTGCGTGTGTCGATCTGCTCGAGGGTAGGAAGGCTCTGCAGGAGGATCTGGATAGGCTGCACCGATGGGCTGAGGTCAACTGCACGAAGTTCAACAAGGCCAAGTGCCGGGTCCTGCACCTGGGGCGCAATAACCCCAAGCAGAGCTACAGGCTGGGAGATGAGTGGTTGGAGAGCTGCCAGGCAGAGAAGGACCTGGGAGTGATGGTGGACAGTCGGCTGAATATGAGCCAGCAGTGTGCTCAGGTGGCCAAGAAGGCCAACGGCATCCTGGCTTGTATCAGAAACTGTGTGACCAGCAGGGCTAGGGAGGTGATCGTCCCCCTGTACTCGGCTCTGGTGAGGCCGCACTTCGAGTACTGTGTTCAGTTTTGGGCCCCTCGCTACAAGAAGGACATCGAGGTGCTTGAGCGGGTCCAGAGAAGGGCGACGAAGCTGCTGAGGGGCCTGGAGAACAAGTCCTATGAGGAGCGGCTGAAGGAGCTGGGCTTGTTAAGCCTGGAGAAGAGGAGGCTCGGGGGCGACCTTATCGCTCTCTACAGATACCTTAAAGGAGGCTGCAGTGAGGTGGGGGTTGGCCTGTTCTCCCACGTGCCTGGTGACAGGACAAGGGGGAATGGGCTAAAGTTGCGCCAAGGGAGTTTTAGGTTAGATGTTAGGAAGAACTTCCTTACTGAAAGGGTTTTTAGGCACTGGAACGGGCTGCCCAGGGAAGTGGTGGAGTCACCATCCCTGGAGGTCTTTAAAAGACGTTTAGATGTAGAGCTTAGGGATATGGTTTAGTGGGGACTGTTTGTGTTAGGTTAGAGGTTGGACTCGATGATCTTGAGGTCTCTTCCAACCTAGAAATTCTGTGATTCTGTGATATGGTTTAGTGGAGGACTGGTTAGTGTTAGCTCAGAGGATGGACTGGGTGATCCTGGAGGGCTCTTCCAGTCTAGATGGTTCTGGGATTCTGTGATTCCTCTCATCATGCAGAGGGATGGGGGCAGCCAGGAGTAAGCACCGGATGCCTTCAGGACATGCTGGGATGGTTTTAGGATAGCAATGATACTGCTTATGCCACTGGAGGTCAGTGGTACATTTACATACACTGATTCCCATACAGCGCTACCTACAACGCAGCTATTACACTAACTCTGGTATTTCCTCCAGTAACAATTCAACCTCAGAGATATTTAATTGCAGAGATGCACGGTCTGTGTTTAGCTCTGAAGCAGTTTCTCTCACTGTGATCGCTTGAGGAAGAGGTCAGCCTGGCGTTCTGGGATTCCTCCCCCCTCCTAGGCTGCTTTCCGCAGCCTTTCTGGGTGGGAGAAGAACCTGGGGTGAGTCAGGCAGCCCCCCTGAGCACTCCCCCAGCCCCACGCTCAGGTATGGCCACAGAGCTTCCCGTGCCTGCTGCACTCACATGGCAAGCAGTGAGACCTCGCGCCCTTGCACAGCTCATGGCCACCACCAAACCCCAGCCTGGGAGGAGCTGCAGCTTGGGCCTGATCCTGAATGCACCTGGACCATTCTCCACCCTCCCAAATGGCTGTTTCAGCACTGCGGGTCACAGTGCACTGAAGGGCGTCTCTCCACACAGCAAGCCTCAGCATTTATGGGCATTTATGGGCATTTATTAGATGAGTTTCTGTAGACCCAGCGATCACATACAAGTACTCGCATTGCCCAGCGAAGGCAGGGGCAGCACAGCCAGTGACACCAGCAGCATCCCACTGCAGAGGGACCAAGGCTGGCACCACGAACCCTCCCGAAGGCCGGAGAAGTTCCTAGAGCCCTGGCTGCCACGGGGACGACAAGAGGCTTTGATCTCGGAAGCAGCACTCCAGGCTGATCTCTGGTCTGAGGGGGCACATCTCACAGTCCTTATGTTCCCATTGCTTTCAGCTTGCCGTGTCTTCAGACCAGGGAGGAGAGAGTCAGCGCAGTGGTGCTGCAGCAGGGCAGTGCAGCTCTCTGCCACCCAGCCAAGGTCTCCGGCTTCCCAGCACAACAGAGCAGCAGAGGAGAATTACACGTCGCCAGACACCCATTGCACTCTCGCAGCCTGTCAGGAGAGCAATGGCACGGGCCAGGGGAAAAGGTAGGTCACTGACGGGACAGGAGGAAACATCAGGAGAGGAAGGAGAGAGTGATCTTCAGAGCGCGGCAGGAAAGGCACAAGAGAGGAAACATCGCCCGTCTGACCAAAGCCTTGTTGGCTAGAGTATGGTACAATACTTTCCAAAAGCCGTCCGTGTATGTTCCTCCAGCATTTCTCGCGTGTAACACGGAGCATCTTTGTTCTTCTCTACCATCGCATCAATCATTTTAATGAGGTCTGCAACCTGCTGTTTCCTTCTCTGCTCTGCTGCTATGTTGCTGAAAGCAATGTACCTATTTCCACATTTTTCTGCAATCCCACTGAGGTACGTGCTTTTTTCCACGAAATCGCGGATATCATCTGGACTCCCAAGATCTTCTGCTCGGGTGAATAACAGGATCGTGTACTTCTGTGCTTCAGTATGGAAAATCTTTGTCACCCACTCAGCCACTTCCACCTCTTCTTTACTGGTATCGGCCAGTTGCATCACCAGGATGATAGCATGCACCCCTCCATAGAAGTGACGAAGAGCATTTCCAATCAGTTCAGCTGTTTCCTTATTGGCTCTCTGGGTGTGAAAAAAGCCAGGAGTGTCGATAACGGTAATGTCTCTTCCACGGAATGAGGCACTCTCTGCACTGTAGCTTTTGGTTACTGAATCAACTGACACCATAGTTTCAAATGCTCTCTTGCCAAGGATGGTGTTCCCTGTTGCACTCTTCCCACTTCCAGTTTTGCCCACGAGCAGGATGTTCAGCTTGGGTCCTGGGGGAACAACCAGAGACACGTGTCTGAACCCCACGGCCCTGTGGTGCCGGGACACCCCCTGCACGCCACACTCCCAGGGGTGAGAAGGAAAGGGTTTTTACTGCAAAAACACAGGAATTAGGGTTAGCGGCCCCAGCAGCGGTCCCCGGGGACCATCAGGAGCAACAAGAGGGACCCCAGGGGAGTCTGGATAAGGCTGCCTCAGAGGGCCAGCACCCAGACCTCTTCCAAAGGCAGAAAGAGAAAGCAGAAGTGCATGCTGCAGCTCTCCAGCAGCCCAGGAATGCACAGAGTGCTCAAACAGCTGGGCTGAAGCACTTCCTTTACAAGAAGTCACGTGCTGAGCAAAAAACACCCACTGGATTCTGTGCTGGATCACTGCAGGCCCTCGGCCTGCCCTGCACGGCCCCAGCAGGGCCAGAGCTGGCTCAGGCACACAGATAGCGAAGTTTTGGGGCAGGACTTTGCACCCTGCGCTGTGCCTCCGGCTGTAACCAACGGCTGCTGCCCCATGTGCCCTGAGCCTGGCACAGCACAGCCTAAGGAGTGGGAAGAGGAGAGGCAGCCTCGGGAAATCCTCGAGCCCGTGGCCTCCCCAGAGGGCCTGTGCACCGCGTGCACAAGCGTGCGTGAGGCTGCACGAGGACGCAAACCCAGCCTCACCCTCAGCAGCACTGCGCCCGGCTGACTGAATGAGGAGGCTGCTAAAGGAGAAGGCTGTTTGCACCAGGGGAGTTTTAGGTTGGATGTTAGAAAGAACTTCTTTACTGAAAGGGTTGTTAGACATTGGAACAGGCTGCCCAGGGAAGTGATGGAGTCACCATCCCTGGAAGTCTTTAACAGACGTTTAGATGTAGAGCTTAGGGATATGGGTTAGTGGGGACTGTTAGTGTCACATCAGAGGTTGGACTCAATGATCTTGAGGTCTCTCCCAGCCCAGAAATTCTGTGAAATTCTGCTTTAGGGAGACATCACAGCAGCCCTCAGTGCCTGCAAGGGCTGCAGGAGGGCTGGGAGGGACTCTTGGGCAGCGGGTGTAGGGATAGGACATGGGGTGACGGCTTTAAGGTAGAAGAGGGTGGTTTTTGGTTAGATCCGAGGCAGAAATTCTTTACTATGAGGGTGGTGATGCCTGGCGCAGGCTGTCCCCAGGAGCTGTGGGTGCCCCATCCCTGGCAGTGCCCAAGGCCAGGCTGGATGGGGCTGGGGGCAGCCACTCTATGGCTCTGTGACCATGGGACTCTAAGCTGCTGCGTGCAGTGGGTAAGGCGCTCACCTTCCATCTTAGCGTCTTCCATTTTGAGCTCACTCCGAGGGGAAGCCTGAAAGAAGAATAAGGGATTTTGAGCAAGGTTTGCCAAAGTCTCCCGTGCTCCCCCCATGGCGGATAACAAGGCCGATGATGGTCACGATGAGGGTCGCTGACACACCCGGTGTGTGCGTGCTGCCTGCTGTGTGTGCATGCAGGAAGTGGTTGTACAGCCGAGGGTAAACACACGCACCCACAAGATGGCTGCGCACCCCGTGAGGCAGGGAGCAGCGTTTGGCAGCCCCGCACCCCCTGCCAGGGGCAGGGCACGTTTCTGCCAGCCCCGCACAGCCCAGGAGCAGGGGCCGCAGGGGCAGGGGAGCGTGGCTGGGCCTCGCTGCACCGTGGTGGCAGATGGGGACAGCCCGGGCAAGGGCTGCGCCTCCTCAGCTTGGGAGGGGATCCCGATGCCTTGGGGAACGAGGAGCTGGCAGGGGAACTCAGATCGGTTACTGGCAACCCTTGCAGTGCTTTGGGAAACCTGAGAGCTCGCAGAGGACGTGCACGGCCCCCAACTGGAGCAGGAGCCTTTGCCCAGAATCACGGTCAGTTCAGTGCCCTCATCCGGCACCTGAACCTCCAGCCCTGAGCCTGAGCGGTGTGCGGGGTCTGTCCCAGCCCCGAGCAGTGTGCAGGGTCCGTCCCAGCCACTGATCATGCCATGGGTGCCAGCTGTCACGTCTCCTGCCCCTGTTTCAGCTCTGGACTCTGCCTCGAGTGATTTCAGCAAGATAAACTGCTCCAAAACTAAGCACAGACTATACACTACTCAAAGTAAACTAAAATCACGTCACTAAATAATTCAGTCATTACTGGAGGAATTACCCCATCCACAGCAAAGCCACACCACTTCTCAGCTGTCTTTCCTCTGCCTCCCTGCCAGCTAGCTCAGGCTTAGCAGTTCCTAAAGTACCCCCAAATGCCGAGACCCTTCAGAGCCACCCGGTGCACAGACCGCTCACTTCGCATGGCTCCAGCAGAGGCTGCTGTGCTTGCCTCTTACCTCCTCAGGTCACAGCGCTCGGGCCAGGTGCAATACAGTTCACGTCTTGCCCCTGACCGTGTCCTCAGCTCTCTGCTTTCTGTTCCTTGCCAGCACGAGAACAATGCTTTTATCACCTAACCACACGTGGCACCCCAGTCCAAGCAGATGATCCACCCAGACCCATGGGTACCTGAGCCCTTCATTTGAGCTGAGAGATGCTCGTGCCCTGCCGAGCCCTGGGTTGCACCAACCAGCCTCCGTTTGAGCCTCCGTGGCTCGGCATCACAGTAAGAAACAGATGTGCAATGAAACAACTAGAACCCGTGTCAGCTGGGAAATCCCACAACAGAACAGGCGTGTAGAACAAACCACAGCTAAAACAAAAAGCTAGGACAGGTACTACATTGTAACACCCCCAAGAAGACTGTTCTGTCCACAAAACAAGGAAAAAATTAAGAATGGCTTCAGTAATCAGAAAGTATGTGAAAGGTTCATATGGCACGCTTAGGGGGAAATATATTTAAAAGCTTGATTGTAACTTAAATGAGTCAATTTCTTCCTAGACACTTTAAGGCAGGTCAGAGAACTTTTTCACGCTTTTGATATTCCTATGGTGCAGACACCCTTGTGAAGTCAACGCTCCTGTGAGGACCCAGCGAGTGCTACCAGAACAGACACTCCTGAAGACAAGGAGTTTGTTAAATCACCCTTACAGAAATGCAATCAGGATTTCCATTCTCCAGGGACTTTCTGTTCTCACCTGGAAGACAAAGACTCCCTGAACTTTACTTAAGGAAGTAATAACCCCCTCCCTGAAAGCAGGCATTACAACCTTTTTTTCTTTTTTCTCCCTGGAATGACAGTAGCAGCATTTCAGATAACTCACCAGAGGCACCTGTGCGCTTTTGTCCCCAAGTCTGAACTTTGCAGCTTCTGACGGTGACAGGTCTTCTGCTGTAGGTGCAGTGGCTGAAGTGTGGCAGCTGCCTGTAAAGTTCGGCAGCATTTAGCGGGAGCGGGAGTAGGAGGGGATTTCGGTGACATGCAAACCAGCTCTGTTGAACAAATGACCGTGTACGAGCTGGTTAGGAGCTAGATCATGTGCAAAGTCATTGGTCGTCAAGAACAGAAACAGAAAGTTACTGAACTGACCAAGTAAGGCAAAAAAAGCTCCTCCCGATGAAGGGCGTTTTAGTTTGAGTACTTCTCGCCACCGCTCCTTTCTCACAAACAAACCGTCCGCGCTGTCTTCCTCCCCCAGACAAGAGCAGGGCTCGTCAGGCTCAGGAGGCTTTTCCTGGAGCCAGGATGGGTGTTGTTATAAATGAAGTCTCAACTCTGAATTTAGTAACGTAAAAGAATATTTATAAAAGGCAAGTAAACAGTGCTGGGTGCGCGGGGAGTCTATGCTCTACAAACACGCACACACGAACATCAAACATTCTAAATACATGTATACAGAACATTGCTTTACATAATAACTCGAATATGCCAATACATACATACAATCAGGATAGGTAACCAAGTAAGCAATCCTTTAAGTTCCATAACTTAACAGTCTCCATTTTCCGTTCCTTTTGAACAATGTCTTGCTTTAAGTTGTCTCCTTTTCAAGGCAAGAGGCCTGGGTCAAAAGGCACATCCAGGTCAACAGGGGGTGCAACAGCAAAAGCCTTCGATGGCTGTAGCAGCAGAGGGGCCCATGGTAATGGCGTAGCAGTCGGATCGGTAAACGAGCCCGCAGCTCCCTCAGTATCTGGCAAGCGACACATTTCTGACTGTGGCTCCACATGGCTCTTTAAGGCCTCAGAGATTGCTCACCAGGTGCCCAGCAATCCCACTGCAACCTTGTCGTTTTTAGTTGCAGAGTCCCACACCTTCACCTCAGTTTGGTCCCATATTTCAGGATCATAAACTGTCCGATTGTTAATAAGGAGAATAAGCTGTAAGGTTACCAGGACAGTCTTTGCTCCTAAGGACAGATTCTCCATAATGCGCAACTACTGACCAGCAAGAGGCAGTTGTGTGCACAGGTCTGCTTCTCTCAGCTCGAGCTTCTCTCCAGCTCCAGTGCTGCCTATTTCCAGCGACTTTCTGTACAAGCTTCTCTGAGTGGTTTGCTGAGTCTGGCCGAACCTGTCTTCGTGAGGCAATCCATGTGCCTGCTCCCGTCCTGGTCTCCATTCTGCCAGCCTGTTCCTCTTCACTTCTTTTTCCTGCTTCTTTATTGATGTAACTTCATGTTGCCTTCTTGTTTTTTGTTTTTTTTTTTTTTTAATCTTGAGGGCAGGCTCCCCTCTTATACCCTTCTCTCCACAGCAGTTCTTTTCCAAACAACTTTTCATTGGTCAGACAACTTTGAATGTAACAACAACAGCAAACACCCAGAAACTTCCATGCCTCAACTGCTGGAGAACAAGAGAACCAGCTGGAGAACAAGAAACCCCAGACTGCATGGAGTCTCCTGAACCACCCTTCTTTGTTCCCTCTAAACTCTTTTATATTCCTGATGGCCTCGTCGTTAAGAGGCTAATGTTATCTCAGTCACAGGGTTTTCCAACCCCCATGGCCACATTCCTAAATCTCCCCCTTCTTTATTAATATCAACCATTTTCTCCACACAAATTACCACTCCATATATAACACCAGTGTCCACACATGAGACACAGAATGCACCTGGCAGCATGGCACTTGTGGCCAGATGGATCACAGAGTGAATCCTACAATGGTTTGGGTTGGAAGGGACCTCAAAATTTAGGTTTCAGTGTTTAATTTTGAACCGCTTTCTCTTGGTGCAATCGCTCCAGGGAGCGCCCAGAGCTGGAGCAGTGGCAGGAGATGAGGCAGCTGCCACCTGCCTGTAGGGTCCTATCCCTACACCCCCCGCCCAAGAGTCCCTCCCCAGCCCTCCTGGAGGCCCTGAAGGCCGCTGTGAGGTCTCCCCTGGGCCTTCTCCTCTCCAGGCTGAGCAACCCCAAGCCCCTCGGCCTCTCCTCACAGCAGAGCTGCTCCAGCCTCCGAGCATCCCCGTGGCCTCCTCTGGACTCCAGCAGCTCCACATCCCGGTGCTGGGGCCCCACAGTGAAGGCAGTGCCCGGGGGGGTCTCACAAGAGCGGGGCACAGGGGGACAATCCCCTCCCTCGCCCTGCTGGTTGTGCTGATGCTACTGCAGCCCAGGGCACAGCTGGTTTGTGGCCCACCATCACCCCAGGTCCTTCTCCTCAGGGCTACTCTCCAGCAGGTCATCCCCCAGCCTGTACTGATACTTCGGGTTGTTTCTTCCCAGGTGCAGGACTCGAAGTATCTCGAAGGCTGCCCAGGAAGGTTGTGGAGTCTCCTTCTCTGGAGACATTCAAGGCCCATCTCGACGCCCACCTGGGCAACCTGCTCTAAGGAACCTGCTTTGGCATGGGGGTTGGACCCGATGATCTCTTGAGGTCCCTTCCAAGCCCTACATTTCTGTGATTCTGTGAAGTGCGTGTGGTTCCGGACACCACAGTATGAAACGGACATGAAACTATTACGGAGTGTCCACGGGAGGGCTACAAAGATGTCAAGGGTGTAGAGGGCAAGGCATATGAGGTGCGGCTGAAGTTGCTTTGTTTGTTCAGCCCAAAGCAAACACTGTTGTCCTCTTGGAGAAGAGGAGATGAGGGGAGACCTCATCATGGCCTGCAGCTTCCTCAGGAGGGGAGCAGAGGGGCAGGCGCTGAGCTCTGCTCTCTGGGGACAGCGACAGGGCCCGAGGGAACGGCATGGAGCTGGGACAGGGAGGGTCAGGCTGGGGGTTAGGGAAAGGGTCTGCACCCAGAGGTGGTCGGGCACTGGGACAGGCAGCCCAGGGACGTGTTGTCCAAACCGCATTTGGACACCGCTGTCAGACATGGCAAGAAAGGGCTTTGGTCCCTTCCAACTCCGCATATTCAATGGTTCTATGATTCTATGATACTGCATCTCCCAGACTGATAATGAAGGTGTTAATCAGGACTGGGCGAGGAGGCTCAGGATGGGGGCTGCGACCATGCAGGGGAC
The DNA here is from genome assembly GCF_047663525.1 of Anas platyrhynchos. NCBI lineage: Eukaryota > Metazoa > Chordata > Aves > Anseriformes > Anatidae > Anas > Anas platyrhynchos. The sequence continues at coordinate 159,158,619 of NC_092588.1, forward strand.
ATCAGGTGCCTCCACTGTGCGGGTCCCATCCCTGAGCCATGGCCCTTGCTGTGGGATTGCACGGGACTCCCACCCTTGCACCCCTTTGTGCCTGCAGGAGGGGACCCTGCTCTGCCAGCGCTCAAGAAGCATTTCCAAGTGCTCCTCTTCCTCATCATAGCACATGAGCCTCAACGCTGATGAGGGGAACCTTGAACTGGGAGCAGGGGGAAGGCAGGGACATTCAGCCTGGTGAAGATGGGGTGGGCAGGGATGGCGAGAAAGGGCTTTGTAATCAGCAAAACCGGCCTGAAGAGGGGCTGCACAAAGCCTGTGCAGGTGCACAGAGGTGTGGTGTGTGCACAGCTCCAGCCCTTTTCAGGAAATCAGCTCTAGTGCTGCTGCAGGGCAGAGGAAGTGGGGAGCCGAGCTCAGGTTACCTTTGCTTCCCCTTTCTCTGAGTTTCACCCTCTGCACTGCCCGGAGCTCAGCACATTTACAGGAAAAGCCTGTCTGGGGGACCTGCAGCCCCAGGCTCGCAGCCCCAGCGTGTTTGCAGGTGGGGCAGGCGCTCCGTGGCTCAGAGGCATCCACAGAGTGAGCAGCAAACCCCCTGCTCGCACAGCCACCTGCGAAAGGGCCCTGTGTCCTTCCGCCCGTGTCCTTCCCCTCCTCTCTGCAGCCTGCAGACTCCAGAGCTCTGCCAAACTGGCCTTTCCTGCAAATGCGCTGAGCTCCCACCGCCCTATTCCAGGGAGAGGGACTAAAAGCACCGCACTGAGCAAATTCCAGGGTGCTGCGGCTGCCCCAAGCACGAGTGGTGTGGAGCAGCCCCACGCCCCGAGACTGGATGGAGTTGCTAAGCCACTGCCCATCACAGTTGAGAAGTCGTGGCAGTCCGGTGAACTTCCCGCTAAGTGGAAGAGGGGAAAGAAAACCCGCCTTTTTAAAGAGGAAAAAGGAAGACCTGGTTAACCACAGGCCAGTCAGTCTCACCTCTATGCCTGACAAGATCATGGAGCAGATCCGGCATATCATGCCTGACAAATCTGGTGGCCTCCCATGACTGGGTTGCAGCACTGATGACTGGGGAAGAGCAAATGACATCATCTGCCTGGACTTGTGCAAAGCATTTGACACTGTGCCCCCACACTGGAGGGAAGGGATGCCATCCCGAGGGATCTCGACAGGCTTGAGAAGTGGGCCTGTACGGGCCTCATGAGGGTCAACGAGGCCAAGTGCAAGGTCCTTAATCTGGGCTGAGGAAATTCCAAGCACAAATACAGGTTGGGTGGGGAGTGGAATGAAAGCAGCCCTGAGGAGAAGGACCTGGGGTGGTGGTGGAGGACAAGGGGGAATGCTCTTAAACTAAAAGAAAATAGTTTGAGGCTAGACATTAGGAGGAAACGCTTCACTGTCGGTGTAGTGAGGCACTGGCACAGGCTGCCAAGAGAAGCTGTGGATGCCCCATCCCTGGAGGTGTTCAAGGCCAGGCTGGATGGGGCTTGGCCAACCTCATCTGGGGGGAGGCAGTCTTGTCTGTTTCAGGGGGGTTGGAGTTGGATGATCTTTAAGGTCCCTCCCAACCCCAACCATTCTATGACTTTATGATCCTTTACCCGGTGTGCAATAAGCCCATTCGCACACACTCAGGAGAGAGATTGCTTTTATTCAGGCCTCAGAGCTCTGTGCAGTTTCCACAGATCAAGCATAGCCAATGTTGAATTCCTGTCTACATGGAGACATTAAATTCATGACTATTCTAGCGATCTAATACAAATTCATTCTAATCTACCTGAGTTTTTTGCTCATGTGGCATCATTCTTAATGGCTCCTTTTCAGGAACTTCTGCGCGTGCCTTCCTTTCTGTGGGGGTCCTTGGTGATGTTCCCCGATGAAGCACCCTAACCCCTTTTATCCATCAATGGCCACATGTCACTGTACTGGGTCTGGCTGGAATGTTAACTTTCCCGGCAGTCCAATCTGTGTTTACTTTTTTTAATTCGCTGTGCTGCCAAGCACTGACCTTGGGTTTAATCTGGAATTCAGGTTCTGCGCTGTTATCATTTGGGTCCCATGGAAAGTATCTTTCAGAGAATATTCAGAACTACACTGCTTTCCTTTTCTCATCTGGACACCAGTTTATTAATAATATTAGGAATGGTACCTTTCCCTTCTTTCACAGTGGGCTAATTACAACAGTTAGGGAGTATTTTGAAGATCCATCTGTAACCCAAGTATTGCTATTTCTAATTCTGAATAACAGGTTTCATTTTCTCTCTAAGATTAGTCGATTGTTTAGAAAACTTACTTGGAAATCTGTCCCGAAACAGTCTTGTGGTGAGTGGCAAGGTGTGTGGGATGATGTTAGCAGATACCTGTCATGAGTGTCTCCTCCAATAGTTTTGAACTTCACCCCTGAGCAAGTGCTAAATCCTAAAAACTTGGTAGAATGTTTGAGAGTTGTATGTCCTAACCCTGATAATGCCGGAGAATGACAGCTTGCAGCATTGTGCTGGGTCCTGGCTTATTCCTATCAAACACTGTTTAACATCATCCAGCAACTTGAAGAGAGGGAGGAAGTCTCTGAATCTGATGACCAAGTAACACACGCTGTGGCTGACCCAGAGGACCAACCAACTATGGTATCAGTTGCCCCCATAGTCAAGTCAAAACAATGGAAACGGAGGTCAGCTCGTTTAGTAAGGGAAGAAGGCTCTCCTAAGAAGGAGGGAGAAGGGGAAATGGCAGGCACCTCTAAAGCAGAGCCATCACAAAAACAGCAGGAAGACGAGACGGAAATCATAAAGGAATCAGAAATCACTCGATCCTTATCCCTGAGTGAGATGCGAGAAATACGAAAGGATTATGGTCAACGCCCAGGTGAACACATCCTCACCTGGCTGCTCTGATGCTGGGGTGCTGGGGCCAATAGCCTACAATTAGAAGGCAATGAAGCCAAGCAGCTGGAATCCCTCTCTAGAGAAAGGGTAATCGACAAAGTAATCGGGAGAGGAGCACAGGCCCTCAGCCTCTGGAGATGACTCCTGGCAGCTATGAGAGAAAGATATCCCCATAAGGAAGATATTGTATATCACATAGGCAAGTGGACCACTATGGATAAAGGTCTCCAGCATCTGCGGGAATTAGCTGTGCGGGAGATGATTTATAGTGATTTGGACAATGCCCAGACACCTCAAGACCCCGATGAAGTCCAGTGCACAACATCCATGTGGCGTAAATTTGTGCGGAGTGCACCATCAGCACATGCCAGTACCCTGGCAGCAATTCGCTGGGAGGAGGGGATGGGACCAACAATGTATGATGTGTCCTGCCAGCTTCAACAATATGAAGACAATCTCTCTGCTCCGCTACAGTCCTGTGTCTCAGCTGTGGAGAAACTGTCTAAAGGACTTGACAAGCTCGTGGAACAAGTGTATTCCCCCTCATTTAGACAGAGTGATACTTCAGCCACTAAGAATCAGCATTCGCCTGCTCAAGAGAGAGAGTACCCAAGACGTACACCACGTGGCACCTTGTGGTTTTATCTGCGTGACCATGGGGAAGATATGAGGAAAGGGGATGGTGTACCTACTTCAACCCTAGCTGCTCGGGTACGTGAACTGAAAGGAAATACAGCAGCAAGAAGAGGGGCTCCTAAGAGAAATGCTGCTCCAGTTTCTATTGGGCAGTACCCCAGAGGCAGTAGAAGAGCTGATGTTATTCTTGACCCTGATGAAGGGACCTCTACCTCTCATTTGCAAGAATTAAGTGGCAGACACTCCAGCCAGGACTAGAGGGGCCCTGTCTCTGGCCAGGTAGAGGAGAAGGATAACCGTATTTATTGGACTGTGTGGATCTGATGGCCTGGCACATCAGAACCACAAGAATACAATGCTCTATTGGACAGTGGCGCACAATGTACCTTAATGCCATCAGGCTACCAAGGGACAGAACTCACCTGTATCTCTGGAGTGACAGGGGGATTCCAACAATTATCTGTACTGGAAGCTGAAGTGAGTCTAACTGGGAATGAGTGGCAAAAGCATCCCATTGTGACTGGCCCAGAGGCTCTGTGTATCCTTGGCATAGACTATCTCAAGAGAGGGTACTTCAAGGATCCAAAAGGATACCGGTGGGCTTTTGGCATAGCTGCTTTGAGCACAGAGAAGATTAGGCAGCTGTCTACCCTGCCTGGCCTTTCAGAAGACCCTTCTGTTGTAGGATTGCTGAAGGTTGAAGAACAACAGGTACCAATTGCTACTACAACGGAGCACCAACGGCAATATCGCACCAACCGAGAGTCCCTGATTTCCATCCATGAGTTGGTTCACTGACTGGAGAGTCAGGGAGTAATCAGCAAGACTTGCTCACCCTTTAATAGTCCTATATGGCCAGTACGAAAGTCTAATGGCGAGTGGTGACTAACAGTGGACTATCGAGGCCTTAATGAAGTCACGCCACCACTGAGTGCTGCAGTGCCAGACATGCTAGAACTTCAGTACGAACTAGAGTCAAAGGCAGCCAAGTGGTACGCCACAATTGATATTGCTAATGCATTTTTCTCCATCCCTTTGGCAGCAGCATGCAGGCCGCAGTTTGCTTTCACTTGGAGGGGCATCCAATACACCTGGAATCGGCTGCCCCAGGGGTGGAAACACAGCCCTACCATTTGCCATGGACTGATCCAGTCTGCACTGGAGCAAGGGGGAGCTCCTGAGCACCTTCAGTACATTGACGACATCCTCGTGTGGGGCAACACAGCAGAAGAAGTTTTTGAGAAAGGAAAGAAAATAATCCAAATTCTCCTGAAAGCTGGTTTTGCCATTAAACAGAGCAAGGTCAAGGGGCCTGCACAGGAAATCCAGTTCTTGGGGGTAAAATGGCAGGATGGACGTCGCCATATTCCAATGGATGTGATCAATAAAATAACAGCAATGTCTCCGCCAACTAGCAAAAAAGAAACGCAAGCTTTCCTAGGCCTCGTGGGATTCTGGAGAATGCATGTGCCAGGCTATAGTCAGCTTGTGAATCCTCTATATCGAGTGACTCAAAAGAGAAACTATTTTGAGTGGGGCCCTGAGCAACAACAGGCATTTGAACAAATCAAACAAGAAATAGCTCATGCAGTAGCCCTTGGGCCTGTCCGTACTGGACCAACTGTGCAAAATATACTGTACACTGCAGCTGGGGAGCATGGCCTCACCTGGAGCCTTTGGCAGAAAACCCCAGAAGAAATTCGAGGCCGACCTCTGGGCTTCTGGAGTCAGGGCTATCGAGGATCAGAAGCCAATTACACCCCAACTGAAAAAGAAATACTCACAGCATATGAGGGTGTTCGAGCTGCTTCAGAAGTTGTGGGTATAGAGGCACAGCTCCTCTTGGCACCGTGGCTACCTGTGTTACATTGGATGTTCAAAGAGAAAATTCCCACTACACACCATGCAACTGATGCTACATGGAGTAAGTGGATAGCTTTAATTACACAGCGGGTTCAAATGGGAAAACCCAATTGCCCAGGAATCCTGGAAGAGATTATGGACTGGCCGGAAAGCAGAGATTTTGGAGTGCCAACAGAAGAGGTAACCCGTGCTGAAGAGGCACCACCATACAATGAGTTGCCAGAAGACAGAAAGCAGTATGCGTTGTTTACTGACGGATCCTGCCGTGTGATAGGGAGCCATCGGAAATGGAAAGCTGCTGTGTGGAATCCCATACGACGAGTTGTGGAGGCCATGAAAGGGGAAGGTGAGTCGAAGCAGTATGCAGAAGTAAAAGCCATACAACTAGCCCTAGACATCGCCAAAAGAGAAAATTGGCCAGTATTGTATCTTTATACTGACTCATGGATGGTGGCAAATGCTCTGTGGGGGTGGCTGCAGCAATGGAAAGAGAGCAACTGGCAGCGCAGAGGTAAACCTGTCTGGGCTGCTACCCTGTGGCAAGATATTGCTGCCCGGGTAGAAAACCTGGATGTTAAAGTACGTCATGTAGATGCCCACATGCCCAAGAGTTGTGCTACTGTAGAACATCGGAACAACGAAGAAGTGGATCGAGCTTCGAAAATTGAAGTGGCTCAGGTGGACCTAGACTGGGAACATAAGGGTGAGCTGTTTGTAGCTCAATGGGCCCATGAAACATCAGGACATCTGGGGAGGGATGCCACTTACAGATGGGCTCGTGATCGAGGGGTGGGCTTGACCATTGAGGCCATCACACAGGTTACCCATGAGTGTGAGACCTGTGCTGCAATCAAGAAAGCCATGAAGGTAAAATCTCCCTGGAACAGGGGGAGATGGCTAGGGTTTCAATATGGTGAGGCCTGGCAAATTGACTATATCGGACCACTTCCAAAAACCCGCCAAGGCAAACGGTACATACTCACCATGGTAGAAGCAACTACTGGGTGGCTGGAAACATACCCTGTAAACCATGCCACAGCCCGAAACACTATCTTGGTCCTGGAAAGACAAGTATTGTGGCGTCATGGTACACCAGAGAGAATTGAGTCTGAAAATGGGAGTAATTTCCGAAACAATCTTGTTACCTCCTGGGCAAAGAGGCATGGTGTTGAGTGGGTGTACCACATCCCTTATCACCCACAAGCCTCTGGGAAGGTTGAGAGGTACCATGGACTGTTAAAGACTATGTTATGAGCATTAGGTGCTGGGACGTGGAAACAATGGGACACAAATCTACCAGAAGCCACTTAGCTAGTTAACAATAGGGGGTCTGACAGCCGTGCTGGTCCTGCCGAAACAAAACCCCTACACACTGTGAAAGGAGCTAAAGTTCCCGTAGTGCATGTAGGAAGGTGGATGGGGAAGGCAGTGTGGGTTGCTCCTGCCTTGGGAAAAGGCAAACCCACTCGTGGGATTGTCTTTGCCCAAGGACCAGGGTATACCTGGTGGGTCATGCAAAAGAATGGGGATATCAAGTGTGTGCCTCAAGGAGATTTGACATTGAGAGAAAACTAATCTGCAATCTAAGTTATATGTTGTAGGAAGATGCTGTAGGATCAACGACAGGTCAACGTTGCAAGGAGCTGGGCAGTGCAACAAGGACTTGAGCTAAGCTGGTGCTGGTGTCCAGACATCCAACTCCGCCTGCCTTGAGTGGCCACTTTGGCAGATGAAGACCTAATCATCAACAGTTCTTATGAACATTTTCCAAGAAAGACCTATGGAATGAAAAGATACACCTGCCTATTAATCCTGTCCTGTTAAATCCTTGTCCTGTTAAAGGACAAGGAATAATGATGAGAATGCTTGTATGCTAAAGTATTGGGATCTGAGTGTGACACAAATGTTATGGAATAAGTGGTGGAGGTTGTACTGGGTCTGGCTGGAACGCTAACTTTCCCAGCAGCAGCCCATACAGTGCCGTACTCTGTACTTGTAGCTGGAACAGCAGTGTTATCACACCAGTGTTGTGTCTACTGCTGAGCAGCAGTGGCACAGTATTAGGCCTTTCTCTAACCCTCCTAGGGGGTGGGCAAAAGGTGAGGAGAGAAACATCACCAGGGCAGCTGACCTAAACCAACCAAAGGGATATTCCATACCATGTGATGTCACACTCAGCAATAAAAGGTGGAAACAGGAAGAAGAGGGGAGGGGTGGGCTCTCGTTGAGAAGACGTCGGTCCTCCTCTCGAACACCGGCTGCGTGCGTTGAGGCCTTGCTTCAAGGACGTGGTCAATCATCACTCATTTGTGGGAAGTAGAGAGTAATTTCTTTCCTCTGCACTTCCATATAGCTTTCATTTATTTTGTTTGTTTGTTTTCCTCCCTTCTTTTTATTTTTCCTTTTCCCTCCCTTTTCCCCTTTCCCTTTTTATTTCCCCTTAGTTAAATTGTTTAGTTCATGGTAGTCTTTATTTAATTATTATAATTATTTCCCTTTAATTAAATTATCCTTATCTCAACCCGTGAGTTGTTCTTTGCTTTACTTCTCCCCCTCCTCATCTACAGGAGGGGGAGTGAGAGAGCAGTTGTGGGGTTTAGCTGCCCCGCATGGTAAAACCACCATGGTCACCGAAGCACAACCTCAGGCTACTTGCTATTGGCACCGGGGCTTGCTTGGTTTCTCCCAGAAGGAGCATTCTGTCCCTGAACAAAGGGAGCCTAGGTTAAAAGTAAAACATATTTTTTGTCCTGCACTACATATACGATAACTGATTAAAGGGAAGCTCAATAAAAATAGACAATTCCTCTTCATTTCCAAGGGAGAGTTGGTTCCATTACACTGGGACCTGGGGGTCCCGTCTGTGTGTGTGAACGCCTGGTGGGGTGCCCAGAGTCTGGACACAAGAGTATGGGCACTGCTGGAGGCACAAGGATGCCCGCTGAGACATCAGGAAAGTCTTTTTTTGCTGTGCGGGTGTCTGAGCGCTGGCACAGGCTGCCCAGAGTGGTGCTGGCGTCTCCATCCCCGGAGATGTCCAACACCCAGTGGACACGGTCCTGGGCAGCCGGCGCTGGGGACCCTGCCTGGGCAGGGACAGAACACGCAGGGTGCAGAGGGGCCTCCAGCCCCAGGCGTTCAGTGGCTCTGTGGTGCTGGGATTCATCACAGCTGTGTGATAAGGATACCCAGGGTGATCACAATAATGATAAGGACAATCAGCCCAAAAGCCAGGAGAGCTGTCCTTCAGCTCCCTCTTCACTCTTCATCCCACTCTTCTCCCTCTCCCTCTTCACCATGCCTACTCTGTACCTCGCCATGTGATACGCCACCTTCTCTTCTGTTAAATTGGGCTCCAGGTACATCTCATTGCTGTAGTACCAGTCCCCATTCACCCACACCATGCAGCGGACCATCCCCATCAGCTCCATGACCTGGTGGTCCCGTTCGGCTCCAACTGCCCAGTTGTTGAAGCCGCAGTACCTATTCCCGCATCTCTCAATCAGCTCGCAGAGAGCCCTGTTATTGGAATACTTCACATAATCTTGCAGCAACCCCCCCACGAGCTCTTCCGCACGGGTGAATATGACAATTGTGTGCCTGAAAACATCAGCTCCAAAGATGTCCTGCAGTCTCTCTGCGGCCTCCTCGTCCTCCTGGGTGAATCGGCCCAGCTGGGTCACCAGCAGCAGCGCGTGGGGGCCCGGGGAGGACAGCCTGATGCAGCGGATAATTTCTTGGCGCATCTCACTGCTGTCACATCCGGGGTTGAAAATGTCAGCCGTGTCAACCACCGTGAAGTCCTCGCCGTCCCAGTGCCCCTGTGCATGATGTTGTTGTGGTGCCGGAAGCCCCTGGCCACCCCCGAGCCCACCTTGGGAGCTCGTCCTGCATGCAGGGTGTGCTGCAGGGCACCGGGAGCAGCATTCTCCAGGGCTGCTGTGTGCTCGGGGCTGCTGCGCGCCTGGGGCCATGTGGGTACTGAACCCCAGGGCTGCAAAGGTGGGACGCTGGGGGACATCGTCCTGTAAGAGCCCAGGGCCATGGTTGGGGGAAGCGGGGCTGCTCCACGCTGCTCGTGCTTGGGGCAGCAGCAGCGCAGTGCAATTCTCTCAGGGCGTTGCCCTTAGTCCCGCTTCCTGCAATAGCGCAGTGCAAACTCAGCACATTTACGGGAAAAGCCTGTTTGCCGGACCCTCGGTGTTTGCAGCTGGGGCTGGCTGTGCCCTGCAGGTTCTCCCGCAGGGGAACTGCTGTTGCATGCCTGGAGCACCTCCTGCCTCCTGCTGCACTCCCCTGGGGGCTGCAGGGCTGGGTCTCTCTCCTCTCTCCCAGCTGCTGTAGTGTAGCATGGTTTGCGTATTTTTTCTCCTTTCTTACCTGTGCTCTCAGAGCACGCATGCTGGGTGTGCAGCACCGCTGCGACTTCCGAGGTGCCTGAAAGGTGATGGACACGGCAGGGCTCTGCCGGAGCCCCAGGGGAGCCAGGTTCTGGCCAGAAATGGAGCTTTGCTCCTCAGGCTTTAATTTCAAGCCTTGCCTTGGCAGCCCCTGGCTCTTGTGCTTGTCCTTGGGTGTCCCCGGGCTTCAGAGGCTGCAGCCTTTGGGGTCCCTCTGGCCACGTTCCCGAGATGTCAGGAGCTCTCCTCCACCTCCCCGAGCTGCCGGCTGGGTAGCCGCTGCCATGGCGCTGCTCCCTGCGGCCAGAGGTTCCTGACACCCGGTGTCCCAGTGTCCCCCTGTCCCACTGTCCCAGTGTCCCCATTCCCATTGTCCCTGTGTCACAGGTCCCTGTGTCTCAGTGTCCCCAGGTCCCCAGGTCCCTGACACCTGGTGTAGTGATGTCCCCAGTCCCCAAGTCCCTATGTCACAGGTCCCTGTGCCCCAGTGTTCCCAGGTCCCCATGGCCCTGACACCCGGTGTCCCCATGTCCGTATATCCCTGGTCTCCATGTCCCTGTGTCACAGGTCCCTGTGTCCCAATGTCCCCATTCCCAATGTCCCTGTGTCACAGGTCCCGGTGTCTCAATGTCCCCAGGTCCCCATGTCCCTGACACCCGGTGTCCCCATGCCCCAATGTCTCCAGCCCCATATCCCTGTCACAGATCCCCGTGTCCCAGTGCCCCCAGTGCCCCCGGGGACACGCAGTGCCGCAGTGTCTCCGTGACCCCAGGTCCCAGCGCCGGTGTCCCCGACCCCCGGTGTCCCTGACCCCCGGTGCCCGGCTCCCGGTGCCGTTCCCCGCACCGACGCAGGAGGTCGCGGCTCCACTCCGGGAGCTCCGCGGCCGCTGCTGCGCACCCGGGCGCCGCTCCCGGTCCCGGCGGCTTTGGGGGACCGGCGGGTGCCGGAGCCAAGCAGGTCAGGGAACCGCCGGGGGACCGGGAGCGGGTGGCACCGGGGTCTGCGGGTTGGACTCCGGTCAGTGGGCGAACACGGGAACGGGACCGGGGCTGCACCGTGCGTCCCGGAGCGGTGCCCCCCGTGCTGGAGCACCCGTGGGCGACGCTGGACCCTGGTGGCAGCTGCCCCGTGGCTATGGCACGGCAGCTCTGGCCTAGGACCCCCCCAGAGTCCCCCAGCAGACACCATGCAGACCCCCCAGCAGCCAGGGGCAGCCCCGCGGGCATCCCGAGCTGGCCGGGCTGGGGACGTGAGGCCGAGAGGAAGAGGATGGGGAGGAAGAGTGGAAGAGTGCCCGAGCCCCTGCGGGGATGAGGAGGGGGGCGAGGAGGTGCCTGAAGCAGGAGCACGGGAGGTTCGCGGACAGACCGAAAGTAAAAGCGTCCCAGGAGGGGGCTGGGGAGCAGGAAGGGGACGTGAAGGAGGCGCGCAGCCCAAGCACAGCAGCAGATCCAGGGGAGCTGCGGGGCAGCGTGCCCACGGGTGATGGTGAGCAGACAGGCACACTGCGGTGCCACGGGGACTGCACAGCCACAGGGAACCGCAGAGCCATGGGCGGTGGGTGCCCGGGCACCCACAGGGGTCCGGACTTGCCGCCCTGTATGGACGGCCCCGAGCACAACGCGGTGCTCGAGTGTCTCGGTCCAAAGCACGAGCAGCGTGCTGGGGCTGTGGTACGCAGGGGCTGGAGGAGGGGGCTCCCTGCGTCCTGCGAGGGACCTGGGCTTAGCAGAGGGGCCGGGCAGGGGTTGAACACCGGTTTGTGCTGTGCCACAAAACGTCCCCAGCTCAGGAGACTGCGGCCTCACGCACCACAGCCTGGGTGGAAAAGGGAGCCTCCGGCTGTATTTGTACGAGCATCAGACCAAAACTCCTCTGGTAGGAGGCTGCACCTCATCGTCTCGTCAACCTCATGACCGCTGAGGTGTATTTCCAGGCCATGCGTTCCCTCATTTGCACAGACCGAGCTTTCCCAGTGCTTTTTGAGAGGTCACCGTGGGGCCGAGGGGAGGCAGCCCAGGAGCAGAGCCGGACCCTCGGTGTTTGCAGCTGGGGCTGGGTGTGCCCCGCAGAGCATGCAGCAAACCGCCCCCCACAGCTCCGTGCCCCCCACGAGTGTTTCTGGGCTGTCCTTGCAGAGCCCCCACCCCGTGAACCTTGCGCCCAGCCCTGCTGCACTCAGCTCCCGCCCCCGCAGCCCCAAACTAAAAGCTGGGGCCGAGCACGGGCACCTCCTGCCCAGGGACACTGCTGCACCCGGAGCCGTGGGTAGGTTGCAGGGGCTTGGTGCTCACCGGGTTTGCTCCCCAGTGCGCTGCACGGCTCCGGAGTCACAACTCAGCAGCGCAGAAACCGTGCAGCAGGTCCCTGGGGGGCTGCTTCTGAACGCAGGGATCGGGAGCAGCCGGCGTTGCTCACCTACAGGCGAATGGTGCATGGCTAAGCCTGCTGCTGGCTGGGCTGGCGCTGCAGGCTCGGCCTTCTCTAGGGCTTTGTCACAGCCTGCCAGCGCCCTTATCCCCCAAGCCCAGCGGGAAAGCCTTCACCCTGCACGTGTGTTTGCTCTCTGTCCCCCTGCAGCCTGTGACCCAGCTCTGGCATCACCCTTCCTGCACTGACACTGCGGCAGAGCACGATGGCGAGCGGCTCCTGGGAGGATCACGGTAAGGGTGCAAGGGCCAGGCACTGCCCTGCCCCAGAGTCCCCTCGAAGGGGGTTCGGTGTCCTCGTGCCACTGCAGGCACCGCGGGGACCGGGCTCTCCTGGCAATCTCCCAGTCGGTGGGGGGGTTTTGGGGACAGAGCAGGCATGTGCCAAGCAGTGCCGTGCACGTGGAGAGGGGACAGGCATCCCTGGGGTGTTACGGGTATCCCTGGGGAGGTAAGAGCATCCCCGGGGTGGCACAGGCAGCTCTGTGCCCCTGTGCCGGGCTGTTTCCATGCATGCCCCACCCCAGGCAGTGCTTTACACACTGCTGCTCTCTCACTGAGCCTTTCCCCTCACTGATGCCAGCAGGCCAGGGGACCCAGGAGCACATGGAGCTGCGCCTGCTACTCGTCGGAAAGACCGGTGCAGGGAAAAGCGCAACGGGGAACACCATCCTGGGGCGGGCAGCCTTCGAGTCACGCCTGGCGCCACAGGCGATGACACGGACGTGTGCCCAGGAGAGCCGGCTCTGGCGGGGCCACAGGGTGGTGGTCACCGACACCCCCGGCATGTTTGACTCACCGGAGCACAGCGCCCGGTCCTGCTACGAGCTTGCCCGCTGCCTGCTGCTGTCGGCGCCGGGGCCGCACGTGCTGGTGCTGGTGACCCAGCTGGGCCGCTTCACGCAGGAGGACAAGGAGGCCGCCCGGCAAGTGTGGCGGGTGCTGGGGCGCGAGGCTGCGAGGCACACCATCGTCCTCTTCACCCGCAAGGAGGACCTGGGGGGTGGCTCCCTGCAGCACTACGTGGCACACCCCAGCAACGCCGCCCTGCGGGCACTGCTGCAGGCCTGTGGGGGACGGTGCTGCGCCTTCAGCAACCGGGCGGCCGGCGCCGAGCGCAAAGCCCAGGTCGAGGAGCTGATGGTGCTGGTGCAGCGGGTGCTGGAGGAGAACCAGAGCACCCATTACACGAGCAAGCTCTACTCCCAGGCCACGCGGCTCCTCAGCCGCAGCGATGTGGATTTCGAAGAGAAGTGCAAGCGCCTTGCGAAGCAAGTGGAGCAGCAGCTGCAGGGCCAACAAGGAGACGGCGTCCCGTGGTTGATCAGACGGTGTGTGCAGGGGCTGTGGTCCATGCGATACATGCGGTGCCTGTGCTGCTGCTGCCAATTCATTGTGGCAGTTCTGTCCTCAGTCTGCCACTTCATCGTGGCAGCAGTCCGGCGCATTGCGCGCTTTCTGTGGTAGGCATTCCTCGGTGCTTGGAGGGCAGCTGTCCGGCTGTACCACCGCTTCTTGCGCTAGAAGCAAGAGCAGAACTAGAATACACTGTGCTGTACTACTTCTCTCATGTAATTGCACTGTGTTGCTAAACAACATGGCAAGCAGCCGATACCCCCTCTAACAGCACCGCAGTCCCCATATGAGCTGTGCCTCTCGGCACAAAACTGCAGCACAAAGCTTGTGGCTGCTGAGCGATTTCTGCTTTGTCTCCAGCTCAATGCCAGGGATGTGCCCAGGGCATTGCAGGGACGGCTGCGGACCTGGGGACACGCAGGGACAGAGCCAGGTGGTGGCTCCCAGGAAATGCCCTCGTCCCCTGCATCGAGCCGTGGGGCAGTCCCGGGTGCTGCCAGGAGAGCACAGAGCATCCGGGCAGAGGGGAGCAGCACCCAGCAGAGGGGACCCATCCCTGAGCAGCTCTGGTGGCAGCAGGTTGAGGACAAAACTGGTCACATTCCCCTCACTGCCATGGGCTGAGATCACCTCATGTCCCCGAAGGCTGGCATGGGATGTGGGGAGCCACCTTGGTCTGGCACGGGGGTGGAGGGGTGAAGGACAAGGGGCACAGGGTGATGGGCCAGGAGGGACACCAAGGGACCCTGTCAGGGACACCAAGGGACAAAGCCCTTCTTCCTGCTGCCCCTCAGGTGCTGCTGCTGTTTCTCAGGGGATCGAGGCCACATGCGCAGGTTGCAGGAGATCCACGTCACTGAGGTAGGACCCCGGGCAAAGAGCATCCTAGGGACAGGTGGGACAGGTTGGTCACACGTACGTGACAGCAGAAATAGCCCTGGTGGCAGCAGTTCTGAGCATCTGAAACCACCAGGAGCTTTGGCAGGGAAGTGCCGTGACACAGGATGAGATGCCGTCAAACTGCAGGTGCCCTGACCCCAGGCTCACGTGCTGTGGAGCTGCACACAGGCACAGGCTCCATTTCTCATGCGCACCTCCCTGCCTTCAGGAACACGGGCTGCCCTGCGCTTCGGTGCAGTTTCATGCTTTGCTGTGATCACTGACCCGTGGCGGGGAGCCCCCGGGGGTGTGGGAGCAGGGGTCGGAGCTGTCACTGCCAGCTCTGCAGGTGCCTGCGGAGCCAGGGAGCACCATGAGTGTGGGGAGAAAGAAGTACAAGGTACTGGCAGGGAAATTTGTCACTTGCAACCTTTGCAACACTTAAGAGGCGTGCAGGGTCTGACCCAGCCCCTGACCGCGGTGCAGGCTGCAGCTGCCTCGTCTCCTGCCCCTTCTTCTATCAGGGCTCTGCCTCCAGTCCCACCAGCAGCAGGAACTGCTTGAAATCTAAGCACAGATCATCGCGGCAGTTAAATAACTCTAAGGCTGGATTGTTTCTGGAGGAATTACAGGAATTACAGGAAGTAGTGTTAGAGTTGCCCACACCTCCAGGGCTGCACAGAATCGAAACCAAGCTGGGGGCTGGTGCGGGAGGAGCCGGTGCTGCCCTTGTGGCATGAGCACAGTTCTCCAGGCTGACACCGGCCATCTCCGCTGTCACTTCCTGGTGGCTGTGAGCATCCCGCGGGGACAAGGCGAACGCCAGCGCAGGACGTGCAGGAAGGTACGGGCGGGAGGCCAGGGGCCGCGAGGCTCCGTGCCGGCGAGGAGGGCTCTGAGGGGGCCTGGAGACCTGGCGCAGGGCAGCGGGGCAGGGAAGTGGCTCTTCCCCTGTCCCCTCCGGTCTCTTTCCCTTCTCCCCACTCCTCGCTCCCCATGCTTGGCATGGCCCCAGCCCCAGCCCAGGGGAGCACCTGGGCACCATGCTCAGCCCCACGTGGGGCCTCGGCTGCACGAGTGTCACTGTCCCGAGGGTCCCTGCCACCACCCGAGGGTCCCTGCCACCACACTTCCTTCCCCCACCATGATCCTGCACACACTGAGGCTGCCTCACTGCTCTGTTTCCCTGCAGTACCTCGCAGTTCTGGCTTATATTTTGCTTTTTACTGTTTTCCGCTGCTGTCCAACCCCATCTGTCCTGGTGCCACCGCAGCCTGACCCAGCAGCAGCCCACAAGCCCTTCGCACAGCGCGGGCACACAGAGCCCCGCAGCCTCCAGCATCTGGGTGCCTGCTGACGGAGCCCTGGGTGTCTGCTTTTGTCTCTACAGCCAGGCCGTGTCCATCCAGCGTGTCCACGTGCTACCCGGGGTCGGCGGGGGCTAGGAGATGAGGCTGATCCTGGCCGGGAAGGCTGGCGAGGGGAAAAGCGCCACGGGGAACACCCTCCTCGGGGAATGTGTCTTTGAGTCCAAGCTGTCCACCCAGCCAGTGACCGTGAGCTGTGCGAGTGCACAGGGGCACTGGGATGGCCAGGACTTCACGGTGGTTGACACGGCTGACATTTTCAACCCCGGAGGTGCCAGCAGTGAGGTGCACCAAGAAATTATCCGCTGCATCAGGCTGTCCTCCCCGGGCCCCCACGCGCTGCTGCTGGTGACCCAGCTGGGCCGATTCACCCAGGAGGACGAGGAGGCCGCAGAGAGACTGCAGGACATCTTTGGAGCTGATGTTTTCAGGCACACAATCATCATATTCACCCGTGCAGAAGAGCTGGGGGAGAGATCTCTGCACGACTACGTGTCCTGTACTCACAACAAAGCTCTCCACGAGCTGATCGAGAGATGTGGGAACAGGTACTGCGGCTTCAACAACCGGGCAGTTGGAGCCGAACGGGACCACCAGGTCATGGAGCTGATGGGGATGGTCCGCTGCATGGTGCGGGTGAATGGGGACAGGTACTACAGCAATGAGATGTACCTGGAGCCCATTTTAACAGAAGAGAAGGTGGCGTATCACATGGCGAGGTACAGAGCAGGCAGGATAAAGAGCGCGCGATTCAGCTGAAGGACAGCTCTCCTGGCTTTTGGGCTGATTGTCCTTATCATTATTGTGATCACCCTGAGTTTCCTTATCACACGGCTGTGATGAATCCCAGCACCACAGAGCCACTGAACGCCTGGGGCTGGAGGCACCTCTGCACCCCACGTGTTCTGTCCCTGCCCAGGCAGGGTCCCCAGCGCCGGCTGCCCAGGACCGTGTCCACTGGGTGTTGGACATCTCCGGGGATGGAGACCCCAGCACCGCTCTGGGCAGCCTGTGCCAGCGCTCAGACACCCGCACAGCAAAAAAAGACTTTCCTGATGTCTCAGCGGGCATCCTTGTGCCTCCAGCAGTGCCCATACTCTTGTGTCCAGACTCTGGGCACCCCACCAGGCGTTCACACACACAGACGGGACCCCCAAGTCCCAGTGTAATGGAACCAACTCTCCCTTGGAAACGAAGAGGAATTGTCTATTTTTATTGAGCTTCCCTTTAATCAGTTATCATATGTGTAGTACAGGACAAAAAATATGTTTAAATTTTAATCCAGGCTCCCTTTGTTCAGGGACAGAATGCTTCTTCTGGGAGAAACCAAGCAAGCCCCGGTGCCAATAGCAAGTAGCCTGAGGTTGTGCTTTGGTGACATGTGGCCATCGATGGATAAAAGGGGTTAGGGTGCTTCATCGGGGAACACCACCAAGGATCCCCCAGAAAGGAAGGCATGCGCAGAAGTTCCTGAAAAGGAGCCATTAAGAATGATGCCACATGGGCACAAAACTCAGGTAGATTAGAATGAATATGTATTAGATCACTAGAATAGTCATGAATTTAATGTCTCCATGGAGCCAGGAAGTCGACATTGGCTGTGCTTGATCTGTGGAAACTGCACCGAGCTCTGAGGCCTGAATAAAAGCAATCTCTCTCCTGAGTGCGTGCGAATGGGCTTATTGCACACCGGGTGAAGGATCATAGAGTCATAGAATGGTTGGGGTTGGGAGGGACCTTAAAGATCATTCAACTCTACCCCCCTGAAACAGAGAAGGCTGCCTCCCCCCAGATGAGGTTGGCCAAGCCCCATCCAGCCTGGCCTTGAATACCTCCAGGGATGGGGCATCCACAGCTTCTCTGGGCAGCCTGTGCCATTGCCTCACTACACTGACAGTGAAGTGTTTCCTCCTAATGTCTAGCCTCAAACTATTTTCTTTTATTTTAAGACCATTCCCCCTTGTCCTCCACCACCATCCCAGGTCCTTCTCCTCAGGGCTGCTCTCAATCCACTCCCCACCCAACCTGTGTTTGTGCTTGGAATTTCCTCAGCCCAGATTAAGGACCTTGCACTTGGCCTCGTTGACCCTCATGAGGCCCGTACAGGCCCAATTCTCAAGCCTGTCGAGATCCCTCGGGACGGCATCCCTTCCCTCCAGTGTGGGGGCACAGTGTCAAATGCTTTGCACAAGTCCAGGCAGATGATGTCATTTGCTCTTCCCCAGTCATCAGTGCTGCAACCCTGTCATGGGAGGCCACCAGATTTGTCAGGCATGATATGCCGGATCTGCTCCATGATCTTGCCAGGCATAGAGGTGAGACTGACTGGCCTGTGGTTAACCAGGTCTTCCTTTTTCCTCTTTAAAAATGATGCCCCCAGCATGTACTGATACATGCGGTTGTTCCTTCCCAGGTGCAGGACTCTACACTTGGTCTTATTAAACCTCATTTGGTTTCTTTTGCCCATCTCTCCAGACAGTGCAGGTCTCGCTGAATGGCAGCACAGCCTTCTGGTGTGTCAGCCACTCCTCCCAGCTTTGTGTCATCGGCGTACTTGCTGAGGGCAGACACTATTCCCTCATCAAGGTCATCGATGAAGATGTTGAACAAGACCGGACCCAGCACCGACCCCAGGGGAACACCGCTAGTCACAGGCCTCCAGCTGGACTCTGCACCGCCGATCACCACCCCCTGAGCTCAGCCAGTCAGCCAGTTCTCAACCCACCTTACTGTCCACTCCTCTATCCCACACTTCCTCAGCTTTTCTATCAGGATGTCATGGGAGACAGTACCGAAAGCCTTGCTAAAGTCAAGGTAGATGACATCCACCGCTCTCCCCCCATCTACCCAGCTGGTGATGCCATCATAGAAGGCAACGAGGTTGGTCGAGCACAACTTCCCCTTGGTGAATCCATGCTGACCACTCCTCTTCTTCTTCTCTTCCAATCGCTTGGAGATGGCATCCAGAACAAGCTGCTCCAACACCTTTCCAGGAACAGAGGTGAGACTGACTGGCCTGTAGTTTCACCAGTAGTTTAGAAACCAAATGAGATTTAATAAGAGCAAGTGTAGAGTCCTGCACCTGGGAAGAAACAACCTGAAGTATCAGTACATGCTGGGGGATGACCCGCTGGAGAGGAGCTCTGAGGAGAAGGACCTTGGGGTCCCGGTGGACGACAGGTTGACCATGAGCCAGCACTCTGCCCCTGTGGCCAAGAGGGCTAATGGGATCCTGGCGTGCATTAAAAGGAGCATGGCCAGCAGATCGAGGGAGGTGATCCTCCCCCTCTATTCTGCCCTGGTCAGGCCTCCCCTGGAGTACTGTGTCCAGTTCTGGGCTCCCCGGTAGAAGAAAGACAGGGATCTCCTGGAAAGAGTCCAGCGGAGGGCCACAAAGACGATACGGGGCCTGGAGCATCTTCCCTGTGAGGAGAGGCTGAGAGTCCTGGGGCTGTTCAGCCTGGAGAAGAGAGGACTGAGAGGGGATCTCCTCAATGTATATAAATATCTGAGGGGTGGGAGACAAAAGGATGTAGCCAACCTCTCCTCAGTGGTTTGTGTGGATAGGACAAGGGGCTATGGCTGCAAGTTACAGCACAGGACATTCCGTACTGACATGTGAAAGAACTTCTTCATGGTGACGGTGACAGAGCATTGGAACAGGCTGCCCAGGGAGGTTGTGGAGTTTCCTTCTCTGAAGACATTCAAGGCCCGTCTGGACGCCCACCTGGGCAGCCTGCTCTGAGGAACCTGCTTTGGCAGGGGGGTTGGACCTGATGATCTTTCGAGGTCCCTTCCAACCCCTACAGTTCTGTGATTCTGTGATTCACGGATCCTCCTTCGTGCCCTTCTTGAAGACCGGAGTGACGTTGGCTGTCCTCCAGTGTTCAGGCACCTCTCCTGTTTTCTAGAACCTCATCTTCCTTTTACTGTTTCCATACTTTAAACAAACAAACAAACAAACAACTTCTTAGTATCCTTTATCTCTTTTGCAAGCTTCATCTCTAGGTGGGCTTTGGCCTTCCTTGTCGCATCCCTGCAGGCCCTGACAACACTTCTATACTCCTCCCACACACTTTTAAGGGGAGTTCCTCTAATTAGACTGGGGTTGGGGTGATGTTCAAACACAACTTGGCAGGGGCCATCCCTTTAAAAGATCAAAACCTGAAATCTTTTTCAGGATGATTTGTAATTGCAAAGTGAGTAACTGGTACATGCTTCACATCCGTGAGTTGTACATTAACTTGGCAGTTTGGTTTTACGCTCAGTACATAACCAGTATGTGTGCATTGTTTACTGATAAGCTTTTGCTCAGCCAGGTCCAACGCCTTTCGGGCACACCTTGTTCTGAATTCAGGACTTGCAATTCCTCCCTGAGGGGGAGGAAGGGGCTGCTTTCCTATCTGCACCTGGCAGACTTTGTTATTTACCATCTCAATACTAGCCTACATTGCAGCTACAGTGAAATTGTCTGAAATCGATACCACGGCAGCCTGTACCAGGGCTTCAGCACCCACCCAGCACAGATGTGAGACCAGGGAGCTGCCCTTTGAGCGAGAGCTCAGGAGCAGCCCCACGTCCACAGAGCACGGCCCTGGGCTCTGGCAGGGCGATGCTGCTGGATGTCCTGCCCTCATGGCACTGCATTCGGGACCTGTCCAGCTCCGAGCATGCGCCAGCAGGAGCCCCAGGCCTTGTGCAAAGTGCAGAGCAGGGGTAGGCCGAGAGCCGTCATGGCTCTGCCCTCTGCTGTGCTGCTCCCACTGAGCTGCAGGCCGGGGAGGAAAGCCAAGTGTCCCCTGCCCCATGGCACCCAGGCAACTCTTGGGGACATTGGCTGTGGGGAAGGGCACCAGCCATAAGGCAGGCACGACTAGGCCCAGAGATCCGCTTAGCTGCTGCAGCTGGCACGGCACGGCTTGGCTTGGCATGGCAAGGGGGGCTCTGCCATCCTCCTCTCCTGCCACACACATGGATGCACAGGGACCGAGTGTGGGGCCAAGGGCAGGGCTGTGCATTCCTGCTGGCTGCCAGGGGCCCACATCCGTGCCTCAGAGCACTCCATGTGGGGGAAGACATGGGCACCCTTTCAATTGCTCAGCAAGGACAATGAGGTGCTGGTGTTGACCGAAAAAGTGGATCCTTTCTCCTATGAAGAAAGGCTGAGAGAGATGGGGATGTTCAGCCTGTGGAAGAGGAGGCTCTGGGAACATCTCATTGGGACCTTTCAGTGCTTAAAGGGGTTTAATAAAGAGGATGGAGAAAAAAAAATTATTCGCGTGGATTATGCTGGACAAGGGGGAATGGTCTTAAAATAAAAGAAAATAGCTTTAGGCTAGACATTAGGAGGAAACGCTTCACTGTCAGTGTAGTGAGGCACTGGCACAGGCTGCCAAGAGAAGCTGTGGATGCCCCATCCCTGGAGGTGTTCAAGGCCGGGCTGGATGGGGCTTGGCCAACCTCATCCGGTGAGAGGCAGCCTTGTCTGTTTCAGGGGGGTTGGAGTTGGATGATCTTTAAGGTCCCTCCCAACCCCAACCATTCTATGACTCTATGATCCTTCACCCGGTGTGCAATAAGCCAATTTGCACGCACTCAGGAGAGAGATTGCTTTTATTCAGGCCTCAGAGCTTGGTGCAGTTTCCACACATCAAGCACAGCCAATGTCGACTTCCTGGCTCCATGGAGACATTAAATTCATGACTATTCTAGTGATCTAATACATATTCATTCTAATCTACCTGAGTTTTGTGCTCATGTGGCATCATTCTTAATGGCTCCTTTTCAGGAACTTCTGCGCATGCCTTCCTTTCTGTGGGGGTCCTTGGTGGTGTTCCCCGATGAAGCACCCTAACCCCTTTTATCCATCGATGGCCACACATCACCGAAGCACGACCTCAGGCTACTTTCTATTGGCAACTTTCCTTGGTTTCTCCCAGAAGGAGCATTCTGTCCCTGAACAAAGGGAGCCTGGATTAAAAGTTAAACATATTTTTTGTCCTGCACTACATATATGATAACTGATTAAAGGGAAGCTCAATAAAAATAGACAATTCCTCTTCGTTTCCAAGGGAGAGTTGGTTCCATTACACTGGGACTTGGGGGTCCCGTCTGTGTGTGTGAACGCCTGGTGGGGTGCCCAGAGTCTGGACACAAGAGCATGGGCACTGCTGGAGGCACAAGGACACCCGCTGAGACATCAGGAAAGTCTTTTTTTGCTGTGCGGTTGTCTGAGCGCTGGCACAGGCTGCCCAGAGCGGTGCTGGGGTCTCCATCCCCGGAGATGTCCAACACCCAGTGGACACGGTCCTGGGCAGCCGGCGCTGGGGACCCTGCCTGGGCAGGGACAGAACATGTGGGGTGCAGAGGTGCCTCCAGCCCCAGGCTTTCAGTGGCTCTGTGGTGCTGGGATTCATCACAGCCGTGCGATAAGGATGCCCAGGGTGATCACAATAATGATGAGGACAATCAGCGCACAAGCCAGGACAACTCTCCGGGATGGCCTCCATCTGAATTGCACCCTCTTTATCCTGCCTGCTCTGTACCTCGCCATGTGATACGCCACCTTCTCTTCTGTTAAATTGGGCTCCAGGTACATCTCATTGCTGTAGTACCTGTCCCCATTCACCCGCACCATGCAGCGGACCACCCCCATCAGCTCCATGACCTGGTGCTCCCGTTCGGCTCCAACTGCCCGGTTGTTGAAGCCGCAGTACCTGTTCCCACATCTCTCGATCAGCTTGTGGAGTGCTTTGTTGTGAGTACAGGACACGTAGTCATGCAGAGATCTCTCCCCCAGCTCTTCCGCACGGGTAAATATGACGATCGTGTGCTGCAAAACATCAGCTCCAAAGATGTCCTGCAGTCTCTCTGCGGCCTCCTCGTCCTCCTTGGTGAATCGGCCCAGCTGGGTCACCAGCAGCAGTGCGTGCGGGCCCGGTGAGGACAGCCTGATGCAGCGGATAATTTCTTGGTGCACCTCGCTGCTGGCACCTCCGGGGTTGAAAATGTCGGCCGTGTCAACCACCGTGAAGTCCTCGCCGTCCCAGTGCCCCTGTGCACTCGCACATCTCACGGTCACTGGCTGGGTGGACAGCTTGGACTCGAAGACACATTCCCCGAGGAGGGTGTTCCCCGTGGCGCTTTTCCCCCCACCAGCCTTCCCGGCCAGGATCAGCCTCATCTCCAAGTCCCCGCCGAGCCCGGGCTGCAAATAGACACGATGGATGGCCACGGCCTGGCTGCAGAGACAAAAGCAGACACCCAGGGCTCCATCAGCAGGCACCCAGATGCTGGGAGCATCACTGACAGCAGAAGGGATTTTCACTAAAAGCAGGGATGGTTTCGAAGCCTTGCTGCTGGCCTCTGGAGGCTGCGGGGCTCTGTGTGCCCCCACTGTGGGAAAGGCTCGGGGACACAGCAGCTGGGTCAGGCTGCGGTGGCACTGGGACAGACGGGGTCCCCTGGATCGCACTACTGCGTGTGCAGTCACAGCAGTGCACGGACAGCAGCAAGGAACAGAAATTCAAAATAACAGCTGGAGCCGTGAGGTGCTGCGGGGAAACAGAGCCGCTGGTCTGTTTCTTCAGTCTCAGCCTCACTCTGCGCAGGAATACAGGCACGGGGGAAGGCAGTGTGGTGGCAGGGACCCTCGGGGCAGTGACACTCATGCAGCCGTGGCCCTGCTTGGGGCTGAGCACAGTGCCCAGGGACTCCCCTGGGCTGGGGCTGGGGCTACACAGAGCATGGGGAGCGAGGAGTGGGGAGAAGGGAAAGAGACCAGAGGGGACTGGGGAAGAGCCATTTCCCTGCCCCACTGCCCTGCGCCAGGTCCCCAGGCCCCCTCGGAGCTCTCCCCGCCAGCACGGAGCCTTGCAGCCCCTGGCCTCCCACCCGTACCTTCCTGCACGTCCTGCGCTGGCGTTCGTCTTGTCCCTGCGGGACGCTCACAGCCACCAGGAAGTGACAGCGGTGACGGCCGGTGTCAGCCTGGAGAACTGTGCTCATGCCACAAGGGCAGCACCGGCTCCTCCCGCACCAGCCCCCAGCTTGGTTTCGATTCTGTGCAGCACTGGAGGTTCAGACAGCTCTAACGCTACTTCCTGTAATTCCTGTAATTCCTCCAGAAACAATCCAGCCTCAGAGTTATTTAACTCCTGCGATCATATGTGTTTATTTTCCAAGCAGTTCCTGCTGCTGGTGGGACTGGAGGCAGAGCCCTGACAGAAGAAGGGGCAGGAGACGAGGCAGCTGCAGCCTGCACCGCGGTCAGGGGCTGGGACGGACCCCGCACACTGCTCAGGCTCAGGGCTGGAGGTTCAGGTGCCGGACGAGGGCACTGAACTGACGGTGATTCTGGGCGGAGGCTCCTGCTCCAGTTGGTGGCCGTGCACGTCCTCTGCGAGCTCTCAGGTTTCCCAAAGCACTGCAAGGGTTGCCAGTGACCGAGCTGAGTTCCCTTGCCAGCTCCTCGTTCCCCAAGGCATCGGGATCCCCTCCCAAGCTGAGGAGGAGCAGCCCTTGCCCGGGCTGTCCCCATCTGCCACCATGGTGCAGCGAGGCCCAGCCACGCTCCCCTGCCCCTGCGGCCCCTGCTCCTGGGCTGTGCAGGGCTGGCAGAAACGTGCCCTGCCCCTGGCACGGGGTGCGGGGCTGCCAAATGCTTCTCCCTGCCTCACGGGGTGCGCAGCCATCTTGTGGGTGCGTGCGTGTGTTTACCCTCGGCTATACAACCACTTCCTGCATGCACACACAGCAGGCAGCACGCACACGCCAAGTGTGTTAGTGACCCTCATCGTGACCATCATCGGCCTTGTTACCGCCATGGGGGGAGGACGGGAGACTTTGGCAAACTGATTCGCGGAAACTGACTCCACAGTCACTAAGATTGTGCAGTTGGTTTGTTTATTCAGCACTGGGCAGCACAGGGGGTAGTCCCACCAAAGTCACAGAATCACAGAATCACAGAATTTCTAGGTTGGAAGAGACCTCAAGATCATCGAGTCCAACCTCTGACCTAACACTAACATTCCCCACTAAACCATATCCCTAAGCTCTACATCTAAATGTATTTTAAAGACTTCCAGGGATGGTGACTCCACCACTTCCCTGGGCAGCCTGTTCCAGTGTCGAACAACCCTTTCAGTAAAGAAGTTCTTCCTAACATCTAACCTAAAACTCCCCCAGCGCAACTTTAGCCCATTCCCGCTCGTCCTGTCACCAAGTCTCTTGTAGAGAAAACTTTGAAGCCACAGTGGGAAGGACTATACAAGGTGCTTCACCACAATTAAGATCAAGGAACGGATAATAGAGAATGGTTAGTGGCCTTGGTCCGAAGCTGTAACAGAGAATAGAGCATTAATGGAAAGTTAGCAGTTGTGGTTATTTGGCGAACAAATGGTGAACTTTTATGTACATTAAAAGAATGGCAAAAAATAGGGAAAGAATGGACACACCAAAGAACTGTAGGGGACGAAATTAAAATAGGGTGCTGAATGATTAATGGAACGAGTTTCAAAGGTGTTACCGAGATGGGAAAAGGTTGAAGACCAAGACCACAAGCTAATAATAGATGCACTTAGTATGGTTCAAGATAATGCATCTTTAACTCTTAGTTGTATACAAGCACAGTTACGGATTCAGGCAACGGCTGCCTTGATCATTAGGGAAGGAAGTGAAGGCATTTTTCCAGTTGAAGTCCAAAAGACTGTTTGGGACAATGCCAATGATTTTGAGAAATTCCAATCTTGGTGGACTCTGGTAAATTTTACCTATGACCCCATTGTTAACATGGCTACTGCCTTTGTGCTTACTATACGTAATGGCACAGTTTATGTTATCCACCCCATCATTGCACTAGGATTAAACCATGAGGAGACAGTGCTCTGTCCGTCGGAGCATAGAACATGGGCACGGATGGAGAATGGGAGATGGCAGTCTGTAAATCTAGAATCATGTGTTACCTGGGAACAGCAAGGATTTATTTGTGAAAGTAATACAATTGATGCTCAGGATGTATGTCTTGACACGGAGCAAGGTGTTTGCCACTTTGAAATTCATCCAAATACTAGTCAAAAGACTGTGCTTGTATATATCGGTCAAGGCTATGTGTGTTTAAGAACTGCTTGTGATTTTGTAGAAGTAGATAAGGAGAACATAACTCTCCCTAGCAAAAATCATTCTAACATTTGTATTTGTAACTTTGTTAGAATCGTCGGGTGTCATTTTCTGTGTTTGGCACCAGTGGTATCCCACCAGTTGATCGAGTCTAACAACACAATGTACACTCTAATCACTGTCCATCATGATACAAAGGCAAAGAGCAAAACAGGACACAAATCACAACTGGTGGGATACACTCTTTGGATGGTCGCCCACTGCAACTGGGATTTTGAACACATTGTGTCACCCAATTATTGTTTTATAGATATTAGTTGGTACAAGTTTAATATTGTCTTTTGTAATATTTGTTTGGAATTGGAAATTGTTACAACGAATGTCTATATTATCTTCCTTGACAAAAGTGCATGGCAAGGCATTGAGGGGTACATACCATAGAGACTGAGAAGAAGAATTTTTGTATTAACTAAAAGAATTTAGTAGATTTTCCAGAAAAGGGAGGACTGAATCATTGGGATTAGAAATTAGAGAGTGATTGACTAAGAATGAACAGGTGCTATATTTGCGATGTACTGCGCCTGTGCTGCGCTTAGGCCTCCAGATAACAGGAGCCCTTCGGACCCCAAGAAGCAGATCAAAACAACCTTATGGCCCAGATTGTGACCAAGGCCTCAGAGAGCATGCGCAAAGAGATGAGGTGAAAAGTTCAACCCTGATGAAGACATCTTACTTCATCCCCATGACCCTCAGCGCCCACCACCACAAGGCACTGAGCAAGCACAGACAAGAGGAATTTATGGAAATGACTTCTTGGAATTAATTTTAATACTAAGCGGGGACAGGTTATGCATATGTATAGGCGTATTGGGAAACTTCATGAATACGTAACTCTTTACTGCATATAACCACGGCAAGTTGCCGCGTTAGGGGTGCATGACTTTTTTGGGACTACCCCCCGTGCTGCCCAGCGCTGAATAAACATACCTACTGTACAATCTCAGTGACTGTGGAGTCAGCTTTCCGTGAGTCAGCTGTGAGGTCTCCCCACAGCCTTCTCCTTTAGCAGCCTCCTCATTCAGTCAGCCGGGCGCAGTGCTGCTGAGGGTGAGGCTGGGTTTGCGTCCTCGTGCAGCCTCACGCACGCTTGTGCACGGCAGTGCACGGGCCCTTTGGGGCTTGAGGATTTCCCAAGGCTGCCTCTCCTCTTCCCACTCCTTAGGCTGTGCTGTGCCAGGCTCAGGGCAGATGGGGCAGCAGCCGTTGGTTACAGCCGGAGGCACAGCGCAGGGTGCAAAGTCCTGCCCCAAAACCTCGCTGTGTGCCTGAGCCAGCTCTGGCTCATCGAGGACGCAAACCCAGCCTCACCCTCAGCAGCACTGCGCCCGGCTGACTGGATGAGGAGGCTGCTAAAGGAGAAGGCTGCGGGGAGACCTCACAGTGGCCCTCAGTGCCTGCAGGGGCTGCAGGAGGGCAGGGAGGGACTCTTGGGCAGGTGATGTTATTACAGGGGTGTTAATTCCTGAATTACAGGAATTAGCGTTAGAGTTGCCTGCACCTCCAGTGCTGCACAGAATCGAAAGCAATCTGGGGGCTGGTGCGGGAGGAGCCGGTGCTGCCCTTGTGGCATGAGCACAGTTCTCCAGGCTTACTCGGCGGCCGCTGCTGCACACCTGGGTGCCGCTCCCGGTCTCACCGAGTGCCGGCGGCTCTGGGGGACCGGCAGGTACTGGAGCCAAACAGGTGAGGGAACCGCCGGGGGACTGGGAGCGGGTGGCACCGGGGTCTGCGGGTTGGACTCCGGTCAGTGGGCGAACATGGGAACGGAACCAGGGCTGCGCCGTGTGTCCCGGAGCGGTGCCCCCCGTGCTGGAGCACCCCTGGGCGACGCTGGACCCTGGTGGCGGCTGCCCCGTGGCTATGGCACGGCAGCTCTGGCCTAGGACCCCCCAGAGCCCCCCAGCAGACACCGTGCGGACCCCCCAGCAGCCAGGGGCAACCCCGCGGGCATCCCGAACTGGCCGGGCTGGGGACGTGTGGCCGAGAGGAAGAGGATGGGGAGGAAGAGTGGAAGAGTGCCCGAGCCCCTGCGGGGATGAGGAGGGGGGCGAGGAGGTGCCTGAAGCAGGAGCACGGGAGGTTCGCGGACAGACCGAAAGTAAAAGCGTCCCAGGAGGGGGCTGGGGAGCAGGAAGGGGACGTGAAGGAGGCGCGCAGCCCAAGCACAGCAGCAGATCCAGGGGAGCTGCGGGGCAGCGTGCCCACGGGTGATGGTGAGCAGACAGGCACACCGTGGTGCCACGGGGACTGCAAAGCCACAGGGAACCGCAGAGCCATGGGCGGTGGGTGCCCGGGCACCCACAGGGGTCCGGACTTGCCGCCCTGTATGGACGGCCCCGAGCACAACGCGGTGCTCGAGTGTCTCGGTCCAAAGCACGAGCAGAGTGCTGGGGCTGTGGTATGCAGGGGCTGGAGGAGGGGGCTCCCTGCGTCCTGCGAGGGACCTGGGCTTAGCAGAGGGGCCGGGCAGGGGTTGAACACCAGTTTGTGCTGTGCCACAAAACGTCCCCAGCTCAGGAGACTGCGGCCTCACACACCACAGCCTGGGTGGAAAAGGGAGCCTCCGGCTGTGTTTGTACGAGCATCAGACCAAAACTCCTCTGGTAGGAGGCTGCACCTCATCGTCTCGTCAACCTCATGACCGCTGAGGTGTATTTCCAGGCCATGCGTTCCCTCATTTGCACAGACCGAGCTTTCCCAGTGCTTTTTGAGAGGTTGCCGTGGGGCCGAGGGGAGGCAGCCCAGGAGCAGAGCCAGACCCTCGGTGTTTGCAGCTGGGGCTGGGTGTGCCCCGCAGAGCATGCAGCAAACCGCCCCCCACAGCTCCGTGCCCCCCACGAGTGTTTCTGGGCTGTCCTTGAACCTTGCACCCAGCCCTGCTGCGCTCAGCTCCCGCCCCCGCAGCCCCAAACTAAAAGCTGGGGCCGGGCACGGGCACCTCCTGCCCAGGGACACTGCTGCACCTGGAGCTGTGGGTAGGTTGCAGGGGCTTGGTGCTCACTGGGTTTGCTCCCCAGTGCGCTGCACGGCTCCGGAGTCACAGCTCAGCAGCGCAGAAACCGTACAGCAGGTCCCTGGGGGGCTGCTTCTGAACGCAGGGATCGGGAGCAGCCGGCGTTGCTCACCTACAGGCGAATGGTGCATGGCTAAGCCTGCTGCTGGCTGGGCTGGCGCTGCAGGCTCGGCCTTCTCAAGGGCTTGGTCACAGCCTGCCAGCGCCCTTATCCCCCAAGCCCAGCGGGAAAGCCTTCACCCTGCACGTGTGTTTGCTCTCTGTCCCCCTGCAGCCTGTGACCCAGCTCTGGCATCACCCTTCCTGCACTGACACTGCGGTAGAGCACGATGGCGAGCGGCTCCTGGGAGGATCACGGTAAGGGTGCAAGGGCCGGGCACTGCCCTGCCCCAGAGCCCCCTCGCAGGGGATCGGTGTCCTCGTGCCACCGCAGGCACCGCGGGGACCGGGCTCTCCTGGCAATCTCCCAGTCGGTGGGGGGGTTTTGGGGACAGAGCAGGCATGTGCCAAGCAGTGCCGTGCACGTGGAGAGGGGACAGGCATCCCTGGGGTGTCACGGGTATCCCTGGGGTGTCACGGGTATCCCTGGGGAGGTAAGAGCATCCCCGGGATGGCACAGGCAGCTCTGTGCCCCTGTGCCGGGCTGTTTCCATGCATGCCCCACCCCAGGCAGTGCTTTACACACTGCTGCTCTCTCACTGAGCCTTTCCCCTCACTGATGCCAGCAGGCCAGGGGACCCAGGAGCACATGGAGCTGCGCCTGGTACTCGTCGGGAAGACCGGTGCAGGGAAAAGCGCAACGGGGAACACCATCCTGGGGTGGGAGGCCTTCGAGTCACGCCTGGCGCCAAATTCGGTAACACAGACATGTGCCCAGGAGAGCCGGCTCTGGAGGGGCCACAGCGTGGTGGTCACCGACACCCCCAACATATTTGACTCACCGGAGCACAGCGCCCGGTCCTGCTATGAGCTTGCCCGCTGCCTGCTGCTGTCGGCGCCGGGGCCGCACGTGCTGGTGCTGGTGACCCAGCTGGGCTGCTTCACGCAGGAGGACAAGGAGGCCGCCCGGCAAGTGTGGCAGGTGCTGGGGCGCGAGGCTGCGAGGCACACCATCGTCCTCTTCACCCGCAAAGAGGACCTGAGGGGTGGCTCCCTGCAGCACTATGTGGCACACCCCAGCAACGCCGCCCTGCGGGCACTGCTGCAGGCCTGCGGGGGACGGTGCTGCGCCTTCAGCAACCGGGCGGCCAGAGCCGAGCGCGAAGCCCAGGTCGAGGAGCTGATGGTGCTGGTGCATCAGGTGCTGGAGGAGAACTGGAGCACCCATTACACGAGCAAGCTCTACTACCAGGCCACGCGGCTCCTCAGCCGCAGCGACATGGATTTCGAAGAGAAGTGCGAGTACCTCGCGAAGCAAGTGGAGCAGCAGCTGCAGGGAGACGGCGTCCTGGGGTTGGTCAGACGGTGTGTGCAGGGGCTGTGGTCCATGCAATACATGTGGTGCCCGTGCTGCTGCTGCTGCTTCATCGTGGCAGTTCTGTCCTCAATCTGCCGCTTCATCGTGGCAGTTCTGTCCTCAATCTTGCTTCATCGTGGCAGCAGTCCGGCACAATGTGCGCTTTCTGCGGCAGGCATTCCTCGGTGGTTGGAGGGCAGTTGTCCGGCTGTACCACTGCTTCTTGCGCTAGAAGCAAGAGCAGAACTAGAATACACTGTGCTGTACTACTTCTCTCATGTAATTGCATTGTGTTGCTTAACAACATGGCAAGCAGCCGATTCCCCCTCTAACAGCACCGCAGTCCCCATATGGGCTGTGCCTCTCGGCACAAAACTGCAGCACAAAGCTTGCGGCTGCTGAGCAGTTTCTGCTTTGTCTCCAGCTCGATGCCAGGGATGTGCCCAGGGCATTGCAGGGATGGCTGCGGACCTGGGGACACACAGAGGGGACCCATCCCTGAGCAGCTCTGGTGGCAGCAGGTTGAGGACAGAACTGGTCACATTCCCCTCACTGCCATGGGCTGAGATCACCTCATGTCCCCGCAGGCTGGCATGGGATTTGGGGAGCCACCTTGGCCTGGCACGGGGGTGGAGGGGTGAAGGACAAGGGGCACAGGGTGATGGGCCAAATGCCAGCTGGCCCAGGAGGGACACCAAGGGACCCTGTCAGGGACACCAAGGGACCGAGCCCTTCTTCCTGCTGCCCCTCAGGTGCTGCTGCTGTTTCTCAGGGTATCGAGGCCACATGTGCAGGTTCTCGGGGATCCACGTCACCGAGGTAGGACCCAGAGCAAAGAGCATCCTAGGGACAGGTGGGACAGTTTGGTCACACGTACGTGACAGCAGAAATAGCCCTGGTGGCAGCAGTTCTGAGCATCTGAAACCACCAGGAGCTTTGGCAGGGAAGTGCCGTGACACAGGATGAGATGCCGTCCCACTGCAGGTGCCCTGACCCCAGGCTCATGTGCTGTGGAGCTGCACACAGGCACAGGCTCCATTTCTCATGCGCACCTCCCTGCCTTCAGGAACACGGGCTGCTCTGCGCTTCTGGGCAGTTTCATGCTTTGCTGTGATCACTGACCTGTGGCGGGGAGCCCCCGGGGGTGTGGAGGCAGGGGTCGGAGCTGTCACTGCCAGCTCTGCAGGTGCCTGTGGAGCCAGGGAGCACCATGAGTGTGGGGAGAAAGAAGTATCTTTTCTCGCCATCCCTGCCCACCCCGTCCTCACCAGGCTGAATGTCCCTGCCTTCCCCCTGCTCCCAGTTCAAGGTTCCCCTCACCAGCGTTGAGGCTCGTGTGCTACGATGAGGAAGAGGAACACTTGGAAACGCTTCTTGAGTGCTGGCAGAGCAGGGTCCCCTCCTGCAGGCACAGAGGGGTGCGAGGGTGGGAGTCCCGTGCAATCCCACAGCAAGGGCCGTGGCTCAGGGATGGGACCCGCACCATGGAGGCACCTGATGTCCCCTGCATGGTCGCAGCCCCCATCCAGCAGGGTGAGGGAGGGGATTGTCCCCCTGAGCCCCGCTCTCGTGAGACCCCCCCAAGCTCTGCCTTTGCTGTGGGGCCCCAACGCCGGGATGTGGAGCTGCTGGGGTGCGTCCAGAGGAGGCCACGGGGATGCTCGGAGGCTGGAGCAGCTCTGCTGTGAGGAGAGGCCAAGGGGTTGGGGTTGCTCAGCCTGGAGAGGAGAAGGCCCCGGGGAGACCTCACAGCGGCCTTCAGAGCCTGAAGGGGGTGCACGAGGGGTGGGGAGGCACTCTTGGCGGGAGGGTGTAGGAATAGGATAGCCCTGAGCGGTGAGCAGGGTCCGTCCCAGCCCCTGACTGTGATGCGGGTGGCAGCTGCCTCATCTCCTGTCCCTGCTCCACCTCTGGGTGCTCCCTGGAGCGATTGCACCAAGAGAAACTGGTTCAAAATTAAACACTGAAACCTAAATTTTGAGGTTCCTTCCAACCCAAACCATTGTAGGATTCATTCTGTGATTCGTCTGGCCAGAAGTGCCATGCTGCCAGGTGCATTCTGTGTCTCATGCCTGGACACTGGTGTTCTGTTTTGGGTCAGGATGGCGGTACATACATGAACACAGAGCCCTCTACCTCCTCCACCAGGTTTTCTGGTTACTTCTTTTCTGGTAGGGCTTACACGGATTGTGGTGATCTCCCCACCTGGGGATGTTTTTGCCGCATTATCCGGTTACGATGGAGGGGGTGGAAATGTCTGCACCATAGGAATATCAAAAGGGTGAAAAAGTTCTCTGACCTGCCTTAAAGTGTCTAGGAAGAAATTGACTCATTTAAGTTACAATCAAGCTTTTAAATATATTTCCCCCTAAGCGTGCCATATGAACCTTTCACATACTTTCTGATTACTGAAGCCATTCTTAATTTTTTCCTTGTTTTGTGGACAGAACAGTCTTCTTGGGGGTGTTGAAATGTAGTACCTGTCCCAGCTTTTTGTTTTAGCTGTGGTTTGTTCTTCATGCCGGTTCTGTTGTGGGATTTCCCAGCTGACACGGGTTCTAGTTGTTTCATTGCACTTCTGTTTCTTACCGTGATGCCGAGCCCCGGAGGCTCAAACGGAGGCTGGTTGGTGCAACCCATGGCTCGGCAGGGCAGGGCATCTCTCAGCTCAAATGAAGGGCTCAGGTACCCATGGGTCTGGGTGGATCGTCTGCCTGGGCTGGGGCTGCCACGTGTGGTTAGGTGATAAAAGCATCGTTCTCGTGCTGGCAAGGAACAGAAAGCAGAGAGCTGAGGACACGATCAGGGGCAAGACGTGAACTGTATTGCACCTGGCCCGAGCACTGTGACCTGAGGAGGTAAGAGGCAAGCACAGCAGCCACTGCTGGAGCCATGCGAAGTGAGCGGTCTGTGCACCGGGTGGCTCTGAAGGGTCTCGGCATTTGGGGGTACTTTAGGAATTGCTAAGCCTGAGCTAGCTGGCAGGGAGTCAGAAGAAAGACAGCCGAGAAGTGGTGTGGCTTTGCTGTGGATGGGGTAATTCCTCCAGTAATGACTGAATTATTTAGTGACGTGATTTTAGTTTACTTTGAGTAGTGTATAGTCTGTGCTTAGTTTTGGAGCAGTTTATCTTGCTGAAATCACTCAAGGCAGAGTCCAGAGCTGAAACGGGCAGGAGATGTGGCAGCTGGCACCCATGGCATGATCAGTGGCAGGGACGGACCCCGCACACCGCTGGGGGTTGGGACAGACCCCACACACTGCTCAGGCTCAGGGCTGGAGGTTCAGGTGCCGGACGAGGGCACTGAACTGATGGTGATTCTGGGGGGAGGCTCCTGCTCCAGTTGGGGGCTGTGCACGTCCTCTGCAAGCTCTCAGGTTTCCCAAAGCACTGCAAGGGTTGCCAGTGACCGAGCTGAGTTCCCCTGCCAGCTCCTCGTTCCCCAAAGCATCGGGATCCCCTCCCAAGTTGGCCACAAGCAGCTGAGGAGGAGCAGCCCTTGCCCCGTGTGTTTACCCTCAGCTATACAACCACTTCCTGCATGCACACACAGCAGGCAGCACGCACACGCCAAGTGTGTTAGTGACCCGACAGCCTGGTGATCATCATTGGCCTTGTTACTGCTGTGGGGAGGGCACGGGAGACTTTGGCAAACCTCGCTCAAAATCCCTTATTCTTCTTTCAGGCTTCCCCTCGGAGTGGGCTCAAATTTGGCAGACGCTAAGATGGAAGGTGAGCGCCTTACCCACTGCACGCAGCAGCCAGAGCCTGGCCAAGCTTAGAGTCCCATGGTCACAGAGCCACAGAGTGGCTGCCCCCAGCCCCATCCAGCCTGGCCTTGGGCACTGCCAGGGATGGGGAACCCACAGCTCCTGGGGACAGCCTGCACCAGGCCTCACCACCCTCATAGTAAAGAATTTCTGCCTCAGGTCTAACCCAAACCCACCCTCTTCTACCTTAAAGCCGTCACCCCGTGTCCTATCCCTACACCCCCTGCCCAAGAGTCCCTCCCAGCCCTCCTGCAGCCCTTGCAGGCACTGAGGGCCGCTGTGATGTCTCCCCACAGCAGAATTTCACAGAATTTCTAGGTTGGAAGAGACCTCAAGATCATTGAGTCCAACCTCTGACCTAACACTAACAGTCCCCACTAACCCATATCCCTAAGCTCTACATCTAAACATCTGTTAAAGACTTCCAGGGATGGTGACTCCACCACTTCCCTGGGCAGCCTGTTCCAATGTCGAACAACCCTTCCGGTAAAGAAGTTCTTCCTAACATCCAACCTAAAACTCCCCTGGTGCAAACAGCCTTCTCCTTTAGCAGCCTCCTCATTCAGTCAGCCGGGCGCAGTGCTGCTGAGGGTGAGGCTGGGTTTGCGTCCTCGTGTAGCCTCACGCACGCTTGTGCACGCGGTGCACGGGCCCTCTGGGGAGGCCACGGGCTCGAGGATTTCCCGAGGCTGCCTCTCCTCTTCCCACTCCTTAGGCTGTGCTGTGCCAGGCTCAGGGCAGATGGGGCAGCAGCCGTTGGTTACAGCCGGAGGCACAGCGCAGGGTGCAAAGTCCTGCCCCAAAACCTCGCTATCTGTGTGCCTGAGCCAGCTCTGGCCCTGCTGGGGCCGTGCAGGGCAGGCTGAGGTCCTGCGGTGATCCAGCACAGAATCCAGTGGGTGTTTTTGGCTCAGCATGTGACTTCTTGTAAAGGAGTGCTTCAGCCCGGCCATTTGAGCACTCTGTGCATTCCTGGGCTGCTGGAGAGCTGCAGCATGCACTTCTGCTTTCTCTTTCTGCCTCTGGAAGAGGTCTGGGTGCTGGCCCTCTGAGGCAGCCTTATCCAGACTCCCCTGGGGTCCCTCGTGTTGCTCCTGATGGTCCCTGGGGACCGCTGCTGGGGCCGCTAACCCTAATTCCTGTGTTTTTGCAGTAAAAACCCTTTCCTTCTCACCCCTGGGAGTGTGGCGTGCAGGGGGTGTCCCGGCACCACAGGGCTGTTGGGTTCAGACACGTGTCTCTGGTTGTTCCCCCAGGACCCAAGCTGAACATCCTGCTCGTGGGCAAAACTGGAAATGGGAAGAGTGCGACAGGGAACACCATCCTTGGGAAGAAAGAATTTAAATCTATGGTGTCACCAGATTCAGTGACCAAGAGCTACAGTTATGAGAGTGCCACATTCTGTGGAAGAGAAATTGTTGTTATCGACACTCCTGGCCTTTTTGACACCAAGAGAGCCAATAAGGAAACAGCTGAACTGATTGGAAATGCTCTTCGTCACTTCTATGGAGGGGTGCATGCTATCATCCTGGTGATGCAACTGGCCCACATCAGTAAAGAAGAGGTGGAAGTGGCTGAGTGGGTGACAAAGATTTTCCATACTGAAGCACAGATGTACACGATCCTGTTATTCACCCGAGCAGAAGAACTTGAGAGTCCAGATGGTATCCACGATTTTGTGAAATCAAACGAATACCTCAGCGGGATTGCAGGAAAATGTGGAAATAGGTACATTGCTTTCAGCAACGAAGCTACAGAGCAGAGAAGGAAACAGCAGGTTGCAGACCTCATTAAAATGATTGATGCGATGGTAGAGAAGAACAAAGATGCTCCGTGTTACACGCGAGAAATGCTGGAGAAAGACACACGGACAGCTTTTGGAAAGTATTGTCCTATACTCTAGCCAACTAGGCTTTGGTCAGACGGGCGATGTTTCCTCTCTTGTGCCTTTCCTGCCACGATCTGAAGATCACTCTCTCCTTCCTCTCTTGATGTTTCCTCCTGTCCCGTCACTGACCTACCTTTTCCCCTGGCCTGTGCCATTGCTCTCCTGACAGGCTGCGAGAGTGCAATGGGTGTCTGGCGACGTGTAATTCTCCTCTGCTGCTCTGTTGTGCTGGGAAGCCGGAGACCTTGGCTGGGTGGCAGAGAGCTGCACTGCCCTGCTGGCAGCACCACTGCGCTGACTCTCTCCTCCCTGGTCTGAAGACATGGCAAGCTGAAAGCAACAGGAACATCAGGACTGTGAGATGTGCCCCCTCAGAGCACAGGTCAGCCTGGAGCCCTGCTTCCGAGATCAAAGCCTCTTGTTGTCCCCATGGCAGCCAGGGCTCTAGGAACTTCTCCGGGCTTCGGGAGGGTTCGTGGTGCCAGCCTTGGTCCCTCTGCAGTGGGATGCTGCTGGTGTCACTGGCTGTGCTGCCCCTGCCTTCGCTGGGCAATGCGAGTAATTGTATCTGATTGCTGGGTCTACAGAAGCTCATCTAATAAATGCTCATCTAATAAACGCTAATAAATGCCCATAAATGCTGAGCCTGGCTGTGTGGAGAGGCGCCCTTCAGTGCACTGTGACCCGCAGTGCTGAAACAGCCGTTAGGGAGGGTGGAGAATGGTCCAGGTGCATTCAGGATCAGGCCCAAGCTGCAGCTCCCCCCAGGCTGGGGTTTGGTGGTGGCCATGAGCTGTGCAAGGGCGCGAGGTCTCACTGCTTGCCAGGCGAGTGCAGCAGGCAGGGGAAGCTCTGTGGCCATACCTGAGCGTGGGGCTGGGGGAGTGCTCGGGGGGGCTGCCTGACTCACCCCAGGTTCTTCTCCCACCCAGAAAGGCTGCGGAAAGCAGCCTAGGAGGGGGGAGGAATCCCAGAACGCCAGGCTGACCGCTTCCTCAAGCAAAGGAGGTAGAAGGAAGTACGGGAAGGGAACCGGGGCAGGCACCCGCACTACGGCAGGCACCACTTGACCCAGAGATCCACTCAGCTCCTGAAGCTGGCACGACATGGCTTGGCTTGGCACATCAAGAAGGATTTTGCCATCCTCCGCTCCCACCACACATGTGGATGCACAAGGACCCAGTGCCAGGCATGATTGAAATGTGTCATGATGTAAGTTTGTAGATGGCACCAAGCTGAGTGGTGCAGTCAGCACAGGAGAAGGAAGGGATGCCATCCAAAGAAGGCTCTGTGGACACCTCATTGAGGCCTTTCAGTGCTCAAAGGGTTCTTATAAAAAGGATGGAGAGGGACTGTTTAATTGTGTAGATAATGATAGGACAAGGGGGAATGTTTTTAAACTGAAAGAGGGGAGATTTTGATTGGATGTTAGGAAGAAATTCTTCACTCAGACGGTGGTGAGGCACATGTTGCCCAGAGAAGCTGTGGATGCCCCATCCCTGGAGGTGTTCAAGGCCAGGCTGGATGGGCCTTGGCCAACCTCATCTGGGGGGAGGCAGCCTCGTCTGTTTCAGGGGGGTTGGAGTTGGATGATCTTTAAGGTTCCTCCCAACCCCAACCATTCTATGACTCTATGATCCTTCACCCCGTGTGCAAT
The DNA here is from genome assembly GCF_047663525.1 of Anas platyrhynchos. Classification (NCBI taxonomy): domain Eukaryota; kingdom Metazoa; phylum Chordata; class Aves; order Anseriformes; family Anatidae; genus Anas; species Anas platyrhynchos. The sequence continues at coordinate 159,196,395 of NC_092588.1, forward strand.
AAGCCCATTCGCACGCACTCAGGAGAGAGATTGCTTTTATTCAGGCCTCAGAGCTCGGTGCAGTTTCCACAGATCAAGCACAGCCAATGTCGACTTCCTGGCTACATGCAGACATTAAATTCATGACTATTCTAGTGATCTAATACAAATTCATTCTCATCTACCTGAGTTTTGTGCTCACGCGGCATCATTCTTAATGGCTCCTTTTCAGGCCCTCCTGCACATGCCTTCCTTTCTGTGGGGGTCCTTGGTGGTGTTCCCCAATGAAGCACCCTAACCCCTTTTATCTATTGGTGGTGTGATAAAAATATCAATAATTTTCTTAGATGGGACCTTCCATGAAGCTATTTTAATCGCAATTGCAATGGTGGGCATCCTTGTGAGGAAAATCTCAAATAATTTTCTTCAGACAGGATGTTCCGTGAAGCTATTTTATTCATGATTGCAGTGGCAGGCGTCCTACCAATTAGGAGCCCATTCTAGTAAACACATCATAACCTTTTATTCCCTATTACCCGACACCTCATTACCTCCCCTGTTTCCTCACTGGCTGAGTACTACAGTTTCACAAGCTACTTGACGCTCCTTTATACCATACGCGTACAGTTCTTCTTTCTTTACACCCCTTAATTTCTCCCTTTTCCTTTTTTTTTTTTTTTCTTATGTTTCTGTGATCTTTGTTTTACTATTCCCACACTGCTCATCCTGTTTGTCTCAAGCTTCCACCTTATTTTGGAACAGTGAAGCCTTCTCCTGTCCACTTACCTACTGCGCATTTCTCCTTATTATGACTACACAGCTACCTTGGAATACAGAAAAGTAATTCTCTACTGCAAAAACACAACTTTGTTTTTCATATCCTGCAAGTGGGAGCGCACAGCACAAGTTTACCCTAGCCCTATGTCCCCTATTTCCCGACACCTGATTTCTCCCTGTTTCCTCACTGGTTGAATACTACAGGTTCACAACTTACTTGACGCACTTCTATACCATATAGGTACAATTTTATTTGACCAGCCATTGATTTCTCCTTTTCCTTTTTTTTTTTTTTTTTTTTTTTTTACTTCTCTTGTGATTAGAGGGCCTGTGATTCTTGTTTTTGCTTATTTTGTACTACTCATCCAATTTTAATTATCTATGTTTCTTATGTTGGGACAGTGGGACCTTCCCCTTATCTGCTTAACTAGTGCTATGCTGCTGTCATGGCTGCACAATCACATTTGAATATGCAAGGTTAGTGGATATTCCACTGCAAAAACAACTTCTATTGCAAAAATACAACCTTGATTCTCAAAATGTTCACATCACCTAAGTACAACCTCAGGCTACTTGCTATTGGCAACTTTCTTTGGTTTCTCCCAGAAGGAGCATTCAGTCCCTGATCAAAGGGAGCCTAGGTTAAAAGAAAAACATATTTTTTGTCCTGCACTACATATATGACAATTGATTAAAGGGAAGCTCATTAAAAATAGACAATTCCTCTCCTTTTCCAAGGAAGAGTTGGTTCCATTGCATCGAGACAAGGAGTCATCTGCAAGATGGGCAGATGCTGGGAGCTGGGGCTGCTCAGCCTGAGGAAAGGGGCTTGGGGTTCCCGTCTGTGTGTGTGAATGCCTGGTGGGGTGCCCAGAGCTTGGACACAAGGGCATGGGCACCAATGGAGGCACAAGGATGCCCACTGAGACATCAGGAAAGTCTTTTTTTGCTGTGCAGGTGTCTGAGCACTGGCACAGGCTGCCCAGACTAGCGCTGGATTCTCCATCCCTGGAGATGTCCAACACCCAGTGGACACGGTCCTGGGCAGCTGGAGCGGTGTCCAGAGGTGCCTCCAGCCCCAGGCGTTCAGTGGCTCTGTGGTGCTGGGATTCATCGCTCCCACCAAATAAGAAAAATAATGACAACCACCGCAATGGCAAGGAGAATCATCCCACAAATCACAATAGGTCTCCTGTAAGACAGAGTGAGAAACCCAATACTTTTCCTGCCTTCTCTGTACCTCGCCATGTGATACGCCACCTTCTCTTCTGTTAAAATGGGCTCCAGGTACATCTCATTGCTGTAGTACCTGTCCCCATTCGCCCACACCATGCAGCGGACCATCCCCATCAGCTCCATGACCTGGTGGTCCCGTTCGGCTCCAACTGCCCGGTTGTTGAAGCCGCAGTACCTGTTCCCGCATCTCTCAATCAGCTCGCAGAGAGCCCTGTTTTTGGAATACTTCACATAATCTTGCAGCAACCCCCCCACGAGCTCTTCCGCACGGGTGAATATGACAATTGTGTGCTGCAAAACATCAGCTCCAAAGATGTCCTGCAGTCTCTCTGCGGCCTCCTCATCCTCCTGGGTGAATCGGCCCAGCTGGGTCACCAGCAGCAGCGCATGGGGGCCCGGGGAGGACAGCCTGATGCAGCGGATAATTTCTTGGCGCACCTCACTGCTGTCACCTTCGGGGTTGAAAATGTTGGCCGTGTCAACCACCGTGAAGTCCTTGCCATCCCAGTGCCCCTGTGCACTCGCACATCTCACGGTCACTGGCTGGTGGGACAGCTTGGACTCAAAGACACGCTTCCCAAGGAGGGTGTTCCCCGTGGCGCTTTTCCCCCCACCAGCCTTCCCGGCCAGGATCAGCCTCATCTCCAAGTCCCCGCCGAGCCCGGGCTGCAAATAGACACGATGGATGGCCACGGCCTGGCTGCAGAGACAAAAGCAGACACCCAGGGCTCCGTCAGCAGGCACCCAGATGCTGGGAGCATCACTGACAGCAGAAGGGATTTTCATTAAAAGTGGGGATGGTTTCGAAACCTTGCTGCTGGCCACTGGAGGCTGCGGGGCTCTGTGTGCCCCCGCTGTGGGAAGGGGTCGGAGACACTGCAGCTGGGTCAGGCTGCGGTGGCACTGGGACAGACGGGGTCCCCTGGATCGCACTACTGCGTGTGCAGTCACAGCAGTGCACGGACAGCAGCAAGGAACAGAAATTCAAAATAACAGCTGGAGCAATGAGGTGTTGCGGGGAAAGAGGGCCGCTGGTCTGTTTCCTCAGTCTCAGTCTCAGTCTGCACAGGATTTCAGGCACGGGGGAAGGCAGTAGGTTGGCAGGGACCCTCAGGTGGTGGCAAGAACCCTCGGGGTGGTGACACTCGTGCAGCTGTGGCCGTACTTGGGGCTGAGCATGGTGCCCAGGTGCTCCCCTGGGCTGCGGTCGGGGCCACACCAAGCATGGGGAGTGAGGAGTGGGGAACAGGGAAGGAGGGAGAAGGGGACTGGGGAAGAGCCACTTCCCTGCCCCGCTGCCCTGCGCCAGGTCCCCAGGCCCCCTCAGAGCCCTCCCCGCTGGCACGGAGCCTCGCGGCCCCTGGCCTCCCACCCGTACCTTCCTGCACGTCCTGTGCTGGCGTTCGCCTTGTCCCCGCGGGACGCTCACAGCCACCAGGAAGTGACAGCGGTGACGGCCGGTGTCAGCCTGGAGAACTGTGCTCATGCCACAAGGGCAGCACCGGCTCCTCCCGCACCAGCCCCCAGCTTGGTTTCGATTCTGTGCAGCCCTGGAGGTGCGGGCAACTCTAACGCTACTTCCTGTAATTCCTGTAATTCCTCCAGAAACAGTCCAGCCTCAGAGTTATTTAACTCCTGCGATGATCTGTGTTTATTTTTCAAGCAGTTCCTGCTGCTGGTGGGACTGGAGGCAGAGCCCTGACAGAAGAAGGGGCAGGAGACGAGGCAGCTGCAGCCTGCACCGCGGTCAGGGGCTGGGATTTCCCGAGGCTGCCTCTCCTCTTCCCACTCCTTAGGCTGTGCTGTGCCAGGCTCAGGGCACATGGGGCAGCAGCCGTTGGTTACAGCCGGAGGCACAGCGCAGGGTGCAAAGTCCTGCCCCAAAACCTCGCTATCTGTGTGCGTGAGCCAGCTCTGGCCCTGCTGGGGCCGTGCAGGGCAGGCCGAGGGCCTGCGGTGATCCACCACAGAATCCAGTGGGTTTTTTTGGCTCAGCACGTGACTTCTTGTAAAGGGGGTGCTTCAGCCCGGCCGTTTGAGCACTCTGTGCATTTCTGGGCTGCTGGGGTCTTCGGCATGCACTTCTGCTTTCTCTTTCTGCCTTCATGCTGCTCCTGATGGTCCCCGGGGACTGCTGCTGGGGCCTTGGGGCCGTGGGCTGCCCACACCATGGTGTCGAGGCCTGGCAGGGAAGCCGGAGCTAGTCTTGGGGCTAGGGGACACACCGACAGCTGTCTGACACCGAGCCCAGATGAGCTGCTCCCGGCTCTGCGCGGGCTCTGTTAGAGTTGAAGCTGCCCAGCAGCATGGGGGACAATAAAAAGACTTTTTGAAGTAGATTAATGGGAAAAGAAGGAGCAGAGCAAACGTTGGTCTGATGAGCATGGTCACCTCACAATGAGGGACATAGACAAAGCAGAGACATTTAATGCATTTTTCACCTCTGCCTCTGTCTTGAACACCGATGATGGGCTCTGAGGCCCCAGCTACCCACAGCTGGGGGATGGCGAGAGCCAGCACAACAAACTCCCAGTTAACCCCGATCTTGTGCAGACTGGCTTCCCCACCTGGATGCGTACAAGCCAATGGGGCCTGATGGGATTCGTCCCAAAGTACTCTGAGAACTAGCTGGTGTCAGCTAGATCATTGTCATTGCCATTCAACGATATGAAGTTTAACAAGAGCAAGTGTCGGATTTTGCACCTGGGAAAGGGCAACAGGGCAACCCTGGTTATACAGACCGGTGGACGAGATGCTGGAGAGCAGCCAGAAGAAAGCGTTCTGGGGGTTTGGATCGACAGCAAACTGAGCACAAGCCAGCAGCGTGCCTTGGTGGCCAAGAGGGCCAACCGTATCCTGGGCTGGATCAAGGACAGCACTGTAGGTCAAAGGAAGTGATCATCCTGCTCTGCTCTGCGTTGGTGTGGCCCCACCTCGAGTACTGAGTGCAGCTCTGAGCACCACAGTACAAGAAAGATAAAAAACTGTTAGAGAGTGTCCGAAGAAGGGCAACAAAGGTGGTGAAGGGTCTAGAGGGGAAGACATATGAGGAGCGGCTGAAGTTGCTTGGATTGTTCAGCATGGAGAAGAGACGAGGGGAGGCCTCATGGCGGCCTGCAGCTCCCTCACGAGGGGAGCAGAGGGGCAGGCGCTGAGCTCTGCTCTCTGGGGACAGGACCCGAGGGAACGGCATGGAGCTGGGACAAGGGAGGGTCAGGCTGGGGGCTAGGGAAAGGGTCTGCACCCAGAGGTGGTCAGGCACTGGGACAGGCTGCCCAGGGACGTGGGCACGGCCCCGAGATTGATGGAGCTCAAGGAGCGTTTGGACACCGCTTTCACACACAGGGGCTGGTCCTTTGGGGACCCAGGAGTTGGACTCGATGATCCTTGTGGGTCCCTTCTAACTCAGATATTTGATCATTCCGTGATATTAAGTAATCAGCATGCTTTTCATGGCTGACAGTCATAAATTAACACAGCAGTTTGGGTTAAAGTTCAGTAGGTAATCAGAATGTGCATCACATCTAGGAGTCCTACAAAGACTTTGTCAATTGTCCTTAAGGACCAACTGGAATTAAAATATTGACATATATGTATACATTCACACATACATGCATAAATATATCTATATGTTTATAGGTCTGCCAGGTGCAGATAGGAAAACAGCCCCTTCCTCCCCCTCAGGGAGGAATTGCAAGTCCTGAAGTCAGAACAAGGGGTGTCCGGGAGGCGTTGGACCTGACTGAGCAAAAGCTTATCAGTAAACAAGGCGTGCATACTGGTTAAGTACCGAGCATGAAACCAAACTGCCAAGTTAATGTACAACTCACGGATGTGAAGCACTTACCAGTTAATCACTTTGCAAATCACCATGAAAAAGGTTTTGGGTTTCGATCTTTTAAAGGGATGGCCTCTACACCAGGTCCCTGGGTGGCTGCAGGAGAAAGCAGCACCCTCCCCGTGAGGCTCCTGCAGCACCCAGGCACACGTGTGCCCTGGGCCACCTCGAAACCCTCCCGGCGGCACAGAGTTTCGCCACCAACCCATGTCTTCAAGCAGCTTCCATGCTGGCCTCACCAGCGTGGCCACGCTGCAGCAGAGGCAGTGTCCCCGTGGAACCCTCGCAGCCACCACGAAGTGGCAGCAGCATTGCCGGTGGTGGTGGTGGTGGCGGCGTTGGCACTGGCAGCCTGGAGCATGGCCCTCGTGGCATTAGGGGGCATACAAGGCGCAGGCAGCACAAGCTCCTCCCATGGGGACACCCGGCAGGGCCTGGCAAAGGACACGGAGAACCCCGTGGATCCCAATAGCAGCCCCCACCTGTCCAGACCCCCCTGCTGCGACACTGCGCTGCTGCAGCAGCATTCCCAGAGACAAAGGCTGTGGCTGCTGGCACCACTGTGCCCAGCACTGGTGCAGGCACAGGAGAGCACTCAGCCTCCTGGCACGGACACTCGGCAGCCTACGAATACCCATGCACCAGCCCAGATCTTGGTTTCGATCCCGTGCAGCTCTGGAGGTGTGACTGTGGGGTTAGTTGTCCACTTCGCTGTCTGCATTTCAGCATGAGCCTTGCAGTGCTGCTCTGCTTCTAACCCAGCGTGCTTCCCCGGGCCCCCTTGCCTGTGCTCCAGTGTTTGAATGCAAAAATTGGCTGGAAATGAGAAGTGTGGCAGAGGAGGGGAGCAGGCCCAGCCTTGGCTTGTTCTTGTGGCGACCCCCCCTACCCACACCACTGCTGCTGCTCTTAACACAGCAACAGACACGCCCCGGGTGGAGGTGCACACAGGGCCTGCATTTTGCCGTAATCCTCAGGTTAAATGCTCATTTTCTTGCCATTCTAAGCAAGCGGTGCAGAATTCTTACAGGGCTGCTTGCATTTCAAGCCTTCTTCCAGGTCAGCAGAAGTATTCTGTGCCCCCAGGAAATGTGCTGGGGCCCTCAGAGTCTCCAGCAGTTTGTGGCACACAGCCCCCAACCCCTCCAACACACTTCTTCTGCCCCTTCCCTTTGAGGAGCGGCTGAGGGAGCTGGGGTTGCTCAGCCTGGATAGGAGGAGGCTCGGGGGCGACCTTATTGCTCTCTACAAGTTCCTTAAAGGAGGCTGTAGCGAGGTGAGGGTTGGTCTGTTCTCCCATGTGCCTGGTGACAGGATGAGGGGGAACGGGCTAAAGTTGCGCCAGGGGAGGTTTAGGTTATTTATTAGGAAGAATTTCATTACGGAGAGGGTTGTGAGGCATTGGGATGGGCTGCCCAGGGAAGTGGTGGAGTCACCATCCCTGGAGGTCTTTAGCAGACGTTTAGATTTAGAGCTCAGTGATATGGTTTAGTGGAGGACTGGTTAGTGGTAGGTCAGAGGATGGACTGGGTGATCCTGGAGGGCTCTTCCAATCTAGATGGTTCTGGGATTCTGTGATTCCTCTTGTCATGCAAGGGATGGGGACAGCCAGGAGTCAGCACTGGATGCCTTCAGGACACACTGGAATGGTTTTAGGATAGCAATGATACTGCTTATGCCACTGGAGGTTACTGATACATTTACATACACGGATACCCATACAGCGCTACCTACAAAGCAGCTATTACACTAACTCTGGTATTTCCTCCAGTAACAATTCGACCTCAGAGTTATTTAATTGCAGAGATGCACGGTCTGTGTTTAGCTCTGAAGCAGTTTCTCTCACTGTGATCGCTTGAGAAAGAGGTCAGCCTGGCGTTCTGGGATTCCTCCCCCCTCCTAGGCTGCTTTCCGCAGCCTTTCTGGGTGGGAGAAGAACCTGGGGTGAGTCAGGCAGCCCCCCCGAGCACTCCCCCAGCCCCACGCTCAGGTATGGCCACAGAGCTTCCCCTGCCTGCTGCACTCGCCTGGCAAGCAGTGAGACCTCACGCCCTTGCACAGCTCATGGCCACCACCAAACCCCAGCCTGGGGGGAGCTGCAGCTTGGGCCTGATCCTGAATGCACCTGGACCATTCTCCACCCTCCCTAACGGCTGTTTCAGCACTGCGGGTCACAGTGCACTGAAGGGCGCCTCTCCACACAGCAAGGCTCAGCATTTATGGGCATTTATTAGTGTTTATTAGCATTTATTAGCATTTATTAGATGAGCATCAGATTAGCATTTATTAGATGACTTTCTTTAGACCCAGCCATCACATACAATTACTCGCATTGCCCAGCGAAGGCAGGGGCAGCACAGCCAGTGACACCAGCAGCATCCCACTGCAGAGAGACCAAGGCTGGCACCACGAACCCTCCCAAAGCCCGGAGAAGTTCCTAGAGCCCTGGCTGCCACGGGGACAACAAGAGGCTTTGATCTCGGAAGCAGCGCTCCAGGCTGACCTGTGCTCTAAGGGGGCACATCTCACAGCCCTGATGTTCCCGTTGCTTTCAGCTTGCCGTGTCTTCAGACCAGGGAGGAGAGAGTCAGCGCAGTGGTGCTGCCAGCAGGGCAGTGCAGCTCTCTGCCACCCAGCCAAGGTCTCCGGCTTCCCAGCACAACAGAGCAGCAGAGGAGAATGACACGTTGCCAGACACCCATTGCACTCTCGCAGCCTGTCAGGAGAGCAATGGCACGGGCCAGGGGAAAAGGTAGGTCACTGACGGGACAGGAGGAAACGTCAAGAGAGGAAGGAGAGAGTGATCTTCAGAGCACGGCAGGAAAGGCACAAGAGAGGAAACATCGCCCGTCTGACCAAAGCCTTGTTGGCTAGAGTATAGGACAATGCTTTCCAAAAAACGTCCGTGTATGTTCCTCCAGCATTTCTCGCGTATAACACGGAGCATCTTTGTTCTTCTCTACCATCGCATCAATCATTTTAATGAGGTCTGCAACCTGCTGTTTCCTTCTCTGCTCTGCTGCTATGTTGCTGAAAGCAATGTACCTATTTTCACATTTTTCTGCAATCCCACTGAGGTGTGTGTTACTTTCCACGAAATCATGGATATCATCTGGACTCCCAAATTCTTCTGCTCGGGTGAATAACAGGATCATGTACTTCTGTGCCTCAGTATGGAAAGTCTTTGTCACCCACTCAGCCACTTCCACCTCTTCTGTACCGATGTGGGCCAGTTGCATCACCAGGATGATAGCATGCACCCCTCCATAGAAGTGACGAAGAGCATTTCCAATCAGTTCAGCTGTTTCCTTATTGGCTCTCTGGGTGTCAAAAAGGCCAGGAGTGTCAATAACGGCAATTTCTCTTCCACGGAATGAGGCAGTGTCTGCACTGTAGTTCTTGGTCACTGAATCTGGTGACACCAGAGATTCAAATGCTTTCTTCCCAAGGATGGAGTTCCCTGTCGCACTCTTCCCACTTCCAGTTTTGCCCACGAGCAGGATGTTCAGCCTGCGTCCTGGGGGAACAACCAGAGACACGTGTCTGAACCTCACAGCCCTGTGGTGCCGGGACATCCCCTGCAGGCCACGCTCCCAGGGGTGAGAAGGAAAGGGTTTTTACTGCAAAAACACAGGAATTAGGGTTAGCGGCCCCAGCAGCGGTCCCCAGGGACCATCAGGAGCAACAAGAGGGACCCCAGGGGAGTCTGGATAAGGCTGCCTCAGAGGGCCAGCACCCAGACCTCTTCCAAAGGCAGAAAGAGAAAGCAGAAGTGCATGCTGCAGCTCTCCAGCAGTGCAGGAATGCACAGAGTGCTCAAACGGCCGGGCTGAAGCACTCCCTTTACAAGAAGTCATGTTCTGAGCCAGAAACACCCTCTGGATTCTGTGCTGGATCACCGCAGGACCTCAGCCTGCCCTGCACGGCCCCAGCAGGGCTAGAGCTGGCTCAGGCACACAGATAGCGAGGTTTTGGGGCAGGACTTTGCACCCTGCGCTGTGCCTCCGGCTGTAACCAACGGCTGCTGCCCCATGTGCCCTGAGCCTGGCACAGCACAGCCTAAGGAGTGGGAAGAGGAGAGGCAGCCTCGGGAAATCCTCGAGCCCGTGGCCTCCCCAGAGGGCCCGTGCACCGCGTGCACAAGCGTGCGTGAGGCTGCACGAGGACGCAAACCCAGCCTCACCCTCAGCAGCACTGCGCCCGGCTGACTGAATGAGGAGGCTGCTAAAGGAGAAGGCTGTTTGCACCAGGGGAGTTTTAGGTTGGATGTTAGGAAGAACTTCTTTACCGAAAGGGTTGTTAGACATTGGAACAGGCTGCCCAGGGAAGTGGTGGAGTCACCATCCCTGGAAGTCTTTAAAAGACGTTTAGATGTAGAGCTTAGGGATATGGGTTAGTGGGGACTGTTAGTGTTAGGTCACAGGTTGGATTCGATGATCTTGAGGTCTCTTCCAACCCAGAAATTCTGTGAAATTCTGCTGTGGGGAGACCTCACAGCGGCCCTCAGTGCCTGCAGGGGCTGCAGGAGGGCTGGGAGGGACTCTTGGGCAGGGGGTGTAGGGATAGGACACGGGGTGACGGCTTTAAGGTAGAAGAGGGTGGGTTTGGGTTAGATTCGAGGCAGAAATTCTTTACTATGAGGGCGGTGAGGCCTGGCGCAGGCTGCCCCCAGGAGCTGCGGGTGCCCCATCCCTGGCAGTGCCCAAGGCCAGGCTGGATGGGGCTGGGGGCGGCCACTCTGTGGCTCTGTGACCATGGGACTCTAAGCTCCTCCAGGCTCTGGCTGCTGCGTGCAGTGGGTAAGGAGCTCACCTTTCATCTGAGTGTCTGCCAAATTTGAGCCCACTCCGAGGGGAAGCCTGAAAGAAGAATAAGGGATTTTGAGCGAGGTTTGCCAAAGTCTCCCGTGCTCCCCCCACAGCAGTAACAAGGCCAATGATGATCACCAGGCTGTCAGGTCACTAACACACCTGGTGTGTGCGTGCTGCCTGCTGTGTGTGCATGCAGGAAGTGGTTGTACAGCCGAGGGTAAACGCACAGGGCAAGGGCTGCTCCTCCTCAGCTGCTTGTGGCCAACTTGGGAGGGGATCCCGATGCCTTGGGGAACGAGGAGCTGGCAGGGGAACTCAGCTCGGTCACTGGCAACCCTTGCAGTGCTTTGGGAAACCTGCGAGCTCTCCAGAGGCCACCAACTGGAGCAGGAGCCTCCCCCCAGAATCGCCGTCAGTTCAGTGCCCTCGTCCCGCACCTGAACCTCCAGCCCTGAGCCTGAGCGCTGTGCGGGGTCCGTCCCTGCCACTGATCGTGCTATGGGTGCCAGCTGTCACGTCTCCTGCCCCTGTTTGAGCTCTGGACTCTGCCTCAAGTGATTTCAGCAAGATAAACTGCTCCAAAACTAAGCACAGACTATACACTACTCAAAGTAAACTAAAATCACGTCACTAAATAATTCAGTCATTACTGGAGGAATTACCCCATCCACAGCAAAGCCACAGCACTTCTCGGCTCTCTTTCCTCTGCCTCCCTGCCAGCTTGCTCAGGCTTAGCAGTTCCTAAAGTACCCCCAAATACCGAGACCCTACAGAGCCACCCGGTGCACAGACCGCTCACTTCGCATGGCTCCAGCAGCGGCTGCTGTGCTTGCCTCTTACCTCCTCAGGTCACAGCGCTTGGGCCAGGTGCAATACAGTTCACGTCTCGCCCCTGACCGTGTCCTCAGCTCTCTGCTTTCTGTTCCTTGCCAGCACGAGAACGATGCTTTTATCACCTAACCACACGTGGCAGCCCCAGCCCAGGCAGACAATCCACCCAGACCCATGGGTACCTGCGCCCTTCATTTGAGCTGAGAGATGCTCGTGCCCTGCCGAGCCCTGGGTTGCACCAACCAGCCTCCGTTTGAGCCTCCGGGGCTCGGCATCATGGTAAGAAACAGATGTGCAATGAAACAACTAGAACCCGTGTCAGCTGGGAAATCCCACAACAGAACCGGCATGTAGAACAAACCACATCTAAAACAAAAAGCAGGGACAAGTACTACATTTTAACGCACCCAAGAAGACTGTTCTGTCCACGAAACAAGCATAAAATTAAGAATGGCTTCAGTAATTAGAAAGTATGTGAAAGGTTCATATGGCACGCTTAGGGGGAAATATATTTAAAAGCTTGATTGTAACTTAAATGAGTCAATTTCTTCCTAGACACTTTAAGGCAGGTCGGAGAACTTTTTCACCCTTTTGATATTCCTATGGTGCAGACATTTCCACCCCCTCCATCGTAACTGGACGATGCTGCAAAAACATCCCCAGGTGGGGAGATCACCACAATCCGTGTAAGCCCTACCAGAAAAGAAGTAACCAGAAAACCTGGTGGAGGAGGTAGAGGGCTCTGTGTTCATGTATGTACCGCCATCCTGACCCAAAACAGAACACCAGTGTCCAGGCATGAGACACAGAATGCACCTGGCAGCATGGCACTTCTGGCCAGATGAATCACAGAATGAATCCTACAATGGTTTGGGTTGGAAGGGATCTCAAAATTTAGGTTTCAGTGTTTAATTTTGAACCAGTTTCTCTTGGTGCAATCGCTCCAGGGAGCACCCAGAGCAGGGGCAGGAGATGAGGCAGCTGCCACCTGCATCATAGTCAGGGGCTGTTACGGACCCTGCTCACCGCTCAGGGCTATCCTATCCCTACACCCTGCCGCCCAAGAGTGCCTCCCGAGACCTCCTGCACCCCCTGCAGGCCCTGAAGGCCGCTGTGAGGTCTCCCCTGGGCCTTCTCCTCTCCAGGCTGAGCAACCCCAACCCCTTGGCCTCTCCTCACAGCAGAGCTGCTCCAGCCTCCGAGCATCCCCGTGGCCTCCTCTGGACTCGCCCCAGCAGCTCCACGTCCCAATGCTGGGACCCCACAGCGAAGGCAGTGCCCGGGGGGTCTCACGAGAGCGGGGCACAGGGGGACAATCCCCTCCCTCACCCTGCTGGATGGGGGCTGCGACCATGCAGGGGACATCAGGTGCCTCCATGGTGCGGGTCCCATCCCTGAGCCACGGCCCTTGCTGTGGGATTGCACGGGACTCCCACCCTCGCACCCCTTTGTGCCTGCAGGAGGGGACCCTGCTCTGCCAGCGCTCAGGAAACGTTTCCAAGTGTTCCTCTTCCTCATTGTAGCACACGAGCCTCAACGCTGGTGAGGGGAACCTTGAACTGGGAGCAGGGGGAAGGCAGGGACATTCAGCCTGGTGAGGACGGGGTGGGCAGGAATGGCGAGAAAAAATACTTCTTTCTCCCCACACTCATGGTGCTCCCTGGCTCCGCAGGCACCTGCAGAGCTGGCAGTGACAGCTCCGACCCCTGCCCCCACACCCCCGGGGGCTCCCCGCCATGGGTCAGTGATCACAGCAAAGCATGAAACTGCACCGAAGCGCAGGGCAGCCCGTGTTCCTGAAGGCAGGGAGGTGCGCATGAGAAATGGAGCCTGTGCCTGTGTGCAGCTCCACAGCACATGAGCCTGGGGTCAGGGCACCTCCAGTGGGACGGCATCTCATCCTGTGTCACGGCACTTCCCTGTCAAAGCTCCTGGTGGTTTCAGATGCTCAGAACTGCTGCCACCAGGGCTATTTCTGCTGTCACGTACGTGTGACCAACCTGTCCCACCTGTCCCTAGGATGCTCTTTGCCCGGGGTCCTACCTCAGTGACGTGGATCTCCTGCAACCTGCGCATGTGGCCTCGATCCCCTGAGAAACAGCAGCAGCACCTGAGGGGCAGCAGGAAGAAGGGCTCAGTCCCTTGGTGTCCCTGACAGGGTCCCTCGGTGTCCCTCCTGGGCCAGCTGGCATCTGGCCCATCACCCTGTGCCCCTTGTCCTTCACCCCTCCACCCCCGTGCCAGGCCAAGGTGGCTCCCCACATCCCATGCCAGCCTGCGGGGACATGAGGTGATCTCAGCCCATGGCAGTGAGGGGAATGTGACCAGTTCTGTCCTCAACCTGCTGCCACCAGAGCTGCTCAGGGATGGGTCCCCTCTGCGTGTCCCCAGGTCCGCAGCCGTCCCTGCAATGCCCTGGGCACATCCCTGGCATCGAGCTGGAGACACAGCAGAAACCGCTCAGCAGCCACAAGCTTTGTGCTGCAGTTTTGTGCCGAGAGGCACAGCCCATAGGGACCAGGGACTGCGGTGCTGTTAGAGGGGGAATCAGCTGCTTGCCATGTTGTTAAGCAACACAGTGCAATTACATGAGAGAAGTAGTACAGCACAGTGTATTCTAGTTCTACTCTTGCTTCTAGTGAAAGAAGCGGTTGTACAGCCGGACAACTGCCCTCCAACCACCGAGGAACGCCTGCCGCAGAAAGCGCGCAATGCGCCGGACTGCTGCCACGATGAAGTGGCAGGTTGAGGACAGAACTGCCACGATGAAGCGGCAGCAGCAGCACAGGCACATGTATAGCATGGACCACAGCCCCTGCACACACCGTCTGAGCAACGCCGGGACGCCGTCTCCTTGTTGGCCTTCAGCTGCTGCTCCACTTGCTTCGCGAGGCGCTTGCACTTCTCTTCGAAATCCACGTCGCTGCGGCTGAGGAGCCGCGTGGCCTGGGAGTAGAGCTCGCTCGTGTAATGGGTGTTCTGGTTCTCCTCCAGCACCCGCTGCACCAGCACCATCAGCTCCTCGACCTGGGCTTCGCGCTCGGCGCCGGCCGCCCGGTTGCTGAAGGCGCAGCACCGTCCCCCGCAGGCCTGCAGCAGCGCCTGCAGGGTGGTGCTTCTGGCCACGTAGTGCTGCAGGGAGCCACCCCTCAGGTCCTCTTTGCGGGTGAAGAGGACGATGGTGTGCCTCGCAGCCTTGTGCCCCAGCACCCGCCACACTTGCCGGGCGGCCTCCTCCTCCTCCTGCGTGAAGCGGCCCAGCTGGGTCACCAGCACCAGCACGTGCGGCCCCGGCGCCGACAGCAGCAGGCAGCGGGCAAGCTCGTAGCAGGACCGGGCGCTGTGCTCCGGTGAGTCAAACATGCCGGGGGTGTCGGTGACCACCACCCTGCGGCCCCGCCAGAGCCGGCTCTCCCGGGCACATGTCTGTGTTACCGAATTTGGCGCCAGGCGTGACTCGAAGGCCGCCCGCCCCAGGATGGTGTTCCCCGTTGCGCTTTTCCCTGCACCGGTCTTCCCGACGAGTAGCAGGCGCAGCTCCATGTGCTCCTGGGTCCCCTGGCCTGCTGGAATCGGTGAGGGGAAAGGCTCAGTGAGAGAGCAGCAGTGTGTAAAGCACTGCCTGGGGTGGGGCATGCATGGAAACAGCCCGGCACAGGGGCACAGAGCTGCCTGTGCCACCCCGGGGATTCTCTTACCTCCCCAGGGATACCCGTGACACCCCAGGGATACCCGTGACACCCCAGGGATGCCTGTCCCCTCTCCACGTGCACGGCACTGCTTGGCACATGCATGCTCTGTCCCCAAAACACCTCCCAGCAGGGAGATTGCCAGGAGAGCCCGGTCCCCGCGGTGCCTGCGGTGGCACGAGGACACCGATCCCCCCTGCGAGGGGGCTCTGGGGCAGGGCAGTGCCCGGCCCTTGCACCTTTACCGTGATCCTCCCAGGAGCCGCTCGCCATCGTGCTCTGCCGCAGTGTCAGTGCAGGAAGGGTGATGCCAGAGCTGGGTCACAGGCTGCAGGGGGACAGAGAGCAAACACACGTGCAGGGTGAAGGCTTTCCCGCTGGGCTTGGGGGATAAGGGCGCTGGCAGGCTGTGACCAAGCCCTTGAGAAGGCCGAGCCTGCAGCGCCAGCCCAGCCAGCAGCAGGCTTAGCCATGCACCATTCGCCTGTAGGTGAGCAACGCCGGCTGCTCCCGATCCCTGCGTTCAGAAGCAGCCCCCCAGGGACCTGCTGCACGGTTTCTGCGCTGCTGAGCTGTGACTCTGGAGCCGTGCAGCGCACTGGGGAGCAAACCCGGTGAGCACCAAGCCCCTGCAACCTACCCACGGCTCCGGGTGCAGCAGTGTCCCTGGGCAGGAGGTGCCCGTGCTCGGCCCCAGCTTTTAGTTTGGGGCTGCGGGGGCGGGAGCTGAGTGCAGCAGGGCTGGGCGCAAGGTTCACGGGGCGGGGGCTCTGCAAGGACAGCCCAGAAACACTCGTGGGGGGCACTGAGCTGTGGGGGGCGGTTTGCTGCATGCTCTGCGGGGCACACCCAGCCCCAGCTGCAAACACCGAGGGTCCGGCTCTGCTCCTGGGCTGCCTCCCCTCGGCCCCACGGTGACCTCTCAAAAAGCACTGGGAAAGCTCGGTCTGTGCAAATGAGGGAACGCATGGCCTGGAAATAAACCTCAGCGGTCATGAGGTTGACGAGACGATGAGGTGCAGCCTCCTACCAGAGGAGTTTTGGTCTGATGCTCGTACAAACACAGCCGGAGGCTCCCTTTTCCACCCAGGCTGTGGTGTGTGAGGCCGCAGTCTCCTGAGCTGGGGACGTTTTGTGGCACAGCACAAACCAGTGTTCAACCCCTGCCCGGCCCCTCTGCTAAGCCCAGGTCCCTCGCAGGACGCAGGGAGCCCCCTCCTCCAGCCCCTGCGTACCACAGCCCCAGCACGCTGCTCGTGCTTTGGACCGAGACACTCGAGCACCGCGTTGTGCTCGGGGCCGTCCATACAGGGCGGCAAGTCCGGACCCCTGTGGGTGCCCGGGCACCCACCGCCCATGGCTCTGCGGTTCCCTGTGGCTGTGCAGTCCCCGTGGCACCGCAGTGTGCCTGTCTGCTCACCATCACCCGTGGGCACGCTGCCCCGCAGCTCCCCTGGATCTGCTGCTGTGCTTGGGCTGCGCGCCTCCTTCACGTCCCCTTCCTGCTCCCCAGCCCCCTCCTGGGACGCTTTTACTTTCGGTCTGTCCGCGAACCTCCCGTGCTCCTGCTTCAGGCACCTCCTCGCCCCCCTCCTCATCCCCGCAGGGGCTCGGGCACTCTTCCACTCTTCCTCCCCATCCTCTTCCTCTCGGCCTCACGTCCCCAGCCCGGCCAGCTCGGGATGCCCGCGGGGCTGCCCCTGGCTGCTGGGGGGTCTGCATGGTGTCTGCTGGGGGACTCTGGGGGGGTCCTAGGCCAGAGCTGCCGTGCCATAGCCACGGGGCAGCTGCCACCAGGGTCCAGCGTCGCCCACGGGTGCTCCAGCACGGGGGGCACCGCTCCGGGACGCACGGTGCAGCCCCGGTCCCGTTCCCGTGTTCGCCCACTGACCGGAGTCCAACCCGCAGACCCCGGTGCCACCCGCTCCCGGTCCCCCGGCGGTTCCCTGACCTGCTTGGCTCCGGCACCCGCCGGTCCCCCAAAGCCGCCGGGACCGGGAGCGGCGCCCGGGTGCGCAGCAGCGGCCGCGGAGCTCCCGGAGTGGAGCCGCGACCTCCTGCGTCGGTGCGGGGAACGGCACCGGGAGCCGGGCACCGGGGGTCAGGGACACCGGGGGTCGGGGACACCGGCGCTGGGACCTGGGGTCACGGAGACACTGCGGCACTGCGTGTCCCCGGGGGCACTGGGGGCACTGGGACACGGGGATCTGTGACAGGGATATGGGGCTGGAGACATTGGGGCATGGGGACACCGGGTGTCAGGGACATGGGGACCTGGGGACATTGAGACACCGGGACCTGTGACACAGGGACATTGGGAATGGGGACATTGGGACACAGGGACCTGTGACACAGGGACATGGAGACCAGGGATATACGGACATGGGGACACCGGGTGTCAGGGCCATGGGGACCTGGGGGCATCAGGACACAGGGATCTGTGACACAGGGACATGGGGACTGGGGATGCTGGGACACGAGGACACTGGGAGTCAGGGACATGGGGACCTGGGGACATTGAGACACCGGGACCTGTGACACAGGGACATGGAGACCAGGGATATAAGGACATGGGGACACTGGGTGTCAGGGCCATGGGGACCTGGGAACACTGGGGCACAGGGACCTGTGACATAGGGACTTGGGGACTGGGGACATCACTACACCAGGTGTCAGGGACCTGGGGACCTGGGGACACTGAGACACAGGGACCTGTGACACAGGGACATTGGGAATGGGGACACTGGGACAGTGGGACAGGGGGGCACTGGGACACCGGGTGTCAGGAACCTCTGGCCGGCAGCTCAGGGAGGTGGAGGAGAGCTCCTGACATCTCGGGAACGTGGCCAGAGGGACCCCAAAGGCTTCAGCCTCTGAAGCCCGGGGACACCCAAGGACAAGCACAAGAGCCAGGGGTCCCACCCGGAGCAGATCTCCACGCTGCAGCCCCCCAATGGGTGGAGGAGCCCCCGGTGGAGCAGGTGGCTGTGGCCTGGAGGAGGCTGCGGCCCGTGGAGAGGAGCCCACATGGAGCAGGGGCACAGAGGGACCGTGAGGGAGCGGCGGGGACGAAGCCTCAGGGACTGACCGCAGCCCCCAGACCCCTGTGCTGCTTGGTGAGGGATGAGGGTGTGTGTGGGGAAGGTGTTTGTAGTCTGCTTGTAGCTTCTCTCTGCTCTATTCCAGTAGTGATAGGCAATAAATGACATTACTCTCCCTACGCTGAGTCCGTCTTGCCCGTGATGATAATTATCGAGTGACCTCCCCGTCCCTATCCCAAACCCTGAGCCCTTTCCATTGTATTTTCCCCCTTTCCCTTTGAGGAGGGGGAGTGAGAGAGGGGCTGTGGTGGGGCTGAGCAGCACACCCAGGCCTCGTGGTGAGCACCAGAGGAGCAGAGGGGGGCTGTGAGCCCGTTCCCCCCCTACACTCGGGGATTTGTGGCTGCCTCGGATCCGCTCCTGCCCCCGGCCACATAACCAGAAGGGGAGGCCATGAGGAGGGGACACAGGAGCAGAGCCAGGAGCCCTCTGTCACGTTAT
Organism: Anas platyrhynchos; assembly: GCF_047663525.1. NCBI lineage: Eukaryota > Metazoa > Chordata > Aves > Anseriformes > Anatidae > Anas > Anas platyrhynchos. The sequence goes on from NC_092588.1 coordinate 159,215,098, forward strand.
CCCCATGCTCCTACCTCTTGGCACAGCCCAGGGCGCACCGCACCCGGCAGGACACTCGGCATGAGCCCTTGGAGCGGTGCTGGCTGCTGTGCCAAGCCCACATATGGCTCATGCTGGGGTGTCCCTGCTCCTGGCCAGCATCCTCAGCATCCATCCATTTTTTGGGGCAGTGGAGGATCTGCAGGGGCCGGCTGGGGATGCAGCACTCGCTCTGCTGACCGCTGTGCCGAGGCTGGCCGAGCCCTGCAGCAGCGACAGCCGCTGGCCTGGGTAAGGGCAGGATGGGGATGACACCTGCAAGGGGCAAGGCTGAGCTGGGAAGGGGGTCCCCGGCACACGTGGGGCCATCGCTCACCCCTGGAGCAGCTCCGTCCTTGGTGAACATCCCCGGGCAGCAGCCAGGAGAGGCAGTGACGTTCTGGAGGGCTCTGGGAAGGCGCGGGCGAGCCCTCACGAAAACTCCCCGGGGTTCCCAGCAAGATGGAGACGCGGTGTTTTCCAAGCGCAATTCATTTAATTCATACACATCAGCGGTACCTGCATTTCCACACACGGAGTGGCGAAGGGGGGAGTGGGCGGAGGACGGGGAGGGGGGGTCACTTTGTGCAGCTCTTCGCAGGGGGCTTTGCCTTTTGCCAGGACGGCGAGAAAACACGGCACCCCCCCGGCACCGGGGCTGTGCCCAGCACCCTCCTCGTGGTAGCGGGCTGGGTGGGGGCACTGCGGGGAAAGGGCTGCCCGGGGGGGGGCTGCACCGTGTGTGGCGGGGTGCAGGAGGTGCCACGGGCACGGCTGGACCTGTGCGAGGGGAGCAGGGGGCAGTGGGGCACGGCGGGGCTCTGCAGGAGGGGATCCAGCTCCCTCGGGAGCCGGTGGCAGCCAGGACGGTGCCGTCACTGGGAGCTGGGGCCGGGCACGGTGTCAGCTCCCCCCCGGCAGCTGCAGGCTCGCTCTGCCCCGATGCACGGCGTGAAGGAGGGCAGGGGGTGCTCGCAAGCCCAGCATCATCCCGTGGTGGTGAGCGGCGCAGTGCGAAGGGCAGCAGCAGCAGCAAGCGACGGCAGAAAAAGCTGATTTTCTGGTGCAGGAGAGGGGCACCCACCCTGGATTCAGCCACCAGTGCTGAGTCCTGCCTCGCCCCAGAGAGCTTGCCAAGCACTGTCCCGGTTTGGAGCGCACAGACGGGGACCCTGCGGAAGGCAGGGGTGGCCGCTGACCCCCAGCAGCACCCGGGATCAGCCCTCAAACCCCGTGGTTTCAGAGGGGACACAGGGTTTGCACGGTGCCACGTGCCGCAGGGCTCTGGCGCAGCCACTTCCCCTTCTCCGGTGCCACGGGCGGGCTGGGCAAACACGGGGCTCCTCTGCTTGTGCCTGGGGGTGGCAGAGCAGGGCATGGGCAGAGATTTCCCCTCCTGGCTGTGGCTCACCTCTCCTGGCTGCCTGCTCCGCCACCACGGCTGTGGGCTCCACACCGGGGCCTCCGTGCTGCCCGGGCTGGGGTCTCTGCCTCTCCGCAGCCCCCGCCTCGGTCCCTCCTCCAGGCCGGAGCTGCCTCTGCTGCTCCTTGGGAAGCAGTCTGCACCCGTGAGCTTTGCGTTTTTATTTTATTTTTATTTTGCCTGATTTCTGCGCCACTCGGGGCTCCGCGCAGTGCCGGGACGAGCCTCCGCCGCCGCCTCCTCTTGGAGCCCCTCTCCCCAGCGCGGTGGGCAGCACGCGGCGCCGCGGCTCCTTCCCCGCAGAGCACAGGAGGCGAGATCCGGCTCTGCTCTGGTGCTCGTGGCCATCATTCCCTGGGCGAGAAGCACACGGAGGTGTTACCTGCGAGCAGCAGCACCAGCCTGGGCTGGGGGGGGGACACGGGGAGCGTGGGGAGCTCAGGGGCGCATGGGGAGAGCGCAGTGGGGGAGCTTTGCCCTGGGGAAACCTCCCCGCTCCTCCTCCTCGCGCTGGCCCAGGGGTTTCACCTGTGGCCCTGGTTGCAGAGGTGTGTCCCTTGTGGGACCAGGCTGCAGAGGATGGACGGGGAGGAAGCCCCACAGAGAAAACCACCTCAGGGAATACCACCACAGGGAATACCACCACCATTTCCAGGGCAGGCCTCAGCGCTTGGCTCCTCCTGCTGCCCTGGGGGGCAACAGGCATCCAGCAGGCACAGATCAGCCTGCGAGCGCCTGATGCAGGGCACCGGAGGCAGCCTCGTGATGGTCAGGAGAGGAACTCCAGCAGGAGGAGCGCAGCAGGCGCCTGGGGGTGCCCACACAGAGCTGGGGCTGATCACCCCGCAGGGGTGCACCAGTGGTTTCCCACACCGAGGGGTGGGCACGCACCCTGAACCCCTGGAGAGGCCACTAATGGCTTTGAGCCCCCCAGGCAGCACCCCCAGGTGCAGGGCAGTGCCCGGAGGGGGGCCACAGGGTGGGGAGAACCCCGTGGGGCAGGAGAGCGGTGCAGGCAGCGGTGGGTGGGGGTCCCGGTGCGCGGGGGGCTCACGTGTGGGCGTTCTCTGCCCCGTGGCTCCGCTGGTGCGCGGTGAGGTTGACCTTCTGGGCGAAGCTCTTGCCGCACTGGGCGCAGGAGAAGGGGGTCTCGCCCGTGTGGGTGCGCTGGTGGATCTTCAGGGAGCCCTTCTGGCTGAAGCTCTTGCCGCAGTCGGGGCAGGCGAAGGGGCGCTCGCCGGTGTGGGTGCGCTGGTGTGTGGCCAGGCTGCTCCGGCAGCTGAAACCCTTCCCGCACCGGGCGCAGGCGAAGGGGCCGCTTGCTGCCCCGGGGCCGCTGGCCTCCTCATGCGGCTCCGGCCGCGGCGAGCGGCTGCTGGCGGCGGCGGTGGCCGCGCCGGACCCGTCCTCGGCGTCCGCAGCGGGCCGGTCCTCGGCGTGGGTGCGCTGGTGGTTGAGGAGGAAGCGCTGCTCACGGAAGCGCTTCCCGCAGCGCCCACAGGAGAAGGGCTTCTCGCCGCTGTGGATGCGCTGGTGGGTGAGCAGGTTCTGCTTGAGGCTGAAGCTCTTCTGGCAGACGCCGCACTGGTAGGGGCGCTCCCCGGTGTGGATGCGCTGGTGGATGATGAGGTTGTGCTTGAGGCTGAAGGCCTTGCCGCACTCGGCGCAGATGAAGGCGCGCTCGCCGGCGTGGTGCTTCTGGTGCCGGGCGAGGCTGGGCTGCTGGCCGAAGCATTCCCCGCACAGGATGCACTTGAACTCCTTCCCGGCCTCCTCCTCCTCCGCCTGGCTGTGGATCACCAGCGCCTTCTCGTCCCCGAAGCCCTCCTCGCCGCCGGGGAAGGCGAAGGGGTTCTCGCCCGTGGGCGAGGCCAGGTCCGTCATGGGCGCGCGCTGCCCGGCTCACGGCACCCGCATCGCAACCCTGGGGGGCACAGAGAGGGGCGGCTGCGGCTCCCCAGCACCACACCGGGGCTGCCACCGCCCCCCAAAACCCCCAAGATCCCCAAAACCCCCAGGACCCCCGGGACCCCCGCCCACCGCCCGCTGCGAGCGCACCCGAGGGCGGCGGAAGGGGCCGGGACCGTGCGCCCTCGTGGCTGGGGGGGGGGGGGCGCCCTCTTCCCCCGCTCCCCCCGGGGCTGCGGGGCCACGCCTGGCCCTGGGGGGGCCCGGAACCGTGCAAGGAGAGTGGGGGGGCTCCAAGCTCGGCGATAAGGGGGGTCCCACGCCATCCCCCCCCCCCAACAGGCGGCCCCGCGCTCGGGCCGGGCTGCGCCGCATTGCGCCTCGGCGCCGCGCTGCCGCACCGCCCCCCCGGGCCGGGCCGTGCCGAGCCGTGCCGGACCCCCCCGGGACCCCCCCATATACACACAGAGGGGCCTCCCCCGCCCCGATTTCCTCCCCCCCTGCCCAGCCCCGCCGCCGACCTGCCCGGCCCCGCTGCGTTTTGCTCCGTTCCGCCGCTCGCCGCCGCCGCCGCCGCCGCCCGGTTCTTTGTGGCCCCGCTGGCTCCTCCTGCCCGCCTGACGCGCAGGCACCGCCGCCGCTCCTGCCCCGGCCCGCCCGGCCCTGCCCCGGCCCCGTTCCCGCAGCCCCCGCTCGGCTCCGTCCCGTGGTCCCCGTCCCCTTCCCCGTCCCCGTGCCCCCGGGGCCCGTCGGGGAACAAAGGGGTCGCGCCTCGCCGCCCGAACAAAGGGGCCGGGGCTCGTGGTGCTGCGCCCCCGGGGGGCACCCGAGGCTGCGGGGGCTCGTGGTGGGGGCAGCACGGTGCTGGATGAGGGGCAGGGGCTGCACGGGAACCCCGGGATCCCACTGAGACCCCCCCCGGGGATGCGTGGAGCAGATTGGGACCCCCCTGGTTCCTGCTCAACCCCACCCCCCGGGGCTATATGGAGCTAAATCAGTGCCCCCCCAGTCCCCACTGAGCCCCCCGGGGCTGCATGAAGCCAGTTGGGACCCCCCGGTCCCCTCTCACCTCCAAAGGGCTGCATGGAGCCGAACTGAACCCACCAGGCCCCCCCACACACATCCCCCAGGGCTACATGGAGCCAAACTGGGCCCCCCTGGTCCCTGTTCACCCCCCCAGGGCTGCATGGAGCCAAACCAGCCCCCCACTCACCCCCCGGGGCTATATGGAGCTAAACCAGCCCCCCCAGTCCCCATACACCCTGCTGGGGCTGCATGGAGCCAAACTGGGTCCCCCTGGTCCCTGTTCACCCCCCCAGGGCTGCATGGAGCTGAACCGGCCCCCCCCCCCCGAGTCCCCACAAACCCTCCTGGGGCTGCATGGAGCCAAACTGGGGCCCCCCATAGTACTGGAAGCTGCACCGGGGGTGCCACACCGGGGGTCTTGGCCCCTTGGTGCCCGGGTGCGGGTGGCCGGGAGCAAAGCACCGGCACGAGGTGAGGCCGGAGGAAGCCCCGGGACCGCGTGCGGCCACAGAAGGGGTCTGTGGGACCAGCAGGGGCACGAGGATGTGTGGAAGCCCTGCAGCAGCCAAGGCACCACGTGCCAGCCATGCACGGGGTCAAGGAGCAGCCACCCCGGCCCCTCCACGGGGAGCACAAAGGGCAGCGGGGTGCGGGAAGCCCTGACCCCAGCGGGGGAAGCCCCGCTCTGCCGGCTGTGCCGGGGGTCTCGCTGCTTGGGGTCCTGGGGTCCCGGCACGGCTGGGAGCAGGCCCTGGGTGCAGGCTGCAGCTTGCTGGTGCTGCGCACGCCGCCGTGGGTGGGTTGGGTTGGGCTGGGTTGGGTTGGGTTGGGGCAGCCGCTGCGGATTCCTACGGGGCCGTTGCCCAGACCTGCCTCACCGGGGCTGCGCCGTGCGGCAGCGCCTGCGCTCCCGGAGCGGCTGCTGCTGCTTACCAGGGCGGCGGCACAGGGGCAGGGATGAGCAGGATGAGCCCTATCTTTATCGGGGGCTGGAGGGGTCGGGGGGTATCACCACCAGCCTGGCGTGGAGCTGTGGGGGAGGCCAAGAGAAGCAAAGTTGGGTTTTTGCAGCAGAAGGTGGAAAATTCCAGCGAGCTCGTGGTGTATCCGAAAGTGATCGCGCGGCGCGGCGGTGGGGAGTATGTGAGGAGATAAGGGGAAGGGCCCGCTGCCCCAAAATAAGGAGGGTGGCTGAGGAAAACAGGATGAGCAGCGCGAAATCGGTAAAAACAAGAAGTCTAGTCACGAGAGAAGAAGGAAAAAAAAAAAAAGGAAAATGAGAAATTCGTGGCTGGTCAAATAAAATTGTGCCTATAAGGTATAGAGGGGCGTGGAGTAGGCTGTGACCCAGTAGTACTCAGCCGGTGAGGAAATGGGAGAAATCAGGTGTTGGGAAAATAGGGGATTTAGGGTTATGGTGAACTTGTGCTGTGCTCCTGCTTGCAGGACGCCCGCCTTTGCAATCGTGAATAAAACAGCTTCACGGAAGGTCGTGTCTGAGCAAAATATTGGTTTTTCTCACACCATTTTCTCCCACTGATTTGAAACCTGCAGCGGTGGAAGGAGCAGAGGGTTCTCAGAACTGGCTGGTCACCGGGAAACGGGCCCACGAATGGAACAAAGCACGAGGCAGAAAAGGGCAGGGAGAATCTGGGCAGGGAGAAAAGGGCTGGGCAGAATCCTGGCTTTAACGGGCACGGCCAGCCCGCGGCCCCACCGGCCCTGCCGACAGCCCCCAGCATTTCCCCTTTCGCTGCCGAGGGTTTTGCTGAGAGCTGCAGAACCCAGGAAGTCGGCTCCAAGTTCAGCTGCAACAGCCCGCGAGGAGCAGAGCGCACGAGGGGACGGAGGGAATGAGGGGTGCCCCGGGACCCCAGCTCTGCCCCGCAGCCCCCCTGCAAGGCCTTGGTGCTGGTGGTTTGGTGGGGAAGGAGGCACGAGGCCGGGGAGCTCTCGCCCCGAGGATGGGGAGTAGCTCGAGGCTGGGCCAGAAATTCAACTGCCTGCCCCTGGCCACCCCCCACCCCTGCAGCGCAGACCGCGGCACCGCAGCGCAACGCTTCCCGGGAAGGAGGAGGCAGGAGCGTGCTGTGAGAAAGCTTTTATTTTAAATAACCTCAAAAAAATAGAATTGCAAGGACCTGAAATGTTGCTGGAGCGTGATGCTAGGCGGAGGGGAGAGGGCGGCGTGGCTGCCAGAGGGGAGAGAGCAGAGCCGAGCGCTGCGGGCTGGACGCCCACCCCCTGCCCGGGGACGGCTCGGGTGCCAGGGACCCCGTGCCCGGCAGCTGCCGCCCCTCGCACAGCCCCGCCACCACCGCCTGGATGCGTTGTTAATTAAAAATGCCTTAACGAGGCTGCGGCTCTGGCAGGGACCGTACCGGTGTCCCCTTGGTGTGATGGCGAGCTGGCACAGCCGCGGTTGGACCGGCTCCGTGGGGCAGGATCTGCCCAAGCCCTATGGGGCAGAGAGGCCGGGGGCCGTGCAGATCGGGCACCGCCTGCTCCAGCGGGGCTGCCCAGGGCCGCGTCCAGGCGCTTTGAACACCTCCGGGGATGGAGACCCCACCACCGCCCTGCGTGGCCTGCGCCAAGGCTGGGGCACCGCAGGGCGAGAGGCGTTTCCCGACGCTGCAGGCCCGGGTTGCACCCCCAAAACGCAGCGGAGGAGCCCCCCAGGAGAGCGCCGCGTCGCGCCCCGGGCACCGCTAACAGCATCCAAGGTTTTCAGTGAAGGTCTTTGCCAAACCATTGTAGCGAGGAGGCTCTGCAGCCGAGCGAAGCGAGATAGGGTTCTACTGCCATAGCTGGGGCTGAGGACTACGCGGCTCGTGGCGCCCGAGGGGGCGCAGCGGGCGGAGATTCGTTTCCCCTTTGAATGCCAAGCGCGCTTCCAAGCGGGAGCAGCTTGCAGGCCAGCGGTTCCCACCCCTAAAGCTCTGCCCCCGCAGCCCTGCCCGGCCAAGCAGCTGCCCCGCTTGCAGCCCGGGAGCGCGAGCGTGGCCACGGGGCAGCGCCGGGTGGGCTACAGCCACCGCTCGCTTCCCCCCTGGCGCTCCCGGGGTCTCTATGCAGAATTAGGTGAGTACCAGAAAGAGGTGCTAGTCAGAAAGGTTATCCACAGAGCAAGAACAGAAGCAGAAGCTACATTCCCCGACCCACCCCCCCATATATCACCCTGTAAGACCCCTCCGGCCTCGGAGGAGACGCTTATCTTATCCGCGGTCCGTCGCGGAGGCGGTGGCGAGGCAGGGCCCGCGGTGACCACCAGCGCCCGGCTGCGCCGAGGCTTTCCCCACCGCTGGCTCCTCCGCCCCAGCCGTGAAGCCGCAGGCTCCGGCCCGAGCTCCGCCACCCGGGGACCTCATTGCGGGGTCCCCACGAGGCTGGAAGTGACCCGGTACCGCACTGCGGCGGCTCGCTCACCTCCTCGCCGAGCTGCACATCCTCTGCCCACACCGGCGGGCAGCCGACAGCGGGGCTCGGCTCCCCGTCCCAAAATCGTCCCGCGGAAGGACGCCCAGTCCCAAAAGGGCTCTGGCAGAAGCTCTGGGCCCGCCGAGGCCCCTCTGTGCCCCGCGCCGGGGTCTGCGCGTCGCAGGACTGCAGCCCCCGGGGGAGCCCGGAGGCAGGGCCCAGCGGACGCGCCTGTGCCCGGCCTCCTGCTCGGCTTCCGAGCCGCCGCGCAGGATCCTCGGCTCCTCGCCGCCCCTTCGCCGTCCGACTCCTCGCAGGCAGCCGCCGGCAGAACCCGGCAGCGCAGCCCCGCGGCGCCGGCAGCGCCTCCTGCTCCTCAGCTCCACCCGCTTTACACATTTGGTATGTTCAACAAGACAGAAAACGCGCACGCGGCGTCCGAGTCCAGTACTGCTTCCTGACCAGTTCGCTGCACCCACCGCCACCTCCGGGGTGCTCGCAACGAGCGTCCTGACGCCGTGAGCCGCCGCCATCCATCCCGAGCCCCCACCGCGTCCCGGGAGCCCCCCCCAGGTTCCGACTCGCAGCTCGCCCTGCGTCAGCCCCTTTCAGCCTCGGCACCGTCCCCGTTTGGTCAGCAGTTGGCTCCCGGCGTGAGCTCCCCCCCTGTGCAGGTTTGGTGTCCGTAGTGCCAGAGCAGTGAGGCCCAGTCCCTCGCTCGGACGGGTTGGTGGCAGCCCGCGCGGGCGCGTTACAAGCAGCTGGGGCACGGCGAGGTTTTCTCTTCGCCGTGCGCTCTCTCAGGCACTCTCAGCACTCTCTTGTCCTCGAAGCTCCTGCCGCAGCCGCCGTACTTGCACCAGATCTCGGCGCGGCAGTCGTGCTGGGGCTTCAGCAGCAGCTGCCTCTGGCTCACGCAGTCGGCGCAGCAGCACTGCGGCTGCAGGGGCGGCTTCCCGGCCAGCCCTTCCCCGCCCTCGGCGCACTTACAGGGGCACTGCCCCGCGGGAGCCTCCTGCGGGTGGTGCGAGCCGGGCACCAGGTGCTGATCTTCCTGCATCAGCTGCAGAAGGATGTCAGCCGCCCCCGATGGGCTCTCCGCCCTGTTGGGGGGCTGCGCTCCCGGCCGAAGCTCTTCTCGAGGCAGCGACCCCTGCGCGGCGCCGCGGGAGCAGGGGGGCAGCAGCACGCCGGGCGGCGCCGAGCCCTTCCCCAGGGGAGCGCCGGCGTCGGGCTGGTCGCGGTGCGCGGGGCAGGTGCCCTCGCAGCAGGAGGGCGGCACGCCGCCCGTGTGCGTCCTGCGGTGCCGCAGGAGGTGCGCCTTCTGGCTGAAGCCCTTGCCGCACTCGGCGCAGTGGAAGGGGCGCTCGCCAGTGTGGGTCCGCTGGTGAACGGCCAGGTTCACCTTCTGACGGAAGCGCTTCCCGCACTCGGCGCAGGCGTGAGGCCGCTCGCCGGCGTGGCCCTGCCGGTGCAGCTGCAGCTCGCCGTGCTCCTCGAAGGACTCCCCGCAGAGCGAGCAGGGGTAGGGGCTGCCGGGGTGCGCCTGCAGGCTGGGCGGCGTCTGGCCCGGGCCCGGCTCGCTCTGGGGCTGCTCCACCACGTGCACGCGCTGGTGGACCCTGAGGGAGAGCTTGCTCTTGAAGCGCTTGGGGCACTCGAGGCAGGTGAAGGGCTGCCTGCCCGAGTGGGTCTTCTGGTGGGCGATGAGGTTGGGCTTCTGGGCGAAGCGCTTGCCGCACTGGGTGCAGGCGAAGGGGCGCTCGCCGGTGTGGGTGCGGTAGTGGGTGACCAGGTTTCCCTTCTGGTTGAAGCGGCGGCCGCAGACGCCGCAGGTGAAGGGGCGCTCGCCCGTGTGGATGCGCTGGTGGGTCACCAGGTTGGTTTTGAGGCTGAAACGCTTCCCGCACACGTCGCAGCGGTAGGGCCCCCGGCCCCGGTGGTTCTGGCGGTGCTTCACCAGCCGCTCGTACTGCACGAAGCTCCTCCCGCACTCGGGGCACAGCCAGGCTCTGCCGTCCAGATCCTTCTCCTGGGGAGACTTGGCGGAAAGCTCGTCCCCGGAGCTCTTATCGTGCTCGGGGCACTGGAAGGCCTTCTGCCCCACGTGGGTCTTCTGGTGGGCCACCAGGGAGAGCCAGAGGCCGAAGCTGTTGCCGCACTGGTTGCAGATGAAGGGCTTCTCGGCCCCGGGGGTGGGCGGCGCGGGGGCTGCGCCCTCCCCGAGGACGGGCTGCACCCCCAGGTGCCCCAGGAGGTGCGGGCCGGGGCTGAAGCCGGTGGCGCAGCCGGCAGGAGCCTCCGCCCCAGGGCCGTGCTGCGGCCGGAGCAGGGCCACTTTCGGGCAAAAGCCCTCCCCGCACTGCACGCAGGGGAAGGCCTGCTCCCCCAGCGGGGCCTGCTGGTGGGGCAGGAGTTGCTCCTTCGGGGGGAAGCCCTTCTCGGTGCACGAGTACAGCTCTTGGTTTTCGGGGATCTTCGGAACCGGCAGCGGCGGCATGGGGCTGAAGGCGGCGTCCTGCTCGGGACCCCCGGGCTGCAGCAGGGTGGGGGCAGCCCCGAAGGGCAGGGTGGGAGCAGGACCCCGGCCCGGGCACCTCCGCTGGCGCGGGGCGTGCGTCTTCTGGTGGGCTTTGAGGGACACCTTGTCCTTGAAGCACTTCTGGCACTGCCCGCAGGGGTAGGGGCGGACGTCGGTGTGGGTGCTCTGGTGGGTCACCAGGTTGGTTTTCTGGGTGAAGCGCTTGCCGCACTGCGTGCAGGCGAAGGGGCGCTCGCCGGTGTGCACGCGGTAGTGGGTGACCAGGTTGGTCTTCTGGTTGAAGCTGCGGCCGCAGAGGAAGCAGGTGAAGGGGCGCTCGCCCGTGTGGATGCGGCGGTGGGTGATGAGGTTGGGCTTCTGGCGGAAGCTCTTGCCGCACTCGGGGCAGACGAAGGGGGTGTCGTCCTGGTAGCTGCGGGGAGGAGCGCGCAGCTTGGGCTTGCCGGAGGCGCCGTCCTCCTGCTCGCCCCCGGCCAGCGCCTTCTCGTTGGCGGCGTGGATGCGCTGGTGGGCCAGCAGGTTGGCCTTCTGGCTGAAGCTCTTGCCGCACTGCGTGCAGGGGAAGGGGCGCTCCCCCGTGTGCACGCGGCGGTGGGTCAGCAGGTTGGGCCGCTGGCTGAAGCTCTTGCCGCAGTCCCCGCAGCGGTAGGGCTTCTCCCCGGTGTGGATCCTCTCGTGCGTGATGAGGCTTTGCTTCTGGCGGAAGCCCTTCCCGCACTGGGCGCAGCGGAAGGGGCCGTTGCCGAGCTGGGGGGCCCAGCAGGCCACCCGGGACGGGAGCGGGCTGAGGCTGGGGGCACCATCCCGCTCCACGCCCGCCCGCTCGGGCGCGCGCTGCCCGCCGTGGAACCAGCGGCCCGAGCCGCCGGCGCCCGCCGGGTACAGCTCCAGCGAGCCCGCGGCGACCCCGGGCTTCTCGTCGGGCTGCTCCACTTTGCTCGTTCGCCCGGGCTCAACTAGATTCCAAAAAAGATTCAAGACATCCATTTCAGAGGCCTCGGCCGCCGTGCAGAGCGCCCTAACCACCCGGGGAGGGGGCAGAACCCTTTCAGAGCCCCTTCCACCCGTGGAAATGGCCAAAATTTCCCCTAACTGGCCCAAAACGGCCCCGCAGGACCAACATCCCCTAACAGGGTCAATCGCTGAGTGCTGCGAAGCCCCCGCAGGGCCGGGGGAAGCACCTACCTGCACACGGGCTCACGAGGATCTTGCTGTCCTCCTGCATTGTCTGGCCTTCGGGGAACGGCTCCTCCGACTGTTTAATACCGAACAAGCCACCGGGCTTGAAAAATCTGTAGCCTGGTTGAAGGGATAAGAGCTGGTCACCATGAACTGTCACACTGCAAAACATGCATTCGGCAGACACATCATTATGCGGGGAGATTGCCTGCGTTTTAATTCACAAATCAGCTAAAATTAACCCAGCCTCGGGGCGCTGCTTTCATCTATTTTTAAGCCGCCGCTGCCTGGAGTGTAATTAAAGATAAAAAAGCAACCCCAGCCCCAGCCTCCCTCCTCCTGGCAGCGCGCGCGCTCCAGCGAGAGGTGAGGGAGAGCACCCAGCCCTGGAACGCGGCGCCCCCCCTGCGGAGCCCCCCCCCCAGCCTCACCCCGGCACCCTCAGCCCCCGCCCGGCGCTTCCACGGTAGGATTTCAAAGGCTCCCCCAGGAATGCCACCGGCGCGGCCCCAACCCCAAACCGGGAGCAAAGCCTCCACCTGCCTGCGGCGTGGGCGGGGGTTTTCCTCCTCCTCCTCCTCCTTCTCCTCCTTCTCCTCCCCCCCGCCCCGTGCCACATCTGCAGGGGTTTTAGGAACGGATCCTGCGCCCCCCGGGTGCCCCCTCACCTGTGCAGGGGTCGGAGGGGATCTCTGCGCCCGCGGCATCCAGCTCATGGCCAGCCCTGGGCACCTCGTTCAGCCTGGGGTAAGGGAGCAGGTTCAGGACGTGGGCAGGCTGCTCCGGGAGAGAGGGGAAGCGTTTTTGGGGTCACTTTTTCCTTTTTTTGGTTATTTTATTTTATTTTATTATTTTATTTTGCTTTTCACCAGGCGGGAGGCGTGGGACCGGGGCGCTGGGAGCTGTCGCAGCGATCCCGAGCCATCCCCCACTCCCCTCCCCGATCCCTTTTAGCACCCCAAAACTCCCCAAAAAACCTCAGGACCACCCATCCAGGGCCGGGACCAAAGAGGGAAAGCCCCGAGCAGCTCCCCCGGGGGATCCTGGTGCCCTTTCCACCCCCCCTGGGGGCTCCCCTCGTGTCCCCCCCCCCCCGGTGCTCCCCGCTGGCTGCCCCGGCGCCTGTCACAACTTCCCCAAATGCCAACCCCAAAAGGAAAACCTCACACGGGGCCAAGAGCAGCCCCCGGTGACCGGAGGGGGGGGGAGAAAATCACCGGGGGGGGCAGCTCCCGACCCCCAGGAGGCCGCCGGGCGGCACAAAAGGCAAGGCCGGGCCCCCCCCGCCCCACACGCGCGCAGCCCTCGGGGCACGGCGGATCCCCGGGGACCCCTCATCCCCCCCCCCCCAAAAAACCTACCTGGGGAGCCCCCCCGGCGGACATGGTGCCCCCACTGGGGGCCGTGGGGCGCGGGGGGGTGGCGGCGGCCGTGTCCTCCCCCTCCAGCTTCCAGGGCGGGCTCGGCTCTTCCCCAACTTCCTCCAAATGGCTGCGGCGGGGGCCCTGCGGGAGCCGAGCGGAGCGGTGAGCGCGGTGGGGCGGTTTGGGGGGGGGCACGGCGGGAGCCCCCCCAAATTCCTCCTCCTGCGAGCTCTCCGAGGGGGGAAGGAAGGAGCCAGCCCCGGGGTCTGGCCCGAGTTCAGGGGCTCTGTTTACAGGAAAACCTCCCCGCGGCCCGCGCGCCGAGCGCTGCCGGGAGTTGTAGTCCTGCAGCTGGGGAGGGGGGGACGGGGGGGGGGGATAAAATGCGGCCCCCGCGGCTCCGGGTTCAAACCCATTTAGGGTTTTGGGGGGTTTGGGGGGTTTGGGGGGGGTCCCCGAGCCGGCCCCGCAGCCCTGAGCGTGTTTTGGGGTGGTTTTTTTGGGGGGGGGGGGTTGGCAGGCATGGCTGCGGGGGGGGTCGGATGGCTGCGGTCCCCCACCCTATATCCCTTTTTTTCTCCTTTCTGCCCCATTTTTAGGGGCGCCAGGGGTTGGATTTGCCCCAATTGACGCGGCCAGCACGGAATTGGTGCCCTCAAAAACCAAAAACTGCTCCGGGCTCCTCGGGGACCCCTCCCCGTGTTTTTTTTGGGGGGGGGTTGATGAGCCCCCGGCCTCTTTTGGGATCATTTTTGGGGCTCTGGTTGGAGCCGCCCCTGGCAGCTCGCCGAGACCGAGGGCTGGGACTGGGAGTGGTGTGCCCGGGGTGCTGCCAGGCACTGGTATCGCGATACTGGGAGCTACTGGGAGCTACTGGTGTCACAGCACCGAGGGGCTCGCTGCTAGGTGCTGGTGTCGCGATACTGAGCACCCGCTATTAGCCACTGATATCGTGATACTGGGAGACTCACTGTGAGGCACCGGTATCGTGACGCTGAGGGGCTCACTGTTAGGCACTGCTATCGCGATACCGAGCACCCAACTGTTAGCCACCGGTATCGTGACACTGAGCACCCACTGTGAGCCACTGGTATCGCGACACCGAGGGATCCACTGCTAGGCACTGGGATTGTGATACTGAGCGATTCACCGATAGCCACCGGTATCGTGACAGCAAGGGATCCACCACTAGGCAGTGGTATCGCGATACTGAGCATCCGTTAGCCACTGGTATCGTGACACCAAGGGACTCAGCATTAGGCACTGGTATCGCGATATTGAGCACCCATCAGCCACCGGTATCATGATTCTGCAGGACCCAGCATTAGGCACTGGTATGGTACTAGGAGACTCTATCGTGATAGTGAGCGACTCTATCATGATACTGGGCGACTCACCGTTAGGCAGTGCTATCGTGATACTGAGCACCCAGTGTTACTCTGCGTTATCACGACACTGAGCACCCATCAGCCACCGCTATCACGACTCTGGGGACCCAGCGTCAGGCACCGGCATGACACTGGGTGACTCTATCGCGATACTGGCTGACTCACCATTACCCACTGGTATGACACTGGGCGACCATATCGCGATATGAGGGACTCACCGACAGCCCCCGGTACCTCAGTGCCGATGGATTCACCATTAGCCCCCACTATCGCGATAACAGCTGACTCACCATCACCCCCAGTACCATTATCGCGACATCGAGCCCCCCGTTCCCCCTCTATCACCCCCCCCGACCCCCCCCAGCCGGTACCGGGCCGCCCCCGGCCACACACAGAGGCCGCGGGGGGGCCTCGGGGGCTCCGCTCCGGCAGCCGCAGGCCCGGGGGCTCCGGGGGCGGGCGAGGGCGGCGGCTCCGCGATACGGGGGGCACCGGGGCCCCTCCCCCCGCTCCCCCCCCCCCCTCCCCGGGCCCCGTTCCCCGCCCCCCCCCCCCCCCCACGGCCCCGGGGCCGCCTCCCCGGGGGACTCACGGCCGCCGGCGTCCCGCGGCGTGATGACGTCGCCGCGGCGTGCTGACGTCGCCGCGGCGCGGTGACGCCGCCGCGACGATGACGTCAGCGCGGCGGCGACGCCGGCTGGGTGTGAAGGGGGGGGGGGGGGGGTTAAGCCGCGCCCGCCGCGGGGGCTGCTGGGAGTTGTAGTTCCCGCCCGCCCGCCCGCCACAGCACTTCCGGGTCACCCTCCCCAACCCAGGGGCGGGCCGGAAGTAGCGCGCGGCACCATAGAGCGCGCGGCTAGAGCGGCGCTACCATAGAGTTGCCCGATGTGTGCTAGAGCGCCCCCTGCCGGCCCCCTCAGTCCTCCCCCGTTACCCCCCCGTTAACCCCCGGTACCCCCCAGTACCCCCCAGAACCCCCCCGTTATTCCCCCATTACCCCCCAATACCCCCTGGGTACCCCCCAGTACCCCCCCACTACTCCCCATTACCCCCTCATTGCCCCCCAGTACCCCCCAGTACCCCCCAGTACCCCCCAGTACTCCCCTTTACCCCCCATTACCCCCTCATTGCCCCCCAGTACCCCCCATTATTCCCCCGTTACCCCCCAATAACTCCTGGGTGCCCCCGGGTACCCCCCCGTTATCCCCCTGTACCCCCCCGGGACCCCTCGGTACCCCCATTCCCCCCCCAGATCCCCCCCGTTATTCCCCCATTATCCCCCAATACCTCCTGGGTACCCCCCGTTACCCCCCAGTACCTCCCCGTAACTCCCCATTACGCCCCCATTACCCCCTGGTACCCCTTGGATACCCCCCAGTACCCCCCCATTACCCCCCGTTACCCCCCGGTACCCCCCCATTACCCCCCGTTACTCCCTGTTACCCCCCTATTACCCCCCACTACCCATTCGGTACCCCCCGGTACCCCCCCAATACCCCTCAGTACCCCCCATTACCCCCCGGTACCCCCCTGTTATCCCCTCACTACCCCCCTGCTACCCCCCCATTACCCCCCATTACTCCCCGTTACTCCCCAGTACCCCCCCACTACCCATTCGTTACCCCCCACTACCCCCCTGTTACCCCCCATTACCCCCCAGTACCCCCCATTACCCCCCATTACCCCCCACTACCCATTTGGTACCCCCGTTACCCCCTCACTACCCCCCCATTATCCCCATTACCCCCCCTCACTCCCCACCCCCCCCCTCCACCCCCCCTCCCCACCCCCCTTTCCCCCACCCCGTGCCCGCCGCCCTCCCGCTCCCAACCCCCCCCCGTAACCCCCCCGTAACCCCCCCCATGGGTGCGCCTCCTCCCGGGGGGGCGGAGCGGGGCCGTTCGGGGCCGTTTGGGACCGGAGAAGAAGCAGCGGCAGCGGTGGTGGCGGTGGCGGTGGTGGCGGCGATGGGGCGGCTGCTGCTGGCCCTCGCCGTGGGCTTGGTGGCCGTGGTGGCCGGTAGCCAGCCCCCCCTGCAGCGGCGCGTGGTGCGGGAGGTGCTCGAGTACTTCCACGGCCGGGGCTCCGTGCACTTCCTCTTCAGGGAGCAATCCCTCGAGGGGGTGCAAGAGCGGGTGAGTGCCCCGCGGGTACCGTTACCGGCACCGGGGGGGGGGGACCCTACCCGTGACCCCGTGACCCCTGCGGGGGTCGTGGTGGGGAGCGCCGGGGGTTTGGGGGTGTCCCGGTGGTGCTGGCCGTGCCCGTTGGCACGGGGCAGGGTGCGCCGGCGGGGTTCGGCTACTCATTAACCACGGCACCACCGGGAGCGGACTCGGGGACGCCGGGTCCCGGTGTCCCCGGGCAGGACGCGGTGTCCGGGCTTGGCTCCGTCCCGTCCCAGTGTCCCCAGTTAGGACGTGGAGCCCCGGTTCAGCTCCGTCCCAACCCAGTGTCCCCAGGCAGGGGTGTACCGGTTCGGCTCTATTCCATCCCAGTGTTCCCAGTTAGGACATGGAGCCCCGGTTCAGCTCCGTCCCAACCCGGTGTCCCCTGTTAGGACACGGTGTCCCAGTTCAGCTCTGTCCCGTCCCAGTGTCCCCAGTTAGGACACGGAGCCCCGGTTTGGCTCCGTCCCGTCCCAGTGTCCCCAGTTAGGACGCGGAGCCCTGGTTCGGCTCCATCCCAACCCGGTGTCCCCAGGCAGGGGTGTCCCAGTTTGGCCCCGTCCCGTCCCAGTGTCCCCAGTTAGGACACGGAGCCCCAGTTCGGCTCCGTCCCGTCCCGGTGTCCCTGGGCAGGGGTGTCCCGGTTCAGCTCTGTCCCGTCCCAGTGTCCCCAGTTAGGACACGGAGCCCCGGTTCAGCTCCGTCCCGTCCCGGTGTCCCCAGGCAGGACGCGATGTCCAGGCTTGGATCCGTCCCGTCCCGGTGTCCCCAGTTAGGACGCGGTGTCCCAGTTCAGCCCCATCCCGTCCCAGTGTCCCCAGTTAGGACACAGAGCCCTGGTTCAGCTCCGTCCCATTCCCCCAGAGCTCCCCCCGGGCGCTGCCGGTGCTCACGGGGGGCTTGGGGTTGTAGGGACGCCCCCCTCGGAGCCGCTCACCCCTCACGGGGCCTCGGGTTGATTTGGGGCTGGGTTCGCCCTCGGGGCCGTTGTCCCTGCGCCCACGGGGACGGTGGCAGCAGGAGGGGGCAGGGGGCAGCACAAATTTTCGGGTCCCTCCTGCTCCTTCCTCACTACACCCAGGTGGATCCTGCCTCTCCTCACCCCGTGGGCACCCCAAAATATCCCCCCGTGCCCCCCGCGTCCCCCCCTCCCCGCCTCTTATGGGGTCGTTTCCCTCCCCGCACCAGCAAGACCCCTCGGGGACGTTCGTCCAGCTCCGCGTCAACCTGGTGCAGACCAACTGCAGGAAGAGGGCGCAGAGGACGCACAACTGCAAGGCGGTGGAGAACCGGGTGAGATTTGTGGGTTTGGCCCCAAAAACGACCCCGTGAACCCCCCACACTTTGGGTGGGCTTGGGGTGGGGGGGGGGGCAGCGCCGCTGACCCCGTTGTGTCCCCAGAGGCGGCCGGCCTGCCTGGCGTGCTACAAGTTTGACACCAGCGATGTCCCCAAAGTGCTGGACAAGTACCACAACTGCGCGCCCAGCCACCACCTGGCCGTCAAGGTGAGCTATGGGGGGGGGCTCTTGGGGGGGCTGCGGGGCACTCATGGGGGTCCCGGAGGTGCCCCGGTGCCACCCCCCTCGCCCTCTGCCCCGCAGGAGATAAAGCAGCGCGACGAGGCCGAGTGTAGGGCCGTGGAGGAGGCCGGCAAGGCGCTGGATGCCCTCTACCTGCCCGGCATGTTCGCCTTCTCCAGAGCTTATCAAGCCTAGGGCGGCTGCCCCAAAACCACGGTGGGTACGGGGACGGCCCCCCCGGCCCCCCCCGGGCACCCACCTCCCTCCCCCGGGTGCCCCTAAACGGGGAGGTGCGGGTAGGGGGGGCTCGTCCCGCAGCCAGCTTTCAGCTCCCCCCCTGTCCCCCTCTTTTTCCAGGCCAGCCCTAAAGGATGCTGATCCGGGGCCAGCCCGGCCCCCCGAGCTTGCTGCCGCCCCCCCAGCGCTGTGCAATGAAGGGAGGGGGCGTCCTGCAGGCGGCCCCCCCCCCCACCCCAAAACCCCCACGCCTAGGCAGTGTCCGCACGCACCAGTAAACCCCAGCTCTGCCTCTGCTGGTCTCCGCTCTCATTCCCACTCGGGGTTGCTGGGGCGGGCTGGGCTCCACGTCCCCTCTCCTGTGGGTGCCCGGGGGGGGGCTCTGCTGAGGCTGTGACCCCCCCCGCACGCTGCCCCCGTGGGTCTGGCACCCTGGCAGGCTCAGGAGGGATGTGGGATGCACCGGGACGCAGCACAAAGCAGCGGGGACCTCGAGGACAGCCCCACACCTTTAATGCACAGCCCCATAACACCCCCCCCGCCCTGCAGCCCCCATCCCCACCGTGCCGGGGGGGTCGGGGACAGCTCCAAAATCCGCCAGACGTTTGGATGAGCTGCTCCTCTGCTGCTGCGGCGGCGGTGGGGGGGACGGGGAGCCCGGGTACCCATGGGTGCCATGAGCTTGGGACCCCACGGAGCACAACGAGGCGGATGAAGGAGCCGGAGCGCAGTGGGATTTGGGCACCGCAGCAGCTTGGAGGCGAGGTCGGCCCCGTGGCTCCTTGGGGGCGGCTGGAATTGGGATGGGGGCGCTCGGGGCTCCGGGACCGGGAGCCCTCAGAAGACGAAGGAGCCCGTGGGGTCCGTGCGGACGCTGAGCGCCCGCTCCGCCTGGGCGATGGTGTCGTCGGCGCGCCGGCTGAGCTCGCGGCACTCCTGCAGCACCTCCCCAAACTGCTTGTACGCCTCCTCGATGATGGAGCTGCGCCGGGGCGGCGGCGGCTCCCAAAAACTCGCCTGCACCCAAGGCTGGGCGGCGCGGGGAGGCGAGGGACCGGGACCGGCACCCGGCGAACCGTCCAGGTCGCGGCACAGCTGGAAGAGCTCGCTGCCCCGACCCGAAACCCGCTCGCCGTCGATGGCCTTGAGGCCGGGCAGCGCCTCGGCCAGCGCGGCGCGGTAGGCGGCGGAGGCGGCGCAGACGGGGTTGCTGAGCTGGCCCAGGGCGTCGCGCAGCCGCAGGCTCTCCAAGCGCCGCAAGCCGGCCAGGCAGCGCAGCTGCTGCAGGCTGCTCACCAGGTTCCCGGCCAGGTTGAGGCTCTGGAGGTTCTCGCAGGAACCCAGCGGCTCCAGGCTGGAGACGCGGTTTCGGGAGAGGTTGAGGACGGCCAGCTGCTTGAGGCCGGCCAGCGGGCCCAGCTGCGAGATGGAGTTGCCGGAGAGGTCGAGCCACTCCAGGTGGGCGCAGTCGCCCAAGCAGCCCAGGTCGGCGATGCCGCGGCCCCGCAGGCGCAGCAGGAGGATGGAGTCGAGGGCGAACTGCCCGCTGCTGGCCTTCAGCAGCTGCGCCGTGATCCGCAGCCCCGCGCCCTCCTCGCCCTTCTCCCCGTGCGCCTCCATCCGCGCCGTGCGCCCTGCGGGGACCCCGAGGGTTGGCACCGGCACAGCCCCCCCAAGACCCCCCTATGGGGCTCAAATCCCCCCCGTGAAGCTCAGACCCCCCCCGTGGGACCCCCTCCTGACCCCCCCGGGGCTCTCCGTGGGGTGCTCGGGGCAGGCGGTGGGGAGACACCGGGGACCCCCCCCCACCTCTCCAAGCACCGGGACCCCCCCCTGCGCGCTCACCGAACGGTGGCTCCTGGTGGCCCCCTCGGCTCCGCCTCCCGTTGCCACGGTGATGGAGGGGGAGGGGCACCGGGAGCAGCACCGGGACCGAAGGGCATCGGGGAGGGGGGGGTACGGGCGGTGGGGGGGGGAGGGATGGGGTGGATGGACGGACGGACGGACGGACGGACAGATGGCACCGAGGGTCACGGCACGGCAGTGGGCTCGTGGCACGGGGGGTGGGGGGGGCTGCGCTCGGGGGTCCCGGGGGTCTCCTCCAGCCTCAGTGGTTCTGTGATCCCAGGGGTGGGACAGGCGGGCGCATGGGGTGGACAGACAGACAGACAGATGGATGGGAGAGATAAATGGTGGGAGAGGTGGGAGAGGGATGGACGGATGGACAGATGGACGGATAGATGAGGAAGGAATGGAGGAAGGGGCAGGAGGGACAGAGGGAGGGATGGATGGACAGACGGACAGAGGGGTGGATAAATGGACACTTGGACACCTGAATAAGTGGATGGATGGACGGACAGACGGATGGAGCAGAGGAATGACGGGATGGAGGGATGGACAGACAGATGGGAGGGATGGGTGGGACAGAGGGGAGGACAGACAGACGGACGGATGGGACAGAGGGATGGAGGGGGTCCTCCAGCCCCCCACACCCCTCACCAGCCAGGGCTGCTCCCACGGCTGCCGGGCACCCACGGGGCCACGGCCCTGCCTGCACTGGGGCTGATGTCCCCGTGCCACCGCCATGCCCTCACCGGTGTCCCCAGTCACGTCCCCGTGCCCTCACCGGTGTCCCCGGTCACGTCCCCGTGCCGCAGCCGTGCCCACAGCCCCGCCGTGACCGCTGTCCCCAGACACATCCCGAGCTGGAAGGGACCCACAGGGCTCACCGAGCCCAACCCCTGGCACCGCACAGATCTGCCCAAAATTCTGAGAGCAGAGCCCAAACGCTGCTTAAACTCAGCCTTGGTGCCGTGCCCGCACCCCTGGGGAGCCCCTTCCAGTGCGCAACCACCTCTTGGTGACAAACCCCTTCCCAATGCCCACACCAGCCCCCCACCACCCTTCCCTCCGGGGGGCCGCAGCCCCGTCCCGGGGCCGGATGGTGCCTGGCGGCCACGGGAAGGGCGGCAGCGGCAGGGCCCCGGCCCCCTCCCTTCCGTCGCGGCGGTGCCGGCCCTGCCAGCTCCGTGCCGGCCGCAGCAATAACAGGAAACCCAGCCGGGAGCCCCACAGTGCTGCAGCGGGGAGATAAAGGAGAACCACCACCGCCAGCCCCCCCGCTGCTGCCGGGGCTGGGGGCACCCAGGGGATGGGGATGTGCCAGCTCGCCCCGTCCCCGCTGTCCTGCTGCCCTCCTGGCACCGTCACCAGCTGCCAGGGATGGCGAGATGGGATGGGGATGGGGCAACGCGTGGCACGGCTGAGATTTGGGGTGGGGGGCAGCATCCCCGGTGGGGAGCCCGGTGTCTCCTTCCCGTGCCAGATCCAGCAGGAGCTGGATGCTGCCAGCACGGCTCAGCCCTGTCCTGCGCTGCCCCACGCCGAGGTTCAGCACCAGGCACCTTTTTACGTGTGCTGCTGCACGGCTCCCGCCCGCGGTTGCGGTCCCAGGCTTGTGTTTTCTCCCCCCTTCCAGCAGCAAACAAGCGCGGATTCAACTCAGCACGCCGCAGGATGGGGAAAAAACAACCCGCAGGCATGTGGCCGGCGCCAGGAGAGCCTGCAGCACCGCTACCTGGCCGGGAACCCCAGCCCTGCCTACAGCCGAGGGGTTTTGGGGTGGGAGCCTGGCCCCACGCAGCCCCCACGCTCTGCTGCATCCCACCAGCCCCGCGGTGCTGGCACCCCGCACGCCGTCCCGCTGCGCTTCCTTCGCTCCTGCTCAGCCCCACAACATCCCCAGGGAAACTTGGCAAAGGATGGTTTATTGGCATTTACGAATTGTTCCTGCCACAGGGGAGCCTGCCAGGCCTGGGCAGGGCTGGGAGCAGGGTTTGTGCCCCCCGTGCGGTTGCGGGGAGCTTTTCCCCCAGGTGCTGGCCCTGCTGCCCCAGGTCCACCAGCCCTGCCACAGGCCAGCGCTCCGGTGCTGGAGCCGCCTCGCTGGGCCCTGCCTGGAGAAGGGCAGCGAGCCCAGACGCAGCGTCCCGGTGCCGGGGCCAAGAGCATCGTCGGGTGCCCTGCACTGTCCCCATCGGCAGGAGCACGGCAGCTCTGTCCTTGTCCCCATCCCGATGCCACAAAGGTCCCCGGAGCTGGGCACTCCACGTCGGAGCAGCCGGTTCCTCTCCTTGACCGCGGTGCCGGCGCAGGACACGGAGCACGGCAGCCCCGCGGGCAGGGGCTCAGCTCCCGGCGCTCAGGTGGCAGGGGCCGGGGCCACCCAGCTCTGCCGGGGCGCGGGCGCCGTGGCGTGGGTGCGCTCGTGGCGCAGCAGGTGGGTCTTGCGGCTGAAGCTCTTGCCGCACTGGGTGCAGATGTAGGGCCGGTGGCCGGTGTGCACGGCCTGGTGCCGCGCCAGGTTGGTCTTGGAGCTGAAGCGCTTGCCGCACTGGGCGCAGCCGTGGGGCCGGGTGCCGGTGTGCACCGCCTGGTGCCGCGCCAGGTGGGACTTGCGGCTGAAGCCGCGGCCGCACTGCTCGCAGGTGAAGGGGCGCGCGCCGGCGTGCGCCTTGGTGTGGGCGATCAGGTTGGGCCGGGAGCTGAAGCAGCGCCCGCACTGGGGGCAGGCGAAGGGGCGCTCGCCCGTGTGCACCCGCAGGTGCCGCAGCAGGTGCTGGTTGTGGGCGAAGCCGCGGCCGCAGTCGGGGCAGGCGAAGGGGCGCTCGCCCGTGTGGGTGCGCTGGTGCGTGGTCAGGTTGGGCTTGTGGCTGAAGGTCTTCTCGCAGTGGGGGCAGGCGTAGGGCTTCAGCCCCATGTGCCCGCGCAGGTGAGCCGTCAGGTGCCGCTTGTCGCTGAAGCCGCGGCCGCACTCGGCGCAGGCGAAGGGCCGCCCCTCCAGGTGCAGCCGGCGGTGGGACGTCAGGTTCTTCTTCCAGCTGAAGCTCTTCCCGCACTCGGGGCAGGGGAAGGGCTTCTGCTCGGCGGGCGGCAGCGCGGTGCCGTCGGCCGGCTCGGCGTGCAGCTGCTGGTGCCGCAGGAGGTGCTGCTTGTGGGCGAAGCTGCGGCCGCAGCAGGCGCAGGCGTAGGGGCGCTCGCCGGTGTGGGTGCGCAGGTGCCGCACCAGGTGCGTCTTCTTGCGGAAGCGGCGGCCGCACTCGGTGCAGGGGAAGGGCCGCTCGCCCGTGTGCGTCTTCTGGTGGGAGCGCAGGTGGATCTTCTGGCGGAAGCGCCGGCCGCACTGGGCGCAGGGGTAGGGCCGCTCGCCCGTGTGCACCCGCAGGTGCCGGGTGAGGTGCGCCTTCTTGCCGAAGCCCTTCCCGCACTGGGCGCAGGCGAAGGGGCGCGGGGGGCCCGGGGAGCCGCACTGCCCGCACGGCCGGGGCTGCGCCGCGCAGCAGCAGTGCTGGCAAGCGCCGGGGCCGGCCAGCCCCTCGCCCAGCAGCGGCCAGGCGAAGGCGGGCAGCGTGCTGTAGCCCAGCTCCGCCGGTTCACCGGGGCTGGGCGGCTCCGGTTTGCAGGCGCCCGCGGCGGGCGGGGAGGCGCTGCCCGGGAGCTGCCCCGCCAGCAGGGCCTCGGCGCTGAGGCCGGCCGGCCACTCCTCGTCCTCGTCCTCCACCTTCACCTTCCGCACCAGCCAGTCCTCTGCGGGGCACAGAGCGGGGCCGTGGGGACGCGGTCGGCGCGCCCCGTGCTACGGACGGGCGGCACCGCCGCGGGAACCCAGTGATTCCCACCGCGTGCCCACACCGTGCCGACCGGTGGGTTTGCCACGAGCTGGTGGTGCTGGCACGGGAACCTCACCTGAGCAGCCGAGCTCCAGGCTGCCGTGCCCCTGCACGGCCCCCGCGTCCCCGCCGCCCGCCTGCTCCTCGCCATCGCCCTCAGGCAGCGCCTCCGCCTTGGGGACCAGCAGCCTCGCTGCCGGGAGAAAGCGTGGTGAAGCCGGGGGCCCCTCCAGATCCAGGGACCCCAGGGTTTTGGTACCCACCTGAGCCGGCGCAGCCCGCTGCCTCCGTCTCCTCCACCGGCGCTTGGGTGCGCGGCTCCTCCGCCTGCTCCGTGTGCGGCACCGGCTCCGGCTTGGTGATGGGGACACCTGCGTGGGACAGCACCGGGGTGGCTCCGGCTCCCAATCCTGGCTCCTGGCTCCCCCCCGGGCCCCGCACCCCAAAACCCAGCCGCAGCGGTGCTGGGGGCCGGCACCACCGCCTGTCCGGGCCCCTGAGCTCGTGGCTCTGCGGCGGGCACGGGCGCAAACCCGGAGCCCCCGGTGTGGGTGTCGGTGCCGCTGCCTTACCCAGGGCGAGCAGGGCGTCGAAGCTCTCCCTCATGGTGCCGTCCTCAGCGGCCGCTCCCGTCGGCACTCGGCGGGGGGCTCAGCCCCTGCGGGGGGCATTGGGAAAACCAGAGGGGAGCAGCTGGAGCCCCCCGGCCTTGGGGAGCCCCCAGCACCCCCAGTGGGGACACGGCACCAGCACGGCTTCCCCATCCCGGGCACCCCGAGGGGCTCGTGCCCCCCTGTCACCCCTGTGCCCCCCCCCGACCCCCAGCCCTGCCCTGTCCCCCCCCATTGCCCCATTTCTCCCCATGTCCCCCCCGTGCCCCCCACTGCCCCTGTGCCCCCCCAGCCCCTCCCAGCCCTGCTCTGTCCCCCCTAATTGCCCCATGTCCCCCCTGCGCCCCCCACTGCCCCCTGGTTCCCCCACCCCACTGTCCCCAGCCCCACGACCCCCATAACCCCCCCATAACCTCCCAAACCCCCCCATAATCCCCCATAACCCCTCCATAACCCCCCGTAACCCCCCCATAACCCCCTATACCCCCCCTATAACCCCCCAAAACCCCCCCACAGCCCCCTCAGCCCCGCACCCAGCCCCCGGGGGCGCGCCTCCCCCACCCCCCCTCCGCCCCCCGGTGCTCGCCGCCGAGCGGGGCCCGGCCCCGTTCCCGTTCCCATTCCCGGTGCCGACCCCCCCCCGCGCCCCTCTCCGTGTCCCCGGGCCCCCTTCCACCGCCCCTACCTGCGCCTCCGCCGCCTCCACCGGGCCCGGCCCCGCCGCCCGCCCCCCCGCCCGCGGTGGCCGCCGGTCCCCCCCCGCCCCACCGGGGCCCCCCCCCCCAACCGGCGCCGCCGCCCCCCGGAGGGACCGGGACGGAGCCGGGAGCGCACCCGGGGCCCCGCCGCTCGCCCCCCGCCGCCGCCGCGCGGCCCCGGCCCCGGGGCACCGGCACAGGCGGGCAGCGGGACTACAGCTCCCGGCAGCACGCCCGCCGTGCGGCACCGCCCCGAGCCGAGCCGAGCCGAGCCGAGAGGTGCCGAGCCGTGCCGAGCCGTGCCGGGCTGTGCCGGGCTGTGCTGTGCCAAAATGAACTGTCCTGGGATGTGCCAAGCTGTGCCAAGGTGCCCTGTGCCGTGCCAAGCTGTGCCGAGATGTGCTGTGCCATGCTGAGCTGTGCCAAGCCGAGCTGAACCAAACTGTCCTGGGCTGTGCCGAGCCGTGCCAAGGTGCCCTGTGACGTGCCAAGCTGAGCCAAGCTGTGCTGTGCCAAACTGAACTGTCCTGGGATGTGCCAAGCTGTGCCAAGGTGCCCTGTGCCGTGCCAAGCTGAGCCAAGCTGTGCCGGGCCATGCTGAGCCGTGCTGGGCCATGCTGAGCCATGCCAAGCCAAGCTGTGCTGTGCCAAACCGAACTGTCCTGGGATGTGCCGAGCCGTGCCAAGCTGCTATGTGACATGCTAAGCTGAGCCAAGCCGTGCCAAGCCAAGCTGAACCAAACTGTCCTGGGCTGTGCTGAGCTGTGCCAAGCTGAGCCAAGCCATGCCGGGCCGTGCTGAGCCATGCTGAGCCGTACCAAGCCAAGCTGAACCAAACTGTCCCGGTCTGTGCCAAGCCATGCCAAGCTGCCCCGTGCCATGAAAAACTGAGCCAAGCCGTGCTGGGCCATGCTGAGCTGTGCTGGGCTGTGCTGAGCCATGCTGAGCCAATCTGTGCTGTGCCAACCCGAACTGTCCTGGGATGTGCCAAGCTGTGCCAAGGTGCCCTGTGCTGTGCCAAGCTGAGCCAAGCTGTGCCAGGCCGTGCTGAGCCATGCTGAACCAAACTGTCCGAGGCTGTGCCAAACTGTGCCAAGCCAAGCTGAACCAAACTGTCCTTGGCTGTGCCAAGCTGTGCCAAGCTGCCCTGTGCCATGCCAAGCTGAGCCAAGCTGTGCCAGGCCTTGCTGTGCCGAGCCATGCCGAGCCATGCTAAGCTGAGCCGACCTGTGCCAGCCATGCCATACCACACCATGCCGTGCTGT
This sequence comes from Anas platyrhynchos, assembly GCF_047663525.1. NCBI lineage: Eukaryota > Metazoa > Chordata > Aves > Anseriformes > Anatidae > Anas > Anas platyrhynchos. The sequence continues at coordinate 159,241,532 of NC_092588.1, forward strand.
GCCACATTGTCATGCACCATGCCAATCCCAGACGAGCCATGCTGTACCGTGCCGAGCCGTGCCAAGCCATGCAGTGCTGAGCTGAGTTGCGATACCGTGCCCCCAGAGAGCGGCTGCCTGGGGCTGAACCCGGCACTGGAGGGGGCAGCGGTGTGGGGACATGGGGACATGGGCACAGGGACAGGGGCACAGGGACAGGGGCACAGGGACACGGCACAGGGAGACAGGCATGGGGACACAGAGGGGGACACAGCTATGGGGACACAGGGGGACGTGGCTATGGGGCTGGGAGATGAGCAGGGGGCCAACGAGGGGCAGGGAGCAGCCAGCAGGGAGCTGTGGGGCTGGGGTCCCCCCGGGCTGGGGCTGTGGAGCACGGGGACATGGGGGGACGCAGGGCTGTGGGGCAGGGACACAGGCTTGTGGGGCTGCCCTGAGGTGTCCCTGTCCTTGTGGGGCCCTTTCCCTGTGGGTCTGGGGGCTGAGATGTGCCCCCCCCGTGCATTCCTGGAGGGGATGAGCGGGACCAGGATGTGGGGATCAGGAGCATCCGTGTCTGGGGCAGGGGGGCTGTGGGGTGGGATGCCGGGCAGGGCACAGCTGCTGCAGGGGCACCAATTCGCAGCGTTTTGCCCTAGAAACGGCATCGGCCTCCCCTGGGGCCACGGGGGGGTCCCCACGGCAGGCAGCTGGGCCCAATCGCCAGCCCCGCAGCTGGCCCTGGCTGGCCGGACCCACCTGATAAAAAGCTGCCCCTTGGGGTGATTTTGGGGCTGCGAGAGATCTGGGGACAGAGGACGGAGCGCTGCGGGTCCGGGCAGCCCCAGGTGAGGGGCTCTGCTGGGAACGGGGGGCATCGGGCACCGTTCCCCCGAGCTCCAGCCCCGGCACAGTCCCACCGAGCAGGGGGCACCCCCTGGGCACACCCACGGGGTCTGGGACCCTGTCCCCATCACCGGGACCCCCAGGGAGGGGAGGGACCCCCAGCTCTGCCTTTACCCCTCGTGCAGAGGTGAAGGAGAGCAGGGACCATCCCCGGGGGGAAAGTTTGGGCACTCCCCAGGCTCTGTGGGCTCTCCAGCAGCACCACCACCAAATCCTCCTCTCCAAAGGTTGGCCGGCGCTCGCAGGCAGCGGCGAGCCACGGCGGGGATGGCACGGCCCCGGCAGCCCGGTGGCACGGGCACGGGCATCCTGGCCTCGCTGCTGCTCTGGGCTGCAGCCGAGGCTGCCAAGGGGTGAGTCCCGCGTGGGGAGCGGGGCCAGGCTGGCGCAGGCTCCTGGTGATGCCAGCGGGTGGCCGGGTGCCGTGGCAGGCGGTGGTGCCAGCAGACGGTGCCGGTGACGGAGGAGGAGGTGGTGTCCCCCCGGCGCGAGGACGTGGTGCCCTGCCCCAGCATGTACCAGTACAGCCTGGCGGGCTGGAGGATCGACCGGGACCGCATGCGCCAGGCTTACGGAGGAGACCGCGGCGTCCCCCCTGCCAGTGCCCAGCCCGGCTCCGGCACCCCCATGTGCTACGTCTACAAGTGAGCACCGCGGGGTGTGTGGCATCGGGGAGGGCAGGGGGCACCAGGGGATGTCCGTCCCCGTGCCCCTTGCCCTCAGCCTGACTCCAGGGCTCCCCCAACTCCGCAGACCCCCGGAGACGCGGCCGGTGGTGAGGAACCGCACGGTGCTCGCCTGCTGCGCCGGCTGGAGCGGCCCCCGCTGCACCGAGGGTAAGGGGCTGGCAGAGGCGTGGTGGCACCGTGGTCCCCTGCACGCTGGGCAGCAGGGGACCACTGCAGTGCCACGGGGACGAGCTGCATCCCTCTGCCGCAGGGGAAGGCTCGCTGGGGCACTGCTACGCCGGGTGGCAGTGCCAGGACGCGCCGGGTGCCCGCAACCTCTCCGCCGTGAGCATGGCCGAGTGCTGCCACCAGCCCTGGGGGCACAGCTGGAGGAACGCCTCCTCGGCGCTCTGCTTCGCCTGCGCCCACCAGTCCCTCGCCGGTGGGTCTGGGGGCCCCGAGCTGCAGGGGGACGAGCGCGGGGCTCTGCCAGGCACATGCTGAACGGTGCTTGCCCCCCTGGCACAGGAGACGTGCCCCTGCCCGCAGCTCCGCGGGGTTCGGTGGCACGGCACCGGCGTCCTGCTGCCAGCTGCCTCGCCTGGGCTGGCTCCCGGTACCGCAGCTTCGACGGGAGGCACTTCCACTTCCAGGGCGAGTGTGCCTACAGCCTGGCTGCCTCCGCAGATGGCACCTGGGCTGTCACCATCGCCATGGGCAGCCCGCAGGTAGCGGCCACCCCCGGGGCTGCACGCGACGGGGAGATGTGCACAGGGTGGATGGAGAGGGTGGCTGGGGTTAGCCCTGGATTGGATGGCAGAGGTTCCATCCCCGCTTTGTGCCACAATATCTGTGGCTGCTGGGTCCCTGCTGTGCCCCCATTGTCCCCCTGCTCACGGCCTCTGTCCCGTAGGTGCTGCACATGACATTTGGGCTGGACACGGTGGTGGCACGGGGCCGGAACGTCTCCGTGAACGGCGTGGTGGTGCCAGAGGGACAGCCCCACCTGCACGGCGGTGAGGGGCAGCTGGGTTCTCCTGTCCCCATGCGGCACCGCTGCTGGGGACCTGGTGCCTTGTGGCACGAGGTGCTGCAGGGGGACAGTGCCAGCTCAGGGGGGCCACGTGCAGCAGAGCCCCACCGGGTCCCCTCCTCATCCCTGTGCCCTGCTGACCCTGATTTTGTCCCCGCAGGGATCAGCATCACCTGGCTCGGGGACTTTGTGGCCGTGGAGAGCGGGCTGGGCGTGCGCGTGAAGGCGGACGGGCGCGGGACGAGCTACGTGACGGTCAGCGCCGAGCTTTGGGGCAGCACACGGGGGCTCTGCGGCCCCTACAACGACGACCCCACTGGTAAGGCCGGCCCCTCGCTGGCACCCTGCATGGCGCAGCAGTGGCAGTCACAGGGGTGGCCGTGCCGAGGACGGGTGGTGCATCCGTGGCATCCCTTGCCCGCAGATGACTTTCTGCGGGTCGGAGGGGACGTGGCCCCGTTTGCTGCCAGCTTTGGGAACTCCTGGAGGATCCCCGATGCCAGCTCCGAGGTACCGGGGCTGGGCAGAGCTGGGAAATGGAGTGGATGTGGCCGAGCAGAGCGGGGCACCGTGCCCAGCACCCAGCTGGGCTCTTTGGGGCTGTCACCTCAACCCCATTCCCAACAGCGGGGTGCTGGGGGGTCCCTCGTGGGTTTGCCCCCACTCTGATGCCCCCCACCCGTGCACAGCTCTCTTGTAGGGACGCGGTGGAGCCCGGCCCAGGCTGTGCAGCGGGCAGTGCAGCACGGCAGGCGGCTGAGGCTGTCTGCGGGGAGCTGCTCGCCGAGCCCTTCAGCCAGTGCCACGGCGCGGTGAGTGGCACCGGCTCCGCGGGGCTGGAGGCGCACGGCCCCACCACCCTGATGCCGCCTCCTGCACCAGGTCGAGCCCCACGGCTTCTACGAGGCCTGCCTGGATGTGCACTGCCGGGAGGGGGGTGTGGGGCCCTCGCCACCCCCCGCCGTCTGCGACACCTTTGCGGGCTACGTGCGGGACTGCGCCCAGCGGCAAGCCTACATCGACTGGCGCCGACCGGGCTTCTGCGGTAGGGATGTGCCGGGGGATGCTCGGGTCCCCAGCCCCTTTTTCTCCCCTTACCCTGCTGTGTGCTGCCAGCACCCACGGAGCTCGTGGGCACCCTGATGGGGTGTGCATGCACCCTGGTGAGGTGTGTATGCGCCCTGGTGGCTCGCGCTTGCCCCTGTCCCCCATGGCCCCCTTGCCCAGGGCAGCACCCCTCCAAAGGGAGCTGCATTTGGCCGAGTGAATCCCATTCCCTGACCCCTTCCTCCGTCCCTCTGCGGCCTGGGGTGCCGGGGGGGAGCGGTGCTGCTGCCTCGGAGCTGAACCCACAGCTGGGTAGCTTGGCTGTGTGGGTCGGTGGGGGGCTTGGTGGGATGGATGTAGTGGGACATGGTGGGACGTGGTGGGACACAGTGGGACGTGGTGGGACGGATGCAGTGGGATGTATTGGGATGTACTGGGATGTGTTGGGATGTGTTGGGATGTGTTGGGATGTGGCCGATCTGCGCCCCGGTGCCCCGCAGAGTGGCAGTGCGGCCATGGGCAGCGGTACTCGGACTGCGTGTCCTCCTGCCCCGCCAGCTGCGTGACCGCGGGCGCTGCTGAGGAGGGGCACTGCCGGGACGACTGCGCCAGCGGCTGCGAGTGCGCCCCGGGGCTGTACCTGGCCGGGGGGGGCTGCGTCCCCCAGAGCGCCTGCCCCTGCCTCCATGGCCGCCAGCAGTACGCCCCGGGGCAGAGCATCCGCCAGCGCTGCAACCGGTGGTGAGTGCTGGGGGGGGGCAGGAGGGAGGAAAAAGAAGTGTGTGTGGGGGGCACACGGTGTCCCCTACACTGTCCCCGTCCCCGCAGCACGTGCCGGGGGGGCCGCTGGCTCTGCACCCAGGACCGGTGCGCGGCGGAGTGCGCGGTGCTGGGGGACCTGCACTATGTCACCTTCGACCAGCGGCGCTTCTCCTTCCCGGGTGCCTGCGAGTACATCCTGGTGCAGGTCAGGATCCAGGGGGTTTGGGGAGGGGGTGCACGGTGAGGGGGGGTGCTCAGCACGCTCTCTGCCCGCAGGACTTCGTGGAGGGGACGCTGCTGATCACGGCGGAGCAGGAGGCGTGTGGCGGCCGCCAGCCCCTCAGCTGCCTCCGGGTGCTCTCCGTCACCGTGCAGGGCGCCTCGGCATGGCTGCGCAGCACAGGTGACACAGGACAGGGGGCAAAAGGGTGACGGGCACTGGCTGGGGGGGCTCCACGCACCCACACACCCCCCTCTTTGCTCTCCCCGTGCAGGCGAGGTGGAGGTGAACGGGCGGGAGGTGCCGCTGCCCTTCGCCAGCGCCGCGCTGACGGTGCGCCGAGCGTCCTCCTCCTTCCTGCTGCTCCAGGCCTTCGGCACCCACGTGCTGTGGGGGCTGGAGACCCCCGCGGCGTACATCACCCTCCAGCCTGTCTTCGCCAAGAAGGTGAGCCCCTCTGGGTGCCGCTACCCCCCTCGCACCCTCGCCAGGCACCCAGACCGTGCCCGAGCGCTGTGCCCGTGCCGCAGGTGCGGGGTCTCTGCGGCACCTACAACTGGGACCAGGGGGACGAGTTCGCCACGCCGGCAGGGGACGTGGAGGTCGGCGTCGCCGCCTTTGCCAACAAGTACCGGGTGTCCAGCGCCTGCCCCGTGCTCGGCCCCGTCCCCTTCGAGCCCTGCAGCACCTACGCCCCGCGCCGGGAGCTCGCGGCCGCAGCCTGTGCCGTCCTGCACGGCGCGCCCTTCCAGGTGCCGAGCAGCCCCGCACCTGGCCAGGAGCCGGCACCGCGGTGTGCACAGTCTGATGTGTCCCCTCCTGTCCCCAGCCCTGCCACCACCTCGTGGACAGGGAGCCCTTCCACCAGCTCTGCCTCTACGATGTGTGCGCCTGCCCGGCCGGCAAGCAGTGCCTGTGCCCAGCGCTGGCTGCCTACGCACGGCAGTGCGCCCAGGAGGGAGCGGTCCTGTCCTGGAGGAACCAGAGCTTCTGCGGTGCGGGGTGGGGTGGGATGGGATGGGATGGGATGGGATGGGATGGGATGGGATGGGGATATGGGATGGGATGGGATGGGATGGGATGGGATGGGATGGGATGGGATGGGATGGGATGGGATGGGATGGGATGGGATGGGATGAATGGGGATGGGGATGGGATGGGGATGGGATTAATGGGATTAATGGGATTAATGGGATTAATGGGATTAATGGGATTAATGGGATGGGTGGCAGTGCAGGGCAGGGCAGGGTGTCTGCCTTCAGTCACTGCACCTTATCCGTCCCTGCAGGCGCACAGTGCGGCGGGGGCCAGGTCTTCCAGGAGTGCAGCAGCCCCTGCGGCAGGACCTGCGCCGACCTGCGCCTGGACGGGGCCGGCTCCTGCCCCGATCTCGACGGCCTCTGCGTCTCCGGCTGCAACTGCCCCGAGGGGCTGGTGCTGGATGACAGCGGGCAGTGTGTCCCCAAGGACGTCTGTCCCTGCCGGCACGGTGGCGAGCTCTACCCAGCGGGCAGCAAGATCCGGCAGGGCTGCAACGCCTGGTGCGTGCCGCGGGGACCCCGGGCTCTGTGTCCCCAGGCTCCGGTGTCATCGGGGGGCGATGGGCTGCCCCAGGGGACAGCCTGTGGGGACGTGGTGGCAGCAGGGACCGGACGGGGACAGGCTGGTGCCGGAGGTGTGAGGTGGTGGCAGGAGACACCTGATGAAATCACCCTATGGCCTGTTTGTGACGGTGCGGCAGGATAGGTGGGTTTCATTGAATGTCCCTGCCACGTGGCGCCGGTGTCACCTCTGAAGACGCTGTCCTCAGACCTCTGCTGGGGCTGGGGACCGGGCTCCAGGCTCCAGCTGCCCTCCTGGGGCTAAGGACAAGCCCATAGCCGTGTGGGGACCTGGGTGCTGCTGGAGGCCACCTCCCTTTGCGAGCAGCATTTTGGGGGGCCCCAGGGGCGCTGGGCATGCTGTGGACCCCAGCATGGGGCTGGCTGGGGGTGTCCCATCCATCCCACCCACCCCATACTCCCCGAGGCCGATGCCCCACATGGGGGTGCCGGCCCTCACCGCAGCCCCCCCTGACCACCCCAGCGTCTGCGCCGCGGGCTCCTGGAGCTGCACCGATGCCCCCTGCCCCGAGGCTGCCTTCTGCCCCGGGGACCTGGTCTACGCCATCGGGTCCTGCCTGCGCACCTGCGACAGCACCGAGCCCAACGGGACCTGCCCGGGGCTTGTTGATGGCTGCGTCTGCCCCCCAGGCACCGTCTTCTTGGTGGGTGCCCCCCCAGCTCTGCTGCCCTTGTGGGTGGGCACCAGGAGGGGTTGGGCACTGGGGACTGCGAGGCTCAGGGATGGGGAACTGGGGGCACTGGGGAGGTGGTTGGGGGAGGTGGGATGTTGGGGAGTGGGGTGCAGAGGATGTGGGGTGCCGGGGAGCTGGGGAATTTGAGGCATTGGGGAATTTGGTCTTGAGGACACGGGGCACTGGAGAGTTGGGCTCTTAGGGGCTGGAGAGGGCCCTGGGGGGCAGCAGGAGCCGGGCATTTCCCAACCCATCCATTGGCACCCGTGCCCGGGTGTCCCCACACATCACCCGGGGTGGGCTCGCACGGCTCTGATGCCCGCAGGACGAGCGCTGCGTGCCCCCGGAGGAGTGTCCGTGCCAGCACAACGGGCGGCTCTACCAGCCCAACGACACCATCGTCCGGGACTGCAACACCTGGTGAGCCCCAGCCCAGCACCGCGGCGCGGAGCTGCCACGGTCCCCGTGCTCAGCTCCGTGCCCCCAGCGTGTGCCAGCGGCAGCGGTGGCAGTGCGGCAGCGAGGACTGCGCGGGGACCTGCGTGGCCACGGGGGACCCCCACTACATCACCTTCGACGGGAAGGCCTTCTCCTTCCTGGGGGACTGCGAGTACGTGCTGGTGCGCGAGGCCGCCGGGCTCTTCGCCGTCACCGCCGAGAACGTGCCCTGCGGCTCCAGCGGCGTCACCTGCACCAAATCGGTGGTGGTGGCGCTGGGCAACACCGTGGTGCACATGCTGCGAGGTGAGGGGCAGCCCCGTGCTGCAGGAGGGGTGGATGCAGGGTGTGGGGGGGGACACGGCCGCCCTCACAGCCCCGCTGCCCCGCAGGGAGGGACGTGACAGTGAACGGGGTCTCGGTGCGGCCCCCCAAAACCTACAGCGGGAGCGGGCTGACGCTGCAGCGCGCCGGCCTCTTCCTGCTCCTGCTGTCCCGCCTGGGGCTGACGGTGCTCTGGGATGGAGGTGAGACCCAGGGGGGACGCAGGACACCGTGTGGGGACGTTTAGCAGCCCCCAGTTTGCCTTGAGCCGTGCCCCATCCCGTCCCCAGGCACGCGGGTGTATGTCCGGCTGCACCCGCAGCACCGGGGCCGCGTGGCCGGGCTCTGCGGGAACTTTGACCGCGATGCAGAGAACGACCTGGCCAGCCGGCAGGGCGTGCTGGAGCCCACCGCCGAGCTCTTCGGCAACTCCTGGCGCGTCAGCCTGCTCTGCCCCGAGGTGGACGGCGCGGACACGCAGCACCCCTGCACCGTACGGAGCGGGACGGGATGGAGACGCCCGCTGCGGGTGGCTGGTGGTGGGGGGAAGGATGCTCGGGGGTGATGGTGTGGGGAGGGGGGCTCCTTCCCGTGGTGGTGATAGCTGCCCCCCAGGAGAACCCGCACCGGGCAACGTGGGCCCGCAAGCGCTGCAGCGTCCTCACGCAGCGGCTCTTTGCGCCCTGCCACGAGGAGGTGCCGTGCCAGCGCTTCTACGACTGGTGTGTCTTCGATGCCTGCGGGTAGGTGCTGGGCCACAGACACCCCCTGGGAGGGGGTCCCGAGCCCCCCTGTGCCTGTCCCCACCACAGCACCACCCCACTGTGCCCTTTTGGCAGCTGTGACTCCGGGGGGGACTGCGAGTGCCTGTGCACGGCCATCGCCACCTACGCCGAGGAGTGCGGCCAGCGCGGTGTCCACATCCGATGGAGGAGCCAGGACCTGTGCCGTGAGTCCCCGTCCCCAGTGCCAGGGATGGGTTGGGGGGTCCGGGCTGGGGGTCCTGCTCACCCCAGGGCTGGCAGGATACAGCCCCTTTACCCCCCTGCCTCCGCAGCCCTGCAGTGTGACGGGGGGCAGGAGTACAGCGCCTGCGGCCCCCCCTGCCCCCAGACCTGCCAAAACTTCGGCCTGGAGCTGCCCGAGCACTGCGACACCATGTCGTGCCTGGAGGGCTGCTTCTGCCCCGAGGGGAAGGTGCTTCACGGTGAGTGTGGGGCTGCTGTGGGGCTGCTGTGGGGATGGCCCACGCCGTGCTCACCAACACCTCCCTGTCTGGGGGCAGAGGGCAGCTGCATCGACCCCGCCGAGTGCCCGTGTGTCTGGGAGGGCATCTCCTTCCCACCCGGTGCCGGGGTGCAGCAGGGCTGCAAGAACTGGTGAGTGGGGTGCGAGTGGGGTGTCCCCATCCCTGGTGCCACCGCGGCAGCACCGGGTACGGAGCAGGCACGGGGGCACCACGCACCAGGACTGAGCCCCGGCCACCCCGCAGCACGTGCGCGGCCGGGCTGTGGCAATGCGCGCCCACCGCCCAGCCCTGCCCGCCCCAGCCCCGCTGCCCCGACTCGGAGTTCCCGTGCCGCACCAGTGGGCGCTGCGTGCCGGGTGCCTGGCTCTGCGACAACGAGGACGACTGCGGGGACGGCTCGGATGAAGTCTGCGCCCCACGCTGCGCCCCCCACCAGCACCGCTGCGCCAGGGGGCAGTGCGTGCCCTGGGGCGCCCGCTGCGACGGCGTGCCCGACTGCGCCGACGGCTCAGACGAGCGTGGATGCCCCCCACCTGCCTGCGCCCCCCCGGAGTTCCGCTGCGCCAGCGGCCGCTGCATCCCCCGGGCACGTGTCTGCGACGGGGAGCTGGACTGCGGCTTCGCTGACGACTCGGATGAGGCAGGTGAGTGGCCCCAGCACCCTGCGGATGGCTCCGCGTGTTCCCGTGCCCCGTGGTGAGGGTGCCCCAACGCCCCTGTCCCCAAGGGGGGGTTCTTTGCCCCATGGTGGGGGTCTGCCCACTGTCACCGCAGGCTGCAGCCCGACCTGCGGCACCGGGGAGTTCCGCTGCGCAGCAGGGCGCTGCGTGCCCTACCCGCACCGCTGCGACGGGCACGACGACTGCGGGGACTTCAGTGACGAGCGGGACTGCGTCTGCCCCGCCGGCCGCTTCCAGTGCCCCGACGGCCTCTGCCTGCCCCTAGCTGCTGTCTGCGATGGGACGGAGGACTGCACGGCTGGCACGGACGAGGCGTTCTGCCCAGGTGAGGGAACGTGGCCGTGCCACCCGCGGGGATGAGCCCACCGTGGTGGCATCGCCCCTGGGGACTGTCCCCTTCCCTGCAGGCCGGGTGACCTGTGCCCCAGGACAGCTCCCGTGCCCCGACGGGTCGTGCATGGGTCAGGCAAAGCTCTGTGACGGCGTCTGGGACTGCAGGGACGGCTGGGACGAGAGCCCCGCACGCTGCATCGTGTCCTGGGCCACTCCTGTGCCTGCCCAGCTGCCCACGGCGCCTGCCAACGGCACAGCAGGTGAGGGACATGCGTGTCCCCTGCACCGTGCTATGTCCTTGTGTCTGGGGGGCTCACCAGGAGCACCCCACTTGTGGCTGGGACGGAGAGGCCAGGGCAGCCCCCTGCAGCTCCGGGGGTGACGCGTGGGGACGCTGCATGGGGGTCCCTGCTCACTGTGGCACCCCGGGGTGACACCTCCAGCTCCCGCCTGTGGTCCCTACGAGTTCCCGTGCCAGAGCGGGGAGTGCACGCCGCGGGGCTGGCTGTGCGACAGCGAGGCCGACTGCCTGGACGGCAGCGACGAGCTGGGCTGCAACCGGAGCTGCGGGCTTGGGCAATTCCCCTGCGCCCTGGGCGCCCACTGCATCCCCCACGGCCACCTCTGCGACGGCGTCCCCCACTGCCCCGACCACTCCGACGAGAGCGCCGACACCTGCGGTGAGGCACCGCGGGTCCCCAAGGGTCCCCGTCCCCTGGGACACCCTCTGGGGGGGGGCAGCGAGGATCTGCACCCCCCTGGGGTCCACAGAGAGGTGCAGGGGACCCGTCCCAGTGCGGTGACACCTGATGGGGTTGTGTCCTTGGCGCAGGCTCTACCCAGATCCCGCCGTGCCCGGGCCACTTTGTGTGCAACGACCGTGTGTGCGTGAACACGTCCAGGGTGTGCGACGGCAGCCTCGACTGTCCCCAGGGCGAGGACGAGCTGGCCTGCGGTGAGGGAAGGGGGGTGGGAGGAGTATTGGGGCTGGGGGGCTCGGCGTGTGCCCACAGCCCTGTCTCTGTCGCAGAGGGCCACGTCCCCACCGAGGGGAGGAACCGGACGGGGGGTCCCTGCACCGAGTACACCTGCGGGGACGGCGAGTGCATCGCCTTCAAGCAGGTACGGCCACGGGACAGGGACCCCCCCTTCATGCCCTGTGCCGTGGTGGGGTCCCCATGGGGTCCTCCCCATTGCCCTGACGGGGGGGCTCAGCATCGCCGCGCACCGCAGGTCTGCAACGGGCTGCCCGACTGCGGGGACGGGGACGCGGCCTCGGGCTGGGTGCCCTCGGATGAGCGGGACTGCGGGCACTGGGGGTCCTGGGCACCCTGGGGTGCCTGCAGCCGCTCCTGCGGCCCCGGCCAGCAGCTGCGTGCGCGGGGCTGCAGCCAGCAGGGCCCCGATGTGCTGCACCAGTGCCACGGCGAGGCCACGCAGGCACGGCCCTGCTTCAGCACTGCCTGCCCAGGTGAGTGGGCAAGGGGCTGCGCGTGGGGCGGGGGGGCTGGGGGGTCCCTGTGGCTGGGGTGCCTGGGGGATCTGGGGGTTCCCGTGGCTGGGGATGCCCAGGGGGTCTGGGGGTTCCCGTGTCCATGGCTGCTGGGGACACCCGGGGGGTTCCCAGTGCACAGGGGATCTGAGGGGGTCCCCCAGCCAGAGCTGCCCAAGGGACTGGGGGGGCTCCCACAGCCAGCACTGCTTGGGGGGGGGGCGCTTCCCATGACTGCAGCTACCCAAGGAACTTGGGGGTCCCCATGACCTGGGCTGCCCGGGGGATTTGGGGGTCACTTGGCATGCCCAGCGGGATTCCCACAGCAAGGACTGCCTGGGGGGAGGCTGTGGAGGGGGGGTCCTAAATCTGGGGCTGCCCGGGGGGGGCCGCCTGCCCTCACCCCTCCCTCTGCCCGCAGTGGACGGCGCTTGGAGCGAGTGGGCGACCTGGTCCAACTGCACGGGGGGCTGCGAGGGGGTGGTGGTGCGCCAGCGGCACTGCCTGCCCCCCCGGGACGGGGGCCAGCCCTGCGCCGCGCTGCCCGCCACAGCACCCACCACCCTGGAGATAGGTGGGTGACCCCCCCCGAGCCCCCAGCTCCTCCTGCGGGGGGCTCCACAGCCCTGACCCCGCTTCTCCACCCCAGGCCCGTGCCAGCAGGACGGGTGCCCCCCCGCCGCCTGCCCTGGGGGGCTGCAGCACCGTCCCTGCACCCCCTGCCCCGCGTCCTGCGCCGACCTCGCCAGCCGCGCGCAGTGCCCCCGGGAGCAGCCGTGCACCCCAGGTGAGTCCGGGGGCTGCGGGGTGGCACCGACCCCCTGCCACCAGCCCCCTCCCCAGCCATGCTGCGACCTCCTGGGCTCAGGGGTCTCCATGGTGGGTGCCCACCCACCCACCCGCCGCCCTCCTGCAGGGTGCTGGTGCCCGGAGGGCCTCGTGCTGGACGGCGAGCGGGGCTGCGTGCGCCCACGGGAGTGCCGCTGCGAGGTGGAGGGGCTGCGCTACTGGCCGGGGCAGCGCGTGAAGCTCAACTGCCGCCTCTGCACCTGCCTGGACGGGCAGCCCCGGCGCTGCCGACAGAACCCCGCCTGCACTGGTGCGCCCTGCGCCGCGCCCCGCCTCGGGGAGGGTGCTGAGACCCCCTTCTCACCCCCCCTCTGTGCCCGCAGTGAGCTGCAGCTGGTCCCCTTGGTCACCCTGGGGCGAGTGCCTGGGTCCCTGCGGCGTGCAGAGCATCCAGTGGTCCTTCCGCAGCCCCAGCCACCCCGGCACGCGTGGTGCTGGCCGGCAGTGCCGCGGCATCTACCGCAAGGCACGCAGGTGAGGCCACGGTGAACGGGCACGGGGAGGGTGGTGGCAGCAGCAGGTCCCCTCCACGTCCCCTCCCGCAGGTGCCAGACGGAGCCGTGCCAGGCGTGCGAGCACCAGGGCCGCTCCCGTGCGCTCGGGGAGCGCTGGCGCTCGGGGCCCTGCCGCGTCTGCCAGTGCCTGCCCGGCCCCCAGGTGCGGTGCTCGCCCTACTGCCCACACAGCGCCGGGGGCTGCCCGCAGGTGAGGGTCCCGGGGGGGGCTGCGCCGGGCTCGCCGGGCAGGGGAGGGGCGCAGCGGTGGCACCGTGGTGCTGGTGGTGACGGGGTCCCCTCGTGCAGGGCCAGGTGCTGGTGGAGGGCCAGGGGGATTCCTGCTGCTTCTGCGCCTGGCCAGGTGAGCCCGGGGCTTGGGGGCGCAGGGGGGGGCACAGCCCCATGTTCCTCGGGGTGCTGCTCGGGGGCCGGGCTGTGTTCCCCCCGGGTGCCCACCAGGAGCTGGGTGCCGCATGGTGTCTGTCCCCGCTGCAGGTGACAATGTGACGGCCGTCCCCACGGAGCTGACGACGGAGCCCACCCCCTCCAGCGTGCCATCAGAGCCCCCCAGCAGCCCCCTGGCCACCTTCCCACTGCCTCCCCCGGGCGGTATGTGAGACCCCCACTCACACAGCGTGTCCCCTTGGGGACCAGCCCTGCGGTGTCACCCAGGAGGGGCTGACCCGAGTCTGCTCCCCCCAACCCCCTTCCTGCTGCCTGCAGACCCCTGCTACAGCCCCCTGGGCATCGCCTCCCTGCCCGACAGCAGCTTCAGCGCCTCGGCCTCGCAGGAGGGGCACCCGGCCCCCGCTGGCCGCCTGCATCACGTCTCCCCGGGGCAGGAGCTGCAGGGCTGGGCCCCCCCAGCTGAAATCTTCCCCGGGCTGCCCTCGCAGCCGCCCTTCCTGCAGCTGGACCTGCTGCAGCCCACCAACCTCACCGGTGGGTGCTGCGTGGCACCGGCACCGCTGCCCCGGGCACTGCGCCGGCACCGGTGCCACCGTGTGCCACGTCTCTGCCTCCAGGCGTGGTGCTGCAGGGGGCAGGTGCCGGCGACGCCTTCGTCACCGCCTTCCAGCTGCAGCTCAGCACCGACGGGACGCGCTGGCACGACTACCGACAGGTCTCCGCTGGAAGCCAGCCGGTGCCCAAGGTGCTGCCTGTGCCTGGTGTGTGTGTGAGGGTGTGAATGTGCACGGGGGGGCTGAATGGAGCTTGTTCAGTTGCCCCCAGAGTGGCTCTGAGTGTCCCCTTTCAGCCAGAGATGCGGTGACCCCGTGTCACCTCCCCTCCACCTTTGGCACGCACCCGCGCGAATGCGCAGGGCTGGATGTGGGGTGCTGGAGCACGGGGGGCGCACATGGGGTGCACCCCCCCACACCCAGCCCTGCACCCCCGCTCTCCCCGCAGCTCTTCCAGGGTAACTGGGACGCCGTCACGCCGGCGGTGCGGCCGCTGGGGCGCATGGTGCAGGCGCAGCACGTGCGCATCCTCCCGCGCCGCTTCCACAACCGCATCGTCCTCCGCGTCGAGCTGCTGGGCTGCCCACCAGGTACCACGGCCATTGGGGGGGGGTCCGTGGGGGTTCCCCCCTGCTGCCAGGACCCCCCGCTCACCTCTCCCTCTCCCCAAAGTGGCCCCTGCCCCGCTCGGGGCGACACCGACCCCACCACCCTGCGGCGCGGGCGAGTTGTGGTGCGGGGACGGCTGCGTGGGGGCGTCCCGGAGGTGCGACGGCGTCGCTGACTGTGCCGGGGGTGCCGACGAGGCCGGCTGCGAGCCCCCCCCCACCGCGGTGCCCACCCGTCCTGCCAGGTACCCACACTGCTGGAGTCCCCTCGGAGCCTGCGCCCCCACCGGAGCCGGGGTTTGGGGTGCGGGACCCCTCACTGCCCGGCTCTGTTCCTTGCAGCCCCCCGGCCCCCACCAGCGCTGGCATCCCGGTGAGCCCCGGGGATGGGGGGGGACGAGACGGGGCGCAGGGGGTGGCAGCAGGTGACACTCCTGTCCCCATGCACAGGGGACATCGGGGACAGGAGCCGGGCTGCTCACTGCCAAGCCCCCCATGGAGCCCCCCAGTGCAACCAGCACCGGACCCCCCATTGCCGCTGTGCTGGGACCAGTAATGAGCAGGCCACCACCTGTCCCCGCCACCGCGGTGTCCCCCGGGGGGCCACCCCCTGCCAGCCCCCCGGTACCGGGTATGGCCGCCGTGACCATCACCCCCCCTGCCACGGGACTGCCTGCTCTGCCCGCGCCCCCCACCGGGGTCCCCACCCCGACAGCGGCAGGTAAGGGGGCACTGCTCAGCGCCAGCCCCAGGGGGGGCACACACACAACCTCCCCCTCCCCTGGCACCGCAGGGGGACACAGGTGTCCCTAGGGCAATGTGGGGACAGCTCCCCACCTTGCTGCTGGGGGGGCTGTGGGGCTGGGGAATGCCATGGGGGCAGGGGTCCTGTAGGGTCAGGAGGATATAGGGTCGGGGTGTGCCATGGGATGGGTGCCACAGGGCCGGGCATTTATGGGGCAGGAGGTGAGAGCCCAGAGGTGCCGCGGGGAGCGGGCACAGCCCCAGGGCTCCCCCCCAGCCCCTTGTGTCCCCCCCCCCAGAGGGGCTCCTGCCCCGGTTCCTGTGCCCCGAGGACCAGTTCCCCTGCGATGTCCTGGGCTGTGTGGATGCCACCATGGTTTGTGACGGGCGGCCCGACTGCCTGGACGGCTCGGACGAGGAGCACTGCGGTGAGCCCCCCGCCGCCCCCCCACAGAACCCACACGGAGAGGTCCTGGGGGTGTCGAGCCCCCCGGCCCTGCCTGCGACCCCCGGCTGAGCTCTGACCCCTGCCCGCCCCACAGGAACTCCCCCCGCCTCCAACAGCCCCCCAGCCCCCCTGGTGTGGCCCCCCGGGCCCCCCCCCACCTGCTCCCCCAAGCAGTTCTCCTGTGGCACCGGTGAGTGCCTGGCCCTGGCCAAGCGCTGCGACCTGCACCGGGACTGCGCCGATGGCACCGACGAGAGCGGCTGCGGTGCGGGGGGACGGGGGGGGTGGGGGTGTGTGGGGTGGGATGGGATGAGATGGGATGGGGATGGGGATGGGATGGGGATGGGATGGGGTGGAAAGGGGATGGGGATGGGGATGGGATGGGGATTGGATGGGATGGGGATGGGGATGGGGATGGGGATGGGATGGGGATTGGGATGGGATGGGGATGGGGATATGGAATGGGGATGGGGATGGGGATGGGATGGGGATGGGATGGGGATGGGATGGGGATGGGGATGGGGATGGGATGGGGATGGGGATGGGGATGGGATGGGGATGGGATGGGATGGGATGGGGATGGGATGGGGATGGGGATGGGGATGGGATGGGATGGGATGGGATGGGATGGGATGGGGATGGGGATGGGGATGGGGATGGGGATGGGATGGGATGGGATGGGATGGGATGGGATGGGATGGGATGGGATGGGATGGGATGGGGATGGGGATGGGGATGGGATGGGATGGGGATTGGGATGGGATGGGGATGGGATGGCGATGAGGACAAGGAAGGGGATAGGGACAGGGACAGGGACATTGATGGGGCTGGGGACTGGGATGTGGGCAGGAATGGGGAAGGGGTCTCCCTTCATCCCAGAGCATCCTGTGCCTGGCCAGCTCCAGCCCTCTGCCCCTTTGGGGACCCCAGGACACCCCAAGTCCGGTGACACTGGGGCTGGTGACACTGGGCTTGGGGCACCAAGCAGGGCTGAGCATTGGCTCTGTCCCCATGAGACCCCCGTGGGGACAAGCCCCAGGCGTGGGGAGGGTCCGGGGCAGCCCTGACCCCGCTCTGTCCCCACCAGTTGATTGCATCCTGTCCCCGTGGGGGGGCTGGAGCGAGTGCAGCCGCTCCTGCGGGCTGGGGGTCACCGCCCGGCAGCGGGTCCTGCTGCGGGGCGCCCTGCCGGGGGGCTCCTGCCCGCACCCCCACCTCGACGCCCGCTCCTGCTTCCTGCGCGCCTGCCCAGGTACCGGCCCCCACGGGACCCGCGCTGCTGGGGGGGCTCTGTCCTGGGGGCATTGTGGTGGTGGGCACCGTGGTGGGGCACATTGCACCCTGTAGGTATGGGAGTGCCCGCAGTGCCCCCATCCCGCTGCCCCCCCCAGTGCCCGGTGGCTGGGCTGCGTGGGGCGCCTGGTCCCCCTGCGACGCCGAGTGCCAGGGAGGGGTGCGGAGCCGCAGCCGGAGGTGCACCGACCCCCCACCCAAGAACGGGGGCCAGCCCTGCCCCGGGGAGGCCCTGCAGAGCCAGCCCTGCAACCTGCAGCCCTGCGGGGACACCACAGGTAGGGGACGGGGGGACAGCAGGAGGGGGACACGGAGTTAGGGGGGTGATGGGGTGGGGATGTGTGCTGCGGGCAGGGGGGGCACGGGGCAGCACCCACCCTCACAGCATCCCCTGCCCCCCCAGACTGCGGCCCCAGGATGGTGCTGGTGCGGGCAGAGGATTGCGCACGGGGCTTGGTGCCCCCCTGTCCCCAAGCCTGTGGGGACCTGAGTGCCACCGCGAGCTGCCAGAGCCCCTGCCAGGAGGGTGAGTGGGGGGCCGGGGTGGCACAGGGTGCACATGGGGGTGGCACAGGGGTGGCACGGGGGTGGCACGGGGTGCACATGGGGGTGGCACAGGGGTGGCACGGGGGTGGCACGGGGTGCTGGTGAGGGCACAACGGGGCTGAACCGGTGCCTCCGGGCAGGCTGCCGGTGCCCGCCGGGGCTCTTCCTGCAGGAGGGCGCCTGTGTCAACGCCAGCCAGTGCCACTGTCACCTGGGCCAGCAGCGCTGGCTGCCCGGCCACGTCTTCCTGCGGGACAACTGCAGCCAGTGGTGAGCGGCAGCGCCGTGCCCCCTGCCTTGTCCCTGTGCCCGGGGACACCCTGCACGCTGCCCGGTGGCTGCTTCTTGTCCTGAGCCCAGCTTCTGTCCCCAGCGTGTGCCAGGACGGGGCGGTGACGTGCGAGGAGCTGCCCTGTCCCATCCCCTGCGGCTGGTCCGCCTGGTCGCCGTGGACCCCCTGTGACCGCAGCTGCGGCGTGGGGACGCAGGAGAGGTTCAGGTGTGGGGCTGGGGAGGGGGGCCCAGCCCCACGGTGCTTGGTGGGGTCGGGGATCAACACAACACCGTGCCCACAGGTCCCCTTCCAACCCTGCCTCGGCCCACGGCGGAGCCCCCTGCGACGGGGACGCCCGGGAGGTGCGCGAGTGCCACACGCCCTGCGCCCCCGGTACGTGCACCCCCCAGTCCCAGCGATGTGGGGGCTGCTGCGGGGACCCCCAGCACCCCGGGGACAGGAGGGCAGCCGTCCGCTCTGCTCACACCGCCCCCGGTGGGGGTGCCCGCGGGGGGTGCTCCGGTGTCACGCGTGCGTCTGTCCCCGCAGAGCCCAGCAGCGGCTGGAGCGCCTGGACCCCCTGGTCCCCCTGCTCCCGGAGCTGCTTCCACCACGTGGACCACCGCGGGCGGCGGCGGCGATTCCGGCACTGCGAGGGGCTGGGGGGCACCTGCCCGGGGCTGGGGGCGCAGGAGGAGCCCTGCGACACGGCCCCCTGCCCGGGTGAGCGCCCCGGACAGCTTTGGGCACGCTGGGGACGTGGGGGGCTGCTGGTGGCACCAGGGCCATGGGTCTGGGGGAGGCTGGACCCACCAGGGAGCCCCTGCTGCAGGTGGGGGTCCCGGGATGTTTGGTGAGGGGGGGTCACGAGCCCGTCTCCCCGCAGTGGCAGGTGTCTGGATGCCCTGGTCCTCCTGGTCCGAGTGCTCGGCTCCCTGCGACGCCGGCGTGCAGACGCGCAGCCGGGCCTGCACCCCCCCTGCCTTTGGGGGGGCCGAATGCGAGGGCCCCCTCCTCCAAACCCGCGACTGCAACCCCCAGCCTTGTGGAGGTGCGTGCACGGCGGGATGCGGGGCTGTGGCTCCGGGGGGGGGGGCTGATACCAAGCCCTGCTGCCCGCTGTCCCCGCAGCGCAGTGCCCCGGCACCATGCGGTACCACACGGCCGAGGAGTGCCGGAGCCGGGGGGGGCCCTGCCCACGGCTGTGCCGGGACCTGGAGCCCGGCGTGGTGTGTGCCGCGCGCTGCCAGCCCGGCTGCCACTGCCCCGCCGGGCTCCTGCTGCAGGACGGGAGCTGCGTGCCACCCGAACGCTGCCCCTGCCACCACCGCGGCCACCTCTACCAGCCCGGTGACACCGCCACCCTCGACGCCTGCAACAACTGGTGGGGGTCACACCAGGGATGGGGTCTGGGAGGGGTCCTGGGGGGCCCAGCGCTGCTTTCCGCCCCCCCCTCTTTGCTCACATCCCCTCTCGTGCAGCACCTGTATGGCCGGGGAGATGGTGTGCGGCACGGAGCCCTGCCCAGGTACCAACCCAGAGGGGGCAACAGTGGGTGAGGGGGGGCCCCGGTGCCTCCTGGTGCTGGGGGCTGAGGGTGGGGGGGTGCAACGAGTCCCCAAAACCCCCCCAGTGCCCTGCAGCTGGAGCAGCTGGACGGCCTGGAGCTCCTGCAGCCGCAGCTGCGACGTGGGGACGCGGCGGCGCTACCGGGTCCCTGGGGTGCCCCCCCCGGCCGAGGGGGGCCCCCCCTGCCAGGGACCCAGCATGGAGGTGGAATTCTGCAGCCTGCAGCCCTGCCGGGGTGAGCAGCCCCCGGCACCCAGGACCCTGGGGTGGGGGGTCCCCAGGGGGGTGCCATGGGGAGGGGGTCCCCTTTGGGGTGTCCCCTTTGGGGTGTCCCCAGGGGGGTGTCCCTGGGAAGGGTGCCATGGGGTGGGTGTCCACAGGGGGTGTCCCTGGATGGGTATCCTGGGGGGTCTGTTCCCAGGGTGGGTGTCCCCCAGTGGGTGTCCCTGGGGAGGGTGTCCCAGGGATGTGTGCCCCCCCCCGGGTGGGTGTTTTGGGGTGGGTGTCCCTTGTGTGGGTGGCTTCGGTGTTGATGTCCCTGGGGTGTCCCTGGGGTGGGTGCCCCCAGAGGGAAGCCCCCAGGGTTGGTGCTCCCGGGTGGGTGTCCCTTGGGGGTGGGTGTCCCTGGGGTGGCTTCTCTGGGGTGGGTAACCCTAGAGAGGACGCCCCCCAGGACACTTGTCCATGGGATGGGTGCCCCAGGTGGGTGTCTCCTGGGGGTGTCCCTGTTGGGGGGTGCTCCCCGGGGGGGGGGGGGGTACAGGACCGGGCAGCACCCCAAGCCTCCCCCACGTACGCAGGGGCCGTGGCGCCGTGGGGGCCGTGGTCGGGGTGCTCGGTGCCCTGCGGGGGCGGCTACAGGAACCGCACGCGGGGGGGCTCCCCCCTGCGCGGCCTCGAGTTCAGCACCTGCAACCCCGCGCCCTGCCCTGGTGAGCCCCGTCTGTCCGTCCGTCCGTCCGTCTGTCTGTCCATCTGTCCACCCCAGCACCCCACCCTCATGTCACTTGTCACCCCACCCCGTGCTGCGGCACACCCCGGCGCACCCCGGCGCACCCCACAGGCGTTGTGGGGGCGCAGAGCCGTGTCCCCCCACCCTGCCACCACCCCCCACACCATGACACCCCCCCACAGTGCTGGGGGGTGCTCAGGGGGTGTCTGTGCCCCCCCTTCCAGGCGAGGAGCCGGGTGTCTGCCCCCCCGGCAAGCAGTGGCAGCCGTGCGCCCACGTCCCGGCCTCGTGCGCGGAGCTGAGCGCGGCCCCCGCGGCCGGTGGGCGCTGCCACCCCGGCTGCTCCTGCCCCCCGGGGGCCCTGCTGCTGGTGAGAGGGGACGGGGAGGTGGGGACGGGGTTGGTGGGGACCCCCCCAGCGCCATATCCCGGTGCCACATCCTACAGAATGACGAGTGCGTGGCGGAGGAGGAATGTCCCTGTGCCACGGACGGCGCACTCTACATGCCCGGGGACACCGTGCCCCGGGGCTGCCAGAACTGGTCAGTGCCCATTTGGGGGGGGGGTCCCGGCTGCTGCTGCCCCCCACAAACCTTCACCCTCTGTCCCCAGCTCCTGCATTGCTGGCCGGGTCACCAACTGCTCCCAGGTGGCTTGTGGTGACGGTAAGACCCCCGCCAGCCCCTGCCGTGTCCCCCGCGCGTGGGGTGGCTGCGGGGACAGCCCCAACCCTGCCCTGGTGGCCCTCTGGGGACACGTCCCTGCTGTCCCCTGAGGCTGGTGGCACTTGGAGGGGTGTTCCCCAAAATGGAGGGGTGTGCCCAAAATGAGGGGATGTGCCCAAAATGGAGGGATGTGCCCAAAAGGGAAGGTCTGCCCCAAAGTGGAGGGGAGGGGGGAATCTGTCCCCAAAAGGGAGGGATGTGCCCCAAATTTGGGGGAGATGTATCCCAAACTGGGGGAGAGGGGGGAATCTACCCCAAAAGGAAGGGATGTGCCTCAAAAAATAGGGATGTGCCCAAAATGGGGGGATGTGCTCAAAAGGGAAGGTCTGCCCCAAAATGGAGGGGAGGGGCGAATCTGTCCCCAAAAGGGAGGGATGTGCCCCAAACTGGGGGCGAGGGGGGAATCTGCCCCAAAAAGGAAGAATGTGCCCCAAAATGGGGACACCTGCCCTGAGGCGAGCTCCGGGCTGCACCAGCGCCCCCAAACCTCCTGGGGCCCACTCTGATGCCCCCTACCCGGGGCAGAGGGTGAGCCCCAGACCCCCTGGACCCCCTGGACCCCCTGGAGCGAGTGCTCGGCCTCCTGCGGGCCGGGCCAGCAGCGCCGCTACCGCTTCTGCGCCCCGCACCCCGGGGCACCCTGCTCCGAGCCACAGTCCCAGGAGCACCCCTGCCTACTGCAGCCCTGTGCCTGTGAGTAGCCCCCCCCGGGGGGCTGGGGTCCTTGGGGGGCCATGCCGGGTGCTGAGCAGCCCCCCCTGTGCCGCAGGGCCGGGCGGCTGGAGCCCCTGGAGCCCCTGGAGCGGCTGCAGCCGGAGCTGCGGGGCCGGCGTGCGCAGCCGGAGCCGTGCCTGCTCCAACCCCACACCCCAGGGCCACGGAGACTTCTGCGAGGGCCCCCCCGTGCAGCTGGAGCCCTGCGGCACCCAGGAGTGCCCCGGTGAGCTGGGGGGCTGGGGGGACGTGGGGGACATGGCGGTGTCCCGTGCTGATGTCCCCATCCTGCTGCAGCTCCCGACTGCGCCGCGGTGCCGGGCTCGGTGTTCAGCCCCTGCGGCCCCCCCTGTCCCCGCTCCTGTGATGACATCTCGGTGAGCCCAGACCCCCCCATCCAACATCCCCTGAGCCCCCCAACCCCGCCGGTGTCCCCAGCCCCCTGACCTCTGCGGGTCCCAGCACTGTGCCTGGCGCTGCCAGCCCGGCTGCTACTGCACCGGGGGCGCGCTGCTGGACGCGGCGGGCACGGCGTGCGTGGCCCCCGAGAACTGCTCCTGCCTCGACCTCCGCACCGGGCAGCGGCACCGGCCCGGCCACAGCGAGCCCCGAGGGGACGGCTGCAACAACTGGTCAGCGGGGATGGGATGGGATGGGGTGGCGGGGGCACCCGAGGGGCCCGACTGCCCTGTCCCATCCCCATCCCCATCCCCATCCCCATCCCATCCCATCCCCATCCCATCCCCATCCCCATCCCATCCCATCCCCATCCCATCCCCATCCCCATCCCATCCCATCCCCATCCCCATCCCCATCCCCATCCCATCCCATTCCATCCCATCCCATCCCATCCCATCCCATCCCATCCCATCCCATCCCCATCCCCATCCCCATCCCATCCCCATCCCCATCCCCATCCCCATCCCCATCCCCATCCCCATCCCCATCCCATCCCCATCCCCATCCCCATCCCATCCCCACCCCATCCCCATCCCATCCCCATCCCCATCCCCATCCCATCCCCATCCCCATCCCATCCCATCCCATCCCCATCCCCATCCCCATCCCCATCCCCATCCCCATCCCATCCCCATCCCCATCCCCATCCCATCCCATCCCATCCCATTAATCCCATTAATCCCATCCCATCCCCATCACTGCTCTGCCCCACAGCACCTGCACCCGGGGGAAGCTGCTCTGCACCGGCGTGCCCTGCCCTGGTGGGTGCCCCACACGGGGCGAGGGATGGGGACGGGGCTGTCCCCATGCAAGGGACACCACAAACACCCCCCCCTCACCCCGCAGTGCCCGGCGGCTGGTGCGAGTGGTCCCCGTGGACGCCGTGCTCAAGGACGTGCGGTGAGGAGACCTCCACGCGGCACCGCGCCTGCTCCTGCCCCACACCGCAGCAGGGGGGTCCAGGCTGCCCCGGGGGGCAGGAGGGGCTCGGGGCCACCGGGACCCAGCTGCAGCGCAAGGAGTGCCCCAACGCCCCCCCGTGCCCCGGTGGGTGTCGTGGTGGGGGGTGCAGGGGACATGGTGCGGGGTGACCCCGTGGCTCAGCACCCACCTCTCTCTCTCCTGCTCGCAGAGGACGGGGTCTGGGGCTCCTGGGGGCCATGGTCACCGTGTGGGGGCTGCGGGGGGCTGGCTCTGCGCACCCGCTCCTGCTCCGGACCCCCGGCACGCTCCGGTGGCCGGCCCTGTGCCGGCGAGGCGCGACAGAGCCGGCCCTGCCCACGGGGTGCCACCGGCTGCCAAGGTGAGTCCACAGGGCACCAGGGGGCACGGACCCCTCCCCAGAACCCCCTCCACCCCCTTCCTGGACCCCTGCGCGGTGGGGCCATGCGTGCCCCATCCCCGGCCCCCTGGGACGTGCCCGCTGCCCGCAGGGTGCGGCGGGGACTTGGTGGCCCTGTCCTGCGGCAAGCCTTGTCCCCGCTCCTGCTCGGACCTGCGGGAGGACACGGCCTGCCTGGACGGACCCCGCTGCCAGCCCGCCTGCGCCTGCCCCCCCGGCCGCCTGCTGCAGGACGGTGCCTGCGTCCCCCCCGAGCGCTGCCGCTGCCCACGGGGTGCGGGGATGAGGTGGAAAAGGGGGGAGGGCGCTGGGTGCCCCTGGATAGTGGGGATGGGTGCGGGGTGCACGGGGTGGCAGGGAGGGGGTACAGGGTGTAATAGGGTGTGGGGGTGGGTGTAGGGTGCTGGGGGGTTCTTGGGATGGGGTACAGGGCATAATAGGGTGATGGGGATGGGGTTCAGGGCATAATAGGGTGGTGGGGATGGGCTAGAGGGTGCAATGGGGTGACAGGATGGGGTACAGGGTGTTAATGGGGTGGCAGGGGCGCAGGAACAGGGATATGCCAAGGACACAGGGATGGCACAAGAGGTGCTGGGCAGGGTGGGGCTGGGGGCAAAAGCTGCGCCCCCCCCTGCAGGGACCCCCGAGGAGGGGAACTGGGACGGGGCCGACCCCGAGCAGGAGCTGCAGCCGGGTGAGACCTTGCAGAGACCCTGCCAGAACTGGTGAGTGCCCCCGACCCCACACCCAGCCCCGAAGGGGAACCCCACGGGGCCATCCCGCTGCATGGGGGTGGCACGTGAGGAGCCCCCCAACCAGCCCTGACCCCTGTCCCCGTCCCCCTATCCCCCAGCACGTGTGAGGCCGGGGCGCTGCGGTGCCGTGCCGACCCCGAGTGCCGCGTGGACGGGGGCTGGAGCCCGTGGGGGCCCTGGTCCCACTGCTCCCCTGGCTGCAGTGCCGGCACCCAGACATCCTCCCGGTACTGCAGCAACCCCGCACCGCAGCATGGGGGCCGGGGATGCCCCGGGCACAGCCAGCGCCAGCGGCCCTGCCCCGCCACCGAGGGGTGCCCAGGTGGGGACACCGGCACGGCTGGGGGGCACGGGGCACGTGGGGTGGGTGAACAGGGGGTATGGGGTGCACGAGGTGCGTGGGGTGCATGGGGTGGGTGCACGGGGTGCATGGGGTGCACAGGATGGCATAGGGTGTGCAGGGTGGCATGGGGAGGGGATGCCTGTAGGATGGTGTGTGGCACGATGTGGTGCCCTGCTGGGGGGTGCAGTGCCGTGCCATGCAGTGCTGTGTGGTGCTGTGCCATGCAGTGTGGTGCTGTGCCGTGCCGTGCCATGCAGTGAGGTGCTGTGCAGCGCGGTGCCATGCAGCACGGGGCTGTGCAGTGCCATGCTGTGCAGTTTGGTGCAGTGCCGTGCCGTGCCGTGCCATGAGCTGCTGGTCTTTGCCCCGTGGAGCTGCGTGGCACAGCGTGGTGCAGCGCAGTGCCACATGGTGCAGTGCAGTGCGGTGTGGGTGATCCAGCTGGGGCAGCACAGATCCTGCCCAGGGCTCTTTCCCCACGGGGTGTGGGTGCTGGTGCCACCGTGGGTGCTGGTCACATCCCTCGGGGTCCCCCCGTGCCCCACGTTGCTTCCCCTGTGCTGCAGAAGAGGAGCCGTGGGGCGAGTGGTCCCCGTGGGGGCCCTGCAGCGTTTCCTGCGGTGGGGGCGAGCAGCTCCGTCGGCGGGACTGCCCCCCTCCAGGGGGGTGCCCGGGGCTGGCCCTACAGAGCAAGACCTGCAACACCCACGTGTGTCGGGGTGAGTGCCCTGCCCTGCCCGGGGGGTCCTCGGGGTGGCACGGAGGGGACGGAGCAGTGTGGTGTGGGGGCTGGGGGTGGAGTTGTGTGGGGTGCGTAGGGTGGTGCGGGGTCCTTGGGGTGGCTTTAATGGGAAGGGGTGGCACGGAGTGGATGGGGTGGCATGGGGTGGATGGAGGGGCATGGGGTGACACACGGGATCCTTGGGGTGGCATTAATGGGAAGGGGTGGCACAGGGTGGATGGAGGGGCACGGGGTGGCACACGGGGTTCTTGGGGTGACACGGGGTGGATGGGGTGGCAAGGGGTCTATGGAGGGGCACAGGGTGGCACATGGGGTTCTCGGGGTGGCATTAATTGGAAGGTGTGGCAAGGGGTGGATGGAGGGGCACAGGGTGGCACAGGGTGGCACAGGGTGGCACAGGGTCCTTGGGGTGGCATGAATTCAGTGGGGTGTCATGGGGTGGATGGAGGGACATGGGGTGGCACATGGGGTCCTTGGGGTGGCACGGGGTGGATGGAGAGGCACAGGATGGCACCCCCAAACCACGTCCCTGCACACGAGCCGGGGCTGCGGCTGCTGGTGGGGTGGGGAGGGCGCAGCAGCTCCAGGACCCCCATGGCACAGCCGCCCTCACCCCCGTCCCCACGCAGAGGCGGGCTGCCCGGGGGGGCGGCTGTACCGCGAGTGCCAGCAGGGCGAGGGCTGCCCCTACAGCTGCGCCCACCTCGCCGGCCGCATCGCCTGCTTCCCCGGGGGGTGCCAGGAGGGCTGCCACTGCCCCGCCGGCACCCTGCTGCACCACGGGCAGTGCCTGCAGGTCAGTGCCCCCACCCCCGGGGGTCCCGTGCCCCTTCCCCTCCCCTAAAAGCCCCTGGCTGCATCCCCTGTGCTGCCTGCGCACCCATGGGTGCCTCGTAGTGTGGGCTTCTCCGGCTCCCCCTTCCCCTGGGGTGGTTGTGGAGTGGGTGCGCAGGGCTCTGGGTGCCCCCCGGTGCCATGGGGGCTCCCTGGGGCTGCGGGCACGATGCCGATGCCCTGTGCAGGAGTGTCCCTGCGTGCTGACGGCCGAGGTCCTGCGGGAGCTCCAGAACAGCTCCACGGACCCCCAGGAGACCCCCACCCTCCTGGGCACCCAGGGGCCGCCCCTGACGCTGGACCAGGAGGTGCCCCCCGGCAGCACCCTGCACTCCTCCTGCACCACCTGGTGAGCGCCGGGGGAGCCCTCCCCACGCACCCTGCTCCCCTCCCCGTCCCCCTCCCCATCCCGACCCCTTCCCCTGCCCCATCCCAGTCTCATCCAGCCCCTTCTCGCCCAGCACCTGCCTCCATGGCCAGCTGAACTGCTCGCAGCCCCTGTGCCCGCGGGACGGGGGCTTCACACCCTGGGGTCCCTGGAGCAGCTGCTCACGGAGCTGCGGGGGTCTGGGGGTGAGGACGCGGCAGAGGGGCTGCACCAACCCCCCCCCTGCCCAGGGGGGCCGCGACTGCGCCGGGCCCCGCTCCGACAGCAAGTACTGCCAGAGCCCCGAGTGCCCGGGTGGGTCACAGCCCCCTCCCCTCACCCTGATGGGGGTCCGGCTGCCCCATGGGGACCGGACCCATGTGGGCACGGGGCTGGGGGTGCGGGGGTGTCACCGCCTGCTCTGCTCCCTGCAGCCGTGGCCGCCCCCACAAAGGAGCCCAGCCCCGGTGTCCCAGGTGAGGGCTGTGCCATGGGGGGGGTCTCGCCCTGGGCATGGTGGGGGCCCCTTCATGGAGCTCCCACCCTGCCTGGGGGGGGCTTCTTGGAGCCTTGTGCTCCTGGCAAGCCCTGGCCCTGCTCCCAACCCTCCCCCCCCGTCCTGGGCAGGTGCTGAGGAAGAGGAGGGCTTCGGCCCCTGGTCCCCCTGGAGCCCCTGCTCCAAAACCTGCACCCGCCCCGAGCGCCCGGCCACCAAGAGCCGCGAGCGCCTCTGCAGCGGGGCCACCAACTGCAGCGGGGAGAGCTTCCAGGAGCAGCCCTGCAACCTGCCCCACTGCTCAGGTGGGGCCGGGGCCGTGCCCCCCTGCCCGGGGGCCGGGCACCATCCCCTGCGCCCCTGCCCAGCACCCAGCGGCGCAGCCACGGGTGGTGCCATGCCCCTTGTCCCCATGTCCCCACAGATGCCCCCCCGTGCCAGGGCGAGGACTGTGCTGGCCTGAACTGCTCGTGGACGCCGTGGGGGCCGTGGGCCGAGTGCTCCCGCAGCTGCGGCGTGGGGGTGCAGCAGCGCCTGCGTGCCTACAGCCCCCCCGGCACGGGGGGCCGATGGTGCCCAGGCATCCTCAGCGCCTACGTGCAGCGACGCTTCTGCAACCTCCAGGCTTGTAAAGGTGGGAGGGGGGTCCCCAGCACCCCAGGGAGGGTTCCCAGCACCCCAGGAAGGGTCCCCAGCACCCTGGGGGCTTTGCCTGGCCCTGGCTGGGCACCAGCCCCCATGGCACCTGATGGGTTTGACGCCCACCCCCTCGTGTTTCACCCCCCCCCGGTGGCAGTGGATGGCGCCTGGTCTGCTTGGAGCCCCTGGTCCCGCTGTGACAGGACGTGCGGGGGGGGCCGCGCCGTGCGCTCCCGCTCCTGCACCCGTCCCCCCCCAAAAAACGGGGGGCAGCGCTGCCCGGGAGAGCGGCACCACCTGCGGCTCTGCAACCCCCAGCCCTGCGGTATGGAGCCGGGGGGGACGAGGACGGGGATGGGGACAGGGATGGGGTCCCTGGTGCTGTGCTGATGGGTGCCCCCCTCCCAGGGGCCGGCTGCCCCCCCGGCATGGCCCTGGTGCCTTGTGCCAACCGCTGCCCGCGGCGCTGCGAGGACCTGCAGGAGGGCATCGCCTGCGGGGACGAGGAGCGCTGCGAGCCCGGCTGCCGCTGCCCCAACGGTGAGTGCTGGACTTGGGGGGGTGCCGGGGGGCAGAGCCTGGGCCCCCCAAGGTCTGTGGGGTGCCCAAGGTCTGTGGGGTGCCCCCGCACTGATGCCACCCACCCGCAGGCACGCTGGAGCAGGACGGGGGCTGCGTGCCCCCCGCGCACTGCGAGTGCACCGACGCCCAGGGCCACGGCTGGGTGCCGGGCAGCACCCACCACGACGGCTGCAACAACTGCACGTGCCGGGGGGGCCGCCTGCACTGCACCCACCTCCCCTGCCCGCCGCCCCCCTGCTCCTGGAGCCGCTGGTCCCGCTGGGCCCCCTGCAGCGTCACCTGTGGGGACGGCCAGCAGACGCGCTTCAGGTGGGGACGCGGCCCCCGGGACCCCGCAAGGTGGTGTCGGGGGGCTGCCACCCACGCGTTTCCCCCCCCCCCGCTTTGTCCCCCGGCAGGACCCCCACATCAGGCTCGTGGGATGAGGAGTGCCAAGGGGAGCACGCGGAGAGCCGGGGCTGCGCCGAGGGGCCCTGCCCGCCCCTGTGCCCCCAGGAGGGCTGGGAGAGGCGGCTGGGGGACACGTGGAGGCAGGGCGAGTGCCAGCAGTGGTCAGTGTCCTCGTGGGCAGGGGGCCGGGAGGGGCTGGGGCTGCTCCTGCACGAGCTGTCCCATGGGCACCCCCTGCCCTGTGGGCATCCCCTGTCCTGTGGGCACCCCCTGCCCCCATTGGAATACCCTACCCCATGGGTATCCCCTACCCCGTGGGCACCCTCTGCTCCATGGGCACCCCCTACCTCATGGACACCCCCTTCCCCCATAGCACCCCCTGTCCCTTGGGCACCCCCTGCCCCATGGGCATCCCCTGCCCCCATGGACACCCCATACCCCATGGGCACCCCCTACCCCATGGGCACCCCCTACCCCACGGGCATCCCCTGTCCTGTTGGCACCCTCTGCTCCACGGGCACCCCCTGTCCCTTGGGTACCCCCCGTCCCTTAGGCACCCCTTGCCCCATGGGCACCCCGTACCCCATGGGCACCCCTTCCCCCATGGTACCCCCTGTCCCATGGGCACCCTCTATTCCATGGGCACCCCCTGCCCCCATTGTCACCCCCTGTCTTGTGGGCACCCTCTGCTCCATGGGCACCCCCCTGCCCATGGCACCCACCCTCCCCGTCCCCTCCTGCAGCACCTGCACCCCGGAGGGCACGGTCTGCAGGGACACCCCCTGTGCCGGTGAGTTCTGCGCACCCCTGGGCGCAAAGCCCCAGCCCCCTGCCAGCCTCCCGGGGCCAGGCGGGGGGCGGAGGGGACAGAGGGACACGGTGCCCCGTGACGTGCCACCTCGCCATCCCAGGGCCCGAGCAGTGCACGTGGGGCGCGTGGAGCCCCTGTTCCCAGACCTGTGGCACCGGCCTGGCCACCCGGGAGGGTTCCTGCCCCTGCCCAACCCCCGGGACCCCCGGTGCCCCCTGCAACAACAGCACTGGGGTTGGTGCCAGCCTACGCCGGGAGCTGGAGCCTTGCTACCTGCAGCCCTGCCCAGGTAGGGGGGCGGGCAGGGGCAGGGGGCGGTGGGCTCGTCCCCAGCCCTCACCCTCGTCCCCTCTCTGCTCCAGACGAGTGCTCCTGGAGCCCCTGGAGCCCCTGGAGCCCCTGCTCCTGCAGCTCCCCGCTGCAGCACCGGCACCGGCACCGGCACGGCCCCGGCACCTGCGTGGGGCTGGACGGGGAGCTCCGCGACTGCGACACCTCGGGGTGCTCGGGTGAGGAGGGGGCTGCCGGGGACCCTCCTGTGCTGGCACTGCCCGGTGCCGTCACCCTCCCCAAACCCTCCCGTCCCTGCCTCCTGCCCTGCCCCTGCCCGTCCTGGTGCCTCCGGGGGTGTCCGAAGCGTCTCCTCTCCCCGCAGACGCCAGCTGTGAGCCCCCCTTCGAGTTCCAGCCCTGCGCCCCCCCCTGTGCCCGGCTCTGCTCCTCCCTGCAGCGCCCACAGCTCTGCCCGGCCCTGCCCCGCTGCCTGCCCGGCTGCTTCTGCCCCCAGGCAAGGGCAGGAAGGGGTGGCGGGATGGGTTTTGTGGGGTGGGGGCCACCCGGGTGGGCTCTGTGGGGTCAGGGAGGGCTTGGGAAGAGCCTGGTGCCCGCAGCGAGCCCTGGGTGCAAATGGATGGCTGCGGGGACATTGTGGGGACTTTATGGGGATGCTGCGTGGGGATGCTGAGGGCACACCCCATGTGCCCCCCTCCACATCCCCCTGTCCGGGCAGGGGCTGCTGGAGCAGCGCGGAGCCTGCGTGCCCCCCGAGCAGTGCGACTGCCTGCACACCAACGGCTCCAGCGGCCCCGTGGCCCTGCCTGCGGGGAGCAGCATCCTGCTGGGCTGCAAGAAGTGGTGAGAGGGGGCTGCTGGGGGGCTGGGAGTCGCCCCCACACATGGGGGGCCATGGGTGCTGGGGGTTCACCACCGTTTCCTCGCAGCGTGTGCCAGGACGGGGCCCTGCGGTGCAGCAGCGAGGGCTGCCAGGGTGAGTGTGCCCCCCAATACTGGGACGGGACCCCCAGCCCCATGGGCTGTGCCTGTGGTCCTATATCCCCTGTGGGGCACCCTGGGGGCTCCCACCCCCCCCAGCAGCTCCGTGTCCCCGCAGGGCTGCTCCCGCTGAGCCCCTGGTCGGAGTGGGGACCCTGCGGCCCCTGCCTGCCCCTGCCCGCGCCGCTCCTGCCCCAGTCCGAGGAGGCTCCGGGGGACCTCGTGCCCCAGGTTTCGCTGCAGCACCGCTACCGAGCCTGCCTGGACCCCGAAACCGGCCTGCCCTGGGCTGGCGATGCGGCTGCTTGCACGGCGGAGCTGCGCCAGGAACGGCTCTGCCCCGACCCCCACGTGTGCCAAGGTACCGGGGGTGCTGCGGGGTGAGGGGCTGAGGGGTCCCGGCTGCAGGTGGGTGACGCCCTCGTCCCGCAGAGCTCTGCCTCTGGAGCCCCTGGGGGCCCTGGGGGCCCTGCCAGCAGCCCTGCAGCGGGGGACAGCGCCTGCGACACCGACACCACCAGAACCCTGAGGGCAGCGGGCATTGCCCGGGGGCATGGTCCCAGAGCGAGAGCTGCAACACTGCTGTCTGCCCAGGTAATGCCCCCCTCCCATCCCATCCCATTAATCCCATTAATCCCATCCCCATCCCCATCCCCATCCCATCCCCATCCCCATCCCCATCCCCATCCCCATCCCATCCCCATCCCCATCCCCATCCCCATCCCCATCCCATCCCATTAATCCCATTAATCCCATTAATCCCATTAATCCCATCCCATCCCCACCCCATCCCCATCCCCATCCCCATCCCCATCCCATCCCCATCCCATCCCATCCCCATCGCCATCCCCATCCCCATCCCATCCCCATCCCATCCCATCCCCATCCCATCCCCATCCCCATCCCCATCCCATCCCATCCCATCCCCATCCCATCCCATCCCCATCCCATCCCATCCCATCCCCATCCCATCCCATCCCCATCCCATCCCATCCCATCCCCATCCCATCCCATCCCCATCCCATCCCCATCCCATCCCCATCCCCATCCCCATCCCATCCCATCCCATCCCATCCCCATCCCATCCCATCCCATCCCATCCCATCCCCATCCCATCCCATCCCATCCCCATCCCCATCCCCATCCCATCCCATCCCATCCCCATCCCATCCCATCCCCATCCCATCCCATCCCATCCCCATCCCATCCCATCCCATCCCCATCCCATCCCCATCCCATCCCATCCCCATCCCATCCCCATCCCCATCCCCATCCCATCCCCATCCCCATCCCCATCCCATCCCCATCCCCATCCCATCCCCATCCCCATCCCATCCCCATCCCCATCCCATCCCCATCCCCATCCCCATCCCCATCCCCATCCCATCCCCATCCCCATCCCCATCCCCATCCCCATCCCATCCCCATCCCCATCCCCATCCCCATCCCATCCCCATCCCCATCCCCATCCCATCCCATCCCACCCCCAGACCCCCACCCATCCGGGGGCTGCCCCCAGCCGCCCCCCAGCCCCCTGCTGCTGCCCCCAGGGGAGGTGTGCGAGGACCGGGGCAAGGCGCCCGCTGCCCCCTGTGCCAACGGCTGCCCCCGCGCCTGCACCGACCTCTGGCCCCACGTGGAGTGCGTGCAGGGGGGCTGCAAGCCAGGTACGGCCCCCCCACCCACACCTCCCTGCACCCTTCCCGCTGGGTGCTCGCGGCACCCATGGGTGCACGGCTGCTCCTGTCCCTGCAGGGTGCCGGTGCCCCCCGGGGCAGCTGCTGCAGGATGGGGCGTGCGTGCCCATCGCCCAATGTCGCTGCGGGCTGCCCGGGGCCAACAGCAGCCAGGAGATTTGGCCAGGGGAGGTGGCCGAGGTGGAGTGCCACAACTGGTGGGTGCCGGGGGGCAGGGGACAGCAGGGGGGGGCACCGGACGCCCTGTCCTTGAGCTCGGGGCCCCCTCCTCACGCAGCCCCTCTCCCGTTTCAGCACCTGTGTGAACGGGACCTTGGTGTGCCCGGTGCTGCCGTGCCCGTCCTACGGGCCCTGGGCTGCCTGGAGCCCCTGCTCCAGCAGCTGTGGGGGCGGCCGCACCTCCCGGCACCGCTCCTGCCTGCCGAGCCCCGGGGGGGTGCCCTGCACGGACACTGGCACCCAGGAGACCGCCGAGTGCAGCCCCCAGCCCTGCCCCAGTGAGCGCCCGCCGGCACCCCCGGCATCGCCACCGGCACCGGCAGGGCTTGGCACGGTTTTGGGGTGGTGCTGACCCCCTTCTGCCCCCCGCAGCCGGCTGCCAGCTGAGCCCCTGGTCCCCCTGGAGCCCCTGCAGTGCCAGCTGCGGCGGGGGCAGCTCGGAGAGGCGCCGGGAGCTGCAGGGAGGCGAGGAGGAGCCGTGCCCGCTCCCGGTGCTGCGGCAGCTCCGCGTCTGCAACGCCCACAACTGCACGCCGGGTAGGGCAGCCCCAGTGTGGGCACCCCACGGAGGGTCCCAGGGGCCTGGGGGCGGTGGGATCTGCCCACCCCCACTGACTCCAGCCCCCACCTGTGCCCCGCAGGGTGCCCCCACAGCCAGGTGTACGGGGACTGCGCCAACGCCTGCCCCCGCTCCTGCGCCCACCTCCGCCCGGGGACGCAGTGCCTGCAGCAGCCCTGCCAGCCCGGCTGCGCCTGCCCTCACGGACAGGTGGGGCCGTGCCGCAGCCCCCAGGGGCACGGGGGACGTGGGTTTGGGTCGGGGCAGAGGCCTCAGGGTCCCCCCTCACCCGCAGGTGCTGCAGGACGGTGCCTGCGTGCCCCCCGAGCGGTGCCGCTGCGTGCTGACCCCCGCCGTGCCCTGGGCACTCAACCTCTCCAAGGAGGAGCAGGAGCAGGAGCACGCACCGGGCAGCCTCCTGCGGCACCGCTGCAACAGCTGGTGGGTGCCCCCCGCCCCACAAAACCCCCCCAGACCCACGATGCCAGGGTCCAGGTGGGCTCTGAACCGCGCTCTCTCCCCAGCGTCTGTGTTCATGGCACCTTCAACTGCTCCCAGGAGGACTGCAGTGGTGAGAGAACTCCCTCTGTCCCTGTCCCCGTGCCTGTGCCGTGGTCCCCATGCCACAGCCGGGCCCTGCTCGTGTGTCCCCCCCCCTGCAGTGGACTGCCTGTGGTCCCCGTGGTCCCCCTGGTCCCCCTGCTCGGTGACGTGCGGGGTGGGCGAGCGGCTCTCCCGCAGGCACCCCCTCCGGCAGCGCCTCTACGAGGGGGCAGAGTGCCTGGGGCCCCCCCTGCGCCGGGCTCCCTGCAGCCTCCCCGACTGCGGTGAGTGCCCCCAAACGTCCCAGGGAGGTGTCTGGGGACGGGGGGGGGACAAGGCACCACGATGGGTCCGTTTATGGGGACGTTGCTCCACGAGGTCTCACCCAGCCCTGGGGACACCCGGGGGGCAGCGAGGGAAGGGGCAGAGCTGTCACCCATGGGATGCCCGCCCCAGAGAGGGCTACAGCAGCGGTGGCAGTGCCCAAGCACCCCGCTGGGTTCGTTTGCCACCGGCTGAGCCACCCTGGTTGCCACATGCCCGAGGGCACGGCCGGTGCGTGGCCGGTGCCGGTGACGTGCCCTGCACCACCCCCAGCCTGCCCGGAGGGTGAGCGCTGGCAGGACCCCGGGGTGCAGGGCCCCGGGGTGCCCCCCGGCTGCGATCAGAGCTGCACGGACATCCCCGGTGAGACCCCCCCTGGCTGCAGCACGACCCCAGCCCCCGGCTGCGCCTGCGAGCCCGGCCGCTACCGCAACAGCAGCGGCCGCTGCGTGCCCGCTGCGCTCTGCGAGTGCCTGCACCGGGGGCAAATCCACGAGGTGAGCGGGGCCACGGCCACCAGCGGGTACCTGGGGGTGCCTGGGGGAGCCTGGGGGAGCCCGGGGACCCCCCCACCTTGCTGTGCTCACCCTCTTCCTCCTCCCCAGCCCGGCAGCGAGTGGCAGGAGGAGTGTGCGAGGTGCCGTTGCGTGGACGGCAGGGCTGCCTGCACAGACGGCTGCCCCCCGCTCTCCTGCCCCGAGGTACAGCCCCAGCCCCCCCTGCTGCCCCCCAGCAGCCCCCCAGCTGCCCCCCCTGGGGCTCAGGGAGAGGCTGATGTTGCTGTCTCTGCAGGGCGAGGTGAAGGTGAAGGAGCCAGGACGCTGCTGCCCCGTCTGCAGGATGGAGTGGCCAGGTAAGGGTCCTCCCAGAGACCCCCCCAGGCTCTGCCC
Organism: Anas platyrhynchos; assembly: GCF_047663525.1. Taxonomy (NCBI): domain Eukaryota; kingdom Metazoa; phylum Chordata; class Aves; order Anseriformes; family Anatidae; genus Anas; species Anas platyrhynchos. Next base: position 159,276,403 of record NC_092588.1, read on the forward strand.
CAAATCTTGGGACCCCGCCACCCACATGGGGCTGGCCAGGCGGCCACGGGGGTGCTACAGCTCTGCCTCCCCCCCCCTCCTTGCAGAGGAGCCATCCTCCATGTGCCGGCTCTTCACCGAGCTGCGCAACATCACCAAGGGGCCCTGCTCCCTGCCCGGGGTGCAGGTCAGCTTCTGCAGCGGGCGCTGCCGCTCCCGCACCGCCGTCACCCCCGAGGTGAGACCCCCCTCCATCCCCTACCCTCGCCCCCCCTCATGGTGCTGGGGATCTCGGGGTGCCAGGGGTCTCATGGCACGGGGGATCTCGTGGCATGGGGTATCTCATGGTGCCAGGGGTCTCATGGCACCGGGGGTCTCGGGGTGCCAGGGGTCTTGTGGTGTCGGGGTTCTCATGGTGCCAGGGGTCTCATGGCACTGGGTGTCTCAGGGTGCTGGGGGTCTCATGGTGCTGGGGGGTCTCAGGGTGCTGGGGGTCTCATGGCACTGGGGTTCTCGGTATACCAGGGGTCTCAGGGTGCTTGGGGTCTTGGGGTGCCAGGGGTCTCGTGGTGCCGGGGGTCTCGGGGTGTCAGGGCTCTGGGGGTGCTGGGGGTCTTGGGGTGCTGGGGATCTCGGGGTGCCAGGGGTCTCATGGTGCCTGGGGTCTCATGGTGCCGGGGGTCTCGGGGTGCTGGGGGTCTCGTGGCACTGGGGGTCTCATGATGCCAGGGGTCTCGTGGTACTGGGTGTCTCAGGTTGCCGGGGGTCTCATGGTGCCGGGAGTCTCGTGGAGCTGGGGGTCTCGGGGTGCCGGGGGTCTCGTGGCGCCGGGGGTCTCATGGCACTGGGTGTCTCAGGGTGCTGGGGGTCTCATGGCACTGGGATTCTCGGTGTACCAGGGGTCTCAGGGTGCTTGGGGTCTTGGGGTGCCAGGGGTCTCGTGGCACCGGGGGTCTCGTGGTGCTGGGGGTCTCGTGGTGCCGGGGGGGTCTCGTGGTGCCGGGGGGGTCTCGTGGTGCGCAGCGCGGTGACGGTGTGGCCGTGCAGGAGCCGTACCTGCAGACGCTGTGCGAGTGCTGCAGCTACCGCCTGGACCCCGCCAGCCCCGTCCGCATCCTCAGCCTGCCCTGCGCCGGCGGCACGGCGGAGCCCGTGGTGCTGCCCGTCATCCACAGCTGCGAGTGCAGCAGCTGCCAGGGTGAGCAGGGGCTGGGGGGGCTGGCACGGGGGTCCTGAGCAGCTCCGGGACCCCCTCGCTCCGTCCCCAACCTCTCCTCACCGCCCTGTCCCGCAGGGGGGGATTTCTCCAAGCGCTGATGTCCCCTCCTGGACGCTCCCCTCCTGTGTGTGGTGGTGGTGGAGGACCCCACGGCTCCCCGGTTCCCTGCAGCCCCAGCCCAGCAATAAAAGCACAACACCCGGCTCGCCTCTGCCTTGGTGGGAGTGGGAAATGGGGAGGTGGGAGGGAGTGGGGTGCTGCAGGGGGGGGTAAATGGGGATGGGGGTGGCTGCAAGGAGAGGGGCTGGGGTGCTTGGAGGGCTCCAGAGGGTCCTGGGCACCTCCGAGATCCCCGGGCCCCCCGGGTGCTCCCAGAGATAATGCCAGGCTCCAAGACCCGGGGGGCCCCCGCCTGGCGCACGGAGCCCAGCTGGGGGTCGCTGCCTCCCCCCAGGGCAGAGCGGGTACACGGCCACCACCCTCCATCTGGGGGTGTTTGGGGGGGGTTAATATAGCAAACCCCTGAGCGCAAATGGGATTTTCAGCATTAATGGTGCTGGGGGACACGCCAGCCCGGGGCCCCGCCAGCACGGCGCTCGCTGCCCTTCCGTGTGCACTTTCAGAAGTTTTAGAAGAAAACACCACACACTGCGAGGTGTTTTCATCCTGATAAAGCAGCCTCGCTTCTTTCATGCCCCTTCAGATAAGGGATTTCCAAGAAATTTCTGCGGCTTTGTGTCCGGGGCAGAGATTTGTGGGGACGCACGGGTCAGAGGGCGGGGAGGCGACAGGCTGGGCTTTGCCCCGAAAAATCACTCAGCTTCCCCCCCGTGCTGGAGGGGGGGAGAAAGAAGCATCTTCCCTCCTTTCCTACAAAACATTCCTGATGGATTTTGATATATATTTTTAAACTTTATTTGTATTTTCCTGCCACAAGCGGCCGGCTGCCAGCCAGCAGCTCTCTCCAGCAGCGTGCCGCCACCGCCGTGTGACTCGAGGGACAAGGAGCTGCCACAGTGCCCACCACTTTGGGGGCTCAGCCCAGGGGCGCAGGGGGGGCTCCGGCTGCCCACAGCACCGGGCTTTGCTGCTGCACCTCAGCCCAGTCTGTTTTTTTGGGGGGGATGTCGGGGAGGCAGGGGGACACGGCGCGGAGGCGAGCGCTGCCCTGCTTGCTTCAGGAGCACGGCGAGGTGGCTGCGGGTGCTCCTTGGGGCTGGGGGCAGCAGCACCCGGAGCCGTGCTCCCCCCTCACATGTGGTGGAGCTGCAGGCACCGGCCCTGGGTGAACGCCTTCCCGCAGCCACCGCACGCCCTGGGCCCCCTGGCAGCCTGCGGGGCCGCGGGGGGCAGTTTTTGGGGAGCGCCGCAGCCCTGCGCCCACCCCGGCTGCGGCCCCTGCTCGGCGTGGGTGCGCTGGTGAGCCAACATGATGCCCTCGTCCCGAAAACGCTTCTCGCAGCCGGCGCACTGGAAGGGTTTGGGCTCCGGCCACGCAGCCGGGGGGACCGGCCCCGCGTCCTGCGGCACCCGCGGGCCCCGGTGGGTGCGCTGGTGGCTCTTGAGGTGCTGCTTCTGGCTGCAGCTCTTGCCGCACTCGCCGCACTTGTAGGGCTTCTCGCCGGTGTGCACCCTCTCGTGGACGGTGAGGGTCTTCTTGTCCTTGAAGTGCTTGGCGCAGCGGGCGCAGGCGAAGGGGCGCTCGCCGGTGTGGATGCGCTGGTGGCTGACCAGGTGGTGCTTCTGGCTGAAGCGCTGCCCGCACTGCGCGCAGGGGAAGGGCTTCTCGCCCGTGTGCACGCGGCGGTGGCTCTGCAGGTGGTGCTTCTGGACGAAGCTCTTCCCGCAGTCGGCACAGCCGAAGGGCTTCTCGCTGCCGTGCACCTTCTGGTGCGACACCAGGATCTGCTTCAGCCGAAAGCTGCTGCCGCACTGCGGGCACGAGAAGGGCCGCGCCGCCGTGTGCGTCTGTCGGTGTTTCCGCAGGTCCCGGCTCTTGCCGAAGCTCTTCCCGCATTCACCGCAGGCGTGGGGGCGTTTGGGGCCTGGGGGGCCACGGTGAGGCCGGGCTGGTGGCGGTGGCGGCAGGGCTGGGAGGCAGAGCCCGGGGCCGGGGGGCTCCCCTTGCCCCTCGTGGGTTTTCTGGTGGCGCTTGAGGTCCCCCTTGGAGGGAAAGCCCTTCCCGCAGCGCGGGCACTTGAAGGGCCGCTCGCCCGTGTGGCTCCTCTCGTGGATGGTCAGCGCCGTGTTGCTCTTGAAGCTCTTGTCACACTCCGGGCACGTGGGCGGCCTCCTCTGCAGCGGGGGGGCCGGGAAGGGCTGGGGGCAGGGGTATCCCGCTGGGACCCCCCCTCTCCTGCCCGCCTGGCACCGCCGGGGTGTCCGTGGGATGGAGGCTCTGGGTGCCCGTGGCTGCTCCACGCCTTCCTCCACCTCCTGCCTGGCCCCAGCGTCACCGTCTGCGGGGAGGGCAGCGCGGGTGTCACCCCCGGGGTGGCACAGGGGAGCCCCCACCCCAAGGGAACAGCGTGCGCCCCCTGCCCCAAGCCCCCATCCCGCCGGGCTGATGGGGAGCAGCCCCCCGCAAACAAACCTTACGGGGCGCGCGGGGGCCAGGGGACGGGGCCGTCCCCATGCCTGCCCCCCAGCTCCCCCCCCGCCGGTACCCGCCTGGCCAGGGGGCCGGGTGCCTCCTCCCCGCCGCGGGCTCCTGGTGCCGTCCTGCACTCCGCATCTCCTCCTGCTCCATCTCGCAGATGATTTCGGGCTTGGCGCCGGGGCAGCCTGTGCGGGGCAGACAGAGGGGACCCCTGGCGCGATGCCCCCACCCTGCTGCCAGTCCCACAGCCCCCCCGTGTCCCCCCCATCTCCTCCTGCTCTGCCCCAGCTGCGTGGCCCTGCGGCGATGCCAGGCAGCCCCTGCCAGCCTGGCCCCATCCCCTCGCTGCCAGCTCTCCGTGCCTTGCTCTCGGCACCACCTCTGCGCCCCCGCGTTTCACCTGCTCCTGGCCAGCCTTTCCACCAGGACTGCTGTCCTCAGGACTATAAACCTTTAAGTATAACTAAATCAGCGTCCAGACGTGGAACAGGGGCAGTATCCAGGATCCCAGCTCCACCAGAGGAGAACCACGGCTTGGCCCCGGCCCCGCGGCTCCGTCGCGCTCCTCACCCAGCGAGGCGAGCGCCTCGAAGTTCTCCAGCATCACCTCGCGGTACAGCTGCCGCTGCCAGCCCGCCAGCTCTGCCCACTCCTCGGGGGAGAAGTAGATGGCCACGTCCTCGAACGTCACCGGCATCTGCAGCGACAAGCCAGGAGCTCGGCACGCTGCGCCACGCCAACCAAAACCCACGACCCCTGCCGCTGCTGCCCACGGGAGCCAAGCGCGGCCGCAGCACCGGGGAGCAGGGGGCGAAGCAAAGCAGCTCCCTGCCATGATCCTGCCCCAGCCCTGCTTTGCAGGAGCCCTGGGGGCCGTGGGGGCTCCGGTGCCACATCCAGGAGGTGCAGCGGGGTCACTGAGCACCGGTCCCCCAGTCCCCAGCAGCCCTGCAAAATGCCACCCGCGCTGCCTTGCCGCCTTCCCCACCGCTGTGCTTGGAGGAAAATTTGGCCCCAGGCATGGCAGGTGGGTGCTGAATGCTCAGAGCAGGGGAAACTCTCACCGGGCCCAGCTCAGGGCCAGGCACCAACATCCCCAGCACGGGACCAGGTCCCAGAGCGCTTCTCACCATTAGGGCATCGCCCTGGGTGCGGGGTGCCCCTGCCCCACAGGAGCAGCACTGGGGACCCAGCCTTTGGGGGGAGCCATTGAGGGGCCCAGCCCCTGCGCCCCGTCCCCCTCCCAGCAATTTGCCCCCCCAGGCAAATCCCTCTGCCCTCCATCTGCCACCCCCATCATCCCTGCCCCAGCCCCTGCGCTGTTTGCAGGAGGGTGGCACCCACGGCCGGTGGGGCCACGGCTGTGCCATGGGCACGGGCAGCCCCGGGGGCCGCAGCCCCGTGCACTGCCCGCAGCACAGACGCGGGGATCCCGGCCGTGGCTTCACCCAAACCCCCAGGGGTGGGCGCGGAGTCACGGTGCCAGGGGATGGGAGCGTTGCAGGGGCCAGCGGGCGGCTTTACCGTGAGCACCGGTGCGGCCCCCTCTGCCCCCGACCCCTGCCCGAGCAGCCGCCGCCTGGAGGCTCTCAGCGAGGGGATGGAAGCGCGCCCAGCCATCGGGCCATGCGGGTCGGGAGCTCCGGGTCTGCGGCGAGGCTCGTCCCGTGGGTCAGCCCCAGGGCGCACAGCGACAGACGGCCCCGTGGGTTCTGCCAAACACAAAATTTTGGTTAAGGAACCAAAGGGAAGCGGCACCCGGCCCACCCATCAAGCACTGCACTCCCTGGCGAAACACGGGGGAGTGTGGGTGGTGCTCAGGGCCAGGAGCCCCCCGTGCAGCGGGATCTGCCCCACTCCCAGCCCCCCACCACAGCCCCGTGCCCCTGCCCAGCCCCATCCTGCAGCCCCTACCTGCGCCACCCGCCCAGCACGGCCGTGGGCACGGACAAAGGCAGCCCCAGGAGCCGGGGGCTGCGTCAGCTGCTGGGCCTCACCGCCACCAGTGCAGCACGGGAGGTGTAGTCCTGCTGCTGCGCACTGCACGGCTCCGTGCGGCACCGCTCGGCTCCGCACGGCTCGGGGATGGATGGCCCAGCCCAGCCCGGTGCGCCTCTGTGATGCATGGCACGGTGCTGCCTGGCACGGCACAGCTCGGCACGGCCTGGCACGGCACTGCCTGGCATGGCACATCCCCATGATGCATGGCACGGCACGGCCTGGCACAGCACAGCCTGGCATGGCACATCTCCGTGATGCACGGCACAGCACAGCTCGGCACAGCCTGGCTTGGCACTTCTCCATGCTGCATGGCATGGCACTGCCCGGCACAGCACAGCTTGGCACAGCCTGGCACGGCACTTCCTGGCATGGCACATCTCTGTGATGCATGGCACAGCACAGATTGGAATGGCCTGGCATGGCACATCTCTGTGATGCATGGCACAGTGCTGCCCAGCACAGCACAGCTCAGCACAGCCTGGCACGGCATAGCCTGGCATGGCACATTTCTGTGATGCATATCATGGTACAGCCTGGCACAGCACATCTTGGCACAGCCTGGCACAGAACATCTCTGTGATGCATGGCACGGTGCTGCCTGGTACAGCACAGCTTGGCACAGCCTGGCACAGCACTGCCTGGCATGGCACTTCTCCATGATGCATGGCACGGTGCTGCCTGGCACGGCACAGCCTGGCATGGCACATCTCCATGATGCATGGCACGGTGCTCCACGGCACAGCACAGCTCGGCACAGCCTGGCACGGCACAGCCTGGCATGGCACAGCCTGGCATGGCACTGCCTGGCATGGCACTGCCTGGCATGGCACTTCTCCATGATGTATGGCACGGCACAGCTTGGCACGGCCTGGCACAGCACATCTCTGTGATGCATGGCATGGCACTGCCTGGCACAGCACAACTTGGCACAGCCTGGCATGGCACTGCCTGGCATGGCACATCTCCATGATGCATGGTATGGTGCTGCCTGGCACAGCACAGCCTGGCATGGCACATCTCTGTGATGCATGGCACGGTGCTGCCTGGCACGGCACAGCTTGGAATGGCCTGGCACAGCACAGCCTGGCATGGCACATCTCCATGATGCATGGCACGGTGCTGCCTGGCACGGCACAGCTTGGAATGGCCTGGCACAGCACAGCCTGGCATGGCACATCTCCATGCTGCATGGCACAGTGCTGCCCGGCACAGGACAACTTGGCACAGCCTGGCACAGCACATCCCAGCTCGGTGCATCTCCGTGCTGCATGGCACAGCACTGCCCGGCACAGCACAGCTCGGCACGGCGCTGTGCCACCTCGGCTGTGCCAGCACTGCCATGCCCCCACTCCACTGTGCCTGCCCGAGCTTTGCCCCGCACTGGGCAGGGGCTGCTCCATCCCTCGTGCCTCAGCAGCTGCAGTGTCCCCAAGGCTCCTTGTGAGAAACTAAATTGTGTGTTTGCAGCAGAGAATTACATGAGAAAGGAGAAATTAAGGGGTGGAAAGAAAATAAAAATGTACACGTTTTTTGTACACGCGGCAGCGAGCGTCTCCTGGGCGCAGAGTCCATCTCCTCGAGGTCACGGGGGTTCTGCTCCTGTCCCCAACGCTGCTCCTGCAGCCCCCAGCACAGCCTGCACCCCGTGCCGCTGCCCCCCCGGCACCCAGTGGGTCCCCCCCTGGCAGTGCCCATGGCCCCACGGGTGCTGCTCCCTTCCCTGCTGCTCCCTCCTCTGCTGTGCGCGGGTGGGACAGGACCCCCGAGGTCGTCCTGTCCAGCCTCGAACCCAGCACCAACGAGCTCTGCACACTGCTGGGCTCTGCGGGTACACAGCTCCTGGGGACCCCCAGGGATGGTGACCCCACCGCTGCCCTGGGCAACCCGTTCCAATGCCACACAGCCCTTCCAGTAAGGAAATATCTCCTAATACCCAACCTCAACCTCCCCTGCTGCAACTTGAGGCTGATTCCCCTTGTTATTACTCGGTGATTGGGAGAAGAGCTGATCCCCACCTTGCTGCGATGTCCTTCCAGGTACCTGTAAAGGACAATGAGGTCTCCCCGAACCTCCCCGTCTCCAAAATAAACACCCCCAGTGCCCTCAGCCGCAGGGCTTTCCGACCCTACAACATTTGGACACTCGTGCCCAGCTTGGTGCCACCTGGAAGCTGTTCTCAGCCACCTCGGCACCACCGGTTGGGATTTGCAGGGCTGCACCCACCGTGGGGGTGCTCGTCCCCCGAGGAGCTCCACCTGCCCGTGGCTGCACCAGAAATCGCAGATTTGGGGGTGTTTGGGGCACCCCCAGCTCCTGGGGCTGACGGCGTGCGCTGCCCCGTGACCGAAGCATGTTGGGTGAGAAGGGACAGGCGGCGCATCCTAACGGGGACACTGCCCCCTCGTGCTCGTTTCCATGTTTTATTAGTTCCTAGATTAGAAAAAAAAAAAAAAAAAGGAAATATAAATACACGTGGTCCTTGCTGCGCTGCTCCCCGGGGGTCTCCCAGTGGGGCAGGATCAGTGTTTAGCCCATTTTACAGACGGGGAAACTGAGGCAAGGCAGTTGCAGAGCTGCCACCCGCCACCCACCCGGCAGCCCCCAGCTCAGGGCCCCCACCCCAAAGGCAGCCCCCAGGTGCTGCGGGTGCCCGTCAGTGGAGGTGCCCAGGGTTGGGGTGCTCGGGGCTGTGAGCAAGGAAGGGTGGCACAGGGAGGGTGGCACAGGGACAACGCGGTGCTGGCCGGGCAGGGTGACCCCAGGCCAAATTCAGACCTCCCCCAGCACCTCTCCTGTACCAGTTCCTAACCCGGAGCTGGGGGCACCTCACTGGGGGGTGTGGTGGCCCCATGCCTGGGGCTGCAACACCGCCACGCACCCTGCAACCACCAGCCCTGCACACATAGCCCATGAGCACCAGCCTGGCACGGGGAGGTGAGCGCACCCACGGTGCCAGCTCCAGCTTCAGCCCCGGTCCTGGCCGTGCATGCAGAAGCTCAGGGCTCCTTCGCCTCCAGCAGCAGAGGAACGGCCACACTCTGCCCCCCAGCACACCCCAGGGCCAAGCTCAAGCCCTTGTCTGTGCCAGGCACGCTGCCAGTGTGCCACGAGGGTGCCCTGCTTGCTCCGGGGTGAGCTGGCTCTGCAGCAGGTCCCAAAACTGCCGTGCCATTCCCCCTCTGTCTGCTCCATCTGCAGAGCTTCTGCCAGCTCCTACTTGTACTTGGCCAGGGCCTCCAGCGGCACCGGCAGCTGGGTGCAGGACATGAGCAGCGGGTGCACGGGGAGGAAGGGGCTGAAGGCGGCCTCCCCGTCCCCGTAGCGGGACAGGAGCCGCTCCTCCGAGTGCGTGCCCTGGTGCACGGTCAGCTCCTTCTTGTGGCTGAAGACCTTGCCGCACTCGGTGCAGGGGTAGACCCGCTCCACCGTGTGGGTGAGGTGGTGCGTCCGCAGGTTGCCCTTGTACTTGAAGCTCTTCCCGCACTCCAGGCAGGTGAAGGGCCGCTCGCCCGTGTGGATGCGCTTGTGCTTCATCAGCGTGGTCTTGAGGTTGAAGGTCTTGCCGCACTCGGGGCAGACGAAGGGGCGCTCGCCGGTGTGGATGCGCTGGTGGGTGATGAGCGTGCCCTTGCGGTTGAAGCTCTTGCCGCACACGGTGCAGCCGAAGGGCTTCTCCCCCGTGTGGATGCGCTGGTGCTTGATCAGCTCGCCGTTGTGGCTGAAGCACTTGCCGCAGTCGGCACAGGCGAAGGGGCGCTCGCCCGTGTGGATGCGCTGGTGCCGCGTCAGGTCGCCGTTGCGGCTGAAGCTCTTCCCGCACTCGCTGCAGCCGAAGGGCCGCTCGCCGACGTGGATCTTCTGGTGCAGGATGAAGGTCTTCTTGGCGCAGAAGCCCTTGCCGCACTCGGCGCAGATGAAGGGGCGCTCGCCGCGGTGGATCTTCTGGTGGGTGATGAAGTTGGCCTTGCGGTTGAAGCTCTTGCCGCACTCGCTGCAGGAGAAGGGCTTCTCCCCCGTGTGGATGCGCTGGTGCAGGATGAAGGTCTGCTTGGAGCAGAAGCTCTTCCCGCAGACGGTGCACTCGAAGGGCTTCTCGCCCGTGTGGATGCGCTGGTGCCGCATCAGGTCGCCCTTCTGGCTGAAGCTCTTCCCGCAGACGGTGCAGGCGAAGGGCTTCTCCCCGGTGTGCACGCGCAGGTGGGTGATGAGGTTCCCCCGGTGCTGGAAGCTCTTCCCACACTCACTGCAGGCAAAGGGCCGCTCGGTGCCGTGGCTGCGGGGCCGCCGGGCCGGCTCGGTGCCGGGTGCTGATGTGACTTTGTGCCCGGCGGTGCTCGCTGGGGGGACAGGAGCCGTGCCCGTCGCCACGCAGAGCCCCCGGGGCTCGGCGGTGCCGCCCCGCGCCGGCTGCACCATCCACTGGCTGCCACGGGGAGCAGCCTCTGGGCCCTTCTCCAGCAGAGCCAGCTCTGGTTTCACGTCCTCCGGCTCCTCCTTGGGACGCTTCTCACCTTTGCCTTCGCCACCTACCAAGAGGAGAGAGCCAGGGAATCGCTGGCACGACGCAGAGCCAGGAGCTGTGCGTGGCCCTGCGCTCCTGGGAACCCGGCACGGAGCTGCGCCTTGGCACAGGCTCGGCACAGGGACAGCCCCAGGCACCCACAGCCCGGTGCCACCGAGGCTGCCCCGGGGCTGCAGAGCCTCGGCTGTGGCACTGGATTAGTGCAGCCCCTTGGTGCAGGAGGAGCTGGGCGAAGCCATCGCAGCCTCGGCACCGCAGCCGGGTAAAACACCTCCCTTGAACCTGTCCCCACAACCAGACACACGTGCAAACTCTCCTCTAAAGCCTCTGTGCAGAGATCACACTCAAAGTTTGATCACACTCGCACCCAGACGCGGAGACGAGCCAGGTCCCGGCCCCGTTGTGCTCACCTGCAGCTCCCGGGTCACCCGGGCCCTGGGGACACCCGATGTACGCCTCCTCCTCCGGCTCCACCTTCACAATCACTTCGGGTTTGGCATCGCCTGCGGGGGCAGAGGGCAGAGCTCCGGGGGCTGCGCTCGGCGCACCCCGGGCACGGCCGCAGGCACCCCCATGCGCCCAGCCCCACTCACAGGCAGCGGGGTCGGGGGGCTCCTCCTCCTCCCGTGGGCAGCAGTCACCGTAGGAGTCGTCCTCAGGCTCGGTTTTGATGACGAGCTCGGTTTTGATGCCTGTGGAAGGAAGGACCCAGCCCACACGTCCTGCTCTGGGGACGGACAGGGCCCTGCCGGTGCCACCCGGTGCCGTTGGGGAGCATCGAGCTCGGTGCCTCCTGCAGCCGGGGCCCCGGGGAACCACGGGGCTGCAGCAGCCGCAGGCCACTGGGGCTCCAAAGCGCCCATCGATATTAAATGATTGCATTTTACTAAGTTAAATATTATTAAGGATTTGTTATTAAATGCTTGTTACGCAGGGAAGGGAACTGCTGCTCTTCCTGCAGGAGGCAGTTCCCGGTTCCCAAAGCGCACGGGGCGTGCCCCATCCCAGCACAGCCCCTCGGTGCAGCGCCCTGCTCCACGTCACTTACTGGTGCTGGGGACACTGGGGACGCTGGGGACGCTGGGGATGCCAGGGGTGGTGGCCCTCGCCCCTGGGTGCCGGGGGTACCCGATGGCCGACTCGTCCTCCGGCTCCGTTTTCACCACAACCTCGTGCTTCACACCAGCCCAGCCCTTTCCTGGGGAATAAAAAGCCAAATTTGGGTTCCTTTGACATGCAAGCAGCCAGCAGCCAAGCAACGCTGCCACATGCCCCGTGGCACTGGGCTGCGCACAGAGGGGACAAAACCTCCCCCAGGGAGAATGGAGCCCCCCAGCGCCACCCAGCCCCGGGCAGCGACCACCCCAGTGGGTCCCTGCTGCCCAGCGGGGGTCCTCACCCACGAAACCCCCCCAGCAAACTGAGCCCCGTGGGCAGCAGGCATGGGCAGCCCCCCCGGGGGTCCCACAGCTCACCTGCGCCGTGGGGTCCAGGGACTCCCCTGCGCCCCTCACCCTGGGGGTCCCCCATGAACGGCTTCTCCTCCAGCTCCATCGCCGGGGGTCTCGGGGTCCCGAGGGACAGGACAGCCACCTCCAGCCACGCTGCTACCTGCGAATGCCTGCAGAGAGACCCCAGGCAGAAGTGTCCCCCTGTGCCAAAACGGCCCCAAAATGCGAGAGGCGAAGCAGCACCAGGGGGGGCTCGGGCACAGGGGGGCTCCGGAGATCTCCAAGCTGCTCCTCCTGCCGGCTGATTGCTCCCCTCCCCCTCCATCCGATCCCCTTCCCCTCCCCTCTGCCCTCGGGGAGTTGCTGCTTTCAGCAGGGGCGCACACAGGAGGAGGAGGAGGAGGAAAAGGAGGAGGAGGAAGATCGACCCGGGGGCTACAACAGCACAGAGCAGCCCAGGACAGGGCTCGGTCACCCTGCCTGCACCCCACCTCGCTCCTCAAAGCCCAGCAGCAGTGGCACAAGGTCACAGCCGAGGCACAAGGCAGGGACAGAGGGGAAGGAGGGAGAAAACCCCGCAGATTTTGGAAGCGGCTGCGCCCCACGAAGCCAGCCAGCTTTCCTCAGCTGCTGGGCACAACGTTCACGAAGGCACGGCGATGTGGTAGATGCAATCTCAGTGGAATTTGACACGCTGCCACGAGCAGCACCGGGGCAGCCCCAGGCAGGTGAGGAGCCGCTGGGGACACCCCTGTGGTGAGGGTCAAAGTCCCCAGGTACCCCAGGCACCACGCGCTCAGGCACCCTCCTGAGCAGGACATGGTGGCAGTGCCCAGGGGGGATGTGGCTGTGTCCCCACAGAGCCCCACGTGCCTGAAAAGGGGTCCCCAGCACCACCCTGACCCCGTCCCGCCGAGCTGCACATGCAGCAAACCTCCAGAGCAGCGCGTGCTGTGCGCTCCGGGGACGCTCCCTGCTCCTGCCCCCCCAGGGCATCCTCCCCGTGTCTGCGGTTTCCCACCCGGGCTTTCACTCCGGCACACCCTGGCCTGCACCTCACCACTCCTCCAGAAGCTCTCTGCTCCTCAGGGCACCCGCTGCTGCCGCCGCTTTTGCTGGCCAAATGCTTTGTGCCCAGGGGGCCTCTGGCAAACTGCAAATAACCACAGAGCGAGCAGGAGCAGGAGCAGGGGCAGGGGCAGCGTCCTCATCCTCACCCCGCCAGCCCCCTGCCCCCTCCTGAACCTCACTTTCCCTCCCGCTTGGTGCCACATCCCCCTGGTGCGGAGCCTGTCCTGCCTCCCACCGACCCGCAGCACCAGTCCTGCTTTCAAACAGGAGAGGGGTTGTTCCGGGGGGGCTCTCCCCGAGATGCCCCCACCCCCTGCTTGCTCTCCCACTGGCACAAACCCCTTCCTGGGGTCAGGGAATTTCGGATGAGCTCCAGCAGGCACCAGCCAGTGCCAGGCACGGGTTCTGCCCACATTACCTGCGCCCCTCGTAGCACAGCCCGGTGGCTCCCCCACCCCACATCCACCCCCCCAGCACCTCCGGGTGCCCCAGGAAAGCGCCCGGACCCCCGCCCATCCCCTCCCCGCTCCTTGGTGCCAGGCCCTGGGGGCAGCAGGGTCCCAAAGCAGGGTCCCAAAGCAGCGCAGCCGGTGCGCCCCCCGTGCCGTTCCGTGCCGTGCCAAGGGCGCGTGCCCGCGGCTGTCCCAAAGCCGTGCCTGCTGCCGGCAGAGCCGGGGGCGGGGGGCTCGTACCGGGGGCACGGCCCGAGCCCGGTTCCAGCCCCACCGGGGACCGGCGGCACCGGCACGCGGCGAGCCCCGGGCGCGCACCGTCAGCGCCGTTTGGCGGTGTCCGCGGGCACTCCTCGGGGCTGGGGGAGCTCCCCAGGGGGGGGTCGCATGCCCCTGGCTCCGTGCGCCCACCCGGGGCCGGACAGCAGCGGGGGGGAACCTAGGGGCTGGGGGGGGGCGGTGGGTACCGGAGCCCCCCGGCACCGCACCGGGTGCCCCCAGGCCCTGCTTTATCCCCCGCGGCACCGTCCCCGTCCCCGTCCCCATCCCGGGATCCCCCTGCCCCCCCCGGAGCCCCCCATCTTTTTTGGGGGGGGTCGCACGAGCGGCACCCGCACCGACCGCACCGCGCCGCAGCCCCGCGGTCCCTGCGCACCGCGCACAACCGGCACCGGGGCTGGGGGGGGTGGGTGCGCGACCCCCGCTCCTCCCCCCGGTGTCCCCCCCCCGAGCCCCCCGAGCTCCCCGAGCCCCCCGAGCCCCCGGTGCCCCCCGCCCCGCTCTCACCGGCGGCGCTCAGAGGGGCGGCGGTGGGGGCATCGCCGCCGATGGCCGCCGACCGCGGGAGCGCACCGGGGCGGGCGCACGGGGCGAGGCAGACAAAGGGCCGCCCCGCTGCACGCCGGGAGATGTAGTCCGCCCCCCCGCCCCCCCGGCACCGCCCCGACGCCCCCCCGGTATCGGCACGGCACCGGCGACCCCCCGGTAAAGGCACGGTCCCGGCACCGGCACCGCCCCGGCGACCTCCTGGTACCGGCACGGCACCGGGAACGGCACCGGCACTTGGGGAGGGGGGGGCGCAGGGTGTGGGTAACGCAGGGGGGTGGAGGAGAGGGTGGGCAGGAGGAGTTTTGGGTCCTGTTGCTCTGTCCCGTTCTGCGCTCCTGGGCATGGAGCTGGAGCCGGGGCGTCCTCCCGAGCAGCCGGGGTGACACCCGGGCACGGATGGTGGCCAAGGGACCGGGTCAGCTTTGGGACGGCAGAAATGTTCCCAGCCAGAGGGCAGCAGGCACCCGGGAGGGCACAGGGAGCAGCGAGGGGACAGAAGGAAAGAGGAGAAAGCGGCCAAAGACCATTGAGGAGCCCGGGAGCAGGGCCAGCAGGAGCAGGACCGGAGCCAGAAGACGCCTGCCCTGCCCTGCGCTCGCACCCACGACAGCCCCGGGGTCGGTTTCTCTGTTTTTGCTCTTTCTGCCCATTATTCTACCATCAGGAAACAAGAAAATTAGGGTGCCATGCACTGAGCTCGGTACAGCAGCACAGCGAGGAGCAGAGCTCTGGCTGGCACAGGGAGCAAACTCCTTGGACATGGTGTGCAGCAGCGGGTGTGCTGCTGGGAGCACTGCGGCTCCCGGGGGGAAGAGGCTCTGCCGCTGCGGCTGGATTAACGCAGAGATTTCTCAGGTCTTTGTCTGAGCTCGCACGTGCCCTGAGACCAGCAGGATGTGAGCACGGCACGGCCTCCTGCGCCCGAGCAGATGGCGCTTGGCCGCGGTCCCCGGGATGCAGCGAGCGCAGCGTCCCGGCTCCGTGTCCCCGAGGCCCTGGGGTCACCCCACGGCAGGGGCAGTGGTGAGGGCTGTCCCTGGGGCTGGGGAGGGGGCACAGCGGTGGGCACGGAATGGCCATGCCTCCGGGAGTGCTGCATGGGGTGCTGGCCCCATGGGCAGGGTGGCAGTGGGATGCAGGACCCCCGAGCAGGTCCCCCCAGCACCATCCTGCCCCATCCCAGCACACACCACAGAGGGCAAAACAAGCCCCCCAAGGTGCTGCAGGACAAAAGCCCGTGCCAGGAGCGGCCCCAGCGCAGTTTTGGGGCTCCCCAGAGCAGGGGAACCCCCCCCAGGTCCTGCGCCTCCTCTTGGGGCAGCTCAGGAGTTGGGGGGCTGGTGTCCCACGGGCACCTCGGGGCTCCCAGCAGGGACCAGGCGGGGCAGGGCACAGCAGCCAGGGGCAGGCAGCAAACCCCTCTCCCCTCCCTGCATCGCTCCTGCTCCTCCCCATCCGCCCGGCCCGGGGGGCACCGGTTCACCCAAACAGCCACCTGTCTGCAAAAGGACTTTATTAAGCTACGAAATTACGCAAACCATCCTCATAATTAGGTGACACCACTCTGTGAGGTGGTTGGAGCACTCTGAAGTCCTCGTCCTGCCCCTCGGTGCCGATCCTGACGGCCAGCACTGATGGAGGATGCAGAGCCCAGGCTGTTCTCCTTCACCGAGGTGGGGCCGGCAGCAGCCAGCACTCAGGCCAGGGGTGTTCAGGGCCCCCCTCCCATGGTCCCAGCCTCCCACAGGCAGGGCCACGTCCTGGGGGGCTGCTCGGGAGTGGGTCAGGCTGTGGCCTCGCCAGAGCGGCCACAGGAACCTCCCCTTCCTTGCACCGCACAGCCCCGAGGCGCTGGGGGCAGCTCAAGGTCCTGGGAACGGGGCAGGGGTCCTGGGTGCTGCCCCCCAGAGCCCCCAGACGAATTTGGGCAGCCAGGGGGGATCCGAGCATCAAAGCTGGGTGGCAGCAGGGAGCCTGCTTTGTGAGCAGGGCTCAAACCTCCCTTCTGCCCCACCAGCCAGGCACGGGGGCTTTCCAGCTCAGCTGCAGCCACCCAGGCTCCACGCTCCCGTGGCTCTCCTGGCTTTGAGCTCAAGACGAGGACACGAAGACACCCGGGCAGCTCCACCAGCTACCAGGAGGCTGCTGCTCCCCAGCCCCACCAGGGCACTGGGGGAATTCCTCGAGGTGCCAAGGGGTCAGGGCGAAATCCCCAGCCACATTTAGGAGCTATGGCTGCCCGCACACCGGGTCACCCCCCGTGCCAAAGGCGCCGCCGTCCCCGTGCGCCCGCAGGTGCAGGAGCAGCTTGCTCTTGGAGCTGAAGCCCAGCCTGCACTGAGCACAAGCAAAAGTCTTGTAGCGCCGGTGGAGCTTCTTGTGCGTGATGAGGTTGGCCTTGTTGCAGAAAGCCTTGTCGCACTGGGCGCAGGCGTAGGGCCGCTCGCCCGTGTGCACGCGCTGGTGCACCAGCAGGTTCCCGCTGCGGCTGAAGCTGCGGCCGCAGACGGGGCACTTGTGGGAGCGCTCGGGCGCGTGGCTGCGCTGGTGGATCATCAGGCTCTCCTTCCAGCTGAAGCTGCGGCCACAGCGCCCGCAGACGAAGGGTCTCTCCTCGACGTGGCTGGCCCGGTGCTGGCTCAGGCTGGCCTCGTCCTCGAAGCGCTTCTGGCACTGGGGGCACTGGCGCGGCGCGGCGGCCGCGTGCTCCCGGCGGTGCTCCTGCAGGTCCCGTTTGTGGCGAAAGCGCCGGCTGCAGAGCGTGCAGGGGTAGCTGCCCTCGCCTGCGTGGATGGCCCGGTGCCGCAGGAGGTCCCCTCGCAGGCAGAAGGTGCAGCCGCACTCGGCGCAGGCGTGCCGGTGCCGGCCCCGGTGCTTCTTGTGTGTCAGGAGGTTGCGGTGGTGCTGGAAAACCTTCCCGCAGGCCGTGCACTCGTGGCTGGGCGCCGGGACGAGGTGCTCGCCCTGGTGCGCCCCCAGGCTGGCCGCGTCCTCGAAGTTCTCCCCGCAGGTGCCGCAGATGAGGAGCCCCCCGGGCGCCACCGGCTCCAGTGGCCGCTCGCCCCGCTCCCACGTCCCCATCCTCCTGGGGGAGCCCCAGGTCCCTGCCTCGCACCAGCCAGGGCACAGCGGGGGGCACCCCAGCTCCTTGGCACCCCCAGACGGCGGCACGGGTGGAACCCAGTGTCCTTGGTCACCGTCCCCAGGCGGGTCCTCGCCAGCCATCCTGCCCCGGGGAGCTGCAGGGAGCAGAGGCACAGCGTCAGGGAAGTGTCCCAGTGTCCCCACAGCCCGACAAAGCCACCACGTGGGCAGCACCAGCCTCCCCTCGCCCCTCTGGTGCCGCAGAGTGGGGGCCCTGAGCTGCGACACCCCCACCTCTGGCTGGAGCCACCGGCCCCATGGCACAGCTCGGGGCTGTGCCCACGACGCACGGAACCTGCCCCAGCCACCAGCCCGCTGTCCCCAGGCACCCGGGGGGCTGCACCCCACACCACTCACCAATGCCAGCGGTGTCGGGAGTTTCTCTGTCCCCCTCACCAGGGGAAGCCCCCCCACACGGCTCCTCCTCAGGCTCCATTTTGGGGACGAGCTTGGATGAGGTGTCAACAGAGCCTGTATGGGAGAGAGACCCCTCAGCACCCCCCAGAGCACACCCAGGGAGTGTCACCGCCACCAGAGGCCCTGGGGACATTCCAGGGGTGCCAACAGTGCCATCCAAAGCTGCTGGTACCAGCCCCAGCAGTGGCACTGAAGCTGGGAGCAGCGCGGCTGGGGTGCCCAGAGCGCTGCCCATGCACGTTTTTGGCCAACCCAAACCCTGGCACGGCTCCTCCTTACCCAGGCAGGCGACCAGGTCGTAGTTGTCCATCATCACCTCCTGGTACAGCTCCCGCTGCCACGCCGCCAGCTCTACCCACTCCTCAGGGGAGAAGTAGATGGCCACGTCCTCAAACGCCACCGCAGCCTGGAAAGCAAAGCCGGGGCTGGGGGTCCAGCAGCTCCATCCCCACCTGCGGGACGTGGCACCTGCAGTGCCCGGGGGACATGCAGGGCTGAGGTGTGTCACGGTTCCCAGAGCATCCCCATTCTGTCCCCATACCATCCCCATCCCCATCCCATCCCATCCCATCCCCATCCCCATCCCCATCCCCATCCCATCCCATCCCCATCCCCATCCCATCCCCATCCCATCCCCATCCCATCCCCATCCCCATCCCCATCCCCATCCCATCCCCATCCCCATCCCATCCCCATCCCCATCCCCATCCCCATCCCCATCCCATCCCATCCCCATCCCCATCCCCATCCCGTCCCCATCCCCATCCCCATCCCCATCCCCATCCCCATCCCCATCCCCATCCCCATCCCATCCCCATCCCCATCCCCATCCCATCCCATCCCCATCCCCATCCCCATCCCGTCCCCATCCCCGTCCCCATCCCCATCCCCATCCCCATCCCCATCCCCATCCCCATCCCCATCCCATCCCCATCCCCATCCCCATCCCGTCCCCATCCCCATCCCCATCCCCATCCCCACGCTCTGTGCGCCCAGCCCGGCACAGCCCAGCCCGCAGCTACCGGGCCAAAACCGTGCACCGGGACGAGAAGGAGCTGCCCCGGGGGACCGGTCACCGGATCCCACCCCCACCCCCACCCCCAAACACCCGGGGCTCCACCCCTGCCCCTCCCGGGCGCGGGATCCCACGGACCGCACCCGCTGCATCGCTGCCGCGGGCGGGGGGAGGCGGCACCGGGAGCCCCCCCGGCACGGGGCGGCCGCGCCGCGATGGCGCCGGCGGAGACAGCACCGGGGCGGGCCCGGAAGGTGACGGGGGGGGCGGAGCGGGGCGGGGCGGGGAGCACCGGGGGTGTCTGCACCGGGGGGTGTCAGCACCGGGGGGCACCGGCACCGGGGAGCATCAGGCGCGGGGAGCACCGGCACCGGCGCGCTCTGGCACCGGGGGCGCATTGCGCACGGGGAGCATCGGGCACGGGGAGCACCGGCACCGGGCGCCCCCCCCCCCGGTCTGCTCGCCGTTACCGATCCGGTGCTCCCCCGGCGAGGTGGGGGGCAGGGGCACAGCCCCCACACGGAGCCAGGAGCCTCTGGTCTCCGGGGGGGCCGTGTGCCCGTCCTGACACCCCAGGGTGGGCTCCCCCTGGCACTGCAGTGCTGCGCTGGTGAGGTTTTGAGGTGCCCAGTTACTGGGGGTGTCTGGGTTACTGGGGGTGCGCAGTTATTGGGGTGCGGGGCTGTGCCTAGGTTATTCACAGCCAGGTTATCGTGATGCCAAGTTACTGGGGAGCACAGTTTTGGGGCTGCCTGGTTATTGGGAGCCATGGTTATTGGGGTGCTGGGTTATTGGGATGCCCCATTATTGTGGTGCAGGGTTATTGGGGTGCCAGTTTATTGGGGTGCTTGAGCTATTTACGTGCCCAGCTATTGAGGTGCCTGATTATTGGGGTGCAGGGTTATTGGGGTATCTGATATTGGGTCACCCAATTATTGGGGTGCCCACCTTGCAAGGCAGCTCAGCTCCGGGGCGCAGGGGGTGCAGCCCCTCTGGAAGCCGTGGTCAGGGCAAGCAGCAGCATCCGGGGGGGCCGCAGGGACCTGACCCTCACAAAGGCTGAGCAGAGGGGGCAGCGCAGTGCCCAACGCACCCCCAGCACTGAGCCTGGTGGGGAACCAGGGGGGTCCTCACCCCCGGGCCCCCTCCCAGACCCCCATCGGATAGGGACCAGGCTGCAGCACCAGCAGCAGAGCGGAACGGGGAGCTGCGCGCCTGCCCCGGCAGGTGTCACCCGACAAGAAAATAAATCATCTTTCACAAGTAGGTCAAACGCCCAAAAATGTTGCCCGGGAGGTACACGAGAGGAAAAATGAACGCGTGAGGATCCCGGGGAGGGCAGGGGAGTTACCGCAGGGCACCAAGGACCCGGAGCCCAACAGGCCCCGGCTGTGCAGGGCTTTGGGCAGAGCCCCCCGACATGGGGGTGGTGTTGGGGTGGTGGGGAAAATTGGGCAGAGCGCAGGAGCACGCAGGCAGAGCGCACACGGAGCCTTCTCCCGGAGGAGGCACTGGGGGAGGCAGCCCCACAGGGGGCTGGCGGCAATGCGGGTGGGAACGGGGCTGTGCACAGCTGCGTGCGCTGGGATGAAAGCTGAGGGAAACTGCAAAGGGCTCGGTTAAAAGCAGCTCGGTGGGAGCCAGGGGGCTGCGCTCCCTCCCGCACAGCTCCCGCGTCAACGAGCACGCGGGGGGGGAGAAAGCAGCGTGCGCAGGGCTGGCGGTACCGCGCCGTGCCGAACCGCGCCGCATGCGGTGCTCCCCGCGGCTCCTCACCCCGGGTAATCCCCTTCTGGTGCTCCAGGAGCTGAGTTAAACCAGTCCCCAGAATCACAGCTCTGGTTGCAGACACATAACAGCAGCACTTTTTGTGTTTTAGGGCTGGGGAGGCCGTGAGGTTATGGGGTGAGGAGCACAAGGGTGGCTGTGGTGGGGCTGGTACAGCCCTGGGTGTGGGGGAAGCCTCGGCAGGGCTCGGAGCCCCCGCGCCCAGCACGATGCCCCCTCCCCGGGGGGTTTTTGGTGACCAACATTTAGTTGCTGCTGCCCCCACGGAGCCAAGGACTTTTCTGCTTCTCATTTTGCCTTGGTGGTGAGCAGGCGAGGGGTGCCCCGAGACCTGGGGGGGGGGGACACAGCTGGGAGAGCTGGCCCAAAGCTGCCCACACCATGTGGCATCACGGAATAAGAGCTGGGGCAAATTAGGATGAGTGGGGGACTTTGGGAGAGGTAACGTTTGTCTTCCCAAGGCACCGTGACGCACGAGGAGCCCTGCTTTGCTGGACGTGGCTGAACACCTGCGTGGTGTCGGGAGGCAGGGAAGGAAGTCCTCGGCTCGCTTTGCTCGCAAGCAGCTTTTGCTCTACTAAGTTTTGCTCTACTTTTGCTCTTTTTGCCTTTATCTCAACCCACAAGATTTTCCCATCCCACTGCGGGGCAGCGAGCGAGCAGCTGCGCGGTGCTGGGCTGCCTGCTGAGAAAAACAGCTGGAAAGTGGCGAGGAGGAAGTTCTGCCTGGTAAAATAATGTTCCTAACATAACGTGTGAGTTCCTAAACCGCAGCCCTTTCCCTTCCCGTCTCTGCCATTCCCACCACCAGTTCCCCCCAACCCCAAAATCTGCAGAGCCTGAAATTCACGCACCCCGCTGCGCCCCTCGCTCTGCTCTGCGCCCAAAACGGCCCAGAAAGCAGCACCCCCCCCTCCCCCGGGAGCAGTGGGGGCTGCACAGAGCTCGACCCCACGGCAGCACCCAGGACACTGCGGAGCTGGAGCCCAGCTCCTCGGGCACCAGGACCGCGGAGAAATCCCCAGCACGGAGAGAAGGCAGAGCCGGAGCCCAGCAGATGGGGAAGCCGCCAACACCCCCGTGCCGGGAAATCACCTCCCCTTGGCGCGCAGGAGGTGTGAAGTGAAGGATTTTCCTGGCACAGGGAGCCAAGAGCTGCTCCCTGTAGGCTGCAGCCCCCAGGATGCCGCATGGGGCACAGGGACACGTCCCGTGCTCATGGCTGGGGACTTCAGCCCCGACACGTCCCACGTCCCCTCCTCTCCCCCTGCCCAGCAGCGCTGCGGGCACGGGACACGGGCGCAGGGGGTGAGATCCTGCCAGAAGCACCAAAAGCACAACCGATGCCTTTCCCTTACTTTTGTGCCAAAGAGAACAGAAATTTTGGAGAAATTTTGAAGCGCCCCTGCGAGATGCCGAACCGCTGCTGTGCTTGGGCATGAGAAATCCCCCCCCCCGTGCCCACCCAGCAGCACCGGGGGGCTCGGAGGCAGCAGAAGCTCAGGCACGAGCTGCATGGCTGGGGCTGGGCTGCGCCCTGTGGTGCCACCCGGTGCCGTGCGATGCCACCCTGTGATGACACCCGGTGCCGTGCGGTGCCACCCGGAGCCGCCCGGTGCCACCCAGCAGGGCCCAACGCCAGCTCTGATTCAACCTCGCCGTGGGCTCACGGACAAGGGCAGGTGGCCTTGGTTGGGCACGAGACATGGGCACCGGCTGGCACCAAAATAAGCTCAGGAGCAGCGTGTCCCCACAGTGCCAGCAGCCTCCTGCCCGTGCAGTGCCCATGGGAACAGTCACAGCACAGGCAGGAGGGAACAGTCACCAGCCCGGCCCTGGTGCCACCGAGGTGCCTGCAGTGCAAACTTCTGTGTGCTCACCCCGGTGCCTGACGGCTCTCACCACACGCAGGACAGCCCCTGGACAGTGGCAGCACCGTGCCCGGGGAGGCAGCGAGCTTCTCCACCGCGTGGGGAACGGCTCCGTGCCCCCCCCCCCGGGGTGTCACCGCTCCATCTGCTGCCCTACTTGCGCACCGGCTGCCCCCATGCTTCGCTTTCCAGGGAAAAATGATTTTCTTGACGGCTGACAGATGTGCTGCACCCCCTTCTGCAAGCCCCGCTCCTACAAAGCACGACCTGTGCCGTCAGCATTCACCTGCGCGCGTCGGCACAGCAGCTTCCCACAGGCACAAAGTGGGGGTCTTCATTTTTCCTGGTTTTTGGCAAACCAGCCAGGCTGCTTCGGCACGCTGGGGCACGCAGAACCGAAAGGCCAGCAGCCAGAAACCTTGCACCAAGCACAGGGACATATTGAGACGTGCTGCAGCCCTTCGCAGGGCATCACCGGGCGGGAGCAGCCCCCCCTCGCTCCGCAGGCAGCCTCCTGTCGCCCCATCTGCTCCTGACCCCGTGCTCCAGCACCGCGAGGCGGGGTGAGAAAGTTTCGGGGGAACTGGGGCAGTTGGAGCAGGGAGAGGCTGCTGGCGGAGCCTTTCCAGGCCAGCGCTGAGGCAGGGCCACGCAGGGAGCCTGCAGGCAGCCACGAGACCCCCGGGCCCCCCAAGGACCCGTTCCACCTTGAGGAGCGGTTACGGCGGTGCCGTGCTCCACCAGAGCGCTCGGCGCGGGGAACCGGTGCCAGTTATTGCCCAAATTCCTCCCCTCTCGCCCGTTTCTGTGTCAGCCCCGAGCCTGGCACAGGCAGGTGACCGCGGGGGCTGTTTTGGGGTGCCCTACTTGTGGGCTGCGCGGCCGTGCCCCCACGTGCGCCGCCCGCACGTGGCCACGGCAGCTGGGCCCCGCGCCGCAGCGAGCCCCCGGCCCCCCGGCCCCGCTCCCCTCCCGGGACTCATCTGGGCTCTGCTGCCAACAAAAAGCATGAAACGCCTGGAAGTCCCTTTCTTCCTCCTCTGCCGCTCCAAATGAAGGCAGGAGGCTGGGAGACAGCTCCCCAATTATCTCTCCGCAGCGGGAGCGGAGCTGGAGGGGCCGGCAGAAATCGAGGTGGTGACAAGCGCCCGGCACCCTCCCGGCACCGCCAAGGACACGTTTCTGGGTCTCCAATTTCCGAGGACTGAAAGTTACCGAGGTCGCTTGGTGCTGCCGAGCACCGAAGGCTGGGTGAGGCTGGGTGGGTCTCCACGGCAGGACCCCGACCCTCTAAAGCCACCCCGGGGCCCCCCCAGCACCCAGCCTCTGGTCCTGTGATGAGGAGGATGAGGGCACGCAGGGGACCCCGCTGGCAGGGGACTCCTCATCTCGCACAGGAGCACGGCCTCGTGCCCAACACCCCCGGGAAGCAGCGAGGAGAAGGAGGAGGACAGGACAATGTCACAGCCAGCCACAAAAATAGATCAATTGAAGGAAAAACCGCCCGGTTTTCTGCAGCAGAAACCTTTGTGGGGTATTTTTGGCCAAAGATCACGCTTCCCCGGCTCCCACGCTGGGGACACCTCAATTAACCTTTGTGTAATTAGCTCTCCCCGGAAGAACAGATGTCGTTAGCGGGTACCGGGGCAGGAACAAAGGGCACCTTGTGGTGCTGGACCTCGCTCAGAGCAGGACGGGGACAGCTCGCGGGCAGCATCCGGAGCTCCCCCAGCACACAGACACGTCCAACAAGGGCCCGCAGGACAGTTGAGAGCATTGCCCTGGGGACTGCAAAGTCTTGGGGGGAAAAAATAAAAGGAAAATGCTCTGAAAGGGGCCCTGATGACTTGGTCACACCGGAGGAGGCTCCAGGGAGGGGAGGCACAGCAGCCCCGCGGCACCCAAGGGCTCACGGCCACGCGTGGAAAGGAACGGGGCCGGGAAATGCGCCCGGCGCCTCCTGCAGCAGGGAGCTCAGCTCGGGTGATTTAGGAGCTGCTCCTTCAGGAACAGCCCTCTCTGCCTTAAAAGGAACCGTCCCTTTGGCTCCCACTGCTCCAGGGCCCCAAAAAGCTGCATGAGCTCATAAAAGACCTGAGGGGGGGGAAGATTTTCTCTCAAAAGAAAGGCGCAGCTGGTGGGGGAGATGGGAGCGTTGCGGGGCCATCACGTGCGTTGTTGGTGGTGTGATTCGGGGCTTTCTGCCTGCAGGTCTGAAATGTGGGAACAAACTGCAGCTGGTGTGCGAGCACCAGCTGGAGGAGGAGGAGGAGGAGGAGGAGGAGGAGGATCCCCGAGGGACACGTTTAAGAGGACAGGGCTCAGCCTCACACCTCCCTGCTGCAGGAGCACCCGATGTACGAGGCAGGTGCTGAAGGTGGAGGAGAACCAAGCCCGGTCCACGCAGAGCAGGAGCAAAGCGCGGCCACTCGGGTCTGGGGACGATGTAGTGACATTTTGGGAGCAACCGGGCATGGACACAACCCTCTGCTGGCAAAATGAGGCAGGGTCTGCCCGTAGGGGCCGCCTGCTGCTGTTCCCTGCGTGTGGTTTCAGCCACAGGTCCTTCGGCTTCAACCCTCTCCTGTGCTCAGCCCCTTCAAGCCCAGGGCGTTTCTTTTTCAAGCCCTGGTAAACCAAAGATCTGCTGATCCGCATGGTGCTGTCCCCTTCTGTCAGAAAAAAAGACACCAATGTCGTCTCTGGGTCGTCCTTCGACCTTTGGGGTGCTCCCGTGCCCATGGGATGTGATGGGATGGGGATGGGATGGGGATGGGGATGGGGATGGGGATGGGGATGGGGATGGGGATGGGGATGGGATGGGATGGGGATGGGATGGGGATGGGATGGGATGGGGATGGGGATGGGATGGGATGGGGATGGGGATGGGATGGGGATGGGATGGGGATGGGATGGGGATGGGGATGGGGATGGGGATATGGGATGGGGATGGGGATGGGGATGGGGATGGGGATGGGGATGGGATGGGGATGGGATGGGGATGGGGATGGGATGGGGATGGGATGGGGATGGGGATGGGGATGGGGATGGGATGGGGATGGGATGGGGATGGGATGGGATGGGGATGGGATGGGGATGGGGATGGGGATGGGGATATGGGATGGGGATGGGGATGGGGATGGGGATGGGGATGGGGATGGGGATGGGGATGGGATGGGGATGGGGATGGGGATGGGGATGGGGATGGGGATGGGGATGGGGATGGGGATGGGATGGGATGGGGATGGGATGGGGATGGGATGGGGATGGGGATGGGGATGGGGCTGCCGGATGAGGTCAGCAGGAAAACATTTCAAAACGCGGGGTCAGAGGAGGACGAGGTGTTCGGGGGGAAGCCTCGCTGCGGGACCGCAGAGGCACAGGAGGGAGCAGGGCTGAGCACGGTCACCTTGCCCTGCACCAGGGGGGTGTCCGTGGCACCTCTGCAGCTTTGGGGTGTCTGCAGCCTGCTCCTTTGGGCAGCCGGGGGGTTTCTGTCGCCCAATCCCTTCACCCTGATGACCGGGACACTGCTCGTCCGCGCAGCTCGGCCCTTCCCGCACTCGCCTTTTGTCACTATTTGGGGCAAAAAGAGGCGTCGGCAGCGCCAGCCCCGATTCCCCGCAGCCGTTCGCTGCCAGTGCCATGCTCTGCGTGCAGCTGATAAGTGATAACACCACGAGATTGATAAACACCAGCTGGGCAGGGCTTTCTGCAAAGCCTCCTTTGATGCCACGCACCCTCCGGCGCTTTCCTTTGACAGAAACGGGGATTTTTTTCCTTAAAAGCGAGAAGTTTTCCCAATCCCCGCCGAGTCTGAGCTCGGCACCTGGCAGCCAGCAGCCGGCTGTGAGGAGCTGCGACTGCAAAGGCTCCTGCCCCGGGGACACACTGGGAGCCCCAGTAGCCCCAGTAACCCCAGTAACCCCAGTTGCCCCAGTGACCCCGGTAGCCCCGGTAGCCCCAGTAGCCCCAGTAGTCCCAGTGACCTCAGTAACCCCAGTAGCCCCAGTCACCCCGGTAGACTTGCTAGCCCCGGTAGCCCCGGTCACCCTGGTAACCCCAGTAGCCCCAGTGACCCCAGTGACTCTGGTAGCCCCAGTGACCTCAGCAGCCCCAGTAACCCCAGTAGCCCCAGTAACACCAGTGACTCCGGTAGACCCAGTAACCCTGGTAACTCTGGTAGCCCCGGTGACCCCAGAATCCCTGGTAGCCCTGGTAACCCCGGTAACCCCGGTAGCCCCGGCGACCCCAGTTACCCCGGTCACCCCAGTAGCCCCAGTAACCCCAGTAGCCCTGGTGACCCCAGTAGCCTCAGTGACCCCGGTAGCCCCGGTAAGCCTGGTACCCCTGGTAGCCCCGGTGACCCTAGTAGCCCCGGTAGCCCCGGTGACCACCGCACACCGGGGCCGGGCGGGGCCCGCAGGCCGCGCGGTCCTCCAGGGTAGGCCGCGTTGCCATGGCGCCGGAGCCGCTCTAGCCGCGGACCATAGAGAGGAGGCCTCAAAACCCCGCGGGTTGCTATGGGAACGGGGTGGTTGCCATGGGAACGGGGGGCGTGGCCACGCCGGGCGGGAGGCGGGGCCTAACGGGGGCGTTGCCATGGCGACGGGGGAGGATGCTGGGGAACGGCTCAGCCCCCCCAGAGCCCCCCAAAGCCCCCCACAGCCCCCCATAGCCCCCCATAGCCCTCCCACAGCCCCCCCATAACCCCCCATAGCCCCCCCCATAACCCCCCACAGCCCCCCATAGCCCCCCATAGCCCCCCCATAGCCCCCCATAGACCCCCCATAGCCCCCCCATAACCCCCCCATAGCCCCCCAATAGCCCCCCCATAACCCCCCATACCCCCCCCATAGCCCCCCATAGCCCCCCCATAGCCCCCCATAACCCCCCATAGCCCCCCACAGCACCCCCATAGCCCCCCATAGACCCCCCATAGCCCCCCCCATAACCCCCCATAGCCCCCCATAGCACCCCATAGCCCCCCACAGCCCCCCACAGCCCCTCAGAGCCCCCCATAGCCCCCCACACCCACCCATAGCCCCCCATTGACCCCCACAGCCCCCCATAGCCCCCCACAGCCCCCTCATAGCCCCCCACAGCCCCCCCATAGCCCCCCACAGCCCCCCCACAGCCCCCCCATAGCCTCCCCATAACCCCCCATAGCCCCCCCAAAGCCCCCCATAGCCCCCCACATCCCCTCACAGCCCCCCATAGCCCCCCCCATAGCCCCCCACAGTCCCCCACAGCCCCCCATAACCCCCCATAGCCCCCCACAGCCCCTCATAGCCCCCCCATAGCCCCCCCATAGCCCCCCACAGCCCCTCATAGCCCCCCCATAGCCCCCCATAGCCCCCCACAGCCCCCCATAACCCCCCATAGCCCCATAGCCCCCATAGGACAATAATGGGACAGGGACAGGGACATAGGGACAAGACAGGACAGGGACAGGGATAGGACAGGGATAGGACAGGGAGGGACACAGGGACAGGGACAGGGACAGGGACAGCGCTGCCCGCCCCCCCCTGCCCGCCCCCCCCGCCCGGCAATCATTAACCGGGAGCCGAGCGGGGCCTGGGCGCGATGCGGGGGGGAAGCCGCCTCTTCCTCTCCCTCCTCCTCCTCCTCCTCCTCCCTGTCCTCCCCCTCCTCTGCTGGGGGGCAGGTAAGGACCCCCCCCGGCACCCCCGAGACCCCCGGGACCCCCGGCACGGCCCCGCTGTGGCACGGCCGGGGCACACCGGGACCCTGCTGGGGGGACAGGGGGGTCGGGGGGGGTCTGTGCCCATGGGGACAGTGGGGTCGGGGGGGTCTGTCCCCATGGGGACACCAGGGTCACAAATGTCCATGCCCATGGGACACTGGGGTCTGTGCGTATGGGGACAGAAGGGTCAGAGGGGTCTGTGCCCATGGGGACAGTGGGGTCGGGGGGGTCTGTGCTTATGGGACACTGGGGTCAGGGGGGTCTGTTCCCCTTGGGGACATCAGGCTCAGAGGTGCCCATGCCCATGGGGACACTGGGGTCTGTGCTTATGGGGCCACCAGGCTCAGCGGTGTCTGTGCCCACGGGGACTCGGGGCTCAGTGCGGGCCATGGGGTTTATTGGGGTCGGTGCCAGGGGGCTCAGCTGCTTTCACCCCCCCAGCTGATCCCGGCTGCGGGTCCGGCCCCCCCTGTCCCCCTTGGAGCAGCTGCGTGGAGCACCCGGGGGGGGCCACGTGCCGCTGCGAGCCCGGCTTCACCCCCAGCACCGACCGTGGCTGCGTGCCAGGTAGGGGACGGGACCCCCTGGGGGGCTGCGTGCCGGGGGGGGGACACTCACATAGGGACCCCCATGGGATGGGGAACCCCCCGCTCCGGCCACCCTGACCCGAGCCACCCGAAGCCAGGACGTTCCCGGGGCTCCTGACGCCGCGGGACCCCAAAGCCGTGGCCGTGAGCCCCGTGCTGGAGGTGGATCTGCCCCGGCTGGTGAGTGGGGGGCTCGGGGGGGGGGTCAGCAGGAGGGTGCCCACCCACAGCACCCAGCCGAGCCCCCCCCCCCGCAGTTCCAGCGCATCCTGGGGTCCCTGGACCTCTACGTGGCCTCGTCCCTCCTGGAGCCGCAGTGAGTGCCGGGGGTCCTGCCCGCCGCCCCCCCCGAGCTCCCCCCCAACCCCACGGGTGACACGGGGGGGTCCCCGCAGGCGGGGGGCAGCGGGGGTGACGGTGCTGCACAGCTTCTCGGTGCTGTCCTCGGTGACATCCCGGCACGTGGAGGAGGCCGTGGCGAGCTTCCAAGCGCGCTGCAAGCCCCCAGACCCCGGCTGCCGGCTGCTGCGGGACGTGCTCGCCTACCGCAGTGCGTGGGGTTTTTGGGGGGGTCCTGGGGGGGGGGGATCCCCGCTTCTTGACCCTCGTTTCCTTTCCCTCCCCAGGCATGAGCCTGTGCGAGCTGCAGCCCTGCGACCCCATATCCACCGTGTGCCTGCCCCAGGAGGGGGTCGCCCTCTGCGCCTGCCGCCCGGGTTTCCGCAGCGCCCACCCCATGGATCGCACCTGCACCGGTGGGGGCCGGGGGGGGGGGCAAGGGGGGGGCCTGGGGATGAGGTCCCAGGGGGGGAGCTGGGATGGGGGGGGTGGTCTTCGGGGCTCCATGGGGTGCTGATGGGGTGGGGGAGGTCTGAGGGTGGGGGTCGCAGCCCGTGGGGCAGGGGCCAGCCCCAAGGGGGGGGGTCGTGGCCTCTAGGGGGTCTGAACCCCCCCCATGTCCCCCCCCTACCTCCGGGGGTGCACGGCTCGCCCTCCGTCCCCAGCCTGCCGCCCCGGGTCGCGGCTGAGAGATGGCGTTTGCGAGAGGTGAGTGCGCCCCCCCCGACCCCCCCGGTCCCCCCCGGCCCCTCCCGGCCCCCCCGGGGCTCTCCCGGCCCCGAGCCCCCAGCCCCGCCACCCCCCCTCAGCGCCCGCCCCTCCCCGCAGGTGCCCCTTCGGCTTCAGCGGCTTCGAGTGCGAGGAGCGTGAGTGCGGCACGGGGACAGACCCTGGCCCCGACCCCGACCCCGGCCCCGATCCCAATCCCGATCCCAATCCCAATCCCAATCCCGATCCCGACCCCGACCCCGGCCCCGACCCCGACCTCGACCCCGGCCCCGATCCCAATCCCGATCCCAATCCCGATCCCAATCCCGATCCCGACCCTGATCCCAATCCCGACCCCGACCCCGGCCCCGATCCCAATCCCGATCCCAATCCCGATCCCGACCCCAATCCCGATCCCAATCCCGATCCCGACCCCGACCCCGGCCCCGATCCCAATCCCAATCCCAATCCCGATCCCAATCCCGACCCCGGCCCCGACCCCGACCCCGGCCCCGATCCCAATCCCAATCCCGATCCCAATCCCGACCCCGACCCCGACCCCGGCCCCGACCCCAACCCCAACCCCGACCCCGACCCCAATCCCGGTCCCGATCCCGGCCCCGATCCCAATCCCGATCCCGAACCTGATCCCGATCCCGATCCCAATCCCGATCCTGATCCCAATCCCAATCCCGATACCGACCCCAACCCTGACCCCACCCCCGATTTCAACCCTGACCCCGACCCCAGTCCCGACCCCAAACCCGACCTCGACCCCTATCCCGACCCCGATCCTGACCCCAACCCTGACCCCACTCCCGACCCCACCCCCGATTTCAACCCCGACCCCGACCCCTATCCCAATCCCGATCCTGACGCTGACCCCGATCCCAACACCGCCCCCTGTCCCCTCCCCAATCCCGATCCTAATCCCGACCCCGACCCCTCCCCGACCCCTCCCCGACCCCTCCCCGACCCCTCCCCGACCCCGATCCCGTCCCCGACCCCGATCCCATCCCCGACCCCGATCCCATCCCCAAACCCGACCCCAACCCCTATCCCCATCCTGATCCCTATCCTAATCCCGACCCCGACCCTGTCCCGATCCCGATCCCGATCCCGATCCCAATCCCAATCCCGATCCCGACCCCGGCCCCAACCCCGACCCCTCCCCGATCCCGGCCCCGAACCCGACCCCGATCCCAACCCCGCCCCCGCCCCCTATCCCCATCCCAATCCCTATCCTAACCCCGACCCCGACCCCTCCTCGACCCCGTCCCGCCCCCGTCCCCATTTCCACCCCGACCCCGACCCCATCCCAGTCCCGATCCCAATGCCGCCCCCTCTCCCCGCAGCCCTCCTGCTGGCGCTGGTGCTGGTGTCGTGCTGCGGGGGGGCCCTGCTGCTGCTGCTGCTGCTGCTGCTGCTGCTCGGCGGGTACGGCCCCCCCCGGCCCCCCCAACCCCCCCGACCCCCCGACCCCCCCGACCCCCCCGATCCCCCCGGCCCCCCAGCCCCAGCTCTGCGTGGGGAGGGGGATGCGGCGGGGCTCCCCCACTCGCACCCCCACCCGGAGACCCCCCCGTACTCCCCAAATCTCAGCCCCCCTCCCGTTCCCCCCCCCCTCTCCCCAGGAGATCCCGGCGCCCCCCCCCGCCACCTCCCTCCCCGCTGCCCGACCTGGGGGCCCTGCAGTTCCCGGCGCGGGGGCTCAGCCTGCCCCGGGTGCAGCCCTGCGGGACCCCCGAGGTCGAGCACCCCGAGCCCCCCCCGGTGAGTGTGTGTGTGGCGTGGGAAGGGGGGGGGGGCGGGAGATTCCCCCCCCCGTGGGGCGCTCCCACGGTGCGTGACGGCTCCCCCCGCAGCCTGCCCGCATGGAGACCTTCCTGGCGCACCGGGGGGGCCCGGCAGGACGGGGCGAGGACCGCGACTATTTCTGAAGAACCAACCCCCCCCCCGCCCCCCCCGCTGCTTCCCACGCGGGACGGAGCTGCGGGGATCCACGCGTGGGGGGGTGGGGGGGGGCACCGCTGTACCCAGCACGGAGGATAAAGTGGAAGCCGCAGCTGCTCCGAGTGGTTTTTGGGGTGGGAGCAGCCAATGCGCATCCGCATTTATGGCACGGGGGGGGGCAGGGGAGCAGCTTATGCCCTCCCACGCCCCCCCACGCCCCCCCCCCCGTGGCCAGGATGTAATCACGGACACGAGTGGGAGCCTCCCGCGTGCGCCCTGGCTGTTATCTCGCCTCGTCCCTGGAGTTTGATCGCAGCGAGGCCATAAAGAGCGGAGCCCCCGGGACGCGGAGGGCGTGGGGGGGGGAACGACCGGACGGGGACGGCCACGGGTGTTCATTAACCCGCGGGGGGGGGGGGGGGGGGGGAAGCCGGGCGCGGAGCCCCACGCGTGGGATGCGCTGGGGAGGGAAGTGGGAAAGGGGACAAGGGAAGGGGGGGGACGACGCGCGGGACGGCTCCGCGCGCTTCTGCACCAAGCGGGGAGGAAAAGGGGGGGGCGCAGCATGGGACCCCCACCCTGGGGTGCTGCCCCGGAGCACGGGGCCCCTCCCCGGCCCCCCCCGCGGGGGCGGGGCGGCGCGGAGCGGAGCGCGGCGGCGAGCGGCGGCGAGCGCGCAGGTGCGGGAGGCGGCGGGGGGGGGGGGGCAGCCGGGGTCGGAGCCCCCCCCCCGTGGGGGGTGCTTGGGGGGGGGCACCGTGGGGCGGCCCCACTCGTGGCGGGGCGAGGGAAGGGGGGCAGCGGCCGTGCCCGTGCCCGTGCGCGCTCGGCACCGGGGATGCGGAGCCCGCTCCCGGCCTTGACCCCGGGGGGGGGAGGCAGCGGGGGCAGGATCTGGCCCCCGGCCCGTGCAATGCGCAGGGGGGGGCGGAGGAGCCCGGGGGGGTCAGCGCCCCGCGGCACGGCCGGGTCGGGGCAGAGAGCCCGGGCAGCGCCGCGCTCCCCACGCGAGGTGAGTGGAGGGCGCACCAAGGGGGCTGTCGGGGCCGGGCGCTCCGCCAAGGAGGGGGGTCCCGGGGGGGCTCGGATCCGGGTCGGGGGGGGTCGGGGTCAGCCCCCGCAGCCCCGTGCCCGCTCTTTGTGAGTTTCGGAGCGCCGGAGGAGCCCCACGGAAGGAGCCGCGCAGCGCTCGCTGTCCCCGTGCCCACCGGGGGGGTGGTCTCCAGCACCCCCCAAGCTCAAGGAGCTGCTTTTGGGGACCCCCCCGAACCCCCAGCTGGGATCACTGGGGCTGTGCAGCCCCCGTGCTGGGCACATTGCTGCTACTGTGGCTGCTCGGGGTGTCACTGGGTGCCCTCCACCCCGCAACCTCAGGCACAGGAGCTGTGTGGGATGGGGGGGTGAAGCCCCCCGGGTCCCCTCTCGCTGTTCCTTGGCTCTGTGCCTGCCCCCCGTGTCTGGGGGCACCGTGCCCGCCTGTACCAGGTGTGAGGGGGGGGCTCTGATCCTCCAGGGGCTGGTACCCGGTGCTGTGGGGCAGGACGAGGCGCCCTTTGCTGTGCAGAGCCCACACCGGGTTTTCTGTGCGGGGAGAGGGCACCCATGGGTGGCACCCAGGTGTGGGGAGGGGAGCAGCCGCTCCTCCTGCCTGGGGCGCAGCGTGAGCGCACGGCACCAACATCCCCCCGCGGCATCTCCCCAAGGCAGGACCTGTTCCTCCCCAGGTCCCCGGGAAGGATGTGGCCGCTCCGGCTCGCCTGGGCGCTGGCCGTGCTGGGCATCGCGGCCGGCACCGACCCCACCGCGCCGCCGCCGGACAAGGCCTCCATCTTCGCCGACCTGACGCCCGCGGAGCTGCGCGCGGTGCGGGACTTCCTGATGGGTCGCCCGGAGCTGGGGCTGTCCCCAAGCCGGGGGGGCTCCCTGGCGCAGAACACGCTCTTCCTGGTGGAGCTGCTGCCCCCCAAGAAGCGGCTGGCCCTGCGCCACCTGGACAAGGGCGGCCCCGCGCCCCGGCGCCAGGCTCGAGCCGTCGTCTTCTTCGGGGGGCAGGCGGAGCCCAACATCACCGAATTCGCCGTGGGGCCCCTGCCGCGGCCCAGCTCCTACCGGCCGCTGCGCTTCAAGGGCAGGCGCACGGTGCCCTTCGCCGCCCGGCCCATGACGCAGCTGGAGTACGAGCTGCTGCACCGCGCGCTCGTGCAGGCGACGGAGCCACTGTACCGGCTGCTGCGCGACGCCACCGGCTTCTGGTACCACAACTGCACCGACCGCTGCCTCACCTTCTCGGACATCGCACCCCGAGGGTTGGCGCCCGGCGAGCGCCGCAGCTGGTTCATGCTGCAGCGCTTCGTGGAGGGCTACTTCCTGCACCCCGTGGGGCTGGAGATCCTCATCGACCACCGGGACCCCGATCCGCGCCGCTGGGCCGTCCAGAGCGTCTGGTACAACGGGCAGTACTTCTCCAGCCCGCAGGAGCTGGCCGAGCGCTACGAGCAGGGGCAGGTGGCGGTGGCACAGCTGGGTGACCACGCGTCCCAGCTCCTCTTCTCCACCTACGTGCCGCGCGGGCGCTTCACCACCGGCACCCCCACCGACGTGCACGGGGCCAAGGTGTGCGAGCCCCAGGGCCGGCGCTACCGGCTGCGGGGGAACCGGCTGGAGTACGGGGGCTGGAGCCTGGCTTTCCGCCTGCGCTCCTCCTCCGGCCTCCAGCTCTTCGACCTGCGCTTCAACGAGGAGCGCGTGGCCTACGAGGTGAGCGTGCAGGAGGCCATCGCCTTCTACGGCGGCGACACGCCGGCCGCCATGCAGACCAAGTACATCGACGCCGGCTGGGGCATGGGCTCCGTCACCTACGAGCTGGCCCCCGGCATCGACTGCCCCGAGGTGGCCACGTACCTGGACGCCCACCACTTCTATGACACTGACAGGCCGGTGCGCTTCGCCCGCGCCGTCTGCATCTTCGAGCTGCCCACGGGCGTCCCGCTCCGGCGGCACTTCAACAGCAACTTCCAGGGCGGGTACCACTTCTACGCCGGGCTGGAGGGGCACGCCCTGGTGCTGCGCACAACCTCCACCGTCTACAACTACGACTACATCTGGGACTTCCTCCTCTACCCCAACGGCGTGATGGAGGCCAAGGTCCACGCCACCGGCTTCATCCACGCCACCTTCTACACGCCGCAGGGCCGGCGCTACGGCAGCCGCGTCCAGAGCCACGTCCTGGGCAACATGCACACCCACCTGGTGCACTACAAGGTGGACCTGGACATCGCAGGTGCAGCCCCTGACCAACCCCCTGGGGCTGGACCCTGTGCCGGCAGCTGCGGGAGGGGGCTTGGGGGTGGCACGGAGCTGGGGAGGGCGCTCGGGGCCGTGTCCCTGCTGCCGCTGGGATCCCCAGGGTGATTCTGGAGCAATTGCGGCTCACGGCCTCTCCGCTTGCAGGCACTGGCAACAGCTTCGAGACGGTGGACTTGAGCTTCGAGAACATCTCCAACCCCTGGAGCCCCGACGCGCGCGTGGTGCAGCCCTGGCTGCACCGGCGGCCGCGCCGCAGCGAGTGCCAGGCGGCTTTTCCCCTGGGCCAGGCGCTGCCCCGCTACCTGCTCTTCTCCAACCCTCGCCAGCAAAACCGCTGGGGCCACGCGCGCAGCTACCGCATCCAGCACAGCTCCCACGCCGGGCGCGTGCTGCCCCGCGGCTGGAGGGAGGAGAGGGGCATCTCCTGGGGCAGGTGGGGCTCCGGGAGGGGCTCTCGGCAGCAGGCACCCCCTGGTGCATCCAGGGGAGTGGGGTGGGAGGGGTGTCCTGCAGGCTTGTGGCACGCGTGCACGTGGCTCTGCAGGGTCCCCGTGCTCAATGGCAGGGCTGATCCTGTCCCTGTCCCTGTCCCTGTCCCCGTCCCCGCAGGTACCACCTGGCCGTGACGCGGCACCACGAGAACGAAGCCGTCAGCAGCAGCCTCTACACCCAGAACGACCCCTGGGAGCCCCTGGTCAACTTTGAGAGCTTCATCCGTGATGACGAGAGCATCGAGGACCAGGTGACGGGGACAGCGGGGCTGGGGACAGGGGCCGGATGGAGCAGGGGTGGTTCTGGGCATCCCCAAGCCCCGTGACCCTCTGACGGCCGTGGTCCCCCTCTCGCAGGACCTGGTGGCCTGGGTGACCGTGGGCTTCCTGCACATCCCGCACGCCGAGGACGTCCCCAACACGGCCACCCCCGGCAACGCCGTCGGCTTCTTCCTGCGCCCCTTCAACTTCTTTGACGAGGACCCCTCGGTGGCCTCGCTCAGCCCCGTCATCGTCCGCCCGCTGGACCAGAGCTTCTCGCGCCTGGAGGTGCAGCGCTGGACGCCCGACACCCCCGGCCCCTGCGTCGCGCCGGGGCCCTTCACCTACAATGGCACCTACTGGCCCGAGTGAGCGCGCGGGGACCCCGGGGACCTTGGGGACCTTGGAGACTCCGGGGACCTTGGGAACCTTGGGGACCCCGGGGACCTTGGGGACCTTGGAGACTCCGGGGACCTTGGGAACCTTGGGGACTCCGGGGACCTTGGGGACCTTGGGAACCTTGGGGACTCCGGGGACCTTGGGGACCCCGGGGACCTTGGGGACCTTGGGAACCTTGGGGACCTTGGGGACTCCGGGGACCTTGGGGACCTTGGGGACCCCGGGGACCTTGGGAACCTTGGGGACCTTGGGAACCTTGGGGACCTTGGGGACCTTGGGGACCCCGGCCCCTGGGGCTCAATAAAAGCCGTGCCACCACCGGTCTCTGCCTGGCTGCGCCCCCCCCGCCGGCTGTCGCAATGTTTGATGACGCCTGCGTTCAAGGTTGGCCCCCCGCGCACCCTCCCACGGCCTTTGCCCCCCCAGCCCCCTGTGCACCGGGCTGCTGGCGCTGACCCCCCCCGCATTCCCGCACCACCCCGGGGGTCCCCAGCCGCCTCCCCCCCCCCCAGCGCAGCCGCACACAGAGACGCGTTCTCGGTCGGGTTTATTGGGGTGCGGGGACGGGGACGGGGGGGCTCCTACCGCAGAAGGCGACATGCGGGGCTGGGTGAGGGGGGGGGCACGCAGAGACCCGGGCAGCGCCCGGCTACGGGACGACGGCACGAACACGGCACACGCTACGGGGAGCCGGGGGGGGGTGGGCGCGTGCCCCACAGCCCCCGACCGGACCCTGCCCGCGCCCCCCCGCCCCGGGGCGCCCCCCCCCTTGTGCGTGTGGCCCCGGGGGTCGGTGCAGGCGGGGGGGGGCCGGGGCAGGGGGTGGGACCCCCCCGCCGCTCCCTCCTGCCCGGTGCCACCCGCTGGGCGCGGGGGGCGAACCCGGGGCGGGGGGGGGGGGGGCAAGGCTGGGGGCGACCCCTGGGAACGGGGGGGCGCGGGGAGGGGACAGGGGAGAAGGCGCCGGGTCAGGGCGAGGACGGGGACGCGTCCGGGGGGGCCCACGCGGGTGCTGCCGCCCTCCCCACGCCACGGCGGGTAGGAGGCACGGCCGGGACCCCCCCAGCCCCCCCCGCAACCCGCCCCCAGCCCCACGGGCACAGCGCCCCCGGGAGCCACCAGCGCGCCCCCGGCCACGCGTGGCCCCGCACCCACGGAGCACGCAGGGCGGGGGGGGGGGGGGCCGCAACACGGGGAAACACGCGTGCACACGCACGCACACACACGCAGACACACACACGACCCCCCCCACACGCCCCCCACCCCCCCCTGCGCCCCCAGCCCCACGGCCACGGCCCCGCGGGGGGGCGCAGCGCGGCCCCGGCCCGGCGGGGTCCGGGGGAGGAGAGGAGGCGGGGGGGGGCTGCGCCCCGCTGCAGCACTACGGGGGGCAGGAGGAGGAGGAGGAGGAAGAGGAGGAGGAGGAGGAAGGGCGAGGAGCAGCCCGCGCCCCCAGTCCTGCCAGCCGAGCCCTGGAAGCCGCCGGCACGGGGGGGGCCGGCCCCGGGTTAGGCCAGCTAACGTGGGCACCCGCCCGGCCCCCTCCCCAAAAAAATTGTCCGTGGGGACGGCAGCCGCGAACCCCGGCAGCGCCAGCGTCCTGGGACCGGGGGGGGGTCCCGCGTCCGTCGCTGGGGGTCCCGGCCCCGTCCCCCCCCCCGCCGACTAACTGCCGGGGTCTGAGCAGTGTCTATGGAGGGGCTGCGCGCCCGGCGGCGGGGGCAGCTGTCCGGGCAGCGAGCGGCGGCGGGGGGCGGCCGCGGGCTCCAGCAGCAGCACCACGTCGGGGGGGGGCGGCTCGGGGGGGGCCGGGCCCCGCCGCAGCTCCAGCGGCACCGGGAAGCTGGGAACCTGCGGGAGAGAGGGGGGGCAGAGTGAGTGAGGGGAGAGGAGAGGGGATGCGCCCCCCCCCCACGGGGATCGGCTGTGACCCAAACTCATCCTTGGGGGGGGGAAAGGGGGGAAAGGAGGGGGGCTGCGCCCCACCTGGGGGGTTATCCGTGTCCTCACTTCACCCTGGGGGTGGAGGATGGGGCACAGGAGAGGGGCAGCCCCAAAGGTGGGGGGCTTGCGACCCCCCCAGCTCACCATGTGGGAGGATTGGGGGCTGGAGCAATGGAGAGAGGGGGCTGCCCCAAACTGGGGGGGGGGCTCAGCAGTGCCCCCAGCTCCCTGTGGGGCTGAAGGTGCACTAAGGGGACCCTGCCTGCAGGACCCCAGGGTCTGCCCCACACTTTGGGGGGGCTGTGGGGTGCTCACCTGAGAGAGCGGCTGGATGGGGGTGATGGGGAGGACGGGCTGCAGCGGGCACGGGGGGGGGCCCGGCGGCTGATGCGGGGACGAGACCGTGCTGTAGGCGGGGGGCACGAGGGCAGCCTGGCGCTGCAGCAGCTGCATGATGGAGCTGATGTCCGCCGCCATCCGCGTCTCCAGCCTGCACAGACACGCGTCAGGGGGTGCGGGGGGGCTCCCCATGCTCGCTGCCCCCCCACACACACACACACGCCCCCCCGGTACCTATTGAGCTGCTTCTGGAGGAGATCCAGCCGCGTCTCCACCTCGGAGCGCTGCCGGCGGCTCATGGAGGGCAGCGGGATGCTGAGGGCGGCGTGTGCCGGGATGGTGCAGCGAGGCAGCTCCTGGTACTGCCGCCCCCGGCTCTCCCCCCAGAAGCTGAAGATGTTGGACACCCCCGAGAAGGCTCCTGGTGGGGGGGGGGGCACAACCGTCAGCACCGCGCAGAGGGGTTCTCGGAGGATTGGGGGGGGGCATGACAGCAGAGGAAGGGGGTGGAGGGGGTGGGAGATGCCAGAGGGGGTTTCAGCAGGGAGGGGGAGAAGCGGTGACCCCCCCACCACGACCACCCCCGAGCGCCGTCCCCACCTGAGAGGGGGTTGCACATATCGCTGCCCTTGCGCTCCTCGGCGTCGGGGGGCGCAGGGGCTTCACCCCCCGGGCGGGGGCTGTGGAAAGGGGAGAGCGCGGCCGCCCCCGGGGTGGGCGCGGGGTGCTCGTCCTCGTCGCTGGAGGGCGAGCTGGAGGGCGAGCTGGAGTGGCAGGGGTCCCACTCGGCCGGCCCCCGCGGCGCCCCCGGTGCCTGGCAGCTCCTGCCCAGCCGCAGCGCCTTCTGCCCGCTCCGCAGCTCCCCGGCGGTGTCCACGTCTGTGGGGATCATGAGGGGAGGGGGACAGGCCCTGGGTCATGGCAGCCCCTCGGAATTCCCCCCTACCCACCAAGCTCCCCGTTTTCCAGCCCCCCCATGCCCTCCCCGTACCTTTCTCCGTGCGCCGGCGGAAGGAGAGCTTACGCTTGCGCAGGCGGTTGAAGCCGCTGTCCAGCTCGTCGCTGCCCGGGGAGCCGGGGATCATGTTGGTCTGCGGGGCGAGGGGGCGGCTGAGGAGGGGGCAGATGCCAGGAGCCCCCCCCGGGGTGGGGGTAGAGGAGAGGCGTGGGGAGAGGAGCATGCGGCACTGCTCATCCCCGTCAGCCCCACGGTGGCTGTGCCCCATCCCTGTCCCCACCCTGAGCACCCCCGTGCTGCCCCCCCAGCCCAGCCCAGCCGGGTGCTCACCCCCCACCCCAGTGCCCCCCCCCAAGCCCCTCACATCACGCAGGTTGAAGGTGATCTCCAGGCTGGACCAGAAGTGGTCGGAGAACTCGGGGTACATGTCCAGCACCTCCAGCAGGTCCTCGCGGTGGATCTTGTGCAGGTCGCAGTAGGTGAGCGCCCGCACGTCCGCGTTGGACTTCCCCGGCCGCGCGTACAGGTTCAGCGGCTCCCCGAAAATGTCGTTCTTCCCTTGGGGGGGGGAGGGAGGGAGGCACCGGGGTTCAGCCCGGGGCGGCGAGGCGGGGGGGGGCCGGCACCCCAGGGCACGTCCCCGTACCCGTCCTCAGCCCGGGGGCTCACCCAGGATGGCCACCACCACGTCCCCACGCAGGATCTCGATGGAGCCCCGGGAGATGAAGTAGAGCGCGGTGAGCACGTCCCCGGCGTGCACCAGGGTGTCCCCGGGGGGGGCGTGCGTCGTCTTGAACTTCATGGCCAGGGCGCGCAGGCAGCCCTTGGTGGCCCCCTTGAAGGGTTTGCAGTTCTGCAGCAGGCTGCGGTTCAGGTGCAGGCAGATGTCAGCCTGCAGGCACTCGGGGAAGCCCTTCAGCACCTGCGGGGACACGGGAATGTGTTGGGTTTGTCTCCGGGACCACCACAGGGACTGGCACGGCACGGCACGGCACCACGGCACGGCACGGCACGAGGCGGTGCGCGGCGGCACGGCACGGCACGGCACGGCGCGGCGCGGCGCTCACCGCGTTCATGTCGATGCCGTTGGTGTAGGACCAGGCGTGCTGGAAATACTCCTCCAGGCGCTGCCGCAGCGGGTTGGGGATCTGGTGGAAGCGGATGAACTCGCGGACCCGCAGCATCTGCGTGTGGTAGCGCGCCGTGCCCGAGTACAGGCGCTGGATGATGGCCGAGACGTTCCCGAAGATGCTGGCGTACATCAGGGCTGCGGCACGGCGAGGCGGGGGTGAGGGCGGCCCCAGCCCCCCCGGGGCAGCAAGTGGGGGAGGGGGCTGGCGGTGAGCGGTGCCCCCCCTGCAGCCCCCTCCCCGCGTGTGGGGACCTCGGTGAGAACTCGCCTTGGGCACCCCGCACAGGGGCACGCGCAGAGAAAAACTCACACGCGCGTGAGCGGCGTCGGTGCCTACAGAAGCGTGCGCTTTGCACCCGCAGGGGCACGGCCGCCCACCCCCAGCCCTGCAAACGCCCCCGCTCGCACACCCACAGCTCCGCAAGGCGAGACCCACGCACGCGGAGCCGGGCTGCTGACAAGCGCGTGCTCAAGGCAGGGGTGCTCACAGCCAGCCACGCGCGGTCAGACACGCGTGCTCACACACTCACACGTGCTCACACACGTGTACACGCTCACACGTGTGCTCTGTGGCACACACAACACGCACACGCAGATCTGCTCACACACATCCATGCTACCGTGCGCACACACGTGTCCACTCACATGTTCCATCACACGTTTGCACGCTCACATCCACGTGCGCCCATCCATGCGCACACGTGCCCGTGCGCACACACCCCTGCTCACACTCTCGGGCACGCTGCCACTCACGTGCACGCTCACACACACGCACAGCTGTGCGCTCTCCCCCCCCCCCCCCCCCGTGCCGCACTCACAGCCGATGAGCATGACGCAGATGGAGAAGATCTTCTCGGAGTTGGTGTTGGGCGAGACGTTGCCGAAGCCGACGCTGGTCAGGCTGCTGAAGGTGAAGTAGAGCGCCGTGACGTACTTGTCCTTGATGGTGGGGCCGTACAGGGGGTTGCTGTCGTTCAGGGGCTTGCCGATCTGGTCGCCCAGCGAGTGCAGCCAGCCGATGCGCTGCCCCTCCACGTTGCCGATGGCGTACCAGATGCAGGCCAGCCAGTGGGCGATGAGGGCGAAGGTGCACATCAGCAGGAAGAGCACGGCCGCCCCGTACTCCGAGTAGCGGTCCAGCTTGCGGGCCACCCGCACCAGGCGCAGCAGCCGCGCCGTCTTCAGCAGCCCGATCAGGGTGGTGGTCTGCAAGGGGGGCACTGAGCGCTCCGGGGACCCCCACAGGAGCCCTGACATGCAGACCCCAACCTCTTTCCCTGCACAGGAGACCCGGGCTGGTCCCTGTCCCTGTCCCTGTCCCCGTCCTCATCCCCATCCCCGTCCCCATCCCCATTTTCCATCCCCATCCCCGTTTCAACCCCCATTTTCCATCCCCATCCCCGTCCCCATCCCCATCCCCACCCCCATTTTCCATCCCCATCCCCATCCCCGTCCCCGTCCCCATACCTCCTCAGAGCCGGAGCCGAAGATGAGCAGGTCGAAGGGGATGGCGGCCACCATGTCGATGAGGAACCAGCCCTTGAAGTAGTGGATGGCGATCTTGGCGGGGTGGCTCACCACCTCCTCGTTGGAGTTGACGTAGGTGGTGCGGAAGTTGATGAGGATGTCGATGATGAACATGATGTCCACGATCAGGTCGACCACGTTGAGGGGGCTGCAGGAGTAGCCACAGTTGTGCCGCTGGGCCTCCTCCTGGTCGTTGAGCAGGAAGGCGGCCGAGTAGGGCGTGAAGATGGCCGTGTAGATGACCAGCAGCAGGATGAGCCAGTCCCACACCGCCT
Source organism: Anas platyrhynchos (assembly GCF_047663525.1). Lineage (NCBI taxonomy): Eukaryota > Metazoa > Chordata > Aves > Anseriformes > Anatidae > Anas > Anas platyrhynchos. The sequence continues at coordinate 159,318,686 of NC_092588.1, forward strand.
TGAAGGGGCTGTAGTGCAGGATGGTCCATTTGTGGATGCGCGGCGCCTGCAGCTTGTACTCGGGGAGGACGTCGGCGCCCAGCGACAGCACCTGGGCAGGCGGCAGGGGCTCAGCTCCCACCTGCTCCGGCGGGGAACGAGCCCCCCCCGGCCCCCCCCGGCACACGGCACAGGCACCCGGGCTGTCCCTGCACCCTGCTGGGCACCAGCGTGGGGACACCGAGCCCCGGCCGCCCCCAGGCACTGCAGCACCAGGCTGCTCCTGGCCACGTGCCGTGCCGGGTGCGAGGGGCGCAGGAGCTGCACTGGGTGCAGGGGGCAGCGGTGGGGGCAGCAGGGTGCAGGGGGGTGTTTTGGGGTGCAGAGGGAGCAATGGGGTGCAGGGGGCACAATGTGGTGCAGGGGATGGGGTGGGGGACAGAGGGGTGCAGGGGGGAGCAATGGGGTGCAGGGGGGTGTTGTGGGGTGCAGGGGGGTGTGGGGGTGCTCACAATGGGGTGCACTGGGATGCACTGGGATGCACTGGGATGCACTGGGCTGGGGTGGGGGTGCAGCAGAGCCCTCCCAGCCCCCAGCTTTGGCAGGGCTCGCCCTCCCCCCCCCTTCCCTCCTTGGGCAGCGCCAGCCCCATGGAAATGAGGGCGCGAATGCAAAGGCGCCCAGGGGACATTTCCATGCAGGGGGGGGCCCGGTCCCCGCAGGCGCTACCTCGGCTGTCACAGGCACCTCCCCGCACCCCCCCTGTCCTCCTGCACCCCGCAGGGCCCTGCTTATCCTGCCCCAGCCCCCCCCTCCGTGGCTGAGCCCCCCCAGCCCCCAGCACTGTGGGGGGGGATGTGTGGGGGCAGCAGCACCCCTGGCACAGAAATGGGGCAGGAGCGGGCGATTCTCGCCTTCCCACCGCAATGAGGCCACGCACACAGCGGGGACATGCGGGGGCCCCCGGCTCACCCCGCTCATGGGGGGGCTCCGGCAGCACCCAACGACCCCAGCAGCTCGGGGCGGGGAGCGGAGACCCCCCCCCCAAGCCGCATGCACCCCGAGCAGGGCCCCGGGTGGCACGGCCGTGCCCGGCAGCTGCGCCCATCCATCCGCAGCGGGATCAGCTGCGGGCGCACGGGCTATAAATAGGGGAGCGGGCACACCGGGGGCCGGGGGGGGCACGGGCACGGGCACAGCCCCGGCCCCGCAGCTGCACGCCCCCGAGCGCAGCCCCCCCAGGAGCAAGGATCCTGCGCCCCAGGGTGCGACCCCTGCCCGGGCACCCCGTCCCCGTCCCCCCCCCCGCGTGTTCCTCCCCACTCCCCCCGCTGCGTGGGGGCCGTGCCACGAGTGGGGGTGCCACAGCGCGTGGTCCCCCGCCCCCCAGGCAAGGGCACACCAGGGTGGTCGCAGCGCCCAGCGCTTGCCCTCGCCCCCGGCCCCCCCCTGCTCCCCTCCGGGCATCCCCCAGCGGTCCCGGTGCGCGGGGGGGGGGCAGCGGCCGGTACCTTCTGCTCCTGGCGCTGCCCCTCGCCATCGAGGCCGAGGCCGAGGCAGGTGCCGCAGGGCGAGGCGCCGGGCATGGGGCTTGCTCGGGCCGGGGGGGCGGCGCCGGGGGGGCCCGAGAAGTCCCGCAGCAGCTGCAGGAGCGACGCCAGCATCCTCACGGCCGCCCGGGGCGCGGGGCCGAGCCCATGGCGCGCTTCACCCGCCGCTCAGCCCGGGGGGCTCGGGGGTCGCCGGCCCCAACCCCCCCGCGCCGACCCCGCGCCCATCGCCCGGTGCCCCCCGGCGGGACGGCGGCGGCGGCGGGGCGCGGCCGGGAGCCCCCCCGGCGGAGCGGGGAATTATTGGGGCGGAAATCCTACCCAGCCTGCCCCGCTGCCCCCCCCCCCCCCCCCAGCGCCCGCCCCCCGCCCGTTAACCCCTCCGGTACGGGGGTGCCGCCGCCGCGCCCCCTCGCTGCGCGCCCCCCACCCCCGGTGCGCCACCGGCCGCGGGTGGCCTCGGGGAGGCCCCAGGAGGCGGCGGCGGGGCCGGCCCCGGGGCTGCGGAGGGCGGGGACCCTCGGGGGGGGGGGGACACGCGTGGGCTCGGCAGCCGCGGGCAGCCCTGAGTCACCGCTGCCGCCCACGCGCGGGGATTTCCCGCTGGCACCGCGCGTCCCCGCGAGACGCCGCGTGATGGAGCGGGGGACGGGGACGCGCGCGGCACGCGCCTGGAGTGGGGGGGCGGGGGGGGCGACCGCACGCCCCTACCTGGGGGTTTGGGGCACGGAGGGCACCGCGGTATGGGGGTGACGGCACCGCGGGGGCACGCGGGGGCACGGGGCCACGAGGGCACGCGGGGTCATGGGGACCGCGGGGACACGCGGGGAGGGGGGGGCGGGGGCACCCCCAGCCCCACGGCCCCGTCCCACGGCCCCTCTGAGCCGCTCAAACTGGGCCATAATGGGATGGGAGAGCAGAGAGGTGTTGGCCCTATGGGACACCCCCTGCCCCATAGCTGCAGCGCAGACACCCCCTGCAGACACCCCCTGCGGACACCCCCTGCGGACACCCCCTTCCCAAATGCGGCACCGTCACAGCCTGGTGCCACACGGGGCCCCCCCCGGACCCCTCAGCAGTTCAAGGAGGCAGCCCCGGCACCCCCATCCCCCTGCCCCATTCCCAGCACACACCAGGACCCCAAGCATGGCACAAGGGGGGGGCCCACCTATAACAAGAGCACCGTCCCCAAATGTCACAGCCCAGCCGGTGCCCGGCACCCAGGCGCACCCATGCCCACCGTGGGTGCTCACCGGGTGCGGCAGCGGACCCGGACACCGGCTGCACGCGTGGCACCGGGACCTGCAACCCGTGCACACGGCAGGAACGCGCTCCCTCGAGACTCCCGGCGCCACAACACCCATCAGTCACGGTGACACAGATACCCGGCAGTGCCGGCACCCGGTGACACGTACCCCCGCCCTGGCGCAGGCACGCGTCACCTCACGCTCACAGGCGTGCAGTCACCAGCACCTCTCGCTCGCGGTGACACGTACGCCCGACACCTGCTGTGACACTGGCACCTGACACCCAGCCCGCACAGCCGGAGGCGCCCGGCGCGGCACCTGCCGTGACCCAGACACCCGCGCCCACGGGGCTCAGCCCCCTCGCTGCCACAAATACCCCGACCCCGCAGCCCGCGGCCATCCTTTGGCCGCTGTCACCCGGCGCGTGGGTGGCACCCGCACCCAGCCCACCAGCTGGTGGCTTCGGGGGCACCAGCACACGCCGAGCCATCAGCTGATGGCAGTGCTTGCGGTGGCTCCAGGCACCCGCTGCAGGGAAACGGCCCCAGCCCTGGGGCGAGGCAGGCACCCGGCGTCCCCAAGCTCTTGGGGATGGACTCGCAGAGCCCACCTGGTCTCGCCGTGCCACAGACCCCATCGCCTGCCCCAAACCAGGCACCTGGCACCTGCCCGGGTACCCCTGCGCCAGCGCTGATGATTCCCAGCGCGCTCTGTGATGCCCAACAAACACCAAAGCTCGGCTGCCCGAACCCACTCAGGTCCCCGATGGCCGTGGTACTGCCAGAGCCACCCCACAGCCACGGCACCGCAGCACCAGTGTGCCGGCGACACTCGGTGTGCTCTGAGACACCCGACGGCAGGACTCACACCAAAACCCAACGCCGCAGTGACAATGACACCCCACATCCACCACGGCCAACGCCAGCACAGCCACCCAACGCCGCCACGGCCACCCGGTGCCGTCACCCTCAGAGGTGCCCGGTTTTGGGGTCACCCAACGCACCTCTCCACCAGCGTACACCGTCTGCAAGGCACCTGCACAGCCGACCCCAAACACACCGCGCGGACTCACGGCACGCACCACAGGCACTCCGGTGCTGGGGACCCCCCAAGGTCCATCTGGCACTCACCGCGTTCAGCTGCGGCAGGGGCGCGGTGCCCTGCGCACCCACCGACATGGGCGAGTGGGACGGGTGCCACCGCAGGCCTCGAGGCGCTGCCCTCTCCCGCTGCCGACAGCAATGCAGCAGCACAGGCACCGGTGGCGGGGTGGGACGGCGAGCCCCGTGACGGGGTGACGTCCCCACGGGGCGGTGCGAGCCCCCAGCAGCAGAACCCCCCACCCGCTGACGCAGACACGGAGCAGCCCCGGCACCTCGGCCACGCTGCGTGCGCCACCGCACCATGAAATGCCCGACGGGGGGGACCAGGGAACATGCTTTGGGGACACCACAGCCACCCCAAACACTGCCCCATCCCTCACTGTGGCCCCCACCAGGGGCTGGGGTGGCACCGGCTGGCGAGGGATCTCCTTGGGGGGGGGCCGTGTCCCCACAGCCCCCACTTGCAGCCCCGCCGAGCCCAGCCCAGCCCAACGCGGTGCTCTCCGACGCTTGGGGCTCTCCGGCACCGCCGCCCCCCAGCACTCGGGATCCCCCCGCCCCAGAGCTCAGCGCCGGGGGGGTCCGTGGGCAGCCCGCCCCCAGCCCCATCCTTTCCATCCCAGCTCATCAGCCGGCTCGCCCCGGGCCAGCCGCAGCCCCGCGCACGGAACGGCTCCGACCCAAGCCCCCGCGCGCCCGGGGCACCCAGGACACCCCCGCACCGGGGTCCGGGAGGGGGGGGGTCTTCGGCATCCCGCGGGGGGGCTGCAGCCGGCGCAGCGCAGGGCAATGCCTTGGGGACGCCGTCGTCGGGGCGAGCGCGGCTGCGGGCGGGGTAGGGCGCCGGGAACCCCCCCCCCGAGGTCCCGGTGTCCCCCCCCGACCCCCCCGCACCCACCTCCTGTGCCACCAGGCTGGAGATGCGGACGGCGCGGCGGACCCGAGCGCTCTTTCGGTCGCCGTCGGGGCGGTCGCCGCTGTCGCGCCTGCCCGGGGCCACCATGGCCGCGCTCAGCGCCGCGCTGCCGGGTGGGGGGAGCCGCCGGCCGCCCCCCCGGGGCCCCGCATCCCGGAGCTGCTGCCGCGGAGCCCGGCGCTGCCCTGCGCGGCTGCGGGCGCGGAGCTGCCGCGGCGGGCGGCAGATGGAGCGGGGCGGCCCGGCCCCCCCCCACCCCCCCCCCCCCGGCCCCCGCCCCCGCCCCCGCCGGGGCTCGCTCCCAGCCCGGCAGCCACCGCCCCCCCGCCCGCCGCCGCCACTCCCCGCGGTGCCCGTCACGCTCCGGGGAGGGACCGGGAACACCCCCGGGAAACTGAGGCACGGGGGGGGTTGGCGGGGAGGGGGCTCCCCACTCGCGGGGTCCCGAGCCCCTCCCGCGTGTCCCCAGCCACGGGTGGGTGTCCCACGGTCCTCGGGACCCCCGAGATAGGGAGCCCGGTGGGAGGTGGGCACAGCCCCGCGTGCCAGGGAAGGGGGATGGAGGGGGTGGGATGGGGATGGGGTGGGGATGGGATTAATGGGATGGGGATGGGGATGGGGATGGGGATGGGGATGGGGATGGGATGGGGATGGGGATGGGGATGGGATGGGGATGGGATGGGGATGGGATGGGGATGGGGATGGGGATGGGATGGGGATGGGGATGGGGATGGGGATGGGATGGGGATGGGATGGGGATGGGGTGGGGATGGGGATGGGGATGGGGATGGGGATGGGGATGGGGATGGGGATGGGAACGGGATGGGATGGGGGGCACCCAGGGAAGGAAGCAGGCACAGGGCTGGGGATGGAGAAGGGGCCAAGCTGCCCGCAGGGCTCCTCAGCTGCCGCAGGCTGATTCACAGCCCCGCTGGCTCCCGCTCTCCCTGGCTGCCTCCCAGCCCTGCCAGCGCGACCCCGCTCTGCGTTCCCAGTGCTCCTGCTCCCTCACGACACCCCGCAGCGGGACGGCTGCCCCCATGTGCTCCCAGCCCCAGGTGCTGCTGATGCCCCCCAGCCCTCAGCGCAGGCAGCTGGGCACGGCCACCAAGCCCTCCGCGGCACCGCGCACCCCAAACCAGCCCCGTCCTGCAGCGAGCGGACCCCAGGCACGGGCAGCGCGGTGCCAGCAGCGCCCAGCCCCAGCCCCAGCCTGCACCCCACGGGCAGGGTCCCCACCAGGATGGGTCAGGGGGTCCCCAATCTGCCGTGAGCCACCGGCACCCTGCAGCCTCCATCCCCGGCACCTCTGGTGCTCCCTGAGCTGCAGGAGGGCCTCGCGCCCCCCAGCCACAACGCCCCGTGCCAGCCGCAGCCCCCGTCCCTGTCCCTGTCCGTGGGTTGTGTCCCCCACCGGGCGAGCACATCACGGCCAGACAGGGTGGCCAGCTTGCCCAGGAGCTCAGTGACCTTGACGGGAGCTGCGGGAGCGTGGGGCGGGCAGCGCGGGCTTGTTTGGCTGCCGTCACTGCGGATGATTCACGGTGCCGCTGCCTGGAAGCCCCGGCCCCCCCCCCCGGCCCCCACCCAGCAGCTCACCGTGCCAGAGCTACGGCTGCTTGGGGACAGGCTCGCCTTGGCCTCAGCTTCCAAACCCACAGCATCCGCCCCGCTGAGCCAGGTCTGTGCCCCGTGCCCCTGGCACCCCCGGCACCCCCAGCACCCCCAGTACCCCCAGTACCCCTATCCGCCTCCATCCTGGGGGATCCCCAGCACGCACCCCGCAGCCCGGCAGTGGTGCTTGGTGTGCCCCAACCCCATCCCCACCCCCAGGCACAGCGTCTGCTCCTGCCCCAGAGCCCAGCGGGGCACGGCCGAGCTCTCCACCCCGCTGCAGGGGGGCTGCGCCGGCCCAGCAAGGGGGGGTCGTGTCCGTCCGTCCATCCGTCCAGCACCGCCTGGCGATGGCAGCTGGTGGCAGGAGGAGATTAGCGTGGCTTGGGCAGGCAGCACAGCAGCAGCGGCAGCCGCCACGGCATCGTAATTAATTACACAGCAAAGGCAATCAGGATGCGTTGCTCGTTAGCGCACTGGAGAGGAGCAGGGAAGGCCGGCGCTGCAGGGGCAGGGGGTGGGGGCCGAGCACTGGCACCGTCCTGCCCCTGGGACCATGGACCCCCCCCAGGGGGCTCTGCTGCCCGCACAGGACCCCACAGCCGCTCCGTGTCACAGCGAGGGGGGGCCAGGGGCAGCCCCGACAGCAGGGCTGGGAGCTCCCAGGCTGGGGGGGGGGTTCCCAAATCGCCCCTCACGTGGGCCAGCAGGCGCAAGGTGCAGGCACGCAGCCGGGGGGGGGGCGGGCCACCGAGGGACCCCGAGCGCACGCAGGCGGCACGGGGCAGATGTGCCTGGGAGCTCCCACCCCGCCGGGCCCCCCCCTGAGCCCCCAGCCCCTGGCAGGCAGGGCGAGCACAGCAGGTCCCCCGAGCCCGCCGGCCCCGGCGCATCAAGCCGGCAGCTTTAACTTCATTAGTGGGAGCTGGGCTCAGGGTGTAATTAAGCAGCAGCAGCCGCCTGCTCCCCGCAGCCAGATGGCAGTTACACAACGTGCGAAGGATTAGCCCGCAGTGCCAGCGCGGGGCAGGGGCCCAGCAATGGCCAAAGAGTCACGGCCAGAGAACAGGGAGCGGGCAGCACGGTGCAGCGTGGCGTGGCACGGCACGGCACGGTGCGCCATGGCATGGTGTGGCATGGCACAGCACGGTGCAGCGTGGCATGGCATGGCACGGCACGGTGCGGCATGGTGCAGCACGGTGCAGGATGGCACAGCATGGTGTGGCACAGCATGGCACGGCACGGTGCAGCACGGCATGGTGTGGCATGGCACAGCACGGTGCAGCGTGGTGTGGCACGGCATGGCACGGCACGGCGCAGCATGGCACGGCATGGTGTGGCACGGCATGGCACAGCACGGTGCAGGAGCTGCAGGGCCGTGCCGTGCCACACACACGGCTCTCACACAGCCCACCCCAGCACTGGGCCAGGGCTGGGGCTTGCTGCTGGGCCTTGCGCCCACCCAGGTGGGAGCAGGGTCAGGGTCTGCAGAGGATGCCCCCACCCATGGGGCAGCACCCACATCGGTCTCCCTACTGGGGAAGGGGGGCAACCCCCATGGGTGACCCCAGCCCTGCCACCCCAGCCCTGCTGTGGGGAGCGCAGTGCAGCCCCTGAGGGGCTTGGGGGGACAGCCTGGTCCCATGGGTGGGGGGCAGGAGCCATACGGGCACGCAGTGGCACCATCCTGCAGTGCAGAGCACCCCCGGGCAACTCGCTGTGAGCTCCAGCATCGTCCTGTGAGCTCCAGCATCACCATCAACTCCAGTATCACCATCAACTCCAGCACCACCGCTACCTCCAGCATCACCTGCGCGCTCCAGCACCACCCTGCTGCAGCGCAGAGCACCCTTCTGGCTGCAACCATGCCCAAAACACCACCAATCCATCCAGCCACCCCTGGCCGCTGGGCTCACCTGGGTGACCTTCTCGGTGACGTTGTGCGTGCGGTCCTTCAGCTTGGTGGGGGCGATGATCTCCTTCTCGCTGGAGGGGGCGGCCAGGAAGGCGTCGGCCTTGAAGTCCACGAAGTTGAGGGTGATCTGGGGGATCTTGCTGATCGCCCGGTAGCGCATCAGGTCCGAGTCAGAGGTGGAGTTCAGCAGGGTGCTGCGGATGTTGTTCATGGCCCCTGGCCGGGGGGGCACCATCAGCACGGGCTGCAGCCGCTGCGTGGGACCCCCTCTGACCCCCCCACCACCACCCCCAGGGTCCCCAGCGGGGTGAGGGGAGCGGGGAGCCGTGCCCGGGGCAGGCAGGGAGCTGCCAGCAGGCGCGGCGGGACGGGGACCGACAGCTTGGTATCATTTACTGTTAATGTAATTATTTCCCCCCTCCCTAATGCGCTTAGCGGGCGTGGGGGCTTAACAAGGCAATTGCCACCCCCCTCCCTTGGTCGCTAAGAGGATTACGGGGCCGGGGGTCACGCCAGGTGGTGACGGAGCGGCCACACCAGCGGGCAGGACACCGGCACCGGGGCTGGAGCCAGGCACTGATGGCAACGAGGGCCAGAAGGGCGCTGGACAAGGGAGCCAAACGGGGGCACGGCTGCCCCACATGCACCGGCGATGCCGGCAGCGCGGCGCATTACAGCAATGCCCAGCCTGACAGTGACGGGTGCCCAGCGCCCCGCGCCGCTAACGAGCCGCCGGCGGCACCCGTTGCTGGCAGCTGCCCGGCACCCTAACGAGCTGCCAGCCCTAATGACTTCACCCCAGGGCCACATGCTGCGTGCGTGGTGGGCCTGAACCCTCCCCTCCTGCAGCTGCGGGGCACGGAGGTGTGGGGCAGCCCCCCAGCAGCACCCACCCCCAGCACCCCCAGCACCACGGCCACCGGGATGCGCCAGGAGCCCCCGTACCGGTGCTGGAGCCACGGTGCATGCTGGCCCCGGCGGTGGCGTGCCGGTTGTGGCAGCGCTTGTCACCCTCGCCCTTCATGGTCTCGATGTCGTCGACGGAGGAGGCGCGGCGCACGCTGTGGCAGCTCTCCCGCGAGCGGCTGCGCGCCAGGCTGCAGTTGGAGAAGGCGGCGTGGAGGTGAAGGCGCTCGGCGCGGGGCGAGGACTGGGTGACGGGTGGCTCCGGGCGCCCGTCGCCCTCCTCGGGGTCCATCAGCGCCTTCTGGTCCTCGGGCTGGGAGCAGCCCAGGCAGCTGTTCTCCAGGGAGGACGTGGCCTCCTCGGGCGCCGACTCGCTGCTGTGCTTGGAGAAGTCCACGATGACGGCATCGGGGGGCTCCTGGGGCAGGGACTGCTTGCTCGCCGTCAGCGCCAGCAGCGCCGGCAGCTTCAGCCTGAAGGATTTGCTGCGCCCTGGCCGGAGGAAGGGGGGTGATAAGGGGCGACCCCCCCGGACCCTCCTAGAGCCCAGCCAAGGAGCTCGGTCGCGGTGGGTGCGGAGGGGTCGGGGCGCCCCCCACCTGCGGGGAACCAGCTGGCGGGGGTGACCCAGTGGTTGGTGTCGGCGTCGGGCGAGCCCGGGCGCTCCTTCTCCATCACCACCTCGAAGTTGAGGATGAACATGATGACGGCCCCATCCTCGTTCTTCACCGGCACCACGTCCACCAGGCACAGGAAGCAGCTGCCTGCGGGGAGGGGGGGGCTCAGGGACCTGGGGGCTGCCACCGCCACCCCCGGGGGAAACTGAGGCACGGCGGGGGCACAGAGGGACCCATGGGGCCCATCGGCACGGCCTCACCATGGGGAGCTGATGGCGGGGTGGGGGCAGCGCTCGGCCCCCCCAGAGGCCCCAGGGGGGCTGGGGCTGCCCCCGCTGCCCCCGGCCGGCCGCCCTAAGCCGCTCAGCGCTGTGCCAGCTGCGGCGTTAATCCCACTCCTGCAGCTGTGAACTCGGCCGTGCGGGCACGGGGGGGGGGGCCGGGGGGGGGGGAGCAGCCCGGGGTGACCTCTCCCACACCAAGCTGGGGCCGCGTCCCCCACCCACGGGGCTCCGCTGGGGGCCGACCCTCCCCCGGCATCTTTTAGGGGGGGTCCCCGCAACTCCCTGTTCCCTCCCTGTTCCTGCCGGCGGGGGGGTCGGGGGGGGGGGGCGGGCCCCGCAGTCCCCCCCCCGTGGCCCCGCACCCCCCCCGTGCCTCCGCAACCCCCCCGCCCCCCCCGTTGGCAGCGCGCCCGGCATCCTGCACCGGGGAGCCCCGGCCCCGGGGGGGGGAATCCCGGCCCCGCGTGGGGCCCCCGCGGGTGGGGGCGCGGCCCCGGACGCCCCCGTGGGCGCGGGGCGGGGGGGGGGCGGATTAGCAACGTGTCCCCGGAGCTCCACCGGCCCCCCCCCCGCCGCGGGATGCCCTAATCCCGGCTCATCCCCGCGGCCACGGCACGGGACGGGGCCCCCGCATCCCCCCCCCTCTCCGCGGTGTCCCCCCCCCCTCCCCGACCCCCCCGGACCCCCCGGGCCCCCCGGAGCCCCCGGCGTCGCGCGAAGCTCACCGGGCGGAGGGCGGGGGGGTCCCGCGGGAGGGGGCGGGGGCCGGACCCAGCCCCCCCGGCACTGGGGTGCGCGCCCCCCCCGGCCCGGCTGCAGGGGCTGCGGCCTTGGCACCGCACCCGGCGTCGGTTTTATGCCTAAATATGGCTGCGGCCAGCGGCCGCTGCGCCTCGGGACGGGCCGGGGACATCCGCGGCCCCCCCCCCGTGGCCACCCCCCCGTGGCCATCCCGCCCGGATCCTTCCCCCCCCCCGCCGTGGCCACCCCCGTGTCCATCCCGCCCCGCATCCACCCTGCGCCGTGTCCGCCCCCCCGGGTCCACCCCCCCCCACGATCCGGGGGGGCTGGAGGTGGCCCCGCACTGCTCGGGGTGCGCCCTGCGCCCCAACCGCCCCCCCCCCCCAAGTTACCCTGCACGCCCAGGGAGCCCCCTCCCCTCCCGCCCTGCACCCCAAAACCCAACCCCCCCCCCGGCCCCGGGGCGCACCCCAGGTCCCGGCGCACCCCAAGCCCAGGCGCACCCCGCACCCTCACCCCCCCCCCGTGTCCCCCCCTCTCCGTGCGCCCCAAAGCCCCCCCAGCCCCGCTCCAGCCCGGGGATGCGCTGCTCGCCTTGGCCACCGGGCGGCGGCACCGGGCCCCCCCCGCCGTGCCCCCCCCCCGTACCGAGCCGCGCATCCCGCACCCTGCACCCAAACCGCACCCCCCCCCCGTGCGCCCTCCCCTCTGCACTGCTCCCCCCTGAGCACCCCACGGCCATGGTGGTGCCCCCCGGCACAGCACGCAGCCCCCTGCCCCCCACACGGCCCCCATGCGCCCACCCCACAGTGTTGTGGGTGCACCTAGGGGTGGGGGCACCCTGGCGATGTCACCGTGTGCCCCCACGCACGAACGCACTGGGAGCCCCCAGTGCCGCACTGGGATGCTGTGGGGCTGGAGCTGCCGAGCTGCCCGCGGCGGGGAAGCCCCAGCAGCGCGGGGGGGGCCGTGTGCCAGGATCACCCGCTGGCACCTGGCAGGCGGCACCGAGGGCCCGATCCTGGCCCAGGCTCAACCCTCGCACGCGTTCCAGGGACACGCCGGTGACCTGAAACGCCACCGGCAGCGGCGACAGCGCCGGGGGGGTCTCTGCTCCGGCACAGCCTGGCCCTGACCTCGCTCCTTGCCTCGGCTGCCCGTCCCGCCGGCTGTCCCCGCCGTGCTCCCCTGCGGTGGCCGCGACCTTCCCGCGTCCCCGCCTGGGCTCTGCAAACATCGCTCAGCGCACGGAGCCGCAGCAGCGCTCAGCAGCACTGCGGGAGCAGCCGGGCCCCGCCGAGGCAGCAGAGCAACACGGGGCAGGGGGACGGGGTGGGAGCGGGGTTTGGGACCCCACCAGGCACCGCTCGCATCCCGCTGGGGTGGCAGCGCGGGGCTGGGGCTGAGCAGGGCGCACGGCGCATTCAGAAGGGCTGAGAGGAGAGGGAAATTGGAGCTGCCCAAGGGCCCCCACACACTGTGCTGCTCGGTTTGGTCATTTTGGGGTCGGGGATGATCTCTCCGGCCGCTCCCCAGTCCCGGTGGGCTCTGCCAGGCAGGCCCCCCGCAGCAGAGCTTGGCCTCGTGGGGATGTCACCGTGCGGTGCCATGGCACGGGGCCACACGAGGCTGGGGCCAGCAGCCAGGTAGTGTGGGTGCCCCCGGCCTGGTGGGGCATCGGGGCTGGGCACAGGGCCAGGACTCCCCTGGCCGCCCCACAAGCTGTGGGCGCCTGCACCCTGCGGTCCCCGCTGCCACCACGGGGAGGGGGCTGCCGGGGGGGGTCACGGGGGGCTCCTGCAGCGCGGGGAGGCAGGGAAGGGTTAAAGGGAGCAGCTCCCCCTCTGCAGGCACTGCCGCTGCCTCTGGCTATAAATATCCCCTCGGAAACACCGCACTCCCCGGGGACGCAGCCCTGCCGCAGCGCCAGCCGACCCGGCACCCGCCGCACGCCCGGGGGGCCCCCACCCGGCCCCCCCCGGCAGCCCTGGGCACAGCAAGGGGCAGGGGCACCGCTGCTCCCCGCAGCCCTGTGGCAGCACATGGCGGGAGGGGGGGGGGGCTGTGGGGTGCCGGGACCCCCACAGTGCTGCAGGGGTGCACGGCCCCGTGGGGAGCACGGCCCCGTGGGGGGGCAGCCCCCGGTGCCCCCTCCTTGGCTGGGTGGGGGTTGCTCAGCCCCATGGGCTCCACGGGGACACAGCCCCAGGGTGGCAGTGAGCAGTGGTGGTCCCCGCAGCCCCCCCACCGGGGGCACAGACCATGCAGCCAACCTCTCCCTACTCCTGGGGGGGTCACAGACACAGCACCCCACCCCACCCCACCCTGCCTGTGAGCACTGTGCTGCCCTGGCACCGTGTGGTGCCACCGGCACCGGGCCCCTTTGGCACCAGAGGGTGCGCAGCCCAGGTCCCCCCCCTCGAGGGCTGTGTCCCCCCCCTTGTCCTTGCCCCCCCCCTCACTCAGCCTGTCTGCCCCGGCTGCGCTGACGCTGCCCAGAGCCCTGCGACCGGAGACACGAAGCATACGCTGCTGTCAGCAGGGCGGCCCTGCAGCCAGACGGCCCTGCTGCCACCGAGCACCGTACGGCACAGCACGGCACGGCATGGCATGGCATGGAACAGCACGGCACAGCACCATACGGCACGGCATGGCATGGCACGGCACCATATGGCACGGCACGGCACAGCACCACCTGCCCATGGCCCTGCGGCACGGGGCAGGGAAAGCCCCCCGGCAGCAGGCAGAGGCTGGGACCCGGGGGCCTCCCCATCTGCTCAGCACATGCCCGGCAGCGGGTGATGGGCAGGGCCAATTAGCAGAGGGCTAACGAGGACGACTCGGCGCGTGCCGGCTGCGGGAGGAAGCAGCCACATGCTGCCTGCGCCCCGGCCACCCCGAGCACCCTGCGTGCGGGTCCAAAGTGCGCAGGCAGCAGCTGTGCCCGTCCAAGCCGCTGCGCCCCGGGCTGTGCCTGGCACGGATGCACCAGCGGCTGCGTGCCGGGGCCGGAGCTCAGCTCCACGCCGGGGGCTGCGACAGAACCAGGATGCGGCCGCGCTGGGACAGCCCCAGAGCTGCAGCGAGAGCCCTGGGGACACGCAGCCGAGCCACGAGCCAAGGCAGCTTCGCTCCCGCTCCTCCCAGGGGATGCGCACGGGAGGAGGGAGCGGGAGATGGGGGCCGCAGTGCGAGGACCCGTGCCCCCGTGCCCTTGTGCCTTCGTGCCCTTGTGCCCCCGTGCCCTTGTGCCCTCGTGCCCCGTGCCCTTGTGCTGCGGGCGGCGGCGCAGAGCTGCACGTGGTGTCTCGGCGGCAGGGCGGGCAGCTGGGAGCCAGCTTTGTTTACTCTGCGCGCTGGAACCGGGGCCGGGTGCCGAGCGCCGCAGGCAGCTGCCGGAGAGAGCAGGGACACCTGGCGCAGGGACCGGCTCCTCCAGGGCTGTGGCGAGGGGCAGCCCCACTGCACCCAGCTCCAGAGCACCGCGGGGACACTGGGATGGGGGGAGCGAGCCCCTCTCCACGGAGCCACCACGCTGTGGGGCAGCGGGGGCCCCGAAATGAGGGACTGGCACCCCCAGGACTGGGAGCACTGGGATCAGGGGATGCAGCACAGCCCTCGTGCCATGGGTGGTACTGGTGCCATCCCTGCCTGCCTGGGGACCCCGGCAAGGAAAGTGCCCATGGGGAGGGGGGCAGGGGGGGCCGTGCTGCCTGAGGCTCAGAGCCAACAGCCCCCGAGCTGGCTGGGCCTGGCTGTGGGGCAGCTGTGGGGCAGCTGTGGGGCACTGTGGGGCACCAGAGATGGGCTGCCCCTCCTGCCCCTGGGAGCTCCATCCCCACAGCCCCAGACACAGCTCCCTGCCACCCCCTCTCCCCCCTCCCTGTGCAGCACAGGGACCCCCGATCCCCCCCCCATACACTTTGCAGCCCCCACAGGCAGGTCACAGCGCCGTGCCCCACAGCTGCCCCACAGCACCCGCAGACCCTGCCCAGACCCAGAGGAGCTGGGAGGGCTGCGCACCCCAGCAGGGGACGTGCTGGCACCACTGGGGCAGGATGAGCCCCCGGCACAGCCCCGGCACGCTGTCACCGGGGGGGTGGGGGCTTCCATCTCCCCCCCGTGCTGGCACCGCACGCCACCCACGGCGCGGCGAGGCCTGGCACGGCTGATGGATGGACGCAGCGCGGCCGCCCGCAGCAGCAAGCCGTTAACTCAAGGGTCTGTCTGCCCGTGACGGACGGCCGCCCTCACGCCCGCACAAATAACCATAAATCTCCACCCGGGAGCGCGCCGGGAGGCTCCGGCAGCGGCGGCGCTGGGTGCCCGTGCGCCCGCTCCCCACCCGGCACCCCCAGCCCACGGGTGAAGCGGATGGCGGGGTCCCTACCGTCCTTGCGGTAGAAGCAGATCTCCACCTTGCGCTCCTCGGAGCCCAGCAGCGCCTGGGCGATCTGCGCGGCCGCGCTGCGCTGCGTGCGGGGCCCGTGCAGGAAATCGCAGGTGCAGGGTTTCTGCATGACCTCGGCCCGCGTGTAGCCGCACAGCTCGCAGAAGCCATCGTTGCAGTAGATCACGGCGCAGTTCTCCACCCGGGCGTTGGCGATGATGAACTTGCGGCCTGAGGGGAGGCGGAGGTGAAGCCCGGGGGAGCCCTGGCCCCACGCCCCGCTCCATCTCCCCATCCATCCATCCGTCCATCCGTCCGTCCATCCATCCATTTATCCGCCCGTCCATCCCCACCCTGGGCTCTCAGCAACCCAAGCGTCCCCAGGGACCGCCCTGCTTGTCCCCAAGGGCACCGGCCGCACCGGGGGCCCCCCGCCCCGTGCCCGCACCAGGGGCCCCGCCGCAGCCCCGTGCGCCCACCCCGGTGCCCCGGGGCACGTCGTGCCACCCCGCAGTGCCCCCGTAGGCTGCAGCTCAAAGACCCCAACGGGTCTGTCCCCGTCCCCACCTCAGGGACCGGACCCTGAGAACCCCCAGCCCCCCCAGCCCTCCCTGCACCCCCCTGCCTGGGTGCCCTGTCCTGGGATGGATGTGGGGACGGGTGCTTGTGGGGCCACCGTGGCACCAGCACCCATGGGCCCCCCCAGCTGGACTTCTTGCACGTGCCCCCCAGCTGCCCCAGAGCCCCGTGGCACCCACCCCCCCCCCAGCCTCACCAGAAGCCCCCAGCCTCACCAAACCTCAGCCTCACCCAAAATGCCCGGCCTCACCAATCCCCCCCCCACAACCTTACCAAAGCCCCCAGCCCCAACACAAAGGCCCCCGGCCCCAACAGAAAGCCCCCCCCAGCCCCAACAGAAAGCCTTCCAGTCTCACATAAAAGCCCCCAGCACCGACATAAAGGCCCCCAGCCTCACATAAAGCCCCCCCAGCCTTACCTGAAGCCCCCCCAGCCCCAACACAAAGCCCCCCAGCCCTGCCTGAAGCCCCTACCCCCAACATAAAGGCCCCCCATCACAAACATAAAAGCCCCCCAGACTCACATAAAGCCCCACAGACCTGATATAAAGCCCCCCAGCCCCAACATAAAGCCCCCCCAGCCTCGATATTAAGGCCCCCCAGCCTCACATAAAGGCCCCGCAGCCTTACCTGAAGCCCCCAGCCCCAACACAAAGCCCCCCAGCCCCACTTGAAGCCCCTATCCCCAACATAAAGGCCCCCCATCCCCAACATAAAAGACCCCCAGACTCACATAAAGCCCCCCCAGCCTCAACATAAAGCCCCCCCAGCCTCAACATAAAGCCCCCCCAGCCTCCATATAAAGACCCCCAGCCCCATACGAAGCCCCCCCAGCCCCACACGAAGCCCCCCCAGCCCCACCTAAAGCCCCCAGCCCCCCCGCCTCCCCCATCCCCCCCTCGGCCCGGTGCCGCCCCCCACCCGGCCGCGCCCCCCCGCACTCACTCTGCCCCTCGAACTTGCGGATGATGGTGTCCAGGAAGGTGTTCTGGGGGGCGACGTGGCCGCGCCGCACCGGCATGGCGCCGGGCCCATGGGGGGGCAGCGGAGGCGACGGCGGCGGCGGCCCCGAGCCGCGGGGGGTCCCGGTGCCCTTGAGCCAAGGACGGCGCCGCCGGGGCCGGCTCGGCGGGGCGCGCACGGCACGGCACGGCACGGCACGGCACGGCTCGGTGCGGCGGCGGGCGGGGCCGTGCGGGCACGGAGGGGTTAAAACCGGGCCCTCCCCCCGGGGCCGCTCCCCGCGCCCCGCTCCCCGCCGCCGTTAGCCCATGGCCAGGTACGGGGCGCACCCGGTGCCGGTGCCGGTGCCGCCGCTACCGGTGCTGGTACGGGTACCGGTATCGGTACCGGTGCCGGTGCCGGCCCCGCCCGGGCCCCCCCTCCCTCTCCCCGCTAGCGGCTCCGTGCGCGCCGCGGCGGGCGCAGCATCGGCCTTATTTAGGCAAGGAGGCGGCTGCCCGGGGGGGAGATTTATCACCGCGCCTCCCCCGCCCGGCTCGGCTCGGCTCGGCTCGGCTCAGCCCCGGCCGTTCTGCGTGTGTCCCCCCCACCCCCCCCCCCAACCACCCCTTCCCCACGGTTTTGCGCCCTGGTCCGGCTCGGCTCGCCCCGGCCCGGTGTTGGCTCGGTGCGGCGGGGCCGGCGCTGCGCGGTGACAGCCGAGCCCGGCCGGGGAGGAGCGAGCGCGGCTGCAGCCAATGGCCCGAGCGGGACGGGGGGGGGTCCAGGAGGATGGGAGGGGGGGGGGGAAGCGCCCGAGGCGGCCCCCCCAGCCCCGCCCCCGCCCCGGGCCCCTCCAGCCCCGCGTGCCCCCCAGAGCCCCCTCCCCACATCCCCACTGCACCACGCCCCCCCGGCACCCCCAGGCTCAATCATGCCCCCCCCGCACCCATCCCGGCTGCAATACGCCCCCCCCCATGAAAAGAGCCCGGCCACAACCCCCCCGGGACGGGGGGGGGGTCGTGAATGTGGGGGCACGGATAGGGGCTCATGAATAGCACAAGGGGGGGCCGGGGCACAGAAACGCTTCCCGGCCCCCCCCTCTACCCCAGGGCCCCCCCCCTGTCCCCGCCCACCCCCCCAGCCCAGCCCTGGAGCTCAGAGCGGGGGCCGGTGCCAGCCCCGGCGGCGGAACATAAACAGCAGCTGCGCCTGGGAGGCAGCGCCGGGGGGCCGGGGGGGGGCCGGGGGCCAAACGGGGGGGGACGCAGCACCCGCTGTGTGTCTGCAACTGGGGGCACTGGGACGTGCTGGGGCAGCGTGCTCTGCCCGGGGTCATGTGGAGTCATGAGGGGGGGGCTGCATCTGACCCACGCTGGGGACCCCCCCACCGGTACCACAGTGCGGCCCCCAGCCACGGTCCTCAGCAGGGTGGGCTCCACACGGCCAGTCCTGCACCAGTGCTGGTCCTGGTCCTGGTACTGGTCCCAGTGCCTTCCCCAGTTTCAGGTTGGTGCCGGGTCCTGGCCTGGTGCCAGGCTCCAGTCTCTGTGCTGGTCCCAGTCCCAGTGCTGGGACCCAGTCCTGGTTCTGGTCCCAGTCCTGATCCTGGTTCTGGGTCCTGGTCCTGGTCTCCGACCCATTGCTGGTCCCAGTCCCATTACTGGTCCCAGTCCCATCACCAGTCCCAGACCCAGTCCCATTGCTGGTCCCAGACACAGTTCCTTTACTGGTCCCAGTCCCACTGCTTGTCCTGGTGCCAGTCCCTGTCCCAATCCCACTGCCAGTCCCTGTTCCTGTCCCAGTCCCAGTGCTGGTGCTGGTGACAGTTCTGGTCCCAGTCCCAGTTCCAGTCCTGCTTCTGGTCCCATATCCCAGTCCCAGTCCCAATCCCCATCCCAGTCCTGGTACTGGAGACACTGGGATGTGCTGGGGCAGTGTGCTCTGCCCGGGGTCATGTGAGGTCACGGGGGGGGGGGGAGGGGGCTGCATCTGACTCTCACTGGGGACCCCCCCCACCAGCCCCACAGCGCAGCCCCCAGACACTGTCCCCCGCCGCGTGGGCTCCACACAGCCAGTCCTGCTCCAGTGCTGGTACTGGTCCCAGTGCTGGACCTAGTATTAGTACTGGTCCCAGTCCTGCTTCAGCGCTGGGACAGGTCCCAGTGCTGGTCGTAGTACTGGTACTGGTCCCAGTGCAGTTCCTAGTATTAGTACTGGTCCCAGTGCTGGTCCTTGTACTGGTACTGGTTCCAGTCCTGCTCCAGTGCTGGTACTGGTCTTGGTGCTGCTCCAGCGCTGATCCCTGTCCCAGTCCCAGTCCCGGTCCTACTTCTGTTGCTGATTCTAGTCCCAGTGCCAGTGCCAGTTCCAGTCCCGGTACTGGTGCCAGTCCCAGTCCCAGTCTCAGTCCCAGTCCCGGTGCTGGTGCCGGTCCCGGTCCCAGTCCCAGTCCTATTACTGGTCCCTGTCCCATTGCCGGTCCTGGTCCCAGTCCTAGTCCCTGTCCCGGTGCCGGTGCCAGTCCCAGTGCCTTTGCTGGTCCCAGTCCCAGTTCCGTTACTGGTCCCGGTGCCGGTGCTGGTGCCGGTCCCAGTCCCAGTCCCAGTCCCAGTCCCAGTCCCAGTCCCAGTCCCAGTCCCAGTCCCAGTCCCGGTCCCAGTCCCAGTCCCAGTCCTATTACTGGTCCCTGTCCCATTGCCGGTCCTGGTCCCTGTCCCAGTCCCTGTCCCGGTGCCGGTCCCAGTCCCAGTGCCTTTGCTGGTCCCAGTCCCAGTTCCATTACTGGTCCCAGTCCCGGTGCTGGTGCCGGTCCCAGTCCCAGTCCCAGTCCCAGTCCCAGTCCCAGTCCCAGTCCCAGTCCCAGTCCTATTACTGGTCTCCGTCCCATTGCCGGTCCTGGTCCCGGTCCCAGTCCCTGTCCCAGTCCCGGTGCCGGTCCCAGTCCCAGTGCCTTTGCTGGTCCCAGTCCCAGTTCCGTTACTGGTCCCGGTGCCGGTGCCAGTCCCAGTCTCAGTCCCGGTGCCGGTCCCAGTCCCAGTCCCAGTCCCAGTCCCGGTGCTGGTGCCGGTGCTGGTGCCGGTGCCGGTCCCAGTCCCAGACCCGTTCCCGTTCCCGTTCCCGGTCCCGGTCCCGTCGGGGCCGCTCCGCCCGCCCCTGTCCGAGGTGCTGAAAGCGGCGGCGGCCCCGGCCCTGCCCCGGCCCCGGCCCTGCCCCGACCCGCGCGGTGCCAGCGGGCTCCCAGCGGGCCGAGCCGGGCCGAACCGGGCCGGGCCGGGACGGGCCGGGACTGGCGGATCCGAGCCGAGCCGAGCCCCTCCCGCACTGCCCCGGGTCCCCAGGAGGCTGCGAGGGACCCCGCGGCTGCCCCACGCGGGAGGGGCCGGGCCGTGGGCGGGGGGCTGCGGGCAGGACAAGCCCCGAGCCCCCGCCCCGCCTGCCCCCGAGGCCGCCCCCGGTCCCCTCCCGGCCCCCCCACCGGCACCGGGGCCGTCCGGTCACCGCCCCCTCGGGGGGGGGCAGCCAATGGGGTGAGCGTCCGGCGGTGACGGACAGCCCTGTCCCGCCCCCGGGGGGGGCGAGGGGGTCGGGGTAGGGGCGGGGGGGGCAGGAGGGGGGCGGGGGGCGGCGACCCCCGTGCGGCGGGGCCGGGTGGGCGCCCCCGGCATGGGGCTGGGGGGGGGGTCCCACGCCCCCCCCCCCTTGGGGCCGGCTGCCCAGCGCTGCCCGCGGGGCTGGGGGGCGCACCCGGCGCTGCCCCCCGCGGCGGCACCCCCGGGGGGGTCCCCAGGACGTGTCCCACGAGGGGGCTGCCGGGTCCTGCCCCCCCCCCAACCCCCTGCCCGAATTCCCTCCCTGCCCCCCCCGCGCCCTCCCCAGGCGTTGCTTTCCTCCGAGGAGCAGGAAGGAAACTCTCGGGGCGCGGCTTCCCGTTCCCTGCCGCCCCCACCCCCCCCGAGTCCCGGCACTGTTGCGGAACCCTTGGCCGGACCGACCAGGCCGGGCCCCCCCCGGGGCACCCCGCTCTGTCCCCGCCGCGCCCCCCCAATCCCGTGGGGTTTGAGCCCCACTCCCGGGACCCCCCGGGACCACCCGCCCCCCCACCCCCTGCCCCCCGGGGTCCCCTCGCCCCGCTCGGAGCATCCCCGCGGGTACCCGACGGGACCCCCACATTTCCCCCCCCCCTCAGTGTGTCCCCCCCGGCCTGCGCCCCCTAAACCGTGGCGGGGCCCCGTAGGGTGCCCTGCGAGGGGGGGGCCGGCAGCGGCCGGGCAGCCTCAATGGCAGGAACTGGGTGGGGGCCCGGCCGGGGGGGGGCCGGGGCGCACCTCCGGATGTCCGCCGGGGGGGCCAGGGGGGCGCGGGGCCGTGGGCACCCACGGGGGGCACCGCGACCACCCCCCCACAGCAGCACCGCAGCCCCCAGGGGGTCTCCCAACCGCGACCCTTGCCCCGACGCCGCCCCCTCCGTGTCCCGCGTGGGTCCCGCGTGGGGTCCGCGGCAGCAGCAGCGGGGGGGGGGCCGTGTCCGCGCCCCCCCTCCCCGTGCGTCCGGGCTCGGGCGGGCGCCGTCCACCGCGCGCCCCACGCGCGGGGTCCCACGGCCCCGCGCCCACGCCCCCGCCGCCGTCCCGCGTGGCGGCCGCCCCCTGACGTGCGGGCGGGGGGCACGGCTCCCCCCGCGCCTTATCGCCGGAGGAAGCGGCCGCTCCTGCCCGGCGGCTCAGTGGCGGCGCGATGGGGAACCTGCCGGCCGTGCTGCCCGGCGCTGCCCGCTCCTGCGGCCTCGGCCTCTGCTCGCGGCAGCTCAGCCCCGCACCCGACGAGGGGCCCGGCCCCGATAAGGGCAGGTGGGTACGGGGGGGGGTGTGGGGGGGGGGGGACTCGGCGGGCCCCCCGTCTCCGTCCGCTGTCCGGGACGGTTCTCATGGGGATGGCCCTGGGGGTGCCCTCGCCCCACGGGAGACGTGGACGCGGTGGGGTGGTGGCGGGACGGGGGGCACAGCCACGGGAACCCCCCCGTGAGCCCCCTGCCCTCGCTGCCCCCTGCATGGCGGCTGTGCCCCCCCCGCCCCATGGTGTGCCCGGGGCGTCCCGCTGCCACCCCCCTGCCCCGCGGCACCCGTGGGACGTGTGGGAGCCCAGCGGGCGAGCTGGGGAGGATGGGACGTGGGGATGGGACACGGGGGGGGTGAACGGGGATGGGACGTGAGCCGTGTCGGGACAGGGGGGGACACCGCAGCCCCCGTGGGGACAGGATGGCGTTAACCCCTTCGGGTGGCGGGGCCCGGCTCTGACTCACGCCTATTGTTCACACTCGCACGCACGCACGAGGCCGAGGAACGCCCCAAGCCAGCACCGGGCCCTCACCCCACGCCTGTCCCACACCCCACGGGGGCCCGGGGACACCGAGGGCAGAGGGGCGTGGGAGATGCCCCCCCTCACCCCAGCACCGCGCCCCATTGCCCTCAGCGCCCCCCTGCCACCCCCTCTCCCACCATCCCCATCCCCTGGGGGGCCAGGAGCGTCCCCAAGCGTCGGAGCCACAGGGCTGAGCGTGGGGAGGGGTCCCCAGGCTCAGGGAGGGGTCCCCAGGCTCAGGGCTGCCTCCCCCCAGCCCGGTGCCCGTGCGCCCCACGGAGCCCACGCGCTTCGCCCGGCTGAAGAACTGGGAGACCGGGAGCATCGCCTACGACACGCTCTGCGCCCAGGCCGAGCAGGTGGGGGCCGGGGTGGGGGCTTGGGGGGGCTGGGGGGTGTGGGACCAGGCCGGTGCCCCCGCGGATCCCAGCCTCTGCCACCCCCCCAGGAGCTGCCGTGCTCGGGGCGGCGCTGCCTGGGCTCCCTGGTGCTGCCCAAGCAGCTGCCGGCCCCCGGCACCGAGGGTGCCCGCAGTGGCCCCGAGCTGCTGGCCCTGGCCCGGGACTTCATCAACCAGTACTACGCGTCCATCCGGCGGTGAGTGCGGCCGGGGGTCTGCCCCACAGCACCCCACAGCCCCGTCCCCATCCCCACCCCACAGCACCCCACAGCCCCATCCCTGCTCCAGGGTACCCCACAGCCCCATCCCCATCCCCACCCCACAGCACCCCACAGCCCCATCCCTGCCCCAGGGTACCCCACAGCCCCAACCCATCTCCGTCCCAGGGCACCCCACAGCCCCATCCCTGCCCCAGGGCACCCCACAGCCCCATCCCCACCCCACAGCCCAGCCCAACCCCACAGCACGCAAATCCTCACCCCTGCCTGGGGCACCAAAACACCCCTTCCCCTCCCCAAAGCTCCCACTTTGAGCTGGGAGCTCCAAGGACGCCGCCTCCCCCTCCCTGCCTGTGCCCCCCTCGCTGCACCCTGAGCATCCCAAGCCCCCAGGGTCTCCCCCCCATCTCCAGGCTGCCCCCGAGCTGTTACTGGGTTGAGCTGGGTGGGTGCCTGCAGGGACAACTCCCCGGCGCACGCGCAGCGGCTGCGGGATGTGGAAGCAGCCATCGAGGCCACGGGCACCTACCAGCTGCTGGAGCCCGAGCTGATTTTGGGGCCAAGCAGGCCTGGCGCAACGCCGCCCGCTGCGTCGGCCGCATCCAGTGGAACAAGCTGCAGGTGAGGGTGGGCGCAGCCCCACAGGGCTGGAGGGGTGCCCCGGGGTCAGGCACGCTGTGGGGCTGGGGATGGAGGAGGCAGTGGCACCCCCTGCCCCACAGGTATTTGATGCCCGGGACTGCGCCAGTGTGGGGGAGATGTTTGGGTTCCTCTGCACCCACATCCAGTACGCAACCAACCGCGGCAACATACGGTGAGAGAGAGCACCAACGGGGGGTGGGGTGGGGTGGGGATGGGATGGGGATGGGGATGGGGATGGGGATGGGGATGGGGATGGGGATGGGGATGGGGATGGGATGGGATGGGGATGGGGATGGGGATGGGATGGGATGGGATGGGGATGGGGATGGGATGGGGATGGGGATGGGATGGGATGGGATGGGATGGGATGGGATGGGATGGGATGGGATGGGATGGGATGGGGATGGGGATGGGGATGGGATGGGGATGGGGATGGGGATGGGATGGGGATGGGGATGGGATGGGAATGGGATGGGATGGGATGGGGATGGGGATGGGATGGGGATGGGGATGGGGATGGGATGGGGATGGGATGGGGATGGGGATGGGGATGGGATGGGGATGGGATGGGGATGGGGATGGGATGGGGATGGGATGGGGATGGGGATGGGATGGGGATGGGGATGGGGATGGGATGGGATGGGATGGGATGGGGATGGGATGGGGATGGGATGGGGATGGGGATGGGATGGGGATGGGGATGGGGATGGGATGGGATGGATGGGATGGGGATGGGGATGGGGATGGGATGGGGACAGCAATGAGGACCTGGGGGGCTGTTTGGTGCCCTCCCCCTCTCTGCAGGTCGGCCATCACCATCTTCCCCCAGCGGGTGCCGGGCCGGGGCGATTTCCGCATCTGGAACTCGCAGCTGATCCGCTACGCCGGGTACCGGCAGCCCGACGGCTCCGTGCTGGGCGACCCGGCCAACGTGGACATCACCGAGGTGGGAGCCCAGGGCCACCCTGCTGCCCCGGCACCGGGTGAGGGCACCGCAGACCCCCCCTCTAATACCTCCTGCGCCCCCAGCTCTGCGTGCACTACGGCTGGAGCCCGGGGAACGGCCGCTTCGACGTGCTGCCCCTGCTGCTGCAGGGTCCCGACGAGGCCCCCGAGCTCTTCCCCCTGCCACCGGAGCTGGTCCTCGAGGTGCCCCTCACACATCCCACGTGAGTGGGTCCGGGCCCCCCCGTGTCCCTGCCCATGGATCGGGGGCTGCCCCAGCGCGTGGGCACGGCCACGGGTTTGGGGACGGGGTGGGGGCTCCTCGTGCTCGTCCCAGTGCAGCTCTGGAGCAGGGGGCAGGAGTGGGGATGGGAGGAGGGGGTGGAGGTGGGGGGTCTGCGATGGGGCCCTGGGCTGTATCCCCCTCCCCACGCAGGCTGGAGTGGTTCGGGGAGCTGGGGCTGCGCTGGTACGCGCTGCCCGCCGTCTCCAACATGCTGCTGGAGATCGGGGGGCTGGAGTTCCCGGCGGCCCCCTTCAACGGCTGGTACATGAGCAGCGAGATCGGCACCAGGAACCTGTGCGACAGCCACCGCTACAACCTGCTGCAGGTGAGCGCCGCGGCGCCACGGGGTGGGGGGGGAGCTGGGGGCCGGGGGGGTCCCAACGAGCCTGCGTCCCCCCCGACAGGAGGTGGCCCTGCGCATGGGGCTGGACACGCGCAAGACCTCGTCCCTCTGGAAGGACAAAGCCGCCGTGGAGGTGAACATCGCCGTGCTGCACAGCTACCAGGTGGGCTGGCACGGCCGGGGGCACCGCGGCCACGGGGGGGTGGTCCTGGGGGCACAGCCGGGGGGACACCCCCGGGGCATGGCACGTGCCAGGGGGATTGGCCACTGCCTGCCCCCTGTCCCCGCAGGTCGCCAAAGTGACCATCGTGGACCACCACGCGGCCACCGAGTCCTTCGTGAAGCACATGGAGAACGAGCTGCGGACGCGGGGGGGGTGCCCGGCCGACTGGGTCTGGATCGTGCCCCCCATCTCGGGCAGCCTCACCCCCGTCTTCCACCAGGAGATGGTCAACTACCAGCTCTGCCCCACCTTCCGCTACCAGGTGCGCCCAGACCCTTCCCCTTCCCCTTCCCCTTCCCCTTCCCCTTCCCCTTCCCCTTCCCTTCCCCTTCCCCTTCCCCTTCCCCTTCCCCTTCCCCTTCCCCTTCCCCTTCCCCTTCCCCTTCCCTTCCCCTTCCTCCCCTTCCCCCTTCCCCTTCCCCTTCCCTTCCCTTTCCCCTTTCCCCTTTCCCTCCCACCCCATCCCTCCCCACCCAGCGGTCCTTCCCCAGCTCCTGACCCTTCCTCGCCCGCAGCCCGGCGCCTGAAGAGTCTACGTCTCCCCAGGCCTCACCGTCACCAAAAAGCCTTTCAAGGAGTAGCAGGGAGACAGTGGCAGCCCAGAGAGGCGCGGGGGCCGGGGCAGGGACGGCGCTGGGCCCCCTCGGCCCACAGCGCGGTCGGTCTGGCCAAGCTGATGGGCACGGTGATGCACACGGCGCCGTCGAGGCCACCATCCTGTGCGCACCGAGACCGGCAAGTCGCGGCCTCCGCCTCGACCTCCCAGGACTACTGCGGCGCGCTCGACCCCAAGATCAGCAAGCAGGACTTGGGGGAGGGGCTGCACCCGGCCATCGGAACCATCCTGCCCGCCACCGCAGGTGCTGTGCATGGACGAGTACGACATCGTGTCCCTGGCACCGAGACCCTGGTGCTGGTGGTGACCAGCACCTTCGGCCGAGAACCGCCGGGGTGCGGAGGTGAGGGGCTGGGAGAGGATGGGGGCGGGGATGGGATGGGATGGGATGGGGGTGGGCCGTGACCTGTGCCTCCCCACCGAGCTTCTCCAAGGCGCTGATAGAAATCCTCGCCCCTACACCAGCGCCTCGCAGCTGGCCGCCCAGGAGTGGCATCAGCAGGTCTCAGGTCCCTGTCCCCCCTGCTATGAGGACAGATACCCTTGCTAATTTCCGGCACTGGGAGACCCCCGCCCTGCTCAGCACAGCCACCAAGCTCAAGAGCTACGTTGACAAGCGTTGACAGTCGGACCACTAGTGGCCTCCTGGAAGAGGAAGGAACGACGCTGAACAGACACCCGACAGTGCCCCAGAACACTGGGGGCCTTGAATAGAACGGAATGGAATGGAATGGAATGGAATGGAATGGAATGGAATGGAATGGAATGGAATGGAATGGAATGGAATGGGATGGGATGGGATGGGATGGGATGGAATGGAATGGAATGGAATGGGATGGGATGGAATGGAATGGAATGGGATGGGATTGGATGGGATGGGATGGGATGGGATGGGATGGGATGGGATGGGATGGGATGGAATGGAATGGAATGGAATGGGATGGGATGGGATGGGATGGGATGGGATGGGATGGGATGGAATGGAATGGAATGGAATGGAATGGAATGGAATGGAATGGAATGGAATGGAATGGAATGGAATGGAATGGAATGGAATGGAATGGAATGGGATGGGATGGGATGGGATGGGATGGAATGGAATGGAATGGAATGGAATGGGATGGGATGGGATGGGATGGGATGGGATGGGATGGGATGGGATGGGAGGGATGGGGATGGGGATGGGATGGGATGGGATGGGGATGGGGATGGGGGATGGGGATGGGGATGGGGATGGGGATGGGGAAGGGGATGGGGATGGGATGGGGATGGGGATGGGGATGGGGATGGGGATGGGATGGGGATGGGGATGGGGATGGGGATGGGGATGGGGATGGGGATGGGGATGGGATGGGATGGGGATGGGATGGGGATGGGGATGGGGATGGGGATGGGGATTGGTGGGGATGGGGATGGGGATGGGGATGGGGATGGGATGGGATGGGGATGGGATGGGGATGGGATGGGGATGGGAATGGGATGGGATGGGGATGGGATGGGATGGGGATGGGATGGGGAGGGGATGGGGATGGGGAGGGGATGGGGATGGGGATGGGGATGGGGATGGGGAGGGGATGGGGATGGGGATGGGGATGGGATGGGGATGGGGAGGGGAGGGGGATTGGATGGGATGGGGATGGGGATGGGGATTGGGTGGGACAGGGATGGGATGGGGATAGAGTATGGATTGGGTGGGATGGGGATGGGATGGGGATGGGGTGATGACCTCTGCCCCCTCTGGAGTAGGGAAGTACCCATGGGCACCCCCCAGGTTCCCATGGCAGAGTGGGGCTGGGGGCACCCCGCTCATTGCCCCCCCCATACCTCCAGGTTCTCCGTCTTCGGGCTGGGCTCCCGGGCGTACCCCCACTTCTGCGCCTTCGCGCACGCGGTGGACACGCGGCTGGAGGAGCTGGGCGGGGAGCGCATCCTGCCCATGGGCGAGGGGGACGAGCTGTGCGCGCAGGAGGAGTCCTTCCGCACGTGGGCCAAGCTCGTCTTCCAGGTCAGCGGGGAGTGGGGGGGGGGGGGGGCGGTGGGGCAGGGACCCCCGGGGCCGGGCCTGGCACCCACCTCTGGCCCTGCTGCCGCCCCTCCCCAGGCCGCCTGCGAGACCTTCTGCGTGGGGGACGGGGCGGAGGCGGCGGCCGAGGAGATCTTCGCCCCCCAGCAGGGTTGGAAGCGCCAGAAGCACCGGCTGGCCGTGCAGCCTGAGGCCACCGACATCCTCACCGGTACCGTGCGCCCACCCCCACCAGCCCCCCTGCGGGACCCTCCCCCAGATCTGGGACCCCCAGCATGGCCAAGCCCCCCCCCCAGTCCCAGGGCCCCCAGCCGGACTCCCCATGGCCAATGTTGGACCCCCACCACAAGCAGCACCCCAACCCCCAGCCCCTGCAGCCCCCCTCAAGCCCCCAACCCCAATGACCCCCAGCCAGCCCCCCAGGCGCTGCTGCAGCCCCCACCCCTGCCATCAATCCACGTCCTGGCACCCCTCCCCATCTCCCCCCCCAACTCCTCCGACCCCCATCCACCCCCCCCGGAGCCCCCATCCCCGCTGACACCCCCTCCCCACAGGTCTGGCCCACGTGCACAAGCGCAAGGTGTTCCCGTGCACGGTGCTGTCGGTGGAGAACCTGCAGAGCGAAGCGTCCAGGTGAGCCCCGCGCCCCCGCGCGCCCCCCCAGCCCCAATAGGGACCCCCTGCCCATGCCGTGCCCTGTCCCGTCCCCCCCCACAGCCGTGCCACCATGCTGGTGCGCCTGGATGCCGCGGGGCAGCCCGAGCTGCAGTACCTGCCCGGGGACCACCTCGGCGTCTTCCCCGCCAACCGCCCCGAGCTGGTGCAGGAGCTGCTGGAGCGCGTGGAGGACCCGCTGCCCGCCGACGAGCCCGTCCTGGTGGAGGTCCTGGAGAAGGACAGCAGCGGTAGGACCCCGGGGACGGTGCCCAGAGACCCCGCGTGGGGGCTGCACCCGCAGCGGGACCCCCACCAGGGCTGACTGGGAATGGGGTGGCGCCTGATGTCCAACTGTGCCATGCCTCTCCCTGGGGGAGAGCACCCGTCCTTCCCCACCCCTTCCTTCCCCACCCCTTCCCCATCCCCATCCCATCTCCATTCCTATCCCCATACCCTTCCCTATCCCCTTCCTCATCCCCATCCCCATCCCCATCCCATCCCATCCCATCCCATCCATCCCCATCCCCATCCCCATCCCCATCCCCATCCCATCCCCATCCCATCCCCATCCCCATCCCCATCCCCATCCCCATCCCCATCCCCATCCCATCCCATCCCATCCCCATCCCATCCCATCCCCATCCCCATCCCCATCCCCATCCCCATCCCATCCCCATCCCCATCCCATCCCCATCCCCATCCCATCCCATCCCCATCCCCATCCCCATCCCCATCCCCATCCCATCCCCATCCCCATCCCATCCCCATCCCCATCCCCATCCCATCCCCATCCCATCCCCATCCCCATCCCCATCCCATCCCCATCCCATCCAATCCCCATCCCCATCCCATCCCCATCCCATCCCCATCCCCATCCCATCCCATCCAATCCCCAACCCCATCCCATCCCCATCCCATCCCCATTATCTTCCTCATCCCCTATCCACATCCCATTCCCCATCCTCATCCCCTTCCCCATCCCCTCTTTTCCTCTCCCCCTTCTACATCCCCTTCCTCTCCCCTCCCTTCCCCATCCCCGTTCCTGCCCCTGTCCCCCCGTCCCCATCCACGCGCCCACCCCCCGCTGTCCCGCAGGCAGGTTCCCTGGCCACAAGTCGAGCTGGGTGCCGCAGAGCCGCCTGCCCCCCTGCACCCTGCAGCAGGCGCTCACCTTCTTCCTGGACATCACGGCCCCCCCGAGCCCCCAGTTCCTGCAGCTCCTGGCCACGCTGGCACAGGAGCCGGCCGACTGCGAGCGCCTGCAGCAGCTCAGCCAGGTTGGGACTGGGGGGGTTGGGGGGGGACGGGGCTGGTGCTGGGGGTGGGGGCAGTGGTGGGTGATGGGCTGCTGGGACCCTGATGGGCTGGGTGCTGGGATATGGGGATACTGGGATACTGGATATTGGGATGCTGGGATGCTGGATATTGGGATGCTGGGATATGGGGATACTGGGATACTGGGATGCTGGATATTGGGATGCTGGGATACTGGGATATGGGGATACTGGGATACTGGGATGCTGGATATGGGGATATTGGGATACTGGGATGCTGGATATGGGGTTGCTGGGATGCTGGGATATGGGGATACTGGGATACTGGGATGCTGGATATGGGGATATTGGGATACTGGGATGCTGGATATGGGGTTGCTGGGATGCTGGGATATGGGGATACTGGGATACTGGGATGCTGGATATGGGGATACTGGGATACTGGGATGCTGGATATGGGGGTGCTGGGATGCTGGGAAACGGGGATACTGGGATGCTGGATATGGGGATACTGGGATATGGGGATACTCGGATACTGGGATGCTGGATA
Source organism: Anas platyrhynchos (assembly GCF_047663525.1). Lineage (NCBI taxonomy): Eukaryota > Metazoa > Chordata > Aves > Anseriformes > Anatidae > Anas > Anas platyrhynchos. The sequence goes on from NC_092588.1 coordinate 159,349,006, forward strand.
TGAGGATACTGGGATACTGGGATGCTGAGATACTGGGATGCTGAGATGCTGGGATGCTGGGATATGGGGATACTGGGATGCTGGATATGGGGATATTGGGATGCTGAAATAGTGGGATGTTGGATACTGAAATCCCAGGATACTGGTGTGCTGGATACTGGGATGCTGAGATACTGGGATGCTGAGATACTGGGATCCTGGGATATTGGGATGCTGAGATACAGGGAAGCTGAGATACTGGGATGCGGAGATACTGGGATGCTGAATACTGGGGTGCTGAATACTGGGGCAGTGAACACGGGGATCCTAGGACGTTGGGATGCTGAGATACTGGGAAGCTGAGATACTGGGATGCTGGATAGTGGGATCCCAGGATACCGGGACCCCGGGACACTGGGATACCAGATACTGGGCTGCTGTGGTGCCGGGCTGCAGGGACACGGGCACCCTGCTGGCGGGGTCCCTGCGCGTGTCCCAGCGGTGGGTGCTGCAGGACGCCCGGCTGTACGAGGACTGGAAGTGGTTCCGCTGCCCCACGCTGCTGGAGGTGCTGCAGGAGTTCCCCTCGGTGGGGCTGCCGGCCCCCCTGCTGCTCACCCAGCTGCCGCTGCTGCAGCCGCGCTACTACTCCATCAGCTCTGCGCCCGGCCCCTACCCCGGGCAGATCCACCTCACCGTGGCCGTCGTCACCTACCACAGCGAGAGTGAGCGGGGACGGGGACAGGGACGGGGTGGGGGGGGACAGGGGTTCAGTGATGGTGCCCCCCAGCCCTGCGGCTGCTGCGTGGCACCGCCAGTCCCCAGGGAACCTCCAAATCCCTTGGGTACCTCCAGGTCACCATCAGCTCCCCTGGGGCACCTTGGGGTCCCCCAAGGAATTTCCACCCCCTCAGGGCACCACCAGTCTCTGGGGTACCCCCAAAATCCCTGGGGTACCTCCAGGTCCCCAGGGCACCATCAGCGCCCCCAGGGCACCTCAGGGTCCCCCAAGGGATTTCCACCCCCCCAGGGCACCACCAGTCTCTGGGGTACCCCCCAAATCCCTGGGGTACCTCCAGGTCCCCAAGGCACCGCCACTCTCTGGATACCTCAGGGTCCCCCAAGGAATTTCCATCCCCCAGGGCACCACCAGTCCCTGGGGAACCCCCCATATCCCTGGGGTACCTTGGGGTCCCCGGAGTGCCACTAGCCCCTGGGCAATCTTGGGGTCCCCCAAGGAATTTCCACGCCCCCAGGGCACCGCCAGGTACCCCGGGGTCCCACCCTGCCCAGCCCCCCCACGCAGCCCAGGGGTCCCAGCAGCCGTCCCCACGGCCCCGTGCAGCCCCCGTGTCCCACGGCACTGCGGGTCCCAGCCCCCAGCCCCACCGTGGGGCTGCCCGGGCCGGGGTCCGCGTGCCAGGGCCGTGCCTCTCGCCCGCAGACGGCCAGGGCCCGCTGCACCACGGCGTCTGCTCCACGTGGCTGGCGCGGCTGCAGCCCGGGGACACGGTGCCCGCCTTCATCCGTGGGTGAGGGACCGCGGCACCGCGCCCCCAGCCCCAAAACGCGTTTCCCTGCGTGCCTCTGGGCGATAACCCCAAAAACTACATCTCCCAGCATGCCTCGGTGCCATAACCCACCGAACTACAATTCCCAGCATGCCTCGGTCCTATAGCCCCCAAAACTACATTTCCCAGCATGCCTTGAGACCCAGCCCCCCAAAACTACATTTCCCAGCATGCCTTGGTCCCTCAGACCCCCCCCCCCCCCGCCCCCCCCCCAATCTACATTCCCCAGTATGTCCCGGTGCTCCCAAAACTCCACCTCCCACCATGCCTCGGTGCTCCGCCCCTCCCCAAACTACATTTCCCAGCATTCCTCGGTGCCCCCCCCCCCCCCCCCAAAATCCACCTTTCCGTGCCCCCCCCAGCCCAAGCCCGCTGTCCCCACGCCCCCCGCCTCAGCCCAGCCCCGCAGCCGCCCCTCGCCCCCCCCCCCAACGCCTTCCCCCCCCCGTCCCCTCCCCGGACTACAACTCCCAGCATGCCCCGCGCCCCCCCCGCCCTACAACCCCTCGGGACTACATCTCCCAGCGTGCCCCGCGCCCGCTGGGCTGGCCCCGCCCCCTCCCTGCTAACCCCGCCCCCTCCCGTCTGACCCCGCCCCCTCCATCTGGCCCCGCCCCCCGCAGCGCCCCCTCGTTCCGGCTGCCCCCCGCGGCGGACGCCCCCTGCATCCTGGTGGGACCCGGTACCGGCGTGGCGCCCTTCCGCAGCTTCTGGCAGCACCGCCTGCACCAGCTGCACGACGGAGGTGCGGGCGGGGGGACACCGGGGCACCGGGACATGGGGACATTGTGCATGGGGACATTGGGTTGCAGGGGTGCCATTCATGGGGATGTGGGACACTGTGCATGGGGATATGGGGGCATCAGGACATTGGGACATGGGGACATGGTGCATGGGGACACTTTGGGAGCAAGGGGACATTGGGTAGGGGCACATGGGGACACCACGTGTGGGGACGTGGGGGCACCGGGACATGGGAACACCAGGTGTGGGGACACGGGGACACTGTCCATGGGGACATGGGGGCACTGGGACACGGGGACATCGTGCGTGGGGACATGGGACACCACGCACGGGGACACAGGGACACTGTCCATGGCAATATGGGGACATTGGGACATGGGGACATGGTGCATGGGGACACTTTGGGAGCAAGGGGACATCGGGTGGGGGCACATGGGGACACCACGTGTGGGGATATGGGGGCACCAGGGCATTGGGACACAATGCGTTGGGACACCGTGCATGGGGACACCACAGGGGGCAATGGGACATTGGGTGGAGGGACATGGGGACACCACGCGTGGGGATACCGGGGCACTGGGACATGGGGACATTGGGCTGCAGGGATGCCATTCATGGGGACGTGGGGACATCGTGCATGGGGACATGGGACACTGTGCATGGGGATATGGGGGCATCAGGACACGGGGACATGGTGCATGGGGACATGGGCCACCACGCATGGGGACACAGGGACACTGTGCATGGTGATATGGGGACACTGGGACATGGGGACATGGTGCATGGGGACACTTTGGGAGCAAGGGGACATCGGGTGGAGGGACATGGGACACTGTGCATGGGGATATGGGGACACTGGGACATGGGGACATGGGGACATGGTGCATGGGGACACTTTGGGAGCAAGGGGACATCAGGTGGGGGCACATGGGGACACCACGTGTGGGGATATGGGGGCACCAGGGCATTGGGACACAATGCGTTGGGACACCGTGCATGGGGACACCACAGGGGGCAACGGGACATTGGGTGGAGGGACATGGGGACACCACGCGTGGGGATACCGGGGCACTGGGACATGGGGACATTGGGCTGCAGGGATGCCATTCATGGGGACGTGGGGACATCGTGCATGGGGACATGGGACACTGGGACACTGTGCATGGGGATATGGGGGCATCAGGACATGGGGACATGGTGCATGGGGACAATTCGGGAGCAAGGGGACATTGGGTGGGGGCACATGGGGACACCACGTGTGGGGATATGGGGGCACCAGGGCATTAGGACACTATGCATGGGGACACCACAGGGGACATTGGGTGGAGGGACATGGGGACATCATGCGTGGGGATACCGGGGCACTGGGACATGGGGACATCGTGCGTGGGGACATTGGGTTGCAGGGGTGCCATTCATGGGGATGTGGGACACCGTGCATGGGGACACAGGGACACTGGGACGCTGTGCATGGGGACACCCTGTGCAGGGACATGGGGACACCGTGCATGGGGACATGGGACACTGGGCACAGGGCTGTGGGGACATGGGCACACGGGGCCAGGGAGGGGTGGGCGCGGGACTGTGGTGGCAGTGGGGTGCAGGACGGGGGACGCGGGGCTCGGGGGGGTGCTGCAGCCGCTGCCCCCCCGCAGGCGGCCCCCTGGGCAGCATGGTGCTGGTGTTCGGGTGCCGCTCGTCCGCGCTGGACCACATCTACCGGCAGGAGATGGAGGAGGCGCGGGAGAGGGGGGCCCTCAGCCAGGTCCTCACCGCCTTCTCCCGTGAGCCCGACACCCCCAAGGTGGGACGGGGACGGGGACGGGGACAGAGAGCGGGGATGGGGCAGGGGTGGAGGTGGGGGACGGGGAGAGACAGGGATGGGAACGGGATGGGGATGGGGACGGGGCTGGGGGCGCACGGAGGGAGGGAGGCAGGGCTGGTGTGGGGACACGGGGGGACAGGGACATGGGGATGGGGTGGGGATGGGGACGTGATGGGGACAGGGACATGGGGACGGGGGCCATGCGGGGGTCTCAGCCACCCCGCGCCCCCCAGGCCTACGTGCAGGACGTGCTGCGGACGCAGCTGGCGGAGGAGGTGCACCGGGTGCTGTGCCAGTGCGCCGGGCACATGTACGTGTGCGGGGACGTGACGATGGCCACCGAGGTGCTGCAGACCGTGCAGCACATCCTGGTGCAGCGGGCCGGCATGACGCTGGGGCAGGCGGGGGACTTCATCAGCGAGCTGCGGGTAAGGGACCTGGGGGGGGGGGGGCACACGGATGGGGAGGGTGCCCGGAGCCGCTGTCCCCACCGCCCCGCTCCCCGCAGGACAAGAACCGGTACCACGAGGACATCTTCGGCCTCACCTTCCGCACGCAGGAGGTGGCGTTCCGCATCCGCAGCCAGTCCTTCTCCATGCAGGAGCGCCGGCACCCCCGCCCGGCCCCCTGAGCGCGCCGGGGACACCCCCGTGCCCCCCCACACTGCTGCCCCCCCGCTGCAGGCAGCGCCCGCCCCCCCGGTAAAGGTTTAGTTTTTGATAACCCCGTACGGCCTCCTGCGTCCCGGGGGGCTCTGGTGGGGCTGGGGGTGGTGGTGGTGGGGGGGACCAGGTGCGGGTTGGGGTTTGGGCACCCCCCAGGGGGCACGGCGCACCCCGGGGGGGCAGCAGACGCAGCGCTCTCCAGCACAGCCAGTCTGTAAACCTTTATTTGCCCCTGGGGCACCCGGGGCCGAGGGGGGTCCTGCGTCACCCCAGGCTTGGCCACAGCAATGGGGGGGCCCCGGCACGGGTGGGCAGCGGGGACGGCAGCAGCCCCGGGTGCGCCGTGCCCCCCATATAAATATAGCACCTGGTGGGGCCGGCTGCCCCCGGCAGCGCCCCGGCCCCACGCCGCAGGCCAGGCACCGGCACGGAGGCGCAGCCACGCGGGGGTCCCCACGGTCGGGCCCCCGGCTGCAGCAGGCGGCGTCGAGCAGCCCCACGGCCCCCAGCCCCGGCCGCCCCCTCCAGCAGCTCCCCCGGGCTGGGGGGGGGCCGGGCGCTGTTGGTGCGCCCAGGAACCTGCGGGGAAAGGGGGCCGTCAGGGGCACCCTGCGGCACGTGCACCCCATAGGGCCTGGCCCCAAGGGGGGGCCTGAGCCTCCCCCCTGCACCCACCGGCGCAGCGGGCAGCTAGCCCGTCGTCTGCTCCTCTTCCTCCTCCTCCTCCTCCTCCTCCTCTTCCTCGGCCCAGCCTCCCAGCGGCATCTCCCGGAGCTCCCGGAGCTGAGCCTGCGAGGCGCGGGCGGCCGAGCCTGGTGCAGAGCAGGGTCAGGGCACGCTGTGCCCCACGGCCCCCAAAGTGTGGGGCTGGGGGAGCCCCCCAGACACCCCCAGCTCGGCCCCACAGGCACTGGGGCCAGCACATGGCACTCACCTGCGGTCACGGAGGGCTGCTTGGGAGCCCCTGCAGCCACCCACAGCCCCACGGCCAGGGGCGCAGGGCCCTGCTGCTGCTGCTGGTGGAGCTGGGGGGGGGACAGGCAGTCACTGCTTGCTGCCCCCCCGGGGGGGCACACAGCGCGGGGCGGCTGGGCTGGGCTGGCAGGGTGGGGGGCTCGTGGCACAGGGCGGTGACACCCAGCCAGGCGCAGGGTGGGGGGGCTGCGGCTCAGGGATGGGGACAGGGGAGGCGCTGGGGGGGGCCGGGACCTCACCTCGTGCATGTAGATGGCGTGCAGGCTCATCTCGGCCGACGCCACCTCGGCGAGCACGGCGGAGCGGCTCAGGCTGAGCAGGCGCGACTCACTCAGCAGCAAGCTGCGGGCAGAGCACAAGTACGGGGCTGGCACGGGGTGAGGGCACCCCCCTACACCCCCCACCCTGCCCCACGCCCACCCCCACAGGGCTCCGAGCCCTGGACACGCGGCAGCACCTCTCCTCCGGGAGCAGGCGGTCGCTGTGGCAGCCGGGGCTGTCGGCGGAGGGGACGCGCGCCCGCCCGGGCAGCGGGGACGAGAGGGACGCCAGGACGCTGGCGGCGGCGCTGGCCGTGCTGCAGGGCTGGATGAAGCGCCGGTCCCGGGACACCAGCCCGCTGGCGGAGAGGATGGGGCGAGCCAGCACGCTGGCCAGCAAGCCGTCCGGCTGCGGAGACACCGCGGTTAGAGCCACCCGTGCCATGCCAAATCCCCGCCGTGCCACCCCTCTGGCTCCCCGGGCACGGGGTGCATGGGTGTCCCCGGTGTGCCGCAGTCCCCACGGAGTGCCCGCGCCCCACTCACCGCCGTGGCCGAGTCGTCGGAGAGCAGCGAGGTGCCCAGGGGCCCCTCGGCCAGGATGCGCTGTGCGGGCGGCGCGGCGGCCGCGTCCTGCTGCACCTTCTCCTTCAGGTGGCTGAGGAAGAGCTCGCTCTGGGGGGGCGGCTGCCAGCGCGGGTTGGTGATGGCGAAGTGCATCAGCGACAGCTCCGTCTTCCCGTTCTCGGCTTGCTGGTACACCGAGGCCTCCGTCTGCCCCGCCGACAGCCACTGCGGGGGAGCGGGGTGAGCAGGGAGAGCTGGGGGGTAGCGCTTGGCCCCGGCCCCCCGGCCCCGGCCCCCTCACCTGGGGGTTGCCGTGGTTGCGGATGTCGAGCTGGGCGAAGGAGCAGATGTCGCCCACCCCCACCACCTCCACCGTGAAGTTGCGGAAGAAGTCGATGATGTCCAGGGCGCGGGCGGGCAGGGCGAAGATGAGGATGAGGGGGGTGAGGATGGGGCTCAGCAGCTCCTCCAGGATGAAGACCTGTGGGGGTGGGCAGAGGGGGCGTCAGGGGGCAGGAAGGGCCCCCCCCCCTTGCCGCGGCTGCCGGCCCGCGCTCACCGCCTTGTACTGGAAGAGCTGCGCCATCTCGTTGCGCGTCTCCGACTTGCTGGCGTTGCCCTGCCAGTGGTCGGGCATGTAGTGGATGTGCGCCAGGACGCGCTGCAGCAGCTGCTCCGGGCACCACACCATGTGCTCGTCAGGGATGAAGGACCTGAGGGGCAGGGGTGGGCGTCAGACCCCTGCCAGGCAGCCCTGGTGCCCGCGGGTGGCATGGCTCAGCACGGCACGGCACGGCTCGGCACGGCGCACCCACCTGGCCAGCGTGACCACGAGCCCTAGCAGGGTGATGGCGGTGAGGATGTGCTGCACGGTCAGCACGTCCTCGTCGTAGACGGTCAGGACGATGAGCACGGCCAGGATGGAGCCGGCGAAGAAGCCGACGTTCTTGGCCAGCACGGTGAGCAGCGGGCTGGTGAAGGAGTTCATGTACTTGGTGGCCGGCTTGTAGCCGCGGCTCAGGCGCGCCTGCAGCTCGTGGTTGAGCTCGTTGAAGTGGCGCAGGTAGTGGCGGCCGTAGAGCGACCAGCGCCGCGCGCCCAGGCTGCCCGGCTCCCTCTTGATGACCTCGGTGTAGCTGAAGAAGGCGTAGAGCACCTGCCACACCAGCACGAAGGGGCACAGCAGCAGGTTGGCCAGCCCCAGCAGCACCATGGTGCGCGCCAGGCGCTGCGCCAGCTCCAGCCGCGAGCCCGCCCGCTTGTACTGCGGCTGCAGGTTCCACTTGTTCTGGAAGAGCGAGCCGGGGCCCCAGAAGAGGAGCAGCTCCAGGTTGTACTTGAGGCCCTGCGTCAGGAAGACGACGTGGCCCAGCAGGGGCAGGCGGAAGCGGACGGGCAGCAGCGACTTGTTGACCATGGCCACGGTGTAGTTCTTGAAGCGCAGGATGCGGTGGTAGATGTCCAGCTCCGTCAGCTCCTTCTTGTGCACGCACATCTGCTGCTCGCGCTGCAGCGAGATCAGCCGCGCCTGCACCTCCTGCCAGCTGTAGTTGCACAGCCCGTCCTGCGCCCAGGAGAGGCCGGGTCACCGCGGGCACGCCGGCACCACCGCGGCACGGGCGGCCCCCGGGGGGTGCCCGTCCCGGCGGCTCCCCGCCCGGCCCCGCTCACCGAGGGGATGTTGAGGGCCTTGATGTAGAAGGCGCGGATCTCCCAGTAGCTCAGCAGGCTGCACAGCACCTTCACCAGGCGGTACAGCCAGAACACCGCGGCCATCACCAGCAGGAAGATGACCCAGCCGTTGGCGCGGATCCTGGGCGGGTGGGATGGGCGCACGTGGCTCAGGGGGGGGGGGCTCACCGTGTCGCCGTGCCCCCCCGTGCCCCCGCTGCTCACCTCTGGGCGCACTGCGGCGCGGGCAGGATGGCGTCGGGCAGCGTCACCTTGCTGCGCTCCGGGGCTGGCACCTGGCTGTGGTTGAGCGGGCGGTTGGCGAAGAGGACGTCGTACTCCACGCAGCACAGCAGGAAGGTGCTGAAGGTGACGACGAACAGGAACTGCCTGGGGGGGGGGGGCACGGGGCTCAGATGGATTGGGTGGGGGGGCACAATGCCAGCCCCTACCCCGTGGTGGCACTTACACCAGCTCAAAGAGGTCGGAGAGCATCATGCAGGCGAAGCCGTTCTTCTGGTGGAAGTGGTAGATGTTGGGCACGCGTTAAGGAATGTGCCCTGAGTGCTGCCCCCCCCCTGCACCTCCCTACCCCCCCTCAGGCGGGCACGAGGCCCAGCAAGGATATCTTGGTGAAGAAATTATCCAGGTTCTTGATGTGGTGCCAGGAGTCTGGCAGGAGAGAAAAACACCGGGGGGGGGCTCAGCCGGGGCCACGTCTCCGGCCACCCCCCCGTGCCGATGGGGGTGCCCCCACCTTGCAGCCCCTCGGTGACGTGCACCAGCAGCTCCTCCTCGCCGGGGGGGGAATCCTCCTCGTAGTCCTCCAGCCGGTGGTACTCGGCCTGCGCTGCCATCGCTGCCTCCGGCTGTGCCGCCTGCATGGGGCGGGATGGGGGTGGGATAGGGGTGGGATGGGGCAGGACGGGACGCGTGCACTGGCACCGGAGAGCCCCTGGCACGGGACCCCCGGCTATGGGGTGGGGATGGGGCCCCCACCCAGCCCAGCCCCGCAGGGGTGCCGTGCCGTGCCGCACTGAGCCGTGCCGCGCCAGGCTGAGCTGTCTGCCCCGGGGCCGGGCGCAGGAAATGCCGGGGAGGCCACGGAGCGCCGCCCGCGTGCCCCGAATTCGGGTGGCCTGAGCTGGCCCCGCACCGCAGCCGCGGGCACGGCCCCGGGCAGGGCCAGGCCGTCGGTCCCGTCCCACCGGCCGCACCACTGCCGGCACCCGGACCTGCTCCGTGCGGTGCCAGCGGGGGCTCAGCTGCACCCAGCATGGGGTGGTCCCGGCCCCCCCCCGTGGCAGCGAGCACCCCACAGCCCACAGGGGTGGCCGGGACCAGGGACCGGCACCGTGCCCTGCGGTCAGTTGGTGCCCGGGGAAGGGTGGGACCCCTGTAACCCCCCCATAGGATAGGACCCTAGAACCCCTGGGGAAGGATGGGGTCCCAGTAACCCCCACAAGTAGGATGGGACACCCCGTAACCTAAGGCAGGATGGGACCCCCAGACCCCTTGGAGAAGGATGGGAACCTGGAACCTGGGGCAGGATGGGAGCCCCCATAGCCCTCCCTAATAGGATGGCACCCCCAGACCCTTTAGGGGAGGATGGGACACCCATAAACCCCGAGGCAGGATGGGGCCCCCCCATAACCCTCCAAGATCAGATGGGACCCCAGACCTCTTAGGGACGGATAGGGACCCCATAGGTCCCCAGGCAGGCTGGGACCCCCAGAACCCCACGGAGAGGACAGGCCCCCTGACCCCTTGGGGTAGGATGGGGTCCCCCTTAACCCTCCCAGACAGGACGGGACCCCAGACCCCTTAGGGAAGGACGCGACCCCATAAACACCCAGGCAGGATGGGACCCCCGACCCTTTGGGGCAGGACGGGACCCCCGGACTCCCGCAGCAATCCAGACCCCTGTTCCCTTGGGACCCCCCCCACCCCTCGGGGCAGGCCGTGCCGTGCCCCCCCCCGCCCCGTACCCGCTCGGCTCCCGCTGCTGCTCCCCCGCCGCCGGTGCCGCGCGTGGGGCCGAGCCCGGTCCGGCCGCAGGTGAAGCCGCGCGGCCCCGCCCCGCCCGGGGCTGACTCACGGGGCCGGGGCCGGGGCCGTGATTCAGCACCGGGGGCCCGGGGGGGGGGGGGGGGCCCGGAGGGGGGGGGCCGGGACGCGCTGTCCCCGCGCTGCCCCCCGGCATCGGGTGTCCCCACACGCCCCCCCCCGCCCCTGCCGGCCAAAAATAGCCGGGGGGCCAAAAATAGCCGGGGGCAGCGTAAACACCGGGGGGGGGGCGCTGGGGGTGCACGGCCGGGCGCGGGACCACGGCCCCCACGGAGCCACCCCTGTCCACGCGTGTTCCCAGGGGACACGCGGGAGCCCCGGGACGCGCCCCTGCGGGACTCGCTGTCCCCATGGACCCCCCCCCCGGTGCCGCCGCGACCCCCGGGGACACGCGCGCCCTCCTTGGCCACGGCCCCGGGACACGCGTGGGGACCCCCGAGCGGGGTGGGCTCGGGCACCGGGCCCGGGCAGCGGGGCCGAGGTGGGGGCAGCGCCCGAGCCCCGTCCCGGTGTCCCCGTGTCCCCGTGTCCCCGGGTGCCCGCGTCGCGGTGTCCCCGTGTCCCCGTCCCCGTGCTCACCTGGCGGCCCCGCCGTCCTCCCCGCTGTGCGCTCACACGGCCCCGCGCCCCCCCCGGGACCGGGCCTGCGCCCCCCCGCCGGGCATGGCCGCACCGGCACCGGCACGGGGGGGGCGCCCCGGGGGCTCAGCGGGGCCCGGGAGGGGGTCGGGGTCGGGGTCGGGGTCCGGACGCGGGGCGCGGAGCGAGTCCCGGTGTCGGTGCCGGTCGCGGGTGGCTGAGGGGGGGTCCCCGCGCGGTGCCGCGGGCCGGGGGGCTCCGGTTCGGCCCCGCAGCGCTGGGGCCCGGGCCGCGGTGCTGGGGCTCCGCCCGCCGCTACCGGGGCCGCCCCTCCGGAGCCCGCCCCTTCCGTGCTGAGCCGTGCCGGGCCGTTCCGAGCCATTCCAAACCGTTCCGGGCTGTTCCAAGCCGTTCCGAGCCGTTCCGGGCCGTTTCGGGCCGTGCCGTTCCAAGCCGTTCCAAGCCGTTCCGAGCCGTTCCGAGCCGTTCCGAGCCGTTCCGAGCCGTACCGGGCCGTTCCGGGCCGTTCCGTGCCGTGCCGTGCCGGTGCCCCCATGCTGCTGCTGCTGGCGCTCGGGGCACGGACCGGGGCGCGCTCGGTGCGCGCTGCGCTGCGCCCGTCCGCGGCCCCGGGGCGCAGGTAGTGGGGGGGGCAGGGGGGGAACCGGGGTCCTCGGAGTGCCGGGGGGGGGTTGGAGAGGGGAAGGGACGCGGGGGGGGGGGGAGCTGTGGGGGACACAGCCCCCTCCACCCCCCCCCCCCCGTGTCCTCCGCCGTGCCCGGGCGGGGCGCTCACGGCGCTCCCCAGTTGCAGGTACTGGGGGGCCCGGCCGGGGCTCAGCGCCCCCCCCCGCCGCCCCGCGCTGCTCGCCCCGCGCTGCCTGCTGCTGGCCGCCCCGGCTGGCCTTGCGCTGGGCTGCCTGGGCTCGGCTGTGCGCTGCCAGGAAGCCACCGTCCCTGCTGTCCCCGTCGTCCCCGGTGTCCCCACTGACCCCACGCAGCCCCGTCCGGAGCCCGTGTTCGACTGGCCGGTCTTCTGGGCCTTCCTGCGCCCGCAGCTCCTCGCCCTCTCGGCAGCCGTGGTGGTGAGCAGAATCGGGTGGCAGGGGCTGTGATCCCGTCCCCATCCCCATCCTGGTCCTGGTCCCAGTCCCGCTGACGCCCCATCCCGCAGCTGGCCCTGGGCGCAGCCCTGCTCAACGTGCGCATCCCGGTGCTGCTGGGGCACTTGGTCAACGTGGTGGCCCGCGGCGCTCAGAGCCGCCTGGCCGGGTACCTGCGAGCTGCGCGCCCACCGGCCCTGCGCCTGCTCGGCCTCTACTGCCTGCAGGTGGGCACCGTGCTGGGGGGGGGACACGGGGGCTGCACCCCGAGCCCCGTCCCGAGCCCCCCGCTCGTTTCCCGCAGGGGCTGCTGACCTTCGGGTACATCGCGCTGCTGTCGCGGGTCGGGGAGCAGGTGGCCGCCAGCATGCGCAAGGCTCTTTTCATCTCCCTGCTGCGGTAGGGCACCCCGGGGGGGGGGGGGACACGCACGAGGGGTGTGTGGGGGTCCCGTCGCAGCCCCCCGGCCCACCCCGCTGCTGTCCCGCAGGCAGGACGTGGCGTTCTATGACGCCAACCGGACGGGGCAGCTGGTGAACCGGCTGACGGCCGACGTCCAGGAGTTCAAGTCCTCCTTCAAGCTCATCATCTCCCAGGTGAGGCCGCGGCACCGGACGCCCCCCAGACCCCCATCCCAGTGCCTGACCCCGTTCTCCGCAGGGCCTGCGCAGCAGCACCCAGGCAGCGGGCTGCATCGTCTCGCTCTACCTGCTCTCACCCAAGCTCACCGGCCTCCTCCTCCTCGTCATGCCCACACTGGTGGGCGCCGGTGCCCTCGTGGGCTCCTTCCTCCGCAGCCTCTCCCGCCGGGCACAGGAGCAGGTAAACCCCGCGCCCCTCACCCGCGACCCCCCGGGGCTGCCCTGTCCCACCGGCTGCCCTCTCCATGCCCCTCGTCCCTCTCGGTGCAGGTGGCCAAGGCCACCGGGGTGGCCGATGAGGTGCTGGGGAACGTCCGCACCGTGCGCGCCTTCGCCATGGAGGACCAGCAGGCGGGGTGAGGACGCGGTGGGGTCCGGCAGTGGTGGCACGGGGCGGGGGGGCGCGGGCTGGCCGCGGTGCCGTCACCCCCCCACCCACAGGCTGTACTGCGCCGAGGCGGAGCGCTCGAGCCAGCTGAGCCAGCGGCTGGGGCTGGGCATCGCCGCCTTCCAGGGGCTCTCCAACCTGGCTCTCAATGGTGAGTGGCCCCACGGGGGGCAGGACCCACGGGGGGGGTCGGGACCCACAGTGGGGCAGGACCCACAAGCGCCCCGTGCCCGCAGGCATCGTGCTGGGGACCATCTTCGTGGGCGGCTCGCTGATGGCGGGGAATGAGCTGTCACCCGGAGACCTCATGTCCTTCCTGGTGGCCTCGCAGACGGTGCAAAGGTGAGGGCAGGGCCCCCGCGCCCCCCCCCCCAGCCTCACTGCCATGTCTTGGGGCTTTCCATGAGCTCAGCCTCTCTCCCGTAGGTCCATGGCAAACATCTCCATCCTCTTCGGGCAGGTAGGGGGGTCCCACAGGGTCCCTGCGCTGTCACCCAGCTGCGGGGGGGGACGGGGATGGGGGCACTCTGGCTGTGTCCGTGTTGACCCCCCCCAGGTTGTGCGTGGTCTGAGCGCGGGTGCCCGCGTCCTGGAGTTCATGACACTGGAGCCCAAGGTGCCACTGCGGGGGGGCGCCTCCATCCCCAGCCACTCGCTGCTCGGCCACATCGCCTTCAACCACGTCTCCTTCAGGTGAGCCCCCAGCCCCGGCCCCCTCCCCACCGAGCCCCCGGCCGCCCACAGCCCCCTCAAGCCCCCGCACCTCTGCCCGCAGCTACCCCACGCGCCCCGGGCACCCCGTCCTGCGGGACTTCAGCCTCAGCCTGCCCCCTGGCAAGACCGTGGCCATCGTGGGACCCTCTGGAGGAGGTACCGGCACGGCCCCTTCCCGACACCCCTGGGGTGCAGGACCCCGATCGTCTGGAGGTGGGGGCGAGTGGCTGCCCAGTGCGCCCCGACGGGGCTGGGGACTGACACCGCCCCCCCCGGTGTCCCCACACAGGGAAGTCGACGGTGGCGGCGCTGCTGGAGCGCTTCTACGAGCCCACGCAGGGCAGCATCACGCTGGACGGCCACGACATCTCCTCGCTGGACCCCTCCTGGCTGCGGGGCCAGGTCATCGGCTTCATCAGCCAGGTGGGGGGCGCGGGGGGGACCGGGCACATGTCCGGTGGGTGCCGGTCCTGGCGCTCAGGACCCAGCCGTGCCCACAGGACCCCGTGCTTTTTGGCACCACCATCATGGAGAACATCCGCTTCGGGAAGCCGGGCGCCTCCGACGAGGAGGTGTACGCGGCCGCGCGCCTCGCCAACGCCGACGACTTCATCCGCAGCTTCCCTGAGGGCTACGGCACCGTCGTGGGTGAGCGGCGGGGCAGGGTGGGCGGCGAGGCGGGCGGCGGGGAGCGGGGGCACCCAGCACCTCCCCGGCTCTCCGGCAGGCGAGCGTGGCACGGCGCTGTCGGGGGGCCAGCGGCAGCGCATCGCCATCGCGCGGGCGCTGCTGAAGGACCCGGCCGTGCTGGTGCTGGACGAGGCCACGAGCGCGCTGGACGCCGAGGCGGAGCGCGTGGTGCAGGCGGCGCTGGAGCGGGCGGCGCGGGGCCGCACGGTGCTGGTCATCGCCCACCGGCTCAGCACCGTGCGCGCCGCACACCTCATCGTCGTCCTGCAGGGCGGCCGCGTGGCCGAGGTGGGCGGGGCAGGGGGCGGGGTCAAGGGCGGGGCAAGGGGCGGGGCCAGACGTGGGAGGGGCTTCAGGCGGGGTCATCTGGGGACAAGGGGAGCGGAGGGGTCATCGGGAGGGCAAGGGGCGGGGCTATGTGGGAAAGGGGCGGGGCTTGGGACAAAGCAGGGCAGGGATTGGTGGAGGGCCCTAAGGGGGTGGGGAAGGGGGCGGGGTTTGGGTAAAAGGGGGCGGGGCTTGGGTGGGGGTTCCCTGAATGGGGGCGGGGCTTGGAGGGGGTTCTCTAGGGATGGGGCAGGGGGCGGGGCTTGGTCCAAATGGGGCGGGGCTTGGCTCAAATTGAGGGCAGGGATTGGTGGGGGTCCTGCAGGGAGGGGCAAGGGGCGGGGCTTATCCGGGCAGGGGGCGGGGCCTGGAGGGGGGGTCCTCTTGGGGAGGGGCGGGGCTTGCTGGAGCGGTGGGCGGGGCTTGGAGAGGTTACTGGAGGGCACGGGCTGGGGGCGGGGCTTGTCGCAAAGTGGGCGGGGCTTTTGCACAGTGGGCGGGGCCTGCCCGTGCCCCCCCCCGCTGACAGCAGCCCCGCAGGCCGGCACGCACGAGGAGCTGTGGCGGCGGGGGGGGCTGTACGCGGAGCTGACCCGGCGGCAGGCGGCGGAGCGGCGCTGAGCGGGGGCGGGGGGGGGGGGGGCAATAAAAAAGCTGCCGGACACCGGCTGTGACGTCTGCGGGGGGGGGCGGGCAGCGCCGGCAGTTCCGGGGGGGGGGGGGCACCGGGGGAGGGGGGCGGGGCCGGGCTCGGTGCCGCTCCGAAGCCCCGCCCCCCAGGCGGGGGGCACCGGGGGGGCACCGGGGTCACTGGGGGGGGGTCAGGGCCCGGCCCGGTTCGGTTCCCTTCGTCCTGTCCCGTCCCGGGGGGGGCACCCCCGGTGCCCCCCAGCCGCTGTCCCCCCGCGGGGCTCCTCCGGGCGCCCCGGGACCCCCCCCCAGCCCCCGGGCCGGTCCCGGTTCTGCAGCACGGTGTCGGCTCCCACCGCCCGGGGTCCCCAGGCCAACCCCCCGGTGCTCGCAGCTGCCACGGGGGGGTCCCCGCCCGCCCCCCCCCAGGCAGCGGCGGGGCCGGGGACCGGGGCGCAGCGCGGGGGGGTCCCGCGGAGGGAGGGGGCAGCCGGGGTTCGCCCCGCCGCGTCCCTTCTGAGCCCCCCCGGCCCAGCCCCCGTCTCCCCGCGGCCCCCCCGGGCAGCTCCCGTCCCGCGGCACTGCTGCGGGAAGCTCACGGCCCCGGGTAGCGCAGCCGCAGCCTCGGCGCCGTGCACGGGGGCGGCCCCGGGGGGGGGTGGGGGGGGGAGCGCGGCGGGGCCCGGGGCGGCGGCAGCGGAGCGCGGAGCCCCGGGGGAGGCGCCCGGCGCGGGGGGCGCAGCGGGGCCGGGGCTGGGGCTGGGGCTGGGGCTGGGGGCGGCGCCGCACCGGGAGCGGCCCCCGGAGAGCGGCCGGGACCGGGGCCGGGAACCGGGGCGGTGATGGGGAGGGGGCGGGCGGCGGCAGCAGCATGAGGGGCGGCGGGGAGGGCGGCGGCGGGGGGGGGGGCCCCGAGCCCCTCTCCAGCCTGCGGGCGTTCGCCAGCAGCTCGTCGCTGCACGGCATCAGCCACATCTTCGCCTACGGGGCCGTGTCGCTGCGCCGCGTGCTCTGGAGCGTGTTCTTCCTGGGCTCGCTGGGGCTGCTGCTGCTGGTGTGCGCCGAGCGCGTCGCCTACTTCCTCACCTACCCGCACGTCACCAAGCTGGACGAGGTGGCCGCGCACAACCTCACCTTCCCGGCCATCACCATCTGCAACCTCAACGAGTTTCGCTTCTCCAAGATCACCCGCAACGACATGTACCACGTCGGCGAGCTGCTGGCGCTGCTCAACGACCGCTACGAGATCAGCAACCCGCAGCTGGCCGAGCCCGACGTGCTGGCGGCGCTGCGCGACAAGGCCAACTTCAAGAACTTCAAGGCCAAGCCCTTCAGCATGGCCGAGTTCTACAACCGCACGGGCCACGACCTGGCCGACATGCTGCTGCAGTGCTCCTTCCGCGGCGCCAACTGCACCGCCCGCAACTTCACCGTGGTGAGTGCCGGGGGACCCTCGCCCGTGCTAGGGCACGGGGCGGTCGCCGTCCTGGGGGTCGCAGGTGGCCGGGGATGTCCCCACGGGGCTGTGTCGGTGCTGGTGGGCACCTGGGGGAGCCCCTTCCTTGGCACCACCTCCCCATCCCATCTGGTGCCCACTGCGGGGGTGCCGGGCAGCTGGGCACAGTGCCCATGCTGCAGCCCAGCAGCGTCCCCCCCTGTGCCATCAGCCCCCACCGCTGCCGTGCCCCGCGGGGTGCTGCAGGCCCTGCACGGGATGAGGGGGCTCAGCCCCAGGCTCCTGCAGTGAGTGCAGCGCGGTGCCGGGGAGCTGACCCCCCCTGGGGGGGCAACAGAAGCAAGGATGGGCAGCGGGACCCCCACCCAGCACGCTCAGCCCCAGCACCGAGGGGTCCCGCTTGTGGCAAGGGTGAGACCCACACGGGCAGCACCTGGCTGGGGGGGTGCAGGGCTGTGGGGCCGTGGGGCAGGCACCCTGGTGGCTCCGTGGGGAGGGGGCACATTGGTCAGGAATTGTCCACCCGCCAGCACCCTGACTTCTGCCCCCCAGTCCCCACCGCAGCCGGCACGAGCTCGGTGTGCGGTCACGCCAGCGACGCTGGGGAGCAGGAAATGAATTCGCCTTTGCAGCTCCGTGCCAAGGACTCCCCCGGGCAGCCCTGGGCTGCGGCACCCCCTCCCCGGGGCTCTAATCCCTCAGGCTGGGTGCTGCTGCGGGGGGGGCCGGCAGGGTGGGGACAGGGCACGGGGACGAGCGGGGGGTCTTGGGGCCAGCGCCCGTTCCCCCCGTGCCGCCTGCTGCTCCCGGGCTGCACCGGGCACGTGTGGTCCCGGCGCTGGCAGCAGGAGCGTGCGCGGCAGTGCCCAAGAGGCTGCCCGGAGCCCAGCCGTGCCCCCCCCACCCCCCCAGCCCCGCTGCTGGCTGCACCGGCTGCAACTTTGCCTGCTAAAAATACAGCGCTAATGCGCGGGCTGAGCGCGGATTAGGGTCCTGCTGCCCCCCACCGCCACCCTGCGCTCCGGACACCGGCTCCCACTGCAGCGCAGGGACAGAGGTGGCCGTGCGCAGGCACCCGGGTGTGTGATGGGGGTCCCAAGCCAGGGCTGTGAGTGGGGGGGGGCTCACACCGCATCTGTGCCCCCCCTGAGGCAGTGGGGCTGGGGGCTGGGACGTGTGGACCCCACCACAGGGTGGAGGTGGGAGATGCTGGGGCCGAGCGTTGCGCGCGCAGGGGCCACATCCCCGTCCCCGTCCTGTCCCCCCCCCATCCCTCACGTCCTGGTGCTGGGCTGCCGGTTGCCATGGCAGCCCCCCCCCATGGGCAGCGTTGCCATGGCGATGGCTCCCCTCTTTGGGAGCTCGGTACTGCAGCAGCCGCCCCCCCCCCCGTGGTGGGGTCAGGACGGGGCCGCCGGGGGGGTCCCACACCACCTGCTGCCATGGGATGGGGCTGGGGGCTCGAGGCTGCAGCAGGCCCAAGCAGCCCACCGCCCCCCTTCCCCTGTGCCTGGTGCAGCCCCTCTGGGGGGGCTTTGTGGGGTCCCACAGCCTGTGGGGGATGGACTTGGTGTGGGGGGTGCAAGGGGTCAGGGCTGGGCGCAGAGGGGGGGCAGGGTGCGGGGGCAGCTCTGCCTCTGGGGCAGGTTTGGGTGGGGGCTTTGGTGTCGGGGTGGGGGGGTTCTCACAGATCCATGGGGTCTCGGCTCCGGCTCGCCCTGTGGGTGCTGGCGTCCTGCTCCATGGGGTCCCTGGCGCTGGGCAGGTGGGTGGGTCCCCCAGGGGGACGGGCTGAGCCCCCCAGGGGGACAGGCTGCGTCCCCACCGCCCGTGTCCCCGCTGCTGCCCTGCCTCGCCCCCTCTCACGTGTCCCCCGCGTCCCCGCGCTGGCGCTGAAACCCAATCCCCCTGCAGAGCCGCGCTGCGGGACGGTGCCACCATGGCCGTGCAGCCGGGCACCGGGGCGCACGGCGCCGCCAGCCTGGCCGCCTTCGCCCGCTCCTGCACCCTGCACGGGCTGGGGCACGTCTTCGTGCCGGGGGCCCCCGCCCCGCGCCGCCTGCTCTGGGCCGGCGCTTTCCTGGCCTCGCTGGGCGCCTTCCTGCTGCAGGCCGGGGAGCGGGTCCGGCACTTCGCCGCCTACCCGCACGTCACCGTGCTGGACGAGGCGGAGAGCCGCGTGCTCGCCTTCCCCGCCGTCACCCTCTGCAACTACAACCGCATCCGGCGCTCCCAGCTCACCCCCAACGACCTGTTCTGGCTGGGCAAGGAGCTGCTGGCCGTGGAGCGGGAGGATTTCTCCCGCTACCTGCGGGCGCTGGGGCAGCCTGCGGATTTCACCGGCTTCTTCCCCAGCAAGAGCTACGACCTGGCCGCCTTCTACCAGCGCGCCGGGCACCCCATCCGCGACATGCTGCTGAGCTGCCGCTTCCGTGGCCGGGACTGCGGCCCCGAGAACTTCACCGCCGTGAGTGCCACCGTGGCCGCTGCCAGCGCCGTGGCCGTGGCCGGCTCTGCCGCATGCAGCTCAGCCCTGGGCAGGACCCACAGCAGCCCCCATCCCCTTCCCCTTCCCCATCCCCATCCCGGGCCAGCTCTGCCCCCGGGGTGGCTCTGTCCAGGGCAGGGCTTGGGCAGGACCCAGGGCAGGGCAGGCTGGGGGGTGCGCAGGCTGGGGGATAGTGGGGTGCACAGATTGCGGGTTGTGGGGCGCACAGGTTGTGGGGCAATGGGATGTGCAGGCTGTGGGGTAGCAGGATGCACAGGCTGTGGGGCAGTGTCTCTAGGGCATGGCTCCTGCCCCCCCTTTCCATCCCCAGCCCCAGGTGCTTGGTGAAGCCCCCATGGTGCTGGCAGGGGCAGCTCCTCTCGCCCACCCCCAGGGTTGTAGGGCAGCGTGGGGGCTGCAGCACCGGGGCGCATCCAGGGGAGCACAGCGGTGCCAAGCCACCTCCCGGCCCCTCAGCACGGGATCAGCCGCTGTGGGGCCGGGCGGGGGCCAAAACTGCTGTAGGATCGTGCTGGTGCCAGCAGGGAAGGGGGCATTGTGCCAGCCCTGCCCTGCGCTGCGGGGTCCTGCAGGGTCCCGGTCCCCAGCCCCACTCGGGGCCCTGTGGGGCCCAGCTCCCGTCCCCCTGTCCCAGGGGAGGCGCTGAGGCTGCCGCCCCCACCCCACAGATCTTCACCCGCCTGGGCAAGTGCTACACCTTCAACTCGGGGCAGCCGGGCACCGAGCTGCTGACCACGCTGCAGGGCGGCGCGGGCAACGGCCTGGAGCTGATGCTCAACATCCAGCAGGAGGAATACCTGCCCGTCTGGGGGGACACCGGTGAGTGCTGGGGGGGTGTGGGGGGCCGGGGAAGGAGGTCAGACCCTGCATAGCCCCCGCGCTGCCTTGCAGACGAGACGTCCTACGAGGCGGGGGTGAAGGTGCAGATCCACAGCCAGCAGGAGCCCCCCTTCATCGACCAGCTGGGCTTCGGGGTGGCGCCCGGCTTCCAGACCTTCGTGTCCTGCCAGCAGCAGCGGGTATCCGGCACCCACCCCAACACTGGGGGGCACCGGGACCCCCTCCCCAGCACAGGCAGCCCCCGCTGTGGGGACCGAGCTGCCCCCGGCTGGGGCCGTCCCGCGGTGCCGCAGCTCGCGGGCGCTGCTGCAGCGGCTCTGGCACCGTGGCGTGGGGCAGCCCCATGCCGGGGCCGCTCGGTCCCTGCTGCAAGCTCAGGCTGTGCCCCCCCCACACACCATTCCCCCCCCCAGCTCCTGCCGAGCAGCCTGCGGGCAGGGGCGGCAGCCAGCTGGCGCAGCCAAACGCCTAAATTTAGGTGCCTGGAGTGGGCGTCTCCATGTGTGCCGGTGCTGCTGGTGTGGGCAGCGCTGCCCCTGCCCCTCTCTGCTGACCCCCCCAGCGCCCCCACTCTTGCACCACCAAGCCCACGGTGCTGGTGACCCCCTGGCTACACCAGGCCCTGTCCCCATGGGGTCCGGAGCCCCCATCCCGCAGTGCCCACCATGGGTCTCCCCTCTCGGCCCCCCCAGGGCTCTGTGTTGCCCACCCGTGGGATGGGGCCACCGAGGTGGGACGGGGCCGTGGGACGGGGCCGCCGACGCTGACAAGTTTTCCTTAGCACGGGCCCGGCAGCTGGTGTACCTGCCCCCGCCCTGGGGGGACTGCAAGGCCACCCCCATCGAGTCCGACTTCTTCACCAACTACAGCATCACCGCCTGCCGCCTCGACTGCGAGACGCGCTACCTGGCCGAGAACTGCAACTGCCGCATGGTGCACATGCCGGGTGAGTGGGGAGGGGTCCAGGGGGGCAGGGACCCCTCTTGGGACCCCCCCTATACCCCATGACTGCTGCGTCCCCCCACAGGCAACGCCAACGTCTGCACACCGGAGCAGTACAAGGAGTGCGCTGACCCCGCACTGGGTAGGTGCAGCCCCCCAGGCACAGCCCTGCCAGCCCCAAACCCGACCCAGGCAGTTCCATGGGGGATTTGTGGGTCTGGGGTCCTGCTGGCAGCACTCATGGGACGCGAGCAGGGCAGGGGGCTGCGGGCCTGCACCCCCCCGTCCCAGCCTGTGCTCCCCCCCAGACTTCCTGGTGAAGAAGGACAGCGAGTACTGCGCCTGCCGCACGCCCTGCGACATGGTGCGCTACGGCAAAGAGCTCTCCATGGTGAAGATCCCCAGCAAGGCCTCAGCGCGCTACCTGGCCAAGAAGTTCAACAAGACCGAGCAGTACATCGCGTGAGTGCTGCACAGCCCTGCTGCTGCCCAGGGGGCACGGCACGGCATGGCACGGCACAGCATGGCACAGCATGGCATGGTACAGCACAGCATGGCACGGCAAGGCACAGCACGGCACGGCATGGCACAGCATGGCATGGCACGGCACGGCACAGCATGGCACGGCACGGTACGGCACAGCACAGCATGGCACGGCATGGCACAGTATGGCACAGCACGGCATGGCATGGCACGGCATGGCACGACACGGCACGGCACAGCATGGCACAGCCACGTACCCCCTCCCAGCACGCAGCACAGCATGGAGCAGCACGGCACGGCACAGCCTCCTGGCTTCACACCCACCCCAGCACAGAGCAAACCGCGTGGCACCGCCTGGCACAGCCCCGCTGTGCCGCCCCCAGCGTGCACACAGAGCCCCCCCATCCCACCCGGGCACGGCGCAGACCCCAGCTCGTCGCCGTGCCATGGGGGGCTCGCCTGCCTGCCCCACACCCGCCTGCCCCCCAGGGACAACGTGCTGGTGCTGGACATCTTCTTCGAGGCGCTGAACTACGAGATGATAGAGCAGAAGAAGGCGTACGAGGTGGCGGGGCTGCTGGGTGAGTGCCGCTGAGGGGCTGGGGTGGGGGCCGGGGGGCGGCCGCGCACCAACGCTGCCCCCCCGTGCCCCAGGTGACATCGGGGGACAGATGGGGCTGTTCATCGGCGCCAGCCTGCTGACCATCCTGGAGATCTTTGACTACCTGTACGAGGTCAGGCTGCCTGCCCCCTCCCTCGCCCCCAGCACCCGCAGGGCCGTGGGTGGGGGGCGCTGACCCGTCCCCCCCCCGCAGGTGTTTCGGGACAAGCTCCTCGGCTTCTACAAGGACAAGAAGCGGATGCGGCGGAGCAGCAGCAGCACCCTGGTAACCCCCCTCCAGCGCCCCGCCAGCCCCCTGCCCCGCTCCCCCCCCCCCCACCCCCCCATCCCCGGCACCTCATCCCACCCCATCTGCGGCCCCCGCGCCTCACGGTCTCCTCTCTGTCCGCCCGCCCTGCCCCAGGAGCATCCAGCCGTGCCGGGCAGCCCCGCCGCCGCGCTCCCGCCCGGGCCCAGGTAGACACCGGGGAACGCAGGGACACCGGGGGGGGCGCGGGGCGAGGACGGCGGCAGGGCCCCCCCCTTCTGTCCCCCTCCATCCCAGGCTTCTCTCGGCACCATCCTCGGGGCCGGCTGCGCTCCCATCCTCATGCATCACCCCCAGCATCGCGCCACCGCCCCCAGGCACCGCAGGGACAGCGCCAGGGCCGTGCCCTGCGTGGGGTCGGGGTGGTGCTCCTGTAAAATGGGGGGGCTCTGGGGGGGGGCCCTGCCCCATGGAGCGTGTGTGGGGTGTGGGGTGTGCGTGTGGCTGCCGTGGGACGCGTGGGCGCAACGACACCACGCACAGCTCGGACCCCTCCCCGGTCCTCTGGGACCCCCGTGGGGCAGCTGGGGGGGGTGAAAGCAGCCCCCCCAGAGCCCCCCCCCCCCCCAACTGCTGCCCCCCTCGTGCCCGCAGAGTGCCTGCCACCCCCTGCGCAGCCACGCGGACGGTGTCGCCTTCGCCCCGAACGTGCTACCTCGTCACCCGGCTCTAGGCGCCCTGGAGGAGTTCGCCTGCTGAGGGGCCCGGCCCCGCACCCCCGGCCGGCCGGGGGGGGGGGGAAATTTGGGGCTGGTGGGGGAGCAGACCCCCCCCCCGGCCCCGCACGGCGCCCAGGCGGCAGGGGGCTGCGGGGCTCCCCGTGTCCCTGCATGTGCTGCTTGTCCCCCGTCCCCGCTGTACATGCGCCTCCCCGCGCCATTAAAGTCCTGCCCCAGGCGCTGGTGGTGTGGCTGCGCCTCGGAGGGGTCCCACCCGCCACCCCCCCCCCCCCAAAACAGCCTGCAGCCCCCCCACTGCACCAGGAAGGAGGCGGCTCGGGGAGGGGGAAGCTCTTTATGTCTGTACCAACCGTGCGCAGCCCCCCGCCCGCAGCGCGCTGGGGAACGGGGTGCCCCCCCCGGGGCCAGCACCGGGGGGGTCCCGTCCGCTGCCAGGGCTGGAGGGAGGTCGGGGGGGGTGGGGGGGGGGCGCGGGGGTCCGGCCCCCCAGGTCCTGCCGCTCTGCCAGCACCGCGGGGGGGGACGCCGGTGCCCCAGCCCTGCGGGGCAGGCCCAAGGGAGGGGGGCGCTGGATAAAAACCTAATAAATAGCGGGGAGGGGGGGGGCTGCGGGGCGCTCGTCCCCTGCTCCCCCCCCCGCGGCTCGGCGCAGGACGGGGCCAGGCCTAGGGCGGGCAGAAGTCCGTGAAGTAGGGGTGCTGCAGGGCCTCCTCCGCCGATATCCGCTGCACCGGGTTGCACTTCAGCAGGTTCTGCGGGTGGCACAGGGGGGGGTGAGGCTGGGGGGGTCCCGGAGCAGCCCCCCCATCCCCACACAGCCTCAGAACCTCCCCCCCCTGCAGCGCTCACCTGCAGCAGGTCCCGGCCGGTGGCGTTGAGCTTGGGCACCACGTTGACGAGGGAGGTGGTGGCGGGGTACATGGGGTAGGGCTGGGGACAGCCGTGAGAGCCGGGCCCCCGCGCCCACCGCGCCCCCCCCCCCGGACCCCCCCCCCGTGCCTCACCTTGTAGTCGGGCAGCTTGGCCATGGCCGGCCACTGCTCCTCCGTGGGGGTGCCCAGCAGCGTGGGGGCGGCCGCAGTCAAGGGCCACGGCTGCGGGGTGCTGGGCAGACCCCAACCCGGGGACCCGTGCGCCCCCCCAGCCCCATCCCAGCCCTCCTGCACCCCCCCCGTGCCCCCCACCCCCCAGAAGGATATCGGAAAATCCTCTTCAGCTGGTCGTCCACGTCGTTCCCTGGGAAGAGCGGCCGCCCCGCGTTGGCCAGCTCTAGGCAGGGAGCGGGGATGAGCCCCAAGAGCCCCCCCATGGGGGGTCCCGGCCCCCAAACCGCCCCCCCCCCCCCCCCCGGTGCCGCCCGCCCCCACCTGCGAAGATGCAGCCGGCAGACCACATGTCGATGGAGGTGGAGTAGAGCTTGGCGCCGAACAGCACGTCGGGGGGCCGGTACCACAGCGTGACGACCTGCGTGGGGGCGGCGGGGGGGGACTCATGGTGGGGCAGAGGGGGCTGGCCCCCCCCCACCCGGACAGCACGAGCACATCCCACTCACCTCGGCCGAGTAGCAGCGCACCGGGATGCCGAAGGCTCGCGCCAGGCCAAAATCTGCCAGCTTCAGCTCCCCGTTCTGCGGCCAGAGCTCCAGGGTCAGCCCCAAATGACCCCAAAGGGACCCCAAAATGACCCCAAAGGGACCCCAGGGGGATAGATGCCCCCCCACCTCGGGCTCACCCTGTTGATGAGCAGGTTCTGGGGCTTGAGGTCCCTGTGCAGCACGTTGCGGCTGTGGCAGAAGGCGAGGCCCTTCAGCAGCTGGTACATGAAGGACTGGGGGGGGGCACAGCGCGGCCGTGAGCGCGGGGTGCCCACCCTGCACCCCCACAGCCGGGCACCCCCCCCTGCACCCCGGGACCCCCACCTTGACGATCTCGGGGTCCAGGTCCCCGTTGCAGCTGTCGAAGTACTTCTTCAGGTCCTGCCGGGGGGAGCAGCGGTGGTGTCAGGGCTCAGGGGGGGTCAGGGGGGCCGCGTGCCGCGCGTGCCGGGCGCTCACCTGGTCGCAGAACTCGAAGACCAGCGTCAGCTTCTTGTCGCTGTGCAGGACGTCGTGCAGCCTGCGGGGACGGCCACACCTCGCACCGGGTCCCCGGGGGGGGCACACACACACACACCCCCCCTGGGGCCGGGCTGAGCTCACCTGACGATGTTCTTGTGCTTCAGCTCCTTCAGCAGGCAGATCTCCCGCAGTGCCGAGCTGGGCACGCCCTGCGGGCACCAAGACTGGGTCGGTACGGCATGGCACGGCATGGCACAGCATGGCATGGCACGGGACCACACAGTATGGCCCGGCATGGCACGGCACAGCATGGCATGACATGGCATGGGACCACTCGGTATGGCCCAGCATGGCTTGGCACAGCATGGCATGGCATGGCATGGGACCACTCTGTATGGCCCAGCATGGCACAGGACCGCTCAATATGGCTCAGTACGGCACAGGACCACTCAGTACGGCCTGGCACAGCTCGGCACAGCATGGCACAGCACAGCATGGTATGGCACAGGACACTCGGTATGGCCCAGCACAGCACAGGACCACTCAATACAGCTCGGTATGGCACAGCACGGCTTGGTATGGCATGGGACCACTCAGTATGGCCCAGCATGGCATGGCACAGCATGGTATGGTATGGTACAGCTCGGTATGGCACAGGACCACTCGGTATGGCCCAGCACAGCACAGGGCTGTTCAATACAGCTTGGTATGGCACAGCACGGCTCAGTATGACCCAGCATGGCTCAGTATGGCCCAACACGGCTCGGTATGGCATGGGACCACTCAGTATGGCCTGGCATGGCACAGGACTGCTCAATATAGCTCGGCACGGCATGGGACCATGCAGTATAGCCCAGCACGGCTCGGCACAGCATGGCACTGTATGGCCCAGCATGGCACAGCACAGCTTGGTATGGCACAGGACCACTCGGTATGGCCCGGCACAGCACAGGACCGCTCAATATAGCTTGGTATGGCATGGCATGGCTCAGTATGGCCCAGCATGGCTCAGTATGGCACAGCACAGCTCGGTATGGCATGGGACCACTCGGTATGGCCCAGCACGGCACAGGACTGCTCAATACTGCTCAGTATGGCATGGGACCATGCAGTATGGCCCAGCATGGCACGGTATGGCCCAGCACGGCATGGCACAGCTTGGTATGGCACAGGACCACTCAGTATGGCCCAGCACGGCACAGGACCGCTCAATAAGGCTCAGTATGGCACGGCACGGCTCAGTATGGCTCAGTATGGCACAGCATGGCTTGGTATGGCATGGGACCACTCAGTATGGCCCGGCATGGCATGGCATGGCTCAGTATGGCACAGGACCACTCAGTATGGCCCAGCACAGCACAGGGCTGCTCAATATAGCTCGGCACGGCATGGGACCATGCAGTATGGCCCAGCACGGTACAGCATAGCTTGGTATGGCACAGGACCACTCGGTATGGCCCAGCATGGCACAGGACCGCTCAATACAGCTTGGTATGGCACAGCACGGCTCAGTATGGCATGGGACCACTCAGTATGGCCCAGCATGGCATGGCACAGCTTGGCACTGTATGGCCCAGCACAGCACAGCTCGGTATGGCACGGGACCACTCGGTATGGCCCAGCACGGCCTGGCACAGCTCAGCACGGCTCAGGACTGCCTGGTACGGCTCGGCTCAGCCCGGTAAGCTCAGCACGGCTCAGTAGGGCTCAGGTCCGTATGGCCCAGCCCGGTACGGCCCCGTATGGCCCAGGACCATTCGGTACGGCTCAGATCAGCACGGCTCAGTATGGCACTGCTCGGCTCAGCCCGGTACAGCCCGGTACGGCCCTGTACAGCCCGGTACGGCCCGGTACGGCCCGGTACGGCCCGGTAGGGCCCAGTACAGCCCGGTACAGCCCGGTACGGCCCGGTACAGCCCGGTACGGCCCCGCTCGGTCCCATCCCGGCCCCCTCCCCTCCCCACCCCCCCTCACCTCATCGTCGTCGTCCAGCCGCACCCGCTTCAGCGCCACGATCTCGTGCGTCTCCCGGTTCTTGGCCTTGAACACGGTGCCGTAGGTACCTGCGGGCAGCCCGGTCACCACCGGCACCGGCACCGGGACCACCACCGGCCCCGTTCCCAGCCCCCCCCCCCCGCACCTTCCCCGATTTTCTCCAGTTTCTCGTATTTCTGCATCGCTCCGCTCGGGCCCGCACCGCCCGGCCCCCGCCGCGCCTCCCGGCAGCCCCCGCGGCCCCCCCGGTACCGCCTCCGCCCCCCCCCCCCGGTCCCGCCACACCTCCCGGCAGCCCCCGCGGCCGCCCCCGCCCCGGCCCCGCCCCCCTCGCTCCCCCCCCCCCCCCCCTCCAGCTCCGTGTCCCCGGGGCCGCGGGTTCGAGCCCCGCCGCCGCCGCCTCCCGGTGCCGGGTTCCGGGTCCGCCCCCCCCCGCCCCGCCCCGCCCCGCCCCGAGCAGAGCGGCCCGGCCCGGCCCGGCCCGTGCACGGCGGGGGAGCTCCGGTAAGTGCCCGGCCCGCTCCGAGCCCCGACGGGGCGCACCTGGAGGTGAGGGGGGGGGGAGCCCCCGGGACCCCCCGGGACCCCCGTGCAGCCCCGAGGCTCCCCCGGTGCCGGCCCGAGCCCCCCCGGCCCGGCCCCGCCGCTCGGTGCCGCCGCCGCCCCGGGGCAGCCTCGGGGGGGGGTGGGGGGGGGCTGGGGACGGTCCCGGTGCTCCTTTGGGGGGGGGGGGACCCCGCTCGGTAACCCCCGGGGGGGTCCCGGCCCCGTGGTGCTGCTCGGTCCCGAGCCCAGCCGGTGGCGCGGACCCCCCCCCCCCCCGAGGGGCAGCCCCCCCCCAGGACGTGCCCCCCCCGGTAGCACCGGTGGGTGTGCAGCCCCCCCCCCCCCCCATGGCTGCCCGCACCCGTAGCTGGGGGGGCACGGCCGGGGGGCTCGGTGGGGACCCTGCGTGGTGACCCCCGGTGACCCCCGGTGACCCCCGGTGACCCCTGGTGACCCCATGGCACGGGGCACCGAGAAACGCCGTGTCCCAGCCCGGGGACCCCCCCCCGGGGGCTGGCGGAGACGTGGCCGGGGGTGGCAGCACGGGGGCCAGGACGGGCGCAGGGGGGCACGGTGGTGACCCCGGGGCCGGGCAGAGGGGAGCCCCCCCCCCGGGAGCCGTGGGACCCAGCCTGGCCCCGTGCCCCGGTGCAGCCCTGTGATTAGCGGGGAGCGCAGCGCCGCGCAGCCCGGGCTCGCCGCCCGACCCCACCGCAACGGAGCCAGGGAGGGGGCACCGGGAACGGGGCTGCCCCCCCTGAGCCCCCCATCCCCTCTGCTGCGTCCCCCCGTGCCCCTCGCCCGGTGCCTGTCCCGTTGCGGGACGCTGGCTCCCGGTGCCGTGGAGCCGGGTGCGCGTCCCGCTCCCCACGGTGCCCCCCGACCCTCTCCATGTCCCCCCCAGGAGCCTCTCCAGGCACAGCCGCCCCCAGCCCGGCCACGCTCGCCCCTCGCTGGCCCCCCCGTGCCCAGCGGGAGCCTGGCGGCGCGCAGAGGTGTGGCTGCCTCGGAACAGTTACTGGGACTTGGCAGCGGAGCGGGGTTTGGATGAAGTGGCCTGCTACAGGCTTGACGGAACAAAGCGTCTCGCTGCTGCTGCTGCTGCTGCTGCTTTTTTTTTTTCCTCGCGCCCCGGTATAAAAGCTCCCGGCGGTGTCCGGGCACTTGGCACAGAGCGGTTGGACAGACAGACGGACAGACAGCGGGCAGCTCAGCCCGCGGCAGGGGCTGTGCCAAGGGTTCCCGGCCCCACCGGGCACAATCCTGTCCCTGGGGCACCCTCGGGGCCTCCAGCACGGGAGCGAGGAGCAGCAGGAGCGCGGCGCCGGGCGATGGGGTGAGTGGGGCCGGGCAGGGGCAGGGGGGGCACGCAGCCCCCAGCCCAGCCGGGGGTCAGGGGCTGGTGCTGGCGCCTGTCCCCGGGCACCCTGCCGAGCCCGCGGCGCGGCCGCGCCTGATCCTTCCCCGGGTGCACCCTCGGGATGGGGCAGGGGCTGGCGGCTGCCGTGGGACGGAGCCCCCTGGGCCGGGGCTCTGCGGGGTCCGGCTGGCAGCTCCCCGCGCGGCCCCGTGCCCCCGTGCTGCCGGGGGGGTGGGGGGTGGCCCCCCGGGGCCGTGGCGGTGGCACCGCGTGTGGGCGTGCGCACGGAGCAGCGCCGTGATTCATCCCCTGGATCCGGTTGTTTTGAGGTCACCGAGCGGGGGGAGGAGGATATTTTTGGTGGCGGCTTCTGAAGTTGCAGTGTCTAGAGAACCTCGGCGGCCACGGGAGCCGTGCCCAGGGTGGCTGCGGCGTGCTGGTGGCAGCGGGCCCCGCTCCATCCCTCGCCGCCTGCCATGGCCGGGGGAGCGGGCGCGGGCTCCCCGACCCCCTGCGCTGCAGGCCCGGCTCTGCCGGGGGCTCACGGGGCCACACGGAGCCGCCAGGTGAGCAGGGGGGTGGCAGGACCGGGGTGGGGGGCTCAGGGGTGGCCGCATGTGCACGGCTACTGCAGGTGCCGGTGACGCGTGGTGACCCACGGGGGGCACGGTGAGCCTGGCACCCCGGGGTGCGGAGGCAGCTCAGCTTTGGGGTGCTGGTCACGGGCTGGTGCCGCTGCGGTGCCGCTGGCTGCTGCGCCCGGAGCAGGAGAGAGCTGAGGAATGTCCTGGGCAGGAGCAGGGGGATTAGCGAGCGGCTGCAGCCACCAAATTCCTCCTCATCCTCCCACCGCCGTGGGATGGGGTGGGTGGCTGGGTGCCCCGGGCTGAGCTCCTCTGGGGGCTCCTCGTCACCACCGAGCTCCTGGTGCCGCGGTGGGGACAGGGACAGGGACTGGGACTGGGACAGGGACAGGGACAGGGCAGCCCCCCTGCTGCAGAGGGAGGACGCTGTCCCGCGACCCACACGGTGTGGGGCTGGGGGCTGCGGGGGCTCCTCACGGTGCCGGCCCCCTCAGCACCCCCAGCCTGCGCTCCATGGGGGCACAGGGACCCCGTCCCACCAGGTCGGGGCGTTGCGTGCAGCTCTGTGGGGCTGTCCCTGGTCCCCCTCGGGTGCGCGGGGACACAATGCGCACAGAGATGGGTGGGGGACCATGCATAGAGAATGGGAAATGGGGACATTCCCCCAAAAAAAGCCCCATGAGAAGGGGTGGGGGGCCCACAGCTGCTGGTGACCTGGTGCAGCGTCACCTCTGGCAGCTCACAGCGGGGGCACCGGGGGGACGAGGCCCCAGGAGCCCCACAGGGTCAGCAGTGCCCATCACCACGCAGCCCCCGTTGGGTTCCACATGGGGCCGGGCCGCCGGCCGTGGCACCGGGGCTCCTCGCCCCGCTGCCCGGGGCAGGGCTGGGGCTGGGACACGTCCACCCGGTGCAGGGCGCAGCCTGCCCAGCGCCGCGCTGAGCCGGTGGCAGCGCACCCGGAGCGTGCCAGGGGCAGTGCCCATGGCCCGGGCCCGGTGGCTGGGCTGGGTCCCGCGGCCAGGCTGTGGGTGAGGCTCCAAAACCTGGGGCAGCGGCCACCAAAGGCTGCTCCCTGCGGGCACAAACGTGCGGCTCGCGTGGGTGGCCGGTGGCACGGGCACGAGCGGTGGTGGTGGTGGTGGTGGTGGTGGTGGTGGTGGTGCACCCAGGGAGCTGCTGCTGGGTGCTGCCAGGGCTGCAGCGGGGCCGGGAGCAGCCCCGGGAGCGCCAGGCGTGGTGCCGCGGGGCCGGGCCGATGCCCTGTAATCGTCTTAGGCAGGATCAGGCGGGCAGGTCGAGGCTGGCCCCAGGAATGCGGCGGCAGCACCGGGGTGGGGGGAGCAGCAGAGCCGGCTCACGCACAGGCACCGAGCGGAGCCAGGCGGTAATTAATGGGGCAGAGCGGTGTTGGCAGCCCTGTCTCCCTATCGGGGACCTGCCCTGCTTATCTGAGCGGGATTGTTCCCGGCAAACAACAGCCCATTGTGCTGCGCCAGGGCCTGGGAAACGCCGCACGCAGAGCGCTGCGGGACCGGCTCTGCTGCGGGGGGCACCGGGCCCCGGGGGGCTCCTGCGGGGCCAGGGGGTGCAGGGACCAGGGCGTCCTCCCAGCCCTGCGGGGAGCGGGTGCGGGAGCAGCGGGGTGCCCGGTGCGGGAGCCCTGACTCAGGGCTCCTCGTGGTTCCTCTCCCGGCCGCGGCACGAGCTGCTGAGCCGTTTCCGCCCGGCCGTGCTCGCGGTGACTCAGCCCCAGCGGGGCAGCAGAGGGCCTGGCGCCCGTCACCCTTTCCAGCGGGGTCAGCCAAGGGCGCCCGCAGCCCTTGTGGCCGGGCACTGCGGCTCTGATGGCCCCGCAGTCCTGCTGGGTCCCCGCCGTGGCACCGCCGAAGGCTGGGGGAGCGGAGCGGTTCTCAGAGCCCCCCTTTTGGGCAAGGGGCAGGGGTTGGAGGCGGGTCAGCGTGCGGCTCCCGGCTCCCCGGTGCCATGAGAACACGGCTCAGGGCCGCTTCCCAGCTGCGCTCTGCCCAGCGCAGTCCCAGAGGTGTTTACGAGGCTCTGAGCCCTGCGAGCTGCAGCCAGGATTTAACGCAGCAAAGCCTCTCAGGGCAGCGGCGAGCGCGCTCCCGCACCGGACCTGGGACCCCTGGGTGGGGGCCCGGCACTGCCCACCCGGTGTGGCTGGGATGGGGGCACCGTGGCCGTGTCCCCCCAGCGGGGCTGGAGCCGCATGGAGGCTCCATTTGCGCCCAGCTGGGCTCTTCTGGGTGCCTGTGCCCCCCCTGCGTGCTCAGCACGTGCTGCCGCTGCCCGGTGGCTCATCCTCCCCATCCCCGTGCCCGGGTGCTGCCTGGCACAGCTGAGCACCCCCCTCCCCCTTCACCTCCCCCCATTGCAGCCCTAGGGGCTGGGGGACCACAGGGGGCATTTTGGGGGTCCCAGCTCTGCCGGAGCAGGCACCAGCTTGTGTCCCCCCCCCAGTTCCAGCCCCGCTGGGCGCACTGGTGAGACCAGAGCCGCGCAGTTCCTGCGGAGATGATGGGAACTGGGGCCTCCCGGCCGTCCCCATGCCCTGCAGGGTGCGGTGGCCGTGGGGGCTGTGGGCCGTGTCCCTCCCCGGGGCTGCGGGGCACACACCGGGGCTCCCCGTCCCGCGCCCCGGCCGGCGGCGGGGGAGTGGCAGCGGCGGTTTGGCGGGCGCCCCGGCAGGTCGCTAATCTGCGCTCGCTCGGCTGGAATGTGGATGTTCTGGCTCCGGCCCCGGGATTAGGGAGCAGCCGGAGCCGGGCAGCGCCGAGCCCAGAGCCAGCAGCCGCGGGCAGCGCGCCGTGCCCAGCCTGGCACCGCACCGGGGCTGAGCCGTGCCCGAGGAGCCGCAGTCCCGGCGGGCACCGAGGCCGCAGCTCCTCGAGGCCGGCCGCGGCTCCGGGCACGGGATGGGGAGAGGGGGAGCGTGGCCCCGTGCCGCCCGTGGCGGTGTTTGTGCTGGCAGGGCACGGCCAGGCACCCCGGGCCGGGGGTGGCACACAAACACCGTCCTTATCTGCAGCGTGCCTGCCCCCGCCTCGCCTCCCCGTGCTGATGGGCAGCAGCCACCTTGGCAAGGGCACGGGGCTGCGGGGACGGCTCCTGGAAAACCCCGCGGTGTGGAAAGAGTGGCTCAGGGCGGCCCCCGCCCGCTCCTGGGGGCACGGCCAGCGGGGTTTGGGGGGGCAAGCAGCCCCCTTAAAGCCTGGGGGGGGCAGCAGCAGCACCCCACGTGCGGGGTGGCGGCGGCGTGGGGCGCACGGAGGGGTCGCAGGTGCGGGATGGGGGGCGGGAGGGGTGCGGGTGGTGGGTGGCGAGGTGCCCATGTGAGGCGCAGTCATCCATCACCACCCCGCGCGGTCCCCGCCGTCACGTGGGGCCGCCCGCCGCAATAAACCCGGCACGCCGGCACCCGGGGCTCAGCCGGGGCCCGGGGAGCTGCCGAGGGCAAGTGGGGGGCAAGGGGGGCGCGGGGCTGGGGGAGGGAGCGTGGCGGGGTTTGGGGTGAAGGAGGGCGGAGGGGGGGCCCACGGGGGTGCCCATCTGGGGGTCCCGTCTGGGGGTCCCTGCCGCGCGGGGCCGGGCTCAGCGCGCTCAGGGTCACGCCGCGGGGCTGGGCCCCGTCCAAGCCCAGCCCTGGGCCCCGCTCTCCTCCGGCGTTTGTCTTGGCGCCCGCTCTCCTGCTCGGACCCCGCGGCCAAGACAAACCCGGCTGGAGCCGGCCCCGGGGCGCAGCCCGCCCCGCTGTTTTCTTTCTCTCCCCGGCCCCCCGGGTCAGCCGGAGGGACGCCAACCGCGGCCGCCCTCCTTGTGGCACCCTGCCGGGACCGCTGGAGCCGTGGGGCTGGAGGTGGCACCCGGTGCGGGGCTCTGGGGCACGGCTGGGCAGCCGCACGGCCCCGCAGGGCTCATGGGGAGCCCCCCCCGAGCCCCCCGCTCTGCTCCCCCAGGTTATGCTGTCCCAACACCGCCCTCTGAGACCTCGTGAGAAGGAGAAGGGCTAAGGGTGCCCCGCGGCTAGCGCCATGAGCCACTCCCAGGTGTCCTCCGAGATCCACCACATCGTCTCGTCGGCCTTCGAGAGCGTAAGTGGGGACGGGGGGGCCGGGGGGCTGCGGGCGGTGGTCTGCCAGGATTGGGGAACCGCAGCGTCCTGGGGCACGGCACAGAGCAGGATGGCACGGCACGGCACGGCCCTGCTGGAGCGCGGGGCCGCACAGTGCCCAGCCCGGTGCGCTGCCGTGGGGCAGGGCTGTGGGGCAGGGGGTGCCCTCGAGGGGAGGCTGTGCCGGTGCCGTGCCCGGTGCCAGCACACGGCGGGGCTCTGCTGGGGTTTCTGGGGCTGCCGGGAGCGGGGTTAATGATTAACCCCTCGTGGCACGCGGGATGGCTGCCCCAAGCCATTGGGCACGGCCCCATCGCCGCGGCACGTGATCGGGGATGGGACCTGCGGGTGGCACAGGCGCCGTGGCCCCGGCCCCTTCCTCAGTGCTCCGCCACCCATGGATTTCCTCCTGCACCCCCCGGTAAGCCGTGGCCTCGCGTCCCGCACTGCCCGGCCACGGGGTCCTGTCCCCACCCACCCTGGGGCCCGGTGGCTGTGCCGGGCTGGTGGCAGTGCCACCAGCGTGCCCAGGGCGTGGGGCATCGCCCGCCAGAGCCACTCCTGGGATGGGGAGGGCTCAGCCCTGGGGACCCACGGAGGGGGCCGCCGGTGCCCGGTGACGCCTGGCCAGGGCTGGGGGTGGGTTTGGCACGGGGGGGGGGTCCTCGGCCAGGGGTCAGCGCGGGGGCACGGGGCTGGGGGCCAGGGCTGGGGGCTGCGCTCACAGCTCAGGCAGCGATGGGGGGGTCCTGGGGGGGGGGCAGCAGGGCGCTGCGGCTGCTCAGAGCTGGGGGCTGGTGGTTGGGGTGTGGGGGCGGCGTGCGCAGCCTGGGGGTGGGGGGAGCCCCCGGGGGGGGGGCCGGGGGGGCTCTGCCCGGCTTCTGTCGCCCCTCCGAGGCGGGGCCCTTTGGGGTCGCCTGGATTGCGGTGTTTATGGGGGGGGGCAGGCAGCGCCCCCTCCCCTCTTTGTATACCCCGGGTGGCTCCGGGGGGGCGGCGGCGGCGGCGCGGCCCCGAGAGGGACCCGGGCACGGCCGGGGGGGGGGGGAAAGGGGGGGGAGCGGGGTGGGGGGGGCCGTGCGTGCCCACGGGATGACGGTGCAAGGGGGGGGGCGGGGGGGGCCGGGCAGCCCCGAGCAGGCTCCGCGCAGCGCGGGGGGCGCCGCGCACACGCCAGGGGGGGCGCGTTCCCGGGGGGGGGCCGCGCGTTCCCGGGGGGGGCGCGCGGTGCCGGGATGCTGCGGGCGCGGCGCGGTGCCCTCTGCGCGCCGCTGTCACCTTGAGGCGGGCGCGGGGCGGCTCCGTCAATATTTGGCGAGGCGGGGGGGGGACGGAGCCGCCGCCGCCGTGACCTTCCCGGCCGCCCCCATAAAGCGCCTCCGCCACCGCCGCGGGGGAAGCACCGGGGGAGGCTCCGCGCCGCTCCGCCATGACTCAGGTGGGGACGGCACCGGCCGGGGCGCGCCGCGCCCGCACCCAGCGCACGCACCCGGGGCACGGCGGGGACAGGGACCGGGCGCGGCACCGGGGGGCGCGGGGATGCGCGGTCGGGGCGCGGCGGGGTCAGGGGGGTCGGGGGGCCCGGGGGGCTCTGCGGGGCCCGGTGTCCGCTCAGCCCCGCGCCCCCCCCCCGCAGCCCGAGCAGGATGCGCTGGGCCCCGGCTCGCCCAAGTTTGGGGAGGAGGAGGAGGAAGAGAAGGACCTGAACAAGGCGCTGGGCGTGGAGCGCTTCGAGGAGATCCTGAGCGACTCGCACCCCCGCAACGCCGAGGAGGCCGGGCGCAGCTACGGCGAGGAGGACTTCGAGTGTGAGTGGGGCGGGGGGCGCGGGCAGGGCCCCCGGGCAGGGCGAGCGGGGCGGCAGCGCGCCCACCCCGCCCCGTCCCCCCAGATCACCGCCAGTCGTCCCACCACATCCACCACCCGCTCTCCACCCACCTGCCCCCCGACGCCCGCCGCAAGAAGGGAGCGCCCAAAAAGGGCAAGAAGAAGCGCCCCCGCGCCTCTGCCCCCGGAGAGACCCCCACCATCGAGGAGGCCGAAGAGGATGAGGACGAGGCGTGCGACACGGAGACGGAGCGCTCGGCCGAGGAGCTGCTGCAGGGTGCCCCGACGGAGGCCGTGCAGGTGGGGGCTGCTCGCGGCGGGGGCCGGGGGGCTGCTGGTGCCCGTGGGAGCCAATTTCTCCCCTTTTCTTGGTTGCAGTTCTTCCTGCAGGAGGACGAGGCAGCCGACCGCCGCGCAGAGGAGCCGGCAGCACCCCCGGCACCGCCAGCCCCCCCGGCAGAGCCCTGCAGGGCCGTGTCCCCCAAGGCAGCCAGGGCAGCCAGGTGAGCGATGGGGCCGGGGGTCCGGGCACCCCGTCCCGTGGGGCTCAGCAGGGGCTCAGCCCCGGGGTGGTGCCTGCCTTGCAGCCCCAATGCCGAGGAGGGACGCTCAGCGGAGGGCCCGGCCGCCGAGGAAGCCGGTTCCCCCGGCCGCCCCGCGGCCAAGTCGCAGCCGGGGCACCGCAGCTACAACCTCCACGAGAGGCGGCGGATCGGCAGCATGACGGGCGCGGAGCAGGCACAGTACCAGAAGATGCCCACGGACGAGTCGGAGGCCCAGACGTTGGCCTCGGCCGACCTGGACTACATGAAGAGTGAGTGGGCTCTGGGCGAGGGGGGCTGGGGGGCACGGAGCTGCGCTGCCCACCTCAAAGCCGGAGCCGTGCGTGGGGCAAGCGGGGCTGGGGCTGGGCAGGGCTGGGCGCAGGCTGTGGGCGCAGGGGATGCCGGGCGCCGGGGACGGGCAGGAGCAGCGCCAGTGGCACGCGGCCAGGGGCTGGCACCCAGGGCAGCTGGAGCAGGAGGCGGCGGCGATGCCTCCCCCGGGGGCTCTCCAGCTTGCAGCTCCGGGACTTCCCGGGCTGCTTTTGCCATAATAGCTCCCTGGGGAGCTCTCTGCCCTCAGCGCACCCGCAGCGCGTTGGCAAGGGGTGCACGGGCGGCTGCTCCTCGCTGCTGCCCCCCCGCCAGTGCAGCCCCCGTCCTCCTGGGCTGAATCCCACCCTCTGCTCCCGTGGCCCCCGGCCCCGTGGTGGTGGTTGCCCTGCCCCAGCTGCAGTCTCTGAGCTTGCCGGGGGGCTACTGCTGGGGACAGGCTCCCCAAGGCTGCATGGTGTGGGGGGTTCTCGGGGCCATGCCCCCCGTGGGTTACCCGCCTGCCCCCACCTCCATCCGTCCCCGTTTCTGGCAGGTCACCGCTTCGAGGACGTGCCCGGGGTGCGCCGGCACCTCGTGCGGAAGAGCGCCAAGGCGCAGGTTGTCCACGTCAGCAAGGACCACAAGGAGCCGAGCACGCGGCACCGCAAGCAGGACCGGCAGCCACACGAGGTGGGGGCTGCACCTGGGGGGGCTGGGGCACGGCGGGGGTCCCTCTGCTCACCGGGGTACCCCAGAGGAGCCGTCTCGCTCAGGGCCCGGTGAAGGGGGGCTGCCAGCGCCCAGCCCCCCCGTTGTCATGGGGTGTCCCCGCTGACCCGCCTGTGCCCTCAGGTGTTCGTGGAGCTGAACGAGCTGGTGGTGGACAAGAACCAGGAGCTGCAGTGGAAGGAGACGGCGCGCTGGATCAAGTTTGAGGAGGACGTGGAGGAGGAGACGGACCGCTGGGGCAAGCCGCACGTGGCCTCGCTGTCCTTCCGCAGCCTCCTGGAGCTGCGCAAGACCCTGTCCCACGGTAGGGCAGGGGGGCAGCCCCTCAGGGTGCAGGCAGGCGTACCCCTGGCCCCGCTCACCTCAGCCCCCGCTCCCTTGCCCCAGGTGCCGTGCTCCTCGACCTGGACCAGAAGACTCTGCCGGGGGTGGCTCACCAGGTGGTGGAGCAGATGGTCATCACCGACCAGATCCGGGCCGAGGACCGCGCCAACGTGCTGCGGGCGCTGCTGCTCAAGCACAGGTGAGCAGGGGGCAGCGACCCGATGGCATCCCACTCCCCTGGGCTCTGCTCCCCACGGGGACTGCACTGTCCCTGGTGCCACCGGTCCACACCGGGAGCTCCCCCGGGGCAGCCGGTACCAGGAGCCCCTCGGGCACGCGGAGAGGTGGGGCCGCCGCTGACAGCCCTGGGTTTGTCCCGCAGCCACCCGAGCGACGAGAAGGATTTCTCCTTCCCCCGCAACATCTCTGCCGGCAGCCTGGGCTCGCTGCTCGTGCACCACCACAGCACCAACCACGTGGGCGAGGGCAGCGAGCCGGCCGTCACCGAGCCCCTCATCGCCGGCCACGCCGTGGAGCACGACACACGGATCGATGTGGAGCGGGAGGTGAGCCCGGCCCCCCCGTCCCCCGTCCCCCAAACCTTCCTCTGTCCTGCAGCTGCTCCTCATCCTCGGTCCGGGCCCTGACCTGAGCTCTGCCCCCCCAGAGGGAGGTCCTGGCCCCGCCGCCCCCGGCTGGCATCACTCGCTCCAAGTCCAAGCACGAGCTGAAGCTGCTGGAGAAGATCCCGGACAACGCCGAGGCCACGGTGGTGCTTGTGGGTATGGAGGGGCGGCGAGGGGGGGCGGGGGGGCTCCATACACCAGGCACCCCAAGGTGACCCCCTGCATCCCTCGGACACCCCGCAGGCTGCGTGGAGTTCCTGGACCAGCCCACCATGGCCTTCGTGCGGCTGCAGGAGGCCGTGGAGCTGGACTCGGTGCTGGAGGTGCCCGTCCCCGTGCGCTTCCTCTTCGTGCTGCTGGGGCCCAGCAGCACCCACATGGACTACCACGAGATCGGGCGCTCCATCTCCACCCTCATGTCCGACAAGGTGAGCGCCGTCTCCTGGGCCGTGTCCCGGCTTCGGGAACGTGTCCTGGACGCGTCCCCTGCCCGAGTCCCCCAGCAGGGGCTCTGACCCTGCTGTCCCGCAGCAATTCCACGAGGCCGCCTACCTGGCCGACGACCGCCACGACCTCCTCAACGCCATCAACGAGTTCCTGGACTGCAGCGTGGTGCTGCCGCCCTCGGAGGTGCAGGGCGAGGAGCTGCTGCGCAGCGTCGCCCACTTCCAGCGCGAGATGCTGAAGAAGAGGGAGGAGCAGGAGCGGAGGCTGCTGCTGGAGCCCAAGTCCCCCGAGGAGAAAGGTGCCGCCGGGGCCGGGGTTGGGCAGGGTGTGGGCGGCGTGGCGGGGTCTCACCGCCCATCCTCTGCCCCGGGTGCAGCGCTGCTGAAGCTGAAGGTGGTGGAGGGTGAGGGCGAGGACGAGGACGATCCCCTGCGGCGCACGGGCCGGCCCTTCGGGGGGCTGATCCGGGACGTGCGGCGGCGCTACCCCAAGTACCTGAGCGACTTCAGGGACGCGCTGAACCCGCAGTGCATCGCCGCCGTCATCTTCATCTACTTCGCCGCGCTGTCCCCGGCCATCACCTTCGGAGGGCTGCTGGGTGAGCCCTGGGGGGTGCCGTGCCGCTGGGGACAGGCGGTGACCTGGAGGCGCCGCAGCCCTGTCCCCGCCTGCTGTGCCTGACCCTGTCCTGCCCGCAGGGGAGAAGACGCAGGACCTGATCGGGGTGTCGGAGCTGATCATCTCCACGTCGCTGCAGGGCGTGCTCTTCTGCCTGCTGGGCGCCCAGCCCCTGCTCGTCATTGGCTTCTCGGGGCCCCTGCTGGTCTTTGAGGAGGCTTTCTTCACGGTGAGAGCGGGGAGGACGTTCCTGGGTGCTGCGCCCAGCCCTGGGGCTGTCCCTGCTGCTGACACCCGTCCGTCTGTCTGCCCGCAGTTCTGCACCTCCAATGACCTGGAGTACCTGGTGGGGCGCGTCTGGATCGGCTTCTGGCTCATCCTCATCGTGCTGGTCATGGTGGCCTTCGAGGGCAGCTTCCTGGTGCGCTTCGTCTCCCGCTTCACGCAGGAGATCTTCGCCTTCCTCATCTCCCTCATCTTCATCTACGAGACCTTCTCCAAGCTGGTCAAGGTGAGCCACGGGTCCGGGACGCCTGCGGGGCAGTGCGGGGGCCAGGATGGGCCTGACCCCCCCCCCCCCGCTGCCGCAGATCTTCCAGGAGCACCCCCTGCACAACTGCACGAGGGACAACGGCACGGAGGCGGAGGCCTGGCGGGAGGGCAGCACGGCCCCGGCCAACAGCACGGGGGGCCGCGCCGCCACCAAGGTGACCGGGCAGCCCAACACGGCGCTGCTGTCGCTGGTGCTCATGGCCGGCACCTTCTTCATCGCCTTCTTCCTGCGCAAGTTCAAGAACAGCCGGTTCTTCCCCGGACGGGTGCGTGGGGCAGGCGGGACGGCGGCGCGGGCGCTGCGCGGGGCCCTGGGGTGAGCCCGGCTTTGGGGGGGCAGGGCTGAGCTGGGGGGGGGGGGGCGGGCAGGGGCCGGGGCCGGGCTGACGCTGCTCTGCCTCCAGATTCGGCGGCTCATCGGGGACTTCGGGGTGCCCATTGCCATCCTGGTGATGGTGCTGGTGGACTACAGCATTCACGACACCTTCACGCAGGTCAGCACCAGGCCACCACCATGGCGGGACCCCCCCGGCCCCCTTCCCTCCTGGGCCCGGGGGTGTCACTCGGCCACCTCGGGCTCCTGGCACCCCCCTGCCTCCAACCCCGGGGGTCCAGCCCCATCGGGTGCCCCTGTGCCCTAGTGTGGGGCAGGGGCCTCCTCGCTCCCAGGGAGCTGGGGGCTGAGCCTGCGGCGTCCCCCCATTATTTTGTGCCCCCCACAGAAGCTGAGTGTGCCCAGCGGGTTCTCGGTGACGGCCCCGGAAAAGCGGGGCTGGGTGATCAACCCCCTGGGCGAGAAGAGCGACTTCCCCGTGTGGATGATGGTGGCCAGCGGCCTCCCCGCCATCCTCGTCTTCATCCTCATCTTCATGGAGACGCAGATCACCACGTGAGCGCGGCGGGGCCGGGATGGGGGCCCGGCAGCACCCTGCGGGGCATGAGCGGGGCAGGGGGTGCCGTGCCGTGCTATGCCTTACTGTGCCATGCCATGCTGTGTCGTGCTGTGCCGTGCTGTGCTGTGCCGTGCTGTGCCATGCCTTGCTATGCTGAGCTGTTCCATGCCAAACCGTGCCATGCTTTGCTGAGTTGTGACAATCTGTGCTGAGCCATGCCAAACTGTGCCATGCCAAACTGTGCCATGCTGTGCTGAGCCGTGCCAAACTGCCATGCCGAGCCTTGCCAAGCCGTGCCGTGTTGAACCATAGCATCCTGTGTAGTGCTGAGCCACGCTGTGCTGTGCCGAGCCCTGCCAAGCTGTGCCGTGCCGTGCCGTGCTGAGCCATGCCAACAGTCCGCCCTTGTGCCCAGGCTGATCATCAGCAAGAAGGAGCGGATGCTGCAGAAGGGCTCTGGCTTCCACCTCGACCTCCTGCTCATTGTGGCCATGGGCGGTTTCTTTGCGCTCTTCGGGCTGCCCTGGCTCGCCGCGGCCACGGTGCGCTCCGTCACGCACGCCAACGCGCTCACCGTCATGAGCAAGGCCGTGGCGCCCGGGGACAAGCCCAAGATCCAGGAGGTGAAGGAGCAGCGGGTCACCGGGCTGCTGGTGGCCGTGCTCGTCGGTAGGTCCAGCGCTGCCCGTGGGGTCCCACACAGACACGGGGCCTGGGCAGCCGTGGGGGGGGGCTGGGAGGGGTGCAGGGGGCACCACGCGGACACCCCCTCTGTGCAGGGCTGTCCATCGTCATCGGGAAGCTGCTGCAGGCGATCCCGCTGGCCGTGCTCTTCGGGATCTTTCTCTACATGGGCGTCACCTCCCTCAATGGCATCCAGTTCTACGAGCGCCTGCAGCTGCTGCTGATGCCCCCCAAGCACCACCCTGATGTCCCCTACGTCAAAAAGGTTGGAAGGGGGGTGGGTGGGGGGGGTGCCACGGGTGGGACCCTCCCCTGGGGCACCCTGGGCTGTAGCGGGGTCAGGGGCACCAGGGCACCTGTGGGACCTTTGCCTTGGGGCTTGGGGGGTGGGGGTACAGCAGGGTGAGGTGGGGGGGACGCGGGGTCCCGTGTGCCCTGTCCCTGACGCCCATCCCCACGCAGGTGCGCACGCTGCGCATGCACCTCTTCACCGGGCTGCAGCTGGCGTGCCTGGCCGTGCTGTGGGCCGTCATGTCCACGGTGGCCTCCCTGGCCTTCCCCTTCATCCTCATCCTCACGGTGCCACTCCGCATGTGCCTGCTCAGCCGCATCTTCACCGACCGCGAGATGAAGTGTGTAAGTACTGGCCCCGCCGTGCGCCGCGGCGCCCTCCTCGGGGAGGGACACGGGGGTGGCAGGGGGGTGGTGGGGGGGGTCGGGGGAGCCCCCGCTGCACGCTCAGCGCCCCGCTCCCCCAGCTGGACGCAGATGAGGCCGAGCCCATCCTCGACGAGCGGGAAGGTGTGGACGAGTACAACGAGATGCCGATGCCGGTGTGAGCCTGTGCCAGCCCGCAAGCCGCCCGCGGGGCCCCGGTGCTGCCGCCCCGCGTGGGGCTGGGGGCAGCGGCTGCGCAGCCAGGGACGGGCCCCCCCGTGCCCCCCATGCCCCCAGGGCTCCGCTGTGCCGGCCGGGGGCCCCCTGCCAAAGAGAAGCCGTCCCGCGGCCTCACCCCACGGGGACCCCCCGGGGCACCCCGCTCGCCGCCGCTGCAGCACGGGGGGCCCGTGCCTTTGGTCCTCCCCCCGGCCATGTCCTGACCGCGCCGTGGGGCAGAGCCCCCCCAGCACTCCCGTGCCCTGCCCCAGCTCCTCTGCCACCCCGGCCCGACAATCAGGCGTTAGAGCCGCCCGCCCCCGCGTTTCATGTAACTGCACTGGCAAGAACCAAACAGCTTGGCAGCAAGCGCGGCGGGACCAGGAGCGCCCAGGGCAGGGCTGGGGGCAGCACCCGCGCAGCGCCCGTGGCAGGGGGGCTGCTGGCCCTGGGGCCCGCGGCCACCCCCCGGCAGCTCCCTGGGGCTGGGGGCAGCCTGCAACCTCGGATGAATAAAGAGACCGGACTTTGCACACTTTTCACCAGTTTTATTGTAAATTTAACCCCCGCGTCCCAAGCACCCCCCTCCTCCCGCCCAGGGAGCAGCCCCTGTGCAAGTGGCCGCGGCCCTGCCCGACCCCCTCCTGCCCCACTGCGGGGCTGCCACTGCCCCTACGGGGGGGCCCGGCGGAGCCTCCCCCCCCCCCCAGCAGTGTTTCGGGGGCCCCGGCCCCCCCCCTATCCCCTAGGACCACCAGACCCCTCCAGCGACCCCGGGGCCGGGGGGGGGCCGTCAGGGGCCACGCAGCCCCCAGCCCCGCCACGCAGCGGCCCCGTCGCGCCCCCATCCCCACGCTCACGGCAATAAATAGCTCACACCACCCCGGCCCCACGGCGCGCAGCAGGTGCCCGCGGCCGAGCCCCGCTCCCCACGGGAAGGGGGCGGCTCCATCCCCCCCCCCCAGCCCCTGGCAGGGGCTCTGCGCCCGCCCCAGCGCCCACCCGGCGAGGGCCGAGCCCCCCCCTCAGAAGCGCAGCTCCCTCAGCTTCTGCCGCAGGTAGTGCTTGGCCTCCTCGATGCCACTCACCTTCTCCAGCTCCGTGTAGGGCAGCTGAAATGGGACGGGGGTGTCAGTGCAGCCCCACACCTGCCTCCGACCCCCCTCAGCCCCCCCAGGCACGGGCAGACCCCACAGGAGCAGGGGCTGGGGGAGGGACGGGACTCAGGGCCCTTCCCTGTGGTGGTGGGGGGCAGCCCCACGCTGGGCAGAGCCGGACCCCGCAGGGCTCAGAGCTCCAGCTGCACCCCCAGCCCCCCCTGGAGCCCCCACCCCAGGCGCAGGGTGCAGGACAAACTGCAAAGCCACTGGGAGAGGGGAGGGGGCGGCCCTGGGGTCTCTGCCCCGCAGATGGGATTGGGACTGCGGCCATGGAGCAGGGGACGGGGCCCAGCAGCCCCCCACATGCAACCCCCCGGCAGAGGAGAGCCCCGAGCCGAGCCCCGCTCACCCTGACCCCACACGCTGCTGTCCTACAGCCCACCAGGGACCCTAAATGATCCCCTGTGCCCCCAGACCCTGGTGCATGAGGGGGGCGCAGCAGGGGGGCCACCCTGTCACACTGCCCCACAGGACGGGTACAGGACTGGTGCTGCCCCGGAGCACTCTCAGGCTGCAGAGGAAACCTTCCCCTGCACCCCCTGCCCCCCCCTGCCCCGGGGATGGAGGAAACCGAGGAAACCGCAGGCTCCAGCCCTGCAGAGGCGGCCACGGAGCTGGGCACGGGGCCGGAAGGGGCCAGGGGGAAGTGCCCCACATGTGGCAGGGGGGGCCCTGGGGGGGGTCCCTGTTACACCACAGGCACCCGGCGCTGCTCAGCCCCCCCCCCAGCAGCCAGCCCAGGAGCTCACAGAGAAGTGGGGCCAACGCAGAGCACCCTGCAGGGACGGGGCACAGAGCCTGGAGAGGTCCTGGCCCAGCAGCGCACAGCACGGAGCTGGCACCTCGGGGAGGGGGACAGGGACACAGTGGGGCTGTGCCAGCAGCACAGGGCGGCCCCGCAGGCAGGTGGCAGCCCCG
Organism: Anas platyrhynchos; assembly: GCF_047663525.1. Lineage (NCBI taxonomy): Eukaryota > Metazoa > Chordata > Aves > Anseriformes > Anatidae > Anas > Anas platyrhynchos. The sequence continues at coordinate 159,393,425 of NC_092588.1, forward strand.
CGGGCAGCAGCAGGACGTAAATCAGCCCTGAGGGCTGAGAGCAGAGCACAAGGTCCAGCTGCAGCCAAGCCCCTGGCAGCACGCCCCAGGAGGCAGCACGGGGCCAGAGGCATTTCACACCCTCACTAACGAGCTAAATGACGCTGAGCGCCCTAACGAGGCTGCAGGCGGCAGGGCCACGGCTGGCACAGGGCCACAGGTCCCTGCGCTGCCCCTGGGCAGGGCCCCAGGGCCGGGTCCTGCAGCCAGAACAGCCCCGGGCACCGGGACAGGCTCAGGCTGGGGAAGGACTGGGGGCACCGCACCCACAGGTACCCCAGAGGAGGTGCTAGGGACAGAGCCAGACCCCAAGTGGTGCCAGGGAAGGGACCGAGGCAATGGGCACACCTAAAATATGGGAAATCCCAGTTAAACCTCAGCAGGATGCTTCCTGACGTGTAAGGAAAGGCTCTGTCCGTGAGCACAACGGGACACTGGGGCGGGTTACCCAGGGAACAGCAAACCAACAGTGCTGGAGGTGTCTGGGACGGGGCTGTGGGACCGAGCAGCCTGCCCCACAGAGCCCTGCCCCGGGCAGTGCCCCAGGAGGAAGCAAACCTCATACAGGAAGAGCAAGAAGAGCTGAGCTGGGACGGGGCCTGAGCTCAGGAAGAAATAGAACTGCCCGGGGACCTCCTTTTTGTCAGGGCCGCCCAAAGGAGCAGGGAGAGCTCAGCAACCACGAGCACAGGGAGCAGAACCACGGAGCCACGTGGCACCGCTGCGGTGTCCGACCCCTCTACTGCCTGCCACTGCCTGCGGGGGGCACGCGGGGTGGGCGCAGGGTGCTCGTGGCAGGAAGCCCCCCGGGCAGGCACCTCCTGAACATGTCACAGAACACCCAAAGCGCACAGAGACACCGGGGCGCTGGCCGAGGGCTCGCTGCCACCTCCCAAAGCCACCCGGCCTCCAAAAGCAGTATCAGGGCAGCTCCGTGGCAGTGACACCAGCTCCCACCCCCCGCCCCATGCCACAAGGAGGAGGGGATTCTGCCCGAGGAGGGGGTCTGGAGCCACGCAGGCACTCACCTGCACCAGACAGTAGCCCAGCAGCCGCAGGTGCCTGTCCCGCATGGCGCGTGAGCCCACCAGGATGTCGGAGTTCTGGCAGTAATGCCACTTGTCATTGACCGACAGCACCACCCTGCAGGGACACAGCGACAGGAGGGCAGCGCCGCGGGCTGCACCCAAGGGGGCTGCACCTGCATCCGCCTCCCCAGGACCACGCAGGAGGGCAGCAGGGGAAGGGCCCCCCCCTCCCGTGGTGGTGGGGGAGCAGCCGTGCCCCGTGCAGGACAAGCTGTGCCCCGGTTCCTGACCCCACAGGGCACGGGGTGGGGGGCGCGGGGGCTGTGCTCATACCTCTGGATCTCCTCGGCTGCCGGCGGCCCCTCGCCGGGCCCCCGGCTGGGGCTGGGCCGGCACGGGGAGGGCGGGGGGCAGGCGTCCTCGGCGGGCGGGGGGCTCCGTCCATCCGCCTCCTCCGGTGCCTGCTCCCCCTGGAAGCAGCCGTGCTCGCGGGGGGGGCAGGCGACCCCCGCCTCCTCCTCCAGGATCTTGCCGATGGGGAACTGGAAGAGGGTGGCGGAGCCCCGGGGGGAGCAGTCGGGGGTACTGGCGGGCGGCGCCGAGAGGCACTCAGAGGGGCTGCTGAGGGTGGAGCTGCCCTGGCTCTCCAGGGAGGACTCTTTGCTCAGGCCGCAGTAATAGTCCGCGGGGGGCTGGTAGCAGGGCCCCCCCGGCGCCGGGCAGAGCGTGGAGAGGAAGCGCCCCGCCAGGTTGTTCTCCCGGGGGGCCGGGGGGCTGCCCGGCGTCTCCGGGGCGAACGGGGCAAAGTCCTGCAAGTCCGAGGTGAGGGCCAGCACGCTGGAGCGCAGGGAGACGGTGGCGGGGGAGGCCGCGGCAGGGGCAGGAGGAGCCTTGGAAGCTGCGGGGACGCGGGAGAGGGGCAGCACCGTGCCCGAGCGGTTGATCCACAGCAGGAAGTCTGCGGGGACAGCACGGGGTCAGCGCCGCGCCTGTGAACCTGCCCTGTGCCAGCTCCACAGCCCCAGGGAGCCCCACGATGCCCAAGCTGTGCTGGGGGGGGCAGCGAGCAGCAACGGGGCCGGCCCTGCCCCGAGAAAACCCCAGAGGCACCGGGCTGCAGCCCCCCCAAGCAGCCAGCCCGGCCGGCAGCTACCTGTGCAGTATCCGGGGGGCAGCACCTCGTCCTGCCGGTAGCACTCCTCTCCCACCAGCTGCCGCAGCGCCTCGGCCACCAGCCCCTTGTAACTGGGCAGGGAGAGAGGGGTCGGGACAGGCTCACGAGGCCCCCAGCCCGCCCCACAGGCACCCCCCAGCCCCGCACGGCGCCGTGCTGCGGGGGACAGGCGGCAGGGTGCCCGCGGGGCTGGTGCTGACCCCAAAATCCCCTCACCTGTACTTCCTGTTGGCCTCATCGGCCGTCAGCGCGTGCTCGAACATCAGGACGCGGTAGCGCGGGTCGAGGCGGGGGCCGCTGTAGTCGCGGAACTCCAGCTCCACGGCCGCGTCCAGCAGCGAGAGGTAGCGGCGCACGATGAGGGCGTAGGGGCTGCCTGCGGGGGGGGAAGGGGGACGGGCGGCTGGAGGCGGCCCCGCGGCTCCCCGCGCCCCGCCGCGCGCCCCCGAGCACCCCCCGAGGGGTCCGCTCGGCCCCGGGGCTGTCCAGACCCACCTCCACCTCACCGCCACGCCTTAAGGGCCGCGGTTACCCTGGGGAGGGCGCGACGTACTCATAACGTTGGTGATGAAGGCCGGGGAGAAGACCTGGTGCAGGACGGCCTGGGGGAAGTGGCTGAGCTGGAACATGGACATCAGGATGTTGACGGTGGCCAGGGGCGAGCTGCCCGCCTTCTGCTCCAGGATGGCCTCCAGCTTGGGGAAGAGCTCGCCGTGGTTGGAGGGCCGGTAGTTCATGCGGCTGAAGGGAAACACCAGCTTCTGGATCACCTGCGGCCGGAGGGAGACGGAGTCGGGCCGGGCCCCGCGGGCAGCCCCGTGCCGGGCGCGGGGCGGGCGCGAGGCTCACCTTGCTGTCCAGCTGCTCCCCGCGCTTCAGCAGGAAGCTGGCGATGGTATCGAGCAGCCGCGGCTCGCGCAGGCGGTGCCGGGCCACGTACTTGGCGATCAGGGCCATGGTGTAGGGCGTCAGGTTCTCCGCCTTGCGGGGAAGCCACTCTGCGGGGCACAGCGTCGCGGGCGTCACCGGGCTGCCGGCCCCGAGCTGCAGCTCCCCAGAGGCGAGGGGCAGGGGGAGGTGACAGGAGCCTGGCAACGGATCCAGGATCCGAGCAGCTCCCAGGCAAACACGGAGTCAGCGGGCTCCTGGCCGAGGGGTTCCTGTCCCGGGCACCCAGGAAAAGAGCCCCGGAGCGCAGGGGGTGGGGGCCGCTCTGCAGAGCCCCCAGGGAGCAGCCCCGCTGCCCCCACACACAGCACAAGGGGCAGGGCAGGGGCTCACCCACAGGGTGCTGCAGAAGCATTTGGGGCTCCAGCTGCCAGCACTGCGGGGCTGGAGCTCCGCACGGCCCCAGCTGGCGCTGGCACAGCCCCAGGGGAGCTCTGGGGTTGGAAATGAGGCCGTGAGGCCGCAGAGGGCACCGAGCCCCGGGGAGGGACCGACGGCGGGCTGGAACCCTGCCCCTACCTGCCATGCTGCGGATGAATCGCTCCTGGCGGTTCTCGTAGAAGAGCTGGGAGCTGAAGATGGCCTCCAGGGCCTTGTTGTTGGCCTCCTGGGCGCACAGGGCCAGCATCTCGTCCAGCAGGGCCAGCTCGTGCTCGCGCATGGCGCTGACCTGCCCCAGCGTGTGCCTGACGAGCCGCAGGATCTTGCGGTTGTTGATGAGCTGCTGGTCCGAGGCCGGGTGGCCCTGCAGAGCCTGCGCGCGCAGCCGGTAGTAGGAGAGCAGCAGGAAGAGGGTCTGGGGGTGCCGCTCCTTCTCCAGGTGCCGCTCCAGGCTGCTGAGGCACGACTCCACCAGGGGGTGCGGGCTGGACGGGTGCAGCCTCATCACGCTGCTGAACACCATGGACACGTCCTTCTGGTTGAAGCGGCCCAGGCGGCTGCGCGACTCCTCCTCCAGCACCCGCACCAGCGGCGACTCCCCGGGCAGGCCTGCGGGAGGGACGGGGTTAGGGACCCCCCACCAGCTCCCTCTCCTCGTGCTCGCGGGCCGGGGCACGAGAACGCAGCCCGAGGAGTTTGGGTCTGCCACGGGGCGTGGGCCAGGGGGGAGACAAGGGAAGTGCAGGGCTCTGGGGGAGCGGGCCGGGCCGTCAGCACCGCGGGGCAAACCCCTCAGAGCGTTCCCAGCCACCCCAACGCAGAAGTCTTTTGACTTAACTGCAAAACAAGGCGGATTTCCTGGCCCCAGAGCTCCCCAGGCTGAATACCGCACCTCGAGGCGCTCAAAGCCTTGCTTAGAGAACAGGCGAGGCGTCGGCACGCTACCAAACAACCCCTGCCCGTGCGGCTGGAGTTGCTCTTTGCATGTTTCCAACTTTCTCCTCTCCCATTTTGTATTTCGGATGCAGCCCTTCGCACTCAGCTCCCAGGGAGCTTTTTTCACTCACTGCTCCCCAGCTCCGGGCTCATTATCCACCCACAGAGGGACGAGAGGCCACCAGAGGCCACGTGCGCAGCGCGGTTACGAAAAATGGCAAAGGCCAAGCCTGGCGTGTCAGGAGGGATATTTCCAGCGGGCGCACGGAGCGTTACGCGCGCTGTATGAGGCTCCCGGAGCCCACTGATCTCCCGCGCCAGCTGACAAGATTTGGGTTTTTAAAAGGGGTTTAAGGAGGGCCGGGCAGCATGGGGCACGTCGCGGCGCGTTACCGTCAGCCGGGAAGCGGTCAGGAGGTGGGAAGTGAAGAATTGGTCTGAGCAGCTGCTTTGTTCCCCGGGCAGCCCTCGGAGAGCCGGGTTAGGGCTTTTATTAACGAGCCGCTGAGCAGGGAGGGGCGGCTCCGGGAACAAAGTGTGGGGCAAAACCAGAGCGGGCTGGGGGAGCCCAGCTCCAGGCAGAGGCGGCCGACAGCCCGCAGCTCGGCGCCAACACACACAAAGCACCGCGAGGCCGCGGGGGGCACAGACCTCCCCCCGCCTCTGGCAGGGCCCCGAGTCCTGCACGGCCCCCGGCAGGCAGCTGGGAACGGGCAGCACAGAGCCAAGGAGAGGCTGGGCGGCAGCGTGGGGCACGGGGCGGGGAGGGCAGGCTCCTGCTGCCACAGGCAGCCACCAGACATAATCCCTCCGCACCGGGCGGGAGGAAAACAGAGCCCTGCGAGGCCTTAATCAGGCTAACGAGGGGGCTCTGGGGATGCTGCCTGCGGGACGGAAAGGAGGCAACAAGGCCAGAGAGGCTGCGGCAGGGGGTGGGAACCCGGAGCTGCTGGGAGGCTGCTTCCCGGGCAGGGAACACGCGGGGAATGGAGCCCCCGGCTCCTGCAGGAGCAGCCCCCTTGGTTCCCATCCTGCTGCGTGCCCCGGGCAGAGCCTCTGCGCACAGCATGGGCAGCACGGGCAGCAGGACCCACGCTCACAGCCGCACTCCAGCTCCTGTCCCTGCACACCAGGACCCGTGCCTCCCCTTCCCCGTGCCACCTCCGAGCGCCTGCTGCGCCCCACGGCCCCGCCCCGGGCACGGGACCCTCGCGGGACGCTCAGGGGACCCCCGTGGGCCACTCACCCAGTGCCGCGGCGGCGTAGAGGCAGTTGACGATGCTGAAGTTGTCGAACTTGGGGCAGCCGCTGATGATGGCCTGGCACAGCGTCTGGAACTCGGGCTGCTCCAGCACGGCGCCGGGCCCGCGGCTGTCCCCGCTGAGTGCGGCCGGGCCCTGCTGCTGCTGCTGCTGCTGCTGCAGGAGCTGCCCCAGCTTGTGCAGGGCGATGGGGTAGTGGCTGGCCGACACCTTGCCCGGGTTCTGCGTCACCCAGCGCAGCACCTCGCCCACGCTGCGCGAGCGCTCGATCAGGCGCTTCATGGTGAAGAAGGTGTCGTAGCTCATCCGCTCCTGCACGAAGCTCCAGCCGCGCCTCTTAGCGGGGCCCCGCGCCCGGCAGCCGTCGTTGGGCACGGCTCGCAGCAGCCCATGGCCGTAGGCGTCCAGCGGCAGCAGCACGGCGCGGGGCCCGGCCCTGCCGCCGCACGAGCAGCCGGGCAGCATCCCGGCCCCGCTCCCGGTCCTGATCCCGGTTCCGCTCCCGGTCCCGGCCCCGCCGCCCTCAGCGCCCGCCGCGCCCCGCGCCCCGGGGCGGCTCAGGGCGCGGAGCCACGGCGGCAGGCGCAGCATGGCGGGGCCGGGCCGGCGCGGGGGGCTCCGAGCGGCCGGGGCAGCCTGCGGGGAGCAACGGGCGGCGCTCAGCGGGGCCGGGACCGGGCTCGGTGCGGCCCAACCCGGCCCCGACCCCCCCCGGTACCCGCCCCGGCCCCCCCCCAGCCCCGGTTCCCGGCCCGGTTCCGGCCCCGCCCCCTCGTCCCGGCCCCGCCCCCTCCCCCCTAGGCCCCGCCCCCCCCGTACATGGCGCTCGCGGCCGCCCGGGACCCGCCGCGCCCCGCGCTCAGCGCCGCCCGGCCGCCGAGCCCGCCATCTTCCCGACAGCCCCCGCGGCGCACCGGGGACCGCCCCCCGCGCGCGGGACGTACTTCCGGGGCGGGGCGTGCGGGGAGCTTCGGCCAATCAGGGAGCGTGGCCCGGGAGGGGCGGGGCCGGCTGTGACGGCGCAGGCGCGGTGCGGGGCTGCGGAGCGCGTGCACCCAGCGGGAGGCCACGCCCCCCGCCGGCAGGGGGCGTGGCCACAGGGTGGGTGTGGTCTCAGTTGGGGGCGTGGCCTCACGGACCGGGCGTGGCCTCCCTCCCTCCCGCCCCGCCCCCCCCAGGCTCTGGCAGCATTTCTCCGTTTTTCTCCTTTTTAATCTTAAAAGCAGCGCGGGCTCCGCGTGCCCCCGGCGTGCAGCCCCCACCCCCCCCACACCCAGCTCCGGGCCCCCCCTCAGTGCCCGGCACCTCCCGGAGCCCGGCCCCGGCACCACGGGCACAGGGCTGGGGGGGGCGCACCGGCACCGGGAGCCAGCGGGGGCTTGGGGCGCCCCAGGGCCCCCCTCCCCGTCCCACCCGCTCCCCCCGGCCGCGCCGCCCGCCCCGGCAGAGTGCTTCGCCCCACGCCAGGCAAGGGTCCGGTGCCGGCGGGGCCGGGCTGCGTGTCCATGCACCCCTGCAGCAGGCTGGGGGCTGCCCCGGCTCCTCCGGGCACGCTGAGTCTCACGGCCCCCAGGGGCGGTGGGGCCGCAGGCGATCGCCCGGGCTCCCCCCGAGTTCGGGAGCGGCGGGTGAGCTCCCCCCGGCACCACAGGGATCCGGCGGGAGGGTCCCCCGGGGCAGCGCTATCTGCGGTACATGGTGAAGGCCATGAAGCTGAAGAGCAGGGTGAGGCCAGCCAGGAAGGTGGTGGCGGTGGCGGTGAAGACGTGGCGGTACTGCAGCTGGAAGTACCAGAGCACGGCCAGCATCAGCACGAAGAGCGGCAGCATCAGGCTGCCCACGTTGAGGGCGGCGTGCACGGGGTCGGCGGAGGCGTGGGGGCCGGCGGGCGCGGGGGCCGGGCTGTGCTGGGAGATGTGGCAGTGCAGGACGCTGTTGTGGGTGAGGTGCAGGGCGGACAGGCTCTGGGCGTCGTCGCGCAGCAGCTGCCCCTGGTAGATCAGCCGCACCTGCTGCTCCTGCCCCGGGAAGTAGGCCCTGGGGGGGGCACAACGGGGGGGGCACAGCGGGGGTCACGCTCCCGCCAGCGCTGTCCCCCCGCCCGCCCCCTGCTGCAGCGCCCCGGGGACCGCCCGGCCCCGCCACAGCCCCAGCAGCGAGGCTGCCACTGGTGGCGGGGCTGGGACCGGGACCTCCCCGGGGCGGCGCCTGCCCCTTGCTCACCTCTTGAGGGCCCCCACGGTGTCCCCGGGGCGCACCCGGGCCAGGCGCTCGGTGTCGTTGAGGAACTTGAGGCGCAGCACCATGCCGGGCTCCCCGGGCCCGGCCTCCTCCTCGCCGCCGGGGCCCTGCCGCGCTGCCGCGGGGCCCGCCCGGGGCCGCAGCCCCGCCGCCGGCCCGCCCGGCCCATCGGGGGCCGCTCCGCCCGCCGGGGCCGGGGCCGGGGCCGGGCCGGGGGCCTTGTGCTGGGCGGCGGCGGCCGGGGCGGCGCTGGGGCCCTGCTCGGGCAGCGGGGGGGCGGCGCGGGGCGGCGCGGCGGGCTCGGGGGCGCGCGTGGAGGCCCAGGCGAGGCCCAGCACCAGGGCGGCCAGCAGCAGCGCGAACAGCACGGTCACCTCGTCGCCCACGCCCTCGATCAGCGCCATGGCGGCGGCGGCGGCGGCTACCGACCTGCGGGCACAGAGCGGCGCCGTCAGCCCGCCGGGCCCCGAGCCGCGGCCCCCGCCCGCCGCCCGCCCCCCTCACCGGCCGCCATCGCGCCGCGCTCCGCTTCCGCCCGCGCGGGGCACGCCGGGAGCGCCCGGCCGGGGTGGCCGCGCGGGGCACGCCGGGAGCTGTAGTCCGGAGGGGCGGGGCGGGGAGGAGGGGGTCGGAAGAGGAGCGGCGCATGCGCGGAGGCGCTCCCCGCGCGGGGCATGCCGGGGGTTGTAGTTCTCTGCCGGGCTGGACGGGGGGGCGGGGCGGGGGTCGGGACGGGGGGGGCGGCGCGGGGGTCGGGCCGGGGGCGCCCCTCGGTCCCTTTCCAAGCAGCAGCGCCCAGGCCCTTTGGCGGCTGCAGGAGCTGCGGGGGGAAAGGCCCCTGACCCTGACCCCGACCCTGACCCCGACCCCATCCCTGACCCCATCCCTGACCCCATCCCTGACCCCATCCCTGGCCCCATCCCTGACCCTGACCCCATCCCTGACCCCATCCCTGACCCTGACCCCATCCCTGACCCCAACCCTGACCCCGACCCCGACCCTGACCCCATCCCTGACTCCATCCCTGACCCTGACCTTGACCCCAACCCTGACCCTGACCCCGACCCTGCCCCTGCCCATAGGTACAGCGGTTGTGGGGGTCACATCCCGCTGTCAGCCCCCTCCCCGCCCAGCCGCTGCCCCCTGCCCGAGGAGCTCCCCAATGCCAGCCCCACCGCGTGCCTGGTGGCTGCTGGGGGGGGCCGAGGCTTCCTGCCCCCCTCCTTCCCTGCGAGGTGTGGGGAGGTGCTGGGGGCACGGGGCCGGGCACCGAATTCTCGTTAGGAGAGACCCCAGCCCCCCGTGAGTGCTCCGACCTCGGGCTCTGGCTCCCACCACCCGCAGTGCCGTGGGGTCAGTGCAGCCGCTGCCCCCCGGTGCACGGGGCCAGGGCGCCCTGGGTTGGAGCCAGTGGGGGCTGTGGGGGTGCAGGGGGTGTGGGGGGTGCAGGGGGTGCACAGCCCCCAGCCATGGGGACAGAGCTGAGGGGGGCTGCGAGCACACTGCGCTGCTGGGTTTGGAAAGGGTCAGAAATTGTCAAATTTGTGAACATTTCTGGGTGAGATGCTGCTGGGGGGGCTGCAGCGGGAGAGGGGGGTCCCTGGGCTGGGGGGAGGCCGGGAGGAGCGGGAGAGACCCCGAGCACGAGCAGCAGAGCGAGCCGAGGCCACGAGCTTGTGAGAAAGGCCGGGAGCGTGGGAAGGCTCCAGCTGGGAGAGGAGACGGCGGCGACGGCTCCGCAACGCCCCAAACGTGGGGAGAGCTGATAGCGGGGGGGGGGAGAGGGGGAATCGGCTGCCGAACCTCCAGAAGGGGAGCTCAAAGTTTGGTAATTTTCTAAGAATAACCGAGCACAGGAATAGAGCAGAAGCTGTCGGCTCCCCGTCACTGCAGGTTTTTAAGGGCAGGCTCAATATTTCGCAGGAACCTGGTCAGCCAGCAGCCTTGGGGTGAGGGGATGGATGAGCACCAGCTCCCGCAGCCCTCTCCGGCACTGCTGCTGCGCTCCTCCTCCTCCTCCTTCAGCCTTTTACCAAATGTAAAAATATTTCCCTGGTTTATTTTTAAGCTCGCTGTGTGCAGAGCTGTGTCTCAGCCCGGGCAGGACAGGGACGCTGGGGGACGCTGGGGGACGCAGGGGGACGCAGGGTGAGCCCAGCAGCAGCCCAGGCACCGGGCTGGCACCGTGCTCCTGCTCGGCAGGCACAGATTCCCTCCGTTGGGCTGAGCCCCGCGGTGCAGCTCCCCCTTCCCGTGCAGCCCCCCCATCTTCCGAGCTGGCGGGGGCGTTGTGTTGGCACAGCTCTCAGTGAGGCCCCCCTGCTCCCCACCCCGCTCGTCCCCCCCTCGGTTAACCCCCAGCGAAGCTCTGGCCGCTCCCGGGGCTGTTCTGCATCGAATTACCTCAACGCACGACCCCTAAATCCCTCTTGGATTCTTTGCTTCCTAGAGCAAAGCCCGATTTCCTCGGCTTGGGGCTGCAGTTTGCATTCCCGGGGAGATGGATGTGTGTTTGCATGGGGCTGGCTTGCCAAGATATCTGCTTCTCTCTGCGTCTGCTCTGTAATTGCTGTTTATCATTCCACTCCTTTTTTTTTTTGTGAAATCCACTAATTTTATCAGCAGCAATTTCAAAATTGCTCCCAGATAATGCCTGACCAGACAGGCTTTAGGGGATGAACAGGAGCCAGCTCCAGCCTCCCGCAGCATGGGGGGAGCCCCCGCTGTGGTGATGGGGACAAAAAGGGGCGAGACAGCGGGGAGGGGGGCTGGGGGCACTCATGGGCTCTGCCACCTGCCCCAGCCCCTGAGGCACCCGGGGACCCCCGGGGTGGGTGCCCGGCCCCAACCAGCCCCAGCCCCAGCCCCACGGCCCCAGGAGGTGATGGGGAGCTCCTGGGGTGAGCACACTGCACACCCTGCTCCGGGTCCTCACCTCCCCCGGGGTTAAATTCCAGTCTCTGCACCTTTGCCTTCAGCATTCGGGGTGTCACAGCTGCTGCCAGCACCGGCTGCGGGGCCGTGCCGGGGGGGCGCTGGTTGCAGTCGTGCCCCCATGCCCACCCCGTATGCCAGCCCATACTGGCATAGAGCGCTGAAGGAACATTTGGGGTTGGCTGTTTCCCCGAGTTGCAGTCACGGCCCCAAAATAGCAGCGGCACCTCTGCCATGTGAGGGTGCCTCAGGCTCCCGGCACCGCGGCTGTGTCAGCACCGGGGCTGCCGCCTGCGTGGTGCCGAGCACGGGGCTGGCAGATGGCAAACCTCACCCCGGCACCCTGGCACCCTGCTTTTTGTGGCACCCATCCCGCCTGCGGTGCTGCAGTTCCTCTCGCCCCTCGCCGCCCCATGCCGCACGCCTCCAGGCTGAGTGCTCCCGTTGCCAATCCCCTTGTTTCCAAGGCTTTGCGAGGCATTATAGATTAAAGAGCTCCGATCCTGATGACACAGAAAGTTTCTTGGTGTCACGGATCAGCTTTGTGCTGGCAGCACGAGGAAAAGGAGAGCACCGTGCGTGTACAGGGCTCAGGGTGGGCAGCGGGGCACGGGCAGCGAGGAGCAGGGGTTGGCACCAGCAGATCGGTGATGTCCATGGCTAGAACAGCACCGGCTGCTCAGGAGGGCTCCATCAGACAGCAGCAGGACGGAGGCACGGCGCTGAGGCTGCCGCTGCTGCTCCCAAGTGCTGATAAGGCAAATTACAGGGCTGCGAGGCGCGTGGAGCTAACGAGCGGCTGCACGGCTGCGGTGCACCAGGGGCCGGCATCGCCTCCCTCCACAGCCCCTCGGAGATCTGCCTGTGATGGGCTGACGTGGTGTGGGGTGGCTGCTCCGTGCCCCTCACTGTCACCCAGAGCCCACAGGGCCCGTCCCCTCCTCGCTGCCCTGCTCCGGTGCGGGACCCTTGGGCTCTGCAGCACCAGAGCCCCCCGGTGCGGTGCTGCCTGCAGGGCCCTGCGGTGGTCCCGGGGCTTTTCTGCCGGCAGTTACCCCAGGGCCACACGGACCCTGGGACCCAGACCTCCAGATGCCCCAAGGTGACGAGGTGACGTGGGGCAGCTCTGCCATGGCCACAGGCACCCTGCATCACCACCAGGATGATGTTCTCCTCATCTTCCTCCTTGTCCTCATCCTCGTCCTCCTCTTCCTCCACCACTTCGTGCCCTGAATCCGGGGAGCATTGCAGCCCATCTCTTGTAGGGGCCCATGAAAATAAGACTTTCTCCTCCTGAGCTCGTGTTTTCTTTTGCTGTGTTTGTTTCTGTGGTCAGAAAAGCTCGTTTATACATTTCCCCTGATTCATATTGCCAGACCACGGGCTGGAGGGGCCTGCAAGGAGCAGAGCACCTGGAGCACAGCAGGGAAGTCGTCCTGCGGAGCCCAGCCCCTGCTGGAGCTCACTGGGGCTTCCTCGAGGGCAGCCGCTTGAATAACCCCCCCTGGATGAGATCTCGAAGTGTTTCCTTAGGAACCCGGGCCACAAAGCGATGTGCAATGAACGGAGCCGGCTGGAAACAGAAATCACTGCAAATCAGAATTTCTGGTACGTGGAAAAATGATAAGGGAAGTTAAAGCCATCAGGGAGAAGTGAGCGTCAGGTCATGCCAAGGACACGGGGAGGAGATTAAAAACCCAGCAGGGACAGAAGAAGTGTCCTGGGGGCTGCGCGGTGCCACTGGGGGCTGCTGGGGGCTCAAAGTGATGGGACAGGACAGAGCTGGGATGCTGAGGCTGCTACCGGCCGTTAATGGCTGTGGTTTCTGCAGAGAGCTGCAGCCCCTGCATGGGGCAGAGCCGTGCAGGTTGCAGCCTCGCAGGGCTACAAGCGCCGGGTGGGTGCAGCAGGGTCACCTCCCGTGCCCGAGCAGTGCCCTGGGTGCCGCATGGTTGGGTTGGGGACACGGCCGGTGGTCTGTTCTCCTCCTCTGGTAAATCCCGTTTCTGATTCCTAGTCAAGAGTTTAACATTTTGCTTTGCAGGAACGATTTCCTGTGCCTCCCCTGAGAGCTCACCTGATGGGAGCAGCCTGTTCAAACAACCCCGTCGTCATTTTTGAAGAAAGTGCGGATTTAACACGATTCACTTCAGTAAAAAACTTGACTTAGTGCCGTGGGACTTTTTGACTTGAAAACTTAGCAGCGTACAGTGCTAATAGAGAGCTACTAATGGACTCCAAAAGCTAACTGATGAATTCAAATGCATTTGTCAACAGTTTTTTTTCTTTTTTCTTTTTCTTTATTCTTTTTCTGAAAGCCTTCCTGAAAGACCTCAGCAGTGCTGGTGGCGTTTAGCAGCTCCCTTGGTGGTCTCAGAACCTGCACAAAGCCACAGACGCTGAAGATTCGTAGGAGACACAGTTAAAATCACAGACTGGGGGGCACAGATGGGCGAGGAATCCCCAGGCACGTGTGCGAGGTGGTGGTGTAGGGACCCCCCCGGGTGTGCGAGGTGGGGGTTTTGGTGACGTGGGGACAGGGCAGCAGCTGTGGGGCTGTGTTGCTGCATCCAACAGGGGTGAGAGCAGCGCTGGGAAATGGCACCAGAATTGTGAATTTTAAGCGGTTATTAAAACACCTGTCAGGATTCGGGAAAGAAACATGAAAGTTTTCTGAGGTTTGGAGAAAATGCCTTCCTTTGATCCTTCTAAGTCTTACAACCTCGTCAGAGCCGGGAGCTGAGCGGTGATTTGTGACAGCGCCCAAACACCCTGCTGGGGAGAAAACGTGGCTCAGGTCCATGCGGCGTGGGGGAGCCGCAAAGCTGGCAGGACAATGTCCCCCTGTAACCCAGCGGCTGCTCCCTGGCGAGGGGCAGCGAGGGGTGGTGAGGCTCAGGGCACATTCTGGCCCTGTGGCATCCCGCTGGCAACGCGTGCGGCACCAGGAGGGGTTATGCAGGCACGGGGCAAGGAGGAGCAGCATGGGGTCGGGGGCAGCAGCTGCAGCAAAGGTCCGGACTGGCAGCAGCGGGGCACTGTTTGTGTGGTTAATTATGTCGTTTATGCCCCCGCTGTCCTCAGCGCAATAAAGACGCAGCCCGGCCACGGCGTGCACCAGCAGAGCGCACGTTTTGGCAGCAGGGTGCAGGTCGATCCCCTGCCCGCAGGTGCCTGCAGGTCTCAGCCAACCCCTGTGCCGTTCATCCCAGCCAAATGTCGGGCAAAAAAAACTCCGTGGTCCCACGAGGGGTCAGTGGGAGAGACCCAGCACCGGGGGGCTGCCGAGCCCCTGCAGGGCTCCTCCCGGTGCTGGTGTCCGTGCGTCCTGCAGCTCGGGGAGCTGAGGCTGCCGTGTGGGGCACAGCTGGCTGGCACGGTGCTCAGAAAGTGCTGGCATCCTCAGCAGTTCACTGGGGAAACGATGGAGCAAATCTGGAAGAGAATAAATGTGCTTTGGCACCGTGTCACCAGGAGCCGTGCCGCTAACCTCGAGGCCCCAGTGACCGCAGAGCAGCCCAAATCTGCCCCGCGACCAGCACAGGGAAACGCTGCCTGAAAGCAGCGCGTGGCTCCAGACAGCCCCAAATGAGATGTGTGGTGCCGGTCCTTTCAAGGCGGATTTTCAAATCTGTCCCTTTTTCTTGGTCATCTAAGAAATCCTGTTTGGGGTTTGCATTTAAATTCATGATTTTCAGTCTAATCTTTCCTTTTCTGTGATTTTCCTGGACCTTCCTCTGTTGAAGGAAATGAAGCCTGAACACAAACGTCACTGCCCAGGATTATCGCTTACTCGTCCAGACTGATGCAGACCCTTTATGAGCACTAGCTATAGGACAACTGCTCACGGGTTGTACCGTGTACCACCACCCATCCCTCACAGAGCACTCAGCTCTCACTCAGGACCCTGGGCTGGGAGCCAAACGCCGATGGAAGGGCCGTGCTGGGATCCACAACCATGGTATTGATCCGTGCCCTGCCCCAGATCCGTGCTCTGACCCAGATCCGAAGCCAACACCCTCAGGCTAAGGGGCTCCCCGCGGGCTGGCGAGGTGCCTGCTCCTTAAGCAGCCCCGTGGGTTTCTGTGGGTTGTGGGATGAGCGTGGGTGCTTAGGTTCATCCTTTAATGTTTTTCATTCTGCAGCAGTAGGGTTCATGGTCAGTGCATAAATGTAAGGAGGAAAGAAGAAAGTAATGGGTTTTGTTCTCTTTTTCTCTTGTCCCTTCTCCAGGAAAGAAAAGGAAAACATTGAAACAGAGGCATGGGTGCACACATATCTACATGGATTTATAAACGAAGACTGAACCTGCTGTGCCTGGGGGCTGCAGCCTGCTGCTGGCACTGCGGGACGTGGGACACCCGGGGACGGTCACAGACAGCAGCTTTGGACATCGTCATCTCTGGTTTGGAGGTGATGGACTGAAGGTTTCTGACTGTGGAGGAACGGGGAGATGCCCACACGGCAACGCTGCCTGGCTGGCCTTTCCTTAGGCACAGGTACCGTGGAAGCCTCAGCGCGTGGTACCAGAGTTTTATGGAGGAATGTAAGCCACGGTGGTGACACTGGGCATGAGGCCATTCCTTGTGGTCAGTGCGCTCAGGGACCTGCAGAAAATCGCTCCTCTGAGAGGGGCTGGTGGGGGCCGCGGCACCCTGCGGCCCTCCGGAGGCGCCCAGACGTGGGAGGAGGCTGCTCGGTGCCTCTGCCTGCTGCCAACAGCAATAGGAATAGGAAGACACAAATAATAATAATAAAAAAATAAATAAAAATAATAAAAATAATTAAAAAAACATCTTCAGAAGGGCTGTGGGCATGGCCTGGGAACTGCACGGCACTATGGCTAACTTCTGTACCAAATAAATCCATAGCAAATATAACAAAGAACAGGAGTAGATGTGGTTAAATGTGACAAATTAGGGAAGAGTCAGCGTGGCTTTTGTAGAGAGAGCTGGTGACTCAGATCCACGAAGAGGTCTTTGGAAGTGTAAACACACGTACAGGTGGGACTGATCCAATCAGTACAACGAATGTGGAATTTCTGAAAGCTTTCAACAAGACACTCATAAAAGTGCTTTGTCTTTTTAAAAAAATAACTGTTTGTGGTGCTGGCTGTGGGGGTGGGCAGGATGCGCTCCTGTCCCGTGTGGGTCCGGAGCCTTGGCACAGGGAGGTGCCGGGGGCTCCATCCCAGGAGCAGCCTGGACCTGGCCCTGCTCTGGGTGCTGCTGGAGCAGGGCTGGGACCAGAGGGGCCCGGAGCTGCCCCCAGCCCCAGCCAGCGCTCGGTTCCGTGGGCGAGCTCCGGAGGAACTGTCACAGGCCAAAAGAGGGAGACAAAGAGGGCAGGAGGTGGCTGTCCCATGGGCATGCACCCAGCACCCAGATGTTCGCATCCCGCAAGGTTTCCTGAGCCTGGAGAAGTTTTTCTACTCCCTGATGTTGTCACGGCCATCCTCCTCCTCCTCCTCCTCCTCCTCCTCCTCCTCCTCCTCCTCCTCCTCCTCTGTTTTTGGGCTCCCTGCGGACCACATCAGCCTGGTGCCCCCTCAGCCCTCCCAGCCACCCTTTGTCCATGCCCCCCCCGTTTCTCTGCTCTGACCCCCCCAGCATCATCCAAGCACCCAGCTCGTTTGGCTTTGCCATCCCTTGCTCCCCATCACACGACTGGGTGCTGCCCCCCTACCCCTGCCCCTCTGCCCCATAATGGGCTCAGGGATGCCCCAGCCTTCTGGGGCTGCACCAGTGACACCCCCACTGCTGTGCCCAGCCTGCCCCCAGTCCCCAGAGCCCCCCTGAGCCCCCTGCCTGTCCTCTGTGCCCCAGCCCCTGCCCTGATACCCCTGGGTGGGCTCTGGGTGCCCTTGGGGGCCGTGGCTCTTGATGCGATGGGAGAAGGAACCGCTCTGGGTTGGGCTCTCTCGGACCACCCTTCCCTGGTGCTTTGCCTCCTGAATCACACTTCACCAGCCAGGGCTCATGACCCCAATTTCTTTGTTTCTCAGCATTTTGACCAGCGCTTCCACTCCGCTGAGCCCCGCTTGGCCTGGTGCGGGTTGTGCTCCCTCTTGCCCCAGCAGCTCCTCAAGCACTGCTCCCACACAGCTCAGTCCCACGGGGTCCATCCCCCAGTCCCAAACTGCTCCAGCACGGGCACCCAAGGGTGGGGGCAGCTCCCCCCAGCCCCCTGCTCCCCGTGGGCTCCTCTCCATGGCTGCAGCTGCGGCCCGGGGCCTGCTCCTGCGGGGGCTCTCCACAGGCCGCAGCCTCCTCCAGGCCACAGCCACCTGCTCCACCGGGGGCTCCTCCACCCATGGGGGGGCTGCAGCGTGGAGATCTGCTCCATGTGGCACCCATGGGTGCAGGGGGACAGCGGGTCCCTTTGCAGCAGCCGGGGCTGGCTGTGCCCTGGGGCTCTGCTCACAGCCCCCAGCCCCGGTACCGGGCTCCCCCCACCCCCGTGCCGGTGCCGTGGGGCATCCACCCGCGGTGTCCGGGCACGGAGCAGAGAGCGGCACCCGTGAGGGACCCGCGGCCACCGGGCAGCAGCCGGGGGGGACCACCGGGCACCGACCCCCTGTACCGGGAGGGGTGACCTTGTGGGGGCGAGAAGCGGCGCCGTGACCCCGAACCCGGCGGGGGGGCGAAGCGGGGCCGGGGGTGTGCGGGGCACCCGATGGAGGGCCCGGGGGGCGAAACCGGAGCGGGGGGGGCGGCACCGGGTGGGCACCGGACACCGCCCGGCGGGGGGGACACCGAGCGGCGGGGGTGGGGGGACACCGAGCCGGGGGGGACACCGACACCGCCCCCCCCCCGGTAGCCCCCCCCTCCCGCCCCGTCCCGCCCCGGGGCCGGCCTCGGTGACGCTGGGGGGGGGCGGTCCGGGGGCGGCGCAGACGCGGCCGGCGGCGGCGGGGAGCGGAGCGCAGCGAGCGGCGGGGGCGGCCGAGCCGCAGCGCCGGCACCGCCCGCCCAGCGCGGCCATGCAGCGGCTCCCGGCGGCCCCGCAGCGCTGAGCGGCCCCGGAGCCCCCCGTCCCTGCCCTGCCCTCCCCTCCCCGCCGCCGCCGCCATGAACTTCCAGGGCGGGCCCGGGCAGAGCCCGCAGCAGCAGAGCCTGGCGGCTCCGGGCGGCCCGGTGCCGGTGCCGGTGCCCGGCCCGTCGGGCCCGCAGGCGGGGGGGCCGCCGCCGCCGCAGTTCGGGCTGTCCAACTCGGCCGCCATCCGCGCCGAGATCGGGCGCTTCGAGTCGGTGCACCCCAACATCTACGCCATCTACGACCTCATCGAGCGCGTGGAGGACCTGGCGCTGCAGAGCCAGATCCGCGAGCACGTCATCTCCATCGAGGGTGAGCGGCGGCACCGGGCCGCACCGGGCCGAACCGGGCCGGGCCGGGCCGCACCGGGCCCCGCCGCGCCGCCCTTTGTCCCCGCTGCACCTGCTGCCGGTGCCGCCCCCCCCCCGGGCCGGGCCGGGCCCCGCCGCAGCGGCCGCGGCCGCCCCCGGCACTGCGGGGCCGCGGGGGCGGGCGCGGGGCCTGCGGGGCGCGGAGCGGCCTCGGCGCCGGCCCCCGCCTCGGGGAGCGGGGAGTGGGGAGCGGGGGGGGGGGGGGCCCGCGGCTGCCGGCATCGGGGGGCGATCGATGGAGATGCGGGGGGCGGGGGGAGGCGGTGGCTGCAGGGGGGGGGGGCTCCGAACGCCCCCGGCTCTGCAGCGGGGCCCCGGGCAGAACCGGAGCCGTGCGTGGGGCTCGGTGGGGCCCGGGGGGCTTCGCGGTGCCTGCCCCGGGAGGGGGCCGCGGGGCCGGGTGGGCACCGGGAGCTGCGGCGGGGCCTGGGCCGCGCTCAGCCCGGGGGGCGCCTCCTGCGGCACGGGGGGGACGGGGGGCAGGGGGGCTGCGGCTGCGGCCTGGGGGGGGATCACAGGGGCAGCAGCAGCACGGGGCCTGTCTGTGCCGTGCGGGGCCAGAACAAAGGGAGTCCGGAGAGATGGGATGGAGGAAATGGAGAGCCGATAAAGGGAGGGGGCTTCACGGCTGGGGCTGCTCCGTGAGGATCCCTGCCACAGAATTTATTGTGTTCCTGGCATTCAGGGAGATGAGCAGGGAGGGGATTAGCTCCAGGGCCTGGGGGGGTGCGGGGCTGCAGCCACCCACAGCTGGGGAGGCCGGGGGGGCCCTGCTGCCTTCCTGCGGGCTCCCACAGCCACCCCCAGTGCCTGTCGGGGTGGCAGGGCTGTGGGAGCACGGTTACGGTGCCTGGTCCTGTTTGTGCTCCCCGTGCCATGGGACAGCCCCGACCCATGCTAAAGGTGGCTGTGTGAGAGCCGGGCACTGCACAGAGCCCCTCTGCACGGCCCCGGGGGCTCCTCGTGTCCCCCCGCCCGGCCTCCCTGTGCTGCAGCCCCTCGCAGGGTTCAGTGCCCACCTGCTGCTGACCTGCGCCGTGTCCTGCAGGACGGAGCAGTTGTGAGCCGGCGCTGAGCACGAGGCCGTTCAGGTGCGTCTCTTAGCAACTCCCCTCCTGATGCTGCTGGCAGGGAGGTGCGAAAACAGAATTCAGAATTCCTTCACGTGCAGCTGGGAAGGGCCGGTGCTTCCTGGGGGGAGGGCAGCTGGTGTGACCCCACAGCAAGGGGCGAGGGGCTGCAGGTCCTGGTGCTGCCACCTGCATCGTGCAGGGCTGCGCTGGGGACAGCCGGGCTGCTCCTGGCGCTGTGCCTGCCCTGTGCCCCCCGCTCCCTCCCGGCCTCGTCGCTCCTTTCTTTCCAGCTTCTGTTTTGGCGGAGCAGGAGTCCCGCAGGCCGTTTCCTTATCCTGCTGCATCGCTGCTTTCCTGTTAGGCACCGGATTAAAGAGCGAGCCCGGTGCAAACACGCTGCGATAGGGCAGTTACATGCGGTACGTTCCTGAGTGTCAGGGACCGAGGTGACGGTGGGGCAGTGAGGCACTGGAAGGATTTTGCTGCAGATAAGTTATCGTTTCTCGAAGCATCTTGGCAGCCCGGGATGAGATCTTGTTCTAAACTGTGTGCTCTGGGCGCGATACAGACACGGCTGCAGGAGGGGTCTGGGTGTCTGTCCTTCTTGATTAGATTCTGTGCACAGAATCCTTCAGATTGCTGCTGTTGTGCTTGTGCTGTTTAAGTTGCAAGTGAAATCTGAAATCCTGCTGCCTGTGCTGAGTGCTGGACACAGCAGAACTTGTCCGTGTTCCCTTAGCAGACCCTTTCCTGCAGGCAGTTCCTTCAGTTTTAAAAATGCGAAGGACAGAGGCCGGTTGGGCAGCGGCAGCAGCGTGCCTGGGTGGCTGGGCAGGCCCCGGTGCAGCCGCTGCTCCTCCGAGCAACGCCGGCTGGCAGGAGGGGGAAATGCGTTAGCAAGAGCTGTCGTGCAGAGCCACCCTGGCTTTGCGGCTCCTGCAGGCAGCGCTGCTGAAAGGAGGCGACACGAAGGTGGTGGTCGCTGGCTGTGGGGCTGCCCTGCGCTCGGGGGGGGGGCCTGGCTTCTGCCGAGGAGGAACGAGAGGGGTTTGGGGCTGGTGACAGTGGCGAAAATGGAGCGCAGGAGGAGCTGGTGGCTGCCTGCTGGTGCGGCGTCTCCTGGGACGCGAGCTGAGATGTTGTTAAGGCTGTCGCTGTGGGAGGGAGGGGGAACCGAGCTGTATTTTGGTCTCTCCGTAGCTCGAGCTTCGGCGCGGAGGCTGCGGTGCGAGCGGAGGCTGCTGGGTGCGGGGCTGGGGAGCGCGAGGGGCTCTGGCACCTTCCCAGCGCCGGCTGAATCACAGGGGACCCAGGGGGGCTCGGCACTTCCCAAGCGCCGCGTTTGGACAGATTTTCAGGGGGCTAGCAAAAAGCGTCTCCCTCATCCCAGGCTGCTCTGCCAAATTTCGGAGACTGCTGCAAGCTGTAGAGCTCTACAGAAGGTTCCTGCGTGTGCTTAAAGCAGAATTGATGTGCAGCTTGGGGAGAGAGGTTGGTGCAGCCCCTGCTTGCAGCAATGTGGCCTCTGCCTGTTACTGGGGGGCAGGACACAGCCAGCCCTGCAGGGAGAGCTGGCAGCAGGCGGGGGCAGGAGGGGCAGGAGGGTGGGAGGAGGCGGCGAGGATGCAGGAGCAAGGAGGTCGGTGCTGGGGCAGCAGGACTGCTGCTCAGAGGTGGTCAGCGTGCACCAAGTGATGAAGCCAAGGAGAGAGGAGACAGAAGATAGAGGAGAAGAAGTAGGTGAGGTGCTTGTGCAGAGCTTCTGTCAAACCATGAGGACTTTTTTTTCCTATCTTCACGTGTATGTCTTGCAGCCCTCTGGAGGCTCAGCTCTTCAGGACAAGCTCGGGGGAGGCTGCCAGCCGTGGTGAGAGGGCTGAGGGGCCGGGAGGCGGGGGCAAGAAGCTTTCTGTCTCCAACATCAATCGAGGGAATAATTTGGAAAGCTCCCCACCACGTTTTTGTGCTGTTACCCCTCTGGAGGAGTTACACGATGGAAAAAGCCCTCGGGCTGGCAGCAGAGTGGCCGGGTGAGCTGTGCTCTGCGGCTGGCACTGGCCGGGCAGCCAGAGCTGGTGCTGGGCTCGCAGTGCCCCAGTTCCCGGCTGTGTCACTGGGACAGGCTGCTGGGCACTGCACGTCAACCCCTCGTACCCAGGGTTTGGCTTCTTCCCAGTCGGGTAAACGTGAGGCACACATTAAGGTGCATCTTGAGGTAGGTCACAGCGTGAGGGCCTGTTCCTGTAGCGTTTTTTCTGCATTATTAGCCATCGTGCTGCCAGTAATTAGCAGCTGCTGCTCAGTGGGCATCTCCAAGCCCCTGGGTTTCTGTGTGTGTCCTTCGAGGAGCAAGTAGACCTTTTGTACAAGTTTGTGTGTGTGCTGAAAGCCGCGGGGACCGGCTGATGAAGACACTTTCCTGTCCCTTTTTTCCTGATGACTTTAACTGTCTGAACTTTGTCATCGTAGTCAGTCCTGCAGAAGTTTCACAGCTCTGTTCAGAATCCTTCTCCAGCATCTTTTGGAGCGGCTTCCCGATGCTCTGATGTGCAGGATGGAGGCAGGAGCTGGCTGTGGGGGTGGCCAGAGCCCTGCTGCCCCCCATGCCCCGAGCTGCCGTGCACCGGCGTGGCCGCACGCCGCTGAATCAGCCTGGAGTAAATTACACCCTTGGGGAAGGAGAGAGTTCTGCTGAGCCGGCGTTTTCCTGCCAATTCCACGACCTCTGCAGAATTGTCCTGTGTGTGTGTGTGTGTGTGCCTGTGAATTCCCAGCGCTTTGGAAACCACAAGGAATGGTGGCGGGGGTGGCGGTGGAAGGACGGAGCCTGCTCAGGTCCTGCTGGAGCTGCGGGCACGGGGCAGGAGCCGGGGGCTCAGGGCAGGGCCAGGTCCCCCAGCAGACCCCGCCGGGGCTCTTCGCGGGGAGCAGCCGGGCACGGCTCTGGCACGCTTGGACAGAGGCCCCCACCCCCTGAACGGGGCTTTGCGCCCTGACCACAGCATCTGTGAGGGTGCTTGGCAGATGCTGTGTGTGGACAGGTAGCGCGACGGCTCTGACCTCAGGGACAGCTCCGAAACGGGGACGAGAGGCAGCAGAATGGAAAAAGAGCTTGCCTTGCGCTGAGATGGCTGGATGATGGAGCAGCAGCAGCAGGACGGTCTGTGAAGGCTGAGCAGGATGGAGCTGCAGATGTCACAGTGCAGGAAGAGGTCTCTGGTGCCAAGGGGTCGGGAACTGATGTTGTGGCTAGACAAAACGATGCGGGCGTGGAGGTGTGCCGCAGGAAAGGAGCCAGGTTGGGATGTGGGAGCGTCAGAGGAGACGGCTGTGGCTGCACTTCCACAAGTCCTTCAGCCCAGCAGCGTGGTGGCTGCTGCACGGGGTGATGTGGCCCCTCTCGCCCTGCCTCGCCTCCCTTCCTTCTGCTGGCATTCCCATCCATGCTGCGGGGTCAGGGCGCTGCCCGGCTGGAAGCCACGCTCTCATTTGCTTTGGCTGGGTCGGGTTTCAGTTCCCTGGGCTCCCGGCGTGACTGCGGGAGCACCGGCGTGGGCACAGAGGAGGAGGTGGCGACGCACAGTCAGCGATGGGTGGGAAAGCAAAACGGACCTGACTTTGCTGAGTTTTGCTGATTTTGGAGCTGGTGACAGCCGGGCGGCGTGCAGCGAAGGTCTGCTGGTGCATTGGGCTGACTGGGGCAGCAGCACGAACCAAATACCAGTGAAGAGCACCAGAACCAGTGCCTGTCCACAGGCTTCATGCTTCAACAGATCTCCCCAGGTTGACCTGAGCTGGGCCGGGTTTCTGTGTGGCTTTTGTCTGTTTTCTGCAAACATTTTGGATGTCTCAGTACAAGCTGAAGTGATAACACTGGCTAAACAATTTTCCCCAGTGTCAGCCCCTCCAGTCTGAGGAGAGACCCGGAGAGATACGGTCATGAGTTACTACCTGGGGATGCCTTTCTTTTTCTACTCAGGAAGAGGAAAAGCTGAGATCTTCATCTGGTGGGGTGAAGCCAGGCCCTACATCTGTGGGTCTTCTTGGATCCCATGGGCTTGAGAGCAGGATTCAGCAAAGCTTAATGATGGCTTTTTGACAGCTAAAGGGGAGCCAGAGGTCTTTACATCCTTTGAGGCCTCCGGGCAGAAGTGAGGACCTCCAAAACACTTCACTCATGGTAAGTAGTGGTGAGCAGTGTGTGTCTGTGGTAGGTCAGGTCTGCTTCTCTCCAGAGACAGCAGTGGCTGTAAAAATGCCCTGCCTGGTGAGGCCCCAGGAGGAGAAATTCGCGTGGGGTTAGTTTTCACAGGCTGGCCAGCGAGCAGTGATCCCACTGCTTGCCCACGGATGGAGCTTTTGGCCCTGACTGGCACCGTCACGCTTCCTGCTGCACCCCTTGCTGGGAATCACAGAATCACAGAAGAAGAAATCCTCCTCCTTTCCGTGATCCCACCCTCCTACTTGGTGTCTGATTTTTCAAATCGGCCTCCAGGACTTCGTGGGTCAGAGCCTGCCGTGTAGCAGCTGCATGGAGGGAACAAGCCACATCTGTCTTATTTCTGCTTACACTGCCCCGCAAGAAAATGGAAAGGGTCTTCTTAATTCCTCCTTCTCTTCCTCTTCCTGCGATGCTCTGGGTGTTTGCTAGCAGCGCTGGAGCCGTGGGCGTGTGTTTCCAGGTGGATTTTTGGAGCTGGTGGAGGAGCGCTCAGCAAGGAGCCTGCCAAGGCGGGAAGGCGAAAAAATAACCGGGCACTTCGGGCAGCGTGGGATGGGTGGGCCAGGAGGGAGAAGAGAACGGGGGGCCGGGGGGCCTGCCTGGGGGGGGCCTCACCGGGACGCTCCCTCCGTCCTCGGAGGCGTGCTGCCGTGGGGCTGCATCGCAGCACTGCAACCTCTGCTGGGCGTGAGCCGCTCGGGAAGCTCTTGCCCGAGGCTACGTGTGGTATCTCCTCGTGTCAGCTGCGTGGTGACGAAATCCGAAATCCTCTGAGGCAGCAGGAGCTCCGCTGCTGGCTGCCTGGCTGCAGGCTGGTTGTGGGGCTGTCCTGGCACAGGGGGGGCTGGGGGCTCCGTGCCACTTCTGTTTGGGGCGACCAGGTGGGATTCTGCTGCTTTTGGCACTTTCTCCCCCATTACGTTCACACCTCGGAGTCTGAGTCCGGTTCCTCCTGTGGTGGAAATGCAGAACAAAGGGAGCCGCGCACGGAGCTCCGGAGCTTTGAGGGGTGGCAGAGGGGCTCAGGCTGTGCTGTGGTGGGCTCAGGGTGGGTGGCGGAGCTGGGGGGGGTTGGTGCCTCCGGAGGGTGCGGAGCCACTGGAGAGCTCCGAGGAGCAATTTGAGAGGATAATGAAGCAGATTTCAGCCTGTTCACAGAGAGCTCTTCTCAAACACCAAGCAGGAATGGGAGAGAACAGAGAGGTGTTTGGAATTCAGCAGCTGGAAATGGAGATCGCTGCCGTGGTTTGGGGGGCAGAGGCTGCAGCAGCAGCGAGGGAAGGAGCCGCAGGCTGTGCGGGGGTGCAGGCAGCAGCTCGAGGCTCATGCGGCACAAGAGGAGGGCCCGGAGGAGGGCCTGGAAGGGAGGCTCAGCCTGCGGGAGGCAGGGGTGAGGAAGCAGCTCGGCAGCGGCCTGCGACTCAACGCGGATAAGGGATGATTTTGTTATAAATGGGTTTGGGGGACGGGTGCCGCTGGAATTGATGCAGCCTGGGGGCTGTGGGGCTGGGTGGCAGAGGCTGCGTCTCGAGCTGCCGCCGGTGTCACCCAGAGGGGTGCAGGGACAGGGCACGGCCTCTGCTCCCCGTCGCAGTGCCTGAGCTGTGCCCTTCCCTGGCCGGCAGGATTGGGGTGATGCTCATCGAGCCCGGGGGCCTGGGGGAAAAGGGAGCAAAGCTGGGGTTCGTTAGAGCTCTCATTAATCACGTTGAACAGAGGAGGTCACGGGGAAGGTCCGGCCTTCCTGACCAAGGCTTGTCCAGTGGCAATGTATCTGCAGCCTTCCTGGGGATCCCTTCCAGTGTTCAATGGCCATTTTCCACAGCCCGTTCCAAGCGAACCTTTTCCACTTGCTGAGCACAAGAGGAGCAGAGCGTCCCCATCCTCTCTGCAGCATCGTCTGTGTCTAAAAACCACAGCAGAACCTCCTGCAGGCTCAGTAACTCCAGGTCCTTGTGCGTGGTGCTTCCCAGTCCCCTGTTGGTGTCGTGCCCCCAGCTCTCCCCGCAGGATCCCGTCCCCTAGGGGTGCCCGGGGCTGCAGGCAGGGCTGCTCCTGCCCGCCCCGTGGCCGTGCTGGCTGCTGTAGGGCCATGGTGCAGGATGACCCCGCATCCCTTTGGGAGGCTGCTGCTGGCCGCTCTCTCCTGTTCCAACTAATCCTGCAGAAGGGTAGGCCCTTGCAAACATCCCGTTGGGATTTAATCCTATTCAGGCAGTTTCTCCGATTTGACAAAGCCGGTTAGGGTTGCAGTCCTTGCAGTCCCTCTTACTTTCATGTCACCTGCAGTTTCAGGGAGCACATTTCCTCAGGAGCTTGTTTGTTAATGAGAGCGCTGGAAAGAGCTGAGCCTAGGAGAAACCTGGCCACTGCAGGTTGGTGCTCACTGCAATTTGTATGGTTATCCCTGATAAATATCCTCAGTGTGGTTATCTAATCAGTATTGTTCGCAGCCTGTAATGGGTTTATCCTTCCTTAAATTAATTCTGAAAGCACCACGTGAAGCAGTCCGAAGCATCACTCAGTGTACGGCACCAGCACCTGCTGCCCTGCTGTGCCGGAGGTGTGCTGGTGTGCTGCAGGAGGAGCTGCTGCTGGGTACACACAGCTTGTCCTGATAAACCCACGGGTACTAGTGTTTGCCTTGTCCTCCAGCGGCTTACAGGTTGTTGTCATTTTTCGTTTCTGTCAGTTTTTGGCTCCTCAGTTCGCTCATTTTTATAGGTGGGCACTACTGCTTAGCATTTTCAGTGTAGCTGCTTTCCCATCAGCTTGAGCAGATCTGAGGTTGCTTCAGACAATTAAGCAGTTCAGGGTCAAGTTAATCAAAATCTGACATTGCTTTTTTTTTTTTTTTTTCTTTTTTTGAAAGCTTAGCCATTGCTTTGGCTGCTCATTGCTGGACGCTGCTTTGCTGTTCGTAGTGAAGACTCACACAAAGAGGCATAAAACGCTCTGTTCTCAGTGCCAGTGACATCTCTCAGTTGTTTTTCCTGCCTACCACGTAGCCAATCAATCTTTTTCACACTTTTGCAGTTTTTTTCACTGATGTACATAGGAATTGAACCTTTTCTTTGCTGTTTGTTTCTGGTTGTCTCTTTGCATAGCTATTTTGAGTTCAGCCAGTGGTGCTGATGCCACCCTTTTCTATTTTATCCTTATTAATCTGACCTAATTTCCACTTTCCCCATGCACGCTTCCCTGTGTCTGAGACCAATAAGGAGCTCATGTGAGCGAGCCAAATTGGTCTCTTACCACACTTACATTCCTTTGCACTGGGACGATTTCTGTTTGTTCCATTAGCGTCATTGCTTTGAGGACCTGCCAGCTTTCTGTAATCTTTTTTTTTTTTTTTCTTCCTTGAAGATTTGCTTCCATTAAGATCTTGCCTGTGGAGCTCAGTAACAGCTGCCGTGGTGCAGGCCGGGCTGTTTGCTGTCCTCCCTCCCGCGCGCCGTACAAACCTGCTGGGCTCCTCCTGGCGGGTCTCTGGAGGACGTGGTGGATGTTTCGGTAGCCTACAAGACATGGAAATGAAGTCTGGGGTAAAATTAGAGCACAAACATGGCACGTGGCCCGGTGCACATCGGAAACGGGGGTGGAAGAACTTGTCCAACCCCCTCCTGCTCGGTAGTCCTTGCTTTGAGGGAGGGCTGTGCAGTGGCGTTGGGGCGAGACATTTGGTGAGCGGGACTGAAGGGCACGAGGAAGTCGTGGTTGTGGGAGGCTGAGGGGTGAGGCCGAAGTGTGTGTCTCTTGTGAGGAGAAAATACCTAAACGTGGAGCTCAGTCAGGGCTTTGTTTGGTTTTTTAATGTGGAGTTTGCCACTGGTGAGTCTGTTGGGTGGGAGTTACTGTGTGCTGTGAGCCCCTAATGTTTGCACTGCTGCCCTGCTGCTCAGCTGCGGTGCTTGGGGTGAAGCCTTCCCCAGGCACACACAGTTTGGTCTCGGAAACATCAAGGTGCAAAACCACAGAGCCTCTCGGCTGGGAGTGACTCTTTGGCTTTAGCACTGGGTTGAGGGCCAATGATGAACTGCTCATCTGCTCTGGCCTTGGAAGCTCTCCTAGGATTTAAGCAACCATCCCACGGGGATGGGATGGGATGGGACAGGACGGGACGGGATGGCTGGTTCTCCCTGGTCACAATACCTTGCACTGGCTGTACAGAAAGCTGCTTTAGCTGAATGGGCTCTGCTTGCAGGGTAACGCAGGGCATTTGTGGTTCTCCAAGTTACAGCATCAACCAGCTGGTTTTTGACCATGGTTTAACTTGTAGTTATTTCATCGCGTAGGGAAGGGCCTGAATAGCATCGGGTCTGCTTCCAGTTCGTTCATGGTATCATAGATGTGTTGCTGCAGCTCACTCCAAGCCAAGCTATCACCGGGCTGCCCATGGCTGCGTCTGGAGGATGTTGCAGGAGGGAAATTCCTCGCAGCATGTCTCTGGCAGGTGCTGTCCCATGGTGGTGAGGTTTTTTTTCCAGTACCTCGTCTCTCCAGTCCAAATCTGTGGTGCGGGGCCCTTGCTCCTTGTCATGCTGCCTGCTTGCTGAGCGGGGTCTGACTGCGTCCTTCCACTGATCCCTCGGGCAGCTTTTCTCCTCTCTGGCCTTGTGGAACTGCTGGTAGCCATCGGTGGGACCCTCACAGGTATTTCAGCATCCCCCCTTGAACTGGGGAGTCCCACACTGGTGCTGGGTGAAGTGTTACGCTCCCTTGGCACAGCGGCCGTGCTCCCAACGCAGCCTAGGGCACAGGCAGGCTGTCAGCAGTGTGTGCTGCTGCTGTTCGGCCATCCCGGCCCCCTCAGGGATGAGGATTGCACCCAGCAGCGTCCCAGCCCACCCGGGGGTCGCTCTGCCCCAAACACGGAGCTGGGAGCGCTGAGCTGGGCTGGGTGCTGAGCCACCTTGGGGGTGCTCGGTGTCCGTGCGGGGATCCCTGGAGCAGGCTGTCCTGGCGCTTCTTCCCTTGGCCACCTCGTGCACCCTCGATGCTCATGGTTTGGTTTTTCCCAGCTGTGTGGAGCTTCCCCTGGTCACTGGGGTTCCTCCGGAGATATCCCCGTACCTGGCAGCAGAAGGCTCTGCACGGGCGTGTTTTGGGAATAGTTAGCCAGCTTGTGCTGTGTTAACATCAGTGACTTTGCTCAGTGTTGGCTTACAATAAGAGTATCGCATGGCCATCACTCACACCCTTGTGAAAATGTAGACAGAGTTGCCTTTATCAGCCACATTCAACACCTTTGAGAATGAAATCAGATCTATAACTTGAATTTTTGTTTAAAAATATCAGTTCTGTTTAATCCTCCCCCTTGCTTTATAGGAGGTCAGTTTCAAGCCAGGTAGCATAAAGTTACTTGGGAAGTCTGTGCTGTGTTTTCTGTATGCTAAGGGAGCTTCATTCTGTTTCAGCCAGTCCTGAATATCTTCCGTATTTCCAAATTTATTAAAATTTATTTCATATATTTCCAAATGTGTTAAAAAACAGCATGAGTGGGAAAGAGTTCTCTGTGAACTCTCTTCTAAAACCATTACAAGTTGCTCGTGTCTTTTAAAGCTCTGTTGTTTAAACATTGTCCTTTATATGTGTGTGTGTGTATTTCGCTAATGGCTTTGGACTTTTGCATTTGTCTCTCTATGTTATGAAGATGTCATTCTGCTTTTTTAATGCTAGCCGTGCAGTACTTACGGACCAGATCTGCTCTCTGGTCTCTGCTGCAGCTATTTTTTGCTGTATCCGTCCTGCAGCATTTGTGTGGTGGTGCTGCAGTTTGCAAAGCTGCTTCCTGTTGTACTTAGCATTGTCAAAGACTTCTTTTCACCAAAGTTTTCAGCTTCCTATACCAATTTTTTATACTTCCTGTACTCAAGATCATATTGACATCTGTTTCCTCCTCTTCTCTCCTTTCTTACTTTTTTTTGTATTTGTGTGTTAGTAGCCTCTCAGCTAGGTTATGTCTTCAGCCAAATTGTTTCCTTTGTTTTTTCTGCAGATGGTTGGTCTTTCTCATGATGCATTATGACAAAAGCAAGCAAACAAACAAACACACCGCCCCCAAACCCAGAATGAAAAACCCTATTTTCTTCATGTAAGTTTTTTTCCCCCCTCACACCAGTGTTTTCATTTCCCACCGCTGCACGGGGAGGCACGTGAGGCTGCATGCTGCAAGGTGCGCACGGCGCTGCTGAGCTGCTGCTGATTGAGGCTGCAGCAGCGTGAGCACGGATCTGTGAGCCCCCGCTGATTTCCAGCCCGGTGGGCTTTCCGTCCTCACCCATCCGAGTGCACACCACGCGGGTGTTGCCATACCTTGGTGTTGCCACACCTCGGGCTGGCAGGCAGTCCTTGATGTTCATTCTGTGCCCGGTGTGCTCCCAGGGCAGGGTGCCCGCGGAGCTTTCAGCAGCTCCTGCTCCTCCTGCTCGGCCGCATGGTTTAAGAGCCCGGCTGGGTTGGTTGGGACTGGCAGCACAGGCAAGGATCCACGTGGGTTCAGGGTTTGCTGCTGTGTGTTACCATTCCAGCTGCACAATCCCAGCCTGGGCTGGGGCTCCGGCACCCACCCAGCACGGTCGTGCTGCTGGGGGCAGGGGGAGCCCCCCTGGTGTCGGTAGGAGCGGGCTGGGACCACCCTGCTTTGTGTTCTGGTGGGGGCTGCAGTAACGGGCCATGGCAGGGACTGATGTCCTTTCCTCTGCTGCCGTTTCTTTCCTTCCACAGCCTCAGGCCCATTTCGCTCCTCTCCCAGTTGTCCCGGCTGCCCTGTGCCCAGTCCCCGGGGCCCCGCTGGAGCACCGACCCCGCAGTGCTCGCGGCAGCCCCGTGTCCCCCTCTTCTCCTTGAGCTCATTCTGCCAGCCCCAAAGCCCAGCGGAGGGTGCCGGATTTAGGTGGCACACTAAAATAAACGTGTGGTTAATGAGATTTCGCTGAATTTGAATTCTTAGGAGGCCGGCCCGGTGCCTGCCGCTGGCTGTCCCCAAAGCACCGCGGCGGTGTGGGGACCTCCTGCCGCATCCCCGCTGGGTCAGCCCTGCCACCCAGGTCCCCGGGGAGCCACAGGCAGCGGGGCCACTCCGGCAGCACCCGTCCGTCCCCGGGGGCTCCGTTGCCTGCTGTGACTCAGTGCTGGGCTCGGTGACTCAGCCCGCAGCCTCCCACAGCCTCACTGCCTCAGCCTGACTCACGGCTGCCGGGATGAACCACGGCAGCTCCTGCCGCCGGCCCCACAGGCAGGGCAGCCCCGGCCAGGCTGTGTGACAGCCCCGTGGCCGGTGTGACAGCCCCGTGGCCGAGGCTGTGGGGCCGTGGAGGTGTGAGGAGCTGTGAGGGGTGGGGGAAGCAGCGTGGGCATGGAGGGATCCCACAGGGTGGGCCCTGTCCGGGTGAGTGTCCCCATGGTGTGTCTGCCCCACGCCAGTGGCACAGCTCCATGGGGCAGGGCAGGCCTGCACAGTGACAGGGGGGTGCCTGGCTGCAGCTTTGGGGTGCTCAGGGCTCGGTGCATGGAGCAGCAGGCACAGGCCTGGCGTCTGAAGGGCTGTCCCCTGCCTGTACCCATCCCTGCAGGCAGCCTCAGGCTGGAGGTGTGCGTGGCTGTGCCCTGGGGAGGTGCCCACAGAGCGCTGCAGGAGGGTGCTGCAGGCATGCCCGTTTTTTGGGGTGGATTGGCTGTAAGTGCCGTGTTTCAGCCCGGCGCTTTGTCAGCACGAGGACAGAGGTGCCCGTGTGGCTGCAGGACATGGTGCTGCCTGCACCCAGCCCCGTGCTGTGTGGCAGGGTGAGGAGCCGCCCGGCTGGAGATGGGGACGGCGCTGTCCTGGCGCAGCAGGCAGGGCTGGAGGAATGTGGTTATAACGGCAGGAGCCTGGCTGCTGGCCAGATTCCCTGCGCCTTCCAGGCATGGGCAGGGCAGCAGATAGCATGCTAAATTTAGTCGGAGCGGCAAATGGTGCTGCCATTAGCATTTGTTACCCACCGGCTGCCTGCTCCGGGTGGTGACATGTCATCAGAGCTCGGCTGACTGCAATTTCGGCCCCGGGGCGAGGGCGTAGGGACCAGGGGGAGGGAAAGCGCCGCAGAGCCAGCCTTCTGCCACCTCCCTGCGCCTGCCAGCCTGTCCCCGTGCTGGTGCTGGGCAACCCCTGGTAGCGACAGTAATTAGTGCCGGGGCTCCGAGCCGCTCGTTGTGCTTTGTGTTGACCATAACAATCCCGGTGCTTTGCTGTGCCAGGGGTGAGCCGTGAGCCTGGTGTGCTGCCTGGTGCTGGTGTTGGTGCCTGGAGCCAGCGGGAACCTCGCCGTGACTCAGAGCGGCGGCAGGGCCTCTGCCTACAGCCCGAGCAGCGGAGCCTTGCTCAGCACAGATCCTATAAAGCATGAGCACACCCCGGGTTCAGCCACCAGCAGCCAGGAGCTTCCATCCCGTGTGTGAGCGGGCGCAGGGCGAGGGGCTGGCAGGAGGGTCGGCGTGCAGCCCCGTGCTCCGGGCGGGCGCGCTGTTGGGTTCAGCAGTTGCGTGCCCGACGTCGGTAATTGTCATTAAACCTCAGTCTCTAATTCTGCCGTTTCCATGGAAATGGAGCGATCTTGTGATTAAGACGTGAGGCTGGGGATGGGAGCGCTTCATTCAGTGCTCTGCAACTGCAGCCCCCCCCCCCTGCACCTCGTTTCCACGACCGCTCCTCCGAGGTGCAGCGCGTCCTGCTCCCTTACACTGCGGGGGGAGGCACGGGGCAGCCCCTACACAGCAGGACGGGTGCCTCGGGTGGGAAGGGTGGTCAGGGAGCCCTGCCGTGGCCAGGAGGACTCCGCCAGGAGCACCTCTGGGTGCCCAGAGCTCGTGTCCCATGGGCAGAACGGGGTGAGAGTCCCCTGCCGGGGCTGCAGCCGAAGCCAGAGCACCCTGCTGATGTTGGACACGTCTTGGTGGGAGGGCAGCGCGAGGGGTCCCTTCTGGGGCTTGCTCCTTTCGGGCAGAGACATCACGTATGAATGTAAGAAGTGCAGCTGCTGTGGAAGCTCTCAGAGCCTCGAGGGGTTTGTGCATGGTTGTACCTTCACTGCCTTTCTTGGGAGCCACAGCATTTGTAAAGCTGCAGTGTTACATGCATCACGCGATGTAAGAAAGCCACTAAACAAATAGTGCTGGCTTCCAGCTCCTCCTCACGTTGCATCAAACGATCGGTCACTCAGTCGAGCAGCAGCTGCGTTTGGGTTTGGCCACACGTGGATTGTGCAAGCTCCCAGACCTTCGCCTGGCAGAAAGCCTGTGGGACCCCGCTGAGCAGGCTGGTAAATGAGCTGCAGCTCATCAACACGTGGGGAGGGGAGAGTAAACTTCTCTTATGGGTTTGACAAGACCATCACCAGGTACTCTGTAGTTTTAATGTCTATAATTATTTTGACATTATTTAAAAATGTGAACAGGTACAAGAAGAACCACAGAGAAATTTAAAGCCTGGGGAAAACAGCAGTAGCATAGCACAAAGCTTATCTAAATGAATCCGTTTCATTTAGGTGCTGAAGGCAGAGCGTGGCCTTGTGGGCAGAGCTCAGCTACATGGATTCAGCTTTAAAATAGTGATTTTTTCCAGGGAGAGAATCTAACCATTGGAGCAACGTTGCTAGAGATGTAGCAAGTACTTGCAAGGCCTCAAACCGAAGCCTGGTGTTTCTGTGCAGAAAAAAATACCTGCTGCAGCTCCGTTACAAGAGATAATTTTGATAGTGAATTTATTGACCGGGTTTCTCTAACCTGTGCCGTGCAGGAAGTGCAATTAAATGGCACAGAGATGATTTCTGCTGTCTTTATCATCTGTTGTCGGTGACAATACGCAGGATTCAATAGAAGTCCTCGATTTCAGCTGAAAAGCTTTGCTGCGCGTGTAACAACTGATTGCATTAAAATAAACTCAGGCAACAGCGATAAAATTATAAATCAGGCACTCAAAGATTGAGAAGTGCTGAAATCAAAAGCACCTTTGTATTTCTGCTTAATTATTTTTTTGAAGCTGTCAGCGAGGAAGCCATTTAGCAGCTCAGGATGGAAACTGCTCCGCAGCCCCGTCCCGGTGCAGTTGGGCTGGGGAGCGGGGGTCTGGGTGCATCCCAGCAGCAGGAGCTGAGGGGTGAGCAGCACCCTGCGCAGGGCCGGGTCCCCCCCAGCTCTGGGTGCGCACGGACAGCAGCCGTGGCTGAACCGAGGGTGACCCCGTGCCAGCCGCTCGGTTCCAGCTCTAAGCTGCAGAGGTCGATCTGCTCTTCAAATTACTGAGTGAAAGATGGAAAAATGTACAGCTTTGGCAAAGCTACCTGATTCTTTCCTAACCTCATTTTTGGAAACGTCTGAACTGCTTTTGCTGAAACTTCTAAAAATACCAGCCTGGTGCAGAGAGCAAGCGTGGAAAAACTCAGCTTGGAGAGGGAGTTGGGCGAAGTTTGGGGGCCCCGATGGTGGGTTGCTGCGATGACTGTCCCACAGCCCCACACACAGCTCCGGGCAGCAGC
Organism: Anas platyrhynchos; assembly: GCF_047663525.1. Taxonomy (NCBI): domain Eukaryota; kingdom Metazoa; phylum Chordata; class Aves; order Anseriformes; family Anatidae; genus Anas; species Anas platyrhynchos. The sequence goes on from NC_092588.1 coordinate 159,427,583, forward strand.
TCCGTGCAGGGTGAGGTGTGCTCTGTGCCACTGCTGCTGCTCTCTGCTGGGTGCTCCGAGAGGCAGGCATAAAGCTGTGAAGCCCCGGGGCTGTGGGCACTCAGGGGGAGCCAGGGTCGGGCACAGCCTTCCTGGCCCAAAGCAGCACCTCGGGATTTTGGTGGCCTGGAGCTGGGCTCCCTGCCTTGAATCGGCCTCCTCGGGTTTGAGTGCGTGTCGGCAGAGTGTTGGCTCAGCCCTCAGTGAGCCATTTTGCAGTTAGCGATGCCTTATACAAAGAGATCTCGTTCTGTTGGGAAGCTGCCTCCTGATGGATTTGATGTCCCCTAGATTGTGTTTGGAAGAAACAGCGAACAAATTGTTCCCTTTTGGCCTTCTGCTTTCTTCTCCCGGCATCGTAGACTTCGTTCGCCCCCCCCGTCATCTTGTTCGGGCTCCTTGCACAGAAGCTGTGCCATCCTTTTGATCATCTCCTGCCCTTCTCGGTACCTTTTCTAGTTCTCTCATATCTTTTTTTGAGATCTGGGTCAAAAGAGACAGGGAAGGTGAGGGCTGACACGAGCGTGGTACACAGCATTCAAGCTGCCGGCACGCCCTGGCTCTGTGCGAGAGCTTCACAATGTTCCCTGTTTTGTTCTGTTCCTTTCTCAGTAATTGCTAATGCTCTGTTTGCTTTTTGATCACTGCTGAACAGCAAACTGATGCTTTCAGAGTTATTTAGGATAACCTCAAGAACTCATTCCTGAGCGCTAACAAGAGGCCGGGGCTTGTTCCCGTGTATGTAAGAGGAGAATTATTTTTCTCCAGGTGCGCCACTTTGCACTGATCCTTGCCGGATTTCACCTACTGTTCTGCCACCCGCTTGCTTGGCGTTTTAAGGTCCCTTCACAATGCTCTCTCTTTGTTTTCACAATCCTGGCTAACGCTTTGGAGCTGCTTTGATTTTTTTTTAATTTTTTTTCCCTTCTTTCAGTGCCCGCCTGCCTGCCCGGTTCCTGTTCCAGCGCTTTCCTCCCCCCGAGCTGCGGGTAGCGTGCTCCGGTGCTGCCGCAGAGCCGGGGTGTGCTGCTCTGCCCCCCCGGCCGGGCTCTGTGCGCCGCCGTCCTTTATCTGAGCCTGACTGAACTCATTCTGCATCGGAAGCTGCTTCAGCCAGCTGGGTGCTCCCTGCGGCTCCGGGGCCGCGTTTCCTGTTTGCTGCACCGCGCCGTGCCGTGCCGCGGGACCTGCGGCCGGGGAGGTGCTGCCATGGCTCTGTTCCGAGGGCTGGGATTCTCCCCTCGTGAAGAGCTGCACAGCCGCCTCCTTTTCCCCAGGAGGGCAGCTGGGTCCCGCACAGCTGAGCTGGCACACTGTGCCCTGTTGTGCCCCGCTGTGCCCGCTGTGCCCGCTGCCCGGCACGACGAGGCGCACGGCGCTGAGCGGGGCCGGCACGCGGCACCCACGCAAACCGCTCCCTGCCCTGGGCGTTGTCCTGCCGGCACCAGGGCCCGCAGTGCAGCTCGCTGGCTCAGCGAGGATTTGTGGTTTGGCCGGGGAGATGTTGGACGTAAAAGACCTTTAAAGATGGAGCAAACGTTGTAATTGCGTGTGCTTGCCCTGACTGCTTCAGTAAGGGGAAGGGAGGTGACCAGCCCGAGGATCCAGCCTCACCTTTCCTGAGCGCTTCAGCACCAGTTCAGGCAGCTCCTGAGTTTGTGGGAAGCTTTCCAGGCAGCACAGAGTCAGTATGCACTTTTGGGTTGTTTGTAGTGCTGGGAAGCAGCGGGGTGGCTGTGGGCAGATGCAGGGAGTGGAGGGGATGCAGCCCTGGAGGCACCGCTCACTGTGGCCATCGGGCAGCCCCCGGGGTTTGGTGTGGTGCCTGTCCCGCTGCCTGCTCAGGGCTCCGTCCACCCTGATGACCCACGGCGGGTGCTGGGGGCTGCGTCCTGCTCCCCAGAGCCCAGCTCTTGTGTGGGCTGAGCCGTGTTCCCTCAGCCTCTCCTCCAGGGCCTGAGCATCCTTGTGCCCTCCGAGACCTGCCCCGTGCCGGTGGAGGCGTTGTGCTCATGGGGCTGTGGTTGTGCTCGTTCCCCGGTGTCTCCATCCCTGGTGACTCAGTGCTGCTCGTCCCCACCTTGTCCCCAGCACAGAAAGGAAACAAGCTGCCCCAGAAGACACATGAAGAGGTCGGGTGGAAGTGTGACCCATCACTGTGTCTGCCTGGTGCTCGTGAGGTGGCATCGTGGTGCTCTGATCCTACGGTGACGTGGCCTTGAGCAATGTCAGGCAGCGCACGCCCAAGTTAGGATATCCTCAGAATTGGAGAGACTTGGATTTGATGGGTGGAGCACTCGGAGGGTAGGGAATTGGCTGGGTGGTCGCACTCCAAGGGTTGTGGTTGATGCCTCAACGTCCAGGTGGAGATCAGTGACCAGTGGTGTTCCTCGGGGCTTGGAATTGGGACTGGCACTATTCAACATCTCTGGTGACACTGAGATTGAGGCACCCCCAGCAAGTTTGCTGATGATATCAGAGGTGACAATGCCATCCGGAGGGACCTGGGCAGGCTGAGAGGTGGGCCTGTGCCAGCCTCAGGGGGTCCAACAAGGCCAAGGGCAAGGTCGTGCAGCTGGGCTGGGGCAATCCCAAGCCCAAATCCCGGCTGGGTGGGGAAGGGATGGAGAGCAGCCCTGAGGAGAAGGACCTGGAGTGCTGGTGGGCCAGAAACCAGCCGTGCCCTGGGCTGCAGCAGCAGGGCGAGGGAAGGGATTGTCCCCCTGTGCCCCGCTCTCGTGAGACCCCCCCGGGCGCTGCCTTCGCTGCGTTCTCGCAGCGCGGCTGAGCGGCGACGTGCCGCTTTGTCTGGTGACAGTATCTGTGAGGCTCAGCCCTCACTGTTTGTTTTAGTAGGGCTGTTGTCACAAAGTTGAACGGGCCAAAGTATTTAGGAGAAAAAATATAAATAGAAAACGCAAGCGATAATTACAGGTTTCTGAAGAATGTCTTGTTTGTGCCCAGGACTCCCAAACCCCGCGGTTAATGAAGAAGGATGCACTGTTTCGAAATGCAGCCTGGCACACAAAAGAGGGGGCACAACCGAACAAGAAGATTTGTTATATATAATTACTCACTGATAGAGAAAAAGCTGATATTACTGAATGTATGCCAAGTCTAAAAATGAGCTAACGGAGGAGGAAGGTACACAAGTAGCGCTCTACGTCCAGCTTGGTTAATGGCAGGAGGGAATCGTTGGCTGTGGCAGGACGTGCTGTGGCTACGGGACTGGGTCACCATGGGTTGGAGGTGGAAGGGCTGCTGGTGTCAGTACGGCAACAGCATTTCTGCACTGTGCCTGGGGAGATGAGACACCGTCAGGGTCAAGCAGCACTGCCAGAATTCGTACCTGAAAATTGCCAGCTTCAGGTAACTGGCACCCGCGGGTGCTGGAGGAGTTTCCGAGGAGCCTCTGGTCGCTCCCGAGCGAGAGCAGGGCTGAGGCTGGCAGCCCATGGAGGGGTAAGGGGCTGGCTGGGGGGTCTGCAACAGCCTGGTATCGACCCCCGCGAGCAGCGGAGGGGCTGACGCAGATCAGAATTAATGAGGAATTAAGGGAGGGAAATGAGTGCCGAGTAACGCGCTTCGATGGGATCTGCTTTCCGTAACGCTGATAACAACTCTGGAGCAGAGTGATTAGGTACAGGTGCTAATGTTTAAATAACTTGTTTATACTGCTTTACGATGTTTGATGTAGGACGGAGTGGCCTTCTGATAAAGAGATTAGAGGGAGTTAAGGTCAATATGAAGTGCAAGATGGATTAAGAATTACGGGCTCAGCATTTAGTTGTAAATAAAACTTATATCAGAGCAGCTAGGTTTCCACGGGATTGTGCAGAGATCTGTTGTTCACTCTGAGCACTGGTATCAATTGCTGGGCGAAAAAAAAAGAATTGCAAATGAATTAATAAAGAGTATGTAAAGTGCCAAAGCCTGGAGGAAGCCAGGAGGCGAGGCAGGCAGGTGGCTGCTGGTGCTGCTGGTGCAGGAGGGCACGTTGTCCCCGGAGCCAGGCACCGAGATGTCCCGAGGAGCTGCACTTTCTGTTGGTGGAAAATGAATTTCCAGTGCAGTGCTGAGGGCAGGAGGGCAGCGTGGGCTTGGTGTGATTTATGGAGGGGCCTCGAGGAGAGAAAGGTTTGGTACCTGAATGATCGCTGCTGGGTACCGTGCCTGGTTTGGGGTTTGTACCGAAAGGAAATCAGGGGGTTGGAAAGGTTTGTCAGCTCATCACCAGGGGTCAGAACGCACCCACAGAGCAGGGCTTGTTGTACCCCTGCCTCTCAGGTTCCCAACCAGAGCGTTAGGAGCCTGCTTGGTCAGACCGACTGCTGCGACGGAGCAGAATTTAGTCAGAGGTCCCTCCTGGTGCAGAGCGAGGGCTGGATCCGAGGCTGAAGCTGAGAGGTGGTGTCTGTACGTGCAGCCTGGGCCGTGAAAGCCCTTTGGGCGCCGGGGGGATGCGTGGGGCCGTTGGACGGAGCAGGGCAGTGGGAGGAGGACGTGGCTCTGGATATGGCTCTGGCCCCTGATGGAGCCCACGGAGCTCTGGCCATGCACCAGCAGCTCCCAGTGCACGGGGGGGATCTCAAAGGGGGGGTTCTGTAGGAGCCAGCAGGATTCGGCTGGGGGTCCTGCTCTCGGGGCTGGCACCTGCCCATTTGTGCGGGCTCGGCACGAAGGAGTCCCCGAAGGTGTGGGTGTCACTGGGAGCCTGAGAGACTGCGGCTGGGGAAGGCGTAAAGGAGCGCTGCGAGCACGGTGTGTGGGGTGGCAGCCTGGGACTGCGCCTCCTCTGTCACTGCTCTGCTGCTCTTCCTGCCCCCTGCCTGTCCCGACCCCGCTCTGGGCCCGTGGGAAGCAGGCACAGAACGGTGCCGTGCAGGAGGGGTGGGCGTCCCGCTGTGCTCAGTCTGCACGTGGCCTGCAAGAGGGTGAAGGAAACGTGCCAGAGGTCCCGTCTCTTTGGGGGGCAGGCTGGGGTCAGCCACTTCTATAAAGGGTTTCCTTGCTGCCCCCAGGTAGCGTGGTGTGGCTGTCCTCCCCATCACCCTCTGGCAACATCTGCTTTGTCCCAGCCGGGGAGCAGCAGGGTTCGGAGCTGCAAGGGTTCCTCTGGTGCCGAAACTGTCACCTCCTGCCCCAACCGCACAGGAAGCTCTCGGCACTGCTCGCGGTCGCACGATTCCCTAGGGGCAGGCAGCGGGGACAGGCAGCGGGGGCACGGCCACCCCCACGGGGACCTCGCTCTGCTGGTGGTGGAGGCAGGGGGCTCCTTTGGGGGGCGATGGGGTGAGGTGGGGGGCAGCACCGCGCGCTGCCTGTCGGGAGGGTGAGCAGTGCGCAGGCCCTGAGGTGTCTGTGGTTGCAGCAGGAGCCTCTGGGGGGTTGTGAGAGCGCAGACGGGAAGCCAGCGCTTTTATTCATCTCTTTGTTTTGTTGAAGTCTGCGGTTGATGGTTTTGTCTTCGTGCAGAGGCCTTGGGAAGAAACTGAAGAGGCCGCGTGTGGCTGACAGAGCCCTTCTCGCATGGGTGCAGAGGGGTGCTGAGGAACCGCGCCGTCAGGCTGCTGGAGGAGCCTCCTGCGTCCTGCGCTGCGGAGCTGCTCTGGCCTGGCAATGCTTTGTGCCATGCTGTGCCATGCCGTGCCGGGCTGGGCTGCTCCGTGCCATGCCGTGCCATGCCAGGCTGCTCTGTGCCGTGCCGTGCCATGCTGCACCATGCCGTGCTGCTCTGTGCCATGCTGTGCCATGCTGCACCGTGCCGTGCCGTGCCGCGGCGTCACGCAGCAGGGGTGCTGGCTGTGCAGTAGCAGGGCTTGGGCAGGATTCCTCCCCAGCAGCCTCGCACCCCGAGGTGCTGCAGAGGAGTAACACCAGCGCACGCTCAGGTGGGGCCGCACGCAAACCGCGTTCGGGGCTCTTTGCAGTACGGAGATGGGCTGTAGGGCACCGCAGTGCTGAGCATTACCAGGGACCCGCAGCACCGTACTGCCTGCGTTTTATTCATCCTCCTGCTGCACTGAGTCTCCTGAGTGACAGATGCTGCCTGAGCTGGCAAGAAAGTGGTGGAGGAGCTGTGAGCTGGCTCGCTGTGCGCCGTGGAGACATCGCCCCTCTTCCTCCTGGGCTCCTGCGCTGACCGAGCACCCTGTGGGTGTTGTGTGCTGTCCCGCAGCCAGCAAAAGGCAGCAATCCCGTGTCAAGATGAGGGCAGCAGCAAGTTTCCCTTGACCCAAGTCCTGTCAGTGCATCAGCTCGCCCCGAGGAGCAGCAGCCTGGTCGCCAGCAGCTCCGGGAAGCGCTCGCTGCAGCCGTGAGCGTGGGCACAGCGCCGTGCGCCTGCTGTGGGAGCAGGGAAGGGAGGAACCGCACGGTGGGCAGCAGCACCAGGCACGGCCCCGTCCTCTGGGCTGCCCGGGCACGGTGCTGGCCCTGCTGCAGCACCCTGGGCTCGTGGTTCAAGCTCCCGATTATGCGGCACGGGTTGGTGCAGCTATACCTAACCTTACTGTTTTTAATTTTTTACTTGAAAAGTCGTGAATTTGCTCACAAGAAAGCGGTGCTAAACAAACAAACAAACAAACAAACAAACAAACATGATTTTGGTTCCAAAAGCCAACCTCCTGAAAACCGATTTACATTCTCCTTTACATCCTAATGTGAGCTATTTTGCGTACAGTGTTTGATGCAGCCTTTAATTACATGCTCACATATTTTCCACAGAGCTTTGCCTTACTCAGAATGCAAAACACATGCACGCAGGCCCGAAGTAACGTTGTGTGGGCAACTGCAGATCTGGTACTCCTTGCTTTTCAGTGCCTGCCGTGGAATGTGAATCATCTTCCGATGCGCTGGTTCGAAACTTGTCGGGATGAGCTGGTGCAAAGGGCTGCTCCCGTGGTGGAGTGGAGGGGCCCTCGGCGCCCCTGTGGTCTTTGGGGCAGGAGGTGGATCGGGGCACTTCTCACCTCGTTTGGCTCTCGCAGGCAGCAGCGGAGGGTTTGGTGCTCGGCGTGTTCTCGTGTGCCCCTTCTCCTGAGGGCTGCATTGCAGAGAGCTCCTCATTAGCCTGCCGGCGGTGGCATTAGGCTCCCGAGCTCCTGTGTCAGCATAACGACACCGAGCTCTTCCCTGATGCTGCCGTGTAACAGGCTGGGCAGAGGCTGTGCCCGGCTCCCACAGCACCGGGAGCTGGCTGTGGGGCTGGGAGGGCGGTGGGAAGGGCAGTCCCGTCCCCACGGGTGGCTGTGAGGCACACAGGACGTGTCCTGCTGAGCTGCAGGGCCAGGGCTCTGAGCCTGCAGCAGCTCTGCCCGGGTCTCCGGCACCATCCCAGCTCCTGGTGGCTTTCGAAGCTTGTGCCCCCGGGATGGGACTCGGGAGGGTGTTCCCCTGCTTTGGGCTCACTGCTCTTGTTTTTGCAGTTTTCTGTAGTTGGCTTGAGAGCGAGCTGCTTTAGGGCTGGAAGGAGTTGAACGGTGAGGGAAATAAGTGAAAGGCCGGAGCAGTCACCTTTAGAGAAGGCGGCTCAGGTACCGAGCTAGACGTTGGCCAGGGAGCACGGCTCCTGTTCCTGGAGCAGTGGCACAGGATCCAGAACAGCTCGAGTCGGCACTGGTCATTCCAAAGACTTCGGGAACTGATTTGCAAAGTAATTGTTGGCTCCTGACTGCCATCAGTGTCTGCTCACAGGCTGACATTAGAAACATTTTAATTAAAAACACTGATCGTGATTACATAAAAGCGGAATTAAAAATAAAGCACAGTTAAATGCTTATCCCTGTGCTTATCAGCACAGCTAAGTGCTCATCCCTGCGCTTATCGTCCCCCGCCAGCCACCGGCCAGTGGCAGGGTGCAGGGCTTTGAAGGGCATCGGGGGGGGTGTTCGGAGGCAGGGCATGGCTCTGGGGGTCCTGGAGTCTTTTTGGATGGGTGCTGCCAGCCTGGTGCCTGCAGGGGAGCAGCAGCACGCTGCGGGGCCGTGCCGTGGCCTTTCTGCCCTCCCAGCCCCAGCTTTGGGCAGCCCGGGCAGGCAGGGTCCCCGGGGTGCTGCTGGGGTCTGGGTCTCCCCAGTTCCCACGTCCCAGGGGTACTGGTGCGTGAGGCTGGGATTTGGGGACAGGTGGAGCGGTGCCAGCACAGCTGCAGTAAAATCTGGGCAGATTTTACTCTGATCTCGTTTCGTTGCCTTTGAACTGGGTGACCTTGAGGATCGAGAACGTGCTGGTGAAGGAACCCCCAGCAGGCAGCGTGTGGTCAGGAAGTGCCTCCCTTTGTCCTGAAACTCACCGATTTCGTGTGTCTTACCCCAGTTCCTCTGCTGGGAGCATGGTTTTCCCACTCACCTGTGCTGTGCTCTGGAGATCAAAGCAGCCTCTCACCTCGGCCCCCGTGGCTGCCTCTTCCTCAGTGACAATTCCTTGTCTGGCCCTGCAGAAGCCGCCTGTGTCTCTTGTAAGCCTGGGCCCCGTGCTGGGCCGTGCCTTGAAAGTGCTTGGGCTGTTCAATGTGTGAGCTGACCCAACTCACAGTCATTGCACTGATTTCCCCTTTCTCACCTTAACGCTTTTTCCCCTTTGCGTGCAAGGTGTTGCTGCAGTTCAGCAGGGGGGCTCTGGCTCGGGGACCTGGGGGTCTGGTTCTGGCCTCCTGAAGGTCTGTGCATGCCCACTGTGATGCCCGTTCTCACCAACACCCCTTTGGTGTGCTGTCAGTTTCATTGTTCTGTGGCTATTGAGCATCCTCAGAGCTGAGTTTCCTTCCCTAAAACAATCGCTAATGAGAACCGAAGATAAGCTGTGGGGTCTGCGGTCTGTGGCAGGAAGGAAGCAGGTTTGGCACTGTAGAGACCTTGGTTGGTGGTGCAGCGCTGGAATTACTCAGCACCAGAGGTGATGTGGAGGGCTCGGTAACGCTGCTCTCACTACGAAAATTGTTTGTGGCAAAACCATCCCTGCCTTGTGCCGGCGGTGCTCGTCACGGGGCTGTTCCTCGGGAGGATGACTGGATGGAGGCACTCAGTGAGTCGATGTTTGAAGGCATGTGTTGGGGTGTTTAGTTTCATTTCATCATCTCGTGTTGTTATCTCGGCTCCACGGCTTTTTAGCTTCCTTTACCTCCTCTCATTTTCTTTTCCTTAAGCAGGGACCTGGAGGGAACGGGGAAGGCGGCGTGCCCGTAAGGATGAGCTTTCTTAGTGCCGTTGTTTCGCTGTTCCCTGGGAACGATCGGTCCCGTACAGCTTGGGAGGGCTCTGTTTGGGAGATCCCACTTGGGGTTCTGGGCTCATCTCCTCTCTGCGTGGCTGGACACCCTCCCAGTCGTTCCTCCTGCTGCTGCCTGCTGTTCTGTGCCTTCTGCACGTTCCCTTGGTACCCGTGTGACACCACCTCCAGCAGCACCAGAGGGACCCTCAAGGAAGGGGGCTCAGCCCTGGGGCTCTGTGTCCCGCTCCTGGCGGGAGGCTTTGTTTCCTTGCGACCACCGGATTTTGTTTTTTACCTGCCCTCTGTCTCATTTCTGCACTGTGTCTCTTAGGTTTGCCCTTTAATATTTTTCTTTTCACTTTTCATTTTCTCTGTTGCTTCTGGATTGATCTGGAGGAGTTTTGCTGCTCTAAGTGGTGATTATGGGAGGGGTTTTATGGCTGTGGCAAGGACTGGGCTGTAGACCCGAAGAGGTCTCCTTCACTCCTATAGCAGATCATCACATCAGCTCCTCTCTTTGGATTTCAAAACGCCAAGGAGATTTCACAACCTCTGGCCTCATCACACCGCATCCACCCCGCAGCCATCGCTGGAGCATCTCCTGCGGGGTGGGCGAGGAGGGGACGGGGGCTGTGCCCACAGCCTGGGGACCTCGGCGTGGTGCCGGCCGGGCACTGCCACCAGCAGGGCATCACGGAGCAGAAGCGAGGGCAGCTCGCTGCTCCGCCGTGCCCGGAGGTGCCATGGGCAGGGGAGCTCGGCCAGGCCGCCCGGGGAATCTCAGCACCGGGGCTCAGCACCCCTGGGAGGCTGGGGGCTGCGTGGGGCTGGGGGCGCGGCGATTTCCCCGTCAGCCGCGGAGGTTTTGCAGGCGGCCGTGTGGGAGGAGGCAGGAGCTGCAGTGGCTCCAGCTCCAGCTCTGCTTCCTTCCCGGCTGCCGTTAACTGCTTGGTGCCCGCCGTGCAGCGCTGCTGCTGCTCCTCCCGGCCCACAGAGGCTGTGGCCAGCAGCCGGGGCCGAGCGGTGCCCCCCTTGGAGGGGCTGTGAGCAGCCAGCCCCGCGGGGCCAGCTGGCGGCGTGGGGCTGCAGTGGGGCAGGGGAATTCCCCTGCACTTGGGCTTTTCTCCAGGTTCCTGAAGGTCTGAGACCCTGGGAGCCCGCAGGGTGGGCGTTGTGCAGCTGGAGGTGGGCTGGCTCTGGATGGGCTGTGGTGGCCGGGCCGGGCTGCCCAGGCTGGTGCGAGTCTTCTGTGGCTGTGCTGGGGACACAAGCCAGGCCCCAGAGCCCCTGCCGTGGCCGGGTCAGAGCTGGGGATGTCTCCAGGCTTCGGGGAGAGACGTGACAGCTGCTTTCTGCTCCCCATACATGGGGGGTGAGCAGGCAGGGCCTGGCCCCCAGCCCCATGTGCCGGCTGCTGCACCGTGCGTGGGGCTGCGTGGGGCAGGGTGGGCTGTGGCACGGGGCAGGGTGGGCTGTGGCACGGGGCTGCGGGGGCCACGGTGCCGCACGCCCCATCAGCAGGCCCACGGGGGCTGCCCGCCCCCAGGCGCTGTGAGATGCAGGCTCAGCCTCATCAGTATTCCTGCTGTGTAGCTGCAGAGCCCGGCAGCTCCTGGCACAGCGCCGGGTGCTCCCGCAGCGCAGGCGGGCTGGGCTGCCATCCCGCAGCGTGCCCCCAGCCCCTCTGCTCCGCTGCCCTGGCCTGGGACGGGCTGCAGGGTGCACGCTGCTGGTCCTGGGCACCCTGCAGCCTGCCGTGTGCATGGCTTTGTCACCGTGCCCTGTCCCCTGCCCATGTCCTGGCAGCACTGCGTGGGTCCCTGCCCATGGTCCCACCGCTGGTGTGGGTTGCCCGGGGGCTGCCGGCCTCAGGCACTTGCTGCAGCCCCGTGGCCACGTCCCCCTGTGCTTGGTGGGGTCTGCTCTGTCCTGGTCTGCTGCCAGCATCTGCCAGGGGCTGGTGCCTTATGGTTCAGTCAGTGCTGGGGTCTTGTCCCTCTGTCCCCAGCTGCCGGGGTGTTCTTGCAGCCCTGCCAGCCCCGGGGCCGTGCTGAACGCGGGGCTTGCTGCAAGGTGCCTCCAGATGGGCCCCTCTGCAGAGCAGCACCCTGAATGGAGCGGGGTGGGGACAGCAGCTGTCCCAGGTGAATCGCCTGCTTGCAACCAAACCTCTGCATCTGCTCGCAGCTGGAGCAGCAGCAGCAGTGCTGGTCGGTCCTGGAGGGGCGAAGCGGAACAGCTGAGCCGTCACGGGTCAGACTTTTTTCCAGGGGCCCCACCCTGGACTTGATGGGCTTACTGGGGAGCAGCCAGCAGTGGAAAGTTCCCTGGTTTTCCGACTGACTTCCAGTGCAGCTGTTGTTTAGCCTCTCATGTCTTTTGTTAATTTAAGCCAGATGTTCGTTGCCATAATGTTTGCAACAGGGCTGTGACTCATAAAAGTCCTGCTAAGAGATGGACTTCCTTCTGTCCCCAGGCACCTGCCCTGGGTCAGGAGCACACAGGCACGATGTCCGTGTTACATCCCGCTGCCAGGGCTCCTCTGGATGTTCTCATGGCACGGGGGACTGGGTAAGCAGCCTTCCAGGAGCGTGGTGATCCCTGCTGGTGAGCTCGGATAGTGTCACCTTCCCGTGCAGTACTCACAGGGACACTCAGAGTGGCCTGCCTGAGAAGAGAGGCTCACAGACAAGGAGAGGTGCATCGGGCATATTGCAGCAGTGACTGTCCCTAAGCACCAGTGGCTTCCTTCATGGTCCCGTTCCCCATCGCTCTCTTGCAGCTGAGCCAGCCGGAGCTGCCCTCGTGCCAGCCCCTGGGGTGCCGGTGCCGGGCTGCAGCCCTGTGCCGCCAGAGGTTGTGTCTCAGGCTGCCTTCTTCTGGTTTATTTTTAGATGTCTCTTGTTCTTTCTGCAGGAATAGTGCCAAGGGGCTTTGTATCAGTGCTGTAGCATATAGAGCCCTTGCCTCATAACAGGCTAATTAGGTAAAAATATCCTCATGATGTTACTGTTGTAAAGGCAAATACCTTCTTGGGATATAGCAGCGCAAATCCCTGAGAAGCACGCTCAGTTTTTGTCTTCCCCGTGCTGCAGGAGGCCTCAAGTGAATCTTGTGCCAAGGTTCTGGCACCGCAGCTAAAAAGCAAAAAAAAAAGAGGTGGTAGACAGGCTGGAGAATTGAAAGGAGGGCATTTAAAACAAGTAGCTGTAAAAATGTGATCTGAGCGGAACAGGAGACGGGGTCAGGCTATGGGGAACTTGCTGCCTCTGAGCGTTGGTGGCTGCAGAGCCGCAGTGTGCTCCGCGTGTCGGACCTGGCCACGGCAGGAGAAACCAGCCTGGAAGGGGGGTCTGGGGCAGGCACCGCGAGGAGGAGGAGGGTGCAGGGTGATGAAGGCAGCAGCGGGCTCGGGGAGGCTGTTGGAGGTGGGTCAGGCGCCGTGCCCTGAAGCCCTTCCCAGGGTTATTTTTGTGGCTCTGCGATCCCTCCGTGCCCAGAACTTACCAGAATTTTTCGGAGCGATCGGAGCTGTGCAGAAGGTGCACCATCTGGCGTCGTTAAAGTTAAACAAGCCCAAGATTTTGGGAGGGGATGAGCGGAGACGGCCGTGCTTCGTTACGTGAGCAGCTCCCGAGGGCTGGGAGCGCGGCTGTGCAGACGGCTGTTGGCAAGGACCCGGGGAGGTCATTAGTCTCGTTTCCTGCCCGAAGGCTGATTACCTGGCTCTGAATTAGTCCTGACAGCTGTCTGTCCGATCGATTCTGACCTCTCCGCTGACGGAGACGCCGTGATCTCCGCAGACAGCCTGTTCTGGTGCTTGGCTCCTGTCAGAAGCCATTCCTCGTAACCGCTGCCTGCGGGACTCCCTGCTCCGAGCTGCGGCGCGGCCGAGCCCCCAGCTCCTGCAGGGCACCAGACGGCGGGGGCGAGGGTCGATCCTGGCAGCCCGTGTGCTCCTGTGACCTTGGCACAGACGGCAGGGCCGTGTCTGGCGGGTTCCCAGGCGCCTTCTGCTCAGCTCCAGGCACCGCTGGCCAGGCAGAAGGGGAGCTGGATGCATCCCATCGTCGTCCGGAGCGCTGGCACGCTGCGGGGACAGGCAGCTGCTGGGTGATCCTCGGTCTAGAGAGCTGCTCCCTCTGGCAGCACGGAGCAGCTGGGAGAATATAGCACAGAATGGGGGTGTTAGTGTCTGAAAGATGCAGAGAAGTAAGGGAAGAAAAGAAGCAAAGGGGAGAAAAGGCCCTGGGACTAAAGGAGGGAGCTGCTGGGTGCAGCTTCGCTTCTGCCCTGCGCTGATGGTGGGCTCGCTCCTGGGGGCTGGGAGAGCCTGGGGGATCACAGTCACAGAACCATCCAGGTTGGAAGAGCCCTCCAAGGTCACACAGTCCAACCTCTAAACTAACACTAAACCATATCCCTAAGCTCTACATCTAAACGTCTTTTAAAGACTTCCAGGGATGGTGACTCCACCACCTCCCTGGGCAGCCCGTTCCAGTGCCTCACAACCCTTTCAGTAAAGAAATTCTTCCTAACATCCAACCTAAAACTCCCCTGGCGCAACTTTAGCTCATTCCCCCTCGTACAGGGGGACGATCACCTCCCTAGCCCTGCTGGTCACACTGCTTCTGATACAAGCCAGGATGCCGTTGGCCTTCTTGGCCACCTGAGCACACTGCTGGCTCATATTCAGCCAACTGTCCACCATCACTCCCAGGTCCTTCTCTGCCTGGCAGCTCTCCAACCACTCATCTCCCAGCCTGTAGCTCTGCTTGGGGTTATTGCGCCCCAGGTGCAGGACCCGGCACTTGGCCTTGTTAAACTTCGTGCAGTTGACCTCAGCCCATCGGTGCAGCCTATCCAGATCCTCCTGCAGAGCCTTCCTACCCTCGAGCAGATCGACACACGCACCTAACTTGGTGTCATCTGCAAACTTACTGAGGGTGCACTGAGGTTCCTCCTCCAGGGGAAGGGGGGCGGGCGGCGGGGCTGCACCCCCGGGAGCACCGGGGGGAGCGGGGGGCAGCCCCGGCCGGCTCTCCCAGGGCAGGCGGCGGCGGTGCGGTACCGGCGGCGGGCCCGAGCCCCGGCACCGGCTCCGGCTCCGGCTCCGGGTCCGGGTCCGGGTCCCCCGCCGCGGGTGGCGAGCACGGAGCGGCTCCGGCCCGGCCCCGCCGCCCGCACCGCGGCGCTGCCGCCCCCTGCCGGCCCCGCGCGGCCACCGGCGGGGGCTCCGGGCTGGGGGGGGGGCGGCAGCGCCTCCGTGCCCGCAGCCGGGGCCCCGGTGGCGGAACAGCGGGGGCTGGGGGGGGTCCGGTCCGACCCCGCTGCGGGTCCGGGGGGCTCGCGGGGAGCTCCCGGGGCCGGGGGGCGGCGGGGCCGGCCCGGGAGGGCTCCGCGGGGCCGGTGCCGGGGCAGTGCCCGCCCGGTGCCCGCTGCCCGGCGGCCCCGGGGAGGGGGCGCGGCGGCGCGGGGCGGCCCCGTTCCCGTCCCCGGCCCCATCCCCGTCCCCGGCCGTGTTCCGGGGCGGGCCCGGCCCCGCCGCCCGCGGCGCTCGGGAGCGCGGCCCGGGCATGCCGGCGCGGCGTGGGAGCCGGCGGGCGGCGGGCGGCGCGGGAGGGGGGTGGGGGGGCGGCCCGGCTGCGCCGCGTGCCCGGGGCCGGGCGGGCGAGAGCGGCGGGGGGCGGCCGGGGGCCATGGGGCAGCCCCGCGGGTGACGATGTCGGAGGGCCGGCACCGCGGCGAGGCGGCCCGGGGCCCCCCGCGGCCGAGCCCCCGCCGCGCCGTCAGCGTCTGCGAGTCGCTGGACCTGCAGGGCGTCCCCGCCGTCCAGGCCGCCCTCGGGGCCGCCCAGCAGCAGCGCCGCCGGCCCAAGAGCTTCTGCGCCGCCGGCAACGGGCTGGGGGCCGGCGCCCCGCTGCCCCCCGCCGCCCCCGGCCGGGCCCGGGCCGGGCTGCTGGACCTGCTGGGGCTGCGCTCGCCCCGCAGGCGGGAGGCGGCGGGGGGCGAGGGGTCGCCGCCGGGCTCGGGGGTCGGGGGCGCGCAGCGGGCGCGCCCCAGCAGCATGACCTTCCTGCCCGCCGGCCGCCCGCAGCACCCCGCCGACGGCCCCGGCTTCCTGCGGGGAGGCTCGCTGTGGGGCAGCCGGCGCTGGAACCTGTTCGGGGGCAGCGGCCGGAGCAGCCCGAGCCCCAGGAAGAACCTCAGCGCCCTGCGCAAGAGCTTCAGCTTCCGCCTGCGGCGGGGCCACGAGCTGCGGCGCTCCGAGTCGGGGGGCCTGCTGCGCCCCGCGCGCCTCCGCACCAAGAGCGAGGGGGACGCCAGCTCCCTGCACACCTGCCCCAGCAAGCGCGACCTGCTGTACCCGGAGCTGGCCCGGGTCGGGGGCGGGCTGCACGCGGACCCCGGGCAGCCGGGGGGACTCTGGAGACTCCTCACGAGCCGCTTCCGAAGGCGAGAGCGCGGCGGCACCGGCGGCGCCTGCCCCAAGGAGCCCCATGGAGGTGCTGACCCCGTCCTGCTGGGCAGTGGCCCACTGCGAGCCCTGGGTAAGTGAGCGCCGGAGCGGCGCTGGCCCGGAGAGAGCAGAGGGTGGCGGTGGCCTGGCCCTGCTGGGGTCCCTGGGCTGTCTCGGTGCTGTGCGGGGTGCGCACTCAGGGAACTGGGCTGCAGCGAGGGAGCGTGGGCGTTCGTGGGGCCGTCTGGTGCCCCAGCGTGCTGGTGCCACTGTCACAAGCGCTGAAGGAGCAGCGGTGGCCAGCTTGGAGGAGATGCTGCAAGGAGTTCCTTCCCTCCTTGCCTAGCCGCATGGGTCCCACGTCCTCCTTGCCGTGTTGGTGTCCCAGCGAGGGCAGGGACAGCTGAGCCTTGTGCGGTGGGGTCAGGGCAGCAGGGGGAACTGAAACTCATGTCCCGCCTGCACGAGGGGGAGAGGGGTCCTGCTCCTGGGCAGGGGCTGAGTGATTTGGGAGGCCGCCAGAGCAGAGGCAAGGAGCAGCATGAGGAGCCGGGGAGCACAGCAGGGGCTCCTCATAGGGATTCCCGTCCTGTGAGCACTGCCCTGGTGCCAGAGTCTGCCTGGGCGCTGACTGCAGGGGTCTTACTGGGGGTGAGCGGGAGCATGGGGCGCTTGATGGGCGCAGGGCAGGCTGCAAAACGCTGTGGTGGCTCCCAGGTAACATGGCAGGGGGGGAGCAGAGAGCAGGACCCCTGTGGGGACTGTGCCTGTGAAGGTCTGGTAGCTGAAGCTGCTGTTGCTTGCTTGGCTACCCGACCCCTGGGCCGTGCTGCGGGGTGTTGTGCTCCGGGTGTGGGGGCTGTGGGGCTGGCAGAGGCTCCATGGGGGCAGCGCTGCCTGCGCCTCCCTGCCCGGCCCTGTCCCTTGTTCCCTGGCACAAGCACGCGGGGCGAGCGGCGCTGCGCGGGGCCGGGAGGTGCTCAGCTCCCGCAGGCTTTTTAAGGCATTGAGCGCTGGGCGAGCAGAGCGGGGGGGCTGGGTTTGGGCCCTGCTGCTCTCCGTGCAGGCAGGGCAGCGCTTCCTGGCGCCCGCGAGCTGCTCTGGGCTTCCATCGCAGGGTTCCCGGGTCCCGGCATCGTGGAAGCAACTCCCCAGCTGTGTGCCAGAGGGGTGGATTTGGGCTGGGGGGCTCCCCGAGGA
Source organism: Anas platyrhynchos (assembly GCF_047663525.1). NCBI lineage: Eukaryota > Metazoa > Chordata > Aves > Anseriformes > Anatidae > Anas > Anas platyrhynchos. The sequence goes on from NC_092588.1 coordinate 159,444,492, forward strand.
GCTGCGGGTACCCAGGGCAGCGCCGTGCCCGGGTGCTCCCCAGCAGGGCCGGCCCTGGGGCTGAGCGCAGGAGCAGCTCTGCTGCAGCCTGAGCGTCGCTGCCACACGGGTGCTGGCTGGGGGCTCGAGGAGCTCGTTGCTGCCGGTCCCTTTGTCCTCGGGGCTCACTGTGCCTTCAGGTGAAGGACCGGGAGGAGCGCGGAGGCTCCGGCCGAGTGGCCGGGCCAGCCGTGGGGTGCCGTGGGGTGCCTGGCTGTGCTCCCCTGGGTGCGCTCCTCCTGCAGGGCCCCTGCAGCTGGCAGGGGTGCCCGGGGCCGGGTGCGGTGCTGGGGCTGGGTGGCGGGAGGTTCCCAGGCGAGGGGAGGCTGCGCTCATGGCTGGGGAATGTGGGTGTATCCGGGCAGGGAGGGCCAGGCCCTGCCCGTGCGGCAGGGGGCCTGTTCCTGCTTGCCGGCGGCTTCCAGCAGGAGCTGCGCCAGCAGCCGCCAGCCCGTCTGCTGCATTCCCAGGGGAGCAGCTGAGGTTGCTTGCTGGTGCCCGTGTCCTCGCCCCTCACCTGGCAGGGACAGGTAGGGGCTCCCGTTGGGTCCATCTGCTGGAGAGCCTGGCGGGGCTTTGCCTGGGCACTGGAGAGGGCACGGAGCCCTCTCTGGTGGCAGTCAGCCGGCTGATCCAACACCACTGCTGGCCAGGGCTGAGCATTTCCCCCTGTGGCCTGTGCTGGAGCCTGGGGACAACCTTTCCTTTCCAGGCTGGCCAAGGGGCTGTCGCTCAGTGTGGCAGAGCAGGCGCCACTTGCCGGAGCTGCAGAGCTGACACTTCTGTTTGCTCTGTGCTCAGAGCACCGTTTGTGTCGGTACCTGCCTGGTTTCACCTCGCTCAAGATGCGCTCTGCTGTGTCAGTGAGATGTGAAGGAGCAGCCGTGATGTCTGCAGACTAAAGCTGCTCCTTGTCCTGTTCTACACGTCCCATCTCTCCACGAAGCGCCTTGCTCCACGGGCTCTGGCTCAGGGGCAGCTCTGAGCCTCCAAGCCGGGAGGCTGCAGGCCGGACACGGACAGCCTCAGCGCTGCTCCAGCGTGGCCGTACTGGAGCTCTGTGCCCTGCTCCTGTTTCAGACGTGTGGGCCAGCAGTGTTTGTAACACACGCTCAGCACTTCAAAAACCTCGGTGCTTTATGCTAGCGCTGCCTACCTTAGCCTTAGGAAAGCTGCTAACGCAGTCCCAACATGCCCTCCCGAGGGGGTGCAGCTGCAGTTGCGGTTATCAGCTCTTTGGAGAAGTTGGGTAGATTCGTCCAGGCAGGGATCCAAGCCAACTTCGCTCCCCTGTTCCCAGTACTGGGAGAGTTTTGTTGATAGCAAGCCCAGGTACTGGCCCAGCTCAGTGCTCTGCCGTGGAGGCATTCCCAAAGGCCCGTCGGGCTCCGGGGGATGCTCCCAGTGCCTTCTGCCGGCCTTGCTGAGCCCTCTGGGCTCCGTTGGCTCCCTGCTGATGCAGGGCTCCAGCACAGGGAGGGACGATCAGGGCAAGGCAGAATTTGTTGCCTGAAAGCTGAAGAGCTTTTTGTGGTGTATCAGGATGGAGGCTGGCAGGGGATGTGATTTTCTGTAAATACAGCAAGGACGAAGCCCTTGGAGCTGGGACAAAGTCAGCACAAAGTCCGGCCACTGCGGGCTGACCACAGATAACGGCGGGCGGCTCAGAGGAACGTGTCCAGGTCTCAGCCAGCACAGTTCTGAAGGGGTGCGCTGACACAGGCTTGGGAAGGCTGGGCAGGTTGGGGTTGTTTCCCTGCTCGTGGAGGGATCGTGTAAGGGGTACAGCATCCCTGGCATCTGGGCTCTGCAGTTCAGGGAGTGTTCCTTGCAACCACATTGCCATCTTCCAGAAAGATGATTTGCTTTTAGAAGGTGCCTTAAGGTTTTGAGGTAGCTCCCTCTGCTCCTCTGCTTGGTGTTTGACGGTGCAGAGGACTAACGTGTAGGGTGTTGTGTGAGAGAGGAGTACTGGGAGAAGGGGAAGGTGTTTTTCCATTAATAAGGTGAAGTTTGCATAGCGAGCTGAGCAGATAATGATATGTATCGCCTCTTGTTAGTACCTGCCTGAGCTTAGCGGGGAGAGCTGGTGAGGAGCAAAGATGGCACGATGGGTTTGGAGACTGCCTGGGCCGCTGAGCCCAGCCTGGTGTCCACGCTTCAGAAAAACGGGGAAATCGGGAAAATGCCAAGGAAGGAGTTGTGGGGACACAGAAACACCTCATTCCCAGGGCAGGATCAGAGGATCCCTGGCTGGGAAGCCAGGGTGGGAGCCGATAACCGCACGCTTCTTCTCCAGAGGTACTCAGGAGTCTCTCCCGTCACTGCTGCTAAATATGCAAAGCTCTGCTGAGATAATCCTTGCGAAGAACACGTCCCACACACCATCTCCACACCGGCTAAGCTCTCTGGAGCAGCAGCCGTGTGTGTGGAGGCCCTCGGCCTGCAGAGCTCCCTCTCCCCGCCGGCATCGCCAGGCTCGAGGCTTTATCGAGCCCGGCCGGGAGGGGTGGCTCTGCCCAGGCTTGTAGCGCTCTGCTGCCCTTTTATCTGCCTGTGTGGGCAGGTGGGTACTTTGGAGCTTGGTTTGTGTGGGCACTTCTGTGTTTGTTCGGCCTCTGACCTGCTTTCGAAGCTGGTTTTAATGTCCAGGGTTTCAGTGTCCGAGTTCGTTCCCCAGCGGCTTGGATAATGAGGCGGTTAATTATTAGTTGCTGTGTGCGGAGACCCAGCTGTGTCTGGCACTCGCTGTCCTGAAGCACGAGGCAGGTGAACCTGCTGCACTTCGTGCTGCGAAGAGCTCAGTGCAAACAGCCCGGGCCCCTTCTGCGCCCAGCTTTGCAGTGGGTGTGAGCAGCCAGGGCTCAGCGCTGGCTGTGCTCCCACCAGGTGCTCGGTGCAGGCTGGTGGTGCCGCCGCGAGCACCCTCTGTGCTGGAGGGTTCAGCTCCTCCTTCCTAGCGTGTGATGCTCTTGTGGCCCCCAGCAGCGTCCTTCAGCCTCCTGGAGCAGAGATGCCTGTGCCGGGAGACCTCCCCGAGAGGAGGCTGTGGGCCCAAATCACCTTTTCCAGGAGGGGTTGGGTCGGTCGCCTCTCTGGTGTGCCTCAGACCAAGGCCACCGTTTGGCTGTGCGAGGGCACTCAGCATCCAAGTGATGCCGTGAGGCCACCGCTGCTGCTCGTGAGCTCAGGTGCGCCTGGGGAAGGCATCCAGCCACGGGGCTGGCGGTCTGGGCTCTGCTCTATTATTAAATAACAAAGGAGAGGGAGGAAGAGTGGCTGGGTGTGTTTTAATGTGAAATCCTAAACAATACAGGTAGTCCGGCAGTGCAGCTAATCCAGTGAATCACCGCTCCCGTGTCTACACGAGCCCAGCGATGAGGGTGAGGACGGTTCACGAGGGCGTTCGCCCGGCTGGAGACAATCCGTGCGGAACGGGCTCGTGCCAAGGCGCTGGCACCGCGGGGAGGTGCTGACAGGGAACTGCCCGCCTGGCTTTTGGGTGGTGGCTGTTGGGCAGACCAGGTCATGATGTCTGCTGGCTTTGTGTGTGCTTCCCTGTGGTCGCTGCCTCTCCCCCGGAGGAGGCTGCGGTCACTTCTTGCAGCAGGGATGGTGCCCGGGTGGCCGGCATCGCGCCCTGCCCCGCTCACTGCGGGATGCTTGCGGGGGGAACGGTGTCACCAGCAGGGACACCCCGCACCCCGCTGGATCTCCTTGCGTTAATGTGAACGTGTAACTGACGGGGACAGCGTGCGGTGGTGCAGAGCTCGGGCAGGTGAGAGGCAGGGAGCCTCCACGTGCTGCGGCTCAGCAGTGAGCAAGGAGCGCTCGGGGTGGCTGGAGCTGAGATCAGCGAGCTGTGTCAGCTCTTCTCATCAGGTTCCCTGGCCCGTGGCTGTTGTGGGTAGTTGAGAAACTGCTCTGGAGGTGCCTTTCTGACAGCTTCACGGATTTCATCCGCCCCTCCCGCGCACCGCGGCTGCTTTCACTTGCAGTGAGGAGGAGCAGGTGGATGGGCAGAGCAGCGCACGGTAACGCAGCCAGCAGGGCAGCTCCCCACAGCCGGGCACGGGGGCTGCCTGTCCCGGGGGGCCGTGGGGTGCGGGGTGACGTGGCTGCAGCTCCTGCTTGGGGCAGGACTACAGGGTGAGCCGTGGGGATGTCAGCACGTCGTGCCGGGCCGCGTGTGTCGGTGTGCAGGGAGAGGTGACCGGTGCGTGTGGGGAGCAGAACCGTGGGGTGTGAGGGTGGCTGGGTGGTGGGTTTGTAAGGCTGAGCTGGGGCACACACCGTGGCTGGCAGCGCAGAATTGGGTTGTGATCATGGTCCTTGGGGTTCTGGGCGAGCAAGTGGTCTTGAGGACCTTGTCTCATGGCGATTCTTCAGGTGCTGCAGGAACTGGGGCAGGAGGAGCTGTAGTGCTGTGGGTGCTGGTCGATGCAGACAAAGGCATTTGCTTTTCCTCTTCTAGAGGGCCAGAGCCAAGCTTCTGCCTGTGGTCTGTGAGGAGTACTGGAAGTGTGTGTGTGAGAACATTGCTCTGCTAACTAAGCCGTTTGGGGAACCTGACACTGACGCCTCCTGGTTATGAGAGTTTCAGCTTTCAGGGCATGGTTTATAAAGCCCCCAAACTCTGCTTGAAGGGCACGCGAGGCCCAAACTGAAGAACAACCAGGCCGGGACGCCCAGCCTCCTCACATCACGTCCCCGCTGTGTCCAGGCACTGCCGTGCTTCGTCACCAGTCCCGGTGGCACCAGACCCCTCCGGCACGGCAGAGGGTGGGCAGGCTGCGACCCTGCCACGCAGAAAAGTCAGCAGTGAAAGCGGGGGCGGCGATGAGCAGGGTGGCTGGAGGAGCTCGTTTGCTCTCTGCTACGAGGGCAGGGCAGATCAGTGGAGTCAAGCCCAAAACAAACAAGAAATCAGGTTTTCAAGGAATGAGTATTTACCCTCCTGAAACTGCTTGCTGAAGAGCGATACGGAAGTGAGATCTGATGTGGTTTTAAAAGGGAACAGAAGAAGTGCACTGCACAGCCACACCAAGGCTCGGGGGAGGCCTGAGCTGCAGAGAGCGGGGCTGGGGGCAGCGGAGGGGGGCACCGTGTGCCCTCCCCGTGCCACTGCCTGCGGCCAGAGGGGTGGCACGGGAAGGGCCTGGCCCTGCATAGCTCGGCATCGACCTGTGCTGCAGCAGGCGGGCAGCGAGGTGCTGGCACCCAGGGAGCAGGTCTGGGCAGAGCTGGGGTGCTGGGGGCACGGCTGGCACCGGGCAGCACCGGGGGCCTGGGCTGCAGACACTGCCCGTGGGGGCAGCCGGGGGCAGGCGGGGAGCACAGGTCGAACGTTGGCACCTTGGGTTAAGTGTGCTAATGGTGTTTGTTAATTGAACGCATTTATGGCTCGATATGGCTAACTTGGCGCTGCGTCACAGTTTGTTTCTGTTGGGACTTACTCAGAGGCCTTCACAGCAAGTTAAAAATCTGTTGTCAATGAACTCCGGAACCTTGTTTGAAAAAAGGCACGTTAGAAGAGGTAGCAAGGAGGCAACCAGCAGAAATTCACCCATTTGCTCTCTCCTGAGCATCCAGGAACAGGAAGAGGCAGAACCGCCTGCCCTCTCCACGTCTCTCTGCCTCTCTCTGTTTTAAAGCCAAGTCAACAAGTGTGCTTTACTTATGCTCCATTCAAAATCCCTGGAAAATCATGCCTGATTTTTGCCAGTTTTTCACAGTTGAAGGAAATGTGACGCGTCGTGAAGCAGTGCAAGCGTGCTGCCTTTGTCTGGTCTGGAGGGAGGGGATGCCAGTGAAGAAGCAAGTAGTAATGCTGCTTTAACCACCGTGGTTAACCAACAAAGGAACCAAGCAGAGCAAAAGTTACGGGAGGAGGTGATGCCTTTTTTTAGACAATAATGTGTTTGGAAATCCAGGTGTGTTTTCTGTTGCCTTTTTGAAAGGGCTCCAGAACCTGTCATTTTCCTTTCTCTTTAATAGTTTCTTTTATAAAGGTTTTACTCCTGCCTTAAAACTTTCCCTGTAACAGAAAGAAAGAACAGGTGGGCAGGAGAGACCGCAAAGAAACATCTCCTCTTACGAACCGTCAGGATGGTGATGAGCAGCCTTGTGTTCATCACGAACACTGCGGGCACAGCGGGCAGGGCCCCGTGGCCCCGGAGCAGCTCTCGGCTGTGCGTCCCCGCTGTCCTGGGCCGGCCGGAGCATCTGTCCCAGATCGGATATCCTGGAGAGGAGAAGGGGCTCAAGGAGGGTGCTCCCTGTGCCACTCAGAGCCGTTCCCAGTTGTTACAGCCTTCTTAACCCTATTGCAGCGTTCTGCACATTACAGAAGGTGCACACCACGAGTTGTGTTCGCTTTCAGTCAAGCACGTGCGTTATGACGTGCCTCCAGCTGGGTATCTGCACAGCACGCAGGTACTGCAGTGAGCGCAGTGCTCGGGGCACCCCGCTGGGTGCCGTGTCCCCACAGGGGCTGCTCCCTGCAGCTCCCCTCACCCTGCATGCTCAGGAGGGGTGCGGGAAGGTTTCCTGTGCTCCTGCAGGGAGGAAGGAGCTGCCCCCTGCACCGTGAGCTCCGTGCTGCCTCCTGCCCCGGGCTGCCCGCTCCTTCTGCCCTGGGCTCCGGCTCCAGGGCCAGGCACAGGCGGTGCTGGGCTCTGCTGCTGCTGGAGCGGGTGGGAGGGCTGAGCCACAGAGCTGGTCGTGAGCAGGGTGAGCGTGGCGGAAGGAAGGGGCTGGGAGGGATCCCGAGGGAGACTGGTGACCCATCGTGATGATTTCTCCTCTCTGTTCTGCAGATTCGTTTGTGAACAGCCAGGAATGGACCCTGAGTCGCTCGGTGCCTGAGCTGAAGGTGGTGAGTACTCACAACCCCTGGTTCTCTGATGCTTCTCCAAATCCCCAGGAAAAGCCCACGTTTTCCTGTGGCTGAGTGAGTTTGCGTGGGGGTTTCAGCCTCACAGAGAGGAGGAGAGAGGAGCCGGGGCTCCCGCTGCGCTGCGGGGAGGTGAGGGTCTCTCACTCGGTCACACTGGTGCAGGAGGGGTTGGTGGCCTGGGGGAGCACTCGGACGTGGAGGTCCAAAGGCGATATTTGAGCACCTCGCCCTTCCTGCTGGCCACTACAGAGCCACAGCTCCCATCTGTCCTGGAGCACCAAGATATCCCAAGCATTTCACGTGTGCCTGGCCCTTGTTAGGCACCTCGGCAGCCTGCTCCAGCGCTCTCTTCTTGCCCTCCCTGCAGCAGCCTTTACCTCCTTTTGAAGCCTGTTGGGCATGTCTCCCTTGAGCCCTTTCAAGATTAATTTTTTCAATCTTAATCTGAAAAACAAGAAGCGTTTTTGCAAAACATAGAAGCAGCGTGCTGCCACGGTTGTTCTTACCTGCAGTTAAGTATGAATTGAAATGAACTTTGAATATTCACTTGTGAGTTCGGCTTGTGGAGTGAGCGTCTGTTCAGAACTATTCCGTGCATTGCTTTCTGACACAGTGACAGTGTGCAGGCTGCAAAGCAGGGCTGCAAGCTAAACAAACCCACAGCCTTCAGCTCGTCCTGAATCTACACAAACCTTTTCCCGTGTTTTCCATGTCCTCTGGGAATCTCTGCTCCTCTGGAGTTTGATCTGGCTGATGCGGTTCTTCCTGAGACCTGGAGCCTCTCAGAGGGCTGGTCCATGAGGTGCGGGGCTGTGCCCTTCCTGCTGTGTCCCTGGGGCTCTGCTGCAGCAGCTGCCTGCCGGGGGTCTGTAGGATTTCTGGCTCTGCCTGAGGGCAGGAAGCCTTCTAACCACAGAGCTGCTCCTGCTGCCGTCTGGGCAGTCGGTGTGGGGCGTCCTCGGGCAGCACACGGGGACAGGGAAGGCTCAGCAAGGTCCAGAGCTCCTGGGTGGGTGCCAAAGGGACGAGCTCAGCGCCGTGCTGCTCCGTGGTAAATCAGCCCTGCTGTGCCTCTCTGCCCCAGCTCTCTGGGCTTTTGCTTCTGTCTCATCCACCCCAGTGGTGTGGCTGTCCTCATCAGCCTCAGGTCCAGCTCTTCTCTCCAGGTCTCTGCAGGGAGATGGGTCTTGGAGTGAGCGCCCTGAGCTGTCGCAAACTTGTATGACCGTGCTCCACACGTTGCCGTCCTGCAGTCCATACAGGCATTGCTAAATGTCCAAAACTTTGCAAGAAACTTTCCCTGGCTTTGCTGCCTCCTGGTTCTGTCAGTGGAAGATCCCAGTCTCGCCAGGGGCTTCCCTTTTACAGCACACGATGCTTCTGCTGCAGCCTGCGTCCCTCTCCACCACGGGCACAAACAATTCCTCCACCTCTCCTGCACGAGTTGTCTTGCCATCGACGTCCTTGGTCCTGTTCCCGTTTGCACCACAGGTGGTCACTGTACTTTATCCAGAGGTTTTCAGGAGCTCGCTGTACTTGAGCTGGGCCCCGCAGTTCTTCCTGCAGCCCCCTCTGCCCGTGGCGTGGTGCAGGCGGTCCCGCAGGCAGGGTGCAGAGCGCTGCTGGCCGGGCTCCCGCGCGGCACCGGCCACTCGCTGGCTGTGCAGGCCGGGTGTGTGCCTGATTCCTCCGGCATGCCTTGATCAGGAGGTTTCCATGGGTCCTGAACACCCCATTTTACTTCGTCTTGCTGCCTCTGACGGGTTGTTCTCACCTGTAACTCAGCTGAGCCTGAGGAGAGGCAAAGCAGAAGTTCATTTCAGCAGGACAGGTCAGGATTTCGCATTGCACTTTGTTGGCTTCCAACCAGCCTCCGTACAAGTTCTGGAGAACTAAATCCTGTTCAGGTGTCCAATTTCTGGTGGTGTGTGGCACCCGGCAGTCAGGGAGCCTTGGGGGTCCCTCTGTTTCCCAAGGGTTGCCCCCAGGCTGATGCAGCAGCCGGCCTGGGCTGTGCTGCGCCCCCTGAGCCGTGCTGTCCTCCCGTCTGTGCCTCCTGCCCCGGCAGCTCCCGCTGCCACTGAAGGGCACGCGGGTGGGCAGGGGTCTGCAGGCAGAGGGCCATGGCCTCTGTTCACAGCAGCGTTCATGAAACCTGCCCGCTTCCAGGGGTCATTTGGCTTCAGGAGCACGTTACCTGCGGTTAGTTCCATACACCCCGGTCAGTCTGTGTGATCTTCAGCTCCTCTTGTGGGTGACAGCACCGGTGGCACTGCGGTCAGCCCAGGCACACCCTGGGAGCGTTCCTCTGCCTGCTGGCCCCGTGTGGCCATCGGGCTGTGTGTCTGCATGGCCAGGCGGGGGGCTGCCCCCGAGCACCCCCTGTGCTGTGCGCCCCGCTGGGCCCGGCCGTCCCCGCAGGAGCCGCGGTGCCACGGGCAGCTCCCGCCTGCCGGGCTGCCTGCTGCAAAGCTGGGAAACCTGCCTGGCCGTGACTCACACCTCCAGCTCGGCTGCTCGCCTGGAAAAGGCACGCCGTACACCTCTCAGGGTGGCAAGGCAGCTCTCGTGTTCCCAGCCCCTCCTCTCTCCTCGCCCTCCCGCTTCTGGAGGCAGCTGCGTGTGGTGCACGGCGCTGGGCACGGCCTCGGGCTGCTGGGAGGTTTCCAGGGAAATTTGGGTGTCCTGGGCTGTCAGAGCGCTGTGTGCTGACAGCATGGAGCCTGCAGCCGGGTACGTCCTGCTCCAGGAGCCACCGGGCTGCTCCCCAGGGCAGGCGGCCGCCCTGCAGCCATCAGGGCTCTTTGGGGAGGCTCAGGGACAGCTTTGGCACTGCCGTGCCTCCTGCCCGTTTTTGATACCCAGGCATGACCTGCAGCCGAGTGACGGGATTTAGGATTTTAATTTTGTGTCATGCGTATGGGTGCTTGCTGCTTTCCGGCAGACTGTTAGCTTCTCAGTGCTGTGTACCTGCTTAAAATATTCATAGAATCATGGGATGGGTTGGGTTGGAAGGGACCTTAGAGCTCACCTAATTCCAGCCCCCTGCCATGGGCAGGGACACCTCCCACTGGATCAGGCTGCTCAAAGCCCCATCCAGCCTGGCCTTCAGCACTTCCAGCAATGGGGCACCCACAGCTTCTCTGGGCAAGCTGTTCCAGTGCCTCAGCACCCTCACAGTAAAGAATTTATTCATCATAAAGGCTCTGTGTGTCCACCTGGGCCTTCCTGCGCCCCTGCAGAGACCCTTGTATTTCCAGCCAACGTGGATACCTTCCGTGTGCTCAGGGAATCTCATGGTCTGGTCCGATTGCAGGTGTAAGGAGGGCGAAAGGTCAGTTGTGTGCTTCATAGGCCTGGGGGCAGCATCCCAGGTGCTTTAGTGTCACCCTCTGCTTGCTGTGAAGCAGCTCTGGGTGTGTAGGGGCTGTTAGGTTTTCTGGAAGCACAGCATCCCTGTTGGGGCATCTTCATGGGGACATCTGTGGTGGTTCCATCTGGTACGTGCAGACGTGCTCAGATGGCAGGGTTGGAGTTCTGGACACGCACCCCAGGGAGCTCTTTGTGGGAGTGTGGCTTGGGCACAGGGAGCGCAGTGCCTGCAGCAGGGGCTGTTTGTGAGCAGCCCCATGGTGAAGTCAGGCTGCCAAAGGTAAGGTGGGTGCTTTGGGGAGCTGCATGGAAGAGGAGCAGGAGCCTCCTTTGCCCCGGTGGGGTGAGCCGTGGCCCTGGCTTCCCGGCTGGCTGCACAGTAAGCGTTTTGCAGGTGCCTGCCTGCCTCCCTCACCTGCAAGGCTTTTGGTGCACAGCCCCGTGTAAGGAGCGAGCTAGGAGCAGCTCGTCCAGCGCCTGGCCAAGAGCCTCTCCGCGGGCCTGGGGCGCTGGCAGCAGGCAGAGAGCAGCGTGCTACGTGTGGCTGTGCTGCTGAGGAGAGAGGGGTGCGGGTGGGATGCTCCGTGGGGTGCAGGAGCCGCTGTGTGAGCTGCACTGTGCCCTGATGTGCACGGTGCTCTGGGGTGTACACTGAGCAGCCTGGGCTGCGTTGCTTGCAGGGGTGGCAGGGGTGGTCAGAGCCGCAGCGAGGAGGCAGCGCCGTGCCTTGCTGCTGTGGGGGCAGCGGCTGTGCCAGGCGCTCCCCGTGCCCTGTGCCAGGCCTTGACAAGAGCCACAAGCGAGCGTGGGGCGCGTGGGCTGGGGGGAGAGCTCTGCTCCTGGTGAGCCGGCTGCCACTCGGGGCCACTCTGCCACTGGGGCTGTGCTGGCAGGGCTGTGCCTGCCCCAGGTGGGACCGGTGGCCCTGCCACCCTCGGTCAGTGACAGCGGGGGTGTCCCTGACGCTGTCACCCCGCGGGGAATGGCCGGGCTGACCCGCGAGCAGGAGGCGAGTGGGCGGTGGGGTGACGCGTGCCTTTCTTCCAGGGCATCGTGGGGAACCTGTCCAGCGGCAAGTCCGCCCTCGTGCACCGCTACCTGACCGGCACCTACGTGCAGGAGGAGTCTCCAGAGGGTAAGGTCTGGTTTCGGGGGCGGGTGGCTGGGGTCCTTGGTCCCCTCCTGGCTTCAGCAGCGACCCCCGTCCTGCACATCTTCTGCCCCCGCCGCTGGGCTCTGCGGCCTCCCCGGCTCCCAGCGCGGGTCCCGCTGCGTGCGCTCCCCCTCTCACTCGAGCTGCCGCTTTGCTCTCTTCCCAAGGTGGCCGATTTAAGAAGGAGATCGTAGTGGATGGTCAGAGTTACTTGCTGCTGATTCGAGATGAAGGGGGCCCCCCTGAGCTGCAGGTAGGAGATCTGTGCCCCCCTCTGTCCCTTCCCACTCCGGCACGCTAGAAGGATTAGCAGGTCCCTGGGGAAGACCCGGCCTGGCTGCCGCCCCGGGGAGCCCATTCCTGGGAGAACATACGGACTGCAAGGCCCGAGTGGAGGCTGCCTGTATGGTGACTGCTGGCCCCAGGCCTCCCCACGGCGCCAGGGAGGAGCGTGGGGCCTGGGCTGTGTGCGTCCGAGCCCAGGCTCAGCGTCAGTCCCTGCTGGGCGCTGCCGGCCCTGAGCACGGGGCGCGGGGCCGGGTGCTAACAGACGCTGTCTCCTGCCCCCAGTTTGCTGCCTGGGTCGATGCCGTGGTGTTTGTCTTCAGCCTGGAGGACGAGATCAGCTTCCAGACGGTGTACAACTACTACCTGCGGCTCTGCAGCTACCGGAACACAGCGGAGGTGCCGATGGTGCTGGTGGGCACGCAGGGTGAGCGCGGGACGGCTGGGCGTCCTCCCCACAGCCCCTGCCCCGTGGTCAGTAAATGTCCAAAGGAGCCCGGGCGTGGGCCTTGAGAGGGGCTGGGAGTCCTGGTCTCTCTGCCTGGTGCTGATGAGCTGCGTCGGGACAGGGTCACTCAGAGGCCCCTGGTTCTCAGGGCCCTGGGGGAGCTGGATCGTGCCTTCTCAGAACATCCCAGCTTTCCTGCAGGGAGCTGCTTCACTGCGCCACTGAGCCCTTTCCTCTCAGAAATACTTGAATTTCTGTGCCCGTCTGCAGTGTCTGCTCCTGTCTCCAAGGCAGGAGTGGGGGCCTGTTGAAGGATTTCACGCTGACGCATTGCTCATCCCTCGGGGTGAGCTGCAGCAGGAAGGGTTTGAGGGACGGCGGCTTGCTCCCAGCTCCCAAAGGGAGGCCTGAGCAGTTGAGCACCGTCTGCCCTGGGGTGCTGCCAGCCCGTGTGTGGCTGTGGAGAGCAGCAGCAGCCCGGAGCTGCCTTCCCCCTCCTCCTCCCCTGCGCTGGGCTGGGGTCAGGCAGCGCGGGAGCTTTTGGGCAGCAGCGAGGGTGTGGGGAGGGCGCAGGCGCAGCAGCCCCCGGCACGCAGCAGGCTCCTGGGCAGGGGAGCTGCTGGGCCAGAAGCAGCCCTTGAGCTGGGTCCCTGCATCCCACAGCGTGGTGGGGCAGCCTGGCCTCTGAGAGCCAAACTGCAGTGCCTGGAGGCGGGGATGGGGGCATCGCTGCCGGCCTCGGAGCTCCATGCCTCCAAACTGAGCGTCTTTCTTGTCTGTAGATACAAAGCACAGGCGGGAGGGAGCCTGACCAAGTTCTCTGGATGCAATGGTGACAACAGAGAGAGAGGGAGCAGGGGACGGAGGACACAGGAAAAAAGTCGTGGCAGGACCCAGATCCTGAGCAATGCAGCCAGTTCTCACAAAGAACCTTGTAGGTTGGGAGCAGGCAGTGCCACCAGGACAGGAGTCTCAGGGAGCCTACTCTGAACCCCAAACTAAGTGTAGGAAAACTTGTTAAACTTCAGGTATTCAAAGACTGTGCAATTAGTTTAGGACCAAGGGCTCCTGTTTCGGGACTGGTGCAGGCACGTGCTGGGAGGGGAGGCTCAGGAGTGAGGAAGAGAGAAGGCAGGGGGGCTGTGCTGGAGGTTGTCCCAGGTTCAGAGCCAGCCTGGGTTCACAGCCGTGGTGCAGTCGCGCAAAGCAGCCCGCCAGGCAGCTCCGAGAGGACTTCTGTGTAATGCCAGTCCCAGGATTCCCTCAGCTCCTCTTGAGGGTTCATCGACAGCTCTGGCTTGTCCTTGGCATGACTCCGAGGAATTCAAATTGGATTCCTCCTGGGAAGGTCGGTTTTCCAAGCTGTGTGAGCAGTGAGTAGCTACCTGGGACACAAATTAAGCTTATTTGTTGGTGTTGTCCACAAAGACCCTACCTGCGAGTGCATCCTAGCAGAGCCATCTTTCCCAATTAACCGCAGATGATTTCTCCCTTTTGGTTCTTCAGTCTGTAGAGTTGGCCGTACAAGCTAAACTGATCAAGACCAACAGAACCATTTCACTCTGCAAATTCGGCAGACTTGCAGATGAGCACACGTGGTAGTTAGAGCTGCCTTGACCCGGGGCACGCTGACAGACGCAGCGTTAGTCACTGCTGAGGCACGTCAGCACCATGCAGACGAGGCCCTAAGGTCTCACTGCCTACATCTTTGCCCCAAGCTCTTTGTCTGGTGTCTCTGGGTGTCCTTCAGTTGTCTTCATCAGCCACGCTGCTCACATGGTGTGAGGTCTTGGTGGTGTGTCCAGTTCCCCACGTCCAGGCTGCCTGGCGTGGCCAGCCACATCTGCTCGTTTCTGCCATGGGCTTCAAAAGCAGCAGTGACTGGATGGTTAGAGTTGAATGAGGTTCATTAAAACAAAACAAAACAAAAAACATTAACCAGTCATATTTCTAAAAATTTGGGACTTTGTTTTCTTAAGCATTTATGTGGCGTGGGGTGTGCTTTGGAGGTGGGTGTCAGCGTGAGGAGTGGGGGGAGGCTGGGGGTGCCCTGGGACTGGGGTCTGTGGGACGCAGGTGTTTGCTTCTAACCCCCCCCCTCTGCCCTTGGTTTCCAGATGCCATCAGTGCCACAAATCCCCGGGTCATCGATGACTCTCGGGCACGGAAGCTTTCCAACGATTTGAAGCGCTGCACGTACTACGAGACCTGTGCCACCTACGGACTGAACGTGGAGAGGGTCTTCCAGGATGGTAACTGCAGCGGGCGGGGGGTGTGTGGGCCAGGCGGGCAGCAGTGCTGCCCAGCACGTAGGCGCATGGTGCCCGTACCCAGCTCCCAGTTAGGAAGGAGTGTGGCAGCGAGGCAGAACAAGTCAGGCACACGCTCACTTGCGGTGCAGTTGCTTTACTCGCACAGACCAGGTCCTAGGAGCACAGCTTGCAGCGTGTGTGTAGGACTCCTGTGTGTGTGGCACAAGGGACCATATAGCAGGGCCCCTTTCTCCTCCATGTCTTGCAGGGGCTGTCCCCCAGGGACCTGCTTCTTGCATGAGCAGAGCTGCAGGGGATGCTGCATCCCCGGGGTGGGCTGTGCCGCCCAGCAGGCTGTACGAGCCAGGGGACTCGTGTGGCTGCAGAAAGGGGGTTGGTGGCATTCTGTGGAGGAGAGGGGGAGGCGCAGCGGGACCCCTGAGTGCTGCGGGTAGGGGAGCAGCAAAGAGCATCCAGACAGAGCAACTTGTGGGAACTGTGAGTGAAAGGCATTTCTGCTGAGACTTGGGTCTGCATGACAGGGATGTTGTAGGTGGAGCAGGAATCCTATACCACGTCCTAGGATTTTGCAATCTGATCAAATAAACCTAGACCCTGACCTGTAACAGGACTGCGTGTTCTCCTGTCCCCTTTCTCTGTGTTGTCTTCTGGAGTGCAGCTGGGAAGCTGTGCTCAGTGCCGTGAGTAAGAAATCTTGTTGGGAAGGGTCTGTGCAGAGCTGGGTGGCCAGACAGAGTCATAGGGTTGTAGAGTGGGTCAGTTGGAAAGGACCTTAAAGATCATCCTGTTCCAACCCCCTGCCGTAGGCAAGGACGCCACCCACCAGATCGGGTTGCTGCCTCCTCTAACCTGGTCTTGAACACCTCCGTGCCACTTTCTCATCTAACAAGAAGCAATCGCTGACCTTTTTGGACAGCAAGTTAAGGTCTGGTGGTCTGGCACGACAGCTGTGGGTGTTTGGGGGGAGGCTGAGGGTAGCACTCTTCCTTCACAAGGTGCCCCCAGTCTGCAGACGGTGCTGCTCAGCGTGGGGAGTGCTGAGGAGAACTCCAGATCTCCACGTTTTCTGGTCAGAGGATCACCAAGAACTGGCCGACAGCAGCTACTGTGCTGCCCTCGGTTCTGCTCAGGTGCAGCAGAGACTGCTCCTCTGCACCCAGAGCAGTTTCTGGCCATTTGTTCTCAGGCTAAGCTCTGTGCCGTGCAGGGATCAGGACTGTGCTTGTTAGTGCACGTCACTGTAATCCTGCTGCATCTTCTGGAGTGACAGGGGCTTTCTGTGAGCAGTCAGGCTGCTGAGAGTCACTCTAAAAAAGGGTGCATGAGGTGGAAGTTACCCCTTTTCTGCTTCCAAGGATGATTTCTCCTGTGCAGCCTGGCACGAGCCCCCCTGGAAACGCTGTTGGGTATTTGCTATGGGAAGTGCTCTTCTTGTTCTTTGCATGTTAATTCCAGCATCAGATGCTGTCCCCGTTACTGCTGCTGTGACAAGGTGGGGCGGTCTGCCTGTGTCACATACAGCCTGTGGGTGATCCTGGCCCCAGCAGGAGGAGGGATAAGGGCTGGGCTGTGTCCTGTAGTGCCCACTGCCCTGTGGACAGGACCTTTAGCTTCACAACTTCACCAGGGTGTGAGTTTGCTCTAAGGGGTAGGTTCATGTGGCCCTCTCACAGGTACCAGAGCTCACGGTGAGGTGGGAGAAACTTTTCTTCTGGTTTCTTGGCTTTGGAGTTGTAGGGTTACAGGGTTTTATTGGTGAGCTTGCCTTCACAGACTGCTGTATGCAGAAACCTCCTCGAGTTTGGAGGATGCCAGGACAATAGCAAGGAGCCATTGCTGCTGAGGTACTGGCAGTGTTGCTGCCGTTTGTCTCCAGGGCAGCGTGTGGCTCTTCTCGGGGGCTGTTCGGCAGGAGCACTTCATAGAGAAGCCAGGAGGTTTTGCACAGGGGTTGTGCAAGGCCCTGTGATTTCAGAAGGTGCTGTCACACCGCCAAGGATTTCTCTGCAGGGTCCTGGGTGGGTCACCATGGACCTTCGCATGCGCTGCCTCTGCATCCCCATATCCCCCCCACACTGACTGCAAGGAATCCGGACAGAGGCTGAGTCCCTGGGACAGGGCTCAGTGGTTGTACAGCGCAGAGCTGTGCGTGGCGAGCAAAGAAATCTTCACGAGCAAATGATCCCAGACAGAGCCTTATGGGACGACAGAACTTATCCTTGAAAAAGTCCTGGTGATGTTCAAGAAGTGGAGGAACCTCTGCCCACCGAACAGAAACTTGAAAGCCGCCCTCAAGATGCCCTGGATAAGGTCGGTGAGGTTCTAACACAGCTGTGTGGTTTGCTGGCCTCACCAGGAGTCTTCCTGGCTACAGTTTGTCCTGCCGTGGGCATTCTGCTGGGAACGTTTGATCCTACAACTCTTCAATGAATTTATGCACATTCAATAGTAATGTATGGCTGAAAAAAGTCTTTGCTCAGCACTCTGCCCTTTGGTGTCAATAAGACAAGGAAACTCCCACTGACATGCACTCCTTGTGGCCTCCACCAGCCACAGCCAGTCCTGATGGGTTTCCCTGCTCCTCTGCTGCTGCTCCATCAGTGCTCCCCCCTTCTCTGGTCCACGAAGTTCTTCGCCAAGCAGATAATGTCAGGTCACCAAGCCAGTAAGTGGTAGCGAAGACGCGTAGACTCCGTGCAGAGCAAGGAGGGACTGAAAAAAGCAGCAGCTGCTGGTGGCAGCTCAGCGAGCCGCCCTCGTTCCCTGTCACCAGGCTGAGCAGGAGCAGGACTGCTCTGAGGCAGCCGGCGTGGGGCAGTGCTGCTGTCCCCACTGAGCCTGCTGGCTGCAGACTGCATCCCTGCCTGCGATCGGGGTCTGCGTCCTGCAGACCTCACTCTGCTCTGCATCGAAAGCCTTGGTTTACTTGCAGCAGGTGGAAATTCACCACTAAATCAGCAGCCTCAGCTGTTCTCCTTTCCGTTTCAGGGAGGCAAGCAGAGGTATTCTCGAGCTTGGTATCTGTTGCCCCAGGTCTGCTGCTGCACCCGGAGATCAGCTTCTCTTACAAGGCTTAAAAGCTGTGGGCTGGGGCCATGAAGTTCCAGTTCTGAGGGCCACGTTGTCTTAGCTGGGGGTGTCTCATCCCCGTGGCATCGCCAGTCCTGCATCCTGCCTGGCCCAGGCAGCCCTCAGAGAGCCCAGGGGCGTGATGCCAGCGGCGGGCTCTGCATGGTGTGCCTGGTCCGAGTTAGAAAATGTACACAGCAAACGGTGGATGAGGCTGGCAAGAGGAGAGGGCAGAGGGGAGGAGAGTAGGAAGGAACAGCAGATGAATAGGGTGTGCTTGGTGGGTGTAGGAGGGGTTCCTGCTGTTTATGGGACTGATGCTAAGCCTGGGAGTCCGGACAGGCTTCCAGCTTTATCAGACGAGCAGGTAGCAGCAGTGGCCCTACAGGACTTTGTATTTGTTATCAGCATCTGACTTTTCCAGATGGGTTTAGTCCCACCATGTGTACGGTGCAGCATCTTCCATTCTTCTGGAAAGGAAACGTGACAGCTCCTCTGCTGCCAGGGTGCCCAACAGGAGGCACGTTGGGTTGGAGCTGGGGTGCTGGTCAGTGCCTGTGGTGATCCCAGCACCTGGAGTCGTGTTCTGCCTTGTGCTTATGGGGGTATGCAGCCAGCATGGAACAGGAATATACAGCACGGGAATGCAGTGTGCCTCCTGATTCCCCACAGCCTAGCTAGTTGGCTGCCACCCTCTTTGGTCAAGCTGTGTGTTTCCTGACATGGTAGGAGACTGGGAAGGTTGAAGTGGAATTTGGGGCTTTTGACATCAGGCAGTGAGCTTGCAGGACCTGGGAGAGTTGTTTCTGAAGCCAGTTTTTAGACCATCGGGAGACCACGAGTGTCACACAAGCCCAGGTTGATGGGGGTGGCGTTGCCCAAAGTACTCGGTCTGTAACTGGTTCCTGTAGGCACTGTGAGGGGGTGACTGGGAAGTGACTGCCTGGGGATGCTCCGGCAGCAGCCTGGGGCTCCGGGTGGCTCCTTGGTGTCCACACAAAGTCACTGCTCTGTGTGGCACCCTAATAGAGTGGGGGTGGTCTGTGGGGACTCAGCGTGGGAGGCCTGCCCTGCTGGCAGAGCTGCTGGCACACCGTCACCTACAGCTGTGCTCTGTGGCAGTGGCAGCAGCGGGATCTCAAAGTTGGGTGTCCTGCAGAAATCCTTCTTGCTAATACGGGGCGGCACAGCCCGAGCCCCAGGTGTTGGCCTCGGTCAGAGGAAGGGTTTGGGTGTCAGTGAAGCAGTCCAGAAGTTTGGGGGCGGGTGGGGAAGTTGTATTCTGGACTCTGACCCTGTCCCTTTCTTTCTTGCAGTGGCTCAGAAGGTGGTGGCTCTACGGAAGAAGCAGCAGCTTTCCATCGGTCCCTGCAAGTCCCTGCCCAACTCACCCAGCCATTCGTCTGTCTCTGCGGCCTCCATTCCTTCTGTTCACATCAATCAGGTGGGAAACGGGAGCAGGAGAAGCCAGGGTGTCCCCGTGCTTCTCACCCCTGAGGGCACTCAGTACACAGCCTGTTTAGCCTAGCTTTAGACTCACACCACAGCCATGGAGTAACTTTTGGAAGAGCAGAGCACTCGCCTGGGGCTCCCCTGCACAGCCCAGCAGCTCGCTGCTTACCCTGTGGTCAGGCGTCCTGTACAAACCCCTGGATCCAGCTCACGGTCTCCCATGATTGTGGAGTGCTCCTGGAGCAGCTCCGCAGAGCTGTGAGCACCTACAGGGCTGAGCAGGAGGTCTGTGAGCCAGGCCTTGGGCTGTCTCAGCAGTGCAGGCAAGCCCAGTGGGCTCGTGGTCCTGCTCCCCTTGGAGCCAGGAGCCTGGTGGTCTTGTACACAGCCAGGGGGCTTCTTTGGGATGTGTCTGTGCAGGGGGTGGTCAGCAGTGAATTCAGAGGGGAGCACAGAGGAGGGAGCAGTGCTCTGGAAGCTCCCTGTGCTGGAGGAAGGGCACTGTGCAGCTCACTGAGCTGCTCTGCAGGCCAGCAGGGACTGACAAAGGTGCTGGGGCAAGGGTGGAGCTGGAGGTGTTTGTCCTGTGACCCTGGGGAAGCAGAATTGCAGCAGAAGAGGCAAGTCAGAGCCAGGCTGGCACAGCGGTGGCTGCTGAAGGAGACCCTTGTTGCATTAGGGCTCTGCTGCAGTTCCCAGCACGTGCATACGTGCCGAGCTGGCTCTCTGGTAAAGAGGTGAGAAACTGAGCTCCACTGCTTCTCGGGCAGTCGAGCCAGGAGATTAAATCTCCAAAGCAATTGTTGTGTTGAAGTCACAGGATCTGTAGCAAGGACTTCACCAAATCTGTCTGTCTGGCCTCGTGCTGTCAGACTGGGGAGCAGCAAATACAGCAGTTGGGTTTTTTAAAGACGCCAGGCAATGTAGCAAGAGCAGCCAGGAGCCCCTGGACACCTCGTCAACAAGCAACAGATGAAATGACTTCTGAGGAAGAGAGTAGCTGAGGACTTAGAGGAGCATGTAAAACTGAACAAAAAAATGCAAAGCCAGTTTAGGACAACAAACTGCTAGATTGACGCTTCTTCATGAGGGGATTGGCTTTGACCCCAAGGTTGTATAAGCCCTTGAAGCCCCAGGACAGCTCCTGGTACCACCACGGGGGGGTTGTTCTTACACAAGCCTGAGTAATGTCTGCAGCCACTGTTCTGACCCTTACATAAACATTTTTGACATACCCACGTAAAGCTTGTGCCTGCCTGGATAGGTTTCTAGTGCTGGACTGTGAGTGGATCTGTACAGATTTTTGCAGACCTGTGCCAGCTTCTGGTGCCCTGGGGCACCTGGGCACGGGCCAGCTCAGATGAAGTCTCTGTGTAAGTGAATTATGCTGTGCCCTGACTGGCAGCCAGAACCGCCTGGCGTTGTGACCAGGGCTTGCTCGTGTCCAGTGGGCTCAGGATGGAAGCAGAGAGAGCACAGCTGCTTTCCAAACACACGCAGCAGTGCCGTGCCCTGCACTATGCCCAACGGTGGGGGAGAATCTTAACAGGAAGCATCCAAGGTGAAGAGCAAAGTCCAGAAAATGTAGGTTTAAGTGTGTGTAGTACTTAGAGGATTTTCTTAGCAGACAAATTGTAAACAGTCTAATACTTTTGGGAATGAGGGGCAGTCTGTTTGGGAATCGGAGCAGGGTGGAGGATGGCCACGGACAGAGTTCTTCAGGGAGCAGCTGAATACTGGTTTGATATTTTCTTCTATGTCAAATGTATGAAAAAAGAGTCCTGATAAATGTGTGCTAATGGCACTTGCTATGCCTAGCCACATGTTTGTAGTGAGGACAAAAATGTGTTCCCCATGTATGGGGTGTGGTGATGCCGGACTCAGTCTGATGCCAGTCACTCATGTAAGTACGTATTAAAGCTGGCACAGGAACAGAAAAAGGCTCGCGGGAGGGAGGAGACCCTAATCCAAGAGGATGTCAAGCACTTGGCTTGTTTAGTTTAGAAAAGCAAAGGCTGAAAAGGGACCAAACGCAACCTCAGAAATACACAGCTGTGAAAGAAAAGAACTTTTTAAGAAAAGATGGTGCTAGTACAAAAGGGGTGGATGTAAGGGCGGCCATGGGGAAGCAGGGTTTGGGCATCAGAAGAGGTTTCAAACAGTGTGGCAGGAGCTTTGTTAGAGATTATTGCTCAGAAACATCCCCACCTTCCTTCCTGCAGCATCCCTTTCAGCCCGGTTTGCAGCTGATTTCTGTGTGGAGGTGAATGCTGGCTCCTGGGCTCTGAGGCAGGGCCTTTCCTCTCGGTACCTTGCTGTGCTCCTGGGGCTTTGCTGCAGGGACCTGGGTAGTTCTGTGAGAAACCAGAGCCATTACAGGGAAGTAATGCAGCATGCAGCTAAAAGGAGATTGCAGCTAATTGTGAGGCCTTTCTAAACAAGAAGTAGTTCCTGATTGCGGGGATGGCAGCAGTGTCAGCAGTGACAGGCCATGTCCTTAGGAGCTCCTGCTGTCTGTCTTCCCTTCCCCATCCATGCTCTGCACCTGCCTAAAGCTTTGCCTGTCCCTTTGCTCGGCAAACCTGGACACCACAGTGAGGATCAAAGTCAATTTTGGTTCCTCGGGTGTTCTGTGGCTTCACCACAAACCCTTTTGGTTCGCAGTGACCCGCTGCAGTAATCTCTGCCTTGGTGTTTACACATTTCTGTTCCATTATAGAAGCACTTCTCCTAAAAATAGAGTGTGAAGTAGTGGAACTGGTGAGTGATGGCGAAATACTGCGAAGCGTTTCTGCATTCTCACTTGGGCTCAGCAGTCAGATTCTGGAAGTGCTTCCCAGAGAAAACCCAACTGCCTTTGAGGAACACGAGTGCGCTGGTTCCTGATGCTTTTCACGTGCCCGGGCCTTGCAACCCTCGTCCTCGGGTGCGTGTCATGCTGCCCGTGCAGAAACACAGCCAGCACTGAGCACGGCGAGCAGGCAGCTGCCAAAGCCACAGCAGTTACTGCAGCCGGGGTGCGAAAGAGCCTGGAATCGCTGCTCGGGGGCGTGCTGCGGTGCTGGTGGCAGGCGGAGGGCAATGGGCTCCAGGAGCCACAGCAGCGGTCCCCAACCAGAGGAGGAGCTCTGGGAGGAGACGGGCAGGCACCGTGCCACCAGCAGGGATGGATCAGTGGCAGGGTGTTTGCAGAGCAGGGCTCTTCTGCCTTTTGCTATTTAAGGGCACGGGGATCTCTCTGGGGTTTCTTACTTGCCTCTGCTAGCCCTGAGAGCTAGCCTCTGAGGGCAGGTGCCGAGGCAGGGACGAGGACCTCAAGGAAGGATTTGGGAGCGCAGGATTTAGCATCGAGATGAGATGGAAAGAAGCCAGACAAAGAATACAAATGAGGAGCTTTGTTTTGTCTTGTAGTGCAGCTGGGTGTTGCCTGCCCTTTCCCCCTGACTGTCCCTCTTCCCTTCTGCAGCAGCTACGGCCAGGTTGCATTTCCCTTTGTAGCTGTGTGCCCGGGGATGGTGGTGCCCCCGAGAGGAGAGGGACATTGCTCAGGGCCTGGTGCCACGAGGCAGCTCTGCCTTCTGGAGCTGCTGGTGGCTCTGGTCTTCTGGAACTGGGGACAAGTGGTCCCTGCAGAGGGTGGCTTACAGGCAGGCAGGGGCTGGGACACGGCCTTGCTTCTTTTCCTAGTCCTAGGGACATCTCTTCTGGAAGTAGTTTAATATTCCAGGCCAAAGTATTTTTTAGGAAATGGACACTGCTGGTGTCCTGGCAGTCAGGCCAGTTCATTGCAGTTACTGGGAGCAGAGAGGCCCCAGCAGACCCTGGAGGTTTTGTCACCTGGCTGTGGGAGAGCTTTCTCTGCCTGCTGAGAGGTGATGGATGGTTTCCACACCCCCGTGGCCGTGCCAGCTGCCCGAACGGGCAGGGCTCTGTGGCAGCGGTGCTGCAGGGAGGGTGGTGGTGTCCTTGCAGGATGGGTGATCCTATTTACGAAGCAGCTCTTGCACTAGCCAGTTGCCCTGGTTCCCGTTCTGTCTTTGGGAGCTGTGGGTTATTTTGTTTTTATTCCTCAGCAGCGTGTGGTGCCACAGAGGGCAGTGCTCCCATCCAGGCAGAGACGCCAGCTGCAGCAGCAGGCCAGCTGTGACAAGGTTTTCCTACGAGGGCCCCGCTGGTTCACCAGCACTGTGACCCTGACCCCTGTGCCCAGCATCGCCCCACGGGGCAGGGGCCGGGGCCAGCGCCTGGCTCATGGGCAGCGGGTCCGCTTCTGGCACCCGTTCAGCCACCCTGGGATCCCCCAGGCCCAGCAGTCCCCAGGGAAAGCTCTCGTCTACCTACTGGCTCGGGCTCTCCTCTCGGGTGCCCTGCCTGGCTGTGGCTGGGCCAGCAGGTTGGATGGGCTGGGAGCCCAGTTCCTCCGCTCCAGTTCCTCCGCTCGGCCCCTGCCACCCGCTCCCTCTGGCAGCTGCCTGTCCCCTGCCTGCAGGGCGCGGGTGGGAGCTCCGTGGGCCAGCAGAGGCTTGAGGTGCTCGCTGGGAGTTCCTCCACCTGATTTCCTTACTGTTCCTACCCCTTTCTCCGTCTTTCTTCAGGGTCTGAGATGCCCTTAGGAGTACCCCAGGCTGTGGGGTGAGTCATCGCTGCCTGTTTGCTGTGGGATGGAAGTTTGTCTTTCTGCCAGGGAACTCGTTCCCAGAAGCTGGCAGGAGGTAACAGGCACCCCACACGGCACCTTGCAGGCTGCTCAGTCCCCTGGGGTTCGTGTCCCCCTGTACTGCGTGCCCGGCCCCACTGATCTGCCTTCCCGGGTCAGTGCACCCCACTTCCACAGACCAGCCTTGGTCTGCAGTCCTGCACAGCCTCTAGACTGAAAAAAGAAAGTGTTCATCGAGACTGTAGTTAAGGAGGGCAGACAAAAGGACTGGAAACCCAAAGTTTGCAAGGGAAATGAAACACGAACTGCAGTTCACCTGTGCTCGGTCCCAGGAACCTCCCTGCCTGTTGCAGCATGTCCAGCAGTTGGTGCGTGTGTTGCAGCAGCTCCAGCAGCTCGAGCATCTGCACTTCCTTGTGGGAGCCTGCGTCCAGCAGCCTGCTCAGCTCCTGATGCCCTCCGCTGTGGTTTCGTGGTCTGTACGCTTCTGGCTCCTTCCCTGTCCCTGTCCTGCTGAGTCGGTGCCTGCTGCTTGTTTGCACTCTTCCTCTCACAGCCCTTCCCAGATTTCACTCCCTGTTCCACCTGTGTCTTTGCACACCAAGGCTCACTACGTTGTCACTTGGGCTGAATTCCTCCCTGCTGCAGCACCCTACAGCACTGTCAGTGTTCTTTGAAGTTCACAGCGTGTACCCCTTACACACTGGTAGGAAGGATTTCCTACGTGTGTTTTACTAAGCCGTCAGCTTCCACCGTGTTTTAGGTTGCAATAGCGACCACAGGTGGTTGTTTAGGTAGATCAAGCAAAACAACTGCCAGGAGCAAAAACGAGGCGTCTGCCCAGACCTGTCATCTTGGCAGGGTTCTCCCACATGCTCGGGATTTGTTTCGGGTCCCTGGATCTCTGCTGACGCCTTTGGGCAGGCTGCTGCAGCTGAGCAGTCAAGTGGCTCAGGATTGCCTGTGTAACCAGAGGCTGCACTGCTGGGGGATTTCTCCTCTGCACAGCGCTCATGGGGTGGTGCCAGCCCACACATCAGCCTCCCCAGCTTGTGCGTGGCATCCTCCAGCCCTTGTGCCTTTCCTGAGGTTTGGGTGTCCGTGGGACACCAGCAGGCTCAGGAAAGGCAGTGTCCTTTACTTGTCCCCAGCACTAGACAAACTTACAGGGTAAAGAAAGCTTTTCTGGCTAGGCAGAAAATTAAAACAGTGTTACAGGGAGTACGTAAAATATAAAACAATTTAGCAAAGTTTCTTGTCAGGAGCTTTAATGTCTCACCTAATATAAACAGTATTTGCCCCAGCTGCTGTGGCAGGAGCTCAGACTCTACAGCCTCTTCTGAACTGAAGAGGACCCTCAGCCTTCATAAACGTGCTGACAAGGCAGCTGGAGCCCTCAGAGCCAGGAGAGCACCTCGGAGCCGTCACTGGGCTACTGGCAGCCTTGCCTGCCCCCCTTCCTGGCTAGCCCGTTCTCTGTGTTGCAGCATCGACCATCTCTTCCCTCATACATCTTCAATTTTATTTTTGACACAGTTTGCACGTTATGCATCAGTTAAATACTGATTGTGCAGGTCGTGTTATGCCTGATCATAAAGCTGGGCTGTGTCAGCAGATTCTCTTCCACCCTCTGGCCCTCGCTTTCTGCTCCTTTTCAGTCATGGCCGCGTTTGCAGAACCTGTGGAGTGCAGGGGCTGTCTGCAGGAGTCGCTGCCAGGACGGCGTGTTGCTTTGCTTCTGCGTGTCCCTTGTGGTCCTGGTTCCTTTGGGACCTGCCAGCAGAAATCCCGTGTTCAGCACAGGTTTTGTCAGCTGGATGGCCTCCAGAGAACCTTCCTGGTGATGTGCACTCTGCACAGAGTGCCCGGCCTCTGCTCTGCCCAGAGAAGTGCAAGCAGACCAGGTCCCGTCGGTACCAGTGCACCAGGAGCATTCCTGTCTCTGCACAGCCCTGAGACACCCCAAACCCCACACCTGCAGGGACACGGCCTTGCAGCAGGGCTTTCCTGGAAGCCATGGAGCAGCTGCCTGGCCGCCTGCTCCTTTTTGAGCTGCCCGTGCTGGCAGGCTGGTGCAGGGAGCAGCTCAGCCCGAGTCCCCATGGCGTGAGGCTCCCTTCCCTGCTGGGCAGGCTGCAGAGCACCTTTCGCTTCTGCTGCCCTGCCTGCAGCACGGCGTTAGGGCCCTCAGCCCCAGCTGCAGGTGGTGGCTGTCACCGCGTGGCTCCCCACGGGCCATAGCATGAGTTATGGGTTACCTAGCCTGAGTGAAAGCTGCAATTTTTTTTTTAGGAGACTAGGTTGTGGCTTGCAGCAGCTGCTGTGCCTGTACAGCCTCTTTCACATTTCTAATGTTTCTTAATTGCTTGTCACGGAGCAGGGCTCAGATCCCACCAGGCACAGTGTGCAGGCGGTGTTTTCTCACTGAGCATCCTCGGTGGATCCGTGTTCCACGCGTGCTGTGCTCCTGCTTTCTGCTCTGCACACAGGAGAGGCCCCGGCCACCGCTGACTGCAGCAACTGAGCCGAGGGCTGGCAGCTCCCCAGAGGGCTCCAGAGCTCTCCTAGGCCGCAGGGGCCATTTCTTCAACACACTTAAAATACAGTTCAAGGATCAGAACTGCCAAAAAGAGCCCAGGATGCCAGGAACCCATCTCAGGCGAGCCGTGCGGCTGGGCCTGCCCCTCTCCCAGAAGTTAAACTACTTAGAGGAGACGCAGCGTGTTGCCCCATGTGTTTCCAGACACGGCCACTGCAGCCGAGGCCACAGAGGCCACGAGAGGCCTGTGCCACCCTTGAGGTCTCCTCGGATAAACCCCAAACCCAGCAGTTTCACATTGAGTGTGAGCACACAGGGTGTTGCAGGGGCCAGGGCCTGCCTCAGGGTTGCACGTCCCCCTTGGGATCGTAGCTGAGACTGGAGGGGCACCAGCAGGGCCGGGGAGCCAGGCGGCTCCAGGCTTCCCCACAGCTTTGTGTTTAGGGGCCCCGAGGAGAGGCAGGTTCCCTCCAGCAGGCAGCGCGAGGCTTGGGCTGTGCTGGGCCTGTGCTGCTCTGAGAACAGAGGCAGCCAGGCTGTGAGGGGCCGCGTGGTTCCTGCTGCCCCCGTGCCCTCGCACCAGGCTCCGTCAGGACAGGCGTCCCTGGCATGTCGCACCGCAGCCAGCGTCCCTGGGACTGTGGCTGCTTTTCCCTGTCAGTTCCAGGATTTCATTGCTCCACCAGTGGAAAAACGGGAGCAGAGAGAAGGGAAGCAGCTTTCCCAAGGCCCCCCGCTGGGCAGGAGGCAGGCACGGAGCAGGGTGTCTCCCACGTCCCAGTCCTGTGCCGCAGCTCCTTGCCCCGGTGCTTGGGGCTGTGCAGGCAGGAGGTGTCCCTGCAGCCGTGCCCCCGGCAGCCCGGCCTCTCGCTGAGTGTCCCCGTCTCGTTTCGCCCTAGGCCACCAACGGCGGAGGAGCCTTCAGTGACTACTCCTCCTCTGTGCCCTCCACCCCTAGCATCAGCCAGCGAGAGCTGCGGATTGAGACCATTGCTGCCTCCAACACGCCCACCCCCATCCGCAAGCAGTCCAAGCGGCGCTCCAACATTTTCACGGTAAGCCACGCGGGGCTGCGGAGCGCTGGGGTGCGGCTTCGGAGGCCGGGAGAGGGGAAGGGAGCAGGTCCACGGCAGTCTCGCCCCGCAGGCTTTGGTGCGCTAGGCTGTAGGTGAACCTCTCTCTGCTGGCCAGGGAGGGCCAGAGGCGCAGGGGGTGCAGGAGGGAAGGAGCCTTCTGCATGTGTAGGTAGCACCGTTCCTGGGGTGTGCATGCGTGCGTGGGTGAGCGCCTGAGAGCGAGGGGTGCGCACGGGGCACGCTGGTGTGTGTGCAGCGTGCGCGTGAGCAGAGCTCTGATCGTCGCTGGGCAGAGCTGCGCCCTGCGTGTGCACAGCACCAGCGACCTCTGCTCTTCCTCTCCTTGGGCCGGCATCCCCAGAGCGTGGCGTGAAGCCCCCGCTGCTGGGCTGTGCCAGACGGCGCTGTGCAGAGCCCGGCACGTGGCACCGGGCCCCTCGCTCTGGTACCCGAGCCCCACGCCCTGTGACTTGAGCAGTGCGCCTGGGAACTGCCAGGGGGCAGGCAGAGAGGGCAGCGGGGAGCGGAGGCGTTAGGGAGGCAGCGAGGCCGTGGCGCCCCAGGGTGCAGGGATGTTTGCAGCTGTTACCTGCTGGCTGAACCGCAGCCTGCCTCTTGGCATGCTCTCACACCGTGCACACACCCGTGCACAGAGTCCTGCCCACAGACTTCCCCCTGCTGTCAGCACAGCCCGTGAGCTTCCCCTTGCTGTTAGCACACACGTACTCTCAGCCCTGTATCTAGGTTAGCTGTCCCCTGCTCCCCACAGAAACGTGCTCCTCTCCCCCTGGTACCCGCCTAAATGTGCCGGGCTGAGGCCCTCTCTCCGCCCCATCTCAGTGTGCTTTCCAGCCACCATTGCTCAGTCCACCCGTGTCTGCTGTCTGTGGAACTGGCCACCAGAAAGTCATTGTTCGTGTTGCACCACGCTGCCCCGTGTGATCAGCTGCCGTTGCTCCACTCCCAGATCACCCTAATTCACGCGCCCCATCCCTCTCCCTGCACTATTGGCATCCCAAATTCTCCCGGCTCCTTGTGCTGGGAGCGTGTCCATCTGCCCCAGCTTCTGACATCCTGGAAGCTTCTGCTCCGATGTCCTGAATGCTCTGTGCGCTCCCCATTCGCCTCTGCCCCCCATCCCCTTCAGTGTGCACGTGCTCCCAGCCCCCCCTCCGCACGTGCCCGCCCAGGTCCCCGCACTGCCTGGCGGGGGGCTGCCCCCAGCCTCCTCCCCGCAGCTCACGCCCTTTGCAGCGGCCCCGTGGCTCCGCACGCATGGTTGTTCCCTCACTGCTCCTCCCCTCCGTGTGCTCACGCCCTGGCAGTGCCCTGCTGTCGGTGGTCACGCTTTCTGTTGCACTCGAGCGCTGATGGATGCTGCTCCTCCCTCCCCGCCGTTTCTCTCGCTCATGCTTGCCGCTGTGCACCGGTGCGCACGGGCGCTCATGCACTGCTGCCACCCATCCTGCTCGCCTGCGCGCCGACGGGTTCTGGACTCGCCGTCAGCTCATGTTCACGCTCTCTTGCTCCTCCTGGAGCCTGTCAGTGCCATG
Source organism: Anas platyrhynchos (assembly GCF_047663525.1). NCBI lineage: Eukaryota > Metazoa > Chordata > Aves > Anseriformes > Anatidae > Anas > Anas platyrhynchos. The sequence continues at coordinate 159,473,306 of NC_092588.1, forward strand.
CTCAGCTCACTGGGGTGGGCACACGCTCATGGGGGGAGGAGGGCTCGCTGCGGGGCTTACGCTTATTTGCTGTGGACGTCACCATCCGTCTAGGGCTCTCACTTGCTCACTCATTCTGGGCTCAAGCTTGCTCACTCTCGCTGTGGGGCTCACCTGTGCTCATCCCGGGCTCGTGCTCACTTGCCGTGGTGCTGGGGCTCCCGCTCACTCGCTTGCTCTTGTGCTGGTGCACACACATGGCTCACATTGAAGTCTTCACCCCATTTGGTTGTGGCAGCAGCAGCAGCTCCTGACACCTCCTCCCGCAGTGGGACAGGGCCAGGAAGAGCAGGGAAGAAGGGAAGGGAAGGCTTTTTCTGCCACTAGCTTTACCCAGGCGGGCAGCATAGGTGCAGCCTGCAGCCCCCGTCCCTGCGCTCCCGGGGGGCTGCCCCGTGGGGGCTCGGCGTGGGGCAGGGCCGCGCTCCGCTCCGGGGGCAGCCGCAGCCCCCGCGGCCACGCTCCCAGCCCCGAGCTGTGCCCGTCTCCTTCCTCTCCAGCCCTCCTCCTCCTCCTCCTGTCCTTCTCCTCCTCTCCTTTCCTCTCCTCTCCTCTCCCGCTCTCCGCGCCCCTGCTCCCGGCACGGGGGTCTGCGTGCCGGGACCACCAGGTGGAGACAGCCGCCCGCCCGAGCCCCCACCCCGACTGCTGCTGCCGCCGGCTCCTGCTCCGTGGCCTGTCTGTCTGCCTGTCCGCTGGCGCCCCATCTCTGACAGACTCGTGTCCGTGTTCTGAGTATAACTTGCCAAACTCTTTATTCTTTCGATATTTGCAGATATGTGCCACTGTTTCCAACTTTTCATCAACAAAAAGGCCTTTCCAACTCCTTCCAAATTAGAAGATCCAGGTGGTTACACACGGCACCTCTGTACAAATTCTCTCACTTTTCATTGCCTCTCCAGGGCCGGATAAGGGATGGGCACTGGGATTGATCTAAGATTAGAGGCTCGCCCGCCCTCCAGCCAGCATGGGTCCCCCCCTCGGAGACACGCAGGAGCCTTTTAAATCCCCCCAATGTAAAGTCTAGGAAGCGCTGAGACGGCCTGCGCCTGCACTTTAAGCTGGGACATTTCTGGGCCTGCTGGATGCTGTCTAGGCACTTTCCATGCTCGGGGATGCCAGGCGGACGACCCTCATGGGATGGGAAGACCTGCAGACCCGCCGGGACCGGGCGACAGCAGCGAGTGGAGCTGGATGGGCCAAAAGACGCTTTGCTGCTGCCTGCGGGAGCTGCTGTTAGCGCCTGCGCTAGCACCCAGCTCCTTCCTCCCTCCTGCACCTCCTGCAGCCTGCATGGACTCCTGCTCCTCCTCCTCTTCCTCCTCGCAGCAGAGCAGCCATCTATGTCTCTTTAGTTTTCTTCTCTTTCAATCTCTTTGTTTTGTTCTGGGCCCAAAAGCCAGTGAATTGGTGTCCCAGGCGCGTGGGGCTCGTGTCCCTTTCTGATCCAAAGCACATGGGGCGCTCCCGGACTGAGGGGGTGTGTAGGACGCTCCAGAGAGACGCTGCCGCTGCCCTTCTGCCATTGTTGTGATTCTGAATGTATTGATTGTGCTCCATGCCGTGTATGACTTGATATTTTCCTCTGTCTTAAGCACTTTGAATGAGTTCTGCTCAACAGACTGTATATTTCATATTGTATTTATTGGAGTTTGCTCTCACCGCAGCCGCCTTCGGGGGCTGGCGGGTTTTGCTCTCAACTCTCTAGCCGTGTGATAGATATTTATTGTCCATGCTCTTTTGTAAGGGGCTGGTATCTCTGCCCGGTGACCTGTGCTACTTTGTATGGTGCAAGTGTGTTACCAGAATAAATCTGTTGGATTAGTAGAGGTGTGACTTCCTTTCACTGCCTTAGCCTCTCCTGCTTCCATCCATGCTCCACCTGCATCCCACGCCATCTCTGTCTGTCGCCATGTCCTGTGTGCCCCGCGGGAGGGGGGTCAGCTAGCCCCGTTCTGCTAGGACAGCTCTGCCGGCAGTTGTGGGGGGACAGGCCAGGCTGCGGGGAGGCCGGGGCTGGAGAGTCCCCCGAGGGGACGGGCAGGACGCCGGCTGCTCCGTGTGCGGGGAGCCCCGGCCTGGGGGAGAGAGGTTGCTCGGGTCTGCGCTGGCAGCCCACGGGGACGGCGGGGCCGTGCGCGTCCCCCCCGTCTCCCATCTCTAATGGACCTGTGTCTCTTCTCTTCCAGTCTCGAAAGGGCGCGGACCCAGAGCGGGAGAAGAAGGTGCCGGAGTGTAAAGCGGACAGTATCGGCAGCGGGCGGGCCATTCCCATGAAGCAGGTTCGATCCCTCCCCACATCCCCAGTCAGGGCAGGCTCCCTGGGTCGGGGCCGCGAGGCCAGGGGTGCCTTCGCTCGGCACAGGACACGGGGGTGCCTGGAGCAACCCGAGTGGGTGCCCGGGGACTGCGCGCCTGCCTGGACCCGAGGGCACCCGTGCCAGGGTGCGGGGAGGGGGCTGCCTTGGCCTGCAGAGCGGCTCCAGCAGAGGGCATCCGTGCCCCGCGCCCGCTCCCCGGCCCCCGCGCAGCCCCCGCAGCCTCGGTGCTCTGCTCCTGCTCCGCTCTGCCCGGGTGCCCTCTGGCCGGAGGCAGGGGGCTCTCCTCCTGGTGGGCAACGGCAAAACGCAGCGAGCACGGTGCCCGTGAGCCCGTCTGTGTCAGGGGGAGGCAGCTGCTCGTCCCCGTTGGGCTCCTGGCTGCTGGGGAAGCTCAAGCCACCTGGAAGCGCCCCAGAGTGTTGCCTGCCCCTGTCTGGCAGCCAGAAAGCAGCAATCGGTAATACCTGGGCGAGCGAGGGAGCCAGGCAGGGCGGGGGGGCTGCGTGGTGTTTCCACCAGGCTTTCATTGTGCTGCTGGCACGGCCGAGCTGCACACCGCCATGCAGCACCTGGCCGAGCCTGTGCCATGCGCTCTGTGCCATGCGCTCTGTGCCATGCGCTCTGTGCCACGCACTCTGTGCCTGCTGCTGCGGTTCCATTTTTCTTCCCCTGGCCCCAGCTGGCCTCTCTCTGCCCTGCCCGCGTGCTGCCCGAGCTGAGCTGCTGTGCACGCGGGGCTGGTCCCAGCTCTGTGTCGCAGGAACAGTGGGGTGGGAGGATGCAGATTCCGCGTCCTGAGTGGGTTCCACCTTGTGCTGAACGTTCCCTGGGGAAAGAGACCTCGGGAAGCACCCAGGCAGGACAAAGGGTAATGGTTTTAAACTAAAGGGGTAGGTTTAGATTAGAAATTGCAAAGAAATCCATCCCTCTGCCGTCGGTGAGGCCTGGTGCAGGCTGCCCTCAGGAGCTGGGGGTGCCCCATCCCCGGCAGTGCCCAAGTCCAGGCTGGATGGGGCTGGGGGCAGCCTGAGCTGGGGGCAGGGGGCCCTGGGCATGGCAGCTTGCCCCTCTGGCCACGCTGCTCTCCCCTGATCCCAGCAGGGCTGGCTGCCCCTGCTCGCCCTGCAGGAGGGGCCGTGGGCTGGAGGTGATGAGTGTGCCCACTCCAGCACCTAGCACCGAGCTGGTGGGTTACAAGGAGCACGGTCCGAGCCCTGTCTCTGTGCTGGGTGTTACGCCTGCTGGCTGCATGTCAGCGTGGTGCAAGCTGGTTCGTGGTGGCAGTGCCTCTGTGCTCTGATTTTGAGTCAGCCCAGCGTGCCAGTGGGGGAAGCAGCGGCAGAAGTTGTGCAGCAGGGACGGGGAGGCTGAGTACAGCAGCTGAAGCCTTGAGTGAGACCTGACTTGGCTCCCCCAAACCACACTGCTGACTGGAAAATTGGATGACTGCAGGGGGTCCGGTCTGATCCTGGAAGCATTTCCATGTCCTTTGGTCTCTGGGCCTTTGGGTTGCCTTTTCCAGGGTTTCCTTTCAACCAGCAGGGCAAGATGCTTTCTTTTCCTGCTCCTGTGTCTCTGTGTTGCTGACTGGGCCTGGCCTTGTCTGTTCTGCTGGAGTTTTCAGTGTTTCCGAGGCATTGTGGAGTCGTTCCATGCTGTAGGCAGAGCAGTGCTATTACCGCATTGAACAAGTGGAGACAGGCAAAAGCCTAGGTCTGCAAAAACAAGCATGTGCTTCGCTCCTGTGCCTCGCAAGAAGTAGGTGCCAGACAGCCCATCTGGTCCAGGACCTGTGTAAGTGGCCGGTCTGTACAGCAGCACCTCGGCGGCACAGCCCAGAGCAAAATGCTGCCTCGGCAGAGCTGGGTCCCTGCCCAGGTTCAGGAGCAGTTCCTCAGGTAGCCAGAGCTGTGGGAGCTGGTTTGCAGAGGAGATCCTGGCAATGTTATTACAGGAGCCTTCACTGGTGCTGGGGTAAGCAGTGTTTTGGCTGTCAGAACGGGGGGCTCTGGTTTATGTTAATGGTTCTCCCTCCTGGGGCTCTGTCGGGTTGTGTTGCACCTTGCTGGAGTTGTTGGGGCAGTGCTGAGGCCCCGGAGCACGGCTGTGACCTGGCTCTAGAGATACCTTGGCACTCGGAAACTGCTGCCTCCCTCTGCTTGAATTCAATGGTTGTTCTGCAGTATCTCAGGAGGGTACAGAACTTTGTTCCTGAAGGAGAAGACAGGCCGATATCCTTACCCAGGCTGTGGGGCGATGAGGTTGGTGTGGACACAAAGCGCAGTGGATACAGAGCAATGTCAGGGTGCTGCAGGGCTTCACCATCCCTGCTGGGCCATCAGCCCCCTGCCAGTAACGCCCCAGGAGAGGGAGGTGACGTAGGTTCATCAGTGTGAATGGGAGCAGAGGTTCAGGGCAGGTGACGATTGCTCTGCTCTGATGTGGAGCTGCCCTTTTGGAAGCTTGTGGAGGTCCCATTGCTTGCCATCTCTTTGAAGGGCAGTGTAAGATCAGGGACTATGGTAAGATTCACATGTTGTGGCCGTCCTGCATGCCATACAAGAGCAGAGAGCCAGTCCCGCTGCAGTGACAGACATGCAGGATCCTCTGCCTCTGGCCACGCTCAGACTGTCACAGTGCTCAGCGTGTGGCTGCACTCAGTGCCACTCTCCATGTCACTGACACGTGTTAAATGGTGGGACCGGCGCTGTTTAACATCTTCCTCAGTGACATGGACAGTGAAACTGAGTGCACCACCAGCACTGTGTGCTTGCAGCCTAGAAAGCCAACAGTATTCTGGGCTGCATCCAAAGCAGCACGGCCAGCAGGGCCGGGCAGGGGATTGTCCCCCTCTGCTCTGCTCTCATCAGACCCCATCTGCATCCCTGCATCCAGCTCTGGGGCTCCCAGCACCAGAAGGACAGGGAGATACTAGAATGAGTCCAGTGGAGGGCCACAGAGGTGATAAGGGGCTGGAGCACCTCTCCTACAGACAGGCTGAGGGAGTTGGGGTTGTTCAGCCTGGAGAAGAGAAGGCTCCGGGGAGACCTTGTAGCAGCCTTACAGAGCCTACAGGGGGCTGCAGGAAAGCTGGGGAGGGGATGTAGGGGTAGGACAATGGGTAATGGCTTTAAACTAAAAGAGGGGAGATTTAGGATAGATATAAGGAAGAAATTCTTTACTCTGTGGATGGTGAGGCACTGGAAGAGGTTGCCCAGAGAAGCTGTGGGTGCCCCATTGCTGGAAGTGCTGAAGGCCAGGCTGGATGGGGCTTTGAGCAGCCTGATCCAGTGGGGGGTGTCCCTGCCCATGGCAGGGGGCTGCAATTAGGTGAGCTCTAAGGTCCCTTCCAGCCTAAACCATTCCATGATTCTGTGTGCACTGCACGGCTGATGGCAACCAATGCTGTGCTTGGGGTGCTGCAGCCACCAGTAGATAACCTCGGGAGGGATTTAATTCCTCTGCTTGGAAGAAGCCTGGTGCATGCTCAAATTGCTGAAAGCTGAAGCTGATGGACGATGTGGAGCAGTAGGAGGGGTAGGTGCCCTGTGGCTTCCCTGAGGCCGTGTCACTAAGACCAGTGACCTCTTCCTGAGCTCTGCGGGAAGAGGGCTGCATGTGAGGGACTGCGAGCACCCGTGTTTGGTGCTCAGAGCTTGGGGCTTCTGCCCAGCGCCCAGGCTGATGGCTGGGGGGGCTGACCACAAAGCCAGAGGCCAAGCTGGGTGTTGAAGAACGGAGACTTTGCTTGACTGAGGAAGGGCTCTCGGAGGACGTATGCTGCCATGGATGCTCTGCGCCGTGCTCAGGACCCCTTGGCTGGTGGTGTCCTTTTGGTTATACGTTCAGGAGGTCTTGCAGGATTGGAAGAGCTTTTCTGTAGCTGGACGCTTGTCTTTGAGAATTGGGTTAATTAGGCCGGGAGACTAAGCTTCCCCAGCTGTTTGTTACTAGGAATGAGCTCCTAATTGCACATGCACCAGATTCTTTCTGGGAATGCTGTACTGAGCGCACAGGCAGCCCGGGGGGGCCCAGGTCCCTGGCCCGGCTCAGTTTGGGCCACACACTCCAGCAGGGCCCAAGGCGGGTGGCTCCTCCTCCTTGGGAGCTGGGATCATGCTGGGAGCTTAGATTACATTTAAATTGCCATTTGCATTTTCCAATCAATACGCGACTTTACAATTAAGTTTGGTGTTAAAATTCTTAGCAAAAAGTGAGTGGAAGGGAGATTTGTGGAGTAAACGAGTCCTTTGGGGGCCATCGCTGCTCCCTGCTTCATTACGCTGCATATTGCTGCTGCTGCTTTTACTGAGCTCCACCACAAGCCAAACACAGCAGAGACGGGCGTGCTGGCCGACAAAATGCAGGGAGAGGAAGGCAAAGTGAGGAGAGGGAGAGAGGTGGGCTCTCGCTTTTCACCTCCGGCAGCTTCTGCCCTTCCCATAAGACTTCCACGCTTGGGAGGAAACCTGTGGAGGGGTCGCGCCTTGTGCAGCGCCCCGTGAGAAGCAGGGGGAGCTTGCGGAGCAGCAGCCTGGGCCATCTGCACGTGGCCACGGTGGGGGGGCCCTGCGGGGGTCCCGGCTGCCTGCAGACGTGGCCAGGAGCTGCACCAGGGCACCCGGGGCACCTGCGTGGAGGGGACGAGGTGTGCCGCAGGGTTGTGCCCGCCCGCAGCACATCCTCCTGCGTGTCACCAGGCTTTGTCCTCCTCCCAACTTCTTGCTTCTCTTGGAGCTGTCGTGGGGGTTTTCCTCCACGAAGAAACAGTTCTGCAGGTGCTGCGGGCCAAACTTCCACTTTCTGCCATCAGAAAAGAGAATCGTAGAACACCCCGAGTTGGAAGGGACCCGTAAGGATCATCGAGTCCAACTCCTGGCACCACACAGGTCTACCCAAAATTTTAGACCGTGTGACTGAGTGCACAGTTCTTAAGAAGCATTTGGACTTGAGAAGCTGGGTGGCAGAGTGGGTGACCCTGATGCAGCCAGCACAGCAACACCATTAACAACTGGAATCCTCCCGGCTGCTGTCCCCTGCCTTAATCTCTAATACGGCAGCAGAGAACAAGTCTAAGGGCTCTATCCCTTGATTCAGCTGTTTCTTGCAAGAGTTTGGCCTTAAGGGCCCCTTCCCCTCCCCCCATTTTATTAGATGTTTACTTAGACTGTGTAGTTGCTCCCAATTTTGGATTCTTCTGCCTTCTGGCTTGAAAAAATTGGGCTGCCAGTGCTTGATTCTCTGTTCCCAGGCCTGGTTTTGCTTTGTGTGTTCAATTTGTGAAGTTCCAGGTTTGTAGCTGAACCAACTGCCGCTGAACTCTTCTCTGCAGATAACACATTTTGGGGGCTTGATAGCGATTGCAGCAGCCCGAAAACGTTGCAGTAGGTAGTTCTGTGGCACCAAGGTGTATTGAGCTGAAGACACCTGAAGGAGAGGAGAGGCAGCTGGAGTCCTTGGTTTGCAGGACGTGTTGGCAGGTCAGGCTCTAGAACTGGAGCAATTTTAAAGCCAGAAGGGATCCTGGTGCCCATGAGCCAGGGAGCTGCCCCCAGTGACTTTGAGCCAAATTTGTGCCTTCAGTCTGGTCTAGAGCAGATTTGTTGGAAAGACTGACTGAAAGATAGGCGATTGACTCTGTGCAGTTTCTATGTTGCCTTTAAGTTTTCTGTTTTTGTGCTTTCCTTGGGCTCATTTAGGGAAGATGTTGACTAAATAGCATGAATCAAACACAGATCGGTTGGGCCTATATACAAATACTTACGCTGGACATGGGTTTGCCATTTCTGATTATTTGTCTTCTCATTTGTGGTTATATTTGGAGACCTTTCACTTGACCAAAATGTTTTTACTCCATGCATTAATGGCTGCATGGATTTTGTACAGCTGGATTTTAACGTGTGTGCTGCTCAGTTAACATCCTAAATAATGCTGTGTCAACACAGCCACCGTTGCCATCAGGTATTGTGATCTTACCGAAAGCAGAGCCACACTTCTCTGATGACCTATTTCCACGCTGATCAGCATTAGTTACACTGCTGTCCCCTCATTCTTTGCTGATCACTTCTTGTGGGGGCTTTTTGACCGTTTTGCCCAGTGTAAGCGTCTGGCTGGCTGGCCATAATTACAAGGGTCATTGCTTTTCCCCTTGCAGATCTTGGCAAGGCACGAGCTTTTGGACTGCTTCTACATTTTGAGGCATGTTAAAATCAGCACCTTTTAAACACTGCTGAGCAAGCTCTTCGGCTAATTCTCGGAGCTCTTGAAGGCAAGGGATCAGATCCTGCCACCAAAACAGCTCAGCTCCCACCACCCTGCCTCAGCCTCCCCTTGTACGAGTGGGAGGCTTTTCCTTTTCACACTGCTTGCTTCCCAAGCACTGAGCATAAGTGGTCATGGAGCACTTCTGCCTTTTCTGCATCATTTATCGCCGATTTCATGGTCGTGTCTGCGCAGCATTGTTACCCCAGCGTGTGCCAAACCCCACATTGTTTTTGTTGTGTTTTTCCATTGGGCAGGCGCAGCGGCCTCAGTCTCCAGGCAGTGGGACGAGGCCCCCAAATATGCCGAGGCTGGCAGGACAGAGACAGTCTGTCCAGGTTTTTGAGGAGGTGCTGGCCTGGGGCCCAGATTTTTGCCACCTTAGGAACAGCCAGTCTTGACGTCTGCTCAGACAGTGCTTTCGGAGAGCCCAGCCCCGGCAGTCGGTAGATGCAGTTTTTTTCCCAGACTCTTGTTATTCATCCATACTTTTGTCCCCATGCTGTCCTTTCCTCCCTGCCAGCAGAATACTTGATGTTCTCCCCTCGATCCGTGCTCCAGCACCCTTGTGCCTGGCTTGTGGCTCTGTCTTCGGTCTCCCTCCCCACCTCCAGTCTCACCTGGTACAGTGTCAGGTCCTGCTGGAGGCAGATGTCCTGGGGGGGCAGAGCTGTGATGGGGAGGAGGTTTCAGAATCATGGAATCAGAGAATATCCGAGTTGGAAGGGACCCACAAGGGTCATTGAGTCCAACTCCTGGGTCCCCAAAGGACCACCCTAAAAAATTAAAAAAAAAAACAAAAAGCAGATCATATCTGAGAGCATTGTCCAAATGCTTCTTGAACTCTGGCAGGCTCGGTGCCATGACCACTTCCCTGGGGGAAGGTTAGGAGGTTGAAACTTCGAGTGATGGTTGAGATCCATGGGTATTCATTCTGGGTTGGGCTGGTAGGAAGAGGGAGCTTTTGTTGTACGTGAGACCTCAGGATTGGTCTCGTGTAACCTCCTGACGGGGAAGTGGGGTGAACAGACACCTCAGCTGCCCAGGACCTGCTCTGCCTCTGAAGTGTGTCCCTCGCTCCATTTGTTTGACACTAAGGAAGAGCAACCCAAGCAGGCAAGGGGATATTTGTCCCTTGTGAGACCCACGTACTGGAGTGTTGTTCCCTTGCCTGTCCTAAATTATTCTTTCATTGCCCATCCACCAGTCTGTGCTTTTTACGACGGGAGGTGGCCTGGGAGCACTGTGGCAACAGACCAAGGATTATCAGCTGGTGGTGAGGTTAGCTCCTGCCTTGTGTTGTCACTGCTCTTCAGCATCAGAAGAGGTGCCCAGAGGGAGTGGTTTGGGACACGAGGGTGTGTGATGGATCCCTCTGAGGGCCTGGGGTTCAGAGCTGGCACGTGGAGACCCTCATCTCAGAACAGCCGGGCTGTCAGGGGATACATGCTGGGGCTGGTGAGGGGACGGCTGTAGCCCTTTTCCTATGAGTCCCAGGGAAGATGCTGTTGGGAGACCAACCCAGATGTTTCTTGAGTCTCGGTCTTTGTGTCTTTTCAAAGATCAGGCTCCTACAAGGGGTGACTGAAGCTGAGTGGGAAATACCCAGATGAAACAAGGTCTGAGACTCTTGCTGCTTCTCTTTTAGGGAATTCTCCTGAAACGCAGTGGCAAGTCACTCAACAAGGAGTGGAAGAAGAAGTACGTGACATTGTGTGACAACGGAGTCCTCACCTACCACCCCAGCCTGCACGTAAGTACTGCACAGGAGCTGTTTGAGGAGCAGGGTGGGACAGAGCAGGCTCTCCTTCGTGCTGTGGCTGCTGCTGCAGGTCCTCTCGCAGATGCCACAGTTGCAGAGTTGCTTGGAAAGGGTTTGGCAGCCGATGAAAGCTGCTGACCCTGAGCAGGAGGTTCAACACGAGCCCTCAATAGGGCAGGCTTATACAGCAGAGTTGTTTTTTATCAGTCTGGAGAAAAAAACGTTCCCTTTCATGAAGGCTGTCTCTGCTGTGCCAGGCTGGGTGGGAAAAGCTGATAGGAACATGCTCTGCACAGAACTGTGCTCAGTGAATGCATCTTGCTTTTCTGTGTTTCCCCGGCTCAGCCCATTAAAGCAGAGGCTGCTGCCTCCCTGCATCCGGGGTGAGGAACAGGCAGACAACTCCTTGCAGCCACATCTGATGGTGCCATTTGGGTGTGGAATAATTTTCCTGGCTGCTAGGTATTGGGTAATGGAGATGAGGTGCCTGTGCAGAGCCTGCCGAGCTGAGCTGTCACTCGATGCATCTCTGATCCTCTTCACTGCTTGGCTCAGGCACACAGCTGCCTCCCCATCCATCTCTGTCGCCTCCCCACTGTGGGGCTAATGACTTCTTCCCCATTCCCTCTTGAGCACAGTTTGCTGCTGAGACAGTGAGCCGCGGACAGACACACCTGTGACACCAAGACCACAGCACCCTCTGCAGAGGACGCGCTGCAGCGGGGCAGCCGGGGGGCACGGGGGGCACGGGGCAGGGCTCGCTCCCCGGGCGGCTGAGCGGGGCAGAGAGCTGGGAGCTGCAGCTCCTGTGCTGTTCAGTGCCCCCAGCTCCTTGTGTGTCCCCGATCTCCTCAGACACGTACATGTTTGGGTGCCCTGAGCCTCACAGGCTTCCTCCTGCATCTCTGGTTCATGGGCTTGTGACCCTGAGCCTTCCGACCCTAATAGCCTCATGCTGGAAATTGCATGTCCTTTCCTTAATTCAGGAAAGCTTTGAAAATACTTGTTTGGGTTTTGTTTGTCTGGTTGTTTCCTTTTAGTCTTTGTTCCTTTTACCATACGGTGTGGTTCTGCAGTTCCCTAACTTTGCAACCCCATTTTTTGGTCTTTATAGACCCAAACTGGGAGGGAATGACTGCTGCTGTCTGCTCTCTGTGCGTGCTCACACACGGGTATGGTTTATCAGGTTTCTGACATCGTAGGGCATTGTTTAAATCAGCTGTGGAGGCAGAGTGATTGCTGGGATGTTGTTTAACTGCGCTCAGCTGATGCCGCTGCACACCAGGTTTGTCTGCTCTTTACACCGTTTGTTCCCCAGAGGGTGATCTGGTTTGATGTCACTTGCTTTCCTTAGTTTGCTTCTTCAGTGTTTCATTTCATTATGGTGTTGCCCCAAGCAAAAATCTGTTTTACTTCTCCCTGGTGCAACTGGTGATCCACAACCCATTGCTAAGAAAGGTACAAGATGGGCCTCTCCGCCCCTCGATTTCACCGAAAGCTCTGCACCTTGCACCAAAGTAAGTAATGCCCTGTGTGTTCCCCTGTATCAGGGACTGGTTACTTGTGGGCCACAGAAAGCAGAGCTGCTTGCTGCCCAGCTCTGACTCCTGCGAGGACAGGAGATCTGCGTGCTCCCTCCTTGGCATTGCCTCCCTGAGAACCGGGGAGAAGACGGATGGCACCCACAGCTGTGTTGCGTTTTTTTGGGATGCGGACAAGCTCAACCGGCTTGGAGGGCTCAGATGCAGGAGGGCAGCCTGGAGCAAGAGGTGCTTCAGAAGATGTCCCGTTTTCTAGTGTGAGTTAAGAGATGCTGCGGTGCTTTTCTGTCTCCAGTGGCACGAAGCAGGTTTCCGTGCCCTTTGACAAGATGTCACAAGCAGAGCACGTTCAGGTTGAACAGCCTGGGGCAGTAGCAAAACCTCTGCTCCCAAGGAAGGGCGTGTGCTGCTTTGGCACTCCCGCTTGTGGCAGCAGCTGTTGGTCCAGCAGGCGAGAACAGGTATATGGGATCCTCAGTGGGGGAGGCACACGGCATCCTGAAGGTCCCTGAGCCCTGTGGGCCCCCTTTTCCTGTCCTTGCTCAGAGTCAGCACGTACTGCCACGTGCCTGGAGGCGGCAGGATTCAGGGGGCAGCAGAGGGGTCCTTGAGGGGATGGGTGAGCACAAGGGGTCTTTCCCAGCCCCTCTCAGGATGTTCAAGCCCCAGAGCATTTCTGTGCTGCATTTGTGTTCCCAGTGGCTTTTCCTTGGCAGGATTCAGGGCAATCCCTGCCTCGCATCTCTTCTCTTCCATCTTGTTTCTGTCCTGTCCCTGCCCCGCGTGGGATGGGAGGAAGCACCACAGGGGTTGGCAACCTTTTATTTTTTATTTCAGTGGAGATGTCTGCTCCACGTGTGTCTGTGCCCCATTGGGTGAAAATTGCAGCTCTGGCTGGGTCATACTTCTGATTTCACCACCCAAAAGCTTCCTGACAGGGCTATTCATCTGCTTTTGAGTGTTTATCACTGTACTTGCTTCAGGATCTGTATCTCGGGACTGGTGGATGGGGAGTGCTCAGGGAGCTGTGTCCAGCCCTGACCAAGTGCTCTGCGCCTTGGCAATGGAAGCGTGTCAGCCTCGGCTGCAGGCTCAGACCTGTGCTCGGGTCCGAGGGAGCTGTGCGTCCCTGCTCCCTGGGGCTGCCTCCTTTCTGGAGCAGGCGGCAGCGTTACAGACCTTGCAGCTGGAGCTGTGGGCAGCAGCTCTGCCTGGAAGTAGAAGTGGCTGGGGGCCTGTTGGCTGGGTTCAGCACAGATTTCCTCATTGCATCTCTATTTCTCTTACCTTTCCGCGCGTGTGTTAAGCGACAGGAAAAGAACAAGTTTTATGAGAAGACTGGTGCAGTTTCGTATCACTTCCCCAAAGCCTTGGAGAGTAAGTGCTTCTGCTCGTGAGGAAGGCGGATGTGGTTCAGCCCAGCTTCACTGGCCAGGCTGTGCTGTGCTGCACGGAGCTGGAGAGAAAGCATCTCCCATTTTGCAGCCAGTGGAGCCATTCACACAATCACCTTCTGTTAATTCTATCTGCAACATCAATTAAATTGTTTGTAGAAACTAATTGAATGTGGCTTAATCACACATCTTAATAGCTTTCCACGCTTTGAACTCGTTGTTAATTCCAGTAATAAAATGAAATGAGAGAACTGGCTGGGTAATTAGCGAGGAGGCTTGGGAAGAAATTGCTGTTTTATAGCATGTAATAAAAGCAGTGCGCTGGTGACCGCTCTCTCCGGCAGGCAGCCGGCTAGCGCAGCAATTGTGCTGAGTTAGGGAAAATCCTCCAGCCCCTCCGAGATTCCCTGCCCAGGGGTGACACCGGGCTCCCACCCAGCCAGGAGCAGCTTGGAGAAGCGTTTGCCTGGGATGGTTTTCTAGGAACTGCCCGGGGCACCAAAGGGCACGTGCGTGTCTTGACTGTCTTTTAAGGTCAAGCCACCCAGCAGTGGGAAGCACAGAAGGGTGTGCTGCAGTGCTGCCACGTCTCTTGGATGTGCACTGAGAGCTGGGTGCCTTCACAGGGGTCAGCAGAGAGAGAAGAGTTCAGAGCAAGACCCTGAGGTGTTGCTGAGCAGTGGTAACCCATGCAGGCAGCCACCTGAACCGCAGCACTGCCTGCACAGCCCTCTTTACCCGCTTCTTGGAGTCCAGGACTGGGGGAACGGCTGCTCTTAACCGATCTTCTTCATGCCTTTATCTCCAGTTTGGAAGCAGACAATTTACACAGGCACCAGCTCCAATTTAATCCTCTTGGTGACCTCCTTGTGAACTGGAGCAAGCCCAATGCTCTGCGGCAGCTGCGGCCTCACCCCACACGGTTGCTGCCTCTCATCTCCCCATCGCAGTGTGCGCCCCCAGAGCAGGGAGCCAGGGTGCCCGGACCCCACGCTGGGGTGAGCCCGGGGAGCTCCCTGCAGAGCCCTCGGGGCTGGGCTGCTGCTCCCAGAGAGCCAGGCAGGGCCTCGGGCTCTGCAGAGGTCACAGTGCCCTGGGCTTTCCCATCCAGGAGCATGGGGGGTGCTAGGGGAGGGCTGCAGCGTGCTGCGGGGCAGGGGAAGGGGTGGAAGAAATGGGGCAGGACACGGCGCTCAGGACTGGCCACAGGTCTGCAGGCTGGTTTTGATTAAAAGGCGAGGTACTTCTAGGAGGCAGAACAACATTCACAGTCTGCACATGGAGTTCTTGGCTCTGCAATAGCCTTCCAGAAGGAAAGGTGAAAGCACCAAGTCTGGGGTAGCTTAGAGCCACGTAGGGGAATGGATGAGAGAGTTGTGCTGAGTTGTTTTATCTGGGCTTGGATTTCAGTAGCTGGGACCTGAGAGGGAATTTCTGGTTATCGCATTACCTGCACTGGTGTGGTACATTATCAGCAGCTACGTCTGAGTGTTGTGATTAAAACGACAATGAATGACAGGAAGGAAGAACTGCCTGCCACCGATGTGCTCTTCTGCACCATCTAGTCTGATCCCCGGCCAGGTTTTCACAAATGGCCGGGTCATAGCCTCTGAGTGCCCCTGGCAATGTCCCAGCCTCGTTCGGTGAGAGCTGACGGGGTCTGGGTGCTGGAGGCGATGCCTGGTGCTTCCCTGGGGCCAGTCCCAGCTCCCTAGCTCATCATGGGAAGGAAGCAGATCAGTGCCTGGGCTGTGCCTGGGCTTTGCCTCCGTTCTGTCAGAAGACGTCTGGCTGCGGACGCTGGCAGAGTCACAGGGGCTGCTGCTTCTGCCCCACCTGGCTTGGTGCTCCAGCGTAGTGCAAGGAAAGCAGCACGTGCTGAGCTCCCGGCACCTCCAGGTTGCTGGCTCTTAACCAGGAGCCACGTCGATAGTTGGAGCCGGGTTCTGGCTTTGATTGAGTGAGTGAGAGGGGAGCTGAGAGCAACTGGCCAGGGCAGGGCTGATCCTGAATCTTTCTGCCTCTCTGCTGCAGGACTACATGCAGAATGTCCATGGGAAGGAGATCGATCTGCTGAGAACCACCGTGAAGGTACCGGGCAAGCGGCTGCCCAGGGCAACAACGGCGGCGGCGCCCAGCGCGAGCCCCAAGGCCAACGGGCTGGCAAAGGAGCGGAGCAGCACGCAGCTCACGGGAGGCACAGGTAGGAGCTGGTGTGGGTGCAGAGCTGGGGCCAGCCCGCACCACTGGCAGCGCCTGGCGGGGCTGAGCCAGCAGCAAAAGCAGTTTTGGAGATTCTTTCTGGATTTTCTTGCTGTCACCGCTCTCTGAGTGCCTTGGAGCGGTGTTGGCATTGCTGTGCACAGCTCAGGTAGGCTGCCCGCTGGGGCTGCGCTGGGAAGTGTACAGGACAGGAGGGAGTAACAGGGCTCTAACCACCTGCACGAGCTCCCTGAGAGGAGGCAGCCAGTCCCATGAGCTGCTGCGCGTGGAGGGAGCTGGTGTTCCCTAAAACCAGGGAAACCCCTGCCAGGGATGTCTCCTGGTCCCTGCAAAGTTCTGCTCTCTTCCTCTTGTGGTCCCCTTTTCCTTCTCGCTTTTCCCTGGGGACGTAGTGATGTGAGGGGGGTGTTCTGTGAGTTCTGTCTTCCCATGTGCACACTTAAGAGGCACAGCTGCCTCCAAGCGTGGGGAGCGGGAGGGGGCAGGCCGGGGGCTCCGTCTTTCTCCTGGAGCTTGTGCCACGCTGCCTCTGCCCCTCCTGCCCCAGGAGGTATCACACCCTGCCCCGGGGAGGTGTCGAACTTAGAGATGTCCTTCCTGAACTTCCAGGGCATTGACAAGTCTCTGCTTTGTCCTTGGGGTACCCTGGCCCCGGACAGAAGGTTTCCTCATGCATTCTTCTTCCCAGAGCACTGCTGGCAGTGGTCTGTTAGGGCAGAACACGAGGATCTCTCCACTCTGCAGGGTAACGGGGAGGTGCTGATAATGCTGATAATGGAAATCCGTGATAATCTGGTGCTGTGCACTGTGCCACGGAGAGGGGAGTTGGGTCACCCCATCCTGGTTTCTGCTCAATGCTCCGCACCCTGGTTGTGTCCTGTGGCTGTGCCTTGGCACTGTGCTCCCAGCTCCGGGGCTGAAGGGAGCAGCAGGAGCTGGCTGGGGTCTGCAGCATCACGCTCAGCACAGGCAGGGGCACGTGCTGGTGTTGCTGCCTTCACGTGGTGCCAGCTGTGAACCCCTCTGAACCCATAGTGCTGGTTCTGTAGAGCCAGGCTTGGTCTGCAGCTCAGATGAACTGCCAGCGAATGACCGCAATTACTCTATTTTTTGACCAAGGACGTGCAGCTGAAAATTCTGCCTGTTTTCTGCCACTGCTCTCCACTGTTCATTGTCATTTCTTCACCACCACCTCCGTACACCCTCAGCATGCACGAGTTCAGTAGCAATTGCACGTAGCACTTCTCAGACGCGTTTCTAGGGTGCTCTGTCTGATGCTGGTACTTACAGAAGGTTATCAGAACTGCAGCAAGAATCAAAGGCAAAACGCAGAGAAGCTTCTGGTGATGTCAAACCCAATGTCCGTGTCACCCTGTGTCCTGCTTTCAGCAGTCATCCCAGCCCTGTTGGGCTCACAAGAGCAGATCGAGATGTGACGTGATTACTGATCCTGCTGCTTGGAAAACCAATGCCTAGAAGAAAGCTCAGTGCGGGGCCTTTCGGCCTGGCTGACAAAGCTTGAGGAGATGCAGTGTCTGGAGGCTGACGTTAGAGCCATTTAAACTTGAGAGGAGATGTAGTTCCCTTACAGGGAGGTAATTAAACATGGGAGTGGTTTATCTGGGGAGCTGGTGGACTTAGCACTGCTTGAAGCCTTTAGAATGAGATTAGTTATCTTTCTGCAAGTTATGCTTTAATCCAACTCGCATGTGTAGCTGCATGCATGCGTGCAGGGGATCACACTGGATAGGTACAATGGTTTTCCCTCTGGTCTTCCCTCACATAAAAGCCATGAATTTGAGATTCTCTGGTCACTGCCTTTTCCCTGGGCCCCTGAGCAGAGCATCACTACCGTGCCACCCAGAACACGTGTCAGCATGGACCCAGCATTAAGACAGAATCTGAATCCGGCTTTTTGTGCCTTGGCTTTGGGTGGTGGTTGTCTGCAGTGGTCAGAAAGGTTTTTGTGTTGTTTTTTTTCCTCCTGGTACACAAGTGGTAGGATGTTTTCTAAGAATATTTTTCAACTTACTCTTATGCCTCCAAGCCTTACTGCAGCTCACAGTTCAGTCCCCATGGTAAGTGCTCTGACATGATAGAAATCTTTGAGGTGACTCGCTCGTATCCTTGTGTGATGCAGGGTGCTGGATTTGGGATCAGTAAAGAACCTGCCCTGCCTCAAACTGGCAGGGACTGTGCCCCTTTGCTGCCTGTGGGACCAGGAGCAGGACTGTTACTGCTGAACATTTCTCTTCTAATACATGTTTTGGTCAGCTGGAACATCTCAACATTTCCAGTTTTCTGCCAGTGCCTGGAATATTGGTGGATTTGATCAAAGTTTTGGAAGTTGATTACTGAGAACTCTGAGGATTCCTGGGCTGTCCTGGCAGAACGGCCTCTGCTTTTCTGTGCTTTTTTCCCCTTCAATTTCCAACTAGGATGTCCTCTTAACCTTAATTCCTGTATGAAATTTTATTGGTAAAGAGACAAACAAGAGGGACCAGGCAGGCTCTGTGCCGGGCAAGGAGGAGCGACCAACCTGTGCGCACTGCTGTGCACCCAGGCTGCTGCAGGATCGGAAACAAAGACCCCAGGGGCTCCCGAGTCCCACTGTGAAGGGATCCCTTCAGTGGCACAGATGTGCTGGGGACAGGGACAAAATCATTTGTGCCTTAGAGCCACCCCTCCTGTGCTCGGGATGGGAGGCTGCTGGATGTACGTGCTCCACCTTCCAGCAGTCACCATCACAAGGCTCATCTGATCAAGTGTCCTGCACCATCCTCCCTCCTCCAGGAAGCCCAGTGGCCTTATCCTAGGAGATACGTGGGGAAGAAAGGGCACCTGGCACTGGGTTCTTCAAAAGCTGCAAGTGCACAGGGAGAGGGAGAGAGAGAGTGGGAGGGAGGGAGGAAGAGGGGGAGAATTCCCTTCATGCATGTCTCTGAGCAAAACGTCTCGTCACCGAGATGAGAATATATTGTGGCTGATGTGCATGAAGGCTGAGAATATGCTAACGGTATCGGTGATAAGCAGATAGAGAGAGTAAATGCTTCTTGTGATTTGTAAAATGTTACTCCTAATACAAAAACAGTCCGGTAAGTGCTTGGGGTAGCAAAGGGACCAGCTCCTCAGTGCGCCATTAGGGTTGCACAGGCACGAAACGGGAGCGTAGTCAGACCCTGCTAGAAGGAGAGTGACACCACGGACAGCCTAAGGTTACATGGAGAAGCACACCACAGGGGAGATGGGGCTGTTGTCAGCTTCTGTATTGGCGATAGGGTCCGGATCAGTTAGCTGCCTGGTGCAGGGAGGGGTTGTGTGGGGCTGGGCAGGGGCTCAGGCACAAAGCGAGCTTGCTGGGTGATGCTGACTGTGTTACTGCTTTTACCCTTTGTGGCAATTTCTTTCTGGACGTGGAGTGAAAAGTCAGATGTTTTAGTATTGGTGAATCCTCTCACTTTACAGTTAAGCATTCCTTATTGCTGGGGCAAGATGATCTGGGTTGGAGAACTGAGCGTGTTGCACATCTGGAGGTGGCGAGTCAAAACGGAGCGGGGAGCACTGGCACCAGGGGGACACCTGCGGGTGTGAGATGGGAGGAGAGCCCAGCTGGCTCCTGGGGAGGCCTGAGGATCTGTGTGAAGGGGGCCGGTGCTGGTGTCCCTCTGGCAGGTCCTGTGGAACAAGGCACGTCCTTAGGTGCATGGCCATGTGCATCGCGTGGCCCGTGCCAAAACTCCTCTGCATTGTCCAGCTTTCCGTGTCTGAACCTCATATTAAAAGATCTTTAGTTTTCTTTTTTTTTTTTTTTTCCTTTTACACCTTTTGTGGTACAGTTAAAAGACAAATCTTTTTCTGAAAAGCAGACCTCGTGGGCTTAACACGCCTCAGCAGTGGATTGATGCCACTTGATGCAGTGCGGGTCTGGGTCAGCTGAGTGCTGTGACCCTGGCAGAAGGTGGGCGTCACTGCCAGCAAGGTGCTCGGCTGTGTCCTGAACAGGTAGGGCATGGGCTGTAGGAACAAGGCATCTGTTACAAAGCCAGTGAATGTTGCTCCTTTTTTCCTGACCTCTCTTTTGCCTGTGCTGTCCTCCTCTGTGAGCTTTTCCAGCTCCCAGCCATTCCTTCCTGCCTTCCCCTCTTACTGGTGACTCCATCTCCTGCTCGTTTTACCTCTTCCCCAGTGCTGTTTGGCAGCTGGCGATGGGCACCCCGGGCACAAAAGAGGCATTGAGGTGCTCTCCTTCCCCACGCCTGGTGCTACAGCACTGGGTGCCAGGAGAAGCAGTGGCAGCAGTCGTCCTGCTCATGCTGCAAACCAAGCTGCATGAAAAAAGGCACATATATTTATCCTGTTCGTGTCAAAGCCTCACAGAGACTTTGAAGAATCCACCTACTTATCTCATTTTCTACAAATAGAAATGAGACCGCCAGAAGCACCTAGGTTAGTCAGAGCATCCCTGCGCCTGGGTTTCTGGGTTGGATGTGTCCTAAAAAGACTTTCTTTGAACTGCTCGTAAAAGTTCTTCCCAAGTGGTGAGAGCTGTGGAGACTCCCAAAGTCTCACAGAAAAGGCACCAGTGGGTGCTGGTCTTTGGAGAAAGTTGAGAAAGGGTTCTTGGCAATTACTGCTCGGTACTGTACACCCTCGGTCGGGTGAAGTAGTGCTGGCTGTGCTCCAGGGGTTTAAACTCCTGTTTTATTGGATGCTCCAAGCAGGAGCAGCTCCCCCTGACCGCAGCCGGAGCTCAGCCCTGCTGCCCCGTGGGCTCCTGGCACGCAGCCGCACATGGACACGGGCAGCACTGGCAGCACCTCCTGCAGCGTGCAAACCCAGCAGTGTCTGGGTTGGAGAGGGTAGGAGCAGAGTGTGCAGATCTCACCCACAGAGCCTGGGAATGCTGCTCCCGGGGTATGAATCGGCTGAGAGCGTGCAGCCTGTTTGTGGCACACGTGGCAGTGCAGGTTCAGGTGTCTCCTTAGATCCTCACACATCCTCTTCACAGGGGAACGTTGCTTCTCCTCCACTCTTCCCCAGGGATCCCCAGATGAATCTTCTCTGCAGTTCAGCAAGCTCACCCTTTCTGCATTTTTACCCTATCTGTATCTTACTCACTACGTGTTTCTGGCTTGAAGTATGAAGGCAGCTCTTGTTTAGACTAGATGAAAAAGTATTTTTTAGTGGGGAAGGACAGATGGTAGCACAAGAAAAATACGGAGACAACGTCAATCATCATGAGAGGCTGGTCCCAGCACAGCTGCAGCCCTGAGCTGTTGCTTTGCAGAGGTTTGCAGGGACTTACTCCAAACCCAGTCAACTCAGAGGGAAAATGCATGCTTGAAAACGTGGTACGTGCAATGCTGGTGCACAGGCTCATGTACACACTTCACATGGGCACCAGAGCAGGTGAGCCTGTTCCTTGGCACCTTATTGGAGCTGGGTGGTGTAAAAGGATGCCAGTCAGCTGGACACTGGAGAACCTGCTCCCAAATTAGCAGTTGAAGTGCAGGGAAAAATCAGCAGATTGCTGAGGTCATTGTGAGCAGCTACGTGGAGGCTGATTCTGACAGCAAAAGGCTGCCTGAGCTCGCAGGCAGAAGCAGTGCAGATGCTCTGCCTCAGCCAGAAATGCTGAGCTCATGCAGCAGCTCCCAGTGAGATGTTCTGGGCTGGGTGGCTTGGAGATGAGACCAAAGAAAGCGTCTGTGAGCCAGAGCAGGGTGTTGGGGAGGAGGGTGGATGGGACGGCTCTGCCTGGTCCTGCACGGCGGTGGCTGTGTGCTGGGCTCCCCAGGAGCCTCCCAGTTTGCTGCCAGCGTGGGAGAGCAGGGATCACGCCTGTGCCTCGGGGAGGGCCAGCAGGAGGCTGAGCTGTGCCAAGCCTGCTCAGTGCAGGGCACGAGTCTTATGTGTGGGGGGAGAGCTGGAAGGGGCTGATGCCACTTGGTGCTCTTCTCTCTGAAGAGCAGCCACGTGATTTGTCTTGTCGAGTACCTCGGGGCAGGCTGCGAGAGACCTCCTCCTCCTTTTCCTCCTCCTCCTCCTCATCATTTTCCTCCCCCTCCTCCTCCTTCCCCTCCTCCCGTAGTATTGGTTCTGTAGCCCAGGGAGAGCATTTTGAGCTTGTCTCTGGTGGTGGAGGCTCTGCTTGGGGTGCACGTTCATGCCCCTCGCCCTCATTTGCCCTGCGGTGATGAGGACCCAGCTGTCCTCTGGCTGAGCTACGAGTACCTCCATCAGCTCTCAGCTCCCCATGCTGGAGCCAGCCGGGCTGCTCAGGCACATGCAGCCGAGCCCACCGTGAGCACCCCGTGAGCACCCCATGGGCACCCCGTGATCCTGTCCCCTGGAGGTCGGCTGGGCAAGGGGAGCTTGCACAGGAGCCTGTGGGAGCCGGGCTGGGGCAGGAGCCAGGGCCGGGCTTCCACACAGCTGCAGGACTTGTGCTGGTGGCCAGCAGCACGTGTCCTTGTCCCTTCCAGAGCCAGGAGCCGGGGAGCGTGCTGGCACGGGGCGAGCAGGAGGAGAGCGCCTCGCCGGCACCCGGCTGGCCGCGGGAGCGGGGGAGCATCGCGGCACGGGGCCCCCTGATGCTCTGCCTCTGCAGAGTGAGGGATTGGCTCCCCCAGGCCGGGGTTGCTGAGCCTGCTGTGATCATGTCACGTCGGGCTCCGTCGATGTTAACATCTCATTATCTTTGTTACTGTAATTACATTATCCGCTGCTTTATGCAGAATTATTCTCTGAGGACTAATTGATGGATCCATGTTTAATTCATTAATCATTAGCATCAAATTCGACAATTACAGTGCACACTGATTGTGGAATTTCAAATGTAATGAGGGAAGAATTAACAAAGAAAAGGGAAAACCTGTTTCCCTGGCATACCGCTGCTCGCCGTGGGGGACAATGACATTGAGGGAAGAAGAGGCAGCAGAGAGCAGGGTGGCGCGGGTCATGGCAGACAGGAGGCTGGTGGGATTGCCTTGTGCCTTTCTCCTGCTCGAGGCTGCACAACGCATCCTTCCAGATCAGAGCAGGGCTGATAATGTCATACAAAAGAAAGGGCACTTGGGCATTACCTAGGAGAATCGCAGCTCTCGCTTCCTGAGCAAATTTACCATGTCCACCCCGCAGCAGTCTGTGGGTACAGGCACAGAGCATTAGGCCCCGAGGTGGTGGGTTCTGGGGAGCACAGGGAACACCCCCAGTGTGTACAGCTGGCAGGGAAAGCCAAGTCAAGGTCTGGTGTCTTCAGAAGGAGCTTCCTGCCCAAGAGCCTGTAGCTGGTCGGTTTCCTGCGCGGTACACAGGAATTTGTTGTGTGGGGCCCTTGAAATCATTCCATGCTTCTTCTTACAGCGTGTGCCTACCTCTCCTTGTCTCTGCACTTCTCTGTGGGACCTTTGTTCCTCCCAGGAATGGGCTGAAGGGTTGTTTGTAGTCTGAGGATGAAGCACAGATCAGGGATTCAGTAGAATTTATCTGTAATTAATACATTTCATCATGAATCATGTATAAAATACTACAAATTCATATTTATATTATAAATATTATAAATTCACTATAGCATTCAGATGGTTACGCTTTACGAATGTTTATCTGGCTGCCTCAAGTAGGAGGATGCATCCAAAATGTGAAGTTGGAGCCACTGCATTCAATGCTATGCGTTGAAGAGAAGCTAGAAACTGCCTGGACTTCACAGGGAGAGGAGGAATCCGGCAGGAGCTCAAAGGGATTACGTGAGGCAGGACAGGTCCTACAAACCTTGATGCCCGGTTCTTGCAGCTGGTGGAAGACCAAAGGACTGAGATGGGCTGGATCAGCTCGAGGTTGTATTTTCTAAGCATACGCTAGAGTTACAATGGATTCGTGTTTCCAAATGTTGTAACTCTGATCTCTCAGCTGTTATTATTTTTTCCTGGAGAAAGGGAACTGAGGCAAAGAGAAGACAAATCCAAAATCCTCAAAAGCATCCGCTGTGTGCCCCAAGTTTGGAGCAGAAGAGCTGCTGTTCTATCCCCAGGAACTTAGTCTTTTTTCAGCCCTTCAGAGTGTGGTTTTGAGCACTGAGCTCCTGTTTATCAGTCCTCAGAGTCCCCACCTGGGCACTCAGAACAGGAGGAACACATTATTAGTGTCTGTTTTTGACAAGTGTTGGTATAAGTGACTTGAACAGTAGCACTGGGGATTTTGCAGCAGGGTATGGATTAGATCCCAGGTCCCCAAAGGAAGCATTCAGCTCCGTAACCTTGGGTTGTCCCCGCTTTCCCTGCTGCCTTCTACATTGTTCTTCCAGGCACCTTGATCCTAGAAGACGTTTTTCTGAGGTCCTGTGGACTGGAGGGTACTTCACTGCCCTGTCACCCTGGTCGCAGCCCCGCACGGTGCTGCGGGCAGTGGGACAGGGGCTGTGGAACGGCGGTGGATGAAGGTGTGCTGGCTGCACTGCACCCGTTGCTGTGGATGTGGGGTGCTGCTGTATCCCACAGCACGTATTCTTGTTTTGTTTCACCTGGAAGGCATCCATGTCGTGTGCTCAGACACTGCTCAGCCACCTGAGCCCAGGGAGCTGCCCTGGCCTGAGCAAGATGCCGACACGGCTCCGAGGCCATCGCTCCCAGAGCAGGACCAGAGCTCCTGGCAGAGCAGGATTGATGGAGTGGCCCTGATCCAGTGCCCCCTTCCTGCCCTCTGCAAACTCTCCCCTGGGTGTGCAGGGAACACAGGGTATCTCCCACACCTCCCGCTGCAGGGTGCCTGCTGTGGGCTCAGCCTCGCTGCTGCAGGAGCTGAGCTGCGGCCGCAGGTAAGGTGTGGGTGCTGTAAGGTGCTGGTGCTGTAAGGTGCTGGTGCTGTCTGTCCATGCACAGCCTCCAGCAGGAAACTGATTTCTGGATGAGGGGTCCCATCCTGCTGAAAGGATTCACCATGACCTGTCTGTGGTGGCTGACAGCATTCCATACATCATAGAAGTGTTCATTTTCTGTGTGTTTTACAGAGACCACCAACTCCAGCCCATCCCCAGCTCTCACCCAGCAGCACGTGCCCTGGGCGTGCAGGGGGATGCAGGGCAGAGCAGCCAGCTGCTGCCAGCCCTGTCTCTGCAGGCTGGCCGTTTGTGGGCCACCTCGCCGGCTGCCAGGCTCCATGGCCCCCCTGCAGCAGCGACCCGGGTTGTCTCTTGGTTGGGGACTCCCAAGTGACTGGCAGACTGCTGCTGGCTCTGGGTTCTTCCATCCGCAGAGCAGGCACGGCTGTGCAGAGCGCTGCTGCTTCCCGGAGGGGCACTGCAGCACTGGCACTGCAGCGAGCTCCTGTGCCCTGCATCCCGGTGGTGAGGGATGGTGCGTTGCCGTGCTGAAATTGCTGAGCAAGGCCACTGCCACAGGGTGCTACCAAGATGTGCCACGTCACAGTGGCAGTCGTATTTATGGCACTGCAACATACCGCATCCTGAGGGTTAGGATGGTTTTGTCTCCCTTCAGACAGTCAGCTGACTCATTCTAGCCTGTATGTAGGCAGCTGGATGATTTTTCCAGACTAACTCTGTCCTGGTGGGAGGAAGGAAATGCTTTCTGCTAGCGATGGAGTCAGATAAGCAAAGTGTTTGAGGTTTATCTGAAATGGTGAAGGTGTATACCAGCACTGCAGGTCTGAATTGGGGCATGCTGTGGTACATCAGCTGAGACTGCTGATCTGTTGGTTGTAAAGTGGAAAGGCACACTGAGCTCTCAGCTGAGTTATCCTGGACTCTGCATGAATATGCAAAGTTGTTACCGAGTTGTGCAAATTGGATTGTTCTTGCACCAGCCAGGAGAGGAGAGGTGGGGGTGTATCTGAGGCAGAGCAGCACGGAGCCGCTCAGAGGAGATCCGTTCTGAAAACCCGGGTTGTTTGCAGGCCACAGCAGCGCCTCGCCTGCCAGCCTGCGTTCTCCGGGGCCCATCCTCATCACACGTGCAGACCATTTTATCTGCACTCCAACTATGAGGTGAAAATACTGGTAGCCTATTCAGTCACACAGACAAATTATTGCTGCTGTACCATTTTCCAGCCTTTCTGGAGTCTGCAGACATTTGCAAAGATGTTACCGTTCGCAGGGAGCCGATTATCCTACTGTCTTTGGCGTGTTAAGTAGCTTCAGCTCTCGGTTTCCGTCGTGCTCCTTTCCTCAGAGCATGGCTTGTCTGTGGAGCCAGTGAGCCTGGCACTGGGCCTGGGAGCGGAGCTGCCCCCTCCCACCATTTCTCAGAGCCGTAAAAGCTGTCTCCTTATCATGAAAGTGAGGTTTCAGCTCCTGCTTGGTGCGTGCCCAGGGTTCTGTGCATGGGGAGAAGGGCAGCACCTTCTTGCTTTGGGCTTTATTTTCCAGAAATCTGTCTGCTGTTCTCAATTTTGACCTGCCAGTTGTAGAGGTTTCTGTCCAGAACCCCTTCCATGTTTGCTGGGCTGGGCATCCCGGACCCTCCTCGCTGTGAGCTTTCTCAAAAGGCCACTTCTTTGATGTGTGACAGGCTCTCTGGATAGTCCTCTCCCAGTTTTCACCCTCATCCACAGCTGTCCTCCAGCATACCCAACCTTTCTTTTTCATTCTCCAGTCCACCAGCCCAGCTCTCGGCACCTGTGCAGGGCTGGGTGGTCAGGGGTGTTTGCGCAGCCACCTGCCTCGTCAGCCCTAGGTTACTACTCGCCCATTTCTGCTCCCACAGGCCCTGCAGCAAGGCCAATCTTCTCAGTCACTAAGCGGTGTATTGCAGCTCCAGTCGGGCCCATCGCTCACCACAGACGAGCTTTAGGCCCTGGCCCTGGTGTGACTCGCACGCAGTCGGCAGTTTTGGCCCCCAGGAGCAGGCAGGGCAGGCGTGCTCAGGCCGCAGAGCATCGCTGGGTGGGCTCCATCCAACACCCGTGCTCAGAGGAGGTGCAGCACCTTGATCTGGGTGCTCCGCCGTCCCCCCAGGAAGGGCCCGCGATTGCAGCCCTGTGCTGCGGGGCTGGCCGCTGCTGCTGAGAGCATCCAGCCCCATGACAACACCACAACCCGGCTCTGCAGCAGGCTCTGCAGCACGTCGGGGCACCAAGGGGGCTGTTTGCCCCTGGTCCCAGTGAGACTGCACCCAGCTGCCTCCCCCGGGGGTATGAGAGGGGCCGGCAGCCCGGGCAGGGAGCAGCTGGGGGAAGGGGAGCATGGGGGGGGGGCTGCCAGTGCCTGCTCCCCCCACCTCGGCTCTGCCCTCCCTGACGGGAAACCAGAGATTGATTTTCTCCAGCCCAACAGTATAATCACTAACCCTAATTAGAGATAATTACTGGGACTTGATACACTTATTACTTGCTAGAACACCAAAGGAGCTGAGCAGGGAAGAAGGCCTCGGAGAAAGTGAGGAGGAGAGGAACAGGGAAGAGCAAAGAAGAGGGCAAACAAAACACTGATCAGAGCCCTGCCCAGGGACGGTGGAAGTGCCGAGGGAAGCCAGATGGGCACACGGCTTCGTGGCGCAGGGGAAGCGAGCCAGACCCAGCAATGAGCATTCTGCATTTCTGAACATCTGGCTGGGGGGGTCTTGCACAGGGCACCTGGAAAAATGAAGAGAGTATAATTAGTAGCCACCTGTGAAAACCTCAGTATAAATAACTTGCCCAGTGTTGCCAAGGAAGGCTGGGGTAACAGGGTGGCTGGTATTCTTCCATAGAGGACCGAGGACCTTTTCCTCTTCCAGAGTTCTTTTCCTTCCACACTGGCCCCACTTGTGCTGCAAAGAAGAGGGTCCTTCCCGAGGACAAGCTGCCCTCCTGCTTGGGACCCCCTTCCTGACCTCTCCTCCGCTGCCCCATGCCATGGGCGCACAGCCTGGTGCCTGGGGCTCTGTTCTGGTGCTGGGCAGGGAGGTGCCCTGGGGGGCAGTACAAAAACCCATTGCTGCCATCCTGGGCTCGCTGGAAGTAGAGCTTTTCATAGGAATGAATCCTGTTGTTGAGGCTCTGCCTGGAGCCACAGGGTGGATCCGTGCTCTTTGCTCTGTGCAGTCTGGTGGGGAGAAGCCTTCAGCCACAGGTCCTAGGGACCTGTGCAGCACTTCAGGCAGCTTCATGGTCTCTGATGATGCTGTCCATGCTGGGTCATGATGTTACTGTGTGTTAGCCTCAGTGGGCAAAACAAGCAGGAGTGTATGAAACATGTTATGAGCAAACAGCTTTAGACATGGAAGTTATGTAAGAAAATAAAATGCAATTCTAGCTTAAGCTGAAATGGTCTTTTCAGCTGCTAGCATTCGTGAGCTGTGTGCAAATGCTTCAGGATGGTTTTTCATCATTCACAGCAACGTTTGTGCAGGTCCACGCTTCTGCAGCAAACCCAGAGAGTTTGGGGTTTGCTTCCCTCCTTACTTGAGGTTTATTCCAGACTCAGCTTGCTGCTGCTGCAAATGGTGATTTGTAGCACTGCAAATCGTCATTAATGGCAGCCTCCCACCCCAGCCATGGTGATCTCTTTTGGACTTTTCAGCTGCACAGCATTTCTTCTGTTTTGTATTTTAAGCAGTGTTACTTGTACATACATTCTCTGTAGCTTATGATTTCAGGTTTACGCAGAGAATGAGTGACACCTCTGGTCATATTAACAGACCAGAAGAGAGAACCAAAACAAGCAAGATTTTTTCATCCACTCCCCGTTTCTCATTCCCAGCACATTGGTTTGTTTGTCTCAGAAACAGTTTCTGAAGTGTTTCACTAAAACATGTTGGAGAGTAAATTACATTATCATGGTGTTATCACTGGAGGACTTGGGCAAGAGACACAAGAGGCTCCTCAGCTTTTCTGAATCCCCCAGATTCAAGGAACCAGTGCAGCCCCTGTGGAAAATGCTGTAGTTACCCTTACCTAAGAAGGCACGGAGGACAAATCACAAAACTAAAAATCAGTAGTGACTTAGGTACATGTAACCCTTGACTCCGTTGTACTGTGTTCAGGCAAAGTAGAATTCAAATCAGACGTAGAGTATTGAACACGCAGACACACACACAGATACATGCATGCACGCAAAAATATATATCTGAGCCAATTTCACAACCCTGAAAGCAATTATGAGCCAGATCATTTGGGAGAAAGAACTTAAACAGAAAAAATGTGGAGCATAATTAGGAGTTTTAAAAGAACATTTTACATTTACCAAAAAGTTAAAAGAAAGGCTGCACTGCTTATGAACATACTAATCTAGGTTAAGAGGAGATGTGAACTGTTCACTCTCCCTCTGTCCAGATAGTGACAGAATGCACAGGAACAAAAGCAAGTGGAAGGGAATAAGCTGTATGGTGCTAAAATATTTCATGCATCTGTGTATCTGTATATGCATGTATATAAAAAGCAATAAAAGTAACAGTATAATAAAGTAATCAGTAGGCATTGAGTAGAAGTTGGAAGCTGCAGTAGGTAGATAATTGATAACACAAGTGTGGTCCTGCATGGCCAGCTGGAACCACGGGTAGAGGCTTTCCTGCCATTTAGCCCTTTGCCAGAGCTCTGCAGACTAACATCCGCCACAAGTGATTAATTATGAGCAGCCCTCGAAGTGACCCTTTTGGCTTTGTGGGAAGCATTCCAGCTCCTGACGTTCCCAGACTTGCTCCGGTTACAGACACACAAAAGGTTTGTTTCACCATTTTATTTGGGTTCATTGCTTGCAGAGAAGTTGTGCACCTTGTGCCGGCCAGATCCCCGGCTACGTTCAGTAGCAGCTGGATTTAGGGAAGAGGTTAGATACATTTGGCAAATCGGGCTCTTCATTAGGAACACAGAAACAAAGTCACCACCGAGATAGGAATACCAGCAAACCCACAGTTGTGTGCTGCTCTCCACCGTTTCTCCACGGGGGTATCAGTGCCTCAGCTGATGGGGAAGCTGACACTGCATACACATCTAAGAGCTTCTTGGAGTGGGGGCTTTTGCCTGGGTTTGTTGTCTTTGCTGCCTTTCTCCTCGAGGGAAAGCCTGCTTTCCTTCTCTCCCGTAGCCATGTTAGTTGCAAAAAGACAAACCTTGCATTTTGGCTCCACCTCCAGCACAGATCCAAATGCTGAGCTCAAAGCAGCTTCTGTGTCCTCCTGGTGCTTTGTCCTGTTCTGGTCTCAGAGGTGCAGCACGGAAATGCAGCAGCGCCTCCCTCTCCCCTGCCAGATGCGTTTGGACTTGAGGCTTCCCTGGACTTGGTGGGCCTCTGCCAAGTGGCTGCCCTGTCCTCAATATTGCGATGGCTGCTGTGGTATTTTTTAGCTCATGCGTCATGAGAATAGTCGCTGTTCATGCCTTACCAGCTTCTTAATCTTCATCTTTTGCATGTTCCATGGAGACCTTAAATAACATCTGAATTTAAGTGATGGATTTAGTGTTTGAAACTCTTCTCTCAGCTCACCTTCCCCCTTCTTTGCTGATTACAGGAGCGTACACTATGGTGGTCACACAAGGGTTACAAGAAAAATAACCAGCAGAGTTAAAAACAGTGAAAAGTTTTTTTTTCAAGTTTATTAGGAACTAATGAATCCTAAAAACAGTGTTGGTTCATTACTATATGGAGATAATAGAACGTGTAATAAAGAAAAAAAAAAAAACACGTTCAGTAAACACTTCTGTTTGGTATGTGGGAAGAGGCAAGATGATGTATCTTATCACAGAATGATGAATTCTTCATATTCCAACTGTAATTAGGAAGCAAATTAAACAGCAGGTAGGAGATTTAGACATGTTTGAATCAGCAAGTGTGAATTATTTAATTCAGGAATTTTAGAAAATCTGGTCAAGGTCTTTCTCAAATGTTTATTGTGACTGTATATTTGGGGATTGGGAGGGCTTCTAGAGGGCTAAAGTTCATGGATTTTGGGTGCTCACAGTAAGAGGCTGAAACCAATAGGTTGGAAAAGGCTTAGAATATCTGTAAAAACAATGAAATGCTTGCAAAATGCACCTTGTAATGAAAAAAACAAGGAGCTCTATTTGCTTAGTTTATCAGCGAAAAGGTTAAGAGATTATTTCAACACTGTTTGTAAGTACCTATATAGAAACAAAAATTTGATAATAGAGAGCTCTTTATTAGATAAAAATATACCGAGATCCAATGACTGATAGCTGAAGCAAGACGATTCAGACTAGAAATAAGGTGCAAATTTTAACGGTGTGAGTAATTAACCATCGGAACAACTTATCAAGAGTTACTGTGATTTCTCTGTCACTGACAATATCATAATCAAGATGAGAAGATTTTCTAAAAGATATGTTGTAGGAGTAAATTAATGGAAGACTTGTGATGCAATTTTACGCTATGCAGAAAAGATCAGGCAGCCGAGGTCTGCTCCTGGCTGTTCCTGACCACGCTGCCCAGTGCTGTGCGGCTGCTGCCCAGGCTGGGTTCACGGGGTGCCCACGGGTACCTGGGTTCACGGGGTGCCCACGGGTACCTGGGTTCATGGGGTGCCCACGGGTACCTGGTTGTGCTCCCGCAGGCTCTGTGTGCTGTGGCTGGGCACTTGGTGTGGGCAGGTGTGGGCTGGAGCAGGACCGAGCTGCTGCAGCTGCCCACCGTTCCCCTGCTGATGGAGCGCTCCTGGGGTCTGAGGGGTTTGGGGAGCAGGCACAGCTAATTCCTGCTTGCAGGCTTCTGCAGTTTGCTGGGTTCCTGCTGACTGCACACGGAGCGGCCACCATCTGAACCAAAGATGAGTTTGGTGTGTCAGCGTGAGGTGCCGTGGCTGATCTCGCATGCCTGTGAGGTGCTCACAGAGGCGTCTGGGCTGTGCAGAGCTGTTCCTCCTGGCGGCTGCTCCCAGCACAGGGCAGTGCTGGTCGGAGCTGGCTGTTACATAACCCCTTACCACATGCATATGTCCAAAAATGTGCTCTCCAAAGACTTCGCTAAGAAAGGAGGGAGATTCCGCTTGTGTCAGAGCATCTGTGAGGCCCAGTGAAAGGCAGTGGCTCCCACTGTGTGCAAGCTGGCAGATCCTGATGGCCTTGCTACGAAGCAGGGCTGGGAAACCTCAGTTGCCTGCCGTTTGGATCAGTGATTTCACACAGACATTCGCTGTTGGCAGAACTGGGAAGGACATCTGTCATCCCAGATCATGTCCCACCAGGCTCGTGGGGCTGTCTAGGTGCTTGCTTGGCGTTGTGGCCACCTCCCAAGAAGACCTTGCTGTTGTGTCTTTCAAATGACGTGTCTGTATCTTGGTGTGTTTCAGTCTTGTTACTGGTAGGAATAGTTCAAGGGGAAGGAACTGAAAGCAGCAGGCACTGTGTGGTTCACAAAACCAACCTGATGTGGATGCTTCTGGCTCTGGACGTGCACTGGAGGGGTGGGGGCAGCTTTGAGAAAGGCAGCCGTGGGGTGCTCCCAGGACAGCTGCATTCCTGCGCGCGTGGCAGCTGACCGCCCATTGATGGAAGCAGTGAATTATGTCCTTACCAGCAGGGATCTCACAGGCAGGCAGCCTAACTAGGCTCATTGGCTTTTGCTTCCCCTCAAGAACCAGTTGGCCTCTAGGAACTGAGGAGTTTCCCACCAGCTGGAGGTGGGTTTCCATCCAGCCCCCTGCTTGGAGTGCAGGGCTTCTGCGGCTGTACCACGCACGTGGCTCCTGGGCAGGCTCTGGGACGTGCTCTGGCTGCAGACACCCACAGAATGCCTGAGAGTCATTACACGTGTGTGACTTTCAGTAATTCTAGCTTTTAGGGAGGATAAATGATGATCACTTGGCAACAAGTACCTTAAAGTTTTGTTTAATGGGAGGTGGTAACGGTTGGCCTTTCGGACAGGGCTTGGCAGATAGCTCCTAGTGGTGTGCCGAGAGTGCCATTAGCCTGTTGCAGGGCAACACAAAGTGAGGTCTGCTCAGCGCCAGGGTGCCCTCCCTGGGACATCTCCATCACCATCTCACACCTTATGGCCTGCAGCCTCTGCCGCAAAGCTGCCTCTTTGTGGTGCGTGGAGGAGGCATCCCTCTCCCTGCGCCAGAGCAGGGCCAAGGCCTGTGCTGTACTTGGCCGTAGAGCGAGGGGACTCCCCGAGCCGCTGCCCTGCTCGTGCTGCTTTCACTTTGTACCACACCCGGGCCCCCCGAACAAACCCTTCCTGCATGCCACAGCCACCACTCATCACGTCAGCCCAGGAGAGCCGAGGGGTCCCCCCAAAACATAACCACAGGCAACCAGCCGGCCGTGGCCTAGTCCCTGGGTGGGGGTATCGGGGGATCAGCGGGTTTGTGTT
The DNA here is from genome assembly GCF_047663525.1 of Anas platyrhynchos. Lineage (NCBI taxonomy): Eukaryota > Metazoa > Chordata > Aves > Anseriformes > Anatidae > Anas > Anas platyrhynchos. The sequence goes on from NC_092588.1 coordinate 159,506,104, forward strand.
TCTGGGGGCAGCAGAGCATACCAGCAGGCTGAGCTAAGATGGGGTGTCCTGCCAGCCTCCCGACTTCGCTGCAGAAATGGCCAAAAACAGCTGCCACCATGGCATCAGCCAGTGCTGGTGGTGACTTCACACACAGATAAATAGCGCTTTGGGATAATCCAGCTGAGACATGATGAACGCGCACAGAACTGAGGCCAAGCTATATCCGCAGGATGAGGCCCAGTCTCCTGCTTAGGCAAAGATGATGACCCCATCCGTGACTAATTGTGCAGGGCCAGGACACGGCTCCGGCACAGGAACAGAGTGAAGCTCTCTCCAGACAGCAGTGACCGGGTCAGAGGGCTGCGCCTTCAGATTTCACGGTACATGCTGACAGGAGCCAGCGACCAGCACTGCGCAAGGAAGGCCGAGGGAGCCCTGGGCTGCCTAGGGCCCGGCACTGCCAGCAGGCGGAGGGAGGGGACCCTGCCACAGAGGGGACCCTGCCCCTCAGCTCCATGCTGGTGAGACACTCCTGGGGTGTGGGGTCTGGTGCTGGGCCCCCAGTGCAGGAGGGACCTGGATGCACTCGGGAGAGCCTGGTGTGGGGCTGGGAAGATGCCGCAGGGCCCGGAGCCCCTCTGCTGCAAGGAGAGGCCAGGAGAGCTGGGGCTGCTCAGCCTGGAGCAGAGAAAGCTCTGGGGAATCCCAGCCATGGCCGGCAGCACCTGCAGGGAGGTGCCGAGAGGCCCCGGGCCCAGCCTGGAGCCTGGGAGGCTCCCCCTGCCCCCCAGCAGTACGGCCGTGCTGGGTGGGGGCTGGAGCCCTGGCCCAGGCTGCCCCCAGGGGCTGGGGGCTGCTCCCTGCACAGCTCCCGCAGCACCTGCCTATGGGGCTGGGCACCCCTGGGACCAGGGGGACCCCGAGGGCCCTGACAGCCTCAACAGTTCTGTGAGTCTGTGATGTGGCTCACTGTGAGCTTACTCAGGAGTGGGTGTTGGAGAGTGGTGGAGGTGGAGCTGGTGGGTCACAGCTTGGTTTCTTCCGTGCTGCTCACATTGTTGTATGTCAAGGAAGATAAGTATGTCGTCCTTCCCTGAGTGAGGCCATCAAGATTGTAGGTATTTCAGTGTTACTCCTATTAAAAAATAAGTGACTTGGCGTGTCCATCTGTTTTGTGCTGTTTCTGCTGGCAGCCTGTAGCAGAGCAGGACAGAAGGAGGTAGGATGTGGGCAGGTAGGCTACAAGAGTCAGAAGGAATGGAAAGTCGCTTTTGCTGTTTGTACCTGTTGCAGCTTGAATTATTTTTTCCCAAGGTGGTAGGTTGTGCCTGAGGATCTCGGTGAGGTGTAGGTGGTGCTCGCAGAATTCTTCCTGCTCCGGTGGTGTCAGTCAGGAAGCCCAGCCCAGTGCAGATGTTCTTGCCACCAAGGTGTGATACAAATCCCGTGGAAACCAGTACATATTTCCCAGGCTTTTCTGAATCAGGCCTGTTAGTTCTGGGGTGCATATCTCTGCTCTTTGTACTAAATAAATTTTGTTGTGTTTTTGTTAGCTCACTTTTCAAAATCCTGCATTATATCCTCATCTTCTTGGTCCTGGGAGTGCTTCCAACATAATGTCACCAGCAAATTTCACCAGAACTTGTGCATTATTTTGCCAAATCACTGTTGAAAAAATGAAATGAGATTTGTCCAAAGGTCCTCGAGTGACTCTGCAAGTATCTCCTTCGCAACTGGCAGCACCCATTTGTGCTAACTCACCTTCCCTCAGTTCTCTGTGTCTGCACCTTAATGAAGAATTTCCCGTTTGCACTGAACTAATGTTTTACTGAGGCTGCCCATCTGCCATGCTCCACACTGTGAAAAATGATGTTCAGTTTTTAGGTCATTTTCCATTTACTGCTATGTCATCCATTAGGCTTTTTTTTTTTTTTTTTTGAATTTTGAGGAAACAGCGATTGGAAGAGCTTTGCTTGAGGGACTGTAGGCAGGGTCACGGAGAGTTCAGTTCCCGGGACTTTGGCTCAGAGACGCAGTTAGTATTTTACATGTAGCCCTTTTATTTACCTTTCACTTCACTTGACTGATTTAAAAGGAGCTTGTCATGCAACTGCTGCTGGTGTCACTTTCAAAGAGTGTGATTTTGGAGAGCTCTAGGCTTGCTGGGACCGACTTGCAGATCCTTGAGACAAGCTGGAGTTTGGCGGCCAAGAGGTCAGCAAACCGAGGGAGCAGCCGAGCTGCGAGGACAGCCCTCTGCAGCTGGGTGAGTCCAGGCACCTGGTGGAAAGCTCAGGCATCCCCTGCAGAGACTGCAGAGCTTGATGGATGCTGTACCTGGAAGTCATAGCAGCACCGTGGCATCGCAAAATTAAATTTTCAAATTAGCTTTGTGCCTTCGTGAGACATGCTGCTGGCAAGGCAGGCAGCGGATCTGGGTGTCTGATGCTGGGTGCGGGCTCCGGGCGCATCGTTGGGTTTCCCACACGTCTTCATCTGCACGCGCTTCGTGTCCTGCGGGCCTGGCACGGGTCACACCGCAGCTGTGGCTGCTTGCCCCAGCAACGTGGTTTGCTCAGGGGTGGCCACAGGCAAGCAGGGCGCTCCCCACTGTCAGCGCTCTTCTGTGCCTGTCCTCACCCACCATGGGATGCGTTTGGAGGGAGGCTTGGCCGTGGCCGTGGGTGGTCAGGACAGGGGCACCATGAGCCCAGTGCCGCGTGGAAGGGCACGTGCCTGCAGTGGGGAGTGCTCCCAGTGCTCAGGGAGCAAACTGGGGCACTCCGGGGCTCTGCAGGGTTCTTCCCTCTGCGGCACCCCGATGTTTGCCTCCCTCCCCTCCCTGGCTGTGCAATGCACACCTTGCTCTTCGTGCAGCCTGGCACAGGGGTGGCCAGCACTGTCTGAAATGTGGGGCAGCCTGTCCCCTCCCCTCCCCTCCTCTATTCCTCTCTCCTCCCCTCCCCTCCCCTCCCGTCCTCTATTTCTCTCCCTGTCCCGTCCCATCCCAGCAGCCTGGTTCCCAGGACCCAGCCCCTCCTGGTCCCAGGAGAGCAGCCTTGTCCCTGCTCCAGTGGCAGCAGGCTCCCTCCCACGAGGAGGCAAGAGGAGATGGATGCGGCAGTCAGGAGCAGAGCGCCAGCTAATTACCCTTCCGAGTGTGTCTTGTAAATTAAGGGCTAATTAGAGGCAAAGTCAGTGTCATGGTTTTACACGTGTTTCTGTGGCGCTGAACAAGGGAGGGAGGGGGAGCGTGCAGCAGCGGGGCTGGAGGCGGGCAAGGCGGCGGCACCGCGCTTGGGTGGCTCGGGGCCACGGGCACCCAGCCCCACGGCCTCATGCCAGCACTGCGGGGTGCTGGGACCCCCGGTGGGGTGCTGAGACCCCCGGCAGGGCAGGCAGCCCCTGTGCTGTGCAGTGAGGAGTGCCAGAGAAGAGCATGCGGTGAGCGAAGGGCGCGCGTGACAGTGGCACTGCAGTCCCGGGTCACCCTGCCCTCAGCCTGTGCCCTGGCCACCCAGCACAGCCAGTGCCCGCCGTGAGGGGAGGTCTGGGCCTCCCGAGCTGAAGTTCTGTGCTCCGCAGCCTCAGGCAGTGCTCTAGCACTGGTGACAGTCGAGTCGCATTTTTTAGGTTTTTGTGGAATTGGCAGAAAACATAGCTTCTTGTGCAATGATATAACACGACAGAAACATAACTTCTGGTACAGTAACGTAACAGAAACATAACTTCTTGCACAAAACCTAGGGCAGCACATGGGGAGTTTACCGTGCCCTGCTCTTTTTGGAAGGTCCTGCCCTAAGGTGCTGGAGGACAAAATGAAGCTGACTTTACATGACACAGGCTGGGTTGAATGAGCTACCCTGGCTGTAGCAGATCCAGCCAGGGATCTGCTCACACGAGGATTCATCTGCTGCCCTCCAGCCTGCTCCTGTGCCCGGCCCCTGTTTAAACACCAGCCCGGTGGCAGCAGCAGGCTGCGGGCTCTCCTCACCCGCTGGGCTCCGCAGCCGAAGCTGCTCAGCACGTCCTGCCCTCGGTCCTGCCCTCGGTCCTGCCCTCGGTCCTGCCCTCGCCCGTAGCCACAAGGGCTGTGCTGGGAGCCCCAGCTCAGCACCTGCGCCTGCAGGCATGGGAGGAGGACAGAGGACAGGTAGCGTCAGCACAAGGAAAGGGACAAAAGGGACGGTTCACTCGCCCCAAGCTCCCAGAGTGCTTGTTCTGGCAGTGGCTGGAGCTGAATGCGGGAGGGGGGGTAAGGTGCTTGCAGTTGGCAGGTTTGGATCAGTCCCCCTGGGGCAGAGTCCTCCTCCCAGACAGATTGCTGCAGCCTCAACAGCAGGGGTATCTCTGTGCAATACCTTAGAAATTGTGGATGTTGTAATCCTGAAACATTGACCCATTCTGAATCTGTGAGTGACCTTGTCTTCTATGGCTGCCTGTGGTCCCCAAAACATTCCTTTCCTGGGGGTTCAAGCTCCTGAGCTGCAGCTCAGGGGGGTTCTAGCCAGTGGGAAGAGGTGCTCCCATGTGCGATCCCTACAGATTGCTGCTCCCCTGCTTGTCCCTTTGATGTCCTCCATGGGATTTTCCATTCACTCCTGATGCCTCCAGCCAGGCAGGGTTTTTTCTAGGGACATGCAGGCAGTGAAGTTGAGAGAGGACGGGCACATGGGCTGTGGGGTGGGCTGGTGTTTGCCCAGGTGCCTGATGCTATGGTGGAGATTGCAAGCACACCGTGAACTCCAACTGCAAAAGCTGGCTGGAGGGGGAGGCTACGTGCCAGGACGCCTGGGGTGTCCCTCTGAGAAGTGCTGTGTGCTGGGCAGTGCCCCTGGCACCTCTGGCACCACTTGGTAGAGATGAGCCAGACAGAGCCTGTCACACAGGGCCACCTGGGGAGCGTCACATCGGGTGCAGGACAGCTCTGCCTTCTTCCATGGTGTCCTTCTTCCAGAGCAGCAGCTGGTCTGTGCTAACCTCGTGGCTCTCTTGCAGGTGCTCCCCACTCCACCAGCAGCACCTCCCTGCACTCGGAGCGCTCCATCAGCGGCATCAACCTGGTGGGCTTCAGCTCGAAGCCTGACGGCATGCACCAGCGCTCCTACTCCGTCTCCAGCGCGGACCAGTGGAACGAGGCCGTGGCCATCCCCGGCAGCTGCCCCAACCCCTGTAAGTAGCACTCCTGCCCCGTTCCCTCAGCTGCAGCAGGTTGTTCTGGTGACGGGGCAGTCCTGAGCCCAGGGGTTGTGCAGGGGTGTCAGATGCAGCCTTTGGGAGCTTGCTGGGACTGTCCCACCACCATGAGGGTCAGCCAGCAGCGTCCAGGCTGCAAGGAGCAGCTCTCCAGCAGGGCATGGTGAAGGAAGGACCTCTCCTTCGCGGCAGGACTGCTCTGACCGCTTTCCTTTGCCTGCCCCCCTCCTGCCTCACTGTGCAAGGAGAAACCATCGCTTTCCCCCATCTCCGCTCCTCGTCAGCATCCCCCTCTGCCAGGTTTTGGGGCAGTTGAACGAATCGGAGTAATTCCTGTCTCTTGTGCACACACTGAGCGCGTCCCGCCCCCTCCCCCCACGCTCACTCGCTCTCTGTGATGTTTCAGGACAGTTGAGTGAATTAAAATAATTCATACATTTCCCAACGTAGCCACTTTGCCGAATTGGAAAATAAATGCTTTTGTGCTGCATTCATCACTCCTTCGTTCCTGGCTCTGCCGCCGCACTAAAAAAGCAGTTAAATGCACATCAAGAGTGGAGGAGCCATTTCCATGCCTGCTCGCCCCTTGTAGTTCTCATTAGCGCGGCAGCCGCCCCCCCGCTCGGTCCCAGGGGCTTTCGCAGTTTAAAGAGAGCCTCTTTATGATCATTACCGGAGTCCGACTGTGCGGGCGCCATTTGCAGCTGAGGAGGCTCCTCATTTGTAACTGTGAAAAACTATCAATTTCAGCGCGCCTGATGCAGCGGCTCCATCATTGGCCCCATCAGCTCCCTGCTGGAAGCGAATTAATCAGACTGTTACTGCTGATGGGGCAGCGCAGGCGACGGGAGCGGAAGGGCGCAGCTCTGAGCATTAATGTGCCGCCAGCCCCCCCGCCCCTCGCCTCGGACACGGGGCGCAGCCGGGCCGCCGCCGCTCCTCCAGCGCCCGAGGAGTGGGGCGCAGGGGGGGCTGCTCCCTGCGCTGCTCTGGGAAGGGGCACAGCCCCCCCCATGGGCAGGGGTGCGGGGCACCCCACGGCCTGAGCCCCACGGCAGGGCCCCGCAGGGCTGCGCTCTGTGTTCTGCTCCCCCTGGCTCTGGGGTGTCAGAGAACCGGGAGCCAGCCTCTGCTCCCCATCCCCAGGGCAAGCTGCCTGTTTCATGCAAAGCAGCCACTGACGGGCACACACGGAGCTGAGATGCTGCCACCTCTTCCCGTGACGCAGAGGGGTGAAATGCCAACTCCTGCTAATTGTGCCTCGAGCTCTGGTGGCTTCTTGACCTGCTCTGCGTGGGTCCTGCTGTGCCCTGCTGTGCCCCAGGGCCAGGCTCGCCCTGCTCTGCTCTGTGTTAGCCACCCAGGGGTGTCACTGGCTGAGCTGTGCTGAAGGGGCCGCAGGTACGAGGAGCGATGTGCCCAGCTGTCCTGGGAACCTCCTGGGGCAGCATCAGCATCTGCTCACAGCTCCTGACTCTGAGGAACACTTCTCTGCTCAGAGTCAGAGAGGTTCCTGGGTGCATGCAGAGGGAGTGGGCTGCCTGCTCCTCGAGATGTGCTGCCTCCTCCTCTCGCACCCTGGCAGGCTGATGGCAGATGTAGAGGTCAGCGCAGACGTGCCCTGGTGCAGTCCTTGTTTGTCCTTTATCGGGCAGCCTCTGCAGCCCACCTGGGGGGACCCGGGGCTGCCGTAAGGCAGCTGGTTCGGAAAGAGGAACCAGGAGGGTGCTGCTTGTGCACACGGAGGGGTTCCTGTGGTGAGATGGGTGCCTGGAAGCCCTAGGGTGGGTTGGTGCAGCTCGCTGCTGTCCTGCTGGGGAGAGATCCATTTCTGATCTGGAGGGTGCACGTTTCCTTCTGCCCCTTCGCCTGCCATGGGCCCTGGCAGCCCCCAGCCCCCAGCTTTTTGGCTTTAGCTGCTGGGCTGTAAGAAGAGCAGGGACGTGGGAGGTGTCAGGCTCGTTGCAGCCTGCAGGCGCATTAGTGGAAGCTGCAGAAGGACCTTCATGTGAAGCCTGGAGGGGGGCAGGGTGCCCGTGGTGCACGGTTTGGCCCAGGGGTGTCATGAGCAGGTGGGCAGCAGAGTCAGGCTGGATGCACCACGGGTAGCCTCAGACAAGAAAGTTCAGGTCCCCTTTGACATCCAGGCTGGGAGATGAAGGTGCCTCACACCTGCTCCACACATAGTCCTGCTGAAAGCATCAGCAATACATATTTATAAAATGAACTCTGGTTTTATTAGATTTCTCTCTCTTAATTGTCAAGGGTGAGCTATTTCCCTGTGGATAAATAACAGAAACACCCTGATAGTGTGTGTCAAATCCAGCAGAAACCAGAGATGGAAAAGCTCTGACACCACATCCTCTCCCAGCCGTGTGAGGGGGGCAGCGGCTGCACCCAGACCTCAGCATGGGGCAGCTCCTGGCTGTCTGTAGCCCTCTCTGCCCCCACTGCTGGGCTTTCATCTCACTGCAGCGAGATGGACCAAGTCCCTGGGAGCCAGCCTGGCTGAACCGGGCTGAAAACAGAGAGCGGAGGCAAGGCTGGAGTGGCACAAGGGCTTGCCAAGCCCTGCTGCTGGAGGGTGCTGCCCTTGTTAGCCACCGTGATTGCTTTCTTCCTTTCAGGTGCCATCAAAAGTGGGAATGGGAGGTTGGGACTTGATGGGAGATGCCAGGTTATGGTAGAGAGCTGCCCAGGACGGAGGCGGGGTGGGAGCAGGGTGTCCAGACGTGCCCCGGGGGTAGGTGGATGCTGGAGAGACAGGAGTGCATTTCGGAGAGGGTTAACAGTGCAGCAAGGGCTCCTGCGCCTCGTTGCCTTCCCCGGAGTCTGCATTTTTATGCTGATTGGAAGCCTGCGCTGTGTGTGCTGCTGAAATTGAATGTCAGGCTTTTGATTTTGTTGCTGGTCTCTAATGAAATTTGACATTTAATGGTGAGTGCAGCGGCAGCGTGTGTGTGTGTGATCGGAGCTTGATTAGCGCGCTCTAATTGACAGTAATTAGGCAGCTCCCTGATTGTTTCTAATTCTGCTATTAATTGTAAGGAACAGTATGATTGAGGATAAATTTGGTGCGTTGCTGCTGGGGATGCAGCTTCTTCAGCTCCGTATCGGAAGCCTATTGAGACCATCATGCTTAGGTTCCTGAGTGTGGCAACCCCAGTCACCCCGTCTGGCGGAGCGGTGCTGGGGGGACCGCTGCTCCCACAGCACTGGTGTGAGTCCTGGGGCTGCGTCTGCACCTGGAGGGCCCCGAGCACCTCCCGGGCTGCCCCTTCCCAGGGTGCAGGCATCGCCCAGCGGGTGCTGCTGCTGCACCATGTGCACTGGTAATGCGCTGGCCGGCGTGCCCGGTCAGCGTGCCCCAAACACATTGGTGCCAGCGCTGTCCCCGTCTTGCCCGTCCCAGCTGAGTCCCTGTGCAGAGCAGCTCCAGGCTGACCCTGCAGAGGGACCCTGCTGGCCCTGAGCTGGGCCGGCTGCTGGAGCTGCTCCTGCCGCAGGGCTGTGTGTGGCTCCTGCCCTGCCTCGTGGGGCCGGGTGGTTTTGAGCCCTGCAGAGCACTGCCGCTGTGTCCAGGACACTTGGTTGTCTCTGGGAGGAGCGGGCTGCCCCTGTCTTGCTGTACGTGACTTTCTTTGTCTTTGTCCCCAGCTAACGGCACCGCCGATTCTCTCAGCTCCAGCCCGAACATTTCCAACGCTGCCAGCCCCAAGCTGGAGCCGCCTCCATCACCGCATGCGAACAGGAAGAAGCATCGCAGGAAAAAGAGCACAGGGACCACGCGGCCCGATGGCCCCAGCACAGCAGCAGAAGGTAGGCGAGGCGCTCTGCTCCCCGGGGGCAGCTCAGTGCGTTGGGCACCAACACCTCCTGGCGGGGGGCTCGGGGCACTCCGAGTCCGAGCTGGCTGGTGCTTTGGCAGGGAGCAGCAAGCAGCCCTGCTTGATCTGCCCAGGGCTGCTCACCTGCAGTGCCTGCAGGACTGCCATCGTGCCTGTGGCTGCACAGACTATTAGTGGCAGCAGTAATTACTAACTGTGGTAGGAGAGCTGGGAGCACACCATAGAGTTCAAGTGTGCTTAACTGCTGAAGGTGTACAGACAGTTTCTGCCATAAAGCCTGTTACGGTTTGCCTGTAAATTTGCCACACTTGCACCATTTAAAAGGCCTGTGCTGTCCACCTGCCTCGAGCTGAGGGTTTTTTGGAAAAGTTATCTGCTTCAGGAAACCAGCTGAAGAAGTATATATATGTTGCTTTGCCTATGTGAGAATTACTGATGGTATTTCTGCTGAGAAATGTTGGTATCTCTGTGATTTCTGAAGAGGGACTTGAAGCTTGGCAGGGAGCTTTGTGAAAAGTCATCCGTATTTGTCCAGGTAGAGAACTTGGCCACCACGTTCTCCAAAGCCTGCATCTACGGTTAGGTGCTGTGGAAAATGCAGTCCTCAGGCTTTAAGATTCGATTTTGCCCTCAGTCACTGTGTCCCACAGCAGCCAATATGCTTTTGTAGTAAAACAAAATAAGGATTTAATTGGGATGGCTAAAGATGGGGAGAGGGATTAAGTACAAGCTTTTGAAACGAATGGCCACTGTAAAACAAAACAGAAAGCAGAGCCTAGCCTATGTCTAACAACGCACACTGCAGCTGTCCTGGCGTCTTGCTCCAAATCACAGCTCAGCCTGTAGACAGTGTCCAGGTTTCCTGTGCTAGAACAACTCTTCATCAGTTCTCCCTCCTAGAAAGATTGTGGTGCTGATCTGCAGGGGAGTTCAGCAGTTCTGTTCAGTATTTTCTGTTGTAGTTGAGCTTCACCTCAAAACTGCTGAGTTTAGAGAAGACTTTCCCTTCGTGGTGGTTGATTCAGACATCCTGAGCAGCTCACAGAGAGCAAGAAGTAGGATTTGTACTTACATGTTGTTAAGCTGATACTTTTTTAAGTATGGATAGGTGTTGACTCTTCAGAGGTTTCACTGCCCTTCCCCAGGTCTGTCCTCGGTTTGCAGTTCTCAGTCCAGTACTTTGACCAGCAGAGAGCTGTGTTCTGTACGTATCTGAAATGTGGGATATCAGTGGGCAATGGTCTTACACCTGCACATGAGACTACGAAAGTGTGCCAAAGTGCTGTGGTTCACCCCATAATTTGTACTACAAGAGAGCATGGAAATACTGGAAAGAGTTGTAAAGAAGGTCCCAAAATGCAGCTGGGGGTGGTTGATGTATTTATGATGTGGACATTAAAGTATCCCGCTTGCTGGGAAGAAGATTGAGAAGTGAAGGACTGGTGTTACCACAGAGAAGTCTGGTAACGTGGATCAATTAGGTGTAGCTGGTGGTGGCGTAAGAAGGTGCAGAGACTGAGATCTGAAGTTACACAAAATGAAATACAATTTCTTAGTGGAGAAAGTAATTACAAACAGGTACACTTTTATAAGGCGGTGACGCAGACCCTGTAATCAGGACAGCTGATTGTTGCCCCCTGCCTTGGCTGCCCAGTCCAGCCTTCCCTGTTTTTCTGTCATTCCACGGGAAGTTTTATTTCAGACACATGCCCACTTGTGCTTTCCTTCCCTGTTTGTCAGTGTCTTTGGGTCGTGGAGTGACTGAGACTGCACATAGTGACGGTGCTGTGCCACATAACGTGTCCGAGGGCATTGGGATGTCTTCTGCTCCTCCCTGTCCCGGTCCTTGACCACGGCGTTGTGCTGGGCAGTGATACCCAGGCCCTGTCTGGGGTTGATCATTTAGAACCCTGCCATGCGTTGGAGTGATGTATTTTTTCCCTACAATGTGCTCTACCTCACATTTATCAACACGGAACGTCATTTCCCAGTGAAGTGTCAGTTACCTCACCTCATTTGTCACTGCGCACACCTTGCGCTGCTCCTGCCAGAAGCCCCTGGCACCAGAATGGGGAGCAGGAGAGAGATTTGCCCAGGGACCTGCCCAGGGACCTGCCCAGGGACCTGCTGGGACGCGTGGCAGGGGCTGCTGAGCCTGCTGCAGCACGGTGATGGGGAGGGAGCGGTGAGGACGTGGCTGCGAGGAATCACCATGCATGGCAGAGGCATGCCCACATCACGGGCATGATCAATGACTTATGTCATGGGCTGGTGTCCACAAGTACGTCTGATTCTTCACTGAAGCTTTTTTTAGCTGCTTTTGAACATTTACCAGCAGTTTTTTCCCAGCAGGATCAGCTGAGCTTTTTGCTTTCACACGGTCACCAGGGTGAAAGTGCGAGAACCGCTGTGCAAAGAGCAGGGCTGCCGCGCTCTGTGGTCGGGCTGGCACACGCGGGCACCCCTCCGGTGCTCGTGGTGCTGCGGCAGGGACGGTGCTGGTAGGAATGCCACCCTGGGAGGGACACGGGGAACAGCCCGGGGGACAGCAGGACGCCCCAGGAGCCTGCCCCAGCACCGTGCCGGTGCAGGGATCAGTCACTGCCTCCAGGGGCTGACCAAAACTCCTGCCAGGAGACCTCGCGGCCACGCCAGGGGCCAGGCTCAGCTCGCCGTCGCAGCCTGGCCGGCGGCGCTGTCCCGGGCACAAGAGCTGAGGGGCAGGCGGCTCGGGCTGCAGCCAGGCTGCCTTGGGGTGGGCCCAGCCCAAACCTGCGTGTGCAGGGCACGAGCGCCTCAGGTTAGCATCCTGGGAAAGTTGGTGAGGTCTGGGGATAAATTGCCATCAGTTTATCTCATTTAGGAGGTAATCAGAGCCAGGGACGTGCGGAGCAATTGAATCTTAGTTGTTCTGAAGTATCATAAATCAAACGAGCTGTTGCTTTTTTACATGGTCGCATGTTAAAGAGAGCGCAGTGTCAGGCTGCTAGGGAGCATCAGCAAACTATGGCAAGCGTGGTATTGGGCTGCCGGGGATGTCACCAAACCCGGGAGTGCGGCGCAGGCTGTCAGGAAGCACCCACAGGCTGGCAAACGTGGTGTCAGGCTGTCAGGAGCGCTGCAGCCCCGGGGAAGAGCTCGTCACCGTCACTGTCACCGGGGTTGTGGCGTCGGGCTGCAGGGACCGCTGGGGAGGTCCCCTCGCAGCCACAGCCCAGCGCTGCCCCAGCACTGCCCTGGCCTGGCTCAGCCAAGCCCAGGACCCTGCTGCAGCCGAGCCGCCTCCGTGCCCCGCACCTCGGCCCCTTTTTATGGGGCGGGGGGCCCGGGAGCCACCGAGCATGTCTGACGGCGGGAGCACCTTCGCGACGCTCCCTACGCCAGCATCCCCATGGCTGCCAGAGCTCCGGGGATAATGAACTTCTCATGTGCTTAAAGAGTGATGCAGGGTGCATGGCGAGAAGCTGACAGCCCCTTAATGTGCTTCTCAGTGGCGGCCAAACGACGCGGTTTTGTCTTTGTTTTTTAGTTTTAAAACCCACGGGAAATTGATGGCCAGTAAAGAGTTGTGTTGGGGCGATGTGCGTGATTAATACCAACTGTCAGGGGCTGTCGGAGGCCGATCTCGGCGAGCTGGGAGCGCGGGGCTGAGCTGCGCTTAGCAGATTGCTGGGGATTCCAGCTGCTAGTGCTCAGCTCCCGCCTGCCCCACACAGCTTGTGTCACCCGCGCTCCCTTCCGCCAAGCCTCTTAATTCAGTGCTAACAAGTCTCTCCTGCTCGTTACAGCCCCTGCTCCATCCCGGCGGGAGGAACACAGCCTGTGCCTGGGCATCGCCGGGCCATGGCCGATCCCCGCCTCCACTGCCCCTCTCCTGGGGTCCCTGGGGCCCTGTACGGCTCCGCGTTGCCCCCCAGGAGACCCTTGTAGGTGCACCCCTAACACGCCGGTGTCTGTTGCTGTGAGCACACGCCACGAAGCCGTGCCATCAGTGCCCTCCATCCCGGTGTCCCCAGCACACGCATGCTGTGTCGCCCTGCTGGTGCTCAGCCCCACGGTGCCGCCTGCGCACCCTGCAGCAGGTACCCAGCAATGACACCCCTGGTCCCTGGGGTGACCCCCCGGTGTACCCTGCATCCCCCAGGAGCATCGTCCCTTCCTGGCTACGTTGGCTTGGCTGCCTTTGCTGTCCGTCCCCTCCGTGCACACACGCACACGCCTGGTGCCCCAGAAGGTGTTCTCGGTTGCCCGGCTGTGTTGGTGTCTGTGCGGGTGTCACAGCACAGAGCCCCCCCAGCCCTGCTGCCCCACACGGAGCCCCGTGGGCAGGGCGGTGGGAAGGCTGCAGCTCAGCCTGGGGCCCTGCGGGGGTCTGGGGGCACTGGGACAGAAGCGCTGTGGGGTCTCCATCGCAATGTTCTTGCTGCGGCTCTCCTGGCGGCTTGTCGCTGTGGAGGGGGCCTGTCCCCGTTGCACTAATACAGGTTAGGAATATTGGGTTTAATGATCTGCAAAATGAGGAGGCAGCGAGCTGACATTTACGAATGGTGCTGCATCCTTCTCTTCCCAGACGCCTGCTAATTTGTTGATATCCCAAACACCTCATAATGATGTGGTACAGTGGCAGCTTGCAAACAAGCATCCCGAGGCTGGGGGGCCTGCTGGCTGCCCAGCTCCTGGACACCTCACGGACTCAGCAGCATGAGAGCAAAGCTGGGCCACTGCCAGCAGGAGCAGCCCTCGGTCCCTTGCCACTTGCCACGCTCTGAAAGTGTCCCCTGCCTCCTCCCGGGTGACCACCCCACTCCCCAGGGCATCCAGAAGAGCCTCTGCTGCACCAGCTCAAAGGGAGAACGGATGGGGTGAGGAGAGGGCAGCATGGAGGAGAGACTGGAAGTGGCCGGGACACGGGGACAGTGGAGGTGGAAGAGGAGACGGCTGCCCCGGGAGCAGGGCATGGCTCAGTACGGCCATGCCTTGTTTCACTGATGCTGGGGGGATCCTCCACCTCCTTCCTGGACCTGCTCTGGCTGGGGTGCACAGGGAGGTGTCCTGTACCATCTCACACTGTCCCACACCGTCCTGCACCACCCAGCATGGATGGGGCTGCGTCTCCGCTGAGGGGGGCAGGAACCAGCAGGGGAGCTGGCTGCCAGGGCGGGCTGTCCATGCCTGGAGTGCTGGCTGGCAAGAGCTCCCTGCTGCCAGCCTGGGAAGTGCTGCCCTGTGTCCTGTGCCTGGCGTGGGGAGTGCAGGGCAGCCCTGTGCCTGCAGTGCCGGGGGAAGCATGGTTCTGCCGTGCTGTGGGTACGTCTCTGTGCCTCCCACCACGACTGGAGCAGCATCACTCCCTCTCCTCTGCCCTCGGTGGGCTCCTCAGCGGGGCTGTTCCCTTAGCCTCTTCCTTCCCCCCTGTGCTGGTTCCTGGCGCTGTGTGCAGGATATCTCAGTTCTCCTGTCTCTTCCCCAGCCCCACGGTGCTCTTCTTCTGGCCGGGAGGGGATGCTTCCTCCCAGGGCTGGCGTGGTGGTGGTGGGGGCTGCTGGCTTCCCTGCTGAGGGGTGAGCCCTCGAGGCTGCTGCACAAGCCCTCCAGCCCTCTCAGCTTGGTGACTCGGCTGCTGGTTGTGTCTGGATGCTGCTTGGCCCCGTCCCGTCCCGGCTGCCGTGAAGTGCCCTCGTTAATTTTGCTCTCATTTGGAGCACTCATTGCTGGGCAGCGTTGGAGCTGGGTCAGGGGGTTAACACCCATTAGCAGAGCCGGCTCGCACCGTACTCTGCTCAGCAACTCTTCACGGAGCTCAGTCTTTAAAACATCATCAAAAAATCATCAAGAGGGAGAGAGACAAGCTCGTTCATTTCCACTGCCCACTAATTCTAATGGAGCTGGCATAATGGACTCCCACCAGCACGCCTGCAGGCAGCCTCCGGCCAGGGAGAGGGGCTCTGCCTTCAGCCAGGGCCAGCCCTGCCCCTGCCCCAGGGCACAGGGAAGGACCCGGGGCCTTGCCCTGCTGCTGGCAGTGCCAGGCGCTGTCCTCCCTGAGCACACGGCACAGGGCTCGCTGCCAGATCTGTACCAGCAGAGGTGTTGCGACTCCTCCTGTCTGCCTCATCTGCTTTGTGCTGCCCGTTCACCTGGCCAAAAACGCCCCCGCCGCATCAGAGATCTGTGCCGCTCCCCAGAGGAACCTGAAGCAGCCCCGTGCTGTCCCAGAAGCTGATGTCTCACCTGATCCAACTTGCGCAGCCCCTCCAGGTTGCTCAGGAGCCTGTCCCAGACCACCTGAGAAGCCGGCTCTGTGCACCACGGGAGCCGCCGAGTCCTCAGTTCACTTCCCAGCTCTGCCGGACCCTGCCTGTGGCTCTGCTGCTGTCACCCCGCAGCTCCCTGCTCTCCTCCCAGAGCCGAGCTGCTCCCAAGCCTCCGGAGAGCTCTGGTCCTGCAGTGCTGTCCTGCCCTGCTGCAAGGAAAGGAAAGGGATGTTTTCTCCTGCGAAAAGGCCCCTTGGTGTGGAAGAAAAGCAGTTGTCCTTTGTTAGTTCCTCCAGGGCTGTGCTGAGAGCAGCAGGCCCTTTGTTCAGAGCAAAGCTGGAATCCACGAGGCACAAAGGAGGAAGGGGAACAGAGGTCTGGCAGTTTGTGATGCCAGCACCAGGGCTTTGGGCTTCGGACCACTGCTGGGGGCTAGGGCCAGGGAACTCCAGGGCTTCAGGATGCCCCCAGCTGCAGCAGCAGGAACGTCTTCCCAAGGGGGGGCAAAGCCCCAGAAATCTCACTGTTATCCCGCTGTCAGGCACGGGCAGCCCAGCAGGAGGGCAGCACCTGCCCCACCTCATGAACATCCCGGGCACAGGAGCACGAGACTGGTGCCCAGCCCAGTGCAGCATCCCCGCAGAGCGGCCTCTGCCTGGGCAGGCACTGCAGAGCGGGCACGCATTGGCCTCAGCTCTACCAGGGAGCGTGCTGGTGCAGGAGGGCTTGGGCTGAGGTTTGTGCTCAGTGGAGAGGTCCTGAGCAAGCGAGAGAGAGGAACAAGGCTGATGGAGTCGCCTGAGCCCATGGCAGGAGCCACGAGCATGTCCTGCAGCCTGCCAGCCTGCCTGCTGCGCTCCCGTTGGCAGCAGCAGCAGCCCCGCAGCACCCAAAGAGCATCAGACAGCACCTCTGGGTCCAGGTCCTGGCTGGCATGGGCTCTGCAACACACTGACAGCAGCCACAGGTAGCTCAGAGCAGGGATGGGAGAGGTGTACTGAGGACAGGGCCCCATAAAGCAGGTGCCCTGCTAGCGGCTTTGCCGATCACTGCTCCAACAGGGTGGCCAAATCCAAGATTTTGGAACTGCAAATGCTCTCCTAAGCAGCTGGGCAGCCGCTGCTCCCCAGGGAGAGGTGCCACCCCTTCCTCCTTGGCTATTCATGCGTAGCCCCAGGCAGCATGAGATTGCAGCAAGGGGTCCTGCAGCTTTTGGGGCCGGGATCTGTGCTCTTGTACCGCCGGGTGGGCACAGGGGCAGGCGGCGCTGCCTCGGAGAGCTGGAGCGCAGCCCTGGACTGCGGGTCCTGCTGACAGGGCAAGAGGTGGGTGCAGCTGCTGGCTTGTGAGTTGGGCTGGAGCCAAGCAGGGGCCTGGGGACCCCTCTGAGAGCAGCCGTGGCAGGATCCTGCATCGCGGGGCTGCCGCTGCCGTCGGGTGCCCCCAGCCCTTGCCCAGGATGTGGCAGTGCTCGCAGGCAAGGCAGCGCTGTGGGAGGCAGGGGCAGGGGCAGTGACCTGGCTGTCACCACCCATTTCTTCTCCCTCTGTTCAGAAGTTACTGGATGTATATTTTTCTAGAATCTTGTTTTTGAGCTGGCATTTGCAGTCCTCAGAGCCCGCACAGCAAACATCCTTAGGGCAGGAGGCGTGCTGCCTGCAGGGAGCTCCCCAGAGCAGTGATTTTGTGGGGTCTGTTCAGTGGTGGGAGCTGGCGGGAGGGACAAAGTGCTGGGCAAGCTTCATCTCCCCGTGGGGCAGCTGCATCGCAGAGGGGATCAGGTCCGGCCGTGTGACCGCCAGCACCTCCTGTCATGTCCCCTGCTGCTGCCCCAGGCAGTTGCAGCCACGTTTCCCCAGAAGTCCCAAGCTGAGCCCAGGATGAAGTGCATGAAACAGCTTCCCCTTCCTGGTAAGGGCAAACCAGCTGGCACTTCACCTGGAGTCCTTTGGTCCTCCCTGGAGGCCAGGCCTTGCATTCCTGCACCCATCGATGCCATCAGCACTGAGACCCCCAAGCCCCCTCAGGTGCTGCTGGGCTCGGTGCAGGACGCAGCACGCAGTGCTCTCAGCAATGGCACGGGGCAGGCGTCTTCCCAGCAAGGTTTCACTTAGGTTTCAACCCCCAAGAAATGCAAGCTCCTGAGCCTGCTGTGAGGAGCATGGCACTCTCCACCGGGGCACAGCAGCAGGAGCAGCCTTCTACCTTCAGGTGGCTCTGCAGTGAGCAGGAACATGGGTGGAAAGAGAAGAGGGGTGGGTGCTGCGCCTGGTACGTGCTGACGCCTGCGGTGGTGCCTCCAAAGGAGGCAAGAGCCGAGCAAGGGAGGAAGGGCTGTGCCTCCTCCCTCCCCCGTTAAGCTGTCCTTCCTCGAGGAGCCTCTCCGGGGCTGCAGGCGTTTTCGGAGGGGGTGTTTGTGGATACAGCCTGGTTCAGCCCCCGCCAGGCTGCCCGGCGGCCCCCAAGGCGTGCAGTGCCTGTGGCGGGGCAGACGGGACCCGGCTGGCAGCCGCCTCCTGCCTGGGCACTGCGGGTTCCTCCTGGCTGCCCCTCGCAGCGGGGCACCCCCCTGGCACCCCCCAGGTTTGCCCCGCGGGACCCCCACCCCCTGCCTTGCCGCGGACCAGGCTGCGCCCCTCGGCCTCTGCGCTGCCTCTGGAGCCGTGCAGTTGACTCCCTGCTTTTAATAGAGAGCTGGGAAGGCACATTATGGAGATGAGGGTGTTATTTGCATAACGCTAATTAGGTAATTACAAATCATTTTGCTATGAGCTGAAGCGTGTGCTGTGACATAACGTTTATTAGTCATTCCATTCAGGCCCCGCTTAGTTAAGTCATTTACTGCACTAACTACTGAAGTTGGCAATAAAAGGTAAATGCTGGTGCCTGGGTGGGGAGGAGGCAGCGCGCCCCACGTACGGCTCTTACCCCCTGTGGGGGGGGATGGCCAGGGCTGAGCCCAGCTCGGGCAGCCCGGGCTGGGAGGGAGTTAGAGCAGGCAGAGCAGCAGGCAGAGAAGACCGCGTTCTAAGCCTGGCTTTTCATCCTGCTTGGCTGTTTTGGGGCTATTTCCTTAGCTCCGGGGGGTCTAAGGGGCTTCACCAGGAACTCACTGCCCGTGCTGCCAGCTCTGCCACCCGCTGCCTGCGCTCTGAGCCCCCCGAGCACACAGCAGGCAGCCTGCGTCTGTACCTGGCCTCTGGGTGCCTGCACTCCGAGCAGCCTGTGGGGCTCAGCAAAAATGCTCTCCCCGAAGATGAGAAGTCAGGAGTTCGGTTCCACGTGTTTCACAGCTCGGGAAGGTCTTTAATAACGAGGCTGCCTCTTCTGGGGCTGCCTCTTCTGGTGGCACAGAGCCTGGTGCTGTGCAGAGCAGTGGCTGGGGGGTCATTGGAGCGGGCTGCCCCCGGGAGCAGCGGGGCTGTTGGGGCAGCAACCCGCAGAGGGGCTGCTCCCACCGCTCAGGAGGCCAGCAGCTTTCTCTGGAGGGTGGGACGAGCAGGGCATGGGGAGCAGGGCATGGGGAGCAGGGCACAAGCAGCTCAGTGTCAGGGCTGGGCAGAGCTCCGGGCCCTCCCTGCAGGCTCTGCCTGTCCCAGCTCAGGACGCTGCTGGCCGTGGCCTGCCCGTGGTCACTGCTGTCCCCCAGGGACCACCACGTGCAGCCCTCTCCTTCCCTGACCTGTGCCACGGACGCCTTTCTCTTCCAGAACCGGACGAGCCGTTTGAGTTCATTATCGTGTCCCTGACGGGCCAGACGTGGCTCTTCGAGGCCTCAACATCTGAGGAGCGAGAGCTTTGGGTCCAGGCCATCGAGAGCCAGATCCTGGCCAGCCTGCAGGGCTGCGAGAGCAGCAAAAACAAGGTAGGAGGCCTCGGCCAAGTTCTTCTGGTGCTCCCTGACAGCCTCTGGGGGTCGGTGAGAGCACAGGGGGGGCAGCCTGGCCTGAAGGGCTTCCTGCAATCTCCTTGCAGGCTCGGCTGGGCAGCCAGGGCGACGCGCAGGCCATGCAGGCCGTCCGCACCGCGCGTGGGAACAGCTTCTGTGTGGACTGCGATGCCCCCAGTAAGAGATAGAGGGGAAGGGAAGGGAAGGGAAGGGAAGGGAAGGGAAGGGAAGGGAAGGGAAGGGAAGGGAAGGGAAGGGAAGGGAAGGGAAGGGAAGGGAAGGGAAGGGAAGGGAAGGGAAGGGAAGGGAAGGGAAGGGAAGGGAAGGGAAGGGAAGGGAAGGGAAGGGAAGGGAAGGGAAGGGAAGGGAAGGGAAGGGAAGGGAAGGGAAGGGAAGGGAAGGGAAGGGAAGGGAAGGGAAGGGAAGGGAAGGGAAGGGAAGGGAAGGGAAGGGAAGGGAAGGGAAGGGCCCTGTGGCACTCACCCACCTCCGTGCTGGCCTGTGGCTCCTTTCTGACCATCCTGGGGTCCTTGCTCCCTGTGCTGCTGGGGGCCCTGCGTCTGGAAGGGAGCTGGTGGGGTCACAGGGGGACACAGGCCAGTGAGCCCATGCTGCCCTTAACTCTGCCCCACTGCTCCCGGTCTCGCCACCTGCAGATCCAGACTGGGCGAGTCTGAACCTGGGCTCCCTGATGTGCATCGAGTGCTCCGGGATCCATCGCAACCTGGGCACGCACCTGTCCCGCGTGCGCTCCCTGGACCTGGACGACTGGCCCAGCGAGCTGCTCATGGTCATGACGGCCATCGGCAACGCCCTGGCCAACGCTGTGTGGGAAGGGGCTGTGGAAGGCTACCCCAAACCCACCCCTGAGAGCAGCCGGTAAGGGAGGGGGGGGACTGCAGAGATGCTTCTCAGGCAACCACACCGGGAGGCTTGAGGGCACCAGGGAGGTTGGCAGCAGCCAGACAGCCCAGCGGAGAGGTGGGCAGGAACCCACAGGCTGCTCCAGTGGCTGGGTCCTGCCTGCTGTCCCGACACCAGGAGCCCTCTGCTGCTTCCCCCGTGGGCCCGCAGGGCTCCGTGGCCAGCCGATGGCACACGGTGGCTGCTGGAGCCACGGCCGGCTGCAAAGCAGAAGGGGTTAACAGAGCCGGCTTGGCAGCACCGTGTGGGTCTCAGGGGTGCATCCCTTTCAGGCCCTTGTCTGTCCCTATCGGAGCGACTCTCCTGTCACTCATCCCGACAAGAGCCCATTCTGAGGCTTATCAACGGATAAGAGCGGGTCAGGGGGCGGCGGCAGTGAGCATGCTCGGCGCGGGGCATTGATGGCCGCCCGCCAGATGCAGATGGATAGAAAGGCAGCAGATAGCGGCGGCACGGCACGCATCGATCCACCCGGCCCCGCAGCCCCAGGCGGGACGGACGCTGCCGCAGCCTTTGTTTGCACCAGGCGAGACGGCAGCAGCGATAAGGCCCTCCCGTGGCACGGGGCTGCTGTGCGCAGCAGCTAACCTTTTCTTGCCGCTGGCCGAGGCCCGCACGCAGGCACGGGACAGAGTCCCCAGGCTGGCACGTAACGGACGGGCAGGACAGCGTGCGGGGTGCCAGTGTGGGGTGCGGGTGTCCCTGTGCGGAGTGGCAGCGGTGGGGTCGGGCTGTGGGATGCGGGCGCTGTGTGTGCAGGGCCCTCAGTGCACAGGGCACAGCAGGAGCCCTAAGAAGGTGCAGTGGGACCTGTGTGTGTCAGGCCGGGGTCTGGAGGAGTGTGACACGCACAGGGCCCCAGTGACAGACGTGTGTGTGATGGGACACAGCAGGGACCACGCAAAGATGCCTGCGTGTGACACACACACTGCTGGCACGCGGTGCATTTGGGGTAGCGGCGCTGGTGCCCGGTCCCCTGCGCACACAGCACCCACTGGTGACAGTGACGGTGTCCCACCTGGCAGGGAGGAGAAGGAGCGCTGGATCCGGGCCAAGTACGAGCAGAAGCTGTTCCTGGCTCCACTGCCCCAGTCGGACATCCCGCTGGGGCAGCAGCTGCTGCGGGCAGTGGTGGAGGATGACCTGCGCCTCGTGGTGACGCTGCTGGCACATGGCACCAAGGAGGAGGTGAATGAGACCTATGGGGACGGAGACGGGCGCACGGCACTGCATCTCTCCTGCGCCATGGCCAACGTGGTCTTCACACAGCTGCTCATCTGGGTAAGGCAGGGCCCCCAGCCTCCACCGCGGCCCTTCTGGCCCTGCCCCGGTGCTTCCCTGCCCCCAGGTCTTGGGGATACCCCTTGTCCATCCTCTTCCTGTGTGTTCCTGCAGGGCACTGCCCTGGCCACCCTTCATCTTTCCCTGTCTGCCCGCCCTAGTGCCATGGAGCCCCTCTGCCGGTGCCAGTGCTCTTGCTGCACCAGCCCCGTGCCCACGGGCCTCGTGGTACTGCTGACAGCCTCTTTCTCTCCTGCACAGTACGGGGTGGATGTGAAGAGCCGGGACGCTCGGGGCCTGACCCCGCTGGCCTATGCCCGGCGAGCCGGCAGCCAGGAGTGCATCGACATCCTGCTGCAGCACGGCTGTCCCAGCGACAGCGCCGTCACCACGCTGACCCCCAGCCTGCCCCGCCGCAACACCAACGCCAACAACAACGCCTGCACCACGGTGCTGGCTGAGCTCGGCTCCAGCCCCAGTGCCGTCTAGCTCCCCTCAGGCCCTCCACTCACCGTGCGGCTCCTTCCAGCCCTGCTGGCGTCCAAGGCCACCAGAGCACGTCCAAGGGGCCGCTCGCTGCACCCGCCGTGCTCATCCTGCGCCAGGCCCCCTGTTCTGGCTCGGGCAGCCAGCAGCACACTACTCTTTGCCTGGGTCCCGTGTATTCTGCCTGTGCAGCTGGAACGGGGGAGCTGTGCAGACCCAGAGCTGTCAGCCTGCAGAGGTGCCCCACAGCCGCCAGGATGGGGGATTCAGTACACCCTGTTCTCATGACCGGTACAGGGGGAGGAGAGGCGGTTTCTGTGTGCCTCCCCACCACCACACTCACTTGTAGATAGTGCAGTTTGGGGATGCTGCCCTCCTGCACAGCCGGTACTGGGGGTGGCGGTCGCTGCACCTGCTCTCTGGGCAGTAGGGCAGCTCGGACACGTCCCTCCTGCCCTCCTGTGCTGTGCACCCCAGTGCGGGGGGGCAGGTGGGGGCAGTGGTAGGTGCACGTTTCTCCACCACCCCCATTTGTTCCTCTATGCTTCTGGCCAGTAGAGGAGGGATCCCCTCGCTGGTACCGCTCCCCTGCGTGCTGATGTAAAGGGAGCATCTCTCTCATGCAATCCCATGGACATCGACCTTCCCAGCCTCCCTGGTGACCCAGAAGGGCAAGAGGATTGTCACCCTGGGCCCCCCAGCTGTGTCTGTCTGTCTGTAGAGTCACTGTCCCTCCAGGTTCAAGCCCCAAAGCCATACACAGTGTCTCCAACAGCACATCCCCACTGGCTCCTGCTGCTGCCCAGGCGGGGCTGGACTCCGGCTGAGCAAGAGGAGAGAGGAGATGAGCATCTCCCTTGTTTTTGGGCCAAGCCTGCAGCTGAGTGCTGGAATTTCCGAGGCTTTGGACGCTGCTGTGGAACGTCTCCATCACTCGTGTATAAAATGTACATTGGAAATATTTATATGGACACTCTGTATATACTGTTTCTTTGCCATGAATTGCCCTGTGTGTGTTACCTGCAGCAAAGGAGATAAAGGCCAATAAAGCAACCCACCTCCTGCCAGCCTGGCATTTCCGCGTGCTGCTTTTTGGGCCTCCAGTGCAGCCTCCAGCATGTTTCTTCCTGCTTTGAGGAGCGCTGGTGTTTTTTCAGCCCAGACTGGCAGACGACCAGCCCTTCCTCCTCCAGCTCCGGAGCTGGTAACCAGCACGCTGGGCTGAGCTGGGCCCCCCCGTGGCTGTGTCATGGCATCCCCGGGTGCTGTGGGATACCACAGGGACGTGTTCCAGGGGCTGTGCAGTGGGATTGGGGACGGGCACATTACAGACGTGCACTGGGCAGGGGACACTCCAGATCAAAAGCGCTGGGACCAGTTGGTCCCTCAACACAGTACGGCGAGTTTAAACAGAGGTGGTTTGGGGCTCCACGGGGATCCATTGACCCCCCCCTTGCCATCCAGGCTGTGCACTGTGCCATGCTACGGGCTGGGCACTGGGCTCTGGGCTAGGGCTGGTGGTGCTGGGAGGAAAGGATACATCAGGACACCCCCCGGACCCCCTGCCACAAGTGCTCCACCGCAATCCCCTTCCAGCCCTGCTCCTCCTCCATGGCAGGGGCTGCCCCACTGCTGCCCGCCGGTGGTGGCCCAGGCCCTTCCCCCGGCCCATAGCTCATCTCCATGTGTGCCAGCGTCCTGCTGCCGGTCCCCATCCCGGTCCTGGCACGGGTTCTGACTGTTCCCAGCAGTGTTCAGAGCCAGGCCGGGCTGTCCCCAGGCCCACGCCTGCCCCTCGTGCCCGGCCCCCCGCTGCCCGGCGCACACCGGTGCCTCCACACGCGTGCCCTGGCCCCGGCCCCAGCCCGGTGCTGGGTTTGGTTAATTTCCTGGCGACTGCATTAGCGGGAATGGAAGCCGAGGGACGGCAGCTCCTCTGGGGCCCATTAATCATCCCCCTCAGACAAGCTGCCTTGATTACAAGTGGCAAGAAATTCATTAGGGCTGCGGCTCTGACAACTTTTATCTGCGCGGCTGGATCTGACTCATTAGGCAGCCAAATTAAAGCCATGATGGGCCCTGATGAAATTCACTGCTTGTTTATCTTGTGCGATCTGATACATCTGCCCATACATCATCTCCCGCGCGGGATCCCGCCCGGCCCAGCCCCGGCGCCTCCCTTCCCATCCCAGCCCTGCCCCAGCTGCCGGGGTGCCCCCGGCCCGGGCACGTCCTGCACCCGGCTTTGTCCCGGGGCTGAGGGCCTCAGCCCAGCCCCTCGCCTGTCCCCACACCTCACCTCCAGGGTCTGCCCTGAGGCCGGTTCTGGGCGCTGTGGCTGTGCTGATGGGGGCCATGCGAAGTCAGTCCTGGGGCCACGTGGACATGAGCAGCCCCCCAAACCCTCCGCCCCCCGTCCACACGGTTCCCATGAAGGTGTGCGGCCACCCCCCAGGGCCCCCACAGCCCCGTTCAGGTTCCACTGATGATGGCACCACCAACCCAGCCCTGCTGCTGCCCACATCCTGCAAATGATCCCCGGGGAACCAGGGGCTACCCCTCTGCTTGTGCCAGCAGCTCCCCCACCATGGCAGCGGCACTGGGCCCCAGTATTATCCCACTGCACGAGCCCATCTCAGCCCCAGTATGGGTTCGTGTGGTCCTGGGCTGGGCTGAGACAGGAGCAGCTTGGGGGGGTGCCAGGCAGGGCACAGGCCACGCTCTGCTCCTAGTACAGCCCTGCACGGCCAGGGGCCTTTATTGCCCGCAGGGACCACAGCAGCTCCTTGGCAGCCACACACAGACGCTGCCGCAGCCAGCCTGCACCACGGAGCTGCAGCAGAGGCTGCGGAGGGGTGCAGGAGCTGCAGGGCAGGAGCAGGGGATGCAGCTCACACCATCAACATGCCCGTGGTGTGCAGCCCCAGGATGGAGGCCCTCTATGCCTCTGTGGTGGAGCAGCACGCACTGCTGGCACCGGCCCCATGGGGCATGGCTGGCCTGCAAAGCCCCACGGGCCCTGTCCCAGCCCCAGCCAAGCTGGGACATCCCCACAGGGCAAGGGGGCGGCTGCTGCTGAGCCTTGTCCAGGGCTGCCGCTGCATCACCCTCCTTGCCATGAACAGAGGTGGGACCTCGTGTGCTTCTGCAGGGCAGAGCTGAAGAAGCTGCAGGGGAAAGCCACCTGCACCATGAGCGGGCACTTCTTTACTGGGACAGAGCACTGGGACAGGCTGCCCATTGAGGCTGTGGGATCTCCTTCTCCGGAGATACTCAAAACCCACCTGGATGCCATCCTGCACGAGGTGCTCTGGGTGATCCTGCTCAGCAGGGGGGGTTGGACTGGGTGATTTTCAGAGGTCCCTTCCAACCCCAGCCGTTCTGTGATTCTGGGCACCAGACACCACTGGACTCAGACATCCACTGGGGCAGCAGTGGCTTGGTGCTGCATGGCACAGCCCCTCCAGGATGCAGCTGTCCCCTGGGCCATCTGCCTGATAGTGCCCTGTGGTGCTATCCCCACCCTCACCACAGTCCCTGCTGGGCTGTCCCCGTGCACCCAGCGCCACAGAGCTCCCCAGCACCCTGTGTGCCCAGCTGCAGTGTGGCTCCCTGCAGTGCAGCAGCGTTATCGCAGCTGCCTACGTGATACCTTGAGGAGTCCCGGGGGTGAGGCTGTGCCAGCAGAGGCTCTGCTCTGTGGCTGCAGCAGGCATCCAGCAGGATACAGCCTGGCAGCTTGTGTGGGTATTTCGGGGTGTGTAGGGGCTGGAGATGGGAAGCAGCACAGAGCCCAGGGCTGAAAGCATGGGAGAAACAGGACAGCAGGGGTGAGGGATCAATGACTGGGCCAGCTGCTTGTTAATTTCAATGGGAACAACAAACCAGGCTTTTTGCCCCAGCCTTATGTCCCATGAATTAATACCGGATACCCACAGAGCACCTGCACTGTGCTGACTACCTAGAGGCACATTTTCAGGCCCACCGCGGGGCATTTCCCAGCCATTTCCCATGGTCAGCGATGGCAGCAGGGTGCCCAGGGGTGCTCCCTGCCCAGGCAGCTCTGAGGCCGGGCAGCCACGGGCAGCCTGGGTCGGGCACGAGGTAGCAGAGCACCCGCTGGTCTGTCCTGCGCAAGGCTCAGGGGCTGTGCAGAAGGTGGACATTTGCTGTGCCAGGGCAAACCCGTCCCAGCCCTTTTCCAGAAAGATGCTTGTCCCAAAGGGCTCTTCTGCAGGAGATGTTGGTGAGCTGCCTTGTGCAGGTGCAGGCTGCAGGGACAGACCCGGTATGCAAGAGGTTTGGAAGGGCTGGGCAGCACTCAGCACAGCCCTGCGGGTACCGCTGCTTGCTCAGACGTGGGGCTGAGCAGCTCCTTCAGGGCACTGCACCCTCCTGTCAGCAGCACCTGAATGAACTGGGGAACAGAGGCTGTGTGGGGTGGCACAGGGAAGGAGTGGTTGAAGCAAAGTCAAACATCCCAGCATGTGTGAAAGCCCAGCTCAGCACAGCGCCTGTGCAGAGAGCTGCAGGGGAGCAGCCCCGTGTCTGGGGGGCAGCACTGGGAGCTGGCGGGGGGGGGAGCTCTGGGCAGCACCCAGTGGGTGGGTGCGGGGGCTGTGGGCAGCACTGGCTGTGTGCAGAGGTGGTTTTACAACAGCTGGCCAGAGCAGAGATCTTTCTGCTGCTCTGCACTTCTGTGTTTCCAGTCAGCTCTGCTCTGAGAGCTGAGGCATGACAGTGTCCCAGCTCCCTGGGTCTGTGCTTGCCAGGATCTGCCACCAACACACCCCACTACTGCACCTGCACCCCCTGCCCATAACTTCCCCTCGCTTAGGTGGATTTGGCAGCCCTGGCTGTGCAGAGAGCATTGGGCACAGCAGGCACGTGAAGTGCTTCACAACTCACCCAGCGCCTGAATGAGCCACGGCAGAGCAGTGTGGCTGTGGTCCCTCTCACCGCCCAAGCCCCAGTTCCAGCGTGCCCTTCACAACTTCCTACAGGTCTTGGGTTCTTTCCCTTTGGTGCTGAAGGCACACCCACCAGGAGTTTGCTACCAAATCCCCTCTGCAGCTGCACCCTGAGCTCTGCAGGTGCTGCAGGGCTGGCTGTGGAGGCTTTGCAGGCGGTCAGAGAGCTCCTGGCCCTTCCCTGGTGCCAGGCTGGTGGGAAGCGAGGTTGTTCCTCTCCTGCCCATGTACCCTAACAGAGACAATTTCTCCCCATGGGAGTATAGGTTCTCTGCATTGCAGGAGTCTTGCAGTGATGACACCCATATTGCACGGTGTAATTTGCCTCGAAGGGTGTGCCCCAAGCAGCTGGGTGCATCGACCTCCCACCTCCCCCAGGCTGTGCACCCTTGCTGCAGAGTGGGCACAAGTGTGGTGCCAGCCGTTTCCCCAGACCTTGGCCAGGCACTCCTGAGAGTCCAGGAGCACGGTGAGCAGCTCCCTGGGGACACCCCCCACACACACACACATCCCCATGGCACAGGCTCCCTTGCAGGGCAGCAGAAAAGAGCACAGTGCAGCATTCCTCTGCCCTGCACCGGCTGCGTGTTCTGGGGTTGGAGGGCCCACAGCAGCCACTGCTGCACACCAGCTCTGAAAATAAAAGCACGGCATGACCGCCTGGGAAGCTCCTCTGTGAGCCACTGGCAGCTCCGCTAAGCATCTGAGCAAGTCCTGGACAGGCAAATTAACAAACAGCAGCACCAGCACTGTGCTGTGGCCTAGCAAATCTTCATTCAACCTGTGAGGAATGTTTTAACAATTTAACAGCCATTTATAACAAACCTCACTGTTAGAAAATGCCGTGAACCATCTTTGTTGTATGGTAAACCTGGTCCTGAAAGGGGACCACTGAGTCAACAGATATCTCGTGGGACACAATCACTACGTCTTTCCTAGTTCTTTAAGAACCATTTTCTAGACAAATGAGTGAGCAGGTCTGTGTCAAATTTGCTCTTTTGTAAAGGATGCAATTGTCCTCACGAGGGGAAAATAAAGGTCTTGTATGTATATGTATATATGTAGAAACGTAGAAATAAATGCATGTCCATATATATACAATCTCTATGTAGCTGTATCTTCCTTTTAATGTCTGTGTGTGTGCATGTACATATGTACGTACCTACACATTTGGGTACCACATAACAGATTTTAGTCCCAGACACACGTCAGCAGACACAAGCTGATACGTGGGAAATTCCAGCTTGGTACAAGGAAAAACAAGCACCGGGAAGGTGGTCAGACACTGGACCAGGGGCCCTAAGACCTTGTGGGATTGCCACCCTTGGAGATCCTTGAAGTCAGCTGGACAAGTTTCTCAGCATCCTTAGCCAAGCAGGCTGGCTTTGAGCAGGAGCTGGAACAGAGACCTCCACAGCTCCCTTCCTACCTGCATGGCCCTGTCACACAAGGCTCTGTCTTTACTGCCCAGCTTTTCTTTGTTGCTCCCCTCCAGCCCCCCCCCACCTCTCACCCCCACTTCCCCTTGTCTAAATGCTGCAGCACCTCTAGCTCCAGCCTTGGCGCACCCTCTGCCCCAGTATCTCTTGTGCTGGGGAGGTGCTGGAGCCACCTCACGCAGTGCCGGTCACTGGAGCGTTGCAGCGCTGTGCTCTGGGCTGTGCAAGAGGCAGCAGCCTCCCTGCGATGCACGAGGTTCCCGGGGAGCTCCGTTCTGCACAGCGCAAGGGGCACTGTGCTGCTCTGCAGCTCTCTCCAGCACTCCTGGTGACAGCAGTGAATCTGTCGCTCCCAGCAGCACCAGGCTGAGCTGCAGCTCTCCGCAGCACTTTCAGTTATATTAACACCAGTGTTTGGAGGGTTGCATTGTGTAGTGGCTCTTGGACTGTGAAGGACCAAAAAAAAAAATTTTTTTTTTTTTAAATGAACTTCTGAGCAGCTGAAAGCTCTGTTTTTGCTGATCTAGTCTCCAGGCAGTCCGTGCACAAGTGTGCAGCCACAGCAGGGGCACTTTGCACTCAGAGTTCATGATGGTGATGGTGTGGTGCAGAGAGGGGGGAGATGGGGTAAGAACACAACAAACTGACGCTGACATTGGGGCAGGACGTACCAAACCACAGCATCAGCTAGAAATACAAAGTGAGAAAAGGGAGTTCTTGGACCCTAAAATGAGCTTAAAGTCCTTTCGGTGACACTGTCCCCAACCCTGGAGCTGTGGGAAATTTTCAGAGCCCCGTATTTAATATTGTACTGCTGTGCCATGCTAGGCTGCTGTGGCACAGACCCCTCATGTGGACCCATTTACAGTAACAGAGCACTGCTTATTGCTGCATAATTCTTTTATTCTTCATTCTCTCCCCTTCTCCAGTCTGGCCCAGATGTACCTGTATCAGCTCATGTGCAGGAGCTGATGCAATTGCTGGAAATGGCGTTTTGTCCCATTTGGTAGATGTGTAGGGTAGGTAAGTTAATGTTCTCCCAAGAAGGGAGAAGCAAGGAATACCAGAGCCGTGGTGCTCAGGGGCAGCGCAGCTGGGAGCAGCTCCCCGAGGACATCCACCTCCCCGATCCAGAGCGAAGGCCAACAGATGCTGCTACCCGAGCAGGACGAGCCCACCCTGGGCACACTGCTTCCCTGCAGCTCAGTGGCACA
Organism: Anas platyrhynchos; assembly: GCF_047663525.1. Taxonomy (NCBI): domain Eukaryota; kingdom Metazoa; phylum Chordata; class Aves; order Anseriformes; family Anatidae; genus Anas; species Anas platyrhynchos. The sequence goes on from NC_092588.1 coordinate 159,535,587, forward strand.
GGGACCGAGGCAGAATTTGTCCAGCCATGGCTGCAAGAAGCCAGCTGTGCTCTGCTGCCCCAGCAGGTGCTGAGAATCCACGTCATGAAAGGATCCTGCAGAACCATCTCAGGACCTGCCCCAGACATCTCCCTGGAAACAGGCGCCCACCTGGGACATCCAGGAGCACAGCTTTGTTGCAGCAGTTGCTCTGTGTGGGCTGCCCCCACACAGGCTGGCCAGAGCCAGGAGCCTCAGGACAGGCAGAGCCACTCACTGGTTCTCTGCAGGTCCAGGAGAACTCAGCTGTGCAGGCTGAGCGTGGAGCCGTGCTACCAATTAAGAGAATATCGCTGCTGAAAAGGAAAAGGCTGGGGAAGGGGCCTGCCCCAGGCAGCGTGGAGATGTGCCAGCCCTTGCTGTGGCATCAGGGCAGGCACCTAGGAGGGTGCATCTGAACATCAGGAGGCACGTCTGTGCTGTGCACATCACAGAGCACTGGCACAGGTTTCTCACAGAAGCTGGGGAGCCTTCCTCCTTAGAGATGTCCCAAAGACACCTGGACATGGTGCTGGGTACCATGCTCTGGGTGGCCCTGCTAGAGCAAGGGTTGGACCAGGTGGACCTAGTGGTGTCTCCAACGTCAGCCATTCTCTAACTCTGTGATTCTGTAATTCTGTGAAGTCAGCTTCTGGTTGTCAGGGGTGCCTCCCACTCTTAAAAGCTGTGTCTCCAAGGGAGGGGTGCCAATGACCAGCTGGACCCCAAGTAACTCAAACTCCATGTCAAAACTCAGAGAAATCCTGCCTGGCATCCCAGCAGCAACATCCTACACACTTGGAGAGAGCCTTCTCCCTGTCCAGGAGCCGCTGGTGGGATTGCAATGGGTGTTGCTACCACACGAGCTCCCTGGCTGATGTTCTCCAAACCAGCAACAAAGGCCTTGATGGCTGCACACCCCGCTGGCAGCGGACCCACAGGGCTGCCTGCTCTACTGACAGTGTGCAGCTGGACCCTGCACAAAACTGGCTCTTCATCAGGCATTGGGGCTGGGTTCAGATGTGAGACACCTTCTGACTTCAGAAGCAGCATCTCATGCAGCGGCTCTCATGAACAGGACTGCTGGAGCTAGCCTAGATACAAGAGCTCAGGGAGACTGAAACTCCTCTCCTGCATCAGCACAGCGAAACCCAGCGCCTGCTGCAGGTTGGAGCAGAAGACACGGTGCCAGTGCCAGCACTGTCTCATCCACCCTGGCCCTGTGCTCACTGCTGCACATCAGGAGAAGCAGCAGCTGGGAGTGGTGAGACAGCCTGAGGTTTTCAAGGAAAGGCAAGACCTTCACCTTCCCCTCCCCGCAGCTGTGGGGCACCCAGCAGTGCCCCGGGGCTCAGTGACAATAAGGCACCGGAGCTGCAGGAGGATTTCCCCATTTATTCCCCACGCTGCAATCAGCTGGAGGGGGGGGGGGGGGAGGGAGGGGCTCCTCGGGGCTGAGGGAGGAGGAGAGGCTCCAGGGCACGTCTCCAGCAGCAGCGTGGCTCCAAAGAGCAGGAGGGCACTGCGCCACGGGGCCTTGCAGGTGCCGGCAGCAGAAACGTGCACAGGAGCTGGTGCAGGGCTTCGGGGCAGTCCTGGGGACAGCAGGCAGGGGCAGGGGCTGCACCGGCGTCGGACGAGGCCCGACGGCGCCCGCGACTCCACCGCCGCTCCCCGCCGTGCCCACGGGCCCCGGCCCCGGCCGCACGCCCTCCCCGGCCCGCGGCAGCCCCTGGCGTGGCTCCATAGAAAATAATTTATTGAAATCACAGCTATACACGGGCGGGCGCTCCTGCACAGCGCGGCCCCGGCCCGGCGCGGCCGGAGGCAGGGCCAGGACACGCGAGGGGCCCGCGCTCCCCGCGGCTCGGACGGACGGACTGGCTGCCGTATGTACAGAGTTTACACGGAATAAATAAGGGACATGTACAGAGGAATGCGGGCTGCCCCGGCCTCCCCCCCCTCCCCGCTGCCGGCGGCCCTCCCGCCCCAGGGTCCGAGAGCCCCGACGGCGCTCAGGGCCGGGCGCCCTGCTCGATCTGCTGGTGCTGGCTGCGCACGGCGAAGCGGTTGACGTGCACGGGGATGGGCACCACGATCTTGGGGTTGCGGACGGGCTCTCCCGAGCGGTTGCTGACGTTGCCCGCCTTGATGCGTTTCCACTTGGCGCGGCGGTTCTGGAACCAGATCTTCACCTGCACCTCGCTGAGCTTCAGGGCGTGCGCGATCTGGGAGCGCTCCGTCAGGCTCAGGTACTTCTTGCAGTGAAATTCCTTCTCCAGCTCCAGCAGCTGCTCGCTCGTGAAGGCCGTGCGCCGCCGGCGGCTCTTGCCGGCCCCGGAGCCCGGCGGGGTCTGCTCGGCCGCGGGGCCGCCCTTGCCCTTGCCCTTGGTGCCCAGCGCGGCGGCGGCCGAGCCGTCCAGGAAGGGCTCCTCCTCGCTGTCGCCCGCCGAGCTCTCCTCCTCCCGCTCGCTGCACGGCGTGGCCGCCGACTTCACCTCCAGCTTCTCCTCGTCCGAGCTGTACGCCTTCCCGTCTGCGGGGCACACAGCGTCAGCGCCCGCCCCCGCGCTCCCCGGAGCCGCGGCCCCGGCGCGGGGGCTCCCGGCCCCCTCCGCCCCCACCCCCCACCCCCGGCAGCCGCATCCCGCGGGCCCCGCGCCGCCCCCCGCGGACGCGGCGTCCCCAGCAGCCGGCGTTGCCGCGGGGTGCCGCTGCCCCGGAGCCCCGCAGGCTCAGCCCCGCGCTGCCCGCAGCCCAGACCCGCTGCATGCGCAGGCATCGCGGGGAGCGAGGCACCCCCGGCACCTGCCGCCACCCGCAACCCGGCTGGAGCAGCACCCGTGCCTCATCCCAGCAGAGCACACAGCAGTCCTCCCACGGCTTGTCCAGACCTCTGCATCCTGACAAAATCGGTGCTTGATCCCTGAGCTCAGCCCTCCCTCTGCCCCATCCCACTGCATCTATTCGGGTTCATCCAGAGCAGGGCCGGCCCAGAGGAGCCAAACCTTCCTGGGGACAGCAGCCTGAGCCGGTTCCAGGCAGCAAACCTTTCTGCAGGGCTCCACAGCACACGGAGCATCCTGCTGCCATCTCCCCGCTCCTGGCCCTGCACTACAGCAGAGGTGTGCAGCCAGGGAGCAGCATGCTTAGGCAGCTGATGATCAAGGTTTAGCTTCCCCTGCCATTCTGTGCAGGGAGGAGGTTAGAGGCTGCCAGCATCACCCTACAGACAGGACCGCATTCCGGGCCACCCACACAGGAGGAAGAATTTGAACCACAGGAGACACCTGTGCTATGTTGCCTGCAAGAATACTGGTAGAATATGGGGGGGGGGGGGGGGTGTGGAATCCACCTTCTTGCTGCTTTCTTGTGATCCCAGCCGGTGCCTCCTGAATGGTTAAACAGCCATGGAGCAAAGAAGAACATTGGTGGGTACAATGGGGAAGAAAGAAGCTTGGAAGCCAGTCACTTCCCTGATAGAAAGGCTCCAGCAAAGACCTCACAGGAGACAGAGAGAAGATGGTCCTGCCCATAGCTAGGGGTGATGAAGGGAGAGGATCCATGGTCACCCACAAGGAGATGAAAAAGTTTTGCCATCACACCGAGACTAGAAGAGATCAGCAAACTCCAAGCTGAATCCAAAGGCAGGAACTGCTGCTGAGCTAGTCCTGAAGCACCACCAGTCAATATAATCCTACACACAGGAGCAGCAGCAGCCCTCCAAACTTCTAAGCAGTCTCCAGGGAATGGCACATGCACTCTGGGCCACTGGAGCTCCAGAAAGCTCACTTCATTCTCAGTGGGGAAGGGAGGACAGCCCTCAGATGCCTGAAGGTGCAGGGTTGTGAGCACACCAGCAGCAGCTGTAAGAAACTGCCTGAGCCCAGGAGACCTTCTTGTGAGCCTGGATGTTGGGGAGTGCCTACATCCCCTGTCAGTCCTGCAGCAAGTCTGTGGCTTCCAGAGAGCAGGTGAGTGACTTTGGAGATCTAGAATTTTGTCTCTGTTCCTCCTGTATTACACAGAAGAAACACCTGCATCTCTATTTTGCTGCAGAAGAATAGACAGACCTTTCTTCACGAGGGCCTAGGGGTAGGGAGAAATCTTCCATATGCACAGGAGTGTAGTAAAGACCTAGAAAATTTGTGCTTGGGGGACTGAGGAGCAGCAGCAGGTGGCATGAAGCACTTTGGCTGTCGGTGCATGGCCTCCTGCAAGCATTAACTCTGCTCAAGAAAATGAGAGCTTTCATTTCTGTGTACCCCTTCTACCCACCGGAGCACAAGGACTGACAAGGTAAGAAAGCTCTTCTGAGGACATCATTGTCTTCACCAAGAGTACCCATAAGTCCTGCCCTGACTCTGCTCTTCCCTGCTGATGGAGGATGGGATCAGCAGCCACCCTATCAGACAGTACTGATCTGGGAGTTTGCTCTTGTAGGTCCCGACTGGACCAAGGGACTGGAGAAACTCTGAGCTACCAACTGTAATGTGTCACCTTGTAAAACACGTACTATCTCTGGATACACTTGTCTTAGCCAGGCCCCAGATTTTAAAGTCTCTGACTAGTCTGTATCTTACAGAAGATTGAGTTGGCAGTAAGGAACTCAGAACCACATGACAGAGTCTAAACTGGGTTTTTTACAAAGAAAATTGTTATGTTGGTCTGCTAATCACCTGGCATGTCCTCATCAGGGAGGTAGTGGAGGCAGCAGAACCCACCCATTAGGTGGGGAGGTACACGGAGATTTTCAAAGGCCTTTGAGCAGGTTGAGAAGCTGTCACGAAGCAAAGTATTGTGCCTTTGAAAAATCGACAAGAACGCAGTAGACCAAGAATAAGATTGATCCATCTCTTTGCTCTTCACAAAGTCCCAGCTGTTCATTGATCTTATTATGGACTTGATAAGCACAGTGATGAGAGACCGGTGAGTATTACAGGTAGCAACATTATTCAAGCAGGATCAGGGGGACCCAGATCAAGAATGGGTGTTGTGACAGCCAGATGAGCACTGTGTTGATAAACACTCAAGAGCTCTTTGTCATGCTCATAGGAAACAACTTAAAGCTTCCGATCCTAACTGAACATGGATTTACTACATCAACTGAGGAGACTTCAGATGTTGGTGGAGACCTCTGCAACTCAGGAACAAATGTGCTCTCAGAGGAGGTGTGGAGGACTGAGGGCATTGAATACCATTGACTGCCTGGGGGTCACACTCCTTGGTGTAGCTGTAGTTACACAGCAGCCTCCAGGCTTTTCTGCTTCTTACTACCAGTTTCCCCTACATGCCACTCCCCTCCCAACAAGTGTGACAAGAACTGGTAGCAAGTTTGAAACACAGTAGATGCAGAGAGAGGTCCTAAAATAGAGCATTGACTCATTTGACTGATCTGGCAAGCAACTGACTTTGTCTCTGCAGGCACGTGTGTGATGGAGGTGCCAATGGAGTCTAGGGACAGAATTATACCCTGAAGAGGGTATAACTGATGTCAGCAAGACAGACAAAAGGAGCTACTTCACATGGTTCTTCTACAGATGAGAGATCTGTGGAACACCTTGCCTCAGGGAAGTGGTTGATGCCAAGTTTGTCTCTCCTTTCTGGTGTACTCCAAGGGAGACTAGGTAAGGTCAAAGAAGAAGAATTGGTCAGAGGTTACTCAATATAGAGAAATAAAAGCTAGCTTGGGAAGCCACTGAAGTGCAGGTGGCTGGATGCTGGGGAAGTGTCATTTTTGGAAAGTATTGCATGGGCTTGTGCTCTCTTACTTTTCTCTGGACAGCTGCTCTTCATCAGGGTCATGGACAGGATGCTAGAGCAAACTGCACTATAGGTGGTTTTAGGAATCTCCTGATATGAATCATCTTTCTCTGACTTTCTCAACAGTGAAAAAAAACCACAGCTACCATCCTGGTTTCCATCTGAGCTGGTTGATAAAATAAGCCCTATTGTCCATCTGCAAGGGATGGGTACAGTCAGGAGAAACATTAGGTAAAGACAGACACATTTGATCCGACACATCTTCTTGGGCCTGGGCAGAGGAGCCCACACAGCTCCACATGGGCAGAAGGACAAGCATCTTTCGTGGCTCCAGAGCAAGCACAGTGCTGAGAGACAGCCAATATGCAGCAGTGAGCAAACAGCAGCAACAAGACATATTTCCTTCCATCACACGAAGCAGTCACAACAGGGTGAGCCTTAGAGATACAATTTCTCAATTTCAGAAATGTCCAATTTTCAGAACAGCTCATCTGAGTCCCTCAGGAGGAGAGAACACGTTGGGCTTATGTACAGAGGAGCCATGGAGGGAGATCAAGCACAGTACAGTTCATTTCCCTATAGACCAAGAGGCTGTGGTCATACAGACAGCGGGTGGCCTGGGCAGTTCTGCCCCCTGAGGAGGCTTTCCAAACAAATGTGAGTCTGCACTTGGTTTGCAACTCAGCACAGAGGCCTGGGAGCACCGAAGCATCACCAAAGCCTCTGTAAAATAAAGGCAGCAGGGAGGCAAAATGCTCCAGTTGTCCTAAACTGGGTTCCAGGGGTACCCGAATGGGGTATTCTGACCAAAGAAGAAGGCAGGGCAAGACACGGGCTTACCCAGGAGAGGCCAAAGGGAGGATGAAGAACAAGTAGCCGAGCACTGCAAAAAGCATCAAAGACTGCTCAGCACGCATCCATGCCGGGAAGCCTATGAGACAAAGGTGGATCTCGGGGCTGACCAGGGGAGGCAGCTCTCAGGACCGACAGGCCGTGCCAGGGGCTGGTTTGTCTCAGTCTCCCCGCAGAGGAGAAGCCTCAATCCCTGCGCTGGAGGAGTGGAGGTGGAAGAGAGCAAGAGCTGGAGCTGGCTGAGAAATACGGAGCAACAAGTCACCGAGGCTGGCACCCGCACCTTCGGGAGCGGCACGGCTCACAAAGGAGAGAGCCCCGCGGCTACGCCACGGCAGCGGGAGCAGCCCGCGGCCGGCACCGAGCGCGATCGCAGGAGCGAAGCCGCCGCCTGCCCGCGCCGTCGGGCAAAGCCGGCGCCGAGGCTGCGGGCACAGCGGCACGGGGCGGCCGGCAGGCAGGAAGGGCAGAGGGGCTCCGGGCGGCGCCGCCGCCGGGCCACGAGAGCTGCCCCTCACCGCGGGCTCGGGAGGGGCTGGGGGCGCCGGGATGCCGCGGCGGGACCCGGCCCGGGGTGGGCTTGCGGGCTCGCCCGCACACGGTCCCGGCCGTGCCCGGAGATCCTTGCCCCGCGGTCCGCCCGGGACGCGGCTCCGTTCCGGGGGCACTGCGCGGCTGACACTCAGCGGGACCGGGACCCGCCGCGGCCGCCCGGCGGCCCCTCCGCCTCGCTCGCCCCGGGCCGGGTGCCAGCACCTCGGAGAGCTCCGCGCCGCCGGGCCGGGATCGGCTCCGGGAGCCCGCTCCGCTCCGCCCCGTCCCGCCGGGGCCGCCCTGCGCCGGGGCCCCGAGCGGCGGCTCTCGCCCTCCCCGTGGCCGGACGCGGCGGGGGGAGTTTGTCTCCGAGCCGCCAAAGTTGCGCTCGCTGCAGAGCGGCAGAGGCGGCCCGGAGCGGAACGGACGCGGTCCTCCCGGCTCGGCCCGACGGGACGGACCGGGGGCAGGTCCCTCCCGCCCGCCGCCACGGCCGTCCCGTCCGCAGCACCCCGGTCCCAGCGCACCCGGCTCCGGGGACCCTACCCCGGGGGAGCTCGGAGGCCGGCAGTACCGCCCGCCCGCAGCCATCGCTGGAGAAGCGGGCAGAGCCCGAAGAGGGGCCGGGCGGGCGGCGCTGCCCCCTGCGGGGGCCCCTCGGGGCTGCGGGACTCCCGGGCGAGACCGGACGGCGATCGCAGCAGGCGACTGGCAACCCCCGGCCGGGGCCGGCCCGCGCCGCTCTTACCTGCCAGGCCGGGGAAGGGGTCCGGGAAGTGCAGCGGCGGCTCGGGGGGCCCCTTGTCGCGCCCCGGGGGCAGCTCCTCCGCCTCCAGGCCCTCGGCGCCCCGCCGGCAGCCGGCGTCGGGGTTGGCGCGCGGCGGGGGCAGCTCCTGCGGCGGGTAGAAGCCGTCGGGGGGCTCGGAGAAGCTGGGCAGGGCCGTGGTGAGCGCCACCATGGAGGGCACGGCCTGGCCCAGGCTGGCGCAGAAGGTGTTGGTGAGGCGGCCGGCGAAGGAGGCCAGCGGCGCCAGCGGCGGCAGCCCCGACTGCAGGGGCGCGTGGGACAGCGCCTGCGGCAGCACCAGCGGCCGGTACGGCATGAACATGGGGTAGCCGGTGTAGAGCAGGTGCCCGGAGCGCGGCGGCGGCGTCCCGATGAGCGAGTCGATGGAGAAGGCGGTCCCCTGGCCGCTGGGTCTCTGCATGGCGAGCGGGCGCCGCCGGCTCAGCCGGCACCAACTTTCCGGCGAGCTCGGGCCGCCGCCAACTCGCCGCGCCGCCGCCGCCGCCGCCGCCGGGCCCCGCCGCGGCCCCGGCCCCGGCCCGCGCCCGCCGCCTCCCGTGGGCTCCGGCGCCCGGCGAGAGCTGCCGCCCGCCCGCCCGCTCGCTGGCTCGGCGCGGCGGAGTGGAGGCGCGCTCGGAGCCGCCCGCCCGCCCGCCCCGCCGCGGGGGGGCCGGGCCGGGCCGCGGAGGGGAGGGGTGGGGAGGGGAGGCGGGCGGGGGTGTCGCCCTCTGCTCTCATCCATCTTCCGCACATCACGGTCGAGTTCCTCCTTCAGCGCCCGCTCCGCCGGGGCAGGGCTCCCCGCTCCCCCCGGCGCAGCCGGCCCCTGGGAAGGCGCCTCCCCCTCCCGCCTCATCAGCTGTTATTAATGGTGATTGATGATTAGCAATTACGGGGCCAGCACAAGGGCGCTTTTGTGGGGGACGGGACGGGGCTGCGCTGCGCGGCACAGCGTTCCTCGGGCCGCCCCCGGGCCCGGGACAGCGGACGGGGCGAGCCAGCCCTGCTGCGCTCCGGCTCTGCCGTCCCCCGAAGTCGGCCCAGGCCGGCGCTCCCGACGGCTCCCGGCCGCTGGTTGCGGGCGGGCGGGATGGGGAGCCCCGAAGGACCAAGCCCTCGCCAGGCACCCGCCGGGCTCCCGCCGCGCAGCGCTGGGGGCAGCGCCCGTCTCCGCCCCGGGCGCGGCGGGGCTCGGCCGCCCGCTGCCGGCCCCCGAACCTCCGCGGCGGGCTCGGAGCGGGGCTCCGCGGGGCGAGCAGCCGCGGGCGAGGGCGCCGCGGGGCCGGAGGGCGGCCCGAGGACGCGCTCTGCGAGCTCGGCCGCGCTCCAGCCGGGGACCGGAGGAGGGCTCCCGGTACCCGGCTCCGTCGGGGTAGAGCCGGGCAGGAGGCAGCGAGCGCACGGACTTCCCGAGGCCAGCCGTGGCTGGGGTCTGCCCGCGCTGCCCTGTAACTGTACAAAGCCGCCGGGGTCTGCCTCTCCTGCCAGCTCGCGGAGTGTGATGCAGCTGCACCTACGGACTGGCTGCCGAGGGGCCCTTCTGTGCGCGATCTGCAGAGTCAGTGAGACCAGCACAAGCTCCTGGACTGCTGTGAGAGCTCCACAGCTCTGCCCTGCTTCGGTGTGCGTCGTGGGGAGCATGGCCCAGCTCCTGCGGGGAGTCCCCATGTTAAAGTGGAGTATTTACAACCCCACTCGGCACTTTCACTGTGCTTTTGTCTACTGGTCAGAAGAAGAGCCTTCAGACCAGTCACCAGCACTGCCAGAAGAGGCAGTCACTGGGCACGTAACCCACCAAACATCGAGGAAAGCACAGCCCTGCTTTGAAAGAATGTCAGCATCAGTATCGCCACCTTAAGCACTTAGAAGCAGAGAAACGTTGGAGCTGAAGTCATGTCTAAGCTCACTCTGTGGTATCTGCAGTGCCAGACCTCCAGCAATCACCCAGGGTAGTCCTCCTCTGAGGACTGCTGTGTCTGCTGGCACTTACCCTCTGACTGGGGGTGCACTACTCTCTGCTTGGCTCCCCAGGATCCCTGGTTACATCTGTGTAAATGCACAGATTTCCATCTTCATGTAACCTCTCCTACTCTGTTCCCAGGGGGATCTGGGGCACCATTTTGTTGCAGCCTTCAATTATGTGTTCTGTGTGGGACATGATGGTCCAACCATGTAAGTGGACACTTGAATCCTATGTGGAGCATGTAAATGAAGGTGAATAGGCCCATCAAGCTGATGACATGGTCCTCAACTTTCCTCCACTAAACAGGCACAATCTGAATTCCTACAGAAAGCCTTTCCTTTCTGCACGTTTTTATACCTTTCTCTGTGGTACATCCTTCTAATCTCAAGGAAACAGCCCTCTGTGGCAAGAGCTGCACTGTCCCCAGAGACAAAGGTGTGGAAAAACTAATGCTAAAATAATCATACAGGCTCAAATAAAGATGGGGCCTGGCAAGAGGGATCCCTCTCACCACTCCCATGCAGGCACCTCCTGCTGACTGATGGCGCTTGGGTCACCAAGGAAGAGAAGTGCTTGTAGGGCGCAGGCCACCTAGCCCCTTCTCTAGGACAAGGGCCCAGGTTCCAGGCTGAGAAGGAGGCTGGCAGGGAACAGCGTTTGGATGAATCCCACCTTAGAGAACAGCTGTGGCACCAAAAGGAATACACTCAAAGTCTGCAAGTCAGCATCCACGTTTTATCTGTCCTTGGCCCAACTCTCCTGTCCCATCCACCTTATGGCTCTGTGGGAAAGGAACCTCCACATTGAAGTCATCTTCATGCACAGAATTTGGGTTCATTTTACTGCTACCAAGGCACATTAGACCATAGAGGAAAAGAAAGCATAGCCATGTGTAAGTCACTGGATCTGAAGACCTGTGCTCAAAAGTGCACAGGCTGTGCATCAAGGCTGTGCAAGCAACTTCCTAATTCCTTAGCAGCTGCAATTTGACCACTTGGTCAATTAACCTTTTATGTGTGACCTTCAACTCACACCTTACACTATCATGTAAGTTAGTAAGGTTGAGAGCAACAAGGAATTGCTGTCTTATGTGACTTTGCTGGGGAAACCCGGAGAGGTGGGGAATGAACTACAGCTCTCACACGGAAGAATGATTGCCTATGCCCAAAAGGGCAAGTCCTTCCTGAAACCAATAACGCAAGTTGCCGCACTGACCTCTGCAAATCAGTAGCTTACACGCTGCGAGTCCCTAAATATGTCCCCGAGTAGAAGATTCTGCTTACCTGCTCACACACTTGTGTTACCTGCAGCACTTGTCCCTCTGCAGACGCTGACTCCCAGTTTACCAATGCCAGGAACAGCAAGGAAAGGATGATCTGGTAGGGAAGGGAAGCCACAAAGCAAGAATTGCAGTAAGGCAGGGGGGGCAGTGGTCTCACTGACAAGGATGAAGTCCGACAAAACTCTAGGAAAAGTGATCAGAGCAAATCTGCTGACAGTAACCAGAGTCACCAATAGTCAAATGATCCCCCAGCAAGCCCCAGCTTCCAAGTGGCAAGGAAGTCCAGAAAGTCAAGTCAGTGGGTCAGGATTGATGTTGGCATCAGGGATGTACAAGGTCAGACACAAGCTGTACCTCCAGGCAGAGGCTAAAGGTGAGAGCCCATGCTTAGAAGCAGATCCTTAGCCAAAGAGGGGTAGGCCCTTGCTGAGCCCCCCCAAGGACAGACAGCCACATTGCCTAAATTGGCTCTGACTCCAGAGAGCCAAACCACCAGGAGGAGGGAAATGGCAACTTCACATGGCCCTGACAGCTCGCTCCACTCAGGTTCACTTTGTCTCATGAGATTTGCAGTTAAGTAAGGTAGAAGTTCATTTACCAAATCATAAAACAAAGAAACAGAGAAGGCTGAGGGACTTGAAACAAGGTTTGCAAGCAAAATAAAGCAAATATTGTATGCTACTGCACACATTGAGCAAGATACAGTTTGAGAGTTCTCACAACTGCCACCCTTGCAGGGTGAGCCAGATGGGAAGGGTGAGGGTCCAAGCTGCATGTGATAACTCTACCGCCCCTTAGACCTCCAGGGGCTTCCTCTCTTTCTGCATCCTATGTATAACCTTCCACAGTTTTTCAGCCTAGTGCAAATGCAGTTTCCATGGCTTCCACTTGAGGCTCAGACCTCCACTGTTCAGTACTCTCCCTGCACATTTCTCCCTCCCAACATGCTTTCCCTGCAGGGAGCCACTCTATACCATTTTATCAGGCTCCATCCCCCACGTTGCAGGTATCTAGCATGTTCCTTTAACATCCCTCAAGATACACTGCCCAACACACCAGCTACATGAGAAATATTAATTGCAAGTGCACTTCGTAATGCCCCTGGTATCACTGCACCCTCAGCAACTGACAGCTCTCAGGACCTTGCTGGTTACGTTATCAGGCGCTGAAATAGAGTTTCAGGAGGAAGCCTGATCTCTCCCTTATGTCTGGAGATTGTTGCATCACAGCTCTGTGTTTATCTGCCTCAGCACTTGGCCCGTGGTCTCACTGGTCTCACTATGCTGGGCCATGAGTACTGAATTCAAGTCCGGTCTCTGCAGTCAATGCCCTTCAGCAATTGCAGACCTGCCTGCCCCATCCCCTTCAGCTTGTCACTGCCCAGTTGTCCCTCCTTCCCCAGTCTGCCTTTGCTTCCATCCCTCTTCCTGTCTGCTTTCGGGATTAGAACCTCTGAGACGCCTTCTTTCTCTTCTCTGTTGCTTGCTGCAGGCACGTGAGAATAGAAGTCAGTATACCTGCATTTCTGGAGTCAGGAAGCAAGAGTGGGCAGTGTCCTGCTGCTCAGCCCTTGACGATTTGGACAGTGTCTACGCTGAGGATGGTACACGACCTGCCTGGTCAGCACAGAGGCTCTGGCATGGCTTCAACTGCTCAGGCAGGCACAGGCTTCCTGGGAGAAAACTATCAGCCTTCAATATGTCCTTGCTGGGCACATGCAAAATGGGATCCTCAAAGTCGTGCAGTTTAGGCAAAGTTGGTCACATGCTACTGGGCAGAATCATCCAGGCCAGCCCTGCTTCCTGTACTGCAAACTGCTGCTCCGGGCTGTGGTGTCGAGAGTGTCCTCCTGGACACAGACTGTTCGCAAAGTAGAGGCCAAGGGTCCGCCACGTGCCTTAATCTCACCCTGGGGATTATTTGAATTAATTTTTGCTGCAGCTGTGAAGGGAAAAATTCAGTCTGAGACAGACACAGCATGGCAAACCACAACGGCAACAGTTAAAGTTTAATAACTGACTCTCAAATGAAAGCAGGTCTTTCTAATGCAAACTGCTATGCAACCTTAACTTTATGCCTCTACCCGCTCCACTTACAATCTGCACACAGAATCTAGCACAACAGGACTGAATCTGGTCGTGGCCTCTAGGCATTCCTGCAGTATAGCTAGTAAACATATTAAAAGCAAAGGTAATGTTGCAAAATGAGTCACTCAGAGTTTGGAAAACCTAGAGAACGGGCTAGCTATGGCTGTGCTGTTGCGTTAACAGAAGCTAGGCTTGTTTTAGGCACAGACTCTGCTGTTCGACTGTATCCATGAAGTGGCCCAATACGAAACAACCCTTGAGCAGGCTCTGTCAGCACACTCAATCTGGTGGCTAACAGCCAGCATGCCAGTCCTGCCCCAGCGTGCAGTCTGGATGCAAGGAGCAGGCAGGTGGTTGCTGCTGGCTTCTGCAAGTGCAGTCTTACAGGCTTCCACCTCATTGCTGAGTTGCCCCATGTGATTCTGTCTTCAGCTTCGTACCATAAAACCTGTCTGTAGCAGCTGTGGAGCCACCCTCTTATGCCTTGGGATATTGGTCTGGCAGCATCATAGCTGGAATAAGAACCCAGGATCTTCATTAATAGTAGAAGCATTTCTAGGTGCATAATTTTGTTGCTGAAGAGACCTTAGGGACATTAAAAGGCTACTCCTAAGGTCTTGGCCCAAGCCAGAGTTTCTGAAATAGGGATAGAGTATAACTTAAAGAGAGGAAAACTCAGAGTGGTCCGTTTTAGGATTTGGGGCCAGAACTAGCATGCCATCACAAACCTTTCTGCACAAGAGGTCCTGATGACATGCATCCCAGGGTCCTGAGGGAACTGGCTGATGTAGATGCCAAGCCTCTCTCCATCATACATGTATTTGAAAAGTCCTGGCAGTCAGGTGAAGTCCCTGATGACAAGAAAAAAAGAAACATCTCTCCCATTTTTAAAAAGGATAGAAAGGAAGACCCAGGGAACTACAGACCAACGAGCCTCACCTCTGTGCCTGGGAAGACCATGGAATAGATCCTTCTGGAAGCAATGTCAAGGCACATGCAAGACAAAGAGGTGATCTGAGACAGCCAGTATGGCTTCACCAAGGGCAAGTCATGCCTGACCAATCTGCTGCCCTTCTACCATAGAGTGACTGCATCAGTTGACAAGAGAAGACCAACCGATGTCATCTACCTGGATTTCTGTAAGGCCTGTGACACAGTCCCACATGTGGGATTTGGAGATCCTGATCTCCAAATTGGAGAGAGATGGATTGGAAAGGTGGACCACCCAGTGCATAAGGAATTGGCTTGAAGGTCAAACCCAGAGAGTGGTGGTCAATGGCTCTATGTCCAGGTGGAGGCTGGTGATGAGCTTACACATTAGCAAAAGCATCTCCACACTTTCAAGTGCTATAGTAGGTGGAATGCAAGGTCTGAAGTTATTTGGTTGTCCTGGTTGCTCCCATTTTTTATGTTCCCAGCTAGTAGCTTACATGGAAACCACTATTTTTTCACTAATGGTAATACAGTGCAGAATAGCAGGGTGACTTCTGCCTTGGTTGCTCATGTTTTACATAGTTTTTCTGAGTGAAAACTTCTCAACAGAGACTGATCCAATCCTAGCACACATGTTCTTTTTTTTCTTAAAGTGTATAAATGGCATTTGATGGCATGGAGATGTTACTTCTCTTTAGATTATGAGATTGGATTGTCTAGTGCATTGCTTCCTGAGCATTCATTTAAGAGTATTTTGTCTTGGGCTTTGTTAGTCATCTTAGTTGATGGCTGGGGCCCCCAGCCCAAGAAGGATGTGAATCTGTTAGAATGGATCCAGAGCAGGGCCACTAAGATGATCAGATGGCTGGAGCACCTCTCCTATGAAAAAAGGCTGAGAGAGCTGGGAATGTTCAGCCTAAAGCAGAGAAGGCTCCAGGGTAAGGCTTTTCAATACTTAAAGGAAGCTTATAAAAAAGATGGGGAGTAACTTTTTCCTTGGGCAGATAATGATAGAACAAGAGGGAATGGTTTTAAACTAAAAAAGGGAAGATTTAGATTAGAGGTTAGGAGGAAATTCTTCACTCAGAAAGTGGTGAGGCACTGGAACAGGTTGCCCAGAGAGGTTGTGGATGCCCCATCCCTGGAGGTGTTCAAGACCAGGATAGATCACAGAATCACAGAATTTCTAGGTTGGAAGAGACCTCAAGATCATCGAGTCCAACCTCTAACCTAACACTAACAGTCCCCACTAAACCATATCCCTAAGCTCTACATCTAAACGTCTTTTGAAGACTTCCAGGGATGGTGACTCCACCACCTCCCTGGGCAGCCCGTTCCAGTGCCTCACAACCCTTTCAGTAAAGAAATTCTTCCTAACATCTAACCTAAAACTCCCCTGGCGTAACTTTAGCCCATTCCCCTGAGTCCCTGGGCAACCTGATCTAGTGGGTGGCATCCCTGCCTATGGTAGGGGGTTTGGAACTAGATGATCTTTCTGGTTCCTTCCAACCCAAGCTGTTCTATGATATGATATAAGGGCAGAAGTGACAGTGGCCAGTCTTGTGCACCAACCTCTGTGACCTCTGTGGTTCAGCAGAGTGCCTAGAAGCAGCCCTTAAGCTGGGTTTTCCTGATTTAACTTCTCATTTTCCCATGCTGACAAGGGAAGTCTTTCTTCCCATGCAGGAAGAGCTCCCAGCAGGACCTGCAGTGGCTCAACACATGCCAAAGCAGCACAACTCTTGCGAGGCTTTCACAAAGGAATACTTTCTAAGAGATGGTGAGTGAAGGCTTCTGGGTTTACTAGGGGCACACAGGCCATCTAAGGAGCCAACCGTTTCAGCAGCCAGGGTGACATCAGTCAATCCAGGCACATCTGCACAATCTCTCCTTGCCTTTCTGCCCCCGGTCCACAGGTGAAACAAAAAAAAACCACAGGCAACGCACATGTGAAGCACTCTCATCCTTACCAGGTGTCAGGTCTACTAAGCAAGAATTAAGCCATGCCCTATGCCACTGAGTGGAGCTCATTCCTGTTTGTGGGACTTCAGCCTTTCTTGGCACCCCTCGTGACTCCTGCACCCAGCACTGGACCCACACCCTGGGCAGATTTCCCGTGCAGAGCACTTTGAAATGGTCTTAGAGTTCATTAGCAACTGCTCTGACTTGACAGAGCCAACTCAACATCCGTGGCTTTGTGACCTTGAGCTCCCTGGGATCCTTCTCTTGCTTCCTTCCCTATCTGGCTGCCTGTGCCCTACAGGAATAGGCTGCTCAGCGGACACAGACCTGTGAGCGTGGGGATATGGGGCAATTGCCACAGTAGTGGGGTCTGCAGGCAAGCAGCTAGCAGAGACTGTGGTGATTACAGGTCCCAGGTAGCAAGTTGCACTTGTCCTTCTCCAGCCTGACTGGGGGGCAGCAATGCACAAAACAGTAAGAACAGGGGGACAGCCTGCCGGGACTGACCACTTCAACAGGGAACTGGGGTGAGCACTTCAACTCACTCAGAAACACATGAATTCAAATTGGAAGATAGCACTGTTGCCTGACTTGTCTGCACCTGAAGATGGTCTCTTATTTTGATTTCTTCACTCCTGGATAAGGTAAGAGCCTTCACACATCTCTTTGATGATTGTTCTGTTCAGGAGAGATAACACTTCCCTCATCCTGGGTTTTGACTCCTCCTGCTCTGGGACAGCAACGCTAGCCAGACACTTCAGATAATTTCTTGGGATCCTAAGGCACAGGGCTGGCTTATATCGGCACTGCTGTGATACTGCCTTATTGTTATTCTGGCACCAGGTGCAGCTGAAAGTTATTACTTTCTTTTGGCTTGTGTTTGTACAGCAGACCAAGACTGGGCATTCCTGGCAACATTCCCAAAGCAATGCCCACACCTGGGCTGCAAAGTTGCCTTCATTTACTAACTGAATAAGCTCTCCAAGGGGCATCGACACACCCACTCCATCTAGGACAGCTCCTCGATTGCATCATGACTGTTCCCCATGGAGATCAGAGACATCGTTCAGGAAGTACAGCTGGCACCAGACAGAAAGGAGAGAAGAGGAAGACAGAAAGAAAGAGCAAAGCGAGGATGAGATCTCCAGAGGAAAACTGTCACCTGGAAGTCACCAGGTTCATGAAAAGAAAACTGCTCATGGCAGTCCAGGGTTCTCAACAGGAGAGATGGGGCCCATTTTTTAAGACAGCATACCTGACACATTGTCAGCTCCTGACTTCAAGGAGGGGAGCAGGGGGCAGGGATATCACTGCATAAGGTGCCCTTTAGAGGTTACCAAGGAGACTTTTGCAAATCATAGAATCATAGAATAGAATCATAGAATATCCCAAGTGGGAAGGTACCCATAAGGATCATCGAGTCCAAAATGCCAGAGGGCATGCACTCCCAGGTACTAGGGTGGTACATGTTGCCATAAGGCAACATACATGTGTCCAGCTCATGAACAGATGGTCTCTCCTAGGAGCTAAGCCTGATACCTCTTGTGCTTTTAGCCTAAAAGAAGCTAAGTGCATTGCTCTGCTCTAGCAGACATGAGCATGGCTCTGAATGCTTTCATTTTAGCTGGCTGCATGACACCCATGATCTACAAGTCTACAACTTCCTCGTAAGGGGGTGTCGAGAGGCAGGAGACCTTTTCTCCATTAACACCAGTGACAGGACCCGCGGGAACGGGGTTAAGCTGAGCCAGGGGAAGTTTAGGCTTGACATCAGGAGGGGGTTCTTCACAGAGAGGGTGGTTGCACACTGGAACAGGCTCCCCAGGGAAGTGGTCACTGCACCGAGCCTGTCTGAATTTAAGAAGAGATTGGACTGTGCACTTAGTCACATGGGCTGAACTTTTGGGTAGACCTGTGCGGTGTCAAGAGTTGGACTTGATGATCCTTAAGGGTCCCTTCCAACTCAGGATATTCTATGATTCTATGATTCTATGAAGTCACTATATGAACATATGTTTCACAGCTATCCCTCAGTAGCAAAGAGATTATAAAAGATCATATTCTTGGGATGCAGGATGCAGGATTCAGAGTAAAATTTGTTATGCAACACAATCCAGGCTGGTACCTGAATAACACTGATATCGCTCTCTTCTGATGAGAATATGGTACTGGCTTATCACAATATGAAGTGGCCCCAAATTCTATACCACCAGCATCCTGTGTGGCTGCTTAGTGTACAAGAACAGTCCTGCTAGTCATGGGCTCTGCATTATCAAGTGTAGGGCTCTCCACATTCATTAACAGCACCACTGAACCACAGAATGGTTGAGGTTGGAAGAGCATCTTGTCCAACCCCCCCCCCCCCCAGCAGAATCACCCAGAGCAGGTTGCCCAGCATCACATCCAGGTGGCTTCTGAGGATCAACAAGGAGGGAGACTCCACAACCTCTGTTAGAAACCTGGTGCAGTGTTCTGTCACCCTCACGATAAAGAAGTGCTTCCTGATCTTCAGGGAGAAACTCCTGTGTTCCAGTTTATTCCTGTTGACTCTTGTCCTGGCACTGGGCACTGGGCACTATTGAAAAGGGCTCCGTTCTGTCCTCTTTTCCCTCTCCCTACAGGTATTGATGGACATGAATGGGATCCCCCTGAGCCTCCTCTTCTTCAGGCTGAGCAGTCCCAGCTCTCCCATCCTCTCCTCATAGCAGAGATGCTCACATTATTTTCCATGTTTAGATATTGTTATGTTGTCATGTGGTTTTCCCTTCTTTAGAATATAAAGCTCCTGTCCTTGAGGCTCTTTTTGTTGGCCATTTCCTAGACTTCTCATCATTCTTGATGTCTTCTGCTCCCACCACAGCCTGCCCACTATGCTGTGGTCACACTTCCAGAAGAAAAGATTGCTGCAGCAGTTTGTTGCAGACCAGACCCTGATCTGTGCGTGCCGTGACAGCTGCGCCTTTTCTGCGCAGCACATGGTACAACCGTTCCCTCAGATCTCAGCCTGCACCATCTCTGGCAGGTTGGGCCTTGCTATGGCTTTTAGAGCTGGGCTTTGCTGCCTCTAGGGGAGAACTTGTTTTTTGTTCTGCTGGAGCTGCAGCTGGGGCTGTTTTCTGCAGATTTCTGCAGTGTTTTCTGCAGATTAAAAAGGCATGATGGCTATTGCTGTGAGTCCTTAACAACTCTGGAGTAGTGCCAGATGCAGCATGGCCCTCCAGATAAACCCTGTAAGTATCACTGCAGTTTCAGTGCAGATATCTGACTCTGAATAGGGTTTTCTGACAAGTTATACTTTCCCCTAGCAGTACTTCATTCTACACTATTTTTTTCTTAATTCTGTTATGAGATCTTTATGTGAAAAATAATGGAATTAAAGAAATCAAGGCACATGACATTTGCTCCTTCTGCCCCTTTCCCACAGGCTCTCTAGCCTGATGCAGAAGGAAACCAGCTTGGTCTGACCAACTCTGCATATTAGCTGAGCTCCCTGTTATTTTCCAGGCACTTCCTAATTGTTTAGTTTCTTGCTGCAATATTCTCCAGGAATAGAAGTGAGGCTGACCAGGCACAGGACAAAATTTAGGAAATCACAGGCTAGTACCAGAAACACGCTTGCATTTGGTCTAAGCCCATGCAGCCAAGGAGCCTGAGCAGCAGCCCTGCAGCCAGGAGCACAGCTCTTGGAGGTAGGTGGGAAGGCACAGATGTGAACAGCATTGCTGCTGGCTGGTGCTGAGCCAGAGGCAGGTAGCACGGGCTGCCAGGTCCTGAGGAGCACCTGCCAGGTACCTGTGATACCTCAGGAGCATCATCAGCAGCTGTGTGGGAGCAGAACTGTGGGGAGCATTCAGAGCTGTACTGCTAATGATGAAACACTGCAAGCACTCGGCACCAGGAGAGCAGCTGTAGGGCCAAACCCTACCAGAGGGAGTGCAGCAAAGAGTTTTGCATGGGCTGCACTGCTGGGTGGGGCTGTGGCCTGGGGCAAATGCTGAGGCTTCTACTGTCACGAGACAAAGACCCTGGGAGAATAAGAATGTCATGGATAACCTCCTCAGGTGGGTCCCCATAAGGACCTCACCTCAAGCAGTCTGGTGAGAAGGCTGACCGTGTGTCACATCCAGTCCTGAGGCCCTTTGGCACTCCACAAAGAGTGCCCAATCCCACAGGGTGACGCATGCACAGTGCTTCAACATGGCCGAAGTTCCAAAGACAAAGCTTTTGAGTGAAATTGAATAACAGCAAATATTTAAATAAAATTATAAGCTACCATCACCTTTTTTTTTTTTTTTTTCCAGAATGTATATATATATATTTTTCTTCAGAAACCAGCATAGGCAGCAAATTCAGAGCAAGGAAGCGGATAAAGCCAGCACAAACAAGAAGTTATAAAATGCAGGAAACTAAGGGGATTTCAGAGACATCAATGAAGTATCTGTGAACAAAGCTGTTAAGGGAAATGTGAAGCTGTTTAATTACCCTGGGGCCAAACATAGTCCCAGCAGTGACGGAGGCCAGTGGTAGACCAGTGTGGGAGAGTGACAAGGCTATGGATTACAGAGCTGTAATTAAGTAGTCTGATCTCCCTGGGATTGGGCTAAGCACCGCACAGGATGAATTCTGGTCTGGACTAGGGCAGGACTGAGGATGATTTTTAAAAAAGACAAAGATGAGAAATCTAAATCCAGCATGATAAGCTATTCTAAGAGGCAGTTAACTAGTAGATTAATTACCCTTGCTATTAAAAATGTATTTCTAATCTGTGTTTTCCCAGCTTCAATTTCCAGCCATTGGACCTAGTTTTGACTCTAAGTGCCAGTCAGAAGAACCGGCAATGATGAATAAATTCTGCACCTGCCGCACACCTTACCCCTCTCATCAGAAAGTTTGGTAACGCACAGCTGAGGACCACGGGGATGTCCTGGCGGAGTGTTGTCAGCCCTCCCTGCCCAGGACCACAGAACAAGCACCTAGAACTGCATGCCAGACTGCAAGGATGAACCACGGTGTGTCCGCCCACTGCATTGCCCAGCTTTCTACTGTCATGCATCACTGGCAATCCATCACTCTCTCACTCATGGCTCTTCTTTGAACCCTGCCCAGTCGATTCTTGTTGTTGTTGTTTGTTTGTTTGTTTGCTCTTTTAAATGTGAACCCCAGAGCAGGATTCCCCTGCGGCAGAGATTTCAAAGATTGCAGTGTCTGGGCACCTGCCCCAGGTTCTTGAGTATAAAAACAAGAATCCAATATATATTTCTGCTCTGTGTTTGAAACAGAAACGATGGCTAACATTCATATTTTACAGTGGTAATGATACACTGTCTATTCCATCAGTAATTAAGGAAGATGATGAAGAGAAACTAAGTAAAAAGTTTTATAATCTGCAGGAGGATAACCTGCATCCAAGAGATTTTAATTGGCTAATCAGTTCAGTGAAACACATTTTTTTTTCTTTATGACAAATCACAGCACACTGAGGAACTTAAGATAACTGTGAAAAGGAAAATCCAATGTCTTACCAGTATTTAAATGTTATCACATGGGTATCCAAGAAACTGTAGAGCAGTTAGTTCAACATAGATTCCAAGCAATCATACATAAACAGACAAGGGATGTTCTGGTTAAAGTAGTAAAAGCTAGAGCCCCAAAGAATATTATTTACCATTTTAAGTAAAAGAAGTATTTACAAATGTTTGTTGTTGTTTTGTTGTTGTTGTTGTTGTTTTGGTGGTGGTAGGTTTTTGGTGCTGTTTTTTGTTTGTTTGTTTGTTTTTAGTAAATCTACAAGTTTGATAGAGCTAACTACATAGACATGACATGCTTGGACTCCTGCAAGTCATTTGACTTAGCTCTGCATGATATTCTACTAAGAAAAATTATCTGTCTGCTACAGTCCATGTGATCAGTATTAATGGGCTTGAAGGAACTGAGTAACTGAGAAGAGTTATTCTATATAATTCTTTGACAGGTATATTCCTAGCTGCATTCTATTCACATCAATGCTATACGTTATTAGCAATCAGGGAGAAAATAAATAACAGTTTCTGGTAGAATTATTGAAGTGGTAAAAATGAAATGTTGGGATGGCAAAAGTATTAGGTGACACTTGCCTAAGACAACCTAACTGCATTACTTGAAACATCAGGGTCACAAAAAACCTGCTTCATTATATCTAAATAATAGGTGTAACATATAAGCAAGAAGAATGTAGAGTTCATTTAAAACAGAGACTGCATCAAGTCTGAGAAAAAATTAGAGGTTTGGACATATGTCATCTGAACACATGAGGTGCTGAATGGGAGTGCGTCACTGCCAAAGCACCCCCTCCTGTACTACATATCATAGAATCAAAGAATGGACTGGGTTGGAAGGGACCTCAAGGATTATCCAGTTCCAGCCCCCTGGACACAGGCAGGGACGCCACCCACTAGATCAGGTTGCCCAGGGCCTCATCCAACTTGGTCTTGAACACCTCCAGGGATGGGGCATCCACAGCCTCTCTGGGCAACCTGTGCCAGTGCCTCACCACTTTCTGAGTGAAGAATTTCCTCCTAACCTCTAATCTAAATCTTCCCTTGTTTAGTTTAAAACCACTCCCTCTTGTACTATCATTATCTATCTAATAAAGAGTCCTTCATCCTTTTTATAAGCCCCCTTTAAGTATTGAAAAGCCACAATGAGGTCACCCCGAAGCCTTCTCTTCTTTAGGCTGAACATCCCCAGCCCTCTCAGCTTTTCTTCACAGGAGAGGTGCTCTAGCCCTCTGATCATCTTTGTGGCACTTGTAAATCAAGAACTGTCAAATACAAATCTAAAGTTCCTGAGGCTACTTTATCTGCACTGCTAAGAATAACTCTCACAAAACCATAGTGCAATCCCATTTGAACGCTGGGCACAGTTCTAGTCTCCTCATCTCGGAGTGATGATGCACTAAGATCAGTGAAGGGACAGGAAAGTTCTGTGCTTGTGGTTCAGGGGTGGGTGACAGTTTCTACAGTCAAATAGAATTCCAGCCTGAGTAAGGAGAAACATGATGGTGATCTGTAAAGTCGACTAGTATGAAGAAGATCATAGACTATTGTGACTAGAGTTGCCCACAGATTCTTTGAATGTAAGAGTTAAAAAGCATCCAATGATACAAGGTGACAGCATGAAGACAAATAAAAGGAGGGGATCAACACAATGTGCAAATAAGATATGAACTTTTTGCTACAAGGATATCATAATTCTCAAACTTACATGGGTCCAAAAAACTACTGGTTAAATTTATGAAAGAGGAAAAAAAAAAATCTAGGGCTGCTAAATATGTCCTTCCTGACTCAAAAGTACCTGGAATGCAAATTACGGAGCTTGGGACTTGAGGGTCGGTATTCCTAGGAAAGGGCTTTTCCATGCTTGCTTTGTCCTCATACCCTTATATAAATACCAGAATGGGTTATTTAGTCCATCCAGTGTGTCATGTCATGCTTTTTACTGGGAAATGGAAAAATGAGGTGAGAGTCAAACAGATACTTGAGACCAGGAAGCCTACAGGGAGATATTTGGTGGAGATTGATCTTTCAGATTTGGGGGTGCTGACTGATTCTTACCTGCACATGAGCCAGCAGCGTGCCCAGGTGGTCCAGAGAAGGGTTACATGTCCAGAGAAGAGCTATGAAGCTGGTGAAGGGTCTGGAACCCAAGTCCTATGAGGAGCGGCTGAGGGAGCTGGGGTTGTTTAGTCTGGAGGAGGCTTAGAGGAGACCTCATTGCTCTCTACAACTATCTGAAAGAAAGGTATGGGGAGATGGGGTTGGCGTCTTCTTGAAGATAACTAGTGATAGGACTAGAGGGAATGGCCTCAAGTTGTGCCAGGGGAGCTTCAGGTTGGAAAATAGGAGACATTTCTCAGAAAGAGCAGTCAGGCTTTGGGACGGGTTGCCCAGGGGGGTAGTGGAGTCATCGTTCCTGGGGTGTTTAAGGAAAGGTTGAACGTGGTGCTTAGGGACAGGGTTTAATGGTGACATTGTTGGTAGGGGGATGGTTGTACCAGATGATCTTGGAGGTCTTTTCCAACCTTAATGATTCTATGACTGTATGAAGGGTACAGTAGGAATATGCAATGCTTTGACTGCAACAGAGAGGGGCAGCATGAGACCCAGTGGCTTCAGCTAGGATGGAAACTTCTGTCTAGAAATGGGATGCTTCTTTTTTTTTTTTTTCCTGGGCATAGCATGCACAGGGGACATGGCTCGTGGCCGTGGGCTCATGTTACTTCAGCCAGTCACGAGGGTGTCTCTTGCTGACTGCTCTGCCCAAAACCCCAGGTGAATGCCAAAGCAGAAACAACAGCGCATACCCAAAAGACATTCCCAGTGACCCTTAGATTCAGTCCTATCCCATCCTTACGAAGATGATACTATCTTAGTGGCCGAGTACACATTGAACAAACACTACTGCAGGACAGTGCTGGAAAGAAGGACAGTAAGCCAGCCCCACATGCACTGGTCTGCAGGCTGTTTTCATGCCAAGGCTATGGGACCTGCTCCCATAAACAGATCACCCTGAGCAGCCATGTGAGTATGGACAGCTGGGAGGTGGTGACTTCAGGATGGATTCCTGCTCTGGTTCAAGGCAAATGCATTCCCAATGCATTGTATGAGTAAGGGTTATTACCCAGGGTATTCCAAAGCTTTCACTCCCTGCTCCCCTCATCCCTGTTTTGCAGACAGTCTTAGTACATCACCTCAAGCCAGTATCTCACATCCCTGCCCACAGGTGTCATAAAGCAGGTTGCTGATCCTTTTTGTTATACCATCTCTACAGTGAGTGTATTACCCGGACACAGACTGTCAACACCAGCTTCCCGGCACTTTGTGAGCATAGGACCACACGTTCCTATTGTATCCCATTAGCATTCATGCTGTGGTGCATCACTGGTGTGCATGCACTAGGAAACTCACATTGTTATTTCAAGCTTGCTACTTCAGAGCAGCATGGACTAGCTGTGCAAAGAGGTGATAATTAGGGGAGTAGAGCTATACCCTGTATCCACACAGATGCAGAAAAAGACAGAAGCTCTGGGTATGTCAAACTGCTTAGCCTTCAGATATGTGTGTTCCAGTGCCCTGGTGTTGATGTGGACATTAAGAGGCCTCAGAAGACCAGTGCACAAAGAGGAGCACATTGTAGGGCTGTCCTAGTGCATCTCCTGCCAGCCAGCAGCAGTTCAGGCATTCCCTGAGGCAGAAGCAGGAACAGGATTAGCTTCCAGGAAATTGTTAAAGGCTGGTTAGTGCTCTGATCTCTTTATAACCTCAAATTTAAATTGCAGAAGCAAATGTTATCCTTTACCTTGTTCACAGTGCAGCACAGCCCAGGCACCAGCATGTGGCCTTGCATCAGGCTCTGGCAGATGCTGGCTGGGCTGTCACAGGGGCCATCTGCTCTGTACCCAGGGGACTACTGCTCTCAGAGTGCACATCCTACTCACCCCAAACCCAAGTGCCCAGTACTGGCACGAGCACTGTTGTCCTGCCCTAAGCAGGACAACCTCAGACATTGCAACTGCATGGGAAGTGTTTGTTTCGGAGGCCTCGGTCCTACACCCATCACATTTGTTTCTGGTCCTTTGAAGAGCGGGTGAATGCATAGGTCTGAGTGCACCTGCTGCTACACAGGGATAGTCTCATGGCGAAGCCCTATCAGGCAATCTTCAAGACAAGGCAGAAGTTGTACTCTGGTAGGCATAAAGACTAGGGTTTATTCCAAACTCCCTTGTGTACAAACTGTAAACTACTTGACAAAAGACAAGTTCCCAACAAATGCCCAGGGCAGCAGAGCCTCCTGGTTCAGTTAGAATTTGTAGATCTGAGAAAAACTGAGATCAATCCAGCACATTTGCTCCTGGTCCCACAAAATGCCCTAATCCTCATCTCTTGCTTTTCTTAGTGAGTCCGGAGCTTGTCTTCTTTAGGCTGGGTGAACAGAATGCTCCAAAATGGGTGCAGGAGACAGAGCACAAGGCTGGCGGGGACAGCAGCAGGTTTGGCAGAGGGGGGCTGACACAGTATGGCAGGAGGGAAGGGGTTATCTGGAGAGGCACAGGCTGTGCTGGTAGGGGTGGAACATCTGCACAGAGAGACAGTGGGACTCAAACCCCAGCCCTTAGTAGAGAACATCCTCAAAGCCGAGCAGCAGGAACCGGTGCAAGGTGCTTGGCAGGTACAGCTGGGACAGGACTGGAAGCAAACGGCCCTCCAGGAAGGTTCTGAGTGCACAGCGAGCCAGGTGCTGCAAGGAGCGAGGTCTTTGCTCCAGCGAGAAAAGTGACTGATAGAAACGTGGGTATTTCTACGGGGAGAGAAGAGAGGATGAGATGCAGATGAAGCTGAAGATCCTACTCTGGGAGCAGAGGCAAAGCCAGGCAGTCCATTGCCTCAGCTACCCAGGTGCGCCCTTCCTACCCCCAACAGCACTGCCCTCTGCCCTGCAAAGCACTCAGCCTAGCCTGGCCCTGTCCTAATTCCCCCAGCACATCCCACGATGGCCTCCAGCCAGCAGCGTGCCTTCTCTCACCTGCACAACCTCCGCTGGAACTGCCTCCACCCAGTCTGCGGAGACACGCACATGGTCATAGCTGTTCATCAGGACCTCGATGACACGCGGGCAGGCGTGGCAGTACCGCAGCACCTGCACCAGGGAGACAGCAGGTGAACCCAGCTCCGCAGGACACACTGCTGTCTTCTAAAAAGCTGCACATGCTCCAAAACAACCTCGGTAAATCTGGAGAATGAGCATCCTTCCTTTAAACCGCCCTGGGAGATCAAAGCCACTGATGGTGGAAAGCACCAGAGCACTGCTCCTGCAGCCAGGGCGACCCCCCAGCCACACGGCTGGGCCCTGCAGCCTCTGCTCAGGGCAGGGGCTGATGCATGGGGCCGGGATGCAGCGCCCTTCACCTGCCCTACCACTAAAAGCAGCTCACAAGCAACCACCTCCCTGCTCCTTACCTCGCATCTGGTCAGAACAAGAGCTGTTTGGGGCAAGGACAGACCCCCCATTTTGTGTGCAGCTCCTGCTACAACATACCACGCCTCTCACGAGGGCTACGCAAGGGTCTCAGGGCTGTGTTGTGCCTGTTCTGCACGAGGCTGCAGACATCCTGTGCCTGTGCTGTGCACGCTGGTAGTCCCAGTGCTGTGCTCATCAGCTACTACACCAAGCCCCAGAGAGAAACCACAAATATTTCATGTGATACAAACCTCTGTTGTGTACCATGCCCACGTTTTCACAACATAGGTGCAACGAACACACTGTGTTGGTGTCTCTTATGCCACCAGCACGGTCTTGGGAGCACACCCCACCCATGCATAGCTGCACCCAGCAGAGCCCCCGCGGGTCTTGGTTCCCACTCCCTATGGCCCAGGCCAGCAGTAGCTGTCAGAGTCTATTCCGGCTGTACGAGTGATCCTCATTATCTGGCGTTAATAGGAGATTAATTAGTGTTAATTGTTGATTTTCCTGTATTTTCCCAAAGGGGAGAGCAATCTGCTGATCTCCGGGCTGGGTAATTATTGCACTGCTCAGGAATTAAGACAAGAAATTAACCCTTTGTTTGCTGATGTCTTGCTGAGGCAGCATGAGCTGGAGGGTACGCCCCAGAGAGGAGAAACACCACCTGAGAGTAAGGGGGCTGGCACTTTCTAGGGCAAGTGATTATGGAAACTGTATAGGGACTGCCCATACAGCTTGGCAGACAGGTGTGGGAGTGCCCTACAGAAGAACACACTCTTGGAGAAAACTTCAGAGAATCCTTTACCAGTAACACCCCTTCCCTCTCCCCCTGTCCTCGGAAGAGTCAGGAAGGACAGCAAGCAAGCTGGTGCAGAACAAGCACTGCTGTGACAGGCACATCCTTCTTCTCACTGATTCCCCAACACTCATAGCTTTCCCTTCCCACCACATGCCCAGTAGAGCTGTGAGCCCTGCACCTTGAGGAGGGAGCCAGGCCAGATGCGGATGGCACCGTAGTTGAGCAGGGCTTGCACCACAAGCTCCGGATGGTGATCTAGCTTGTATGCAGTTGCTTGCAGGATATTGTGCAGTGCCGTGTTCCCACTGTAGTTCATGATGTTGACGTGTGCACCCCGGGCCAGCAGTAACTCTGCTATTTGAGCATTGGCATTCTTGCAGGCCAAGTGAAGTGGGTGCTGACGGTCCCTGTCTGCAGCGTTGATGCTAGCACCACTTTCCACCAGCAGCTGGCAGACCCTGTAGTAGCACTCCATGTCCTGGGGCTGGTGGGGCTGAGCACAGGCAGCATTCAGTGGCGTCTGCCCCTCCTCATTCTTTGCCTCCAGCTCTGCCCCATGGCGCAGCAGCAGGCGGACGTGGTCTATTAGGCCGTGCCGTGCTGCCACATGCAGTGCTGTGTCACATTCCTCTTCTGTCCGACTGTTCACACTGGCACCATGCTGCAGCAGCTGCTGGACGCACCTGTGTGGGCCAAGAGCACTCAGTGACGGACTTTGCTCCCCGGCTCCCATCCTACCTGCCACCTCCCCATGTCCCCTTCTCTGTACCATCCCATGGCTTTCACATTTCCCAAGAGTCCCCAAATCCCTGCTCCTCCTACCCCGGAGCAGTGGTTTTAAGCCACTATGACTGGTTAGCAGAGACACTGTCACCCTAATTCCACCTAACTTTCCACAGGTGTTTAGTAAGTGCCAGCACACCCAGAGTCTGCACCCAAATCCATCTGCACATGCATTCCCAAAGTTTTGCAGTGTGAACCATCAGCTCTGCACTGCTGATGGGTAGCAAGGAGGCAGCACCAAGTTCAGCTGCATCAGCTCTGAGGCCTGGAGCTTAACATCATCTGTCAGACATCAGAGGTGGTCCTGGTCCAGGAGCATGCAGTGAGGCCACCCCATGCAGCAGCCATCACTGCAACCACCGGCACACCTGCAGGGATGAGTAGTGACCCCTTCTACAAAGGATGAGGCTCAAGGAGGGGAGGCCCCTTGCAGCCTCTGAGCAGAACTCACTCGATAGATTCTGGGCTCTTGCAGAGATGCAGGGGCTTGTAGCCATCCTCAGAGACAGCCTCAGGGTCAGCACCAAAGCTGAGCAGCAGGCTCACGCAGTCAGTACTGGCTGCTGCGCAAGCCTCATGCAGGGCAGTCTTACCCCCCGGTGCAAAGTTGACGGCAGCGCCCCTGAGCAGGAGGAGCCGCAGGCAATCTGTGTAGCCCCGGCTGGCTGTGATGTGCAGTGGCGTGGTGAGCTCCTGCTCATAGCTCAGAGACCACAGTCCTGCAGAGAAAGAGGGGTCAGGGAGTCACATCCAGCACTGGGCCCAGAGCTGTCCTTTTGCCCAGGGTACCCAATGTACATCCTCTCTTGAGAATCTGGGGTTTCCTCTCAAGGGACTGCCTGCCTCTTCCTGCTAGTCACCAAGGTCCCTGCCTTGGGACCAGCATGTCAAAGACACAGGATGGCTGGCGTCTGTCCCTGAGGCTGCACGGCCTTTCAGGAGCAGGAGCCTCAGAGCCAAGGCCCTTCCCAGGGGTTGGACTTTTCACCTGCAGCTCATTTACCCAGCAAAGGGCTTCTGTTGGCAGGAGAGCAGTGGATGAAGGGCCCAGGGGCACAAGCAGGGCTGAAAGCAGCAAGACGGCTGGGAAAAGCAGCATGCACAAAGCACCACAAATAGAAGAAACAGGCAGTAAAACAAAAGGATTCCAGAGCAGGCTGCCACATACCCAGGAGACAGAGATGAGCCCTGAGTATGGCACAGGCACACAAGCCTCAGCAGAGATGGTCATCTAGGGCCTACAACAGAACAAGGGTCTGAAACCTGCCAACTCTCAAAGATGCAGACCCAGCTAGAACCACGGCTGCACTGGTGCAGTCTGCTGGCAAAAAGTCTGCAGCTGCTACAGAAAAAGGGCTCCTTAAATCATGCTTCTTGCTGCCTCTCCAGGCTGGTCTGGAGGTCCTAGACTGCAGGATCATTGGACGCTGCTTTGCTCTCATCTCTTTTTTGCAGAAGCAGTATGCACCTAGTGTTTTTGTAGAGCTAGGTTCAAACTGAACCACCTCAAGGACGCAGCACAAAGCTTTGACAATTCCTTGCTCAGCACAACCCACAGTGAGAATCAGAAGCCCCTGTAGCCAGCACAGGCTGCCCACAGACCAGGCACTTAGTGCCAGGCTACAGGTCTGGTCACGGAGCACAACCTGGAGCCTGAATGTCCTGCATCAGGTGAGGAAACCCTGAGGTTCTCCAAAACTTGCATAAGCCCCTGCTAGAAGGGGTGGGTATGCAGGACACACCTCGCACTCCCAAACACATGCACACAGGAGGACCCAGCTACATCCCAGTACTCCGACTCCCATTCCCACTCCTTCACAGCCAAAACAAGACCCATGACACACAATCCCAGCAGCAGTATCGCCCTGTAGCATAAGCAAACGGCTCTGAGCACCTGCTCAGCAGGCCCCGCTGCCCCCCCATACTCAGCCGGCGGAAGTTGAAGCGGTAATCCTTCCACTCCTCCAGGTTGCTGGTGTCAAACACCGCATTGGGACTGAGGTGCTGAGGGCTGCTGAGGACCTCAGCCAAAGTCCCCCGGTCCCCAGCCAGCAGGGCCTGCCAATAGGCCTGTGCAGGGCCTGTTGCTTTCCGCGTGCAGATGGGCTCCTGATGCTCATCCCTTCTGCCTGTGAGGCTGCCCATGCTGCAGCGCCCAGCCTCAGCAGCAGCCAGGGCTGGCCTTGTTGCTACCTCCACTGCCAGGCTCGGAGCCTGTGGGCACAGCCACACCAGTGCCCTGTGCTCCGTGCCGAAGGGCTGCCTGCCTGGGAGTGAGGACGTGTCACATCGCTGCTTGGCCCAGGCTTGAAGCAGCTCAGGTCTCAGCCGCTCTATTCTGGGAAAGCTTGTGACCAAGTGGCTGGGCCAAGAAGCAGGGCAGGACACTCCTGACAGGCAGCAGTGCTCTGCAGCCACTGGCTATGCAGGAGAAGCCCCCATACAGGGCAGGGCAGGGCAGGGCAGCAGCATAGCTTGTAGGGTAGAGGATGATACACCACTGAAAGGACAGAAAGGGAGTAGTCTGCATCATCATCCAGTTGCTGCCCAGACCACAACAGCACAACGCAGCTGCCTCCATGCACCCGCAGCATCCATCCACCCAGCCCTCATCTCCCTCCAGCACTGCACCCTCATTTGCTGGTTCCACCCAAGGCCATGGCACTAGACAGGTTTTTAAACAAGTCACAGGAGAGTTCTTTTTGATCAAAGCTTACAGCCAAAGGACTGTTAGAAATAGTGCAAGGGTGGGAAGGTCATTACAAGAGAAGTGAAAACATAGACGGTAATTACTCTTTAGACTTCTACCTACTTTTCCTTGAAATTCAGCCTTGCAGAGAGCTCCTGCACAGTTCTAGTACTGTTTTTTGTTTTGTTTTGTTTTGTTTTGTCCATCCTCTGACAGTTCCCTCACTGTTTTCCTTTCACCCTAAGCAGCATTTTTCCTGTCCCCACTTAGTGGCAGAAACCCATCCTGCCCCTACGTTGGTTACAGAACAGCACTCTTTGCTCACAGTTCTTGTCACCATATTTTTTTCAGACCACATATTCTAACAAACACACTAAACTGCTTAGAAGACCAGTTGTGTTTAAATTTTTGTCATAGAATTATTCAGATCTTGGAGCTAAAAACACGTTAACTGATCCCAGCAAACCACCAAGCAACAATTACATTGGAGACCAGAGAAGAGTATAAAATTGGGAACTTTACCCTTCTCAGTAATGGGAATCACAGAATGGCTGGGGTTGGAAGGGACCTCTGAAGATCATCTAGTCCAACCCTCCTGCTGGGCAGGATCACCTAGAGCACCTTGCACAGGATGGCATCCAGGTGGCTTTTGAGTATCTCCAGAGAAGGAGATTCCACAACCTCACTGGGCAACCTGTTGCAGTGTTCTGTCACCCTCACAGTACAGAAGTGCCCCCTCACACTGAGCCGGAACATCCTGTGCTTCAGTTTGTGGCCGTTGCCTCTCACTGAGCAAAACTGAAGAGAGACCTTTTTTCTGTGCAGACTTCAGTGCTAGTAGTCTAGGTATAATGGACTGCATGAGAGGGTGAAAAGAGGGAAGCCCTTGGCAGATTTCCTTACCTCATGGGATCCTCAATTTCCCCAAAGATATAAACAGGTATACAACAAGAGAATGGGTTTCCCAATCATAAAAGCACAGCCAGGGAGTCAAAAGACTGTATGAGTTAATGCCAGTAACAGTGTACAATTTACAGCTCCTCTGGGCTCCTTAAAATATCATTAGGGATGACTCAAGAAATACCAGGTCACTAGAATCCATTTTTAAGGTCACTGTCTTGGTATGTTTTAGGAAATTGTCCCTACACATCAGAGTAAAGCGTAACCAAAGCCTTAGGTATCTTGTCTGATACATTTTGCAGTATATTTTCGGTCTGTGCTTGATGAACAAACTTGCTTGCTTGGGTTTTTCACACCTTGAATATTTGGTGATAAAAGCAATTTCTGGGTGAAGTTGTTTTACATGAACTGTCCAGTTTTATTTGGGACACAAATTTTTACAAGCAGATTGACTTGCTGTTAAAGTGTTTGTCAGCCCAACACCAGGTGTGTGTTAAAAATGTGTAATTAATAGTTTTCTGACAAGTGGTCTCACCAAGTTGTTACACCAAGGGTAATAACTTTTGTATTTTCTTCCTAAGTAGACTGTAACAATTCAAAACACACATGTAAAAATATTGGAACTCAGCAAATAATCTTCACCACCTAAGAAGTATCAGCATCTGCATCTGCAAGCCTACCCTATCTCTTTGTCTCTTGCTAGGATGAATTCCCACAGAACTTAGTCATGATCAAGCTTTATCAATGTGCTCAATAGCCTTGTGTCAGGACACTTGAAAAGAGCCCACACTTCTGGCAAGTGGCCTTCATCAACGGCTCTTCCATTCTGACGCACTGGGGCTGTCACCATCAGCCCTCTGCATAAAACAGTGATGTAATTATGGCCCCTCAACACTTGACACTGTCTTAAATTCTGTGTGTCTGCCTGCAACACACTACTATCACGCAGCAGCAAGGACATACACACTTCCAAACTGCTAACTTTGACAGAGCCTACAACAGTTATGTTGCTTTTTGAAAAGTTTGTAGATGACACTGATGAGCATGTAAGCAAAAGGTATTGAAGAGCATAGAAGCACGTGTGGTAGCTGCAAGATGCATTTGGGCAAGGTACGATGAGGTGCACAGATAGGAGGAAACACCAAGGATGACCTGCTTCTACCTCCTGTCACTCAGGACAGACTTGCTTCTACCATCTCTGAGATAGATGAGATTTCTGCTCACCTTCTCCAGTCCATCTCACAGAATAGAACAGCTTGATGGCTTGAGGGGTGCAAACTCTACATGTAAAAGAAAGCAAAACTAAGCTTGGTGTGAGTGCTTCTGTTCTGGAGCAAAGGTGGTGTTAACCCTCCTACATCAATCCCCCTGCAGCTTCCTAAAGGCAGTGTTTGGAGTAGGGATTGCAGTGGCTCTGCTTCACACTTTGAAGTCACCAGAGCAGAATTGTGACTTGGTGCCCAAGCAGAAGCCCACAAGGCTAAAGTGCAGCTATACCTATTACTCAGGGTACAGGCTGAGCTGTGCATGAAGGACACTGCTACAACCTGTTCCCAAAGCATGTCACAGGCTCCGGTTCCTAATGAACAAGAGTAATAGACCCAACTTAAGACACAAGAGAGAAAGAATCCTTATGCCACCTGATGTGTTCTCACCCAAGCACACTCATCACATAACACACACTTCACTTCTATCCCAGCAACCTCTAGCAGGACAGTCCTGATGTTTTTCTGCTCCTGAAGCCTTTTCAAGGACCATATTCTCACCACTTCCCAGCAGACATACCTCTGATCTCCTTTAGAAAGCTAGCTACATATTGTTGCATAGTCCTAGAATCCCCCTTCCTCATCCAAAAGCTGGTTTTTTTCCCCCAAGTCCCTCTTCCACGACCCCATCTCCACCACTGTGTGTTCCCCTCAACAGTTTTCTCGGGTGTCTGTGCTCTTTCTCTGGTCCCTGTTCACAGCATTTCCCACCACTGCTGACACATCCCAGTTCCACACACCCACCAAATTTCCTACTAGTCCAGCGCAGCTCATCACCCTTGGTCTCAATGATGAGATTAACAGCTGCGTTCCTGCTGAAGTACTTCTGCACCCTCTCCAGGTCCCCAGTGAAGAGCGCGTTCTGGACGAGCAGGTCCCGGCACTCCAGTGGCTCCGAGCGGCTTCTCAGATAACCCTGGCCAGCTGGGCTCCGGCTGCACTCACGGTGGTGGTATTGGGGTCTTACTTGTCGAGAGTACTTCCACTGATCCAGCTGCTCCTCATCCATTTGCACTGAGCGTTGTGCAGCAGAGGTGAAGGGAAAGGTGCAGTCCGTCATGTAGAATGCACAGGACAAGCCCAAACCTCACAATAAATAAGCTGCAGCCAAGAGCTTCTTGTCCAAGGCTGTGTCTTTTATGGGTCGCTCCCAAGTTCCAGATCCCCAGCGCCTGGCTGGATTCAGGCACAGGCCTGACTCACCCAGTATAAATAGTCCTGCTTGGCAGCTCCCCTACAGCACCTCCCTGCCGTCCAGGAGTTTATTTTCAGCTGCTGGATGCAGGCACCAGCACAGACAAGGCACAAGTCAGAGGCAGCAGACATACAGTTCCAAAACACCTGCCAAGGGCAAGGACACCTCTTACTAGATCAGGCTGCCCAGGGCAAAATCCAACCTGGTTTTGAACACCTCCAGGGATGGGGCATCCACAACCTCTCTGGGCAACCTGTTCCAGTGCCTCACCGCCTTCTGAGTGAAGAATTCCCTTCTAACCTCTAATCTAAATCTTCCCTTTTTTAGTTTAAAACCATTCCCTCTTGTCCAATCATTATCTGCCCAAGAAAAAATCTACTCTCCATCTTTTTCATAAGCCTCCTTCAAGTACTGAAAAGCCACAATGAGGTCACCCCGCAGTCTTCTCTGCTTTAGGCTGAACATCCCCAGCTCTCTCAGCTTTTCTTCATAGGAGAGGAGATCTAGCCCTCTGATCATCTTCGTGGCCCTCCTCTGGACCCGTTCTAACAGATCCATGTTCTTCATCAGGGACTCAGAACAACAGCCCTAACTCACAGGAGTCCCTGAGGAGGTGTATTCCAGCCCCAGGGCGCTTAGAGTACAGAAAAGCTGAATTCCTATAGAGATGAGGAAAAGGACAAACTAGGGAGAAGTCTTAGTTCCTTTCCAGCCTGTCTTTCCAGCTCCTGCTGCTCCTGTAACTGGAAGCAGTGGGGTTATGCTTACCCCAGCCATGGCCCTGGGCACAAAATCCAAATGTAGTCTTTCACCCATTCATGCTGTCTGCAGCCATCCAGGAAAGGGGTCCTGAGGAACACTGGCTGCTGGGCTGAGGCCAGGTCCCTAACCATCACATCAAGCACACTGGCAGAAGGCAGGCAGTGCTTTTCTACTCAGGAAGTTTCACAGACCTTGAGGTGAGAAGGTGCATGTTTCTTTGCAATAGCTACTGCTATGGAATTTCTTCTCGCCACCATGACTAACAACAACAACAAAAAAATAGTCCCACAAAACACAACCACACACAGCCTCCCCCTTCCCAAAAAACCCACTGACTTCCTCCCAGCAGAGCATGTTCTTCATATTTAGCAGGACTCTGGCACCTGCCCTGGTCCCACAGCAGAAGAGGCTCCTTCTCAGTCTGCCTGACACGCGACTGGAGGGAAATCAGGACCGTATATGTTCCCTCAGCACTGTCATCTGGCAGGAGTTGTCCAGCTACTGGCACAGGCTTTAGCTTCAAATCCAGTTCACTGAACCCACCACATGCATCATATCGGGTTGCATAGCCTGCATGGGGAAAAAAAGTAGACTCCTCCTCACTGGTTTTGTATATTACTTTGTGTATCAGTTCCACAGGGGCTGTCTGATGTAGAGATCAGCAGCACCCAGTCCTCCATCTCCAGTTAATTCAGGGCCTTTAGCAAGTCCTTCCTCAGATGCTTTGTATCTGCCTGTGAGGAAGAAAAGGGATCACAGTAAATGGGATCACAGTAAATGGGATCACGTGCAATCTGACGACCCACAGCTGATCAGACATGTACAAGGATGTCTCCTCATACATCCAAGGAAAGAAGATGTACACGCTTGAAAACTACATATTGCAGTTGTGTTCAGTTATCTTCTAAACACTGTTGCTGTTATCGCAAGAGATTTGTTTTAGCTCTTACTAAATCATTTATTTGTTTCATCATTAAGCACGCCTTGTGTTTGGGCCAAGATGAACAGATTGAAATCAGAAACTTAACAGCATATTTCTTGTATGGTATAACAGAGCCTGTGAGACATTTTGGAATATCGGGTACTCAGACACTGTAGTTCAGAGGATCAAGTTCTGGCTGCAGGTTTGCAGGGGGTCAGCAGCCGACCATCACTGGGAAGGCACTCCCTAGAGAGTGCACGAGAACCCAACCCCTGCCAGAAGCAGGGACCACTGGCTGGCGGTTGGTACATCTCCAGCTGTCACAACTTCCCCACAAGAGGCAGTAATTAAGGACAAAGCAAGGAGAATAAAGTTGAGTTGGGCTCCCTTACTTGGATACTTTGTGTACGGGAGGAGGACAAAGTGGTACCAGGAGCCTTGTAGTCCAGCGCAGTATTTCTGCTTTGCACAGGCCGGGAGGAGAACGGGAGGGCACCCATCCAGCAGAGAGGAATGGCAGCAGCAGGAGAGCGGTGATGCCACCCTCCCATTCAGACACTCACCAGCACTCAGGGAACCACTGCTGGAGCTGCTGCTCCATCTGCTCCCTCATGCCTACTGTGTCCAACTCATGCAGCTTCCCATGGACATACAATAGCATGTGCTGGTACTCAGCTTCGTAGTCAGCCCAGTGTGGGTGCTGCAATTCTTTCCCCAGCTGTACCCACAACAGAGCAGCTGAAATCCTTGGGTTTGCAGGGTTCTGCAAAAACACAAGTGCAAGAGCTTGCTGGAGAGTAGGCACAGCTCTGTATTGACCATGGAGCACAGGTGAAGGACACCTGGGAGACAGTCCCATCACCAGGCAGGCCACACACATCCCCATTCCAAAGGCCAGCACTCCACTGTGCTGCCCACGTCCCTTGCTACTCTTGCTGCAGATAACACCAGGCCTGCCTTATCAAGTAAATTTCTCCCTTGTGCCAAGCAGAAGCAGCCATGGTGGGGAAGAAACATTAGGAGCATCAGAAAGAGGTTGTGTGGGGAGCGAGCAGCGTGCGTGTAAACGAGCCTGTAACGAGTTTGTAATATGCATGTGTGGCACGGCCTGCGCAGCGTCATCACAATGGCATAGGCACTTTCCCGCCTCATTGCCTCCCAAATGGATTTTAAATATCATTCCGAGGACACAATTATTTAAAACGCTGAACTAAACACTCGCTAATGGGAAAACGGCGTGTGGCCTGCAGCAGCCATTCCTCATG
Source organism: Anas platyrhynchos (assembly GCF_047663525.1). Lineage (NCBI taxonomy): Eukaryota > Metazoa > Chordata > Aves > Anseriformes > Anatidae > Anas > Anas platyrhynchos. The sequence continues at coordinate 159,573,346 of NC_092588.1, forward strand.
GGGCCACTCTGCCCATGTCATCCCCTTCTCCAGCCCCACACCCTTCATGGGGCCACATGGAAGCCTCCTCTTCCTCCCACCCAGAGACCATATAGGATACCACTAGGTAACTCTCTGAAGCCTATTGAGTACATGGGAATACATTTTTCACTCTCCTTCCATTTCTGTCCTCAGGTCACAGCGAAGCTCTCTGCTCTGCCCCAAGCTTCTCAGCACCGGGGGCACGGTGAGCCTGCTACCGGGGCTCTGAGCAGCCCCTGGCTGCAGCTCCATATGCGAGTATCAGGGCCTGAGCAGGCAGCAGGTCTTTCAGTCTTCCTGCATGTTTGGCAGGAGGCAATGCAGGGCAAGAACAGGCCATTAGAACAGGCATGCTTTCTGACCCACATTGTTATCTGGCCCTAGAAATTACAGATATCAAAGAAGACTGACTTTCTCACAACATTGACTTGGGAATAACTCTCCCATCCCCACCCCACAGTCCTTGGCAGAGGAGATGAAGGAAGCAACATTATTGTTGGCTACATCCAGGACTCCAGAGTGAACAGAGTATGAAGAGAGACAACAAACAAGGAAACAAACTATTTGCAACAATCCTTGCTGGGGAGAGCATAGATGGAGAACAGCTCTAAGAATGCCATGGATCCTTAGTCCCTTTACAGTGTTGGCAGTACCGGGAATAACAAAGCCTCAGACAGCAATGTGTGTGTTCATGGGGGAGTGTCTGTCTAGCCTTTGATCATCATTCATTTGCCATTCTCCAGGCAGGGATTCTGGGCTGCCATGAGTTAGGGACTTGACATTATTCGGAGAAAACACCATCTCAGACCAAACCAGAACAGGGAAGGGACATAGACCAGCACTGACCCCACTCTCCATCTCCTGCAGCTGAGCAAAGAGAGGAAGAGAGTCACTGTCCCTTGCTGTGCTGGTACCCTGGCTGCACTTCAGAGGTTCATCCTTTAACAGCTTTGGCATCACCAGAGCTATCCATCACCAGCTTGTTTTCCTCTGAGTGCTGAACCATTCCTGCCTATGCTATTTGGAACAGCATCTAATGATGCACCAGAGCAGCCACCTGGCAGCACTGCTGCCAAGGGACACAACAACATGGGAATAGAAATGCACACAGGTCTGCACACTGGTGCTAACCTCCATTGCCCAAAAAGCTCCCTCCCTCCAGACCTGCCCCACTCATCACAGACCAGTAAGATGTGCCCCATGGTCCTCCACCCTATGAGAGAAAAGAGCCCAGACTAATAAGTCATTGCTCTTATGCAAAAGGAAAGCAGACCACACAGGAATTACTGATATTTTTCTGAACACTTTGCTCAATTCATTTTATCAAGCTATAGTGTTCTTTTGGAGGATTTGAGAAGTGCACCAAAGCAAAAAAGAAGCTGCTTTTGGCCCATTGGCATGTTCGGTTTAGTAAGATCAAAGCAGGTGGACATGGGGCCAGGAATGTGCAATGTGACAGTGCTGCACTACAGTAATAAGAGCTCACTGGGAGACTTGGAAAAAAGACAGACTTGCACAGACTGAGGCAGTCCCACGACAGTTTGGAAGAGTAACTGCATGGGCTCCAAGCTAACATTTGCTTCTTACTGGCTTCTGGATCACTCTTACAGCAACCAATTTCCCTGCTGTTTGGCACAGCCTACTCCCTCCTCCCAAAACAACTTCATTCAGACCCCTCATGATCCAACAGAGCACCAGGGCACAAACAGCCATGGAGCCACAAGTCCAGTCTGGAAGAAGCTGAGCTGTGAAGCTTTCCTCACAAAAGCATCAGAGAAGCATAAAGAGTAGTCCCTCCAGAGACAGACCGCGTACAGCATCTTGTGCAGGTTTATCAGAGCAGCTCCATCTGGACATACTGTGGGGAAGCAAGCAGCATGGCCCCTGCACAGGGGGGTCGAACCTGCCCCCATGGGGAAATGCAGAAAAGACAATCTGGACAGGTTCAGTGCAGAACTTGCCATTCCAAGACCAAACATCTCCTTCTGCCACCCAAGCTTGATGCATCTTTGCTGTAGGCCCTTCCAGATCTGAGAAAACAGTGATGTAGAAGGGACATGGGGCCAATCACCAATTCCATCCTTTGTGGTCCCTAGCAAAAAAAAAAAAAAACAAAAAAAAAAAAACAAAAAAAAAAAAACAGTGTTGGAGACATGAAGCAGGAGTGGGATACACCAATTGCAGTATTGGACAACCAAGCACCTGCACCACTAAAGCCTTACCCCTTTTGGGCTCACCCAGTGCTAGATGCTCTACTGGACCTGTCAGGAGACAGCCACTCTTGTCTCCCAGTATAACAGCACCTTGCCCACACAGTGTGCCAGCTATCTGCTAAGGAAACCAGGCTACCACAGAGGGAAAGTTACATGGTCCAAAGGCAGTCTGCTTGGAGCTAGGCAGCACCAGGCTCCTGCTCACGAAGAAATACGTTTGAGATCAGGCAGTCGGAGAGAACCACCTCCAGGGCAGAAGCAGAACTGCAGTTCCGAGCTCTGTACGGGCACTTCCATCCCACAAAAAACATGACTGCACATCTGGGGCCGGGGAAAGCAAAGTGCCGCTGGGGAGATGCAGACGCAGTGGCATAGGGAGCACCAGCACAGCCCAGGCGAGGAGAGGGACTGCTGACCTTTCAGATGCGAAATGGCAGCGTGCCCACAACCCGGCTCTTCAGCTGGACTCTCCCAGGCCTGTTTCCAACACTCCACATCCCGTCAAATCTCCCCCATGAACCTGTCTCGCAGGCACCCCAGGTCCATCTGCTCTTCCACCTGCAGCAGCTGCACAGCCATCCCACAGCACGGCTGGCTGCAACTGCTGGAGGGGATAAAGAGACCACAGCCCTGTCAGGTGGGAGACTGCTCTAACACTTGTGCTCCAGACCAGTTCCAGTTTATGTGGCAGGGCGCTACAGGAACAGAGCACTATTCAATGCTGTCCTACAGTCAGAAGAAAACAGAGCACCCAGTACAGCCTCATCATCCCCCTTCTCCGCACTGGAGCAATAGGGCTGGGACCAGAGCTGATGCGTTCAGTCCCAGCTCTGCCACCTCCTGTACTCCGGGAGCATCTTGTCCGTGACCCCGCTGCTGAGACACACTGACCCTGGTCACACAGACAAGCACCTGTCATGGCTCCATAGCTCATGAGACTCGTCACCACCTCACAAGCCCTGTGAAAGCTGAGACTGCCCCACACACAGTAACCTGGGTTCCACCACAGCTCCGGTCCTCCTCCTCCTGATACTCCTACCCCTGTTTTTGTTGCCACTGGGAGACCTTGGAATGGGAACATCCAGTCCCACCATCAAGGTGGCAAAGCTCCACTACGTCTCAGCTCAGAGCATAGCCCACGTCTTTCCTCTATTCTACCATAGACCCAGAGGTAACAGCTCCATGTAGAAACCTGGGGGCAGCTTTGTAAATCAGCTCACCACCATTCGTCTGGACACAGCACTCACTCTCAGCCCTTTGGGCTGCACAAGCCCCACGTAGACCACTACAGCAAGCAATCCACTAATGTTCCCTTCAGGGCCTCACTCGGGTAAGAAGCACCTGGGATTACAAACTTCCTTGTCAGCTTGAGAAGTGGCCAGGACCAGTCATTAACATAATGATTTGAGGCAGAGCACAGGACCCTCAGTCCCAGCACAGTTTATAACTCCACTGAACAAAGCTCCCTCTAAAGCCATTGGAAGCAATAAGAGAGATGACATCTAGAAGTTCTGTAAAGAAAATCCCCTTTGTGTCTCCTGCCAGTCCAGCTGCTTTTTGCACTATTTCTTTTCCCCATACCAGAAAGGGAGAATTTTTCACTAGGACAAAAATAGACTTTTGAAAATTCCTTATAAGAAAAACTCCACCCACTGTAAACTTTCCCTCTGTGTCAGTGGGACTTCTGTCTCTACTCTGGTACAAATAGATAAACTGAATGCTGATAACTTGGACTGGTGCAAAGAGGCTGTTCTGGTTTCAGTTAGAACAGAGTTAATTTTCCTCCTAGTAGCTGGTAGAATGCTATGTTTTGGCTTAGGATGAGAAGAGTGCTGATAACACCCCGATGTTTTAATTGTTGCAGAGCAGTGCTTACACCAAGCCAAGGACATCTCAGCTTCTTGTTCTGTCCTGCCAGCAGGCAGGCTGGGGGTGCAGCAAGAGCTGGGAGGGGACAGACCCAGAGCAGCTGACCCAAACTAGCCAAAGGGGTGTTCCATTCCGTCTGGGGTCATGCTAAATGACAGATTGGTGGTCGGACTGCTTGGGGTTAGGCTGGGCATTGGTCAGGGGGTGGTGAGCAATTGCATTGTGCATCACTTGTTTGTACACATTATTACTAGTAGTACTATTATCATCATTGTTGTTATTATTGTTATTATTATTGTCATTATTATTTTCCTGTCTTAATAAACTGTCTTTATCTCAATTCACAGGCTTCACTTTCCCATTTCTCTCCCCATCCCAGAGAGGGATGGATGTCCATATCATAACAATCCTGATGTCCATAGGTCAAACTAACCTTTGCATTATAAATTACGAGGCAAAGACATTATCTGTGTTTTTAAAGTGTATTTGCAGATTTTGCTTTTACTGTTACATCAGACCAAATACCAAATCCCACAGGACTCCACAAGAAGGAGAGTCACCATCCATGATCTATGTTAACAATTTGCTGAGAGCTAGATAGCTCAGAAACAACTACATGCTATTTGGGTGCTCTAGTTAACATATAGAACTAATTAAAGCCAAAGCAATTCTTTCTAAAAATTAGAAGTGACAAGACTGTGACATTATCTATTAAGTTGATGATTTGATACAATCTTCTCTATATAAACCACTTCAATTACTTATGTTCCAAACCTTTAAGTTTAGGCTGCACAGGCCCCACCAGTGCCCACAGTGACACCCCCCCTCAACACAACCCCACAGAGCCATGACAGATGGGGTGCAGCCAAGGCAGAAAGGTTTAATTGTGGCCCAGCGGTCACTTGCTGCTGGTGTACTTGGTGACAGCCTTGGTGCCCTCAGAGACAGCATGCTTGGCCAGCTCGCCAGGCAGCAGGAGCCGCACAGCCGTCTGCACCTCGCGGCTGGTGATGGTGGAGCGGTGGTTGTACTGGGCCAGGTGGGAGGCCTCTGAAGCCAGCCGCTCGAAGATATCATTGACAAAGGAGTTCATGATGCTCATGGCCTTGGAGGAGATGCCGGTGTCAGGGTGCACCTGTGAAACGGTAACCAAGTGCTGTGTCATATCACCATCACCAGGCAGTGAGACCCCACGCTCCCAGGAAAAGGGCCCTCCTTCCTCTTCCCCTCCCACCCCCTGGATTCTCATGTTGCATTCCAGTTCCATTGGACTGAAGAGGTCCCTGTGGTACTGCATTGGCTGTGACATTGCACTGACAGGAACCTCTGAATAGTCCCACAGGGAAAACAATCCTACAAGGAGCATAGGTGCCCCATGCTATGGCCACCTCTCCAAAGACTTTCTCCTCTCCCCAACATAAGCTAACAAGTCTCAAAATCTCCAGAAATTATGAAATTTTTAATACTTACTCATAGGGAGAATGACAGGTAAAACTGATTTCTACTCAGTTACTTCTTTATACAGAGCCATACAGTAGAGTTCATTCTGCCTATGAAACCCTTTCTGATCCAGATCCATCTCATCTCCTACTGAGAGATTTGTTGCCACACCCCTTTTTATACTCAGCTGGAGTTCTATACTGTCTCACTCAGTTTTTTTATCTCACTAAAAAGCACATTTTCCTCTTTTCCTTTTTACAGAGTTAACACACAGTGAGCAGAAGTAGTTTTACATGTGAAACAGTTCTTACCACTAGAGAAACATTTACTCACTTGCTTCAGTACTTTGTAGATATAAACTGAATAGGTTTCCTTTCTTTTGGGCTTTCTCTTAGACTTCCTGTCTCCAGAAGTGGAAGCATGACCACCACGCTTCTTCCCAGCCTCTGCACTCATCTTAGCCCCTTCCCCTGAGCAAGCTCTAACAGAGCAACCATGAGCTACCACGGGGTTAGTTATATAGCAAAGGCAGCAGCCCTTCACATGCCCCAGGTGCAGTCCCCAGGGAGTGTGAGGGATGCACATCTGTGGCTGATGATTCCACTTGGCACTAGCCACAGGGCAGCTGGCCTTAAAGGCACTGATTCAATTAAACTTTCAGACCTGAGAAGCTTGAGGGTAATACTGGCAAAGACATGCATAAGAACAGTAGTGTCCCATTCACATGGGGCAGAAGCACCAGAGAAGAGCTAATTATGGGTCTGAAGGACGGTTCCTGCTTTGGCAGAAGGGTGTAAACTGAAGTACTCAAGGTATTGGTGTTGGGACACTGTCCTGGTTTCAGTTAGAACAGAATTAATTTTTTTCCTAGTAGCTGGTGGAATGCTGTGTTTTGGCTTAGGATGAGAAGAGTGCTGATAACACCCCGATGTTTTAATTGTTGCAGAGCAGTGCTTATACTAAGCCAAGGACGTCTCAACTTCTTGCTCTGTCCTGCCAGCAGGCAGGCTGGAGGTGCAGCAAGAGCTGGGAGGGGACAGACCCAGGACAGCCACCTCTGTGCTGTGGCATAGGTGGTACAGTCAGTTGAGACTCAGTAAATGAATGTAACATTGGTCTAGTGACTGAATGATAGCATTAAACAACCTCCTAACAGCCGGTGTTCCTCCCACAGTGGATTCTGACTCTGATCTTATTGGTGGCACGCACTGGGCACGAACCTGCAGATAACATCTCACCCACTCTGGGCTGGGTCATCCTGCCTGCTTCACACAACAGAGATTCTTCAAGGGAAGGACGGAAGAGAAGCAGCGGGAGGAGAGGGCCGACATCCTGAGTGTGTGTTTGATCTGTCTTGGAAACCAATGATCACACTAGTGGTGATAATTATGATACAGAAATTAGGCTGTGCCAGGGAAAAAAGGAAAGGAAAAAAAAAAATCCAGCAACATAGTAGAGCTGTGTTACTTTAGTCTGAACAGAAGAGAAAATGAAGCCTTTCTCTCAGCAGGCACCAAAACACATATTTTGCAAAATTGCAATACTAATATATACCTCCAGCTGAGGGGACGTCCATATCTCTGCAGTGCCCTGCACACTGTCTCCTATGCAGGGGCTTACATTATATTGCTCACATGGCAAATCCTTAGCAAGTCTCATCTTCCAAGGGCTGAGCCTGGGAGACATCCTGCATCAGTCACTGTCAGTAGGGCCAATAGCATTTCACTGAATTCAGTTTTGTTTTAGGTCTGTCCTCATGGGGAGGCATCTGATGGCCCATCCTTAGTGCAAATAGAAGTCACAGTGACAGAGGGGCTTCTTGCACCCATCAGCTGAAACGTGAATGAACGTGTGGGACATGCATGCCAGCACATCTGTGGAGGGGAATAAGAGGGAAGAAATGGGAATGTGGAGGCTTGGGCACAGAAGGTAAGAGGTAGCAAGATCCTTCTGAGAATAGAAGTAGCATATGCATTGATGTCTGTCAACATCAAGAGACAGTGGATGATTCATACTGGGAGGAAGGAGCTGGCAACATCACCACTTTTCTTTTGAAAGAGGCCATGCACTGGTTAAGTACAGCACAGGGCTTCCCTCTCTGATGTATGCTCTACCCACCAAATGATTTAACAAGCTGTAAATGGCAGAGACGCTTTAGCTGGGTGTGGAGTTTTCTCTGTGACTGGAACTATTTACCTTTTCCATCAGTCAGAGCACACAAAAGATCTCCAATGCTAATGAAGTTTTTATGTGTTATAAGTGATACCTGTCCCCAGCTACAGCTGCGTCTGGTATTGGCAGTTATACACACGTATTTTTTTCTGTATTGTTTTTATTGTTTTTTTTTGTTTGTTTGTTTGTTTTCTGAGAAAATGTTAAGTTAGAAGGAAACCCTTTGATGGACATGGATCAGTGACAGCATTGAACACTGGGATCCATCATATAGCAAGGATGGAAGGTCATCCACTCAGCAGTATAGTCAAATTTGTGTTTCCATATTTATGGAATTAACACATTCTTACTACTTTTGCACAAATCTGTTTCCCTATATCACATGTGCTAATGGCTGTCCATTCTGGAAGCTGTGTGTTTGGCTTGACTTACCATTGTGCTACTTTTGTGATGTATGTACTGACCACAGTGATGAAGGAATCACACAACTGCACTTGAAGTTATATCTGCCACTTCTAGTTGTAGCTGTGTTATAGGCAACTTCTTTGTCAGACTACAGGCAAGAGCAATTGTGCAGAGGCTCTAGGACAGTTCTTTTACTATTCAAGCAGATAAGGAGCAATTTTCTTAATTTGTCTAGATACAGTTTTGCTTTTGTGTATGATTAGACAAGCCCTAGCTGAAACACTGCAAAATGCCGTTGCCCTGGCTAGTGTCTGCCTCTCACACAGCAATCAGTACTCCAGGACATACGTCTGCCAGAGCTGCTTCAGTGCAGTCTGACAAACTGTCACCACTGAACAGGTTTAAATCAAGGCTGAAAAACTAGACTGCTAAAACATGCATAGATATTCAATTTTACAAATCCTGGCATACTGTGACCTCTAGTGCATTTAGAGCTACTTCTGCTTTGAACATGTAGCTATGGACTTGTTTGCTAAATCAGGAATCTGCAACTCAATTTCTTCTCTTGCTTTGTAGCAGCAGACAGCTAACATAACTCTCCTATTTGCTTGTGGTGCTTTTACTCAGGCAGGCAGCTGAGCTGCACCACCACCACTCTCTCACGCCTCCTCCTCCAAGGGAGGAGAAAAGAGAGGAGGAGAAAATATGATGAAAAGGGCTCAAGCGTTGAGATAAGGACAGGGAGATCACTCAACAATTATCATCACAGGCAAAACAGATGCAGCATAAGGAGATTAATAAAATCTATTACCTATTACTAACAAGCTAGAGCAGTGAGAAACTAACTAACTAATTAACTAACTAACTAAATCTCCCCTCTACCCAACCTTTTCTATGACCTCCCCCTGAGTGGCGCAGAGTGGGGCTGTGGTCAGTCCCTGATGCTTTGTCTCTGCCACTCCTTCACCTGCCCCTGCTCCCTGTGGGGTCCCTCCCACGGGATGCCATCCTTCCCAAACTGAGCCTGTGGGGGCTGCCCACAGGCAGCAGCTCCTCAAGCACTGCTCCCACACAGCTCAGTCCCACGGGGTCCATCCCCCAGTCCCAAACTGCTCCAGCACGGGCACCCACGGGTGGGGGCAGCTCCCCCCAGCCCCCTGCTCCTGCGGGGGCTCCTCTCCATGGCTGCAGCTGCGGCCCGGGGCCTGCTCCTGCGGGGGCTCTCCACAGGCCGCAGCCTCCTCCAGGCCACAGCCACCTGCTCCACCGGGGGCTCCTCCACCCATGGGGGGGCTGCAGCGTGGAGATCTGCTCCATGTGGGACCCATGGGTGCAGGGGGACAGCCTGCTCCACCGGGGGCCTCTCCATGCACAGGCCGCAGGGGAACTGCTGCTGTGAGCCTGGAGCACCTCCTGTCCCCCTTCACTGACCTTGGTGTCTGCAGGGCTCTCTCACCCAGCTGCTGTTGTGCAGCAGTTTTTTTCCCTTTCTCTGCTTTCCCAGGGGCAAACAACATTGCTCATTGGCCCAGCTCTGGGCAGCAGCGGGTCCCTGTGGAGCTGTCTGAAACTGTTCCTTACCTAACATGGGGCAGCTTCTGCTTTCTCCTCACAGAGGCCACCACTGCAGCCCCCCACTACCAAAACCTTGCCATGTAAACCCAATACATTGCTCCATCGCCTAATAAGAATTCTCCAATCACGCCTGCTCTCTCATTCCAATATTCCTATGCCCTCCTCAGAATTTACCACTCCCAGAGAATTCAGTCTAAGATTATAACCTGCATTTATTATTGCCACCATGGTCCTTGAGTACACAGATATGAAACGTGGTGATAGAGTCACTGCCAAGCCTTTACTAAGAATAAGCAACAGCAAAAGGAACAGCTGTAGCCTCAGGCAAGACTTCCAGACCTCATCATTCTCATAGCTACTTTGCAACCCTTTTCAACTCACCAACATCTTTTTAAAACCTAGAGAGCAGAACTATCGAAGACTTGCATTCATCAATTCTCATTTTAAATTCTGTGCTACCAGTCAGTCTTTACCCTACTTACTTGTGTGCAGCTTGCTTTTTCTCCTTCACTACCTCTGTCATAGTGTGGTACCTGGAAGCTAACATTCTCATTCAAGTGACCTTTCAGTGCATTCTAGACTTCTCTGCAAAGCTAACTTAAACAACATTTATATTAATATCCATTATTTTCGTAGAAAACACTTTTTTCCCCCTCAATCTCCAATCATTGCTAAAAACACTGAAAAAAATAAATGTTCTGCAGTATCTACTGGAAGCAGCTCCTCCTGTGACATTTGTCCTGTGGATGATACACAATGCTTCCACAGCAGCAGTCTACAACTTGGATGGTCCCTTTGGAAAAAGCAAGGGAATACTTTCATAGAATAGCTCAGGTCAGAAGGGACACCTTAAAGATCATCTGGTTCCAAACCCCCTGTTTATGGGCAGAGAAGACTTTTTTGAGCAAAATTACTTTGCTCAAAAGGCCAGAGCCACAGACAGCATCTGAGAAAGTATAACTACGTTTTTGTCTTGTTCTTCAAATTCTCAGTCAATGATTCCTATTGGAATAGGTTATTGGATTACGTGAACCTTTCGCATGACCGGTGCTGCCACACACGTGTCATAAGTAATGAAAATGATAGCTCGTGATCATAAGAAGGTATTTAGTTTGATTTGGTACTTTTTTAGTGCCTTCTCATTGTTTTAAAAATACATGTATAAGTATTTTCAAGAAATTATTCAAGCTGCTGTGGCAAAGTGCAGTTTAAACAACAGCTTTTAAAAAAATTGTCAGGAACAACAACAAAGAAAAGTTAAACTAACTTTAGCTGATCAGTCTTGTTTAGTTAAACCCAGAAGGAAGAAATAATTAGTTCATAGTCCAAAAATCCAGATTTAATAAGAGCCTCATGTTAGATCCATAGAATTCAAGATGAAGGGAAAAAGATGCATCTAAGTTGCTCTGTTGTAGAGAACAAGTGCTGGTATTCTATAGATCTATGTTGACTCTCTCATTTCAAATCTTCGGAACCCTTTCAAGTTGTATTTGTTAACAAGAGAAAAAAAAAAAAAAAAAAAGCATGTGTGGCTTACTCCCCCTTCTGTCATTATCTGGAAAACCCAGTGTTCAACGTGAATTAGCTGTTTTCCCAGCTGCAAGAATCGTCGTACTCTGCTCTGTACAATTCCAGAGCCGAGTACTCACACCTTCATTTATACCACAAATTCTGGTCATAACAAGAGGACTTTGGTAATAGTAAAGAAACAAACCCTCACTTCATACGAGAGCCCTGCATCCTTACTTGTAAAGCTCAGTACTGGCTGATTTGCCCCAGCATGCCCCAATAACTACTACAGCTCACAAAACAAGACTGTTCTTCCCTCTTTATTGACTGATCAGGCAGATCTGTTAATTACACTGTTAAATAATAGTTAAAAACAAACCAAGGCCAGAGGAGTTTGAAGTGAAGTATCTAAACCGAAGCAGAAATTGGGAAGGAGGAGGCAGGGTAAGCTGGGCTGGGGTCTTCACTTCTGTATCACTGCAACTCAGACACCCTAACTGCCACGACCCCAGACCGTTAGATTCCAAGGCCTGGCTCAGATGGGACATCATCTAAATATGGAAATGGTTGCCCAAATGCAGCCAGATCAGGAGAGAAGAGATCTGTCCAGATACAGAGGTGCAAGGCAAGTCAAGGGAAAGCAGTATTGCAGCAATCCTAGAACACAGCCACAGAGATAGCAGCAGTCCCATTCCAGTCGGCAGGTGAGTGAGTCTTGTTGGCCACTGTCAGTCTCCACAGAGAGCACCTGACCGACTGCTCTAGAGCTCACACATTGTGGGTCTTCTTGGTGAGCTGTGGGTCTTCATCCACCAACTTTGACTTGAGATGTTCCTTATAGGCGAGGATGTCACCTTGCCACTTTGTGATTGTCTGCTTCTCACAGACCCAGATCTCCTGTGCAACCTATAAGCAAATACACAAGGAAAGGAAGGTTTGTAGTGCAGCATTTTATAATTTTACCAAAAATATAAAATTAACCAAAATCTACTCTCTGAAGGAGAGAGAGTCTATTAAGCAAGGAGAGAGTCTATTGAGTTTCACACATTTGACTACCAAAGATATCTGCAGTGAAATATCCCACCTGGTGTTTTCTGAATAATTTATACAGGATTTTAGAACTAACAGTCCTTGAACCCTCTACATTTATTTTTTTCGTTCATGGAATAAGAAATTCACTTCCTGCTAAGCTGGGAATCGGAAAAGGTAGTTCTTGACATGAACTACCCAGATATGCTGCACTGTGTATCGCACAAAAATAAAATTGTATCTGAACTTGCAGACAAAGCTATAGTTGATAAATCAACACCTGATATTTCTGTGTATATGGAGTGACCTCCTTAACATGTAGAGATGGAGTGATAAAGAAAACAGCTAGAACTACTCCAGTATCATGTAAAATAATCTAGTTAAAGCCTCCACATGTGTCATGATTTCCATTTAACTTACTCTTCATTTTTAGCACTTTTTTTTTCTTTCACATGCCTACAATGTTTTCCAAGGTTAGGTAATTATTCCACATGAACATGGCAAGGGAATCATATGCAGTGATATTTTTCACTCACGCATCTTTTCAGGATAAGGAACAGCTGAAAACAGTTGAAAACATCTTGCTTTAATTACTCAGTGTAGGAAAGTTGGTTTGCCAAAATTCACCACTCTTCTTACCTGCTGGATGAGTCTGAAGTCGTGGCTGACAAGCATCATTCCTCCTTCAAATTCATTGATAGCATCTGCCAGAGCATCTATTGTTTCTATGTCCAAATGGTTGGTGGGTTCATCGAGGAAAAGCATGTGAGGATTCTGCCAGGCCAGCCATGCAAAGCACACGCGGCACTTCTGCCCATCAGAGAGGTTCCGAATGGGGCTCACCTGACAAACACAGACACTATTTGCAGCTCTGCAGGGTACCTTATAGCACCAGCTCCTAGATGCCACACTGACCACAAAATATTCACAGTTCAAACTGTGTTTGCTGCAGCTACATGACACAACAGGACAAATGTAGGCTTACAACTAGACTAGGCTTCCTTTACCAGCAAAACAAGTGAATTCCAAAGGCTTCTGAAAAAGGGGTGTCCATAGCAAGATTCAGCTTGTGTTAGAGGTTCCAAAGGAAAGTTAATTGAGATCTGCCTAATGTTCATTGCATCCTGACAAAAGCCTAAACCTACTCTCAACTTCTTGAGTGACAAATGGAGAACAGTGTAAAAATCAAGGCTAACTGCAGTGATGATGACAACTCCCACCAAAATGTAAATACAGGAGGGTGGAGTGTTTAGTTAGAGCACCACTAGAGATTCAACACTCATTTGCTTGAACCATGTGTTCCCCACACCCAGCTGAGAATATGTTCTGGCATTTCTGACTGGCATTCATCTCAGAAATAGAGATAAGCAACCTAGTTCAAGTTATAATTGAAATATAATTGAGGCTAGCACTATGCCATAACCCTTCTTCCTTCACCTGGGTTCCGAGGAGGTCACACATTTCAACCCATAAATTGCTGCAACGCAAAGTAAGTTACTGTGAGCCATGAGTTATTTTTTCTCCAATTTTAAAGACAGAGATGGAAAAATCATTTAGATGCTGTGGTGCACCACGCTGCATTCTGCATCACACTGTCAGGTATCTGTAGAACAACAGAAAATGCAACAGCTCTACTTCCTTAATGCATAAAAAGAAAACTTCAACAGCTCATACTGACCTGCTGCTTCCCTGTCAGACCATATCTGCCAATGATTTTTCTCATCTCCTCCTTCTCCTTGATCTCTGGGTAGCATTTCATCATGTATTCCAAGGGTGAGAGGTCTAAGTCCAATTGCTCTTGCAAGTGCTAACAGAGAACAAAAGCCAGCTTCAGGCTGTGCATGCCACCCATCTCCCCCCTTATACCTCTCTGGTGCCAGCAAAGCAGCAGAATCCATGAGATGATAACCCCACCCCTGGCATGTTCACTGTGCTGAAACGTTATGGAAGCAGACTCCATTTCAGGAGCAGGAGTGCTGCTTCAGAATAGCGTGCTTGTCCAATATCAAGCAGGGGACAACCATCTCTCCAGTAAAAGGTGAGAGGCTGAAAAAAAAGGACCACAGCAAGCCACTTTTCAGGGCAAGAACATTGGCTAGAGTCCATTCTGCCAAAAGAACAGCTCCCTCCCCAAGCTCAAGGCATGGAAAACCAGCAGCAGGATGGGCCTTTAGAAGCAGAAATAGAGGGACGAGATTCCCCATTCCTGTCAGTTTTTTCCTCAGCATTTCATGTCCATGGTAGTTGCTGTAGGGAGTACCTGGTGGTATCTACCAATCTTTACATGTGAGTGCTTGCGGATCATCCCGTCTGTGGGCAGCAGCTACAAAGAGAAGACAGAAGTATTTCACCATAGAATCCCTTCTTTCACTGTATGCCAGCCCTCTGTATGTCTGAACATATAGCATGACAGCAAAAGCCCTATACTGCAGCAAAACTTCAGGATTTCCAAAGTCTGATATGAGTGCTCTCACAAATAAATGCAGCTTCATTGAAGACTACCCGAAGAATAAAGGGACAGAACAGGTTAGGCAATGCTGGGAGCATACCTCTCCTGTGAGCAGTTTCAGCAGTGTTGACTTTCCAGCTCCATTGGGTCCAACAAGAGCTACACGGGTATCCAGGTCAATCCCAAACTCCAAGTTATTATAGATCCATGGCTGCAAACCACATAAATTATGACATATTATGCCTTTCCATTACTACTTGGACTCTACATGCTGCACCTGTAAAGCTCTGTCTTCAGCAGACTCAGCATTAACACTGCCAAGAAATCTGATCCACCTGATTAGAAAAGTTACCCAAAAGCCCCCATTACAAGGCAGAGGATACGAGTAAACTCCATACAACCCATGCACACGCGCTATACTCACCCCGTCCTTGGAGTATTTGAAGCTTACATTCTGCACCATTATGACAGGAGGGGGGATTTTTCCACAGGGAGGGAAATAGAATGACAAAGTCTGTCAACACAGAATATCCACTTGTTAGACACCCTGGAGCACATACAGATCAATCCCTTTATTTCACTCCCTGTTCCCTCTAGCAACTCACTCACAGGTTTATCTGCTGGCTAATGATTCCCTATTTCTTTTCCTTTGAAGCAAATGGGTGCTTATACTTTTCGAATTAGCAGGAGCTGCTCTGAGCATCCTCCCTGATCTTCTCCAACTTTCAGACATTCATTTCTGTGTCTACAAAATGGCCTTACTGGTATGACAAATCCCATTCTCTCCATTGGAAGGAAAAAAAGTCTCCTCCTTCCACTCTTCAGCAATATCCTATATTCAGTACAGGAATCTGGAAGGGAATTCTACTTTTGCTCTCAGCTGTGTCAGCCATTCCTGTCATCGGCTAAAGTTCATTTTGCTTATCTGGCCCAAGTTTCCTACACTGATCACTAGATGCAATCCCACGTCTGATCCCACCTTATCGTTCACCACTCTCTCTGTCAATCCAGAAGCCATCATTTTTTGAAGGGTCTTCTCCTTGCTCTGAGCTTGCCTGGCCAGTTTTGCGCTACCATGACCAAATCGCGCAATGTAATTCTGCAATGAAATACAGAGTTAGCCAAAAGCCATGATACAAAGGCTAGAGGTGCATGGCTGCATAGACAGGAAGATGTTCATGCAACTAGGCAGATACCTTCATGTGTGCAATCTGATCTTGTTCCCAGTGGAAACGCTTCATTTGGTTTTCTTCTAGTTCCAAGCGAGTCTTTACATATTGATCATAATTTCCCTAGAGAGAGAGACCACAAAACATCAGACATGCCCCAGAGGAGAGCTCCTCTGTTTCTATTAGTTGCACAAGACACCATTCACTCACTGTGTAGTACTTCAGTTTGCGGTTGTGCATGTGGATTATGTTGGTGCAGACACCATTCAAGAAGTCCTGGGAGTGGGATATCAGCACAAGGATCCGCTTGAACCTGTGGCACCACAAAACTTAATAGAGACCAAGCTAGGAAAAGAATTGCTTGTTGGCCCTGATGGTGACAAAGGATTTACATACAACAGATCTCTCTTGTTTACGGCCAGATTAAGAACAAAAAGAAAGAAGCCTTAGAGATGCTTCAGGAAATTTGCAGTAAAGCAGCAATGACCAGCTTTCTAAGACATCCTTCATCATAAGGCGCTCTTCATCCATATTCATGAAGAGTCGAGAGCTGGCTACCTTTGTGGTGGATTACTACTGCTACTGATGCAGAACTCCATTGGTGTCACACTTCTAAGAAGTTTCAACTTTTGCTTCTCATTTTCACCTTTTTACAGCCTACCATCTCTTAGGTTCTCTATCACAGGTTTCTTTCCAAGTTGGTAAAATGACTGGCTAAAGCCTCTTCCCAAAAAGAGAGAGGTTCAAATTACTTTCCTAAAACACCTGATATATAAAACAGACAAAAGGTTCAACTGACAGCTGAAAGAATAACCTCTGCAAATGAAAAGCCCTTCTCGTGCTTATACACACAGTCCTTTTAACACACAACCCAAATAACCTAGACTTCACAGCTATTCCTAAATCTTTTGCCTTAAGCATTAACATTTTAACTTTGTTTAACAAAAAACAGTTGCATCCACATACTAGAACAAGATGAAACCAACAGACACAGACACTACAGTTGAAGAGAGAAACAATATGCAAAAAGCTGTGCTGGAGGCCAGGTCTAGAAAGTTTACACTACTGGTACAGCACATGGTTCTGGTACATGCCTCCCAGGTCTGCTCCTGGCTTTCAGGAAGTTTAACCTGTACCAGTATTTCTCACTTTTTTCACTAAGGAAGAGACAGATTTATCTTGAATTCTTTACCCTTGCATCAAGAACCGTAACATTTAGCAGTAAGCACAAGGTATCATAGAATCATAGAAATACGAGATTGGAAAGGACCTACAAGATCATCTAGTCCAACCGCCCTCCTATCACCAATACTACCCACTAAGCTACTAAAAATATGTAAGTACAATTAGTAATGCAGTATAGTTACATAGCCACAAGAACTACAGACAGTTACTCCTGTAGCACTTGCTCACGTGCTGACAAGATGTTCCAGCAGAAAACTACAACCTACAGAAGCTGCAAACTCCTTCATGCTTACGTTTTCAGCTCTTCTTCCAACCACACACAGGCATCCAAGTCAAGGTGGTTTGTGGGCTCATCTAGCAGCAGCATGAATGGACGAATGAAGAGGGCTCTAAAAGGAGAGGGGAGATGACAGCACAGGGTAAATGCAGGTACCCAAAGCCTCTCAGCTCTCCTCTGAGTTCTTAGAACTGTGTATGTGGCTTTGCAGCATCAGGATCAGACAGGCATTTTCCCAGGAGGCAGCAGGCAGCATACCACTCACCTAGCAAGAGCCACCCTCATTCGCCAGCCACCACTAAAGTCCTTCAGCTTCTTCCTCTGCATGGCTGGTGTAAACCCCAGGCCGTGCAGGATACGTGAGGCCCGTGCTTCTGCCTTGTCAGCGTCCAGCTCCTCCAGACGTTCATACAACTCCATGAGTTTCTCACACTCCGCTGAAAAAGAGCCTGTCTGTCAGCACTTCTAACAGTAACTGGCTCTCAGCTGCACATCTGTACAGCTGAGATAGCTCACAGTCCATCTGCTTCATCACTAGTCAGCCCCATCCACTCCTATGACTTAGACGCTTCTTAAGAAGTCGCATTGGGTAATTTCATCTAAAGAAGTGGACTTTTCAACTAGTACCGGGCAGCTGGGAGAAAAAGTAATATGTAAAAACTCTGCCAAGGAACCCAGGTAAGACCCTTTCTTCAGTGGGAAGGGAAAGTGGAAGAAATGTCCCTTGTCCACAGGGACTCTGAAAAGCTTTACCATCCTCATGAGCCAGACGCTCTGCCTCTCGTTCTAACATGGCTCTCTCTGTATCCACCTCCATCACACATTGTAGAGGGGTCTTGTCACTGGGAGGCATCTCTCGGGTCAGGTGATAGATGTCAATGTGCTCTGGAATGGGCACTTCTCGTTTCCCAATAGCTGACAAAAGCATGGATTTCCCTGTGTGCAGACAGACACTCCACAATTATTTTTATTCAGTAAGATATGTCACAAAGAAACAGACAAAATGCAGTCAGATCCCATTGATTCCCTTGTTTTACAACCGAAGAAAATCCTTAGGAATTTCTTGCCTATGAGGAATTAGAGACCTAGCAGAGCCATTGTAGTTCAGCCCTTACCCAGACTTAGGGAGCTGTATTTCTACTGTGTATTTCCTGCTGTCTAACCAGGTCTAACATCTGTTACCAGGACACCAGACTCTACAGACTTGTAACACATAGGAACGTAATGAACTTATCACTAAAGAGCCTGATATGACCTCATCACTCTTACTAGCTCATCAATTACACCCACATTCTGCATCTCTCTATGTACAGCACCAGCTTCTCCAGCGGTCAGACAGCTGTTTTCCCATTCAGACTAGATCTCCTTACTCTTCCATACTATGCACGTTCTCTGGCTTGTAGCGTCATCACTGAGTTTATTGACACTGTTAAACAAAGCCTCCATACAGGAATCAGAGGTTCACAGAGCCCAGGCATCCCACTCTAGTCTCCACAGAAAGTCTAAATGCTTAGTCCAAAGCCAGGATGCAACCCCATAGTCCTAGTAGCAATTGGTCTTGCTGGGTGGGGAGATGTGGGAGGTGAAACCATCATGTCTAACAGCCTTTTTTCTGGCTTCCAGCATTTACCACCCTAATGCGTCCAGCTTCTCAGCAGCACAGAACCCTCACCGAGCTCCAAGAAACCTGTCACTCTGTGCCCTACAGCTTACCAATTCCATTGAGTCCAATCAGGCCGTAGCGCCTCCCAGAATTCAGCTCAAGTTTTGTATCACTCAGCAGCTCCTGGCCATGGAAGGTCAGCGAGAGGTTAATGATGTGCACATCAGTGCTGTTGGGATGGGAAGCCAGCACTCCTGTCACAGCACGGGCAGCAGCTTTCTTTAATTCAAAGTCCTCCATCTCCTTCGTAAGAGCATCCACCTCTGTATCTAGAGACAGACCAGAAGGATTACTGAATTACAAACACACGAGAAGCCTATGGGGGGGGGGTTGGGACCAGGTGATCTTTGAGGTCCCTTCCAACCCAGGCCGTTCTGATTCCATAAGCCCCTAAACCAATATAAGCAGGATGACAAAAACAACCAGTGTCTCCTTCTACAAAAATATCAAGGAAGCCTAGAGACGATGGCACTCAATTTTCAGCTCAGCAAATGGATATCAAATGGTCTAAGAGGAAGTTTCACCCACTCTAAAAATAATAGCTGACCATTAAAACCCGGTGAGTAGCCAGAACAGCCAACCTGTCATCCACGCACAGGAGGACTAACCCTCAATGCAGAAAGGGCTGGGGCAGGGGAAGGGCTCAAACACTTCTGGTTGCAAGTTTAAGGGCAGGGACGGCCTAAATAGAACTTGGGCAGGAGCTAAGCAGCAGGTAAGATGTGAGAAAAGAAGCGGCAACGTTAGAGGAGGCCCTACCAGCTCCTAAGGTAACACGTCCATTTGTAGACTCCCTCTTCCTCTCCTCCTACAGCAGAAGCAAACATTTCCTGCCTTGCTAACGTCCCTGCCTTACAGCCCGAATTTACTGCTCTGTGAGGCCCTGCCCGCCAGCCGAAGCAGCAAACAGCGTTAGGGATCGGAGCAAGGCTCGGAGCAGAGCCCCGGTGTTCAGGGGGTACCGCCGGGCTGCCACCACCTCACACAGCCCCTACAAACGGCAGGGCCGGGACCGCTGCAGCGGGAGGGGAGCGGCGGGAGGGGAGCGGCGGGCCCGGGGCGCGCCCCCCCCGCTCCCGGAGCGCTGCAAGTGCGGGTCCCGCGCCGCCGCCGCGCGGCCCGAGCTCCGCCAATCGGAGGGCGCCATGCAAATGAGCCGGGGGAGCGGGCGGTGATTGGCCGGCTCGGGCCAGCTCGGGCCGGGCGGGCGCCGAGACCCCGCCCGCGGCCGGCGGCACCGGGCGGGCTCGGGGCGGGCTCGGGGCGGGCGCTGCCCGCGGGCACCGCCGGGGTCCCGCGGTCGGAGCGCGGCCGCGCAGTGCCCGTGCCGGCGGCACCAGCACGCGGCAGGCTGGAGAGGTTCACGGGGGTGCCGGCACAACCCGGATCCCGGGGAGGGCATCCTCCCGCGTGCCCCCCGGCCTCGGGCTGCCCCGGACCCGGCGCTCGGTGCCTCCCGAAGCGCCGCGCTGCTGACACACCCTGAAGTCCTCGCTGCCTGGATTAAAGCTGGCGTGCCCGGCAGTCCATGGGTCAGCGGGCGGCTGAACCAAGGGCACGAATAAACCCTCCCGATGAGCTTCACCTTGCCTACTTCCCTCAGGGGGGTCAGGCTCTGCAAACCAGGGGCACCCCAGAAGAACAGCTGGGCTGGAGTTCACAACAACAGCAGCATTTTTAGTTAAGAAACCAGACCCTACAGTCCTACAGCAGTGTCTGCAGTACAAAATAAATAAATAAATAAATAAAGCGGGTCTGGACATCAAATACCAGATCAGGACAGCATCAGCTTGGGAGGGAAACGATGCCACCAGCACCCTCTGCCTTCAGTCAGCACCCTCAAGTCAGAACCTAGGGAACACGGCCGCACACTGCACAAAGCTCACAGTGCCCTGCTGGCTCCAAAGGCAGGGAGCTGCCCTGACAGCAGACCCCGCAGCGGGCCCGGTGCAGCACAGCAGCAAGCCCGCAGGGTCCCTGAGGAACAAGCGCCGCGAGTCACCAATTCACGGGCACCGACACCCGCGAACAGCCCCTGCCCGCCAGCAGGCCCCGGCTGCACGGGGCACACGGACCGAGCGGGCCGACCCCACGGGGCGCAGCGCCACGGGCCGGGCACCCCCTGGAGGCTGCGCTCGCGAGTCCCGGCGGGGCCGGGCAGCCCCGCGCCGCGGCCGCCCCTCACCTGGCAGCGCCGTCCCGTTGGCCTCGGGGGGCCGGGCCTCCTGCGGCTCCGTCCCGGCATCGCCGTTCTCCTCCGCGGCGCGGCGGGGCCGCTGCCGGGCCTTGGCCGCCTCCTTCTTCTTGGCCGCCTTCTTCTTGGCCAGGTCCGAGGGCATGGCGAGGCGCAGGGGAGCGGCTGCGGGGGGACACGGGCCCGTTAGGCCGCGCCGAGCCGGGCCGCCCCGCCCCACTTCTCCGCCCCGGCCCGGAGCACGCGGCGCCGCCGGGCCCGGCCGAGGGCCGCCCGCTGCGCTCTGGGCCGCCCGCCCCGCGCCTCCGCACCCACCCACCCACCCACCCGGCCCGGCCCGGCCCGCTCCGTTCCGTTCCCCCCCCCCAGCCAGGCCCGGCCCCGCCGCCCGTACCGGCCGCTCGGCGCGTTCCTTCTGTCGCAACAGGACAGCTGCCACCGCGTGCGCACGCCCCGCCCCCCGGCTCAGCGGCCAATCAGAGCGCGAGACGTCACCCGCGCCGGGCGGCCCCGCGCGCGCGGGCGGCTCCCGGGCACCGCGCGTCCCGGCGTGCACCGCGCCAGGCGCGCTACCATAGAGCCGGCGCGGGCGGCGGGTAGAGCGGCCGCCGCGGCACCATAGAGAAAAGCGGAAGCGGAAGCGCGAAGGTGGCGATGAGGCGGCTGAGGTGGCAGCGGCGGGAGCGCGGCCGGGTGGCAGCCGCTGGCACGGAGCTCCGGGACGGGCCCGGCCCTGCCAAGGGCTCGCCCTGCCCGCCGCTGGCAGCGCCCCGCGGCCGCTGACCCGCGCGCACTGAGGCCGCCGCCCGCAGGCCCCGCCGCCCGCCCCGCGGCCCCGCGCCGGCCATGTCCCAGGGCCGCCGGAGCGGCTCCGTGAGCCCGTCCTGCCGGTAGCGGGCCGGGGGCCGCTCGCCGGGAGCGGAGCCCCCGCGGCCGGGCACCGCCATGCGCCTGGCCGCGCTGCTGGCCGCGCTGCGGCCCGTGCTGCCGCTCGTGCTGGGCCTTTCCCTGGGCTGCAGCCTGAGCCTGCTGCGCGCCTCCTGGAGCCACGGCGGCGGCGAGGACCCGTGCCTGGGGGCGGCGGGCAGGGCCGGGCCCCCCGCCGGAGGAGCGCAACCGGAGGCGGGGGATGGGCGGCCGGGCCAGGGGCACGAGGACTTCAGGCCTAGGATTGTGCCGTACTACAGGGACCCCAACAAGCCTTACAAGAAAGTGCTCAGGTAAAATCAGCGCTTTTCTTCCGAGGAAAATAACTTTGTGTGAATGGCGTTTGGAGCTCTACAACTTCAGTTGTTTAAAAAAAAAAGTTGTAACAGCATGAGGTAGTGGCCTAGTTTGCTATCTTGAAGGAGTGCAAAAATGGATTAAAAAAATCTTAGACTGAAAATCTTAGACTGAGATACATGTGTCTAATATAATGTGTTAAATTACACTTAAAAACACATTAATCAGTCTACTCATTAGAATTCTAAGCCGTTAGTAATAACTTGTATCACTTGTTAGTAGTTATCTCTATTTTTTTTTGACTTGCACAGTTTCCAGAATTGCAGAAGTAATGCAAGGCTGTAGGTTCCTTGAAGGAAGGAAGTGTTTATAAAAAATGTGACTTTTACTAGTGAGTCTGCTCTTAAAGCTCTCCTTTCAGGCTTAACTGTTCTTGCTATCGATAGATTCTAACAGATAAAGGCTTACACCAAGTGATGGAGCAGTTACAGAGGTAACTTGACTGATGAGGATGTTCTGACACTAAATTAGTGTACTTCAATTTTCATCCTTCCCTTACAGAACTCGCTACATTCAGACAGAATTGGGATTCCACGAGAGACTGTTTGTGGCAGTGCTGACTTCCAAGGCTACCCTCAATACTCTGGCAGTGGCAGTGAACAAGACTGTAGCCCATCACTTCCCACGCCTGCTGTATTTCACAGGGTTGCGCAGTGCCAAGGTGCCTCATGGCATGGTGCTTGTGGCCCATGGAGATGAGCGTCCTATCTGGCTGATGTATGAGACCATGAACTATATCCATCAGCACTTTGGTTCTGACTATGACTGGTTCTACATCATGCAGGATGACACCTATGCACAGGCTGAACAGGTCAAGGCTCTGGTGACACACCTAAGCATTAACCAAGACGTCTACCTGGGACGAGCAGAGGAGTTCATCGGGGGAGATGAGCAGGCCCGCTATTGCCATGGTGGCTTTGGCTACCTGCTGTCCCGCAGCCTGCTTCTGAAGCTCCATCCACACCTGGACAGCTGCCGCAATGAGATCCTTAGTGTGCGCCCCGACGAGTGGCTGGGGCGTTGCATCATTGATTTCCTGGGTATCTCTTGTATTTCCCAGCTTCAGGTACTACCTCCCTCCCCAGCGTTTTGTGTTAGCTAAGTCTGACAGAACCCATGCTCTTGTTAGTCCCCGCTGCTCAGCAAAGGAACTCCTCTGCGAGCCCCCACTGGGTTAGGGCAGGAAAGGGCTGTCTGGTGTGGTGGCACAAGGGAGACACCCATAATGAAAGCTGAGAAGTTGGGGGAGAGAGCACATGCTTTGCTTTTCGGAGGGTGGATAAAGGGAGCATTGGTACTAAGAAGTAAACAGGCGTGTAATTTATGGAGGTAGGGTATGGAGGGTAGCTGTTGTGTTCTTGTCTCTGGGTACTGCACTCGGCACAGAAAGAGAGGCGGATGCATGTCTCGGGTGAGGGAAGGCTTTGCTGTGAACATTAGAGTTCCATGCCAGTCTTCCTGGCTCTTGTTCACTTCAGGGTCAGCATTATCACACTTATGAATTGGCCAAAAATGCTGAGCCAGAAAAGGAGGAAGAAGAGGAGTTCCAAGCAGCTCTTGCTGTGCACCCTGTTTCTGACATGACGTTGATGTACCGGCTGCACAAGCACTTCAGCAGGATCCAGCTGGAGAGAGCATACCAGGAGATCCAGGAACTCCAGGTATGTGGTGAGGGATATCTGTAAATATTGCTCATCCAAGCAGGTTTCCTTTTCTTCCAACTCTGTCATAGAAGACTGTTTCTGTTTGTAGGTGGCTGTCAGCCAGACACAGGAGATAGTCCTGCATCTTAGAAGTAGCACTTCAGATACCGTGCTGTCCAAAAGCTGGTGTGATGCTATCAGGATATGCTTCTAGGTGGTGATGTAGGTCTGGGTGGGAAGTGGACAGGACCTTCCTTGAGAAAGTGTCATTGTGTTCTTTTTGCACAGATGCAGATCAGGAACCTGACATCACTGACTCCTGCAGGTGAGGCAGGCTTGACGTGGCCTGTGGGGATTAATGCCCCATTTCTTCCAAAGACACGTTTTGAGGTAATCAGCTGGGACTACTTCACTGAGCAGCACCTCTTCTCCTGTCCTGATGGCTCTCCCAAATGCGAGCTCTCTGGAGCCAGCAAAGCAGACGTCAGTGACATTATTGAGTCAGCACTTGAGCAACTTAACAGTCGCTACCAGCCCTCACTTCGCTTCAGCAAGCGGCAGTTGCTGAATGGCTACCGGCGCTTTGACCCCACACGGGGCATGGAGTATACTCTGGACCTACTGCTGGAGGCGGTGACCCAAAAGGGCCACAGTCACGTTCTGGTCAAACGAGTGAGCTTGGTGCGGCCCTTAAGTAAGGTAGAAATTATTCCCATGCCATACGTAACAGAGGCCACGCGGGTGCAACTGGTGCTTCCATTGACAGTACAGGACTTGGATTTTGTGGCGAACTTCCTGGATATGTATGCTATGAACACACTGGACACACATGATAACGCCTTGCTGACTTTGCTTTTCATCTACCATCCGTACGATGCTCAGCGAGTCAGCCAAGTGGATGTATTTGCTGGAGTCAAGACCATGGTAGGAGAACTGGAGAAACGCTATGCAGAAGTTAAAATCCCCTGGATTAGTGTCAAAACTGAGGTGCCATCGCAGGTGAAACTCATGGATATAGTCTCAAAGAAGCACCCTGTGGACACTCTGTTCTTCTTGGCCAGTGTCTGGACGGAAATCAACATGGAGTTCCTGAACCGGTGCCGAATGAATACTATCAGCAATTGGCAGGTCTTTTTCCCAGTGCATTTTCAGGAGTTCAACCCTGCACTGGTATACCGTGGTGAGCAGACTGCTTCCTCCAGCACCGACTTCCTGAGGGACGGGCACTTTGACAGACATTCCTTTGCTGAGGCCTGCTTTTACAACTCTGACTACATGACAGCACGTACCAAGCTAGCAGCTGATATCCTAGACCGAGATGAGGTGCTGGAGGGCATGGAGGTATTTGATGTCTTCCTCCACTATTCTGGTTTGCACTTATTTCGGGCTGTGGAGCCAGGGCTAGTGCAGAAATATGCACTGAGGAGCTGCAATCCCCGGCTCAGTGAGGAGTTATACCACCGCTGTGTCCTCAGTAACTTGGAAGGGCTTGCATCACGCTCACACTTAGCCATGGCCCTCTTTGAGCAGGAACAGGCCAACAGTACTTGAGAGACTGGGAACATCAAGAGTTACTCAGCACCTTAACACTTGTCACTTTCCATCCCCTTCCTGGCCTAGCCATGGGTGAAGGGCATGTGAGGTCAAGGGAGGAGGGAGGCTTTCCTAGCCTTGCTCTGCAGCACAGGCATGGGCTGTGGAGAGAGGCAGTTCTTGTGTTGTTTTTTTTTTTTTGTGTGTGGACTCCTTTGTTTTGTTTTTGTTTTACTGCTTTTTTTTAATCAATAAAGATTTCTTTCCAAGCAGAGTGATATAGCTTTAAACTTTATAGGCTCTGGGATGAGGGATGGAAAAAATGCTGTGGAGTTGATTTTAATTTAAGCTATGCAATTCTGACAAGCAGTGCAGACGGTGAACATGAGATGTGTACTGAAGCAAGGTTACCTTGGCTATGCCACCCCTGGTGCTGTTGTTCCACCCTATCATGTTTGTCTCTTTATGAATTCATTTTCAAGGAGACAAACACAGTTTGTCTAGTTTGCTACTGGACAAAACTGTTCAGTGCACTTTTATTTTGGTATGTCTGCCTCTTGCAACTGCAGAACATTGATTTTGCTTTGTGATCTGGGAAGGTAAAGGAACCATTGAAGACTGAAAACAAGCAGCTGTAAAACTTCCTTGTTATGAGTGGTTGCGTTCTTCCAACCACTGTTTTGCTGGTCCATTGTGATCCTAGCAGGAGAGGTATTTGGATTGCATAAGGAAATATTTAAAATGTTATGTGTTGAAGAGAACACTAAAGAGAGAATAGTGTAGGTATTCTCTTACATATACTTAGATACTGGGAACCATGAGTAGCGTAGCATCAGCTCCGATCTGCATGCAGCACTCCAGTCAGATCCTAGCTGTGGAACAGATTCTCCCATTTTGTCCATTAGAGCTATTAGAGGATTGTCATATAAGAAAACAACTCTGTCAGACAGGAAGGATATTTGTACGAGAATTTATTTTACATGAAGTCAAGGCACACAGGTGCTATAATTGCCAACATGAGAAGGTGTTTCCAGGCTCTCCTGTCACAGTGAGCCATTAAGTTTTTTCTGTGGCTGAGGATTTTGTGCAGCACAACACAGGCCTGAAGGCTATGCTGGACTTGCAAGCACAGCACAGGTCTGCACCTACTCCAGGTAACTTACCTGGAAAGGAAAATCACTTGAATGTAATTATTTAATTATTAAACAGATCACAGGTTCCCTCATAGACCAGGAAGCACTTCAGCGCTGTACAGATGACAGAGCCCTAGCACAGGATGCTCAGAGAGGTTGGAGTCTCACTTCTTGCCAATCTTCAAAAGCCACCTGGATGCCCAGTGCAGCCTGCTCTGAGTGGCCCTGCTGGAGCAGGGGTTGGACCATTCTACCAACCTCAACCAATCTGTGAAGTTACATAACAAATGAATCAAGTGAGTTCAGAATTGTTCGGCATATCAAATAAGAGCCAGTTGTTGGATTTGGGCGCTTCTCGTTAGATCAAAGAGGGGCAGCTCTTCACCCATTGTTGTTTGACCTTTTAATTGATGTTTTGCAAGCAAATGTAAGATCTCTATTGACAAAACCTGCATGTGGTATAAAAAATGTGTACTGTGGAAACAGGTATTAAGAAAGGGTAACACCAGAAAGTAGCGCGTAGCAGAGTAAGGTTATTCAAACAGATTTTGTCTTAAAACATTCAAATACAGTTACATGCTTGGTGTAAATAAAGGCATGCCACTTCCCCAGAAAGAATGTAACAAATAGAAAAGTAAGTCTGAAAAGAATTTGTACTGATGGCAATTAGGTTGCCAATTGGCATTAATTTAACCAGGACACACTATTTTAGGCTCTAAAATACAGAGCTCTCACAGCCCTGAAAAGTTTACTGTTTAAGATATGAAATAATGGATTTATACAGGTAGACAATCTTGAGGAAACGAGTGTTGTTGATTTGAGACAGCAATAATGCCCCTGAGAGATGCAGAGCTTTCTGAAATCTGAGAGATGCGGAACTTTCATTGCATAAAAGTTGTGAGGTGATCTGATTAGAGTGTACAAGTACATAAACTGACTAAAAATGCTGGATGCTAAAGAGATTTTTAATTGGGTGGGGTTAAGGGATAAGCACCAGTACCAACAGCTTTAAACTGAAACAAATAATTTCAGCTGAAAATAGGCATATGCTTATAGTGATGTGATTAACTAGTGAAATTACAAAGCAGTAGTTTTTCTAGTAAGTTAGAATTTGTCTGGTTTGTTACAGAGATCATTGGGGTCCCATATGAAGTGACCTGTCATACGTACAGGCAGAATTATTTGTCCTTCATGGGCTTAAATTTCATGACTAAATAGTGGATGAAAATTGCAAAAGAGAAATTGATCAAAGGCTGTTAAGTACAAAGCCAACACCTCTGTCACAGTGGGTCTCTGAATCAAAAAATACTGTGAGCTAGGACAGCATGGCAGGAGCTACTGCTATACATCTGCCCTGTTTTATGGTCTTCTCTAGGCATTCATTATTGGCTGCTGTCAGAAACAGAATAAATGAGTCAGAGGTACTTATGATTTGACCCTGCACCAACGTTTTATGTCATTATCTGAAAAGAAGGAACAATCTTTTTCAAGGACGCTCTTTAGTTCAGCCAGAAATGATGAACTGTGTGAAGATCATGACACAGAATTCTTGGACTGTACTGGGGTCATGGACTGGTCGAGAAGACAAATCACCATGAGTGTAAAATTCAACTTTGTAAAACTCAGAAAATGCGTGCCCTCATTAGCTGTCTGTTGTGTCTGCAACTGTGTTTATTCTGTTGTGCTCCAGGTACATGTACTGTTGTGATACTTCACTTTCTTCACGCTCCATGTACTTGAATATTCTTTCTTGTCTTCAGTTGCAGTAGGGGTAACTTGCTCCTCTGGATGTGCAAGACAGGCTTGCTTAACCCTTACCATGTACATCAATCTTCTCCAAGACTCCGGAATATAAATAATGTGACCTTTCCAGGTAAGGGGGATGTGCAGCCCCTCTCATCTGGGCAACCTGCATGGTTTGCCACTCTACTCCCCTGCCAGTCCTGAGCAGCTCAGTTGTGTACATATAATCCCCAGAATGGCTGCAGACATCTCAGTCACAGCCAACAGCATTCTGAATTTTCCCACTGCAAAGTGGTTCACGGCTTGTTGCTGGCGCTCTGGAACGTGTAAAAATAACCTGCAGGTGGTCTAGGCTGTTCCATAGGCAAGGTTTGGAGTTACTGTAGGTCAAAATCAGATGACCAGATACCGAGAACAATATAATCTCATCAACAGGTACATATTTCCCTATCAAAATCAAAGTATTCTTTCTCAGCACATTCTTTACTCCAGAATGAAGACTTGTTTTCTGAGGAACTTGCTCTCTATTATTCAGCTTCGAGAATTACCTAGTCACATAGCTCATGAAACATACTTGCCAGTACTTCAAAACACAGCTGTGCTTGCTTGCTTAGTTTCCTGCTAGTGGTCCTGGCCTGAACCACCAAATGTTTCTTGCAACCCCATCTCAGGGCCCTCATGAGTCATGTCCCTTAGGCAAAGGTAGTCACCCTCTCTTGCATTCCTGTATCAGATTCTTTCCTGGACATACACAGCCCTTACATATCTTCTCAATATGCATTCTAAGCCTTTTCTTCCAGGATGTTCAAAGATGGCAGTTTCTGGACTACAGGTAATGCAAAAAACTTTATATTTACTACTGTATTTCCAGTGCAAACAGCTGTGGCAAGAAGGCAGCTAACAGTCTTATTGGCTGGGTGGGGGCTGGAGCCCTGGCCCGGACTGCTCCCAGAGGGGCTGGGGGCTGCTCCCTGCACAGCTCCAGCAGCGCCTGCCTATGGGGCTGGGCACCAGCTCCGGGGGCTGCTGGAGCACCCCTGAGACCAGGGGGACCCCGAGGGCCCTGACAGCATCAACAGTTCTGTGAGTCTGTGAAAAGCTTGAGAATACGTGTATGACACGCAGGAAAAACACATTCTGAAGGCACATCAATATATATCCCCAATTTGAAAATACCCAGCAAGATATGAATCCACCTCATAACCTTTACAAGATTTTATTTTCGTTTTTAGGCTTACACCATTTCTGAACACCTGGAGTTGGAAATATTGCTTGGCTTCTGCTCATCTGACACTCCTTTTAAACTGTTTCCCTCTACCCCTTTCCCATAGCTCTTTGGAGCATCACTCAGAATCACTCACTCTGTGCCCATCCGATACTAACTCCCCTGCTCAGCCCTCATTGTTTCCAGTGCTTCTCCAACTTAAGTCAGACTCTCTTCAGTGCCTCTTCAAATTATTCCTTGGAAGTGTGCTTCATAAACATTTTCCACTGGATATTCACTAACGTTCCTCGTATTTTCTCATTATTATTGGCCTACTGTATCAGAACCACAGCCCACCAAACCCAGTGCCCTCACTTAAGAGCTAGTACAAAAAAAAAAAAAATTAAAAAAAGCAAATTTAGGGTGATAATTCTTGGCAGAGAGGAGTTTTGGATTTGACACGTTACACATGCTTCGAAGCCTTTCTCTTCCCGCGTTCACTTTTAAAGCACGGCTGCTTTGGGCAATACCAGCCCCGAATCTCTCGCCGCGCGCCGGTGGCTCGGTGCCCTGGCGGTGCCCTGGCGGTGCCCGCGGCCACCCCCGCTCGGCACGGGGCAGAAGCGCTGAGCGCACCCCCGGGGACCTCTCCCGAGCCGGCGACCCCCGGCCCTGCCCCGCGACCCTCGCTCCCCTCCCGGCGCTGCCGGCCCTGGCCCCGGCCCCGCCGCCGGGTGGGTGCGGGTGGGCGGAGCGGGCGGCACGGCCGGCGGGTGGCCGGAGCAGGGCGGGCGGCCCGGGGCCGGTTCTGCGGAGGAGCCCGAGCCGCCCGCCGGCCGGGAGCGGAGGGAGCGCGGCCGGCGGCGGGGCCGGGTGGCGGCGGGCGGAGGCGCTGTGGTGCGCGCGAGAGCCGCGGCGGCGGCGGCGAGGGGGCTGCGGCGGAGAGCGGGTGGCGGCGAGCGGGTGGCGGTGAGCGAGGGGCGCTGCGGCGGCGAGAGGGGGGCAGCGGGACGGGGGCTGCGGGCGGGGGGCAGTGGCGGCGGGGCTGGGGCGGGGGGCGACGGGCGGGCTGGGGAGCGGGGGGCGGCGGGGGCCGTGCCGCGGGCCCGCAGCTGCGCGGCCGCTTCCCGAGGCTGCCCCGAGCCCCGCCAGCGGCCGAGCGCTGTCCGGCGGCTGCGGGGCCGGCGGCGCCCCGGGGCCGGGAGCAGCGCGGCCGCTGTCCCCGCCCGGCTGCGGGAGGAGCTCCGCGCCCCCCCCCCCCGGAGGGCTCGAAGCGGTCGCGGGGACCGCGGAGCCGCCGGCTCCCCGCAGCCGAAGCGGCGCTGACACGCGCAGGGCCGGAGCGCGGCTGGGCACGGGGAGCGGCCGCTCCCCCCCCCCCGGCCCCGGCCCGGTCCCAGCCCGGTGCAGGCGGCCCCGGTGCCGCGCTGTGTCCCTGCCGGGGGGGCGCTTGCCGCGCACGTTGCAGGCGGTCCCTGCGCCGCTCTCCGCAGCGCCGCGCAGGCGCCCCGAGCCCGGTGCTGGAGCGGCGGCCCCGGTGCGAGCGGGAGAGCGGCGCGGCGGGGAGGAGGAGGAGGAGCGTGGACGGGACGGTGAGCGCCTCGCCCCCGGCCCCGCCGCCCCTCGCCCCGGCCACCCGCCCGGCTCCACCCCGCCCCGGGCGCTCCGGCTGCGGGACGCCTCCGCCCGGCCGCTGCCCCCCGCCGGCGGCACCCCGGAACCGGGCGCGGACCCCGGGTTCTGGCGCTGCCCGCGGGACGCTCCCGGCGGGGGGGGGACCGGCGGAGCCCTCTCCGCCCCCGAGGGAGCGGACCGCGCCGCCCGGCCGTGCCCCCTCCGCGCCGCTCCGCCGCCCCCGCTCGGCTCCGCCGCGCTGCCCCTGCTCGGCGCCCTCGGGCTCGGCGTCGCCGCCGGCCTGGCCCCCAGCGGTTTTCTTGGCGCGCCCCCCACACCCCCGGAACGGGCTGCGGCGGCTTCGCCGTGTCGGAGGGAGCGGGTCGGATCGCGTCGGGGAAGGCAGGTGGAGAGGGGGAGCCCCGCGCTCGTCTGCCGCCCCCAAACGGGCTGCGAGCCCCCTCGGCAGCTTTTTCGGTCCGGTCCTCCCATCGGAGAGACGAGCGGGGGTCCTGTGGAGCAGGGGGTCCCCTTCCCCAGACCCTGGCCCCGGAGACACGCAGCCCCCCAGCACTGCCCCGCAGCCAGCTGATGGGTGTCTGCAGCGCTCCGCGAGCATCCAGCCTTCTGCGTGCAGGAGACACGCTCAGATAAAAAAGGAGTTATTTGTCATGCTACCTTTGAGCTGGCCCCCGTTTTCTTTCAGAGGGTAACACGTAGCCCCAGGTACTTACTGGAAACAAGCTGACCCAAATCTGACCGCTGCTCTCTATGGCCCGCATCTCCTTGACTCCCACTTCGGCACCACCTGCTGCTGGAGGTTGCCGCTTTCTCCCTCCCTCCTGTCCCCTGGGTCCTGAACTCTCTTCCAATTCACCTCTCAGCGTGGCCTGTGGAGGAGGACCCTGTGTGCATCTACCCCTGGAACTGGTCTCCCACTAACACTTTTAAATCATTTTTTGAGTGAAACTAACCTCTGCTCTTGAAAGGAAAACACTCGTTGGAAGTGGAGACTTCTGGCACATATCCTGGGGTGACCGGTGATTTTCATAATCTCCTACCTTATGCAGATTGACACTCCAGGAAGGCCCATGCTCCCTGAACTTCCTTCCAGAAGAGATCAACAGCCAAACTGCGATGCAACATCTACTTTGCTGGCTTTCCTCAGGATGGTGGGGAGCAAGAGCTTCTTTGATTCTCCTTACCTCCCCTTTGAGAAGCACAGACACCCACCTGAGGAGAGATATCCTCTTTGCCAATTCCTGCTGGAGAGACTTTCGTTTTTTTGGAAGCTGCTGCTCTGTGCTGCTTACTTTGCTAGGAGATTAGGTCATTTCCAAGCACTCGCCCTCATCCAGGCTGTGACCTGGTATTGTCAGCACTGCGCTTCTTGGAGACACCAGCTTAATAGCACTGCACATCCAGAGGAGACCTGCTGCTTCAGAAAATAACCAGTTCCTTGGTGCTGCCTCGGGAACAATCAACAACCTATTGTTCACCATGGGGACACCACCGTGAGAAACCAGCCCTTCTTCCCTGGCAGAATCTCCTGCTTTCTGGCTGTGGGGAAGAACCTCCCAGCCTGGCCCTGCTCCTCAGGCAGGGTGAGGGTGAGATTCGTGGCATTGTCAGCCTTTGGTTTCCTCCTTTCCTGCAGTGCTGCAGTGATTTTCCTTTCTGTACCTCATGTACTGTCTCACTTTGCTCTCCTGGCCCAGCCCTTCTTCCTTGCACTGCTTCCATTGCTGTGTTCTAACTCAGCCACTGCTTTCTGAGACTCTATCCTTCCTTATCTTTGTCTCTATTCTAAGTAGAATTCACCATAATCTTTCTGCCCCTGTTTTGGCCTTGCTGAACTGAGAGCCTTGTTACAGTCCCTGATGGAGTTGTTTGCTCTTATGCTGACCAGCACTGCCTAGCCTGGCATTGTGATGCTTGTATTTCCCTTTCTTGCCTATCTGTTCTTTGAACAGCTGCTCCTAACTGTATCACTAGGTGTGGGCTTACACCCATGAATGCTGTGAGTGCTGGTGTTCACATCTGTTCTGCTGTAATGCTTCTGTCCTTCATCACCTGCAGTGAAGAGATGTCAAAAAGACCACTGTTCTGTATGGACAGCTACAGCTGGCTCAGCTCTTCCCAAGGAGCAGCTGCCTTTTCCTTCTTACCTCGGCTCACCTGCTCAGGGACCTGGCATGAATATGTAGCCACTGAAGCTGCCTGACTGTACCCTGGATCTGTGGGATCATTAGTTATCCCACTCTACAACACTCTCGCCAGCCTACCAAGGCAGCTGATAGTGCCTGCTGAGATGCTGTGGTAGTCTGACAGCCATTAAAGATACAATTTTTTAAGAGTGAAAGCAAGCTGACTCGGTTAAAGTTCCTGAGCTGGCCTTCTTTCCCAAGGTTGCTAGGGATGTCGTACAGCAGAAATGTAATTGAGAACATCCATGGGAGAAAGTACCCTTGCTTCTCGTTTGGACTAGACAAATTCCAGGGATCTCTTCCAGTCTTAACCATTCTGTGGTTCTTACTAAAGTAAGCCTCAACATGTTGACAGATTATAGGCACGTGTTGTACTTCCATATTTTCTTCCACCTTCCCAAATATAAGCTGGCTTCAGTCTGAAAGTTGAATAGGTTGTAAATGTGGCCTAGTGCCTGGGCAAAAGTACCTTACTGGCAACATGGATGTGCACCTGCCTGCAGTTGTCTGCCGGGAAGTCCTTAATCGCTGTCTGTTGCATCTTTCCTTTCTTGATCTTTCTCTCTCTCTTTCTCTTTCTTTGAGTTGTGCTGTCTTTGAAGTGTCTCATGGGTTGGTCTGTTCTAGGAAGTTCTATTTTTATTATATATTGCTTCTCTCTCACTCCGTATGTATTTTCTTTTTTCAGAGCTGGATCCAAATGCATCTTCGGCCTGCTGTCTTAGAGCTGTTCCTGCTTCAGGTCGTTTAGAATATCTTCTGCTAATTCATCATGACATAATATCTGGTTTCGTGCCCCATCCTGTTGGATAAGTTTGCTGTTCACTCTTGGTCTATACAGAGGTGACTCCAGGTGTTCATCATCTACCTAGTTGGGTACAGGTAGGTTTTAGCCCTTTGAAAAGTGACCTGATCTAGGTGGGAAGAATGTGACTTATATTGATATTGGAAAATATTTGGACATCTGGAAAATGTTATTTTGTGAAATAAGTTCTGAATTGCCTTCTAGCTGCTATTGATCTCATCTGGTCCTTTTATTAGTCAACTTCTTTTCTGATAGTTTCTACTACTGCTGTCAGGGAGGCAGCTGATTAGGCAGAGTAGACTGGTTCAGATCAAGTAATATTAGAGAATGCAGTTGCTAAGAGCAGGCCTAATAGAGGAAAGATGAAGAAGATGAAGTAGCAGATATTCTCTCAGGTGGCTTATTACCCAAGTAGCTACAAGTAAATGTGATTAGTTCATGTCAGATGGTGATTGATTTATAGGGTTGCCCTGGTTTTTACAGAGATTTAAATTAACTTGGTTAGCTCTTACCAGCTGTTAGGCTTCTCTAGTGCCTGCTGTTGCTGGATATGCACTGGTCATCTCTGTGCTAAGGTACTCAGATCTGACTCTCCAGTCTACTTTCTACCATTAGTTCCAATCCTCTTGTTGCTTCCACTAGTAAATAACCAGCTTCATCCACCTATCTTTTCCTCAGCCAATGCACAATACATCTGTAAGGGACTTTCTCTTTCCTACAGCTGGATCAGTGCCTTTTTGCCTTTTATAGCCTGGACAGGTCATTTCACTGGTAGAGTGCCTACTAGAAAAACAAAACCTATTTTTCACTGGAAACAAGTAGACTAACGTATAACTTTTTGATTTTAAGATAAATTATGTTTTTTATTGCTATCTTGTTTGACCTGTTGACAATCATATTGCTTAGTCTGCCGCAGCATAGTTATGAACTTTGGACATGGCTTTTTATCTGTTGGCTGAGCTAAGGAAAGTCTGGTACAGAGAGTTACTATTAGTAGTTTACTGATCATGACTTACATGAACCTAAGAACTGTGTTGCACTAAGTCACACCAAAGCATCCTGTCTCTGAATAGTACTAGATACGTGAAAAAAAAAAAAAGAACAGGAAAACAAGGCAAATACTGAATGTTTTTCCAGTCAATTGGAATCAGTAGTTTGGGCTAAATAGTCTTAGAAAATCATACAAATTATTATGTCTGCTTTTTCAATGTTATCTTCACTGGAAGGAATTGTTCCATTTTCCTGGTCTAGACTCGTCTAGCTTTATTTTCAGTGCATTTACTTTTCTGTGATTATGTTTTCTGTTACTATTCTGTCCTTTTCTGTTCAACTGAATGTTCTCTTGGATTCTGAATGCAAGGATGACTATAAGACCATTCACTTTGGCCTTTTCTTAAAGGTAGTGGGCACTTGAATCCAGTTTACAGCTGTTGCTGGTTAACGGTATGCCTTTTAGAAAGGCAGTTTGATAGTTCCTGTCATTCAGGCTCCAAATTACAGAAGGATGAGGATACTTGGTGGAGGGGGGACCAGACAAAAAGGGGTATGACTGCAGGGCCTTGACAAAATAAATTGTAAGTAAAGGCAATGAGAATAATAATCTGTTAATCAGAGGAAGCTCGTTTTTGATTTTCTTACTTGTGTTTGTACTTGTGGATGGTGTTGGTTCAGGGTACCTATTGAATGCAAGACAGCAAATATGGCAAAATGCTTTTTCTAACTAATGCCTAGGAGAGTTTATTTCCTTTTCAGCTCTGATTGACCATTCCATTTGTTTCCCTTCCTGTAATGCTGTGTCCTCTATGATGACTAACTTGTTAGAAGCCATTGATATTAAAGTTAATGCAGAGTATACCTGCTAATTCAGTCTGACTTTCTGCAGACAGCTTGCTCCACAACCTTGTCTGAAATCAGAAGAGTTTATGTATTAAAACTCTATTAATCGATCTTAATCTCAATTAAAGATAAGGTGTTAACTTTAAACTTCAGTACTCTTAATCACTTGGAGCTCACTTCTCTTCCAGTGTGATATTGCCACAGTGGTTTCCAAACAGAGTACTTGAGTTAACGCCTGGAATTTGCTGATCTCCCCTTAAATTGAAGAGCATTCAAGCAACTTAGCTTTTCTGGAAGGGTGGGATTGGAGGAATTGAATGGTTCTGACTTAAAAATATAAAGTATTGAGAGTTCTGGCACTATAGCACAGGAATTATTCAGGTTTTTAATTTATACAGAAACGTCGTAAGTGCATAGAAACAGGCAAATAACTGCAACTTTCATACTTTTTCTTCTGGCTTACAGAATTATTGCTGTGTTATCCATAACATGTTTGTAACATCGATAGTGGCTAGTAGGTCTTGTTCAGGAAGTGTTACTCAGAGGTCATCAGCTGGGGTTTGCTTGATTTTCGTGAATTGACAGCCTGGGTTGCTCTTGTGAAGAGTGGGGCTGTGGTCAGTCCCTGATGCTTTGTCTCTGCCACTCCTTCACCTGCCCCTGCTCCCTGTGGGGTCCCTCCCACGGGATGCCGTCCTTCCCAAACTGAGCCTGTGGGGGCTGCCCACAGGCAGCAGCTCCTCAAGCACTGCTCCCACAAGGCTCCGTCCCACGGGGTCCATCCCCCAGCCCCAAACTGCTCCAGCACGGGCACCCAAGGGTGGGGGCAGCTCCCCCCAGCCCCCTGCTCCATGTGGGCTCCTCTCCATGGCTGCAGCTCCGGCCCGGGGCCTGCTCCTGCGGGGGCTCTCCATGGGCCGCAGCCTCCTCCAGGCCACAGCCACCTGCTCCACCGGGGGCTCCTCCACCCACGGGGGGGCTGCAGCGTGGAGATCTGCTCCATGTGGGACCCATGGGCTGCAGGGGGACAGCCTGCTCCACCAGGGGCCTCTCCACAAGGGGAACTGCTGCTGTGAGCCTGGAGCACCTCCTGTCCCCCTTCACTGACCTTGGTGTCTGCAGGGCTCTCTCACCCAGCTGTTGTTGTGCAGCAGTTTTTTTCCCTTTCTCTGCTTTCCCAGGGGCAAACAACATTGCTCATTGGCCCAGCTCTGGGCAGCAGCGGGTCCCTGTGGAGCTGTCTGGAACTGTTCCTTACCTAACATGGGGCAGCTTCTGCTTTCTCCTCACAGAGGCCACCACTGCAGCCCCCCACTACCAAAACCTTGCCATGTAAACACACTACACTAACCACTTTTCTTTGATTCTGTAAGTATTCTGTTAGTGATGTCTGTTATATTCTGTCTGTCCTACAAGCAAGGGGTGCAGGTTCCAGCAGTGCCAGCTGTGCTTATGTAGAAGAGAATGCCATTGTAATTGTCTGAGAGGAATGTCAGTTTTATTTTATTTTTTTTTCGCTGTGCTCCTATGTGTTATGTGGCAATGCTTTGTAGGTGTCGTGGTTTAACCTGGCCGGCAGCTAAACGCCACACAGCTGTTCGCTCACTCTCCCCCCTCCCTCTCTGGGATAGGGGAGAGAAATGGGTAAGTGAAGCCTGTGAGTTGAGATAAAGACAGTTCATTAAGTCAGGAAAATAATATTTACAATAATAATAATAGTACTACTACTAATAATGTGTACAAACAAGTGACGCACAATGCAATTGCTCACCACTCGCTGACCGATGCCCAGCCTAACCCTGAGCAGTCCGGCCCCCTCCCCCCAGCTAGCCACCCCTATATATTGTTTAGCATGACCCCAGATGGTATGGAATACCCCTTTGGCTAGTTTGGGTCACCTGTCCTGGGTCTGTCCCCTCCCAGCTCTTGCTGCACCCCCAGCCTGCCTGCTGGCAGGACAGAGTGAGGAGCTGAAAAGTCCTTGGCTTGGTGTAAGCACTGCTCTGTAACAATTAAAACATCGGGATGTTATCAGCACTCTTCTCATCCTAAGCCAGAACACAGCACCCTACTAGCTTCTAGGAGGAAAATTAACTCTGTTCTAACTGAAACCAGGACAGTAGCATAGTTTGTATGGTGACAGCTTTTGGCCGCCGGTTCTTGTTCTTTTTTTTTTTTTTTACCTTCCCTATATAAATTAAAAGTCCCTCAGTACCTGAAATTTCGTGAGTTTGTTTGTACTTACACTGAATGTACTTAAACAGCATAATGGTATCAACTCAGAACATTGTGTTTAGTTCATTAAACATGTTGCATTATTTAAGACTTTAATGGTCAACATGTTTCAGACCTCTGGATTGTTTCAACTTTTCTGTGAATTGTTCTTGACACTACTTTACCCAGGGTTCCCACCTGGACTTCTCTAGTGGCAAAGGCACGTGGAGAAAATCATCCCTCTCTCCTTAGTTTCTTCTCTCCGTAAATCCAAGAGTTTCTCTGACTCTCTTTGCCACAGTAGGATAGGTAATTGGGTTTGAGTTGTTTTCCCACTGTGGTCTCTACTTCCAGTTCAGAGTTTCTGCTTTTCAAGATAAAATCTCTTGCTGTAGGGGGATGTTCTTTATCCTTTGTTCTTAGATTGTTCCTTGCATTTCAGTACACACATTATTTGAATGAATCTGTC
Source organism: Anas platyrhynchos (assembly GCF_047663525.1). NCBI lineage: Eukaryota > Metazoa > Chordata > Aves > Anseriformes > Anatidae > Anas > Anas platyrhynchos. The sequence continues at coordinate 159,612,201 of NC_092588.1, forward strand.
TTAATAAGATGGTTTTTAGGTCTTGATACAATAGATCTGTCCTACACTCCAGTTTACTAGGGGCGATTTTGTATTACTTTCCCATATGCTGAATGACACTGATGAATATTGTCTGACTAATCCTTCCCTGTGGAGGTACCTTTGCTTTTAACTACATTTCCCAGTTGACACTTGCTCTTTGCTTTGTGACAGCAGATTGGGGACGTTATTGATATTTCATAGTGCTTATTAAAAAAAATAGTCCAATACCCTGGCACCTCCCTAGAACAGTCTTTCAAATATCTCATGATTAATGCTAAGCAATAAGCTGCCCCTCACAGACGGTTTGTGTTAGTTCTCAGTAGAATTTGGCTTTTGTTCTGTGGGCTTTGCTTTTTGGGGCTGCCCAAAGCAAGGGACTGCCAGGAATGCCAACACGAGGTCTCCAGTATTACATGTAGACCAGTTGGGTCCCAACTGAGTGTGGTGGAACATGTGAGACATCTGCTGTTACAGCTTTTCTGTGGACTACTGGCTGCTTCCTCTCTCAGTCATCCTCTAAAGTATGTGGTGGTGTGTGTCTTCTGGCTGTATGGCATGTAAAGCTTTTGCTGTGTGGTCTTAGGGTCAAGAAAACTGGATGCTCCATATGTAACTGATGCATTTATACATCTTTAATATCTCTTGGCAAGTGCCATAGGCTAACTATATGCTGCATGAAAAAGCTTATGTTGATTTTGATTTTATTGGCCCCTGTTTTTTTGGTGGTCACCTAGATCTTCTGTAACAAGGTAATGTACTCCTAGTTTTGTCTCAGTAGTGGTCTTAAATCTGTACACTTTTCTCCTCAAAAAGTGTACAGCCCTTTTTTTTTTCCTGAAAAAAAAAAAACTTTTTTCAGTTGCTCTTCATAAGATAATTATTTCATAGCTGGTTTTCTTATATTTGTATCTTTATTAATTATGCCGTATACTTTCTTGAGATGTGACCAACATTGCCTGCAATACGATAAGAGGAAGAGAGAATTGCTGTCTGTAATACCTTCTGTCAGGCTGTCTATAAATCCTTCACATTTAATTCTCAGTGAATGCTTCTATCAAGTACTGCAGCCATCTTTCTGTGCTGGTGTAGTTAACATCATAAATTGTACACAAAGTTGTGATTAGTTGCATCCTGTCTTTTGTTCAAAGAATTAGTGTCCTGTTTGTGTCATAAGTATGCCATTGCAGAGAAGGAGTCAGAATGTCTTCTGCAGAGGCAAACAGTGCCCCACAGGTCTGTTATGTTCTTACTCTATTGTCTGTTGTGCCCTTGTTCTATTAGGGTTAGAATTCTTCAAAGAATCATGTGAATAAGAGCAGGCCTCTCAGTGCATTGTCCTTAAGTCTTTTGAAAATGCTCTCAGTGAGGTTTCTGAAGAACGTAAAGGCTAATAAGGGACGTATATAGTCAATAAGGAAAATTCCACATAAATAGTTAGGAAAAGTAGGCAATATAAGTGTACACAAAAGGTGAGAGCGCACCTCTCCTTCATTAAGATTATCCTGTCAAGGATATTTTCAGTGCAAAGCGGATAACAACGAATAGGCAATGTGCTAAACAAAACCACAAAGACACAAACTGCTAGTCCAAGGGATAATGGAGACAAGGACCAAATGTCTGCAGTCACTCAATGATGAGCCATTAAGAAACTACGGCATAACTTTGGAGAGGATTTCCCTGGACTTGGTAATTGATAATAAGGTGGAAATAAGAGGAACATCAGGGTTTGGAATATTTGAGGAGGCTTGTGGAATTATGCAAAACTTACTAGGAAATGTTTGTGGGTAGGGGAGTGGGGAGAAGCAAAGTGAGAGGGTAGACAGAAGAGGGTATGAAAAAGGTCACTTGCATGCACACAGTAGCTGGTCAGTACGTTTTTCTGGCTGAGACCTGTGCCTGATTGTCACAGTCTATCCTATCTTTCTATTAAATCTGTTCTTAACTTTCTGTGTAATCTCTCTACCCTACGTGTGAGTTCTCTAAAGAATAGGTGCCACAAACTGGCAAGACTGACGTGAGTGTATACCAGCAACTGGAGTCAGACCCGGGGGTGCAGCCATCCCTGGACTGTGGTGTCTGCCATGGGAGAAAGTGGTTGTCTCAGTGTGAGTAGCTAGAGGGCCCATCTCTTGGGAGCATCTTCACAGATCTCAAAGACTTTGTGTCTGGAATGGCAGCTACTGTGGGGACCAGCATGAGTGAATTTGGGGCCAACAAGTGAGTCAAACTGGGAGTGTAGGCACCCCTGGGCTTTGTTTCTAGCAGCTGGAGTGAGGGGGAGTCTCAGGGCTAGCCAGAGCAGGGAAGGATCTCAAGTTCCACCATTGGGTCTGGCATGTGTCCCAAGCACCAGCTACTGTGGGGACTGAGGTGAGTGAAATGAGTGTCTCAGCAGCTGCAGGTCACAGCCCATGTACCAGGTGCCAGCTACAGAAGAGGAGCGTGTGTCTTTCCTAGACCTGGTGTGTGTGGCAGGGGTTGTATGTGTAATCTGCTGGCAGATCTCAAGCAAACTGAGGACTTGTCAGTAGATAGGTGGTCCAGTGTCTGGGCAGGCCTATGAGATGAACAGAGGGCTTGTACTGTACTCGGGGTCCGCGAGTGTGGGGTGCTATATTGGGCAAAAGCGGCAGGCTTTGTAGGGACATGCTGCAGGAGTGACTGTATAGGAGAAAGTCACAGATTCCCCTGTGCTGGTCATAGCTGTTTCCAGCCAGCTGAGCAACGTGCAAAATGGATCCACCACACACCAAAACTAGAACCAATCAGAGGAGCACAGGACACCTCTCTGAAAATGTTTAAGAAAGGGCAGTAGTTGCCAGGCACAAGGGGAGACACCCAAGCAGAGGCAGGAGAGATGCTGGAAGAAAGATGCCCAAGCAGGGACAAGCAGTGTTGCTGGAGCAGAGCAAGAGAAGTGCAAGAGCAGAAAAGATATCCAAGAAGGGTGAGGAAACACCAGAGCAGAATGGGAGAGACACCTGAGGAAACGGAAGGTGTACAAGAGGAGTTGCTTGATTAGGAGTGAGGACACAAAAGGAGAAGGTGTACCTGTAAGGCACTATGGCCCATTGAAGAACCAATGATGAATAAGAAGCAAAAGAGCTGAAAAAACAAAAGGAACCCCTATGCATTGACCCCCATCTCCTGCACTTCCTGCTGCCTCACCAAAGGGACTGAATGTGACATCTGGCAGGGGGATTGGAAACTGAAAAGTGGGAAGGGGAAACATCCAGAGTGAGACTAAGGTGTTTTCCCTGTGTGTTACCTTTATTCCTCAGTACTGCAATCAGTAATTAAAGGTTTGTTAGTTGCCACTAAATTAAATTAAGCAAAATTCCATGACTGGAGGCTTTTTTTGCCTGCTGTTGCGGTTTAACCCAGGCAGGCAGCTGAACACCACACAGCTGCTCACTCACTGCCCCAGAGTGGGATAGGAAAAGAATCAGAAAGGTAGAAGTGCAAAATCTTGTGGGTTGAGATAAAGGCAGTTTAACTGGTAAAGCAAAAGCTGCTTGCAAGCAAAGCAAACCAAGGACTTCCTTCCCCGCCTCCCATCAGCAGGCAGGTGTTCAGCCACATCCAGGAAAGCAGGGCTCCTCATGTGTTACGGTTTCTTGGGAAGACAAACGCCATCACTCCAAGCGTCCCCCATTCATCCTTCTTTGTTCCAGATCTTATTGCATGATGCATATGGGCAGCTTGCGTGATGCATACGGGCAGCTTTGGGTTAGCTCTTCCAGCTGTGTCCCCCCCAGGTCTCGGTACACCCCTAGCCAGCTCAACAGCAAGGCAGCATGAGAAGCAGAAAAGTCCTTGGCTCTGTGAGAGCACTGCTCAGCAGCAACCAAAATGTCAGTGTGTCATCACTACTAGTGTCACCAGAAGTCCAAAATGCAGCATCAAATGAGCCTCTATGAAGAAAATTAACTATCCCAGCCAAAATCAGAACACTTTCCACGGGTGTCTGTGAGATGGGTGTATGGCTACCTGCATCTTTTTGCTAGCAAAGTAAAAGCAGGACTGGCTGGCAAGCTGGAGACCCATGGAGTGGGTATGAGGATGGTATCCAGGTATCCAGGCTGGGGTACCAGGTGGGCAGAAGGGGTGTGTGATACTCGAGGGATCCGTGAATGTTTATGGGCTTTTGAATCTAAAGAGTGGCAGAATGTATGCTTTCGGTAGTTAACGTCAATCCTGGTAAGCTGGAGAGGAGGACTTGGCTGCCTGGTACTTATGTTTTGTGTGAGAACTGGCATGTGGGTACTGCTGAAGGCACAACAGTCTTCAGACGCCTTTTCAGTGTAACTGCTGTGTCAGCGTTTTCCAGATTTATGGGTGTGTGCATGCAAATTCGGACTCATTAGTGACTGAGCCTGCAAATGGGAAAACAGCAGCTGTGTCCACCGGCCTGGAGCAGAGACCGCGGAGTCTTCAGGCACACTGGGCTGGAATCTCTGGGCTCTGGCACTGCTTGAGGGGTGGTTGCTCGTTGGCTGCATCCCTTAGCAGGAAACAGAAGCGTACAGATAAATGTTTGGTTTTCGTGACAGAAGGACTACCATTTTGGTCCCCTGTTGGTGGCCAGTGTATTATATAAATGATTTCTAAAGAGGTAAATAACATAGCAATAAAATTAGCTGATGATGTGGCATTATTCAGTGTAGTAGAACCTAAACCTGTTTCTTAAGAACTTTGGACAAGTTTGAAAAAACCTTGATGATAATATGTCAGAATGAACATTGATCTTATCGATGTTTACATGTGTCTTAAGTGTGGGAGACAGAGGGATTTGGCCAACCTCTTTTCAGTGGTTTGTGGGGACAGGACAAGGGGCAATGGCCACAAAATGGAGCACAGGAAGTTCCGCACCAACATGTGAAAGAACTTCACAGTGAGGGTGATGGAGCACTGGGACAGGCTGCCCAGGGAGGTCGTGGGGTCTCCTTCTCTGAAGATATTCAAGGTCTGTCTGGACGCCCACCTGGGCAACCTGCTTTAGGGAAACTGCTTTGGCAGGGCGTTGGACTCGATGATCTCTCGAGGTCCCTTCCAACCCCTACAATTCTGTGATTCTGTGAACTGAATGCTGAATATGTAAAGCGTGTAGAGAAAATAAGTCTGCTAATGTAGCCATGTTGTTGTCCAAACTATCTGCTTTGTCTCAGGAAAGAGATCTTAGCATCTTTATAGATCTCCGCAAATATCAATTTAATGTTAGCCATTAAAATGGAAAATCCAATGTTAGATATTATAGGAAAAGAATCAAAAAAACTGATTTTTTTATTATAAAGCTATGAAACTCCATGGCCTACCTATATGGTGAATGCAGTTCTTTGTCCCTTAAGATTTATTAAGTAGTAGAAACCGTAGAATTCTAGAAAAGGTGATGAGGATAGTGAGAAGTTGGGAGATTCCATCAGAGGAGGTATGTGAGAATTCTTTAGAAAAAAAGACAAAGACAAGTATGCTAGAGATCTATAAAGCCATGGGGGGGGAAAGCAAGTTGCTATTTATAGAATATATGGACATGTCATGAAATTATCAGGCAAGAGGCTTAAAACAAACACAAAGGGATATTTTTCATGTCATGCCAAATTAGATCATGGCATTTATTACTAAAAGATGTTTTAACTCTATACTATAGATGAATTTAAACAAAGGTGTTAGACAAGTCCATTGCTGGCTGTTAAACATGGTAGTCCAAGCTCAGGAAGTTAATAAACTATAACAGTTAGAAAAAGGAAGGTCATACAAGAGGAATAGGTATGTCTTGTTTCTTGCAATAGTAGTAGTATTGTGGCTATGATGCTCTATCCATATATTCAAAAGGCAAAGGTTTTAATGCAGTGGAGTATGGTTATTTGAATATCTGATGAATATTTATTTGAATCTCTGATGTAGTTGCAGAAAAGGCCAGTCACAAGCAGTGTCCCTCAGGGGTCAGTCTTGGGACCTGTGCTCTTCAACATCTTTATCAATGATACAGATGACAGAATCAAGCGCACCCTCAGCAAGTTTGCAGATGACACCAGGCTGAGTGGTGCAGTTGGTACAACAGAGGGAAGTGATGCCATCCAGGGGGGCCGGGACAGGCTGGAGAAGTGGGCCCATGAGAACCTGATGAGGTTCAACAAGGCCAAGTGCAAGGTGTTGCAATTGGGCTGGGGCACTCCCAGGTATTTTTATAGACTGGGCAAAGAAGAACTTGAGAGCAGCTCTGCAGAGTAGGACTTGGGGGTCCTGATGGACGACAAGCTGGACATGAGCTGGCAGTGTGCACTTGCAGCCTGGAAGTCCAACTGTGTCCTGGGCTGCATGAAAAAAGGGGAGGCCAGCAGGGAGAGGGAGGGGATTGTCCCCCTCCACTCTGCTCTTGTGAGACCCCACCTGGAGCACTGCGTGCAAGCCTGGGGCCCTCAGCACAAGAAGGATGTGGAGCTCTCGGAACAGGTCCAGAGGAGGGCTACTAAGATGATCAGAGGGCTGGAGCACCTCTCCTATGAAGAAAGGTTGAGGGAACTGGGCTTGTTTAGCTTGGAGAAGAGAAGGCTCCAGGGAGACCTCACTGTGGCCTTCCAGTACTTGAAGGGAGCGTATAAACAGGAGAGGGAACGCCTGTTTACATGTGTTGGTAGTGGTAGGACAAGGGGGAATGGTTTTAAATTAAGACGGGAGATTTAGGTTAGAAATCAGGAGAAAGTTTTTCACTTGCAAGGTGGTGAGGCGCTGAAACAGGTTGCCCAGAGAGGTTGTGGATGCCCCGTCACTGGAGGTGGTCAAGGCCAGGCTGGATGCGGGTCTGGGCAGCCTGATCTAGTGGTTGACAGCCCTGCCCAGAGCAGGGGGGTTGAAACCGAACGATCTCTAAGGTTCTTTTCAACCCAGGCCATTCTATGATTCTATGAAAATAAATTTATTATTATTTTATTTATTATAGTCTTTCTTGAGCATCTGATACTAATTATTGGCTAAGTGGACATTTGGTCTGAGATCTGATGCCAGAAATGTGTATTTTTCCACAGTCTTCATTAAAAATACAAGGACAGTAAGTGATAAATACTTCTTTTATTCCAAATGTCAGTCCTTGTTAAGCAGCTTTGAAGAAAATAAAGCGTTTAAGCAATATAGCTGTAACTCCCCCCATCTTTGAGTGTGTGGTTTCTTTAGTGTATTAGCTCTCGGAACTTACATAGTTTTCCCATACCTCTGCAAGTCATCTGGACTGATTTAAAACTGAATATAAAAATACTTTGGTTCTGTTTATGGAGTGTACTTTAGATGGGAAGAGGAGTGAAGTTAGAACTTTTTTTGGGAAATCAATTTTCACCAAAATAAGGCAAAACTTCAAAAGCCTGATTGTGTTTTTCTTAGCAAGTTGTGCTGTGGGTGTTCTGTCTGATGTGGATAGCTGGGGTGCCTGAAAGCAGTTGGTAAGATTAGGGTTTTCTTTGTGTTTCTTACAAGTATGAAGGTGCTTTGGAGGGAAGCAGAACAGAGATGTCCCAGATGATATCATCTATTAGGTCTGGATCATAGGATCACAGAATGGTTTGGGTTGGGTCTCCCCACAGCCTTCTCTCCAGGCTGAGCAACCCCAACCCCCTCGGCCTCTCCTCACAGCAGAGCTGCTCCAGTCTCCGAGCATCCTCGTGACCTCCTCTGGACTCACCCCAGCAGCTCCACGTCCCGGTGCTGGGGCCCCAGAAGGAAGGCAGTGCCCAGGGAGGGTCTCACGAGAGCTTGCTGGTTGTGCTGCTGCTGGTGCAGCCCAGGGCATGGTTGGTTTTGTGGGCTGTGAGGTCACAGTGACTGCTCCATGTAATACTGAGAAAACTCACTCTTACTGAAGGGCTGGCACTGAGCTAGCAACATGTAGCAATCTTGTTGTTGTTCTTTTCCTGATTATGCTACATTAACACAAATAAGTTTATTTCAAATGCCTACAAACACAGCTAGTTACAAGTGAATCTTATTGTGTATTTTCTTCACCTTTCCTGCTTCCTTCTTTGTAAAATTGTTTTCAACTGCTCTGCTTTCTTCTTTGAAAACGTTTAAGTTATAGTCTCACATAATTCAGCTTTATTGCTAAATTCCATTTAATAAGCTCCCAATCTGTCCTGGCTGCTTATTCCTGTTTCTTGTAGTAGTTTTTCTCCCCTCACTGTTTTGCTGTAGCAACTTGTGGGACCTCTTAAATGAGGTTAAGACTGGTTCTCAACCTGAGCAGTATTCTCCCATCACAGTACTTCTCTGTTACCTCTAACTTGTGAAAAAAATCTTGAAACATGAGGAGAACAAGGGATGTGTAGCCCAGCTAAAATAAGTGAGGCAGTGTTCAGCTAGTGCTGCTTTTGACCTAATCATTGTTCATGGAGTCTGCTCAGCATTTTTTTTATCACAGCAACTAATTGAAGAGTAGCAGCTTACAAACACTGGTAATTGTACATTTCAGTACTGTACATTTCAGTACTTGTTGAATAGTTGTTACTCAAAACAACTATTTTTATTTTATTCTGTGATTTCTCGGTTTAAATTCTGTCACCCTGCATTACTAGTACATAAAGAAGACATGGTTTATTTGATTAACTGTCTATGTCTATATCTGAACTAGTCCTCATAAGTTTCCTTTACAGTGAGTAGAGAATTATAACATTTTCGTGATGATTGCTCATATTTTTAGGATTTATGTGTGCGTGAAAGGCATGTTACTTCAGGTCAGTGAAAGAGCATATGCAGAAGTACTACAATCTATGTTTGTATACTTATATATTGAATCATAGAATATCTGAGTTGGAAGAGACTGACAATGATCATCAAGTCCAACTTCTAAAAGGACCTCAAAAAGGACCACCCAAAAAATCAGACTATGTGTCTGAGAGCATTGTCCAAACACTTCTTGAACTCAGGCAGGCTCGGTGCCATGACCACTTCCCTAGGGAGCCTGTTCCAGTGCCTGACCACCTTCTCAGTGAAGAACATTTTCCTGATAGCCGGTCTGAACCTTCCTGTCACAGCTTCAAGCCGATCTCTTGGGTCCTGTTGCTGGTCCCCAGAGAGCAGAACTCAGCACCTGCCTCTCTTCTGCCCCTTGGGAGGAAGTTGTAGACTGTGATGGGGTCTCCCCTCATCTCTTCTCCACGCTGAACAATCCAAGCAATTTCAGCCGCTCCTCATATGTCTTCCCCTCTAGACCCTTTACCACCTTTGTTGCCCTTCTTCGGACACTCTCTAACAGTTTTATATCATTGTTATACTGTGGTACTCAGAACTGCACACAGTACTTGAGGTGAGGCCGCACCACCACAGAGCAGAGCAGAAAAATTGCTTCCTTTGACCAGCTAGCAATGCTGTCCTTGACGCAGCCCAGGATACGGTTGGCCCTTCCAGCCACCAAGGCACACTGCTGGCTCGTGCTCAGCTTGCTGTCGATCAAAATCCCCAGATCCCTTTCTTCTGGCTGCTCTCCAGCATCTCATCCCCCAGTCTGTATGACCAGGGTTGCCCCTTTCCAGGTGCAGAATCTGACACTTGCTGATGTTAAACTTTATGTTGTTGGCGATTGCACGGCTCTCTAATTTGTCCAGATCTCTCTGCAAGGCCTCGCCACCCTCAATGGAGTCAACAGCTCCATCCAATTTGGTATCGTCCATGAATTTGCTTAAAAAACCTTCAAGTCCTTCATCCAAATCATTTATGAAAACATTGAGGAGGACTGGTCCTAAAACGGAGCCCTGGGGAACCCCACTAGTGACAGGTCACCAGGCTGATGTAACCCCATTTAGAAGAACACTCAGGGCCCAAACTGCCAGCTAATTGCTCATCCATCTTATTATACTTTTATCTAACTGTATTCTTGTCATTTTGTCCAGAAGAATACTGTGAGAGACAGTATTGAAAGCTTTACTGAAATTCAAAAAGATTATAACAACAACTGGCTTCCCTTGATCAACTAGATGGAAGTAGGAGCTGAAGGCATCTTCAGCAAGTTTGGTGATGATACTAAACTGGAAGGTGCTGTTGACTCTCTCAAGAACAAGAGGCCTTGCAGAGGGATCTAGATAGACCGGAGCATTGGGCAGTCAGCAACAGCATGAAATTCAGCAAGGGTAAATGCTGGGTTCTGCACCTCGGGCGGAGTGACATTCCAGTGTTACGTGTAAGTACCACCTCATGACAACACTCTGCAGATTTGCATTTTATTGGAGCTTTCACTTATTTTACCTTCTATTCTGCATTACTTCTGTTTTTTATCTTTCTTTGTAAAGCCAGTGGCAGTGGTAAGATTTCTTAGATATCACAGGCTCAGGTAATTCTCCTTCTGAGGCTCAAAACTCCCTTTGAAGAACTCTACTGCTTTGTTTACTCAACAAAGTCCTCAGGGGCTGTGCAGTGCAGGGGTGGATGTATTTCTTGACTGGTTTAAGCACTTGTGACAGACTATGTCTGTGAACTGGTGTTGGAGCTGTGCAGGCACTGAGGTTACAGAGTAGAGTCTTTGGATGCAGGTGTAAATATATGGAAGGAGATGTAAGATGATATAATTAATGCAGTGATGAATATTGGGGAGGAGGGGGAATGGTTTTAAACTGAAAGAGGATAGATTTAGATAAGATGTTAGGAAGAAATTCTTCACTGTAAGGGTGAAGCACAGACTGCCCTGAGAAGCTGTGGATACCCCATCCCTGGAGGTGTTCAAGGCTATGTTGTCTGGGGCCTTGGCCAACCTGATCTAGTGGGTGGCATCCCTGCCCATGGCACGGGGGTTAGAACTAGGTGGTCTTTAAGGTCCCTTCCAACCTGAGTCATCCCATGAATGTGGACTCTTTACACAGTTGATGTATACATTAGGTTCATTTTAACACCTGTAGTTTTTAGTGTGGTAATATACAAGGATCATGTAGTCAGAAACAAAGATGAGTTTGTATCGCTGCAAATGGCCTTTGGGATTGTGGTAGTGAAGGAATTAAATAGTCCAAGAAGGATGCCATTCTAGAGACTTCATTACATTTTACTGTAATAAAGGTTCAGCTTCAAGTAGTTGTACTTCAAAAAGACTGTTGGAATATGGAAATGTGTTCAGAAGAGACATATAAAGAGATTAAAGGTGTAGTTAAAACTGTTTTAGATTGCGTCCTTGTGGTCACTCACTGTATTTAGTTTACCCGTGAGAGGTTGGTAGAGGGATTTTGTCCTGATCTTGAAGAACCTAAATGAGGAAGATAGCAATGTCATTTTATCCGAGGGCATGGATTCCTAGTCTGTATGTAGCACATAGTAATTAACTTGCAGGATAAATCTGCTCCTACCTAAACCTTCCCCTGCACCTGAAAGATCAGGAAGATTACTTGGGGTCCTATGTCACTCACCCTTGCCCCCAGTACCCTAGTCCCTCTTGATTTGTTCCATGACTCCTTAGGCAGTGTTGTTATTTGCCATGTGGATGAGCAGCAAGGGTTGATGGTTCAAGGCCTGGACAAGCCTCAGTGGTGTCCCTGCAACATCCTGGATCAAGGTCTGTAGTTAACAAACCTCGTGTGACAGCACGATTGGCAGATGATTGCAGAAATGTGTCCAACAGTTGTCATGTGCCTTTTTCTCTGGGTGTTAATGCACGGTCCAGCACAGGTGGCTCTGAAATCGTCCTTAGAACGTGGAACTTGTTCCCCTTGACTGTTAGGGCAATACACTGGATCTGTAAATTCGGATATACAGGTGGAGAAGGCGCCCTTCTGCTGACAGAAATCCCAAGTTTCAAGGCTCCCCCAGTATGGGAGACTCCATCCATTGCTTCTTTGAACAATAGTCTCCAGCTGTTCCTCTTTCCCTGCATCAGATGAGCAAGGGCTCACTATTTCCATATCAGTTGTCACTCCCTCCCCAGACTGCTAATTCTCAACTGCCAGGCTACCATATTTTGTTCGATTGCCTTTTTGTTTGTTTTTCTTCCTAAATGGACGGGGGAAAATTTGTATGAGGGAGGAAAGTCTCAAAAGAGAATCTGTGGCAGTCAGGTGGACACTTCTTGCCTGCAGCCCCTTTTGCTCCTCCACAGAAGCTTGAGAACTGTTCCGCTAAGCTTGCGGTGCTGCTCCTGCCGTGTTGCAGTGCAGATCCTCCCTCCGCTCAAATCCTGCACTGCAGAATTTTGCATCAGTTAACTGCTAAAGGCTGCCACACAGGGGCAGTAGGAAACTGCATGGGGCACTCCGTCTGTGCTGACCATGGCTTCACTTGACTGACTGCAAGCTCTGAAGCGTTTTAGTAATCAGTCTCTTTGTCTGTGCACTACCATCCAGCGCTACTGCCCTCCTGAGGCCTCAAGTGTACAGAGAGCCCTTTGATTTTTACAAACATGTTTTCCATGTAAAAATAGCAGAAGTGGTGGAATATGGAGGAGAGATGAACGCTGGAATTGCCACACAGCTTTTCTTTAAGTACAGATCCATACCAAAGGAAACCCCTGGAGAGAAAGGAATTGTTTCTACTGCATGTTAGGTCAGTGAAAGTGAATCCAAAAAATTGCCAGAACAATAGCAGGAAAGACTTCCAGGCATATGGAGGTGTTTAATTTGGCAATATCACTTTAAAATGTTGGTATCAAAGCCAGTTATTGGAAATAATCTGTTGCATTATATCAAAGTGCTTAAAGCAGGTTCTGAAAAATAGGAGCAGGGAGAATGATGGACATGTTTAACTGGGAGGGAGGTGCTTGTGCCTATGCAAAACTCCTTATGATCTTAAGATGCTGAAATGCTTTGGGGACAATGTTCACCAGTCTGAAAAAGCAGAGACTGTGTCTCCTCGGCAACAGGAAAGGCATGCATCTGTTCCCATGGAAATACTCTGCGAAGGCTTTACAGGGAAGATTCTGTTCAGAGCTCAACAGCGCAGGCTCCAGGCTTCTTGTTGACTGTACCTGAATCGGAGGCTGTCTGCGCATTCAGGTGCTCTGATCCTGCCGCTGACAGAGTGAGCTATGAATAGTGTGGCACTGTACCTGGCTCCCTGTGTAAAACACGGCAATTGTGCGCTGCTGTTCCCATCCAAGGAGTTTCTTCCTCAGTCACAAATTGCCACTACTTAAGACTTGTTTGCAACTTTTCATAAGAAAAGTAGCTGAAGAGGCATCAGAATTTCCTAGTACTAATTCTTTCAAAAGAGTAGACAGACAAATATGAAAAAAACAGGAAACAAAGTGTACACAGAGAGTCTGTATCTGGGCACTCCTTCCTTATGCCTGAAGGGAGAAAAGGAGAGCTGTGTAATAGTGACAGGTCTACTCACACTAGATCTACCAAATAAGAAACTGTTAGTGGTGCCTGTTACATATAATTTGTACTTCTTCTAAACCATTGTAATGCTCTTCTAAAGGAGCAAACTTAGATCTAGCAGGGATGAAGGGATGATAAGCGGGATCCAAACATTGTTTGTTTGTTTGTTTGTTTTAATATGTGGAATGCAGAAGCAGTAGTGGAACAGTGGTGAATTCAAAGTGACTGCAAAAATTTTAGAAGCAGCATTCTGTATGTGTTTGTATATATTATGTATAGACATTAATAAGCAGTGTTTGTTCTTCAATTTTTAAGTTTCTTCATCCATCCATCCATCCATCCATCCATCCATCCATCCATCCATCCATCCATCCATCCATCCATCCATCCATCACAGCCTCCACTCCTGAGCTATCACTTCTTTAGAATTCAGTGAATGTTCAGGATCAGAAGGGATATAGCGCAGCACTAACAGTTACTGTGTAGGTGATACTGCAGCTTTCTGTGAGGGGGAAGAGGTTTAGGAGCTGGTAACTGCACTGTTGCTACAGGAATCAAGAGAATTTGTTAAATCTTTGTAAGTCTTAAGAAGAGTCTTAAGTCTCTTTCATGCTTTGTCTTTGGGTCCCTGCTGCAGTCAGGTTCCTAAGCATTTTTATTTTGTGAGACTGCAAAAGGATTAGAAGCTGAAAGACTGTTAACTATTTTAGATGTATGTAGTCTATTCTTCAACAGCTGCCAGACAGAATGGAGTCATTTTCTGAAGGTATTCTAGACTTTGGTTTGAAATGTCAGAGAGCTGTGTCCCTTAAGCATGCAAGAGTGTCCACTGAATTGGTACTTTGATAGATAAATGGGGTTAACGTATAAAGGAGGACATAGGAAAGAACAATTATAAGCCTTCAAAAAAGGCCATAACAAGGAGAAGGGTGTAGGCCTGCAACTGATTGTTCTCTAAATTATTTCTAAAGATGAATTGTGATTGTTGACTTTTTGCAACAGCTTGGTACAGGCAAAGCATCCCAGAGTTAAGTGAGATGATAAATAAATGTGAAAGCTGTTGTAGGTGGGGTAAAATCAGCAAATGGATAAGACAGAGGGATGCAGAAAAAGTGGATTTTATCAGAGTAAAAAGTACTTGCCAAGTTCAGAACAGACAGAATTGTAGTGGCAGGAATTTGACTAGGAAGAGAAAGGATTAACCCAAATGGCAGAAGGAGGTGGAGAAACTGGGGGGGGGGGGGGGGGGAAAGCATTAAAACAATCTGGTAAGTGGAAGAATTGTTACAAGTCAGATGAAGTAGCAAAGGAATCAGTTATGTTATAGACAGAAGAAGCTTTTCTAAATAACAGAACTATGACAAATGTTTTCTTTGTAACTTTTTTCTTCCTATATTCTGCTTCCCTTATTTCTTATGGCTGAAATATTAGTGGTTGACTTTCCATTACATATACTTTACACTATATTTTTAACTTTATTTTATGCTTGTTTAGAGTAGGTGAATATCATACTCCAGGTTAATATCTGGGATCTTAACTACATAAATTTAAAGAAATAATCTTTATAAATATATATATCTTTGGGCTTATAACGGAAATTTAGAAATTCTTTCTCTGTATAACCTTAGCAGAGAGTTGTGCCTATTTGCCATCACTTTTATAACTAACATTCAGCATTGCTGTATCATATGTGCATGGACTTGTTTGTCTGTAGCATCTGAGTGCTAGGGAATCTCTTTGAAGAATGAAGCACATTTGCTTCCTAAAAGAGAATAGAGTAAAATTTCCTACAAGAACATTGTTTCTATGGTTTCAAGTTGCAGGCTGAGTATAAATTGGTCAGGAAACAGGTGCTGCTGATGGGGTGCAGAGAGTAGGAATTTGGTGGCTATTCAAAATAAGCATGGCTAGACAGCTGGTGCGCCAAGTCCACTGCCTATCATGATGATTAGTGCTCTCTCTGTTCCTGTGCTCCCTTTCTATTTCCATCTGTTAACTTCACTTCTAAACTATAAAGGCCAAAGACCATATAGTTTTATCTGTTCTGCCTAGTACTCTCGAACCCTAGACACAACCAAGTACCAAGAATGGGAAGAACTGTGGAATGTGACAGGTAATTTGATATAACATGCACTGAGTAACTCTTCCCTGTCACAGTTCACATCCACACACGAACACACCTCTCTGCTATTTGAGTCTTACCAGCATATTCCTGCAAATTATTTTTTTTTAAACACTGAGCACTGTAATGATTCAACTTATGTTTCTTCTACCCTCTGCATTTTTAAGGTGCAGTTAACAAGTCCGTTGTCATTTAGATCTATTTATTTTTCTTCCTCTGGGAGTACAGGCAGTATGTTACTGTGCATATTGTACAGTTTCATGACCTTATTGCCAAATGCAGTTTGTTGCTCTGAGCTGTTCTCTGTCAACTTGCTGTGTCTATAGTATGGTGAGAGACGAGGAGGGGAAGCACTGTATTGTGCTGGAGATGGATGTTTTCCAGTTTTGCAACACTCAGTTGCTGAAAAAGAGCCTGTTTGAAAACTTAATTGTCCAGCTGAAGCCTGAGCACTGTAATTATGTCCCTGTGCCATCAGATGCTGTGCCTAGCGTTTCCATATTCTTGTGATTTCATGTATGTATTTATGTACTAGGAGAATGGAAAGCTGAAAAGGTTAGAAAACTGTCTTACCTTCTACTGTAGACATACAATTCTTTCACCTCAGGATTTATCTTCCACTGCCTGCTTGTGTTTTTCCAGCCTAAATCTTCCAACATTTTAGGCCCACTTGTGTTTTTTTTTAATCCTCTGTCCTTACTGGCTGTGAAACTTCCCCAAAATCTTTTGAGAATTTAATCATGTCTTTTATTCCCTTGTTTAGATCTCTGAAGATGGTAAAAACAAACAAAATAACAAAAGACACAAAATACCCTCTTGTGTATAACAACCATTGTCAGAGTCTTTAGTAGCTAATTTTTCTTCCACTTGTTTTTATCATGTTTACAACATTTTGTTTATAACCTCTCAGCCAATTTTTATTTTGTTTAGAAGCAACATACAAATTATGTTCATGTTAAGAATTTCAGACATATGTTTTACTACATTACATTTAAGTTACATTTGCCATTTTACCACTGGCTGCCATTTTCCAAAGTCATTGATGTTTGCTGTAATTATGTACCATTTGAGATTAACATTGACTTTTCTTGGGGGTAATCTGTTTGTAATTGTTGTAATTATTCTGCCAAATAAAATCATTTAAAAAGACACTTGGGCCTTGTCTGGCAATGCTTTTTTTTTTTTTTTTTATATAATCAACAATATTACTTACCACTTTCAGTTCCATTGTGCTCTAAGTCTGTTGTGGTTTTATTCACTTAATAATTGTTCTACTAGTTTAGTTGAAATGAGAGGTGAATTTATTAGCTGGTCTACGCCAAGACAGCTCTGTTTTCCTTCTTTGGTTATGTGCTTTCTCCACTCTCCTAGTGCTTTTTCTGAGACTGTTTCTCACGTCTTATATAGCTTTGTTTATTAATACATTCTTCAGTCAGTATTTACTTATTATCGATTTGCTCAAACTATAGATACTTTTCAAATGATTTTCACTGAGACCAAAATGTAATTGTATCATTATTAATATTAATCAAAATGGGCTTTCAAAAAATCTTTTTTCCTGATAAAGAAATAGGAAATCCTGTTGGTTTTCCTATATTACAGAAGGGCAAGTGTACTCTAGACAATTGCATTAGTCTGATCCTAAGTTCATACGAGGCTCAAGGATAAATTTTGAAAGGGAAAATAACTGAGAATGAGGAAGATATAATGCTAGATAGGATTAAAAAAAAAAAAAAAAAAAGCGAATGTTTACTAACCTAATAGTTTTCTCAGCTAATTTTCTAAGCAAAGGAAACAGTATATGTCTTATTTATCTAGACTTCAGCGAAGCCTTTGATGCAGTGCTATCTGAAAATTTTGTTTGGATTCAGAAAACAGATAATAACGGAAGAATTGCAAGGCAGGTGAGGAAAGATGACACAGAAGACAGATTGTAGTTTCTTCAGGATTTACCTCGGGATTGATGCTGTTTGATACTTTTGCTGATGCCTATGGCACAAAAAAATAGGAAGTGTAATGATGAAATTTGTTGATGATGCAAATTAGGCAGGTATCATTGAATCAGAAGAGAGTAAGTTATATTGAACTGGATGTTCAATATGATGAAATCATATTTCTGAATGAAATCAGACGAACTCTGAAGCACAGAATCATAAAATGGTTTGAGTTTGAAGGGACCTTAACGATTATCTAGTTCCAAGCTCTGATGACAATACAGTGCACAGTCATGGACTTGTAACAGGAATCAGCACTGTAAGCTGGAGGCTTACCTAATGACAGTGAATTAAGAAGGAGAAAAAAACTAGTGTATGAGCCCACTTGCAGGAGAATTTGGGGTTATTACCATCAAGAATATAGTGGAAAGTAGCTGGGAAGCTAGGAAAAATTGACTGAGTGTTCTGCTGATGAGAGAAGTATTAATACCATACCAGTACCTGGCCTTTGAGATTACAATCCTGTTTATCCATGTTCTTGACAGGTTAACTGGGGCTGACAGAGAAAAACCCAATGGAATGATGAGAAATTGGCATTTTTATTTGAAGAGACCAAATACAAGTTTCACTTGTTTAACCTAGCAAAAGGATGGCAGAGTGTGGTTATGACTGCTGTCTGTAAATGCTTCAAGACATAAACAATAAACATAAAGAAGAACCGCTAGGGACAAAGTTGGTAGAACAAATGAGAATAGCTAGATGTACTTAAAGGTAATTCAAAGAAATTTTTTAGCAGATGTCCTATAGGAATACCAAGCCTTAAAGTTCAATGCAATAACTTTATGTCTGAAAAGATTATATACTACATAGCTGCTTTTGATTATACAGCGCCAGACTTTGACCCAGTGGTTCCCCCATCTGTGTTCTGTCCATTAGTGATGGCAGGTGAGTTCTTCACGATGCTGCTACCAAACATACTCCAAACTGATCATTCTGATCAACAATCATGAAGTTGATCAACTACCAACTATCAACCACCGCTTTTTGGTCTAGGGGGCAATAGATGTATGTGTGTAGGGGGCCTGTTGGCTGGTCTTTTTCTCTGGTTCCCAAGGATTCCCCACCAAGGATTCCTTTGTTTTGTCCACCTTTGAAAAACAGAAATCCATACCCCCAACAGTCTCCTCTCTATTCTCCTTCCAGAACCAAAGTCTTCCTACTAAAGTATAATGCTTTGCAGCCCTGCTTTGGCCCTTGGCTTGGAAATGGAAGGATTAGCGTGGACTGCCTGTACCACTTAGCTTCTCTGCTAAGAGGACATGAAAAACCATGCACAGGTATCACTGGACATGCTGTGGAAAATATGTTTTGGGAGGATGGAAAAGTGAAGGCAGAGGCACAGCGGGGCCTAGTAGCTTACTGTGAGGTCACAGGACTGTGTAGGGTTGAGTAAAATGCAAGTACAGTTGATATTTGCATCCTATAGTATTACATATCTTTTCCTCCATCTTTTGGTATCCCTGCTGTTGCCTGTGATTGCTTTTAAAATAGTCAGGACATAAGTTTTTAATTATGTCTATCTCTGCAGAATATTATTTGGAACCTCTGGAGACAACACTTTTCTTTGCCTTTATTTATTCTTTATTGCCTTTATTTCAAATCTTCTTTCTTTATGCATGCTACAAATTGCTTCATTCCAGATAGATTTGAAAAAACAGTTAGTGGAAAGATCTAATTTAAAAGGGTATGTCCATGAGACAGTTATGTAAAATAGTAGTTGAAGATCCATGAGTCAAGAAGAATGTAAAAGGCTAGAGTATAAAAGCTGTATGATACTTGGTAAGTTTCAAAGGGGAACTGGCAGCAATTTGCATATGCAAATTCCTTATTCCTGTATTGTTGTAGCAATCAGATATGTATTCTTTTTCCAAAATAGAAAAAAATTAAGAGACCCTTTTTGATCAGCTTAAGCTTGTTTGCAGCAGATCTGCAAAGTCTGCCAAGAAAAAACATTCTGGCTAGAGAAAAGCCGTATCTTTGTCATGTGAAATTCCATCCAGTTCATGGAGGCCAACGGAGCAAAAGGGACCTTTGGGAGTTAGTTATTTGTCCTGACCCAAGTTAGAATCAACACCAACTACATCGCTCTGAGCAGATGCTTGTCTAACCTGTTCCTAAAGACCTTAAGTGATGGAGATTCCCATCCTTTAAGTGTTCAAGGCCAGGCTGGATGGAGCTTTGAGCAACTGGGTCTAGTGGAAGGTGTCCCTACCCATGGGACCATGGCCAGGGGGGCGGAACTAGATGATCTTTAAGGTCACTTCCAACCCAAACTATTCTGTGATTCTATGAAACATCTGTACCTTTCCTGCTGTACTCTTCCTTAATATCTAATCTAAATCTTCCTGGGGAAAATTTCAATCCATTAGTTCTTGTACTATGGATATGGAGAGTAGCTCTTTTTTGATTTGCAGCAGCCTTTTGGCTGTAATTTTCTCTTTCCCTCCTTAGGCTTTACAGTTCTTGTCACACTTACTGTTCTCCCCTGAACCATCTCTCTCCCACACAGATTTTCTTTGACACACGGAGTCCCAAATTCCAAAGAATAGTCTGGCCAAGACAACAATTCAGATAGCAGAAGAAGTAATTCGGAAGGGTTTCTCAACAATATTTGAAAAATTTAATTTTGCAGCTTTAGGGAAATTTTGAGCTGTGGCTGTTTGTGCCCTGCAGAGGAGGAGGAGGGATGGGGAAGAATACAGACAAAATGTGGAAAAGAAGAATATGAACCTAGAACCCATTGTCACTGCTTATGTTGCCACCAAGGGGATGAGAGAAGTGGGGCAGCTCTCACTGTTACTGCTCTTATGGCTTTTTTTTTTTTTTTGGTCTTTTTTACTTTGTGTCAGTGT
This sequence comes from Anas platyrhynchos, assembly GCF_047663525.1. Lineage (NCBI taxonomy): Eukaryota > Metazoa > Chordata > Aves > Anseriformes > Anatidae > Anas > Anas platyrhynchos. The sequence continues at coordinate 159,632,464 of NC_092588.1, forward strand.
AGTACTGTTAATTCACATTCAACTTATGATGTTATACCACCAAACATTTTTTCTGAAAAAAAGTCAGTTGTTCTCCTTCCTCTGTTTATGTATTTGTTGATTCCTGTCTTGATGTGGAAGCTTGTGCCATTTCTGATTGAATTTATCCCATTCTTTCAAACCATGTTGCCAGCTTCTCAGGATTTTAATTTTGATCCTCTCTCACAGCATACCTCAAACCCCTCCAAACTGTATGTTGCTAGGAAATTTAATAAGCATGTTCTCTAGTCCATTATCTGTATTGTTAATGAGAATACTAAATAATTTTGAACTCAAGTACATATTGTCACTTCTTTAGAATAAGCAGAGCCTCAATCTAGGGACATTTTCTGTCTGTTTCTCAGTACGTTTTCTACGCCATATTGCATAAATTTCAAAACTGTTGAGAATAGCTTTCTGAGCCTTGTTGACTTAAGTGAAAACTGTATCCCTCTTTGTAGCAAACCATGTAGCAAACCGTGCCCCTTTGTAGCTAACATTATTTTCATGTACGTTAATTATCTGTATGTAGATCAAAAAAATGAAAGCTGCAAACATATCCCAAAACAACTTGTACCTTATCTTTTGTAGCCTGACCATTGTAGTTTAACAATTTTAAAAGCTCGAATACCAGTATAGAAGTAAAAAAAAAAAAAAAAAAAAAAGGCAAAATTGTGGGAGAAAAGGTGGCCTCCTAAAGCTCAAGTAAAGAGGAAGAATGTCAGGCTTTCCTTGAAATGAAATGTGTTAGGAATATAGTACAAAGTGAGGTTGGAGAGTAACGGAGGGATGGAAGGAGGTCCCCACAGTGTGCTCGGCCTCCAGGAACTAGTAAAGGCACTATACAAGCACTGCAGTCAGTCCTACGCCACTGTCCTGTCGACCACAAATGGCTGGGAGCTGCCAAGATAGTCATAGCAGCTGGGGAAGAGAACGATACTGGGGTTGAACCATGCACTTTTTTTAGAGCACAGTTGTTTTCATAGAATCACAGTATGGTTTGGGCTGGAAGCAACCTTAAAGATCATCTAGTTCCAACCCCCCTGGGCATGGTCTCATGGGCCATACCTTCCATTAGACCAGGTTGCTCAAAGCTCCATCCAATGTGGCCTTGAACGCTACCAGGGATGGGACATCCACAGCTTCTCTGGGCAATCTGTTCCAGTCTCACCACCCTCTATTTCTTCCAAATATCTAGTCTAAACCTACCCTCTTTTAGTTTAAAGTCATTGCTCCTTGTCCTATTTGTACACTCCCTGATAAAGAGTCCAATAAAGACTAAAGATAAAAAGATAAAGATCAGGAGATAAAGTTTTCTATGCTTTTATGATAAAATGTGGGGAAAAGAGAAAAAGAAATGATTTAAAATAAAATTCTATGAAAATTTGGGAGAAGCCATTCTTGCGCTGTAAGCTTCATCCTTTTGTGTAGAGGTATTACACACTCATTGTCCTTCACAGCATTGCGCTGTGTGGAAGAACACAGGAAATAATTAATTCTTAGCTGGGTAATGTTGGTCAAGGCAATTCCATCCATATGTATCTTAGTTTCCACTTTAAAAAAACAGTATAAATATATATATGTTTTCTGAAGTACTTTGAGAACTGCAATAGTACTAAGAGCTGAGTCTCACTCCTACATAATTGGTTTTTCCTTCAGGACTTTTACTCATGCGTTCTGTGGCCGCAGTGGATGCCATTCCCTAACTGTCAAATGGCTGACCTTGGAATCTGACATTCAGGAGATCTCTTTCTGTAATTCCTTACAAGAACGTCCAGGTAGAATACACGACGTACGCTGTTGTATTCCACCGAAATTAACGCTTCCTAACAGATCCTCGTGCTTCATAACGCAATGAAGATGCCGGTTACTCATGGGGAGGGGAGCAGCTGTGCCTTATTACCCTAACAGATTAGGCATTCTATATAATACGTTAAACAAGAAGCCCTAAAGCCTGCATTCCTAACGCCAACCGTCTTGGTTCCGCAGCGCTGGCCACGCAGGACCGGGCCGGGGCCGGAGCCGTGCAGCGGGCGTGGGGCCGGGGCTCGCGGCTCTGCCCGCTGCCCGCAGCCCGGCTTCGGCGGCGCCTTCTCGGGGGCGGCTCCGGCCCGGCGCTGCCCGCGGCCCCGGGCTCCGTCCCCAGCGGACCGGCGGAGCCGCCCCCGGCCCGCGCAGCGTCGCCCCCTCCCCCCGCCGCACCTCGCTCCGCACCGCGGCCGCCCCGGGGCGTGCGGGCTCTCGCTGCCGGTCGCAGCCCCCGGGGCGCCGGCTCGGCGCGGCAGGGGTTAAGGCCGCTCCCTCCCGCCTGCCCGGCCGCCTCCGCCCGCGCGTCCCCCGCTAGGCCACGGCTGACCTTCACGGCAGCCGCGCCGGGCATGCGCGCCGCCGCGCTCGGGGCCTGCGGGCGGCCCGGCCGGGGCCCGCTTGGGTCCGGTGTGGCCCCGGGCGGGCGGCACGGCCCGGCCCGGCCCGGCCTGGCTCGGCTCGGCTCGGCGCCCGACCGCGGCGCGCTCGGGACCGCGGCTGGCGCACGCCCTGCCCGTGCCGGGCGCGCCGTTGCCATTCGGTGCCGATGGTGCTGGCGGAGGAGCGCGGGGGGACGCGAGGGGGGACTGCGCGCCGCGCCGCAGCCGGCAGCCGCGCCCCGCCACAGCCGCGGCCGGGGGCGGGGGGGCGGCGGCGGCCTCGTCCTGCGGCGCGGAGCCCCGCGGGGGGCGGGCAGGGCCTCGTGGTGCGCGGGGCCCGAGGCGCGGGGTGAGGCGCGGCCGGGCGGCGCTGCGGCTCGCAGGCGCTCGGGGCTGCTGGCGGGTGTTTGCCTGAAGCCTTCTGGAGCAAACCGCTACTTGAGCGTGCCTCGAGCTGCGCGGGGCCATTTCGTGAAGTAACGTGGTAACGGGCTTCCTCGTCAGCGACGGGAGTAGCAGGCTCTGCACGGGCTCGGGTCGGTAGCCCCACCGCAGGGAAAGCTGCCGCTTCCCCACCAAGGGCGGCAGCCGACGGTTGGTGTGGACTTTAACGAAAAAGCCTGTCGTCTTGCAGGGAGGTTGAGAAAGGGCTCACAAGATGGGAGCCAGTGTTAACTGTGAGTTCTCGTGATCTAAAAAAAAAACTTGAGTACACAGTCCCAGTGCCACCTTGCCAAGCGTGCTGACACGTAACAGTTTGGTTCCAGATCACAAGTACCATCAGTTCCAGTCAACCAGAACCTCAGGAACCATTTAGTTCATGTCCTGAATAAGGTCGTGCTGCTTTGTGAGGCATACTGCTTCTGAAGGACTGAGAGGGGGAGGGGAGATGTAACACCCACTCTCCCGAAATTTCTGTAATTCCTGTGGGTATTGCAACGCAGCAGTGCCTGGGTTGGGGTCACCCTGAGAATCAGTGGAGATTGTTGTCTTCATCCCCGTGTTCAAAAGGCCGTATGATCTTCATGATCTGCTCTTCACTGCTAGCTAATATGGTGCCTTTCCTGAGCTTGTTTTTATTACTGGTGGAAGGCAGCAATTTATTTATTTGTTTCAGATCTGATTCTCCTCTGTTTGCAGTCTTGCCAGAAAATTCACAGCCCCTAGACAAGAATTTCAAGCAGAGGAATAGAATAAACCCCTCTCGTAACCTGGCAACATCTCCTCTATTGCTGTGTCAGGCAGACTGGGAAACATCAGCCCCTTGCAAGCTGCAGACACACATGGAGCTGTCGGTAAGCAGATCGTGCCCCAGGCCACTGCTGCCTGCTCTGCCATGTTGAAGGAGGCAGCGCTGCTGCTTGCGGAATGGCCGCTGTGCTGCCAGCACCCGGTGCCATGCTAGCTCACGTCCAGGGCCGCTGCAGCAGCAAGCGGTCATGGAGGCAGCCCCTTCCTGTGGGTGGCAGGTGGGCTCCACATTCCCAGCAGTGTTCCAGGATGACATGCGTTGCTGTGCAGGGCTTTGTGTGATAAGCAGCGAGCTGCTGATGTCTCATGGCAGCTGTGGTGTTAATAATTTGTCTGCATCTGTCAGTCACCTGGGGGTCTCTAATGGATCCGTCACAGCTGTATCAAAGCATCCCGAGGGCGGCCACCCCGCCAGTGAGGCTGGGAGCGAGGAAGCGAGGCAGGCGCTGTGCTGTCGCCATGCTGCCCCCCCGCCCCCTGCCTCCCGCTCTTCTCACACTCTTTCTTTCCCCTTGCTCTCACACGCTGTCCTTCTCTGTTCCCAGCTCTCTGCCTCCTGCTGTTTCTGCCTTGTCCGAAGGGGATAGTTCTCAGCCTCGCATGCTGGAAACGCTGCCAGCGAATGTTTCTGTGTGCTGCCTGCCAGGTCCCTGGGGAAAAGGCCTGGAAATGCAGCGCGGGAGGAGCAGTGGGAGCAAGGGAAAGCCATTGTTTCTCACTGCTCGCCTGCTGCATTTTCTAATGGGAAAACTCCCTCCGCGAGGTACCGAGTTTATGTCGCTGTGAGGCTGCCCCCTCCCCCTTGCCCCAGAATTTACCATCCCCTCGCGCTGAGGAGGAGAGGCTGCAGAACCACTGCGAAAAAGCTGAGGCGTGTTTTCAATTTGCCTCCTGCTTATCTCTGGTGTTTGGACAGAGAGGTTTAAAAAGCTGGATTTTCTGTCCCTGCAGAGTAAACACACAGAACCCGGCAGCACAAACTATTTCTGGCTTATCAGTGGAGGAATGCAGCAGCTGAGGCTTAGCGCGAGTGGGCCGTCAGCAAGGCCCTGAAGGGGCCCCCTCCCCACTCCGCGCTATTAGAAGTGTGAGAGCCCAGCAGGACTCAGAGGGGAGAGTTGGAGAAAAAGGCAGAAAAGGGAAAGAAAGAGGAAGAGAGAGAGTGAGAGAGGCTGAGCAGACCCTGATGGCTACAGACGAAGTTACAGGAGGGGCTCGCAAAGCTACGAAAAGCAAACTTTTTGAGTTTCTGGTCCATGGGGTGGTGAGTCGGGAAAGTTAGTGAGCTGGCTGGCTCTGAATAGAGGGATGAGTGGAAACTGGAGGCTCTGTGCTGGGCTGGATCGGCTCCTGCAGTGTGCTCTTGGGGCGGTGGTAACTGCCTTGCCAGCAGAGCACCGGGGTCTGTGAAACCCCCAGAATATGCACCGATTCATTGATAATACCGGCTTGTGTCTGGGGGGTTGTGTGCTGTGATTTTTGCTTTGATTCTCCATGACTGGTGAATGGCATGCTATTGAGCCTGACCATGGTGCAGAATCTGCACTGGATCTGACCCAAATGGGCTTGTAGGACACTTTGTTCTGTAATCAAACTTGTGTTTTGAAAAACAATTCTGATGCAAGCCTGATGAAGTCTTGTGGTACTGCGCTCTGGTTCTTGTCTTCAGTCTGGGCTCTAATGTATCCTCTGGCTACTTAACAGGTGACTTTCAGGGGCTTGAAGAGATTAGCTCGCAGATCTGTAACAGTCTATGGGCACTCACCCATGAGAGAATTTCAGGGTGCCATGCTTATTAAATGAATACTTAATGTCTTTAGAAAGATGTCCTGCTTTTGTTTAAAGAATTACGGCTTCGATCTCCATTTAAGGGGAAATGCTAATCCTGTTTTTCTGCCATTGGAAATGATGTTCTTTAAATGTCTCTCTAATGGTTGAAAGCAATCGCCATCTACAGCATTTGGATTTCTTGTATTGATATACATATAACAAAAATAAGACCCAATGGGTGCAGATATTGTTTGGACAGAGATAGTCTGTTTTCTCTTGAGGATTCTAGCACCTTCTGTGAGACCTTTTTGAAGACATCAGCTGGACAGTCTTGTGCAAAGGTCATAGAAATCTGGGGGAGCTCACTGCAGGCCTCTAAGTTATCTCCATAATTCAGGCATACCCCAGATGTGTTGAATCCAGCTTGTGTCCTTCAGATCCTGAGTACGGTGAGGCTTGCGAGGCTGAGGACTTCTCAGTGGCATTCTGGTTTTGTGAGAACAGCGAACAGGTGATGTGGTACCAGTGTACAGGAGCAGTCTAGTCTGCATTGCTAGATGGGCAGGAATGGTTGAATAGCAGGTGTGCAGGTCTGTAATAGTGGTTTCATTGTGGACATGTGAGTTTATTAAGATGACCGTAGTTGGGCAGAACCATAGGCAAGGTGGAAGGGGTGTGTGTATTCTTCCTTTTCCAGGGCTTCTGCTGGTATTTGCGCACCAGTGGTCTTCCTTCAGTAACAGGAAGAGTTGCTGAGTTAATTGGGTGAATTTGCTTCTTTCCCATGTAGGTGTGAAAGAAGCATGTTAGCCTCTTAAGCATGGGAATTTTTAATTTGCACCAGAATAAATATAGTAGAACTTATTTCCATTATTTATCTGGATGCTAGAAGAGTCAGACTTGTCAGCACTGGGTGTTTAGATACTAGTGGCACCTTACTTGTATATGTGTATTACCCTGCATACCTGCTTTTGTTTATCATCTTTTCATGACCTTAGTGAGGCTAGGGATTCCTGTCTTTTGTTCTCTTGCTGGAACACCTCTTCTAGGACCCTCTTCTCCTGTAGTTCTGCTTTTGCTTCTGTGTTTGTTCTTCACCTCTAGTTTCTTCCCGATCTCAGAATCAGTTTGATCAAAACAGATTGAGGTAGTCAGTCTTCCATCACTTACAAAAGATAAAAAAAAAAAAAAAAAAAGTTATAACTTCATTTTATCTCTTCAAGTCCAGTATCCTACCAAAGGGAATGAGCCATCACAGCCATTACCCTGAGTTCACACATTGCAGAGTCTGGTTACCACGTACAGTATGTCTGCATCTGAATGAATTAATTGAAAATTCAAAATGAATAGCGAACTTTTACAGAATTCCTTAGAATCAGATTATGCCCCCATTTCAGGGAAAAACTCCCTCTCAAATTATTTATTTTATATTTTATCTTCAATAAAATTATTTATTTGGTTATTAAAGGCATTATTATTATTTTGCAAAAATGGGGGTATGTAAATAGGGGTAGAAAGTTGTGAGAAAAATTCTGTTATGTGAACACTTAAATGGAAAGGAGAATTTTGTGCTATTTAACTAAGGACAGTTAGATTTTGGATTCATTTGATCTTTCTGGAAACATATGTTCTTTTGCTGAGGTCACTTTGCCCTTTGCTCTTGTGCATTTCATCTTGCCTTTGTTCTTTTCCGTATTGCTAGCTTAGAAGATGTCTTCTTCCCTGTTTGTGTCATTCAGATAGGATGCCTCTGTAATGTAAGATCTCTTCATGGTTAAAAATCTTAAGTGCGATACTCTATCCTGCCCAAATTCTTGATAGTTTGTTACATCTCTGCTTAGCAGTTCTTCTAGAAAGGGTAGATTTCTTTCAGTTATTTATTTTAACAATTTTCTAACTCCTGGTCTGTGGCATCAGGGTCCTGCACATTGTTTCTGTGGGAAGAGAGAAAGGAATTTTTTTCAAAGGTTTCATACCTCACTTTGTAATTTTTTCCCCTCTCTGCTCTATTTCTAGCACTTTTATGGATATATACAGCTTTAATGACTACATTTATGCTGATTTATCTTATTCTTGATGTGTTTTCTACTGTCCAGTAGTACGTTTCAGGCTTTCTTTGACATTTCCCTCTGGGTGTCCAGCTTTTACTTTAAATTCTGTTGACCAAAACCAAGATATTAATCTCTGCAAGCCATTCCTCTTCTCAGTTTCTTCTATCCTCCAGATCCTATCATAGGCCTCCCTGTTGGCTGGATCCCTTCACTGGATGTTTTCCTTGTCTCCTTTTTTTTTCTTTTTTTTTTTTTTCCTTTCTTTCTCAAATAAGTATCTTCACATATAGCCTTGAGAAGATCCATAGTGCAGATCTTGTCAAAGCTCTTGTCCAGATGTCTGTCCTTCTGTGACTCAATTGCAGCAATCTTCTCTTTGGTACCGTGTACTGTTGACCTTGCCGGTGTCATCTTCCCACAAGAAGCTGCTGAGAAGTTCATTTTCTTGTCCGGTTGTTCTGACCTTTTTAATTTGCTTTCTTTTTTCTATTACCACTTTATCTTCCTTCCAAAACCAATCTTCTTTCCTTTCATACACAAGATATACCTATAAAGGTCTATGTCCCTTTTTTAAACTATCAAGTCGTATCTGTATGTACAATATACTTGTTGTCAATTCAAATCACTTTCTTCCCTTAGTTATTCTTATTCTTTGCCCCCTGTGCTGTGCTTTGGAAGCTCTTAAAATAAGTCCTTACACGTATTTAGTTTCTGCTAATATGTGCTTTTACATAGGTTCTGCTAATCTTTACAGTTTAATACCAGTTATGCATTAAAAAATAGATTAAAGGACGGGTCTGGTTTTCCAAAGATGTGTATGGGGTGTTTAATAGATTCACCAGTGTTATGGAAAAGGGGATGAGCAGTGAATTTCATAAACAAATGTTGCATCTTCTCATACATAAATGAACTATAACCATGCAGGAGGAAGTCTCGGATGTTATTGTGGGCTGCCTAGTACGTAGCAGCAGCCACTGGTACTAAAAAAGCAAGTAAAATGTTTGCTTCATGAAGAAATGGGGCAGAGAATAATACAGAAGGTATTGCCAATCTGTTGGCGCATACTTACAAGATTTACTTTTTTTCATTTTGGTCGTGTGGAGCCATGCTCATTTGTGTGACAAATAAGCAAAAGGAGGGGTAACTCAGAGAGCAGTGATAGTGGGAGGCCTGTGAAGACTTCATCAGTAAGAGAATGGTAAATTTGGGGTGGTTAGGCCTTGTAGGAAATGATTTTTTTTTTTTTTTTTAGTCATAATATCTAAGGATAGAGATTGATTACGAAAGTTGTGAAATCTCTGTCACTGGAGGCTCTTAGGAACTGGTTAAAGGAGTAAACATCTGTCTAAGATGATGGAGATACTGGTGACACTTTATTCAGACTAGGAAGGACTGGATGACCTCAAGGACTCATATTTCAGTATGTTATGGTATTTGTTTTATTATAACAGGAAGAACTAGAGATACTTTTCCCAAATTGAAGAGTGGTCTATTTTCTTTCAGCTGGTCATCAGTCTGCAGAGATCACTACCAGAAGTAGTAAGGTGAAGAGATTACTAGGTTTGAAAAAATTGAACTTCATTAATGAGAAATATCTTACTAATTTTTATATTATCGTGGATATAAATACTATCTTGTCAGAGCATGAACACTAGAAAGGGTAGAAGAAAGCCTCATGAACCGTCGTCATTGGGCAGTTTGTTCCACTTTCCTAATACAGAGTGGTCTGTACATCTGTCCATGCTAGGACATTTTCAGAGAACAGTTTCTGGAACGAAGTCACTGGTTTACTGCATACGTATTTTCTGTTTTGTTCAGCAAGGAGATGCTTGGGGTGTGTGCAGGGCAGCCTGAGGAATTCAAGTGATGTTACCACAGTGAAAAATCGTGATTGGGAGGTGGTACTTAAAGAAGTCTGGTGGAGTAAAAACATTGTACAGCATTCAGTCCTTTCAGATCAAACCATTCTCTGATTCTATGATGACTTGATTAGTCTTTTCTTGGTTCTAGCCATGATGTTGCAGAGCTCGGTTCTCTCTCCCTTCCCAAGACCCTCCCAAACTTGTTTACAGAGTGAAGGGGCATATTCTCCTAGTTGTTCTTCCCACAAAATCCACTCCATATCACATTAGATCACTATAGTGGGTGTGATCAGATCTACTAAAACCAGCAAGCTGATGGAACTTAAAGCTAGTATATTGGCTTTGTCTGTTTCAGTTCCAAAGGCTGGTTTTGTTTTATTTTTTTGTTATAGTTGTTTTTGTTTTAACTGTGTACATTCGAGTGCTTTGTTTGGGGTTTGGTATCTACTTGTTCAGAGTTCTGGATGGACGTGCATGAAATAGAAAGGTGGTCACTGACCTTGTGTCTCAAGTTACAATTCACAGCTTTGTAAATGTAGTGTTTACCAAGTTAAAGATTTTTGGATTATTATGAACATTTTTCAAAATGGGTGGAACTTGGAAGTCACAGCTGTGGAACACTTGGACCCTGATTCTAGGATATGAGTGCTTTGGGGAAATGGAGGAAGGTGAATATAGTAGCTGAGCAGTAAGAATGGAAATACTGATATTTCTGCTTACTAAGTCTTTAAAAGACTTAGAGACATTTAAAAAACAGGAAGCCATATGAGGTCATACCTGCAGTTTTTAGAGGAGAGGAGAGAAGATGTCTACAAGTTCGTTTCTTACACTTAAAAGAATCTGTTTCACTGTTGGGGAACCATTTGTGCAGTCAGGATCCTGTTGCCACCAGGCAATATTAGCTTGGCTAAAGTTCTTAATGGTTCCGTATACTTCTTGTGACCTGTTCTTTAAGACAGCATCTGACACATCTCCTGCTTATGTTCATACCTTATAGAAATTAGCAGATATTGTAATGCTATGTTGTAAACCTTGTCTACACAAGGTAGCTCGTATTTTAGTTCCCGAAATATACTGTTTGGATAGTTGGCAATTTTTGTTGTTCTTCTGAAAATGTATCAATTTCTTTATTAACAAGAAGCCCATAGCTGTTCACTGCTTGCCATCAGAATCATCCTCCATGCTACCAAGATGGATAGAGCTTTGCCTTTTAGAACAGGCAGTGTGTAGGTACAGCTCGATGATATATGGCAGTGCAACAACTCCAAGCTCTCTGTTCAGTCCATTTCTAAGCCTCCTGTAGGTATCTTTGCTTTTCCTAATACTTTATTTTCTTTGTACCTATCAGTTCTCCAGGTTATTGTCCTCTACCTGGTATGTTCAGGCAGGAACCCTCTTTCCATCTGCTTCAGCATTTTGGCTGCTGTGATGTCTCTTGAGAAAAACATCTTCAGTGGAAATATATAGAAGAACACCTCTCCACTGCTGTTTCAATTCTTCCATCAGAAATTACACATTTACTTGAAGAATGACGAAGAAAAGGATGGAAAAGGCAATTCTCTAATGTAACAGGATGTTTACGAGGGGAAGAAAGTAGAAAAGCCAAATGTGTGGCTTAAGAAGCTGTGCAGTAGAAGGTAGTGAAAGAGATTTAGCAGCAGTTGTTGGGGAGGTGGTGTTCTTTTTGCACTGTCAGTGTGCTCAGTTTTGGAAAGATGTGTGCTAGGCCAATGATGGACTGTTTACAGATGCAGTGAGGAATGCAGGCAATCAACAGAATTCTTAGGGACCAGCATGCATGTGTTAAATACTGGTTGTGTACCTTTCTGTGTGCTGTACTGTTTGGCCTTGTCTAGCTGCTTTGCGAGCAGACGAACTCAACTCATTGCTTCATCTGCTGAGAGCTGTAAGCGTGGTTCCTTCAGCTGGGGACATACTGTGGTCTTCCTCCTTTGTTATGCCCCACAGTGCTTTTGCCCTCTTTCCAGTGATGTTTGAAGTAGTGCAGAGTAACGCATACGTGTATGGAATCAATAGAGGAAAAAAGGGGGTAGGTCTGTGTGTGTGGATGGAGGTTGAGTAGGAGCATCTGAGATAGATGATCTCCTAGGATAAAGAATGTGTTAGTACTGTTCTGCTCTGCAGCCTTCACCATGGATGATATTTGTTCAGGACAGCTTCCATTCCTCTGATAACATGAGGAAGAGGGGAGAGACAGATCCTAAGCTGTAGCCAGTGGCACTTCACAGATCTCTTTCAAAAGATGTAATTGTACAGTAATACTCTTTAGTGTTGTGGCAATTTCTTTTTTTTTTTTTTTTTTTTGTCATGATTGTGAAAATTTGTGGGTTTTTTTTCTGCCACTGTGTTCTTTCTCACGTGTTTGAGAGCAAAATAAACTGTTAGGTAAGGTAATTGCTTGTGTGTTCTCCTTTTACAAAAGTTTAGCTAGGGAAAGCATTTCTGTATCTGTTGGGAGTCTGGTGGGCTTATGTCAGTGAGATGGCAGCTGCATAGTAAGATTTTATCTGCATATGATACTGGAGATAGGAGTATGAGAAGTTAAGGGGAAGAGTGAGGCACATAAATGAGTGAGATTGCATATGCTGTCCACAGTGTTGCTGCTCTTGCTAGAGCTGTCTCATTTTTCTGTTTCATGCTTTCTCTACCTTTCTCTGTTTTACTGCTTAACAAAGGGAACTGAAGAAAGTTCAAAGATCTCAAATTTAGATCAAGACTAGATCTGGCTTGCTGATCTTGTTCTCTAGGCTTTAAGGGGTTCTTTATGAGAATCAGAGGAGGGGGTTTGCAGTCTGGTCCTTGTGGCCAGACAGCCTCCAGAGGAGATGAACATGAGATGACTGTGTCCAGGATCTTGACTCTTCTGAATGACTGTCAAATGTCCCAGGATGATTGACAGGCAACAGCCGGCCTAATAGTCTGTTCTTTGCTGGAAGAAGGCCACGATTTGTAGATTGACAGACAACAGAAAGATCTTAAATACAGTCTCAAGTGTGAAGCCCATTCCAGGCCATTTGTTTCTGCAGACTCTGCTTGGGTCAGGGAGTGGGAAAGAAGAGAGTTGCTCTGTACCAGCAGCCTTCATAGCTCAGTGTTGATGGGAGACGATGTTTTCAGCTCTGCACAGAGCCTCAGTTTTGCTTCTTTGCTGTCTCTTGCTACTGCTCTGCTCAATGATCATAACCACAATCAGTCTCCTACATGAATACTTCCTGAATTCACCTGCTTGGCTGATGCTGCTGGTCTCTCTCCTACTTCAACATTCCCTCTCTGCCCAAACCAGTGATAGCCATTGCTTCTTTACTGATTGTTTCCCTTCTTTCTTTCTTCCTTTTTCTTCGTGCATCCAAGCACAAAGAATATTTAAGACTTGTGATGATCAGGGAGGGCACTGAATTGGTGCTTTGGGGACTACAGAGAACTTGGGTGGGTAATCTGGAGAGGCAGCTAAGCACTGTTGCTTCGAGCTTTCAGCCAGAATAGGTGCTTTGTTACTGTAAAATGTAACAGTCAGAGCATAATGTAAGAGCTGCTTTTCTGGCTCAGAGGAAAGGTCCCTCCAGGCCTGCAGTGCTATCCCTAACAACAGCCATAACAGATGGCTACAATAGACAGAGAGAAGGGCAGGTGTGTAGAACATCAGTCTTCAAAAATTTTTGATTGTGCACCCTTATCATTAAAAATTCTTGAGCATGCACCTTCCATATGTATGTATTTATTTATAAATTCTATACATGAACTCCCGTACCACTACATACATTATAAAACAAACAGATTTTTTTTAAAAAAAGGATAAAGATGAAAACTCCATTTAAAAAAATGTTAATGGTACAAAAAAATATTTACTTCTTGCACCTTGGTGGATTGTCTTGTGCACCCTCTGGGGTGCACACATTCCACTTTAGAGACCACTAGAACACTTCTTCTATATGCTTTCTTGGTCTTTGACTGTTGATAACTCAGAGAAATTTCTGAGCCAAACCTGTTTCCCATGTCTTCAGCATCCCTTTGAAAAGCAGTTCCATGGGTTCACTACCCACTGTGTGGCAAAACACCGTTTTGTTTGTCTGTGAGCCTGACTCCTCATGTGTTTCTCTGATGGCCGAGGTTTATGTACTAGTAGGGGCAGTGAACAGTCAATCCCCATCTGCCCTCTCCAGGCCACTTGTGATTTTGCAGAGTTCTTGCAAATGCCACCTTAGATTACCTTCGGTCATCTGTTTCCAGGTGGAAGAGTCATAGTATATTTGATTTTACTTATGTGAGTACTATTGCATATCTTAATTTTTCCATGCCATTCTTTGTATCTTTTTCATGTCTAACCTACACTCAGCAGAAAACAGAACTGCACACAGTATTCACCGTGCTGGCAAACCATGAACAATGGTGCAGTGATGTTCTCTGTTCCTTTCCTTGTCATTTCTATTATTTAATGGCCGATGATTTCTATAGAGGTGTCTATGTGAAAATCTTGCTTTTGTTGGGCAACAGTCAGCTTAGAGTACGTTGTTCTGTATGTGTTGATTGGATTGATTTCTTCCATGTAAATCACTTGTAATATGTATTGAAATCCATTTTCATCCTCCTTTTACTTGTGCAGTCAGTCTCCTTAAGTCCTCCTGCAGTTCTTTGAAGCTGGTCTTCATCCTTGCCAGCCTGGTTGCTTCTGAATATGCTGAAAAGCATGGGTCCCAGAAAAACTCCTTTTATTGTCAGAAACATTTACTTTTTCCCCATTTCTATACTTTAACCAATTACTTGCCTGTAACGGATGCCATGGCCTTTTGGTTTCCTTGAAAGACTTTCTAGAGGGAGTTTAGAATTTCAAAAGACTTTTATGTATGATCATTCTTTTTCATGTGTTGGTTTAGATGCATATAGTGTGTGTGCATGTCTGTATTTTCACAAATATGTAAATATTTATAATAAATGTTTTGGTAATTCTTAGAATGAAACTAAGTTCTCTCTGTTTTAAATTAAGTTTTATGAGTGGCAATTATTTTAATGGTCTTTTACCTTGAGGAATATAAACTAGGATTTACCATTGACTTTGCTATATGTCTAGTACATCATTAAGCTTGTGGTCTCACCTAAAGTGTCTGCTCCAGAGCATGCTGAAGTCAACATAAATGTCAGGACTTTCAAATGCCTAAAGGAGCTGCTGGCAAACTGTCGCTGTCTTTCTCTCTCTTTTTTTTTTTTTTTAATTATAGAGCCTTGATTGGAAAGATGACCTTTTCTTAAAGAATTCTTGTCACTTCATGAGCTTATGGTGCTCTCCAGTGTAGGTGGAGGCAAGGGCTCTTAATGGAAAATGTTTTAGCATAGTATTTCCGTAGTTCAGCTTTGCTTGTTACAACATCCCTTATGAGCAAAGCAACCTGCTAGTCACTGCAAAATCTGAAGTGCTGTGGATGTGAGCTTGCTTGTGGCTTTGTTTAGTGTGTGGACTGCTCCAATTTGAACTGTGTATAGCATGCCGTGTCAGCTTTAGTCTGAAGGTAGAGCTATCTACTGTAATCTGGCCTGGGTGCTACTGACCACTGAGTGTTTTCCCTAGCCTAGAATTTCTCATCTCTGTTTCCTGTCTACTTTATCACAGAGTTCCTCTTTACAGTGTCCATGAAATTCCTATTCAGCTCTCTTGCACTTTGCGTTGCTGCATAGTGTTTAGAAGGATGGTAAAAATTGGGAACTTGCTGGAGCTAGTGTCTGGTTATGTACAAATGTTGCAGCTGAGGAAGCAGGGACCAAACTGGCTCTTTTTCTGTTTTGCTTCTTCCCTAGCGACCTGGGATGCCATCAGGAGCTCGAATGCCCCATCAGGGGGCTCCCATGGGTCCCCCAGGTCCCCCATATGTTGGAAGCCCCTCAGTGAGACCTGGGATGCCCCAGACTGTGATGGAAACAACAAGAAAACGCACTGCGCCACAGCAGGTCCAGCAACAACAGGTGCAGCAGCAAGTGCAACAGCAGCAGCAAGCTACCCAGAATCGAACTAGGAGGTGAGTATTCCAGGAAGGAAGCAATGGAAAACAATTTGAGGAAGAAAAATTGATCTCTTTTTAGCAATAGGTAAGACCATTAAGATTGAATGAGACAGACCAGAAGATTTATATAATGTCAGTTTCTTAAAACTGGCAAAAAAAAAAAAAAAAAAAAAAGGTAAATTTTACTCTGTATTTTGTGAATGGTCTCTGAACAAGTTGACCATTACTAATTTCTTGTTTTGCAGTTAAAATGCTTTTTTTACCTTGCAAGTGTATTGGGCTATAAATCTGGCCATTACATTTAGCTTGTAAAGTTAATGAACAATTCTTTTCTAATATACTACAACGATTTTATAATTTGTTGTCTGCTTTGTATAGTTTCTCTGATTTCTGACTGGCTAAGAAAATGGTTTATAAGCAAGGGACAAGTGGAAAAGATTGTTGGTTGGTAATATGAACTCTTGTACTATGGTCACTAAGCAGACTGTTCCTAACACTTGCAGTTTTCCTAGGCATTGCTACATATAAAGTAGAGAGATAATCATGGGAAACAATTTCCCAGAATTAGAGGGACTTCTAAAATGAGCTTTATTTTTAATTTGTGTCCACTTCGTGCAGTGCTGAGTGCACTCTCTCTTAAATAACAGTTCTCCAATTTCTTTTTGCAACTTATTAGACCTTATCAGACAGGACTTACCAAGTGTGAGCCAGTTCCCAATAAACAGATAGGGTGCAGTCTGCCTTTGCAGTCTGCAGATAGGGGGCTGTCTGCCTTTTGCAAAGTCATTATAGGTATGTATAGATTCAGACATTGTTCTGGTGGTGTCATCATATCTACTTGTAGGTAAATGTGACTTCCTATGCTCAGTGCTTCAGGAGCCCTGCTCTGTCCAGGGTGTATGCCTTGGGTCAGCAAGCCAGACTTGGGAATGTTTGTATCTGGGATGCATCTGGAAAGGACTCCAATACCGAGAGTATTAATATATTAAGATTGAATAAGTTTAAATACAGAAGGAATGTGTGTGGGTGCAGCATGTGAGCACAAGAGATACATGTGCGTCATGGAGGCCTTGCCCAGCACTAGCCAAAATGCACATTCCACAGCACTTCCCAGGAGATTCTTCAGGAAACTGCAGAAAATAATGCCTAGCCTTTAAATATACAACCTGAAAAATTGCCACAACTGGATAATTGAATTAAACTTCACTCACCAGTTTCCAGGGATCATTAAAGAAGAACAGTTTGTTACCTAAAAGTTGATGTCAAAAGCCACAGAAGAAAGCAGTTCCCCCTCCCAGTTCTTAATTTTAACGTTTACAGCAGTAATCACAACTGTGGTGAGGCCAGCTTACACCAGTGCTTGTTAGGTACTCTGAAAAGTTTCTCTGTTTCTTCTGCCATGCCTTTCCTCCAGATAATGTTTTCAGTGTTTTCCCCTTGTTCATTTCTACCTCCCTGTCATTTCCCATTGAAACTTTCCTAGTTTTTCAGGCAAACTTTTCTGGCACCTTGGGTCCCAATTCTTGGATTAATTGAGCCCAATGTTGTATGGCACAAAAGGGCCAAGATGGTGTAATCTTCCTTTCTTGGCAGGTTTAGAAGACTAAAAGCAGGTAAATCTTTCTGTAACAGACTCCTGAAGAACTTTTGAGAACCATGTTTTTTGTGGGGTTGCCTTGTTTGTTATTTTCTTTATAACTGAAAGCATAGGGGTTGCTGTGGGTGCATATTCCACTTCCTTTGGGAGGATGCGGTTTGCTCAGGCATTGCTTCCAGAATCTGAAGAGTTCAGTGCAGATTTGATTTTTGTCAGTTGTGGAAGGTCTTGGAGATTTAAACCATGTAACATTCTAGTCCCATTATTTCTGTGCTTTAAAAAGAGACATAGTTCACCTGTGAAAGTGGATACAACTGTGTAAATGAATTTTCTACCCCAAGAGAGGATGTAGTTTGCACCTCCAAGCAGAGTTTCTCAGGGTTGGCTTATGTGGAGATTAAGAATCTGTTATTTCAGGCCAGGCTTACTATTAGCAAATGCAGGAAGGGAGTATGCTGCACTGATGTGTGTGGAAACAGCCTTTATGTGGACATGGCTGATGACAGACTTTCAGGATGGAAACAGTAAGGAAGGGCATCCTTGTGACATGGCAGACCGGCAGCAGGCGGTTGTCTTTCTCCCATTTTTCTGTCACAGATGGAGTGATTCATCTCCTCTTTAAGATAAAGGCCTTGCAAATTACAGAGGTGAAGAGTAAGGCCTGAATTCTCTCTTGGCCTTGCTAGAGAAAGCTAGGTGACAGTTTGATGGGAACAAATGCTTTTTAGAATCTGAGGAATTCAAAAGATGATATATTTGGCAGTCTTCCTAACAGTACCATTTCTTAGGCTTATATAAATTTGGCTGTATGCATATGAACAAAAGGAGTGTTTTTAAAAGCATACATATGTAAATGTGCTTGTGTCTGGGTATGGACACATTATGCATATGCCCTAGAGGAACGCAGATATCTTCCCACATACATGTCCATAAAGATGAACAAGCATGGAGACATAAACTCACCTTTGTAGATCACTCACTTCAATAAAACAATTGTGTATACGTAGGGAAGGGTGCATATATTTGTGTTTTCATATGCAAATGAACATCAGCACTCAATTTTGGGCATGAATGAATACATACTCAGATCAGTTTGAACAAGTTCATGTTTTCAGTTTACAGGCACTCACCTCGTACTTGTGTGTGTGCATAGGTATGTCTGTGCACACTTCCACACATGTGCAGTGTCTGTCTCCATGCTCTTTCTGTATCTATAGACGACATGCACATGCACTTGCATACATTGCCGCCCTGCACCATAGAAGATGCTGTGATCAAAGAACTTGTGCACTTCTTTCCAAGATGCATAACAGACAGCTCTGATTTGTTCTTAGCTAACTACCTCCCCAGGCTGCTGAGAGAAGGGGTCCTAGGTCCTGGGCATGGGTGAGACCCTTTTGCTGATGCATGCACAGCTGTGCACCAGCATGTGGAGATGTCAGGATAATTTAGCAGGTGGCCTCGTTACTCCTAGATCTGTCACCATGGTAACGTGTTTTTTTCTTTAAAAAATGTACAGTGCCAAGAGGAGGAAGATGGCTGACAAAATTCTCCCTCAGAGGGTGAGTCGCTTTCATTTCCTATTCCCTTCACAATCAGTTCAGCATCTTAGAGTAATTAGAGGGATTTTAGAAAATACTTTCACTTTTTGTTTAAAAATCTAATTAAAAAGTAAGTAGGCAGTGGGTGAAAGTCTAGAGAGCAAGGCTGGGGCTAGGGCTGGGGGCTGGGAGTGTGGAGTACAACCCGGCCTGTCATCCTCTTGCATTGGGTTAGCTGTGCCAGCACTGCCACTTGCTGGATGGACAGTGGTGCTGGTCTGTGAGGTACATGACTTGATGATGCTGGGGCCCTCTGGATCTTAAAGATGTTTTTGATCAATTTTTGAGGCTGGCCAAAAATTGGTTCGGAGTGCAGATGTTCCTGCAGGAGACGAGCTTGTTCTTGGGTCTCTCTGGCCCAGTAGACCTGCCAGGTTCTAATTTTTGCAGTTGTGTCTTAGTACGAGTGAATCCACATAAACAACAGAGTTCAAGGGGCCTGTACTGTTCAGACAGATAATAACTCTTATCCTTGCAGGTATGTCTAGGTTTTAGTGGGTGTCTATGCTTGATCCTCGATGTTTAAATGTTCTACTTCCTTCTCAAACATCAGCATTTCTCTCTACTCTCCTTCTCTTTCATTATTCCCAGACTTTTCTGTTCCTGTACTCTCTGTAGTACAGTTCCCCTAAAACATACACGCTCCCAAAAAGCAAGGTTCTTTAGTCTTCTAAACACACACACTCATCACACTGTAGTCCCAGTTTCTTTGGCTTCTGGTGCTCTTTCTGGGCTCAGAATTCCTTTCATAGGTATGTGGATCTCCACTTCCTCTTCAAATCTACCTTTCAGCTACTAGTGTAAACCCAAACTTGATGACAACCTTCAGATTCTCTTCTGTGACATTCCAAAGGTACCTAGTTACAACCAACTGAAGGTGAACCCACTTTGATACTCCTGATACCAAATTATCACTTCTCGTGTTGTAACTCCTGCCACCCCCTGAAAGCACAGTCTTTAGTAGGTTACCCATTCGTTTTTTCATGCTGCTGTCTTGAAAGAACTAAGCTACCATGAAATTCAGACCTATGAACTACTTGCAGTCTCCATGCTGTTTGTGTTGAAAGTTTCATTCCTGCTTTGCTTGTAGTCTGTACTTTCTTAAACAAGACAGGTAGCTGCCATTCTGTCTCACAAATTGTTTTCAGAGACAATTATATATCCTGTATGGTGAGACTATCATTTTAAACGTGTGTCCATTTGAAGGCTTTTTTTTTTTTTTTTTTTTTTTTTTTTCCTGTCCTGGTGCCTTTATAAGATGAAAAGGTCTCAGATAGAACAGAGGTAACCAAAATTCTTTGGCAACAGAAGACTTACGCCTCTTTAGCAAATCCATGGTAATTTTTAATAGGTGGAGCATACCTTCTGATATGTCAAAAAGCTATACACAGATACTAGCACCTTTCAGAACCATGCTGTTACCAAGTCTTCCTGCCTTTCAGTATCTTTTTTGCTGTCAGCCAATAATTTTAACTGATGCAATGATTAGACAACACAAATTGCTAGAGTCCTGTCTGCAATAGAGTTTTATGAGTGCAGTTGAAGTGGTGGTATCAATGATACGATTTTGTGTCTGAATTAAGGTACTCCATTAGGCTGCTGTCTGTGTATCAGAACCTCCTAACTCCCACCAGTCATGAGATGGGAAGATGCTGTGTAGATTAGTGTCCTGTCAAGTGGAAGATTTGCACTGGTGGGTATTGAAAGCAAGCAAAACACAGGGTAAAACTTCTAGCTTTCCAAAGCTAGTTCTAGAGTATTTTCCAGCCAATGGGCATCTGTTTCCACAAGCTTTTTGTAGTCTCTTGCTTTCTGGTAACTGTGATGGCAAGAGGTGTTGATATTAAACACATTTTACTCTTGAGAACCAGCTTACGTAATAGAAGATGGAAAATGAGGTGAGTTCTCAGTGTTGGTTACTATGCTAGTCAGGAAATTGCACGGATGCCCTGCTACTGGACTTCCAGAATCTGATCAAGCTTGTGCTTCATATTGCAGCATGTTTCTAGCTGGGAAGGGTTGCACATATTCTGCGGTTTAGCTATTTGACAAGGACTTTGTTTTGCATAGATATAATTGTACAAGAACAGTTCAGTCTAGCAAACTATTGTGTGTAGGAAGATAGGATTATCGAACCCCAGGGGACCTCCTGGCACATCCAGTTTGATTCACCTGCCATAGAAGCCATGTCACACAGTTGCTGTCTCAAGACTAGTTAGCTTCCTTACCTCTGAAATATTTTAGATTTGGCAGCTCCCACACTTTTTTTTGGTTAGGCTCAGCAAAGCAAGTGGTTTCAGTTTTCCAAGTAAGAGTGCCTCCCTATGATTCTAATCATCACAGTCCTTCGTTGTATCTGTTCCACGCTAATTTCACACCTTTTGAACTTCTTTAATTTTACCTCTCAGGAGACCACAACTATACATAGTATTCTAGATTACCAGCATCACCGATACTTGCATAAAATTAATGCATTTTTGTGTCTACTGGAAAGAGGTAGTGATACCCCATTACGATCAGATTTTCTTTATTACAGCCTTCCTGCATTGATATAGCATGCACTCATTCTATGACTGACTAGTACTCATGAATATTTCTACTTCTTTTCTTTGTAACTGGCAATTTCCCATATTAGAGTAGGAATTGTTGGTATAGACTCTAAGGAACATGGTCTTGTGCTTTGTAATGTTATTGTTCATCCCATTTCTATTATACAGTTCTCAGCTTCCTTATACTTTTTGTACTATCCTCTGCCTTGTATTGACAATACCACCAAATTTGTCATTATTAAGTTTTGTTAACATACGTCTAATCTTGTGTCTCGGTTTCTACCTCAAGCCACATCTGCCTTTAGAGAAACATGACCGCACGCCAGATTGCCCCTTTTCTTTTTCCAGGGCATTCTTCCTCATTACTGCTGGTCAATGTATGTCTTTCTCTTAGTTCTGAGTCATTGCTTGTTTTCCAGGCTCTGTGACTGTGATTGACTGTTCTGTTTCTTCAGCTTCCATGCCTGCTTTATAATGCACGAAGCTCTACTAAAAATTCTTCTGACTCCACAGCTATTCATGTCTTTGCTTTCACCCATTAAGCTTGCTGAGTGGAGCACAACTTTCAGACAGCAAGCTGTGTCTCCTTTGGTGGGATGCTTGCATCGTACTATTGGCTACACTTTCTCAGTGCTTCCCTCTGAGGACTTCTTGTCTGTTTGTGTTGATGGGTTTTCATACACTCATCCTTCAATTTTCATCCTCTCTTCTTCACCTTTATAAAGATAATCAGTCAACTCCTGCTGCTGTTCACTGACCACCATATAGGAGTCCTCTGCTGAACTCTCATACCATAATAGCTGTCCTGTTGTTGTTTATTCACTGTATGTCTGTTGTCCACCTTTTTCTCTATCTGTGTCAACCAGAAGTGTTACTGTGAATCTGCTGCTATTCATTCATAAGGAAAAGATGGTGAGGAATGTGATCATCAGTGGCAACCTTAGCTTTAGCAACTGCGAAATAGTGAAGTTCAAAATCCTGAAGGGAATGAGAAAGAGAACAAGTAAAGTGTAGACCCTGTATTTCAGACAAGCAGAGCTTGCGTTATTCAGGGAACCGGTAGGTGTGATCCCGTGGGAGGCAACTCTGAAGAGCAAAGTAGCTCAGGGAATCTGGAAGGTCTTTAAGGGCAGCCTCCTTCATGCCCAAGAGCATCCAGATATGCAAGAAAATGTGTGGATTTATGAGGAGCCCAGATTGATAAGCAGGGAACTTGGAGTGCAGCACCCAGTATCAAAAGGCAGTATACAGGAGGTGGAAGCAGGGACAGGCTAAAGGAGGAATTTGGAAACATTACCTGGGCGAGTAGGGATTGGTATCAGAAAAGTCAAAGCTCAGCTGTGGTTGAGACTTGCGGGCAACATCAAGGACAACAAGAGCTTTCACTGGCACATTAGTAATAAAAAGCTGACCAAGGAAAGTGTGGGCCTGGTGCTGTGTGGGGTAGGTGATATAGAGATGACAGACACAGATAAGGCTGAGTTACTCAGATCCTTCTTTGTCTCAGCCCGCACTTAAAATGTCTCCCATACCTCTGTGATCAGTTAACATGTTCAAAAGTAATGACCAGTAATAGACAGGGATTGAGCCAGGGATTATATGAGATAACTCAACCTGTACAAGCCCATCAACCGGCTGCATCCACAGTGCTAAAGGAACTGTCCAATGTCCTTGCAAGGTTATTCTCTATCACCTTTGAAGTGTGGAAATCAGGATAGGTCCTTGATGACTAGAGGAGGGCAGTTTTTGCACCCATCTTCATAGAAGACTGAAAGAACAACCCAGGGAACTGCTGGCTGATCAGTCTCACCTTGGTCCCTGAAAAAACTGTTGAGCAAGTCCTATTTGAAACACATTTTGGGGCATGTGAAGGAGAAGGTGCTAACTGGGAGCAGTGAACATCAATTTACCAAGGGTAAATCATGCTTGACTAACCTGATTGCATCTTCTATTAAAATGACTGAATCTGTGAGCAAGAGATAGTAATGCATATCATTTACCTTGGCTTTTGAAAAGTTTTCAACATTGTCTGCCACAATATTCATATATCCAAGCTGTTACATTTTGATCTAGATGGGTGGACAACCAGACAGGTAAAAATATGGTTGGATGATTGGACTTAGAGGGTAGTGGCTAATGGGTCGCACTACAAGGAAGGCAGTGACAAGCTGAGTACTGCAGTGATATATCCTGGCAGCTGTTCTGTTTAGCATCTTTATCAGTGACCTGGAGGAGGCAGTTGATATGCTTGCTCACAGTATTTGCAGATGATGGGGTGGGGGCAGGAGTTGGTACGCTTGAAGGCAGGCTGCCATGCAGAGGAAGCTGGACAGGCTGGAGAAATGGGCTGACAGGAACATCGTGAATGGTGGCTACAATGGTGATCTGGGCTGTTGTGTCCCCATGTCTTACATTCTTTGTTTCTAATATTTTGACTTATTTTGCTTCTAATATTTTGACTGTTTAAATACATTTAATAATTTGTGTTGTCTTCTCCCAGATCACCATGGTATAGATCCATAGTGCTCTGTTCTCTATTCCCAGTGTTGCTGTTGAATTTCACTTGTAGATTCTGTTCATTACATTAAGTTATAAAAGCTCCAGAACCATTCCTCTTCTTTATATCTGTCATTTTATTTGTCTGCTTATTGCTGCTCATCATGCCTTGATCATGACTTGATTAATTTACCCACAGCGAGTTTTGGTCACTTCCATCAGAAGCTGTGGTCTCATTAGCATCCCCCAGTATAGATAAATAACTGCTTGCTTTATTGTGCACTTCATTGTATTTGTTCAGTACTGTAACATTTCTGCAGCCCAGTCAGCAAACTCAGAAACAGCTTTTTCTGCAAGTGTGTTGCAGTCTTTTCAGGTCATTATTAACGTAAGATGTTAGTGCATTTACATCTCTCTTTTATGCTTTCCTGAATCATTTAAAGAAAAATACCAACTCAAAGATGTTGAAAGATGTAAGGTTTCATACATCATTTGGCCACGATGAAAACTGAATCACTGTCTTACTGCCTTTTTTTTTTTTCCTTCCTATTTCTTCAGGGTACCCATGGCCATTAATTGTTTTTTATCTTAGTCTCACTGAATTCCTTAAAATGTTGTTGTGAAGGTCCCTCTAAGCAACACTTTTAAGCCTAAAATATCTTTTTTTTTTCCTTTATCCATTTTGACATCTTCAAGGAATGGGTGGGACAAAATTTTCTTGCAAAGTGACACAGCTCAATCTGTTGATACTTAGAAGGCTAAATTAGAAATTCATATGGTGCTTTCAAGTACTCCTCCAGCCACAGCAGTAATGAGCTTGGAATGGACACAGTAGATCAGTCTTGACATAATGTGTATCTTTCTCTTTAGCCTGGCAGACTAGAGCAGAGTTGTTTCTTTGGTGTGCTTGAGAAAGTTTAGCCTAGATTTAGATGCCTATGACTCTTTATTTCATAACTGGGAAATGTTCATGGTGTTCTGCTCAAAATGTTGTAGGGGAATTGGAGTAAATCTCTTTAAACCTTACATGTATGTTTTAGCTGTGCATATCAGGCATATCTGTCCTGATTCCATGGTTCTTCTTTACTTTAAATCAAAATACTATTCATCTTTTTGGTTTTATTCCTGTAATTCTGTGATTATAAACAACTAAATATTTTATCTTGTCAAATTCTTTTTCTTTAGCTAATGTTTTGTTTTGTATTTTTGATAATGAGATAGCCAGACTAAAGGTAATATTCTAAATGAATTTACAAATGCATCGTGCCCCAACATGATTGCATATTAGGATGATAATGATTATGATGGAGTTGGGGGGTAAGTAAGGAAAAGAAATAAGAGTTAAGGAAATGGCAAAGCAAAAGCAGAGGGAAAAAAGTTTTTTGAATTAGAACACTATTTTTTGAGAGTTGGGAAGTGTAGACTGGGGATTCCACCTCTGTGCTAAGGAATGCTGGATTAGATTACACTCTGCTGCACTTTCATTACTGGGCAGCTTCACCTCTGCTTTGTCTGACTACACTGTCTTGAAAAATGATACTATGTGTTATCCCTGCTTCCCAGTAGTCTAATCCAGAATCTCAACACTTTGATGCTTAGAAACTTTTCAGATTTAAAATCTTAATTGATCAATGTTCAGCTTAAATTCATTTTTTGGAATAGCACATCTTTAGCTTAAAATCATTTTTGTTTCTGAGATGAAAGAAAACTTTCAATTCTTTCAAAGCTTGAAAATCAGAATTGTCATATGACTCGCATTCTCCTGGCTTACCAAATAATATCTTAGAGCATGGCTAGAAAGTATATATATACAGCTTGCATCTGCAGTATAAAACACATGAGCATGCAACTCAACACTTCTTCTCCAAGCCTTGGAAGCCCTGAGAAAATAATTTTTGACATTATTTATTTAGTAGGAAAGGCAGCCAATGAAAGTCATAGCTTTCTGGGGAAGTTTTAATGACACTAATGTGTTTTACAGTGCAATGGGGACTTTGTGCCGAGGATCAGTGGTGAGATTTCACTCTGGTGATCTGCATCCTAGTCAGAAGGGAATATGGTTCTTGGGAAGGGGTGGGGATGGATCAACAGAAAATTTTGTGTCTGTGTCAGTGTTCGTGTCCATCTATCCATAGGGATGGAAGAGGGGAAGTCTGCCATAGCACTGGCGGGAGGAAGTGTATGTGTACCCTAAAAGAAGTGCTTGAAGCTCTGACTTTTTAGATTTCATTCCTCAGTTTGTCACAGTGGTTCTGGTTTGGTTTTGAAGAACATGCTCTCACAGTTCACACTACTCAATTCTTTCTATTACATTCCTCATGTATGTTACATTACAATTAGTTACCTAAACTGGCAGCACATCCAAAGTCTGTTATTAGCATATTCTACTAGCTCACTTTTGGGGATTTTTCGTCTTTTTCTTTGCAAGGTTGGTACTAATACAGTTGGCCCCGTGATCAGTCTTTAATGAACTCCAGTGACAGCTGTAGGCTGATAATTCTCAGCTCAGTTCCTCATCCTGGCCTCTTTAGCTAGGTGCTGTGTGCTGTGTAACTCTTGTACTAAACACCCGATCCTCTTCATCCACAGTTCCATGCACAGTGCTTCATAAGGTGCCTTACTCAATTCCTTATAAAGTTATTGAAAGTCATTTTCACCCCTCTATGATGAATTATCTTGGCTTGTTACTGTATTCTCAGTTTTTCTAAAGCTTTATTAAAATTGGCACTCCAGTCCATATTATTCCTATCTTGATTTTGAAAGATTTTAAGGCCACCAAAACATAGTTTTTAATTAAGTCCCACTTTATTCAACCAGAGGTGTAACCGCCCTTTCCAGTACACTCATGAACTTAAGTGTTTGCTTTGCCTGCCCACAAAGACTTCTTAATTATTTCTGAACTTTTACTTTCAAGAGCTGTTTGTCTATATCAGGATTCTGATATATCTGCTCATAGATAAAACATAGGACTAGAAGGATCTCCTGGTGATGAACATAGTACTTCTCCTACAATGAATCAAATTCTATAAACGTTGTCATAACCAGCAAGGCGCTATCTTAAACATGAATTCAAGGTACTGTGGGCAAGAACCTGCTGGAGGGCTATTCAAGAAAATCATGTTTCTGATCAAAACCTTCCTCAGAATTCCAGCATGGGGTTATTGACAAATCTCTTGATACAAGAAAAAATGAGCAGATTGGATCACATAAATTTTCAGATTTATACAGACAGTACAGACTTGTACAGATTCATAGCTGCTACATCTAGCTGTATAAAAAGATAAATTGCTTCAGTAAACAAACTTTATTGAGAGTCCCTATTGCTGTATGGATCCTCTATTCTCATTTACTTTCTGTCATTGTTGATGTCCTCCATGTTTTTTGATTCAGTGATATCCTTAAATACATTAATGGTAGTTTTATCTTTTTCTAGTGATTCCTTCAGAACTCTCCTGAGGAACTGTAAGCCTTGTCTGCATATGTGCTACACGTATTACCTGTGCATTTTACTTGAAATTAAATGTTTTATATAAAACATGCATTCACAGTTGTGCAGTATGAAGTAAAAATTAACTGTGATTTAGTCTCTGTTACATACAGAAAACTGTAAGCTGGAAGTGACCAGTGGAGGTCATGCAGACTAGTCCTTAAAGACAAAAAAGATTCACTGAATATCAAGCAAAAACATGATTTGGATTGATAATTGTTTAAGCCTCAGTAATCACAAAATAATTTGGAACAGCCGAACTTCTGGAGGTCATGCAGAGCAACCGTTTCTCAGAAATGAAAGGTTCAAGTGACGTTGTTCAGGAACACGTCTGGTCAGTTCCGAACACCTCCAAGGCTGAACATGCCACAGAATCTTTTGGCAACCTGTTCCAGTGTTTTAGTATCATCATGGTTCCTTCTATTGAGTCAGTTCCCCATGTTGCAAGGTGTATCTGTTGCCTTTCATCCTGTTGCTGTGCACCTCCAAGA
Source organism: Anas platyrhynchos (assembly GCF_047663525.1). NCBI lineage: Eukaryota > Metazoa > Chordata > Aves > Anseriformes > Anatidae > Anas > Anas platyrhynchos. The sequence goes on from NC_092588.1 coordinate 159,660,056, forward strand.
AGAGCCTTGCTCTGTCTTCTCTGCACCTTCCCATAGGGCAGCTGCACTCAGCAATAGGCTTTCCTCTTCCCTGCCTTTTCTCAAGGCTGGACAAATGCAACTCTTGCAGCTTCTCTTGGCAGGCATGTGCTCCAGCCCCCAGTCATCCTCGTGGCCTGCTGTGGGGCTCACGCCAGTACATCACAAGTCTTTCTGGTCCTGTGTGCAGAAGTCCAGATGCAGTTTTCCAAGTTTGGCAAAGCCTCTTTCCTTGGCTTGATGGCATCTCTCAGGCTAATACTGCCCATTTTGTGGTCAGCCTTTATCAAAGCCGGCTTACCTCAGACTCATTCTCTGCTTACCGTCCGTGAGGACCCCCAGGTCCTCTCCTGCAAAGTTGTTTTCTACTCAATTGACGCCCACCTGTACCAGTGCATGGGGTTATTCTAGCCCAGGAGCAGAACTTTGTATTTGCCTGTGTTGGACTTCGTGATGTTGAAGTGCCATTCTCTTTCTGCAACTTGTCAAGGTCTCTCCCAATAGCCCTGCTCTCCCAGCTCTGTCCCAGGCTCAGGGGCCAGGGAGGCCTGAGGGCACAACCTGCCAGGACAAATGGAGGCAAAAACAGCACTCGCCCTTTTCCATAGCTTTTGACTTGAGCATCAGACCCAGGTCTTCCTTAGTCTTCCTTCTCCTGCTGACTCGCTTGCAGGCGGCTTTCTTGCTGCCTGAAACATGCCTTGCTAGGTTCAGTTCCAGCTGAGTTTTGGCTTTCCTAATTTCCTGCTTTTATGCTTGGGTGCTACCATTCTGTTTCTGCTGGGTAGGGCATCCCTACTCCCACCTCCATACAGTCATTTTTTGCACTTGAGGCCCGTCAGGAATCCAGTGCTTAATTTTACTGGCCTCCTGCCAGGCTTGCTCAACTCTCTGTGCATTGGTCTGCATCATTCCCCTTTGCTTTGAAAATATTGTCACTGAAGTTCAGTTGACTTCCCTAAGTCCCTGTGTCCTTCAGGGATCCTCATCATGCTATGGAACCTTTCCAGGCAGATACGTGAACATGTTAAAACCTGCTCTCCTAAAGTCTTAATCTTGCTTCCTTCTCAAAGGATCCCAAACTCCACTATCTCATTTTTACTGAAGCCAGGGCTGTCCTTAATCTTCACATCCACAAACAGTTCTTCCTTCCTTGTTTGTAACAGGTTCAGCAGTCAGCTTGCTTATAACCTCTGTCAATAAATTGTTATCAATCCAATTCAGGAATCTCCTATAGTGTTCATGCCCAGTGATAACTAACTGGATCTCAAGGTGGTTCGTCCCACATGAGCATGAAGGCCTATAACAATGCGACTTCCTCCAGATGTCTAAAAGGCTTTGTCTCCTCCTTGATCAGGTGGTCTGTAGGAGATGCATTCCACAGTATCAGCTGTTCCAATGCAACTCTTAGCATTCAGATAAAGTCTTTTCTTAGCATGTTTGTTGTCTTTACCTTCCAAGACGTCATACTCTGCCAGTCGTAAAAGCTATCCCATGATGTTTCTCATATCCAAGAGACTGTAGCATTGCAGTTGTTTATTGACTTCCAGTTCCATCTGTTTGTTTGTTTCACAAGCAGTGTGCTTTTGTTTGCAGGTAAACGTGGTGGAGCTCCACACTGTGCTGCTTTTACAAGGAAGGTGTGAGAGCCCTTCCCCATCATGATGTTCACTGCTCCCTACCTCACTGCCCTCATTCTTCCACTTTTTGCGTTCTTTTGTCACCTTCAGTAAAAAAATAATAATAATAAAATAGTAATAAATAATAATAATCCATGGTAATAAAGGATAAATGTGTGGAAATTAATAGCATTATCTTATTTCTAATTTAAAATTTTACACTGAGTTTTCACAGTAGGAAAAAAAGAACTCCAAACCCAAGAAAGACCCTATCTTACTAATGTTAATAAGAATTTGCTTCAGTTATCCATATAATTCTAAGAGAAGGTTTAATTTACATGCTTCAAGACCTCAGATGATGAGATGCTGCTGCTAGGTGATTTTTGTTGCTTCTTAAATAGATGAAGGACAGAATGGAGAATTCAGCTCTTGAAATACTCTTTATACATTTATACTTATAACTTTTGGTTTTTTTTTAAAAAAAAGAGAGGAGACTTGCATGTAGCTATGAGCTTTTCAGTTATGGGAAACAATGCAAGAAGAAACTTATGTAGGCTGCGCAGATCCTATCAAGAAAACAGAAAAATTAATTACGTACTACTGGATGGAGTGCAAAAATATCTTCAATTTTTTGAGCTAGTATCTAGGAGAAACAAAGAAAATATTATTTATGATGTGTTACTGTTGGAGTTTGCCTTTAATAGTCATCTAATTCTTGAGGGGAAATTGGGAAAGAGTATGGGATTGGACCATTATCATGCTACCCCAAAATTATTTGAGTACTAGGCTGAGAAAGCAAAAAGACTGTAAGAGCAGCCAAAACTGAGCTGAACTAGAACTTTGTTCCAGTTCAGTATCCTGTCTTCACTGTGGCAGTAACGCATACCTACAAGAGGCCACAAACATGGGCAAGTATGTATAATTCTTCTCCCAAATACTTTCCCAACCTACAGCCATTTGCAGTTCAGGGAATTATAAGCAATATTAACTATGTTGGCTAATTTTAGAGTGCTTATGCTTTCATAAATAATGTTTAACATCCAGTTTGGTTATAGACAGAATAGGAAATAGGAATATATTTCTAAAGGGTATAAAAATACCCTTTTGCTTGCACATGGTAAGAGATGTAAAAGTGTGGAATAGAAATATTTATTGATGATTACTGCTGTTTCTACAAACTTACTAGGAATTTCTTCATGTCCTGGGTCCAGTGCCTTAAGAATCATAGGAGAAGTTGTATCACAGCTGTAGTATATGCTTGATCTTGAAGGCTGTGTGGGCCAGCTCCCTGCTTCATTGTGTGCATATGAGTTCATGAACTGACTGTGCCATGACTCAGAAGTAAAAGGCAAAAACTGGGTCCAGACTTTTTAAGTGACAGCAGTACATACAGCATGATTCATTTCCTCTGTGTTGAAGGAGCTGAGGAATCTTTTGTTCTCTGTGGGATAGAGTCATGGGGGTATTTTCTTGCATCCTGAGATTTGTATTCACTATGGGGAGGAAGAGGAAGTATTTCCTAGTTGTCTATTCTGCAAGCTGTCTGGCAACTCCTTGATGTTTCTATGGCAATGCTTGCTCTTTGTGATTTTCTTCTAAAAATGTTTGTGTTCTTTTATTATTCTGTTGATAGTAAGAGTATGCGGAAGAATACAAGCAGTTAAAATACAGTGGTTCAGCTAAAGCTGAACGGAATTTCATGGAATAAAAACAAAGCATTTGTTTGGCTCACAGTTTCTGTTTTTCCAGAGTGTCAGTCTTGCTGCAAATAGTACAGGTGTTCTAGCATCTCAAATCAAACAAACAAATAATTAATGTTGAAAGAGACATTTATTTGGTAGTCTCTATCAGTCTAAATATATTAGGCAGTGATTGCTTCTCTTCACCCTGGAAAAGGAAGTGATGACAGAAACCGTCAACCCATGAAAAATGTATGAGCAGTATGGAGAAGGTGCACAGGGAGTACCTGCTCACTGCTGCTCCGGCTCTACAAGAAGATGGCAAACAAATGGCAGGTTCAAAATGAGCAAAAAGAGTATTTCATGCACTGTCTGTAGAGGTTCTGGAACACTGCCTGAGGCTACTGTAGGTGCTAAAGAACATCAACTTTCAACTTTTCAAAACATCAACATTAGGGCAGATGAATTCTTGGAATGACTTGGTGCAGTTGTTCTTATACCATTGCAACAGTTAAATATTTTAATTATACAAATGAAAGCTGGAATATCATAAAAATAGACAAGGCAGTCAAGTAGAGTTTTTTATACTTAACATAGAGTTCCCTTTTTGTGGTTTGCTTTCCTGAGTTATTCCAAATTAAGAACTAACCTTTTCGTGTACGGTTATATTTGCCCATTTCTAAGCTCAGGTCTTTTTTAGGTCTTTCTATTTACATAGAGTCACAGAATGGTTGTGGTAGGAAGGGACCACTGGAGGTCATCTGATCCAGCCCCCTCCCTGGCTCAAGCAAGGCCTCCTAGGGGAGGTTCCCCAGGACCATGTCCAGACAGCTTTTGAATATCGCTGAGGAGGAAGACTCCACAACCTCTGTGAGAAACCTGGGCCAGTGCTTGGTCAATCTCACTGTAAAAAAGTGCTTCCTGATGTTCAGGGGGAACTTTGTGCATTCCAGTTTGTGCCCATTCCCTCTTGTCCTGGCAATGGGCACCCCACTGAGAAAAGCATGGTTCTGTCCTCTTTGCACCTTCTTTTCAGGTATTTGCAGACACTGATGTGATCTCCCATAATTTTCTCTTCTCCAGACTGAACGGTCCCAGCTTTCTCAGCCTCTCCTTGTAAGAGAGGTACTCCAGTCCCTTCATCATCTTTGTGACTTTTTGCTGGGCTTTCTCCAGTACGTCCCTGCCTGTCTTGTACTGAGTAGAAACTTCTGACTCTTTCTTCCTCCTAACCTACTTCCTATCACCTCCTCTGCTAACTTTTCTGGAATAAGGAATGTAAAGTGGGGTTTTGTCAATAGAGGTAGTGTGGTTTAGCCAATATATTAAATACTAATAAACGTTAGCAAGATTGTAAGTTAATGCATAGCTAGTCATGTTGAAAATTAAATTTGAAGGTCTATTTCACCTCAGCCAAGAAGATGCAGTAACAAAGGTTGCCTTTCTAAATTGCAGTTTGGGCTTATGATGGGTAACACTTGTGGGGTTTTTGTTTGTTTAAAGAAACACAAAGAACATGAAAATCCACAACTTTATTTTTAATCTAGAGAGGTACAGCACTTTTTTAGCTTAAACAGGATAAATTTAAAGTACTTTACATTTCCAGCTGTGGTTTCTAGGCTTTTTGTAGCTAATCCTCACTTGAAAAAAAATCAGCAGTAGCTCAGGCCTTGTGGATCCATTTGAGGTCTTCCAAAGTTCATTAGCTCTAATTCCATGCTCCAGCTTTTCAGTCATATGCTTCTACCATGCCACTGAGACCTGTTGGGTACTACCGTCTTAGAGATAATGCCTTCTGAGCACATCTGTCTAACAGCTGGGAAGGTGTCAGTATTACTGCTCAGGAACGTAGCAGATTCTTGCTTCCAGTGCTTGGATATTCCTTGCTTCATTCTCAGATCCGGGAGCTGGTTCCTGAGTCCCAGGCCTACATGGATCTGTTGGCCTTTGAACGCAAACTAGACCAGACCATTATGCGGAAGCGTGTGGATATTCAGGAAGCGCTGAAGAGGCCGATGAAGGTATGTCATGAACAATTTCTAGATTGAGTTAGGGGAAAAAATTACTCTTTGTCTTAAATGGTGGAATGATCTTTCCAGTAAATGTCCTGTTAACAGAGACATTTTTAAATGGATCACACAAAGCTCCTAAGAATAAGCATCTGGGAGCAGTGTGTATGGAAAAATGATGGAGAAAATTCTGTGGATATTACCAGCTATAGCTTCTCAAAGCCTTTAATAAATGGAATAATAGCTTCTAGATAAGTAAATACTGCTGGAGGAATTTTGTGTTTGTATTATTAGAAAGGAGAAAATAAGGGTTTAGAGGGGTGTGGGTGTGCTGAAGAGATATATTAAATTTCTTATTAGAATTCAGTTAAAATCTAAAATTGTGGAATAACAAAACAGTGGGGAGAATTACAGAAAAGTTGTTAAAGTTCTTGCAAAAGTGTATACATTTACATAGTCTATATAAAAAAAAAGGATGATTCATATAAGAAAAGGATGGGTTAAATTTTCTGCAATTTCTTTTAGATCGAGTCCAGAACTTCCCTGTTCATGTATCCTACTGAAAAGGTATTTTCCTCAGCATTCTGATGCTGTTTCACTGAATTGTTAAAAAAATAAAAAAATAAAAAAAAATAAAAAGGTTAGGAAGGAACTGTGGAAATCACATAATGATATAATGGTTTGGGTTGGAAGGGACCTTAAAGATCATCTAGTTCCAACCCCCCTGCCCTAGGCAGGGACACCTCCCACTAGACCTTGTTGCTCAAAGCCCCATCCAGCCTGGCCTTAAACACTTCTGGGGATGTAGCATCCACAGCTTCTCTGGGCAACCTGTTGCAATGTCTCACCACCCTCTGAGTGAAGAATTTTCTCCTTGTATCTAATCTAAACCTACCTTCTTCTAGTCATCTAGTTCAAGCTCCTGCTCAAAGCTCCTGCTCAAACAGGGTTCAGCATTTTGATTATATCTAAGGACATAGGTCTAACAGCTTCAGGCAACCTGAATGTTTGGCCACTCTCATGGTGAAGAATTTCTTTTCATATGTTTTAATTAAGTTCTTATTGCTGTTGAATGCACATATTCATATAGTAAATCCTGTAGTATGAAGGATTTCATGGTTGAATACCTGTGAAGTAAAACTGTCATCCTTGTCTGTGGTGGCTGTTAGCCCAATTAAGATTCCATTCTGTTCATCAATGTACAGTTATCTTATAAGATGTGGAAGGCTTTTACATCTAATGTTTTTCCAATTGAAATTTATGAATCAGAAAAAAAATATATATATAGAAAAATGAAGTTTTGTGAACATGCATGTTTTACAAAGAGGAAACTGAAGTTTGGATGGTTTAAAACACGAGTTTGTAGTCCAAAATGGTTCCATATAGTAGATTGGACTCTCAGCAGGAATAGCTTGTGTTAGCTTAAAGTGCATAAAACACCACTATTTTAAAACAATAAGGAACCTGACCATGTTTAAAAGGGATAGAAAATTTAGACTTGCAGGAAGATATTTACTCAGTGGCAAACTCTTTACCCATGGAATTGAACAGTGCATGTGGCTCCAGCTGTAAGCTAGACAGTGGAGATTTTCAGGGCCTATAATGGGAAAGAGTATAGGAGGCACAACAATACAGAAAACATATACAAAAAAATCTGTTTCTATCCAGAGCTCAGCAAATGCATTTTAAATATGAGTTATTGATCTAGGTTACATCTGAATCTGTTTCTAAAGAATAATCAAGCAGATGTTTCTTAAATTTGTGTCTAAATTTTGAGTGTAGCAGTTGAAAAATTCAAGATCTGTCAAAACAGAGCTAAGCCTAGATAAATTTGAGTTGTTCTGAAGTTGAGTGTTTTCATTTTATTATGGTTCAAACATTGGTAACAGCAATAAAACTTATATCTGCACTTCCATCTTTATCAAAGCTCTCACAATTTTGAAATATTTTTGTTAGAACAAAAGTTCCCAAACTGGGATTGTAATCATGGAAAAAATTTAAACTTGTCTGAGATATGTGGTAATATATAGGAAATATGCAGGACTGCTCAGAATTACCAGTTGTAAGTGCGATAATTATATTGGTCGCAGTGATCGGGTTGTAGCTAGGAGAGGTCTTTGGAAACCAAAGATGGCCTGTGTTGCTCTGGATTTTTTTGTTTTGTTTTGTTTTGTTTTTTTCCCCTCTATGTTGGTAGATTACTTATTCTGTAGAAATTTGGGGCGGAGATGATTCAAACATTTTTGATTGAGGACAGTGCATAAAATATGCTGTACCTGTCTGTTTTTCTTTGATCTTGTGTGAACAGCTGCACTGTTGAAATAGATGACAGCTGTGGGTTTGCTCACAAAGTAAGGAGGAGACCTTATTTTTTTTCTGAGGTTGGTTAAGGGGAGGTGATGGCCTTAAGCCACTGCTAGCTCACTTTACCACTGCTAACAGCCCCTCTTAGCTGCCAAATTTTCCAGTCTAGTTCCTGTCTTACCTTTTTTCTACCTCTTAGGTACTCTACTCTTCCTATGTTTGTATTACGTTCTTGGACTACACCTATCACAAGAGTCTCAGAATTCCTAATAATAGAATCATTAAATCACAGAATACCCCAAGTTGGAAGGGACCCACGAGGATCATCGAGTCCAACTCCCAATTCCGCATCCACGAAGCAGCATTTGCTTCATGCCACTTGTGGCAAGAGTCCCTGCACTGACATTATGAAAGAGCTACCTGTTAATGTGTTCAGAATTCCAGAAAGGATGTTGGAGGAGGGAGTTGGGCAGATGGGACTTCTTGAGTTACGGACTGCAGTGTGAATTGATGTACAGATACAGCAAGCTCCATGGCCTGAAGGAAGCAGAAGCCATATTGTTTAACTCAAAACGAGTGGATATAATTAAAGAAGAATGAGTTAGTGAAAATATGGACAGCTGGGGCCATGGTGAACATTAGGAGTGGGATGTACTGGGTCAAGTACAGCCATCTACATTGCATTTATTTGTATGCAAGTTAGTCACTTCGGGCTTCCTTTACAGTCAGATTTAGTCAGTGTAGGCACAGTTCCTCTCATATAGAAGTATATATCGATATAGAAGTATATAATTATAAATATTGAAGTAGATATTTAAAATAAGATAGAAAAATTGTGCCCTAAAAAGTGCCTGTTTCTCTCCATTGTCTAAGCCTGGGATAAGTAGTCAGTTGCAAAAGCAAGGCTTCCACTCCAAAACAGGCCACAAACAATAGTTTGATTTCTGACCCAAACCAGAGACTATCACTCTTTCATGGTGAACTGATGGGGGAGTTTGAGTTTACTATACCTGTGTGCAGTTGCAGTACCTCAAACTAAGTGATGTGCTCCGAGATTCTTCATTCGCAGGTTCAAAAAGAACCTAAAAAGAAGTGTCTGAATATAGACAGTGTCTAAATGCATCTCCCTGGTTTTGTAGATTGAAATTCTTTCCTCATTTTCAGATTTTAAGATGACTAAGGAATTGCTGTCGGATTGCTGGTAGAAGGGAACATGCATTTTTTTCTGAAATTGTAAGGTTTCTGCACATCCCTCTGTCCTCTCAGGAGAGTTTTTGTTTGTTTGCTTGTTTGTTTTGTGACACAGCATCTCATATCTGAGCTTTGTAGTTCAGTCATTCTAAGAAAGTCCCGTGTTTTCCTTCTCTTTCATTCTAAATGTAGATCTTCCAATCCTATTTTGATTATAAAAGTCTTGTACATAATATGATGTGAGTAACTGGGAAAAAAAAATCTTAAGTTACTAGTTAGAATTTCCAGTATCAACAGAAGAGTTCTGATGTCACTGCAGAAGACCCTAATGACATCCCACCTGATTGTTGAAGCTGGAATACATCATCATCAATGTTCAAAATTACATCAACGTTCAAAAAGAACAGTTCACACTGGAGTGACTGGGGGGTGGGGGAGGAGGAAGGCTTCTGGATCACTTAGGGAAAGGAAGACACTTCCTGAATGTCACGTGGGTGTCACAAAGAAGGTTGTGAGGGACGGGGAATGACTGGGAAAGATTCTGGTAGAGGGGGAGAAAAGTATTGCCATTTAGGCTAAAGGACAATGCTGACACAAGAACAAATGGGGAAAAGGTGACTGTGAATAAATGTTAGGCTTGAACTTAGAAAGAGCTTTACTTTTCAGAGGAGCAAAATTCCTCTAAGTCAGGGAGGAGTAACAAAGACCTTGTTTTTTAAATTGTATCTTCATGATTTTCTGAAAGGCATTGCATGATTATGACACATCACCTGCACTTCACTGTTGCCCTCAGCTCAGTGACCCTAGGGCTGTTGGTGTACTCCATCAAGTACTACAATGGTTTTGATAAGGTATGTTAGAACACTTTAAGAGAAATATCTGTACAAGACATTTAAAGTAGAAATACATTGTAGGCGAAACAGAATATATGGCAGTTTCATCTTTACTCATCAGCCATAAAATTTTCAAATTAAAAAAAAAGCCAAAGAGCTTACAGTTTCCCTAGTGTGAGAAGGTAAGTCTGGCAACAGATCCTCTTGATTATCCTCTTGATTAGTAGGTGGTCAAACATTGGAAGAGTTGGCTTATGGCTTGTGGTTGTCTTCCCATTCCTAGCCTTAACTTGTCTATTGGTCTTCGATCTCCCAATCTTTGAGGGTCACCTTGGAGTCAGAGGGTTTTGGGTGAATCCACCTCCTTTTGGGTACTCCTAAATTCGGCCCTAAGAGTTCACAGTTGTCTTCCCTAGTCCTATCTGGTGATTCTTACATGTTGTTACTGAGAGGACTGTGTTGCCAATGGTACCACACCAATATGTGTTACTGAATTACTGATTGAATTATTGGACGGGTAGTTACACGCTGTCAGAAACTGTGCCCACAGCCTTACCATACTATACTGCTTTCAAATCATTAGGACTGAATCAAGCCACTAGGGTAAAAAGCTTATCATTCTCAAAAAAAGGCAAAGTGTGCGTGCATTCTAAATCCATCACACGCTAACTTAAGTATTTGATGAGAACATGCTTAAATCTTTCTTACTCACCCCTCTTCTCTCGGCTACAGTGACAACAGGAATTACAAGGCTGGTGTGGATCCAAGCTCCTTACTAGTAGTGACCAGTTACAGAATCACATAATCACAGAGTGGTTGAGGTTGGAAGGGCCTTCTGGAGGTCATCTTGTCCAGCTCCCTCCCCTGCTCAAATGGGACAACCTAGAGCAGGTTGCCCAGAACCATGTCCAAACGGCTTTTGAGTATCTCCAAGAAGGAGGCTCCGCAGCCACTCTGGCCAACCTGTGCCAGTGGTAAATACTTCAAAGGAAGGTGCCAGAAACCCTGCAACTGTAGGTAGCAGCTCCACCTAAGTTCCATTAATCAGAGATCAGTTTATATTAAGACAAAAAAAGGTTAGATGTCTCTTTTAAAATTTTTGGTATATATTGGTATGACTGGATATTCCTGGGATCTGTCCATACATAGCCACTCCAGCACCTTCTCTCTCTCTCGCATTCTCATTTTCTCTTTTTTTCCTCTTTTCTCTTTTTCTTTTCCTTTTTTTCTCTTTTTCCCCTTCTTCTCTTTTTTTTTTCCTTTTCTTTTTCCAAAAAGCTTTGTCTTCAGTCCAACATGCATTAGTTCAAAAATGGACCAGTTGAGACTGATAAGTGAGTATATGTCTGACCATTAGAGCAAGATATAAGAGACATAATAGATTTTTCATTGTGTCAAGTCTTTAAGTCAACGCTGGATGTCCTTTAAAGAGAGCTGTCCTGTTCGATGGATGTTGAGAGTCTGTTGCACAAGAAATTGAACTAGACGAAGTCTTCTGGCTTAAAAATCTGCAAGTTTTAAATCTATGTTCATGTAACAGTTCTACAGTTTAATTACAGTTCATTAGGCTTTGTATAGCTATCATGAAACATTCCTCCATTGGCCAGATTTGAATTTACTGTCTTTTGGCATAATTTGTGTTCTGCTGTTTTGTGTTGTGGCATAAGGAAAATGCAAACATCTAATCTTCTTCTTCAGATCAGCCTGTATTTTGAATATATCTTTCAGGTTCTTCAATATTCTTTTTTTAGGTGAAAAAATTAAGTGTTCCCAATCACTGTACAGAAGGAGTTTTTCTGTACACCTGGTCATTCTTATCACCTGCCAGGATACACATTGTACATCTCTTCCTCAGCGAGTACAGTAGAAAACTGCAAAATAAGATGCTATAATTGCTTTTGCAGGTTACTGGTCATAATATTCTCCATTTTATTCCTCAATAATATTTTTTTACCCTTTTGGAGTTTTTGTTGTTGAAGAACACTTGTAACTAGTGGCCATTGTTCTTTTTGTCTCATCTGACTTCAACTCTCCATGCTACTTTATCTTCCACTGTTTTTGTTTGTTTGTTTGTTTGTTTTTTTGCTTCCTAAAAAGTTTGTGAGACCACCAGTCAATATGCAAAGAAAGAAATACAGATTTTTTTATGCTGTGTTGAGGTACATGGAAATTCAACCTTAAGATGTGCATAGAGCTCAAGACAATACTACCCAGGGGTTTGGCAGCCAGATTTCTTTTATTCAGTCAATAGATAGCCAGCTTATGACTGTGGTAAGACAGAGAAGAAGCTGTAGTCCTGCTCCAGCATTTCTGTCAGCCTCTTGTTTTGATCTGTTTAATTCCACATGAGCTCTCCTGCCGTTTGTGCTGCTGTCACAGGTGAGACTTTTGCAGCAGTTCGTGGCTGACCAGTCTTCTGTCACTGGTGGCTCTTTTTTCCTTTTCTCTTTCACAAGGAGAAATTGTAAATAAAATACAGGGCTTTGGGGAGTTGTTTTTTCTTTTTAATATGATTGCAATTTAAAGTCCTTTTGCTGAATACAAGTCAAAAAAGCATGTTAAAAGATGTGTATCTTAATAAGCAGATTAAGCATTTATTGATTTTTGGTCAAGATTTGATTCATAACATCAATCAAGTCTACATGAAGTTCCCCTCTCATTTAGCTTTGTCTTTGTGGATGGTAAAACTTCAGTGTGTTTGAAGAGATGAAATGTGATGCCTTCTTCTTGCTCTAGAGCAGTATCTTTTCCCTCTAGTTTTTGTTACAAAGTACTGAGAGTCCTATGTGTAAAAAACAAGGCCACAGTTTGTTTTTTGTTTTTCTATTCTCTGAGAAGCCTCCATACAGAGGGAAGGATTGATTTTAGGTCTTTGGTAGAATATGCATTGCTTGGAATTTCTGCAGAATTTCCTTCTGTAGGAAGGAAAGCAGCTTCTCGTCCAAGAATATTGCAGTGCTGTATTTGAACTGCAAAATAACCAATTGTACCTAACTGACATAGGATCATTTCTTGCCTGGATGAGATGGAGTTGCTTAGCTGGAGATAGAAGAATATATCATTCTCAGAGCCTTCTGGATTTGCACTTGACATTATTGTGGAACCTCAGAGTACTGTCAAGAAGTGAATTTGAGCGCAATGATTCTGGGTGCGTCTTCAACGTAGGAAACATTATGATCTGTACAGTGTCTGTAGAACCCCAGCCTGTGCTATCTTCATATTCTTCTTTCTTGAATTCAGTTTTCTTCCAAGACTGGACATCCTTGTGATAGCGTTATTGCTGCAAGCACTGAAGTCGTAGCTCATTGGGTAGATCCCTTCAGGAAGGATTCATACTAAACCTGTGTTTATAAAAGTATAAAAGGATCTTGCCTCATCAGGTGAGACAGTAGTGGCTCAGAATTGTCAGGAGAAAGTCGTGACAGAGGAAATGGAGCCTACTGATCCAAATAACATCTTTGTAGGGCTATGATTCTGATGGTTTGCTAGAGATTTCTGAATGTATTTTCTTTACATGCCAGAAGAAGGAGAAGATGGAGCAGTAACCTGTAAAGTACCAAACAGGAGGTGGACATGTTGGCTGCAGCCTCAGAGGGGTAGTTGTGGAGGCTGGCACATTTCCAAGTCAGTACAGTGCTGCACAGAGAACAATGTGTTTGGCTGTTCAAGCAATGTTAATTGCCAAAATACCTTTTTCACTTTTTTTTTAGGCTGCTTACCTGAATGTCTTTGGCAGATCTGGCTGCATTCTGCAGGTCAGGTCTAGAGATTTTGATTGTGACAATTATCATCGCTGACACGTTTGCAGTTCATTATGTAAATTCTCTTTAAAGGGTGGTAGCACAGCTGCTTAGAGGAAGGCTGGTGTTTGCCTTGTCCTAAGGTGAATTTGGCCTGCTAGAGCCCTCACAGGGAGGGGGAGATTGTTCCATATGGATTGCAGGGGAGGGTAGTCAGAGAGGCAAACAGGGTAAAGGACTGCCACATAGAAGAAGGCTGAAGCACAAGCAGAAATTTGGAGATGCTTGAGACAGAAAGCAATAGCAGAAACACAGCTGGATCTTAGAGAATAAAAAGATAGAATTCTCTGTGTCTCCTCAGAAGTGACTGCAGAGTTTTCTGCAACCCAGCAAGTTACTGAGAGTTGCTAGACAAAGGGCAACCATGAAGAAATTATTATTACTATTACTATTTTAATTTTTTAAAGTATTAAAAAATAAAGGAAAAAAAAAAACACCAAAAAATGTGAGTTTTCTTTCTTTATGATCCCTTATGCCATTTCAGGTTCTAATAAATTTTTAAATTAAATTTAAAGCCCCTTTGCTGTTGGTGTTCTATTGCAGCTGTGCAGTTGCTGTTTGATTCCTTAGGTGTTTGTTATGATCAAGGATATTTCTTTGTGTTGCATATAAGAGATAATCATTGTCTTAATAGTGTTGCAAATTTGCAGTATCTTTTTGATCAAACTCGAAGACAACCCACAGGGTGCAGGTTACACATTTCTCTTATCAGATGGAATATCTTTGCTTAGTAGAGACTAAGGGCTCAGCTTTCCACCAGATTTACTGGTTGGCAGTAGTGACTACAACTTTAAAGATAGTCATTACGTAGGATTTTTATTCATAATTATTCTAAGTTCCTTTCTGATGGCAGTGTAGAAGAAGTGGGCTGACTTATCAGGGTTACAGTGAGGAAAGGATTATGTTGTTAAACTTGAGAAAGAGAACTTGTTGCATAGAAAGACCGTAAATTGAAGAGAGAAACGTAGGAGAAATTAATGATAAGCTGACTCTGACTTTGGCAGAGCAGGGAAAGTACAGGGAACACAGCAGGAGACCAGTCCTGAAATGTAAGCTGCACCTGACTTGTGCATGACTTGAAAGAAAAATGATAACAGTGGAAAGTATTGAAGGAGAGATTTTTGTATTATATAGTGGAATTAGGCATTGTTGCTAACTCTGGTGAACTAAGGAACCTAGAACCTGAAAGCCAGGAGAAAGGAAGACATCTAAAATACTCAGATGTGAACAAGAATGTTATTGCAGAGAATGATCATAGTGATGAGACGTCAGGCTTTTGAGGAAGCAGATACAGCAGATACAGTTCCTACCTGACAGACCCAACACACATGGAGAGGTATGAGGAGTGGGTGAGTTGCCAGAGTAAAAGCAGTAGTGGACATAATGCATTGGAAATCAAAAGAAGAGGAAATAGAATCAGTGATATAAAACTGAAATATCTGTAGAGCATCCAGAAGGAACCATTAAGGAGAAAAAAAAAAAAAAAACTGCTTATGTACATAGATACAGTTTTGCAAATAATCCAGGTGGGGATAAAATTTAAGAAAAACATAAAATTTGCAGGTTAATATGAAGAATTGTGAATTTAGAAATGTGAAGTCTTTCACTAGTCCTTCACAGCAAAAAAAGATTCTGGGGTGTTAAAAAAAAAAATATATATATATATATACATATATAGTGAAAGAGTACTTCAGCAACAGAAATCGTGTAGGAAAGGATGCAGAAAGAATAAGGATTTCCAGGATTTTTTTAAACCTACCTGCCTGTTCTTACCTGTGTCAACCCGTCATTTTCTAGATTCTTGGCACTTCGGAAAATCCTATTCTCTCTTGCTGCATACTGTTGACCCTCCATTTCAATCAAACCTTTCTGTCACTGTGGTCTCTGGATTTGTAGTAATTTTCTTGTTCCATGTGGGCCATACAGCTCTTCCTCCCATATTCCGCTGTGCTGTATCAGATTTTCAGTTCTCTGACCTCGTATATGCGATTTGCATCTTCTGTTCTATAGACCTACATCTCTCCCGTACCTCTTTGTGTGTGTCTGCCTCTGTGTGTGTGTATGTATGAGAGCTTTACAAGACTGCTCCTTTTTTATGTTAGGTGAAGGTTGTTTTGACTGCATTAATTTGATGACTTCAGCCTTTTTGCTATTATATTATAGACAGATATTTGAGATTAGAATCTCAAATGAATTTTGGTGATATCTCTTCAGGAATCCATGCATCAATCCATGGCCAAGTTTTCCACATAGTGCATGGGAGAGAAGGGCACTGAAGCCGTAAGACAGTACAGTGACTGGGAAACTCTCTTAGATAGCCTGTAAAAATGCCAATAGGTAGGCATGATTCTCTCAAAGACTTGAGCACCTAGCTTAGGGATGAAGCACAGTGCCTTCCTCCACACAGGTCTCACAGCATGTTGGAGCTGCCATCTGTTTGATTAGAGTGAAAGAGAGTTAAAAGGGAAGGTTAGGAAGCAGGGACGTGTCAGTGTCGATGTGGGGGCAAGAGGGTGTGGAAGATTATACCAAGCTCTACATGACGGTGGAATGAAGATGGACGGAGATGTGTGGAGCATGTAATATGAAGCATTAGCTGGATTTGTGAATGCCATTTACAAATCTGAACTGATACAGCTGTGAAAGACAATCACGTAGCAAAAGGTGTGCAGCTGAATTTTATCAATCCAGCTAGTATCCAGAAAGAAAGGGCATTGTGTGGTGCTTTTCTGAAAATGATTTCTCAAATATATAAACCAGAAGTACAGGTTACATAGCCCTCAAGGGCTTGGCCCTGCAAACTCCTGCCTTTCTCCACTTACAGCAAATTCTGACTGTGTTTATATTACCAATTGGTTTTGAAAAGAAGTACCAGATTCAGCTCTTCAGTGAATTTTCTTATGCATAACCAAATCTTAAATTCTCATGTAACCTGGTCCAACTGTACTAAACATGCAGATTTTGTACTAAAAGTGTGATATTTCACGTGGCTGCCTCAGGTCCTGGACTTAATCTGGATATCTACTTTTCTTTTTTCTATTTGTGTAACAGCAAAAGCGGAAACTGAGACTTTATATCTCCAACACATTTAATCCTGCAAAATCTGACGCTGATGACTCTGATGGCAGCATCGCATCGTGGGAGCTTCGAGTGGAGGGGAAGCTCCTGGATGATGTAAGACTTACCTGTGCTTCAGTGGGGCTGGCAAGGGTCTAGAGATTGTCCTGTAGGGTTATGATGGACTTTACTGGGGTCATTAACTCAGACATCTCCGAATGGCAGCATTGGCTTGTTTTTGCTGGGAAGACACCATGTCCAACAGAAGGAGTGAAGGATACAAAAACATAGTGGGAATGCTGGAGAGAGTTGGGGAGGGCAGCAGGAAATAGAGCAGACTTAAGGACAGAATAGATACGATGAGTTGGAGAGAATACTGCTGGAAAGATATGGCAGGATTCAGGCCACGATTGGAGTGGTAAGTCAGGTCTAGAGCAGGCCATTGCATATGGTGAGTGCAAGAGGATGTATGGATGGTCAGAGCAAGGATGGAAAAAAGGTTTTATTAACTAAGTGATCAGAAACCCCTGCGATGGATTTCACTTTCCTCTGGGAGGGCTGGACTTTCCTAATAAAGGTGTCACCTATTCACTTTACAAGAAAAGTATTTGATAAGATAAACAGATGGAGATTGTACTTGTGTGGAGACAGAAAAATGTTTAAGACGTGCCTGTCTTTCTGGAGATAACAATACATGAATCAGGATCAGAATCTTGCTAGAAAATGAAGGGTAAACAAACTGCAGCATCTGGAAAGTGAAGTTAGACAAATTCAGATTAGTAATTAGAGCATAGATTTTAACAACAACAACAAAAAACTGTATTGGATAAACTTGCCAATTTTTATTGTGGATCTTCAGTTACTGGCAAATTTTAAATCAAAGAAGTATGTACTTCCAAAATATCTTCTGCATTAGGTAAGAAATCCATTTAAATGCTGTGGACTGTATTCTCCAGAAAGTCAGAATATATGACATAGACCTCCCAGCTTTTAATTTAGACGATATAAACTGCATAGTAAATGGTGAATACTGCTAATTAAATGAAAAGGCAAAATGTAAAGGAAATACTTTTACTTAGGATATGACTAATCTGTAAAAACTTACTACTATCTGATAACTCAGAACAATAATTTAGCATTTATTAAAAAAAATACAAACTGTTAAAATAAAAGGCATACAGTTATCTTGTTCACATCAAAAGACAATTCTTTATGATAACATTAAGACAGTCAGGGAAATCTTTCCTTCAGTGTATACTGTTCTACCACTTCTAGATTTTTGCATATTTCCCTGCATTTATCAGAGGGAAATCTCAATTAGATTGTTCACTCTTGTGATCTATATGGGAGTTAAAGTTCAAGAGAAAGAGAAAGCTCGAAAAGGAAGCACAGAACACGGGGTAATATATGCAGTCTTAAACATTTCCTTTTGTTTTGATTATACAGCTAAGCAAGCAGAAACGGAAGTTCTCATCATTTTTTAAGAGTCTAGTCATTGAACTGGACAAAGATCTTTATGGACCTGACAACCACCTTGTGGAGGTAAGAAGTTAATGCACCTTTGCAACAAGCCCAGTACTATAACAGATGAACAGCTATGTGCCTGTTATCTGCCTTGTTTAAGTTACCTTGCCTCCACTGACTTATTTAAGGTGTTTTTAAAGGTTTCAGAATTACAGATGTAGTAGTGATGTAGGGTATCTCTTAAAAGAAGAATATATGTAATTAAAACATTTGTGCGCATTTGTCCTGACAAGTAAAGCATACTGGCATCACAACAGGCTGTACTGTAAGAGCAGAGCAAGAAATGGTGGAGATTTTGCTCGTTTGTTTGTTTTGTTTGTTTGTTTGTTTAATCGCAAGATCTTAAGGAGTCTTGTTACTTGTCTTATTCTTGCTTGGAGTGCTGTGCAAGATTCACATACAGTTTCCCATATCAGTGAAAAAAGACTGACCACGTTAATTTTATTTCCTTTGGCAGTGGCACAGAACTCCCACAACTCAGGAGACTGATGGCTTCCAGGTGAAAAGACCTGGTGATGTCAGTGTGCGGTGCACATTACTCCTCATGTTGGATTACCAGGTCAGTGTGTTGCTTTTGCTATGGAGAATACATCCATTGGGGCATAGAACAAATTCATCAGAACAAAGCAAATTCATCCCCTTACATACCTCAAAAGATAATATATTTGGAAACAAAACTTCACGTGGTTGAAAGAGGTTAGAATGATACCAAACTGCCAGATGATTTAAAATATTAAGGGGACACATAAAGTAAGTTTTTGCTGTAGTCTAGCAAAATATTATTCTTGGCATGATGGTGATTAGTAACACCTGCAGAAAGTACATGCATTTCCTCCTCAGGCTTCTTACAACATAGTAAGATAAGATGCACATGAGGTGTGTGTGTGTGGGGGGGGGTCCTACACGTTGTGGTTTAAAAGAGTGGCTATTGCTAGTGATGCCTGAACCAGCTGTGTAGCTGTGGCAGCATTTTTTTCAGAGCAGACCACACAGATTTCTGGGGTTATTAAACTTTGGTTACATTGTCACTATAATCTGGTATAAAACATTGCCCTGGAAGGGATAGACTCAAGTCCAGGCATTTCTTCTTCCTCTCTTTTGTCAGTACTAGTTTGATTGTATTAGTAATATTTGTGGGCTGAACACACAAAAAAAAAAGTCAGGGAATTGATTCATTTCAGAGTTAGCAAAGCTTAGTTCCAAATCAGTTTTCTGATTGCAGTCACGGGAAACAAACAAAAAACAACAACAAAAAGCAAAGGAGGATAAATAAGGATATTCTGCAAAAAGGGAAATAAAGGAAATGGAAACAGAAAAGGGAAGGGAAGGGAAGGGAAGGGAAGGGAAGGGAAGGGAAGGGAAGGGAAGGGAAGGGAAGGGAAGGGAAGGGAGAGGTCACTGTCTTAAGGAAAAGGATAAAAATGCACTGCTGTGAAGAGATAGGATCTCCCTTTTCAATGGCAGTTCAGTCTTAGATACATTTTTATTGTATAACTTTAAGAATTCATTGTGCGCCATTCGCTTCCCCCTCCCCAATGCAAATGGCATCTATCCAGAATAAAGACACTACATTTTATGTTTATAGGAAATTTTACTTATCTTAGGGAGTGTGTGAGCTAACTGGGATACCAATAGAGCCAGTAAGAATCCTTATGGCTAGGAAAATATCATTAGAGTTTGTTATGTTCACCATTACTATAAATTTATTCTTTTAAATAGTTGTTCTCTTATCCTGAAGTCTTGTTATAAATCTGGCTTTGGGTGTCCAGGCACCCAACAAGGTAATCCTTGCTGAAGAGTGTGACAAATATTAAATATGAGCATGGGTACACCTGAAGAAGCACCAGACTCTAAGGTATCTGAGGAATTAGAGATGTAAAAGAGAGTAATTGAAGAATTGTAACACAGAGGTCAGGAGAAGAAATATATTCCATTGAGTAGTTGTGGTCAGGTAAATTTTCTGTTTTGTAGCAGAATGTTGGGAACATGCTGGGAAAACAGAGTTCCAAGGGAATTTGTTGGTAGGAGGCAGCTGATCAATTGTTAGGAACAGCAGAAGCATCATCCTGACTTCATGCTCCCTATCTGGTTAATCTCCAGTATTTCAGAGGAAGGACCATTCTTCTTCATCTCCTGCTTCCTGAAGTCAGATTATGCATCGACAGTAAACAGGAAAATTATTTTCTGACTCTGCAAGCACCTCGTTATCTAAAGCATGTGATTCAGGTAGTCTTTGTGCATAGCACATGAACAATGTCCATCTTTCTTTTTCAAATGCTAGACATAGCTGTTCCAGAGCATGACCGTGGTACACATCCGGGCAGTTTACATTTCTATAACCTACCACTGAATGGGGTATTTCACCAGAGGAACAAAGTCCCTAAAGAACTGAAGCTGAAAATCTCTATCAGTGCATGCATCTACTTTTTTCTCCATTGCATCTCTCCCTTCTTCTCTTTCTGTTGCAGCCTCCACAGTTTAAACTGGACCCACGATTAGCACGTTTGCTGGGGATCCACACACAGACCCGATCTGCCATCATCCAGGCTCTCTGGCAGTACATCAAAACAAATAAGCTGCAAGACTCCCATGACAAGGAATACATTAATTGTGACAAGTACTTCCAGCAGGTATCTCCTATTTGGACACAGCTATTCAGAGGCAATCTATAATATCCATCTGCAAATTTTGGATGGACAGAAATTACTGAATTTTGTTTTCCCTTAATAATTTGCAGTTTCTTCAATGCTGAATGGGTTTCAACAGACACTGTAACAAATATAGTAAATGCCTCCATGTGCAGTGTTGTCAAAAAACACATCAAGGTGGTTCCTCACTCCTAAAAAAGTCATAGCCTTTCCAAGAAGAAAGGGTCTAATTGATTTACTTGTTTAATTGCAAATTAGGTTTTGGACAAGGATAATATGCTCTTATTATATTCCAGATCTTTGACTGTCCCCGGCTAAAGTTTTCTGAAATTCCTCAGAGACTCACTAACCTACTGCTGCCTCCAGACCCTATAGTGATAAACCATATCATCAGGTAAGCTGATCAGTCAGCTCAGCACTGTCACATGCAAATCATACACTATCTAAAACAGAGAAACTGCTATGGTTGCCGGGACCAGAATCCAGGTTTTCTAACATCCAAGTGAGTGCTTTGGACTGTGTGTTAATTCTTTATGTCTGTAAAGTTATGAATTACTTTCAGTAGAGTGGCACTCTACTTTTCTTTGCTTAAAATGCAAAGAAGTCCTGGGGGCAAGATCATGTCTGTTAGATAGAAGCTAAAGAAGAGGACATTGTGTATAGTAGCTTCTCTGATACACTGTGTGCATCATGCAGCACCTGGCAATATTACTCTGCAGTGACATAGTGACATAAAGCTGTGGATAGGGGGAAGTATTAATGTGCTGAGAGTAGGTGGTACTTTTTCAATAGAGTCTTTACAGTCTCAGGCAAAGCAAATAGAAATCTGGCACTGAATGTAATGGGAATAAGTAAATTTTCAGACTGCTAAAGGAACAGAATAGTGTAGAGTAGAAGGTATCATTTGTGGTCATCTGAGGCTTCACCCCTCCCAACAGCATTTTAGTCCTGCTCTTCAGACACCATCCATGCTTTTTGTTAAAAAAAATAACAAAAGTGCAATGGAAATTAAATAGAGTTAAACAGAAAGCTGTTAGTATGGGTAAATACTTTAAATGGTAGATAGACTGAAAGAGGATGCAGTAGAAAATAGATAGTAGTGTTTTTATCTCTGCAATACTGAGTGCACCAGATTTAAAACTCATAGAAGTAAAATATTCTTACCTGAGCTCAATCTAGAGCTGGAGCTTTTCTTGAATTTTACTCCTCATTGTTGCTGACAGACTTGAAATCAGAGGTAGAAAGAGAAACACATGGCATTTCCCATTTCTGCAAAGAAACAAGTCATCTCCCACACTCTTAACGTTGCACAAGAATACTACAAAGCGTAGGTCTCCAATATTCTTATATTGCAAACAAGTTAGTATTTGATTCCTCCCTTTTGATTACCATCATGATTTATATAAAAATTAAAAAAAAATATTCTTACATTGAGTCAGTATCCCATGTTACAAGGGGTATGTGTTGCCTGTTGCTGTGCACCTCCAAGAAGAGCCTTGCTCTGTCTTCACTGTACCTCCCATAGGGCAGTTGCACTCAGCAATAGGATCTCCTCTTCTCTGTCTCTTCTTAAGGCTGGACAAATGCAACTCTTGCAGCTTCTCTTGGTGTAGGCATTAGGTATTACAAAGCCCTGGAAGCAGTAGTAAAGGACTCGGGAGCACAGGTAGATTTTTCATCAGTCCTGCCAGTCAAAGGAGAGGGGATTAAAAAGGCCGGTTGAATCTGGCAAATCAACAGATAGTTGCATGACTGGTGCCGCAGGCAGGGGTTCAGCTAGCTAGACCATGGGACTCTCTTTGAGAAACCTGGTCTGCTGGGGGCTGATGGGGATCCACCTGTCAGAGAAGTGGAAAAAGCATCTTTGATCATAGGCTTGCCAAGCTGGTGAAGAGGGCTTTAAACTATAGCTGCCAGGGGAGGGGAATCTCAATCCATCCCTCTCCTCCCAGTTTGATGCCAGTGTCAGTGACAGATGCCCAGAGTCTGGAGGAGGGTCACAAATCAGCAGAAGAGAACCTGAAGACCAGCACAAAAGAAGTCCACCACTCCAGCCAGTAAGTCAGCTTCATCACGGGCCCAACTTAAATGTCTGTATGCTAATGCACATAAACAGATAGAAGCCTCATGTTCGCAAGCCCTGGTTCTCATGGAGGACTTCAGCCCCCCTGACATCTGTTGGAGGGACAGCATGGTAGGGCCTAGGCAATCCAGGAAGTTCCTGGAATGCACTGATGACATCCTTCTCCAAGTGACAGAGAAGCCAACAAGGAGAGGTGCTATGCTGGATCTCATTCCCACAAACAAGGAGGGTCTAGTGGGGAATGTGAAACTCAAAGGCCGCCTTAGCTGAAGCAATCATGAAATGGTGCAGTTTTGGATTCTGAATGCAGCAAGGAGGGAGCACAGCAAACTTGCTACCCTGGAATTTGGGAGAGCAGACTTTGTCCTCTTCAGGGATCTGCTTGGTAGAGTACCATGGGACAAAGCCCTGGAGGAAGAAGTGGTTAAGAAGTCATAGAATCACAGAATAGTTTGGGTTAGAAGGGATCTTAAAGATCATCTAATTCCAAACACTTCCCTGGGCAACCTGTTCCAGTGCCTCACCATCATCTGAGTAAAGAATTTCCTTCTTAGAGCTAATCAAAACCAACCCTTTTTAGTTTAAAGCTGTTATTCCTTGTCCTATCACTACACTCCCTGACAAAGAGTTGAACAGTTTCCCAGGGAAGCTGTGGATGCTCCATCCCTGGAAGTGTTCAAGGTCAGGTTGGATGGGGCCTTGAGCAACCTGATGTAGCGGGATGTGTCCCTTCGCATGGCAGGGGGGTTGGAATTAGATGATCTGTAAGGTCCTTTCAAGCCCAAACCATTCTGTGATTCCAGGTGCTCCAGTCCCCAGCCATTCTCATGGCCTGATTCTCATGGGCTCATTACAGTATGTCATGTCTTCCTGGTCCTGCACCCAGAAGTCAAGATACACAAGTGTGGCATAGCAGGGAATAGGTTCTTTCCTTTCCAGAGCTGATTTCTGCTCAGTTGATGTCCACCTGTACCAGTGCATGGGATTGTTCAGAGCAGAACTTTGTATTTGCCTGTGTTGAACCTTATGATGTTGAATTGCTGTCCTCTTTATTCAACTTGTCAAGGTTTTTCACAATAGCCCTGCTCCCCCAACTCCGTCCTAGGCTCAGGGGCAAGGGAGGCCTGAGAACACAACTTACCAGGACAACTGGAGGCAAAAACACCATTGAGCACCTTGCCCTTTTCCATGTCTTCTAACCCCTGAAGGTTATCTTGTCCAACCGCCTCCCTGGCTCATGCAGGGCTCCTTAGAGCAAGTTGCCCAGGACTATGTCCAGGCAGCTTTTGAAGATCTCCAAAGAGGGAGATTCCACAATGTCTGTGCCAGTGCTTGGTCACTTCTCACAGTAAAGATGTGTTTCCCGATGTTCAGGGGAAACCTTCTGTACTCGAGTTTGTGCATATTGCCACTCATCTCTGTCCACTTCAGACCATTGAAAAGAGCCTGGTTCTGTTCTCCTTGCATACTGTCTTCAGGTATTTATATCTACAAGGGTAAACCCCCCCGAGCTTTCTCTTCTCCAGACCGAACAGTTCCAGCTCTCTCAGCCTTCTCTTTTAGCAGAGCTGCTCCAGTCCCTTCATCATCCTCGTGGCTCTTCTCTACACTCTGTCCAGTATGTCCATGTCTCTCTTGTGTTAAGGAGCCTAGAACTAGGCACAGGATTCCAGGTGTGGACTCACCAGTGCTGAATACAGAGGGAGAGGATTATTCTTCTCAACCTGCTGGAAACACTTGTAATGCAAATCCATCCATGCAAGACCTCCTTCTCCCCCAGATCTAAAAAGTTCAATTAGATCCTGAGTCCTTTTCTTTTTTATTACTTCCTGCAGCAGGTGCACACGACCGAGATATTTCAAAAATAATGTTCTGAAGGAGCATTTTTATATTACAAGTGACCATGACTGAAGTTTGATTTATCAGCTACTGGGTTGACAAAGTTTTCTTGCTAAGAAATTTCAATGTAAAGCTAAAGAGAAAATGGCAATTAAGCCTAAAACCCAACAAGTTAAAGCCTAACACAGTCCTCGGGGTTAAAGCCTAAACCCCAGTCCACAGGGTACTCCACCTCCCAACCTGGAAGTTTGAGACAAGGAGCAGAACTCCCTCAAAGTTCAGGTGGAAATAGTTAGAGACCTGCAGCTCCACCTGGACTGTCACAAGTCCATTGGGCCAGATGGGATCCACCTAAGGGTGCTGAGGGAGTTTGTGGGTGCGATTGCTGGGCTGCTTTCCATCATCTATCAGCAGTCTTGGTCATCCGGAGAGGTCCCGGATGATGACTGGAGACCTGCTGACATGACGTCCATCTATAAGAAGAGTTGTAAGGAAGACCTGGGCGACTGCAGGCCTGTCAGCTTGATGTTGGTGCCAGGGAAGGTGATGGAACAGGTCATCTTGAGTGTAATCACACAGCATGTGCAAGACAACCTGAGGCTCAGGCCCAGTCAACATGGGCTCATGAGAGGCAAGTCCTGCCTGACCAGCCTCATCTCCTTCTATGCCCGGGTGCCCTGTCTGGATGAGGGAAAGGCTGTTGACGTGGTCTACCTAGACTTCAGCAAGGCCTTTGACACAGTCTGCCAAAGTATTCTCCTGGAGAAGCGGGCAGCCCATGGCTCAGGCAGGTATACGCTTTGCTGGGTTAAAAACTGGCTGGATGGCCAACCCCAGAGAGTGGTGGTGAATGGAGTGAAATCCAGCTGGCGACCAGTCACAGGTTCCCCAGCGGTCAATGTTGGGGCCCATTCTCTTTAATATTAATATTTTATTAATTATTTGGATGAGGGAATTGAGTGCACCCTCAGTAAGGTTGCAGACAATGCCAAGTTAGGGGGAAGTACTGATCTGCCAGAGGGTAGGAATGCCCTGCAGAGGGACCTGGAAAGGTTGAATCGATGGGTAAGGGCCTATAGGATGAGGTTCAACATGGCTAAGTGCCAGGTCCTGCACTTCGGCCATAATAACCCCATCCAGCACTACAGGCTTGGGGCAGAGTGGCTGGAAAGCTGTGCAGAGGAGAAGGACCTGGGGGATAGTTGGGCCAGATGATCTTGGAGGTCCTTGCCAACCTAGCTGATTCTATGATTCCTCAGTCCTAGGTGCAGAACCCTTTACCCTTGCTGAATTTCATTGCTGATTGCCCAATGTTTCAGTCTGTTTAGATCCCTCTGCAAGGCCTCTTGTTCCTAGAGAGTCAGCAGCACCTCCCAGTTTAGTATCATCACCAAACTTGCTGAAGATGCCTTCAGCTCCTGCATCCAGATCATTGATAAAAATGTTGAACAGAACTGGCCGTAGAACTGAGCCCTGGGAAACACTGCTAGTGACTGTCTGCCAGAGAGATGTAGCCACACATCACTACAACACTTTGAACTCTAGTGTTTAACCAGTTCATCACCAGCCACCAGCCAGTTCACCACCACCGATATATATATGATGCATGTATACATAATATGTGTAAAGGTACCCTGTTCTTAAACTCTTCTCACAACATCTGCAACAGTTTTTTTGAAAGAGTATTTTCTGGGCTGGATGGCTATTTACTCTGACTCATTATGTCAGTTTTCACAATCTTCTATTATCCTCTCCATAGTGTTGACCCCAATGATCAGAAGAAGACGGCTTGTTATGACATAGATGTAGAAGTTGAAGACCCATTAAAGGGACAGATGAGTAGTTTTCTTCTCTCAACAGCTAATCAACAGGAGATTACAGCATTGGACAACAAGGTACTGCCCCAGTATCACGTGGCATATGTATACACGTTTTATAACTTCCTGGGGGTTTGGTGCCGTATATCAAAGGGACTAATGTGAGAAAGGGATTGCTCATTTAGATGTGCTTTCAAGGGTTGAATAAGTCACATGCAATGGAAATACAGTGGGGTGGGTGGGGTTTGCTCTTAAAATTTAATCCAGGGCCTGATATAGTTGTAAAAATGTTACAAGTGTTTCGCAGGCAGCATAATGAGTACCCTGGCAGGCAACATAAATTATGTGCCAGTCTAGGTGTTGTAGGATTTCAGATCTTTCTGAACTAGTTAGTAAATCTGTTGTGCTCTGTGGAAAACTAACAGGTCTTGTTTGTAACTAAAAACATGTTAGAGCAGGCAATGTGGATCAACCATGGTCTTCCAAGGTATGTGTTAGGAGAATTAGGCTGGATCTTACAGCCTGAGAGAGGCAAGGCTGCCAAAGCTCCATTATCCCAGATCCAACCGGCAACGAGGCTGAGCATGTATTCCCAGGAGGCATGCACACACACACATGCACCCATGCATGCGTATACACCACGTATATATATATATACATATATATATATATATACAGGGCCAGCCACACAGATCAACACAGTCAGGATACAGAGAGACCTCACATGAACACAAAGATAACCAATAATCTCATCCTGATCCTCTCTCTGGCTGAACTCCGTGGAGGGCTGCTAGTGGGGGTATGTCCCTCTGGCAGCTGGTCTCGGACACTTTGTCTACCCACTGGCTGCCTCTGGATCCCAGTCTCCCAGTTGCTGGCACTTGGCCATAAAAGCCCCAGAGGCTGCAGCCGCACTCCCAATGTTCATACAGACACAGGCACATCCACACAGAGGCACAAACATACCCATACACACACACGTACATTCGCAGCTGGCTGGGAGTCTCTTGGTCCCCCAGTTGCCACTTCCCTGTGGTCTTACCCTTCGATGTGTGCACACATACAAACACCACTGGGTCTTGTCCCTAGCGACCCTCAGACCCCACGGTTCCTCCAGTGGCTGGCTGAGATTCCTTTGCTCTGTCTGACTGCCAGCTTCTCCTGTGGTCTCATCCTTACAGACACATACCCCACCATGGCTCCCAGACCACCTTACCTACTTGCTGACTAGTTCAGCTTGTTCTTTGCCAGTGCTCACACATTCACGCACCTGCACTGCTGCAGGTGCCAGCACTCAGGCACATGGGCCTCCAAACCATGGTCTTGCTGCAGTTGCTGGCACATAGAGCTCCCCCCATACATAAAAATGGAGTTCCTCACTCAGGAAAAGAGTTAAAAATGGAATCTGGTAACACAGTAGGACAGATAGCTCTGGTCCGGCATAGAGATGGCTGGACAAGCATATCAATGAGCAAATCATTCACACACAACCAGTGATTTTTAGCCCTTTATATATCTATTTTCCCACAGTTGTGCCTCCCTGAATCACGCAGATCCATCCCATTTCCCGCATTTGATTAATTCCCTAAAAGTGCCATGTCAAGTGCAATCCCAAGATGCTCTTACCCTAGATCCTATAATGTGTCCCATAACACATAGGCAGCAACCCTCCAAAAATGCTCTGGTATTCAGACTTTGTGGATGTTGTTGTTGGATTGCTCTATGAAGTTCAATATCACAATAGGAATCATTTAGCTCACGTAGGTGGATATTCTATATATTTTAAGATGGAGCTTCAGCTTTTAACTTTTTAACTTCAGTTTAGCAGCGCATTTTATGTTCAAGATGCCTTTATATTCATATTCATATTCATTCCTGCTCTTCAAATTTGTATAAATGGGCAGAGTTTGACTACCTAACCTTTTCCTCAGCGCGCAAGTTTGTCAAGTTTGTCCTCAGCACACAAGAGACTCGTTACTCTTTTTTTTTTTTAATGAGGTTCCTTAGTTAACAGTCAAATCACCACCTAGTATTTTACATCCAGATCTTACTTTCTTCTAATCTGGCACAAAAAAAAAAAAAAAAAAAAAAAGATGCAGCTTTGAAAATATAAGAAGTAGACAATTAAGACTGGCATCACAGATTTTTTTTTTCTTTTTGTTATGCTGAGAATCAGAAGCAACTAAGGAAAGTAAAGAAGGTGTTTGGTAAGCATAGCAAGCAGCAGCAGCCTTCTTCTGGATATAAATAAGGTGGGATTACAGTTAGCAAGACCAAAGAGAAAAATGTAATTGTAATTAAAACGTATTACAGGAATTTTAACTTCTGCGTCTTATGATATGAAAATCTCTATCTTAGAAAAAATATGAGAAAAAAAAATAAAGTCAGACATTATTTGGATATGGGAACCAGAGATGCTAAAAAATTGAAGATGAGAACAAAGTTGCCTAGGCTGAGTTAGAGAAGTAGTGGGAAAGTTTTGATACTCAAAAGACTTGGGGTTATGAAGAAGGATTAGCTGTGGAAGAATAACAGGAGCAATTTTTTTTGCGGAAGTGCAAATTGATAAGTCTGTATCCATCCTAGTTGCCCCATCCCTGGAAGTGATGAATGCCAGGTTGGATGGGGCTTTGAGCAACCTGGTCTGGTGGAAGGTGCCCCTGCCATGGCAAGGGGGATTGGAAGTAGATGATCTTGAAGGTACCTTCAAGACTATAGGTCCCTAGAAGGTCCCTAGACTACAACATTTTATTGAGAGGTCATAGTGTCTTGCTATATTGATATGAGGGGAAGCTAAGAGAATCTCATATTCTTTTAGTGTGCTGGGCATTGCATTGCTGCAGAGCAGCTCACTAGACTAGCTGCAACTGTAGAAAATTAATAGTAGAAAAATCACTTGGAACGGTTTTGCAGAATTGTTTCCTGGTTTATTGAACAAAGATTATGTGCACTTAAAATAACCATACCTCTCTTATAGCAGTGGTGAGCTCTGCAGGCTGCATTAGAGATTCATGTCAAGGGAAGGGGACTGTTAGCCAGTTTTTTGCACGAGTGTAAATGGCTAATTTGCCCTGGCAAAGGATAAATAAAAGTGGCTCCACAAACAAAGGGAAGAAGTGTGATATCATAGACCAGAGATTATTCACGTGATACAGAGTCATGATAAGTTTCTGTTTGTTTACATCTAATGCAAATTTGTTAAACTGTTGTCCTCATACTGTTTTAAAGAGAGTTTGGATACCAGCAGTCCTGCAGATTTTTGGTAACCGTTGCAAGATCTGCCGTTCTGTGGTTCTTGGAAAAGGTCAAAGCAAAAGGTTTCAGCAGAGCAGGTGCTCAGCCAGTTAGTTTCCAGCCTATATGTGCTTTCATGCAGCATGCTAAGGATTATTATGTTTCCAGTCCAGCTCCCCCTTTACCATGTCTTTATCACCTTTTTATTGAGCATTTTCTGCAGCAGAGCGCAAGCTGTGATTAGTGAAGTTACTGAAGTCACTTCTGGGTAAGTCACCTAGTGGAAAACTGGTGCACACCAATAGGAGATTTCTCTCTAGCATTGGCTACATCATTTTCCCACATGAGGAACGTTTTAAGTTGAAAGCCATTCTCTTCTGTTAACATACCATACAGTTCTGCCTACAATGCCCTTAGTGGCATAGCCAGATCATGGGAGGATTATTTTCCTCCCTCTGTGTCTGGCCACAGTAGATGTTTTGGCAAAATAGATGTGGACAGGAGATTTAACAAGATGGGTCTGCAATCTCAAAACAGAATGTTAGAGAAACAGGATAGTAAGAGGTTGCTTTTCTGTTTAGGTATGTGCAAATGATTCATTAGTTGTCCTCCCATTGATCACAATTGATTTTGTTATCCAGGTTGATTAACATACCTTGACTCCTCTTTGTAGTGTATATTCTTCCCTGCTAGTTAATGACCATTTCTTTCATAATATTTTTGATGATATGACTCATTTTCTATAAACCTTCCATACTCACAGTTTCTCATTATTCACACTCCTTTTGTAGCCATGGTGACGTTAATAGTCTTTCTTACAAGAAAAATTCTAGAAGTCATGGCTGTTCTGTAAGTTTATTTAACATGGATTTGATTGGGCGATCACTAGAACAAAGTTTAGGCATCACCACAGGATATTGAAGGTATAATGTTGACTGACCAAGGGAGTAACTGCTTTCTTGCATTGGGCAATACGTAAAGACATTATATAGCACCTTTCCAGAAAAATCCCTGACTTCTCAAAAAGACTGCTTATACACAGGAAATCATTGCATTATACAGTGACATGACTTAGCTCTTCAGTATTGCATGTAGCGTGCCATCCAGTAGTTCAGTGCAGGAAGTGAAGAAGAATCCTGTATGTGCTTATGTTGCAAAAATACATGTGAAACCAAAATGTAATTGCAACACTAGGGTTAACTCCCACTCTGAAGAGAAAATTCCATGGGATGAGTCTTTGGTGTAGAATTGTCACCTTTGTATATTACAGAGAACTACAAAGACATTAACAGGACTGACCTCAGGGTTGCAGAAACATGAGAGGAATTAAAGAACATCTGCTTTGTTTTTTTCTTCAGATTCATGAGACAATCGAATCCATAAATCAGTTAAAAATACAACGTGATTTCATGCTGAGTTTCTCCAAAGATCCTAAAGGGTACATCCAAGACCTTCTTCGATCCCAAAGTAGGGATCTTAAGGTGAGCTAAGGTTGAAGAAGAATGAAGAAGTGAAACCAGAATGTAAGAACATCAGTTAAATGTGTACAGATGTATAGCTAAAATATCCAGGATGGAAAATTGGTGGAAAAAATGATGAGTGTAATACTGCTATCCCAGAGCAGAAAGTATGCAGGAAAGACCGGTAAGGCTGTATTTCTCTTCTAGTGGTATAGCAGTGCATAATGGGGATTGTAGGTGAATTTGTGGTTAGACAGTACGATCAAAGTGCAGAGATGTGTTGGTGTACTCTGTAAAATTAAAGCTAGATAAAACTAATCAGGAGGATCCTATAGCAAAATAACACTATTTGGGTGTTTTATTAGTTTTCAAAATGTAATCTTATTTAAGAAATAGCAGAATAAGTATCAGATGCCTTTGAGTTTAGTTTTGAGAAACCCAAGGTATGTAATGTAAGGAATTTCATTTGTTTGCCAGCCAAAAAGAATATTTTTCTCATAAAGTTTCACACTTTGTATCTTTAAATCAGACGCATCAAAACCCATTATGTTAATGAAGTCAGGAAATTATTTTTATATAATAATTATCTTTCAAATATAAATGTCTTGTTTGTTAATCAATAATCTTGCAAAGATTTACTGTTAAGATTATGATTGTTGTTATTATTTATATTCAGAAAGGGAATGGACATCTAAAAGAATGTTTAAATACACTTGTAGCTTGAAGAGCTTACAAACTGAAGTGTGGTGGTGGTGCTTCTCTAGTTGCATATATGGAACAGTTGTTCAATGCTCTCCCTGACTGACATCCAGTTCCAAAAGGGCCTTTTTGGTAATACTCTGCCCTGCTGACATCAGAACTGACGTTGTAAAACAGTACCCTGCAGAATATGCCAATAATTTTACATTTCAGTCTGACATGAATACCTTCACAATTTCCTGTTGTTTACAGTTGTGCCAAGGTTCTTTGGATATATCTGCAAGTAAAATATACAGTGCTAGGGTACTTTTCCTGGGACCCTGGAACTAAACTGTCAATGCTGTTAAAATGTTAGAGATCTGTGGCATTTAGTCTGGCCAGTCCTGAATGACTCCTTAGCACAGCCTAGAAGCAAATGTTAGGAGCTGTTCAGTTTGGATGTGGACACCTTGTTTTGGCAGTAACCATGAATTAGAGAGTCATAGAATCATAGAAACACAAGGTTGGAAAGGACCTACAAAATCATCTAGTCCAACCGTCCTCCTATCACCAGTACTTCCCACTAAGCTACTACATTATACCTTGTAGCACCTTGTCCAGGCACTTCTTGAACACTGTGAGGGATGGTGACTCCACCACCTCCCTGGGCAGGCCGTTCCAGTACCTGACCACTCTTTGAGAGAAAAAGTTTTTCCTGATACCTAATCTAAATCTCCCCAGGCACAACTTGTGGCCATTTCCTCCAGTCCTATCATTAGTTATCTGAGAGAAGAGGCCAACCCCCTCCCCATCACAGCCTCCCTTCAGGAAGTTGTAGAGTGCAATGAGGTCTCCCCTGAGCCTCCTCTTCCCCAGGCTAAACAATCCCAGCTCCCTCAGCTGGTCCTCATAAGACTTATTCTCCAGAACCCTCACCAGTTTTGTTGCCCTGGGCACACTCCAGGGACTCAATGTCCTTCTTGTAGTGAGGGGCCCAAAACTGAACCCAGTACTTGAGGTGCGGCCTCACCAAAGCTGAGTACAGGAGGACAATCACTTCCTGCTCCTGCTGGCTACACTATTTCTAATACAGGCCAGGATGTCGTTGGCCTTCTTGGCCACCTGAGCACACTGATAGCTCATGTTCAGCTGAGCATTGATCAACGCTCCCAGGTCCCTTTCCTCTTCGAGGCTATGTCCAATGCATGCCATTGTCCATTTGCCTTGGGCATAGAGATCAGTCCTGAGAATTTTAATGCAGTAGTGTCATTAATTTTTGACTCTAGGTAAATGTAAATGTTTCTCCATGTGGTAGAATAGCTATAGTGAAAAGTATTTTTATTTTTGTCACAGGTGATGACTGATGTAGTTGGAAACCCAGAGGAAGAACGCAGAGCTGAATTTTATCATGAGCCATGGTCTCAAGAGGCTGTGAGCAGATATTTCTACTGCAAGGTGTGAAGGAATTAGCCACGTGGATAGTTCATAAATGAGTCATCCTACCACTGAACAATAGAATCTGCTGAACTGCACAGTTTCTCTTTTTCTTTCAGATTCAGCAGCGCCGGCAGGAACTGGAACAGTCTCTGGGAGTGCGCAACACATAAGTATTGCTCAAAAGATCCCATTGGCATCATGACCACAGAACGAGTGGACTTCTCAGTGTTACTTAGCTCACTGTTACACATGGACCTGCTTCCTGACTGGATGGGAATGTACCATCGACAAACCAGTCAGAACACCAGCTTTAGAGTGACCTTTGAAAAAACTGCCCACGGGAGGTGTCTCAAACCATTCCAGGCCATAGACAGCAGAAGATTCCTGTGCTCCATACAGGTGTCAATGTTAAAGAAGATTAAAGATTCATTCATCAACCGGCATCATTGAGTTCCAGTGGAAAGTTCAGACACTACACAGCAAATCCTTATGGGCTATGCATAGAATCATGGGTGGTATTGATGGGGGAGGTTGAGTTGAGTGTTGTAGGAGACTACAGATTAAGAGAAATAAAGGTAATTCTCATTCTGTTACCTAAGATTCTCAAATAGTAACTTCTCTGGAATAAGACAAGATAGTCCTGATAGCTGTGGAATGCTTCGCGTTCCTGAACAGAGTTTTCGCTTCAGCTGGACCAGTGTAAGAAGCCATCGCACCGTGTGAAATAACAAACTAGGATGATTTTCAATCCTAGAATGAAGAGCCTCTCTGGAAGGAAAAAATATAGTCAGGACATTTCTTCTGCAAACTTTAATACTTCCTCTTTCCCTTCCCCCTGCAGTGAAAGGTAGACTGAATTATGTATCACTAGACAGTTTCATGGGTATGATCAACATGCAGTACGAAGAGGAAGAAAACTATCTCCAGCATGAGAGCCTCTTAGGCGTTCTTAGTATCAGTGGGGTTAGAAAAGCTGAAGTTGAAGCAAGAAAAAAGGCATTCTTAGAAAATGCAAATAACCTAATGGTGCTTTGCTGATATCTGCCTTGAACACAGTGGATATTAACGATAAGTCTATAGGTAAAATACGAGATTTCTTAAACATTTCTCTCCTTGTGTGCCATTAGGGATCAGGACTGAAAAAAAACTTCCCTAACTGTTAAGTTGATTTAGAATCCAAGAGGCTTAAACTTCATGTAACATGGCAGTTTTCTCTTTACTTCAAGATGTCAACAGACTTCCTGGATTAGTCTCACATTTTGATCATAGGTAAACTGCCTCTTCCTATTCAGTTCCCCCATACATGATATGTGCTAGTTGTATAAGATGCTGGTGAGTTTTGAAGCCTTAAATAGCATAGAGGAACTATCCCTTAGAAATCACCTTGTTTTCAAATATATGACAAATTCAGACTATCAGAATTACAACATATTTAGCTGGAACCAGGGACATCTTCATTAAATCCTTCCCCCCATTCCACCTTTTGTAGTGCATAGATTGGTTTGTAATTAATGATCCAGCATGTTTTCTAGTCTAAAAAGCAGCTGCCAAAGTATAACTGTGTCCTGATAATGTAGCACTCAAAATCCTTTTCTAGGCTTCTCCTCTTCATCTCCTTTCTTTCACTTTCCTGGAAAGAGAGTCAAGTTCACATGTGTTAAGGAAGGGAGGCAGCTCTTCTAAGTAATTAATTTTGCTATGGTATTGTCCTTTTCTCTTCTGCTGTCTTTGCTGATTTATTTCATATTTGAAAGAAAAGTTTCTTCTGTCTAGTCACAGAAGAGAGAGTCTTCCCTCCCACCCCTTTATTTAATACCTCTGCTTTCACATTACCAGTGCCATAGCTTTTACTCTGTCCACTGCGTTCAGAGGTGTCTTGAAAAATTTACATATGATTGGTCATATGATGGCAGTACAACCATGCAAAACCACTGGTGTAAGGAAAAGCACAGCTGTACCTCTTTGCCCAAGGCCTTTTCCTGGGAATGGCTTGGCTTGGATTTTTTTGTGTGTGTGTTATAACCTCTTTTTTACACTAAAACCTGAAATCCTGCGATCTTAAACTGGTAGAGACTGAGAGGTTGCCAAACAGTTAACAACTTAAAATCTTATGTGCTGTAGGACTCTGCTAATTGGACTACCAGCAAACACTGAGGGAAAACAGTGGGGATCATCTGCTACTGTGCTTCCGTATTTGTTACGCTGCTGTGTCAGTTGTGTGCATGCTGTCCAGTGTATAAAACTTTTTCTGTATGTGGTAAACAGAGCAGCTACATTCAGGGGATGTATTCAGATCTCCAGGAGTAATAAATGCCGAGAAAAATAAACGAGGATATGAGAAAGGAATGGGGTGGGATAGATGCCTGCAGGATGTCTGCCAGTGAATTTTATTTTTGAGAACTTTGCCATATGAATGGCAAATATTTGTACAGAAAAAATCCAGTCATATGCCACAGCTGGCAAAATAATGGAGCCCAATCTGCTTTTAGAATCTCTCTTTAAAAATAATTGTATAGGTCTGTTTCCAAGCCTCTTTCAGAACAAAGTAATGAAACAATGTGTTGCTGACCAGTGCATTCCAAGCAGCACCGCTGGAATGTGAAGCAATGTTAAGCACCAATGCTATGCTGAAGTGTATACACACGTATGTGTTTGTGCACACGCATGCTCGTGCATGATTTGGCCACTGTACATAGCAATCCAAAATTCGAAAATACGAATCCAAAATTCATATATCTCACTGTACATATTCTTCCTGCCCATAAAAAGACTTGTCACCAAAGAAGAGTCTTAGGAATAGCTGTCAGGTGTCTTCATTTTGATTTAAAATGGTGTTTGAGATTTTGATTCATTTATTCCATGCTCAGAAGCAGTTTGAGCCTTTTACTGAAGAGACATAGAGAGAAATGTTATCTTCCATTCCAGGAGTGTAGCCAGGAGCTTGCTTTTAGCAAAAACAGACATTATATTTGAGGAGAAACAATTGGACAATTCTGGGAGGAACTGGACCAAATGCAGCTTGGGCATGTGGAAATGAAAGTCGGTAGTACTGAACAGGCATGTAATTCCAGCAGATTTTGAATGATAAATTTATTTTAATTTCAGGATGGGGGGCTTTTTTGGGTGTTAAAGATGACAAGACTGTTACTTGTGGTCTTTGGTTTCTGCCACGGTACGATACAAATCTGTGCATACTGCAATAAAAAAATATATATATGTGCATAGATGTAGTTAAATTTATAGATGACAATATAGATGATTGTTAGAAAATATAGCATAAAACTAGGACAAGGTTAAAACAATTCCTGGAGTACCAGTAGAAGGGAAATATATCTTGGAGCTGAAGCGTTGGCATGGCAGTTAAAGGAAAAACAAGTGTTTGTGGAAGCAAAGTGCCAGAATAGAGAGAAGAATACAGCAGTGGTAAAAGGAAAGAGAAAGGTGGGAGCCACTGAAGTGCCATTAAGTCAAAGCACAGGATAACATGCAGATTAATGTTGGAACTAGCACAGTCTATGTGATTTTGTATATTTTGTGTGCATGTGTATATGTATACATATAGAGGGCAGGCGCAAGAGTCAGTCTCAACTGGTACAGAGCTTGGGAAATGGGCATGCAGGGTACAGCCAAATGTTCTGCATTTAAGTTCTGAGACACATTGCCAAAACTTCTCCTACTGTTATCAGTAGGGATTCAGCTATTTCACTTATCAGCATTGGCAGTTCTAGTGCACGCATGGTTTCAGCTGACAGCTTTTCTACACCACACTGTTTAGAATTTATTCTGATGAAGCTGAGTGAAATTATTGGTGTATATCCTAGGGCTTCGAATTTTGCTTAAAATGTAGTCAGGTGGTGGTTTCTTTTTCTTTTTCTTTTTCTTTTTCTTTTTCTTTTTCTTTTTCTTTTTCTTTTTCTTTTTCTTTTTCTTTTTCTTTTTCTTTTTCTTTTTCTTTTTCTTTTTCTTTTTCTTTTTCTTTTTCTTTTTCCTTTTCCTTTTCTTTTTCCTTTTCTTTTTCCTTTTCTTTTTCCTTTTCTTTTTCTTTTTCCTTTTCTTTTTCTTTTTTTCTTTTTCTTTTTTTCTTTTTCTTTTTCTTTTTCCTTTTTAACCTCCTTGTGTTGAGAGCCCTTTTAATGGCAGTGCAAAGAGATGAGTGGGGAAAAAAAAGGCTCCTTTCTTCCTGAATAAGGAGGTCTCCTTTCTGTAACTGCTCTGTTGTTTAATAGGCTGTATCTGTTCTGCCAGATCCTGTATGATAAACACCTTTTCTGATCTCACTGAAGAAAAGTACTCCATTAAAAAGAAAACTGTGGGTTTGGGAGTGAGCAAATACATGCATAAGGAGAGGTGGGGGAGAGACTCCCTCTGCTCTGTAGTCACCTTATCTTCACTGTTGGATGCTGAGTGAGTCGTAGAAAAGCTTTTAACAATAAATACTTTGTTTCTTTGTACCTCTTGCCCTTACCTTATGCCTCTTAAAAAAGAAAACTTCATTTCTTTTGTGTAAAAGTAATGCTGGAAGATTTTTTTCACACATTTCTTTTACAGAAAATTTTACCTAAGGATTAGGAAGATCTCACTTTCTATGGGAAACTGCTGAGAGACCTGGGAACTACAGATCAATCCAAGGCCAATTAATGACACACATTTACACCAGTCCATGGTGTGGAAGTGATACATGAGATGTTACTCTCTGGGCTCTGCTACTGATATGAGGGATAATTTGGTGCAGTTGGTTTCTTCTTACTCCTGATGAAGACTCTCATGGTCTCAAGTTTCTGGATTTCTGTCCACATGTATGTGCACACGCATAAGGAGGGGCATACACATACAGGTTTTAAGTGGACTTGACAACAATGAGAGCTGTGTCACCAAGTTTAATCTTCTGGTGCTGTTTCCATAATGAATAAGTGATGAAGATGGGAAATCCTTAACATTGGAGAGGTCCGGTTTCTTGCTTGGTTATTCGGTGTACAATTAGCACCATTATTATTAGTTTTAATCAATAAAGAAGTTGCAGCTGGGGCTAGAGCTTGGATGCTGAGAGGAGGCTGGAGAAAGCTATGCAAACAGCTAGCAGACTTCCAACAGAGGTTCCATACAAACAACCAATAATATTAGAAACATTTGACAGGATGAACAAGCTGCAATTCACCAGCTCAATGAAGAGTTTTTATTTGTTTGTTTTAAGGGTCAAAATTTCTTAGCTCAATAGACTGTCAAGAGAGAACAATATCAAGAAGTGGGGTGGGTGAAGACTAAAAAGAGGAGAGAATGTAAAAAAGGAAAGGAAGGCCTAGAATTATTTTAGCAACTGAGTGAAATGGGAAGCAGATGTAGTAACCTTTTTTTGAGAATCACAGAATCACAGAATTTCTAGGTTGGAAGAGACCTCAAGATCATCGAGTCCAACCTCTGACCTAACACTAACAGTCCCCACTAACCCATATCCGTAAGCTCTACATCTAAACGTCTGTTAAAGACTTCCAGGGATGGTGACTCCACCACCTCCCTGGGCAGCCTGTTCCAGTGCCTAACAACCCTTTCTGTAAAGAAGTTCTTCCTAACACCCAACCTAAAACTCCCCTGGCGTAACTTAAGCCCATTCCCCCTCGTCCTGTCACCAGGCACGTGGGAGAACAGGCCAACCCCCACCTCTCTACAGCCTCCTTTGAGGTACCTGTAGAGAGCAATAAGGTCGCCCCTGAGCCTCCTTTTCTCCAGGAAAGAAAGAAGAAACAGATGCTCTAGAAGAAAGCAAACAGATGTTAAAAACCCATAAATGTCTATCTAGATACTCCAACTAGAGTGGGGAAATTTCCATTTGGAAGTTTATGTAGGAAATTTCAGTATCTGAGACAAAATTTAATTTTGCACTTGAAAAAAAGTGTTTACACAATTCCTGGAAAGGGAGTTTAGTGGAGGACTTGTTAGTGTTAGATCAGAAGTTGTACTTGGTGACCTTGGAGGTGTCTTCCAACCTAGATGATTCTGTGATTCTGTGGAAAAGCAAGTAGCAATAACAGCAATCATATCTTATAGTAACAACAGTCCTATGCATTTTTATCCCCTTCCTTTTAGAGCAGCAACAGGCAGGCTGTTTTTCCAGGATTCAGAGAAGGAATGAAGATTTACAGTTTAGTATCCTGACACTTTTTTAGTTTTCTCAGAGTAAACTGAGCACTACTGAGTACAATGCGAAGAATGTGGATAAATGCAAAAAGAGAGATTAGAATGATCATATGATAGTTGCTCTTTGCAAGAGGAGTTGGAAGGCAGAAGTTAGACAAACTTAGAGTAATTCTGTTACAAAAATTGGGTTCAACTCAAAATTAAGACATAGTCAATGCAGAGCTAATCAAAATATCCAAATTTTAGGGCATGACAAAGCTGGGTAGCTTGAATATAACTACTTCAGGCTGAGGTACTTTGCTGTCAAAATTCACTTGACCAGCTTGCAAGCTTTAACACCTGGTTCATGCACATCCACAAAATTTTTGTCCTCATGAGCAGTGATTCATACTACATGCCTTCTAAAACTTAAGGCTGGTTGTTACCCTTTATTTTGGTCTCCCTTCTCCCAAGACAGCTGGGTACATACTAGTCACTGTCAAACTTACACACTTTGCCCATTGTTCCAGGGTCTCAATGTAAGCTCAGGTAGGCCTGGTCATCTGGCTCCTGTACAGGTTATATCGCAGTTGTGCCCATTTCCCGCTTGGCTGTAACAACACCTTGCTGAGGGGCATGTTACTCCTGTCAGGTAGACTGACTTCAAGGCTTGCCTTTAGATGTGCCTTATAGCCATGAGCTTGTCTGATGAGTTGGACTCGGCTGAAGATGGCTACCTGCTCCAGGTTTGTTTTGCTTGCCTTGTTCTAGTACTGCTTGGCTGGCCCTCGGTCAGGGAGGCCTCTGCCTTATCAGGCACGCTACCATGCTCTGCTGCTGGCTGTGTCCCCTAGGGAGCAGTCACCCACCTCTTACTGCTCCCTGACAGCCGCTGTGTCTTTATCCTCCTGTCTTATGTGTGCTGTGCCATTTGCAGGCAATCTTCTATGCATTTCATATAGTTCTATAGGTTTTAAGTAGTATGTTCCCTTTCCAAATGTTGTACCTATTCTACCTGAACACTCTCTTTATCACCTTTCATTTCAATCACTTAAATGGACTGTGAAACACTGTGCTGCTCCTGCCCTGTGTTCATGCTTCAGTTGTTCTTGCCCAATTACGTTTTTTTTCCTTACCCAATTACTTTTTTTTTTTTTCCCCTTTTTTCCCCCTTTTTCTTTTTCCCCTTTAGAGTGTGCTTAGACTTTAGACATGTTATGGTTTAACCTGACTGGCAGCTAAGCACCACACAGCCGTTCGCTTACCCTACCTCCTCCCTCTCTGGGATAAGGGAGAGAATTAGAAAGAAATGAAAACCTGTGGGTTTAGATAAAGACAGTTTATTGGGACAGGAAAGAAAGGGAAAATAATAATAATAATAATAATAATAATAATAATAATAATAATAATAATAATAATAATGCATACAAAACAAGTGATGCACAATGCAATTGCTTACCACGCGCTGACCGATGCCCAGCCTATCCCCGAGCAGCTGCCCCCCCACCCTGGCCAGCCCCCTCCATATTAATTGTTCAGCATGACCCCTGATGGGATGGAATACCCCTGTGGCCAGTTTGGGTCAGCTGTCCTGTGTCTGTCCCCTCCCAGCTCCTGCTGCACCCCCCAGCCTGCCTGTTGACAGGACAGAGTGAGGAGCTGAAAAGTCCTTGGCTTAGTGTAAGCAACAATTGAAACATCAGTGTGATATCAACATTATTCTCACCCTAAATTCCAAAAACAGCACCTTACCAGCTACTAAGAGGAAAATTAACTCTATCCTAGCTGAAACCAGGACACATGTCTAGTTCCACTCCAGGACAATTAATTAATTCAACAATCTGGTCCTTTCTTACTTTGATTCTGTAATCTAGGACAAATTGCCTTTCTAGAAGTAGAACAAGAAATGACAGTGGGAAGGAAGTAGTGAAACAAACAGATATTTGATAAGGCTGTGAAGGGACAGAGGTACTTGTTTACCTCGAGTACTGTGTTCAACTTTGGGCCCCTCACTGCAAGAAGGACATCGAGGTGCTCAAGCATGTCCAGAGAAGGGCAACCAAGCTGGTGAGGGGTCTGGAGAACAAGTCCTACGAGGAGCGGCTGAAGGAGCTGGGCTTGTTCAGCCTGGAGAAGAGGAGGCTCAGGGGTGACCTTATCGCTCTCTACAGATACCTTAAAGGAGGCTGTAGTGAGGTGGGGGTTGGCCTGTTCTCCCACGTGCCCAGTGATAGGACAAGGGGGAAGGGGCTGAAGTTGCATCAGGGGAGGTTTAGGTTGGATATTAGGAAAAACTTCACCAAAAGGGTTGTTAGGCATTGGAATGGGCTGCCCAGGGAAGTGGTTGAGTCACTGTCCCTGGAGGTCTTTATAAGACGTTTAGATGTAGAGCTTAGTGATATGGTTTAGCGGAGGACTTGTTAGCGTTAGGTCAGAGGTTGGACTAGGTGATCTTGGAGGTCTCTTCCAACCTGGATGATTCTGTGATTCTGTAAGACTAGTTTCTTATACTCTACATGAGGCAGATTCGAGCATGAGAAGAAATCAGTGAGGAAGGCTGCACTGATGGAAATTTTGGGTTTAAGGTAAAGGGTTAAGGATTCAAACAGATTGAGGGGTAGCTGAATTTAGAAAAAGGGTTAGGATTTGGAGTTGGAATAGGGTTCAAATTAGGCTTTAAATTGGGAGTTGGGATTAATTAAGAATTCAGATTACAGATAAGGGACAGGTTTAATTTAGGATTTGAATTGAGAAGGCAAGGTATAGGATTTTGGAAGCCTGTGAAGCCAAAGAAGGTGCATAGCTGTGCACTGCACTGATGCTGTCTGCCATCCCTGTGACACACCAAGAAGCAGCTGATGCTGGAGCAGTTCTTGAGCATCCTGTCCCTGGAGGTGCAGTACTGTGTATGGGAGCACAGCCTTAAGACCTGTACTGAAGCAGTGGCCCTGGCCAAAATTTTCATTGCAGGATGTCCAATGCTGGCACATAGACAATGATGGATGGTTGTGAGGGAGTAGGCTTCTCATCCTTGTAGGTCAGGGCTGTGCGTTATTACACAGTCCTTACCTTCCCCCCATAGAATTACAACTAGGTGTAGTAAAGGGTGGCCTAAGAGCTTGTGTGATTTAATCTCTCCTCAGACATCCTTTCTATCCAGGTCCTTCTACCCAGGTTCACCATAAAACTGAAAGTGGGAGAACCCAGTGGTTTCGTGGAGAACCATTGAAAAAAACCGCTTCCTGTCCAGCCCTCAAATGATGGGATACTGTTCAAGGCATACACTGGCCTAGGACAACATACATTGTCAAAGAATAGCCCCAAAGACCCCTAGAGATGGGTAGTGTGGGCTGCCAAGGGGAAGGACAAGGGCTTGCCCTCAATGGACTGTGGGGAGAGGGCACAAGATGGCCAATAGGAATGGCTGATATTCCATCAGTTCCCAGCAGAGAGACAGCTCTGACCCTGAAACCCTTGTCTTTCTCTTCTCCACTCTTTCTTCCTCAGTATTATTATTTTTTTTTTACTTCCTCTGTCTCACATCACCTTCTCTGTTCTGCAGCCTATGGCTGCAGAAGGCAGATTCCCCATGGGATGTATGAATGAACACTTCTCCAGGCCTAAGGTCTGCAGTTCCCCAGGCAAACTGGAAGCATACAGGCACAGAGCCCTGACACTGTCACTCTGCACTGGGGAAGTGGCTATCACCTGTATTGGGTTTACCTATTAAAAATTAATTTTATTTTTTTTTTTAATTGGCAGTCATTTAAAACAGATAGAGGGAAAAGAGTGCTCTGGGGAACAAAGAAGTTCTGAGGAGGGGTGCTGACTGAGCAAGAAAGAGCCAAAGAAGTGGAGTGAGAAGCACTCTAGGAACCTAAGAGAGTTTCCAGGAGGCATTGTGATGGAGAGGATGGGTGAGGCCAGAGAGACAAAAGAATGCTTGGGGAAACAGTGAGAGAGGGTCTGCATGGTGCACAGATTTTGTCATGAGGTGTATTTGGTTTACGTGGCAAGGTTTAGGTAGTGGGAGATTCAGGGGTAGCCTCTGTGGGAAGTTCAGAAGCTGACCCACGTTAGATAAGAGCCAGTTCCAGCTGGCTCCAAAAGCAACCTGTTTCTGGCAAAAGCTGAGCCATGAATGCTGCTGGTT
Source organism: Anas platyrhynchos (assembly GCF_047663525.1). Taxonomy (NCBI): domain Eukaryota; kingdom Metazoa; phylum Chordata; class Aves; order Anseriformes; family Anatidae; genus Anas; species Anas platyrhynchos. Next base: position 159,703,550 of record NC_092588.1, read on the forward strand.
GTGCCACTGTGAGAACATAGTTAAGAAAGGGAAAACAAAAAAAAAAAAAAAAAAAAAAAAACAAAAAAAAAAAAACACCTGCTGCATAGGGGCAACTGGGAGACAGAAGTGAAAAATGTAGAGAAACAATCCCACAGACACCACGGTCAGTGAAGAAGGAGGGCGAGGAGGTGTTCCAGGCACTAGAGCAGAAGTTCTCCTGCAGCCACTGAAAGAGGACCAAGCTGGAGCAGGCTGTCCCCCTGCAGTCCATGGTGTACCAGATCTCTAAACTGCAACCCCATGGAGAGGAGCCCACAGTGGACCAGGTGATCTGGCAGGAACTGCCATCTGTGGAGGACCCATGCTGGAGCAGTCTGCTCCTAAAAGATGGACCCCATGGTACAGACCCATATCGGAGCAGTTCTTGAAGACTCTCAGTCTGTGTGAAGCTCACATAAGATCAGTTCAGGAAGGACAGCATCCTGTGGGAGGGGCCCCATGATGGAGCAAGGGAAGAGACTGACCATGAAGGAGTGGAAAGTTATGAAGTGTTAGGGACTGACTGCAAACCCCATTCTTTGTTGCCTTGTGCCATTCAGGGGGAGGAGGTATAAGAGGGTGGTTTTGGGGAAGGCGCTTTCAGTGTATTTTTGGTTCTCATTGCTCTAACCTGTTATTAGTAGGTAATAAATTACATTAACCTCCCTGTGCTGACTCTGTCTTGCTCGTGATGGTAACTGGTGAGTGATTTCTCTGTACTTAACTCTTCAGCTTTTTTTCATCATGTTTTCCCTCCCTGTTCTTTTTAAGGGGGAGAAGAGGGGAAGAGGTGAGAGGGCAGTGTGGTGGTGTTTAGTTGCCTCATCAGTATGAAACCACCACAGACAACCTCATGTGGTGCCAGTTCCATTCTGGGGTACGTGGTGGTGCTGTGGGTTGTGGCCCTGTATTGCTGAAGGGCTGCAGCTGTGGGGTGTAGTGGGAAGAACCCCAGGTGTGGCAGTGAGGGTGCTGATGGATACAGCCCCTCTGCATAAAGGAGCTGCCCCAGGGAGGATGAGCAGGGGTTGTTGGGTCAGTGGAGCAGGGAGTCACTAGGGGGTTGCTTTGGGCTACTTTTACTGCCCCAAGGAGGCCGGGCCGGGCTGGGCTGGTATTACCAGGGCTGCAGCTTCATCAAGGGAGAAACTGAGTGGGGCTGGGGTGTCTGTGGGAGGGCAGCAGGGAGACTTGGTGTCTGTTGGCTAGGACAGGAAAAGTCCTGTGTGGGGAGCTGCAGAGTGGGACTGTGGCACCATGTTGGGGCAGGAGACAGCAGCAGGGCAGCACTCCAGGCTATGTGGGTCTGGCAGCAAAGTGGGGTGGTGGTAGGGAGTACTGTGTCCCTCCAGTGTCAAGACTACGGAGAGTGTTGCATCCTGCAGCATGCTGAGAGTTGTGGTCTTATGACCCAGGGTTCCAGTTGGCCATGCTATTCTTTGAAGCCTGCTGGGAAATTGAAGTTATTTTGTTGCCACTAGGCTTGTGGGCAAGGAGTCACTTGCACCAAAGAGTAGTTCCTCCCTCTGTGGCAGTGTGGGAATCTGCAGTTTCCTGCAATTTTCATTTGATTTTTTTGCACAGTTCCTACTCCCCTTGTTAACAGGTCTGGAAAACAAATACACTTTTGTGCACGTGCGGTTGTTGGCCAGCTCTGCATGTGTGTGGAAAAGACATGGTGCTTGCTACTGCCACCTGATGACTTTCACAATATTTACATTTTGATGTCCGTAAGCTCATTAAAAACAATCCTTATGGTGCCATTTTTCAAAACAATGACGACTCTGTCTTTTCAAAGCTGTAATTTGTAGTTTAATTTCTGTTACTTGCTAACTGTTGAGAACATCTCATTAGGATTCCTGCCATAAAAGTCCAAGCAGGTTTTAAGCCATAAATGCTTAGTAAAATGTACAGATGCTTACAGCATTGCTTACAAAACCACATGTAAACCATGCATATGTCAATTTTTTGAGAATATTCAGCCAGAGTATTTAACAGCCCATGAAGCTGAATTTCTTGTACCGCAGATTCTTGAAATGAAGCATACTGTGGGCCTCTGCAAATCTGTTCCTGTAGTGTTCAGAAACCCATCTTCTTAAACTCATCCTTTAGACAAATGCCACTTTCTGTAACATATATATATTTAAATCAAATACTTCCATAAGCTGTCTGGTAAGTGTTCTGTTTCACCATCATGAGTTTGACAAGATTGTCTAATGCAAGGCATCGGTTAACTCCTAAATACTTGGATGATTGCATTCTTTTCTTTTTAAAAATGTATTATTATAGGAAAGCTCCATGATTGTATATATAATACCTAGAAGTTTTACAGCAGTTGCACATAAATAGTCAGGATTTACTTTTTTTTTTCAAATATTTTTTAACTATAGAGTATTATATAATTATGCATTTGACTTCAATATTTAATATATAAGAATAAATCTTTTGCTGGTTTTAGAGTGTTTCATTAAAAGTTTATTTGTTTTCTCTTCCTGTTACAGCAGAGTTCTTATGAAGCTTCTGTTCAGGAAGTTGGTAAGGGATTTTTGGTAAACATTCATGTAGATATGCAGAGGATTTGACAGTACCTATCCCAGATGCTACATCTGCATCATTAGATTTATCAACCCTATGAATGAGAACACTTGCCATTTTGCATAGTCTGTTAGCAATGTCTAATTATGATTGGGACTGAAGAGTATGTTGTAGCATTTCATGATTCTAAGTTACTCAATAGGTGACACTTAAGTGGGTAGATAGCTTGCTTGGCTGCTGAACTGCTTATTGCAAAGTTTAGACTGACACGTAGTGCTAAAGAAAATTCTACTTTTTTATTACGATGGCAGCTCTGTTAGGAAGAAGGAATGATGGGGACAGAGATGGAAAGTGTATCGAGAAACTCAATTTCAGGCATGAGACAAAGAAAGCAAGGAGTGCAAAATGGGAAATGTGCAGTCAAGAGACTGATTTATTTATTTTTCTAACTCCCTCGAGGCAGTCCCTCAGCTAATGTCATGTAGATGCATCTAGACTGTGGATTGTTAATATATAATAACAATAATAATAATGTTTTACGGAAATGAGGCTTGTGTGAATGTTTAGCTTTTTCTGTTCTTTCTGTTAATAATTCTAAACCCACTGGCTGGTGTAGAAGATAGGTCACATGGCTGAACCATTTTTTGTGGTGATACTGGATTTGTGCCTTGGTAAATGAGTACACCTGTTATTACAGCGTGACAGATGTCTGATTAGCATAAGACCACATCAGACCTATTCTTGGTCTGATTACATGTTGTGGGCTCTTAATTGGAAATATGTTCAGCTCTTCCTTACTGTGTTTTATTTTTTTTCAGTGTTTTTTTTTGTTGTTGTTGTTTGTTTGTTTGTTTTTTATTGAAATCTTCGTGAGAGTATCAAATCAGGATCCAGTAAATATGTATAAGCAACTAGCCTACAGTGTGTACCAGTCAGTATTAGACTGCAACTCTGTTAGCAATAGCAAACCAGAGGAAGATGCTTAAGGTAAGTGCTTGTTCTGCCTCAAGTTGAATGGAAAGATACTGATATTGAGCATGCCAGGGACTGTTTGAATTATTTTTTTTTAATAAGAAAAAAAGTGTAGATGATTGTTGATGAATGGGATTTTGTTTACTCTTTTTGTTATCTTTTCCTACTAAAGATTGCATCACTTGTAAAACTTAATCTTGCAGTTTATACATTTTGTAGTATCTGTGGCAAAATAAACTGCAAGACAAGAGTAAATTAGCAAGTACAAAGACATGTTATTCTATAGATAAGATTAAATAACACAGTTACTTATTCAGTTTTCATTTTCAGAGAATGCTCCTGCCAAGTACGTGAGGTTTTTGCTAATGTGACTGGGGAAAGGAATGGCTGTGCTTTCTTTTTTCTTCTGTTCTCTACCCCCCCTCCCCTGCCCTTCTTTTTCCTCCCCTCCTTTTTTTCCTTTTCTCTCTTGATAACAGGGACTTGATTTTTTTTTTTTTTTTTCCCTTGGAGGTCCAAATTGAAATATTAAAATGTTAATGGTCAACAGTGTCAGAGGATTGGGTGGCATTTTCAATTTAAAGGGTAAAGAACATGGAAATTTCATGTATGTTAATGTTACTCTGTTAATGAGGCTGAAGTACTAGTTGCTTGCTGTTTGAGATTTTTTTTCCCCTTAAATATCCTCCACAAAGGCTTTTGTGGACATGCTGTGTATCTTTGCTGTTCTTCCATTATTCATTTGGTACGAAAGAGTGCTACAAAATACAAAGGCTGTAGACAGACATCTACCATTGTTGTAGATGCCTTAAGTCACGTATTTGTCCTTTTAGCCTGCCGTTTCCTTTACGTTCAGTTGAATTCTGTGCAGTGCTACATTCAAATTGGTAACATTGCTGCTGAAGTGTTCTTGGTTAAAAATAATCTTACTGTAATAGTGAATTCACTTAATATGGCTTTGCACAATGACTCTCATTATAGTAGCATTTTTTTCTTTTGCCACAGATATGAGAAAAGCTCTTTCCAGAGATATGGAGAAGAAATCAATTATATCTCCACCTCATCTTTTGAGACCAGAAGACACTGAGTACCTGTAAGCAGTGATAGTCAGGTGACATACTAAGAGCATGAGGTTCCTTCTCTGCCTGCCTCCCTCCCCCTCCCCTTCCCCCAAGATATTATGGATGAGGAATCTTAGTCTCAATGTTTTTCCCCATGAAATACCAAAAGCAATATTGAGAAGACTACTTACATTGTCTCTTTTGGTAATAACTACATACTTTTGCACTTACCCTTGCAACTTTTCCTTTCAAATACTATTTGAGACTATTAAATGGAGTCACCTCCGGTATGTGTTTTTTTTTCCCCAAACCAAAAATGTCTGAAGTCAGTAATAATAAAACTCATAAAAATGCATTTCTTCATGACCAGTGAAAATACTGTACACTATCCGTGAAAAGGAGAAGGGGAAGGAAGGCCTGATATGTAGACTAGACCCACTACACAGGGAGGTCTGCCGCCTCCTGGGGACCCGGGTTAAAGATGTAAGGAAGAAACTTCCTTTGCTAGTACAGTCCTCGGATTATTATCCTCTTTAGTTGTTTCAGGTAGGCAGTGATGAAACAGGAAGAACTTCTTTAAGGGCTATGAAGGACTTCAGAGCCATGGGGTGACTGTTCAAGGGTTCAGGAGCACAAGTCATTCTCCTCTATCCCTCCGGTTATAGGAAATAATAAGGGACTGGACATGATGGGCCAGTGGATTACTACTTGGCTCTGAGCCTGGTGTCACCAGCAGGGGTTTGGGTTTTTTGAGCTTGTCTCAATTTGCAGGAGACCAGGCCTGCTGAAAACAGACAGGAACAGCTTATTCCACTGGCAGAAAATGGTTTTAGGATGGGAGTTGGCAAGATTCGTTGACAGAGCTTTAAACTAGCTATGCAAGGGGGGTTGGCGGTGAAACCAGGGTCACTAGAAAGGAGCCTGAATGTAACATACCAGTTCTTTTGGTTGAGGAGTGTGCTACCAAGACCTTGCAGACTTGTGTCTTGGTGAAGGAGGATGACATAACATTTTGCAGGAAGGACACAAGGGTTGGTGAGAGGTTGATTACTATGGAAACACCTGAGTATGGTCAAGAGGGTGTTAGGGCTTCTCCCTCCCAAAAGGTGGCCCAGCTGAGGTGCATTTACACTAATAGCAAACAGGAGGAGCTGGAGCCCACCATGCTAGTAGGAAACTAGTTGCCACCACTGAAACCTGGTGGGATGATTCCCATGACTGGAGTGTGGCCATTGATGGCTACAAACTGTTCAGAAGGGATAGACGAGGAAGGAGGGGAGGAGAAGTTGCCCTCTGTTTTAGGAAGTCGATAGATTGTGAAGAGCTATGCCTGAGAAACAGCTGTGACCAGGTTGAGAGCTTGTGGGTGAAAATCAAGGACCAGTCCAGTAAAGGATATCTAGTGGTTGGGGTCTGCTACAGGCCACCTGATCAGGGGGAGTCTGTTGACAAGGCCTTCTTGCATCAGCTGCAAGAACTGTCACGCTCACAAGTTCTGTTACACACTGGTATGGCTCCTGTCGTGCTCCCCTGTTCCTTCTTGCTTGTCCTCCATCTCCAACCTTACTGCCCTGCTTCCTATCCTTCTTGTTTTCACTCTCTCCCTCTGTCCAGCTCCCCACCAGGATCTCTCAGTCCAGCTTGTCCCTGCTCCCCATTCTCACCCCCCCCACAGACACACACACCTTTTCCTCTCTTGCTTGCAACCCATCCCAGGCTTGTCTTTCTTTTCCCCACTCTGTCCTTCTTCCTGGCTTTCTCAATTTTTCTCCCTCCCTAATGTTTCACTCCCCATGTCTGCACTGCTCTTGTTGTTGCGGTCCCTCCACCCTCCTTCCACTCTGTTCTATTTGTCTGCATCTCTCTGTCCTGCTGCCTCTGCCATTGTTCTAGCCCCTTGTCCACCCAGCTCACCTCTTATCCTCTCTGTGCCTCTGTCCTGTTCCCCTTCCCTTTATGCTCTTTTGCTGTCTCCGCCTTGCTCCACACTGCTGTCTCTCCTTTCTCCATCTCTGTCCCATTCTGCACCTCTCTCTCAATTACAGTGCTCTGATCTCAGTTGTTCTGCCCCCTTTAAGGACTTTTCAGTTCTCCACCTCTCATCAGTTCTTCTCCATTTCTCATTTCTGGTGCCCATCACTATTTGATTTTTCTCAGTCTGTCTTTCCTGCTCCTCATTTCTCAATTTCTCTTTCTGACAAATTTTACCACTTTGTCTACCTCTGCTTTTCCATGTTCTTGCATCCTGCTCTGCTCCACTGTCTGTATTGTGTTTTCTTGCTCTCCACCACTCTCTTTCAGTTCAGCCATTGTGTTCCCTGTCCCCTTTCCCAATCCCACCTCTGTCCCTGTGCTGGCCTTTCTCTCTCTGCCTCCCTGTTGTTCTCCTCTCTCCCTCTTTCTTGCTTTCTCTGTCCTGGTGACCATCACTATTTTATCCTTCTCCATCCCTTTGTCCTGATTCCTATTCCTTTCCTTATCTGTCTTTGCCTCCAAGCCTAACCCAGTTGTTCCCTTCCTTGCTTCTCTCTGTCATTCTGTCTTTCTTCCCCTGCCCTGTTGTTTCTCACTATACCTATTATTATTTTTACTCTGTCACCGTTCTGCTTCCTCTCCTTGTCTTTTTTTTTTTTTGTCTTTCTGTGCTGTTCCCTGTCTCATCTTTCAAGCTATAACCCCCTGACCAGCCTTTGTTTTACTTTCTCAATCTTTGTTCTGCTGCCTGTTGCAGTTGTTTTTTCCTCCAGTGCTGTCCTCCTTTCTGTTCCTCTGTTCTCCTCCCTGCTCTACTCTCTGATCAGCCCTGTCCAGCTCCCTATCCCATGGGTTCTTCTTTTCTCCCTCTGGCTGTCAATTTTCTCTCTCATTGCTTGTGCTGTACACCATTTTCCTCAATTTTTCTTCGTTCTTCTCTGTCTTGCAGCCCATGGGTGCAGGAAGCAACTGTTCCCCATGGGATAGATGTCTGGCCCTCCAGGAGAAGAGGGAAATGTACAGGGACAGAGCCCTGCTACAGCCTCCTTCCTGGGAGTTCTGTGCATGAAATAGTAAGATTTTGGTTCTTTTGCTTGTATTGTTGTGTTTGCAGTCTCTGGCCCTTGGTAAATGGCTGTCACCTGCACCTATCAGTGCAGGTTCTGTATTAGGGTGTGTGGAGGGGGCAGGTGCTGGGGGGTGGTTGCTCCATGTTCCTGAAGGGTGGCAGCTGTGGGCTGGGGCTGGAGGGGCCCCAGGTGAGGCTATGAGGGTGCTGATGGGGACACCCCCTCTGGATATGGGTGCGATCCAGCTGCGGTGGGTGCAGGCTGTGGGGCCAGCAGAGGAGGAGGGGGCACCAGCAGTGGCAGTCAGCTGTCTTCACTGCATGCGGTGGGCGTGCTGGGGCTGGTCTGTGATGAGGGGGCGGCTGCCAAGCGTGGCCAGGGCTGCAGCTGCTACAGGGGAAGGGGGGGCTGGGGCTGGAGGTCTGCGACCCCGGGAAGGACGGGCTCGGGGGGCCTCTGCTGTGCAACCGGCAGCTGGGGCACAGAAAGCCGCGGGTTAGGGGGGAGCCGTGAAACGGGGGCGGTCACCGGGCTGGCCCCAGAGCAGGGGGAGGGTGCGCGGGAGGAGGCTGCTGGGTGCCGCAGGGCCAGGCCCGCCCCGCCGCGTGCTGGGAGCGGCCGCCCCCAGGCTCTGGGCTCCCGGCCGGCCGCGGGGGTTCCCGGGGCATGCCGGGAAATGTCGTTTTCCACTGCTGCTCCCCTTCCAGGCCCGGAGCGTGCCGTGGCCAAGAGCACTGATTTCCTCGGCAGTGGCGGTGCGTGCGTTTCTCTGCCGGTTTCGTGTGATTTTCTGCGCAGTTCTCTCCGCTTCTTTTAATGAGAAAACAGGCTGTGAGCCCCAGAAATCAGGACTGGCGCTGCAGCCGGCTGGCCCCGCAAGGTGCAGTAGCGCCGCGCCGTGCTGCCGCCTGCAGGCCACAGTGCGGAAATGCAGGCAAGGAGCGGCAGCGTGGCGCCTGTTCGCGCTCTGCTGCCACCTGCTGGCCGAAATGGGGTACTGCAGGCAGCACGGAGAACGGCGCCGTTCGGGCACGCGCAGTAGCGCCCCGTCCTCGCGAGCATGCGCGGCAGCACCCCGTGTGAGCGTGTGCAGTAGCGCCGCCTACCGGACGCGTGCGGTAGTGCCCACACGAGTAGGCGCGGCCGTGTACCCCAACGCACGCGCACTACCGCCCGTCCGCGGGCGTGCAAGGTGCCCCCGCGTGTGCACGGCCCCGCCGCTGGGTGTGAGCGCGCGGGGGGGCGCCGCGGTGCCGCAGGTACCGACCGGGTGCGGTAGCACCGCTGTCAGGGCCGTGCGCAGCAGTGCTCCTCGCTCGCTGCACTGTGGTTGTACCGTGGGTGCTGTTCTCTTTAGCTGTGGTGGTGGTGGGACAGGTGGCTGAGGCGCAGTGACACAGAGTTGGTGGTTTTGGGCACCTCGAGGCGTTGTGAGGGGCCAGGCACCGGGCAGGTGGGAGCATGATCCATGGCTCCTGGGGAAAGGACCGTTGTGCCAGCTCGGGGCAGTGGCAGGGGCTGTGTCATGCTGGACTACAGTGCACTGCAGTGGGGTCTACACTTGGAAGAGCTTTTGGGTCCCACCTGGGTGGAAAGCGGAGGGGGTGAACCCTCTGGGTGTGGGTGGCTGCTTCCCATGTGCTCATGGCAGGAAGCAGCAGAAGCCCTGGGGCATGGCAGAAGGACAGCAGACTGGGATCCAGGTCTGCCTGCCCAGGGAAGTTTCCAAGTGACCTCCTGGATAGCTTACCAGGCAGCTGGAGGAGGGCTATGAGCCCGGGGCAGGTTCTGGGAAGAAGTAAAACTACCCACAGCTTATTCCTTCTTTTCCATGGCTGGCATTGAGAGCTGAAAGGTCCTTTTGTCCCCTGCAGCTGCCAGTTGTCTGTGTCTGTCTGAGGCTCATAGAGCTTTGGCCCATGTAAGGTGTGCAAGACTCCACTGTGTTCTTTTGAGTGGGTGACAGATCAGCCAGCAGTTACTTACAGAGGAAGCCACATGAGAGAGTGAGAAAGAGTTTGAGTTAGAAATTCTGCCCAGCAGAACCAAGTACAGGAACTGTGATGAGTGTCCTACTGCCCAGCCCATTCCCACTCCCCTCCTTCCTCCTGCATCTTTCACCCTTCCACCTACTCCTGCCTCCATCTCTTTCTTGTGCTCATCTTCACTGCCCCGGCTCTCTATCCACCTGCCTGGCTGACTGTCCCTTCGTGGGGCTTTCCAAACCCTTATTTCTTTCACTGGGGGGATCCCTGCTGCTGTTTGATCAGATAGGGGTGCACACTTGATGAGGAAAATAATACAATATTTAATATGATCTTTTATTGCATTAAGAGTTTTCATTATCTCTAGTCTCTCCAAAGTTCAGAAAAAGTGGAAAAACTTGGGAATTCAGGAAAAAATAATAAGCTAAATTATATTAATGGACAGGAAAGAGTAGGGTTGAGGTTATTCCCATCCCTTTTCTTAGCATGTGCCACAGCCATCAATCAGCTTGAAATGCCTATGAGGTACTTACTGGCCAGCCAGTGAGATCTGCATTGCATCTTGGGCCAACAGCAGATGTGAATCTCGATGATAGTGTTTCAGTAACTTCTGTCAAATTATTGGTAAATGTCATTCACAGATGGAAGAAGTCTTCTTGGCCCATATGAATCCAGAGCGCTGTTGCTTCCTAGCAAATGGAGACCAGGTGTACATACAATGCTGCCAAAGGAACTCTCACTGCAATGGCAAGGTCTGTTCTCAGGGCTGTTAACAACACAAATGGCAGTGAGAGCAGAAGAGTCAGACACCTGGATCTCTGCAGGACACAACACGAACAGGAAGCAGCCATGCACCAGAAGCAGATGACAAAGCAGGCAGCTTCACAGAGACTAAATGCAGATGGGGGATAGGGAGGCATAAGTATTATTTTTTAGCTTTTAATGTCTGGCAAGTGGATGGTGAGAGGGCTTTCTGTTAATGTAATGGTGGAGGTAAAGAGCTAGATTTAGAGCACGTTATGTAGCTGTATGTATTGTCCTGTTGACATAGTGTCAATGAAAACATTCTACATGTTCCGTGGGAGTCCTTTCAGAAAACAGAGACAGGACACAATTGATGTGAGCCATAATCCCATACAATATGTGTACCCTGGGAGTCTCACAGCACATGAAACTGCTCCATGGTTGGGCAAAAACACCCCTTTTCTGACTAATTCGTGCTGGCTTCAATTGTGACCTGTGCCCACATGCCTAGAAAGGCCTCCAGAGTCCATGCATGCAGTGAGTGACCAGAACTGTCTCCCCTCCAGCACAATCATGCTCAGTGCTCAGAGTACCTTCCCAGTACAGCAGCACTGCTCCCTTGGTCACCCTCACGTTGCAGAACCAGGCAAAAACCTGTGGCTCCATATTTTGTAACTCTTGTTTTTAATTCCTCTACCTCTGACCTGCAACCCATAGCTACAGCAAGCAACCACTCCCCATGGGTGTGTGCATATGAATGCTGCTCCAGCCCTGGCTTCTAAGATGCCCCACGTGAAGGTGGAGAGTGTGGGGAGCTGAGGCTATTGCAGAAGTAATCGGCATGAATTAATTAAGCTGTAATAAGCTGTTTTCTCACTTGCACTCCTTGCAGCGCATGCGATCCCGCCGCACTGGGTAAGTGCTCATCTCCAGAGTCCAGGGGAGCAGATCAAATACCGGGCTGCCAGGGAGGACGTTTCCGCAGGGGTTACTCTTTATTTCAGTTGGAGCTGGAGACTCAGGTGTAGATAATGAGGGTGCTGCTCCGAGGACACCCTCCCTGCAAAGACACAGGGCGAATGCGAGGAGGAGGCGGAGCCGCGCCAATGAGCGCCGAGCGAAGGGCGGGCGCAGAGGCTTCGTGGGCGGGGCACGCGGCCGGCGAGGCGCGGGGCGGGAGAAGCGGGGCGCGGGGCGGGGCGGGGCATGCAAATTCGTGTCGGGGCCCAGCCAATCGGGCGCTTGGGGGCCCGAACGGGCCGCTGGGAGGCCCCGGCGCCGCGGCGGCGGGGCGCTTGGGGGTCGCGGCTGCGAGCGGAGCGCGGGCGAGGGCGGGCGAGGGCGGCGGGTTGAGGCCCGGGAGGGCGGGGGCGGGCGGTGGAGCAGTGGCCGTGAGGTCGGGGTGGTGGGCGCGGGAGCGGGCGGCGCGGGGCGGGGCCGGTGGGCATCGCTTCTCGGCCTTTTGGCTAAGATCAAGTGTAGTATCTGTTCTTATCAGTTTAATATCTGATACGTCCTCGATGAGAGGACTTTATATTAAACGGATTTTTGGGCTCGGGAGTTGGATCCGGAGCTTGCTCCCTCCGCTCCGCGCATCGTCCCGGTATTGCAGTACCTCCGGGAACGGTGCACCTCCCTCGGGAGGTTGCTGTGCGAGTGCAAAGACAGAGCTGGCCGCTGGGGGGCGGCGGGATGGGAGGACGCGCGGCGCGGGACGGGACGGGGCAGCGGCCCCCGAGGAGCAGCTGCCGCCCGGCCGCCGCAGGCTTCCCGGCTCGGCGGAGGGCACGGCGCGGCCCAGCGCGTGCGCTCGCTTCCCGCCTCGCTGCCCCTTCCGCGGGCCGGAACGGCTCTCTGCCCCCCCGCCAGCGCCTGCCGCCCCTTTGCACCGGGGAAGCGACGGGGGCAGCGTGGTTCGGAAGGTTTTCTTGGGCTTGCAGCTGGGGCTGGCGAGAGAGGCAGTTAGGAGAATCTGATCGGGTAGAGAGAGAGCGCTGGCAGCACGCAACTAGGATGCTCCCTGCTGCCTCTGCCAACTATGCTGCCTTGTGCAAAGTAACTAAAGCAAGAAGCCTCGGGCCCCTTGCCGAGGTCACTCTTTTCATAAGAGTGGGAGCCTGTCTTAAGAAACGGGCAGAAACCGGTCCTGCGCATGGACAGGAGCCAAGGAGCAACCGACTCTGCGCAAAGACAAGAGGCCAACTAGCGGGGACGAGGAAGAGCCACCAACCTTCATCCCCATGACCCCCGACGACCGCCACCGGGAGACACTGCGCGAGCGCGGGTGGGGGGGTGCTTGTGGAAATGACTTCTCGAACTACTTTTAACGTCAGGCGGGGACGGGCTGCGAATACGTGTAGGCGCACTGTGAAACTTCGTGCAAATGAAACTCTTTGCTGCGTAGAACCGCGGCAAATTGCCGCGTCCGGTGCACACGACTTTGGCGGGACTACCCCCCCGTGCTGCCCAGCGCTGAATAAACAGACCTACTTTTGCAGTCTTGCTGATTGTGGACTCTGTTTGCCGCAAGTCGGTTTGGCGAGCCGGCCGGGAGAGACGTTCCGCTCGCTCGGCTGCGGGATGGGCTGCGGAGCGGACGCCCCTAGGTGCACCCCGAGCATTTTCCTCGGGGGAGCCTCCGCTCTGAGCCGCTCACCGCGGGAGCAGACAAAGACCTCCTGAGGCCGCGGACAAACGGTAAGCTTTACAGTACAGGAAGGGCCCGTAAGTCGTCCGGGTGGCCGGGGCGTCTGGTAAGTCGCGCAGAGACGTCTGGCGTGCAGCAGAGTCCCCGTATGGGAGGAGGGTACGCTACAGGCTGACCGATAGAGATGTCAAGGGGGGGGGGGGTCGCTGGCCAACAGAGATGTCGGGGGGGGGGGTTGATCGCTGGCCGATTGAGCGGCCGCTAGAGATCTTGGTAGTAGATGGAGCAAATGCGGGGTTACCGCTGCGTCCCAGTTTTGGGAGCCAGGACGGACCTGCTAATGACCGCATAAGAAGCAGGAGAAGGGTGAGCGGGCCTCTCGAAATTGTGACTAGGCTACCCAGGTAATAGCAGCAGCTGCTGGGGGGACGTTAACTGGAGCGGTAATCATTGCGTGTCTTATTTGTAGATGTCTGGGTATGTCACGTTGAAAGCATTGGCGTGTGTGTGTTTGAGACAAAGTGTTGTTGTGAAGTGACTTACGAACGTGTTTGGTCGTTGTTTTAAGTGATATTTTCTTGTGGTATGAGCGAGGAGTGCAGGGGGCCTCTTTGCGTGACGGCGTGATTGTGCTGGGTGAGCGAGACGCGGCATCACCGCGAAGCGAGTGCGGCGTTCCGATCCGCGGTCCCGTATCCTCCGGGAGGGGAGCGGCCGGGGACGAACGAAGCGCACGACAGACCGAAAGGAAGTGCTGTTTGATCCAAGTGGTGTTGACTGGTGGTGCCCAATACATGCGCCTGGCGGTGCATCTCGTAATTCCATTTTTGTTCTTAAATGTTTGGAGTGTGACAAGGAGGAAGGTGGCGGCGTCATCTAAGTGACAGCTTAGAAGTTTGGATATATTTGCTGTGGTGTTTGGTCGGTTTCCCAGGTACCAGGGGAGAGGGGCTGACCGATTATCAAAGTGGCAGAACGGAGAGAGTCGCTTCTGTGGTGGTTTGGCCTTGAGCCCTTGGGAATTTGGTAAGAAGGGGGAGAGCGAATTTATTTAGGCCTCAATACCTTTTCAAGCCCCCATATTGATGGATACGTAGGAGTGATTCCTTGTTTTGTGCGAGCTTACTAACAAAGTGCATGAGAAAAATTGGCACTCGGCTTGAAATTCGGCCCTGCTGAAATGTAAATTTTGTGGAAAAGGTGGTTTTGTTTGTCTAGAAGACGGAGGGCTGAGTGCTTCAGGTGTCTTCCCGAAGTCCTGTGGATTTCTGATTGGAACGGGGCTCATCAATAATCTGAAATAGTAACGTTTGTACGTGGACAGAAGAGTTGAATCCCAGAGAACTGGGACATTTGGGAAGAAGATTAGGAAAAGAGAGTAAAAACCTGTCACTGGAGCCCCAGGTGCGGCTAATGAGGGTGGTGATCTGGGCAGCCCCTCCTCATAAAAGGGCTGCACCTGGGTGAGGGTGGCAGCTGTGGGGCTGGTGGAGGAGGAAGGCGATGAGGGGGCTGTAGTTGCAGTTTGTCTGCCTTGCAGCCCCTCTGCTGCTTGGGGCAGCCAAGCTGGGTCCGGAAAGGTCTTTAGAGAAACCTTGGAGCACGGTGAGGCTACTGAGCGTTGCTGGGACCGTGGCAAGGAAGAAGGTGCGTGCAAGCGGGAGTTCCTGGGATCGTGGCAGTCCTGGGCAGCTGCCTGTGTGCTGAGGCTGGCTGGGGGAGGACTCGCCGAAAGTTGGGGTGGGCGGGTGGGCGCGCGCAGGCACGGTGAGCCCCGTATGCGAGGAAAGCCCCGCACGTCTGTGCGCGTGCTGTCATTCTTCATGAATCTGAGCGACTCTTCCTGTAACGCCCCTGAGTCGACACACGGCAACTGCAGACAACATACAGCATTATACAGCAACTACAGCAATTGTACAACCCAAAGGACTGCCTGTTCTCACCCCAGATGCCCTTGAGGGTTTTCAGACTGCCCCATACTTCTGCATCAGCTGCCGAGTGCACCCACGTCCTTGAGCAAAAGCAGCCCCATGGATGGCTTTGCCTTTGCCTTAGCCTGAGGCAGGCATAAGTCAGACCGTCTTCACCAGTATGGCTTTTTTTTTATTTTATTATTTTATTTTTTTTAATATGCCCTGCAAGGGCTTTATCCCTTTCTCCGTGTGTAGGAGTTTCCATTGGGCAGGGCTAGTTCGATTGGCAGACTAACCAGGTGGCTGTTGCTACATGTGCATCCTACCTGGGCAGCCTGCTCTAAGGAACCTGCTTTGGCAGGGGGGTTGGACCCGACAATATTTCGAGGTCCCTTCCAAACCCTACAATTCTGTGATTCTGTGATCTGTGGTGGCTTTACCTTTCTAGGCAGTTGATGAACTCCACCGCAACTGCTCTCTCACTCCCCTTCCTCAGAAGAGGAGGGGAAGAAGAAAAGGAAAGGAACAACTCGTGGGTTGAGATAAGGATAATTTAATTAAAGGGAAAAAAAAACATTAAGGGAAAATTGTTATTAAATAATTTCCCTAAAGGGAAAGGGGGAGGAAAAAAAAAAAAGGAAAACAAAAGTAAAGGCTGTGTGGAAGTGCAGAGGAAAGAAATTACTCTCTACTTCCCCCCAGTGAGCGATGCTTGACCACGTCCTTGAAGCAGGGCCTCAATGCGCATAGCCGTTGTTCGGGAGGACAGATGTTCTCCCCACGAGAGCCCACCCCTCCCCTCTTCTTCCACTTTTATTGCCGAGTGTGACGCCATACGGTTTGGAATATCCCTTTGGTTGCTTTACGTCAGCTGCTCTGCTGATGTTCCTTCCTCCCCTCTCGCCCACCCCCAGGCCTGCTGGCTCTGGGCGGGGGAGAGGGGGGTTGAGGGAATCCTGACCCTGTGCCAGTATTGCTCAGCAGCAGACACAGCTCTGGTGTGATACCAGTGCCGTTCTAGCTACAAGTGCAGAGCACAGCACCGTGTGGGCTGCCGCAGGGAAAGTTATCTCCATCCCAGCCAGACCCAGTAGAGCATCCTGTGGAGGAATGGTTAAGTGAAGTAGGTCATGTGGATGTTGAGCAGCTTGGAGGTCGCGAGCTAAAAAAGTATCGAACGCAGCTCATATGAGTCTGGCAGATGGCGGGAAGCCAATCAAGGGACAAAGGCATTGTGTCAGTGTGTGGATGGGAAAGCGCCTAAGACAGGATAACGGTTGAGGGAATGAGGAGCTAGCTGATAAGATAGGGAAAGTTGCACTAACCAATAGTGAGCTTAGCTTTTGCAATATGTATGAGCTAATTATATTGAATCATATAAAAAACGGCTGAGCTATCCAATAAATTGAAGTTCACTGATCACTCATATTGAGCGTCTGTGTCTTCCTTCCGTCAACAACAAATGGTGCCCAAACAGGGACCAGCTGGGTCTGAACCTGCGAGCCACGGTTGGACGGAATAAGGGAAGCCGGTCCTGCAACGCAGCCCAGGAGGTGGAAGGGACAAGAATCCCCGCACCCGCGCCGGGAAGGTGAAAGGGACGTGGAGTCCCCGCACCCGGGAGAGGATCCCGCCGGTCACGCGTCGCCGAGGTCTGCAGCTCGGAAGGTGGAAGGGAGTCCCCGCACCCGGGATGAGCCTATATAGGGTCCCGCCGGAAAAGCGCCGCCGAGGTCTTTGCAAAGGCTGCAACAGTACCGACGTAAATAAAGGTATGGAGAGACAAGCGGCGTATGATTTGCTCAAATGCTTTTCAGAAAAGCGGAGCACGCAGGATATAGACTGCAAAATGGAATCGCAGAGAGATGCGGAAAAAGGAATCGCGGAGAGACGCGGGAAATTGAAGTAATCACGGTGCGATGCGGGGCATCCGAGATCGAGTTGCTACGGGAGACCAGAGGCGTCAGTGGACAACGGCAGCTGACCCTCAGCGTGTGGCGAGTCAGCACAGAGCAGAGGGGCGGACATCAGGACCCTGCAGCCTGTCTGACGGAACCATGGAGGCAGCAGTGGCTGCGCTGCTTCTCTCTGGCATTCTTTTTATAAAAGGTTTACCTTGCAATGCAAAAGGGATACTAACTGGAGTGTTAATAATTGTATGTGTTATTCTTAAATGTCCAGGTATTTTGTGTTGGAAGTATTTGTGTATGTTGCAAGTCACTTCACGAAGGACACAAAGAAAGACAATACTTATTTGTTTGCTTATCATTCTAAATTATATTCTTGTGAATGAGATTGTGGTATGATTGAGATTGAGATGTGCCAGAGGCCTCTGGGTGTGCAATTGTGCTGTGTGTGTGCGAGTGTGCTGTGTACTGTGTTAGTAAGAGTGCGCTTATTGCCATAATGCAGGCTGAAATCATAGGAAATCTGTGCCAGCAAAAAAAAAAAAAAAAAAAAAAAAAATCATAGGAAAATGAAGGACGAAGTAGCCCTAGATTTATTACATTGCTTTTTAGGAAAATGGGGAGTTGATTGAAAGCAAATAGCAGGACTAGTTGCGATCGGTCAAGGAAAATCATGTTTCACAAGTACGGAGTCATTGTTTGAAGTAGCCACTTGGAGAAATTTAAGGGAATGTACTGTTTAAAACATTTTGATCATAATGGGAGACGAGTGGTTGGAGAGCTGCCAGGCAGAGAAGGACCTGGGAGTGATGGTGGACAGTCGGCTGAATATGAGCCAGCAGTGTGCTCAGGTGGCCAAGAAGGCCAACGGCATCCTGGCTTGTATCAGAAACAGTGTGACCAGCAGGGCTAGGGAGGTGATCGTCCCCCTGTACTCGGCTCTGGTGAGGCCGCACCTCGAGTACTGTGTTCAGTTTTGGGCCCCTCGCTACAAGAAGGACATCGAGGTGCTTGAGCGGGTCCAAAGAAGGGCGACGAAGCTGGTGAGGGGCCTGGAGAACAAGTCCTATGAGGAGCGGCTGAAGGAGCTGGGCTTGTTCAGCCTAGAGAAGAGGAGGCTCAGGGGCGACCTTATCGCTCTCTACAGATACCTTAAAGGAGGCTGTAGTGAGGTGCGGGTTGGCCTGTTCTCCCACGTGCCTGGTGACAGGACGAGGGGGAATGGGCTAAAGTTACGCCAGGGGAGTTTTAGGTTAGATGTTAGGAAGAACTTCTTTACTGAAAGGGTTGTTAGGCACTGGAACGGGCTGCCCAGGGAGGTGGTGGAGTCACCATCCCTGGAAGTCTTCAAAAGACGTTTAGATGTAGAGCTCAGGGATATGGTTTAGTGGGGACTGTTAGTGTTAGGTCAGAGGTTGGACTCGATGATCTTGAGGTCTCTTCCAACCCAGAGATTCTGTGATTCTGTGATAATGAGTCAATTCACAAATCCATTGTACCTGCCAACGCTTTTGGAGGACCGTGTTACCTAGGACAACTTACACTTTTCGCTCCAGATTTGCACTCGTGGCAGAACTCGACAAGGAGCAGAAGAATTAAACGAGAATTAAAAACTTTGGGTTCTGACTGTAACGATAATGTAGAATTGTGGGGTCCAGCAGAAAGATTCTTTGCTTCTTTGGTGCCTACTGTGGGAACTGCACACGCTTTGACTAGCATTACTAAGCTTGCTTGTTGGGCTGTTAAACAATCAAATGTAACAACACAAATTCTTTCTGAAATGTCACAAGATATGGAGAGTCTAAGACATGCTGTGTTACAAAATAGAGCCGCAATTGATTTCTTGCTACTAGCTCAAGGACATGGGCGTGAAGATGTAGAAGGAATGTGTTGCTTTAATCTCTCCGATCATGGTCAGTCGATTCATGACCAATTGAAATGGCTAAAGGATCATACACAAAAAATCACAATACAGAATAATTAGTTTGATGATTGGCTTAAATCTATCTTTGGGAATATGGGAGGATGGGTTTTTAACCTAATCAAAGAGGGACTTCGCCTTTTGCTCATAATTATATTGATTCTAATTGCTGCACGGGTAATTTTTAGCTGCTTACCTAAGAAGCTTGAGCAACTCACAGAGAAGGTGTTTGTAG
Organism: Anas platyrhynchos; assembly: GCF_047663525.1. NCBI lineage: Eukaryota > Metazoa > Chordata > Aves > Anseriformes > Anatidae > Anas > Anas platyrhynchos. The sequence goes on from NC_092588.1 coordinate 159,722,535, forward strand.
CCCAAAATAAAAACGGGGGAATTGTGGAGGAATGGTTAAGTGAAGTAGGTCATGTGAATGTTGAGCAACTTGGAGGTCGCGAGCTAAAAAAGTATCGAACGCAGCTCATATGAGTCTGGCAGATGGCGGGAAGCCAATCAAGGGACAAAGGCATTGTGTCAGTGTGTGGATGGGAAAGTGCCTAAGACGGGATAACGGTTGAGGGAATGAGGAGCTAGCTGATAAGATAGGGAAAGTTGCACTAACCAATAGTGAGCTTAGCTTTTGCAATATGTATGAGCTAATTATATTGAATCATATAAAAAACGGCTGAGCTATCCAATAAATCGAAGTTCACTGATCACTCATATTGAGCGTCTGTGTCTTCCTTCCGTCGACAACAGCATCCCAACGGTTGAATGGCTCAGCACCCATTGCTTTTAGCGTACTCTTTGTCAGTCTGTTGCTGTTTGTTTATTTATTTATTTATTTATTTTCCCTGGACACTGGTGCAGGAGAAGGGATGTGGTATACCCATTCAATGCCATGCTCTTTGGTCCAGGTGTTTATGAGGTCATTGTGGAAATGAATCCCACTGTCTGATTCCATTATTTGTGGTGTGCCGTGTTGACATGGTACTGCGAGAAAATGTCGCGTTTTTGCAGTAGAACGTGTTTTTGCAGTGGAAAATTCCACTAAGCTCGCGTATCCAGAAGTGCTTGTGCAGGCACGACAGCAGCCCAGCAGTGGAGAGTACGTTAAGCAGGTAAGGGGAAGGTCCCACTGTCCCAAAATAAGGAGGACGGGTAAGAGAAGCAGGGCAAGCAGTGCAAAATCACTAGAAGCAAAAGATCGTGGGCCCTGTGGTCACAAGAGAAGATGGGGCGGAAGGAGAAATTAACGGTTGGTCAAATAAAACTGGATCTGTGCGGTACAGCGACAAGTGTTGAGTAGCTCGTGAACCTGTTGCACTCAGCCAGGGAGGAAACGGGAGGAATCAAGCCTCGGTTAAGAGGGTTATAATATAGAATCATAGAATCATAGAATATCCTGAGTTGGAAGGGACTCTTAAGGATCATCAAGTCCAACTCTTGACACCGCACAGGTCTACCCAAAAGTTCAGACCATGTGACTAAGCGCACAGTCCAATCTCTTCTTAAATTCAGTCAGGCTCGGTGCAGTGACCACTTCCCTGGGGAGCCTGTTGCAGTGTGCAACCACTCTCTCTGTGAAGAACCCCCTCCTGATGTCAAGTCTAAACTTACCCTGCCTCAGCTTAACTCCGTTCCCGCGGGTCCTGTCGCTGGTGTTAATGGAGAAAAGGTCTCCTGCCTCTCGACACCCCCTTACGAGGAAGTTGTAGACTGGTACGAGGAAGTTGTAGACTGGTATAAGGTTATGATATGCTTTTGCGGGTTGCTCCCGCTTGCAGGACCCCCGCCGCTGCGATCGAGAATAAAACAGCTTTGCAGAAGACCCTGTCTGAGCAAGTTATTGAGGTTTTGTTTTTTTTTTCTTTTTTTCCTCCCCTCCCAAGACTTGCCTTTCAAAGCCCAGGACGGTGTTCCGGGTGGAAAGCCACGTTTCCAGGGGAAGGAGGGGAAGGCGACAGGGCCTGGCCGCGACGCCGGGGCAGGGGGAGCCCCTGCAGCTGCTGAGCTTCGGCACAGCTCAGCGCCACGCAGCCGTTTCCTCGCCGCCTCAATCTCACCCCTCCGGGAAAGGGGGGAGAATCGGGGGGGGGGTGGGGAACGCGTGCCGGCTGAGATAAAGACAGTTCAACAGGACAGAAAATTAAGAGAAAGTAGTGACAACCACGCGCACGCAGGCACCGAGCTCCTGCCGCACGCTGCAGTTGCTCCCCACACGCGTGTCCGATGGCCCAGCCGCTTCCTGAGCAGCAGCCGCCCCCCGGCCGTCCTTCCCGGCCGGTGCTCCGCGTGACGGCGTGCGCTCCGGACGGCCCTTTGTGGGCAGCTCGGGTCGCTGTCCCGGTCGCGCCTCCTCCCAGCTCCCGGAGCACACACAGCGTCTCCTCTCCGCCCAGAGCTCGCGGCCCCTCCTCGTGCGGCGGCTCCGCTCCGCCCCGCGGCCCCGTGCCTCGCTCCGGAGGCGTCCGCAGGCGCTGAACGGCAGGGCGGAGGACCCCCGCCGGAGGCAGCGCCGTGACTCCCGGCCAGAGCTCCCCGGCCGGCCGCGCGCAGCTCCCGCGGCGCTGCTCGGGGCCGCCGGGGCGGGCGGCCTGGGGCCCCGGCCAATGAGGCGGCAGCTAGCGGCGCGGCTCCGCGGAGATGGGCGGGGCATGCAAATTCGTGTCGGGGCCCAGCCAATCGGGCGCTTGGGGGCCCGAACGGGCCGCTGGGAGGCCCCGGCGCCGCGGCGGCGGGGCGCTTGGGGGTCGCGGCTGCGAGCGGAGCGCGGGCGAGGGCGGGCGAGGGCGGCGGGTTGAGGCCCGGGAGGGCGGGGGCGGGCGGTGGAGCAGTGGCCGTGAGGTCGGGGTGGTGGGCGCGGGAGCGGGCGGCGCGGGGCGGGGCCGGTGGGCATCGCTTCTCGGCCTTTTGGCTAAGATCAAGTGTAGTATCTGTTCTTATCAGTTTAATATCTGATACGTCCTCGATGAGAGGACTTTATATTAAACGGATTTTTGGGCTCGGGAGTTGGATCCGGAGCTTGCTCCCTCCGCTCCGCGCATCGTCCCGGTATTGCAGTACCTCCGGGAACGGTGCACCTCCCTCGGGAGGTTGCTGTGCGAGTGCAAAGACAGAGCTGGCCGCTGGGGGGCGGCGGGATGGGAGGACGCGCGGCGCGGGACGGGACGGGGCAGCGGCCCCCGAGGAGCAGCTGCCGCCCGGCCGCCGCAGGCTTCCCGGCTCGGCGGAGGGCACGGCGCGGCCCAGCGCGTGCGCTCGCTTCCCGCCTCGCTGCCCCTTCCGCGGGCCGGAACGGCTCTCTGCCCCCCCGCCAGCGCCTGCCGCCCCTTTGCACCGGGGAAGCGGCCGGGGCGCGGCGGGGGCAGCGTGGTTCGGAAGGTTTTCTTGGGCTTGCAGCTGGGGCTGGCGAGAGAGGGAGTTAGGAGAATCTGACCGGGTAGAGAGAGAGCGCTGGCAGCATGCAACTACGATGCTCCCTGCTGTCTCTGCCGACTATGCTGCCTTGTGCAAAATAACTAAAGCAAGAAGCCTCGGGCCCCTTGCCGAGGTCACTCTCTTCGTAAGAGTGGGAGCCTGTCTTAAGAAACGGGCAGAAACCGGTCCTGCGCATGGACAGGAGCCAAGGAGCAACCGACTCTGCGCAAAGACAAGAGGCCAACTAGCGGGGACGAGGAAGGGCCACCAACCTTCATCCCCATGACCCCCGATGACCGCCACCGGGAGACACTGCGCGAGCGCGGGTGGGGGGGGTGCTTGTGGAAATGACTTCTCGAACTGCTTTTAACGTGAGGCGGGGACAGGCTGTGAATACGTGTAGGCGCGCTGTGAAACTTCGTGCAAATGAAACTCTTTGCTGCGTAGAACCGCGGCAAATTGCCGCGTCCGGTGCACACGACTTTGGCGGGACTACCCCCCCGTGCTGCCCAGCGCTGAATAAACAGACCTACTTTTGCAGCCTTACTGATTGTGGACTCTGTTTGCCGCAAGTCAGTTTGGCGAGCCGGCCGGGAGAGGCGTTCCGCTCGCTCGGCTGCGGGATGGGCTGCGGAGCGGACGCCCCTAGGTGCACCCCGAGCATTTTACTCGGGGGAGCCTCCGCTCTGAGCCGCTCACCGCGGGAGCAGACAAAGACCTCCTGAGGCCGCGGACAAACAGTAAGCTTTACAGTACGGGAAGGGCCCGTAAGTCGTACGGGTGGCTGGGGCGGCTGGTAAGTCACGCAGAGACGTCTGGCGTGCAGCAGAGTCCCCATATGGGAGGAGGGTACGCTACAGGCTGACCGATAGAGATGTCGAGGGGGGTGGTCGCTGGCCGATCGAGCGGCCGCTAGAGATCTTGGGAGTAGACAGAGCAAATGCGAGGTTACCGCTGCGTCCCAGTTTTGGGAGCCAGGACAGACCTGCTAATGACCGCATAAGAAGCAGGAGAAGGGTGAGCGGGCCTCTCGAAATTGTGACAAGGTTACCCGGGTAATAGCAGCAGCTGCTGGGGGGATGTTAACTGGAGTGGTAATCATTGCGTGTCTTATTTGTAGGTGTCTGGGTATGTCACGTTGAAAGCATTGGCGTGTGTGTGTTTGAGACAAAGTGCTGTTGTGAAGCGACTTACGAACACGTATGATTGTTGTTTTAAGTGATATTTTCTTGTGGTATGAGCGAGGAGTGCAGGGGGCCTCTTTGCGTGACGGCGTGATTGTGCTGGGTGAGCGAGACGCAGCATCGCCGCGAAGCGAGTGCGGCGTTCCGATCCGCGGTCCCGTATCCTCCGTGAGGGGAGTGGCCGGGGACGAACGAAGCGCACAACAGACCAAAAGGAAGTGCTGTTTGATCCAAGTGCTGACTGGTGGTGCCCAATATATGCTCCTGGCGGTGCATCTCGTAATCCCATTTTTGTTCTTAAATGTTTGGAGTGTGACAAGGAGGAAGGTGGCGGCGTCATCTAAGTGACAGTGTAGAAGTTTGGATATATTTGCTGTGGTGTTTGGTCGGTTTCCCAGGTATCGGGGGAGAGGGGCTGACCGATTCTACACGAACGCACGCAGTATGAGGAATAAAATGGATGAGCTAGAAGTACTGGCCCAGTCCCGCAACTACGACATCATGGGCATAAGCGAAACCTGGTGGGATGAGTCCTGTGACTGGGGTGTTGCGATAGATGGTTACAGGCTCTTCAGGAGGGACAGGCAGGGTAGGCGAGGTGGTGGGGTGGCGATGTATGTAAAGCAGGGGCTGGACTGTGTGGAACTTCAGGTCGGCGATGGCAAAGTTGAGAGCCTCTGGGTAAGGATCAAGGGACGAACGAATAAAGGGGATGTCGTTGTGGGAGTCTATTACAGACCGCCTGGCCAGGACGATAGCGCCGATAAATTATTCTTTACAGAACTAAGAGAGGCCTCGAGATTAACTCCCCTTGTCCTTATGGGGGACTTCAACCTGCCAGACGTTAACTGGGAGTGCCACACGGCTGACACGAGCAAGTCCAGGAGGTTCATGAAGCACCTAGATGATTACTTCTTGGTGCAGGTGCTAACGGAGCCAACTAGGAAAGGTGCCCTCCTAGACCTGTTGCTAGAAAACAGAGAGGGTCTGGTGGGAGATGTGGTAATTGGTGGCCGCCTCGGTCATAGCGACCATGAAGTGGTTGAGTTCAAAATTTACGGTGACAGAAGGAAAAGTGCCACCAAAACCTCATCCCTAGATATGGGGAAAGCGGACTTCAGGCTGCTCAGGGAACTAGTCAGCAAGGTCCCCTGGGAAACTGCTCTTGAAGGCCTCGATGTCCACCAGTGCTGGTCATTCTTTAAGCGATGCCTCCTAGAAGCACAAGATCAGGCAATTCCTAAATCTCGCAAGTCGGGCAGGCGGGGCAGGAGGCCGGCGTGGCTGACCAGGAACATTCTGATGGAGATTAGGCGGAAACTTAGAGTGTTTCGCTACTGGAAGGAGGGCCAGGTGACATGGAAAGAATACAGGGATGCTGTTCGTGTTTGTAGGGAGAAAATTCGTGTGGCTAAAGCACACCTAGAGTTGAAGCTGGCTGTGTCTGTGAGAGAAAATAAAAAGTTTTTTTTTAGATATGTGAATGGAAAAAGGAGAACTAAAGAATACATAGGGCCGCTCCTTGATAGGGAAGGTCTCCTCACAGACAATGACATAGGCAAAGCAGAGACGCTTAACGCCTTCTTTGCCTCTGTCTTCAATGCCGATGATGGGCTTCGGGACCCAGGGTGCCCTGAGCTGGAGGACCGGGACGGTGGGGATGACAAACTCCCAACCGACCCTGAACGTGTGCGGGATTTGCTACTCCACCTGGATCCCTACAAGTCCATGGGTCCGGATGGGATTCATCCCCGGGTGCTGAAAGAGCTGGCGGACGTCATCGCGGAACCTCTCTCAATTATTTTTCAACGATCCTGGGAATCTGGAGAGGTCCCGGTAGACTGGAAGCTGGCAAATGTTGTGCCGATTTTCAAGAAGGGTCAGAAAGAAGACCCTAGCAATTACAGGCCTGTCAGTCTCACGTCAGTGCCTGGTAAAATCATGGAGAAGATGGTTCTCAAACTTATTGAGGCACACCTGGGGGACAAAGCAGTCATTGGTCCCAGCCAGCATGGGTTTGTGAAGGGTAGGTCCTGCCTAACTAACCTGATTTCCTTTTATGATAAGATCACCCGTATGGTGGACCAAGGGAAACCAGCTGATGTGATTTTTTTGGACTTCAGCAAGGCTTTTGACATGGTTTCCCATAGGATCCTACTGGACAAAATGTCCACCATACAGCTAAATAAAAACATCATACGATAGGTGAGCAATTGGCTAACGGGCAGGGCCCAAAGGGTTATGGTGAATGGGGCTGCGTCAGGCTGGCGGGCGGTCACCAGTGGGGTCCCTCAAGGCTCCATTTTAGGGCCGGTACTTTTCAATATTTTTATAAACGATCTGGATGTAGGAATAGAAGGTATTTTGAGCAAGTTTGCTGATGACACCAAACTTGGAGGAGTTGTGGACTCGAATGAGGGTGGAAAGGCCTTGCAGAGGGATCTGGATAGGTTGGAGAGCTGGGCGATCACCAACCGCATGAAGTTCAATAAGAGCAAGTGCCAGGTCCTGCACCTGGGACGGGGCAACCCTGGCTGCACGTACAGACTGGGCGATGAGACGCTGGAGAGCAGCCTAGAAGAGAGGGATCTGGGGGTCGTGGTAGACAGCAAGTTGAATATGAGCCAGCAGTGTGCCCTGGCAGCCAGGAGGGCCAACCGTGTCCTGGGGTGCATCAAGCACGGCATCGCTAGTAGGTCAAGGGAGGTGATTGTCCCGCTCTACTCTGCGCTGGTGAGGCCTCACCTCGAGTACTGTGTGCAGTTCTGGGCACCACAGTATAAAAAGGACATGAAACTGTTGGAGAGTGTCCAGAGGAGGGCTACGAAGATGGTGAAAGGCCTGGAGGGGAAGACGTACGAGGAACGGCTGAGGGCACTGGGCCTGTTCAGCCTGGAGAAGAGGAGGCTGAGGGGAGACCTCATCGCAGTCTACAACTTCCTCGTAAGGGGGTGTCGAGAGGCAGGAGACCTTTTCTCCATTAACACCAGTGACAGGACCCGCGGGAACGGGGTTAAGCTGAGGCAGGGGAAATTTAGGCTTGACATCAGGAGGGGGTTCTTCACAGAGAGGCTGGTTGCACACTGGAACAGGCTCCCCAGGGAAGTGGTCACTGCACCGAGCCTGTCTGAATTTAAGAAGAGATTGGACTGTGCACTTAGTCACATGGTCTGAACTTTTGGGTAGACCTGTGCGGTGTCAAGAGTTGGACTTGATGATCCTTAAGGGTCCCTTCCAACTCAGGATATTCTATGATTCTATGATTATCAAAGTGGCAGAACGGAGAGAGTCGCTTCTGTGGTGGTTTGGCCTTGAGCCCTTGGGAATTTGGTAAGAAGGGGGAGAGCGAATTTATTTAGGCCTCAATACCTTTTCAAGCCCCCATATTGATGGATACGTAGGAGTGATTCCTTGTTTTGTGCGAGCTTACTAACAAAGTGCATGAGAAAAAATGGCACTCGGCTTGAAATTCGGCCCTGATGAAATGTAAATTTTGTGGAAAAGGTGGTTTTGTTTGTCTAGAAGACGGAGGGCTGAGTGCTTCAGGTGTCTTCCCGAAGACCTGTGGATTTCTGATTGGAACGGGGCTCATCAATAATCTGAAATAGTAACGTTTGTACGTGGACAGAAGAGTTGAATCCCAGAGAACTGGGACATTTGGGAAGAAGATTAGGAAAAGAGAGTAAAAACCTGTCACTGGACCCCCAGTCACTGGAGCCCCAGGTGCGGCTAATGAGGGTGGTGATCTGGGCAGCCCCTCCTCATAAAAGGGCTGCACCTGGGTGAGGGTGGCAGCTGTGGGGCTGGTGGAGGAGGAAGGCGATGAGGGGGCTGTAGTTGCAGTTTGCCTGCCTTGCAGCCCCTCTGCTGCTTGGGGCAGCCAAGCTGGGTCCGGAAAGGTCTTTAGAGAAACCTTGGAGCACGGTGAGGCTACTGAGCGTTGCTGGGACCGTGGCAAGGAAGAAGGTGCGTGCAAGCGGGAGTTCCTGGGATCGTGGCAGTCCTGGGCAGCAGGGCTGCCTGTGTGCTGAGGCTGGCTGGGGGAGGACTCACCGAAAGTTGGGGTGGGCGGGTGGGCGCGCGCAGGCACGGTGAGCCCCGTATGCGAGGAAAGCCCCGCACGTCTGTGCGCGTGCTGTCATTCTTCATGAATCTGAGCGACTCTTCCTGTAACGCCCTTGAGTCGACACATGGCAACTCAGGCAGACGACATACAGCATTATACAGCAACTACAGCAATTGTACAACCCAAAGGACTGCCTGTTCTCACCCCAGATGCCCTTGAGGGTTTTCAGACTGCCCCATACTTCTGCATCAGCTGCCAAGTGCACCCACTTGAGCAAAAGCAGCCCCATGGACGGCTTTGCCTTTGCCTTTGCCTGAGGCAGGCATAAGTCAGACCGTCTTCACCAGTATGGCTTTTTTTTTTTTTTTTTTTTTTTTTTAAATATGCCCTGCAAGGACTTTATCCCTTTCTCCGTGTGTAGGAGTTTCCATTGGGCAGGGCTAGCTCGACTGGGCAGACTAACCAGGTGGCTGTTGCTACATGTGCATCCTACCTGGGCAGCCTGCTCTAAGGAACCTGCTTTGGCAGGGGGGTTGGACCCGACGATATTTCGAGGTCCCTTCCAAGCCCTACAATTCTGTGATTCTGTGATCTGTGGTGGCTTTACCTTTCTAGGCAGTTGATGATCTCCACCGCAACTGCTCTCTCACTCCCCTTCCTCAGAAGAGGAGGGGAAGAAGAAAAGGAAAGGAACAACTCGTGGGTTGAGATAAGGATAATTTAATTAAAGGAAAAAAAATATTAAGGGAAAATTGTTATTAAATAATTTCCCTAAAGGGAAAGGGGGAGGAAAAAAAAAAAAAGGAAAACAAAAGTAAAGGCTGTGTGGAAGTGCAGAGGAAAGAAATTACTCTCTACTTCCCCCCAGTGAGCGATGCTTGACCACGTCCTTGAAGCAGGGCCTCAACGCACATAGCCGTTGTTCGGGAGGACAGATGTTCTCCCCACGAGAGCCCACCCCTCCCCTCTTCTTCCACTTTTATTGCCGAGTGTGACGCCATACGGTATGGAATATCCCTTTGGTTGCTTTACGTCAGCTGCTCTGCTGATGTTCCTTCCTCCCCTCTCGCCCACCCCCAGGCCTGCTGGCTCTGGGCGGGGGACAGGGGGGTTGAGGGAATCCTGACCCTGTGCCAGTATTGCTCAGCAGCAGACACAACTCTGGTGTGATACCAGTGCCGTTCTAGCTACAAGTGCAGAGCACAGCACCGTGTGGGCTGCCGCAGGGAAAGTTATCTCCATCCCAGCCAGACCCAGTACAGCATCCCAACGGCTGAATGGCTCAGCACCCATTGCTTTTAGCGTACTCTTTGTCAGTCTGTTGGTGTTTGTTTGTTTATTTATTTTCCCTGGACACTGGTGCAGGAGAAGGGATGTGGTATACCCGTTCAATGCCATGCTCTTTGGTCCAGGTGTTTATGAGGTCATTGTGGAAATGAATCCCACTGTCTGATGCAATTATTTCTGATGTGCCGTGTTGACGTGGGACTGTGAGAAAATGTCGCGTTTTTGCAGTAGAACGTGTTTTTGCAGTGGAAAATTCCACTAAGCTCGCGTATCCAGAAGTGCTTGTGCAGGCACGACAGCAGCCCAGCAGTGGAGAGTACGTTAAGCAGGTAAGGGGAAGGTCCCACTGTCCCAAAATAAGGAGGACGGGTAAGAGAAGCAGGGCAAGCAGTGCAAAATCACTAGAAGCAAAAGATCGTGGGCCCTGTGGTCACAAGAGAAGATGGGGCGGAAGGAGAAATTAACGGTTGGTCAAGTAAAACTGGATCTGTGCGGTACAGCGACAAGTGCTGAGTAGCTCGTGAACCTGTTGCGCTCAGCCAGGGAGGAAACGGGAGGAATCAAGCCTCGGTTAAGAGGGTTATAATACAAGGTTACGATATGCTTTTGGGGGTTGCTCCCGCTTGCAGGACCCCCGCCGCTGCGATCGAGAATAAAACAGCTTTGCAGAAGACCCTGTCTGAGCAAGTTATTGAGGTTTTGTTTTTTTTTTCTTTTTTTCCTCCCCTCCCAAGACTTGCCTTTCAAAGCCCAGGACGGTGTTCCGGGTGGAAAGCCACGTTTCCAGGGGAAGGAGGGGAAGGCGACAGGGCCTGGCCGCGACGCCGGGGCAGGGGGAGCCCCTGCAGCTGCTGAGCTTCGGCACAGCTCAGCGCCACGCAGCCGTTTCCTCGCCGCCTCAATCTCACCCCTCCGGGAAAGGGGGGAGAATCGGGGGGGGGGTGGGGAACGCGTGCCGGCTGAGATAAAGACAGTTCAACAGGACAGAAAATTAAGAGAAAGTAGTGACAACCACGCGCACGCAGGCACCGAGCTCCTGCCGCACGCTGCAGTTGCTCCCCACACGCGTGTCCGATGGCCCAGCCGCTTCCTGAGCAGCAGCCGCCCCCCGGCCGTCCTTCCCGGCCGGTGCTCCGCGTGACGGCGTGCGCTCCGGACGGCCCTTTGTGGGCAGCTCGGGTCGCTGTCCCGGTCGCGCCTCCTCCCAGCTCCCGGAGCACACACAGCGTCTCCTCTCCGCCCAGAGCTCGCGGCCCCTCCTCGTGCGGCGGCTCCGCTCCGCCCCGCGGCCCCGTGCCTCGCTCCGGAGGCGTCCGCAGGCGCTGAACGGCAGGGCGGAGGACCCCCGCCGGAGGCAGCGCCGTGACTCCCGGCCAGAGCTCCCCGGCCGGCCGCGCGCAGCTCCCGCGGCGCTGCTCGGGGCCGCCGGGGCGGGCGGCCTGGGGCCCCGGCCAATGAGGCGGCAGCTAGCGGCGCGGCTCCGCGGAGATGGGCGGGGCATGCAAATTCGTGTCGGGGCCCAGCCAATCGGGCGCTTGGGGGCCCGAACGGGCCGCTGGGAGGCCCCGGCGCCGCGGCGGCGGGGCGCTTGGGGGTCGCGGCTGCGAGCGGAGCGCGGGCGAGGGCGGGCGAGGGCGGCGGGTTGAGGCCCGGGAGGGCGGGGGCGGGCGGTGGAGCAGTGGCCGTGAGGTCGGGGTGGTGGGCGCGGGAGCGGGCGGCGCGGGGCGGGGCCGGTGGGCATCGCTTCTCGGCCTTTTGGCTAAGATCAAGTGTAGTATCTGTTCTTATCAGTTTAATATCTGATACGTCCTCGATGAGAGGACTTTATATTAAACGGATTTTTGGGCTCGGGAGTTGGATCCGGAGCTTGCTCCCTCCGCTCCGCGCATCGTCCCGGTATTGCAGTACCTCCGGGAACGGTGCACCTCCCTCGGGAGGTTGCTGTGCGAGTGCAAAGACAGAGCTGGCCGCTGGGGGGCGGCGGGATGGGAGGACGCGCGGCGCGGGACGGGACGGGGCAGCGGCCCCCGAGGAGCAGCTGCCGCCCGGCCGCCGCAGGCTTCCCGGCTCGGCGGAGGGCACGGCGCGGCCCAGCGCGTGCGCTCGCTTCCCGCCTCGCTGCCCCTTCCGCGGGCCGGAACGGCTCTCTGCCCCCCCGCCAGCGCCTGCCGCCCCTTTGCACCGGGGAAGCGGCCGGGGCGCGGCGGGGGCAGCGTGGTTCGGAAGGTTTTCTTGGGCTTGCAGCTGGGGCTGGCGAGAGAGGGAGTTAGGAGAATCTGACCGGGTAGAGAGAGAGCGCTGGCAGCATGCAACTACGATGCTCCCTGCTGTCTCTGCCGACTATGCTGCCTTGTGCAAAATAACTAAAGCAAGAAGCCTCGGGCCCCTTGCCGAGGTCACTCTCTTCGTAAGAGTGGGAGCCTGTCTTAAGAAACGGGCAGAAACCGGTCCTGCGCATGGACAGGAGCCAAGGAGCAACCGACTCTGCGCAAAGACAAGAGGCCAACTAGCGGGGACGAGGAAGGGCCACCAACCTTCATCCCCATGACCCCCGATGACCGCCACCGGGAGACACTGCGCGAGCGCGGGTGGGGGGGGTGCTTGTGGAAATGACTTCTCGAACTGCTTTTAACGTGAGGCGGGGACAGGCTGTGAATACGTGTAGGCGCGCTGTGAAACTTCGTGCAAATGAAACTCTTTGCTGCGTAGAACCGCGGCAAATTGCCGCGTCCGGTGCACACGACTTTGGCGGGACTACCCCCCCGTGCTGCCCAGCGCTGAATAAACAGACCTACTTTTGCAGCCTTACTGATTGTGGACTCTGTTTGCCGCAAGTCAGTTTGGCGAGCCGGCCGGGAGAGGCGTTCCGCTCGCTCGGCTGCGGGATGGGCTGCGGAGCGGACGCCCCTAGGTGCACCCCGAGCATTTTACTCGGGGGAGCCTCCGCTCTGAGCCGCTCACCGCGGGAGCAGACAAAGACCTCCTGAGGCCGCGGACAAACAGTAAGCTTTACAGTACGGGAAGGGCCCGTAAGTCGTACGGGTGGCCGGGGCGGCTGGTAAGTCACGCAGAGACGTCTGGCGTGCAGCAGAGTCCCCATATGGGAGGAGGGTACGCTACAGGCTGACCGATAGAGATGTCGAGGGGGGTGGTCGCTGGCCGATCGAGCGGCCGCTAGAGATCTTGGGAGTAGACAGAGCAAATGCGAGGTTACCGCTGCGTCCCAGTTTTGGGAGCCAGGACAGACCTGCTAATGACCGCATAAGAAGCAGGAGAAGGGTGAGCGGGCCTCTCGAAATTGTGACAAGGTTACCCGGGTAATAGCAGCAGCTGCTGGGGGGATGTTAACTGGAGTGGTAATCATTGCGTGTCTTATTTGTAGGTGTCTGGGTATGTCACGTTGAAAGCATTGGCGTGTGTGTGTTTGAGACAAAGTGCTGTTGTGAAGCGACTTACGAACACGTATGATTGTTGTTTTAAGTGATATTTTCTTGTGGTATGAGCGAGGAGTGCAGGGGGCCTCTTTGCGTGACGGCGTGATTGTGCTGGGTGAGCGAGACGCAGCATCGCCGCGAAGCGAGTGCGGCGTTCCGATCCGCGGTCCCGTATCCTCCGTGAGGGGAGTGGCCGGGGACGAACGAAGCGCACAACAGACCAAAAGGAAGTGCTGTTTGATCCAAGTGCTGACTGGTGGTGCCCAATATATGCTCCTGGCGGTGCATCTCGTAATCCCATTTTTGTTCTTAAATGTTTGGAGTGTGACAAGGAGGAAGGTGGCGGCGTCATCTAAGTGACAGTGTAGAAGTTTGGATATATTTGCTGTGGTGTTTGGTCGGTTTCCCAGGTATCGGGGGAGAGGGGCTGACCGATTCTACACGAACGCACGCAGTATGAGGAATAAAATGGATGAGCTAGAAGTACTGGCCCAGTCCCGCAACTACGACATCATGGGCATAAGCGAAACCTGGTGGGATGAGTCCTGTGACTGGGGTGTTGCGATAGATGGTTACAGGCTCTTCAGGAGGGACAGGCAGGGTAGGCGAGGTGGTGGGGTGGCGATGTATGTAAAGCAGGGGCTGGACTGTGTGGAACTTCAGGTCGGCGATGGCAAAGTTGAGAGCCTCTGGGTAAGGATCAAGGGACGAACGAATAAAGGGGATGTCGTTGTGGGAGTCTATTACAGACCGCCTGGCCAGGACGATAGCGCCGATAAATTATTCTTTACAGAACTAAGAGAGGCCTCGAGATTAACTCCCCTTGTCCTTATGGGGGACTTCAACCTGCCAGACGTTAACTGGGAGTGCCACACGGCTGACACGAGCAAGTCCAGGAGGTTCATGAAGCACCTAGATGATTACTTCTTGGTGCAGGTGCTAACGGAGCCAACTAGGAAAGGTGCCCTCCTAGACCTGTTGCTAGAAAACAGAGAGGGTCTGGTGGGAGATGTGGTAATTGGTGGCCGCCTCGGTCATAGCGACCATGAAGTGGTTGAGTTCAAAATTTACGGTGACAGAAGGAAAAGTGCCACCAAAACCTCATCCCTAGATATGGGGAAAGCGGACTTCAGGCTGCTCAGGGAACTAGTCAGCAAGGTCCCCTGGGAAACTGCTCTTGAAGGCCTCGATGTCCACCAGTGCTGGTCATTCTTTAAGCGATGCCTCCTAGAAGCACAAGATCAGGCAATTCCTAAATCTCGCCAGTCGGGCAGGCGGGGCAGGAGGCCGGCGTGGCTGACCAGGAACATTCTGATGGAGATTAGGCGGAAACTTAGAGTGTTTCGCTACTGGAAGGAGGGCCAGGTGACATGGAAAGAATACAGGGATGCTGTTCGTGTTTGTAGGGAGAAAATTCGTGTGGCTAAAGCACACCTAGAGTTGAAGCTGGCTGTGTCTGTGAGAGAAAATAAAAAGTTTTTTTTTAGATATGTGAATGGAAAAAGGAGAACTAAAGAATACATAGGGCCGCTCCTTGATAGGGAAGGTCTCCTCACAGACAATGACATAGGCAAAGCAGAGACGCTTAACGCCTTCTTTGCCTCTGTCTTCAATGCCGATGATGGGCTTCGGGACCCAGGGTGCCCTGAGCTGGAGGACCGGGACGGTGGGGATGACAAACTCCCAACCGACCCTGAACGTGTGCGGGATTTGCTACTCCACCTGGATCCCTACAAGTCCATGGGTCCGGATGGGATTCATCCCCGGGTGCTGAAAGAGCTGGCGGACGTCATCGCGGAACCTCTCTCAATTATTTTTCAACGATCCTGGGAATCTGGAGAGGTCCCGGTAGACTGGAAGCTGGCAAATGTTGTGCCGATTTTCAAGAAGGGTCAGAAAGAAGACCCTAGCAATTACAGGCCTGTCAGTCTCACGTCAGTGCCTGGTAAAATCATGGAGAAGATGGTTCTCAAACTTATTGAGGCACACCTGGGGGACAAAGCAGTCATTGGTCCCAGCCAGCATGGGTTTGTGAAGGGTAGGTCCTGCCTAACTAACCTGATTTCCTTTTATGATAAGATCACCCGTATGGTGGACCAAGGGAAACCAGCTGATGTGATTTTTTTGGACTTCAGCAAGGCTTTTGACATGGTTTCCCATAGGATCCTACTGGACAAAATGTCCACCATACAGCTAAATAAAAACATCATACGATAGGTGAGCAATTGGCTAACGGGCAGGGCCCAAAGGGTTATGGTGAATGGGGCTGCGTCAGGCTGGCGGGCGGTCACCAGTGGGGTCCCTCAAGGCTCCATTTTAGGGCCGGTACTTTTCAATATTTTTATAAACGATCTGGATGTAGGAATAGAAGGTATTTTGAGCAAGTTTGCTGATGACACCAAACTTGGAGGAGTTGTGGACTCGAATGAGGGTGGAAAGGCCTTGCAGAGGGATCTGGATAGGTTGGAGAGCTGGGCGATCACCAACCGCATGAAGTTCAATAAGAGCAAGTGCCAGGTCCTGCACCTGGGACGGGGCAACCCTGGCTGCACGTACAGACTGGGCGATGAGACGCTGGAGAGCAGCCTAGAAGAGAGGGATCTGGGGGTCGTGGTAGACAGCAAGTTGAATATGAGCCAGCAGTGTGCCCTGGCAGCCAGGAGGGCCAACCGTGTCCTGGGGTGCATCAAGCACGGCATCGCTAGTAGGTCAAGGGAGGTGATTGTCCCGCTCTACTCTGCGCTGGTGAGGCCTCACCTCGAGTACTGTGTGCAGTTCTGGGCACCACAGTATAAAAAGGACATGAAACTGTTGGAGAGTGTCCAGAGGAGGGCTACGAAGATGGTGAAAGGCCTGGAGGGGAAGACGTACGAGGAACGGCTGAGGGCACTGGGCCTGTTCAGCCTGGAGAAGAGGAGGCTGAGGGGAGACCTCATCGCAGTCTACAACTTCCTCGTAAGGGGGTGTCGAGAGGCAGGAGACCTTTTCTCCATTAACACCAGTGACAGGACCCGCGGGAACGGGGTTAAGCTGAGGCAGGGGAAATTTAGGCTTGACATCAGGAGGGGGTTCTTCACAGAGAGGCTGGTTGCACACTGGAACAGGCTCCCCAGGGAAGTGGTCACTGCACCGAGCCTGTCTGAATTTAAGAAGAGATTGGACTGTGCACTTAGTCACATGGTCTGAACTTTTGGGTAGACCTGTGCGGTGTCAAGAGTTGGACTTGATGATCCTTAAGGGTCCCTTCCAACTCAGGATATTCTATGATTCTATGATTATCAAAGTGGCAGAACGGAGAGAGTCGCTTCTGTGGTGGTTTGGCCTTGAGCCCTTGGGAATTTGGTAAGAAGGGGGAGAGCGAATTTATTTAGGCCTCAATACCTTTTCAAGCCCCCATATTGATGGATACGTAGGAGTGATTCCTTGTTTTGTGCGAGCTTACTAACAAAGTGCATGAGAAAAAATGGCACTCGGCTTGAAATTCGGCCCTGATGAAATGTAAATTTTGTGGAAAAGGTGGTTTTGTTTGTCTAGAAGACGGAGGGCTGAGTGCTTCAGGTGTCTTCCCGAAGACCTGTGGATTTCTGATTGGAACGGGGCTCATCAATAATCTGAAATAGTAACGTTTGTACGTGGACAGAAGAGTTGAATCCCAGAGAACTGGGACATTTGGGAAGAAGATTAGGAAAAGAGAGTAAAAACCTGTCACTGGACCCCCAGTCACTGGAGCCCCAGGTGCGGCTAATGAGGGTGGTGATCTGGGCAGCCCCTCCTCATAAAAGGGCTGCACCTGGGTGAGGGTGGCAGCTGTGGGGCTGGTGGAGGAGGAAGGCGATGAGGGGGCTGTAGTTGCAGTTGGTCTGCCTTGCAGCCCCTCTGCTGCTTGGGGCAGCCAAGCTGGGTCCGGAAAGGTCTTTAGAGAAACCTTGGAGCACGGTGAGGCTACTGAGCGTTGCTGGGACCGTGGCAAGGAAGAAGGTGCGTGCAAGCGGGAGTTCCTGGGATCGTGGCAGTCCTGGGCAGCAGGGCTGCCTGTGTGCTGAGGCTGGCTGGGGGAGGACTCACCGAAAGTTGGGGTGGGCGGGTGGGCGCGCGCAGGCACGGTGAGCCCCGTATGCGAGGAAAGCCCCGCACGTCTGTGCGCGTGCTGTCATTCTTCATGAATCTGAGCGACTCTTCCTGTAACGCCCTTGAGTCGACACATGGCAACTCAGGCAGACGACATACAGCATTATACAGCAACTACAGCAATTGTACAACCCAAAGGACTGCCTGTTCTCACCCCAGATGCCCTTGAGGGTTTTCAGACTGCCCCATACTTCTGCATCAGCTGCCAAGTGCACCCACTTGAGCAAAAGCAGCCCCATGGACGGCTTTGCCTTTGCCTTTGCCTGAGGCAGGCATAAGTCAGACCGTCTTCACCAGTATGGCTTTTTTTTTTTTTTTTTTTTTTTTTTAAATATGCCCTGCAAGGACTTTATCCCTTTCTCCGTGTGTAGGAGTTTCCATTGGGCAGGGCTAGCTCGATTGGGCAGACTAACCAGGTGGCTGTTGCTACATGTGCATCCTACCTGGGCAGCCTGCTCTAAGGAACCTGCTTTGGCAGGGGGGTTGGACCCGACGATATTTCGAGGTCCCTTCCAAGCCCTACAATTCTGTGATTCTGTGATCTGTGGTGGCTTTACCTTTCTAGGCAGTTGATGATCTCCACCGCAACTGCTCTCTCACTCCCCTTCCTCAGAAGAGGAGGGGAAGAAGAAAAGGAAAGGAACAACTCGTGGGTTGAGATAAGGATAATTTAATTAAAGGAAAAAAAATATTAAGGGAAAATTGTTATTAAATAATTTCCCTAAAGGGAAAGGGGGAGGAAAAAAAAAAAAGGAAAACAAAAGTAAAGGCTGTGTGGAAGTGCAGAGGAAAGAAATTACTCTCTACTTCCCCCCAGTGAGCGATGCTTGACCACGTCCTTGAAGCAGGGCCTCAACGCACATAGCCGTTGTTCGGGAGGACAGATGTTCTCCCCACGAGAGCCCACCCCTCCCCTCTTCTTCCACTTTTATTGCCGAGTGTGACGCCATACGGTATGGAATATCCCTTTGGTTGCTTTACGTCAGCTGCTCTGCTGATGTTCCTTCCTCCCCTCTCGCCCACCCCCAGGCCTGCTGGCTCTGGGCGGGGGACAGGGGGGTTGAGGGAATCCTGACCCTGTGCCAGTATTGCTCAGCAGCAGACACAACTCTGGTGTGATACCAGTGCCGTTCTAGCTACAAGTGCAGAGCACAGCACCGTGTGGGCTGCCGCAGGGAAAGTTATCTCCATCCCAGCCAGACCCAGTACAGCATCCCAACGGCTGAATGGCTCAGCACCCATTGCTTTTAGCGTACTCTTTGTCAGTCTGTTGGTGTTTGTTTGTTTATTTATTTTCCCTGGACACTGGTGCAGGAGAAGGGATGTGGTATACCCGTTCAATGCCATGCTCTTTGGTCCAGGTGTTTATGAGGTCATTGTGGAAATGAATCCCACTGTCTGATGCAATTATTTCTGATGTGCCGTGTTGACGTGGGACTGTGAGAAAATGTCGCGTTTTTGCAGTAGAACGTGTTTTTGCAGTGGAAAATTCCACTAAGCTCGCGTATCCAGAAGTGCTTGTGCAGGCACGACAGCAGCCCAGCAGTGGAGAGTACGTTAAGCAGGTAAGGGGAAGGTCCCACTGTCCCAAAATAAGGAGGACGGGTAAGAGAAGCAGGGCAAGCAGTGCAAAATCACTAGAAGCAAAAGATCGTGGGCCCTGTGGTCACAAGAGAAGATGGGGCGGAAGGAGAAATTAACGGTTGGTCAAGTAAAACTGGATCTGTGCGGTACAGCGACAAGTGCTGAGTAGCTCGTGAACCTGTTGCGCTCAGCCAGGGAGGAAACGGGAGGAATCAAGCCTCGGTTAAGAGGGTTATAATACAAGGTTACGATATGCTTTTGGGGGTTGCTCCCGCTTGCAGGACCCCCGCCGCTGCGATCGAGAATAAAACAGCTTTGCAGAAGACCCTGTCTGAGCAAGTTATTGAGGTTTTGTTTTTTTTTTCTTTTTTTCCTCCCCTCCCAAGACTTGCCTTTCAAAGCCCAGGACGGTGTTCCGGGTGGAAAGCCACGTTTCCAGGGGAAGGAGGGGAAGGCGACAGGGCCTGGCCGCGACGCCGGGGCAGGGGGAGCCCCTGCAGCTGCTGAGCTTCGGCACAGCTCAGCGCCACGCAGCCGTTTCCTCGCCGCCTCAATCTCACCCCTCCGGGAAAGGGGGGAGAATCGGGGGGGGGGTGGGGAACGCGTGCCGGCTGAGATAAAGACAGTTCAACAGGACAGAAAATTAAGAGAAAGTAGTGACAACCACGCGCACGCAGGCACCGAGCTCCTGCCGCACGCTGCAGTTGCTCCCCACACGCGTGTCCGATGGCCCAGCCGCTTCCTGAGCAGCAGCCGCCCCCCGGCCGTCCTTCCCGGCCGGTGCTCCGCGTGACGGCGTGCGCTCCGGACGGCCCTTTGTGGGCAGCTCGGGTCGCTGTCCCGGTCGCGCCTCCTCCCAGCTCCCGGAGCACACACAGCGTCTCCTCTCCGCCCAGAGCTCGCGGCCCCTCCTCGTGCGGCGGCTCCGCTCCGCCCCGCGGCCCCGTGCCTCGCTCCGGAGGCGTCCGCAGGCGCTGAACGGCAGGGCGGAGGACCCCCGCCGGAGGCAGCGCCGTGACTCCCGGCCAGAGCTCCCCGGCCGGCCGCGCGCAGCTCCCGCGGCGCTGCTCGGGGCCGCCGGGGCGGGCGGCCTGGGGCCCCGGCCAATGAGGCGGCAGCTAGCGGCGCGGCTCCGCGGAGATGGGCGGGGCATGCAAATTCGTGTCGGGGCCCAGCCAATCGGGCGCTTGGGGGCCCGAACGGGCCGCTGGGAGGCCCCGGCGCCGCGGCGGCGGGGCGCTTGGGGGTCGCGGCTGCGAGCGGAGCGCGGGCGAGGGCGGGCGAGGGCGGCGGGTTGAGGCCCGGGAGGGCGGGGGCGGGCGGTGGAGCAGTGGCCGTGAGGTCGGGGTGGTGGGCGCGGGAGCGGGCGGCGCGGGGCGGGGCCGGTGGGCATCGCTTCTCGGCCTTTTGGCTAAGATCAAGTGTAGTATCTGTTCTTATCAGTTTAATATCTGATACGTCCTCGATGAGAGGACTTTATATTAAACGGATTTTTGGGCTCGGGAGTTGGATCCGGAGCTTGCTCCCTCCGCTCCGCGCATCGTCCCGGTATTGCAGTACCTCCGGGAACGGTGCACCTCCCTCGGGAGGTTGCTGTGCGAGTGCAAAGACAGAGCTGGCCGCTGGGGGGCGGCGGGATGGGAGGACGCGCGGCGCGGGACGGGACGGGGCAGCGGCCCCCGAGGAGCAGCTGCCGCCCGGCCGCCGCAGGCTTCCCGGCTCGGCGGAGGGCACGGCGCGGCCCAGCGCGTGCGCTCGCTTCCCGCCTCGCTGCCCCTTCCGCGGGCCGGAACGGCTCTCTGCCCCCCCGCCAGCGCCTGCCGCCCCTTTGCACCGGGGAAGCGGCCGGGGCGCGGCGGGGGCAGCGTGGTTCGGAAGGTTTTCTTGGGCTTGCAGCTGGGGCTGGCGAGAGAGGGAGTTAGGAGAATCTGACCGGGTAGAGAGAGAGCGCTGGCAGCATGCAACTACGATGCTCCCTGCTGTCTCTGCCGACTATGCTGCCTTGTGCAAAATAACTAAAGCAAGAAGCCTCGGGCCCCTTGCCGAGGTCACTCTCTTCGTAAGAGTGGGAGCCTGTCTTAAGAAACGGGCAGAAACCGGTCCTGCGCATGGACAGGAGCCAAGGAGCAACCGACTCTGCGCAAAGACAAGAGGCCAACTAGCGGGGACGAGGAAGGGCCACCAACCTTCATCCCCATGACCCCCGATGACCGCCACCGGGAGACACTGCGCGAGCGCGGGTGGGGGGGGTGCTTGTGGAAATGACTTCTCGAACTGCTTTTAACGTGAGGCGGGGACAGGCTGTGAATACGTGTAGGCGCGCTGTGAAACTTCGTGCAAATGAAACTCTTTGCTGCGTAGAACCGCGGCAAATTGCCGCGTCCGGTGCACACGACTTTGGCGGGACTACCCCCCCGTGCTGCCCAGCGCTGAATAAACAGACCTACTTTTGCAGCCTTACTGATTGTGGACTCTGTTTGCCGCAAGTCAGTTTGGCGAGCCGGCCGGGAGAGGCGTTCCGCTCGCTCGGCTGCGGGATGGGCTGCGGAGCGGACGCCCCTAGGTGCACCCCGAGCATTTTACTCGGGGGAGCCTCCGCTCTGAGCCGCTCACCGCGGGAGCAGACAAAGACCTCCTGAGGCCGCGGACAAACAGTAAGCTTTACAGTACGGGAAGGGCCCGTAAGTCGTACGGGTGGCCGGGGCGGCTGGTAAGTCGCACAGAGACGTCTGGCGTGCAGCAGAGTCCCCGTATGGGGGGACTACCAAAGGACTACCCACTCGGTGCACGCAGAGGCGCAAGCATGGGTGTCGGTAGCCTAGTAACAGGGTGTCTGGAAGGGTTTTTTTTTTTTTTTTTTCCTTCCGTCGTTCCGTATAACAAACAGCATTCCTGGCAGGTGAGCAATTTAAGCAGCCGCAGCTCCAAGCACTGGTGCGGTTCAGAGGGCAGGGTGCGGGTCCGATGTCCCGTAGAGCCCCAGAGCGCCCGGAGGAAGGACACGGGGGTGCCGTGGGGGAGCCGGGGGAAAGCAGAGGGGGCCCGCACGGGTCGCTTGGCGAGGAGGCGGCCGCGGCGCCCCCCGCGAGCCTTGGCCCTGCCGCGCGGCGCCGGCCCGGGCGGGCGGCTGCAGGGCGGGGCCGGGCCGCGGGGCGGGGTCGGCGGAGCTGCCCCTCCTCCGTGCCGGAAGGAAGAGGCCCCGGGCGGCGGGAGCATTGCCGGGGCAGCGCCGGTAGCGGTGGCGGCGGCCCAGCAGCGCCATGACGTCGCTCCGCGCCTTCACCTGCGACGACCTGTTCCGCTTCAACAACATGTGAGTGACACCACCTCCCCCCCCCAGCCCCGGCCCCGGCCCCGCAGCCCGGCCGGGCCCGCGCTGAGCGTCTCTCCCTCTCCCTCCCCGCAGCAACCTGGACCCGCTGACGGAGACCGTATCCTTCCGCTGCCGCCGGCCGCCTGGCGGGAGGCCTCGGGGGGCGCCGCGCCGGTGTGGCTGTGCTCCTTAACTGGCAGCCGCAGTACGGGATCCCCTTCTACCTGCAGTACCTGGCGCACTGGCCCGAGTACTTCATCGTGGCGGAGGCGCCCGGCGGGGAGCTGATGGGTTACAGTGAGTGCCCCGGACCCGGACCCGGCCCCGGCCCCGGCCCCGCCGCTCCGGGGCCGCAGCGCTCGGCGGGGGCTCCGGCTGCTCTCGGGCCGCGGGGCGGGCGCGCTGCGAGCGGCGCTGAGCTCCGGGCGCGGGCTCGGGCTTCCCTTCGCCCGCCGAGAGCCAGCCCTGGGCCGGGGAGCCGAGCCTTGCCTTGCTTTGTCTTGCCTTGCCGCGGTGGCGTTCGCCAGCAGTACCCGCTACTCGGGCTGTCTGCCGGTTCGCCCTCCTCATTATCGCTGCCCCGGCATCCCGGGAGGCCTTTGCAGAGACTGGGGAAATGGCCCGTTCTATGTGTTGAAGCCTAAAGCATTGGTGCTGTGAGTGACGGGTGTTTCTGAAGTACTGCGTGCGACAGGAGGCTTGGAGGGTTGTTTGCAATCTAATGCTTGCGTGGTGCTATGTAGAAACAAGCTCCAAAGACACCCCCGCTCCCCACCCGACCCCTCCCCCCAAAATAACAAACAAACAGAAAAACCCACCTCTTTTGGCTACATGTAACGTGTTTTCAGGGTCTAAGCTGTCTTTTGCCAGATTAGCAAAGCTGCCCAAGTTCTACCCCCTCAAAGCATCCAGAAATTTCCTTTAGTTGCTAGGGTGATGAACTAGTTTTTTGGCTTGTAGCCCTCTGTTCTTCCATTATTCCAGTCAGACCCCGAATTCTGCTCGTTTAAAGACTGGTGAGAATTGATTAAGGCTTTTATTTAGAAGGCACTCCTCAAAAAACAAGTTTTGAAAAATGATTTAACTTTTTTAATGCTAGTCAAGAGACAAGTGTAAAACAAGCAAAATGATGTCTGATGCAATGAAGCAGAACTGATGAGAACCATCTGCATTGTCTGCGGTAGGTGAAGTTGGGTGTCAGAATAGGTTCTGTTAGCGTGCAGTTGGTGAAATCAGGAACTAGCATCTGGGGGTCTTTCAAGTAGAGCTTGGAATCCAGATGGAAATGTGACCTTCAGGGGCCTTGCCTGCCTCTCTCTGAAGCTCTGATATTTGACCTGTAACCGTACAGAGTTGCTAAGTCATAGAGCGATAATACAGACATGCCTTGTTCAGCTTTTTGCCACAGTTGTTGCAGCATGTGTTCATATACTCCTCTGTAACGATGTACACCTGGGGTGCGTTGTCCCAGAGGTGCTGCTGTGCTGATACTCTGTCTGTCCGCAGTAATGGGTAAAGCAGAAGGCTCTGTGGCCAGGGAAGAATGGCACGGACATGTTACTGCTCTCTCGGTTGCACCAGAATTTCGACGGCTGGGTTTGGCTGCCAAGTTGATGGAACTATTGGAAGAAATCTCAGAAAAGTGAGTATTACCCTTCTCTTTAAGCTGATCTTGTAAAGTGTTCTTTCTGTAGACTTTTGTCCCTGGTTTAGGTATTTGTTTTACATGAAACATACCCAGACTCCCGGACTTCTCTATTAAATAGCGCCCCCAACTGACTGAAATTCCCTGTAGTTAGAGAACAAGAACTAAAAACTTTGCTCGGCATTTTAAAATGTCTTGGTTTCTATGAAAGCTCACTTGCCATGATGAATGGGAAGTAGTCTAAATTTCAGCAAAGACACAGTATAAAGTATCCTTTTCTTGATATTTTGTGAAGTTCTTTTCCTACCAACAGTGATTTCCACAGTGCCCCCAACATACTTGTTTAGCGGCTGTGGGCTTTGTGCGGGTTCCCTTGGACACAATATTATGCAAATGTAGTGCTGCAGACAGTAACTTAGCTTATTTTCCATCTCATGCTGGTTTACTCGTACCTGCAGAAAATAAACACATTAGGGAAATGTCCCTAGCTCGTGCCAGTAGAGCAACCCTGTTGTGGTTGGTTGAATCCCCAAATTGCTTGATTCTTTGAAGAACTTGCATACTGAGGGCTGTCTCCTGTTAGGCAACTGAATTGTGAGACTGATTTTTCTTCCCCTGTTCATTTTGAAGGGGGCAGTCCCTAAGCTAGTGCAATGTAAATGCATCTAAAATACGGATTATAATTAAAATAATTATATATATATACACACACACACATACATATATATATTTATATTCATATAATATTATATATATATAATTATTCATATATATATATATATATATATATGAAAATGAGGCTTCTGTGGGTATTTGGCTGGCCCTGTTCTTTTTGTTAATAATTCTGAGATGGTGTAGAAGATTGTTCATGTGACCAAAAAAAAAAAATAACTTCTGCCAATACTGGGCTTGTCCCATGCTAAAAGGAGTGCATCAGTTATTACAGCGTGAAGCATACCTGATTAGTGTATTGGCTCATCAGACCTGTTCTTGGTTACATGTTGTGGGTTTTTAATTGGAAATATATTCACCTGCTCGTTCTTACTGTGTTTTGTTTATTTTTTAAAAGAAAGGGCGGATTTTTCGTTGATCTCTTTGTGAGAGTATCAAATCAGGTTGCGGTAAACATGTATAAGCAACTGGGCTACAGTGTGTACCGGACAGTGTTAGAGTACTATTCTGCTAGCAATGGAGAGCCTGATGAGGATGCTTATGGTAAGTACTTGTTCTACCCCACGTTGAATGGAAAGATCCTCTTGTGTGTCCCAGGGTTGTCCCTGTGTTTTGTTTATAGGTAAAAAGTTAAGGTGGTTGTTGTTTAATGGGATTTTACTTCTTCCTTTAGATAGCTTTTCCTGCTGAGGATTAATATCTGTTAAAAAGCTCAGCCTTGTGGTTTGAACGTTTCATTGTATCCACGGTAAAATAAAATACCAGATGAGTAAGCTATCAAGTACAAAGACATGTTATTCTGTGAGTAAGGATAAATAACGTTCGGTTACTTATCTAATGGAAAGAATGCTCCTGGCAGGTGCCTGGACTTCTTCCTGATGCCACTGGGAAGAGGAATGGCTGTGCTTTCCTTCTTCCTTTCTCTTCCCTCCTTTTCTGTGACAGTCCGTCCCCCCGTCCCCCCCCTCCCCCCCCCGCTTTTGTTTTGTTGTCCCTTGATTATACAGACTTGAGGAATTGTTTTTCTCAGCCAATTAAAATCTTACAGAGGCTAATGGTCCACAGTGACAGAGAATTGGGTGGCCTTTTCAATTTAAAGGATAAAGGACGTGGAAATTTCAAGTACTGTGTTAACAAAACAGGAGTACTAGGTGCTTGTTATTGCAAGGTATTTTTTCCTGTAAGTGTCCTCCACGAAAGCTTCTTTGGGCTTGCTGCGTATCTTTTCTGTTCATCCATTCATCGTTTCAGATTAAAGTAACATACAAAATACAAAGGCTGTGGACAGACAACTACAGTTGTTACAGATGACTTAAGTCATGTTTGCCCTTTTAGCCTGCCATTTTCTTGACATTCAGCTGAATTTTGTGCCGCACTAATGATTTGAATTGTTAACATTGCTGCCAAAATCAGCTTGATTGAAAGTGATAACTTTCAATCTAACTGTAATAGGGAATTCGCTTAGTATGGCTTTGTGCAACAACTCTTGTTACAACAACATCTTTTTCCTCTTGCTACAGATATGAGAAAAGCTCTTTCCAGAGATACGGAGAAGAAATCTATTATACCTCTTCCTCATCCTGTGAGACCGGAAGACATCGAGTAACTGTAAACCATGATTCTAAGGCAACATGCTAAGAATTTTGGATTGCTTTTCTGTCTACCCCCCAAAACCTTACAGATGAGAAAACATAGCCGCAATGTTTTTTTTCTCGTGAAATACCAAAAGCAATATTGAGAAGTTTACTTACACAGTCTTTATTGGTAATAGCTGCAGACTTCTGAACTTCCCCTAGTGAATTTTCTTTTCAAATATTGGTAATGCAGAGACTATTAAATGGAATCACCTGGTGACATGGTGCACAGTGTGTGTTTTTTACTTTTCTCAAATCAAAAATTATTGGCCAGTAATAGTAAAACTCCTAAAAATGCCATTATTCATGACCAGTGAAAACATTATTGTACAATACCCAGGAAGAGGGACAAGGGGAGGTAGTGTATTAATACTTTTGTAGAAACTACACCTGTTACGGACAATTTGGACATTTTGTTCGAGTTCTGTGGCACAAGGAAGGGCTGAACTCAATTTGGTCCACACTCAATTTGGAAAATCCAGGCAAATAAAGAACTCAAGGAGTCCCATCTACGAAGGACCTGATTCAAGACCAGTTCTTCGTACCATACATAAACATGGAATGCTGCATCCACTGAAATAAGCCACAGTAGGGGTTTCTTTTGTTCTCATCCTATACTGCAGGTATTTAACGTCAGGGTGGAACGCCACCTGCTGGTCGGAAGTAACTACTGCAGGCGGCCGAACGCCACCCATGCGCGGTGGCACCGGAGGGCGGCCTCTGCCGCCACCTGCTGGTGGAAAAAGAATACTGCAGGCGGCCGGGGGGCGCGCATGCGCGGTGGAGCCCGCGGGCGCCCTCTGCCGCTACCTGTTGGTGGGAAAGGGGTTCTTTTGCCTGCACTCCTCATGCTGTAAACTAGGGATAGGGGAAAATAAATAAATAAATAAAAGAACACAGCTGCTGCTCCTGCTCTCTTTCTTGTGCTTTGCCCCCTCCCCTTTCCCAGGTGATTGGGTTTGCGTGCTGGGCGGGGCCAAATGTTATACGAGCCCTAGGCGTTCTATCAGAGAGCTCCTTCTGCCTGGGCTGCTCTTTGGGGTCAGTGCTTTGTTTATTCTTCTGTTAGCTACTTGCATGGTTCTTTTCGTGGGTCAGAGTCTTGTACGATATTTTAGAGGAAAGCAATCTAGTAGTACGTGCATTTATTGCATGAAGCTCTTTGGAGGTGATTAATTGTTATAGCACTTTTATGGATAGGATGTCAATGTTATTTTGTGTGTTTGCTTTGTTGTTCTAGGTCCCTCATGATTTTTGCAGGGTTATAGGGCAGATGCCACCAGGTCTACCCCTTTTGTTGTTTTTGTTTTGTTTGATTTATTTTTCTTATTTTCTTTTTCGGAAGGGGGTTTGGGATTTGAGCGTCCTATTTTTTTGGGTTTGGGATTTGAGCATCTTACTTTTGTGGGTTTGGGATTTGAGCGTCTTAAGTGTTTGGGTTAGGGCTTTTAGGCATAGGACTTCAGGGGTTTAGTGTGGTGGATAGTTTGGCTTAGGTCTGTAGGGGTTTCGAGGACTTTTAGGGTTAGGGCTTGCGGCTTTTTTGTGTAAGGGCGGTAAGGGCTAGGGTTCCAGGGAGTGCTGTTAAATGGAGTTCTCGACAACTCGGCCTCTGATTGGCCGTGCCGGCTGCCCAGGGAATGCTGGTAGGTGTAGTTTTCCGGCACAAGGCTTCCGGTAGGCCACGTTGAGTGCCCAGAGCATGCCGGGAAATGAAGTTCTGGGACTCTGAACTTCCGGTAGGCCATGCAGAGCACCCAGAGCATACCGGGAAATGTAGTTCTGGGACTCCGAACTTCCGGTAGGCCATGTTGGGTGCCCAGAGCATACTGGGAAATGTAGTTCTGGGACTCCTTACTTCCGGGAGGCCATATTGGGTGCACAGAGCATACCGGGAAATGTAGTTCTGGGCCTCCGAACTTCCGGGAGGCCATGTTGGGTGTCCAGAGCATGCCGGGAAATGCAGTTCTCGGGAAGTAGGGTTGGGGTTAGGGACTAGGGCTGGGGCTAGGGTTAGAGTTTAGGGTGAGGGTTGGGGTTGGGGTTGGGGTTAGGGTTACGGGTAGTGAATGCTGGTTCTCTGTGTTTGCAGGTGACGGTGAGCGTGTGTAAACTAATTCCAGTTGAAGAAGTTTCAGTTACTTGCTTGGTGACATTATCGGTTCAACATTAAAAGCGGCAGCAAAAGCAAAAGGGGATTGTTGCTTCTAGAAACACCACAGGTCTCTTGTCTGCTCTCGGAATGTTTTTGAGATAAACCAGATTTAAAAAAAACAAAGGAAAAAAAAAAACACGTCTGCTTCTTTTGCTCTCTTCCTACTGTCTTGTGCTTTGCCCCTCCCCTTTTCCAGGTGATTGGGTTTGGGTGCTGGGCGGGGCTGAATGCTATATGAGCCCCAGGCATGCTATCAGAGAGCTCCTTCTGCCTGGGCTGCTCCTTGGGGTAAGTGCTTTGTTTTTCCTTTAGTTAGTTGCAGGGTTCTCTAGGCAGGCTGGAGTTTATAGATTTCTAGAATTTTTAAGTGCTTGGAATTCACTTAGGAGAGGGATGTT
Organism: Anas platyrhynchos; assembly: GCF_047663525.1. Lineage (NCBI taxonomy): Eukaryota > Metazoa > Chordata > Aves > Anseriformes > Anatidae > Anas > Anas platyrhynchos. Next base: position 159,751,079 of record NC_092588.1, read on the forward strand.
TAATAGAGGTTTCTGGCTCACTGTTTTTTGGGATGGTGGGATACTCTTCTGTTTTTGAGCTATATTTTAATCTCTAGATGTGTAAACCCACTTGTGTAATTTTCCAGAGGACTAAAATCAGCTTGATTGCATGGTACCTGTGGCTTGGCAGCGTAGATGCAGCATTACCAAGAGACTGAGCAGGGTTGTATCAGAGTCACCTTTTTTATCTGCAAGGGGTAAGTCTGTGATTACCCCTGCCGGGGCTGCTGTGTGCGCATGTCTTTTTGGCATTTGTGGAGCTTGTTTTTTTTTTTTTTTTTTTTTTTTTTTTGCGTGTGTGTATGTTCTAACTTTTTCTTTTTTTTTTTGAGGGGTGAATAGTGTGTGTGCTGAGCGTGGTTGCTAGGTAGATGTGGGGAGCTGCTCAGGACTGGTAGGTTTGGTTTCTCGGAGTGTGCGGCATCCTTCCTGTGTGATGCGACTGATTGTTGGGCGGGAATGTTCCAGCTTTTGTGTGTGTGTTGGGCAATGTAGCTTGTGTAGTGTGTGTTGTGTGGCCCGGGTGGAGCTTGCTGTGGTGCTGTGAGCGAACAATCTCAGTTAGAGCTGGTGAGCAGCTGAAGTACCAGAGCAGGGAAGAGAGAGGTCTTGCAGGAGGTACACTGTAGCAGTGAGGTGCCTCAGAGTGTGCTTTTCTCCTGTCTTTGCAGTTACTTTGTGCAGTTGTGGAGAGGGAAGGGAAATCCGCATGTCATGAAGCACCGAGGGAAGGTGAGTGTTGTCAGCCTGGTCATCCCTTATCCGAAGCGAAGGGAAGGTTGTTTGGTGTTTGGTTGTTTTGGCGTATGATCTCTTCTGCTCCTAGATCTTTCTTTCTACGTAAAAAAAAAAAAAAAAAAAAAAAAAAAAACGTTTGAGCTATTTGCAGTTAAGAAAGTTCCAGTTAATTTCTGGGTCGTATTGTCCATTTAATATTAAAAGCTGCAGGAAAAGCATGGGGATTGTTCCTTCTAGAAACACCCCAGTTCTCTTGTCTGCAGTCTGCATGCTGTTGAGCTAAAGCAGATTTCAAAAAAAAAAAGAAAAAGAAACAATAAACACACACACAAACAACAATAAAATTCTACCAATGGGTGATGTGTTGTGAACACAACGATCATTTAATCCCTTTGTTTTCCCAGGCGGAGTGGATGATACTGGCTGCACTGTTGGAGCTTGGATTCGGAGAGGAAGAGGTGAGCAGAACCGTATGTTGCATCAGCGGTAGTCAGCATTGTGGAGAAGGTGGGCATCACGGCCGGCGTGCTAGTGAATGCTGGTACTCTGTTTTTTGCAGCTGATGATGAGCCTTCAATTGACTAAGATGACAATCGGTGCCTGTGCATTTCTTGAGGCGGAGGGACTTTACCATGCAGCAACCTGAGAGCTAAGTTGGGGGGCACCTGGTATTTGCATATCTGGGGTGGCTAATGGGAGCTGGGAGCCAGAGCAGCATGGAGCCTGCTGGCTGAATAGACTTGGTGCCACTGTGAGGGTGGTTCAGGCTGCTTGTGGCTGGGTCACCAGGCTAATAGAAGCAGCGGGATTATTTTGTAGCGTGAGTGCGTGCGCCAGGCAGGACAGTTTCCTTCTGTTGGTCTGTCCTGTAGTGTTGCTTCTGCAGTGTCTGTTCTGTGCTTCTCGGGTCTTGATATCCTCATGACTTTTGACTCTGGACTGACCAGACAGGCGACTTGGTAGCTGTGCTGAAGGGCCTCAATGCTTGTTTTGTCATCATGGCTCTGATCCGAGCACTTCTTGTCTTGCAGTCGCTGCTTGAAATACAGATCTGTTTCAGGTCTTGTGTATCATACTCGGTTTGAGATCGCGTCTGTTTCCATCCTCACCGTTGCAGAAGTCATCTGGGCCGCATCAGGAGCTCTTGCTTGGGAATTGATTTCCTAAGTGTCTTCTTAGGGGGTTTTCAGTCCCCATCCTTCTGGTCTCTTGTCTTGAAGGCAGGCTTTTTAGGCCTCCATCATCCCAGTTCCGACAGTTGCTTCCAGTCGCGTGTCGTGACATTTGAGTCTCTCGTAGGGTCTGGTGCAGAGCACCTGTTCTGACTTGCTGTTGCCATAGGGCTTTCCCCCGGGGGTCACTTTTTCTTGCGCCTTGTGTTGTGTGTTTTGTTTGTAGTGTTTGTGGTGTGCCTGTGTGTGTACGTGTTTGGTCCGGAGCTGTCCTGCCTGGCAGTTAGTGATTAATGTGGCAGTGCATGGGTCACAGAGAATTTCTAGGTTGGAAGAGACCTCAAGATCATCGAGTCCAACCTCTAACCTAACACTAACAGTCTCCACTAAACCATATCCCTAAGCTCTACATCTAAACGTCTTTTGAAGACTTCCAGGGATGGTGACTCCACCACCTCCCTGGGCAGCCTGTTCCAATGCCTCACAACCCTTTCAGTAAAGAAGCTCTTCCTAACATCTAACCTAAAACTCCCCTGGCACAACTTTAACCCGTTCCCCCTCGTCCTGTCACCAGGCGCGTGGGAGAACAGGCCAACCCCCACCTCTCTACAGCCTCCTTTAAGGTATCTGTAGAGAGCGATAAGGTCGCCCCTGAGCCTCCTCTTCTCCAGGCTGAACAAGCCCAGCTCCCTCAGCCACTCCTCGTAGGACTTGTTCTCCAGGCCCCTCACCAGCTTCATCGCCCTTCTTTGGACCCGCTCAAGCACCTCGATGTCCTTCTTGTAGCGAGGGGCCCAAAACTGAACACAGTACTCGAGGTGCGGCCTCACCAGAGCCAAGTACAGGGGGACAATCACCTCCCTAGCCCTGCTGGTCACACTGTTCCTGATACAAGCCAGGATGCCATTGGCCTTCTTGGCCACCTGAGCACACTGCTGGCTCATATTCAGCCGACTGTCCACCATCACTCCCAGGTCCTTCTCTGCCTGGCAGCTCTCCAACCACTCATCTCCCAGCCTGTAGCTCTGCTTGGGGTTATTGCGCCCCAGGTGCAGGACCCGGCACTTGGCCTTGTTGAACTTCATGCAGTTGACCTCAGCCCATCGGTGCAGCCTATCCAGATCCTCCTGCAGAGCCTTCCTACCCTCGAGCAGATCGACACACGCACCTAACTTGGTGTCATCTGCAAACTTACTGAGGGTGCACTCAATGCCCTCGTCCAGATCATTGATGAAGATATTAAAGAGGACCGGCCCCAGCACCGAGCCCTGGGGGACGCCACTAGTGACTGGCCTCCAACTGGACTTGGCTCCATTCACCACGACTCTTTGGGCCCGGCCATCCAGCCAGTTTCCAACCCAACGAAGCGTGTGCCAGTCCAAGCCAAGAGCAGCCAGTTTCTTGAGGAGAATGCTGTGGGAGACGGTGTCAAAAGCCTTGCTGAAGTCAAGGTAGACCACATCCACAGCCTTTCCCTCGTCCATCCAGCGCGTCACTTTGTCATAGAAGGAGATCAGGTTCGTCAAGCAGGATCTGCCTTCCATAAACCCATGCTGACTGGGCCTGATCGCCTGCTTGCCCTTCAAGTGCCGCATGATGACTCCCAAGAGGATCTGCTCCATGAGCTTCCCTGGTACTGAGGTCAAACTGACAGGCCTGTAGTTCCCCGGGTCAGCCCTCCGGCCCTTCTTGTAGATGGGCGTCACATTCGCTAGCCGCCAGTCAGCTGGGACCTCCCCCGATAGCCAGGACTGCTGATAAATGATGGATAGTGGTTTGGCCAGCACCTCTGCCAGTTCTCTCAGTACCCTTGGGTGGATCCCATCCGGCCCCATCGACTTGTGCACATCCAAGTGCCGTAGCAGGTCACCAACCAGTTCTTCGTGGATGGTGAGGGCCACATCCTGCTCCCCATCCCCTTCCACCAGCTCAGGGTACTGGGTATCCAGAGAACAACCGGTATTGCCACTAAAGACTGAGGCAAAGAAGGCATTGAGTACCTCCACCTTTTCCTCATCTTTTGTAACTAAGTTTCCCCCCGCATCCAGTAAAGGATGGAGATTCTCCTTTGTCCTCCTTTTTGTGTTGATGTATTTATAAAAAGCGTTTTTTGTTATCTTTAACGGCAGTAGCCAGATTGAGCTCCAGATGAGCTTTGGCCTTCCTAATTTTGTCCCTGCACAGCCTCGCTACATCCTTATAGTCCTCCCTAGTGGCCTGCCCACTTTTCCAAAGATTATAAACCCTCTTTTTTCTCCTAAGCTCAAGCCACAGTTCTCTGTTGAGCCAGGCTGGTCTTCTTCCCCGCTGGCTCATCTTTGGGCATATGGGAACAGACCGCTCCTGCGCCATTAGGATTTGCCTCTTGAAGAGCGCCCAGCCTTCCTGGACCCCTCTGCCCTTCAGAACCGCCTCCCAAGGGATTCCACCAACTAGTGTCCTGAGCAGCCCAAAGTCAGCTCTCCGAAAGTCCAATACAGCGGTTTTACTGGTTCCCTTCCTGGCCTCGCCAAGAATAGTGAACTCTACCATTTCGTGGTCACTCTGCCCAAGACAGCTCCCGACAATCACATCCTCCACCAGTCCTTCTCTGTTTGTGAAGAGAAGGTCTAGCGGGGCACCATCCCTGGTAGGTTCACTAACCAGCTGCGTCAGGAAGCTATCTTCCACTTTCTCCAGAAACCTCCTAGACTGCTTTCTCTGGGCTGTGTTGTGCTTCCAGGATATGTCAGGGAAGTTGAAGTCCCCCACAAGTACAAGCGCTGAAGATTTCACAACTTCTGTCAGCTGCCTGTAGAACTCCTCATCCGTCTCCTCGTCCTGGTTCGGCGGTCTATAGCAGACCCCAACCAGGACACTAGCCTTGTTGTCCCTGCCGATCCTAACCCAAAGGGACTCAATCTTGTCATTCCTAGCCTCGAGCTCTACAACATCGAAAGACTCTCTAATATAGAGAGCCACACCGCCACCCCTTCTGTGCTGCCTGTCCCTTCTGAAGAGCTTATAGCCAGGCATAGCAGCACTCCAGTCGTGGGACTGGTCCCACCACGTTTCCGTGATGGCAACCAAGTCGTAGCCTGCCCGCTGCACGATGGCTTCCAGCTCCTCCTGTTTGTTACCCATGCTGCGTGCATTGGTGTAGATGCACTTCAGCTGGGCCATTACCTTATTCCCCGGCCTTGCCATTGTTCCCCCTGGCACAGCTCCAACAATCCTTGCTTCACCCCCATCCCCCTTCTTACCTAGTTTAAAGCCCTATCAATGAGCCCCGCCAGCTGCTGGCCAAGGATCCTTTTTCCCCTAAAGGATAGGGACCCGTCTACGGCCATCAGACCAGGTGCTGAATAAACTGCCCCATGGTCGAAAAACCCAAGATCTCTACGTTGGCACCAGCCCCGGAGCCATGTGTTTAACAGGTGGGCTTTCCTGGTCCTCTCCGTACCCCTCCCTGTCACCGTAGGGATGGACGAAAACACTACCTGCACTCCCGCTCCATCCACTAACCGCCCCAGCCCCCTAAAGTCTCTTTTGATTGCCTTCAGGCTTCTGTCTTCAATGTCGTCACTGCCCGCCTGGACTATCAGAAGAGGATAATAGTCAGAGGGGCGTACCAGGTTGGGAAGCTTCCTGGCAACGTCCCTGACCCTGGCCCCAGGGAGGCAACAGACTTCCCTACGGGTAGGGTCAGGCCGACAAATGGGGCCCTCTGTTCCCCTAAGGATAGAGTCTCCCACAACAATCACCCTTCTTTCTTTCTTGATGGAGGCAGTCCTGAAGCGTGGAGTCGACCTCCTCGCCCTAGGTGTCCTCCTGGGAACACTTTCTATCTCTTCCTTAGTTGCTGGTCTCTCAATCTCCAGGGCCTCAAACCTGTTTTGTAAGGGCACCTGGGAAGGTGGAGGCGGAAGGGGAGGGCATCGCCTGCGATGTTGAGCAGGGACCTGTCTCCATTCCTCCTCAACTCCCAGATCCCCTCCCTCTGCCCGTCGGCGAAAGGGCAGGGGGTCCACCCCCATTTGGGGTGTCTCACCCCGGTACCTCTCCTTGAGGCCCTGCAGGGAGTTACTCCATAAGTCAATCTCCCGCTCACACTCCCTGATGGTCCTCAACCTAATACAGTGTACTAATACATTGTCCGGACTGTTTTGGCAAAGACATCCGGTCTGCCTCTGGGCACGTACTGAAGGGCACCTGGCACAGTCATCTCTGTAGTGTTAGGCAGATGTGGGGGGGGGAGAGTTGAGCTGCTTGTGAGCAGCTTCTCACATAGTGTTTGAACAGTGTGCTTGAGGAGGTCTGTCGAATCTTGAAAGCTTACAGATATGGGGTTTTGAAATGTTTATTTTTATTTCTTTCCCGTCCCCAGTAGAGCGTAAACCTTTGGAGGAACGTGTCACAGGAAAGAGCTCCTTCTGGAACTGTTCAGCACTCGGTAGGCAACTCGGTGACTGGCTTGATCTACTTCTGAGGTGCTGAGGCAAGGGGGCTGCTGTTTTGAAACGATAATATTGTAAATGGGGTCCCTTTGTGTTGTGGAGGGATGGGTGCTAATGCTGGCAGCTGAATGATTGATTCTCTTGTGTCTGTTTTCATTTGTTTAAGGTGAAACACAGTGTACTATACGGGACTTGACGACCAGAGCTGCTTTTGGCAAGGTGAGCTATGAACAGATGTAGCAGGTACTTTAGGGGTGCAGTTGTCACTGCAGTTACTGAACTACACAAAGTACAGTAAAAATCCTGTTTATATTTCAGGGGTGTTGTAGCTGGCCTAAGAGCAGATGGAAGCATCTGCCTCGAGGGGAGGTGAGGGCACGGAGGTAAGGGAGCAGATGAGAGTAACTGTCCCAGCTGTGCTGTGGCTTTGGATGCTGCTTCAGCCTGTGGCTTTCTTTCTCTTTTGCAGGTGTCTCGCACAGGCTGAGTGGGGCCAAGCTGCACTCTGAAGAGCAGCACGAGAAGGGCGGGCTGGTTGTGAGCTGGATTGGAGCAGAACTGCCGAGTAGCACGAGGTGAGTGCGAAGGGTATCCATCTTGCTTTGCAGGTGCCATGGCAGGCTCTCCACAGAAGCGGTTGAGGATTTGAGAAGAGGTTGCGGATGATCAAGGAGCGACACGTGCAGGGATGGCTTGAAAACGGTATGGCTGCTTTCTCTTCTGTTTATCAGGTGTACCAGGCAATGTGGGCTGTGTTGTTAGTCTTTAGAATCGGAACAAAGCAGGTGCTGAAATGCTGTGTCTGTTTTTTTTTGTGTTGGGGTTGCACCTTGGTGAGTGTAGGGATGGGTTTTAAGTGGGTGCAGCGGAGGGCCTGGCCCCAGTGTCCTGTAGTGTGTTTTGACCCATCAGCATAGCCTTTTGGTTCTCAGGTAGCTTACTGAAGTAAGTGATTTTTCCTGCGAGTCGAATGGATTTTTTTTTTTTTTTTGGCGTGCAATCAGTTCTGCTCCAAATTTTTCTTTCTATGTAAATAAAAGTTCGAGCTAATTCCAGATGGAAAAAGAAATCAGTTGCTTACTTAGTTGTATTATCCTTTCAATATTCAAAGCTGCAGCAAAAGCGTGGGGATTTTTGTTTCTAGAAACACCCCAGTTCTCCTGTCTGCACTCCGCATGCTGTCGAGCTAAGCCATATAAATAAGTAAATAAACCACAGCTGCTGCTCTTCCTCTTTTTGCTTTTTTTGTGCTTTCCCCCTGCACTTTCCCAGGTGATTGGCTTCAGGGTCCAGGTGGGACCTAGTGGTAACTGAGTTGCAGGTATGCCATGACAGAGCTCATTCTGCCTGGGCTGCTTTTTGGGGTAATGATTCAAAGATCGAAGCCGAAATTCCTTTAAGTGGTATATTCTTTATTGCAGCGCTGGATGCACGGGGGATCTCTCCACCTATCGTGCATACCCAAAGCGGAAAGCAGTCTTGAATTTATACAATCAATCTATCAATATTCTACAAGCGCCTATACATATGCATTACCTATCCCCGCCTTCCCTCGCTTCTCATGCTAATTAGCCTTTTGGCACCTTGCGCCTGCGTAGAGCCTCCCAAGAATTGTGGGCAGGGGTCTTTGGGACGTGGGCAGGGGTCTCTGGGAGGAAGACCCCGAGTCTTCCTCACAGTGTACTTTTCACCTTTGGTCAGGAATCTGCTGAATTGGCACGTTTCTTAATTGCGAGAGCTGGTTGTTGCCAATTCTTCCGTTTGTTGTATCTTTATAATGAATTCCAATGTCCAATTTTGAGATTTATAGTCCTTACATTTGTTTCTCTGTCCGTCTGCCGCTTCCTTATCATGAGTTCCAGTGTCTTGTTTCGAGATATACAGTCCATGTCTGGGGATTGTCCTTGCCTCCCCAATGCCTCCCCAATACCTCCTTAATCAATCCCCCCTTTTCTTTTCCCATGCAAATTCTTTTGCATCAGATACTTTCATTATTTACAGTAACACAACAAAGCAGGCATCTAAACAACATGCACACAAATATTCCTAACACTACTAATGTTATAGAGCAATGAACACTTGTTTCAAACATTGGAAATTGGGCAACCAGGAGGTTAACTTATTCCATATTTCACTAAAACTCCATGAAAGATCATCTTTACTGATCTCATGTAGGACCCTTGTCTGCTTCCATATTTCTTCCAGGTCGGTAGAGATCCTTCCACTCTGATCTACATACATACAACAACTTGTATTTATTACTGTACAGACTCCCCCTTGAGCGGCCAGTAACAAGTCTAGGGCCATCGGATTTTGTAATACTACCTGTGATAAACTAGGTATCTCTTCTTGTTGAGCCTTTATAGCATCCAGAGTTTTGTTTTCTAACTTCTCTATAATTGCAGAAATATTAACTATCGCCTTTTCCAATTCATTCACTCCTAACCATGGGATAAACCATCGAACAAAACTATGAAAAGCGGTGTGTCTCTCTATCAATGGATTGTTAATTTTTCGTCTAATTCTCCAGATATGATTTCTCAAAAAACCTCGAGGTGCTACATCATGTATGGTCAAATTGGGGACTACTGCTCCAAGAGTGCAAGTTCCCTTCCAATTCTCGGGCAAGACCTTACGGGCTTTATCATTGCATAGCCAATAACACCCTTTTCCTTCTGGAACCGGCCAGCTGGTTGAATTTGCCCAGCCGCTAGTCGTACTAATATCAATTGTTCGATTACAAGATGTCTGATTTCCCACATAAGTAGTACCCGTATTTATACAATCCTGTTTTCCCATACCCCTAGGTGGGTTACACCTTTGTACACATACATAGTAAGATTCCAATGGCACGAAGCTACCAACTTCTAGTTCCAAAACTTCTTCATATTTTCGACCCCAAGATGTGTTTTCCCACAAATTAGTCCAAGGTAAGTTTGCAGGCAAGGGAATCCTGATTAACGATACACCCTTATTCCCATGCTGTGGCAGATGGGTGCATACCCAACAGTTTGTCTTATTAATTACTTGAGAAATTGTTTGTATCAGGGACAGGTGTAAGTTCTCATCCCAAACTGCCCACCCCGAATCTGAGAACCACACCCCTGCAATCATTAGGATCTGGAAAACCATAATTTTGTTGGTCCAATTGGAGTGGTGGTCCATATCCTCGCCACGGCCTTCTTCACCCTTGAATCGTGGATCCAAGCTGCTTGCTCCTTAATCTTAATGGCGGTGTGTGTTGTCAGTAATACCTGGTATGGTCCCGTCCACTTTCCTTCCGTTTTTCCTCTAGGGGTTGTCCTGAAAAAGTCTTTATATATATAATCCCTGAGCTTAAAAGGGTGGATTGGTTGATCCAACCGTCTAGCCCAGGTCCTGAGAACAAATTTATGTACTTTATTTAATTATCTCTGAAGTTCAGTTATATATGCATATAAATATTCTAATCCTAACTGCGTTCGATCCTCTCCACTAAATAGAAATGGATACGGCCTTCCATATAAGATTTCAAAGGGACTCAAATTCCCTTTTATTCTAGGTTTAACTCAAATTCTAAGTAATGCTAAAGGGAGGGATTTAGGTCATGACAAATTAGATTCTTGTCTGATTTTAGCTATTTGTTGTTTAATTAAACGTTTCATTTTTTCTACCTGTCCACTTGCCTGCGGTCTATAAAGAGTATGCAGTTGTCTTTAGAATATCTTTAGAATCTTACTTATCTGTTGTACCACTTGCACACAAAAATGTGAAACTCTATCAGAAGACATTGCTACTAGAATCCCAAAGCATGGTATTATTTCATTTAACAAGACTTTAACCACTTCTTCTTGCTTTGTTTGTTCGACAGGGAAAGGCTTCAGGCCTTCCTGAAATCATGTCAGTCAGAACCAGTAAATAACAATACCCCCCTTTTCTAGGGAGTTCTGAGAAATCAATTTGCCAATGCTGCCCAGGATAGTTCCCTTTACCAATGACACCAAATGTCACCCTATTTCCTGTATTGGGATTATGACGCATACAGGTGTCACATTGTTGGGTTACCTGCCTTATTGTGGTATACAGATTTCTTGCTACCAAGACTCGATTTAATAGTTTATACAGGGCATCGGCTCCCCAGTGGGTTTTGTTGTGTTCCCCCAAAACCATAGGCCACACCAAATTAGAGGGCATAACAACCCTGTTGTCCTTCAAATGAGCCCACCCATCAACATTCAGCTTCCCTTTTAGATCCTCGATCAACTTTAAATCTTCTTTTGAATATTTAGGAGCCTGTCCTTTCTCTAATGTCTGAATTTTACCGTCTGGTATTAAAGCAAGCACTTCCACTTGACCTCTTTCCGCCACCCTTCTTGCCTCTTTATCAGCCAATCTGTTCCCAATCTCGAAGTCGGTGGATCCTCTTTGATGCCCTCAGCAATGCATAATAGCCACTTTTTCTGGTTGTTTTACAGCCTCTAACAATTTTAAAATTTCTTCAGCATGTTTTATCTGTTTTCCCTGAGCAGTCAGTAATCCACGTTCTTTCCAAATCGCTCCATGAGCATGTACCACGCCGAATGCATATTTAGAATCTGTCCAAATATTTACCCTTTTTCCAGCTGCCAGTTCCAATGCTCTCGTGAGAGCAACTATCTCCGCCTTTTGAGCTGATGTTCCAGGGGGTAAAGGCTTAGACTCAATTACCTGCTGAGTAGTTGTTATAGCATATCCAGCTTTACGTTGTCCTTGTGTAACAAAACTGCTCCCATCCGTGAACCAAGTTTCTTCCGCATCTTCCATGGGCTCCTCCTTAAGGTCTGGTCGGCTGGAATACACAGTCTCCATAGTTTCTAAACAATCGTGAATCACAGGTCCCACTGGAGCATCACTAAGAAAAGAGGCTGGATTCACAATATTAGTTATCACAATTTCCACATCGTCCTGTTCTACCAATATTGCTTGATATTTCAAAAATCTCTGAGGAGATAACCAATGAGCCCCCTTTTGTTCTAAAACTGCTGACACAGTGTGTGAGACAAACACTGTTATCTTCTGCCCCATTGTAAATTTCCGGGCTTCTTGTATATTCATAATTACGGCTGCCACTGCTCGCAGGCAGCCTGGCCATCCTTTACTTACTTCATCCAATTGTTTAGAGAAATAAGCCACTGCCCTTTTGTAAGGTCCCAACTTTTGTGCTAGTACCCCTAAGGCCATACCCTGTCTTTCATAGGAGTATAACCAAAAGGGTTTAGACAAATCTGGTAAACCAAGAGCTGGGGCTCGGATCAACTCCATCTTAAACTTCTTAAAGGCTGCTCGGGCTTCTCCTGTCCATATTAGTCTTATGCAGTTATCTTTAATTAAATCAGACAAAGGCCTTACAATTAATCCATAATTGTTGATCCATAATCTGCACCAACCTGTCATTCCTAGGAAAGTTCGTAATTCTTTAACAGTCTGTGGTTCTGGGGTACGACAGATTGCTTCCTTGCGTTCCGTCCCCAATTCACGTTGTCCTCCTGAGATCTCAAATCCTAGGTACGTCACGTGGGTTTGAACCAATTGTGCCTTCTGTTGTGAAACCCGGTATCCATTCATTCCTAGGAAATTAAGGAGGCTCACCGTCCACTGTATGCAGCTTCCCCTGTTTTCGGTAGCAATCAAGAGATCATCAACATATTGCAGCAGGACCCCTGCAGAATTGGGGGCTTCCCAGGATTCAAGTTCCTTTGCAAGTTGATTACCAAAAATCGTAGGGCTATTTTTAAACCCCTGAGGAAGCACTGTCCATGTCAACTGGACTTTTCGTCCTGAGTCAGGATTTTCCCATTCAAAGGCAAAGAGGTTTCGGCTTTCTGGGGCCAAGGTTAAACAAAAGAAGGCATCCTTTAAATCCAGTACGGTAAACCAGACCAACTTGTCCCTTAACTTGGTCAATAGCGTATAAGGGTTTGCTACCACAGGGTGTATGTCTTCAGTGATCCTGTTTATTGCTCTCAAGTCCTGTACTAACCTATAGCTTTTTTCATCTGCCTTTTTAATTGGCAATATGTGTGTATTGTATTCTGATTCACATTCAATCAATAATCCATACTGTAAAAATTTATCAATTATCTCTTTAATTCCTTTCCTATCTTCTATCCTCAAAGGATATTACTTAACCTTAACGGGTTTCTCTCCTGGCTTTAATTTAATAATTATTAAGGTCACATTTTTGCTCTTCCAGTGACTTCGGTAGCCCAAACTCCTGGACATATTGATCTGTGATCTCTAAAGGTATTTCACTTTTAGGGTCAGTTTGTATTAGTGCCAAACTTAACACATTTATTAGTTGTTCTTCTCCTATTCTTAATTTCATTTTCCCTTTTTCAATGACAATTTCTGCTCCTAATTGCTCTAATAAATCTCTACCTAAGAGTGCCCATGAGGAGTTAGGCGTATATAAAAATCTGTGTATGCCCCATTGTTTCCCTAACTTGTACTTCAAAGGTTCACAAAAATAAGCCTTTTCGGTTACACCTTGTCCTGGTTTCAGTTTGAATAGAGTTAATTTTCTTCCTAGTAGCTAGTATTATTATTATGTCTTATTAAACTGTCTTTATCTCAACTCACGGGCTTCACTTTCCATTTCTCTCCCCCGTCTCAGAGAGGGAGGGGGAGGGTGAGCGAACGGCTGGGTGGTGTTTAGCTGCCAGCCGGGTTAAACCACAACACACCTTTTACCCTAACATAATAATTCTGTGAAGGCATTAATGCTTGATTTAGAACTGAATACGTTGCCCCATATCAATAAGAAATTTCACTTCCATTCCTCCCCTAGCTTCATTATAATCAGTGGAGGATCCGCTAGGGTAGATTCCCCAGGTCCCCGTTATTCCTGTTGAAATCAGGGACCAATGATTACCCTAGAAAAAGGCTAGTCAATTTGTCCTCCGAAGCCAGGTCCAAACCGTTTTGTTTTATTTATTTATTTATTTTCATTACATTTCAGAGTTGGTCCAAAAATTCCATAGGGGTTTCTTTTAGACCTTGTTGGAAGCATATTCTCAATTCCCAATTCATCCAGATTTTAGTATTTACTTAGCCGTTCATAATTTTAGGGATGATTAGGGTCTCAGTGGGGTCGGTCAGGGGAATGCAGTTGTTCAGTTCCCTGAGCGGTCCCATCGGTAATCTGAGCTCGCACATGAACTCAGGTTGTTTTAAGAGTTAACTGCTTTTCTGTTTCCATAACAACTCTCTCTCGGACCCATCATGATCTCTTTGCCCCAAAGGGCTAACACCCATGATTTTAAGATCTCTGCCTAGAGCAGAGGCAGAACTATTAACATTCCTACATCCTCTTTCCCTGCTCATTCAACTTCAAACACCTTTAACACTTTCAACAACCCTTTTAACACTTCCTTTATCTTTCTCCAGCCTGTACTTCTCTAATGCCAACATCAAAGGCTCAGTCAGGGGTACCTTTTCCCACCAAGATGCTGAAACAACATCAGTACACAACATTTCATCCTATTCTCCTTCTCAAAACCAACATTAACTGTAGCAAAACATTAGAGTTTAAAGTTCCATTTAGGGGCCACTTTTCTCCACATTCCAGCTTATAAAGCGGCCACCATTGATTACAATATTTTATCAATGTTTTCCTGTTCACACTTCCACCGGCAGATCCTCCAATATCCTTCCAGTGACTCAAAACACATCCTAACGCACTTTTCTTAGGAATTTCACTGCTTACTCGCCCCCCCATTTTCCAGTTTACACTTTCAGAATACACGTGTTACTTACAAAAGCGTATCACAAAAACGTATCACTCACAAAATTACAGGCACGCAATATCTTTCAGTAGCGATGTCACAAAGCTACTATTACCAGCAATATTGCTAAAATCACAATAACAATAGTCAGAGTCAAATTCCACATGCGATAAGTCAGAAAACCGAACTGTGTAACACCGTAACGATATCTCTCTTATAACAATGCCACGAACCTACTATTACCACCAGAAAAATAGCCAAAATCACAGTAACAATAACCAAAGTTAAATACCATACTCCATGAGTCAGAAAACCGAAATAGACAACACAATTCCAGATGGACCTTAAAGCGAGCTCTTTCCTTAAGGTCCCCAAATATACTTATGGTGCTTACCACAAAGTATATACCAAACACTGCCTCGCAGAAGATCACCTTCTGACTTACAGACAGTTCCAGATACAGATGGACCCCAAGGTCCCCAGATATACTTGTGGTACTAACCACAAAGTATATACCAAATACTGTCCTGCAGAAGTCACCTTCCGACTTACTGGACAGTCCCAGATGACCGGTCTACCAGAAAACCAAACCAGAATAAAGAATATACTCACTTACAATGATGGGGTCCTTGTCTGCCTCCGCAGTGATCCGGTGAGTCGAGGAGTCCCTCCGGGAAATCCCGGGGGTACCCTAGGGAGTCCTGTCCCCAGCGGGTCCTGCGGACCGGCAGAGAGGTAGTCCCATCTGGGGTGCCAGATTGATTCAAAGATCGAAGCCGAAATTCCTTTAAGTGGTATATTCTTTATTGCAGCGCTGGATGCACGGGGGATCTCTCCACCTATCGTGCATACCCAAAGCGGAAAGCAGTCTTGAATTTATACAATCAATCTATCAATATTCTACAAGCGCCTATACATATGCATTACCTATCCCCGCCTTCCCTCGCTTCTCATGCTAATTAGCCTTTTGGCACCTTGCGCCTGCGTAGAGCCTCCCAAGAATTGTGGGCAGGGGTCTTTGGGACGTGGGCAGGGGTCTCTGGGAGGAAGACCCCGAGTCTTCCTCACAGTGTACTTTTCACCTTTGGTCAGGAATCTGCTGAATTGGCACGTTTCTTAATTGCGAGAGCTGGTTGTTGCCAATTCTTCCGTTTGTTGTATCTTTATAATGAATTCCAATGTCCAATTTTGAGATTTATAGTCCTTACATTTGTTTCTCTGTCCGTCTGCCGCTTCCTTATCATGAGTTCCAGTGTCTTGTTTCGAGATATACAGTCCATGTCTGGGGATTGTCCTTGCCTCCCCAATGCCTCCCCAATACCTCCTTAATCAGTAAGCGCTTTGTTTTTCCTTCAGTCAGTTGCAGGGTTCTTTAGGTGGGTCAGAGTCTATGGACTGATGCGTTTTCCAGTAGAAACCGGTACGCATATCTTTTTGAGTTGGTAACTGGTAGGATCTGTCACTGTAAAGCAATCTAGTAGTAGGTGCCTGTATTGCACGCAGCTCTTCCTCAGGTGAGTAGTTGTTATGGCAGTTTTACGGATGGTATGGTGATGTTACTTTGTGTGTTTGCTTTGTGGTTCTGGGTCCCTTCTGATTTTTGCAGAATTACGGGGCTTTTTGTGATTCTTTGCCTGTATGTCAAATATTATCAAAGTTACAACCTTGCTGTTAAAGTGATGGAGCAGGGTTTAGTTGAAATGTATCATGGAAGCTCCCTGTGTGAGCATGTGTCTGAAAATGGCAGCAGTGGGCACGTAAGGGGTAGTCTGTTTCAAGTTTAGGGACAGTTTGTTATATTTCTGGAGCTTTTGCCTGTGTGTTTTCTGTCTGTCGAGTCTTTAGACCATAAAGCCTTCTAGGCTTTATGTCCTTGAATTTACATATTAGAAGTACGTTTATGAGGGGTTGCCAGGTACGTTGTTTTTGGGAAACTGTGGGGTATGGTTCCTTGAGTGCATAAGTGCAGTAGTGCCAAGAGAGTGAGCAGGGCCACCTTCTTCATCTCTGCAGAATGAGTCTGTTCGGGCACGCTTCTCAGGTAAATGTAGTGAGCAGATGAGGTAAAGGAGCTGGGAACAGAGAGGTATTTCACAGTAGCATGTTGCATCAGTAGTAGTCAGCGTTGCGGAGGAGGTGGGTGTCAGGGCTGGCGTGCTAGTGAATGCTGGTTCTCTGTTTTTGCAAGTGATGATGAACCTGTTTGACGTAATTCCATTTGAAAAAGTTCCAGTTACTGGCCTGGTCGTGTCGTCCTTTCAATGTTAAAAGCTGCAGCAAAAGCATGGGGATTGTTGCTTCTAGAAACACCACAGGTCACCTGTCTGCTCTCTGCATGTTTTTCAAGTAAAGCAGATCTTAAAAAAAAAAAAAACAAACAAAAACAAACAAAAAAAAAAAAAAAAACCAAAGAAAATAATAAAAAAACAGCAGCTGCTGCTGCTCCTGCTTTCTTTCTACTTCCTTGTGCTTTGCCCCTCCCTTTTCCCAGGTGATTGCGTTTGGGTGCTGGGCGGGGCCGAATGGTATATGAGCCCCAGGCATGCTATCAGAGAGCTCCTTCTGCCTGGGCTGCTCTTTGGGGTAAGTGCTTTGTTTTTCCTTTAGTCAGTTGCAGGGTTCTCTAGGCAGGCTGGAGTTTATAGATTTCTAGAATTTTTAAGTGCTTGGAATTCACTTAGGAGAGGGATGTTTAATAGAGGTTTCTGGCTCACTGTTTTTTGGGATGGTGGGATACTCTTCTGTTTTTGAGCTATATTTTAATCTCTAAATGTATAAACCAGCAGTAGGTAAACATTAGGAGGAACCGGTCAAAGGTAACAGCGCTTTCTGGAACCGTCAAGTTCTTGTTCGGCAACGTAGTGACTGGTTTGATCTACTTCACAGATGGAGAGGCTCTCTTTGAAATAATAAAATTGAAAACATAAAGTTTGTCGAAGATGGCAGTGCATGTTTGCAGTCTGTTTATTGCATTTGCCAGTGGTAGATAACATTTATAAGGAATCGGTCAAAGGAAAGAGCGCCTTCTGGAACTGTGATGCTCTGTGTTGGCAACTCGGTGACTGGCTGGACCTACTGTCCATCTCCAGAGGGAAGCGGACTGCTGTTTTGAAATTAAAAAATACTAATGAAAAAAATAAAGAATATGGTGCTGCTCTATTGCGCCCGGAGGACTGCCACTCTGCATGGCAGTTAAAAAGAATGTGGTTTGGAGATGGAGAGCCACAGAGATGAAGCAGCTGAGAAGAGAGACACAAGTATTGCAGTAGGTAGGCTGTGGTTATGAGGTGCCTCAGGATGTGCTTTTTTTCTCGTTTCCGCCCTTCCCTCGTGCAGCCTTGGAGAGATGAAGTCCCCATGGTGTGGAGTGGTGCAAAAAGGTAAGAGGGTTGTCAGCCCGGTCAGTTTCCTTCACCAATGCTAAGGCAAGTCTTTGAAGAGAAACAGCCTGGTTGCTTGTGCTGCACCCTGTTGAACGAAGCCAGACCAAAAACAGGGCTGCTGTTCCTCCTGCTCTCTTTACCTCTTCTCATCTTGCGGAGGAATGGTCCAGCAATTCGGGTTAATAGGGGACAAGAGAACAAAGGGGTTTCAGAATAACTGCTAACTGTTATGACTATTGCATGGGGCACTATGCAAGTCTCTGACATCCAGCCAAGATGGACAAAGGAGAAGGACAAGGGAAAAGCCTGGGAGGAAGACTGTGAGCCTTCAGTACGAAAGACCCGCAGAGGGACCACCAGAGACTGATAACACATGCGCCAGTGGGCGGGTTCGGATTCCAGGAACTAGTTATAATAACCCTGCCTTTTCTAGAAGTAGTAATGAATATGTATTAGCCTAGGAGCATAAAAACCAGCTGCCTGCTGTGACTTGTGTGCGTCTCGGTGGAGCAGAGACTCCCGGCGCACCCAGTGCTGTTTGCTTACCTCTATTCATTTAATAAATTGTAAACTTTGATTGTAATCCTATTTGGGACTTAGTCATTTATTACAACAGACAACCTTGTAAAATGCAGACAACCAGAATCCTTACAACAATTAAGTGGAAATCACGGTGTAAGAAACATTACCACCTCAAAGAGTAAAAGCCTCAAAAGAAATGGGACTTGTAACAGGCCAGCAGCTGTGTGTTTTCGGTGAAGCACCAGGTAGAGTATGAACCCGGATTGCACAGTTAATGGGGAAACGGGAGGGTCCTGGTCCTTGGGAGGGGAAAAAAAAAAAAGGTATTAAACTGTGTATGGAATCGGTAGGTGCCCTCCTGCTCGCAGGACACCCGCCATTGCAATCTCAAATAAAAATGCTACTGTACTGAGATCCTCTCCTGAGCCTATGTTATTTCCCAAAGATTGATTCACGGTTTTAAGGTTTCAGGGTAAGCGTTCTCAGGGTTTATGTTTAGGATTTTAAGGTTTTTAGTTTTAGGGTTGGAGTTTTAACGGTTAGGATTTTAGGGATTTGAGAGTTAGGGTTTTAAGGGTTTCAGGGTTAGCGTGTTAGGGTTTTAGAGTTTTTTGGGTTGTAGTGTTGATAGTTTTTTTAGGGTTAGGTTCTTTGGGTTTTATTTTTGGTCAGTTCTTTATGGTTAGGGTTTTAAGATCTTATTTTTTTTTTTTTCAGGTTAGGTTCTCCTGGGTTAGGGTTTTGAGCGTCTTAATATTTTGGGTTTGGGTTTGGGATTTGAGCGTCCTATTTTTGGGGGGTTTGGGATTTGAGCGTCTTAATTTTGTGGGTGTGGGATTTGAGCGTCTTAAGTGTTTGGGTTAGGGCTTTTAGGCATAGGTCTTCAGGGGTTTAGTGTGGTGGATAGTTTGGCTTAGGTCTGTAGGGGTTTCGAGGATTTTTAGGGTTAGGGCTTGCGGCTTTTTTGTGTAAGGGCGGTAAGGGCTAGGGTTCCAGGGAGTGCTGTTAAATGGAGTTCTCGACAACTCGGCCTCTGATTGGCCGTGCCAGCTGCCCAGGGAATGCTGGTAGGTGTAGTTTTCCGGCACAAGGCTTCCGGTAGGCTGCGTTGAGTGCCCAGAGCATGCCGGGAAATGTAGTTCTGGGACTCCGGGCTTCCGGGAGGCCATGTTGGGTGCCCAGAGCATACCGGGAAATGTAGTTCTGGGACTCCGAACTTCCGGGAGGCCATGCAGAGCACCCAGAGCATACCGGGAAATGCAGTTCTCGGGGACTAGGGTTGGGGTTAGGGACTAGGGCTGGGGCTAGGGTTAGAGTTTAGGGTGAGGGTTGGGGTTAGGGTTAGGGCTAGTGAATGCTGGTTCTCTGTGTTTGCAGATGACGGTGAGCGTGTGTAAACTAATTCCAGTTGAAGAAGTTTCAGTTACTTGCTTGGTGACATTATCAGTTCAACATTAAAAGCGGCAGCAAAAGCAAAAGGGGAGTTTTGCTTCTAGAAACACCCCAGTTCTCCTGTCTGCACTCTGCATGCTGTTGAGCTAAGCCTTATAAATAAGTAAATAAGCCAGAGCTGCTGCTGCTCCTCTTTTTGCTTTTTTGTGCTTTCTGTGCATGCGACCTCTGCCGCCACCTGCTGGTGGGAAAGGGGTACTGCAGGCGGCCGGGGGGAGCTCATACCCGGTGACGCCCGAGGGCGCCCCTCCGCCGCCACCTGCTGGTGGAAATGGGGTACTGCAGGCGGCCGAGGGGAGCTCATGCCCGGTGACGCCCGAGGGCGCCCCTCTGCCGCCACCTGCTGGTGGAAAACGAGTACTGCAGGCGGCCAGGGGCCGTGCACGCGCGTTGCTTATTACGTCTTTTCTTTTTTTTTGATGTGTAATTTCCTACGCTCCTAGATTTTTCTTCATATGTAAATGAAAGGTTCGTGCTAATTCCCGTTGAAAATATTTCATTTACTTTCTTGGTTGTATTGTCCTTTCTATGTTCAAAGCTGAGGCAAAAATACGGTAAATTTTGCTTCTAGAAACACCGCAGTTCTTTTGTCTGCACTCCGCATGCTGTAAACTAGGGATAGGTGACAAATAAATAAAAAAATAAATAAAAGAACACAGCTGCTGCTCCTGCTCTCTTTCTTGTGCTTTGCCCCCTCCTCTTTCCCAGGTGATTGGGTTTGGGTGCTGGGCGGGGCCAAATGTTATAGGAGCCCTAGGCGTTCTATCAGAGAGCTCCTTCTGCCTGGGCTGCTCCTTGGGGTCAGTGCTTTGTTTATTCTTCTGTTAGCTACATGCAGGGTTCTTTTCGTGGGTCAGAGTCTTGTACGATATTTTAGAGGAAAGCAATCTAGTAGTACGTGCATTTATTGCATGAAGCTCTTTGGAGGTGATGAATTGTTATAGCACTTTTATGGATAGGATGTCCGTGTTATTTTGTGTGTTTGCTTTGTTGTTCTATGTCCCTCATGATTTTTGCAGGGTTACAGGGCAGATGCCACCAGGTCTACCCCTTTTGTTGTTTTTGTTTTGTTTGATTTATTTTTCTTATTTTCTTTTTCAGAAGGGGGTTTGGGATTTGAGCGTCCTATTTTTTTGGGTTTGGGATTTGAGCATCTTAATTTTGTGGGTGTGGGATTTGAGCGTCTTAAGTGTTTGGGTTAGGGCTTTTAGGCATAGGACTTCAGGGGTTTAGTGTGGTGGATAGTTTGGCTTAGGTCTGTAGGGGTTTCGAGGATTTTTAGGGTTAGGGCTTGCGGCTTTTTTGTGTAAGGGCGGTAAGGGCTAGGGTTCCAGGGAGTGCTGTTAAATGGAGTTCTCGACAACTCGGCCTCTGATTGGCCGTGCCGGCTGCCCAGGGAATGCTGGTAGGCGTAGTTTTCTGGCACTGGGCTTCCGGGAGGCCATGTTTGGTGCCCAGAGCATGCCGGGTGGGGGTTGGGGGGTAAGGGGGTCGGGGGTTAAGGTGGGGGTTATATCTGTTAGGGTTAGGGGGTTAGGGTTGGGGGGTCGGGGGTTGGGGGGTTAGGGTTAGATCCGTTAGGGTTGGGGGGTTGGGGGGTCAGGGTTGGGTGGTCGGGGGTTAGGTGGTTCCATGGGGTGACCCCCCTATCTCTGCCCCCCCCCCCAGACAAGGAGGAGACGAAGCTGAAGGGCGTCATCTACTTCCAGGCCATAGAGGAGGTGTACTACGACCACGGGCGGGCGGCCTGCAAGGTGGGGGGGCCATATGGGGCTGGGGGGGGCTGTATGGGGCCAAGGGGGGGGTACTTGTGGGGCTGGGAGGTTGTGGGGAACATCTAGAGAAGGTGCCTGTAGGGTTTGGGGGAGCACCTACAGGGTTTGGGGTGGGATCTGTGTGGCTGGGGGGGGTCTCTATGGGGCCGGGGGGTTTTGGGGGGGTTGTGACCCTATGGGGTGCCCCCCCCAGAGCCCCAACCCGCGGCTGACCTAGCATTTTAGCGTGGCCGCTGTCCACCAGCAGCTTCATGCCCGTCTTCCGCTCCCAGTGGCCCGCGGGGCGCCCGGTGGCCCTACCGGTGTCACCAGCGGCCACCTTGGGGTCAACGGCAGCGGTTTTGGGGTTTCGGTCTGGGGGGTGCTGACATGTCCCCCCCCCGCACACCCCCAGGCATCCTGGCCCTGCAGCTGCCCCCGGGGGGGCTCGACGCCGAGTTCTACAGGTGAGAACCAGTCCCCTCCGCCCCCTAAATGCGCCCCCAGACCCCCCCCCCAAATTGACCCCCCCCAATTTATTCCCCCCCCCCCAGCGCCTGCCTCCACCTGGCCGAGATGCAGCGTCGGGTGCGGGAGGCGCTGGCGGAGCGCGAGCGGCTGCTGCGGGCACGGGTAGGACGGGGGGGGGGGGCACCAAGGGGGGCGGGTCCATGGGGCTTGGGGGGACCCCAAGGGGGGGGAGGAACCAAGTGTGCGGGGTGCGTTTGCCGGGTGGACGCATATGCAGGGTGCGGGTTCCGGGGGGACACACTTGCCGGGCGCACCGGGGGGGGAACCAAAATGAGGGGGGAACCAAGTGTGCGGGGTTCGGGTTCTGGGGGGACACATTTGCGGGGCGCACCGGGGGGGGGAACCAAAATGAGGGGGGAACCAAGTGTGCGGGGTTCGGGTTCCGGGGGGACAAATTTGCGGGGCGCACCGGGGGGAACCAAAAGGAGGGGGGAACCAAATGTGCGGGGTGCGGGTTCTGGGGGGAAACTTTTGTGGGGCGCACCGGTGGGGGGAACTAAAATGAGGGGGGAACCAAGTGTGCGGGGTGCGGTTGCCGGGGGGACGCATTTGCAGGTCACACCGGGGGGAACCAAAATGAGGGGGGAACCATATGTGCAGGGTGCGGTTGTCGGGGGGACGCTGTTAGGGTTGTGGTTGGAGTTGGGGTTCGGGTTAGGTTAGGGTTAGGCCGCCCCCTGCTGGTGGAAAAGGGGTACTGCAGGCGGCCGGGGGGAGCTCATGCCCGGTGACGCCCGAGGGCGCCCCTCTGCCGCCACCTGCTGGTGGAAAAGGGGTACTGCAGGCGGCCGAGGGGAGTTCATGCCCGGTGATGCCCGAGGGCGCCCCTCTGCCGCCACCTGCTGGTGGAAAACGAGTATTGCAGGCGGCTGAGGGGAGCTCATGCCCGGTGATGCCCGAGGGCGCCCCTCTGCCGCCACCTGCTGGTGGAAAACGAGTACTGCAGGCGGCCAGGGGCCGTGCACGCGCGTTGCTTATTACGTCTTTTCTTTTTTTTTGATGTGTAATTTCCTACGCTCCTAGATTTTTCTTCATATGTAAATGAAAGGTTCGTGCTAATTCCCGTTGAAAATATTTCATTTACTTTCTTGGTTGTATTGTCCTTTCTATGTTCAAAGCTGAGGCAAAAATACGGTAAATTTTGCTTCTAGAAACACCGCAGTTCTTTTGTCTGCACTCCGCATGCTGTAAACTAGGGATAGGTGACAAATAAATAAAAAAATAAATAAAAGAACACAGCTGCTGCTCCTGCTCTCTTTCTTGTGCTTTGCCCCCTCCTCTTTCCCAGGTGATTGGGTTTGGGTGCTGGGCGGGGCCAAATGTTATAGGAGCCCTAGGCGTTCTATCAGAGAGCTCCTTCTGCGTGGGCTGCTCTTTGGGGTCGGTGCTTTGTTTATTCTTCTGTTAGCTACATGCAGGGTTCTTTTCGTGGGTCAGAGTCTTGTACGATATTTTAGAGGAAAGCAATCTAGTAGTACGTGCATTTATTGCATGAAGCTCTTTGGAGGTGATGAATTGTTATAGCACTTTTATGGATAGGATGTCAATGTTATTTTGTGTGTTTGCTTTGTTGTTCTATGTCCCTCATGATTTTTGCAGGGTTATAGGGCAGATGCCACCAGGTCTACCCCTTTTGTTGTTTTTGTTTTGTTTGATTTATTTTTCTTATTTTCTTTTTCGGAAGGGGGTTTGGGATTTGAGCGTCCTATTTTTTTGGGTTTGGGATTTGAGCATCTTAATTTTGTGGGTGTGGGATTTGAGCGTCTTAAGTGTTTGGGTTAGGGCTTTTAGGCATAGGACTTCAGGGGTTTAGTGTGGTGGATAGTTTGGCTTAGGTCTGTAGGGGTTTCGAGGATTTTTAGGGTTAGGGCTTGCGGCTTTTTTGTGTAAGGGCGGTAAGGGCTAGGGTTCCAGGGAGTGCTGTTAAATGGAGTTCTCGACAACTCGGCCTCTGATTGGCCGTGCCGGCTGCCCAGGGAATGCTGGTAGGTGTAGTTTTCCGGCACAAGGCTTCCGGTAGGCTGCGTTGAGTGCCCAGAGCATGCCGGGAAATGTAGTTCTGGGACTCCGAACTTCCGGGAGGCCATGTTGGGTGCCCAGAGCACACCGGGAAATGCAGTTCTCGGGGACTAGGGCTGGGGCTAGGGCTAGAGCTTAGGGTGAGGGTTGGGGTTAGGGTTAGGGCTAGTGAATGCTGGTTCTCTGTGTTTGCAGATGACGGTGAGCGTGTGTAAACTAATTCCAGTTGAAGAAGTTTCAGTTACTTGCTTGGTGACATTATCAGTTCAACATTAAAAGCGGCAGCAAAAGCAAAAGGGGAGTTTTGCTTCTAGAAACACCACAGGTCTCTTGTCTGCTCTCGGAATGTTTTTGAGATAAACCAGATTTTAAAAAACAAAGGAAAAAAAAAAAACACAGCTGCTTCTTTTGCTCTCTTCCTACTTTCTTGTGCTTTGCCCCTCCCCTTTCCCAGGTGATTGGGTTTGGGTGCTGGGCGGGGCTGAATGCTATATGAGCCCCAGGCATGCTATCAGAGAGCTCCTTCTGCTTGGGCTGCTGTTTGGGGTAAGTGCTTTGGTTTTCCTTCAGTCAGTTGCAGGGTTCTCTAGGCAGACTGGAGCCTATGGATTTCTGGATTTTAAGTGCTTGGAATTCACTCAGTAGCGGGATGGTTAGTAGGGGCTGCTGGCTCACTGTTTTTTTTGGGATGGTGGGATACTCTTCTGTTTTTGAGCTATGTTTTAATCTCTAGATGTATAAACCCACTTGTGTAACTCTCCAGAGGACTAAAACCAGCTTGACTGAATGCTACGTATGGCTTGGCAGTGTAGATGCAGCATTACCAAGACACTGAGCAGAGTTGTATCAGAGTCACCTCTTTCATCTGCAAAGGGTAAGTTTGATTACCCCTGCCAAGGCTCGTGTGTGTGCATGTCTTTTTGGCATTTGTGGATGTGGAGCTCAGTTGTTTTTCTTTGTCTGTGTGCATGTTCTTTTTTTTTTTTTTTTTTGAGGGTCAAACAGTGCGTTTGCTGAGCGTGGTTAGAATGAGGAGGTGGGGAGCTGCTCAGGACTGGAAGGTTTGGTTTCTAGGAGTATGCGGCATCCTTCCTGTGCGACGTGACTAATTGTTGGGCTGGAACGTTCCAGCTTTTGTGTGTCTTAAGCAATGTAGCTTGTGTAGTGTGTGTTGTGTGGCCCGGGCAGAGTTTGCTGTGGTGCAGTGGGCGAAGAATCTCAGTTAGAGCTGGTGAGCAGCTGAAGTACCAGAGCTGGGAAGAGAGAGGTCTTGCAGCAGGTACGCTGTGGCTGTGAGGTGCCTCAGACTGTGCTTTTCTGTCTTTTTGTTTTGTTTTGTTGTTTTTTTTTGCAGGCGCTTTGTGCGGTCGTGGACAGGAAAGGGAAATCCTCGTGTCGCGGAGCAGTGAGGGAAGGTGAGTGTTGTCAGCCTGGTCATCCCTTATCTGAAGCGAAGGGAAGACACTCAGGTGTTTCCCTCAGAGGGTCCGAGGTGAGTCTGTTTGGGATAGAGGAGCAGCGTGGCAGGTGGGTGCTTGCAAGCACAGTGGTTCTTTTGTCCTTTTGTGTTCCCCGGTGGTGTGGATGATGCTGGCCGCTCCTTTCAAGCTTGGACCTAACTTGCAGGTCCGGAGGCAAGTGGAGTGCTGTTTTGAAAGGATAAAAGTAAAGCTGGGGTCGCTTATGTTGTTGAGGGATGGGTGCTACTGCTGGCAGCTGAATGTTTATCTTCTGCCTGTGTTTTGCCTTTCATTAGGCTGAAATGCAGTGTGCAGTGCAGGATGTGTCAACCAGCTGCCTCTGCAGCGACTCTGGTGCGTGATGAGCAGAGGTAGCTGTTAATTTTGGGGGTGTGGTTGTCACTGAAGTTATTTTCCTACATCCAACAGAGTAAAATTCCAGTTTGCCTTTTAGAGGTGCTATAAGTGGGTAAAGAGAAGAGATGGAAGCATGTGCCACGTGGGGCAGGCAAGCGGCTGAGGTACAGGAGGGGATGAGAGTATGTGATTTTTTCCTGGGGGTGGAATGGAATTGATTGTTTTGGTGTATAGTCTGTTTTGCTCCTAGATCTTTCATTCATTGTAAATAAAAGTTTGAGCCAATTCCAGTTAGGAATGTTCCAGTTACGACCCAGCAAGTATTGTCCTTTTAATGTTAAAAAAAAATGCGGCAAAAGCATGGGTGCAGATCTGTTTCAGGTCTTGTGCATCATATTCGGTTCGAGATCGCGTCTGTTTCCATCCTCACTCTTGCAGAAGTCATCTGGGCCGCATCAGGAGCTCTTGCTTGGGAATTGATTTCGTAAGTGTCTTCTTAGGGGGTTTTCAGTCCCCATCCTTCTGGTCTCTTGTCTTGAAGGCAGGCTTTTTAGGCCTCCACCATCCCAGTTCTGGCAGTTGCTTCCAGTCACGTGTCGTGACATTTGAGTCTCTCCTGGGGTCTGGTGCAGAGCACCTGTTCTGACTTGCTGTTGCTGTAGGGCTTTCTTTTTGGGGGTCACTTTTTCTTGTGCCTTGTGTGTTTTGTTTGTAGTGTTTGTGGCGTGCCTGTGTGTGTGTGTATGTGTTTGGTCTGGAGCTGTCCTGCCTGGCAGTTAGTGATGACAGGTAACGTGGCAGTGCATGGGTGTACTAATACATTGATGGGACTGTGTTGGCAAAGACATCCGGTCTGCCTCTGGGCACTTGCTGAAGGACATCTGGCACAGTATATCTGTTTGCGAGCAACTTCTCGTTTACCTCTATTTATTTAAAAAATTGTAAAATTTAATTGCAATCCAGTTTGGGACCCAGTCATGTATGACACCAGGGGGCTTGTCCAGGAGGGCTTTGGTTCTTGGAATCTTATTTGATGTAGGAGAGGTGCCCCAGCATTTGGTGGTTGCTGTTCGAGTCTGGTCGGGACTAATGGCATCTCGAACCTGAATACAGGTAAGCTAAGGTTTTGATTTTTTTTCAGCTCCCTTGCTGGCTGCAGCAGTATATTTTGCCCGTAATTCTGCGTGTGAAGATCTGAATGAAGACAACGGAGTCGTAAGTGTTTAAAGCGTATACTGTTCTGTTGGATGGGTTTTGGTTGCCTGTGTGTGTAAGAGTGTGACTGAGACGGAATTTAGTTCCGAAGCGATTGTGGAGGTCTTCTGTACCACGGTTCCAATCTCCCGCGAGGGACTTGGCCGGTGAAGGACCGAAGGGATTCCCAAAGGATTTGTGGGTGGGTGATAGATCTTAAATCCTCTTTAAGGCACTCTTATTAAGGTAACCAAGGGCTGTGGGAATTGCCAGAGTAACATTCCTAGATGGGTGAGACAAAACCGAAGACCAGGGACCAGAAGAAAGGAAGCAAATTACCAGACATACCAGCAGAAAGTCCATTAGGAATAACGATTAGAAACTGGAACGAGAGAGGCCCCAGAAACGTAAAAAGTAAATAAAAAAGGGTCCAGTATTGTGTGATAGAATGGCCAAAGGAGCTTTTAAGACCGGTATTTGTCAGGCCTTAAATACACATGTTAATTCGAAGGAACCTTTCTGCCGGGAAGAAAGTGATGATGCAGGATTATGGATCAGGAGGACTTCATGTCCTTTTACAGCCTTAATATTTACACTAAAAGCAGGTAAGAAATTTTGAAGAAGAAGAAGAACAGGAAAAATAAAAAGATAATAAACGGGAGCCGTTGGATAACCTACTATCTCCATATCGTAACAATCCACCTCTGGTGGTGTACTGGGTCTGGCTGGAACGTTAACTTTCCCAGCAGCAGCCCATACAGTGCCGTACTCTGCAGTTGTAGCTGGAACAGCAGTGTTATCACACCAGTGTTGTGTCTACTGCTGAGCAGCAGTGGCACAGCATTGGGCCTTTCTCTAACCCTCCTAGGGGATGGGCAAAAAGCGAGGAGAGAAACATCACTAGGGCAGCTGACCTAAACCAATCAAAGGGATATTCCATACCATGGGATGTCACACTCAGCAATAAAAGGTGGAAACAGGAAGAAGAGGGGAGGGGTGGGCTCTCGTTGAGAAGACGTCGGTCCTCCTCTCGAACACCGGCTGCGTGCGTTGAGGCCTTGCATCAAGGACGTGGTCAATCATCGCTCATTTGTGGGAAGTAGAGAGCAATTTCTTTCCTCTGCCCTTCCATATAGCTGTCATTTATTTTGTTTGTTTGTTTTCGTCCCTTCTTTTTATTTTCCCTTTTCCCCTCCCTTTTCCCCTTTCCCTTTTTATTTCCCCTTAGTTAAATTGTTTAGTTCATGGTAGTCTTTATTTAATTATTATAATTATTTCCATTTAATTAAATTATCCTCATCTCAACCCGTGAGTTGTTCTTTGCTTTACTTCTCCCCCTCCTCACCTAAAGGATGCATTCATGAGAAGTAGGACTGCCGTATCTGAGAGAGCTCCTCTATATCCTTTAAGGGAGGTAACTGGTGTATAACTGGGTTGGAGTTTTAACAGGGTTTTAAGGGTTTCAGGGTTAGCGTGTTAGGGTTTTAGAGGTTTTTTTGGGATGGAGTGTCGCTATGTTTTTTAGGGTTAGGGTCCTAGGGTTTTATTTTTGGTCAGTTATTTAGGGTTAGTGTGTTAAGATCCTTTTTTTTTTTTTTTTTTTTTTTTTTCAGGTTAGGTTCTCCAGGGTTAGAGTTTCGAGCGTCCTAATTTTTTGGGTTACGGTGTTGAGCGTCCTAATGTTTTGTGTTAGGGCTTTGGGTGTTAAGCATCTGAATTTTTGGGTTAGAGTTTTGCGCATCCTGATGTTTTGAGTAAGGGTTTTGAGCATCCTAGTGTTTTGGGTTGGCTTTGTGTTTTGAGCATCTTAATTTTGGGGTTACGGCTTTAAGCGTCCTAATCTTGTTGTTTAGGGCTTTGAGAATCCTATTGTTTTGGGTTTGGGTTTTGAGCGTCCTAAGTGTCCTAAGGGCTTTTAGGCATAGGACTTCAGGGGTTTAGTGTGGTAAACAGTTTGGATTAGGCCTGTAGGGGTTTTGAAGTTTTTTAGTGTTAGGGCTTGAGTCTATTTTGAAAGGGCAGTAAGTGCTTGGGTTCCAGTGAGTGCTGGTAAATGTATTTCTGGAACACTCGGCCTGTGATTGGTCAAGCCAGCTGCCTGGGGAATGCTGGTAGGCGTAGTTTTCTGGCACTGGGCTTCCGGGAGACCATGTTTGGTGCCCAGAGCATGCCGGGTGGGGGTTGGGGGGTAAGGGGGTCGGGGGTTAAGGTGGGGGTTATATCTGTTAGGGTTAGGGGGTTAGGGTTGGGGGGTCGGGGGTTGGGGGGTTAGGGTTAGATCCGTTAGGGTTGGGGGGTTGGGGGGTCAGGGTTGGGTGGTCGGGGGTTAGGTGGTTCCATGGGGTGACCCCCCTATCTCTGCCCCCCCCCCCAGACAAGGAGGAGACGAAGCTGAAGGGCGTCATCTACTTCCAGGCCATAGAGGAGGTGTACTACGACCACGGGCGGGCGGCCTGCAAGGTGGGGGGGCCATATGGGGCCGGGGGGGGGCTGTATGGGGCCAAGGGGGGGGTACTTGTGGGGCTGGGAGGTTGTGGGGAACATCTGGAGAAGGTGCCTGTAGGGTTTGGGGGAGCACCTACAGGGTTTGGGGTGGGATCTGTGTGGCTGGGGGGGGTCTCTATGGGGCCGGGGGGTTTTGGGGGGGGTTGTGACCCTATGGGGTGCCCCCCCCAGAGCCCCAACCCGCGGCTGACCTAGCATTTTAGCGTGGCCGCCGTCCACCAGCAGCTTCATGCCCGTCTTCCGCTCCCAGTGGCCCGCGGGGCGCCCGGTGGCCCTACCGGTGTCACCAGCGGCCACCTTGGGGTCAACGGCGGCGGTTTTGGGTCAACGGCAGCGGTTTTGGGGTTTCGGTCTGGGGGGTGCTGACATGTCCCCCCCCCGCACACCCCCAGGCATCCTGGCCCTGCAGCTGCCCCCGGGGGGGCTCGACGCCGAGTTCTACAGGTGAGAACCAGTCCCCTCCGCCCCCTAAATGCGCCCCCAGACCCCCCCCAAATTGACCCCCCCCAATTTATTCCCCCCCCCCAGCGCCTGCCTCCACCTGGCCGAGATGCAGCGTCGGGTGCGGGAGGCGCTGGCGGAGCGCGAGCGGCTGCTGCGGGCACGGGTAGGACGGGGGGGGGGGCACCAAGGGGGGCGGGTCCATGGGGCTTGGGGGGACCCCAAGGGGGGGGGGGGAACCAAGTGTGCGGGGTGCGTTTGCCGGGTGGACGCATATGCAGGGTGCGGGTTCCGGGGGGACACACTTGCCGGGCGCACCGGGGGGGGAACCAAAATGAGGGGGGAACCAAGTGTGCGGGGTTCGGGTTCTGGGGGGACACATTTGCGGGGCGCACCGGGGGGGGGAACCAAAATGAGGGGGGAACCAAGTGTGCGGGGTTCGGGTTCCGGGGGGACAAATTTGCGGGGCGCACCGGGGGGAACCAAAAGGAGGGGGGAACCAAATGTGCGGGGTGCGGGTTCTGGGGGGAAACTTTTGTGGGGCGCACCGGTGGGGGGAACTAAAATGAGGGGGGAACCAAGTGTGCGGGGTGTGGTTGCCGGGGGGACGCATTTGCGGGTTGCACCGGGGGGAACCAAAATGAGGGGGGAACCATATGTGCAGGGTGCGGTTGTCGGGGGGACGCTGTTAGGGTTGTGGTTGGAGTTGGGGTTCGGGTTAGGTTAGGGTTAGGCCGCCCCCTGCTGGTGGAAAAGGGGTACTGCAGGCGGCCGGGGGGAGCTCATGCCCGGTGACGCCCGAGGGCGCCCCTCTGCCGCCACCTGCTGGTGGAAAAGGGGTACTGCAGGCGGCCGGGGGGAGCTCATGCCCGGTGATGCCCGAGGGCGCCCCTCTGCCGCCACCTGCTGGTGGAAAACGAGTACTGCAGGCGGCCAGGGGCCGTGCACGCGCGTTGCTTATTACGTCTTTTCTTTTTTTTTGATGTGTAATTTCCTACGCTCCTAGATTTTTCTTCATATGTAAATGAAAGGTTCGTGCTAATTCCCGTTGAAAATATTTCATTTACTTTCTTGGTTGTATTGTCCTTTCTATGTTCAAAGCTGAGGCAAAAATACGGTAAATTTTGCTTCTAGAAACACCGCAGTTCTTTTGTCTGCACTCCGCATGCTGTAAACTAGGGATAGGTGACAAATAAATAAAAAAATAAATAAAAGAACACAGCTGCTGCTCCTGCTCTCTTTCTTGTGCTTTGCCCCCTCCTCTTTCCCAGGTGATTGGGTTTGGGTGCTGGGCGGGGCCAAATGTTATAGGAGCCCTAGGCGTTCTATCAGAGAGCTCCTTCTGCGTGGGCTGCTCTTTGGGGTCGGTGCTTTGTTTATTCTTCTGTTAGCTACATGCAGGGTTCTTTTCGTGGGTCAGAGTCTTGTACGATATTTTAGAGGAAAGCAATCTAGTAGTACGTGCATTTATTGCATGAAGCTCTTTGGAGGTGATGAATTGTTATAGCACTTTTATGGATAGGATGTCAATGTTATTTTGTGTGTTTGCTTTGTTGTTCTATGTCCCTCATGATTTTTGCAGGGTTATAGGGCAGATGCCACCAGGTCTACCCCTTTTGTTGTTTTTGTTTTGTTTGATTTATTTTTCTTATTTTCTTTTTCGGAAGGGGGTTTGGGATTTGAGCGTCCTATTTTTTTGGGTTTGGGATTTGAGCATCTTAATTTTGTGGGTGTGGGATTTGAGCGTCTTAAGTGTTTGGGTTAGGGCTTTTAGGCATAGGACTTCAGGGGTTTAGTGTGGTGGATAGTTTGGCTTAGGTCTGTAGGGGTTTCGAGGATTTTTAGGGTTAGGGCTTGCGGCTTTTTTGTGTAAGGGCGGTAAGGGCTAGGGTTCCAGGGAGTGCTGTTAAATGGAGTTCTCGACAACTCGGCCTCTGATTGGCCGTGCCAGCTGCCCAGGGAATGCTGGTAGGTGTAGTTTTCCGGCACAAGGCTTCCGGTAGGCTGCGTTGAGTGCCCAGAGCATGCCGGGAAATGTAGTTCTGGGACTCCGAACTTCCGGGAGGCCATGTTGGGTGCCCAGAGCACACCGGGAAATGCAGTTCTCGGGGACTAGGGCTGGGGCTAGGGCTAGAGCTTAGGGTGAGGGTTGGGGTTAGGGTTAGGGCTAGTGAATGCTGGTTCTCTGTGTTTGCAGATGACGGTGAGCGTGTGTAAACTAATTCCAGTTGAAGAAGTTTCAGTTACTTGCTTGGTGACATTATCAGTTCAACATTAAAAGCGGCAGCAAAAGCAAAAGGGGAGTTTTGCTTCTAGAAACACCACAGGTCTCTTGTCTGCTCTCGGAATGTTTTTGAGATAAACCAGATTTTAAAAAACAAAGGAAAAAAAAAAACCACAGCTGCTTCTTTTGCTCTCTTCCTACTTTCTTGTGCTTTGCCCCTCCCCTTTCCCAGGTGATTGGGTTTGGGTGCTGGGCGGGGCTGAATGCTATATGAGCCCCAGGCATGCTATCAGAGAGCTCCTTCTGCTTGGGCTGCTCTTTGGGGTAAGTGCTTTGTTTTTCCTTCAGTCAGTTGCAGGGTTCTCTAGGCAGACTGGAGCCTATGGATTTCTGGA
This sequence comes from Anas platyrhynchos, assembly GCF_047663525.1. Lineage (NCBI taxonomy): Eukaryota > Metazoa > Chordata > Aves > Anseriformes > Anatidae > Anas > Anas platyrhynchos. The sequence continues at coordinate 159,783,425 of NC_092588.1, forward strand.
TTTTAAGTGCTTGGAATTCACTCAGTAGCGGGATGTTTAGTAGGGGCTGCTGGCTCACTGTTTTTTTTGGGATGGTGGGATACTCTTCTGGTTTTGAGCTATGTTTTAATCTCTAGATGTATAAACCCACTTGTGTAACTCTCCAGAGGACTAAAACCAGCTTGATTGAATGCTACGTATGGCTTGGCAGCGTAGATGCAGCATTACCAAGACACTGAGCAGAGTTGTATCAGAGTCACCTCTTTCACCTGCAAAGGGTAAGTCTGCGACTACCCCTGCCGAGGCTGCTGTGTGTGCATGTCTTTCTGGCATTTGTGGAGCTCGGTTGTTTTGTTTTGTGTGTATGTTTTAACTTTCTGTTTTTCTGAGCAGTAAATAGTGTGTGTGCTGAGCGTGGTTGGCAGGAGGAGGTGGGGAGCTGCTCAGGACTGGTAGGTTTGGTTTCTAGGAGTGTGCGGCATCCTTCCTGTGTGATGCGACTGATTGTTGGGTGGGAACGTTCCAGCTCATATGTCTTAAGCAATGTAGCTTGTGTAGTGTGTGTTGTGTGGCCCGGGTGCAGCTTGCTGTGGTGTTGTGAGTGAACAATCTCAGAGCTGGTGAGCAGCTGAAGTACCAGAGCTGGGAAGAGAGAGGTCTTGCAGCAGGTACGCTGTGGCTGTGAGGTGCCTCAGAGTGTGCATTTCTCTTGTCTCTGCAGGTGCTTTGTGCAGTTGTGGAGAGGGAAGGGAAATCTTCATGTCAGGAAGCTCTGAGGGAAGGTGAGTGGTGTCAGAGCATACCGGGAAATCTAGTTCTGGGACTCTGAACTTCCGGGAGGCCATGTTGGGTGCCCAGAGCACACCGGGAAATGCAGTTCTCGGGGACTAGGGCTGGGGCTAGGGCTAGAGCTTAGGGTGAGGGTTGGGGTTAGGGTTAGGGCTAGTGAATGCTGGTTCTCTGTGTTTGCAGATGACGGTGAGCGTGTGTAAACTAATTCCAGTTGAAGGAGTTTCAGTTACTTGCTTGGTGACATTATCAGTTCAACATTAAAAGCGGCAGCAAAAGCAAAAGGGGAGTTTTGCTTCTAGAAACACCACAGGTCTCTTGTCTGCTCTCGGAATGTTTTTGAGATAAACCAGATTTTAAAAAACAAAGGAAAAAAAAAAAACACAGCTGCTTCTTTTGCTCTCTTCCTACTTTCTTGTGCTTTGCCCCTCCCCTTTCCCAGGTGATTGGGTTTGGGTGCTGGGCGGGGCTGAATGCTATATGAGCCCCAGGCATGCTATCAGAGAGCTCCTTCTGCCTGGGCTGCTCCTTGGGGTAAGTGCTTTGTTTTTCCTTCAGTCAGTTGCAGGGTTCTCTAGGCAGACTGGAGCCTATGGATTTCTGGATTTTAAGTGCTTGGAATTCACTCAGTAGCGGGATGTTTAGTAGGGGCTGCTGGCTCACTGTTTTTTTTGGGATGGTGGGATACTCTTCTGTTTTTGAGCTATGTTTTAATCTCTAGATGTATAAACCCACTTGTGTAACTCTCCAGAGGACTAAAACCAGCTTGACTGAATGCTACATATGGCTTGGCAGTGTAGATGCAGCATTACCAAGACACTGAGCAGAGTTGTATCAGAGTCACCTCTTTCACCTGCAAAGGGTAAGTCTGCGACTACCCCTGCCGAGGCTGCTGTGTGTGCATGTCTTTCTGGCATTTGTGGAGCTCGGTTGTTTTTTTTTGTGTGTATGTTTTAACTTTCTGTTTTTCTGAGCAGTAAATAGTGTGTGTGCTGAGCGTGGTTGGCAGGAGGAGGTGGGGAGCTGCTCAGGACTGGTAGGTTTGGTTTCTAGGAGTGTGCGGCATCCTTCCTGTGTGATGCGACTGATTGTTGGGTGGGAACGTTCCAGCTCATATGTCTTAAGCAATGTAGCTTGTGTAGTGTGTGTTGTGTGGCCCGGGCAGAGTTTGCTGTGGGCGAAGAATCTCAGTTAGAGCTGGTGAGCAGCTGAAGTACCAGAGCTGGGAAGAGAGAGGTCTTGCAGCAGGTACGCTGTGGCTGTGAGGTGCCTCAGACTGTGCTTTTCTGTCTTTTTGTTTTGTTTTGTTTTGTTGTTTTTTTTTGCAGGCGCTTTGTGCGGTCGTGGACAGGAAAGGGAAATCCTCGTGTCGCGGAGCAGTGAGGGAAGGTGAGTGTTGTCAGCCTGGTCATCCCTTATCTGAAGCGAAGGGAAGACACTCAGGTGTTTCCCTCAGAGGGTCCGAGGTGAGTCTGTTTGGGATAGAGGAGCAGCGTGGCAGGTGGGTGCTTGCAAGCACAGTGGTTCTTTTGTCCTTTTGTGTTCCCCGGTGGTGTGGATGATGCTGGCCGCTCCTTTCAAGCTTGGACCTAACTTGCAGGTCCGGAGGCAAGTGGAGTGCTGTTTTGAAAGGATAAAAGTAAAGCTGGGGTCGCTTATGTTGTTGAGGGATGGGTGCTACTGCTGGCAGCTGAATGTTTATCTTCTGCCTGTGTTTTGCCTTTCATTAGGCTGAAATGCAGTGTGCAGTGCAGGATGTGTCAACCAGCTGCCTCTGCAGCGACTCTGGTGCGTGATGAGCAGAGGTAGCTGTTAATTTTGGGGGTGTGGTTGTCACTGAAGTTATTTTCCTACATCCAACAGAGTAAAATTCCAGTTTGCCTTTTAGAGGTGCTATAAGTGGGTAAAGAGAAGAGATGGAAGCATGTGCCACGTGGGGCAGGCAAGCGGCTGAGGTACAGGAGGGGATGAGAGTATGTGATTTTTTCCTGGGGGTGGAATGGAATTGATTGTTTTGGTGTATAGTCTGTTTTGCTCCTAGATCTTTCATTCATTGTAAATAAAAGTTTGAGCCAATTCCAGTTAGGAATGTTCCAGTTACGACCCAGCAAGTATTGTCCTTTTAATGTTAAAAAAAAATGCGGCAAAAGCATGGGTGCAGATCTGTTTCAGGTCTTGTGCATCATATTCGGTTCGAGATCGCGTCTGTTTCCATCCTCACTCTTGCAGAAGTCATCTGGGCCGCATCAGGAGCTCTTGCTTGGGAATTGATTTCGTAAGTGTCTTCTTAGGGGGTTTTCAGTCCCCATCCTTCTGGTCTCTTGTCTTGAAGGCAGGCTTTTTAGGCCTCCACCATCCCAGTTCTGGCAGTTGCTTCCAGTCACGTGTCGTGACATTTGAGTCTCTCCTGGGGTCTGGTGCAGAGCACCTGTTCTGACTTGCTGTTGCTGTAGGGCTTTCTTTTTGGGGGTCACTTTTTCTTGTGCCTTGTGTTGTGTGTTTTGTTTGTAGTGTTTGTGGCGTGCCTGTGTGTGTATGTGTTTGGTCTGGAGCTGTCCTGCCTGGCAGTTAGTGATGACAGGTAACGTGGCAGTGCATGGGTGTACTAATACATTGATGGGACTGTGTTGGCAAAGACATCCGGTCTGCCTCTGGGCACTTGCTGAAGGACATCTGGCACAGTATATCTGTTTGCGAGCAACTTCTCGTTTTCCTCTATTTATTTAAAAAATTGTAAAATTTAATTGCAATCCAGTTTGGGACCCAGTCATGTATGACACCAGGGGGCTTGTCCAGGAGGGCTTTGGTTCTTGGAATCTTATTTGATGTAGGAGAGGTGCCCCAGCATTTGGTGGTTGCTGTTCGAGTCTGGTCGGGACTAATGGCATCTCGAACCTGAATACAGGTAAGCTAAGGTTTTGATTTTTTTTCAGCTCCCTTGCTGGCTGCAGCAGTATATTTTGCCCGTAATTCTGCGTGTGAAGATCTGAATGAAGACAACGGAGTCGTAAGTGTTTAAAGCGTATACTGTTCTGTTGGATGGGTTTTGGTTGCCTGTGTGTGTAAGAGTGTGACTGAGACGGAATTTAGTTCCGAAGCGATTGTGGAGGTCTTCTGTACCACGGTTCCAATCTCCCGCGAGGGACTTGGCCGGTGAAGGACCGAAGGGATTCCCAAAGGATTTGTGGGTGGGTGATGGATCTTAAATCCTCTTTAAGACACTCTTATTAAGGTAACCAAGGGCTGTGGGAATTGCCAGAGTAACATTCCTAGATGGGTGAGACAAAACCGAAGACCAGGGACCAGAAGAAAGGAAGCAAATTACCAGACATACCAGCAGAAAGTCCATTAGGAATAACGATTAGAAACTGGAACGAGAGAGGCCCCAGAAACGTAAAAAGTAAATAAAAAAGGGTCCAGTATTGTGTGATAGAATGGCCAAAGGAGCTTTTAAGACCGGTATTTGTCAGGCCTTAAATACACATGTTAATTCGAAGGAACCTTTCTGCCGGGAAGAAAGTGATGATGCAGGATTATGGATCAGGAGGACTTCATGTCCTTTTACAGCCTTAATATTTACACTAAAAGCAGGTAAGAAATTTTGAAGAAGAAGAAGAACAGGAAAAATAAAAAGATAATAAACGGGAGCCGTTGGATAACCTACTATCTCCATATCGTAACAATCCACCTCTGGTGGTGTACTGGGTCTGGCTGGAACGTTAACTTTCCCAGCAGCAGCCCATACAGTGCCGTACTCTGCAGTTGTAGCTGGAACAGCAGTGTTATCACACCAGTGTTGTGTCTACTGCTGAGCAGCAGTGGCACAGCATTGGGCCTTTCTCTAACCCTCCTAGGGGATGGGCAAAAAGCGAGGAGAGAAACATCACTAGGGCAGCTGACCTAAACCAATCAAAGGGATATTCCATACCATGGGATGTCACACTCAGCAATAAAAGGTGGAAACAGGAAGAAGAGGGGAGGGGTGGGCTCTCGTTGAGAAGACGTCGGTCCTCCTCTCGAACACCGGCTGCGTGCGTTGAGGCCTTGCATCAAGGACGTGGTCAATCATCGCTCATTTGTGGGAAGTAGAGAGCAATTTCTTTCCTCTGCCCTTCCATATAGCTGTCATTTATTTTGTTTGTTTGTTTTCGTCCCTTCTTTTTATTTTCCCTTTTCCCCTCCCTTTTCCCCTTTCCCTTTTTATTTCCCCTTAGTTAAATTGTTTAGTTCATGGTAGTCTTTATTTAATTATTATAATTATTTCCATTTAATTAAATTATCCTCATCTCAACCCGTGAGTTGTTCTTTGCTTTACTTCTCCCCCTCCTCACCTAAAGGATGCATTCATGAGAAGTAGGACTGCCGTATCTGAGAGAGCTCCTCTATATCCTTTAAGGGAGGTAACTGGTGTATAACTGGGTTGGAGTTTTAACAGGGTTTTAAGGGTTTCAGGGTTAGCGTGTTAGGGTTTTAGAGGTTTTTTTGGGATGGAGTGTCGCTATGTTTTTTAGGGTTAGGGTCCTAGGGTTTTATTTTTGGTCAGTTATTTAGGGTTAGTGTGTTAAGATCCTTTTTTTTTTTTTTTTTTTTTTTTTCAGGTTAGGTTCTCCAGGGTTAGAGTTTCGAGCGTCCTAATTTTTTGGGTTACGGTGTTGAGCGTCCTAATGTTTTGTGTTAGGGCTTTGGGTGTTAAGCATCTGAATTTTTGGGTTAGAGTTTTGCGCATCCTGATGTTTTGAGTAAGGGTTTTGAGCATCCTAGTGTTTTGGGTTGGCTTTGTGTTTTGAGCATCTTAATTTTGGGGTTACGGCTTTAAGCGTCCTAATCTTGTTGTTTAGGGCTTTGAGAATCGTATTGTTTTGGGTTTGGGTTTTGAGCGTCCTAAGTGTCCTAAGGGCTTTTAGGCATAGGACTTCAGGGGTTTAGTGTGGTAAACAGTTTGGATTAGGCCTGTAGGGGTTTTGAAGTTTTTTAGTGTTAGGGCTTGAGTCTATTTTGAAAGGGCAGTAAGTGCTTGGGTTCCAGTGAGTGCTGGTAAATGTATTTCTGGAACACTCGGCCTGTGATTGGTCAAGCCAGCTGCCTGGGGAATGCTGGTAGGCGTAGTTTTCTGGCACTGGGCTTCCGGGAGGCCATGTTTGGTGCCCAGAGCATGCCGGGTGGGGGTTGGGGGGTAAGGGGGTCGGGGGTTAAGGTGGGGGTTATATCTGTTAGGGTTAGGGGGTTAGGGTTGGGGGGTCGGGGGTTGGGGGGTTAGGGTTAGATCCGTTAGGGTTGGGGGGTTGGGGGGTCAGGGTTGGGTGGTCGGGGGTTAGGTGGTTCCATGGGGTGACCCCCCTATCTCTGCCCCCCCCCCCAGACAAGGAGGAGACGAAGCTGAAGGGCGTCATCTACTTCCAGGCCATAGAGGAGGTGTACTACGACCACGGGCGGGCGGCCTGCAAGGTGGGGGGGCCATATGGGGCCGGGGGGGGCTGTATGGGGCCAAGGGGGGGGTACTTGTGGGGCTGGGAGGTTGTGGGGAACATCTGGAGAAGGTGCCTGTAGGGTTTGGGGGAGCACCTACAGGGTTTGGGGTGGGATCTGTGTGGCTGGGGGGGGTCTCTATGGGGCCGGGGGGTTTTGGGGGGGTTGTGACCCTATGGGGTGCCCCCCCCAGAGCCCCAACCCGCGGCTGACCTAGCATTTTAGCGTGGCCGCCGTCCACCAGCAGCTTCATGCCCGTCTTCCGCTCCCAGTGGCCCGCGGGGCGCCCGGTGGCCCTACCGGTGTCACCAGCGGCCACCTTGGGGTCAACGGCGGCGGTTTTGGGTCAACGGCAGCGGTTTTGGGGTTTCGGTCTGGGGGGTGCTGACATGTCCCCCCCCCGCACACCCCCAGGCATCCTGGCCCTGCAGCTGCCCCCGGGGGGGCTCGACGCCGAGTTCTACAGGTGAGAACCAGTCCCCTCCGCCCCCTAAATGCGCCCCCAGACCCCCCCCAAATTGACCCCCCCCAATTTATTCCCCCCCCCCAGCGCCTGCCTCCACCTGGCCGAGATGCAGCGTCGGGTGCGGGAGGCGCTGGCGGAGCGCGAGCGGCTGCTGCGGGCACGGGTAGGACGGGGGGGGGGGCACCAAGGGGGGCGGGTCCATGGGGCTTGGGGGGACCCCAAGGGGGGGGGGGGAACCAAGTGTGCGGGGTGCGTTTGCCGGGTGGACGCATATGCAGGGTGCGGGTTCCGGGGGGACACACTTGCCGGGCGCACCGGGGGGGGAACCAAAATGAGGGGGGAACCAAGTGTGCGGGGTTCGGGTTCTGGGGGGACACATTTGCGGGGCGCACCGGGGGGGGAACTAAAATGAGGGGGGAACCAAGTGTGCGGGGTGCGGTTGCCGGGGGGACGCATTTGCAGGTCGCACCGGGGGGAACCAAAATGAGGGGGGAACCATATGTGCAGGGTGCGGTTGTCGGGGGGACGCTGTTAGGGTTGTGGTTGGAGTTGGGGTTCGGGTTAGGTTAGGGTTAGGCCGCCCCCTGCTGGTGGAAAAGGGGTACTGCAGGCGGCCGGGGGGAGCTCATGCCCGGTGACGCCCGAGGGCGCCCCTCTGCCGCCACCTGCTGGTGGAAAAGGGGTACTGCAGGCGGCCGGGGGGAGCTCATGCCCGGTGATGCCCGAGGGCGCCCCTCTGCCGCCACCTGCTGGTGGAAAACGAGTATTGCAGGCCGCTGAGGGGAGCTCATGCCCGGTGATGCCCGAGGGCGCCCCTCTGCCGCCACCTGCTGGTGGAAAACGAGTACTGCAGGCGGCCAGGGGCCGTGCACGCGCGTTGCTTATTACGTCTTTTCTTTTTTTTTGATGTGTAATTTCCTACGCTCCTAGATTTTTCTTCATATGTAAATGAAAGGTTCGTGCTAATTCCCGTTGAAAATATTTCATTTACTTTCTTGGTTGTATTGTCCTTTCTATGTTCAAAGCTGAGGCAAAAATACGGTAAATTTTGCTTCTAGAAACACCGCAGTTCTTTTGTCTGCACTCCGCATGCTGTAAACTAGGGATAGGTGACAAATAAATAAAACAATAAATAAAAGAACACAGCTGCTGCTCCTGCTCTCTTTCTTGTGCTTTGCCCCCTCCTCTTTCCCAGGTGATTGGGTTTGGGTGCTGGGCGGGGCCAAATGTTATAGGAGCCCTAGGCGTTCTATCAGAGAGCTCCTTCTGCGTGGGCTGCTCTTTGGGGTCGGTGCTTTGTTTATTCTTCTGTTAGCTACATGCAGGGTTCTTTTCGTGGGTCAGAGTCTTGTACGATATTTTAGAGGAAAGCAATCTAGTAGTACGTGCATTTATTGCATGAAGCTCTTTGGAGGTGATGAATTGTTATAGCACTTTTATGGATAGGATGTCAATGTTATTTTGTGTGTTTGCTTTGTTGTTCTATGTCCCTCATGATTTTTGCAGGGTTATAGGGCAGATGCCACCAGGTCTACCCCTTTTGTTGTTTTTGTTTTGTTTGATTTATTTTTCTTATTTTCTTTTTCGGAAGGGGGTTTGGGATTTGAGCGTCCTATTTTTTTGGGTTTGGGATTTGAGCATCTTAATTTTGTGGGTGTGGGATTTGAGCGTCTTAAGTGTTTGGGTTAGGGCTTTTAGGCATAGGACTTCAGGGGTTTAGTGTGGTGGATAGTTTGGCTTAGGTCTGTAGGGGTTTCGAGGATTTTTAGGGTTAGGGCTTGCGGCTTTTTTGTGTAAGGGCGGTAAGGGCTAGGGTTCCAGGGAGTGCTGTTAAATGGAGTTCTCGACAACTCGGCCTCTGATTGGCCGTGCCAGCTGCCCAGGGAATGCTGGTAGGTGTAGTTTTCCGGCACAAGGCTTCCGGTAGGCTGCGTTGAGTGCCCAGAGCATGCCGGGAAATGTAGTTCTGGGACTCCGAACTTCCGGGAGGCCATGTTGGGTGCCCAGAGCATGCCGGGAAATGTAGTTCTGGGACTCCGAACTTCCGGGAGGCCATGTTGGGTGCCCAGAGCATACCGGGAAATGTAGTTCTGGGACTCCGAACTTCCGGGAGGCCATGTTGGGTGCCCAGAGCACACCGGGAAATGCAGTTCTCGGGGACTAGGGCTGGGGCTAGGGCTAGAGCTTAGGGTGAGGGTTGGGGTTAGGGTTAGGGCTAGTGAATGCTGGTTCTCTGTGTTTGCAGATGACGGTGAGCGTGTGTAAACTAATTCCAGTTGAAGAAGTTTCAGTTACTTGCTTGGTGACATTATCAGTTCAACATTAAAAGCGGCAGCAAAAGCAAAAGGGGAGTTTTGCTTCTAGAAACACCACAGGTCTCTTGTCTGCTCTCGGAATGTTTTTGAGATAAACCAGATTTTAAAAAACAAAGGAAAAAAAAAAACCACAGCTGCTTCTTTTGCTCTCTTCCTACTTTCTTGTGCTTTGCCCCTCCCCTTTCCCAGGTGATTGGGTTTGGGTGCTGGGCGGGGCTGAATGCTATATGAGCCCCAGGCATGCTATCAGAGAGCTCCTTCTGCTTGGGCTGCTCTTTGGGGTAAGTGCTTTGTTTTTCCTTCAGTCAGTTGCAGGGTTCTCTAGGCAGACTGGAGCCTATGGATTTCTGGATTTTAAGTGCTTGGAATTCACTCAGTAGCGGGATGTTTAGTAGGGGCTGCTGGCTCACTGTTTTTTTTGGGATGGTGGGATACTCTTCTGTTTTTGAGCTATGTTTTAATCTCTAGATGTATAAACCCACTTGTGTAACTCTCCAGAGGACTAAAACCAGCTTGATTGAATGCTACGTATGGCTTGGCAGCGTAGATGCAGCATTACCAAGACACTGAGCAGAGTTGTATCAGAGTCACCTCTTTCACCTGCAAAGGGTAAGTCTGCGACTACCCCTGCCGAGGCTGCTGTGTGTGCATGTCTTTCTGGCATTTGTGGAGCTCAGTTGTTTTTTTTTGTGTGTATGTTTTAACTTTCTGTTTTTCTGAGCAGTAAATAGTGTGTGTGCTGAGCGTGGTTGGCAGGAGGAGGTGGGGAGCTGCTCAGGACTGGTAGGTTTGGTTTCTAGGAGTGTGCGGCATCCTTCCTGTGTGATGCGACTGATTGTTGGGTGGGAACGTTCCAGCTCATATGTCTTAAGCAATGTAGCTTGTGTAGTGTGTGTTGTGTGGCCCGGGTGCAGCTTGCTGTGGTGTTGTGAGTGAACAATCTCAGAGCTGGTGAGCAGCTGAAGTACTGGAGCTGGGAAGAGAGAGGTCTTGCAGCAGGTACGCTGTGGCTGTGAGGTGCCTCAGAGTGTGCATTTCTCTTGTCTCTGCAGGTGCTTTGTGCAGTTGTGGAGAGGGAAGGGAAATCCTCATGTCACGAAGCTCTGAGGGAAGGTGAGTGGTGTCAGAGCATACCGGGAAATGTAGTTCTGGGACTCTGAACTTCCGGGAGGCCATGTTGGGTGCCCAGAGCACACCGGGAAATGCAGTTCTCGGGGACTAGGGCTGGGGCTAGGGCTAGAGCTTAGGGTGAGGGTTGGGGTTAGGGTTAGGGCTAGTGAATGCTGGTTCTCTGTGTTTGCAGATGACGGTGAGCGTGTGTAAACTAATTCCAGTTGAAGGAGTTTCAGTTACTTGCTTGGTGACATTATCAGTTCAACATTAAAAGCGGCAGCAAAAGCAAAAGGGGAGTTTTGCTTCTAGAAACACCACAGGTCTCTTGTCTGCTCTCGGAATGTTTTTGAGATAAACCAGATTTTAAAAAACAAAGGAAAAAAAAAAAACACAGCTGCTTCTTTTGCTCTCTTCCTACTTTCTTGTGCTTTGCCCCTCCCCTTTCCCAGGTGATTGGGTTTGGGTGCTGGGCGGGGCTGAATGCTATATGAGCCCCAGGCATGCTATCAGAGAGCTCCTTCTGCCTGGGCTGCTCCTTGGGGTAAGTGCTTTGTTTTTCCTTCAGTCAGTTGCAGGGTTCTCTAGGCAGACTGGAGCCTATGGATTTCTGGATTTTAAGTGCTTGGAATTCACTCAGTAGCGGGATGGTTAGTAGGGGCTGCTGGCTCACTGTTTTTTTTGGGATGGTGGGATACTCTTCTGTTTTTGAGCTATGTTTTAATCTCTAGATGTATAAACCCACTTGTGTAACTCTCCAGAGGACTAAAACCAGCTTGACTGAATGCTACGTATGGCTTGGCAGTGTAGATGCAGCATTACCAAGACACTGAGCAGAGTTGTATCAGAGTCCCCTCTTTCATCTGCAAAGGGTAAGTTTGATTACCCCTGCCAAGGCTCGTGTGTGTGCATGTCTTTTTGGCATTTGTGGAGCTCAGTTGTTTTACTTTGTCTGTGTGCATGTTTTTTTTTTTTTTTTTTTTTTTTTTTTTTTTTTTTTTTTTGAGGGTCAAACAGTGCGTTTGCTGAGCGTGGTTAGAATGAGGAGGTGGGGAGCTGCTCAGGACTGGAAGGTTTGGTTTCTAGGAGTATGCGGCATCCTTCCTGTGCGACGTGACTAATTGTTGGGCTGGAACGTTCCAGCTTTTGTGTGTCTTAAGCAATGTAGCTTGTGTAGTGTGTGTTGTGTGGCCCGGGCAGAGTTTGCTGTGGGCGAAGAATCTCAGTTAGAGCTGGTGAGCAGCTGAAGTACCAGAGCTGGGAAGAGAGAGGTCTTGCAGCAGGTACGCTGTGGCTGTGAGGTGCCTCAGACTGTGCTTTTCTGTCTTTTTGTTTTGTTTTGTTGTTTTTTTTTGCAGGCGCTTTGTGCGGTCGTGGACAGGAAAGGGAAATCCTCGTGTCGCGGAGCAGTGAGGGAAGGTGAGTGTTGTCAGCCTGGTCATCCCTTATCTGAAGCGAAGGGAAGACACTCAGGTGTTTCCCTCAGAGGGTCCGAGGTGAGTCTGTTTGGGATAGAGGAGCAGCGTGGCAGGTGGGTGCTTGCAAGCACAGTGGTTCTTTTGTCCTTTTGTGTTCCCCGGTGGTGTGGATGATGCTGGCCGCTCCTTTCAAGCTTGGACCTAACTTGCAGGTCCGGAGGCAAGTGGAGTGCTGTTTTGAAAGGATAAAAGTAAAGCTGGGGTCGCTTATGTTGTTGAGGGATGGGTGCTACTGCTGGCAGCTGAATGTTTATCTTCTGCCTGTGTTTTGCCTTTCATTAGGCTGAAATGCAGTGTGCAGTGCAGGATGTGTCAACCAGCTGCCTCTGCAGTGACTCTGGTGCGTGATGAGCAGAGGTAGCTGTTAATTTTGGGGGTGTGGTTGTCACTGAAGTTATTTTCCTACATCCAACAGAGTAAAATTCCAGTTTGCCTTTTAGAGGTGCTATAAGTGGGTAAAGAGAAGAGATGGAAGCATGTGCCACGTGGGGCAGGCAAGCGGCTGAGGTACAGGAGGGGATGAGAGTATGTGATTTTTTCCTGGGGGTGGAATGGAATTGATTGTTTTGGTGTATAGTCTGTTTTGCTCCTAGATCTTTCATTCATTGTAAATAAAAGTTTGAGCCAATTCCAGTTAGGAATGTTCCAGTTACGACCCAGCAAGTATTGTCCTTTTAATGTTAAAAAAAAAAATGCGGCAAAAGCATGGGTGCAGATCTGTTTCAGGTCTTGTGCATCATATTCGGTTCGAGATCGCGTCTGTTTCCATCCTCACTCTTGCAGAAGTCATCTGGGCCGCATCAGGAGCTCTTGCTTGGGAATTGATTTCGTAAGTGTCTTCTTAGGGGGTTTTCAGTCCCCATCCTTCTGGTCTCTTGTCTTGAAGGCAGGCTTTTTAGGCCTCCACCATCCCAGTTCTGGCAGTTGCTTCCAGTCACGTGTCGTGACATTTGAGTCTCTCCTGGGGTCTGGTGCAGAGCACCTGTTCTGACTTGCTGTTGCTGTAGGGCTTTCTTTTTGGGGGTCACTTTTTCTTGTGCCTTGTGTTGTGTGTTTTGTTTGTAGTGTTTGTGGCGTGCCTGTGTGTGTATGTGTTTGGTCTGGAGCTGTCCTGCCTGGCAGTTAGTGATGACAGGTAACGTGGCAGTGCATGGGTGTACTAATACATTGATGGGACTGTGTTGGCAAAGACATCCGGTCTGCCTCTGGGCACTTGCTGAAGGACATCTGGCACAGTATATCTGTTTGCGAGCAACTTCTCGTTTACCTCTATTTATTTAAAAAATTGTAAAATTTAATTGCAATCCAGTTTGGGACCCAGTCATGTATGACACCAGGGGGCTTGTCCAGGAGGGCTTTGGTTCTTGGAATCTTATTTGATGTAGGAGAGGTGCCCCAGCATTTGGTGGTTGCTGTTCGAGTCTGGTCGGGACTAATGGCATCTCGAACCTGAATACAGGTAAGCTAAGGTTTTGATTTTTTTTCAGCTCCCTTGCTGGCTGCAGCAGTATATTTTGCCCGTAATTCTGCGTGTGAAGATCTGAATGAAGACAACGGAGTCGTAAGTGTTTAAAGCGTATACTGTTCTGTTGGATGGGTTTTGGTTGCCTGTGTGTGTAAGAGTGTGACTGAGACGGAATTTAGTTCCGAAGCGATTGTGGAGGTCTTCTGTACCACGGTTCCAATCTCCCGCGAGGGACTTGGCCGGTGAAGGACCGAAGGGATTCCCAAAGGATTTGTGGGTGGGTGATAGATCTTAAATCCTCTTTAAGACACTCTTATTAAGGTAACCAAGGGCTGTGGGAATTGCCAGAGTAACATTCCTAGATGGGTGAGACAAAACCGAAGACCAGGGACCAGAAGAAAGGAAGCAAATTACCAGACATACCAGCAGAAAGTCCATTAGGAATAACGATTAGAAACTGGAACGAGAGAGGCCCCAGAAACGTAAAAAGTAAATAAAAAAGGGTCCAGTATTGTGTGATAGAATGGCCAAAGGAGCTTTTAAGACCGGTATTTGTCAGGCCTTAAATACACATGTTAATTCGAAGGAACCTTTCTGCCGGGAAGAAAGTGATGATGCAGGATTATGGATCAGGAGGACTTCATGTCCTTTTACAGCCTTAATATTTACACTAAAAGCAGGTAAGAAATTTTGAAGAAGAAGAAGAACAGGAAAAATAAAAAGATAATAATCGGGAGCCGTTGGATAACCTACCATCTCCATATCGTAACAATCCACCTCTGTTGGTGTACTGGGTCTGGCTGGAACGTTAACTTTCCCAGCAGCAGCCCATACAGTGCCGTACTCTGCAGTTGTAGCTGGAACAGCAGTGTTATCACACCAGTGTTGTGTCTACTGCTGAGCAGCAGTGGCACAGCATTGGGCCTTTCTCTAACCCTCCTAGGGGATGGGCAAAAAGCGAGGAGAGAAACATCACTAGGGCAGCTGACCTAAACCAATCAAAGGGATATTCCATACCATGGGATGTCACACTCAGCAATAAAAGGTGGAAACAGGAAGAAGAGGGGAGGGGTGGGCTCTCGTTGAGAAGACGTCGGTCCTCCTCTCGAACACCGGCTGCGTGCGTTGAGGCCTTGCATCAAGGACGTGGTCAATCATCGCTCATTTGTGGGAAGTAGAGAGCAATTTCTTTCCTCTGCCCTTCCATATAGCTGTCATTTATTTTGTTTGTTTGTTTTCGTCCCTTCTTTTTATTTTCCCTTTTCCCCTCCCTTTTCCCCTTTCCCTTTTTATTTCCCCTTAGTTAAATTGTTTAGTTCATGGTAGTCTTTATTTAATTATTATAATTATTTCCATTTAATTAAATTATCCTCATCTCAACCCGTGAGTTGTTCTTTGCTTTACTTCTCCCCCTCCTCACCTAAAGGATGCATTCATGAGAAGTAGGACTGCCGTATCTGAGAGAGCTCCTCTATATCCTTTAAGGGAGGTAACTGGTGTATAACTGGGTTGGAGTTTTAACAGGGTTTTAAGGGTTTCAGGGTTAGCGTGTTAGGGTTTTAGAGGTTTTTTTGGGATGGAGTGTCGCTATGTTTTTTAGGGTTAGGGTCCTAGGGTTTTATTTTTGGTCAGTTATTTAGGGTTAGTGTGTTAAGATCCTTTTTTTTTTTTTTTTTTTTTTTTTCAGGTTAGGTTCTCCAGGGTTAGAGTTTCGAGCGTCCTAATTTTTTGGGTTACGGTGTTGAGCGTCCTAATGTTTTGTGTTAGGGCTTTGGGTGTTAAGCATCTGAATTTTTGGGTTAGAGTTTTGCGCATCCTGATGTTTTGAGTAAGGGTTTTGAGCATCCTAGTGTTTTGGGTTGGCTTTGTGTTTTGAGCATCTTAATTTTGGGGTTACGGCTTTAAGCGTCCTAATCTTGTTGTTTAGGGCTTTGAGATTCGTATTGTTTTGGGTTTGGGTTTTGAGCGTCCTAAGTGTCCTAAGGGCTTTTAGGCATAGGACTTCAGGGGTTTAGTGTGGTAAACAGTTTGGATTAGGCCTGTAGGGGTTTTGAAGTTTTTTAGTGTTAGGGCTTGAGTCTATTTTGAAAGGGCAGTAAGTGCTTGGGTTCCAGTGAGTGCTGGTAAATGTATTTCTGGAACACTCGGCCTGTGATTGGTCAAGCCAGCTGCCTGGGGAATGCTGGTAGGCGTAGTTTTCTGGCACTGGGCTTCCGGGAGGCCATGTTTGGTGCCCAGAGCATGCCGGGTGGGGGTTGGGGGGTAAGGGGGTCGGGGGTTAAGGTGGGGGTTATATCTGTTAGGGTTAGGGGGTTAGGGTTGGGGGGTCGCGGGTTGGGGGGTTAGGGTTAGATCCGTTAGGGTTGGGGGGTTGGGGGGTCAGGGTTGGGTGGTCGGGGGTTAGGTGGTTCC
The DNA here is from genome assembly GCF_047663525.1 of Anas platyrhynchos. Classification (NCBI taxonomy): domain Eukaryota; kingdom Metazoa; phylum Chordata; class Aves; order Anseriformes; family Anatidae; genus Anas; species Anas platyrhynchos. Next base: position 159,798,905 of record NC_092588.1, read on the forward strand.
ATGGGGTGACCCCCCTATCTCTGCCCCCCCCCCCAGACAAGGAGGAGACGAAGCTGAAGGGCGTCATCTACTTCCAGGCCATAGAGGAGGTGTACTACGACCACGGGCGGGCGGCCTGCAAGGTGGGGGGGCCATATGGGGCCGGGGGGGGCTGTATGGGGCCAAGGGGGGGGTACTTGTGGGGCTGGGAGGTTGTGGGGAACATCTGGAGAAGGTGCCTGTAGGGTTTGGGGGAGCACCTACAGGGTTTGGGGTGGGATCTGTGTGGCTGGGGGGGGTCTCTATGGGGCCGGGGGGTTTTGGGGGGGTTGTGACCCTATGGGGTGCCCCCCCCAGAGCCCCAACCCGCGGCTGACCTAGCATTTTAGCGTGGCCGCCGTCCACCAGCAGCTTCATGCCCGTCTTCCGCTCCCAGTGGCCCGCGGGGCGCCCGGTGGCCCTACCGGTGTCACCAGCGGCCACCTTGGGGTCAACGGCGGCGGTTTTGGGTCAACGGCAGCGGTTTTGGGGTTTCGGTCTGGGGGGTGCTGACATGTCCCCCCCCCGCACACCCCCAGGCATCCTGGCCCTGCAGCTGCCCCCGGGGGGGCTCGACGCCGAGTTCTACAGGTGAGAACCAGTCCCCTCCGCCCCCTAAATGCGCCCCCAGACCCCCCCCAAATTGACCCCCCCCAATTTATTCCCCCCCCCAGCGCCTGCCTCCACCTGGCCGAGATGCAGCGTCGGGTGCGGGAGGCGCTGGCGGAGCGCGAGCGGCTGCTGCGGGCACGGGTAGGACGGGGGGGGGGGGCACCAAGGGGGGCGGGTCCATGGGGCTTGGGGGGACCCCAATGGGGGGGGGAACCAAGTGTGCGGGGTGCGTTTGCCGGGTGGACGCATATGCAGGGTGCGGGTTCCGGGGGGACACACTTGCCGGGCGCACCGGGGGGGGAACCAAAATGAGGGGGGAACCAAGTGTGCGGGGTTCGGGTTCTGGGGGGACACATTTGCGGGGCGCACCGGGGGGGGAACCAAAATGAGGGGGGAACCAAGTGTGCGGGGTTCGGGTTCTGGGGGGACACATTTGCGGGGCGCACCGGGGGGGGGGAACCAAAATGAGGGGGGAACCAAGTGTGCGGGGTTCGGGTTCCGGGGGGACAAATTTGCGGGGCGCACCCGGGGGAACCAAAAGGAGGGGGGAACCAAATGTGCGGGGTGCGGGTTCTGGGGGGACACTTTTGTGGGGCGCACCGGGGGGGGAACTAAAATGAGGGGGGAACCAAGTGTGCGGGGTGCGGTTGCCGGGGGGACGCATTTGCGGGTCGCACCGGGGGGAACCAAAATGAGGGGGGAACCATATGTGCAGGGTGCGGTTGTCGGTGGGACGCCGTTAGGGTTGTGGTTGGAGTTGGGGTTCGGGTTAGGTTAGGGTTAGGCCGCCACCTGCTGGTGGAAAAGGGGTACTGCAGGCGGCCGAGGGGAGTTCATGCCCGGTGACGCCCGAGGGCGCCCCTCTGCCGCCACCTGCTGGTGGAAAACGAGTATTGCAGGCGGCTGAGGGGAGCTCATGCCCGGTGATGCCCGAGGGCGCCCCTCTGCCGCCACCTGCTGGTGGAAAACGAGTACTGCAGGCGGCCAGGGGCCGTGCACGCGCGTTGCTTATTACGTCTTTTCTTTTTTTTTGATGTGTAATTTCCTACGCTCCTAGATTTTTCTTCATATGTAAATGAAAGGTTCGTGCTAATTCCCGTTGAAAATATTTCATTTACTTTCTTGGTTGTATTGTCCTTTCTATGTTCAAAGCTGAGGCAAAAATACGGTAAATTTTGCTTCTAGAAACACCGCAGTTCTTTTGTCTGCACTCCGCATGCTGTAAACTAGGGATAGGTGACAAATAAATAAAAAAATAAATAAAAGAACACAGCTGCTGCTCCTGCTCTCTTTCTTGTGCTTTGCCCCCTCCTCTTTCCCAGGTGATTGGGTTTGGGTGCTGGGCGGGGCCAAATGTTATAGGAGCCCTAGGCGTTCTATCAGAGAGCTCCTTCTGCGTGGGCTGCTCTTTGGGGTCGGTGCTTTGTTTATTCTTCTGTTAGCTACATGCAGGGTTCTTTTCGTGGGTCAGAGTCTTGTACGATATTTTAGAGGAAAGCAATCTAGTAGTACGTGCATTTATTGCATGAAGCTCTTTGGAGGTGATGAATTGTTATAGCACTTTTATGGATAGGATGTCAATGTTATTTTGTGTGTTTGCTTTGTTGTTCTATGTCCCTCATGATTTTTGCAGGGTTATAGGGCAGATGCCACCAGGTCTACCCCTTTTGTTGTTTTTGTTTTGTTTGATTTATTTTTCTTATTTTCTTTTTCGGAAGGGGGTTTGGGATTTGAGCGTCCTATTTTTTTGGGTTTGGGATTTGAGCATCTTAATTTTGTGGGTGTGGGATTTGAGCGTCTTAAGTGTTTGGGTTAGGGCTTTTAGGCATAGGACTTCAGGGGTTTAGTGTGGTGGATAGTTTGGCTTAGGTCTGTAGGGGTTTCGAGGATTTTTAGGGTTAGGGCTTGCGGCTTTTTTGTGTAAGGGCGGTAAGGGCTAGGGTTCCAGGGATTGCTGTTAAATGGAGTTCTCGACAACTCGGCCTCTGATTGGCCGTGCCGGCTGCCCAGGGAATGCTGGTAGGTGTAGTTTTCCGGCACAAGGCTTCCGGTAGGCTGCGTTGAGTGCCCAGAGCATGCCGGGAAATGTAGTTCTGGGACTCCGAACTTCCGGGAGGCCATGTTGGGTGCCCAGAGCACACCGGGAAATGCAGTTCTCGGGGACTAGGGCTGGGGCTAGGGCTAGAGCTTAGGGTGAGGGTTGGGGTTAGGGTTAGGGCTAGTGAATGCTGGTTCTCTGTGTTTGCAGATGACGGTGAGCGTGTGTAAACTAATTCCAGTTGAAGAAGTTTCAGTTACTTGCTTGGTGACATTATCAGTTCAACATTAAAAGAGGCAGCAAAAGCAAAAGGGGAGTTTTGCTTCTAGAAACACCACAGGTCTCTTGTCTGCTCTCGGAATGTTTTTGAGATAAACCAGATTTTAAAAAACAAAGGAAAAAAAAAAACCACAGCTGCTTCTTTTGCTCTCTTCCTACTTTCTTGTGCTTTGCCCCTCCCCTTTCCCAGGTGATTGGGTTTGGGTGCTGGGCGGGGCTGAATGCTATATGAGCCCCAGGCATGCTATCAGAGAGCTCCTTCTGCCTGGGCTGCTCCTTGGGGTAAGTGCTTTGTTTTTCCTTCAGTCAGTTGCAGGGTTCTCTAGGCAGACTGGAGCCTATGGATTTCTGGATTTTAAGTGCTTGGAATTCACTCAGTAGCGGGATGTTTAGTAGGGGCTGCTGGCTCACTGTTTTTTTTGGGATGGTGGGATACTCTTCTGGTTTTGAGCTATGTTTTAATCTCTAGATGTATAAACCCACTTGTGTAACTCTCCAGAGGACTAAAACCAGCTTGATTGAATGCTACATATGGCTTGGCAGCGTAGATGCAGCATTACCAAGACACTGAGCAGAGTTGTATCAGAGTCACCTCTTTCACCTGCAAAGGGTAAGTCTGCGACTACCCCTGCCGAGGCTGCTGTGTGTGCATGTCTTTCTGGCATTTGTGGAGCTCGGTTGTTTTGTTTTGTGTGTATGTTTTAACTTTCTGTTTTTCTGAGCAGTAAATAGTATGTGTGCTGAGCGTGGTTGGCAGGAGGAGGTGGGGAGCTGCTCAGGACTGGTAGGTTTGGTTTCTAGGAGTGTGCGGCATCCTTCCTGTGTGATGCGACTGATTGTTGGGTGGGAACGTTCCAGCTCATATGTCTTAAGCAATGTAGCTTGTGTAGTGTGTGTTGTGTGGCCCGGGTGCAGCTTGCTGTGGTGTTGTGAGTGAACAATCTCAGAGCTGGTGAGCAGCTGAAGTACCGGAGCTGGGAAGAGAGAGGTCTTGCAGCAGGTACGCTGTGGCTGTGAGGTGCCTCAGAGTGTGCATTTCTCTTGTCTCTGCAGGTGCTTTGTGCAGTTGTGGAGAGGGAAGGGAAATCTTCATGTCAGGAAGCTCTGAGGGAAGGTGAGTGGTGTCAGAGCATACCGGGAAATGTAGTTCTGGGACTCTGAACTTCCGGGAGGCCATGTTGGGTGCCCAGAGCACACCGGGAAATGCAGTTCTCGGGGACTAGGGCTGGGGCTAGGGCTAGAGCTTAGGGTGAGGGTTGGGGTTAGGGTTAGGGCTAGTGAATGCTGGTTCTCTGTGTTTGCAGATGACGGTGAGCGTGTGTAAACTAATTCCAGTTGAAGAAGTTTCAGTTACTTGCTTGGTGACATTATCAGTTCAACATTAAAAGCGGCAGCAAAAGCAAAAGGGGAGTTTTGCTTCTAGAAACACCACAGGTCTCTTGTCTGCTCTCGGAATGTTTTTGAGATAAACCAGATTTTAAAAAACAAAGGAAAAAAAAAAACCACAGCTGCTTCTTTTGCTCTCTTCCTACTTTCTTGTGCTTTGCCCCTCCCCTTTCCCAGGTGATTGGGTTTGGGTGCTGGGCGGGGCTGAATGCTATATGAGCCCCAGGCATGCTATCAGAGAGCTCCTTCTGCCTGGGCTGCTCTTTGGGGTAAGTGCTTTGTTTTTCCTTCAGTCAGTTGCAGGGTTCTCTAGGCAGACTGGAGCCTATGGATTTCTGGATTTTAAGTGCTTGGAATTCACTCAGTAGCGGGATGTTTAGTAGGGGCTGCTGGCTCACTGTTTTTTTTGGGATGGTGGGATACTCTTCTGTTTTTGAGCTATGTTTTAATCTCTAGATGTATAAACCCACTTGTGTAACTCTCCAGAGGACTAAAACCAGCTTGATTGAATGCTACGTATGGCTTGGCAGTGTAGATGCAGCATTACCAAGACACTGAGCAGAGTTGTATCAGAGTCACCTCTTTCATCTGCAAAGGGTAAGTTTGATTACCCCTGCCAAGGCTCGTGTGTGTGCATGTCTTTTTGGCATTTGTGGAGCTCAGTTGTTTTACTTTGTCTGTGTGCATGTTCTTTTTTTTTTTTTTTTTTTTTTTTTTGAGGGTCAAACAGTGCGTTTGCTGAGCGTGGTTAGAATGAGGAGGTGGGGAGCTGCTCAGGACTGGAAGGTTTGGTTTCTAGGAGTATGCGGCATCCTTCCTGTGCGATGTGACTAATTGTTGGGCTGGAACGTTCCAGCTTTTGTGTGTCTTAAGCAATGTAGCTTGTGTAGTGTGTGTTGTGTGGCCCGGGCAGAGTTTGCTGTGGGCGAAGAATCTCAGTTAGAGCTGGTGAGCAGCTGAAGTACCAGAGCTGGGAAGAGAGAGGTCTTGCAGCAGGTACGCTGTGGCTGTGAGGTGCCTCAGACTGTGCTTTTCTGTCTTTTTGTTTTGTTTTGTTTTGTTGTTTTTTTTTGCAGGCGCTTTGTGCGGTCGTGGACAGGAAAGGGAAATCCTCGTGTCGCGGAGCAGTGAGGGAAGGTGAGTGTTGTCAGCCTGGTCATCCCTTATCTGAAGCGAAGGGAAGACACTCAGGTGTTTCCCTCAGAGGGTCCGAGGTGAGTCTGTTTGGGATAGAGGAGCAGCGTGGCAGGTGGGTGCTTGCAAGCACAGTGGTTCTTTTGTCCTTTTGTGTTCCCCGGTGGTGTGGATGATGCTGGCCGCTCCTTTCAAGCTTGGACCTAACTTGCAGGTCCGGAGGCAAGTGGAGTGCTGTTTTGAAAGGATAAAAGTAAAGCTGGGGTCGCTTATGTTGTTGAGGGATGGGTGCTACTGCTGGCAGCTGAATGTTTATCTTCTGCCTGTGTTTTGCCTTTCATTAGGCTGAAATGCAGTGTGCAGTGCAGGATGTGTCAACCAGCTGCCTCTGCAGTGACTCTGGTGCGTGATGAGCAGAGGTAGCTGTTAATTTTGGGGGTGTGGTTGTCACTGAAGTTATTTTCCTACATCCAACAGAGTAAAATTCCAGTTTGCCTTTTAGAGGTGCTATAAGTGGGTAAAGAGAAGAGATGGAAGCATGTGCCACGTGGGGCAGGCAAGCGGCTGAGGTACAGGAGGGGATGAGAGTATGTGATTTTTTCCTGGGGGTGGAATGGAATTGATTGTTTTGGTGTATAGTCTGTTTTGCTCCTAGATCTTTCATTCATTGTAAATAAAAGTTTGAGCCAATTCCAGTTAGGAATGTTCCAGTTACGACCCAGCAAGTATTGTCCTTTTAATGTTAAAAAAAAAAATGCGGCAAAAGCATGGGTGCAGATCTGTTTCAGGTCTTGTGCATCATATTCGGTTCGAGATCGCGTCTGTTTCCATCCTCACTCTTGCAGAAGTCATCTGGGCCGCATCAGGAGCTCTTGCTTGGGAATTGATTTCGTAAGTGTCTTCTTAGGGGGTTTTCAGTCCCCATCCTTCTGGTCTCTTGTCTTGAAGGCAGGCTTTTTAGGCCTCCACCATCCCAGTTCTGGCAGTTGCTTCCAGTCACGTGTCGTGACATTTGAGTCTCTCCTGGGGTCTGGTGCAGAGCACCTGTTCTGACTTGCTGTTGCTGTAGGGCTTTCTTTTTGGGGGTCACTTTTTCTTGTGCCTTGTGTTGTGTGTTTTGTTTGTAGTGTTTGTGGCGTGCCTGTGTGTGTATGTGTTTGGTCTGGAGCTGTCCTGCCTGGCAGTTAGTGATGACAGGTAACGTGGCAGTGCATGGGTGTACTAATACATTGATGGGACTGTGTTGGCAAAGACATCCGGTCTGCCTCTGGGCACTTGCTGAAGGACATCTGGCACAGTATATCTGTTTGCGAGCAACTTCTCGTTTTCCTCTATTTATTTAAAAAATTGTAAAATTTAATTGCAATCCAGTTTGGGACCCAGTCATGTATGACACCAGGGGGCTTGTCCAGGAGGGCTTTGGTTCTTGGAATCTTATTTGATGTAGGAGAGGTGCCCCAGCATTTGGTGGTTGCTGTTCGAGTCTGGTCGGGACTAATGGCATCTCGAACCTGAATACAGGTAAGCTAAGGTTTTGATTTTTTTTCAGCTCCCTTGCTGGCTGCAGCAGTATATTTTGCCCGTAATTCTGCGTGTGAAGATCTGAATGAAGACAACGGAGTCGTAAGTGTTTAAAGCGTATACTGTTCTGTTGGATGGGTTTTGGTTGCCTGTGTGTGTAAGAGTGTGACTGAGACGGAATTTAGTTCCGAAGCGATTGTGGAGGTCTTCTGTACCACGGTTCCAATCTCCCGCGAGGGACTTGGCCGGTGAAGGACCGAAGGGATTCCCAAAGGATTTGTGGGTGGGTGATAGATCTTAAATCCTCTTTAAGACACTCTTATTAAGGTAACCAAGGGCTGTGGGAATTGCCAGAGTAACATTCCTAGATGGGTGAGACAAAACCGAAGACCAGGGACCAGAAGAAAGGAAGCAAATTACCAGACATACCAGCAGAAAGTCCATTAGGAATAACGATTAGAAACTGGAACGAGAGAGGCCCCAGAAACGTAAAAAGTAAATAAAAAAGGGTCCAGTATTGTGTGATAGAATGGCCAAAGGAGCTTTTAAGACCGGTATTTGTCAGGCCTTAAATACACATGTTAATTCGAAGGAACCTTTCTGCCGGGAAGAAAGTGATGATGCAGGATTATGGATCAGGAGGACTTCATGTCCTTTTACAGCCTTAATATTTACACTAAAAGCAGGTAAGAAATTTTGAAGAAGAAGAAGAACAGGAAAAATAAAAAGATAATAATCGGGAGCCGTTGGATAACCTACCATCTCCATATCGTAACAATCCACCTCTGGTGGTGTACTGGGTCTGGCTGGAACGTTAACTTTCCCAGCAGCAGCCCATACAGTGCCGTACTCTGCAGTTGTAGCTGGAACAGCAGTGTTATCACACCAGTGTTGTGTCTACTGCTGAGCAGCAGTGGCACAGCATTGGGCCTTTCTCTAACCCTCCTAGGGGATGGGCAAAAAGCGAGGAGAGAAACATCACTAGGGCAGCTGACCTAAACCAATCAAAGGGATATTCCATACCATGGGATGTCACACTCAGCAATAAAAGGTGGAAACAGGAAGAAGAGGGGAGGGGTGGGCTCTCGTTGAGAAGACGTCGGTCCTCCTCTCGAACACCGGCTGCGTGCGTTGAGGCCTTGCATCAAGGACGTGGTCAATCATCGCTCATTTGTGGGAAGTAGAGAGCAATTTCTTTCCTCTGCCCTTCCATATAGCTTTCATTTATTTTGTTTGTTTGTTTTCGTCCCTTCTTTTTATTTTCCCTTTTCCCCTCCCTTTTCCCCTTTCCCTTTTTATTTCCCCTTAGTTAAATTGTTTAGTTCATGGTAGTCTTTATTTAATTATTATAATTATTTCCATTTAATTAAATTATCCTCATCTCAACCCGTGAGTTGTTCTTTGCTTTACTTCTCCCCCTCCTCACCTAAAGGATGCATTCATGAGAAGTAGGACTGCCGTATCTGAGAGAGCTCCTCTATATCCTTTAAGGGAGGTAACTGGTGTATAACTGGGTTGGAGTTTTAACAGGGTTTTAAGGGTTTCAGGGTTAGCGTGTTAGGGTTTTAGAGGTTTTTTTGGGATGGAGTGTCGCTATGTTTTTTAGGGTTAGGGTCCTAGGGTTTTATTTTTGGTCAGTTATTTAGGGTTAGTGTGTTAAGATCCTTTTTTTTTTTTTTTTTTTTTTCAGGTTAGGTTCTCCAGGGTTAGAGTTTCGAGCGTCCTAATTTTTTGGGTTACGGTGTTGAGCGTCCTAATGTTTTGTGTTAGGGCTTTGGGTGTTAAGCATCTGAATTTTTGGGTTAGAGTTTTGCGCATCCTGATGTTTTGAGTAAGGGTTTTGAGCATCCTAGTGTTTTGGGTTGGCTTTGTGTTTTGAGCATCTTAATTTTGGGGTTACGGCTTTAAGCGTCCTAATCTTGTTGTTTAGGGCTTTGAGATTCGTATTGTTTTGGGTTTGGGTTTTGAGCGTCCTAAGTGTCCTAAGGGCTTTTAGGCATAGGACTTCAGGGGTTTAGTGTGGTAAACAGTTTGGATTAGGCCTGTAGGGGTTTTGAAGTTTTTTAGTGTTAGGGCTTGAGTCTATTTTGAAAGGGCAGTAAGTGCTTGGGTTCCAGTGAGTGCTGGTAAATGTATTTCTGGAACACTCGGCCTGTGATTGGTCAAGCCAGCTGCCTGGGGAATGCTGGTAGGCGTAGTTTTCTGGCACTGGGCTTCCGGGAGGCCATGTTTGGTGCCCAGAGCATGCCGGGTGGGGGTTGGGGGGTAAGGGGGTCGGGGGTTAAGGTGGGGGTTATATCTGTTAGGGTTAGGGGGTTAGGGTTGGGGGGTCGCGGGTTGGGGGGTTAGGGTTAGATCCGTTAGGGTTGGGGGGTTGGGGGGTCAGGGTTGGGTGGTCGGGGGTTAGGTGGTTCCATGGGGTGACCCCCCTATCTCTGCCCCCCCCCCCAGACAAGGAGGAGACGAAGCTGAAGGGCGTCATCTACTTCCAGGCCATAGAGGAGGTGTACTACGACCACGGGCGGGCGGCCTGCAAGGTGGGGGGGCCATATGGGGCCGGGGGGGGCTGTATGGGGCCAAGGGGGGGGTACTTGTGGGGCTGGGAGGTTGTGGGGAACATCTGGAGAAGGTGCCTGTAGGGTTTGGGGGAGCACCTACAGGGTTTGGGGTGGGATCTGTGTGGCTGGGGGGGGTCTCTATGGGGCCGGGGGGTTTTGGGGGGGTTGTGACCCTATGGGGTGCCCCCCCCAGAGCCCCAACCCGCGGCTGACCTAGCATTTTAGCGTGGCCGCCGTCCACCAGCAGCTTCATGCCCGTCTTCCGCTCCCAGTGGCCCGCGGGGCGCCCGGTGGCCCTACCGGTGTCACCAGCGGCCACCTTGGGGTCAACGGCGGCGGTTTTGGGTCAACGGCAGCGGTTTTGGGGTTTCGGTCTGGGGGGTGCTGACATGTCCCCCCCCCGCACACCCCCAGGCATCCTGGCCCTGCAGCTGCCCCCGGGGGGGCTCGACGCCGAGTTCTACAGGTGAGAACCAGTCCCCTCCGCCCCCTAAATGCGCCCCCAGACCCCCCCCAAATTGACCCCCCCCAATTTATTCCCCCCCCCAGCGCCTGCCTCCACCTGGCCGAGATGCAGCGTCGGGTGCGGGAGGCGCTGGCGGAGCGCGAGCGGCTGCTGCGGGCACGGGTAGGACGGGGGGGGGGGGCACCAAGGGGGGCGGGTCCATGGGGCTTGGGGGGACCCCAAGGGGGGGGGGAACCAAGTGTGCGGGGTGCGTTTGCCGGGTGGACGCATATGCAGGGTGCGGGTTCCGGGGGGACACACTTGCCGGGCGCACCGGGGGGGGAACCAAAATGAGGGGGGAACCAAGTGTGCGGGGTTCGGGTTCTGGGGGGACACATTTGCGGGGCGCACCGGGGGGGGGGGGAACCAAAATGAGGGGGGAACCAAGTGTGCGGGGTTCGGGTTCTGGGGGGACACATTTGCGGGGCGCACCGGGGGGGGGGAACCAAAATGAGGGGGGAACCAAGTGTGCGGGGTTCGGGTTCCGGGGGGACAAATTTGCGGGGCGCACCCGGGGGAACCAAAAGGAGGGGGGAACCAAATGTGCGGGGTGCGGGTTCTGGGGGGACACTTTTGTGGGGCGCACCGGGGGGGGAACTAAAATGAGGGGGGAACCAAGTGTGCGGGGTGCGGTTGCCGGGGGGACGCATTTGCGGGTCGCACCGGGGGGAACCAAAATGAGGGGGGAACCATATGTGCAGGGTGCGGTTGTCGGTGGGACGCCGTTAGGGTTGTGGTTGGAGTTGGGGTTCGGGTTAGGTTAGGGTTAGGCCGCCACCTGCTGGTGGAAAAGGGGTACTGCAGGCGGCCGAGGGGAGTTCATGCCCGGTGACGCCCGAGGGCGCCCCTCTGCCGCCACCTGCTGGTGGAAAACGAGTATTGCAGGCGGCTGAGGGGAGCTCATGCCCGGTGATGCCCGAGGGCGCCCCTCTGCCGCCACCTGCTGGTGGAAAACGAGTACTGCAGGCGGCCAGGGGCCTTGCACGCGCGTTGCTTATTACGTCTTTTCTTTTTTTTTGATGTGTAATTTCCTACGCTCCTAGATTTTTCTTCATATGTAAATGAAAGGTTCGTGCTAATTCCCGTTGAAAATATTTCATTTACTTTCTTGGTTGTATTGTCCTTTCTATGTTCAAAGCTGAGGCAAAAATACGGTAAATTTTGCTTCTAGAAACACCGCAGTTCTTTTGTCTGCACTCCGCATGCTGTAAACTAGGGATAGGTGACAAATAAATAAAAAAATAAATAAAAGAACACAGCTGCTGCTCCTGCTCTCTTTCTTGTGCTTTGCCCCCTCCTCTTTCCCAGGTGATTGGGTTTGGGTGCTGGGCGGGGCCAAATGTTATAGGAGCCCTAGGCGTTCTATCAGAGAGCTCCTTCTGCGTGGGCTGCTCTTTGGGGTCGGTGCTTTGTTTATTCTTCTGTTAGCTACATGCAGGGTTCTTTTCGTGGGTCAGAGTCTTGTACGATATTTTAGAGGAAAGCAATCTAGTAGTACGTGCATTTATTGCATGAAGCTCTTTGGAGGTGATGAATTGTTATAGCACTTTTATGGATAGGATGTCAATGTTATTTTGTGTGTTTGCTTTGTTGTTCTATGTCCCTCATGATTTTTGCAGGGTTATAGGGCAGATGCCACCAGGTCTACCCCTTTTGTTGTTTTTGTTTTGTTTGATTTATTTTTCTTATTTTCTTTTTCGGAAGGGGGTTTGGGATTTGAGCGTCCTATTTTTTTGGGTTTGGGATTTGAGCATCTTAATTTTGTGGGTGTGGGATTTGAGCGTCTTAAGTGTTTGGGTTAGGGCTTTTAGGCATAGGACTTCAGGGGTTTAGTGTGGTGGATAGTTTGGCTTAGGTCTGTAGGGGTTTCGAGGATTTTTAGGGTTAGGGCTTGCGGCTTTTTTGTGTAAGGGCGGTAAGGGCTAGGGTTCCAGGGAGTGCTGTTAAATGGAGTTCTCGACAACTCGGCCTCTGATTGGCCGTGCCGGCTGCCCAGGGAATGCTGGTAGGCGTAGTTTTCTGGCACTGGGCTTCCGGGAGGCCATGTTTGGTGCCCAGAGCATGCCGGGTGGGGGTTGGGGGGTAAGGGGGTCGGGGGTTAAGGTGGGGGTTATATCTGTTAGGGTTAGGGGGTTAGGGTTGGGGGGTCGGGGGTTGGGGGGTTAGGGTTAGATCCGTTAGGGTTGGGGGGTTGGGGGGTCAGGGTTGGGTGGTCGGGGGTTAGGTGGTTCCATGGGGTGACCCCCCTATCTCTGCCCCCCCCCCCAGACAAGGAGGAGACGAAGCTGAAGGGCGTCATCTACTTCCAGGCCATAGAGGAGGTGTACTACGACCACGGGCGGGCGGCCTGCAAGGTGGGGGGGCCATATGGGGCTGGGGGGGGCTGTATGGGGCCAAGGGGGGGGTACTTGTGGGGCTGGGAGGTTGTGGGGAACATCTAGAGAAGGTGCCTGTAGGGTTTGGGGGAGCACCTACAGGGTTTGGGGTGGGATCTGTGTGGCTGGGGGGGGTCTCTATGGGGCCGGGGGGTTTTGGGGGGGTTGTGACCCTATGGGGTGCCCCCCCCAGAGCCCCAACCCGCGGCTGACCTAGCATTTTAGCGTGGCCGCTGTCCACCAGCAGCTTCATGCCCGTCTTCCGCTCCCAGTGGCCCGCGGGGCGCCCGGTGGCCCTACCGGTGTCACCAGCGGCCACCTTGGGGTCAACGGCAGCGGTTTTGGGGTTTCGGTCTGGGGGGTGCTGACATGTCCCCCCCCCCGCACACCCCCAGGCATCCTGGCCCTGCAGCTGCCCCCGGGGGGGCTCGACGCCGAGTTCTACAGGTGAGAACCAGTCCCCTCCGCCCCCGAAATGCGCCCCCAGACCCCCCCCCCAAATTGACCCCCCCCAATTTATTCCCCCCCCCCCAGCGCCTGCCTCCACCTGGCCGAGATGCAGCGTCGGGTGCGGGAGGCGCTGGCGGAGCGCAAGCGGCTGCTGCGGGCACGGGTAGGACGGGGGGGGGGGGCACCAAGGGGGGCGGGTCCATGGGGCTTGGGGGGACCCCAAGGGGGGGGAGGAACCAAGTGTGCGGGGTGCGTTTGCCGGGTGGACGCATATGCAGGGTGCGGGTTCCGGGGGGACACACTTGCCGGGCGCACCGGGGGGGGAACCAAAATGAGGGGGGAACCAAGTGTGCGGGGTTCGGGTTCTGGGGGGACACATTTGCGGGGCGCACCGGGGGGGGGGAACCAAAATGAGGGGGGAACCAAGTGTGCGGGGTTCGGGTTCCGGGGGGACAAATTTGCGGGGCGCACCGGGGGGAACCAAAAGGAGGTGGGAACCAAATGTGCGGGGTGCGGGTTCTGGGGGGAAACTTTTGTGGGGCGCACCGGTGGGGGGAACTAAAATGAGGGGGGAACCAAGTGTGCGGGGTGCGGTTGCCGGGGGGACGCATTTGCAGGTCGCACCGGGGGGAACCAAAATGAGGGGGGAACCATATGTGCAGGGTGCGGTTGTCGGGGGGACGCTGTTAGGGTTGTGGTTGGAGTTGGGGTTCGGGTTAGGTTAGGGTTAGGCCGCCACCTGCTGGTGGAAAAGGGGTACTGCAGGCGGCCGGGGGGAGCTCATGCCCGGTGACGCCCGAGGGCGCCCCTCTGCCGCCACCTGCTGGTGGAAAAGGGGTACTGCAGGCGGCCGAGGGGAGTTCATGCCCGGTGACGCCCGAGGGCGCCCCTCTGCCGCCACCTGCTGGTGGAAAACGAGTATTGCAGGCGGCTGAGGGGAGCTCATGCCCGGTGATGCCCGAGGGCGCCCCTCTGCCGCCACCTGCTGGTGGAAAACGAGTACTGCAGGCGGCCAGGGGCCGTGCACGCGCGTTGCTTATTACGTCTTTTCTTTTTTTTTGATGTGTAATTTCCTACGCTCCTAGATTTTTCTTCATATGTAAATGAAAGGTTCGTGCTAATTCCCGTTGAAAATATTTCATTTACTTTCTTGGTTGTATTGTCCTTTCTATGTTCAAAGCTGAGGCAAAAATACGGTAAATTTTGCTTCTAGAAACACCGCAGTTCTTTTGTCTGCACTCCGCATGCTGTAAACTAGGGATAGGTGACAAATAAATAAAAAAATAAATAAAAGAACACAGCTGCTGCTCCTGCTCTCTTTCTTGTGCTTTGCCCCCTCCTCTTTCCCAGGTGATTGGGTTTGGGTGCTGGGCGGGGCCAAATGTTATAGGAGCCCTAGGCGTTCTATCAGAGAGCTCCTTCTGCGTGGGCTGCTCTTTGGGGTCGGTGCTTTGTTTATTCTTCTGTTAGCTACATGCAGGGTTCTTTTCGTGGGTCAGAGTCTTGTACGATATTTTAGAGGAAAGCAATCTAGTAGTACGTGCATTTATTGCATGAAGCTCTTTGGAGGTGATGAATTGTTATAGCACTTTTATGGATAGGATGTCAATGTTATTTTGTGTGTTTGCTTTGTTGTTCTATGTCCCTCATGATTTTTGCAGGGTTATAGGGCAGATGCCACCAGGTCTACCCCTTTTGTTGTTTTTGTTTTGTTTGATTTATTTTTCTTATTTTCTTTTTCGGAAGGGGGTTTGGGATTTGAGCGTCCTATTTTTTTGGGTTTGGGATTTGAGCATCTTAATTTTGTGGGTGTGGGATTTGAGCGTCTTAAGTGTTTGGGTTAGGGCTTTTAGGCATAGGACTTCAGGGGTTTAGTGTGGTGGATAGTTTGGCTTAGGTCTGTAGGGGTTTCGAGGATTTTTAGGGTTAGGGCTTGCGGCTTTTTTGTGTAAGGGCGGTAAGGGCTAGGGTTCCAGGGATTGCTGTTAAATGGAGTTCTCGACAACTCGGCCTCTGATTGGCCGTGCCGGCTGCCCAGGGAATGCTGGTAGGTGTAGTTTTCCGGCACAAGGCTTCCGGTAGGCTGCGTTGAGTGCCCAGAGCATGCCGGGAAATGTAGTTCTGGGACTCCGAACTTCCGGGAGGCCATGTTGGGTGCCCAGAGCACACCGGGAAATGCAGTTCTCGGGGACTAGGGCTGGGGCTAGGGCTAGAGCTTAGGGTGAGGGTTGGGGTTAGGGTTAGGGCTAGTGAATGCTGGTTCTCTGTGTTTGCAGATGACGGTGAGCGTGTGTAAACTAATTCCAGTTGAAGAAGTTTCAGTTACTTGCTTGGTGACATTATCAGTTCAACATTAAAAGAGGCAGCAAAAGCAAAAGGGGAGTTTTGCTTCTAGAAACACCACAGGTCTCTTGTCTGCTCTCGGAATGTTTTTGAGATAAACCAGATTTTAAAAAACAAAGGAAAAAAAAAAACCACAGCTGCTTCTTTTGCTCTCTTCCTACTTTCTTGTGCTTTGCCCCTCCCCTTTCCCAGGTGATTGGGTTTGGGTGCTGGGCGGGGCTGAATGCTATATGAGCCCCAGGCATGCTATCAGAGAGCTCCTTCTGCCTGGGCTGCTCCTTGGGGTAAGTGCTTTGTTTTTCCTTCAGTCAGTTGCAGGGTTCTCTAGGCAGACTGGAGCCTATGGATTTCTGGATTTTAAGTGCTTGGAATTCACTCAGTAGCGGGATGTTTAGTAGGGGCTGCTGGCTCACTGTTTTTTTTGGGATGGTGGGATACTCTTCTGGTTTTGAGCTATGTTTTAATCTCTAGATGTATAAACCCACTTGTGTAACTCTCCAGAGGACTAAAACCAGCTTGATTGAATGCTACATATGGCTTGGCAGCGTAGATGCAGCATTACCAAGACACTGAGCAGAGTTGTATCAGAGTCACCTCTTTCACCTGCAAAGGGTAAGTCTGCGACTACCCCTGCCGAGGCTGCTGTGTGTGCATGTCTTTCTGGCATTTGTGGAGCTCGGTTGTTTTGTTTTGTGTGTATGTTTTAACTTTCTGTTTTTCTGAGCAGTAAATAGTATGTGTGCTGAGCGTGGTTGGCAGGAGGAGGTGGGGAGCTGCTCAGGACTGGTAGGTTTGGTTTCTAGGAGTGTGCGGCATCCTTCCTGTGTGATGCGACTGATTGTTGGGTGGGAACGTTCCAGCTCATATGTCTTAAGCAATGTAGCTTGTGTAGTGTGTGTTGTGTGGCCCGGGTGCAGCTTGCTGTGGTGTTGTGAGTGAACAATCTCAGAGCTGGTGAGCAGCTGAAGTACCGGAGCTGGGAAGAGAGAGGTCTTGCAGCAGGTACGCTGTGGCTGTGAGGTGCCTCAGAGTGTGCATTTCTCTTGTCTCTGCAGGTGCTTTGTGCAGTTGTGGAGAGGGAAGGGAAATCTTCATGTCAGGAAGCTCTGAGGGAAGGTGAGTGGTGTCAGAGCATACCGGGAAATGTAGTTCTGGGACTCTGAACTTCCGGGAGGCCATGTTGGGTGCCCAGAGCACACCGGGAAATGCAGTTCTCGGGGACTAGGGCTGGGGCTAGGGCTAGAGCTTAGGGTGAGGGTTGGGGTTAGGGTTAGGGCTAGTGAATGCTGGTTCTCTGTGTTTGCAGATGACGGTGAGCGTGTGTAAACTAATTCCAGTTGAAGAAGTTTCAGTTACTTGCTTGGTGACATTATCAGTTCAACATTAAAAGAGGCAGCAAAAGCAAAAGGGGAGTTTTGCTTCTAGAAACACCACAGGTCTCTTGTCTGCTCTCGGAATGTTTTTGAGATAAACCAGATTTTAAAAAACAAAGGAAAAAAAAAAACCACAGCTGCTTCTTTTGCTCTCTTCCTACTTTCTTGTGCTTTGCCCCTCCCCTTTCCCAGGTGATTGGGTTTGGGTGCTGGGCGGGGCTGAATGCTATATGAGCCCCAGGCATGCTATCAGAGAGCTCCTTCTGCCTGGGCTGCTCTTTGGGGTAAGTGCTTTGTTTTTCCTTCAGTCAGTTGCAGGGTTCTCTAGGCAGACTGGAGCCTATGGATTTCTGGATTTTAAGTGCTTGGAATTCACTCAGTAGCGGGATGTTTAGTAGGGGCTGCTGGCTCACTGTTTTTTTTGGGATGGTGGGATACTCTTCTGGTTTTGAGCTATGTTTTAATCTCTAGATGTATAAACCCACTTGTGTAACTCTCCAGAGGACTAAAACCAGCTTGATTGAATGCTACGTATGGCTTGGCAGTGTAGATGCAGCATTACCAAGACACTGAGCAGAGTTGTATCAGAGTCACCTCTTTCATCTGCAAAGGGTAAGTTTGATTACCCCTGCCAAGGCTCGTGTGTGTGCATGTCTTTTTGGCATTTGTGGAGCTCAGTTGTTTTACTTTGTCTGTGTGCATGTTCTTTTTTTTTTTTTTTTTTTTTTTTTTTGAGGGTCAAACAGTGCGTTTGCTGAGCGTGGTTAGAATGAGGAGGTGGGGAGCTGCTCAGGACTGGAAGGTTTGGTTTCTAGGAGTATGCGGCATCCTTCCTGTGCGATGTGACTAATTGTTGGGCTGGAACGTTCCAGCTTTTGTGTGTCTTAAGCAATGTAGCTTGTGTAGTGTGTGTTGTGTGGCCCGGGCAGAGTTTGCTGTGGGCGAAGAATCTCAGTTAGAGCTGGTGAGCAGCTGAAGTACCAGAGCTGGGAAGAGAGAGGTCTTGCAGCAGGTACGCTGTGGCTGTGAGGTGCCTCAGACTGTGCTTTTCTGTCTTTTTGTTTTGTTTTGTTTTGTTGTTTTTTTTTGCAGGCGCTTTGTGCGGTCGTGGACAGGAAAGGGAAATCCTCGTGTCGCGGAGCAGTGAGGGAAGGTGAGTGTTGTCAGCCTGGTCATCCCTTATCTGAAGCGAAGGGAAGACACTCAGGTGTTTCCCTCAGAGGGTCCGAGGTGAGTCTGTTTGGGATAGAGGAGCAGCGTGGCAGGTGGGTGCTTGCAAGCACAGTGGTTCTTTTGTCCTTTTGTGTTCCCCGGTGGTGTGGATGATGCTGGCCGCTCCTTTCAAGCTTGGACCTAACTTGCAGGTCCGGAGGCAAGTGGAGTGCTGTTTTGAAAGGATAAAAGTAAAGCTGGGGTCGCTTATGTTGTTGAGGGATGGGTGCTACTGCTGGCAGCTGAATGTTTATCTTCTGCCTGTGTTTTGCCTTTCATTAGGCTGAAATGCAGTGTGCAGTGCAGGATGTGTCAACCAGCTGCCTCTGCAGCGACTCTGGTGCGTGATGAGCAGAGGTAGCTGTTAATTTTGGGGGTGTGGTTGTCACTGAAGTTATTTTCCTACATCCAACAGAGTAAAATTCCAGTTTGCCTTTTAGAGGTGCTATAAGTGGGTAAAGAGAAGAGATGGAAGCATGTGCCACGTGGGGCAGGCAAGCGGCTGAGGTACAGGAGGGGATGAGAGTATGTGATTTTTTCCTGGGGGTGGAATGGAATTGATTGTTTTGGTGTATAGTCTGTTTTGCTCCTAGATCTTTCATTCATTGTAAATAAAAGTTTGAGCCAATTCCAGTTAGGAATGTTCCAGTTACGACCCAGCAAGTATTGTCCTTTTAATGTTAAAAAAAAAAATGCGGCAAAAGCATGGGTGCAGATCTGTTTCAGGTCTTGTGCATCATATTCGGTTCGAGATCGCGTCTGTTTCCATCCTCACTCTTGCAGAAGTCATCTGGGCCGCATCAGGAGCTCTTGCTTGGGAATTGATTTCGTAAGTGTCTTCTTAGGGGGTTTTCAGTCCCCATCCTTCTGGTCTCTTGTCTTGAAGGCAGGCTTTTTAGGCCTCCACCATCCCAGTTCTGGCAGTTGCTTCCAGTCACGTGTCGTGACATTTGAGTCTCTCCTGGGGTCTGGTGCAGAGCACCTGTTCTGACTTGCTGTTGCTGTAGGGCTTTCTTTTTGGGGGTCACTTTTTCTTGTGCCTTGTGTTGTGTGTTTTGTTTGTAGTGTTTGTGGCGTGCCTGTGTGTGTATGTGTTTGGTCTGGAGCTGTCCTGCCTGGCAGTTAGTGATGACAGGTAACGTGGCAGTGCATGGGTGTACTAATACATTGATGGGACTGTGTTGGCAAAGACATCCGGTCTGCCTCTGGGCACTTGCTGAAGGACATCTGGCACAGTATATCTGTTTGCGAGCAACTTCTCGTTTTCCTCTATTTATTTAAAAAATTGTAAAATTTAATTGCAATCCAGTTTGGGACCCAGTCATGTATGACACCAGGGGGCTTGTCCAGGAGGGCTTTGGTTCTTGGAATCTTATTTGATGTAGGAGAGGTGCCCCAGCATTTGGTGGTTGCTGTTCGAGTCTGGTCGGGACTAATGGCATCTCGAACCTGAATACAGGTAAGCTAAGGTTTTGATTTTTTTTCAGCTCCCTTGCTGGCTGCAGCAGTATATTTTGCCCGTAATTCTGCGTGTGAAGATCTGAATGAAGACAACGGAGTCGTAAGTGTTTAAAGCGTATACTGTTCTGTTGGATGGGTTTTGGTTGCCTGTGTGTGTAAGAGTGTGACTGAGACGGAATTTAGTTCCGAAGCGATTGTGGAGGTCTTCTGTACCACGGTTCCAATCTCCCGCGAGGGACTTGGCCGGTGAAGGACCGAAGGGATTCCCAAAGGATTTGTGGGTGGGTGATAGATCTTAAATCCTCTTTAAGACACTCTTATTAAGGTAACCAAGGGCTGTGGGAATTGCCAGAGTAACATTCCTAGATGGGTGAGACAAAACCGAAGACCAGGGACCAGAAGAAAGGAAGCAAATTACCAGACATACCAGCAGAAAGTCCATTAGGAATAACGATTAGAAACTGGAACGAGAGAGGCCCCAGAAACGTAAAAAGTAAATAAAAAAGGGTCCAGTATTGTGTGATAGAATGGCCAAAGGAGCTTTTAAGACCGGTATTTGTCAGGCCTTAAATACACATGTTAATTCGAAGGAACCTTTCTGCCGGGAAGAAAGTGATGATGCAGGATTATGGATCAGGAGGACTTCATGTCCTTTTACAGCCTTAATATTTACACTAAAAGCAGGTAAGAAATTTTGAAGAAGAAGAAGAACAGGAAAAATAAAAAGATAATAATCGGGAGCCGTTGGATAACCTACCATCTCCATATCGTAACAATCCACCTCTGGTGGTGTACTGGGTCTGGCTGGAACGTTAACTTTCCCAGCAGCAGCCCATACAGTGCCGTACTCTGCAGTTGTAGCTGGAACAGCAGTGTTATCACACCAGTGTTGTGTCTACTGCTGAGCAGCAGTGGCACAGCATTGGGCCTTTCTCTAACCCTCCTAGGGGATGGGCAAAAAGCGAGGAGAGAAACATCACTAGGGCAGCTGACCTAAACCAATCAAAGGGATATTCCATACCATGGGATGTCACACTCAGCAATAAAAGGTGGAAACAGGAAGAAGAGGGGAGGGGTGGGCTCTCGTTGAGAAGACGTCGGTCCTCCTCTCGAACACCGGCTGCGTGCGTTGAGGCCTTGCATCAAGGACGTGGTCAATCATCGCTCATTTGTGGGAAGTAGAGAGCAATTTCTTTCCTCTGCCCTTCCATATAGCTTTCATTTATTTTGTTTGTTTGTTTTCCTCCCTTCTTTTTATTTTCCCTTTTCCCCTCCCTTTTCCCCTTTCCCTTTTTATTTCCCCTTAGTTAAATTGTTTAGTTCATGGTAGTCTTTATTTAATTATTATAATTATTTCCATTTAATTAAATTATCCTCATCTCAACCCGTGAGTTGTTCTTTGCTTTACTTCTCCCCCTCCTCACCTAAAGGATGCATTCATGAGAAGTAGGACTGCCGTATCTGAGAGAGCTCCTCTATATCCTTTAAGGGAGGTAACTGGTGTATAACTGGGTTGGAGTTTTAACAGGGTTTTAAGGGTTTCAGGGTTAGCGTGTTAGGGTTTTAGAGGTTTTTTTGGGATGGAGTGTCGCTATGTTTTTTAGGGTTAGGGTCCTAGGGTTTTATTTTTGGTCAGTTATTTAGGGTTAGTGTGTTAAGATCCTTTTTTTTTTTTTTTTTTTTCAGGTTAGGTTCTCCAGGGTTAGAGTTTCGAGCGTCCTAATTTTTTGGGTTACGGTGTTGAGCGTCCTAATGTTTTGTGTTAGGGCTTTGGGTGTTAAGCATCTGAATTTTTGGGTTAGAGTTTTGCGCATCCTGATGTTTTGAGTAAGGGTTTTGAGCATCCTAGTGTTTTGGGTTGGCTTTGTGTTTTGAGCATCTTAATTTTGGGGTTACGGCTTTAAGCGTCCTAATCTTGTTGTTTAGGGCTTTGAGATTCGTATTGTTTTGGGTTTGGGTTTTGAGCGTCCTAAGTGTCCTAAGGGCTTTTAGGCATAGGACTTCAGGGGTTTAGTGTGGTAAACAGTTTGGATTAGGCCTGTAGGGGTTTTGAAGTTTTTTAGTGTTAGGGCTTGAGTCTATTTTGAAAGGGCAGTAAGTGCTTGGGTTCCAGTGAGTGCTGGTAAATGTATTTCTGGAACACTCGGCCTGTGATTGGTCAAGCCAGCTGCCTGGGGAATGCTGGTAGGCGTAGTTTTCTGGCACTGGGCTTCCGGGAGGCCATGTTTGGTGCCCAGAGCATGCCGGGTGGGGGTTGGGGGGTAAGGGGGTCGGGGGTTAAGGTGGGGGTTATATCTGTTAGGGTTAGGGGGTTAGGGTTGGGGGGTCGGGGGTTGGGGGGTTAGGGTTAGATCCGTTAGGGTTGGGGGGTTGGGGGGTCAGGGTTGGGTGGTCGGGGGTTAGGTGGTTCCATGGGGTGACCCCCCTATCTCTGCCCCCCCCCCCAGACAAGGAGGAGACGAAGCTGAAGGGCGTCATCTACTTCCAGGCCATAGAGGAGGTGTACTACGACCACGGGCGGGCGGCCTGCAAGGTGGGGGGGCCATATGGGGCCGGGGGGGGCTGTATGGGGCCAAGGGGGGGGTGCTTGTGGGGCTGGGAGGTTGTGGGGAACATCTGGAGAAGGTGCCTGTAGGGTTTGGGGGAGCACCTACAGGGTTTGGGGTGGGATCTGTGTGGCTGGGGGGGGTCTCTATGGGGCCGGGGGGTTTTGGGGGGGTTGTGACCCTATGGGGTGCCCCCCCCAGAGCCCCAACCCGCGGCTGACCTAGCATTTTAGCGTGGCCGCCGTCCACCAGCAGCTTCATGCCCGTCTTCCGCTCCCAGTGGCCCGCGGGGCGCCCGGTGGCCCTACCGGTGTCACCAGCGGCCACCTTGGGGTCAACGGCGGCGGTTTTGGGTCAACGGCAGCGGTTTTGGGGTTTCGGTCTGGGGGGTGCTGACATGTCCCCCCCCCGCACACCCCCAGGCATCCTGGCCCTGCAGCTGCCCCCGGGGGGGCTCGACGCCGAGTTCTACAGGTGAGAACCAGTCCCCTCCGCCCCCTAAATGCGCCCCCAGACCCCCCCCAAATTGACCCCCCCCAATTTATTCCCCCCCCCAGCGCCTGCCTCCACCTGGCCGAGATGCAGCGTCGGGTGCGGGAGGCGCTGGCGGAGCGCGAGCGGCTGCTGCGGGCACGGGTAGGACGGGGGGGGGGGGCACCAAGGGGGGCGGGTCCATGGGGCTTGGGGGGACCCCAAGGGGGGGGGGGAACCAAGTGTGCGGGGTGCGTTTGCCGGGTGGACGCATATGCAGGGTGCGGGTTCCGGGGGGACACACTTGCCGGGCGCACCGGGGGGGGAACCAAAATGAGGGGGGAACCAAGTGTGCGGGGTTCGGGTTCTGGGGGGACACATTTGCGGGGCGCACCGGGGGGGGGAACCAAAATGAGGGGGGAACCAAGTGTGCGGGGTTCGGGTTCTGGGGGGACACATTTGCGGGGCGCACCGGGGGGGGGGGGGGAACCAAAATGAGGGGGGAACCAAGTGTGCGGGGTTCGGGTTCCGGGGGGACAAATTTGCGGGGCGCACCCGGGGGAACCAAAAGGAGGGGGGAACCAAATGTGCGGGGTGCGGGTTCTGGGGGGACACTTTTGTGGGGCGCACCGGGGGGGGAACTAAAATGAGGGGGGAACCAAGTGTGCGGGGTGCGGTTGCCGGGGGGACGCATTTGCGGGTCGCACCGGGGGGAACCAAAATGAGGGGGGAACCATATGTGCAGGGTGCGGTTGTCGGTGGGACGCCGTTAGGGTTGTGGTTGGAGTTGGGGTTCGGGTTAGGTTAGGGTTAGGCCGCCACCTGCTGGTGGAAAAGGGGTACTGCAGGCGGCCGAGGGGAGTTCATGCCCGGTGACGCCCGAGGGCGCCCCTCTGCCGCCACCTGCTGGTGGAAAACGAGTATTGCAGGCGGCTGAGGGGAGCTCATGCCCGGTGATGCCCGAGGGCGCCCCTCTGCCGCCACCTGCTGGTGGAAAACGAGTACTGCAGGCGGCCAGGGGCCTTGCACGCGCGTTGCTTATTACGTCTTTTCTTTTTTTTTGATGTGTAATTTCCTACGCTCCTAGATTTTTCTTCATATGTAAATGAAAGGTTCGTGCTAATTCCCGTTGAAAATATTTCATTTACTTTCTTGGTTGTATTGTCCTTTCTATGTTCAAAGCTGAGGCAAAAATACGGTAAATTTTGCTTCTAGAAACACCGCAGTTCTTTTGTCTGCACTCCGCATGCTGTAAACTAGGGATAGGTGACAAATAAATAAAAAAATAAATAAAAGAACACAGCTGCTGCTCCTGCTCTCTTTCTTGTGCTTTGCCCCCTCCTCTTTCCCAGGTGATTGGGTTTGGGTGCTGGGCGGGGCCAAATGTTATAGGAGCCCTAGGCGTTCTATCAGAGAGCTCCTTCTGCGTGGGCTGCTCTTTGGGGTCGGTGCTTTGTTTATTCTTCTGTTAGCTACATGCAGGGTTCTTTTCGTGGGTCAGAGTCTTGTACGATATTTTAGAGGAAAGCAATCTAGTAGTACGTGCATTTATTGCATGAAGCTCTTTGGAGGTGATGAATTGTTATAGCACTTTTATGGATAGGATGTCAATGTTATTTTGTGTGTTTGCTTTGTTGTTCTATGTCCCTCATGATTTTTGCAGGGTTATAGGGCAGATGCCACCAGGTCTACCCCTTTTGTTGTTTTTGTTTTGTTTGATTTATTTTTCTTATTTTCTTTTTCGGAAGGGGGTTTGGGATTTGAGCGTCCTATTTTTTTGGGTTTGGGATTTGAGCATCTTAATTTTGTGGGTGTGGGATTTGAGCGTCTTAAGTGTTTGGGTTAGGGCTTTTAGGCATAGGACTTCAGGGGTTTAGTGTGGTGGATAGTTTGGCTTAGGTCTGTAGGGGTTTCGAGGATTTTTAGGGTTAGGGCTTGCGGCTTTTTTGTGTAAGGGCGGTAAGGGCTAGGGTTCCAGGGAGTGCTGTTAAATGGAGTTCTCGACAACTCGGCCTCTGATTGGCCGTGCCGGCTGCCCAGGGAATGCTGGTAGGCGTAGTTTTCTGGCACTGGGCTTCCGGGAGGCCATGTTTGGTGCCCAGAGCATGCCCGGTGGGGGTTGGGGGGTAAGGGGGTCGGGGGTTAAGGTGGGGGTTATATCTGTTAGGGTTAGGGGGTTAGGGTTGGGGGGTCGGGGGTTGGGGGGTTAGGGTTAGATCCGTTAGGGTTGGGGGGTTGGGGGGTCAGGGTTGGGTGGTCGGGGGTTAGGTGGTTCCATGGGGTGACCCCCCTATCTCTGCCCCCCCCCCCAGACAAGGAGGAGACGAAGCTGAAGGGCGTCATCTACTTCCAGGCCATAGAGGAGGTGTACTACGACCACGGGCGGGCGGCCTGCAAGGTGGGGGGGCCATATGGGGCTGGGGGGGGCTGTATGGGGCCAAGGGGGGGGTACTTGTGGGGCTGGGAGGTTGTGGGGAACATCTAGAGAAGGTGCCTGTAGGGTTTGGGGGAGCACCTACAGGGTTTGGGGTGGGATCTGTGTGGCTGGGGGGGGTCTCTATGGGGCCGGGGGGTTTTGGGGGGGTTGTGACCCTATGGGGTGCCCCCCCCAGAGCCCCAACCCGCGGCTGACCTAGCATTTTAGCGTGGCCGCTGTCCACCAGCAGCTTCATGCCCGTCTTCCGCTCCCAGTGGCCCGCGGGGCGCCCGGTGGCCCTACCGGTGTCACCAGCGGCCACCTTGGGGTCAACGGCAGCGGTTTTGGGGTTTCGGTCTGGGGGGTGCTGACATGTCCCCCCCCCCGCACACCCCCAGGCATCCTGGCCCTGCAGCTGCCCCCGGGGGGGCTCGACGCCGAGTTCTACAGGTGAGAACCAGTCCCCTCCGTCCCCGAAATGCGCCCCCAGACCCCCCCCCCAAATTGACCCCCCCCAATTTATTCCCCCCCCCCCAGCGCCTGCCTCCACCTGGCCGAGATGCAGCGTCGGGTGCGGGAGGCGCTGGCGGAGCGCGAGCGGCTGCTGCGGGCACGGGTAGGACGGGGGGGGGGGGCACCAAGGGGGGCGGGTCCATGGGGCTTGGGGGGACCCCAAGGGGGGGGAGGAACCAAGTGTGCGGGGTGCGTTTGCCGGGTGGACGCATATGCAGGGTGCGGGTTCCGGGGGGACACACTTGCCGGGCGCACCGGGGGGGGAACCAAAATGAGGGGGGAACCAAGTGTGCGGGGTTCGGGTTCTGGGGGGACACATTTGCGGGGCGCACCGGGGGGGGGGAACCAAAATGAGGGGGGAACCAAGTGTGCGGGGTTCGGGTTCCGGGGGGACAAATTTGCGGGGCGCACCGGGGGGAACCAAAAGGAGGGGGGAACCAAATGTGCGGGGTGCGGGTTCTGGGGGGAAACTTTTGTGGGGCGCACCGGTGGGGGGAACTAAAATGAGGGGGGAACCAAGTGTGCGGGGTGCGGTTGCCGGGGGGACGCATTTGCAGGTCGCACCGGGGGGAACCAAAATGAGGGGGGAACCATATGTGCAGGGTGCGGTTGTCGGGGGGACGCTGTTAGGGTTGTGGTTGGAGTTGGGGTTCGGGTTAGGTTAGGGTTAGGCCGCCCCCTGCTGGTGGAAAAGGGGTACTGCAGGCGGCCGGGGGGAGCTCATGCCCGGTGACGCCCGAGGGCGCCCCTCTGCCGCCACCTGCTGGTGGAAAAGGGGTACTGCAGGCGGCCGAGGGGAGTTCATGCCCGGTGATGCCCGAGGGCGCCCCTCTGCCGCCACCTGCTGGTGGAAAACGAGTACTGCAGGCGGCCAGGGGCCGTGCACGCGTGTTGCTTATTACGTCTTTTCTTTTTTTTTGATGTGTAATTTCCTACGCTCCTAGATTTTTCTTCATATGTAAATGAAAGGTTCGTGCTAATTCCCGTTGAAAATATTTCATTTACTTTCTTGGTTGTATTGTCCTTTCTATGTTCAAAGCTGAGGCAAAAATACGGTAAATTTTGCTTCTAGAAACACCGCAGTTCTTTTGTCTGCACTCCGCATGCTGTAAACTAGGGATAGGTGACAAATAAATAAAAAAATAAATAAAAGAACACAGCTGCTGCTCCTGCTCTCTTTCTTGTGCTTTGCCCCCTCCTCTTTCCCAGGTGATTGGGTTTGGGTGCTGGGCGGGGCCAAATGTTATAGGAGCCCTAGGCGTTCTATCAGAGAGCTCCTTCTGCGTGGGCTGCTCTTTGGGGTCGGTGCTTTGTTTATTCTTCTGTTAGCTACATGCAGGGTTCTTTTCGTGGGTCAGAGTCTTGTACGATATTTTAGAGGAAAGCAATCTAGTAGTACGTGCATTTATTGCATGAAGCTCTTTGGAGGTGATGAATTGTTATAGCACTTTTATGGATAGGATGTCAATGTTATTTTGTGTGTTTGCTTTGTTGTTCTATGTCCCTCATGATTTTTGCAGGGTTATAGGGCAGATGCCACCAGGTCTACCCCTTTTGTTGTTTTTGTTTTGTTTGATTTATTTTTCTTATTTTCTTTTTCGGAAGGGGGTTTGGGATTTGAGCGTCCTATTTTTTTGGGTTTGGGATTTGAGCATCTTAATTTTGTGGGTGTGGGATTTGAGCGTCTTAAGTGTTTGGGTTAGGGCTTTTAGGCATAGGACTTCAGGGGTTTAGTGTGGTGGATAGTTTGGCTTAGGTCTGTAGGGGTTTCGAGGATTTTTAGGGTTAGGGCTTGCGGCTTTTTTGTGTAAGGGCGGTAAGGGCTAGGGTTCCAGGGATTGCTGTTAAATGGAGTTCTCGACAACTCGGCCTCTGATTGGCCGTGCCGGCTGCCCAGGGAATGCTGGTAGGTGTAGTTTTCCGGCACAAGGCTTCCGGTAGGCTGCGTTGAGTGCCCAGAGCATGCCGGGAAATGTAGTTCTGGGACTCCGAACTTCCGGGAGGCCATGTTGGGTGCCCAGAGCACACCGGGAAATGCAGTTCTCGGGGACTAGGGCTGGGGCTAGGGCTAGAGCTTAGGGTGAGGGTTGGGGTTAGGGTTAGGGCTAGTGAATGCTGGTTCTCTGTGTTTGCAGATGACGGTGAGCGTGTGTAAACTAATTCCAGTTGAAGAAGTTTCAGTTACTTGCTTGGTGACATTATCAGTTCAACATTAAAAGCGGCAGCAAAAGCAAAAGGGGAGTTTTGCTTCTAGAAACACCACAGGTCTCTTGTCTGCTCTCGGAATGTTTTTGAGATAAACCAGATTTTAAAAAACAAAGGAAAAAAAAAAACCACAGCTGCTTCTTTTGCTCTCTTCCTACTTTCTTGTGCTTTGCCCCTCCCCTTTCCCAGGTGATTGGGTTTGGGTGCTGGGCGGGGCTGAATGCTATATGAGCCCCAGGCATGCTATCAGAGAGCTCCTTCTGCCTGGGCTGCTCTTTGGGGTAAGTGCTTTGTTTTTCCTTCAGTCAGTTGCAGGGTTCTCTAGGCAGACTGGAGCCTATGGATTTCTGGATTTTAAGTGCTTGGAATTCACTCAGTAGCGGGATGTTTAGTAGGGGCTGCTGGCTCACTGTTTTTTTTGGGATGGTGGGATACTCTTCTGGTTTTGAGCTATGTTTTAATCTCTAGATGTATAAACCCACTTGTGTAACTCTCCAGAGGACTAAAACCAGCTTGATTGAATGCTACATATGGCTTGGCAGCGTAGATGCAGCATTACCAAGACACTGAGCAGAGTTGTATCAGAGTCACCTCTTTCACCTGCAAAGGGTAAGTCTGCGACTACCCCTGCCGAGGCTGCTGTGTGTGCATGTCTTTCTGGCATTTGTGGAGCTCGGTTGTTTTGTTTTGTGTGTATGTTTTAACTTTCTGTTTTTCTGAGCAGTAAATAGTATGTGTGCTGAGCGTGGTTGGCAGGAGGAGGTGGGGAGCTGCTCAGGACTGGTAGGTTTGGTTTCTAGGAGTGTGCGGCATCCTTCCTGTGTGATGCGACTGATTGTTGGGTGGGAACGTTCCAGCTCATATGTCTTAAGCAATGTAGCTTGTGTAGTGTGTGTTGTGTGGCCCGGGTGCAGCTTGCTGTGGTGTTGTGAGTGAACAATCTCAGAGCTGGTGAGCAGCTGAAGTACCGGAGCTGGGAAGAGAGAGGTCTTGCAGCAGGTACGCTGTGGCTGTGAGGTGCCTCAGAGTGTGCATTTCTCTTGTCTCTGCAGGTGCTTTGTGCAGTTGTGGAGAGGGAAGGGAAATCTTCATGTCAGGAAGCTCTGAGGGAAGGTGAGTGGTGTCGGAGCATACCGGGAAATGTAGTTCTGGGACTCTGAACTTCCGGGAGGCCATGTTGGGTGCCCAGAGCACACCGGGAAATGCAGTTCTCGGGGACTAGGGCTGGGGCTAGGGCTAGAGCTTAGGGTGAGGGTTGGGGTTAGGGTTAGGGCTAGTGAATGCTGGTTCTCTGTGTTTGCAGATGACGGTGAGCGTGTGTAAACTAATTCCAGTTGAAGAAGTTTCAGTTACTTGCTTGGTGACATTATCAGTTCAACATTAAAAGAGGCAGCAAAAGCAAAAGGGGAGTTTTGCTTCTAGAAACACCACAGGTCTCTTGTCTGCTCTCGGAATGTTTTTGAGATAAACCAGATTTTAAAAAACAAAGGAAAAAAAAAAACCACAGCTGCTTCTTTTGCTCTCTTCCTACTTTCTTGTGCTTTGCCCCTCCCCTTTCCCAGGTGATTGGGTTTGGGTGCTGGGCGGGGCTGAATGCTATATGAGCCCCAGGCATGCTATCAGAGAGCTCCTTCTGCCTGGGCTGCTCTTTGGGGTAAGTGCTTTGTTTTTCCTTCAGTCAGTTGCAGGGTTCTCTAGGCAGACTGGAGCCTATGGATTTCTGGATTTTAAGTGCTTGGAATTCACTCAGTAGCGGGATGTTTAGTAGGGGCTGCTGGCTCACTGTTTTTTTTGGGATGGTGGGATACTCTTCTGTTTTTGAGCTATGTTTTAATCTCTAGATGTATAAACCCACTTGTGTAACTCTCCAGAGGACTAAAACCAGCTTGATTGAATGCTACGTATGGCTTGGCAGTGTAGATGCAGCATTACCAAGACACTGAGCAGAGTTGTATCAGAGTCACCTCTTTCATCTGCAAAGGGTAAGTTTGATTACCCCTGCCAAGGCTCGTGTGTGTGCATGTCTTTTTGGCATTTGTGGAGCTCAGTTGTTTTTCTTTGTCTGTGTGCATGTTCTTTTTTTTTTTTTTTTTTTTTTTTTTTTGAGGGTCAAACAGTGCGTTTGCTGAGCGTGGTTAGAATGAGGAGGTGGGGAGCTGCTCAGGACTGGAAGGTTTGGTTTCTAGGAGTATGCGGCATCCTTCCTGTGCGATGTGACTAATTGTTGGGCTGGAACGTTCCAGCTTTTGTGTGTCTTAAGCAATGTAGCTTGTGTAGTGTGTGTTGTGTGGCCCGGGCAGAGTTTGCTGTGGGCGAAGAATCTCAGTTAGAGCTGGTGAGCAGCTGAAGTACCAGAGCTGGGAAGAGAGAGGTCTTGCAGCAGGTACGCTGTGGCTGTGAGGTGCCTCAGACTGTGCTTTTCTGTCTTTTTGTTTTGTTTTGTTTTGTTGTTTTTTTTTGCAGGCGCTTTGTGCGGTCGTGGACAGGAAAGGGAAATCCTCGTGTCGCGGAGCAGTGAGGGAAGGTGAGTGTTGTCAGCCTGGTCATCCCTTATCTGAAGCGAAGGGAAGACACTCAGGTGTTTCCCTCAGAGGGTCCGAGGTGAGTCTGTTTGGGATAGAGGAGCAGCGTGGCAGGTGGGTGCTTGCAAGCACAGTGGTTCTTTTGTCCTTTTGTGTTCCCCGGTGGTGTGGATGATGCTGGCCGCTCCTTTCAAGCTTGGACCTAACTTGCAGGTCCGGAGGCAAGTGGAGTGCTGTTTTGAAAGGATAAAAGTAAAGCTGGGGTCGCTTATGTTGTTGAGGGATGGGTGCTACTGCTGGCAGCTGAATGTTTATCTTCTGCCTGTGTTTTGCCTTTCATTAGGCTGAAATGCAGTGTGCAGTGCAGGATGTGTCAACCAGCTGCCTCTGCAGTGACTCTGGTGCGTGATGAGCAGAGGTAGCTGTTAATTTTGGGGGTGTGGTTGTCACTGAAGTTATTTTCCTACATCCAACAGAGTAAAATTCCAGTTTGCCTTTTAGAGGTGCTATAAGTGGGTAAAGAGAAGAGATGGAAGCATGTGCCACGTGGGGCAGGCAAGCGGCTGAGGTACAGGAGGGGATGAGAGTATGTGATTTTTTCCTGGGGGTGGAATGGAATTGATTGTTTTGGTGTATAGTCTGTTTTGCTCCTAGATCTTTCATTCATTGTAAATAAAAGTTTGAGCCAATTCCAGTTAGGAATGTTCCAGTTACGACCCAGCAAGTATTGTCCTTTTAATGTTAAAAAAAAAAATGCGGCAAAAGCATGGGTGCAGATCTGTTTCAGGTCTTGTGCATCATATTCGGTTCGAGATCGCGTCTGTTTCCATCCTCACTCTTGCAGAAGTCATCTGGGCCGCATCAGGAGCTCTTGCTTGGGAATTGATTTCGTAAGTGTCTTCTTAGGGGGTTTTCAGTCCCCATCCTTCTGGTCTCTTGTCTTGAAGGCAGGCTTTTTAGGCCTCCACCATCCCAGTTCTGGCAGTTGCTTCCAGTCACGTGTCGTGACATTTGAGTCTCTCCTGGGGTCTGGTGCAGAGCACCTGTTCTGACTTGCTGTTGCTGTAGGGCTTTCTTTTTGGGGGTCACTTTTTCTTGTGCCTTGTGTTGTGTGTTTTGTTTGTAGTGTTTGTGGCGTGCCTGTGTGTGTATGTGTTTGGTCTGGAGCTGTCCTGCCTGGCAGTTAGTGATGACAGGTAACGTGGCAGTGCATGGGTGTACTAATACATTGATGGGACTGTGTTGGCAAAGACATCCGGTCTGCCTCTGGGCACTTGCTGAAGGACATCTGGCACAGTATATCTGTTTGCGAGCAACTTCTCGTTTTCCTCTATTTATTTAAAAAATTGTAAAATTTAATTGCAATCCAGTTTGGGACCCAGTCATGTATGACACCAGGGGGCTTGTCCAGGAGGGCTTTGGTTCTTGGAATCTTATTTGATGTAGGAGAGGTGCCCCAGCATTTGGTGGTTGCTGTTCGAGTCTGGTCGGGACTAATGGCATCTCGAACCTGAATACAGGTAAGCTAAGGTTTTGATTTTTTTTCAGCTCCCTTGCTGGCTGCAGCAGTATATTTTGCCCGTAATTCTGCGTGTGAAGATCTGAATGAAGACAACGGAGTCGTAAGTGTTTAAAGCGTATACTGTTCTGTTGGATGGGTTTTGGTTGCCTGTGTGTGTAAGAGTGTGACTGAGACGGAATTTAGTTCCGAAGCGATTGTGGAGGTCTTCTGTACCACGGTTCCAATCTCCCGCGAGGGACTTGGCCGGTGAAGGACCGAAGGGATTCCCAAAGGATTTGTGGGTGGGTGATAGATCTTAAATCCTCTTTAAGACACTCTTATTAAGGTAACCAAGGGCTGTGGGAATTGCCAGAGTAACATTCCTAGATGGGTGAGACAAAACCGAAGACCAGGGACCAGAAGAAAGGAAGCAAATTACCAGACATACCAGCAGAAAGTCCATTAGGAATAACGATTAGAAACTGGAACGAGAGAGGCCCCAGAAACGTAAAAAGTAAATAAAAAAGGGTCCAGTATTGTGTGATAGAACGGCCAAAGGAGCTTTTAAGACCGGTATTTGTCAGGCCTTAAATACACATGTTAATTCGAAGGAACCTTTCTGCCGGGAAGAAAGTGATGATGCAGGATTATGGATCAGGAGGACTTCATGTCCTTTTACAGCCTTAATATTTACACTAAAAGCAGGTAAGAAATTTTGAAGAAGAAGAAGAACAGGAAAAATAAAAAGATAATAATCGGGAGCCGTTGGATAACCTACCATCTCCATATCGTAACAATCCACCTCTGGTGGTGTACTGGGTCTGGCTGGAACGTTAACTTTCCCAGCAGCAGCCCATACAGTGCCGTACTCTGCAGTTGTAGCTGGAACAGCAGTGTTATCACACCAGTGTTGTGTCTACTGCTGAGCAGCAGTGGCACAGCATTGGGCCTTTCTCTAACCCTCCTAGGGGATGGGCAAAAAGCGAGGAGAGAAACATCACTAGGGCAGCTGACCTAAACCAATCAAAGGGATATTCCATACCATGGGATGTCACACTCAGCAATAAAAGGTGGAAACAGGAAGAAGAGGGGAGGGGTGGGCTCTCGTTGAGAAGACGTCGGTCCTCCTCTCGAACACCGGCTGCGTGCGTTGAGGCCTTGCATCAAGGACGTGGTCAATCATCGCTCATTTGTGGGAAGTAGAGAGCAATTTCTTTCCTCTGCCCTTCCATATAGCTTTCATTTATTTTGTTTGTTTGTTTTCCTCCCTTCTTTTTATTTTCCCTTTTCCCCTCCCTTTTCCCCTTTCCCTTTTTATTTCCCCTTAGTTAAATTGTTTAGTTCATGGTAGTCTTTATTTAATTATTATAATTATTTCCATTTAATTAAATTATCCTCATCTCAACCCGTGAGTTGTTCTTTGCTTTACTTCTTCCCCTCCTCACCTAAAGGATGCATTCATGAGAAGTAGGACTGCCGTATCTGAGAGAGCTCCTCTATATCCTTTAAGGGAGGTAACTGGTGTATAACTGGGTTGGAGTTTTAACAGGGTTTTAAGGGTTTCAGGGTTAGCGTGTTAGGGTTTTAGAGGTTTTTTTGGGATGGAGTGTCGCTATGTTTTTTAGGGTTAGGGTCCTAGGGTTTTATTTTTGGTCAGTTATTTAGGGTTAGTGTGTTAAGATCCTTTTTTTTTTTTTTTTTTTTTTTTCAGGTTAGGTTCTCCAGGGTTAGAGTTTCGAGCGTCCTAATTTTTTGGGTTACGGTGTTGAGCGTCCTAATGTTTTGTGTTAGGGCTTTGGGTGTTAAGCATCTGAATTTTTGGGTTAGAGTTTTGCGCATCCTGATGTTTTGAGTAAGGGTTTTGAGCATCCTAGTGTTTTGGGTTGGCTTTGTGTTTTGAGCATCTTAATTTTGGGGTTACGGCTTTAAGCGTCCTAATCTTGTTGTTTAGGGCTTTGAGAATCGTATTGTTTTGGGTTTGGGTTTTGAGCGTCCTAAGTGTCCTAAGGGCTTTTAGGCATAGGACTTCAGGGGTTTAGTGTGGTAAACAGTTTGGATTAGGCCTGTAGGGGTTTTGAAGTTTTTTAGTGTTAGGGCTTGAGTCTATTTTGAAAGGGCAGTAAGTGCTTGGGTTCCAGTGAGTGCTGGTAAATGTATTTCTGGAACACTCGGCCTGTGATTGGTCAAGCCAGCTGCCTGGGGAATGCTGGTAGGCGTAGTTTTCTGGCACTGGGCTTCCGGGAGGCCATGTTTGGTGCCCAGAGCATGCCGGGTGGGGGTTGGGGGGTAAGGGGGTCGGGGGTTAAGGTGGGGGTTATATCTGTTAGGGTTAGGGGGTTAGGGTTGGGGGGTCGCGGGTTGGGGGGTTAGGGTTAGATCCGTTAGGGTTGGGGGGTTGGGGGGTCAGGGTTGGGTGGTCGGGGGTTAGGTGGTTCCATGGGGTGACCCCCCTATCTCTGCCCCCCCCCCCAGACAAGGAGGAGACGAAGCTGAAGGGCGTCATCTACTTCCAGGCCATAGAGGAGGTGTACTACGACCACGGGCGGGCGGCCTGCAAGGTGGGGGGGCCATATGGGGCCGGGGGGGGCTGTATGGGGCCAAGGGGGGGGTACTTGTGGGGCTGGGAGGTTGTGGGGAACATCTGGAGAAGGTGCCTGTAGGGTTTGGGGGAGCACCTACAGGGTTTGGGGTGGGATCTGTGTGGCTGGGGGGGGTCTCTATGGGGCCGGGGGGTTTTGGGGGGGTTGTGACCCTATGGGGTGCCCCCCCCAGAGCCCCAACCCGCGGCTGACCTAGCATTTTAGCGTGGCCGCCGTCCACCAGCAGCTTCATGCCCGTCTTCCGCTCCCAGTGGCCCGCGGGGCGCCCGGTGGCCCTACCGGTGTCACCAGCGGCCACCTTGGGGTCAACGGCGGCGGTTTTGGGTCAACGGCAGCGGTTTTGGGGTTTCGGTCTGGGGGGTGCTGACATGTCCCCCCCCCGCACACCCCCAGGCATCCTGGCCCTGCAGCTGCCCCCGGGGGGGCTCGACGCCGAGTTCTACAGGTGAGAACCAGTCCCCTCCGCCCCCTAAATGCGCCCCCAGACCCCCCCCAAATTGACCCCCCCCAATTTATTCCCCCCCCCCAGCGCCTGCCTCCACCTGGCCGAGATGCAGCGTCGGGTGCGGGAGGCGCTGGCGGAGCGCGAGCGGCTGCTGCGGGCACGGGTAGGACGGGGGGGGGGGCACCAAGGGGGGCGGGTCCATGGGGCTTGGGGGGACCCCAAGGGGGGGGGGGAACCAAGTGTGCGGGGTGCGTTTGCCGGGTGGACGCATATGCAGGGTGCGGGTTCCGGGGGGACACACTTGCCGGGCGCACCGGGGGGGGAACCAAAATGAGGGGGGAACCAAGTGTGCGGGGTTCGGGTTCTGGGGGGACACATTTGCGGGGCGCACCGGGGGGGGGGAACCAAAATGAGGGGGGAACCAAGTGTGCGGGGTTCGGGTTCTGGGGGGACACATTTGCGGGGCGCACCGGGGGGGGGGGGAACCAAAATGAGGGGGGAACCAAGTGTGCGGGGTTCGGGTTCCGGGGGGACACTTTTGTGGGGCGCACCGGGGGGGAACTAAAATGAAGGGGGAACCAAATGTGCGGGGTGCGGGTTCTGGGGGGACACTTTTGTGGGGCGCACCGGGGGGGGAACTAAAATGAGGGGGGAACCAAGTGTGCGGGGTGCGGTTGCCGGGGGGACGCATTTGCGGGTCGCACCGGGGGGAACCAAAATGAGGGGGGAACCATATGTGCAGGGTGCGGTTGTCGGGGGGACGCCGTTAGGGTTGTGGTTGGAGTTGGGGTTCGGGTTAGGTTAGGGTTAGGCCGCCACCTGCTGGTGGAAAAGGGGTACTGCAGGCGGCCGAGGGGAGTTCATGCCCGGTGACGCCCGAGGGCGCCCCTCTGCCGCCACCTGCTGGTGGAAAACGAGTATTGCAGGCGGCTGAGGGGAGCTCATGCCCGGTGATGCCCGAGGGCGCCCCTCTGCCGCCACCTGCTGGTGGAAAACGAGTACTGCAGGCGGCCAGGGGCCGTGCACGCGCGTTGCTTATTACGTCTTTTCTTTTTTTTTGATGTGTAATTTCCTACGCTCCTAGATTTTTCTTCATATGTAAATGAAAGGTTCGTGCTAATTCCCGTTGAAAATATTTCATTTACTTTCTTGGTTGTATTGTCCTTTCTATGTTCAAAGTTGAGGCAAAAATACGGTAAATTTTGCTTCTAGAAACACCGCAGTTCTTTTGTCTGCACTCCGCATGCTGTAAACTAGGGATAGGTGACAAATAAATAAAAAAATAAATAAAAGAACACAGCTGCTGCTCCTGCTCTCTTTCTTGTGCTTTGCCCCCTCCTCTTTCCCAGGTGATTGGGTTTGGGTGCTGGGCGGGGCCAAATGTTATAGGAGCCCTAGGCGTTCTATCAGAGAGCTCCTTCTGCGTGGGCTGCTCTTTGGGGTCGGTGCTTTGTTTATTCTTCTGTTAGCTACATGCAGGGTTCTTTTCGTGGGTCAGAGTCTTGTACGATATTTTAGAGGAAAGCAATCTAGTAGTACGTGCATTTATTGCATGAAGCTCTTTGGAGGTGATGAATTGTTATAGCACTTTTATGGATAGGATGTCAATGTTATTTTGTGTGTTTGCTTTGTTGTTCTATGTCCCTCATGATTTTTGCAGGGTTATAGGGCAGATGCCACCAGGTCTACCCCTTTTGTTGTTTTTGTTTTGTTTGATTTATTTTTCTTATTTTCTTTTTCGGAAGGGGGTTTGGGATTTGAGCGTCCTATTTTTTTGGGTTTGGGATTTGAGCATCTTAATTTTGTGGGTGTGGGATTTGAGCGTCTTAAGTGTTTGGGTTAGGGCTTTTAGGCATAGGACTTCAGGGGTTTAGTGTGGTGGATAGTTTGGCTTAGGTCTGTAGGGGTTTCGAGGATTTTTAGGGTTAGGGCTTGCGGCTTTTTTGTGTAAGGGCGGTAAGGGCTAGGGTTCCAGGGAGTGCTGTTAAATGGAGTTCTCGACAACTCGGCCTCTGATTGGCCGTGCCGGCTGCCCAGGGAATGCTGGTAGGTGTAGTTTTCCGGCACAAGGCTTCCGGTAGGCTGCGTTGAGTGCCCAGAGAATGCCGGGAAATGTAGTTCTGGGACTCCGGGCTTCCGGGAGGCCATGTTGGGTGCCCAGAGCATACCGGGAAATGTAGTTCTGGGACTCCGAACTTCCGGGAGGCCATGTTGGGTGCCCAGAGCACACCGGGAAATGCAGTTCTCGGGGACTAGGGCTGGGGCTAGGGCTAGAGCTTAGGGTGAGGGTTGGGGTTAGGGTTAGGGCTAGTGAATGCTGGTTCTCTGTGTTTGCAGATGACGGTGAGCGTGTGTAAACTAATTCCAGTTGAAGAAGTTTCAGTTACTTGCTTGGTGACATTATCAGTTCAACATTAAAAGCGGCAGCAAAAGCAAAAGGGGAGTTTTGCTTCTAGAAACACCACAGGTCTCTTGTCTGCTCTCGGAATGTTTTTGAGATAAACCAGATTTTAAAAAACAAAGGAAAAAAAAAAAACACAGCTGCTTCTTTTGCTCTCTTCCTACTTTCTTGTGCTTTGCCCCTCCCCTTTCCCAGGTGATTGGGTTTGGGTGCTGGGCGGGGCTGAATGCTATATGAGCCCCAGGCATGCTATCAGAGAGCTCCTTCTGCCTGGGCTGCTCTTTGGGGTAAGTGCTTTGTTTTTCCTTCAGTCAGTTGCAGGGTTCTCTAGGCAGACTGGAGCCTATGGATTTCTGGATTTTAAGTGCTTGGAATTCACTCAGTAGCGGGATGTTTAGTAGGGGCTGCTGGCTCACTGTTTTTTTTGGGATGGTGGGATACTCTTCTGGTTTTGAGCTATGTTTTAATCTCTAGATGTATAAACCCACTTGTGTAACTCTCCAGAGGACTAAAACCAGCTTGATTGAATGCTACATATGGCTTGGCAGCGTAGATGCAGCATTACCAAGACACTGAGCAGAGTTGTATCAGAGTCACCTCTTTCACCTGCAAAGGGTAAGTCTGCGACTACCCCTGCCGAGGCTGCTGTGTGTGCATGTCTTTCTGGCATTTGTGGAGCTCGGTTGTTTTGTTTTGTGTGTATGTTTTAACTTTCTGTTTTTCTGAGCAGTAAATAGTGTGTGTGCTGAGCGTGGTTGGCAGGAGGAGGTGGGGAGCTGCTCAGGACTGGTAGGTTTGGTTTCTAGGAGTGTGCGGCATCCTTCCTGTGTGATGCGACTGATTGTTGGGTGGGAACGTTCCAGCTCATATGTCTTAAGCAATGTAGCTTGTGTAGTGTGTGTTGTGTGGCCCGGGTGCAGCTTGCTGTGGTGTTGTGAGTGAACAATCTCAGAGCTGGTGAGCAGCTGAAGTACCGGAGCTGGGAAGAGAGAGGTCTTGCAGCAGGTACGCTGTGGCTGTGAGGTGCCTCAGAGTGTGCATTTCTCTTGTCTCTGCAGGTGCTTTGTGCAGTTGTGGAGAGGGAAGGGAAATCTTCATGTCAGGAAGCTCTGAGGGAAGGTGAGTGGTGTCAGAGCATACCGGGAAATGTAGTTCTGGGACTCTGAACTTCCGGGAGGCCATGTTGGGTGCCCAGAGCACACCGGGAAATGCAGTTCTCGGGGACTAGGGCTGGGGCTAGGGCTAGAGCTTAGGGTGAGGGTTGGGGTTAGGGTTAGGGCTAGTGAATGCTGGTTCTCTGTGTTTGCAGATGACGGTGAGCGTGTGTAAACTAATTCCAGTTGAAGAAGTTTCAGTTACTTGCTTGGTGACATTATCAGTTCAACATTAAAAGCGGCAGCAAAAGCAAAAGGGGAGTTTTGCTTCTAGAAACACCACAGGTCTCTTGTCTGCTCTCGGAATGTTTTTGAGATAAACCAGATTTTAAAAAACAAAGGAAAAAAAAAAACCACAGCTGCTTCTTTTGCTCTCTTCCTACTTTCTTGTGCTTTGCCCCTCCCCTTTCCCAGGTGATTGGGTTTGGGTGCTGGGCGGGGCTGAATGCTATATGAGCCCCAGGCATGCTATCAGAGAGCTCCTTCTGCCTGGGCTGCTCTTTGGGGTAAGTGCTTTGTTTTTCCTTCAGTCAGTTGCAGGGTTCTCTAGGCAGACTGGAGCCTATGGATTTCTGGATTTTAAGTGCTTGGAATTCACTCAGTAGCGGGATGTTTAGTAGGGGCTGCTGGCTCACTGTTTTTTTTGGGATGGTGGGATACTCTTCTGTTTTTGAGCTATGTTTTAATCTCTAGATGTATAAACCCACTTGTGTAACTCTCCAGAGGACTAAAACCAGCTTGATTGAATGCTACGTATGGCTTGGCAGTGTAGATGCAGCATTACCAAGACACTGAGCAGAGTTGTATCAGAGTCACCTCTTTCATCTGCAAAGGGTAAGTTTGATTACCCCTGCCAAGGCTCGTGTGTGTGCATGTCTTTTTGGCATTTGTGGAGCTCAGTTGTTTTACTTTGTCTGTGTGCATGTTCTTTTTTTTTTTTTTTTTTTTTTTTTTGAGGGTCAAACAGTGCGTTTGCTGAGCGTGGTTAGAATGAGGAGGTGGGGAGCTGCTCAGGACTGGAAGGTTTGGTTTCTAGGAGTA
Organism: Anas platyrhynchos; assembly: GCF_047663525.1. Classification (NCBI taxonomy): domain Eukaryota; kingdom Metazoa; phylum Chordata; class Aves; order Anseriformes; family Anatidae; genus Anas; species Anas platyrhynchos. The sequence continues at coordinate 159,837,985 of NC_092588.1, forward strand.
TGCGGCATCCTTCCTGTGCGATGTGACTAATTGTTGGGCTGGAACGTTCCAGCTTTTGTGTGTCTTAAGCAATGTAGCTTGTGTAGTGTGTGTTGTGTGGCCCGGGCAGAGTTTGCTGTGGGCGAAGAATCTCAGTTAGAGCTGGTGAGCAGCTGAAGTACCAGAGCTGGGAAGAGAGAGGTCTTGCAGCAGGTACGCTGTGGCTGTGAGGTGCCTCAGACTGTGCTTTTCTGTCTTTTTGTTTTGTTTTGTTTTGTTGTTTTTTTTTGCAGGCGCTTTGTGCGGTCGTGGACAGGAAAGGGAAATCCTCGTGTCGCGGAGCAGTGAGGGAAGGTGAGTGTTGTCAGCCTGGTCATCCCTTATCTGAAGCGAAGGGAAGACACTCAGGTGTTTCCCTCAGAGGGTCCGAGGTGAGTCTGGGATAGAGGAGCAGCGTGGCAGGTGGGTGCTTGCAAGCACAGTGGTTCTTTTGTCCTTTTGTGTTCCCCGGTGGTGTGGATGATGCTGGCCGCTCCTTTCAAGCTTGGACCTAACTTGCAGGTCCGGAGGCAAGTGGAGTGCTGTTTTGAAAGGATAAAAGTAAAGCTGGGGTCGCTTATGTTGTTGAGGGATGGGTGCTACTGCTGGCAGCTGAATGTTTATCTTCTGCCTGTGTTTTGCCTTTCATTAGGCTGAAATGCAGTGTGCAGTGCAGGATGTGTCAACCAGCTGCCTCTGCAGTGACTCTGGTGCGTGATGAGCAGAGGTAGCTGTTAATTTTGGGGGTGTGGTTGTCACTGAAGTTATTTTCCTACATCCAACAGAGTAAAATTCCAGTTTGCCTTTTAGAGGTGCTATAAGTGGGTAAAGAGAAGAGATGGAAGCATGTGCCACGTGGGGCAGGCAAGCGGCTGAGGTACAGGAGGGGATGAGAGTATGTGATTTTTTCCTGGGGGTGGAATGGAATTGATTGTTTTGGTGTATAGTCTGTTTTGCTCCTAGATCTTTCATTCATTGTAAATAAAAGTTTGAGCCAATTCCAGTTAGGAATGTTCCAGTTACGACCCAGCAAGTATTGTCCTTTTAATGTTAAAAAAAAAAATGCGGCAAAAGCATGGGTGCAGATCTGTTTCAGGTCTTGTGCATCATATTCGGTTCGAGATCGCGTCTGTTTCCATCCTCACTCTTGCAGAAGTCATCTGGGCCGCATCAGGAGCTCTTGCTTGGGAATTGATTTCGTAAGTGTCTTCTTAGGGGGTTTTCAGTCCCCATCCTTCTGGTCTCTTGTCTTGAAGGCAGGCTTTTTAGGCCTCCACCATCCCAGTTCTGGCAGTTGCTTCCAGTCACGTGTCGTGACATTTGAGTCTCTCCTGGGGTCTGGTGCAGAGCACCTGTTCTGACTTGCTGTTGCTGTAGGGCTTTCTTTTTGGGGGTCACTTTTTCTTGTGCCTTGTGTTGTGTGTTTTGTTTGTAGTGTTTGTGGCGTGCCTGTGTGTGTATGTGTTTGGTCTGGAGCTGTCCTGCCTGGCAGTTAGTGATGACAGGTAACGTGGCAGTGCATGGGTGTACTAATACATTGATGGGACTGTGTTGGCAAAGACATCCGGTCTGCCTCTGGGCACTTGCTGAAGGACATCTGGCACAGTATATCTGTTTGCGAGCAACTTCTCGTTTTCCTCTATTTATTTAAAAAATTGTAAAATTTAATTGCAATCCAGTTTGGGACCCAGTCATGTATGACACCAGGGGGCTTGTCCAGGAGGGCTTTGGTTCTTGGAATCTTATTTGATGTAGGAGAGGTGCCCCAGCATTTGGTGGTTGCTGTTCGAGTCTGGTCGGGACTAATGGCATCTCGAACCTGAATACAGGTAAGCTAAGGTTTTGATTTTTTTTCAGCTCCCTTGCTGGCTGCAGCAGTATATTTTGCCCGTAATTCTGCGTGTGAAGATCTGAATGAAGACAACGGAGTCGTAAGTGTTTAAAGCGTATACTGTTCTGTTGGATGGGTTTTGGTTGCCTGTGTGTGTAAGAGTGTGACTGAGACGGAATTTAGTTCCGAAGCGATTGTGGAGGTCTTCTGTACCACGGTTCCAATCTCCCGCGAGGGACTTGGCCGGTGAAGGACCGAAGGGATTCCCAAAGGATTTGTGGGTGGGTGATAGATCTTAAATCCTCTTTAAGACACTCTTATTAAGGTAACCAAGGGCTGTGGGAATTGCCAGAGTAACATTCCTAGATGGGTGAGACAAAACCGAAGACCAGGGACCAGAAGAAAGGAAGCAAATTACCAGACATACCAGCAGAAAGTCCATTAGGAATAACGATTAGAAACTGGAACGAGAGAGGCCCCAGAAACGTAAAAAGTAAATAAAAAAGGGTCCAGTATTGTGTGATAGAATGGCCAAAGGAGCTTTTAAGACCGGTATTTGTCAGGCCTTAAATACACATGTTAATTCGAAGGAACCTTTCTGCCGGGAAGAAAGTGATGATGCAGGATTATGGATCAGGAGGACTTCATGTCCTTTTACAGCCTTAATATTTACACTAAAAGCAGGTAAGAAATTTTGAAGAAGAAGAAGAACAGGAAAAATAAAAAGATAATAATCGGGAGCCGTTGGATAACCTACCATCTCCATATCGTAACAATCCACCTCTGGTGGTGTACTGGGTCTGGCTGGAACGTTAACTTTCCCAGCAGCAGCCCATACAGTGCCGTACTCTGCAGTTGTAGCTGGAACAGCAGTGTTATCACACCAGTGTTGTGTCTACTGCTGAGCAGCAGTGGCACAGCATTGGGCCTTTCTCTAACCCTCCTAGGGGATGGGCAAAAAGCGAGGAGAGAAACATCACTAGGGCAGCTGACCTAAACCAATCAAAGGGATATTCCATACCATGGGATGTCACACTCAGCAATAAAAGGTGGAAACAGGAAGAAGAGGGGAGGGGTGGGCTCTCGTTGAGAAGACGTCGGTCCTCCTCTCGAACACCGGCTGCGTGCGTTGAGGCCTTGCATCAAGGACGTGGTCAATCATCGCTCATTTGTGGGAAGTAGAGAGCAATTTCTTTCCTCTGCCCTTCCATATAGCTTTCATTTATTTTGTTTGTTTGTTTTCCTCCCTTCTTTTTATTTTCCCTTTTCCCCTCCCTTTTCCCCTTTCCCTTTTTATTTCCCCTTAGTTAAATTGTTTAGTTCATGGTAGTCTTTATTTAATTATTATAATTATTTCCATTTAATTAAATTATCCTCATCTCAACCCGTGAGTTGTTCTTTGCTTTACTTCTCCCCCTCCTCACCTAAAGGATGCATTCATGAGAAGTAGGACTGCCGTATCTGAGAGAGCTCCTCTATATCCTTTAAGGGAGGTAACTGGTGTATAACTGGGTTGGAGTTTTAACAGGGTTTTAAGGGTTTCAGGGTTAGCGTGTTAGGGTTTTAGAGGTTTTTTTGGGATGGAGTGTCGCTATGTTTTTTAGGGTTAGGGTCCTAGGGTTTTATTTTTGGTCAGTTATTTAGGGTTAGTGTGTTAAGATCCTTTTTTTTTTTTTTTTTTTTTTTTTCAGGTTAGGTTCTCCAGGGTTAGAGTTTCGAGCGTCCTAATTTTTTGGGTTACGGTGTTGAGCGTCCTAATGTTTTGTGTTAGGGCTTTGGGTGTTAAGCATCTGAATTTTTGGGTTAGAGTTTTGCGCATCCTGATGTTTTGAGTAAGGGTTTTGAGCATCCTAGTGTTTTGGGTTGGCTTTGTGTTTTGAGCATCTTAATTTTGGGGTTACGGCTTTAAGCGTCCTAATCTTGTTGTTTAGGGCTTTGAGATTCGTATTGTTTTGGGTTTGGGTTTTGAGCGTCCTAAGTGTCCTAAGGGCTTTTAGGCATAGGACTTCAGGGGTTTAGTGTGGTAAACAGTTTGGATTAGGCCTGTAGGGGTTTTGAAGTTTTTTAGTGTTAGGGCTTGAGTCTATTTTGAAAGGGCAGTAAGTGCTTGGGTTCCAGTGAGTGCTGGTAAATGTATTTCTGGAACACTCGGCCTGTGATTGGTCAAGCCAGCTGCCTGGGGAATGCTGGTAGGCGTAGTTTTCTGGCACTGGGCTTCCGGGAGGCCATGTTTGGTGCCCAGAGCATGCCGGGTGGGGGTTGGGGGGTAAGGGGGTCGGGGGTTAAGGTGGGGGTTATATCTGTTAGGGTTAGGGGGTTAGGGTTGGGGGGTCGGGGGTTGGGGGGTTAGGGTTAGATCCGTTAGGGTTGGGGGGTTGGGGGGTCAGGGTTGGGTGGTCGGGGGTTAGGTGGTTCCATGGGGTGACCCCCCTATCTCTGCCCCCCCCCCCAGACAAGGAGGAGACGAAGCTGAAGGGCGTCATCTACTTCCAGGCCATAGAGGAGGTGTACTACGACCACGGGCGGGCGGCCTGCAAGGTGGGGGGGCCATATGGGGCCGGGGGGGGCTGTATGGGGCCAAGGGGGGGGTACTTGTGGGGCTGGGAGGTTGTGGGGAACATCTGGAGAAGGTGCCTGTAGGGTTTGGGGGAGCACCTACAGGGTTTGGGGTGGGATCTGTGTGGCTGGGGGGGGTCTCTATGGGGCCGGGGGGTTTTGGGGGGGTTGTGACCCTATGGGGTGCCCCCCCCAGAGCCCCAACCCGCGGCTGACCTAGCATTTTAGCGTGGCCGCCGTCCACCAGCAGCTTCATGCCCGTCTTCCGCTCCCAGTGGCCCGCGGGGCGCCCGGTGGCCCTACCGGTGTCACCAGCGGCCACCTTGGGGTCAACGGCGGCGGTTTTGGGTCAACGGCAGCGGTTTTGGGGTTTCGGTCTGGGGGGTGCTGACATGTCCCCCCCCCGCACACCCCCAGGCATCCTGGCCCTGCAGCTGCCCCCGGGGGGGCTCGACGCCGAGTTCTACAGGTGAGAACCAGTCCCCTCCGCCCCCTAAATGCGCCCCCAGACCCCCCCCAAATTGACCCCCCCCAATTTATTCCCCCCCCCAGCGCCTGCCTCCACCTGGCCGAGATGCAGCGTCGGGTGCGGGAGGCGCTGGCGGAGCGCGAGCGGCTGCTGCGGGCACGGGTAGGACGGGGGGGGGGGCACCAAGGGGGGCGGGTCCATGGGGCTTGGGGGGACCCCAAGGGGGGGGGGGAACCAAGTGTGCGGGGTGCGTTTGCCGGGTGGACGCATATGCAGGGTGCGGGTTCCGGGGGGACACACTTGCCGGGCGCACCGGGGGGGGGAACCAAAATGAGGGGGGAACCAAGTGTGCGGGGTTCGGGTTCTGGGGGGACACATTTGCGGGGCGCACCGGGGGGGGGGAACCAAAATGAGGGGGGAACCAAGTGTGCGGGGTTCGGGTTCTGGGGGGACACATTTGCGGGGCGCACCGGGGGGGGGGAACCAAAATGAGGGGGGAACCAAGTGTGCGGGGTTCGGGTTCCGGGGGGACACTTTTGTGGGGCGCACCGGGGGGGAACTAAAATGAGGGGGGAACCAAATGTGCGGGGTGCGGATTCTGGGGGGACACTTTTGTGGGGCGCACCGGGGGGAACTAAAATGAGGGGGGAACCAAGTGTGCGGGGTGCGGTTGCCGGGGGGACGCATTTGCGGGTCGCACCGGGGGGAACCAAAATGAGGGGGGAACCATATGTGCAGGGTGCGGTTGTCGGGGGGACGCCGTTAGGGTTGTGGTTGGAGTTGGGGTTCGGGTTAGGTTAGGGTTAGGCCGCCACCTGCTGGTGGAAAAGGGGTACTGCAGGCGGCCGAGGGGAGTTCATGCCCGGTGACGCCCGAGGGCGCCCCTCTGCCGCCACCTGCTGGTGGAAAACGAGTATTGCAGGCGGCTGAGGGGAGCTCATGCCCGGTGATGCCCGAGGGCGCCCCTCTGCCGCCACCTGCTGGTGGAAAACGAGTACTGCAGGCGGCCAGGGGCCTTGCACGCGCGTTGCTTATTACGTCTTTTCTTTTTTTTTGATGTGTAATTTCCTACGCTCCTAGATTTTTCTTCATATGTAAATGAAAGGTTCGTGCTAATTCCCGTTGAAAATATTTCATTTACTTTCTTGGTTGTATTGTCCTTTCTATGTTCAAAGCTGAGGCAAAAATACGGTAAATTTTGCTTCTAGAAACACCGCAGTTCTTTTGTCTGCACTCCGCATGCTGTAAACTAGGGATAGGTGACAAATAAATAAAAAAATAAATAAAAGAACACAGCTGCTGCTCCTGCTCTCTTTCTTGTGCTTTGCCCCCTCCTCTTTCCCAGGTGATTGGGTTTGGGTGCTGGGCGGGGCCAAATGTTATAGGAGCCCTAGGCGTTCTATCAGAGAGCTCCTTCTGCGTGGGCTGCTCTTTGGGGTCGGTGCTTTGTTTATTCTTCTGTTAGCTACATGCAGGGTTCTTTTCGTGGGTCAGAGTCTTGTACGATATTTTAGAGGAAAGCAATCTAGTAGTACGTGCATTTATTGCATGAAGCTCTTTGGAGGTGATGAATTGTTATAGCACTTTTATGGATAGGATGTCAATGTTATTTTGTGTGTTTGCTTTGTTGTTCTATGTCCCTCATGATTTTTGCAGGGTTATAGGGCAGATGCCACCAGGTCTACCCCTTTTGTTGTTTTTGTTTTGTTTGATTTATTTTTCTTATTTTCTTTTTCGGAAGGGGGTTTGGGATTTGAGCGTCCTATTTTTTTGGGTTTGGGATTTGAGCATCTTAATTTTGTGGGTGTGGGATTTGAGCGTCTTAAGTGTTTGGGTTAGGGCTTTTAGGCATAGGACTTCAGGGGTTTAGTGTGGTGGATAGTTTGGCTTAGGTCTGTAGGGGTTTCGAGGATTTTTAGGGTTAGGGCTTGCGGCTTTTTTGTGTAAGGGCGGTAAGGGCTAGGGTTCCAGGGAGTGCTGTTAAATGGAGTTCTCGACAACTCGGCCTCTGATTGGCCGTGCCGGCTGCCCAGGGAATGCTGGTAGGTGTAGTTTTCCGGCACAAGGCTTCCGGTAGGCTGCGTTGAGTGCCCAGAGAATGCCGGGAAATGTAGTTCTGGGACTCCGGGCTTCCGGGAGGCCATGTTGGGTGCCCAGAGCATACCGGGAAATGTAGTTCTGGGACTCCGAACTTCCGGGAGGCCATGTTGGGTGCCCAGAGCACACCGGGAAATGCAGTTCTCGGGGACTAGGGCTGGGGCTAGGGCTAGAGCTTAGGGTGAGGGTTGGGGTTAGGGTTAGGGCTAGTGAATGCTGGTTCTCTGTGTTTGCAGATGACGGTGAGCGTGTGTAAACTAATTCCAGTTGAAGAAGTTTCAGTTACTTGCTTGGTGACATTATCAGTTCAACATTAAAAGCGGCAGCAAAAGCAAAAGGGGAGTTTTGCTTCTAGAAACACCACAGGTCTCTTGTCTGCTCTCGGAATGTTTTTGAGATAAACCAGATTTTAAAAAACAAAGGAAAAAAAAAAACCACAGCTGCTTCTTTTGCTCTCTTCCTACTTTCTTGTGCTTTGCCCCTCCCCTTTCCCAGGTGATTGGGTTTGGGTGCTGGGCGGGGCTGAATGCTATATGAGCCCCAGGCATGCTATCAGAGAGCTCCTTCTGCCTGGGCTGCTCTTTGGGGTAAGTGCTTTGTTTTTCCTTCAGTCAGTTGCAGGGTTCTCTAGGCAGACTGGAGCCTATGGATTTCTGGATTTTAAGTGCTTGGAATTCACTCAGTAGCGGGATGTTTAGTAGGGGCTGCTGGCTCACTGTTTTTTTTGGGATGGTGGGATACTCTTCTGGTTTTGAGCTATGTTTTAATCTCTAGATGTATAAACCCACTTGTGTAACTCTCCAGAGGACTAAAACCAGCTTGATTGAATGCTACATATGGCTTGGCAGCGTAGATGCAGCATTACCAAGACACTGAGCAGAGTTGTATCAGAGTCACCTCTTTCACCTGCAAAGGGTAAGTCTGCGACTACCCCTGCCGAGGCTGCTGTGTGTGCATGTCTTTCTGGCATTTGTGGAGCTCGGTTGTTTTGTTTTGTGTGTATGTTTTAACTTTCTGTTTTTCTGAGCAGTAAATAGTGTGTGTGCTGAGCGTGGTTGGCAGGAGGAGGTGGGGAGCTGCTCAGGACTGGTAGGTTTGGTTTCTAGGAGTGTGCGGCATCCTTCCTGTGTGATGCGACTGATTGTTGGGTGGGAACGTTCCAGCTCATATGTCTTAAGCAATGTAGCTTGTGTAGTGTGTGTTGTGTGGCCCGGGTGCAGCTTGCTGTGGTGTTGTGAGTGAACAATCTCAGAGCTGGTGAGCAGCTGAAGTACCGGAGCTGGGAAGAGAGAGGTCTTGCAGCAGGTACGCTGTGGCTGTGAGGTGCCTCAGAGTGTGCATTTCTCTTGTCTCTGCAGGTGCTTTGTGCAGTTGTGGAGAGGGAAGGGAAATCTTCATGTCAGGAAGCTCTGAGGGAAGGTGAGTGGTGTCAGAGCATACCGGGAAATGTAGTTCTGGGACTCTGAACTTCCGGGAGGCCATGTTGGGTGCCCAGAGCACACCGGGAAATGCAGTTCTCGGGGACTAGGGCTGGGGCTAGGGCTAGAGCTTAGGGTGAGGGTTGGGGTTAGGGTTAGGGCTAGTGAATGCTGGTTCTCTGTGTTTGCAGATGACGGTGAGCGTGTGTAAACTAATTCCAGTTGAAGAAGTTTCAGTTACTTGCTTGGTGACATTATCAGTTCAACATTAAAAGCGGCAGCAAAAGCAAAAGGGGAGTTTTGCTTCTAGAAACACCACAGGTCTCTTGTCTGCTCTCGGAATGTTTTTGAGATAAACCAGATTTTAAAAAACAAAGGAAAAAAAAAAACCACAGCTGCTTCTTTTGCTCTCTTCCTACTTTCTTGTGCTTTGCCCCTCCCCTTTCCCAGGTGATTGGGTTTGGGTGCTGGGCGGGGCTGAATGCTATATGAGCCCCAGGCATGCTATCAGAGAGCTCCTTCTGCCTGGGCTGCTCTTTGGGGTAAGTGCTTTGTTTTTCCTTCAGTCAGTTGCAGGGTTCTCTAGGCAGACTGGAGCCTATGGATTTCTGGATTTTAAGTGCTTGGAATTCACTCAGTAGCGGGATGTTTAGTAGGGGCTGCTGGCTCACTGTTTTTTTTGGGATGGTGGGATACTCTTCTGTTTTTGAGCTATGTTTTAATCTCTAGATGTATAAACCCACTTGTGTAACTCTCCAGAGGACTAAAACCAGCTTGATTGAATGCTACGTATGGCTTGGCAGTGTAGATGCAGCATTACCAAGACACTGAGCAGAGTTGTATCAGAGTCACCTCTTTCATCTGCAAAGGGTAAGTTTGATTACCCCTGCCAAGGCTCGTGTGTGTGCATGTCTTTTTGGCATTTGTGGAGCTCAGTTGTTTTACTTTGTCTGTGTGCATGTTCTTTTTTTTTTTTTTTTTTTTTTTTTTTGAGGGTCAAACAGTGCGTTTGCTGAGCGTGGTTAGAATGAGGAGGTGGGGAGCTGCTCAGGACTGGAAGGTTTGGTTTCTAGGAGTATGCGGCATCCTTCCTGTGCGATGTGACTAATTGTTGGGCTGGAACGTTCCAGCTTTTGTGTGTCTTAAGCAATGTAGCTTGTGTAGTGTGTGTTGTGTGGCCCGGGCAGAGTTTGCTGTGGGCGAAGAATCTCAGTTAGAGCTGGTGAGCAGCTGAAGTACCAGAGCTGGGAAGAGAGAGGTCTTGCAGCAGGTACGCTGTGGCTGTGAGGTGCCTCAGACTGTGCTTTTCTGTCTTTTTGTTTTGTTTTGTTTTGTTGTTTTTTTTTGCAGGCGCTTTGTGCGGTCGTGGACAGGAAAGGGAAATCCTCGTGTCGCGGAGCAGTGAGGGAAGGTGAGTGTTGTCAGCCTGGTCATCCCTTATCTGAAGCGAAGGGAAGACACTCAGGTGTTTCCCTCAGAGGGTCCGAGGTGAGTCTGTTTGGGATAGAGGAGCAGCGTGGCAGGTGGGTGCTTGCAAGCACAGTGGTTCTTTTGTCCTTTTGTGTTCCCCGGTGGTGTGGATGATGCTGGCCGCTCCTTTCAAGCTTGGACCTAACTTGCAGGTCCGGAGGCAAGTGGAGTGCTGTTTTGAAAGGATAAAAGTAAAGCTGGGGTCGCTTATGTTGTTGAGGGATGGGTGCTACTGCTGGCAGCTGAATGTTTATCTTCTGCCTGTGTTTTGCCTTTCATTAGGCTGAAATGCAGTGTGCAGTGCAGGATGTGTCAACCAGCTGCCTCTGCAGTGACTCTGGTGCGTGATGAGCAGAGGTAGCTGTTAATTTTGGGGGTGTGGTTGTCACTGAAGTTATTTTCCTACATCCAACAGAGTAAAATTCCAGTTTGCCTTTTAGAGGTGCTATAAGTGGGTAAAGAGAAGAGATGGAAGCATGTGCCACGTGGGGCAGGCAAGCGGCTGAGGTACAGGAGGGGATGAGAGTATGTGATTTTTTCCTGGGGGTGGAATGGAATTGATTGTTTTGGTGTATAGTCTGTTTTGCTCCTAGATCTTTCATTCATTGTAAATAAAAGTTTGAGCCAATTCCAGTTAGGAATGTTCCAGTTACGACCCAGCAAGTATTGTCCTTTTAATGTTAAAAAAAAAAATGCGGCAAAAGCATGGGTGCAGATCTGTTTCAGGTCTTGTGCATCATATTCGGTTCGAGATCGCGTCTGTTTCCATCCTCACTCTTGCAGAAGTCATCTGGGCCGCATCAGGAGCTCTTGCTTGGGAATTGATTTCGTAAGTGTCTTCTTAGGGGGTTTTCAGTCCCCATCCTTCTGGTCTCTTGTCTTGAAGGCAGGCTTTTTAGGCCTCCACCATCCCAGTTCTGGCAGTTGCTTCCAGTCACGTGTCGTGACATTTGAGTCTCTCCTGGGGTCTGGTGCAGAGCACCTGTTCTGACTTGCTGTTGCTGTAGGGCTTTCTTTTTGGGGGTCACTCTTTCTTGTGCCTTGTGTTGTGTGTTTTGTTTGTAGTGTTTGTGGCGTGCCTGTGTGTGTATGTGTTTGGTCTGGAGCTGTCCTGCCTGGCAGTTAGTGATGACAGGTAACGTGGCAGTGCATGGGTGTACTAATACATTGATGGGACTGTGTTGGCAAAGACATCCGGTCTGCCTCTGGGCACTTGCTGAAGGACATCTGGCACAGTATATCTGTTTGCGAGCAACTTCTCGTTTTCCTCTATTTATTTAAAAAATTGTAAAATTTAATTGCAATCCAGTTTGGGACCCAGTCATGTATGACACCAGGGGGCTTGTCCAGGAGGGCTTTGGTTCTTGGAATCTTATTTGATGTAGGAGAGGTGCCCCAGCATTTGGTGGTTGCTGTTCGAGTCTGGTCGGGACTAATGGCATCTCGAACCTGAATACAGGTAAGCTAAGGTTTTGATTTTTTTTCAGCTCCCTTGCTGGCTGCAGCAGTATATTTTGCCCGTAATTCTGCGTGTGAAGATCTGAATGAAGACAACGGAGTCGTAAGTGTTTAAAGCGTATACTGTTCTGTTGGATGGGTTTTGGTTGCCTGTGTGTGTAAGAGTGTGACTGAGACGGAATTTAGTTCCGAAGCGATTGTGGAGGTCTTCTGTACCACGGTTCCAATCTCCCGCGAGGGACTTGGCCGGTGAAGGACCGAAGGGATTCCCAAAGGATTTGTGGGTGGGTGATAGATCTTAAATCCTCTTTAAGACACTCTTATTAAGGTAACCAAGGGCTGTGGGAATTGCCAGAGTAACATTCCTAGATGGGTGAGACAAAACCGAAGACCAGGGACCAGAAGAAAGGAAGCAAATTACCAGACATACCAGCAGAAAGTCCATTAGGAATAACGATTAGAAACTGGAACGAGAGAGGCCCCAGAAACGTAAAAAGTAAATAAAAAAGGGTCCAGTATTGTGTGATAGAATGGCCAAAGGAGCTTTTAAGACCGGTATTTGTCAGGCCTTAAATACACATGTTAATTCGAAGGAACCTTTCTGCCGGGAAGAAAGTGATGATGCAGGATTATGGATCAGGAGGACTTCATGTCCTTTTACAGCCTTAATATTTACACTAAAAGCAGGTAAGAAATTTTGAAGAAGAAGAAGAACAGGAAAAATAAAAAGATAATAATCGGGAGCCGTTGGATAACCTACCATCTCCATATCGTAACAATCCACCTCTGGTGGTGTACTGGGTCTGGCTGGAACGTTAACTTTCCCAGCAGCAGCCCATACAGTGCCGTACTCTGCAGTTGTAGCTGGAACAGCAGTGTTATCACACCAGTGTTGTGTCTACTGCTGAGCAGCAGTGGCACAGCATTGGGCCTTTCTCTAACCCTCCTAGGGGATGGGCAAAAAGCGAGGAGAGAAACATCACTAGGGCAGCTGACCTAAACCAATCAAAGGGATATTCCATACCATGGGATGTCACACTCAGCAATAAAAGGTGGAAACAGGAAGAAGAGGGGAGGGGTGGGCTCTCGTTGAGAAGACGTCGGTCCTCCTCTCGAACACCGGCTGCGTGCGTTGAGGCCTTGCATCAAGGACGTGGTCAATCATCGCTCATTTGTGGGAAGTAGAGAGCAATTTCTTTCCTCTGCCCTTCCATATAGCTTTCATTTATTTTGTTTGTTTGTTTTCCTCCCTTCTTTTTATTTTCCCTTTTCCCCTCCCTTTTCCCCTTTCCCTTTTTATTTCCCCTTAGTTAAATTGTTTAGTTCATGGTAGTCTTTATTTAATTATTATAATTATTTCCATTTAATTAAATTATCCTCATCTCAACCCGTGAGTTGTTCTTTGCTTTACTTCTCCCCCTCCTCACCTAAAGGATGCATTCATGAGAAGTAGGACTGCCGTATCTGAGAGAGCTCCTCTATATCCTTTAAGGGAGGTAACTGGTGTATAACTGGGTTGGAGTTTTAACAGGGTTTTAAGGGTTTCAGGGTTAGCGTGTTAGGGTTTTAGAGGTTTTTTTGGGATGGAGTGTCGCTATGTTTTTTAGGGTTAGGGTCCTAGGGTTTTATTTTTGGTCAGTTATTTAGGGTTAGTGTGTTAAGATCCTTTTTTTTTTTTTTTTTTTTTCCAGGTTAGGTTCTCCAGGGTTAGAGTTTCGAGCGTCCTAATTTTTTGGGTTACGGTGTTGAGCGTCCTAATGTTTTGTGTTAGGGCTTTGGGTGTTAAGCATCTGAATTTTTGGGTTAGAGTTTTGCGCATCCTGATGTTTTGAGTAAGGGTTTTGAGCATCCTAGTGTTTTGGGTTGGCTTTGTGTTTTGAGCATCTTAATTTTGGGGTTACGGCTTTAAGCGTCCTAATCTTGTTGTTTAGGGCTTTGAGATTCGTATTGTTTTGGGTTTGGGTTTTGAGCGTCCTAAGTGTCCTAAGGGCTTTTAGGCATAGGACTTCAGGGGTTTAGTGTGGTAAACAGTTTGGATTAGGCCTGTAGGGGTTTTGAAGTTTTTTAGTGTTAGGGCTTGAGTCTATTTTGAAAGGGCAGTAAGTGCTTGGGTTCCAGTGAGTGCTGGTAAATGTATTTCTGGAACACTCGGCCTGTGATTGGTCAAGCCAGCTGCCTGGGGAATGCTGGTAGGCGTAGTTTTCTGGCACTGGGCTTCCGGGAGGCCATGTTTGGTGCCCAGAGCATGCCGGGTGGGGGTTGGGGGGTAAGGGGGTCGGGGGTTAAGGTGGGGGTTATATCTGTTAGGGTTAGGGGGTTAGGGTTGGGGGGTCGGGGGTTGGGGGGTTAGGGTTAGATCCGTTAGGGTTGGGGGGTTGGGGGGTCAGGGTTGGGTGGTCGGGGGTTAGGTGGTTCCATGGGGTGACCCCCCTATCTCTGCCCCCCCCCCCAGACAAGGAGGAGACGAAGCTGAAGGGCGTCATCTATTTCCAGGCCATAGAGGAGGTGTACTACGACCACGGGCGGGCGGCCTGCAAGGTGGGGGGGCCATATGGGGCCGGGGGGGGCTGTATGGGGCCAAGGGGGGGGTACTTGTGGGGCTGGGAGGTTGTGGGGAACATCTGGAGAAGGTGCCTGTAGGGTTTGGGGGAGCACCTACAGGGTTTGGGGTGGGATCTGTGTGGCTGGGGGGGGTCTCTATGGGGCCGGGGGGTTTTGGGGGGGTTGTGACCCTATGGGGTGCCCCCCCCAGAGCCCCAACCCGCGGCTGACCTAGCATTTTAGCGTGGCCGCCGTCCACCAGCAGCTTCATGCCCGTCTTCCGCTCCCAGTGGCCCGGGGGGCGCCCGGTGGCCCTACCGGTGTCACCAGCGGCCACCTTGGGGTCAACGGCGGCGGTTTTGGGTCAACGGCAGCGGTTTTGGGGTTTCGGTCTGGGGGGTGCTGACATGTCCCCCCCCCGCACACCCCCAGGCATCCTGGCCCTGCAGCTGCCCCCGGGGGGGCTCGACGCCGAGTTCTACAGGTGAGAACCAGTCCCCTCCGCCCCCTAAATGCGCCCCCAGACCCCCCCCAAATTGACCCCCCCCAATTTATTCCCCCCCCCCAGCGCCTGCCTCCACCTGGCCGAGATGCAGCGTCGGGTGCGGGAGGCGCTGGCGGAGCGCGAGCGGCTGCTGCGGGCACGGGTAGGACGGGGGGGGGGGCACCAAAGGGGGCGGGTCCATGGGGCTTGGGGGGACCCCAAGGGGGGGGGGGAACCAAGTGTGCGGGGTGCGTTTGCCGGGTGGACGCATATGCAGGGTGCGGGTTCCGGGGGGACACACTTGCCGGGCGCACCGGGGGGGGGAACCAAAATGAGGGGGGAACCAAGTGTGCGGGGTTCGGGTTCTGGGGGGACACATTTGCGGGGCGCACCGGGGGGGGGGAACCAAAATGAGGGGGGAACCAAGTGTGCGGGGTTCCGGTTCCGGGGGGACAAATTTGCGGGGCGCACCGGGGGGAACCAAAAGGAGGGGGGAACCAAATGTGCGGGGTGCGGGTTCTGGGGGGACACTTTTGTGGGGCGCACCGGTGGGGGGAACTAAAATGAGGGGGGAACCAAGTGTGCGGGGTGCGGTTGCCGGGGGGACGCATTTGCGGGTCGCACCGGGGGGAACCAAAATGAGGGGGGAACCATATGTGCAGGGTGCGGTTGTCGGGGGGACGCCGTTAGGGTTGTGGTTGGAGTTGGGGTTCGGGTTAGGTTAGGGTTAGGCCGCCACCTGCTGGTGGAAAAGGGGTACTGCAGGAGGCCGGGGGGAGCTCATGCCCGGTGACGCCCGAGGGCGCCCCTCTGCCGCCACCTGCTGGTGGAAAAGGGGTACTGCAGGCGGCCGAGGGGAGTTCATGCCTGGTGACGCCCGAGGGCGCCCCTCTGCCGCCACCTGCTGGTGGAAAACGAGTATTGCAGGCGGCTGAGGGGAGCTCATGCCCGGTGATGCCCGAGGGCGCCCCTCTGCCGCCACCTGCTGGTGGAAAACGAGTACTGCAGGCGGCCAGGGGCCTTGCACGCGCGTTGCTTATTACGTCTTTTCTTTTTTTTTGATGTGTAATTTCCTACGCTCCTAGATTTTTCTTCATATGTAAATGAAAGGTTCGTGCTAATTCCCGTTGAAAATATTTCATTTACTTTCTTGGTTGTATTGTCCTTTCTATGTTCAAAGTTGAGGCAAAAATACGGTAAATTTTGCTTCTAGAAACACCGCAGTTCTTTTGTCTGCACTCCGCATGCTGTAAACTAGGGATAGGTGACAAATAAATAAAAAAATAAATAAAAGAACACAGCTGCTGCTCCTGCTCTCTTTCTTGTGCTTTGCCCCCTCCTCTTTCCCAGGTGATTGGGTTTGGGTGCTGGGCGGGGCCAAATGTTATAGGAGCCCTAGGCGTTCTAT
Organism: Anas platyrhynchos; assembly: GCF_047663525.1. NCBI lineage: Eukaryota > Metazoa > Chordata > Aves > Anseriformes > Anatidae > Anas > Anas platyrhynchos. The sequence goes on from NC_092588.1 coordinate 159,853,735, forward strand.
CAGAGAGCTCCTTCTGCGTGGGCTGCTCTTTGGGGTCGGTGCTTTGTTTATTCTTCTGTTAGCTACATGCAGGGTTCTTTTCGTGGGTCAGAGTCTTGTACGATATTTTAGAGGAAAGCAATCTAGTAGTACGTGCATTTATTGCATGAAGCTCTTTGGAGGTGATGAATTGTTATAGCACTTTTATGGATAGGATGTCAATGTTATTTTGTGTGTTTGCTTTGTTGTTCTATGTCCCTCATGATTTTTGCAGGGTTATAGGGCAGATGCCACCAGGTCTACCCCTTTTGTTGTTTTTGTTTTGTTTGATTTATTTTTCTTATTTTCTTTTTCGGAAGGGGGTTTGGGATTTGAGCGTCCTATTTTTTTGGGTTTGGGATTTGAGCATCTTAATTTTGTGGGTGTGGGATTTGAGCGTCTTAAGTGTTTGGGTTAGGGCTTTTAGGCATAGGACTTCAGGGGTTTAGTGTGGTGGATAGTTTGGCTTAGGTCTGTAGGGGTTTCGAGGATTTTTAGGGTTAGGGCTTGCGGCTTTTTTGTGTAAGGGCGGTAAGGGCTAGGGTTCCAGGGAGTGCTGTTAAATGGAGTTCTCGACAACTCGGCCTCTGATTGGCCGTGCCGGCTGCCCAGGGAATGCTGGTAGGTGTAGTTTTCCGGCACAAGGCTTCCGGTAGGCTGCGTTGAGTGCCCAGAGAATGCCGGGAAATGTAGTTCTGGGACTCCGGGCTTCCGGGAGGCCATGTTGGGTGCCCAGAGCATACCGGGAAATGTAGTTCTGGGACTCCGAACTTCCGGGAGGCCATGTTGGGTGCCCAGAGCACACCGGGAAATGCAGTTCTCGGGGACTAGGGCTGGGGCTAGGGCTAGAGCTTAGGGTGAGGGTTGGGGTTAGGGTTAGGGCTAGTGAATGCTGGTTCTCTGTGTTTGCAGATGACGGTGAGCGTGTGTAAACTAATTCCAGTTGAAGAAGTTTCAGTTACTTGCTTGGTGACATTATCAGTTCAACATTAAAAGCGGCAGCAAAAGCAAAAGGGGAGTTTTGCTTCTAGAAACACCACAGGTCTCTTGTCTGCTCTCGGAATGTTTTTGAGATAAACCAGATTTTAAAAAACAAAGGAAAAAAAAAAACCACAGCTGCTTCTTTTGCTCTCTTCCTACTTTCTTGTGCTTTGCCCCTCCCCTTTCCCAGGTGATTGGGTTTGGGTGCTGGGCGGGGCTGAATGCTATATGAGCCCCAGGCATGCTATCAGAGAGCTCCTTCTGCCTGGGCTGCTCTTTGGGGTAAGTGCTTTGTTTTTCCTTCAGTCAGTTGCAGGGTTCTCTAGGCAGACTGGAGCCTATGGATTTCTGGATTTTAAGTGCTTGGAATTCACTCAGTAGCGGGATGTTTAGTAGGGGCTGCTGGCTCACTGTTTTTTTTGGGATGGTGGGATACTCTTCTGGTTTTGAGCTATGTTTTAATCTCTAGATGTATAAACCCACTTGTGTAACTCTCCAGAGGACTAAAACCAGCTTGATTGAATGCTACATATGGCTTGGCAGCGTAGATGCAGCATTACCAAGACACTGAGCAGAGTTGTATCAGAGTCACCTCTTTCACCTGCAAAGGGTAAGTCTGCGACTACCCCTGCCGAGGCTGCTGTGTGTGCATGTCTTTCTGGCATTTGTGGAGCTCGGTTGTTTTGTTTTGTGTGTATGTTTTAACTTTCTGTTTTTCTGAGCAGTAAATAGTGTGTGTGCTGAGCGTGGTTGGCAGGAGGAGGTGGGGAGCTGCTCAGGACTGGTAGGTTTGGTTTCTAGGAGTGTGCGGCATCCTTCCTGTGTGATGCGACTGATTGTTGGGTGGGAACGTTCCAGCTCATATGTCTTAAGCAATGTAGCTTGTGTAGTGTGTGTTGTGTGGCCCGGGTGCAGCTTGCTGTGGTGTTGTGAGTGAACAATCTCAGAGCTGGTGAGCAGCTGAAGTACCGGAGCTGGGAAGAGAGAGGTCTTGCAGCAGGTACGCTGTGGCTGTGAGGTGCCTCAGAGTGTGCATTTCTCTTGTCTCTGCAGGTGCTTTGTGCAGTTGTGGAGAGGGAAGGGAAATCTTCATGTCAGGAAGCTCTGAGGGAAGGTGAGTGGTGTCAGAGCATACCGGGAAATGTAGTTCTGGGACTCTGAACTTCCGGGAGGCCATGTTGGGTGCCCAGAGCACACCGGGAAATGCAGTTCTCGGGGACTAGGGCTGGGGCTAGGGCTAGAGCTTAGGGTGAGGGTTGGGGTTAGGGTTAGGGCTAGTGAATGCTGGTTCTCTGTGTTTGCAGATGACGGTGAGCGTGTGTAAACTAATTCCAGTTGAAGAAGTTTCAGTTACTTGCTTGGTGACATTATCAGTTCAACATTAAAAGCGGCAGCAAAAGCAAAAGGGGAGTTTTGCTTCTAGAAACACCACAGGTCTCTTGTCTGCTCTCGGAATGTTTTTGAGATAAACCAGATTTTAAAAAACAAAGGAAAAAAAAAAACCACAGCTGCTTCTTTTGCTCTCTTCCTACTTTCTTGTGCTTTGCCCCTCCCCTTTCCCAGGTGATTGGGTTTGGGTGCTGGGCGGGGCTGAATGCTATATGAGCCCCAGGCATGCTATCAGAGAGCTCCTTCTGCCTGGGCTGCTCTTTGGGGTAAGTGCTTTGTTTTTCCTTCAGTCAGTTGCAGGGTTCTCTAGGCAGACTGGAGCCTATGGATTTCTGGATTTTAAGTGCTTGGAATTCACTCAGTAGCGGGATGTTTAGTAGGGGCTGCTGGCTCACTGTTTTTTTTGGGATGGTGGGATACTCTTCTGGTTTTGAGCTATGTTTTAATCTCTAGATGTATAAACCCACTTGTGTAACTCTCCAGAGGACTAAAACCAGCTTGATTGAATGCTACGTATGGCTTGGCAGTGTAGATGCAGCATTACCAAGACACTGAGCAGAGTTGTATCAGAGTCACCTCTTTCATCTGCAAAGGGTAAGTTTGATTACCCCTGCCAAGGCTCGTGTGTGTGCATGTCTTTTTGGCATTTGTGGAGCTCAGTTGTTTTACTTTGTCTGTGTGCATGTTCTTTTTTTTTTTTTTTTTTTTTTTTTTTGAGGGTCAAACAGTGCGTTTGCTGAGCGTGGTTAGAATGAGGAGGTGGGGAGCTGCTCAGGACTGGAAGGTTTGGTTTCTAGGAGTATGCGGCATCCTTCCTGTGCGATGTGACTAATTGTTGGGCTGGAACGTTCCAGCTTTTGTGTGTCTTAAGCAATGTAGCTTGTGTAGTGTGTGTTGTGTGGCCCGGGCAGAGTTTGCTGTGGGCGAAGAATCTCAGTTAGAGCTGGTGAGCAGCTGAAGTACCAGAGCTGGGAAGAGAGAGGTCTTGCAGCAGGTACGCTGTGGCTGTGAGGTGCCTCAGACTGTGCTTTTCTGTCTTTTTGTTTTGTTTTGTTTTGTTGTTTTTTTTTGCAGGCGCTTTGTGCGGTCGTGGACAGGAAAGGGAAATCCTCGTGTCGCGGAGCAGTGAGGGAAGGTGAGTGTTGTCAGCCTGGTCATCCCTTATCTGAAGCGAAGGGAAGACACTCAGGTGTTTCCCTCAGAGGGTCCGAGGTGAGTCTGTTTGGGATAGAGGAGCAGCGTGGCAGGTGGGTGCTTGCAAGCACAGTGGTTCTTTTGTCCTTTTGTGTTCCCCGGTGGTGTGGATGATGCTGGCCGCTCCTTTCAAGCTTGGACCTAACTTGCAGGTCCGGAGGCAAGTGGAGTGCTGTTTTGAAAGGATAAAAGTAAAGTTGGGGTCGCTTATGTTGTTGAGGGATGGGTGCTACTGCTGGCAGCTGAATGTTTATCTTCTGCCTGTGTTTTGCCTTTCATTAGGCTGAAATGCAGTGTGCAGTGCAGGATGTGTCAACCAGCTGCCTCTGCAGCGACTCTGGTGCGTGATGAGCAGAGGTAGCTGTTAATTTTGGGGGTGTGGTTGTCACTGAAGTTATTTTCCTACATCCAACAGAGTAAAATTCCAGTTTGCCTTTTAGAGGTGCTATAAGTGGGTAAAGAGAAGAGATGGAAGCATGTGCCACGTGGGGCAGGCAAGCGGCTGAGGTACAGGAGGGGATGAGAGTATGTGATTTTTTCCTGGGGGTGGAATGGAATTGATTGTTTTGGTGTATAGTCTGTTTTGCTCCTAGATCTTTCATTCATTGTAAATAAAAGTTTGAGCCAATTCCAGTTAGGAATGTTCCAGTTACGACCCAGCAAGTATTGTCCTTTTAATGTTAAAAAAAAAAATGCGGCAAAAGCATGGGTGCAGATCTGTTTCAGGTCTTGTGCATCATATTCGGTTCGAGATCGCGTCTGTTTCCATCCTCACTCTTGCAGAAGTCATCTGGGCCGCATCAGGAGCTCTTGCTTGGGAATTGATTTCGTAAGTGTCTTCTTAGGGGGTTTTCAGTCCCCATCCTTCTGGTCTCTTGTCTTGAAGGCAGGCTTTTTAGGCCTCCACCATCCCAGTTCTGGCAGTTGCTTCCAGTCACGTGTCGTGACATTTGAGTCTCTCCTGGGGTCTGGTGCAGAGCACCTGTTCTGACTTGCTGTTGCTGTAGGGCTTTCTTTTTGGGGGTCACTTTTTCTTGTGCCTTGTGTTGTGTGTTTTGTTTGTAGTGTTTGTGGCGTGCCTGTGTGTGTATGTGTTTGGTCTGGAGCTGTCCTGCCTGGCAGTTAGTGATGACAGGTAACGTGGCAGTGCATGGGTGTACTAATACATTGATGGGACTGTGTTGGCAAAGACATCCGGTCTGCCTCTGGGCACTTGCTGAAGGACATCTGGCACAGTATATCTGTTTGCGAGCAACTTCTCGTTTTCCTCTATTTATTTAAAAAATTGTAAAATTTAATTGCAATCCAGTTTGGGACCCAGTCATGTATGACACCAGGGGGCTTGTCCAGGAGGGCTTTGGTTCTTGGAATCTTATTTGATGTAGGAGAGGTGCCCCAGCATTTGGTGGTTGCTGTTCGAGTCTGGTCGGGACTAATGGCATCTCGAACCTGAATACAGGTAAGCTAAGGTTTTGATTTTTTTTCAGCTCCCTTGCTGGCTGCAGCAGTATATTTTGCCCGTAATTCTGCGTGTGAAGATCTGAATGAAGACAACGGAGTCGTAAGTGTTTAAAGCGTATACTGTTCTGTTGGATGGGTTTTGGTTGCCTGTGTGTGTAAGAGTGTGACTGAGACGGAATTTAGTTCCGAAGCGATTGTGGAGGTCTTCTGTACCACGGTTCCAATCTCCCGCGAGGGACTTGGCTGGTGAAGGACCGAAGGGATTCCCAAAGGATTTGTGGGTGGGTGATAGATCTTAAATCCTCTTTAAGACACTCTTATTAAGGTAACCAAGGGCTGTGGGAATTGCCAGAGTAACATTCCTAGATGGGTGAGACAAAACCGAAGACCAGGGACCAGAAGAAAGGAAGCAAATTACCAGACATACCAGCAGAAAGTCCATTAGGAATAACGATTAGAAACTGGAACGAGAGAGGCCCCAGAAACGTAAAAAGTAAATAAAAAAGGGTCCAGTATTGTGTGATAGAATGGCCAAAGGAGCTTTTAAGACCGGTATTTGTCAGGCCTTAAATACACATGTTAATTCGAAGGAACCTTTCTGCCGGGAAGAAAGTGATGATGCAGGATTATGGATCAGGAGGACTTCATGTCCTTTTACAGCCTTAATATTTACACTAAAAGCAGGTAAGAAATTTTGAAGAAGAAGAAGAACAGGAAAAATAAAAAGATAATAATCGGGAGCCGTTGGATAACCTACCATCTCCATATCGTAACAATCCACCTCTGGTGGTGTACTGGGTCTGGCTGGAACGTTAACTTTCCCAGCAGCAGCCCATACAGTGCCGTACTCTGCAGTTGTAGCTGGAACAGCAGTGTTATCACACCAGTGTTGTGTCTACTGCTGAGCAGCAGTGGCACAGCATTGGGCCTTTCTCTAACCCTCCTAGGGGATGGGCAAAAAGCGAGGAGAGAAACATCACTAGGGCAGCTGACCTAAACCAATCAAAGGGATATTCCATACCATGGGATGTCACACTCAGCAATAAAAGGTGGAAACAGGAAGAAGAGGGGAGGGGTGGGCTCTCGTTGAGAAGACGTCGGTCCTCCTCTCGAACACCGGCTGCGTGCGTTGAGGCCTTGCATCAAGGACGTGGTCAATCATCGCTCATTTGTGGGAAGTAGAGAGCAATTTCTTTCCTCTGCCCTTCCATATAGCTTTCATTTATTTTGTTTGTTTGTTTTCCTCCCTTCTTTTTATTTTCCCTTTTCCCCTCCCTTTTCCCCTTTCCCTTTTTATTTCCCCTTAGTTAAATTGTTTAGTTCATGGTAGTCTTTATTTAATTATTATAATTATTTCCATTTAATTAAATTATCCTCATCTCAACCCGTGAGTTGTTCTTTGCTTTACTTCTCCCCCTCCTCACCTAAAGGATGCATTCATGAGAAGTAGGACTGCCGTATCTGAGAGAGCTCCTCTATATCCTTTAAGGGAGGTAACTGGTGTATAACTGGGTTGGAGTTTTAACAGGGTTTTAAGGGTTTCAGGGTTAGCGTGTTAGGGTTTTAGAGGTTTTTTTGGGATGGAGTGTCGCTATGTTTTTTAGGGTTAGGGTCCTAGGGTTTTATTTTTGGTCAGTTATTTAGGGTTAGTGTGTTAAGATCCTTTTTTTTTTTTTTTTTTTTTTCAGGTTAGGTTCTCCAGGGTTAGAGTTTCGAGCGTCCTAATTTTTTGGGTTACGGTGTTGAGCGTCCTAATGTTTTGTGTTAGGGCTTTGGGTGTTAAGCATCTGAATTTTTGGGTTAGAGTTTTGCGCATCCTGATGTTTTGAGTAAGGGTTTTGAGCATCCTAGTGTTTTGGGTTGGCTTTGTGTTTTGAGCATCTTAATTTTGGGGTTACGGCTTTAAGCGTCCTAATCTTGTTGTTTAGGGCTTTGAGAATCCTATTGTTTTGGGTTTGGGTTTTGAGCGTCCTAAGTGTCCTAAGGGCTTTTAGGCATAGGACTTCAGGGGTTTAGTGTGGTAAACAGTTTGGATTAGGCCTGTAGGGGTTTTGAAGTTTTTTAGTGTTAGGGCTTGAGTCTATTTTGAAAGGGCAGTAAGTGCTTGGGTTCCAGTGAGTGCTGGTAAATGTATTTCTGGAACACTCGGCCTGTGATTGGTCAAGCCAGCTGCCTGGGGAATGCTGGTAGGCGTAGTTTTCTGGCACTGGGCTTCCGGGAGGCCATGTTTGGTGCCCAGAGCATGCCGGGTGGGGGTTGGGGGGTAAGGGGGTCGGGGGTTAAGGTGGGGGTTATATCTGTTAGGGTTAGGGGGTTAGGGTTGGGGGGTCGCGGGTTGGGGGGTTAGGGTTAGATCCGTTAGGGTTGGGGGGTTGGGGGGTCAGGGTTGGGTGGTCGGGGGTTAGGTGGTTCCATGGGGTGACCCCCCTATCTCTGCCCCCCCCCAGACAAGGAGGAGACGAAGCTGAAGGGCGTCATCTACTTCCAGGCCATAGAGGAGGTGTACTACGACCACGGGCGGGCGGCCTGCAAGGTGGGGGGGCCATATGGGGCCGGGGGGGGGCTGTATGGGGCCAACGGGGGGGTACTTGTGGGGCTGGGAGGTTGTGGGGAACATCTGGAGAAGGTGCCTGTAGGGTTTGGGGGAGCACCTACAGGGTTTGGGGTGGGATCTGTGTGGCTGGGGGGGGTCTCTATGGGGCCGGGGGGTTTTGGGGGGGTTGTGACCCTATGGGGTGCCCCCCCCAGAGCCCCAACCCGCGGCTGACCTAGCATTTTAGCGTGGCCGCCGTCCACCAGCAGCTTCATGCCCGTCTTCCGCTCCCAGTGGCCCGCGGGGCGCCCGGTGGCCCTACCGGTGTCACCAGCGGCCACCTTGGGGTCAACGGCGGCGGTTTTGGGTCAACGGCAGCGGTTTTGGGGTTTCGGTCTGGGGGGTGCTGACATGTCCCCCCCCCGCACCCCCCCAGGCATCCTGGCCCTGCAGCTGCCCCCGGGGGGGCTCGACGCCGAGTTCTACAGGTGAGAACCAGTCCCCTCCGCCCCCTAAATGCGCCCCCAGACCCCCCCCAAATTGACCCTCCCCAATTTATTCCCCCCCCCCCAGCGCCTGCCTCCACCTGGCCAAGATGCAGTGTCGGGTGCGGGAGGCGCTGGCGGAGCGCGAGCGGCTGCTGCGGGCACGGGTAGGACGGGGGGGGGGGCACCAAGGGGGGCGGGTCCATGGGGCTTGGGGGGACCCCAAGGGGGGGGGGGAACCAAGTGTGCGTGGTTCGGGTTCCGGGGGGACAAATTTGCGGGGCGCACCGGGGGGAACCAAAAGGAGGGGGGAACCAAATGTGCGGGGTGCGGGTTCTGGGGGGACACTTTTGTGGGGCGCACCGGGGGGAACTAAAATGAGGGGGGAACCAAGTGTGCGGGGTGCGGTTGCCGGGGGGACGCATTTGCGGGTCGCACCGGGGGGAACCAAAATGAGGGGGGAACCATATGTGCAGGGTGCGGTTGTCGGGGGGACGCCGTTAGGGTTGTGGTTGGAGTTGGGGTTCGGGTTAGGTTAGGGTTAGGCCGCCCCCTGCTGGTGGAAAAGGGGTACTGCAGGCGGCCGGGGGGAGCTCATGCCCGGTGACGCCCGAGGGCGCCCCTCTGCCGCCACCTGCTGGTGGAAAAGGGGTACTGCAGGCGGCCGGGGGGAGCTCATGCCCGGTGACGCCCGAGGGCGCCCCTCTGCCGCCACCTGCTGGTGGAAAACGAGTACTGCAGGCGGCCAGGGGCCTTGCACGCGCGTTGCTTATTACGTCTTTTCTTTTTTTTTGATGTGTAATTTCCTACGCTCCTAGATTTTTCTTCATATGTAAATGAAAGGTTCGTGCTAATTCCCGTTGAAAATATTTCATTTACTTTCTTGGTTGTATTGTCCTTTCTATGTTCAAAGCTGAGGCAAAAATACGGTAAATTTTGCTTCTAGAAACACCGCAGTTCTTTTGTCTGCACTCCGCATGCTGTAAACTAGGGATAGGTGACAAATAAATAAAAAAATAAATAAAAGAACACAGCTGCTGCTCCTGCTCTCTTTCTTGTGCTTTGCCCCCTCCTCTTTCCCAGGTGATTGGGTTTGGGTGCTGGGCGGGGCCAAATGTTATAGGAGCCCTAGGCGTTCTATCAGAGAGCTCCTTCTGCGTGGGCTGCTCTTTGGGGTCGGTGCTTTGTTTATTCTTCTGTTAGCTACATGCAGGGTTCTTTTCGTGGGTCAGAGTCTTGTACGATATTTTAGAGGAAAGCAATCTAGTAGTACGTGCATTTATTGCATGAAGCTCTTTGGAGGTGATGAATTGTTATAGCACTTTTATGGATAGGATGTCAATGTTATTTTGTGTGTTTGCTTTGTTGTTCTATGTCCCTCATGATTTTTGCAGGGTTATAGGGCAGATGCCACCAGGTCTACCCCTTTTGTTGTTTTTGTTTTGTTTGATTTATTTTTCTTATTTTCTTTTTCGGAAGGGGGTTTGGGATTTGAGCGTCCTATTTTTTTGGGTTTGGGATTTGAGCATCTTAATTTTGTGGGTGTGGGATTTGAGCGTCTTAAGTGTTTGGGTTAGGGCTTTTAGGCATAGGACTTCAGGGGTTTAGTGTGGTGGATAGTTTGGCTTAGGTCTGTAGGGGTTTCGAGGATTTTTAGGGTTAGGGCTTGCGGCTTTTTTGTGTAAGGGCGGTAAGGGCTAGGGTTCCAGGGAGTGCTGTTAAATGGAGTTCTCGACAACTCGGCCTCTGATTGGCCGTGCCGGCTGCCCGGGGAATGCTGGTAGGTGTAGTTTTCCGGCACAAGGCTTCCGGTAGGCTGCGTTGAGTGCCCAGAGCATGCCGGGAAATGTAGTTCTGGGACTCCGGGCTTCCGGGAGGCCATGTTGGGTGCCCAGAGCATACCGGGAAATGTAGTTCTGGGACTCCGAACTTCCGGGAGGCCATGTTGGGTGCCCAGAGCACACCGGGAAATGCAGTTCTCGGGGACTAGGGCTGGGGCTAGGGCTAGAGCTTAGGGTGAGGGTTGGGGTTAGGGTTAGGGCTAGTGAATGCTGGTTCTCTGTGTTTGCAGATGACGGTGAGCGTGTGTAAACTAATTCCAGTTGAAGAAGTTTCAGTTACTTGCTTGGTGACATTATCAGTTCAACATTAAAAGCGGCAGCAAAAGCAAAAGGGGAGTTTTGCTTCTAGAAACACCACAGGTCTCTTGTCTGCTCTCGGAATGTTTTTGAGATAAACCAGATTTTAAAAAACAAAGGAAAAAAAAAAACCACAGCTGCTTCTTTTGCTCTCTTCCTACTTTCTTGTGCTTTGCCCCTCCCCTTTCCCAGGTGATTGGGTTTGGGTGCTGGGCGGGGCTGAATGCTATATGAGCCCCAGGCATGCTATCAGAGAGCTCCTTCTGCCTGGGCTGCTCTTTGGGGTAAGTGCTTTGTTTTTCCTTCAGTCAGTTGCAGGGTTCTCTAGGCAGACTGGAGCCTATGGATTTCTGGATTTTAAGTGCTTGGAATTCACTCAGTAGCGGGATGTTTAGTAGGGGCTGCTGGCTCACTGTTTTTTTTGGGATGGTGGGATACTCTTCTGGTTTTGAGCTATGTTTTAATCTCTAGATGTATAAACCCACTTGTGTAACTCTCCAGAGGACTAAAACCAGCTTGATTGAATGCTACATATGGCTTGGCAGCGTAGATGCAGCATTACCAAGACACTGAGCAGAGTTGTATCAGAGTCACCTCTTTCACCTGCAAAGGGTAAGTCTGCGACTACCCCTGCCGAGGCTGCTGTGTGTGCATGTCTTTCTGGCATTTGTGGAGCTCGGTTGTTTTGTTTTGTGTGTATGTTTTAACTTTCTGTTTTTCTGAGCAGTAAATAGTGTGTGTGCTGAGCGTGGTTGGCAGGAGGAGGTGGGGAGCTGCTCAGGACTGGTAGGTTTGGTTTCTAGGAGTGTGCGGCATCCTTCCTGTGTGATGCGACTGATTGTTGGGTGGGAACGTTCCAGCTCATATGTCTTAAGCAATGTAGCTTGTGTAGTGTGTGTTGTGTGGCCCGGGTGCAGCTTGCTGTGGTGTTGTGAGTGAACAATCTCAGAGCTGGTGAGCAGCTGAAGTACCGGAGCTGGGAAGAGAGAGGTCTTGCAGCAGGTACGCTGTGGCTGTGAGGTGCCTCAGAGTGTGCATTTCTCTTGTCTCTGCAGGTGCTTTGTGCAGTTGTGGAGAGGGAAGGGAAATCTTCATGTCAGGAAGCTCTGAGGGAAGGTGAGTGGTGTCAGAGCATACCGGGAAATGTAGTTCTGGGACTCTGAACTTCCGGGAGGCCATGTTGGGTGCCCAGAGCACACCGGGAAATGCAGTTCTCGGGGACTAGGGCTGGGGCTAGGGCTAGAGCTTAGGGTGAGGGTTGGGGTTAGGGTTAGGGCTAGTGAATGCTGGTTCTCTGTGTTTGCAGATGACGGTGAGCGTGTGTAAACTAATTCCAGTTGAAGAAGTTTCAGTTACTTGCTTGGTGACATTATCAGTTCAACATTAAAAGCGGCAGCAAAAGCAAAAGGGGAGTTTTGCTTCTAGAAACACCACAGGTCTCTTGTCTGCTCTCGGAATGTTTTTGAGATAAACCAGATTTTAAAAAACAAAGGAAAAAAAAAAACCACAGCTGCTTCTTTTGCTCTCTTCCTACTTTCTTGTGCTTTGCCCCTCCCCTTTCCCAGGTGATTGGGTTTGGGTGCTGGGCGGGGCTGAATGCTATATGAGCCCCAGGCATGCTATCAGAGAGCTCCTTCTGCCTGGGCTGCTCTTTGGGGTAAGTGCTTTGTTTTTCCTTCAGTCAGTTGCAGGGTTCTCTAGGCAGACTGGAGCCTATGGATTTCTGGATTTTAAGTGCTTGGAATTCACTCAGTAGCGGGATGTTTAGTAGGGGCTGCTGGCTCACTGTTTTTTTTGGGATGGTGGGATACTCTTCTGTTTTTGAGCTATGTTTTAATCTCTAGATGTATAAACCCACTTGTGTAACTCTCCAGAGGACTAAAACCAGCTTGATTGAATGCTACGTATGGCTTGGCAGTGTAGATGCAGCATTACCAAGACACTGAGCAGAGTTGTATCAGAGTCACCTCTTTCATCTGCAAAGGGTAAGTTTGATTACCCCTGCCAAGGCTCGTGTGTGTGCATGTCTTTTTGGCATTTGTGGAGCTCAGTTGTTTTACTTTGTCTGTGTGCATGTTCTTTTTTTTTTTTTTTTTTTTTTTTTTGAGGGTCAAACAGTGCGTTTGCTGAGCGTGGTTAGAATGAGGAGGTGGGGAGCTGCTCAGGACTGGAAGGTTTGGTTTCTAGGAGTATGCGGCATCCTTCCTGTGCGATGTGACTAATTGTTGGGCTGGAACGTTCCAGCTTTTGTGTGTCTTAAGCAATGTAGCTTGTGTAGTGTGTGTTGTGTGGCCCGGGCAGAGTTTGCTGTGGGCGAAGAATCTCAGTTAGAGCTGGTGAGCAGCTGAAGTACCAGAGCTGGGAAGAGAGAGGTCTTGCAGCAGGTACGCTGTGGCTGTGAGGTGCCTCAGACTGTGCTTTTCTGTCTTTTTGTTTTGTTTTGTTTTGTTGTTTTTTTTTGCAGGCGCTTTGTGCGGTCGTGGACAGGAAAGGGAAATCCTCGTGTCGCGGAGCAGTGAGGGAAGGTGAGTGTTGTCAGCCTGGTCATCCCTTATCTGAAGCGAAGGGAAGACACTCAGGTGTTTCCCTCAGAGGGTCCGAGGTGAGTCTGTTTGGGATAGAGGAGCAGCGTGGCAGGTGGGTGCTTGCAAGCACAGTGGTTCTTTTGTCCTTTTGTGTTCCCCGGTGGTGTGGATGATGCTGGCCGCTCCTTTCAAGCTTGGACCTAACTTGCAGGTCCGGAGGCAAGTGGAGTGCTGTTTTGAAAGGATAAAAGTAAAGCTGGGGTCGCTTATGTTGTTGAGGGATGGGTGCTACTGCTGGCAGCTGAATGTTTATCTTCTGCCTGTGTTTTGCCTTTCATTAGGCTGAAATGCAGTGTGCAGTGCAGGATGTGTCAACCAGCTGCCTCTGCAGTGACTCTGGTGCGTGATGAGCAGAGGTAGCTGTTAATTTTGGGGGTGTGGTTGTCACTGAAGTTATTTTCCTACATCCAACAGAGTAAAATTCCAGTTTGCCTTTTAGAGGTGCTATAAGTGGGTAAAGAGAAGAGATGGAAGCATGTGCCACGTGGGGCAGGCAAGCGGCTGAGGTACAGGAGGGGATGAGAGTATGTGATTTTTTCCTGGGGGTGGAATGGAATTGATTGTTTTGGTGTATAGTCTGTTTTGCTCCTAGATCTTTCATTCATTGTAAATAAAAGTTTGAGCCAATTCCAGTTAGGAATGTTCCAGTTACGACCCAGCAAGTATTGTCCTTTTAATGTTAAAAAAAAAAATGCGGCAAAAGCATGGGTGCAGATCTGTTTCAGGTCTTGTGCATCATATTCGGTTCGAGATCGCGTCTGTTTCCATCCTCACTCTTGCAGAAGTCATCTGGGCCGCATCAGGAGCTCTTGCTTGGGAATTGATTTCGTAAGTGTCTTCTTAGGGGGTTTTCAGTCCCCATCCTTCTGGTCTCTTGTCTTGAAGGCAGGCTTTTTAGGCCTCCACCATCCCAGTTCTGGCAGTTGCTTCCAGTCACGTGTCGTGACATTTGAGTCTCTCCTGGGGTCTGGTGCAGAGCACCTGTTCTGACTTGCTGTTGCTGTAGGGCTTTCTTTTTGGGGGTCACTCTTTCTTGTGCCTTGTGTTGTGTGTTTTGTTTGTAGTGTTTGTGGCGTGCCTGTGTGTGTATGTGTTTGGTCTGGAGCTGTCCTGCCTGGCAGTTAGTGATGACAGGTAACGTGGCAGTGCATGGGTGTACTAATACATTGATGGGACTGTGTTGGCAAAGACATCCGGTCTGCCTCTGGGCACTTGCTGAAGGACATCTGGCACAGTATATCTGTTTGCGAGCAACTTCTCGTTTTCCTCTATTTATTTAAAAAATTGTAAAATTTAATTGCAATCCAGTTTGGGACCCAGTCATGTATGACACCAGGGGGCTTGTCCAGGAGGGCTTTGGTTCTTGGAATCTTATTTGATGTAGGAGAGGTGCCCCAGCATTTGGTGGTTGCTGTTCGAGTCTGGTCGGGACTAATGGCATCTCGAACCTGAATACAGGTAAGCTAAGGTTTTGATTTTTTTTCAGCTCCCTTGCTGGCTGCAGCAGTATATTTTGCCCGTAATTCTGCGTGTGAAGATCTGAATGAAGACAACGGAGTCGTAAGTGTTTAAAGCGTATACTGTTCTGTTGGATGGGTTTTGGTTGCCTGTGTGTGTAAGAGTGTGACTGAGACGGAATTTAGTTCCGAAGCGATTGTGGAGGTCTTCTGTACCACGGTTCCAATCTCCCGCGAGGGACTTGGCCGGTGAAGGACCGAAGGGATTCCCAAAGGATTTGTGGGTGGGTGATGGATCTTAAATCCTCTTTAAGACACTCTTATTAAGGTAACCAAGGGCTGTGGGAATTGCCAGAGTAACATTCCTAGATGGGTGAGACAAAACCGAAGACCAGGGACCAGAAGAAAGGAAGCAAATTACCAGACATACCAGCAGAAAGTCCATTAGGAATAACGATTAGAAACTGGAACGAGAGAGGCCCCAGAAACGTAAAAAGTAAATAAAAAAGGGTCCAGTATTGTGTGATAGAATGGCCAAAGGAGCTTTTAAGACCGGTATTTGTCAGGCCTTAAATACACATGTTAATTCGAAGGAACCTTTCTGCCGGGAAGAAAGTGATGATGCAGGATTATGGATCAGGAGGACTTCATGTCCTTTTACAGCCTTAATATTTACACTAAAAGCAGGTAAGAAATTTTGAAGAAGAAGAAGAACAGGAAAAATAAAAAGATAATAATCGGGAGCCGTTGGATAACCTACCATCTCCATATCGTAACAATCCACCTCTGGTGGTGTACTGGGTCTGGCTGGAACGTTAACTTTCCCAGCAGCAGCCCATACAGTGCCGTACTCTGCAGTTGTAGCTGGAACAGCAGTGTTATCACACCAGTGTTGTGTCTACTGCTGAGCAGCAGTGGCACAGCATTGGGCCTTTCTCTAACCCTCCTAGGGGATGGGCAAAAAGCGAGGAGAGAAACATCACTAGGGCAGCTGACCTAAACCAATCAAAGGGATATTCCATACCATGGGATGTCACACTCAGCAATAAAAGGTGGAAACAGGAAGAAGAGGGGAGGGGTGGGCTCTCGTTGAGAAGACGTCGGTCCTCCTCTCGAACACCGGCTGCGTGCGTTGAGGCCTTGCATCAAGGACGTGGTCAATCATCGCTCATTTGTGGGAAGTAGAGAGCAATTTCTTTCCTCTGCCCTTCCATATAGCTTTCATTTATTTTGTTTGTTTGTTTTCCTCCCTTCTTTTTATTTTCCCTTTTCCCCTCCCTTTTCCCCTTTCCCTTTTTATTTCCCCTTAGTTAAATTGTTTAGTTCATGGTAGTCTTTATTTAATTATTATAATTATTTCCATTTAATTAAATTATCCTCATCTCAACCCGTGAGTTGTTCTTTGCTTTACTTCTCCCCCTCCTCACCTAAAGGATGCATTCATGAGAAGTAGGACTGCCGTATCTGAGAGAGCTCCTCTATATCCTTTAAGGGAGGTAACTGGTGTATAACTGGGTTGGAGTTTTAACAGGGTTTTAAGGGTTTCAGGGTTAGCGTGTTAGGGTTTTAGAGGTTTTTTTGGGATGGAGTGTCGCTATGTTTTTTAGGGTTAGGGTCCTAGGGTTTTATTTTTGGTCAGTTATTTAGGGTTAGTGTGTTAAGATCCTTTTTTTTTTTTTTTTTTTTTTCAGGTTAGGTTCTCCAGGGTTAGAGTTTCGAGCGTCCTAATTTTTTGGGTTACGGTGTTGAGCGTCCTAATGTTTTGTGTTAGGGCTTTGGGTGTTAAGCATCTGAATTTTTGGGTTAGAGTTTTGCGCATCCTGATGTTTTGAGTAAGGGTTTTGAGCATCCTAGTGTTTTGGGTTGGCTTTGTGTTTTGAGCATCTTAATTTTGGGGTTACGGCTTTAAGCGTCCTAATCTTGTTGTTTAGGGCTTTGAGAATCCTATTGTTTTGGGTTTGGGTTTTGAGCGTCCTAAGTGTCCTAAGGGCTTTTAGGCATAGGACTTCAGGGGTTTAGTGTGGTAAACAGTTTGGATTAGGCCTGTAGGGGTTTTGAAGTTTTTTAGTGTTAGGGCTTGAGTCTATTTTGAAAGGGCAGTAAGTGCTTGGGTTCCAGTGAGTGCTGGTAAATGTATTTCTGGAACACTCGGCCTGTGATTGGTCAAGCCAGCTGCCTGGGGAATGCTGGTAGGCGTAGTTTTCTGGCACTGGGCTTCCGGGAGGCCATGTTTGGTGCCCAGAGCATGCCGGGTGGGGGTTGGGGGGTAAGGGGGTCGGGGGTTAAGGTGGGGGTTATATCTGTTAGGGTTAGGGGGTTAGGGTTGGGGGGTCGCGGGTTGGGGGGTTAGGGTTAGATCCGTTAGGGTTGGGGGGTTGGGGGGTCAGGGTTGGGTGGTCGGGGGTTAGGTGGTTCCATGGGGTGACCCCCCTATCTCTGCCCCCCCCCAGACAAGGAGGAGACGAAGCTGAAGGGCGTCATCTACTTCCAGGCCATAGAGGAGGTGTACTACGACCACGGGCGGGCGGCCTGCAAGGTGGGGGGGCCATATGGGGCCGGGGGGGGGCTGTATGGGGCCAAGGGGGGGGTACTTGTGGGGCTGGGAGGTTGTGGGGAACATCTGGAGAAGGTGCCTGTAGGGTTTGGGGGAGCACCTACAGGGTTTGGGGTGGGATCTGTGTGGCTGGGGGGGGTCTCTATGGGGCCGGGGGGTTTTGGGGGGGTTGTGACCCTATGGGGTGCCCCCCCCAGAGCCCCAACCCGCGGCTGACCTAGCATTTTAGCGTGGCCGCCGTCCACCAGCAGCTTCATGCCCGTCTTCCGCTCCCAGTGGCCCGCGGGGCGCCCGGTGGCCCTACCGGTGTCACCAGCGGCCACCTTGGGGTCAACGGCGGCGGTTTTGGGTCAACGGCAGCGGTTTTGGGGTTTCGGTCTGGGGGGTGCTGACATGTCCCCCCCCCGCACCCCCCCAGGCATCCTGGCCCTGCAGCTGCCCCCGGGGGGGCTCGACGCCGAGTTCTACAGGTGAGAACCAGTCCCCTCCGCCCCCTAAATGCGCCCCCAGACCCCCCCCAAATTGACCCTCCCCAATTTATTCCCCCCCCCCCAGCGCCTGCCTCCACCTGGCCAAGATGCAGTGTCGGGTGCGGGAGGCGCTGGCGGAGCGCGAGCGGCTGCTGCGGGCACGGGTAGGACGGGGGGGGGGGCACCAAGGGGGGCGGGTCCATGGGGCTTGGGGGGACCCCAAGGGGGGGGGGGAACCAAGTGTGCGTGGTTCGGGTTCCGGGGGGACAAATTTGCGGGGCGCACCGGGGGGAACCAAAAGGAGGGGGGAACCAAATGTGCGGGGTGCGGGTTCTGGGGGGACACTTTTGTGGGGCGCACCGGGGGGAACTAAAATGAGGGGGGAACCAAGTGTGCGGGGTGCGGTTGCCGGGGGGACGCATTTGCGGGTCGCACCGGGGGGAACCAAAATGAGGGGGGAACCATATGTGCAGGGTGCGGTTGTCGGGGGGACGCCGTTAGGGTTGTGGTTGGAGTTGGGGTTCGGGTTAGGTTAGGGTTAGGCCGCCCCCTGCTGGTGGAAAAGGGGTACTGCAGGCGGCCGGGGGGAGCTCATGCCCGGTGACGCCCGAGGGCGCCCCTCTGCCGCCACCTGCTGGTGGAAAAGGGGTACTGCAGGCGGCCGGGGGGAGCTCATGCCCGGTGACGCCCGAGGGCGCCCCTCTGCCGCCACCTGCTGGTGGAAAAGGGGTACTGCAGGCGGCCGGGGGGAGCTCATGCCCTGTGATGCCCGAGGGCGCCCCTCTGCCGCCACCTGCTGGTGGAAAACGAGTACTGCAGGCGGCCAGGGGCCTTGCACGCGCGTTGCTTATTACGTCTTTTCTTTTTTTTTGATGTGTAATTTCCTACGCTCCTAGATTTTTCTTCATATCTAAATGAAAGGTTCGTGCTAATTCCCGTTGAAAATATTTCATTTACTTTCTTGGTTGTATTGTCCTTTCTATGTTCAAAGTTGAGGCAAAAATACGGTAAATTTTGCTTCTAGAAACACCGCAGTTCTTTTGTCTGCACTCCGCATGCTGTAAACTAGGGATAGGTGACAAATAAATAAAAAAATAAATAAAAGAACACAGCTGCTGCTCCTGCTCTCTTTCTTGTGCTTTGCCCCCTCCTCTTTCCCAGGTGATTGGGTTTGGGTGCTGGGCGGGGCCAAATGTTATAGGAGCCCTAGGCGTTCTATCAGAGAGCTCCTTCTGCGTGGGCTGCTCTTTGGGGTCGGTGCTTTGTTTATTCTTCTGTTAGCTACATGCAGGGTTCTTTTCGTGGGTCAGAGTCTTGTACGATATTTTAGAGGAAAGCAATCTAGTAGTACGTGCATTTATTGCATGAAGCTCTTTGGAGGTGATGAATTGTTATAGCACTTTTATGGATAGGATGTCAATGTTATTTTGTGTGTTTGCTTTGTTGTTCTATGTCCCTCATGATTTTTGCAGGGTTATAGGGCAGATGCCACCAGGTCTACCCCTTTTGTTGTTTTTGTTTTGTTTGATTTATTTTTCTTATTTTCTTTTTCGGAAGGGGGTTTGGGATTTGAGCGTCCTATTTTTTTGGGTTTGGGATTTGAGCATCTTAATTTTGTGGGTGTGGGATTTGAGCGTCTTAAGTGTTTGGGTTAGGGCTTTTAGGCATAGGACTTCAGGGGTTTAGTGTGGTGGATAGTTTGGCTTAGGTCTGTAGGGGTTTCGAGGATTTTTAGGGTTAGGGCTTGCGGCTTTTTTGTGTAAGGGCGGTAAGGGCTAGGGTTCCAGGGAGTGCTGTTAAATGGAGTTCTCGACAACTCGGCCTCTGATTGGCCGTGCCGGCTGCCCAGGGAATGCTGGTAGGTGTAGTTTTCCGGCACAAGGCTTCCGGTAGGCTGCGTTGAGTGCCCAGAGCATGCCGGGAAATGTAGTTCTGGGACTCCGAACTTCCGGGAGGCCATGTTGGGTGCCCAGAGCACACCGGGAAATGCAGTTCTCGGGGACTAGGGCTGGGGCTAGGGTTAGAGCTTAGGGTGAGGGTTGGGGTTAGGGTTAGGGCTAGTGAATGCTGGTTCTCTGTGTTTGCAGATGACGG
This sequence comes from Anas platyrhynchos, assembly GCF_047663525.1. Classification (NCBI taxonomy): domain Eukaryota; kingdom Metazoa; phylum Chordata; class Aves; order Anseriformes; family Anatidae; genus Anas; species Anas platyrhynchos. Next base: position 159,873,094 of record NC_092588.1, read on the forward strand.
TGAGCGTGTGTAAACTAATTCCAGTTGAAGAAGTGTCAGTTACTTGCTTGGTGACATTATCAGTTCAACATTAAAAGCGGCAGCAAAAGCAAAAGGGGAGTTTTGCTTCTAGAAACACCACAGGTCTCTTGTCTGCTCTCGGAATGTTTTTGAGATAAACCAGATTTTAAAAAACAAAGGAAAAAAAAAAACCACAGCTGCTTCTTTTGCTCTCTTCCTACTTTCTTGTGCTTTGCCCCTCCCCTTTCCCAGGTGATTGGGTTTGGGTGCTGGGCGGGGCTGAATGCTATATGAGCCCCAGGCATGCTATCAGAGAGCTCCTTCTGCCTGGGCTGCTCTTTGGGGTAAGTGCTTTGTTTTTCCTTCAGTCAGTTGCAGGGTTCTCTAGGCAGACTGGAGCCTATGGATTTCTGGATTTTAAGTGCTTGGAATTCACTCAGTAGCGGGATGTTTAGTAGGGGCTGCTGGCTCACTGTTTTTTTTGGGATGGTGGGATACTCTTCTGGTTTTGAGCTATGTTTTAATCTCTAGATGTATAAACCCACTTGTGTAACTCTCCAGAGGACTAAAACCAGCTTGATTGAATGCTACATATGGCTTGGCAGCGTAGATGCAGCATTACCAAGACACTGAGCAGAGTTGTATCAGAGTCACCTCTTTCACCTGCAAAGGGTAAGTCTGCGACTACCCCTGCCGAGGCTGCTGTGTGTGCATGTCTTTCTGGCATTTGTGGAGCTCGGTTGTTTTGTTTTGTGTGTATGTTTTAACTTTCTGTTTTTCTGAGCAGTAAATAGTGTGTGTGCTGAGCGTGGTTGGCAGGAGGAGGTGGGGAGCTGCTCAGGACTGGTAGGTTTGGTTTCTAGGAGTGTGCGGCATCCTTCCTGTGTGATGCGACTGATTGTTGGGTGGGAACGTTCCAGCTCATATGTCTTAAGCAATGTAGCTTGTGTAGTGTGTGTTGTGTGGCCCGGGTGCAGCTTGCTGTGGTGTTGTGAGTGAACAATCTCAGAGCTGGTGAGCAGCTGAAGTACCGGAGCTGGGAAGAGAGAGGTCTTGCAGCAGGTACGCTGTGGCTGTGAGGTGCCTCAGAGTGTGCATTTCTCTTGTCTCTGCAGGTGCTTTGTGCAGTTGTGGAGAGGGAAGGGAAATCTTCATGTCAGGAAGCTCTGAGGGAAGGTGAGTGGTGTCAGAGCATACCGGGAAATGTAGTTCTGGGACTCTGAACTTCCGGGAGGCCATGTTGGGTGCCCAGAGCACACCGGGAAATGCAGTTCTCGGGGACTAGGGCTGGGGCTAGGGCTAGAGCTTAGGGTGAGGGTTGGGGTTAGGGTTAGGGCTAGTGAATGCTGGTTCTCTGTGTTTGCAGATGACGGTGAGCGTGTGTAAACTAATTCCAGTTGAAGAAGTTTCAGTTACTTGCTTGGTGACATTATCAGTTCAACATTAAAAGCGGCAGCAAAAGCAAAAGGGGAGTTTTGCTTCTAGAAACACCACAGGTCTCTTGTCTGCTCTCGGAATGTTTTTGAGATAAACCAGATTTTAAAAAACAAAGGAAAAAAAAAAACCACAGCTGCTTCTTTTGCTCTCTTCCTACTTTCTTGTGCTTTGCCCCTCCCCTTTCCCAGGTGATTGGGTTTGGGTGCTGGGCGGGGCTGAATGCTATATGAGCCCCAGGCATGCTATCAGAGAGCTCCTTCTGCCTGGGCTGCTCTTTGGGGTAAGTGCTTTGTTTTTCCTTCAGTCAGTTGCAGGGTTCTCTAGGCAGACTGGAGCCTATGGATTTCTGGATTTTAAGTGCTTGGAATTCACTCAGTAGCGGGATGTTTAGTAGGGGCTGCTGGCTCACTGTTTTTTTTGGGATGGTGGGATACTCTTCTGTTTTTGAGCTATGTTTTAATCTCTAGATGTATAAACCCACTTGTGTAACTCTCCAGAGGACTAAAACCAGCTTGATTGAATGCTACGTATGGCTTGGCAGTGTAGATGCAGCATTACCAAGACACTGAGCAGAGTTGTATCAGAGTCACCTCTTTCATCTGCAAAGGGTAAGTTTGATTACCCCTGCCAAGGCTCGTGTGTGTGCATGTCTTTTTGGCATTTGTGGAGCTCAGTTGTTTTACTTTGTCTGTGTGCATGTTCTTTTTTTTTTTTTTTTTTTTTTTTTTGAGGGTCAAACAGTGCGTTTGCTGAGCGTGGTTAGAATGAGGAGGTGGGGAGCTGCTCAGGACTGGAAGGTTTGGTTTCTAGGAGTATGCGGCATCCTTCCTGTGCGATGTGACTAATTGTTGGGCTGGAACGTTCCAGCTTTTGTGTGTCTTAAGCAATGTAGCTTGTGTAGTGTGTGTTGTGTGGCCCGGGCAGAGTTTGCTGTGGGCGAAGAATCTCAGTTAGAGCTGGTGAGCAGCTGAAGTACCAGAGCTGGGAAGAGAGAGGTCTTGCAGCAGGTACGCTGTGGCTGTGAGGTGCCTCAGACTGTGCTTTTCTGTCTTTTTGTTTTGTTTTGTTTTGTTGTTTTTTTTTGCAGGCGCTTTGTGCGGTCGTGGACAGGAAAGGGAAATCCTCGTGTCGCGGAGCAGTGAGGGAAGGTGAGTGTTGTCAGCCTGGTCATCCCTTATCTGAAGCGAAGGGAAGACACTCAGGTGTTTCCCTCAGAGGGTCCGAGGTGAGTCTGTTTGGGATAGAGGAGCAGCGTGGCAGGTGGGTGCTTGCAAGCACAGTGGTTCTTTTGTCCTTTTGTGTTCCCTGGTGGTGTGGATGATGCTGGCCGCTCCTTTCAAGCTTGGACCTAACTTGCAGGTCCGGAGGCAAGTGGAGTGCTGTTTTGAAAGGATAAAAGTAAAGCTGGGGTCGCTTATGTTGTTGAGGGATGGGTGCTACTGCTGGCAGCTGAATGTTTATCTTCTGCCTGTGTTTTGCCTTTCATTAGGCTGAAATGCAGTGTGCAGTGCAGGATGTGTCAACCAGCTGCCTCTGCAGTGACTCTGGTGCGTGATGAGCAGAGGTAGCTGTTAATTTTGGGGGTGTGGTTGTCACTGAAGTTATTTTCCTACATCCAACAGAGTAAAATTCCAGTTTGCCTTTTAGAGGTGCTATAAGTGGGTAAAGAGAAGAGATGGAAGCATGTGCCACGTGGGGCAGGCAAGCGGCTGAGGTACAGGAGGGGATGAGAGTATGTGATTTTTTCCTGGGGGTGGAATGGAATTGATTGTTTTGGTGTATAGTCTGTTTTGCTCCTAGATCTTTCATTCATTGTAAATAAAAGTTTGAGCCAATTCCAGTTAGGAATGTTCCAGTTACGACCCAGCAAGTATTGTCCTTTTAATGTTAAAAAAAAAAATGCGGCAAAAGCATGGGTGCAGATCTGTTTCAGGTCTTGTGCATCATATTCGGTTCGAGATCGCGTCTGTTTCCATCCTCACTCTTGCAGAAGTCATCTGGGCCGCATCAGGAGCTCTTGCTTGGGAATTGATTTCGTAAGTGTCTTCTTAGGGGGTTTTCAGTCCCCATCCTTCTGGTCTCTTGTCTTGAAGGCAGGCTTTTTAGGCCTCCACCATCCCAGTTCTGGCAGTTGCTTCCAGTCACGTGTCGTGACATTTGAGTCTCTCCTGGGGTCTGGTGCAGAGCACCTGTTCTGACTTGCTGTTGCTGTAGGGCTTTCTTTTTGGGGGTCACTCTTTCTTGTGCCTTGTGTTGTGTGTTTTGTTTGTAGTGTTTGTGGCGTGCCTGTGTGTGTATGTGTTTGGTCTGGAGCTGTCCTGCCTGGCAGTTAGTGATGACAGGTAACGTGGCAGTGCATGGGTGTACTAATACATTGATGGGACTGTGTTGGCAAAGACATCCGGTCTGCCTCTGGGCACTTGCTGAAGGACATCTGGCACAGTATATCTGTTTGCGAGCAACTTCTCGTTTTCCTCTATTTATTTAAAAAATTGTAAAATTTAATTGCAATCCAGTTTGGGACCCAGTCATGTATGACACCAGGGGGCTTGTCCAGGAGGGCTTTGGTTCTTGGAATCTTATTTGATGTAGGAGAGGTGCCCCAGCATTTGGTGGTTGCTGTTCGAGTCTGGTCGGGACTAATGGCATCTCGAACCTGAATACAGGTAAGCTAAGGTTTTGATTTTTTTTCAGCTCCCTTGCTGGCTGCAGCAGTATATTTTGCCCGTAATTCTGCGTGTGAAGATCTGAATGAAGACAACGGAGTCGTAAGTGTTTAAAGCGTATACTGTTCTGTTGGATGGGTTTTGGTTGCCTGTGTGTGTAAGAGTGTGACTGAGACGGAATTTAGTTCCGAAGCGATTGTGGAGGTCTTCTGTACCACGGTTCCAATCTCCCGCGAGGGACTTGGCCGGTGAAGGACCGAAGGGATTCCCAAAGGATTTGTGGGTGGGTGATGGATCTTAAATCCTCTTTAAGACACTCTTATTAAGGTAACCAAGGGCTGTGGGAATTGCCAGAGTAACATTCCTAGATGGGTGAGACAAAACCGAAGACCAGGGACCAGAAGAAAGGAAGCAAATTACCAGACATACCAGCAGAAAGTCCATTAGGAATAACGATTAGAAACTGGAACGAGAGAGGCCCCAGAAACGTAAAAAGTAAATAAAAAAGGGTCCAGTATTGTGTGATAGAATGGCCAAAGGAGCTTTTAAGACCGGTATTTGTCAGGCCTTAAATACACATGTTAATTCGAAGGAACCTTTCTGCCGGGAAGAAAGTGATGATGCAGGATTATGGATCAGGAGGACTTCATGTCCTTTTACAGCCTTAATATTTACACTAAAAGCAGGTAAGAAATTTTGAAGAAGAAGAAGAACAGGAAAAATAAAAAGATAATAATCGGGAGCCGTTGGATAACCTACCATCTCCATATCGTAACAATCCACCTCTGGTGGTGTACTGGGTCTGGCTGGAACGTTAACTTTCCCAGCAGCAGCCCATACAGTGCCGTACTCTGCAGTTGTAGCTGGAACAGCAGTGTTATCACACCAGTGTTGTGTCTACTGCTGAGCAGCAGTGGCACAGCATTGGGCCTTTCTCTAACCCTCCTAGGGGATGGGCAAAAAGCGAGGAGAGAAACATCACTAGGGCAGCTGACCTAAACCAATCAAAGGGATATTCCATACCATGGGATGTCACACTCAGCAATAAAAGGTGGAAACAGGAAGAAGAGGGGAGGGGTGGGCTCTCGTTGAGAAGACGTCGGTCCTCCTCTCGAACACCGGCTGCGTGCGTTGAGGCCTTGCATCAAGGACGTGGTCAATCATCGCTCATTTGTGGGAAGTAGAGAGCAATTTCTTTCCTCTGCCCTTCCATATAGCTTTCATTTATTTTGTTTGTTTGTTTTCCTCCCTTCTTTTTATTTTCCCTTTTCCCCTCCCTTTTCCCCTTTCCCTTTTTATTTCCCCTTAGTTAAATTGTTTAGTTCATGGTAGTCTTTATTTAATTATTATAATTATTTCCATTTAATTAAATTATCCTCATCTCAACCCGTGAGTTGTTCTTTGCTTTACTTCTCCCCCTCCTCACCTAAAGGATACATTCATGAGAAGTAGGACTGCCGTATCTGAGAGAGCTCCTCTATATCCTTTAAGGGAGGTAACTGGTGTATAACTGGGTTGGAGTTTTAACAGGGTTTTAAGGGTTTCAGGGTTAGCGTGTTAGGGTTTTAGAGGTTTTTTTGGGATGGAGTGTCGCTATGTTTTTTAGGGTTAGGGTCCTAGGGTTTTATTTTTGGTCAGTTATTTAGGGTTAGTGTGTTAAGATCCTTTTTTTTTTTTTTTTTTTTTTTTTTCAGGTTAGGTTCTCCAGGGTTAGAGTTTCGAGCGTCCTAATTTTTTGGGTTACGGTGTTGAGCGTCCTAATGTTTTGTGTTAGGGCTTTGGGTGTTAAGCATCTGAATTTTTGGGTTAGAGTTTTGCGCATCCTGATGTTTTGAGTAAGGGTTTTGAGCATCCTAGTGTTTTGGGTTGGCTTTGTGTTTTGAGCATCTTAATTTTGGGGTTACGGCTTTAAGCGTCCTAATCTTGTTGTTTAGGGCTTTGAGAATCCTATTGTTTTGGGTTTGGGTTTTGAGCGTCCTAAGTGTCCTAAGGGCTTTTAGGCATAGGACTTCAGGGGTTTAGTGTGGTAAACAGTTTGGATTAGGCCTGTAGGGGTTTTGAAGTTTTTTAGTGTTAGGGCTTGAGTCTATTTTGAAAGGGCAGTAAGTGCTTGGGTTCCAGTGAGTGCTGGTAAATGTATTTCTGGAACACTCGGCCTGTGATTGGTCAAGCCAGCTGCCTGGGGAATGCTGGTAGGCGTAGTTTTCTGGCACTGGGCTTCCGGGAGGCCATGTTTGGTGCCCAGAGCATGCCGGGTGGGGGTTGGGGGGTAAGGGGGTCGGGGGTTAAGGTGGGGGTTATATCTGTTAGGGTTAGGGGGTTAGGGTTGGGGGGTCGCGGGTTGGGGGGTTAGGGTTAGATCCGTTAGGGTTGGGGGGTTGGGGGGTCAGGGTTGGGTGGTCGGGGGTTAGGTGGTTCCATGGGGTGACCCCCCTATCTCTGCCCCCCCCCAGACAAGGAGGAGACGAAGCTGAAGGGCGTCATCTACTTCCAGGCCATAGAGGAGGTGTACTACGACCACGGGCGGGCGGCCTGCAAGGTGGGGGGGCCATATGGGGCCGGGGGGGGGCTGTATGGGGCCAAGGGGGGGGTACTTGTGGGGCTGGGAGGTTGTGGGGAACATCTGGAGAAGGTGCCTGTAGGGTTTGGGGGAGCACCTACAGGGTTTGGGGTGGGATCTGTGTGGCTGGGGGGGGTCTCTATGGGGCCGGGGGGTTTTGGGGGGGTTGTGACCCTATGGGGTGCCCCCCCCAGAGCCCCAACCCGCGGCTGACCTAGCATTTTAGCGTGGCCGCCGTCCACCAGCAGCTTCATGCCCGTCTTCCGCTCCCAGTGGCCCGCGGGGCGCCCGGTGGCCCTACCGGTGTCACCAGCGGCCACCTTGGGGTCAACGGCGGCGGTTTTGGGTCAACGGCAGCGGTTTTGGGGTTTCGGTCTGGGGGGTGCTGACATGTCCCCCCCCCGCACACCCCCAGGCATCCTGGCCCTGCAGCTGCCCCCGGGGGGGCTCGACGCCGAGTTCTACAGGTGAGAACCAGTCCCCTCCGCCCCCTAAATGCGCCCCCAGACCCCCCCCAAATTGACCCTCCCCAATTTATTCCCCCCCCCCCAGCGCCTGCCTCCACCTGGCCAAGATGCAGTGTCGGGTGCGGGAGGCGCTGGCGGAGCGCGAGCGGCTGCTGCGGGCACGGGTAGGACGGGGGGGGGGGCACCAAGGGGGGCGGGTCCATGGGGCTTGGGGGGACCCCAAGGGGGGGGGGGAACCAAGTGTGCGTGGTTCGGGTTCCGGGGGGACAAATTTGCGGGGCGCACCGGGGGGAACCAAAAGGAGGGGGGAACCAAATGTGCGGGGTGCGGGTTCTGGGGGGACACTTTTGTGGGGCGCACCGGGGGGGAACTAAAATGAGGGGGGAACCAAGTGTGCGGGGTGCGGTTGCCGGGGGGACGCATTTGCGGGTCGCACCGGGGGGAACCAAAATGAGGGGGGAACCATATGTGCAGGGTGCGGTTGTCGGGGGGACGCCGTTAGGGTTGTGGTTGGAGTTGGGGTTCGGGTTAGGTTAGGGTTAGGCCGCCCCCTGCTGGTGGAAAAGGGGTACTGCAGGCGGCCGGGGGGAGCTCATGCCCGGTGACGCCCGAGGGCGCCCCTCTGCCGCCACCTGCTGGTGGAAAAGGGGTACTGCAGGCGGCCGGGGGGAGCTCATGCCCGGTGACGCCCGAGGGCGCCCCTCTGCCGCCACCTGCTGGTGGAAAAGGGGTACTGCAGGCGGCCGGGGGGAGCTCATGCCCTGTGATGCCCGAGGGCGCCCCTCTGCCGCCACCTGCTGGTGGAAAACGAGTACTGCAGGCGGCCAGGGGCCTTGCACGCGCGTTGCTTATTACGTCTTTTCTTTTTTTTTGATGTGTAATTTCCTACGCTCCTAGATTTTTCTTCATATCTAAATGAAAGGTTCGTGCTAATTCCCGTTGAAAATATTTCATTTACTTTCTTGGTTGTATTGTCCTTTCTATGTTCAAAGTTGAGGCAAAAATACGGTAAATTTTGCTTCTAGAAACACCGCAGTTCTTTTGTCTGCACTCCGCATGCTGTAAACTAGGGATAGGTGACAAATAAATAAAAAAATAAATAAAAGAACACAGCTGCTGCTCCTGCTCTCTTTCTTGTGCTTTGCCCCCTCCTCTTTCCCAGGTGATTGGGTTTGGGTGCTGGGCGGGGCCAAATGTTATAGGAGCCCTAGGCGTTCTATCAGAGAGCTCCTTCTGCGTGGGCTGCTCTTTGGGGTCGGTGCTTTGTTTATTCTTCTGTTAGCTACATGCAGGGTTCTTTTCGTGGGTCAGAGTCTTGTACGATATTTTAGAGGAAAGCAATCTAGTAGTACGTGCATTTATTGCATGAAGCTCTTTGGAGGTGATGAATTGTTATAGCACTTTTATGGATAGGATGTCAATGTTATTTTGTGTGTTTGCTTTGTTGTTCTATGTCCCTCATGATTTTTGCAGGGTTATAGGGCAGATGCCACCAGGTCTACCCCTTTTGTTGTTTTTGTTTTGTTTGATTTATTTTTCTTATTTTCTTTTTCGGAAGGGGGTTTGGGATTTGAGCGTCCTATTTTTTTGGGTTTGGGATTTGAGCATCTTAATTTTGTGGGTGTGGGATTTGAGCGTCTTAAGTGTTTGGGTTAGGGCTTTTAGGCATAGGACTTCAGGGGTTTAGTGTGGTGGATAGTTTGGCTTAGGTCTGTAGGGGTTTCGAGGATTTTTAGGGTTAGGGCTTGCGGCTTTTTTGTGTAAGGGCGGTAAGGGCTAGGGTTCCAGGGAGTGCTGTTAAATGGAGTTCTCGACAACTCGGCCTCTGATTGGCCGTGCCGGCTGCCCAGGGAATGCTGGTAGGTGTAGTTTTCCGGCACAAGGCTTCCGGTAGGCTGCGTTGAGTGCCCAGAGCATGCCGGGAAATGTAGTTCTGGGACTCCGAACTTCCGGGAGGCCATGTTGGGTGCCCAGAGCACACCGGGAAATGCAGTTCTCGGGGACTAGGGCTGGGGCTAGGGTTAGAGCTTAGGGTGAGGGTTGGGGTTAGGGTTAGGGCTAGTGAATGCTGGTTCTCTGTGTTTGCAGATGACGGTGAGCGTGTGTAAACTAATTCCAGTTGAAGAAGTGTCAGTTACTTGCTTGGTGACATTATCAGTTCAACATTAAAAGCGGCAGCAAAAGCAAAAGGGGAGTTTTGCTTCTAGAAACACCACAGGTCTCTTGTCTGCTCTCGGAATGTTTTTGAGATAAACCAGATTTTAAAAAACAAAGGAAAAAAAAAAACACAGCTGCTTCTTTTGCTCTCTTCCTACTTTCTTGTGCTTTGCCCCTCCCCTTTCCCAGGTGATTGGGTTTGGGTGCTGGGCGGGGCTGAATGCTATATGAGCCCCAGGCATGCTATCAGAGAGCTCCTTCTGCCTGGGCTGCTCCTTGGGGTAAGTGCTTTGTTTTTCCTTCAGTCAGTTGCAGGGTTCTCTAGGCAGACTGGAGCCTATGGATTTCTGGATTTTAAGTGCTTGGAATTCACTCAGTAGCGGGATGTTTAGTAGGGGCTGCTGGCTCACTGTTTTTTTTGGGATGGTGGGATACTCTTCTGGTTTTGAGCTATGTTTTAATCTCTAGATGTATAAACCCACTTGTGTAACTCTCCAGAGGACTAAAACCAGCTTGATTGAATGCTACATATGGCTTGGCAGCGTAGATGCAGCATTACCAAGACACTGAGCAGAGTTGTATCAGAGTCACCTCTTTCACCTGCAAAGGGTAAGTCTGCGACTACCCCTGCCGAGGCTGCTGTGTGTGCATGTCTTTCTGGCATTTGTGGAGCTCGGTTGTTTTGTTTTGTGTGTATGTTTTAACTTTCTGTTTTTCTGAGCAGTAAATAGTGTGTGTGCTGAGCGTGGTTGGCAGGAGGAGGTGGGGAGCTGCTCAGGACTGGTAGGTTTGGTTTCTAGGAGTGTGCGGCATCCTTCCTGTGTGATGCGACTGATTGTTGGGTGGGAACGTTCCAGCTCATATGTCTTAAGCAATGTAGCTTGTGTAGTGTGTGTTGTGTGGCCCGGGCAGAGTTTGCTGTGGGCGAAGAATCTCAGTTAGAGCTGGTGAGCAGCTGAAGTACCAGAGCTGGGAAGAGAGAGGTCTTGCAGCAGGTACGCTGTGGCTGTGAGGTGCCTCAGACTGTGCTTTTCTGTCTTTTTGTTTTGTTTTGTTTTGTTGTTTTTTTTTGCAGGCGCTTTGTGCGGTCGTGGACAGGAAAGGGAAATCCTCGTGTCGCGGAGCAGTGAGGGAAGGTGAGTGTTGTCAGCCTGGTCATCCCTTATCTGAAGCGAAGGGAAGACACTCAGGTGTTTCCCTCAGAGGGTCCGAGGTGAGTCTGTTTGGGATAGAGGAGCAGCGTGGCAGGTGGGTGCTTGCAAGCACAGTGGTTCTTTTGTCCTTTTGTGTTCCCCGGTGGTGTGGATGATGCTGGCTGCTCCTTTCAAGCTTGGACCTAACTTGCAGGTCCGGAGGCAAGTGGAGTGCTGTTTTGAAAGGATAAAAGTAAAGCTGGGGTCGCTTATGTTGTTGAGGGATGGGTGCTACTGCTGGCAGCTGAATGTTTATCTTCTGCCTGTGTTTTGCCTTTCATTAGGCTGAAATGCAGTGTGCAGTGCAGGATGTGTCAACCAGCTGCCTCTGCAGTGACTCTGGTGCGTGATGAGCAGAGGTAGCTGTTAATTTTGGGGGTGTGGTTGTCACTGAAGTTATTTTCCTACATCCAACAGAGTAAAATTCCAGTTTGCCTTTTAGAGGTGCTATAAGTGGGTAAAGAGAAGAGATGGAAGCATGTGCCACGTGGGGCAGGCAAGCGGCTGAGGTACAGGAGGGGATGAGAGTATGTGATTTTTTCCTGGGGGTGGAATGGAATTGATTGTTTTGGTGTATAGTCTGTTTTGCTCCTAGATCTTTCATTCATTGTAAATAAAAGTTTGAGCCAATTCCAGTTAGGAATGTTCCAGTTACGACCCAGCAAGTATTGTCCTTTTAATGTTAAAAAAAAATGCGGCAAAAGCATGGGTGCAGATCTGTTTCAGGTCTTGTGCATCATATTCGGTTCGAGATCGCGTCTGTTTCCATCCTCACTCTTGCAGAAGTCATCTGGGCCGCATCAGGAGCTCTTGCTTGGGAATTGATTTCGTAAGTGTCTTCTTAGGGGGTTTTCAGTCCCCATCCTTCTGGTCTCTTGTCTTGAAGGCAGGCTTTTTAGGCCTCCACCATCCCAGTTCTGGCAGTTGCTTCCAGTCATGTGTCGTGACATTTGAGTCTCTCCTGGGGTCTGGTGCAGAGCACCTGTTCTGACTTGCTGTTGCTGTAGGGCTTTCTTTTTGGGGGTCACTTTTTCTTGTGCCTTGTGTTGTGTGTTTTGTTTGTAGTGTTTGTGGCGTGCCTGTGTGTGTGTGTATGTGTTTGGTCTGGAGCTGTCCTGCCTGGCAGTTAGTGATGACAGGTAACGTGGCAGTGCATGGGTGTACTAATACATTGATGGGACTGTGTTGGCAAAGACATCCGGTCTGCCTCTGGGCACTTGCTGAAGGACATCTGGCACAGTATATCTGTTTGCGAGCAACTTCTCGTTTTCCTCTATTTATTTAAAAAATTGTAAAATTTAATTGCAATCCAGTTTGGGACCCAGTCATGTATGACACCAGGGGGCTTGTCCAGGAGGGCTTTGGTTCTTGGAATCTTATTTGATGTAGGAGAGGTGCCCCAGCATTTGGTGGTTGCTGTTCGAGTCTGGTCGGGACTAATGGCATCTCGAACCTGAATACAGGTAAGCTAAGGTTTTGATTTTTTTTCAGCTCCCTTGCTGGCTGCAGCAGTATATTTTGCCCGTAATTCTGCGTGTGAAGATCTGAATGAAGACAACGGAGTCGTAAGTGTTTAAAGCGTATACTGTTCTGTTGGATGGGTTTTGGTTGCCTGTGTGTGTAAGAGTGTGACTGAGACGGAATTTAGTTCCGAAGCGATTGTGGAGGTCTTCTGTACCACGGTTCCAATCTCCCGCGAGGGACTTGGCCGGTGAAGGACCGAAGGGATTCCCAAAGGATTTGTGGGTGGGTGATAGATCTTAAATCCTCTTTAAGACACTCTTATTAAGGTAACCAAGGGCTGTGGGAATTGCCAGAGTAACATTCCTAGATGGGTGAGACAAAACCGAAGACCAGGGACCAGAAGAAAGGAAGCAAATTACCAGACATACCAGCAGAAAGTCCATTAGGAATAACGATTAGAAACTGGAACGAGAGAGGCCCCAGAAACGTAAAAAGTAAATAAAAAAGGGTCCAGTATTGTGTGATAGAATGGCCAAAGGAGCTTTTAAGACCGGTATTTGTCAGGCCTTAAATACACATGTTAATTCGAAGGAACCTTTCTGCCGGGAAGAAAGTGATGATGCAGGATTATGGATCAGGAGGACTTCATGTCCTTTTACAGCCTTAATATTTACACTAAAAGCAGGTAAGAAATTTTGAAGAAGAAGAAGAACAGGAAAAATAAAAAGATAATAAACGGGAGCCGTTGGATAACCTACCATCTCCATATCGTAACAATCCACCTCTGGTGGTGTACTGGGTCTGGCTGGAACGTTAACTTTCCCAGCAGCAGCCCATACAGTGCCGTACTCTGCAGTTGTAGCTGGAACAGCAGTGTTATCACACCAGTGTTGTGTCTACTGCTGAGCAGCAGTGGCACAGCATTGGGCCTTTCTCTAACCCTCCTAGGGGATGGGCAAAAAGCGAGGAGAGAAACATCACTAGGGCAGCTGACCTAAACCAATCAAAGGGATATTCCATACCATGGGATGTCACACTCAGCAATAAAAGGTGGAAACAGGAAGAAGAGGGGAGGGGTGGGCTCTCGTTGAGAAGACGTCGGTCCTCCTCTCGAACACCGGCTGCGTGCGTTGAGGCCTTGCATCAAGGACGTGGTCAATCATCGCTCATTTGTGGGAAGTAGAGAGCAATTTCTTTCCTCTGCCCTTCCATATAGCTTTCATTTATTTTGTTTGTTTGTTTTCCTCCCTTCTTTTTATTTTCCCTTTTCCCCTCCCTTTTCCCCTTTCCCTTTTTATTTCCCCTTAGTTAAATTGTTTAGTTCATGGTAGTCTTTATTTAATTATTATAATTATTTCCATTTAATTAAATTATCCTCATCTCAACCCGTGAGTTGTTCTTTGCTTTACTTCTCCCCCTCCTCACCTAAAGGATGCATTCATGAGAAGTAGGACTGCCGTATCTGAGAGAGCTCCTCTATATCCTTTAAGGGAGGTAACTGGTGTATAACTGGGTTGGAGTTTTAACAGGGTTTTAAGGGTTTCAGGGTTAGCGTGTTAGGGTTTTAGAGGTTTTTTTGGGATGGAGTGTCGCTATGTTTTTTAGGGTTAGGGTCCTAGGGTTTTATTTTTGGTCAGTTATTTAGGGTTAGTGTGTTAAGATCCTTTTTTTTTTTTTTTTTTTTTTTTTCAGGTTAGGTTCTCCAGGGTTAGAGTTTCGAGCGTCCTAATTTTTTGGGTTACGGTGTTGAGCGTCCTAATGTTTTGTGTTAGGGCTTTGGGTGTTAAGCATCTGAATTTTTGGGTTAGAGTTTTGCGCATCCTGATGTTTTGAGTAAGGGTTTTGAGCATCCTAGTGTTTTGGGTTGGCTTTGTGTTTTGAGCATCTTAATTTTGGGGTTACGGCTTTAAGCGTCCTAATCTTGTTGTTTAGGGCTTTGAGAATCCTATTGTTTTGGGTTTGGGTTTTGAGCGTCCTAAGTGTCCTAAGGGCTTTTAGGCATAGGACTTCAGGGGTTTAGTGTGGTAAACAGTTTGGATTAGGCCTGTAGGGGTTTTGAAGTTTTTTAGTGTTAGGGCTTGAGTCTATTTTGAAAGGGCAGTAAGTGCTTGGGTTCCAGTGAGTGCTGGTAAATGTATTTCTGGAACACTCGGCCTGTGATTGGTCAAGCCAGCTGCCTGGGGAATGCTGGTAGGCGTAGTTTTCTGGCACTGGGCTTCCGGGAGGCCATGTTTGGTGCCCAGAGCATGCCGGGTGGGGGTTGGGGGGTAAGGGGGTCGGGGGTTAAGGTGGGGGTTATATCTGTTAGGGTTAGGGGGTTAGGGTTGGGGGGTCGCGGGTTGGGGGGTTAGGGTTAGATCCGTTAGGGTTGGGGGGTTGGGGGGTCAGGGTTGGGTGGTCGGGGGTTAGGTGGTTCCATGGGGTGACCCCCCTATCTCTGCCCCCCCCCCCAGACAAGGAGGAGACGAAGCTGAAGGGCGTCATCTACTTCCAGGCCATAGAGGAGGTGTACTACGACCACGGGCGGGCGGCCTGCAAGGTGGGGGGGCCATATGGGGCCGGGGGGGGGCTGTATGGGGCCAAGGGGGGGGTACTTGTGGGGCTGGGAGGTTGTGGGGAACATCTGGAGAAGGTGCCTGTAGGGTTTGGGGGAGCACCTACAGGGTTTGGGGTGGGATCTGTGTGGCTGGGGGGGGTCTCTATGGGGCCGGGGGGTTTTGGGGGGGTTGTGACCCTATGGGGTGCCCCCCCCAGAGCCCCAACCCGCGGCTGACCTAGCATTTTAGCGTGGCCGCCGTCCACCAGCAGCTTCATGCCCGTCTTCCGCTCCCAGTGGCCCGCGGGGCGCCCGGTGGCCCTACCGGTGTCACCAGCGGCCACCTTGGGGTCAACGGCGGCGGTTTTGGGTCAACGGCAGCGGTTTTGGGGTTTCGGTCTGGGGGGTGCTGACATGTCCCCCCCCCGCACACCCCCAGGCATCCTGGCCCTGCAGCTGCCCCCGGGGGGGCTCGACGCCGAGTTCTACAGGTGAGAACCAGTCCCCTCCGCCCCCTAAATGCGCCCCCAGACCCCCCCCAAATTGACCCCCCCCAATTTATTCCCCCCCCCAGCGCCTGCCTCCACCTGGCCGAGATGCAGCGTCGGGTGCGGGAGGCGCTGGTGGAGCGCGAGCGGCTGCTGCGGGCACGGGTAGGACGGGGGGGGGGGCACCAAGGGGGGCGGGTCCATGGGGCTTGGGGGGACCCCAAGGGGGGGGGGGAACCAAGTGTGCGGGGTGCGTTTGCCGGGTGGACGCATATGCAGGGTGCGGGTTCCGGGGGGACACACTTGCCGGGCGCACCGGGGGGGGAACCAAAATGAGGGGGGAACCAAGTGTGCGGGGTTCGGGTTCTGGGGGGACACATTTGCGGGGCGCACCGGGGGGGGGAACCAAAATGAGGGGGGAACCAAGTGTGCGGGGTTCGGGTTCCGGGGGGACAAATTTGCGGGGCGCACCGGGGGGAACCAAAAGGAGGGGGGAACCAAATGTGCGGGGTGCGGGTTCTGGGGGGACACTTTTGTGGGGCGCACCGGTGGGGGGAACTAAAATGAGGGGGGAACCAAGTGTGCGGGGTGCGGTTGCCGGGGGGACGCATTTGCGGGTCGCACCGGGGGGAACCAAAATGAGGGGGGAACCATATGTGCAGGGTGCGGTTGTCGGGGGGACGCCGTTAGGGTTGTGGTTGGAGTTGGGGTTCGGGTTAGGTTAGGGTTAGGCCGCCACCTGCTGGTGGAAAAGGGGTACTGCAGGCGGCCGGGGGGAGCTCATGCCCGGTGACGCCCGAGGGCGCCCCTCTGCCGCCACCTGCTGGTGGAAAAGGGGTACTGCAGGCGGCCGAGGGGAGTTCATGCCCGGTGACGCCCGAGGGCGCCCCTCTGCCGCCACCTGCTGGTGGAAAACGAGTATTGCAGGCGGCTGAGGGGAGCTCATGCCCGGTGATGCCCGAGGGCGCCCCTCTGCCGCCACCTGCTGGTGGAAAACGAGTACTGCAGGCGGCCAGGGGCCTTGCACGCGCGTTGCTTATTACGTCTTTTCTTTTTTTTTGATGTGTAATTTCCTACGCTCCTAGATTTTTCTTCATATGTAAATGAAAGGTTCGTGCTAATTCCCGTTGAAAATATTTCATTTACTTTCTTGGTTGTATTGTCCTTTCTATGTTCAAAGTTGAGGCAAAAATACGGTAAATTTTGCTTCTAGAAACACCGCAGTTCTTTTGTCTGCACTCCGCATGCTGTAAACTAGGGATAGGTGACAAATAAATAAAAAAATAAATAAAAGAACACAGCTGCTGCTCCTGCTCTCTTTCTTGTGCTTTGCCCCCTCCTCTTTCCCAGGTGATTGGGTTTGGGTGCTGGGCGGGGCCAAATGTTATAGGAGCCCTAGGCGTTCTATCAGAGAGCTCCTTCTGCGTGGGCTGCTCTTTGGGGTCGGTGCTTTGTTTATTCTTCTGTTAGCTACATGCAGGGTTCTTTTCGTGGGTCAGAGTCTTGTACGATATTTTAGAGGAAAGCAATCTAGTAGTACGTGCATTTATTGCATGAAGCTCTTTGGAGGTGATGAATTGTTATAGCACTTTTATGGATAGGATGTCAATGTTATTTTGTGTGTTTGCTTTGTTGTTCTATGTCCCTCATGATTTTTGCAGGGTTATAGGGCAGATGCCACCAGGTCTACCCCTTTTGTTGTTTTTGTTTTGTTTGATTTATTTTTCTTATTTTCTTTTTCGGAAGGGGGTTTGGGATTTGAGCGTCCTATTTTTTTGGGTTTGGGATTTGAGCATCTTAATTTTGTGGGTGTGGGATTTGAGCGTCTTAAGTGTTTGGGTTAGGGCTTTTAGGCATAGGACTTCAGGGGTTTAGTGTGGTGGATAGTTTGGCTTAGGTCTGTAGGGGTTTCGAGGATTTTTAGGGTTAGGGCTTGCGGCTTTTTTGTGTAAGGGCGGTAAGGGCTAGGGTTCCAGGGAGTGCTGTTAAATGGAGTTCTCGACAACTCGGCCTCTGATTGGCCGTGCCGGCTGCCCAGGGAATGCTGGTAGGTGTAGTTTTCCGGCACAAGGCTTCCGGTAGGCTGCGTTGAGTGCCCAGAGCATGCCGGGAAATGTAGTTCTGGGACTCCGAACTTCCGGGAGGCCATGTTGGGTGCCCAGAGCACACCGGGAAATGCAGTTCTCGGGGACTAGGGCTGGGGCTAGGGCTAGAGCTTAGGGTGAGGGTTGGGGTTAGGGTTAGGGCTAGTGAATGCTGGTTCTCTGTGTTTGCAGATGACGGTGAGCGTGTGTAAACTAATTCCAGTTGAAGAAGTTTCAGTTACTTGCTTGGTGACATTATCAGTTCAACATTAAAAGCGGCAGCAAAAGCAAAAGGGGAGTTTTGCTTCTAGAAACACCACAGGTCTCTTGTCTGCTCTCGGAATGTTTTTGAGATAAACCAGATTTTAAAAAACAAAGGAAAAAAAAAAAACACAGCTGCTTCTTTTGCTCTCTTCCTACTTTCTTGTGCTTTGCCCCTCCCCTTTCCCAGGTGATTGGGTTTGGGTGCTGGGCGGGGCTGAATGCTATATGAGCCCCAGGCATGCTATCAGAGAGCTCCTTCTGCCTGGGCTGCTCTTTGGGGTAAGTGCTTTGTTTTTCCTTCAGTCAGTTGCAGGGTTCTCTAGGCAGACTGGAGCCTATGGATTTCTGGATTTTAAGTGCTTGGAATTCACTCAGTAGCGGGATGTTTAGTAGGGGCTGCTGGCTCACTGTTTTTTTTGGGATGGTGGGATACTCTTCTGGTTTTGAGCTATGTTTTAATCTCTAGATGTATAAACCCACTTGTGTAACTCTCCAGAGGACTAAAACCAGCTTGATTGAATGCTACATATGGCTTGGCAGCGTAGATGCAGCATTACCAAGACACTGAGCAGAGTTGTATCAGAGTCACCTCTTTCACCTGCAAAGGGTAAGTCTGCGACTACCCCTGCCGAGGCTGCTGTGTGTGCATGTCTTTCTGGCATTTGTGGAGCTCGGTTGTTTTGTTTTGTGTGTATGTTTTAACTTTCTGTTTTTCTGAGCAGTAAATAGTGTGTGTGCTGAGCGTGGTTGGCAGGAGGAGGTGGGGAGCTGCTCAGGACTGGTAGGTTTGGTTTCTAGGAGTGTGCGGCATCCTTCCTGTGTGATGCGACTGATTGTTGGGTGGGAACGTTCCAGCTCATATGTCTTAAGCAATGTAGCTTGTGTAGTGTGTGTTGTGTGGCCCGGGTGCAGCTTGCTGTGGTGTTGTGAGTGAACAATCTCAGAGCTGGTGAGCAGCTGAAGTACCGGAGCTGGGAAGAGAGAGGTCTTGCAGCAGGTACGCTGTGGCTGTGAGGTGCCTCAGAGTGTGCATTTCTCTTGTCTCTGCAGGTGCTTTGTGCAGTTGTCGAGAGGGAAGGGAAATCTTCATGTCAGGAAGCTCTGAGGGAAGGTGAGTGGTGTCAGAGCATACCGGGAAATGTAGTTCTGGGACTCTGAACTTCCGGGAGGCCATGTTGGGTGCCCAGAGCACACCGGGAAATGCAGTTCTCGGGGACTAGGGCTGGGGCTAGGGCTAGAGCTTAGGGTGAGGGTTGGGGTTAGGGTTAGGGCTAGTGAATGCTGGTTCTCTGTGTTTGCAGATGACGGTGAGCGTGTGTAAACTAATTCCAGTTGAAGAAGTTTCAGTTACTTGCTTGGTGACATTATCAGTTCAACATTAAAAGCGGCAGCAAAAGCAAAAGGGGAGTTTTGCTTCTAGAAACACCACAGGTCTCTTGTCTGCTCTCGGAATGTTTTTGAGATAAACCAGATTTTAAAAAACAAAGGAAAAAAAAAAACCACAGCTGCTTCTTTTGCTCTCTTCCTACTTTCTTGTGCTTTGCCCCTCCCCTTTCCCAGGTGATTGGGTTTGGGTGCTGGGCGGGGCTGAATGCTATATGAGCCCCAGGCATGCTATCAGAGAGCTCCTTCTGCCTGGGCTGCTCTTTGGGGTAAGTGCTTTGTTTTTCCTTCAGTCAGTTGCAGGGTTCTCTAGGCAGACTGGAGCCTATGGATTTCTGGATTTTAAGTGCTTGGAATTCACTCAGTAGCGGGATGTTTAGTAGGGGCTGCTGGCTCACTGTTTTTTTTGGGATGGTGGGATACTCTTCTGTTTTTGAGCTATGTTTTAATCTCTAGATGTATAAACCCACTTGTGTAACTCTCCAGAGGACTAAAACCAGCTTGATTGAATGCTACGTATGGCTTGGCAGTGTAGATGCAGCATTACCAAGACACTGAGCAGAGTTGTATCAGAGTCACCTCTTTCATCTGCAAAGGGTAAGTTTGATTACCCCTGCCAAGGCTCGTGTGTGTGCATGTCTTTTTGGCATTTGTGGAGCTCAGTTGTTTTACTTTGTCTGTGTGCATGTTCTTTTTTTTTTTTTTTGAGGGTCAAACAGTGCGTTTGCTGAGCGTGGTTAGAATGAGGAGGTGGGGAGCTGCTCAGGACTGGAAGGTTTGGTTTCTAGGAGTATGCGGCATCCTTCCTGTGCGATGTGACTAATTGTTGGGCTGGAACGTTCCAGCTTTTGTGTGTCTTAAGCAATGTAGCTTGTGTAGTGTGTGTTGTGTGGCCCGGGCAGAGTTTGCTGTGGGCGAAGAATCTCAGTTAGAGCTGGTGAGCAGCTGAAGTACCAGAGCTGGGAAGAGAGAGGTCTTGCAGCAGGTACGCTGTGGCTGTGAGGTGCCTCAGACTGTGCTTTTCTGTCTTTTTGTTTTGTTTTGTTTTGTTGTTTTTTTTTGCAGGCGCTTTGTGCGGTCGTGGACAGGAAAGGGAAATCCTCGTGTCGCGGAGCAGTGAGGGAAGGTGAGTGTTGTCAGCCTGGTCATCCCTTATCTGAAGCGAAGGGAAGACACTCAGGTGTTTCCCTCAGAGGGTCCGAGGTGAGTCTGTTTGGGATAGAGGAGCAGCGTGGCAGGTGGGTGCTTGCAAGCACAGTGGTTCTTTTGTCCTTTTGTGTTCCCCGGTGGTGTGGATGATGCTGGCCGCTCCTTTCAAGCTTGGACCTAACTTGCAGGTCCGGAGGCAAGTGGAGTGCTGTTTTGAAAGGATAAAAGTAAAGCTGGGGTCGCTTATGTTGTTGAGGGATGGGTGCTACTGCTGGCAGCTGAATGTTTATCTTCTGCCTGTGTTTTGCCTTTCATTAGGCTGAAATGCAGTGTGCAGTGCAGGATGTGTCAACCAGCTGCCTCTGCAGTGACTCTGGTGCGTGATGAGCAGAGGTAGCTGTTAATTTTGGGGGTGTGGTTGTCACTGAAGTTATTTTCCTACATCCAACAGAGTAAAATTCCAGTTTGCCTTTTAGAGGTGCTATAAGTGGGTAAAGAGAAGAGATGGAAGCATGTGCCACGTGGGGCAGGCAAGCGGCTGAGGTACAGGAGGGGATGAGAGTATGTGATTTTTTCCTGGGGGTGGAATGGAATTGATTGTTTTGGTGTATAGTCTGTTTTGCTCCTAGATCTTTCATTCATTGTAAATAAAAGTTTGAGCCAATTCCAGTTAGGAATGTTCCAGTTACGACCCAGCAAGTATTGTCCTTTTAATGTTAAAAAAAAAAATGCGGCAAAAGCATGGGTGCAGATCTGTTTCAGGTCTTGTGCATCATATTCGGTTCGAGATCGCGTCTGTTTCCATCCTCACTCTTGCAGAAGTCATCTGGGCCGCATCAGGAGCTCTTGCTTGGGAATTGATTTCGTAAGTGTCTTCTTAGGGGGTTTTCAGTCCCCATCCTTCTGGTCTCTTGTCTTGAAGGCAGGCTTTTTAGGCCTCCACCATCCCAGTTCTGGCAGTTGCTTCCAGTCACGTGTCGTGACATTTGAGTCTCTCCTGGGGTCTGGTGCAGAGCACCTGTTCTGACTTGCTGTTGCTGTAGGGCTTTCTTTTTGGGGGTCACTTTTTCTTGTGCCTTGTGTTGTGTGTTTTGTTTGTAGTGTTTGTGGCGTGCCTGTGTGTGTGTGTATGTGTTTGGTCTGGAGCTGTCCTGCCTGGCAGTTAGTGATGACAGGTAACGTGGCAGTGCATGGGTGTACTAATACATTGATGGGACTGTGTTGGCAAAGACATCCGGTCTGCCTCTGGGCACTTGCTGAAGGACATCTGGCACAGTATATCTGTTTGCGAGCAACTTCTCGTTTACCTCTATTTATTTAAAAAATTGTAAAATTTAATTGCAATCCAGTTTGGGACCCAGTCATGTATGACACCAGGGGGCTTGCCCAGGAGGGCTTTGGTTCTTGGAATCTTATTTGATGTAGGAGAGGTGCCCCAGCATTTGGTGGTTGCTGTTCGAGTCTGGTCGGGACTAATGGCATCTCGAACCTGAATACAGGTAAGCTAAGGTTTTGATTTTTTTTCAGCTCCCTTGCTGGCTGCAGCAGTATATTTTGCCCGTAATTCTGCGTGTGAAGATCTGAATGAAGACAACGGAGTCGTAAGTGTTTAAAGCGTATACTGTTCTGTTGGATGGGTTTTGGTTGCCTGTGTGTGTAAGAGTGTGACTGAGACGGAATTTAGTTCCGAAGCGATTGTGGAGGTCTTCTGTACCACGGTTCCAATCTCCCGCGAGGGACTTGGCCGGTGAAGGACCGAAGGGATTCCCAAAGGATTTGTGGGTGGGTGATAGATCTTAAATCCTCTTTAAGACACTCTTATTAAGGTAACCAAGGGCTGTGGGAATTGCCAGAGTAACATTCCTAGATGGGTGAGACAAAACCGAAGACCAGGGACCAGAAGAAAGGAAGCAAATTACCAGACATACCAGCAGAAAGTCCATTAGGAATAACGATTAGAAACTGGAACGAGAGAGGCCCCAGAAACGTAAAAAGTAAATAAAAAAGGGTCCAGTATTGTGTGATAGAATGGCCAAAGGAGCTTTTAAGACCGGTATTTGTCAGGCCTTAAATACACATGTTAATTCGAAGGAACCTTTCTGCCGGGAAGAAAGTGATGATGCAGGATTATGGATCAGGAGGACTTCATGTCCTTTTACAGCCTTAATATTTACACTAAAAGCAGGTAAGAAATTTTGAAGAAGAAGAAGAACAGGAAAAATAAAAAGATAATAAACGGGAGCCGTTGGATAACCTACCATCTCCATATCGTAACAATCCACCTCTGGTGGTGTACTGGGTCTGGCTGGAACGTTAACTTTCCCAGCAGCAGCCCATACAGTGCCGTACTCTGCAGTTGTAGCTGGAACAGCAGTGTTATCACACCAGTGTTGTGTCTACTGCTGAGCAGCAGTGGCACAGCATTGGGCCTTTCTCTAACCCTCCTAGGGGATGGGCAAAAAGCGAGGAGAGAAACATCACTAGGGCAGCTGACCTAAACCAATCAAAGGGATATTCCATACCATGGGATGTCACACTCAGCAATAAAAGGTGGAAACAGGAAGAAGAGGGGAGGGGTGGGCTCTCGTTGAGAAGACGTCGGTCCTCCTCTCGAACACCGGCTGCGTGCGTTGAGGCCTTGCATCAAGGACGTGGTCAATCATCGCTCATTTGTGGGAAGTAGAGAGCAATTTCTTTCCTCTGCCCTTCCATATAGCTTTCATTTATTTTGTTTGTTTGTTTTCCTCCCTTCTTTTTATTTTCCCTTTTCCCCTCCCTTTTCCCCTTTCCCTTTTTATTTCCCCTTAGTTAAATTGTTTAGTTCATGGTAGTCTTTATTTAATTATTATAATTATTTCCATTTAATTAAATTATCCTCATCTCAACCCGTGAGTTGTTCTTTGCTTTACTTCTCCCCCTCCTCACCTAAAGGATGCATTCATGAGAAGTAGGACTGCCGTATCTGAGAGAGCTCCTCTATATCCTTTAAGGGAGGTAACTGGTGTATAACTGGGTTGGAGTTTTAACAGGGTTTTAAGGGTTTCAGGGTTAGCGTGTTAGGGTTTTAGAGGTTTTTTTGGGATGGAGTGTCGCTATGTTTTTTAGGGTTAGGGTCCTAGGGTTTTATTTTTGGTCAGTTATTTAGGGTTAGTGTGTTAAGATCCTTTTTTTTTTTTTTTTTTTTTCAGGTTAGGTTCTCCAGGGTTAGAGTTTCGAGCGTCCTAATTTTTTGGGTTACGGTGTTGAGCGTCCTAATGTTTTGTGTTAGGGCTTTGGGTGTTAAGCATCTGAATTTTTGGGTTAGAGTTTTGCGCATCCTGATGTTTTGAGTAAGGGTTTTGAGCATCCTAGTGTTTTGGGTTGGCTTTGTGTTTTGAGCATCTTAATTTTGGGGTTACGGCTTTAAGCGTCCTAATCTTGTTGTTTAGGGCTTTGAGAATCCTATTGTTTTGGGTTTGGGTTTTGAGCGTCCTAAGTGTCCTAAGGGCTTTTAGGCATAGGACTTCAGGGGTTTAGTGTGGTAAACAGTTTGGATTAGGCCTGTAGGGGTTTTGAAGTTTTTTAGTGTTAGGGCTTGAGTCTATTTTGAAAGGGCAGTAAGTGCTTGGGTTCCAGTGAGTGCTGGTAAATGTATTTCTGGAACACTCGGCCTGTGATTGGTCAAGCCAGCTGCCTGGGGAATGCTGGTAGGCATAGTTTTCTGGCACTGGGCTTCCGGGAGGCCATGTTTGGTGCCCAGAGCATGCCGGGTGGGGGTTGGGGGGTAAGGGGGTCGGGGGTTAAGGTGGGGGTTATATCTGTTAGGGTTAGGGGGTTAGGGTTGGGGGGTCGCGGGTTGGGGGGTTAGGGTTAGATCCGTTAGGGTTGGGGGGTTGGGGGGTCAGGGTTGGGTGGTCGGGGGTTAGGTGGTTCCATGGGGTGACCCCCCTATCTCTGCCCCCCCCCCCAGACAAGGAGGAGACGAAGCTGAAGGGCGTCATCTACTTCCAGGCCATAGAGGAGGTGTACTACGACCACGGGCGGGCGGCCTGCAAGGTGGGGGGGCCATATGGGGCCGGGGGGGGGCTGTATGGGGCCAAGGGGGGGGTACTTGTGGGGCTGGGAGGTTGTGGGGAACATCTGGAGAAGGTGCCTGTAGGGTTTGGGGGAGCACCTACAGGGTTTGGGGTGGGATCTGTGTGGCTGGGGGGGGTCTCTATGGGGCCGGGGGGTTTTGGGGGGGTTGTGACCCTATGGGGTGCCCCCCCCAGAGCCCCAACCCGCGGCTGACCTAGCATTTTAGCGTGGCCGCCGTCCACCAGCAGCTTCATGCCCGTCTTCCGCTCCCAGTGGCCCGCGGGGCGCCTGGTGGCCCTACCGGTGTCACCAGCGGCCACCTTGGGGTCAACGGCGGCGGTTTTGGGTCAACGGCAGCGGTTTTGGGGTTTCAGTCTGGGGGGTGCTGACATGTCCCCCCCCCGCACCCCCCCAGGCATCCTGGCCCTGCAGCTGCCCCCGGGGGGGCTCGACGCCGAGTTCTACAGGTGAGAACCAGTCCCCTCCGCCCCCTAAATGCGCCCCCAGACCCCCCCCAAATTGACCCTCCCCAATTTATTCCCCCCCCCCCAGCGCCTGCCTCCACCTGGCCAAGATGCAGTGTCGGGTGCGGGAGGCGCTGGCGGAGCGCGAGCGGCTGCTGCGGGCACGGGTAGGACGGGGGGGGGGGCACCAAGGGGGGCGGGTCCATGGGGCTTGGGGGGACCCCAAGGGGGGGGGGGAACCAAGTGTGCGGGGTGCGTTTGCCGGGTGGACGCATATGCAGGGTGCGGGTTCCGGGGGGACACACTTGCCGGGCGCACCGGGGGGGGAACCAAAATGAGGGGGGAACCAAGTGTGCGGGGTTCGGGTTCTGGGGGGACACATTTGCGGGGCGCACCGGGGGGGGGGAACCAAAATGAGGGGGGAACCAAGTGTGCGGGGTTCGGATTCCGGCGGGACAAATTTGCGGGGCGCACCGGGGGGAACCAAAAGGAGGGGGGAACCAAATGTGCGGGGTGCGGGTTCTGGGGGGACACTTTTGTGGGGCGCACCGGTGGGGGGAACTAAAATGAGGGGGGAACCAAGTGTGCGGGGTGCGGTTGCCGGGGGGACGCATTTGCGGGTCGCACCGGGGGGAACCAAAATGAGGGGGGAACCATATGTGCAGGGTGCGGTTGTCGGGGGGACGCCGTTAGGGTTGTGGTTGGAGTTGGGGTTCGGGTTAGGTTAGGGTTAGGCCGCCCCCTGCTGGTGGAAAAGGGGTACTGCAGGCGGCCGGGGGGAGCTCATGCCCGGTGACGCCCGAGGGCGCCCCTCTGCCGCCACCTGCTGGTGGAAAAGGGGTACTGCAGGCGGCCGGGGGGAGCTCATGCCCGGTGACGC
This sequence comes from Anas platyrhynchos, assembly GCF_047663525.1. Taxonomy (NCBI): domain Eukaryota; kingdom Metazoa; phylum Chordata; class Aves; order Anseriformes; family Anatidae; genus Anas; species Anas platyrhynchos. The sequence continues at coordinate 159,898,342 of NC_092588.1, forward strand.
CCGAGGGCGCCCCTCTGCCGCCACCTGCTGGTGGAAAAGGGATACTGCAGGCGGCTGAGGGGAGCTCATGCCCTGTGATGCCCGAGGGCGCCCCTCTGCCGCCACCTGCTGGTGGAAAACGAGTACTGCAGGCGGCCAGGGGCCGTGCACGCGCGTTGCTTATTACGTCTTTTCTTTTTTTTTGATGTGTAATTTCCTACGCTCCTAGATTTTTCTTCATATGTAAATGAAAGGTTCGTGCTAATTCCCGTTGAAAATATTTCATTTACTTTCTTGGTTGTATTGTCCTTTCTATGTTCAAAGTTGAGGCAAAAATACGGTAAATTTTGCTTCTAGAAACACCGCAGTTCTTTTGTCTGCACTCCGCATGCTGTAAACTAGGGATAGGTGACAAATAAATAAAAAAATAAATAAAAGAACACAGCTGCTGCTCCTGCTCTCTTTCTTGTGCTTTGCCCCCTCCTCTTTCCCAGGTGATTGGGTTTGGGTGCTGGGCGGGGCCAAATGTTATAGGAGCCCTAGGCGTTCTATCAGAGAGCTCCTTCTGCGTGGGCTGCTCTTTGGGGTCGGTGCTTTGTTTATTCTTCTGTTAGCTACATGCAGGGTTCTTTTCGTGGGTCAGAGTCTTGTACGATATTTTAGAGGAAAGCAATCTAGTAGTACGTGCATTTATTGCATGAAGCTCTTTGGAGGTGATGAATTGTTATAGCACTTTTATGGATAGGATGTCAATGTTATTTTGTGTGTTTGCTTTGTTGTTCTATGTCCCTCATGATTTTTGCAGGGTTATAGGGCAGATGCCACCAGGTCTACCCCTTTTGTTGTTTTTGTTTTGTTTGATTTATTTTTCTTATTTTCTTTTTCGGAAGGGGGTTTGGGATTTGAGCGTCCTATTTTTTTGGGTTTGGGATTTGAGCATCTTAATTTTGTGGGTGTGGGATTTGAGCGTCTTAAGTGTTTGGGTTAGGGCTTTTAGGCATAGGACTTCAGGGGTTTAGTGTGGTGGATAGTTTGGCTTAGGTCTGTAGGGGTTTCGAGGATTTTTAGGGTTAGGGCTTGCGGCTTTTTTGTGTAAGGGCGGTAAGGGCTAGGGTTCCAGGGAGTGCTGTTAAATGGAGTTCTCGACAACTCGGCCTCTGATTGGCCGTGCCGGCTGCCCAGGGAATGCTGGTAGGTGTAGTTTTCCGGCACAAGGCTTCCGGTAGGCTGCGTTGAGTGCCCAGAGCATGCCGGGAAATGTAGTTCTGGGACTCCGAACTTCCGGGAGGCCATGTTGGGTGCCCAGAGCACACCGGGAAATGCAGTTCTCGGGGACTAGGGCTGGGGCTAGGGTTAGAGCTTAGGGTGAGGGTTGGGGTTAGGGTTAGGGCTAGTGAATGCTGGTTCTCTGTGTTTGCAGATGACGGTGAGCGTGTGTAAACTAATTCCAGTTGAAGAAGTGTCAGTTACTTGCTTGGTGACATTATCAGTTCAACATTAAAAGCGGCAGCAAAAGCAAAAGGGGAGTTTTGCTTCTAGAAACACCACAGGTCTCTTGTCTGCTCTCGGAATGTTTTTGAGATAAACCAGATTTTAAAAAACAAAGGAAAAAAAAAAAACACAGCTGCTTCTTTTGCTCTCTTCCTACTTTCTTGTGCTTTGCCCCTCCCCTTTCCCAGGTGATTGGGTTTGGGTGCTGGGCGGGGCTGAATGCTATATGAGCCCCAGGCATGCTATCAGAGAGCTCCTTCTGCCTGGGCTGCTCCTTGGGGTAAGTGCTTTGTTTTTCCTTCAGTCAGTTGCAGGGTTCTCTAGGCAGACTGGAGCCTATGGATTTCTGGATTTTAAGTGCTTGGAATTCACTCAGTAGCGGGATGTTTAGTAGGGGCTGCTGGCTCACTGTTTTTTTTGGGATGGTGGGATACTCTTCTGGTTTTGAGCTATGTTTTAATCTCTAGATGTATAAACCCACTTGTGTAACTCTCCAGAGGACTAAAACCAGCTTGATTGAATGCTACATATGGCTTGGCAGCGTAGATGCAGCATTACCAAGACACTGAGCAGAGTTGTATCAGAGTCACCTCTTTCACCTGCAAAGGGTAAGTCTGCGACTACCCCTGCCGAGGCTGCTGTGTGTGCATGTCTTTCTGGCATTTGTGGAGCTCGGTTGTTTTGTTTTGTGTGTATGTTTTAACTTTCTGTTTTTCTGAGCAGTAAATAGTGTGTGTGCTGAGCGTGGTTGGCAGGAGGAGGTGGGGAGCTGCTCAGGACTGGTAGGTTTGGTTTCTAGGAGTGTGCGGCATCCTTCCTGTGTGATGCGACTGATTGTTGGGTGGGAACGTTCCAGCTCATATGTCTTAAGCAATGTAGCTTGTGTAGTGTGTGTTGTGTGGCCCGGGCAGAGTTTGCTGTGGGCGAAGAATCTCAGTTAGAGCTGGTGAGCAGCTGAAGTACCAGAGCTGGGAAGAGAGAGGTCTTGCAGCAGGTACGCTGTGGCTGTGAGGTGCCTCAGACTGTGCTTTTCTGTCTTTTTGTTTTGTTTTGTTTTGTTGTTTTTTTTTGCAGGCGCTTTGTGCGGTCGTGGACAGGAAAGGGAAATCCTCGTGTCGCGGAGCAGTGAGGGAAGGTGAGTGTTGTCAGCCTGGTCATCCCTTATCTGAAGCGAAGGGAAGACACTCAGGTGTTTCCCTCAGAGGGTCCGAGGTGAGTCTGTTTGGGATAGAGGAGCAGCGTGGCAGGTGGGTGCTTGCAAGCACAGTGGTTCTTTTGTCCTTTTGTGTTCCCCGGTGGTGTGGATGATGCTGGCTGCTCCTTTCAAGCTTGGACCTAACTTGCAGGTCCGGAGGCAAGTGGAGTGCTGTTTTGAAAGGATAAAAGTAAAGCTGGGGTCGCTTATGTTGTTGAGGGATGGGTGCTACTGCTGGCAGCTGAATGTTTATCTTCTGCCTGTGTTTTGCCTTTCATTAGGCTGAAATGCAGTGTGCAGTGCAGGATGTGTCAACCAGCTGCCTCTGCAGTGACTCTGGTGCGTGATGAGCAGAGGTAGCTGTTAATTTTGGGGGTGTGGTTGTCACTGAAGTTATTTTCCTACATCCAACAGAGTAAAATTCCAGTTTGCCTTTTAGAGGTGCTATAAGTGGGTAAAGAGAAGAGATGGAAGCATGTGCCACGTGGGGCAGGCAAGCGGCTGAGGTACAGGAGGGGATGAGAGTATGTGATTTTTTCCTGGGGGTGGAATGGAATTGATTGTTTTGGTGTATAGTCTGTTTTGCTCCTAGATCTTTCATTCATTGTAAATAAAAGTTTGAGCCAATTCCAGTTAGGAATGTTCCAGTTACGACCCAGCAAGTATTGTCCTTTTAATGTTAAAAAAAAATGCGGCAAAAGCATGGGTGCAGATCTGTTTCAGGTCTTGTGCATCATATTCGGTTCGAGATCGCGTCTGTTTCCATCCTCACTCTTGCAGAAGTCATCTGGGCCGCATCAGGAGCTCTTGCTTGGGAATTGATTTCGTAAGTGTCTTCTTAGGGGGTTTTCAGTCCCCATCCTTCTGGTCTCTTGTCTTGAAGGCAGGCTTTTTAGGCCTCCACCATCCCAGTTCTGGCAGTTGCTTCCAGTCACGTGTCGTGACATTTGAGTCTCTCCTGGGGTCTGGTGCAGAGCACCTGTTCTGACTTGCTGTTGCTGTAGGGCTTTCTTTTTGGGGGTCACTTTTTCTTGTGCCTTGTGTTGTGTGTTTTGTTTGTAGTGTTTGTGGCGTGCCTGTGTGTGTGTGTATGTGTTTGGTCTGGAGCTGTCCTGCCTGGCAGTTAGTGATGACAGGTAACGTGGCAGTGCATGGGTGTACTAATACATTGATGGGACTGTGTTGGCAAAGACATCCGGTCTGCCTCTGGGCACTTGCTGAAGGACATCTGGCACAGTATATCTGTTTGCGAGCAACTTCTCGTTTACCTCTATTTATTTAAAAAATTGTAAAATTTAATTGCAATCCAGTTTGGGACCCAGTCATGTATGACACCAGGGGGCTTGCCCAGGAGGGCTTTGGTTCTTGGAATCTTATTTGATGTAGGAGAGGTGCCCCAGCATTTGGTGGTTGCTGTTCGAGTCTGGTCGGGACTAATGGCATCTCGAACCTGAATACAGGTAAGCTAAGGTTTTGATTTTTTTTCAGCTCCCTTGCTGGCTGCAGCAGTATATTTTGCCCGTAATTCTGCGTGTGAAGATCTGAATGAAGACAACGGAGTCGTAAGTGTTTAAAGCGTATACTGTTCTGTTGGATGGGTTTTGGTTGCCTGTGTGTGTAAGAGTGTGACTGAGACGGAATTTAGTTCCGAAGCGATTGTGGAGGTCTTCTGTACCACGGTTCCAATCTCCCGCGAGGGACTTGGCTGGTGAAGGACCGAAGGGATTCCCAAAGGATTTGTGGGTGGGTGATAGATCTTAAATCCTCTTTAAGACACTCTTATTAAGGTAACCAAGGGCTGTGGGAATTGCCAGAGTAACATTCCTAGATGGGTGAGACAAAACCGAAGACCAGGGACCAGAAGAAAGGAAGCAAATTACCAGACATACCAGCAGAAAGTCCATTAGGAATAACGATTAGAAACTGGAACGAGAGAGGCCCCAGAAACGTAAAAAGTAAATAAAAAAGGGTCCAGTATTGTGTGATAGAATGGCCAAAGGAGCTTTTAAGACCGGTATTTGTCAGGCCTTAAATACACATGTTAATTCGAAGGAACCTTTCTGCCGGGAAGAAAGTGATGATGCAGGATTATGGATCAGGAGGACTTCATGTCCTTTTACAGCCTTAATATTTACACTAAAAGCAGGTAAGAAATTTTGAAGAAGAAGAAGAACAGGAAAAATAAAAAGATAATAATCGGGAGCCGTTGGATAACCTACCATCTCCATATCGTAACAATCCACCTCTGGTGGTGTACTGGGTCTGGCTGGAACGTTAACTTTCCCAGCAGCAGCCCATACAGTGCCGTACTCTGCAGTTGTAGCTGGAACAGCAGTGTTATCACACCAGTGTTGTGTCTACTGCTGAGCAGCAGTGGCACAGCATTGGGCCTTTCTCTAACCCTCCTAGGGGATGGGCAAAAAGCGAGGAGAGAAACATCACTAGGGCAGCTGACCTAAACCAATCAAAGGGATATTCCATACCATGGGATGTCACACTCAGCAATAAAAGGTGGAAACAGGAAGAAGAGGGGAGGGGTGGGCTCTCGTTGAGAAGACGTCGGTCCTCCTCTCGAACACCGGCTGCGTGCGTTGAGGCCTTGCATCAAGGACGTGGTCAATCATCGCTCATTTGTGGGAAGTAGAGAGCAATTTCTTTCCTCTGCCCTTCCATATAGCTTTCATTTATTTTGTTTGTTTGTTTTCCTCCCTTCTTTTTATTTTCCCTTTTCCCCTCCCTTTTCCCCTTTCCCTTTTTATTTCCCCTTAGTTAAATTGTTTAGTTCATGGTAGTCTTTATTTAATTATTATAATTATTTCCATTTAATTAAATTATCCTCATCTCAACCCGTGAGTTGTTCTTTGCTTTACTTCTCCCCCTCCTCACCTAAAGGATGCATTCATGAGAAGTAGGACTGCCGTATCTGAGAGAGCTCCTCTATATCCTTTAAGGGAGGTAACTGGTGTATAACTGGGTTGGAGTTTTAACAGGGTTTTAAGGGTTTCAGGGTTAGCGTGTTAGGGTTTTAGAGGTTTTTTTGGGATGGAGTGTCGCTATGTTTTTTAGGGTTAGGGTCCTAGGGTTTTATTTTTGGTCAGTTATTTAGGGTTAGTGTGTTAAGATCCTTTTTTTTTTTTTTTTTTTTTTTTTTCAGGTTAGGTTCTCCAGGGTTAGAGTTTCGAGCGTCCTAATTTTTTGGGTTACGGTGTTGAGCGTCCTAATGTTTTGTGTTAGGGCTTTGGGTGTTAAGCATCTGAATTTTTGGGTTAGAGTTTTGCGCATCCTGATGTTTTGAGTAAGGGTTTTGAGCATCCTAGTGTTTTGGGTTGGCTTTGTGTTTTGAGCATCTTAATTTTGGGGTTACGGCTTTAAGCGTCCTAATCTTGTTGTTTAGGGCTTTGAGATTCGTATTGTTTTGGGTTTGGGTTTTGAGCGTCCTAAGTGTCCTAAGGGCTTTTAGGCATAGGACTTCAGGGGTTTAGTGTGGTAAACAGTTTGGATTAGGCCTGTAGGGGTTTTGAAGTTTTTTAGTGTTAGGGCTTGAGTCTATTTTGAAAGGGCAGTAAGTGCTTGGGTTCCAGTGAGTGCTGGTAAATGTATTTCTGGAACACTCGGCCTGTGATTGGTCAAGCCAGCTGCCTGGGGAATGCTGGTAGGCGTAGTTTTCTGGCACTGGGCTTCCGGGAGGCCATGTTTGGTGCCCAGAGCATGCCGGGTGGGGGTTGGGGGGTAAGGGGGTCGGGGGTTAAGGTGGGGGTTATATCTGTTAGGGTTAGGGGGTTAGGGTTGGGGGGTCGCGGGTTGGGGGGTTAGGGTTAGATCCGTTAGGGTTGGGGGGTTGGGGGGTCAGGGTTGGGTGGTCGGGGGTTAGGTGGTTCCATGGGGTGACCCCCCTATCTCTGCCCCCCCCCCCAGACAAGGAGGAGACGAAGCTGAAGGGCGTCATCTACTTCCAGGCCATAGAGGAGGTGTACTACGACCACGGGCGGGCGGCCTGCAAGGTGGGGGGGCCATATGGGGCCGGGGGGGGGCTGTATGGGGCCAAGGGGGGGGTACTTGTGGGGCTGGGAGGTTGTGGGGAACATCTGGAGAAGGTGCCTGTAGGGTTTGGGGGAGCACCTACAGGGTTTGGGGTGGGATCTGTGTGGCTGGGGGGGGTCTCTATGGGGCCGGGGGGTTTTGGGGGGGTTGTGACCCTATGGGGTGCGCCCCCCAGAGCCCCAACCCGCGGCTGACCTAGCATTTTAGCGTGGCCGCCGTCCACCAGCAGCTTCATGCCCGTCTTCCGCTCCCAGTGGCCCGCGGGGCGCCCGGTGGCCCTACCGGTGTCACCAGCGGCCACCTTGGGGTCAACGGCGGCGGTTTTGGGTCAACGGCAGCGGTTTTGGGGTTTCGGTCTGGGGGGTGCTGACATGTCCCCCCCCCGCACACCCCCAGGCATCCTGGCCCTGCAGCTGCCCCCGGGGGGGCTCGACGCCGAGTTCTACAGGTGAGAACCAGTCCCCTCCGCCCCCTAAATGCGCCCCCAGACCCCCCCCAAATTGACCCCCCCCAATTTATTCCCCCCCCCAGCGCCTGCCTCCACCTGGCCGAGATGCAGCGTTGGGTGCGGGAGGCGCTGGCGGAGCGCGAGCGGCTGCTGCGGGCACGGGTAGGACGGGGGGGGGGGCACCAAGGGGGGCGGGTCCATGGGGCTTGGGGGGACCCCAAGGGGGGGGGGGAACCAAGTGTGCGGGGTGCGTTTGCCGGGTGGACGCATATGCAGGGTGCGGGTTCCGGGGGGACACACTTGCCGGGCGCACCGGGGGGGGAACCAAAATGAGGGGGGAACCAAAATGAGGGGGGAACCAAGTGTGCGGGGTTCGGGTTCTGGGGGGACACATTTGCGGGGCGCACCGGGGGGGGGGAACCAAAATGAGGGGGGAACCAAGTGTGCGGGGTTCGGGTTCCGGGGGGACAAATTTGCGGGGCGCACCGGGGGGAACCAAAAGGAGGGGGGAACCAAATGTGCGGGGTGCGGGTTCTGGGGGGACACTTTTGTGGGGCGCACCGGGGGGGGAACTAAAATGAGGGGGGAACCAAGTGTGCGGGGTGCGGTTGCCGGGGGGACGCATTTGCGGGTCGCACCGGGGGGAACCAAAATGAGGGGGGAACCATATGTGCAGGGTGCGGTTGTCGGGGGGACGCCGTTAGGGTTGTGGTTGGAGTTGGGGTTCGGGTTAGGTTAGGGTTAGGCCGCCCCCTGCTGGTGGAAAAGGGGTACTGCAGGCGGCCGGGGGGAGCTCATGCCCGGTGACGCCCGAGGGCGCCCCTCTGCCGCCACCTGCTGGTGGAAAACGAGTATTTCAGGCGGCTGAGGTGAGCTCATGCCCGGTGACGCCCGAGGGCGCCCCTCTGCCGCCACCTGCTGGTGGAAAAGGGATACTGCAGGCGGCTGAGGGGAGCTCATGCCCTGTGATGCCCGAGGGCGCCCCTCTGCCGCCACCTGCTGGTGGAAAACGAGTACTGCAGGCGGCCAGGGGCCGTGCACGCGCGTTGCTTATTACGTCTTTTCTTTTTTTTTGATGTGTAATTTCCTACGCTCCTAGATTTTTCTTCATATGTAAATGAAAGGTTCGTGCTAATTCCCGTTGAAAATATTTCATTTACTTTCTTGGTTGTATTGTCCTTTCTATGTTCAAAGCTGAGGCAAAAATACGGTAAATTTTGCCTCTAGAAACACCGCAGTTCTTTTGTCTGCACTCCGCATGCTGTAAACTAGGGATAGGTGACAAATAAATAAAAAAATAAATAAAAGAACACAGCTGCTGCTCCTGCTCTCTTTCTTGTGCTTTGCCCCCTCCTCTTTCCCAGGTGATTGGGTTTGGGTGCTGGGCGGGGCCAAATGTTATACGAGCCCTAGGCGTTCTATCAGAGAGCTCCTTCTGCGTGGGCTGCTCTTTGGGGTCGGTGCTTTGTTTATTCTTCTGTTAGCTACATGCAGGGTTCTTTTCGTGGGTCAGAGTCTTGTACGATATTTTAGAGGAAAGCAATCTAGTAGTACGTGCATTTATTGCATGAAGCTCTTTGGAGGTGATGAATTGTTATAGCACTTTTATGGATAGGATGTCAATGTTATTTTGTGTGTTTGCTTTGTTGTTCTATGTCCCTCATGATTTTTGCAGGGTTATAGGGCAGATGCCACCAGGTCTACCCCTTTTGTTGTTTTTGTTTTGTTTGATTTATTTTTCTTATTTTCTTTTTCGGAAGGGGGTTTGGGATTTGAGCGTCCTATTTTTTTGGGTTTGGGATTTGAGCATCTTAATTTTGTGGGTGTGGGATTTGAGCGTCTTAAGTGTTTGGGTTAGGGCTTTTAGGCATAGGACTTCAGGGGTTTAGTGTGGTGGATAGTTTGGCTTAGGTCTGTAGGGGTTTCGAGGATTTTTAGGGTTAGGGCTTGCGGCTTTTTTGTGTAAGGGCGGTAAGGGCTAGGGTTCCAGGGAGTGCTGTTAAATGGAGTTCTCGACAACTCGGCCTCTGATTGGCCGTGCCGGCTGCCCAGGGAATGCTGGTAGGTGTAGTTTTCCGGCACAAGGCTTCCGGTAGGCTGCGTTGAGTGCCCAGAGCATGCCGGGAAATGTAGTTCTGGGACTCCGGGCTTCCGGGAGGCCATGTTGGGTGCCCAGAGCATACCGGGAAATGTAGTTCTGGGACTCCGAACTTCCGGGAGGCCATGTTGGGTGCCCAGAGCACACCGGGAAATGCAGTTCTCGGGGACTAGGGCTGGGGCTAGGGCTAGAGCTTAGGGTGAGGGTTGGGGTTAGGGTTAGGGCTAGTGAATGCTGGTTCTCTGTGTTTGCAGATGACGGTGAGCGTGTGTAAACTAATTCCAGTTGAAGAAGTTTCAGTTACTTGCTTGGTGACATTATCAGTTCAACATTAAAAGCGGCAGCAAAAGCAAAAGGGGAGTTTTGCTTCTAGAAACACCACAGGTCTCTTGTCTGCTCTCGGAATGTTTTTGAGATAAACCAGATTTTAAAAAACAAAGGAAAAAAAAAAAAACACAGCTGCTTCTTTTGCTCTCTTCCTACTTTCTTGTGCTTTGCCCCTCCCCTTTCCCAGGTGATTGGGTTTGGGTGCTGGGCGGGGCTGAATGCTATATGAGCCCCAGGCATGCTATCAGAGAGCTCCTTCTGCCTGGGCTGCTCTTTGGGGTAAGTGCTTTGTTTTTCCTTCAGTCAGTTGCAGGGTTCTCTAGGCAGACTGGAGCCTATGGATTTCTGGATTTTAAGTGCTTGGAATTCACTCAGTAGCGGGATGTTTAGTAGGGGCTGCTGGCTCACTGTTTTTTTTGGGATGGTGGGATACTCTTCTGTTTTTGAGCTATGTTTTAATCTCTAGATGTATAAACCCACTTGTGTAACTCTCCAGAGGACTAAAACCAGCTTGCTTGAATGCTACGTATGGCTTGGCAGTGTAGATGCAGCATTACCAAGACACTGAGCAGAGTTGTATCAGAGTCACCTCTTTCATCTGCAAAGGGTAAGTTTGATTACCCCTGCCAAGGCTCGTGTGTGTGCATGTCTTTTTGGCATTTGTGGAGCTCAGTTGTTTTACTTTGTCTGTGTGCATGTTCTTTTTTTTTTTTTTTTTTTTTTTTTGAGGGTCAAACAGTGCGTTTGCTGAGCGTGGTTAGAATGAGGAGGTGGGGAGCTGCTCAGGACTGGAAGGTTTGGTTTCTAGGAGTATGCGGCATCCTTCCTGTGCGATGTGACTAATTGTTGGGCTGGAACGTTCCAGCTTTTGTGTGTCTTAAGCAATGTAGCTTGTGTAGTGTGTGTTGTGTGGCCCGGGCAGAGTTTGCTGTGGGCGAAGAATCTCAGTTAGAGCTGGTGAGCAGCTGAAGTACCAGAGCTGGGAAGAGAGAGGTCTTGCAGCAGGTACGCTGTGGCTGTGAGGTGCCTCAGACTGTGCTTTTCTGTCTTTTTGTTTTGTTTTGTTTTGTTGTTTTTTTTTGCAGGCGCTTTGTGCGGTCGTGGACAGGAAAGGGAAATCCTCGTGTCGCGGAGCAGTGAGGGAAGGTGAGTGTTGTCAGCCTGGTCATCCCTTATCTGAAGCGAAGGGAAGACACTCAGGTGTTTCCCTCAGAGGGTCCGAGGTGAGTCTGTTTGGGATAGAGGAGCAGCGTGGCAGGTGGGTGCTTGCAAGCACAGTGGTTCTTTTGTCCTTTTGTGTTCCCCGGTGGTGTGGATGATGCTGGCCGCTCCTTTCAAGCTTGGACCTAACTTGCAGGTCCGGAGGCAAGTGGAGTGCTGTTTTGAAAGGATAAAAGTAAAGCTTGGGTCGCTTATGTTGTTGAGGGATGGGTGCTACTGCTGGCAGCTGAATGTTTTTCTTCTGCCTGTGTTTTGCCTTTCATTAGGCTGAAATGCAGTGTGCAGTGCAGGATGTGTCAACCAGCTGCCTCTGCAGTGACTCTGGTGCGTGATGAGCAGAGGTAGCTGTTAATTTTGGGGGTGTGGTTGTCACTGAAGTTATTTTCCTACATCCAACAGAGTAGAATTCCAGTTTGCCTTTTAGAGGTGCTATAAGTGGGTAAAGAGAAGAGATGGAAGCATGTGCCACGTGGGGCAGGCAAGCGGCTGAGGTACAGGAGGGGATGAGAGTATGTGATTTTTTCCTGGGGGTGGAATGGAATTGATTGTTTTGGTGTATAGTCTGTTTTGCTCCTAGATCTTTCATTCATTGTAAATAAAAGTTTGAGCCAATTCCAGTTAGGAATGTTCCAGTTACGACCCAGCAAGTATTGTCCTTTTAATGTTAAAAAAAAAAATGCGGCAAAAGCATGGGTGCAGATCTGTTTCAGGTCTTGTGCATCATATTCGGTTCGAGATCGCGTCTGTTTCCATCCTCACTCTTGCAGAAGTCATCTGGGCCGCATCAGGAGCTCTTGCTTGGGAATTGATTTCGTAAGTGTCTTCTTAGGGGGTTTTCAGTCCCCATCCTTCTGGTCTCTTGTCTTGAAGGCAGGCTTTTTAGGCCTCCACCATCCCAGTTCTGGCAGTTGCTTCCAGTCACGTGTCGTGACATTTGAGTCTCTCCTGGGGTCTGGTGCAGAGCACCTGTTCTGACTTGCTGTTGCTGTAGGGCTTTCTTTTTGGGGGTCACTTTTTCTTGTGCCTTGTGTTGTGTGTTTTGTTTGTAGTGTTTGTGGCGTGCCTGTGTGTGTATGTGTTTGGTCTGGAGCTGTCCTGCCTGGCAGTTAGTGATGACAGGTAACGTGGCAGTGCATGGGTGTACTAATACATTGATGGGACTGTGTTGGCAAAGACATCCGGTCTGCCTCTGGGCACTTGCTGAAGGACATCTGGCACAGTATATCTGTTTGCGAGCAACTTCTCGTTTTCCTCTATTTATTTAAAAAATTGTAAAATTTAATTGCAATCCAGTTTGGGACCCAGTCATGTATGACACCAGGGGGCTTGTCCAGGAGGGCTTTGGTTCTTGGAATCTTATTTGATGTAGGAGAGGTGCCCCAGCATTTGGTGGTTGCTGTTCGAGTCTGGTCGGGACTAATGGCATCTCGAACCTGAATACAGGTAAGCTAAGGTTTTGATTTTTTTTCAGCTCCCTTGCTGGCTGCAGCAGTATATTTTGCCCGTAATTCTGCGTGTGAAGATCTGAATGAAGACAACGGAGTCGTAAGTGTTTAAAGCGTATACTGTTCTGTTGGATGGGTTTTGGTTGCCTGTGTGTGTAAGAGTGTGACTGAGACGGAATTTAGTTCCGAAGCGATTGTGGAGGTCTTCTGTACCACGGTTCCAATCTCCCGCGAGGGACTTGGCCGGTGAAGGACCGAAGGGATTCCCAAAGGATTTGTGGGTGGGTGATGGATCTTAAATCCTCTTTAAGACACTCTTATTAAGGTAACCAAGGGCTGTGGGAATTGCCAGAGTAACATTCCTAGATGGGTGAGACAAAACCGAAGACCAGGGACCAGAAGAAAGGAAGCAAATTACCAGACATACCAGCAGAAAGTCCATTAGGAATAACGATTAGAAACTGGAACGAGAGAGGCCCCAGAAACGTAAAAAGTAAATAAAAAAGGGTCCAGTATTGTGTGATAGAATGGCCAAAGGAGCTTTTAAGACCGGTATTTGTCAGGCCTTAAATACACATGTTAATTCGAAGGAACCTTTCTGCCGGGAAGAAAGTGATGATGCAGGATTATGGATCAGGAGGACTTCATGTCCTTTTACAGCCTTAATATTTACACTAAAAGCAGGTAAGAAATTTTGAAGAAGAAGAAGAACAGGAAAAATAAAAAGATAATAATCGGGAGCCGTTGGATAACCTACCATCTCCATATCGTAACAATCCACCTCTGGTGGTGTACTGGGTCTGGCTGGAACGTTAACTTTCCCAGCAGCAGCCCATACAGTGCCGTACTCTGCAGTTGTAGCTGGAACAGCAGTGTTATCACACCAGTGTTGTGTCTACTGCTGAGCAGCAGTGGCACAGCATTGGGCCTTTCTCTAACCCTCCTAGGGGATGGGCAAAAAGCGAGGAGAGAAACATCACTAGGGCAGCTGACCTAAACCAATCAAAGGGATATTCCATACCATGGGATGTCACACTCAGCAATAAAAGGTGGAAACAGGAAGAAGAGGGGAGGGGTGGGCTCTCGTTGAGAAGACGTCGGTCCTCCTCTCGAACACCGGCTGCGTGCGTTGAGGCCTTGCATCAAGGACGTGGTCAATCATCGCTCATTTGTGGGAAGTAGAGAGCAATTTCTTTCCTCTGCCCTTCCATATAGCTTTCATTTATTTTGTTTGTTTGTTTTCCTCCCTTCTTTTTATTTTCCCTTTTCCCCTCCCTTTTCCCCTTTCCCTTTTTATTTCCCCTTAGTTAAATTGTTTAGTTCATGGTAGTCTTTATTTAATTATTATAATTATTTCCATTTAATTAAATTATCCTCATCTCAACCCGTGAGTTGTTCTTTGCTTTACTTCTCCCCCTCCTCACCTAAAGGATGCATTCATGAGAAGTAGGACTGCCGTATCTGAGAGAGCTCCTCTATATCCTTTAAGGGAGGTAACTGGTGTATAACTGGGTTGGAGTTTTAACAGGGTTTTAAGGGTTTCAGGGTTAGCGTGTTAGGGTTTTAGAGGTTTTTTTGGGATGGAGTGTCGCTATGTTTTTTAGGGTTAGGGTCCTAGGGTTTTATTTTTGGTCAGTTATTTAGGGTTAGTGTGTTAAGATCCTTTTTTTTTTTTTTTTTTTTTTTCAGGTTAGGTTCTCCAGGGTTAGAGTTTCGAGCGTCCTAATTTTTTGGGTTACGGTGTTGAGCGTCCTAATGTTTTGTGTTAGGGCTTTGGGTGTTAAGCATCTGAATTTTTGGGTTAGAGTTTTGCGCATCCTGATGTTTTGAGTAAGGGTTTTGAGCATCCTAGTGTTTTGGGTTGGCTTTGTGTTTTGAGCATCTTAATTTTGGGGTTACGGCTTTAAGCGTCCTAATCTTGTTGTTTAGGGCTTTGAGATTCGTATTGTTTTGGGTTTGGGTTTTGAGCGTCCTAAGTGTCCTAAGGGCTTTTAGGCATAGGACTTCAGGGGTTTAGTGTGGTAAACAGTTTGGATTAGGCCTGTAGGGGTTTTGAAGTTTTTTAGTGTTAGGGCTTGAGTCTATTTTGAAAGGGCAGTAAGTGCTTGGGTTCCAGTGAGTGCTGGTAAATGTATTTCTGGAACACTCGGCCTGTGATTGGTCAAGCCAGCTGCCTGGGGAATGCTGGTAGGCGTAGTTTTCTGGCACTGGGCTTCCGGGAGGCCATGTTTGGTGCCCAGAGCATGCCGGGTGGGGGTTGGGGGGTAAGGGGGTCGGGGGTTAAGGTGGGGGTTATATCTGTTAGGGTTAGGGGGTTAGGGTTGGGGGGTCGCGGGTTGGGGGGTTAGGGTTAGATCCGTTAGGGTTGGGGGGTTGGGGGGTCAGGGTTGGGTGGTCGGGGGTTAGGTGGTTCCATGGGGTGACCCCCCTATCTCTGCCCCCCCCCCCAGACAAGGAGGAGACGAAGCTGAAGGGCGTCATCTACTTCCAGGCCATAGAGGAGGTGTACTACGACCACGGGCGGGCGGCCTGCAAGGTGGGGGGGCTGTATGGGGCCAAGGGGGGGGTACTTGTGGGGCTGGGAGGTTGTGGGGAACATCTGGAGAAGGTGCCTGTAGGGTTTGGGGGAGCACCTACAGGGTTTGGGGTGGGATCTGTGTGGCTGGGGGGGGTCTCTATGGGGCCGGGGGGTTTTGGGGGGGTTGTGACCCTATGGGGTGCGCCCCCCAGAGCCCCAACCCGCGGCTGACCTAGCATTTTAGCGTGGCTGCCGTCCACCAGCAGCTTCATGCCCGTCTTCCGCTCCCAGTGGCCCGCGGGGCGCCTGGTGGCCCTACCGGTGTCACCAGCGGCCACCTTGGGGTCAACGGCGGCGGTTTTGGGTCAACGGCAGCGGTTTTGGGGTTTCGGTCTGGGGGGTGCTGACATGTCCCCCCCCCGCACCCCCCCAGGCATCCTGGCCCTGCAGCTGCCCCCGGGGGGGCTCGACGCCGAGTTCTACAGGTGAGAACCAGTCCCCTCCGCCCCCTAAATGCGCCCCCAGACCCCCCCCAAATTGACCCTCCCCAATTTATTCCCCCCCCCCCCAGCGCCTGCCTCCACCTGGCCAAGATGCAGTGTCGGGTGCGGGAGGCGCTGGCGGAGCGCGAGCGGCTGCTGCGGGCACGGGTAGGACGGGGGGGGGGGCACCAAGGGGGGCGGGTCCATGGGGCTTGGGGGGACCCCAAGGGGGGGGGGGAACCAAGTGTGCGGGGTGCGTTTGCCGGGTGGACGCATATGCAGGGTGCGGGTTCCGGGGGGACACACTTGCCGGGCGCACCGGGGGGGGAACCAAAATGAGGGGGGAACCAAGTGTGCGGGGTTCGGGTTCTGGGGGGACACATTTGCGGGGCGCACCGGGGGGGGGGGGGGGGGGAACCAAAATGAGGGGGGAACCAAGTGTGCGGGGTTCGGGTTCCGGGGGGACAAATTTGCGGGGCGCACCGGGGGGAACCAAAAGGAGGGGGGAACCAAATGTGCGGGGTGCGGGTTCTGGGGGGACACTTTTGTGGGGCGCACCGGGGGGGGAACTAAAATGAGGGGGGAACCAAGTGTGCGGGGTGCGGTTGCCGGGGGGACGCATTTGCGGGTCGCACCGGGGGGAACCAAAATGAGGGGGGAACCATATGTGCAGGGTGCGGTTGTCGGGGGGACGCCGTTAGGGTTGTGGTTGGAGTTGGGGTTCGGGTTAGGTTAGGGTTAGGCCGCCCCCTGCTGGTGGAAAAGGGGTACTGCAGGCGGCCGGGGGGAGCTCATGCCCGGTGACGCCCGAGGGCGCCCCTCTGCCGCCACCTGCTGGTGGAAAAGGGGTACTGCAGGCGGCCGGGGGGAGCTCATGCCCGGTGACGCCCGAGGGCGCCCCTCTGCCGCCACGTGCTGGTGGAAAAGGGGTACTGCAGGCGGCTGAGGGGAGCTCATGCCCTGTGATGCCCGAGGGCGCCCCTCTGCCGCCACCTGCTGGTGGAAGACGAGTACTGCAGGCGGCCAGGGGCCGTGCACGCGCGTTGCTTATTACGTCTTTTCTTTTTTTTTGATGTGTAATTTCCTACGCTCCTAGATTTTTCTTCATATGTAAATGAAAGGTTCGTGCTAATTCCCGTTGAAAATATTTCATTTACTTTCTTGGTTGTATTGTCCTTTCTATGTTCAAAGTTGAGGCAAAAATACGGTAAATTTTGCTTCTAGAAACACCGCAGTTCTTTTGTCTGCACTCCGCATGCTGTAAACTAGGGATAGGTGACAAATAAATAAAAAAATAAATAAAAGAACACAGCTGCTGCTCCTGCTCTCTTTCTTGTGCTTTGCCCCCTCCTCTTTCCCAGGTGATTGGGTTTGGGTGCTGGGCGGGGCCAAATGTTATAGGAGCCCTAGGCGTTCTATCAGAGAGCTCCTTCTGCGTGGGCTGCTCTTTGGGGTCGGTGCTTTGTTTATTCTTCTGTTAGCTACATGCAGGGTTCTTTTCGTGGGTCAGAGTCTTGTACGATATTTTAGAGGAAAGCAATCTAGTAGTACGTGCATTTATTGCATGAAGCTCTTTGGAGGTGATGAATTGTTATAGCACTTTTATGGATAGGATGTCAATGTTATTTTGTGTGTTTGCTTTGTTGTTCTATGTCCCTCATGATTTTTGCAGGGTTATAGGGCAGATGCCACCAGGTCTACCCCTTTTGTTGTTTTTGTTTTGTTTGATTTATTTTTCTTATTTTCTTTTTTGGAAGGGGGTTTGGGATTTGAGCGTCCTATTTTTTTGGGTTTGGGATTTGAGCATCTTAATTTTGTGGGTGTGGGATTTGAGCGTCTTAAGTGTTTGGGTTAGGGCTTTTAGGCATAGGACTTCAGGGGTTTAGTGTGGTGGATAGTTTGGCTTAGGTCTGTAGGGGTTTCGAGGATTTTTAGGGTTAGGGCTTGCAGCTTTTTTGTGTAAGGGCGGTAAGGGCTAGGGTTCCAGGGAGTGCTGTTAAATGGAGTTCTCGACAACTCGGCCTCTGATTGGCCGTGCCGGCTGCCCAGGGAATGCTGGTAGGTGTAGTTTTCCGGCACAAGGCTTCCGGTAGGCTGCGTTGAGTGCCCAGAGCATGCCGGGAAATGTAGTTCTGGGACTCCGGACTTCCGGGAGGCCATGTTGGGTGCCCAGAGCATACCGGGAAATGTAGTTCTGGGACTCTGAACTTCCGGGAGGCCATGTTGGGTGCCCAGAGCACACCGGGAAATGCAGTTCTCGGGGACTAGGGCTGGGGCTAGGGCCAGAGCTTAGGGTGAGGGTTGGGGTTAGGGTTAGGGCTAGTGAATGCTGGTTCTCTGTGTTTGCAGATGACGGTGAGCGTGTGTAAACTAATTCCCGTTGAAGAAGTTTCAGTTACTTGCTTGGTGACATTATCAGTTCAACATTAAAAGCGGCAGCAAAAGCAAAAGGGGAGTTTTGCTTCTAGAAACACCACAGGTCTCTTGTCTGCTCTCGGAATGTTTTTGAGATAAACCAGATTTTAAAAAACAAAGGAAAAAAAAAAACCACAGCTGCTTCTTTTGCTCTCTTCCTACTTTCTTGTGCTTTGCCCCTCCCCTTTCCCAGGTGATTGGGTTTGGGTGCTGGGCGGGGCTGAATGCTATATGAGCCCCAGGCATGCTATCAGAGAGCTCCTTCTGCCTGGGCTGCTCCTTGGGGTAAGTGCTTTGTTTTTCCTTCAGTCAGTTGCAGGGTTCTCTAGGCAGACTGGAGCCTATGGATTTCTGGATTTTAAGTGCTTGGAATTCACTCAGTAGCGGGATGTTTAGTAGGGGCTGCTGGCTCACTGTTTTTTTTGGGATGGTGGGATACTCTTCTGTTTTTGAGCTATGTTTTAATCTCTAGATGTATAAACCCACTTGTGTAACTCTCCAGAGGACTAAAACCAGCTTGCTTGAATGCTACGTATGGCTTGGCAGTGTAGATGCAGCATTACCAAGACACTGAGCAGAGTTGTATCAGAGTCACCTCTTTCACCTGCAAAGGGTAAGTTTGATTACCCCTGCCAAGGCTCGTGTGTGTGCATGTCTTTTTGGCATTTGTGGAGCTCAGTTGTTTTTCTTTGTCTGTGTGCATGTTCTTTTTTTTTTTTTTTTTTTTTTTTTTTTGAGGGTCAAACAGTGCGTTTGCTGAGCGTGGTTAGAATGAGGAGGTGGGGAGCTGCTCAGGACTGGAAGGTTTGGTTTCTAGGAGTATGCGGCATCCTTCCTGTGCGATGTGACTAATTGTTGGGCTGGAACGTTCCAGCTTTTGTGTGTCTTAAGCAATGTAGCTTGTGTAGTGTGTGTTGTGTGGCCCGGGCAGAGTTTGCTGTGGTGCAGTGGGCGAAGAATCTCAGTTAGAGCTGGTGAGCAGCTGAAGTACCAGAGCTGGGAAGAGAGAGGTCTTGCAGCAGGTACGCTGTGGCTGTGAGGTGCCTCAGACTGTGCTTTTCTGTCTTTTTGTTTTGTTTTTTTTTGTTGTTTTTTTTTGCAGGCGCTTTGTGCGGTCGTGGACAGGAAAGGGAAATCCTCGTGTCGCAGAGCAGTGAGGGAAGGTGAGTGTTGTCAGCCTGGTCATCCCTTATCTGAAGCGAAGGGAAGACACTCAGGTGTTTCCCTCAGAGGGTCCGAGGTGAGTCTGTTTGGGATAGAGGAGCAGCGTGGCAGGTGGGTGCTTGCAAGCACAGTGGTTCTTTTGTCCTTTTGTGTTCCCTGGTGGTGTGGATGATGCTGGCCGCTCCTTTCAAGCTTGGACCTAACTTGCAGGTCCGGAGGCAAGTGGAGTGCTGTTTTGAAAGGATAAAAGTAAAGCTGGGGTCGCTTATGTTGTTGAGGGATGGGTGCTACTGCTGGCAGCTGAATGTTTATCTTCTGCCTGTGTTTTGCCTTTCATTAGGCTGAAATGCAGTGTGCAGTGCAGGATGTGTCAACCAGCTGCCTCTGCAGTGACTCTGGTGCGTGATGAGCAGAGGTAGCTGTTAATTTTGGGGGTGTGGTTGTCACTGAAGTTATTTTCCTACATCCAACAGAGTAGAATTCCAGTTTGCCTTTTAGAGGTGCTATAAGTGGGTAAAGAGAAGAGATGGAAGCATGTGCCACGTGGGGCAGGCAAGCGGCTGAGGTACAGGAGGGGATGAGAGTATGTGATTTTTTCCTGGGGGTGGAATGGAATTGATTGTTTTGGTGTATAGTCTGTTTTGCTCCTAGATCT
Organism: Anas platyrhynchos; assembly: GCF_047663525.1. Taxonomy (NCBI): domain Eukaryota; kingdom Metazoa; phylum Chordata; class Aves; order Anseriformes; family Anatidae; genus Anas; species Anas platyrhynchos. The sequence continues at coordinate 159,917,821 of NC_092588.1, forward strand.
TTCATTCATTGTAAATAAAAGTTTGAGCCAATTCCAGTTAGGAATGTTCCAGTTACGACCCAGCAAGTATTGTCCTTTTAATGTTAAAAAAAAATGCGGCAAAAGCATGGGTGCAGATCTGTTTCAGGTCTTGTGCATCATATTCGGTTCGAGATCGCGTCTGTTTCCATCCTCACTCTTGCAGAAGTCATCTGGGCCGCATCAGGAGCTCTTGCTTGGGAATTGATTTCGTAAGTGTCTTCTTAGGGGGTTTTCAGTCCCCATCCTTCTGGTCTCTTGTCTTGAAGGCAGGCTTTTTAGGCCTCCACCATCCCAGTTCTGGCAGTTGCTTCCAGTCACGTGTCGTGACATTTGAGTCTCTCCTGGGGTCTGGTGCAGAGCACCTGTTCTGACTTGCTGTTGCTGTAGGGCTTTCTTTTTGGGGGTCACTTTTTCTTGTGCCTTGTGTTGTGTGTTTTGTTTGTAGTGTTTGTGGCGTGCCTGTGTGTGTATGTGTTTGGTCTGGAGCTGTCCTGCCTGGCAGTTAGTGATGACAGGTAACGTGGCAGTGCATGGGTGTACTAATACATTGATGGGACTGTGTTGGCAAAGACATCCGGTCTGCCTCTGGGCACTTGCTGAAGGACATCTGGCACAGTATATCTGTTTGCGAGCAACTTCTCGTTTTCCTCTATTTATTTAAAAAATTGTAAAATTTAATTGCAATCCAGTTTGGGACCCAGTCATGTATGACACCAGGGGGCTTGTCCAGGAGGGCTTTGGTTCTTGGAATCTTATTTGATGTAGGAGAGGTGCCCCAGCATTTGGTGGTTGCTGTTCGAGTCTGGTCGGGACTAATGGCATCTCGAACCTGAATACAGGTAAGCTAAGGTTTTGATTTTTTTTCAGCTCCCTTGCTGGCTGCAGCAGTATATTTTGCCCGTAATTCTGCGTGTGAAGATCTGAATGAAGACAACGGAGTCGTAAGTGTTTAAAGCGTATACTGTTCTGTTGGATGGGTTTTGGTTGCCTGTGTGTGTAAGAGTGTGACTGAGACGGAATTTAGTTCCGAAGCGATTGTGGAGGTCTTCTGTACCACGGTTCCAATCTCCCGCGAGGGACTTGGCCGGTGAAGGACCGAAGGGATTCCCAAAGGATTTGTGGGTGGGTGATGGATCTTAAATCCTCTTTAAGACACTCTTATTAAGGTAACCAAGGGCTGTGGGAATTGCCAGAGTAACATTCCTAGATGGGTGAGACAAAACCGAAGACCAGGGACCAGAAGAAAGGAAGCAAATTACCAGACATACCAGCAGAAAGTCCATTAGGAATAACGATTAGAAACTGGAACGAGAGAGGCCCCAGAAACGTAAAAAGTAAATAAAAAAGGGTCCAGTATTGTGTGATAGAATGGCCAAAGGAGCTTTTAAGACCGGTATTTGTCAGGCCTTAAATACACATGTTAATTCGAAGGAACCTTTCTGCCGGGAAGAAAGTGATGATGCAGGATTATGGATCAGGAGGACTTCATGTCCTTTTACAGCCTTAATATTTACACTAAAAGCAGGTAAGAAATTTTGAAGAAGAAGAAGAACAGGAAAAATAAAAAGATAATAATCGGGAGCCGTTGGATAACCTACCATCTCCATATCGTAACAATCCACCTCTGGTGGTGTACTGGGTCTGGCTGGAACGTTAACTTTCCCAGCAGCAGCCCATACAGTGCCGTACTCTGCAGTTGTAGCTGGAACAGCAGTGTTATCACACCAGTGTTGTGTCTACTGCTGAGCAGCAGTGGCACAGCATTGGGCCTTTCTCTAACCCTCCTAGGGGATGGGCAAAAAGCGAGGAGAGAAACATCACTAGGGCAGCTGACCTAAACCAATCAAAGGGATATTCCATACCATGGGATGTCACACTCAGCAATAAAAGGTGGAAACAGGAAGAAGAGGGGAGGGGTGGGCTCTCGTTGAGAAGACGTCGGTCCTCCTCTCGAACACCGGCTGCGTGCGTTGAGGCCTTGCATCAAGGACGTGGTCAATCATCGCTCATTTGTGGGAAGTAGAGAGCAATTTCTTTCCTCTGCCCTTCCATATAGCTTTCATTTATTTTGTTTGTTTGTTTTCCTCCCTTCTTTTTATTTTCCCTTTTCCCCTCCCTTTTCCCCTTTCCCTTTTTATTTCCCCTTAGTTAAATTGTTTAGTTCATGGTAGTCTTTATTTAATTATTATAATTATTTCCATTTAATTAAATTATCCTGATCTCAACCCGTGAGTTGTTCTTTGCTTTACTTCTCCCCCTCCTCACCTAAAGGATGCATTCATGAGAAGTAGGACTGCCGTATCTGAGAGAGCTCCTCTATATCCTTTAAGGGAGGTAACTGGTGTATAACTGGGTTGGAGTTTTAACAGGGTTTTAAGGGTTTCAGGGTTAGCGTGTTAGGGTTTTAGAGGTTTTTTTGGGATGGAGTGTCGCTATGTTTTTTAGGGTTAGGGTCCTAGGGTTTTATTTTTGGTCAGTTATTTAGGGTTAGTGTGTTAAGATCCTTTTTTTTTTTTTTTTTTTTTTCAGGTTAGGTTCTCCAGGGTTAGAGTTTCGAGCGTCCTAATTTTTTGGGTTACGGTGTTGAGCGTCCTAATGTTTTGTGTTAGGGCTTTGGGTGTTAAGCATCTGAATTTTTGGGTTAGAGTTTTGCGCATCCTGATGTTTTGAGTAAGGGTTTTGAGCATCCTAGTGTTTTGGGTTGGCTTTGTGTTTTGAGCATCTTAATTTTGGGGTTACGGCTTTAAGCGTCCTAATCTTGTTGTTTAGGGCTTTGAGATTCGTATTGTTTTGGGTTTGGGTTTTGAGCGTCCTAAGTGTCCTAAGGGCTTTTAGGCATAGGACTTCAGGGGTTTAGTGTGGTAAACAGTTTGGATTAGGCCTGTAGGGGTTTTGAAGTTTTTTAGTGTTAGGGCTTGAGTCTATTTTGAAAGGGCAGTAAGTGCTTGGGTTCCAGTGAGTGCTGGTAAATGTATTTCTGGAACACTCGGCCTGTGATTGGTCAAGCCAGCTGCCTGGGGAATGCTGGTAGGCGTAGTTTTCTGGCACTGGGCTTCCGGGAGGCCATGTTTGGTGCCCAGAGCATGCCGGGTGGGGGTTGGGGGGTAAGGGGGTCGGGGGTTAAGGTGGGGGTTATATCTGTTAGGGTTAGGGGGTTAGGGTTGGGGGGTCGCGGGTTGGGGGGTTAGGGTTAGATCCGTTAGGGTTGGGGGGTTGGGGGGTCAGGGTTGGGTGGTCGGGGGTTAGGTGGTTCCATGGGGTGACCCCCCTATCTCTGCCCCCCCCCCCAGACAAGGAGGAGACGAAGCTGAAGGGCGTCATCTACTTCCAGGCCATAGAGGAGGTGTACTACGACCACGGGCGGGCGGCCTGCAAGGTGGGGGGGCTGTATGGGGCCAAGGGGGGGGTACTTGTGGGGCTGGGAGGTTGTGGGGAACATCTGGAGAAGGTGCCTGTAGGGTTTGGGGGAGCACCTACAGGGTTTGGGGTGGGATCTGTGTGGCTGGGGGGGGTCTCTATGGGGCCGGGGGGTTTTGGGGGGGTTGTGACCCTATGGGGTGCCCCCCCCAGAGCCCCAACCCGCGGCTGACCTAGCATTTTAGCGTGGCTGCCGTCCACCAGCAGCTTCATGCCCGTCTTCCGCTCCCAGTGGCCCGCGGGGCGCCTGGTGGCCCTACCGGTGTCACCAGCGGCCACCTTGGGGTCAACGGCGGCGGTTTTGGGTCAACGGCAGCGGTTTTGGGGTTTCGGTCTGGGGGGTGCTGACATGTCCCCCCCCCGCACCCCCCCAGGCATCCTGGCCCTGCAGCTGCCCCCGGGGGGGCTCGACGCCGAGTTCTACAGGTGAGAACCAGTCCCCTCCGCCCCCTAAATGCGCCCCCAGACCCCCCCCAAATTGACCCTCCCCAATTTATTCCCCCCCCCCCCAGCGCCTGCCTCCACCTGGCCAAGATGCAGTGTCGGGTGCGGGAGGCGCTGGCGGAGCGCGAGCGGCTGCTGCGGGCACGGGTAGGACGGGGGGGGGGGCACCAAGGGGGGCGGGTCCATGGGGCTTGGGGGGACCCCAAGGGGGGGGGGGAACCAAGTGTGCGGGGTGCGTTTGCCGGGTGGACGCATATGCAGGGTGCGGGTTCCGGGGGGACACACTTGCCGGGCGCACCGGGGGGGGGAACCAAAATGAGGGGGGAACCAAGTGTGCGGGGTTCGGGTTCTGGGGGGACACATTTGCGGGGCGCACCGGGGGGGGGGGGGGGAACCAAAATGAGGGGGGAACCAAGTGTGCGGGGTTCGGGTTCCGGGGGGACAAATTTGCGGGGCGCACCGGGGGGAACCAAAAGGAGGGGGGAACCAAATGTGCGGGGTGCGGGTTCTGGGGGGACACTTTTGTGGGGCGCACCGGGGGGGGAACTAAAATGAGGGGGGAACCAAGTGTGCGGGGTGCGGTTGCCGGGGGGACGCATTTGCGGGTCGCACCGGGGGGAACCAAAATGAGGGGGGAACCATATGTGCAGGGTGCGGTTGTCGGGGGGACGCCGTTAGGGTTGTGGTTGGAGTTGGGGTTCGGGTTAGGTTAGGGTTAGGCCGCCCCCTGCTGGTGGAAAAGGGGTACTGCAGGCGGCCGGGGGGAGCTCATGCCCGGTGACGCCCGAGGGCGCCCCTCTGCCGCCACCTGCTGGTGGAAAAGGGGTACTGCAGGCGGCCGGGGGGAGCTCATGCCCGGTGACGCCCGAGGGCGCCCCTCTGCCGCCACCTGCTGGTGGAAAAGGGGTACTGCAGGCGGCTGAGGGGAGCTCATGCCCTGTGATGCCCGAGGGCGCCCCTCTGCCGCCACCTGCTGGTGGAAGACGAGTACTGCAGGCGGCCAGGGGCCGTGCACGCGCGTTGCTTATTACGTCTTTTCTTTTTTTTTGATGTGTAATTTCCTACGCTCCTAGATTTTTCTTCATATGTAAATGAAAGGTTCGTGCTAATTCCCGTTGAAAATATTTCATTTACTTTCTTGGTTGTATTGTCCTTTCTATGTTCAAAGTTGAGGCAAAAATACGGTAAATTTTGCTTCTAGAAACACCGCAGTTCTTTTGTCTGCACTCCGCATGCTGTAAACTAGGGATAGGTGACAAATAAATAAAAAAATAAATAAAAGAACACAGCTGCTGCTCCTGCTCTCTTTCTTGTGCTTTGCCCCCTCCTCTTTCCCAGGTGATTGGGTTTGGGTGCTGGGCGGGGCCAAATGTTATAGGAGCCCTAGGCGTTCTATCAGAGAGCTCCTTCTGCGTGGGCTGCTCTTTGGGGTCGGTGCTTTGTTTATTCTTCTGTTAGCTACATGCAGGGTTCTTTTCGTGGGTCAGAGTCTTGTACGATATTTTAGAGGAAAGCAATCTAGTAGTACGTGCATTTATTGCATGAAGCTCTTTGGAGGTGATGAATTGTTATAGCACTTTTATGGATAGGATGTCAATGTTATTTTGTGTGTTTGCTTTGTTGTTCTATGTCCCTCATGATTTTTGCAGGGTTATAGGGCAGATGCCACCAGGTCTACCCCTTTTGTTGTTTTTGTTTTGTTTGATTTATTTTTCTTATTTTCTTTTTTGGAAGGGGGTTTGGGATTTGAGCGTCCTATTTTTTTGGGTTTGGGATTTGAGCATCTTAATTTTGTGGGTGTGGGATTTGAGCGTCTTAAGTGTTTGGGTTAGGGCTTTTAGGCATAGGACTTCAGGGGTTTAGTGTGGTGGATAGTTTGGCTTAGGTCTGTAGGGGTTTCGAGGATTTTTAGGGTTAGGGCTTGCAGCTTTTTTGTGTAAGGGCGGTAAGGGCTAGGGTTCCAGGGAGTGCTGTTAAATGGAGTTCTCGACAACTCGGCCTCTGATTGGCCGTGCCGGCTGCCCAGGGAATGCTGGTAGGTGTAGTTTTCCGGCACAAGGCTTCCGGTAGGCTGCGTTGAGTGCCCAGAGCATGCCGGGAAATGTAGTTCTGGGACTCCGGACTTCCGGGAGGCCATGTTGGGTGCCCAGAGCATACCGGGAAATGTAGTTCTGGGACTCTGAACTTCCGGGAGGCCATGTTGGGTGCCCAGAGCACACCGGGAAATGCAGTTCTCGGGGACTAGGGCTGGGGCTAGGGCTAGAGCTTAGGGTGAGGGTTGGGGTTAGGGTTAGGGCTAGTGAATGCTGGTTCTCTGTGTTTGCAGATGACGGTGAGCGTGTGTAAACTAATTCCCGTTGAAGAAGTTTCAGTTACTTGCTTGGTGACATTATCAGTTCAACATTAAAAGCGGCAGCAAAAGCAAAAGGGGAGTTTTGCTTCTAGAAACACCACAGGTCTCTTGTCTGCTCTCGGAATGTTTTTGAGATAAACCAGATTTTAAAAAACAAAGGAAAAAAAAAAACCACAGCTGCTTCTTTTGCTCTCTTCCTACTTTCTTGTGCTTTGCCCCTCCCCTTTCCCAGGTGATTGGGTTTGGGTGCTGGGCGGGGCTGAATGCTATATGAGCCCCAGGCATGCTATCAGAGAGCTCCTTCTGCCTGGGCTGCTCCTTGGGGTAAGTGCTTTGTTTTTCCTTCAGTCAGTTGCAGGGTTCTCTAGGCAGACTGGAGCCTATGGATTTCTGGATTTTAAGTGCTTGGAATTCACTCAGTAGCGGGATGTTTAGTAGGGGCTGCTGGCTCACTGTTTTTTTTGGGATGGTGGGATACTCTTCTGTTTTTGAGCTATGTTTTAATCTCTAGATGTATAAACCCACTTGTGTAACTCTCCAGAGGACTAAAACCAGCTTGCTTGAATGCTACGTATGGCTTGGCAGTGTAGATGCAGCATTACCAAGACACTGAGCAGAGTTGTATCAGAGTCACCTCTTTCACCTGCAAAGGGTAAGTTTGATTACCCCTGCCAAGGCTCGTGTGTGTGCATGTCTTTTTGGCATTTGTGGAGCTCAGTTGTTTTTCTTTGTCTGTGTGCATGTTCTTTTTTTTTTTTTTTTTTTTTTTTTTTTGAGGGTCAAACAGTGCGTTTGCTGAGCGTGGTTAGAATGAGGAGGTGGGGAGCTGCTCAGGACTGGAAGGTTTGGTTTCTAGGAGTATGCGGCATCCTTCCTGTGCGATGTGACTAATTGTTGGGCTGGAACGTTCCAGCTTTTGTGTGTCTTAAGCAATGTAGCTTGTGTAGTGTGTGTTGTGTGGCCCGGGCAGAGTTTGCTGTGGTGCAGTGGGCGAAGAATCTCAGTTAGAGCTGGTGAGCAGCTGAAGTACCAGAGCTGGGAAGAGAGAGGTCTTGCAGCAGGTACGCTGTGGCTGTGAGGTGCCTCAGACTGTGCTTTTCTGTCTTTTTGTTTTGTTTTTTTTTGTTGTTTTTTTTTGCAGGCGCTTTGTGCGGTCGTGGACAGGAAAGGGAAATCCTCGTGTCGCAGAGCAGTGAGGGAAGGTGAGTGTTGTCAGCCTGGTCATCCCTTATCTGAAGCGAAGGGAAGACACTCAGGTGTTTCCCTCAGAGGGTCCGAGGTGAGTCTGTTTGGGATAGAGGAGCAGCGTGGCAGGTGGGTGCTTGCAAGCACAGTGGTTCTTTTGTCCTTTTGTGTTCCCTGGTGGTGTGGATGATGCTGGCCGCTCCTTTCAAGCTTGGACCTAACTTGCAGGTCCGGAGGCAAGTGGAGTGCTGTTTTGAAAGGATAAAAGTAAAGCTGGGGTCGCTTATGTTGTTGAGGGATGGGTGCTACTGCTGGCAGCTGAATGTTTATCTTCTGCCTGTGTTTTGCCTTTCATTAGGCTGAAATGCAGTGTGCAGTGCAGGATGTGTCAACCAGCTGCCTCTGCAGTGACTCTGGTGCGTGATGAGCAGAGGTAGCTGTTAATTTTGGGGGTGTGGTTGTCACTGAAGTTATTTTCCTACATCCAACAGAGTAGAATTCCAGTTTGCCTTTTAGAGGTGCTATAAGTGGGTAAAGAGAAGAGATGGAAGCATGTGCCACGTGGGGCAGGCAAGCGGCTGAGGTACAGGAGGGGATGAGAGTATGTGATTTTTTCCTGGGGGTGGAATGGAATTGATTGTTTTGGTGTATAGTCTGTTTTGCTCCTAGATCTTTCATTCATTGTAAATAAAAGTTTGAGCCAATTCCAGTTAGGAATGTTCCAGTTACGACCCAGCAAGTATTGTCCTTTTAATGTTAAAAAAAAATGCGGCAAAAGCATGGGTGCAGATCTGTTTCAGGTCTTGTGCATCATATTCGGTTCGAGATCGCGTCTGTTTCCATCCTCACTCTTGCAGAAGTCATCTGGGCCGCATCAGGAGCTCTTGCTTGGGAATTGATTTCGTAAGTGTCTTCTTAGGGGGTTTTCAGTCCCCATCCTTCTGGTCTCTTGTCTTGAAGGCAGGCTTTTTAGGCCTCCACCATCCCAGTTCTGGCAGTTGCTTCCAGTCACGTGTCGTGACATTTGAGTCTCTCCTGGGGTCTGGTGCAGAGCACCTGTTCTGACTTGCTGTTGCTGTAGGGCTTTCTTTTTGGGGGTCACTTTTTCTTGTGCCTTGTGTTGTGTGTTTTGTTTGTAGTGTTTGTGGCGTGCCTGTGTGTGTATGTGTTTGGTCTGGAGCTGTCCTGCCTGGCAGTTAGTGATGACAGGTAACGTGGCAGTGCATGGGTGTACTAATACATTGATGGGACTGTGTTGGCAAAGACATCCGGTCTGCCTCTGGGCACTTGCTGAAGGACATCTGGCACAGTATATCTGTTTGCGAGCAACTTCTCGTTTTCCTCTATTTATTTAAAAAATTGTAAAATTTAATTGCAATCCAGTTTGGGACCCAGTCATGTATGACACCAGGGGGCTTGTCCAGGAGGGCTTTGGTTCTTGGAATCTTATTTGATGTAGGAGAGGTGCCCCAGCATTTGGTGGTTGCTGTTCGAGTCTGGTCGGGACTAATGGCATCTCGAACCTGAATACAGGTAAGCTAAGGTTTTGATTTTTTTTCAGCTCCCTTGCTGGCTGCAGCAGTATATTTTGCCCGTAATTCTGCGTGTGAAGATCTGAATGAAGACAACGGAGTCGTAAGTGTTTAAAGCGTATACTGTTCTGTTGGATGGGTTTTGGTTGCCTGTGTGTGTAAGAGTGTGACTGAGACGGAATTTAGTTCCGAAGCGATTGTGGAGGTCTTCTGTACCACGGTTCCAATCTCCCGCGAGGGACTTGGCCGGTGAAGGACCGAAGGGATTCCCAAAGGATTTGTGGGTGGGTGATGGATCTTAAATCCTCTTTAAGACACTCTTATTAAGGTAACCAAGGGCTGTGGGAATTGCCAGAGTAACATTCCTAGATGGGTGAGACAAAACCGAAGACCAGGGACCAGAAGAAAGGAAGCAAATTACCAGACATACCAGCAGAAAGTCCATTAGGAATAACGATTAGAAACTGGAACGAGAGAGGCCCCAGAAACGTAAAAAGTAAATAAAAAAGGGTCCAGTATTGTGTGATAGAACGGCCAAAGGAGCTTTTAAGACCGGTATTTGTCAGGCCTTAAATACACATGTTAATTCGAAGGAACCTTTCTGCCGGGAAGAAAGTGATGATGCAGGATTATGGATCAGGAGGACTTCATGTCCTTTTACAGCCTTAATATTTACACTAAAAGCAGGTAAGAAATTTTGAAGAAGAAGAAGAACAGGAAAAATAAAAAGATAATAATCGGGAGCCGTTGGATAACCTACCATCTCCATATCGTAACAATCCACCTCTGGTGGTGTACTGGGTCTGGCTGGAACGTTAACTTTCCCAGCAGCAGCCCATACAGTGCCGTACTCTGCAGTTGTAGCTGGAACAGCAGTGTTATCACACCAGTGTTGTGTCTACTGCTGAGCAGCAGTGGCACAGCATTGGGCCTTTCTCTAACCCTCCTAGGGGATGGGCAAAAAGCGAGGAGAGAAACATCACTAGGGCAGCTGACCTAAACCAATCAAAGGGATATTCCATACCATGGGATGTCACACTCAGCAATAAAAGGTGGAAACAGGAAGAAGAGGGGAGGGGTGGGCTCTCGTTGAGAAGACGTCGGTCCTCCTCTCGAACACCGGCTGCGTGCGTTGAGGCCTTGCATCAAGGACGTGGTCAATCATCGCTCATTTGTGGGAAGTAGAGAGCAATTTCTTTCCTCTGCCCTTCCATATAGCTTTCATTTATTTTGTTTGTTTGTTTTCCTCCCTTCTTTTTATTTTCCCTTTTCCCCTCCCTTTTCCCCTTTCCCTTTTTATTTCCCCTTAGTTAAATTGTTTAGTTCATGGTAGTCTTTATTTAATTATTATAATTATTTCCATTTAATTAAATTATCCTGATCTCAACCCGTGAGTTGTTCTTTGCTTTACTTCTCCCGCTCCTCACCTAAAGGATGCATTCATGAGAAGTAGGACTGCCGTATCTGAGAGAGCTCCTCTATATCCTTTAAGGGAGGTAACTGGTGTATAACTGGGTTGGAGTTTTAACAGGGTTTTAAGGGTTTCAGGGTTAGCGTGTTAGGGTTTTAGAGGTTTTTTTGGGATGGAGTGTCGCTATGTTTTTTAGGGTTAGGGTCCTAGGGTTTTATTTTTGGTCAGTTATTTAGGGTTAGTGTGTTAAGATCCTTTTTTTTTTTTTTTTTTTTTTTTCAGGTTAGGTTCTCCAGGGTTAGAGTTTCGAGCGTCCTAATTTTTTGGGTTACGGTGTTGAGCGTCCTAATGTTTTGTGTTAGGGCTTTGGGTGTTAAGCATCTGAATTTTTGGGTTAGAGTTTTGCGCATCCTGATGTTTTGAGTAAGGGTTTTGAGCATCCTAGTGTTTTGGGTTGGCTTTGTGTTTTGAGCATCTTAATTTTGGGGTTACGGCTTTAAGCGTCCTAATCTTGTTGTTTAGGGCTTTGAGAATCGTATTGTTTTGGGTTTGGGTTTTGAGCGTCCTAAGTGTCCTAAGGGCTTTTAGGCATAGGACTTCAGGGGTTTAGTGTGGTAAACAGTTTGGATTAGGCCTGTAGGGGTTTTGAAGTTTTTTAGTGTTAGGGCTTGAGTCTATTTTGAAAGGGCAGTAAGTGCTTGGGTTCCAGTGAGTGCTGGTAAATGTATTTCTGGAACACTCGGCCTGTGATTGGTCAAGCCAGCTGCCTGGGGAATGCTGGTAGGCGTAGTTTTCTGGCACTGGGCTTCCGGGAGGCCATGTTTGGTGCCCAGAGCATGCCGGGTGGGGGTTGGGGGGTAAGGGGGTCGGGGGTTAAGGTGGGGGTTATATCTGTTAGGGTTAGGGGGTTAGGGTTGGGGGGTCGCGGGTTGGGGGGTTAGGGTTAGATCCGTTAGGGTTGGGGGGTTGGGGGGTCAGGGTTGGGTGGTCGGGGGTTAGGTGGTTCCATGGGGTGACCCCCCTATCTCTGCCCCCCCCCCCAGACAAGGAGGAGACGAAGCTGAAGGGCGTCATCTACTTCCAGGCCATAGAGGAGGTGTACTACGACCACGGGCGGGCGGCCTGCAAGGTGGGGGGGCCATATGGGGCCGGGGGGGGCTGTATGGGGCCAAGGGGGGGGTACTTGTGGGGCTGGGAGGTTGTGGGGAACATCTGGAGAAGGTGCCTGTAGGGTTTGGGGGAGCACCTACAGGGTTTGGGGTGGGATCTGTGTGGCTGGGGGGGGTCTCTATGGGGCCGGGGGGTTTTGGGGGGGTTGTGACCCTATGGGGTGCCCCCCCCAGAGCCCCAACCCGCGGCTGACCTAGCATTTTAGCGTGGCCGCCGTCCACCAGCAGCTTCATGCCCGTCTTCCGCTCCCAGTGGCCCGCGGGGCGCCTGGTGGCCCTACCGGTGTCACCAGCGGCCACCTTGGGGTCAACGGCGGCGGTTTTGGGTCAACGGCAGCGGTTTTGGGGTTTCGGTCTGGGGGGTGCTGACATGTCCCCCCCCCGCACCCCCCCAGGCATCCTGGCCCTGCAGCTGCCCCCGGGGGGGCTCGACGCTGAGTTCTACAGGTGAGAACCAGTCCCCTCCGCCCCCTAAATGCGCCCCCAGACCCCCCCCAAATTGACCCCCCCCAATTTATTCCCCCCCCCCCAGCGCCTGCCTCCACCTGGCCAAGATGCAGTGTCGGGTGCGGGAGGCGCTGGCGGAGCGCGAGCGGCTGCTGCGGGCACGGGTAGGACGGGGGGGGGGGCACCAAGGGGGGCGGGTCCATGGGGCTTGGGGGGACCCCAAGGGGGGGGGGGAACCAAGTGTGCGGGGTGCGTTTGCCGGGTGGACGCATATGCAGGGTGCGGGTTCCGGGGGGACACACTTGCCGGGCGCACCGGGGGGGGAACCAAAATGAGGGGGGAACCAAGTGTGCGGGGTTCGGGTTCTGGGGGGACACATTTGCGGGGCGCACCGGGGGGGGGAACGAAAATGAGGTGGGAACCAAGTGTGCGGGGTTCGGGTTCCGGGGGGACAAATTTGCGGGGCGCACCGGGGGGAACCAAAAGGAGGGGGGAACCAAATGTGCGGGGTGCGGGTTCTGGGGGGACACTTTTGTGGGGCGCACCGGGGGGGGAACTAAAATGAGGGGGGAACCAAGTGTGCGGGGTGCGGTTGCCGGGGGGACGCATTTGCGGGTCGCACCGGGGGGAACCAAAATGAGGGGGGAACCATATGTGCAGGGTGCGGTTGTCGGGGGGACGCCGTTAGGGTTGTGGTTGGAGTTGGGGTTCGGGTTAGGTTAGGGTTAGGCCGCCCCCTGCTGGTGGAAAAGGGGTACTGCAGGCGGCCGGGGGGAGCTCATGCCCGGTGACGCCCGAGGGCGCCCCTCTGCCGCCACCTGCTGGTGGAAAAGGGGTACTGCAGGCGGCCGGGGGGAGCTCATGCCCGGTGACGCCCGAGGGCGCCCCTCTGCCGCCACCTGCTGGTGGAAAAGGGGTACTGCAGGCGGCTGAGGGGAGCTCATGCCCTGTGATGCCCGAGGGCGCCCCTCTGCCGCCACCTGCTGGTGGAAAACGAGTACTGCAGGCGGCCAGGGGCCGTGCACGCGCGTTGCTTATTACGTCTTTTCTTTTTTTTTGATGTGTAATTTCCTACGCTCCTAGATTTTTCTTCATATGTAAATGAAAGGTTCGTGCTAATTCCCGTTGAAAATATTTCATTTACTTTCTTGGTTGTATTGTCCTTTCTATGTTCAAAGTTGAGGCAAAAATACGGTAAATTTTGCTTCTAGAAACACCGCAGTTCTTTTGTCTGCACTCCGCATGCTGTAAACTAGGGATAGGTGACAAATAAATAAAAAAATAAATAAAAGAACACAGCTGCTGCTCCTGCTCTCTTTCTTGTGCTTTGCCCCCTCCTCTTTCCCAGGTGATTGGGTTTGGGTGCTGGGCGGGGCCAAATGTTATAGGAGCCCTAGGCGTTCTATCAGAGAGCTCCTTCTGCGTGGGCTGCTCTTTGGGGTCGGTGCTTTGTTTATTCTTCTGTTAGCTACATGCAGGGTTCTTTTCGTGGGTCAGAGTCTTGTACGATATTTTAGAGGAAAGCAATCTAGTAGTACGTGCATTTATTGCATGAAGCTCTTTGGAGGTGATGAATTGTTATAGCACTTTTATGGATAGGATGTCAATGTTATTTTGTGTGTTTGCTTTGTTGTTCTATGTCCCTCATGATTTTTGCAGGGTTATAGGGCAGATGCCACCAGGTCTACCCCTTTTGTTGTTTTTGTTTTGTTTGATTTATTTTTCTTATTTTCTTTTTCGGAAGGGGGTTTGGGATTTGAGCGTCCTATTTTTTTGGGTTTGGGATTTGAGCATCTTAATTTTGTGGGTGTGGGATTTGAGCGTCTTAAGTGTTTGGGTTAGGGCTTTTAGGCATAGGACTTCAGGGGTTTAGTGTGGTGGATAGTTTGGCTTAGGTCTGTAGGGGTTTCGAGGATTTTTAGGGTTAGGGCTTGCAGCTTTTTTGTGTAAGGGCGGTAAGGGCTAGGGTTCCAGGGAGTGCTGTTAAATGGAGTTCTCGACAACTCGGCCTCTGATTGGCCGTGCCGGCTGCCCAGGGAATGCTGGTAGGTGTAGTTTTCCGGCACAAGGCTTCCGGTAGGCTGCGTTGAGTGCCCAGAGCATGCCGGGAAATGTAGTTCTGGGACTCCGGACTTCCGGGAGGCCATGTTGGGTGCCCAGAGCATACCGGGAAATGTAGTTCTGGGACTCTGAACTTCCGGGAGGCCATGTTGGGTGCCCAGAGCACACCGGGAAATGCAGTTCTCGGGGACTAGGGCTGGGGCTAGGGCTAGAGCTTAGGGTGAGGGTTGGGGTTAGGGTTAGGGCTAGTGAATGCTGGTTCTCTGTGTTTGCAGATGACGGTGAGCGTGTGTAAACTAATTCCCGTTGAAGAAGTTTCAGTTACTTGCTTGGTGACATTATCAGTTCAACATTAAAAGCGGCAGCAAAAGCAAAAGGGGAGTTTTGCTTCTAGAAACACCACAGGTCTCTTGTCTGCTCTCGGAATGTTTTTGAGATAAACCAGATTTTAAAAAACAAAGGAAAAAAAAAAAACCACAGCTGCTTCTTTTGCTCTCTTCCTACTTTCTTGTGCTTTGCCCCTCCCCTTTCCCAGGTGATTGGGTTTGGGTGCTGGGCGGGGCTGAATGCTATATGAGCCCCAGGCATGCTATCAGAGAGCTCCTTCTGCCTGGGCTGCTCCTTGGGGTAAGTGCTTTGTTTTTCCTTCAGTCAGTTGCAGGGTTCTCTAGGCAGACTGGAGCCTATGGATTTCTGGATTTTAAGTGCTTGGAATTCACTCAGTAGCGGGATGTTTAGTAGGGGCTGCTGGCTCACTGTTTTTTTTGGGATGGTGGGATACTCTTCTGTTTTTGAGCTATGTTTTAATCTCTAGATGTATAAACCCACTTGTGTAACTCTCCAGAGGACTAAAACCAGCTTGCTTGAATGCTACGTATGGCTTGGCAGTGTAGATGCAGCATTACCAAGACACTGAGCAGAGTTGTATCAGAGTCACCTCTTTCACCTGCAAAGGGTAAGTTTGATTACCCCTGCCAAGGCTCGTGTGTGTGCATGTCTTTTTGGCATTTGTGGAGCTCAGTTGTTTTTCTTTGTCTGTGTGCATGTTCTTTTTTTTTTTTTTTTTTTTTTTTTTTGAGGGTCAAACAGTGCGTTTGCTGAGCGTGGTTAGAATGAGGAGGTGGGGAGCTGCTCAGGACTGGAAGGTTTGGTTTCTAGGAGTATGCGGCATCCTTCCTGTGCGACGTGACTAATTGTTGGGCTGGAACGTTCCAGCTTTTGTGTGTCTTAAGCAATGTAGCTTGTGTAGTGTGTGTTGTGTGGCCCGGGCAGAGTTTGCTGTGGTGCAGTGGGCGAAGAATCTCAGTTAGAGCTGGTGAGCAGCTGAAGTACCAGAGCTGGGAAGAGAGAGGTCTTGCAGCAGGTACGCTGTGGCTGTGAGGTGCCTCAGACTGTGCTTTTCTGTCTTTTTGTTTTGTTTTTTTTTGTTGTTTTTTTTTGCAGGCGCTTTGTGCGGTCGTGGACAGGAAAGGGAAATCCTCGTGTCGCAGAGCAGTGAGGGAAGGTGAGTGTTGTCAGCCTGGTCATCCCTTATCTGAAGCGAAGGGAAGACACTCAGGTGTTTCCCTCAGAGGGTCCGAGGTGAGTCTGTTTGGGATAGAGGAGCAGCGTGGCAGGTGGGTGCTTGCAAGCACAGTGGTTCTTTTGTCCTTTTGTGTTCCCTGGTGGTGTGGATGATGCTGGCCGCTCCTTTCAAGCTTGGACCTAACTTGCAGGTCCGGAGGCAAGTGGAGTGCTGTTTTGAAAGGATAAAAGTAAAGCTGGGGTCGCTTATGTTGTTGAGGGATGGGTGCTACTGCTGGCAGCTGAATGTTTATCTTCTGCCTGTGTTTTGCCTTTCATTAGGCTGAAATGCAGTGTGCAGTGCAGGATGTGTCAACCAGCTGCCTCTGCAGTGACTCTGGTGCGTGATGAGCAGAGGTAGCTGTTAATTTTGGGGGTGTGGTTGTCACTGAAGTTATTTTCCTACATCCAACAGAGTAGAATTCCAGTTTGCCTTTTAGAGGTGCTATAAGTGGGTAAAGAGAAGAGATGGAAGCATGTGCCACGTGGGGCAGGCAAGCGGCTGAGGTACAGGAGGGGATGAGAGTATGTGATTTTTTCCTGGGGGTGGAATGGAATTGATTGTTTTGGTGTATAGTCTGTTTTGCTCCTAGATCTTTCATTCATTGTAAATAAAAGTTTGAGCCAATTCCAGTTAGGAATGTTCCAGTTACGACCCAGCAAGTATTGTCCTTTTAATGTTAAAAAAAAATGCGGCAAAAGCATGGGTGCAGATCTGTTTCAGGTCTTGTGCATCATATTCGGTTCGAGATCGCGTCTGTTTCCATCCTCACTCTTGCAGAAGTCATCTGGGCCGCATCAGGAGCTCTTGCTTGGGAATTGATTTCGTAAGTGTCTTCTTAGGGGGTTTTCAGTCCCCATCCTTCTGGTCTCTTGTCTTGAAGGCAGGCTTTTTAGGCCTCCACCATCCCAGTTCTGGCAGTTGCTTCCAGTCACGTGTCGTGACATTTGAGTCTCTCCTGGGGTCTGGTGCAGAGCACCTGTTCTGACTTGCTGTTGCTGTAGGGCTTTCTTTTTGGGGGTCACTTTTTCTTGTGCCTTGTGTTGTGTGTTTTGTTTGTAGTGTTTGTGGCGTGCCTGTGTGTGTATGTGTTTGGTCTGGAGCTGTCCTGCCTGGCAGTTAGTGATGACAGGTAACGTGGCAGTGCATGGGTGTACTAATACATTGATGGGACTGTGTTGGCAAAGACATCCGGTCTGCCTCTGGGCACTTGCTGAAGGACATCTGGCACAGTATATCTGTTTGCGAGCAACTTCTCGTTTACCTCTATTTATTTAAAAAATTGTAAAATTTAATTGCAATCCAGTTTGGGACCCAGTCATGTATGACACCAGGGGGCTTGTCCAGGAGGGCTTTGGTTCTTGGAATCTTATTTGATGTAGGAGAGGTGCCCCAGCATTTGGTGGTTGCTGTTCGAGTCTGGTCGGGACTAATGGCATCTCGAACCTGAATACAGGTAAGCTAAGGTTTTGATTTTTTTTCAGCTCCCTTGCTGGCTGCAGCAGTATATTTTGCCCGTAATTCTGCGTGTGAAGATCTGAATGAAGACAACGGAGTCGTAAGTGTTTAAAGCGTATACTGTTCTGTTGGATGGGTTTTGGTTGCCTGTGTGTGTAAGAGTGTGACTGAGACGGAATTTAGTTCCGAAGCGATTGTGGAGGTCTTCTGTACCACGGTTCCAATCTCCCGCGAGGGACTTGGCCGGTGAAGGACCGAAGGGATTCCCAAAGGATTTGTGGGTGGGTGATGGATCTTAAATCCTCTTTAAGACACTCTTATTAAGGTAACCAAGGGCTGTGGGAATTGCCAGAGTAACATTCCTAGATGGGTGAGACAAAACCGAAGACCAGGGACCAGAAGAAAGGAAGCAAATTACCAGACATACCAGCAGAAAGTCCATTAGGAATAACGATTAGAAACTGGAACGAGAGAGGCCCCAGAAACGTAAAAAGTAAATAAAAAAGGGTCCAGTATTGTGTGATAGAACGGCCAAAGGAGCTTTTAAGACCGGTATTTGTCAGGCCTTAAATACACATGTTAATTCGAAGGAACCTTTCTGCCGGGAAGAAAGTGATGATGCAGGATTATGGATCAGGAGGACTTCATGTCCTTTTACAGCCTTAATATTTACACTAAAAGCAGGTAAGAAATTTTGAAGAAGAAGAAGAACAGGAAAAATAAAAAGATAATAATCGGGAGCCGTTGGATAACCTACCATCTCCATATCGTAACAATCCACCTCTGGTGGTGTACTGGGTCTGGCTGGAACGTTAACTTTCCCAGCAGCAGCCCATACAGTGCCGTACTCTGCAGTTGTAGCTGGAACAGCAGTGTTATCACACCAGTGTTGTGTCTACTGCTGAGCAGCAGTGGCACAGCATTGGGCCTTTCTCTAACCCTCCTAGGGGATGGGCAAAAAGCGAGGAGAGAAACATCACTAGGGCAGCTGACCTAAACCAATCAAAGGGATATTCCATACCATGGGATGTCACACTCAGCAATAAAAGGTGGAAACAGGAAGAAGAGGGGAGGGGTGGGCTCTCGTTGAGAAGACGTCGGTCCTCCTCTCGAACACCGGCTGCGTGCGTTGAGGCCTTGCATCAAGGACGTGGTCAATCATCGCTCATTTGTGGGAAGTAGAGAGCAATTTCTTTCCTCTGCCCTTCCATATAGCTTTCATTTATTTTGTTTGTTTGTTTTCCTCCCTTCTTTTTATTTTCCCTTTTCCCCTCCCTTTTCCCCTTTCCCTTTTTATTTCCCCTTAGTTAAATTGTTTAGTTCATGGTAGTCTTTATTTAATTATTATAATTATTTCCATTTAATTAAATTATCCTGATCTCAACCCGTGAGTTGTTCTTTGCTTTACTTCTCCCGCTCCTCACCTAAAGGATGCATTCATGAGAAGTAGGACTGCCGTATCTGAGAGAGCTCCTCTATATCCTTTAAGGGAGGTAACTGGTGTATAACTGGGTTGGAGTTTTAACAGGGTTTTAAGGGTTTCAGGGTTAGCGTGTTAGGGTTTTAGAGGTTTTTTTGGGATGGAGTGTCGCTATGTTTTTTAGGGTTAGGGTCCTAGGGTTTTATTTTTGGTCAGTTATTTAGGGTTAGTGTGTTAAGATCCTTTTTTTTTTTTTTTTTTTTTTTTCAGGTTAGGTTCTCCAGGGTTAGAGTTTCGAGCGTCCTAATTTTTTGGGTTACGGTGTTGAGCGTCCTAATGTTTTGTGTTAGGGCTTTGGGTGTTAAGCATCTGAATTTTTGGGTTAGAGTTTTGCGCATCCTGATGTTTTGAGTAAGGGTTTTGAGCATCCTAGTGTTTTGGGTTGGCTTTGTGTTTTGAGCATCTTAATTTTGGGGTTACGGCTTTAAGCGTCCTAATCTTGTTGTTTAGGGCTTTGAGAATCGTATTGTTTTGGGTTTGGGTTTTGAGCGTCCTAAGTGTCCTAAGGGCTTTTAGGCATAGGACTTCAGGGGTTTAGTGTGGTAAACAGTTTGGATTAGGCCTGTAGGGGTTTTGAAGTTTTTTAGTGTTAGGGCTTGAGTCTATTTTGAAAGGGCAGTAAGTGCTTGGGTTCCAGTGAGTGCTGGTAAATGTATTTCTGGAACACTCGGCCTGTGATTGGTCAAGCCAGCTGCCTGGGGAATGCTGGTAGGCGTAGTTTTCTGGCACTGGGCTTCCGGGAGGCCATGTTTGGTGCCCAGAGCATGCCGGGTGGGGGTTGGGGGGTAAGGGGGTCGGGGGTTAAGGTGGGGGTTATATCTGTTAGGGTTAGGGGGTTAGGGTTGGGGGGTCGCGGGTTGGGGGGTTAGGGTTAGATCCGTTAGGGTTGGGGGGTTGGGGGGTCAGGGTTGGGTGGTCGGGGGTTAGGTGGTTCCATGGGGTGACCCCCCTATCTCTGCCCCCCCCCCCAGACAAGGAGGAGACGAAGCTGAAGGGCGTCATCTACTTCCAGGCCATAGAGGAGGTGTACTACGACCACGGGCGGGCGGCCTGCAAGGTGGGGGGGCCATATGGGGCCGGGGGGGGCTGTATGGGGCCAAGGGGGGGGTACTTGTGGGGCTGGGAGGTTGTGGGGAACATCTGGAGAAGGTGCCTGTAGGGTTTGGGGGAGCACCTACAGGGTTTGGGGTGGGATCTGTGTGGCTGGGGGGGGTCTCTATGGGGCCGGGGGGTTTTGGGGGGGTTGTGACCCTATGGGGTGCCCCCCCCAGAGCCCCAACCCGCGGCTGACCTAGCATTTTAGCGTGGCCGCCGTCCACCAGCAGCTTCATGCCCGTCTTCCGCTCCCAGTGGCCCGCGGGGCGCCTGGTGGCCCTACCGGTGTCACCAGCGGCCACCTTGGGGTCAACGGCGGCGGTTTTGGGTCAACGGCAGCGGTTTTGGGGTTTCGGTCTGGGGGGTGCTGACATGTCCCCCCCCCGCACCCCCCCAGGCATCCTGGCCCTGCAGCTGCCCCCGGGGGGGCTCGACGCCGAGTTCTACAGGTGAGAACCAGTCCCCTCCGCCCCCTAAATGCGCCCCCAGACCCCCCCCAAATTGACCCCCCCCAATTTATTCCCCCCCCCCCAGCGCCTGCCTCCACCTGGCCAAGATGCAGTGTCGGGTGCGGGAGGCGCTGGCGGAGCGCGAGCGGCTGCTGCGGGCACGGGTAGGACGGGGGGGGGGGCACCAAGGGGGGCGGGTCCATGGGGCTTGGGGGGACCCCAAGGGGGGGGGGGAACCAAGTGTGCGGGGTGCGTTTGCCGGGTGGACGCATATGCAGGGTGCGGGTTCCGGGGGGACACACTTGCCGGGCGCACCGGGGGGGGAACCAAAATGAGGGGGGAACCAAGTGTGCGGGGTTCGGGTTCTGGGGGGACACATTTGCGGGGTTCACCGGGGGGGGGAACGAAAATGAGGGGGGAACCAAGTGTGCGGGGTTCGGGTTCCGGGGGGACAAATTTGCGGGGCGCACCGGGGGGAACCAAAAGGAGGGGGGAACCAAATGTGCGGGGTGCGGGTTCTGGGGGGGACACTTTTGTGGGGCGCACCGGGGGGGAACTAAAATGAGGGGGGAACCAAGTGTGCGGGGTGCGGTTGCCGGGGGGACGCATTTGCGGGTCGCACCGGGGGGAACCAAAATGAGGGGGGAACCATATGTGCAGGGTGCGGTTGTCGGGGGGACGCCGTTAGGGTTGTGGTTGGAGTTGGGGTTTGGGTTAGGTTAGGGTTAGGCCGCCCCCTGCTGGTGGAAAAGGGGTACTGCAGGCGGCCGGGGGGAGCTCATGCCCGGTGACGCCCGAGGGCGCCCCTCTGCCGCCACCTGCTGGTGGAAAAGGGGTACTGCAGGCGGCCGGGGGGAGCTCATGCCCGGTGACGCCCGAGGGCGCCCCTCTGCCGCCACCTGCTGGTGGAAAAGGGATACTGCAGGCGGCTGAGGGGAGCTCATGCCCTGTGATGCCCGAGGGCGCCCCTCTGCCGCCACCTGCTGGTGGAAAACGAGTACTGCAGGCGGCCAGGGGCCGTGCACGCGCGTTGCTTATTACGTCTTTTCTTTTTTTTTGATGTGTAATTTCCTACGCTCCTAGATTTTTCTTCATATGTAAATGAAAGGTTCGTGCTAATTCCCGTTGAAAATATTTCATTTACTTTCTTGGTTGTATTGTCCTTTCTATGTTCAAAGCTGAGGCAAAAATACGGTAAATTTTGCTTCTAGAAACACCGCAGTTCTTTTGTCTGCACTCCGCATGCTGTAAACTAGGGATAGGTGACAAATAAATAAAAAAATAAATAAAAGAACACAGCTGCTGCTCCTGCTCTCTTTCTTGTGCTTTGCCCCCTCCTCTTTCCCAGGTGATTGGGTTTGGGTGCTGGGCGGGGCCAAATGTTATAGGAGCCCTAGGCGTTCTATCAGAGAGCTCCTTCTGCGTGGGCTGCTCTTTGGGGTCGGTGCTTTGTTTATTCTTCTGTTAGCTACATGCAGGGTTCTTTTCGTGGGTCAGAGTCTTGTACGATATTTTAGAGGAAAGCAATCTAGTAGTACGTGCATTTATTGCATGAAGCTCTTTGGAGGTGATGAATTGTTATAGCACTTTTATGGATAGGATGTCAATGTTATTTTGTGTGTTTGCTTTGTTGTTCTATGTCCCTCATGATTTTTGCAGGGTTATAGGGCAGATGCCACCAGGTCTACCCCTTTTGTTGTTTTTGTTTTGTTTGATTTATTTTTCTTATTTTCTTTTTCGGAAGGGGGTTTGGGATTTGAGCGTCCTATTTTTTTGGGTTTGGGATTTGAGCATCTTAATTTTGTGGGTGTGGGATTTGAGCGTCTTAAGTGTTTGGGTTAGGGCTTTTAGGCATAGGACTTCAGGGGTTTAGTGTGGTGGATAGTTTGGCTTAGGTCTGTAGGGGTTTCGAGGATTTTTAGGGTTAGGGCTTGCGGCTTTTTTGTGTAAGGGCGGTAAGGGCTAGGGTTCCAGGGAGTGCTGTTAAATGGAGTTCTCGACAACTCGGCCTCTGATTGGCCGTGCCGGCTGCCCAGGGAATGCTGGTAGGTGTAGTTTTCCGGCACAAGGCTTCCGGTAGGCTGCGTTGAGTGCCCAGAGCATGCCGGGAAATGTAGTTCTGGGACTCCGGGCTTCCGGGAGGCCATGTTGGGTGCCCAGAGCATACCGGGAAATGTAGTTCTGGGACTCTGAACTTCCGGGAGGCCATGTTGGGTGCCCAGAGCACACCGGGAAATGCAGTTCTCGGGGACTAGGGCTGGGGCTAGGGCTAGAGCTTAGGGTGAGGGTTGGGGTTAGGGTTAGGGCTAGTGAATGCTGGTTCTCTGTGTTTGCAGATGACGGTGAGCGTGTGTAAACTAATTCCCGTTGAAGAAGTTTCAGTTACTTGCTTGGTGACATTATCAGTTCAACATTAAAAGCGGCAGCAAAAGCAAAAGGGGAGTTTTGCTTCTAGAAACACCACAGGTCTCTTGTCTGCTCTCGGAATGTTTTTGAGATAAACCAGATTTTAAAAAACAAAGGAAAAAAAAAAAACCACAGCTGCTTCTTTTGCTCTCTTCCTACTTTCTTGTGCTTTGCCCCTCCCCTTTCCCAGGTGATTGGGTTTGGGTGCTGGGCGGGGCTGAATGCTATATGAGCCCCAGGCATGCTATCAGAGAGCTCCTTCTGCCTGGGCTGCTCCTTGGGGTAAGTGCTTTGTTTTTCCTTCAGTCAGTTGCAGGGTTCTCTAGGCAGACTGGAGCCTATGGATTTCTGGATTTTAAGTGCTTGGAATTCACTCAGTAGCGGGATGTTTAGTAGGGGCTGCTGGCTCACTGTTTTTTTTGGGATGGTGGGATACTCTTCTGTTTTTGAGCTATGTTTTAATCTCTAGATGTATAAACCCACTTGTGTAACTCTCCAGAGGACTAAAACCAGCTTGCTTGAATGCTACGTATGGCTTGGCAGTGTAGATGCAGCATTACCAAGACACTGAGCAGAGTTGTATCAGAGTCACCTCTTTCACCTGCAAAGGGTAAGTTTGATTACCCCTGCCAAGGCTCGTGTGTGTGCATGTCTTTTTGGCATTTGTGGAGCTCAGTTGTTTTTCTTTGTCTGTGTGCATGTTCTTTTTTTTTTTTTTTTTTTTTTTTTTTGAGGGTCAAACAGTGCGTTTGCTGAGCGTGGTTAGAATGAGGAGGTGGGGAGCTGCTCAGGACTGGAAGGTTTGGTTTCTAGGAGTATGCGGCATCCTTCCTGTGCGACGTGACTAATTGTTGGGCTGGAACGTTCCAGCTTTTGTGTGTCTTAAGCAATGTAGCTTGTGTAGTGTGTGTTGTGTGGCCCGGGCAGAGTTTGCTGTGGTGCAGTGGGCGAAGAATCTCAGTTAGAGCTGGTGAGCAGCTGAAGTACCAGAGCTGGGAAGAGAGAGGTCTTGCAGCAGGTACGCTGTGGCTGTGAGGTGCCTCAGACTGTGCTTTTCTGTCTTTTTGTTTTGTTTTGTTGTTTTTTTTTGCAGGCGCTTTGTGCGGTCGTGGACAGGAAAGGGAAATCCTCGTGTCGCAGAGCAGTGAGGGAAGGTGAGTGTTGTCAGCCTGGTCATCCCTTATCTGAAGCGAAGGGAAGACACTCAGGTGTTTCCCTCAGAGGGTCCGAGGTGAGTCTGTTTGGGATAGAGGAGCAGCGTGGCAGGTGGGTGCTTGCAAGCACAGTGGTTCTTTTGTCCTTTTGTGTTCCCTGGTGGTGTGGATGATGCTGGCCGCTCCTTTCAAGCTTGGACCTAACTTGCAGGTCCGGAGGCAAGTGGAGTGCTGTTTTGAAAGGATAAAAGTAAAGCTGGGGTCGCTTATGTTGTTGAGGGATGGGTGCTACTGCTGGCAGCTGAATGTTTATCTTCTGCCTGTGTTTTGCCTTTCATTAGGCTGAAATGCAGTGTGCAGTGCAGGATGTGTCAACCAGCTGCCTCTGCAGTGACTCTGCTGCGTGATGAGCAGAGGTAGCTGTTAATTTTGGGGGTGTGGTTGTCACTGAAGTTATTTTCCTACATCCAACAGAGTAGAATTCCAGTTTGCCTTTTAGAGGTGCTATAAGTGGGTAAAGAGAAGAGATGGAAGCATGTGCCACGTGGGGCAGGCAAGCGGCTGAGGTACAGGAGGGGATGAGAGTATGTGATTTTTTCCTGGGGGTGGAATGGAATTGATTGTTTTGGTGTATAGTCTGTTTTGCTCCTAGATCTTTCATTCATTGTAAATAAAAGTTTGAGCCAATTCCAGTTAGGAATGTTCCAGTTACGACCCAGCAAGTATTGTCCTTTTAATGTTAAAAAAAAATGCGGCAAAAGCATGGGTGCAGATCTGTTTCAGGTCTTGTGCATCATATTCGGTTCGAGATCGCGTCTGTTTCCATCCTCACTCTTGCAGAAGTCATCTGGGCCGCATCAGGAGCTCTTGCTTGGGAATTGATTTCGTAAGTGTCTTCTTAGGGGGTTTTCAGTCCCCATCCTTCTGGTCTCTTGTCTTGAAGGCAGGCTTTTTAGGCCTCCACCATCCCAGTTCTGGCAGTTGCTTCCAGTCACGTGTCGTGACATTTGAGTCTCTCCTGGGGTCTGGTGCAGAGCACCTGTTCTGACTTGCTGTTGCTGTAGGGCTTTCTTTTTGGGGGTCACTTTTTCTTGTGCCTTGTGTTGTGTGTTTTGTTTGTAGTGTTTGTGGCGTGCCTGTGTGTGTGTGTATGTGTTTGGTCTGGAGCTGTCCTGCCTGGCAGTTAGTGATGACAGGTAACGTGGCAGTGCATGGGTGTACTAATACATTGATGGGACTGTGTTGGCAAAGACATCCGGTCTGCCTCTGGGCACTTGCTGAAGGACATCTGGCACAGTATATCTGTTTGCGAGCAACTTCTCGTTTACCTCTATTTATTTAAAAAATTGTAAAATTTAATTGCAATCCAGTTTGGGACCCAGTCATGTATGACACCAGGGGGCTTGTCCAGGAGGGCTTTGGTTCTTGGAATCTTATTTGATGTAGGAGAGGTGCCCCAGCATTTGGTGGTTGCTGTTCGAGTCTGGTCGGGACTAATGGCATCTCGAACCTGAATACAGGTAAGCTAAGGTTTTGATTTTTTTTCAGCTCCCTTGCTGGCTGCAGCAGTATATTTTGCCCGTAATTCTGCGTGTGAAGATCTGAATGAAGACAACGGAGTCGTAAGTGTTTAAAGCGTATACTGTTCTGTTGGATGGGTTTTGGTTGCCTGTGTGTGTAAGAGTGTGACTGAGACGGAATTTAGTTCCGAAGCGATTGTGGAGGTCTTCTGTACCACGGTTCCAATCTCCCGCGAGGGACTTGGCCGGTGAAGGACCGAAGGGATTCCCAAAGGATTTGTGGGTGGGTGATGGATCTTAAATCCTCTTTAAGACACTCTTATTAAGGTAACCAAGGGCTGTGGGAATTGCCAGAGTAACATTCCTAGATGGGTGAGACAAAACCGAAGACCAGGGACCAGAAGAAAGGAAGCAAATTACCAGACATACCAGCAGAAAGTCCATTAGGAATAACGATTAGAAACTGGAACGAGAGAGGCCCCAGAAACGTAAAAAGTAAATAAAAAAGGGTCCAGTATTGTGTGATAGAACGGCCAAAGGAGCTTTTAAGACCGGTATTTGTCAGGCCTTAAATACACATGTTAATTCGAAGGAACCTTTCTGCCGGGAAGAAAGTGATGATGCAGGATTATGGATCAGGAGGACTTCATGTCCTTTTACAGCCTTAATATTTACACTAAAAGCAGGTAAGAAATTTTGAAGAAGAAGAAGAACAGGAAAAATAAAAAGATAATAAACGGGAGCCGTTGGATAACCTACCATCTCCATATCGTAACAATCCACCTCTGTTGGTGTACTGGGTCTGGCTGGAACGTTAACTTTCCCAGCAGCAGCCCATACAGTGCCGTACTCTGCAGTTGTAGCTGGAACAGCAGTGTTATCACACCAGTGTTGTGTCTACTGCTGAGCAGCAGTGGCACAGCATTGGGCCTTTCTCTAACCCTCCTAGGGGATGGGCAAAAAGCGAGGAGAGAAACATCACTAGGGCAGCTGACCTAAACCAATCAAAGGGATATTCCATACCATGGGATGTCACACTCAGCAAT
The DNA here is from genome assembly GCF_047663525.1 of Anas platyrhynchos. Classification (NCBI taxonomy): domain Eukaryota; kingdom Metazoa; phylum Chordata; class Aves; order Anseriformes; family Anatidae; genus Anas; species Anas platyrhynchos. The sequence continues at coordinate 159,944,033 of NC_092588.1, forward strand.
AAAAGGTGGAAACAGGAAGAAGAGGGGAGGGGTGGGCTCTCGTTGAGAAGACGTCGGTCCTCCTCTCGAACACCGGCTGCGTGCGTTGAGGCCTTGCATCAAGGACGTGGTCAATCATCGCTCATTTGTGGGAAGTAGAGAGCAATTTCTTTCCTCTGCCCTTCCATATAGCTTTCATTTATTTTGTTTGTTTGTTTTCCTCCCTTCTTTTTATTTTCCCTTTTCCCCTCCCTTTTCCCCTTTCCCTTTTTATTTCCCCTTAGTTAAATTGTTTAGTTCATGGTAGTCTTTATTTAATTATTATAATTATTTCCATTTAATTAAATTATCCTGATCTCAACCCGTGAGTTGTTCTTTGCTTTACTTCTCCCCCTCCTCACCTAAAGGATGCATTCATGAGAAGTAGGACTGCCGTATCTGAGAGAGCTCCTCTATATCCTTTAAGGGAGGTAACTGGTGTATAACTGGGTTGGAGTTTTAACAGGGTTTTAAGGGTTTCAGGGTTAGCGTGTTAGGGTTTTAGAGGTTTTTTTGGGATGGAGTGTCGCTATGTTTTTTAGGGTTAGGGTCCTAGGGTTTTATTTTTGGTCAGTTATTTAGGGTTAGTGTGTTAAGATCCTTTTTTTTTTTTTTTTTTTTTTTTTTTCAGGTTAGGTTCTCCAGGGTTAGAGTTTCGAGCGTCCTAATTTTTTGGGTTACGGTGTTGAGCGTCCTAATGTTTTGTGTTAGGGCTTTGGGTGTTAAGCATCTGAATTTTTGGGTTAGAGTTTTGCGCATCCTGATGTTTTGAGTAAGGGTTTTGAGCATCCTAGTGTTTTGGGTTGGCTTTGTGTTTTGAGCATCTTAATTTTGGGGTTACGGCTTTAAGCGTCCTAATCTTGTTGTTTAGGGCTTTGAGAATCGTATTGTTTTGGGTTTGGGTTTTGAGCGTCCTAAGTGTCCTAAGGGCTTTTAGGCATAGGACTTCAGGGGTTTAGTGTGGTAAACAGTTTGGATTAGGCCTGTAGGGGTTTTGAAGTTTTTTAGTGTTAGGGCTTGAGTCTATTTTGAAAGGGCAGTAAGTGCTTGGGTTCCAGTGAGTGCTGGTAAATGTATTTCTGGAACACTCGGCCTGTGATTGGTCAAGCCAGCTGCCTGGGGAATGCTGGTAGGCGTAGTTTTCTGGCACTGGGCTTCCGGGAGGCCATGTTTGGTGCCCAGAGCATGCCGGGTGGGGGTTGGGGGGTAAGGGGGTCGGGGGTTAAGGTGGGGGTTATATCTGTTAGGGTTAGGGGGTCGCGGGTTGGGGGGTTAGGGTTAGATCCGTTAGGGTTGGGGGGTTGGGGGGTCAGGGTTGGGTGGTCAGGGGTTAGGTGGTTCCATGGGGTGACCCCCCTATCTCTGCCCCCCCCCCCCCCAGACAAGGAGGAGACGAAGCTGAAGGGCGTCATCTACTTCCAGGCCATAGAGGAGGTGTACTACGACCACGGGCGGGCGGCCTGCAAGGTGGGGGGGCCATATGGGGCCGGGGGGGGGCTGTATGGGGCCAAGGGGGGGGTACTTGTGGGGCTGGGAGGTTGTGGGGAACATCTGGAGAAGGTGCCTGTAGGGTTTGGGGGAGCACCTACAGGGTTTGGGGTGGGATCTGTGTGGCTGGGGGGGGGTCTCTATGGGGCCGGGGGGTTTTGGGGGGGTTGTGACCCTATGGGGTGCCCCCCCCAGAGCCCCAACCCGCGGCTGATATAGCATTTTAGCGTGGCCGCCGTCCACCAGCAGCTTCATGCCCGTCTTCCGCTCCCAGTGGCCCGCGGGGCGCCCGGTGGCCCTACCGGTGTCACCAGCGGCCACCTTGGGGTCAACGGCGGCGGTTTTGGGGTTTCGGTCTGGGGGGTGCTGACATGTCCCCCCCCCGCACCCCCCCAGGCATCCTGGCCCTGCAGCTGCCCCCGGGGGGGCTCGACGCCGAGTTCTACAGGTGAGAACCAGTCCCCTCCGCCCCCTAAATGCGCCCCCAGACCCCCCCCAAATTGACCCCCCCCAATTTATTCCCCCCCCCCAGCGCCTGCCTCCACCTGGCCGAGATGCAGTGTCGGGTGCGGGAGGTGCTGGCGGAGCGCGAGCGGCTGCTGCGGGCACGGGTAGGACGGGGGGGGGGGCACCAAGGGGGGCGGGTCCATGGGGCTTGGGGGGACCCCAAGGGGGGGGGGAACCAAGTGTGTGGGGTGCCTTTGCCGGGTGGACGCATATGCAGGGTGCGGGTTCCGGGGGGACACACTTGCCGGGCGCACCGGGGGGGGAACCAAAATGAGGGGGGAACCAAGTGTGCGGGGTTCGGGTTCTGGGGGGACACATTTGCGGGGCGCACCGGGGGGGGGGGAACCAAAATTAGGGGGGAACCAAGTGTGCGGGGTTCGGGTTCCGGGGGGACAAATTTGCGGGGCGCACCGGGGGGAACCAAAAGGAGGGGGGAACCAAATGTGCGGGGTGCGGGTTCTGGGGGGACACTTTTGCGGGGCGCACCGGGGGGGGAACTAAAATGAGGGGGGAACCAAGTGTGCGGGGTGCGGTTGCCGGGGGGACGCCATTAGGGTTAGGGTTGGGGTTCGGGTTAGGTTAGGGTTAGGCCGCCCCCTGCTGGTGGAAAAGGGGTACTGCAGGCGGCCGGGGGGAGCTCATGCCCGGTGACGCCCGAGGGCGCCCCTCTGCCGCCACCTGCTGGTGGAAAACGAGTATTGCAGGCGGCCGAGGGGAGCTCATGCCCAGTGATGCCCGAGGGCGCCCCCTCTGCCGCCACCTGCTGGTGGAAAACGAGTATTGCAGGCGGCCGAGGGGAGCTCATGCCCGGTGATGCCCGAGGGCGCCCCTCTGCCGCCACCTGCTGGTGGAAAACGAGTACTGCAGGCGGCCAGGGGCCGTGCGCGCGCGTTGCTTATTACGTCTTTTTTTTTTTTTTTGATGTGTAATTTCCTACGCTCCTAGATTTTTCTTCATATGTAAATGAAAGGTTCGTGCTAATTCCCGTTGAAAATATTTCATTTACTTTCTTGGTTGTATTGTCCTTTCTATGTTCAAAGCTGAGGCAAAAATACGGTAAATTTTGCTTCTAGAAACACCGCAGTTCTTTTGTCTGCACTCCGCATGCTGTAAACTAGGGATAGGTGACAAATAAATAAAACAATAAATAAAAGAACACAGCTGCTGCTCCTGCTCTCTTTCTTGTGCTTTGCCCCCTCCTCTTTCCCAGGTGATTGGGTTTGGGTGCTGGGCGGGGCCAAATGTTATACGAGCCCTAGGCGTTCTATCAGAGAGCTCCTTCTGCGTGGGCTGCTCTTTGGGGTCGGTGCTTTGTTTATTCTTCTGTTAGCTACATGCAGGGTTCTTTTCGTGGGTCAGAGTCTTGTACGATATTTTAGAGGAAAGCAATCTAGTAGTACGTGCATTTATTGCATGAAGCTCTTTGGAGGTGATGAATTGTTATAGCACTTTTATGGATAGGATGTCAATGTTATTTTGTGTGTTTGCTTTGTTGTTCTATGTCCCTCATGATTTTTGCAGGGTTATAGGGCAGATGCCACCAGGTCTACCCCTTTTGTTGTTTTTGTTTTGTTTGATTTATTTTTCTTATTTTCTTTTTCGGAAGGGGGTTTGGGATTTGAGCGTCCTATTTTTTTGGGTTTGGGATTTGAGCATCTTAATTTTGTGGGTGTGGGATTTGAGCGTCTTAAGAGTTTGGGTTAGGGCTTTTAGGCATAGGACTTCAGGGGTTTAGTGTGGTGGATAGTTTGGCTTAGGTCTGTAGGGGTTTCGAGGATTTTTAGGGTTAGGGCTTGCGGCTTTTTTGTGTAAGGGCGGTAAGGGCTAGGGTTCCAGGGAGTGCTGTTAAATGGAGTTCTCGACAACTCGGCCTCTGATTGGCCGTGCCGGCTGCCCAGGGAATGCTGGTAGGTGTAGTTTTCCGGCACAAGGCTTCCGGTAGGCTGCGTTGAGTGCCCAGAGCATGCCGGGAAATGTAGTTCTGGGACTCCGGACTTCCGGGAGGCCATGTTGGGTGCCCAGAGCATACCGGGAAATGTAGTTCTGGGACTCCGAACTTCCGGGAGGCCATGTTGGGTGCCCAGAGCACACCGGGAAATGCAGTTCTCGGGGACTAGGGCTGGGGCTAGGGCTAGAGCTTAGGGTGAGGGTTGGGGTTAGGGTTAGGGCTAGTGAATGCTGGTTCTCTGCGTTTGCAGATGACGGTGAGCGTGTGTAAACTAATTCCAGTTGAAGAAGTTTCAGTTACTTGCTTGGTGACATTATCAGTTCAACATTAAAAGCGGCAGCAAAAGCAAAAGGGGAGTTTTGCTTCTAGAAACACCACAGGTCTCTTGTCTGCTCTCGAATGTTTTTGAGATAAACCAGATTTTAAAAAACAAAGGAAAAAAAAAACCACAGCTGCTTCTTTTGCTCTCTTCCTACTTTCTTGTGCTTTGCCCCTCCCCTTTCCCAGGTGATTGGGTTTGGGTGCTGGGCGGGGCTGAATGCTATATGAGCCCCAGGCATGCTATCAGAGAGCTCCTTCTGCTTGGGCTGCTCTTTGGGGTAAGTGCTTTGGTTTTCCTTCAGTCAGTTGCAGGGTTCTCTAGGCAGACTGGAGCCTATGGATTTCTGGATTTTAAGTGCTTGGAATTCACTCAGTAGCGGGATGTTTAGTAGGGGCTGCTGGCTCACTGTTTTTTTTGGGATGGTGGGATACTCTTCTGTTTTTGAGCTATGTTTTAATCTCTAGATGTATAAACCCACTTGTGTAACTCTCCAGAGGACTAAAACCAGCTTGCTTGAATGCTACATATGGCTTGGCAGCGTAGATGCAGCATTACCAAGGCACTGAGCAGAGTTGTATCAGAGTCACCTCTTTCACCTGCAAAGGGTAAGTTTGATTACCCCTGCCAAGGCTGCTGTGTGTGCATGTCTTTCTGGCATTTGTGGAGCTCGGTTGGTTTTTTTGTGTGTATGTTTTAACTTTCTGTTTTTCTGAGCAGGAAATAGTGTGTGTGCTGAGCGTGGTTGGCAGGAGGAGGTGGGGAGCTGCTCGGGACTGGTAGGTTTGGTTTCTAGGAGTGTGCGGCATCCTTCCTGTGTGATGCGACTGATTGTTGGGTGGGAACGTTCCAGCTTTTGTGTGTCTTAAGCAATGTAGCTTGTGTAGTGTGTGTTGTGTGGCCCGGGTGCAGCTTGCTGTGGTGTTGTGAGTGAACAATCTCAGAGCTGGTGAGCAGCTGAAGTACCGGAGCTGGGAAGAGAGAGGTATTGCAGCAGGTACGCTGTGGCTGTGAGGTGCCTCAGAGTGTGCATTTCTCTTGTCTCTGCAGGTGCTTTGTGCAGTTGTGGAGAGGGAAGGGAAATCCTCATGTCACGAAGCTCTGAGGGAAGGTGAGTGGTGTCAGAGCATACCGGGAAATGTAGTTCTGGGACTCTGAACTTCCGGGAGGCCATGTTGGGTGCCCAGAGCACACCGGGAAATGCAGTTCTTGGGGACTAGGGCTGGGGCTAGGGCTAGAGCTTAGGGTGAGGGTTGGGGTTAGGGTTAGGGCTAGTGAATGCTGGTTCTCTGTGTTTGCAGATGACGGTGAGCGTGTGTAAACTAATTCCAGTTGAAGAAGTTTCAGTTACTTGCTTGGTGACATTATCAGTTCAACATTAAAAGCGGCAGCAAAAGCAAAAGGGGAGTTTTGCTTCTAGAAACACCACAGGTCTCTTGTCTGCTCTCGAATGTTTTTGAGATAAACCAGATTTTAAAAAACAAAGGAAAAAAAAAAAACACAGCTGCTTCTTTTGCTCTCTTCCTACTTTCTTGTGCTTTGCCCCTCCCCTTTCCCAGGTGATTGGGTTTGGGTGCTGGGCGGGGCTGAATGCTATATGAGCCCCAGGCATGCTATCAGAGAGCTCCTTCTGCCTGGGCTGCTCCTTGGGGTAAGTGCTTTGTTTTTCCTTCAGTCAGTTGCAGGGTTCTCTAGGCAGACTGGAGCCTATGGATTTCTGGATTTTAAGTGCTTGGAATTCACTCAGTAGCGGGATGTTTAGTAGGGGCTGCTGGCTCACTGTTTTTTTTGGGATGGTGGGATACTCTTCTGTTTTTGAGCTATGTTTTAATCTCTAGATGTATAAACCCACTTGTGTAACTCTCCAGAGGACTAAAACCAGCTTGATTGAATGCTACGTATGGCTTGGCAGCGTAGATGCAGCATTACCAAGACACTGAGCAGAGTTGTATCAGAGTCACCTCTTTCACCTGCAAAGGGTAAGTTTGATTACCCCTGCCAAGGCTCGTGTGTGTGCATGTCTTTTTGGCATTTGTGGAGCTCAGTTGTTTTTCTTTGTCTGTGTGCATGTTCTTTTTTTTTTTTTTTTTTTTTTTTTTTTTTTCTTTAGGGTCAAACAGTGCGTTTGCTGAGCGTGGTTAGAATGAGGAGGTGGGGAGCTGCTCAGGACTGGAAGGTTTGGTTTCTAGGAGTATGCGGCATCCTTCCTGTGCGACGTGACTAATTGTTGGGCTGGAACGTTCCAGCTTTTGTGTGTCTTAAGCAATGTAGCTTGTGTAGTGTGTGTTGTGTGGCCCGGGCAGAGTTTGCTGTGGTGCAGTGGGCGAAGAATCTCAGTTAGAGCTGGTGAGCAGCTGAAGTACCAGAGCTGGGAAGAGAGAGGTCTTGCAGCAGGTACGCTGTGGCTGTGAGGTGCCTCAGACTGTGCTTTTCTGTCTTTTTGTTTTGTTTTGTTTTGTTGTTTTTTTTTGCAGGCGCTTTGTGCGGTCGTGGACAGGAAAGGGAAATCCTCGTGTCGCGGAGCAGTGAGGGAAGGTGAGTGTTGTCAGCCTGGTCATCCCTTATCTGAAGCGAAGGGAAGACACTCAGGTGTTTCCCTCAGAGGGTCCGAGGTGAGTCTGTTTGGGATAGAGGAGCAGCGTGGCAGGTGGGTGCTTGCAAGCACAGTGGTTCTTTTGTCCTTTTGTGTTCCCCGGTGGTGTGGATGATGCTGGCCGCTCCTTTCAAGCTTGGACCTAACTTGCAGGTCCGGAGGCAAGTGGAGTGCTGTTTTGAAAGGATAAAAGTAAAGCTGGGGTCGCTTATGTTGTTGAGGGATGGGTGCTACTGCTGGCAGCTGAATGTTTATCTTCTGCCTGTGTTTTGCCTTTCATTAGGCTGAAATGCAGTGTGCAGTGCAGGATGTGTCAACCAGCTGCCTCTGCAGCGACTCTGGTGCGTGATGAGCAGAGGTAGCTGTTAATTTTGGGGGTGTGGTTGTCACTGAAGTTATTTTCCTACATCCAACAGAGTAAAATTCCAGTTTGCCTTTTAGAGGTGCTATAAGTGGGTAAAGAGAAGAGATGGAAGCATGTGCCACGTGGGGCAGGCAAGCGGCTGAGGTACAGGAGGGGATGAGAGTATGTGATTTTTTCCTGGGGGTGGAATGGAATTGATTGTTTTGGTGTATAGTCTGTTTTGCTCCTAGATCTTTCATTCATTGTAAATAAAAGTTTGAGCCAATTCCAGTTAGGAATGTTCCAGTTACGACCCAGCAAGTATTGTCCTTTTAATGTTAAAAAAAAAATGCGGCAAAAGCATGGGTGCAGATCTGTTTCAGGTCTTGTGCATCATATTCGGTTCGAGATCGCGTCTGTTTCCATCCTCACTCTTGCAGAAGTCATCTGGGCCGCATCAGGAGCTCTTGCTTGGGAATTGATTTCGTAAGTGTCTTCTTAGGGGGTTTTCAGTCCCCATCCTTCTGGTCTCTTGTCTTGAAGGCAGGCTTTTTAGGCCTCCACCATCCCAGTTCTGGCAGTTGCTTCCAGTCACGTGTCGTGACATTTGAGTCTCTCCTGGGGTCTGGTGCAGAGCACCTGTTCTGACTTGCTGTTGCTGTAGGGCTTTCTTTTTGGGGGTCACTTTTTCTTGTGCCTTGTGTTGTGTGTTTTGTTTGTAGTGTTTGTGGCGTGCCTGTGTGTGTGTGTGTTTGGTCTGGAGCTGTCCTGCCTGGCAGTTAGTGATGACAGGTAACGTGGCAGTGCATGGGTGTACTAATACATTGATGGGACTGTGTTGGCAAAGACATCCGGTCTGCCTCTGGGCACTTGCTGAAGGACATCTGGCACAGTATATCTGTTTGCGAGCAACTTCTCGTTTACCTCTATTTATTTAAAAAATTGTAAAATTTAATTGCAATCCAGTTTGGGACCCAGTCATGTATGACACCAGGGGGCTTGTCCAGGAGGGCTTTGGTTCTTGGAATCTTATTTGATGTAGGAGAGGTGCCCCAGCATTTGGTGGTTGCTGTTCGAGTCTGGTCGGGACTAATGGCATCTCGAACCTGAATACAGGTAAGCTAAGGTTTTGATTTTTTTTCAGCTCCCTTGCTGGCTGCAGCAGTATATTTTGCCCGTAATTCTGCGTGTGAAGATCTGAATGAAGACAACGGAGTCGTAAGTGTTTAAAGCGTATACTGTTCTGTTGGATGGGTTTTGGTTGCCTGTGTGTGTAAGAGTGTGACTGAGACGGAATTTAGTTCCGAAGCGATTGTGGAGGTCTTCTGTACCACGGTTCCAATCTCCCGCGAGGGACTTGGCCGGTGAAGGACCGAAGGGATTCCCAAAGGATTTGTGGGTGGGTGATGGATCTTAAATCCTCTTTAAGACACTCTTATTAAGGTAACCAAGGGCTGTGGGAATTGCCAGAGTAACATTCCTAGATGGGTGAGACAAAACCGAAGACCAGGGACCAGAAGAAAGGAAGCAAATTACCAGACATACCAGCAGAAAGTCCATTAGGAATAACGATTAGAAACTGGAACGAGAGAGGCCCCAGAAACGTAAAAAGTAAATAAAAAAGGGTCCAGTATTGTGTGATAGAACGGCCAAAGGAGCTTTTAAGACCGGTATTTGTCAGGCCTTAAATACACATGTTAATTCGAAGGAACCTTTCTGCCGGGAAGAAAGTGATGATGCAGGATTATGGATCAGGAGGACTTCATGTCCTTTTACAGCCTTAATATTTACACTAAAAGCAGGTAAGAAATTTTGAAGAAGAAGAAGAACAGGAAAAATAAAAAGATAATAATCGGGAGCCGTTGGATAACCTACCATCTCCATATCGTAACAATCCACCTCTGGTGGTGTACTGGGTCTGGCTGGAACGTTAACTTTCCCAGCAGCAGCCCATACAGTGCCGTACTCTGCAGTTGTAGCTGGAACAGCAGTGTTATCACACCAGTGTTGTGTCTACTGCTGAGCAGCAGTGGCACAGCATTGGGCCTTTCTCTAACCCTCCTAGGGGATGGGCAAAAAGCGAGGAGAGAAACATCACTAGGGCAGCTGACCTAAACCAATCAAAGGGATATTCCATACCATGGGATGTCACACTCAGCAATAAAAGGTGGAAACAGGAAGAAGAGGGGAGGGGTGGGCTCTCGTTGAGAAGACGTCGGTCCTCCTCTCGAACACCGGCTGCGTGCGTTGAGGCCTTGCATCAAGGACGTGGTCAATCATCGCTCATTTGTGGGAAGTAGAGAGCAATTTCTTTCCTCTGCCCTTCCATATAGCTTTCATTTATTTTGTTTGTTTGTTTTCCTCCCTTCTTTTTATTTTCCCTTTTCCCCTCCCTTTTCCCCTTTCCCTTTTTATTTCCCCTTAGTTAAATTGTTTAGTTCATGGTAGTCTTTATTTAATTATTATAATTATTTCCATTTAATTAAATTATCCTGATCTCAACCCGTGAGTTGTTCTTTGCTTTACTTCTCCCCCTCCTCACCTAAAGGATGCATTCATGAGAAGTAGGACTGCCGTATCTGAGAGAGCTCCTCTATATCCTTTAAGGGAGGTAACTGGTGTATAACTGGGTTGGAGTTTTAACAGGGTTTTAAGGGTTTCAGGGTTAGCGTGTTAGGGTTTTAGAGGTTTTTTTGGGATGGAGTGTCGCTATGTTTTTTAGGGTTAGGGTCCTAGGGTTTTATTTTTGGTCAGTTATTTAGGGTTAGTGTGTTAAGATCCTTTTTTTTTTTTTTTTTTTTTTTCAGGTTAGGTTCTCCAGGGTTAGAGTTTCGAGCGTCCTAATTTTTTGGGTTACGGTGTTGAGCGTCCTAATGTTTTGTGTTAGGGCTTTGGGTGTTAAGCATCTGAATTTTTGGGTTAGAGTTTTGCGCATCCTGATGTTTTGAGTAAGGGTTTTGAGCATCCTAGTGTTTTGGGTTGGCTTTGTGTTTTGAGCATCTTAATTTTGGGGTTACGGCTTTAAGCGTCCTAATCTTGTTGTTTAGGGCTTTGAGAATCGTATTGTTTTGGGTTTGGGTTTTGAGCGTCCTAAGTGTCCTAAGGGCTTTTAGGCATAGGACTTCAGGGGTTTAGTGTGGTAAACAGTTTGGATTAGGCCTGTAGGGGTTTTGAAGTTTTTTAGTGTTAGGGCTTGAGTCTATTTTGAAAGGGCAGTAAGTGCTTGGGTTCCAGTGAGTGCTGGTAAATGTATTTCTGGAACACTCGGCCTGTGATTGGTCAAGCCAGCTGCCTGGGGAATGCTGGTAGGCGTAGTTTTCTGGCACTGGGCTTCCGGGAGGCCATGTTTGGTGCCCAGAGCATGCCGGGTGGGGGTTGGGGGGTAAGGGGGTCGGGGGTTAAGGTGGGGGTTATATCTGTTAGGGTTAGGGGGTTAGGGTTGGGGGGTCGGGTGTTGGGGGGTTAGGGTTAGATCCGTTAGGGTTGGGGGGTTGGGGGGTCAGGGTTGGGTGGTCGGGGGTTAGGTGGTTCCATGGGGTGACCCCCCTATCTCTGCCCCCCCCCCCCCAGACAAGGAGGAGACGAAGCTGAAGGGCGTCATCTACTTCCAGGCCATAGAGGAGGTGTACTACGACCACGGGCGGGCGGCCTGCAAGGTGGGGGGGCCATATGGGGCCGGGGGGGGGCTGTATGGGGCCAAGGGGGGGGTACTTGTGGGGCTGGGAGGTTGTGGGGAACATCTGGAGAAGGTGCCTGTAGGGTTTGGGGGAGCACCTACAGGGTTTGGGGTGGGATCTGTGTGGCTGGGGGGGGTCTCTATGGGGCCGGGGGGTTTTGGGGGGGTTGTGACCCTATGGGGTGCCCCCCCCAGAGCCCCAACCCGCGGCTGACCTAGCATTTTAGCGTGGCCGCCGTCCACCAGCAGCTTCATGCCCGTCTTCCGCTCCCAGTGGCCCGCGGGGCGCCCGGTGGCCCTACCGGTGTCACCAGCGGCCACCTTGGGGTCAACGGCGGCGGTTTTGGGTCAACGGCAGCGGTTTTGGGGTTTCGGTCTGGGGGGTGCTGACATGTCCCCCCCCCGCACCCCCCCAGGCATCCTGGCCCTGCAGCTGCCCCCGGGGGGGCTCGACGCCGAGTTCTACAGGTGAGAACCAGTCCCCTCCGCCCCCTAAATGCGCCCCCAGACCCCCCCCAAATTGACCCCCCCCAATTTATTCCCCCCCCCAGCGCCTGCCTCCACCTGGCCGAGATGCAGCGTCGGGTGCGGGAGGCGCTGGCGGAGCGCGAGCGGCTGCTGCGGGCACGGGTAGGACGGGGGGGGGGGCACCAAGGGGGGCGGGTCCATGGGGCTTGGGGGGACCCCAAGGGGGGGGGGGAACCAAGTGTGCGGGGTGCGTTTGCCGGGTGGACGCATATGCAGGGTGCGGGTTCCGGGGGGACACACTTGCCGGGCGCACCGGGGGGGGAACCAAAATGAGGGGGGAACCAAGTGTGCGGGGTTCGGGTTCTGGGGGGACACATTTGCGGGGCGCACCGGGGGGGGGAACCAAAATGAGGGGGGAACCAAGTGTGCGGGGTTCGGGTTCCGGGGGGACAAATTTGCGGGGCGCACCGGGGGGAACCAAAAGGAGGGGGGAACCAAATGTGCGGGGTGCGGGTTCTGGGGGGACACTTTTGTGGGGCGCACCGGTGGGGGGAACTAAAATGAGGGGGGAACCAAGTGTGCGGGGTGCGGTTGCCGGGGGGACGCATTTGCGGGTCGCACCGGGGGGAACCAAAATGAGGGGGGAACCATATGTGCAGGGTGCGGTTGTCGGGGGGACGCCGTTAGGGTTGTGGTTGGAGTTGGGGTTCGGGTTAGGTTAGGGTTAGGCCGCCCCCTGCTGGTGGAAAAGGGGTACTGCAGGCGGCCGGGGGGAGCTCATGCCCGGTGACGCCCGAGGGCGCCCCTCTGCCGCCACCTGCTGGTGGAAAACGAGTATTGCAGGCGGCTGAGGGGAGCTCATGCCCGGTGATGCCCGAGGGCGCCCCTCTGCCGCCACCTGCTGGTGGAAAACGAGTACTGCAGGCGGCCAGGGGCCTTGCACGCGCATTGCTTATTACGTCTTTTCTTTTTTTTTGATGTGTAATTTCCTACGCTCCTAGATTTTTCTTCATATGTAAATGAAAGGTTCGTGCTAATTCCCGTTGAAAATATTTCATTTACTTTCTTGGTTGTATTGTCCTTTCTATGTTCAAAGTTGAGGCAAAAATACGGTAAATTTTGCTTCTAGAAACACCGCAGTTCTTTTGTCTGCACTCCGCATGCTGTAAACTAGGGATAGGTGACAAATAAATAAAAAAATAAATAAAAGAACACAGCTGCTGCTCCTGCTCTCTTTCTTGTGCTTTGCCCCCTCCTCTTTCCCAGGTGATTGGGTTTGGGTGCTGGGCGGGGCCAAATGTTATAGGAGCCCTAGGCGTTCTATCAGAGAGCTCCTTCTGCGTGGGCTGCTCTTTGGGGTCGGTGCTTTGTTTATTCTTCTGTTAGCTACATGCAGGGTTCTTTTCGTGGGTCAGAGTCTTGTACGATATTTTAGAGGAAAGCAATCTAGTAGTACGTGCATTTATTGCATGAAGCTCTTTGGAGGTGATGAATTGTTATAGCACTTTTATGGATAGGATGTCAATGTTATTTTGTGTGTTTGCTTTGTTGTTCTATGTCCCTCATGATTTTTGCAGGGTTATAGGGCAGATGCCACCAGGTCTACCCCTTTTGTTGTTTTTGTTTTGTTTGATTTATTTTTCTTATTTTCTTTTTCGGAAGGGGGTTTGGGATTTGAGCGTCCTATTTTTTTGGGTTTGGGATTTGAGCATCTTAATTTTGTGGGTGTGGGATTTGAGCGTCTTAAGTGTTTGGGTTAGGGCTTTTAGGCATAGGACTTCAGGGGTTTAGTGTGGTGGATAGTTTGGCTTAGGTCTGTAGGGGTTTCGAGGATTTTTAGGGTTAGGGCTTGCGGCTTTTTTGTGTAAGGGCGGTAAGGGCTAGGGTTCCAGGGAGTGCTGTTAAATGGAGTTCTCGACAACTCGGCCTCTGATTGGCCGTGCCGGCTGCCCAGGGAATGCTGGTAGGTGTAGTTTTCCGGCACAAGGCTTCCGGTAGGCTGCGTTGAGTGCCCAGAGCATGCCGGGAAATGTAGTTCTGGGACTCCGGGCTTCCGGGAGGCCATGTTGGGTGCCCAGAGCATACCGGGAAATGTAGTTCTGGGACTCCGAACTTCCGGGAGGCCATGTTGGGTGCCCAGAGCACACCGGGAAATGCAGTTCTCGGGGACTAGGGCTGGGGCTAGGGCTAGAGCTTAGGGTGAGGGTTGGGGTTAGGGTTAGGGCTAGTGAATGCTGGTTCTCTGTGTTTGCAGATGACGGTGAGCGTGTGTAAACTAATTCTAGTTGAAGAAGTTTCAGTTACTTGCTTGGTGACATTATCAGTTCAACATTAAAAGCGGCAGCAAAAGCAAAAGGGGAGTTTTGCTTCTAGAAACACCACAGGTCTCTTGTCTGCTCTCGGAATGTTTTTGAGATAAACCAGATTTTAAAAAACAAAGGAAAAAAAAAAACCACAGCTGCTTCTTTTGCTCTCTTCCTACTTTCTTGTGCTTTGCCCCTCCCCTTTCCCAGGTGATTGGGTTTGGGTGCTGGGCGGGGCTGAATGCTATATGAGCCCCAGGCATGCTATCAGAGAGCTCCTTCTGCCTGGGCTGCTCTTTGGGGTAAGTGCTTTGTTTTTCCTTCAGTCAGTTGCAGGGTTCTCTAGGCAGACTGGAGCCTATGGATTTCTGGATTTTAAGTGCTTGGAATTCACTCAGTAGCGGGATGTTTAGTAGGGGCTGCTGGCTCACTGTTTTTTTTGGGATGGTGGGATACTCTTCTGGTTTTGAGCTATGTTTTAATCTCTAGATGTATAAACCCACTTGTGTAACTCTCCAGAGGACTAAAACCAGCTTGATTGAATGCTACGTATGGCTTGGCAGCGTAGATGCAGCATTACCAAGACACTGAGCAGAGTTGTATCAGAGTCACCTCTTTCACCTGCAAAGGGTAAGTCTGCGACTACCCCTGCCGAGGCTGCTGTGTGTGCATGTCTTTCTGGCATTTGTGGAGCTCGGTTGTTTTGTTTTGTGTGTATGTTTTAACTTTCTGTTTTTCTGAGCAGTAAATAGTGTGTGTGCTGAGCGTGGTTGGCAGGAGGAGGTGGGGAGCTGCTCAGGACTGGTAGGTTTGGTTTCTAGGAGTGTGCGGCATCCTTCCTGTGTGATGCGACTGATTGTTGGGTGGGAACGTTCCAGCTCATATGTCTTAAGCAATGTAGCTTGTGTAGTGTGTGTTGTGTGGCCCGGGTGCAGCTTGCTGTGGTGTTGTGAGTGAACAATCTCAGAGCTGGTGAGCAGCTGAAGTACCGGAGCTGGGAAGAGAGAGGTCTTGCAGCAGGTACGCTGTGGCTGTGAGGTGCCTCAGAGTGTGCATTTCTCTTGTCTCTGCAGGTGCTTTGTGCAGTTGTGGAGAGGGAAGGGAAATCTTCATGTCAGGAAGCTCTGAGGGAAGGTGAGTGGTGTCAGAGCATACCGGGAAATGTAGTTCTGGGACTCTGAACTTCCGGGAGGCCATGTTGGGTGCCCAGAGCACACCGGGAAATGCAGTTCTCGGGGACTAGGGCTGGGGCTAGGGCTAGAGCTTAGGGTGAGGGTTGGGGTTAGGGTTAGGGCTAGTGAATGCTGGTTCTCTGTGTTTGCAGATGACGGTGAGCGTGTTTAAACTAATTCTAGTTGAAGAAGTTTCAGTTACTTGCTTGGTGACATTATCAGTTCAACATTAAAAGCGGCAGCAAAAGCAAAAGGGGAGTTTTGCTTCTAGAAACACCACAGGTCTCTTGTCTGCTCTCGGAATGTTTTTGAGATAAACCAGATTTTAAAAAACAAAGGAAAAAAAAAAACCACAGCTGCTTCTTTTGCTCTCTTCCTACTTTCTTGTGCTTTGCCCCTCCCCTTTCCCAGGTGATTGGGTTTGGGTGCTGGGCGGGGCTGAATGCTATATGAGCCCCAGGCATGCTATCAGAGAGCTCCTTCTGCCTGGGCTGCTCTTTGGGGTAAGTGCTTTGTTTTTCCTTCAGTCAGTTGCAGGGTTCTCTAGGCAGACTGGAGCCTATGGATTTCTGGATTTTAAGTGCTTGGAATTCACTCAGTAGCGGGATGTTTAGTAGGGGCTGCTGGCTCACTGTTTTTTTTGGGATGGTGGGATACTCTTCTGTTTTTGAGCTATGTTTTAATCTCTAGATGTATAAACCCACTTGTGTAACTCTCCAGAGGACTAAAACCAGCTTGATTGAATGCTACGTATGGCTTGGCAGTGTAGATGCAGCATTACCAAGACACTGAGCAGAGTTGTATCAGAGTCACCTCTTTCATCTGCAAAGGGTAAGTTTGATTACCCCTGCCAAGGCTCGTGTGTGTGCATGTCTTTTTGGCATTTGCGGAGCTCAGTTGTTTTACTTTGTCTGTGTGCATGTTCTTTTTTTTTTTTTTTTTTTTTTTTTGAGGGTCAAACAGTGCGTTTGCTGAGCGTGGTTAGAATGAGGAGGTGGGGAGCTGCTCAGGACTGGAAGGTTTGGTTTCTAGGAGTATGCGGCATCCTTCCTGTGCGATGTGACTAATTGTTGGGCTGGAACGTTCCAGCTTTTGTGTGTCTTAAGCAATGTAGCTTGTGTAGTGTGTGTTGTGTGGCCCGGGCAGAGTTTGCTGTGGGCGAAGAATCTCAGTTAGAGCTGGTGAGCAGCTGAAGTACCAGAGCTGGGAAGAGAGAGGTCTTGCAGCAGGTACGCTGTGGCTGTGAGGTGCCTCAGACTGTGCTTTTCTGTCTTTTTGTTTTGTTTTGTTTTGTTGTTTTTTTTTGCAGGCGCTTTGTGCGGTCGTGGACAGGAAAGGGAAATCCTCGTGTCGCGGAGCAGTGAGGGAAGGTGAGTGTTGTCAGCCTGGTCATCCCTTATCTGAAGCGAAGGGAAGACACTCAGGTGTTTCCCTCAGAGGGTCCGAGGTGAGTCTGTTTGGGATAGAGGAGCAGCGTGGCAGGTGGGTGCTTGCAAGCACAGTGGTTCTTTTGTCCTTTTGTGTTCCCCGGTGGTGTGGATGATGCTGGCCGCTCCTTTCAAGCTTGGACCTAACTTGCAGGTCCGGAGGCAAGTGGAGTGCTGTTTTGAAAGGATAAAAGTAAAGCTGGGGTCGCTTATGTTGTTGAGGGATGGGTGCTACTGCTGGCAGCTGAATGTTTATCTTCTGCCTGTGTTTTGCCTTTCATTAGGCTGAAATGCAGTGTGCAGTGCAGGATGTGTCAACCAGCTGCCTCTGCAGTGACTCTGGTGCGTGATGAGCAGAGGTAGCTGTTAATTTTGGGGGTGTGGTTGTCACTGAAGTTATTTTCCTACATCCAACAGAGTAGAATTCCAGTTTGCCTTTTAGAGGTGCTATAAGTGGGTAAAGAGAAGAGATGGAAGCATGTGCCACGTGGGGCAGGCAAGCGGCTGAGGTACAGGAGGGGATGAGAGTATGTGATTTTTTCCTGGGGGTGGAATGGAATTGATTGTTTTGGTGTATAGTCTGTTTTGCTCCTAGATCTTTCATTCATTGTAAATAAAAGTTTGAGCCAATTCCAGTTAGGAATGTTCCAGTTACGACCCAGCAAGTATTGTCCTTTTAATGTTAAAAAAAAAAATGCGGCAAAAGCATGGGTGCAGATCTGTTTCAGGTCTTGTGCATCATATTCGGTTCGAGATCGCGTCTGTTTCCATCCTCACTCTTGCAGAAGTCATCTGGGCCGCATCAGGAGCTCTTGCTTGGGAATTGATTTCGTAAGTGTCTTCTTAGGGGGTTTTCAGTCCCCATCCTTCTGGTCTCTTGTCTTGAAGGCAGGCTTTTTAGGCCTCCACCATCCCAGTTCTGGCAGTTGCTTCCAGTCACGTGTCGTGACATTTGAGTCTCTCCTGGGGTCTGGTGCAGAGCACCTGTTCTGACTTGCTGTTGCTGTAGGGCTTTCTTTTTGGGGGTCACTTTTTCTTGTGCCTTGTGTTGTGTGTTTTGTTTGTAGTGTTTGTGGCGTGCCTGTGTGTGTATGTGTTTGGTCTGGAGCTGTCCTGCCTGGCAGTTAGTGATGACAGGTAACGTGGCAGTGCATGGGTGTACTAATACATTGATGGGACTGTGTTGGCAAAGACATCCGGTCTGCCTCTGGGCACTTGCTGAAGGACATCTGGCACAGTATATCTGTTTGCGAGCAACTTCTCGTTTTCCTCTATTTATTTAAAAAATTGTAAAATTTAATTGCAATCCAGTTTGGGACCCAGTCATGTATGACACCAGGGGGCTTGTCCAGGAGGGCTTTGGTTCTTGGAATCTTATTTGATGTAGGAGAGGTGCCCCAGCATTTGGTGGTTGCTGTTCGAGTCTGGTCGGGACTAATGGCATCTCGAACCTGAATACAGGTAAGCTAAGGTTTTGATTTTTTTTCAGCTCCCTTGCTGGCTGCAGCAGTATATTTTGCCCGTAATTCTGCGTGTGAAGATCTGAATGAAGACAACGGAGTCGTAAGTGTTTAAAGCGTATACTGTTCTGTTGGATGGGTTTTGGTTGCCTGTGTGTGTAAGAGTGTGACTGAGACGGAATTTAGTTCCGAAGCGATTGTGGAGGTCTTCTGTACCACGGTTCCAATCTCCCGCGAGGGACTTGGCCGGTGAAGGACCGAAGGGATTCCCAAAGGATTTGTGGGTGGGTGATAGATCTTAAATCCTCTTTAAGACACTCTTATTAAGGTAACCAAGGGCTGTGGGAATTGCCAGAGTAACATTCCTAGATGGGTGAGACAAAACCGAAGACCAGGGACCAGAAGAAAGGAAGCAAATTACCAGACATACCAGCAGAAAGTCCATTAGGAATAACGATTAGAAACTGGAACGAGAGAGGCCCCAGAAACGTAAAAAGTAAATAAAAAATGGTCCAGTATTGTGTGATAGAATGGCCAAAGGAGCTTTTAAGACCGGTATTTGTCAGGCCTTAAATACACATGTTAATTCGAAGGAACCTTTCTGCCGGGAAGAAAGTGATGATGCAGGATTATGGATCAGGAGGACTTCATGTCCTTTTACAGCCTTAATATTTACACTAAAAGCAGGTAAGAAATTTTGAAGAAGAAGAAGAACAGGAAAAATAAAAAGATAATAATCGGGAGCCGTTGGATAACCTACCATCTCCATATCGTAACAATCCACCTCTGGTGGTGTACTGGGTCTGGCTGGAACGTTAACTTTCCCAGCAGCAGCCCATACAGTGCCGTACTCTGCAGTTGTAGCTGGAACAGCAGTGTTATCACACCAGTGTTGTGTCTACTGCTGAGCAGCAGTGGCACAGCATTGGGCCTTTCTCTAACCCTCCTAGGGGATGGGCAAAAAGCGAGGAGAGAAACATCACTAGGGCAGCTGACCTAAACCAATCAAAGGGATATTCCATACCATGGGATGTCACACTCAGCAATAAAAGGTGGAAACAGGAAGAAGAGGGGAGGGGTGGGCTCTCGTTGAGAAGACGTCGGTCCTCCTCTCGAACACCGGCTGCGTGCGTTGAGGCCTTGCATCAAGGACGTGGTCAATCATCGCTCATTTGTGGGAAGTAGAGAGCAATTTCTTTCCTCTGCCCTTCCATATAGCTTTCATTTATTTTGTTTGTTTGTTTTCCTCCCTTCTTTTTATTTTCCCTTTTCCCCTCCCTTTTCCCCTTTCCCTTTTTATTTCCCCTTAGTTAAATTGTTTAGTTCATGGTAGTCTTTATTTAATTATTATAATTATTTCCATTTAATTAAATTATCCTCATCTCAACCCGTGAGTTGTTCTTTGCTTTACTTCTCCCCCTCCTCACCTAAAGGATGCATTCATGAGAAGTAGGACTGCCGTATCTGAGAGAGCTCCTCTATATCCTTTAAGGGAGGTAACTGGTGTATAACTGGGTTGGAGTTTTAACAGGGTTTTAAGGGTTTCAGGGTTAGCGTGTTAGGGTTTTAGAGGTTTTTTTGGGATGGAGTGTCGCTATGTTTTTTAGGGTTAGGGTCCTAGGGTTTTATTTTTGGTCAGTTATTTAGGGTTAGTGTGTTAAGATCCTTTTTTTTTTTTTTTTTTTTTTTTTTCAGGTTAGGTTCTCCAGGGTTAGAGTTTCGAGCGTCCTAATTTTTTGGGTTACGGTGTTGAGCGTCCTAATGTTTTGTGTTAGGGCTTTGGGTGTTAAGCATCTGAATTTTTGGGTTAGAGTTTTGCGCATCCTGATGTTTTGAGTAAGGGTTTTGAGCATCCTAGTGTTTTGGGTTGGCTTTGTGTTTTGAGCATCTTAATTTTGGGGTTACGGCTTTAAGCGTCCTAATCTTGTTGTTTAGGGCTTTGAGATTCGTATTGTTTTGGGTTTGGGTTTTGAGCGTCCTAAGTGTCCTAAGGGCTTTTAGGCATAGGACTTCAGGGGTTTAGTGTGGTAAACAGTTTGGATTAGGCCTGTAGGGGTTTTGAAGTTTTTTAGTGTTAGGGCTTGAGTCTATTTTGAAAGGGCAGTAAGTGCTTGGGTTCCAGTGAGTGCTGGTAAATGTATTTCTGGAACACTCGGCCTGTGATTGGTCAAGCCAGCTGCCTGGGGAATGCTGGTAGGCGTAGTTTTCTGGCACTGGGCTTCCGGGAGGCCATGTTTGGTGCCCAGAGCATGCCGGGTGGGGGTTGGGGGGTAAGGGGGTCGGGGGTTAAGGTGGGGGTTATATCTGTTAGGGTTAGGGGGTTAGGGTTGGGGGGTCGCGGGTTGGGGGGTTAGGGTTAGATCCGTTAGGGTTGGGGGGTTGGGGGGTCAGGGTTGGGTGGTCGGGGGTTAGGTGGTTCCATGGGGTGACCCCCCTATCTCTGCCCCCCCCCCCAGACAAGGAGGAGACGAAGCTGAAGGGCGTCATCTACTTCCAGGCCATAGAGGAGGTGTACTACGACCACGGGCGGGCGGCCTGCAAGGTGGGGGGGCCATATGGGGCCGGGGGGGGGCTGTATGGGGCCAAGGGGGGGGTACTTGTGGGGCTGGGAGGTTGTGGGGAACATCTGGAGAAGGTGCCTGTAGGGTTTGGGGGAGCACCTACAGGGTTTGGGGTGGGATCTGTGTGGCTGGGGGGGGTCTCTATGGGGCCGGGGGGTTTTGGGGGGGTTGTGACCCTATGGGGTGCGCCCCCCAGAGCCCCAACCCGCGGCTGACCTAGCATTTTAGCGTGGCCGCCGTCCACCAGCAGCTTCATGCCCGTCTTCCGCTCCCAGTGGCCCGCGGGGCGCCCGGTGGCCCTACCGGTGTCACCAGCGGCCACCTTGGGGTCAACGGCGGCGGTTTTGGGTCAACGGCAGCGGTTTTGGGGTTTCGGTCTGGGGGGTGCTGACATGTCCCCCCCCCGCACACCCCCAGGCATCCTGGCCCTGCAGCTGCCCCCGGGGGGGCTCGACGCCGAGTTCTACAGGTGAGAACCAGTCCCCTCCGCCCCCTAAATGCGCCCCCAGACCCCCCCCAAATTGACCCCCCCCAATTTATTCCCCCCCCCAGCGCCTGCCTCCACCTGGCCGAGATGCAGCGTCGGGTGCGGGAGGCGCTGGCGGAGCGCGAGCGGCTGCTGCGGGCACGGGTAGGACGGGGGGGGGGGCACCAAGGGGGGCGGGTCCATGGGGCTTGGGGGGACCCCAAGGGGGGGGGGGAACCAAGTGTGCGGGGTGCGTTTGCCGGGTGGACGCATATGCAGGGTGCGGGTTCCGGGGGGACACACTTGCCGGGCGCACCGGGGGGGGAACCAAAATGAGGGGGGAACCAAAATGAGGGGGGAACCAAGTGTGCGGGGTTCGGGTTCTGGGGGGACACATTTGCGGGGCGCACCGGGGGGGGGGAACCAAAATGAGGGGGGAACCAAGTGTGCGGGGTTCGGGTTCCGGGGGGACAAATTTGCGGGGCGCACCGGGGGGAACCAAAAGGAGGGGGGAACCAAATGTGCGGGGTGCGGGTTCTGGGGGGACACTTTTGTGGGGCGCACCGGGGGGGGAACTAAAATGAGGGGGGAACCAAGTGTGCGGGGTGCGGTTGCCGGGGGGACGCATTTGCGGGTCGCACCGGGGGGAACCAAAATGAGGGGGGAACCATATGTGCAGGGTGCGGTTGTCGGGGGGACGCCGTTAGGGTTGTGGTTGGAGTTGGGGTTCGGGTTAGGTTAGGGTTAGGCCGCCACCTGCTGGTGGAAAAGGGGTACTGCAGGCGGCCGAGGGGAGTTCATGCCCGGTGACGCCCGAGGGCGCCCCTCTGCCGCCACCTGCTGGTGGAAAACGAGTATTTCAGGCGGCTGAGGTGAGCTCATGCCCGGTGATGCCCGAGGGCGCCCCTCTGCCGCCACCTGCTGGTGGAAAACGAGTACTGCAGGCGGCCAGGGGCCTTGCACGCGCGTTGCTTATTACGTCTTTTCTTTTTTTTTGATGTGTAATTTCCTACGCTCCTAGATTTTTCTTCATATGTAAATGAAAGGTTCGTGCTAATTCCCGTTGAAAATATTTCATTTACTTTCTTGGTTGTATTGTCCTTTCTATGTTCAAAGCTGAGGCAAAAATACGGTAAATTTTGCCTCTAGAAACACCGCAGTTCTTTTGTCTGCACTCCGCATGCTGTAAACTAGGGATAGGTGACAAATAAATAAAAAAATAAATAAAAGAACACAGCTGCTGCTCCTGCTCTCTTTCTTGTGCTTTGCCCCCTCCTCTTTCCCAGGTGATTGGGTTTGGGTGCTGGGCGGGGCCAAATGTTATAGGAGCCCTAGGCGTTCTATCAGAGAGCTCCTTCTGCGTGGGCTGCTCTTTGGGGTCGGTGCTTTGTTTATTCTTCTGTTAGCTACATGCAGGGTTCTTTTCGTGGGTCAGAGTCTTGTACGATATTTTAGAGGAAAGCAATCTAGTAGTACGTGCATTTATTGCATGAAGCTCTTTGGAGGTGATGAATTGTTATAGCACTTTTATGGATAGGATGTCAATGTTATTTTGTGTGTTTGCTTTGTTGTTCTATGTCCCTCATGATTTTTGCAGGGTTATAGGGCAGATGCCACCAGGTCTACCCCTTTTGTTGTTTTTGTTTTGTTTGATTTATTTTTCTTATTTTCTTTTTCGGAAGGGGGTTTGGGATTTGAGCGTCCTATTTTTTTGGGTTTGGGATTTGAGCATCTTAATTTTGTGGGTGTGGGATTTGAGCGTCTTAAGTGTTTGGGTTAGGGCTTTTAGGCATAGGACTTCAGGGGTTTAGTGTGGTGGATAGTTTGGCTTAGGTCTGTAGGGGTTTCGAGGATTTTTAGGGTTAGGGCTTGCGGCTTTTTTGTGTAAGGGCGGTAAGGGCTAGGGTTCCAGGGAGTGCTGTTAAATGGAGTTCTCGACAACTCGGCCTCTGATTGGCCGTGCCGGCTGCCCAGGGAATGCTGGTAGGTGTAGTTTTCCGGCACAAGGCTTCCGGTAGGCTGCGTTGAGTGCCCAGAGCATGCCGGGAAATGTAGTTCTGGGACTCCGGGCTTCCGGGAGGCCATGTTGGGTGCCCAGAGCATACCGGGAAATGTAGTTCTGGGACTCCGAACTTCCGGGAGGCCATGTTGGGTGCCCAGAGCACACCGGGAAATGCAGTTCTCGGGGACTAGGGCTGGGGCTAGGGCTAGAGCTTAGGGTGAGGGTTGGGGTTAGGGTTAGGGCTAGTGAATGCTGGTTCTCTGTGTTTGCAGATGACGGTGAGCGTGTGTAAACTAATTCCAGTTGAAGAAGTTTCAGTTACTTGCTTGGTGACATTATCAGTTCAACATTAAAAGCGGCAGCAAAAGCAAAAGGGGAGTTTTGCTTCTAGAAACACCACAGGTCTCTTGTCTGCTCTCGGAATGTTTTTGAGATAAACCAGATTTTAAAAAACAAAGGAAAAAAAAAAAAACACAGCTGCTTCTTTTGCTCTCTTCCTACTTTCTTGTGCTTTGCCCCTCCCCTTTCCCAGGTGATTGGGTTTGGGTGCTGGGCGGGGCTGAATGCTATATGAGCCCCAGGCATGCTATCAGAGAGCTCCTTCTGCCTGGGCTGCTCTTTGGGGTAAGTGCTTTGTTTTTCCTTCAGTCAGTTGCAGGGTTCTCTAGGCAGACTGGAGCCTATGGATTTCTGGATTTTAAGTGCTTGGAATTCACTCAGTAGCGGGATGTTTAGTAGGGGCTGCTGGCTCACTGTTTTTTTTGGGATGGTGGGATACTCTTCTGTTTTTGAGCTATGTTTTAATCTCTAGATGTATAAACCCACTTGTGTAACTCTCCAGAGGACTAAAACCAGCTTGCTTGAATGCTACGTATGGCTTGGCAGTGTAGATGCAGCATTACCAAGACACTGAGCAGAGTTGTATCAGAGTCACCTCTTTCATCTGCAAAGGGTAAGTTTGATTACCCCTGCCAAGGCTCGTGTGTGTGCATGTCTTTTTGGCATTTGTGGAGCTCAGTTGTTTTACTTTGTCTGTGTGCATGTTCTTTTTTTTTTTTTTTTTTTTTTTTTTGAGGGTCAAACAGTGCGTTTGCTGAGCGTGGTTAGAATGAGGAGGTGGGGAGCTGCTCAGGACTGGAAGGTTTGGTTTCTAGGAGTATGCGGCATCCTTCCTGTGCGATGTGACTAATTGTTGGGCTGGAACGTTCCAGCTTTTGTGTGTCTTAAGCAATGTAGCTTGTGTAGTGTGTGTTGTGTGGCCCGGGCAGAGTTTGCTGTGGGCGAAGAATCTCAGTTAGAGCTGGTGAGCAGCTGAAGTACCAGAGCTGGGAAGAGAGAGGTCTTGCAGCAGGTACGCTGTGGCTGTGAGGTGCCTCAGACTGTGCTTTTCTGTCTTTTTGTTTTGTTTTGTTTTGTTGTTTTTTTTTGCAGGCGCTTTGTGCGGTCGTGGACAGGAAAGGGAAATCCTCGTGTCGCGGAGCAGTGAGGGAAGGTGAGTGTTGTCAGCCTGGTCATCCCTTATCTGAAGCGAAGGGAAGACACTCAGGTGTTTCCCTCAGAGGGTCCGAGGTGAGTCTGTTTGGGATAGAGGAGCAGCGTGGCAGGTGGGTGCTTGCAAGCACAGTGGTTCTTTTGTCCTTTTGTGTTCCCCGGTGGTGTGGATGATGCTGGCCGCTCCTTTCAAGCTTGGACCTAACTTGCAGGTCCGGAGGCAAGTGGAGTGCTGTTTTGAAAGGATAAAAGTAAAGCTGGGGTCGCTTATGTTGTTGAGGGATGGGTGCTACTGCTGGCAGCTGAATGTTTATCTTCTGCCTGTGTTTTGCCTTTCATTAGGCTGAAATGCAGTGTGCAGTGCAGGATGTGTCAACCAGCTGCCTCTGCAGTGACTCTGGTGCGTGATGAGCAGAGGTAGCTGTTAATTTTGGGGGTGTGGTTGTCACTGAAGTTATTTTCCTACATCCAACAGAGTAGAATTCCAGTTTGCCTTTTAGAGGTGCTATAAGTGGGTAAAGAGAAGAGATGGAAGCATGTGCCACGTGGGGCAGGCAAGCGGCTGAGGTACAGGAGGGGATGAGAGTATGTGATTTTTTCCTGGGGGTGGAATGGAATTGATTGTTTTGGTGTATAGTCTGTTTTGCTCCTAGATCTTTCATTCATTGTAAATAAAAGTTTGAGCCAATTCCAGTTAGGAATGTTCCAGTTACGACCCAGCAAGTATTGTCCTTTTAATGTTAAAAAAAAAAATGCGGCAAAAGCATGGGTGCAGATCTGTTTCAGGTCTTGTGCATCATATTCGGTTCGAGATCGCGTCTGTTTCCATCCTCACTCTTGCAGAAGTCATCTGGGCCGCATCAGGAGCTCTTGCTTGGGAATTGATTTCGTAAGTGTCTTCTTAGGGGGTTTTCAGTCCCCATCCTTCTGGTCTCTTGTCTTGAAGGCAGGCTTTTTAGGCCTCCACCATCCCAGTTCTGGCAGTTGCTTCCAGTCACGTGTCGTGACATTTGAGTCTCTCCTGGGGTCTGGTGCAGAGCACCTGTTCTGACTTGCTGTTGCTGTAGGGCTTTCTTTTTGGGGGTCACTTTTTCTTGTGCCTTGTGTTGTGTGTTTTGTTTGTAGTGTTTGTGGCGTGCCTGTGTGTGTATGTGTTTGGTCTGGAGCTGTCCTGCCTGGCAGTTAGTGATGACAGGTAACGTGGCAGTGCATGGGTGTACTAATACATTGATGGGACTGTGTTGGCAAAGACATCCGGTCTGCCTCTGGGCACTTGCTGAAGGACATCTGGCACAGTATATCTGTTTGCGAGCAACTTCTCGTTTTCCTCTATTTATTTAAAAAATTGTAAAATTTAATTGCAATCCAGTTTGGGACCCAGTCATGTATGACACCAGGGGGCTTGTCCAGGAGGGCTTTGGTTCTTGGAATCTTATTTGATGTAGGAGAGGTGCCCCAGCATTTGGTGGTTGCTGTTCGAGTCTGGTCGGGACTAATGGCATCTCGAACCTGAATACAGGTAAGCTAAGGTTTTGATTTTTTTTCAGCTCCCTTGCTGGCTGCAGCAGTATATTTTGCCCGTAATTCTGCGTGTGAAGATCTGAATGAAGACAACGGAGTCGTAAGTGTTTAAAGCGTATACTGTTCTGTTGGATGGGTTTTGGTTGCCTGTGTGTGTAAGAGTGTGACTGAGACGGAATTTAGTTCCGAAGCGATTGTGGAGGTCTTCTGTACCACGGTTCCAATCTCCCGCGAGGGACTTGGCCGGTGAAGGACCGAAGGGATTCCCAAAGGATTTGTGGGTGGGTGATGGATCTTAAATCCTCTTTAAGACACTCTTATTAAGGTAACCAAGGGCTGTGGGAATTGCCAGAGTAACATTCCTAGATGGGTGAGACAAAACCGAAGACCAGGGACCAGAAGAAAGGAAGCAAATTACCAGACATACCAGCAGAAAGTCCATTAGGAATAACGATTAGAAACTGGAACGAGAGAGGCCCCAGAAACGTAAAAAGTAAATAAAAAAGGGTCCAGTATTGTGTGATAGAATGGCCAAAGGAGCTTTTAAGACCGGTATTTGTCAGGCCTTAAATACACATGTTAATTCGAAGGAACCTTTCTGCCGGGAAGAAAGTGATGATGCAGGATTATGGATCAGGAGGACTTCATGTCCTTTTACAGCCTTAATATTTACACTAAAAGCAGGTAAGAAATTTTGAAGAAGAAGAACAGGAAAAATAAAAAGATAATAATCGGGAGCCGTTGGATAACCTACCATCTCCATATCGTAACAATCCACCTCTGGTGGTGTACTGGGTCTGGCTGGAACGTTAACTTTCCCAGCAGCAGCCCATACAGTGCCGTACTCTGCAGTTGTAGCTGGAACAGCAGTGTTATCACACCAGTGTTGTGTCTACTGCTGAGCAGCAGTGGCACAGCATTGGGCCTTTCTCTAACCCTCCTAGGGGATGGGCAAAAAGCGAGGAGAGAAACATCACTAGGGCAGCTGACCTAAACCAATCAAAGGGATATTCCATACCATGGGATGTCACACTCAGCAATAAAAGGTGGAAACAGGAAGAAGAGGGGAGGGGTGGGCTCTCGTTGAGAAGACGTCGGTCCTCCTCTCGAACACCGGCTGCGTGCGTTGAGGCCTTGCATCAAGGACGTGGTCAATCATCGCTCATTTGTGGGAAGTAGAGAGCAATTTCTTTCCTCTGCCCTTCCATATAGCTTTCATTTATTTTGTTTGTTTGTTTTCCTCCCTTCTTTTTATTTTCCCTTTTCCCCTCCCTTTTCCCCTTTCCCTTTTTATTTCCCCTTAGTTAAATTGTTTAGTTCATGGTAGTCTTTATTTAATTATTATAATTATTTCCATTTAATTAAATTATCCTCATCTCAACCCGTGAGTTGTTCTTTGCTTTACTTCTCCCCCTCCTCACCTAAAGGATGCATTCATGAGAAGTAGGACTGCCGTATCTGAGAGAGCTCCTCTATATCCTTTAAGGGAGGTAACTGGTGTATAACTGGGTTGGAGTTTTAACAGGGTTTTAAGGGTTTCAGGGTTAGCGTGTTAGGGTTTTAGAGGTTTTTTTGGGATGGAGTGTCGCTATGTTTTTTAGGGTTAGGGTCCTAGGGTTTTATTTTTGGTCAGTTATTTAGGGTTAGTGTGTTAAGATCCTTTTTTTTTTTTTTTTTTTTTTTCAGGTTAGGTTCTCCAGGGTTAGAGTTTCGAGCGTCCTAATTTTTTGGGTTACGGTGTTGAGCGTCCTAATGTTTTGTGTTAGGGCTTTGGGTGTTAAGCATCTGAATTTTTGGGTTAGAGTTTTGCGCATCCTGATGTTTTGAGTAAGGGTTTTGAGCATCCTAGTGTTTTGGGTTGGCTTTGTGTTTTGAGCATCTTAATTTTGGGGTTACGGCTTTAAGCGTCCTAATCTTGTTGTTTAGGGCTTTGAGATTCGTATTGTTTTGGGTTTGGGTTTTGAGCGTCCTAAGTGTCCTAAGGGCTTTTAGGCATAGGACTTCAGGGGTTTAGTGTGGTAAACAGTTTGGATTAGGCCTGTAGGGGTTTTGAAGTTTTTTAGTGTTAGGGCTTGAGTCTATTTTGAAAGGGCAGTAAGTGCTTGGGTTCCAGTGAGTGCTGGTAAATGTATTTCTGGAACACTCGGCCTGTGATTGGTCAAGCCAGCTGCCTGGGGAATGCTGGTAGGCGTAGTTTTCTGGCACTGGGCTTCCGGGAGGCCATGTTTGGTGCCCAGAGCATGCCGGGTGGGGGTTGGGGGGTAAGGGGGTCGGGGGTTAAGGTGGGGGTTATATCTGTTAGGGTTAGGGGGTTAGGGTTGGGGGGTCGCGGGTTGGGGGGTTAGGGTTAGATCCGTTAGGGTTGGGGGGTTGGGGGGTCAGGGTTGGGTGGTCGGGGGTTAGGTGGTTCCATGGGGTGACCCCCCTATCTCTGCCCCCCCCCCCAGACAAGGAGGAGACGAAGCTGAAGGGCGTCATCTACTTCCAGGCCATAGAGGAGGTGTACTACGACCACGGGCGGGCGGCCTGCAAGGTGGGGGGGCTGTATGGGACCAAGGGGGGGGTACTTGTGGGGCTGGGAGGTTGTGGGGAACATCTGGAGAAGGTGCCTGTAGGGTTTGGGGGAGCACCTACAGGGTTTGGGGTGGGATCTGTGTGGCTGGGGGGGGTCTCTATGGGGCCGGGGGGTTTTGGGGGGGTTGTGACCCTATGGGGTGCGCCCCCCAGAGCCCCAACCCGCGGCTGACCTAGCATTTTAGCGTGGCTGCCGTCCACCAGCAGCTTCATGCCCGTCTTCCGCTCCCAGTGGCCCGCGGGGCGCCTGGTGGCCCTACCGGTGTCACCAGCGGCCACCTTGGGGTCAACGGCGGCGGTTTTGGGTCAACGGCAGCGGTTTTGGGGTTTCGGTCTGGGGGGTGCTGACATGTCCCCCCCCCGCACCCCCCCAGGCATCCTGGCCCTGCAGCTGCCCCCGGGGGGGCTCGACGCCGAGTTCTACAGGTGAGAACCAGTCCCCTCCGCCCCCTAAATGCGCCCCCAGACCCCCCCCAAATTGACCCTCCCCAATTTATTCCCCCCCCCCCAGCGCCTGCCTCCACCTGGCCAAGATGCAGTGTCGGGTGCGGGAGGCGCTGGCGGAGCGCGAGCGGCTGCTGCGGGCACGGGTAGGACGGGGGGGGGGGCACCAAGGGGGGCGGGTCCATGGGGCTTGGGGGGACCCCAAGGGGGGGGGGGAACCAAGTGTGCGGGGTGCGTTTGCCGGGTGGACGCATATGCAGGGTGCGGGTTCCGGGGGGACACACTTGCCGGGCGCACCGGGGGGGGAACCAAAATGAGGGGGGAACCAAGTGTGCGGGGTTCGGGTTCTGGGGGGACACATTTGCGGGGCGCACCGGGGGGGGGGGGGGGGGGGAACCAAAATGAGGGGGGAACCAAGTGTGCGGGGTTCGGGTTCCGGGGGGACAAATTTGCGGGGCGCACCGGGGGGAACCAAAAGGAGGGGGGAACCAAATGTGCGGGGTGCGGGTTCTGGGGGGACACTTTTGTGGGGCGCACCGGGGGGGGAACTAAAATGAGGGGGGAACCAAGTGTGCGGGGTGCGGTTGCCGGGGGGACGCATTTGCGGGTCGCACCGGGGGGAACCAAAATGAGGGGGGAACCATATGTGCAGGGTGCGGTTGTCGGGGGGACGCCGTTAGGGTTGTGGTTGGAGTTGGGGTTCGGGTTAGGTTAGGGTTAGGCCGCCCCCTGCTGGTGGAAAAGGGGTACTGCAGGCGGCCGGGGGGAGCTCATGCCCGGTGACGCCCGAGGGCGCCCCTCTGCCGCCACCTGCTGGTGGAAAAGGGGTACTGCAGGCGGCCGGGGGGAGCTCATGCCCGGTGACGCCCGAGGGCGCCCCTCTGCCGCCACCTGCTGGTGGAAAAGGGGTACTGCAGGCGGCTGAGGGGAGCTCATGCCCTGTGATGCCCGAGGGCGCCCCTCTGCCGCCACCTGCTGGTGGAAGACGAGTACTGCAGGCGGCCAGGGGCCGTGCACGCGCGTTGCTTATTACGTCTTTTCTTTTTTTTTGATGTGTAATTTCCTACGCTCCTAGATTTTTCTTCATATGTAAATGAAAGGTTCGTGCTAATTCCCGTTGAAAATATTTCATTTACTTTCTTGGTTGTATTGTCCTTTCTATGTTCAAAGTTGAGGCAAAAATACGGTAAATTTTGCTTCTAGAAACACCGCAGTTCTTTTGTCTGCACTCCGCATGCTGTAAACTAGGGATAGGTGACAAATAAATAAAAAAATAAATAAAAGAACACAGCTGCTGCTCCTGCTCTCTTTCTTGTGCTTTGCCCCCTCCTCTTTCCCAGGTGATTGGGTTTGGGTGCTGGGCGGGGCCAAATGTTATAGGAGCCCTAGGCGTTCTATCAGAGAGCTCCTTCTGCGTGGGCTGCTCTTTGGGGTCGGTGCTTTGTTTATTCTTCTGTTAGCTACATGCAGGGTTCTTTTCGTGGGTCAGAGTCTTGTACGATATTTTAGAGGAAAGCAATCTAGTAGTACGTGCATTTATTGCATGAAGCTCTTTGGAGGTGATGAATTGTTATAGCACTTTTATGGATAGGATGTCAATGTTATTTTGTGTGTTTGCTTTGTTGTTCTATGTCCCTCATGATTTTTGCAGGGTTATAGGGCAGATGCCACCAGGTCTACCCCTTTTGTTGTTTTTGTTTTGTTTGATTTATTTTTCTTATTTTCTTTTTTGGAAGGGGGTTTGGGATTTGAGCGTCCTATTTTTTTGGGTTTGGGATTTGAGCATCTTAATTTTGTGGGTGTGGGATTTGAGCGTCTTAAGTGTTTGGGTTAGGGCTTTTAGGCATAGGACTTCAGGGGTTTAGTGTGGTGGATAGTTTGGCTTAGGTCTGTAGGGGTTTCGAGGATTTTTAGGGTTAGGGCTTGCAGCTTTTTTGTGTAAGGGCGGTAAGGGCTAGGGTTCCAGGGAGTGCTGTTAAATGGAGTTCTCGACAACTCGGCCTCTGATTGGCCGTGCCGGCTGCCCAGGGAATGCTGGTAGGTGTAGTTTTCCGGCACAAGGCTTCCGGTAGGCTGCGTTGAGTGCCCAGAGCATGCCGGGAAATGTAGTTCTGGGACTCCGGACTTCCGGGAGGCCATGTTGGGTGCCCAGAGCATACCGGGAAATGTAGTTCTGGGACTCTGAACTTCCGGGAGGCCATGTTGGGTGCCCAGAGCACACCGGGAAATGCAGTTCTCGGGGACTAGGGCTGGGGCTAGGGCTAGAGCTTAGGGTGAGGGTTGGGGTTAGGGTTAGGGCTAGTGAATGCTGGTTCTCTGTGTTTGCAGATGACGGTGAGCGTGTGTAAACTAATTCCCGTTGAAGAAGTTTCAGTTACTTGCTTGGTGACATTATCAGTTCAACATTAAAAGCGGCAGCAAAAGCAAAAGGGGAGTTTTGCTTCTAGAAACACCACAGGTCTCTTGTCTGCTCTCGGAATGTTTTTGAGATAAACCAGATTTTAAAAAACAAAGGAAAAAAAAAAACCACAGCTGCTTCTTTTGCTCTCTTCCTACTTTCTTGTGCTTTGCCCCTCCCCTTTCCCAGGTGATTGGGTTTGGGTGCTGGGCGGGGCTGAATGCTATATGAGCCCCAGGCATGCTATCAGAGAGCTCCTTCTGCCTGGGCTGCTCCTTGGGGTAAGTGCTTTGTTTTTCCTTCAGTCAGTTGCAGGGTTCTCTAGGCAGACTGGAGCCTATGGATTTCTGGATTTTAAGTGCTTGGAATTCACTCAGTAGCGGGATGTTTAGTAGGGGCTGCTGGCTCACTGTTTTTTTTGGGATGGTGGGATACTCTTCTGTTTTTGAGCTATGTTTTAATCTCTAGATGTATAAACCCACTTGTGTAACTCTCCAGAGGACTAAAACCAGCTTGCTTGAATGCTACGTATGGCTTGGCAGTGTAGATGCAGCATTACCAAGACACTGAGCAGAGTTGTATCAGAGTCACCTCTTTCACCTGCAAAGGGTAAGTTTGATTACCCCTGCCAAGGCTCGTGTGTGTGCATGTCTTTTTGGCATTTGTGGAGCTCAGTTGTTTTTCTTTGTCTGTGTGCATGTTCTTTTTTTTTTTTTTTTTTTTTTTTTTTTGAGGGTCAAACAGTGCGTTTGCTGAGCGTGGTTAGAATGAGGAGGTGGGGAGCTGCTCAGGACTGGAAGGTTTGGTTTCTAGGAGTATGCGGCATCCTTCCTGTGCGATGTGACTAATTGTTGGGCTGGAACGTTCCAGCTTTTGTGTGTCTTAAGCAATGTAGCTTGTGTAGTGTGTGTTGTGTGGCCCGGGCAGAGTTTGCTGTGGTGCAGTGGGCGAAGAATCTCAGTTAGAGCTGGTGAGCAGCTGAAGTACCAGAGCTGGGAAGAGAGAGGTCTTGCAGCAGGTACGCTGTGGCTGTGAGGTGCCTCAGACTGTGCTTTTCTGTCTTTTTGTTTTGTTTTTTTTTGTTGTTTTTTTTTGCAGGCGCTTTGTGCGGTCGTGGACAGGAAAGGGAAATCCTCGTGTCGCAGAGCAGTGAGGGAAGGTGAGTGTTGTCAGCCTGGTCATCCCTTATCTGAAGCGAAGGGAAGACACTCAGGTGTTTCCCTCAGAGGGTCCGAGGTGAGTCTGTTTGGGATAGAGGAGCAGCGTGGCAGGTGGGTGCTTGCAAGCACAGTGGTTCTTTTGTCCTTTTGTGTTCCCTGGTGGTGTGGATGATGCTGGCCGCTCCTTTCAAGCTTGGACCTAACTTGCAGGTCCGGAGGCAAGTGGAGTGCTGTTTTGAAAGGATAAAAGTAAAGCTGGGGTCGCTTATGTTGTTGAGGGATGGGTGCTACTGCTGGCAGCTGAATGTTTATCTTCTGCCTGTGTTTTGCCTTTCATTAGGCTGAAATGCAGTGTGCAGTGCAGGATGTGTCAACCAGCTGCCTCTGCAGTGACTCTGGTGCGTGATGAGCAGAGGTAGCTGTTAATTTTGGGGGTGTGGTTGTCACTGAAGTTATTTTCCTACATCCAACAGAGTAGAATTCCAGTTTGCCTTTTAGAGGTGCTATAAGTGGGTAAAGAGAAGAGATGGAAGCATGTGCCACGTGGGGCAGGCAAGCGGCTGAGGTACAGGAGGGGATGAGAGTATGTGATTTTTTCCTGGGGGTGGAATGGAATTGATTGTTTTGGTGTATAGTCTGTTTTGCTCCTAGATCTTTCATTCATTGTAAATAAAAGTTTGAGCCAATTCCAGTTAGGAATGTTCCAGTTACGACCCAGCAAGTATTGTCCTTTTAATGTTAAAAAAAAATGCGGCAAAAGCATGGGTGCAGATCTGTTTCAGGTCTTGTGCATCATATTCGGTTCGAGATCGCGTCTGTTTCCATCCTCACTCTTGCAGAAGTCATCTGGGCCGCATCAGGAGCTCTTGCTTGGGAATTGATTTCGTAAGTGTCTTCTTAGGGGGTTTTCAGTCCCCATCCTTCTGGTCTCTTGTCTTGAAGGCAGGCTTTTTAGGCCTCCACCATCCCAGTTCTGGCAGTTGCTTCCAGTCACGTGTCGTGACATTTGAGTCTCTCCTGGGGTCTGGTGCAGAGCACCTGTTCTGACTTGCTGTTGCTGTAGGGCTTTCTTTTTGGGGGTCACTTTTTCTTGTGCCTTGTGTTGTGTGTTTTGTTTGTAGTGTTTGTGGCGTGCCTGTGTGTGTATGTGTTTGGTCTGGAGCTGTCCTGCCTGGCAGTTAGTGATGACAGGTAACGTGGCAGTGCATGGGTGTACTAATACATTGATGGGACTGTGTTGGCAAAGACATCCGGTCTGCCTCTGGGCACTTGCTGAAGGACATCTGGCACAGTATATCTGTTTGCGAGCAACTTCTCGTTTTCCTCTATTTATTTAAAAAATTGTAAAATTTAATTGCAATCCAGTTTGGGACCCAGTCATGTATGACACCAGGGGGCTTGTCCAGGAGGGCTTTGGTTCTTGGAATCTTATTTGATGTAGGAGAGGTGCCCCAGCATTTGGTGGTTGCTGTTCGAGTCTGGTCGGGACTAATGGCATCTCGAACCTGAATACAGGTAAGCTAAGGTTTTGATTTTTTTTCAGCTCCCTTGCTGGCTGCAGCAGTATATTTTGCCCGTAATTCTGCGTGTGAAGATCTGAATGAAGACAACGGAGTCGTAAGTGTTTAAAGCGTATACTGTTCTGTTGGATGGGTTTTGGTTGCCTGTGTGTGTAAGAGTGTGACTGAGACGGAATTTAGTTCCGAAGCGATTGTGGAGGTCTTCTGTACCACGGTTCCAATCTCCCGCGAGGGACTTGGCCGGTGAAGGACCGAAGGGATTCCCAAAGGATTTGTGGGTGGGTGATGGATCTTAAATCCTCTTTAAGACACTCTTATTAAGGTAACCAAGGGCTGTGGGAATTGCCAGAGTAACATTCCTAGATGGGTGAGACAAAACCGAAGACCAGGGACCAGAAGAAAGGAAGCAAATTACCAGACATACCAGCAGAAAGTCCATTAGGAATAACGATTAGAAACTGGAACGAGAGAGGCCCCAGAAACGTAAAAAGTAAATAAAAAAGGGTCCAGTATTGTGTGATAGAATGGCCAAAGGAGCTTTTAAGACCGGTATTTGTCAGGCCTTAAATACACATGTTAATTCGAAGGAACCTTTCTGCCGGGAAGAAAGTGATGATGCAGGATTATGGATCAGGAGGACTTCATGTCCTTTTACAGCCTTAATATTTACACTAAAAGCAGGTAAGAAATTTTGAAGAAGAAGAAGAACAGGAAAAATAAAAAGATAATAATCGGGAGCCGTTGGATAACCTACCATCTCCATATCGTAACAATCCACCTCTGGTGGTGTACTGGGTCTGGCTGGAACGTTAACTTTCCCAGCAGCAGCCCATACAGTGCCGTACTCTGCAGTTGTAGCTGGAACAGCAGTGTTATCACACCAGTGTTGTGTCTACTGCTGAGCAGCAGTGGCACAGCATTGGGCCTTTCTCTAACCCTCCTAGGGGATGGGCAAAAAGCGAGGAGAGAAACATCACTAGGGCAGCTGACCTAAACCAATCAAAGGGATATTCCATACCATGGGATGTCACACTCAGCAATAAAAGGTGGAAACAGGAAGAAGAGGGGAGGGGTGGGCTCTCGTTGAGAAGACGTCGGTCCTCCTCTCGAACACCGGCTGCGTGCGTTGAGGCCTTGCATCAAGGACGTGGTCAATCATCGCTCATTTGTGGGAAGTAGAGAGCAATTTCTTTCCTCTGCCCTTCCATATAGCTTTCATTTATTTTGTTTGTTTGTTTTCCTCCCTTCTTTTTATTTTCCCTTTTCCCCTCCCTTTTCCCCTTTCCCTTTTTATTTCCCCTTAGTTAAATTGTTTAGTTCATGGTAGTCTTTATTTAATTATTATAATTATTTCCATTTAATTAAATTATCCTGATCTCAACCCGTGAGTTGTTCTTTGCTTTACTTCTCCCCCTCCTCACCTAAAGGATGCATTCATGAGAAGTAGGACTGCCGTATCTGAGAGAGCTCCTCTATATCCTTTAAGGGAGGTAACTGGTGTATAACTGGGTTGGAGTTTTAACAGGGTTTTAAGGGTTTCAGGGTTAGCGTGTTAGGGTTTTAGAGGTTTTTTTGGGATGGAGTGTCGCTATGTTTTTTAGGGTTAGGGTCCTAGGGTTTTATTTTTGGTCAGTTATTTAGGGTTAGTGTGTTAAGATCCTTTTTTTTTTTTTTTTTTTTTTCAGGTTAGGTTCTCCAGGGTTAGAGTTTCGAGCGTCCTAATTTTTTGGGTTACGGTGTTGAGCGTCCTAATGTTTTGTGTTAGGGCTTTGGGTGTTAAGCATCTGAATTTTTGGGTTAGAGTTTTGCGCATCCTGATGTTTTGAGTAAGGGTTTTGAGCATCCTAGTGTTTTGGGTTGGCTTTGTGTTTTGAGCATCTTAATTTTGGGGTTACGGCTTTAAGCGTCCTAATCTTGTTGTTTAGGGCTTTGAGATTCGTATTGTTTTGGGTTTGGGTTTTGAGCGTCCTAAGTGTCCTAAGGGCTTTTAGGCATAGGACTTCAGGGGTTTAGTGTGGTAAACAGTTTGGATTAGGCCTGTAGGGGTTTTGAAGTTTTTTAGTGTTAGGGCTTGAGTCTATTTTGAAAGGGCAGTAAGTGCTTGGGTTCCAGTGAGTGCTGGTAAATGTATTTCTGGAACACTCGGCCTGTGATTGGTCAAGCCAGCTGCCTGGGGAATGCTGGTAGGCGTAGTTTTCTGGCACTGGGCTTCCGGGAGGCCATGTTTGGTGCCCAGAGCATGCCGGGTGGGGGTTGGGGGGTAAGGGGGTCGGGGGTTAAGGTGGGGGTTATATCTGTTAGGGTTAGGGGGTTAGGGTTGGGGGGTCGCGGGTTGGGGGGTTAGGGTTAGATCCGTTAGGGTTGGGGGGTTGGGGGGTCAGGGTTGGGTGGTCGGGGGTTAGGTGGTTCCATGGGGTGACCCCCCTATCTCTGCCCCCCCCCCCAGACAAGGAGGAGACGAAGCTGAAGGGCGTCATCTACTTCCAGGCCATAGAGGAGGTGTACTACGACCACGGGCGGGCGGCCTGCAAGGTGGGGGGGCTGTATGGGGCCAAGGGGGGGGTACTTGTGGGGCTGGGAGGTTGTGGGGAACATCTGGAGAAGGTGCCTGTAGGGTTTGGGGGAGCACCTACAGGGTTTGGGGTGGGATCTGTGTGGCTGGGGGGGGTCTCTATGGGGCCGGGGGGTTTTGGGGGGGTTGTGACCCTATGGGGTGCCCCCCCCAGAGCCCCAACCCGCGGCTGACCTAGCATTTTAGCGTGGCTGCCGTCCACCAGCAGCTTCATGCCCGTCTTCCGCTCCCAGTGGCCCGCGGGGCGCCTGGTGGCCCTACCGGTGTCACCAGCGGCCACCTTGGGGTCAACGGCGGCGGTTTTGGGTCAACGGCAGCGGTTTTGGGGTTTCGGTCTGGGGGGTGCTGACATGTCCCCCCCCCGCACCCCCCCAGGCATCCTGGCCCTGCAGCTGCCCCCGGGGGGGCTCAACGCCGAGTTCTACAGGTGAGAACCAGTCCCCTCCGCCCCCTAAATGCGCCCCCAGACCCCCCCCAAATTGACCCTCCCCAATTTATTCCCCCCCCCCCCAGCGCCTGCCTCCACCTGGCCAAGATGCAGTGTCGGGTGCGGGAGGCGCTGGCGGAGCGCGAGCGGCTGCTGCGGGCACGGGTAGGACGGGGGGGGGGGCACCAAGGGGGGCGGGTCCATGGGGCTTGGGGGGACCCCAAGGGGGGGGGGGAACCAAGTGTGCGGGGTGCGTTTGCCGGGTGGACGCATATGCAGGGTGCGGGTTCCGGGGGGACACACTTGCCGGGCGCACCGGGGGGGGGAACCAAAATGAGGGGGGAACCAAGTGTGCGGGGTTCGGGTTCTGGGGGGACACATTTGCGGGGCGCACCGGGGGGGGGAGGGGGGGGGAACCAAAATGAGGGGGGAACCAAGTGTGCGGGGTTCGGGTTCCGGGGGGACAAATTTGCGGGGCGCACCGGGGGGAACCAAAAGGAGGGGGGAACCAAATGTGCGGGGTGCGGGTTCTGGGGGGACACTTTTGTGGGGCGCACCGGGGGGGGAACTAAAATGAGGGGGGAACCAAGTGTGCGGGGTGCGGTTGCCGGGGGGACGCATTTGCGGGTCGCACCGGGGGGAACCAAAATGAGGGGGGAACCATATGTGCAGGGTGCGGTTGTCGGGGGGACGCCGTTAGGGTTGTGGTTGGAGTTGGGGTTCGGGTTAGGTTAGGGTTAGGCCGCCCCCTGCTGGTGGAAAAGGGGTACTGCAGGCGGCCGGGGGGAGCTCATGCCCGGTGACGCCCGAGGGCGCCCCTCTGCCGCCACCTGCTGGTGGAAAAGGGGTACTGCAGGCGGCCGGGGGGAGCTCATGCCCGGTGACGCCCGAGGGCGCCCCTCTGCCGCCACCTGCTGGTGGAAAAGGGGTACTGCAGGCGGCTGAGGGGAGCTCATGCCCTGTGATGCCCGAGGGCGCCCCTCTGCCGCCACCTGCTGGTGGAAGACGAGTACTGCAGGCGGCCAGGGGCCGTGCACGCGCGTTGCTTATTACGTCTTTTCTTTTTTTTTGATGTGTAATTTCCTACGCTCCTAGATTTTTCTTCATATGTAAATGAAAGGTTCGTGCTAATTCCCGTTGAAAATATTTCATTTACTTTCTTGGTTGTATTGTCCTTTCTATGTTCAAAGTTGAGGCAAAAATACGGTAAATTTTGCTTCTAGAAACACCGCAGTTCTTTTGTCTGCACTCCGCATGCTGTAAACTAGGGATAGGTGACAAATAAATAAAAAAATAAATAAAAGAACACAGCTGCTGCTCCTGCTCTCTTTCTTGTGCTTTGCCCCCTCCTCTTTCCCAGGTGATTGGGTTTGGGTGCTGGGCGGGGCCAAATGTTATAGGAGCCCTAGGCGTTCTATCAGAGAGCTCCTTCTGCGTGGGCTGCTCTTTGGGGTCGGTGCTTTGTTTATTCTTCTGTTAGCTACATGCAGGGTTCTTTTCGTGGGTCAGAGTCTTGTACGATATTTTAGAGGAAAGCAATCTAGTAGTACGTGCATTTATTGCATGAAGCTCTTTGGAGGTGATGAATTGTTATAGCACTTTTATGGATAGGATGTCAATGTTATTTTGTGTGTTTGCTTTGTTGTTCTATGTCCCTCATGATTTTTGCAGGGTTATAGGGCAGATGCCACCAGGTCTACCCCTTTTGTTGTTTTTGTTTTGTTTGATTTATTTTTCTTATTTTCTTTTTTGGAAGGGGGTTTGGGATTTGAGCGTCCTATTTTTTTGGGTTTGGGATTTGAGCATCTTAATTTTGTGGGTGTGGGATTTGAGCGTCTTAAGTGTTTGGGTTAGGGCTTTTAGGCATAGGACTTCAGGGGTTTAGTGTGGTGGATAGTTTGGCTTAGGTCTGTAGGGGTTTCGAGGATTTTTAGGGTTAGGGCTTGCAGCTTTTTTGTGTAAGGGCGGTAAGGGCTAGGGTTCCAGGGAGTGCTGTTAAATGGAGTTCTCGACAACTCGGCCTCTGATTGGCCGTGCCGGCTGCCCAGGGAATGCTGGTAGGTGTAGTTTTCCGGCACAAGGCTTCCGGTAGGCTGCGTTGAGTGCCCAGAGCATGCCGGGAAATGTAGTTCTGGGACTCCGGACTTCCGGGAGGCCATGTTGGGTGCCCAGAGCATACCGGGAAATGTAGTTCTGGGACTCTGAACTTCCGGGAGGCCATGTTGGGTGCCCAGAGCACACCGGGAAATGCAGTTCTCGGGGACTAGGGCTGGGGCTAGGGCTAGAGCTTAGGGTGAGGGTTGGGGTTAGGGTTAGGGCTAGTGAATGCTGGTTCTCTGTGTTTGCAGATGACGGTGAGCGTGTGTAAACTAATTCCCGTTGAAGAAGTTTCAGTTACTTGCTTGGTGACATTATCAGTTCAACATTAAAAGCGGCAGCAAAAGCAAAAGGGGAGTTTTGCTTCTAGAAACACCACAGGTCTCTTGTCTGCTCTCGGAATGTTTTTGAGATAAACCAGATTTTAAAAAACAAAGGAAAAAAAAAAACCACAGCTGCTTCTTTTGCTCTCTTCCTACTTTCTTGTGCTTTGCCCCTCCCCTTTCCCAGGTGATTGGGTTTGGGTGCTGGGCGGGGCTGAATGCTATATGAGCCCCAGGCATGCTATCAGAGAGCTCCTTCTGCCTGGGCTGCTCTTTGGGGTAAGTGCTTTGTTTTTCCTTCAGTCAGTTGCAGGGTTCTCTAGGCAGACTGGAGCCTATGGATTTCTGGATTTTAAGTGCTTGGAATTCACTCAGTAGCGGGATGTTTAGTAGGGGCTGCTGGCTCACTGTTTTTTTTGGGATGGTGGGATACTCTTCTGTTTTTGAGCTATGTTTTAATCTCTAGATGTATAAACCCACTTGTGTAACTCTCCAGAGGACTAAAACCAGCTTGCTTGAATGCTACGTATGGCTTGGCAGTGTAGATGCAGCATTACCAAGACACTGAGCAGAGTTGTATCAGAGTCACCTCTTTCACCTGCAAAGGGTAAGTTTGATTACCCCTGCCAAGGCTCATGTGTGTGCATGTCTTTTTGGCATTTGTGGAGCTCAGTTGTTTTTCTTTGTCTGTGTGCATGTTCTTTTTTTTTTTTTTTTTTTTTTTTTTTTGAGGGTCAAACAGTGCGTTTGCTGAGCGTGGTTAGAATGAGGAGGTGGGGAGCTGCTCAGGACTGGAAGGTTTGGTTTCTAGGAGTATGCGGCATCCTTCCTGTGCGACGTGACTAATTGTTGGGCTGGAACGTTCCAGCTTTTGTGTGTCTTAAGCAATGTAGCTTGTGTAGTGTGTGTTGTGTGGCCCGGGCAGAGTTTGCTGTGGTGCAGTGGGCGAAGAATCTCAGTTAGAGCTGGTGAGCAGCTGAAGTACCAGAGCTGGGAAGAGAGAGGTCTTGCAGCAGGTACGCTGTGGCTGTGAGGTGCCTCAGACTGTGCTTTTCTGTCTTTTTGTTTTGTTTTTTTTTGTTGTTTTTTTTTGCAGGCGCTTTGTGCGGTCGTGGACAGGAAAGGGAAATCCTCGTGTCGCAGAGCAGTGAGGGAAGGTGAGTGTTGTCAGCCTGGTCATCCCTTATCTGAAGCGAAGGGAAGACACTCAGGTGTTTCCCTCAGAGGGTCCGAGGTGAGTCTGTTTGGGATAGAGGAGCAGCGTGGCAGGTGGGTGCTTGCAAGCACAGTGGTTCTTTTGTCCTTTTGTGTTCCCTGGTGGTGTGGATGATGCTGGCCGCTCCTTTCAAGCTTGGACCTAACTTGCAGGTCCGGAGGCAAGTGGAGTGCTGTTTTGAAAGGATAAAAGTAAAGCTGGGGTCGCTTATGTTGTTGAGGGATGGGTGCTACTGCTGGCAGCTGAATGTTTATCTTCTGCCTGTGTTTTGCC
Source organism: Anas platyrhynchos (assembly GCF_047663525.1). Taxonomy (NCBI): domain Eukaryota; kingdom Metazoa; phylum Chordata; class Aves; order Anseriformes; family Anatidae; genus Anas; species Anas platyrhynchos. The sequence goes on from NC_092588.1 coordinate 159,984,800, forward strand.
TTTCATTAGGCTGAAATGCAGTGTGCAGTGCAGGATGTGTCAACCAGCTGCCTCTGCAGTGACTCTGGTGCGTGATGAGCAGAGGTAGCTGTTAATTTTGGGGGTGTGGTTGTCACTGAAGTTATTTTCCTACATCCAACAGAGTAGAATTCCAGTTTGCCTTTTAGAGGTGCTATAAGTGGGTAAAGAGAAGAGATGGAAGCATGTGCCACGTGGGGCAGGCAAGCGGCTGAGGTACAGGAGGGGATGAGAGTATGTGATTTTTTCCTGGGGGTGGAATGGAATTGATTGTTTTGGTGTATAGTCTGTTTTGCTCCTAGATCTTTCATTCATTGTAAATAAAAGTTTGAGCCAATTCCAGTTAGGAATGTTCCAGTTACGACCCAGCAAGTATTGTCCTTTTAATGTTAAAAAAAAATGCGGCAAAAGCATGGGTGCAGATCTGTTTCAGGTCTTGTGCATCATATTCGGTTCGAGATCGCGTCTGTTTCCATCCTCACTCTTGCAGAAGTCATCTGGGCCGCATCAGGAGCTCTTGCTTGGGAATTGATTTCGTAAGTGTCTTCTTAGGGGGTTTTCAGTCCCCATCCTTCTGGTCTCTTGTCTTGAAGGCAGGCTTTTTAGGCCTCCACCATCCCAGTTCTGGCAGTTGCTTCCAGTCACGTGTCGTGACATTTGAGTCTCTCCTGGGGTCTGGTGCAGAGCACCTGTTCTGACTTGCTGTTGCTGTAGGGCTTTCTTTTTGGGGGTCACTTTTTCTTGTGCCTTGTGTTGTGTGTTTTGTTTGTAGTGTTTGTGGCGTGCCTGTGTGTGTATGTGTTTGGTCTGGAGCTGTCCTGCCTGGCAGTTAGTGATGACAGGTAACGTGGCAGTGCATGGGTGTACTAATACATTGATGGGACTGTGTTGGCAAAGACATCCGGTCTGCCTCTGGGCACTTGCTGAAGGACATCTGGCACAGTATATCTGTTTGCGAGCAACTTCTCGTTTTCCTCTATTTATTTAAAAAATTGTAAAATTTAATTGCAATCCAGTTTGGGACCCAGTCATGTATGACACCAGGGGGCTTGTCCAGGAGGGCTTTGGTTCTTGGAATCTTATTTGATGTAGGAGAGGTGCCCCAGCATTTGGTGGTTGCTGTTCGAGTCTGGTCGGGACTAATGGCATCTCGAACCTGAATACAGGTAAGCTAAGGTTTTGATTTTTTTTCAGCTCCCTTGCTGGCTGCAGCAGTATATTTTGCCCGTAATTCTGCGTGTGAAGATCTGAATGAAGACAACGGAGTCGTAAGTGTTTAAAGCGTATACTGTTCTGTTGGATGGGTTTTGGTTGCCTGTGTGTGTAAGAGTGTGACTGAGACGGAATTTAGTTCCGAAGCGATTGTGGAGGTCTTCTGTACCACGGTTCCAATCTCCCGCGAGGGACTTGGCCGGTGAAGGACCGAAGGGATTCCCAAAGGATTTGTGGGTGGGTGATGGATCTTAAATCCTCTTTAAGACACTCTTATTAAGGTAACCAAGGGCTGTGGGAATTGCCAGAGTAACATTCCTAGATGGGTGAGACAAAACCGAAGACCAGGGACCAGAAGAAAGGAAGCAAATTACCAGACATACCAGCAGAAAGTCCATTAGGAATAACGATTAGAAACTGGAACGAGAGAGGCCCCAGAAACGTAAAAAGTAAATAAAAAAGGGTCCAGTATTGTGTGATAGAACGGCCAAAGGAGCTTTTAAGACCGGTATTTGTCAGGCCTTAAATACACATGTTAATTCGAAGGAACCTTTCTGCCGGGAAGAAAGTGATGATGCAGGATTATGGATCAGGAGGACTTCATGTCCTTTTACAGCCTTAATATTTACACTAAAAGCAGGTAAGAAATTTTGAAGAAGAAGAAGAACAGGAAAAATAAAAAGATAATAATCGGGAGCCGTTGGATAACCTACCATCTCCATATCGTAACAATCCACCTCTGTTGGTGTACTGGGTCTGGCTGGAACGTTAACTTTCCCAGCAGCAGCCCATACAGTGCCGTACTCTGCAGTTGTAGCTGGAACAGCAGTGTTATCACACCAGTGTTGTGTCTACTGCTGAGCAGCAGTGGCACAGCATTGGGCCTTTCTCTAACCCTCCTAGGGGATGGGCAAAAAGCGAGGAGAGAAACATCACTAGGGCAGCTGACCTAAACCAATCAAAGGGATATTCCATACCATGGGATGTCACACTCAGCAATAAAAGGTGGAAACAGGAAGAAGAGGGGAGGGGTGGGCTCTCGTTGAGAAGACGTCGGTCCTCCTCTCGAACACCGGCTGCGTGCGTTGAGGCCTTGCATCAAGGACGTGGTCAATCATCGCTCATTTGTGGGAAGTAGAGAGCAATTTCTTTCCTCTGCCCTTCCATATAGCTTTCATTTATTTTGTTTGTTTGTTTTCCTCCCTTCTTTTTATTTTCCCTTTTCCCCTCCCTTTTCCCCTTTCCCTTTTTATTTCCCCTTAGTTAAATTGTTTAGTTCATGGTAGTCTTTATTTAATTATTATAATTATTTCCATTTAATTAAATTATCCTGATCTCAACCCGTGAGTTGTTCTTTGCTTTACTTCTCCCGCTCCTCACCTAAAGGATGCATTCATGAGAAGTAGGACTGCCGTATCTGAGAGAGCTCCTCTATATCCTTTAAGGGAGGTAACTGGTGTATAACTGGGTTGGAGTTTTAACAGGGTTTTAAGGGTTTCAGGGTTAGCGTGTTAGGGTTTTAGAGGTTTTTTTGGGATGGAGTGTCGCTATGTTTTTTAGGGTTAGGGTCCTAGGGTTTTATTTTTGGTCAGTTATTTAGGGTTAGTGTGTTAAGATCCTTTTTTTTTTTTTTTTTTTTTTTTCAGGTTAGGTTCTCCAGGGTTAGAGTTTCGAGCGTCCTAATTTTTTGGGTTACGGTGTTGAGCGTCCTAATGTTTTGTGTTAGGGCTTTGGGTGTTAAGCATCTGAATTTTTGGGTTAGAGTTTTGCGCATCCTGATGTTTTGAGTAAGGGTTTTGAGCATCCTAGTGTTTTGGGTTGGCTTTGTGTTTTGAGCATCTTAATTTTGGGGTTACGGCTTTAAGCGTCCTAATCTTGTTGTTTAGGGCTTTGAGAATCGTATTGTTTTGGGTTTGGGTTTTGAGCGTCCTAAGTGTCCTAAGGGCTTTTAGGCATAGGACTTCAGGGGTTTAGTGTGGTAAACAGTTTGGATTAGGCCTGTAGGGGTTTTGAAGTTTTTTAGTGTTAGGGCTTGAGTCTATTTTGAAAGGGCAGTAAGTGCTTGGGTTCCAGTGAGTGCTGGTAAATGTATTTCTGGAACACTCGGCCTGTGATTGGTCAAGCCAGCTGCCTGGGGAATGCTGGTAGGCGTAGTTTTCTGGCACTGGGCTTCCGGGAGGCCATGTTTGGTGCCCAGAGCATGCCGGGTGGGGGTTGGGGGGTAAGGGGGTCGGGGGTTAAGGTGGGGGTTATATCTGTTAGGGTTAGGGGGTTAGGGTTGGGGGGTCGCGGGTTGGGGGGTTAGGGTTAGATCCGTTAGGGTTGGGGGGTTGGGGGGTCAGGGTTGGGTGGTCGGGGGTTAGGTGGTTCCATGGGGTGACCCCCCTATCTCTGCCCCCCCCCCCAGACAAGGAGGAGACGAAGCTGAAGGGCGTCATCTACTTCCAGGCCATAGAGGAGGTGTACTACGACCACGGGCGGGCGGCCTGCAAGGTGGGGGGGCCATATGGGGCCGGGGGGGGCTGTATGGGGCCAAGGGGGGGGTACTTGTGGGGCTGGGAGGTTGTGGGGAACATCTGGAGAAGGTGCCTGTAGGGTTTGGGGGAGCACCTACAGGGTTTGGGGTGGGATCTGTGTGGCTGGGGGGGGTCTCTATGGGGCCGGGGGGTTTTGGGGGGGTTGTGACCCTATGGGGTGCCCCCCCCAGAGCCCCAACCCGCGGCTGACCTAGCATTTTAGCGTGGCCGCCGTCCACCAGCAGCTTCATGCCCGTCTTCCGCTCCCAGTGGCCCGCGGGGCGCCTGGTGGCCCTACCGGTGTCACCAGCGGCCACCTTGGGGTCAACGGCGGCGGTTTTGGGTCAACGGCAGCGGTTTTGGGGTTTCGGTCTGGGGGGTGCTGACATGTCCCCCCCCCGCACCCCCCCAGGCATCCTGGCCCTGCAGCTGCCCCCGGGGGGGCTCGACGCCGAGTTCTACAGGTGAGAACCAGTCCCCTCCGCCCCCTAAATGCGCCCCCAGACCCCCCCCAAATTGACCCCCCCCAATTTATTCCCCCCCCCCCAGCGCCTGCCTCCACCTGGCCAAGATGCAGTGTCGGGTGCGGGAGGCGCTGGCGGAGCGCGAGCGGCTGCTGCGGGCACGGGTAGGACGGGGGGGGGGGCACCAAGGGGGGCGGGTCCATGGGGCTTGGGGGGACCCCAAGGGGGGGGGGGAACCAAGTGTGCGGGGTGCGTTTGCCGGGTGGACGCATATGCAGGGTGCGGGTTCCGGGGGGACACACTTGCCGGGCGCACCGGGGGGGGAACCAAAATGAGGGGGGAACCAAGTGTGCGGGGTTCGGGTTCTGGGGGGACACATTTGCGGGGTTCACCGGGGGGGGGGAACGAAAATGAGGGGGGAACCAAGTGTGCGGGGTTCGGGTTCCGGGGGGACAAATTTGCGGGGCGCACCGGGGGGAACCAAAAGGAGGGGGGAACCAAATGTGCGGGGTGCGGGTTCTGGGGGGGACACTTTTGTGGGGCGCACCGGGGGGAACTAAAATGAGGGGGGAACCAAGTGTGCGGGGTGCGGTTGCCGGGGGGACGCATTTGCGGGTCGCACCGGGGGGAACCAAAATGAGGGGGGAACCATATGTGCAGGGTGCGGTTGTCGGGGGGACGCCGTTAGGGTTGTGGTTGGAGTTGGGGTTTGGGTTAGGTTAGGGTTAGGCCGCCCCCTGCTGGTGGAAAAGGGGTACTGCAGGCGGCCGGGGGGAGCTCATGCCCGGTGACGCCCGAGGGCGCCCCTCTGCCGCCACCTGCTGGTGGAAAAGGGGTACTGCAGGCGGCTGAGGGGAGCTCATGCCCTGTGATGCCCGAGGGCGCCCCTCTGCCGCCACCTGCTGGTGGAAAACGAGTACTGCAGGCGGCCAGGGGCCGTGCACGCGCGTTGCTTATTACGTCTTTTCTTTTTTTTTGATGTGTAATTTCCTACGCTCCTAGATTTTTCTTCATATGTAAATGAAAGGTTCGTGCTAATTCCCGTTGAAAATATTTCATTTACTTTCTTGGTTGTATTGTCCTTTCTATGTTCAAAGTTGAGGCAAAAATACGGTAAATTTTGCTTCTAGAAACACCGCAGTTCTTTTGTCTGCACTCCGCATGCTGTAAACTAGGGATAGGTGACAAATAAATAAAAAAATAAATAAAAGAACACAGCTGCTGCTCCTGCTCTCTTTCTTGTGCTTTGCCCCCTCCTCTTTCCCAGGTGATTGGGTTTGGGTGCTGGGCGGGGCCAAATGTTATAGGAGCCCTAGGCGTTCTATCAGAGAGCTCCTTCTGCGTGGGCTGCTCTTTGGGGTCGGTGCTTTGTTTATTCTTCTGTTAGCTACATGCAGGGTTCTTTTCGTGGGTCAGAGTCTTGTACGATATTTTAGAGGAAAGCAATCTAGTAGTACGTGCATTTATTGCATGAAGCTCTTTGGAGGTGATGAATTGTTATAGCACTTTTATGGATAGGATGTCAATGTTATTTTGTGTGTTTGCTTTGTTGTTCTATGTCCCTCATGATTTTTGCAGGGTTATAGGGCAGATGCCACCAGGTCTACCCCTTTTGTTGTTTTTGTTTTGTTTGATTTATTTTTCTTATTTTCTTTTTCGGAAGGGGGTTTGGGATTTGAGCGTCCTATTTTTTTGGGTTTGGGATTTGAGCATCTTAATTTTGTGGGTGTGGGATTTGAGCGTCTTAAGTGTTTGGGTTAGGGCTTTTAGGCATAGGACTTCAGGGGTTTAGTGTGGTGGATAGTTTGGCTTAGGTCTGTAGGGGTTTCGAGGATTTTTAGGGTTAGGGCTTGCAGCTTTTTTGTGTAAGGGCGGTAAGGGCTAGGGTTCCAGGGAGTGCTGTTAAATGGAGTTCTCGACAACTCGGCCTCTGATTGGCCGTGCCGGCTGCCCAGGGAATGCTGGTAGGTGTAGTTTTCCGGCACAAGGCTTCCGGTAGGCTGCGTTGAGTGCCCAGAGCATGCCGGGAAATGTAGTTCTGGGACTCCGGGCTTCCGGGAGGCCATGTTGGGTGCCCAGAGCATACCGGGAAATGTAGTTCTGGGACTCTGAACTTCCGGGAGGCCATGTTGGGTGCCCAGAGCACACCGGGAAATGCAGTTCTCGGGGACTAGGGCTGGGGCTAGGGCTAGAGCTTAGGGTGAGGGTTGGGGTTAGGGTTAGGGCTAGTGAATGCTGGTTCTCTGTGTTTGCAGATGACGGTGAGCGTGTGTAAACTAATTCCCGTTGAAGAAGTTTCAGTTACTTGCTTGGTGACATTATCAGTTCAACATTAAAAGCGGCAGCAAAAGCAAAAGGGGAGTTTTGCTTCTAGAAACACCACAGGTCTCTTGTCTGCTCTCGGAATGTTTTTGAGATAAACCAGATTTTAAAAAACAAAGGAAAAAAAAAAAACCACAGCTGCTTCTTTTGCTCTCTTCCTACTTTCTTGTGCTTTGCCCCTCCCCTTTCCCAGGTGATTGGGTTTGGGTGCTGGGCGGGGCTGAATGCTATATGAGCCCCAGGCATGCTATCAGAGAGCTCCTTCTGCCTGGGCTGCTCCTTGGGGTAAGTGCTTTGTTTTTCCTTCAGTCAGTTGCAGGGTTCTCTAGGCAGACTGGAGCCTATGGATTTCTGGATTTTAAGTGCTTGGAATTCACTCAGTAGCGGGATGTTTAGTAGGGGCTGCTGGCTCACTGTTTTTTTTGGGATGGTGGGATACTCTTCTGTTTTTGAGCTATGTTTTAATCTCTAGATGTATAAACCCACTTGTGTAACTCTCCAGAGGACTAAAACCAGCTTGCTTGAATGCTACGTATGGCTTGGCAGTGTAGATGCAGCATTACCAAGACACTGAGCAGAGTTGTATCAGAGTCACCTCTTTCACCTGCAAAGGGTAAGTTTGATTACCCCTGCCAAGGCTCGTGTGTGTGCATGTCTTTTTGGCATTTGTGGAGCTCAGTTGTTTTTCTTTGTCTGTGTGCATGTTCTTTTTTTTTTTTTTTTTTTTTTTTGAGGGTCAAACAGTGCGTTTGCTGAGCGTGGTTAGAATGAGGAGGTGGGGAGCTGCTCAGGACTGGAAGGTTTGGTTTCTAGGAGTATGCGGCATCCTTCCTGTGCGACGTGACTAATTGTTGGGCTGGAACGTTCCAGCTTTTGTGTGTCTTAAGCAATGTAGCTTGTGTAGTGTGTGTTGTGTGGCCCGGGCAGAGTTTGCTGTGGTGCAGTGGGCGAAGAATCTCAGTTAGAGCTGGTGAGCAGCTGAAGTACCAGAGCTGGGAAGAGAGAGGTCTTGCAGCAGGTACGCTGTGGCTGTGAGGTGCCTCAGACTGTGCTTTTCTGTCTTTTTGTTTTGTTTTTTTTTGTTGTTTTTTTTTGCAGGCGCTTTGTGCGGTCGTGGACAGGAAAGGGAAATCCTCGTGTCGCAGAGCAGTGAGGGAAGGTGAGTGTTGTCAGCCTGGTCATCCCTTATCTGAAGCGAAGGGAAGACACTCAGGTGTTTCCCTCAGAGGGTCCGAGGTGAGTCTGTTTGGGATAGAGGAGCAGCGTGGCAGGTGGGTGCTTGCAAGCACAGTGGTTCTTTTGTCCTTTTGTGTTCCCTGGTGGTGTGGATGATGCTGGCCGCTCCTTTCAAGCTTGGACCTAACTTGCAGGTCCGGAGGCAAGTGGAGTGCTGTTTTGAAAGGATAAAAGTAAAGCTGGGGTCGCTTATGTTGTTGAGGGATGGGTGCTACTGCTGGCAGCTGAATGTTTATCTTCTGCCTGTGTTTTGCCTTTCATTAGGCTGAAATGCAGTGTGCAGTGCAGGATGTGTCAACCAGCTGCCTCTGCAGTGACTCTGGTGCGTGATGAGCAGAGGTAGCTGTTAATTTTGGGGGTGTGGTTGTCACTGAAGTTATTTTCCTACATCCAACAGAGTAGAATTCCAGTTTGCCTTTTAGAGGTGCTATAAGTGGGTAAAGAGAAGAGATGGAAGCATGTGCCACGTGGGGCAGGCAAGCGGCTGAGGTACAGGAGGGGATGAGAGTATGTGATTTTTTCCTGGGGGTGGAATGGAATTGATTGTTTTGGTGTATAGTCTGTTTTGCTCCTAGATCTTTCATTCATTGTAAATAAAAGTTTGAGCCAATTCCAGTTAGGAATGTTCCAGTTACGACCCAGCAAGTATTGTCCTTTTAATGTTAAAAAAAAATGCGGCAAAAGCATGGGTGCAGATCTGTTTCAGGTCTTGTGCATCATATTCGGTTCGAGATCGCGTCTGTTTCCATCCTCACTCTTGCAGAAGTCATCTGGGCCGCATCAGGAGCTCTTGCTTGGGAATTGATTTCGTAAGTGTCTTCTTAGGGGGTTTTCAGTCCCCATCCTTCTGGTCTCTTGTCTTGAAGGCAGGCTTTTTAGGCCTCCACCATCCCAGTTCTGGCAGTTGCTTCCAGTCACGTGTCGTGACATTTGAGTCTCTCCTGGGGTCTGGTGCAGAGCACCTGTTCTGACTTGCTGTTGCTGTAGGGCTTTCTTTTTGGGGGTCACTTTTTCTTGTGCCTTGTGTTGTGTGTTTTGTTTGTAGTGTTTGTGGCGTGCCTGTGTGTGTATGTGTTTGGTCTGGAGCTGTCCTGCCTGGCAGTTAGTGATGACAGGTAACGTGGCAGTGCATGGGTGTACTAATACATTGATGGGACTGTGTTGGCAAAGACATCCGGTCTGCCTCTGGGCACTTGCTGAAGGACATCTGGCACAGTATATCTGTTTGCGAGCAACTTCTCGTTTACCTCTATTTATTTAAAAAATTGTAAAATTTAATTGCAATCCAGTTTGGGACCCAGTCATGTATGACACCAGGGGGCTTGTCCAGGAGGGCTTTGGTTCTTGGAATCTTATTTGATGTAGGAGAGGTGCCCCAGCATTTGGTGGTTGCTGTTCGAGTCTGGTCGGGACTAATGGCATCTCGAACCTGAATACAGGTAAGCTAAGGTTTTGATTTTTTTTCAGCTCCCTTGCTGGCTGCAGCAGTATATTTTGCCCGTAATTCTGCGTGTGAAGATCTGAATGAAGACAACGGAGTCGTAAGTGTTTAAAGCGTATACTGTTCTGTTGGATGGGTTTTGGTTGCCTGTGTGTGTAAGAGTGTGACTGAGACGGAATTTAGTTCCGAAGCGATTGTGGAGGTCTTCTGTACCACGGTTCCAATCTCCCGCGAGGGACTTGGCCGGTGAAGGACCGAAGGGATTCCCAAAGGATTTGTGGGTGGGTGATGGATCTTAAATCCTCTTTAAGACACTCTTATTAAGGTAACCAAGGGCTGTGGGAATTGCCAGAGTAACATTCCTAGATGGGTGAGACAAAACCGAAGACCAGGGACCAGAAGAAAGGAAGCAAATTACCAGACATACCAGCAGAAAGTCCATTAGGAATAACGATTAGAAACTGGAACGAGAGAGGCCCCAGAAACGTAAAAAGTAAATAAAAAAGGGTCCAGTATTGTGTGATAGAACGGCCAAAGGAGCTTTTAAGACCGGTATTTGTCAGGCCTTAAATACACATGTTAATTCGAAGGAACCTTTCTGCCGGGAAGAAAGTGATGATGCAGGATTATGGATCAGGAGGACTTCATGTCCTTTTACAGCCTTAATATTTACACTAAAAGCAGGTAAGAAATTTTGAAGAAGAAGAAGAACAGGAAAAATAAAAAGATAATAATCGGGAGCCGTTGGATAACCTACCATCTCCATATCGTAACAATCCACCTCTGGTGGTGTACTGGGTCTGGCTGGAACGTTAACTTTCCCAGCAGCAGCCCATACAGTGCCGTACTCTGCAGTTGTAGCTGGAACAGCAGTGTTATCACACCAGTGTTGTGTCTACTGCTGAGCAGCAGTGGCACAGCATTGGGCCTTTCTCTAACCCTCCTAGGGGATGGGCAAAAAGCGAGGAGAGAAACATCACTAGGGCAGCTGACCTAAACCAATCAAAGGGATATTCCATACCATGGGATGTCACACTCAGCAATAAAAGGTGGAAACAGGAAGAAGAGGGGAGGGGTGGGCTCTCGTTGAGAAGACGTCGGTCCTCCTCTCGAACACCGGCTGCGTGCGTTGAGGCCTTGCATCAAGGACGTGGTCAATCATCGCTCATTTGTGGGAAGTAGAGAGCAATTTCTTTCCTCTGCCCTTCCATATAGCTTTCATTTATTTTGTTTGTTTGTTTTCCTCCCTTCTTTTTATTTTCCCTTTTCCCCTCCCTTTTCCCCTTTCCCTTTTTATTTCCCCTTAGTTAAATTGTTTAGTTCATGGTAGTCTTTATTTAATTATTATAATTATTTCCATTTAATTAAATTATCCTGATCTCAACCCGTGAGTTGTTCTTTGCTTTACTTCTCCCGCTCCTCACCTAAAGGATGCATTCATGAGAAGTAGGACTGCCGTATCTGAGAGAGCTCCTCTATATCCTTTAAGGGAGGTAACTGGTGTATAACTGGGTTGGAGTTTTAACAGGGTTTTAAGGGTTTCAGGGTTAGCGTGTTAGGGTTTTAGAGGTTTTTTTGGGATGGAGTGTCGCTATGTTTTTTAGGGTTAGGGTCCTAGGGTTTTATTTTTGGTCAGTTATTTAGGGTTAGTGTGTTAAGATCCTTTTTTTTTTTTTTTTTTTTTTTTCAGGTTAGGTTCTCCAGGGTTAGAGTTTCGAGCGTCCTAATTTTTTGGGTTACGGTGTTGAGCGTCCTAATGTTTTGTGTTAGGGCTTTGGGTGTTAAGCATCTGAATTTTTGGGTTAGAGTTTTGCGCATCCTGATGTTTTGAGTAAGGGTTTTGAGCATCCTAGTGTTTTGGGTTGGCTTTGTGTTTTGAGCATCTTAATTTTGGGGTTACGGCTTTAAGCGTCCTAATCTTGTTGTTTAGGGCTTTGAGAATCGTATTGTTTTGGGTTTGGGTTTTGAGCGTCCTAAGTGTCCTAAGGGCTTTTAGGCATAGGACTTCAGGGGTTTAGTGTGGTAAACAGTTTGGATTAGGCCTGTAGGGGTTTTGAAGTTTTTTAGTGTTAGGGCTTGAGTCTATTTTGAAAGGGCAGTAAGTGCTTGGGTTCCAGTGAGTGCTGGTAAATGTATTTCTGGAACACTCGGCCTGTGATTGGTCAAGCCAGCTGCCTGGGGAATGCTGGTAGGCGTAGTTTTCTGGCACTGGGCTTCCGGGAGGCCATGTTTGGTGCCCAGAGCATGCCGGGTGGGGGTTGGGGGGTAAGGGGGTCGGGGGTTAAGGTGGGGGTTATATCTGTTAGGGTTAGGGGGTTAGGGTTGGGGGGTCGCGGGTTGGGGGGTTAGGGTTAGATCCGTTAGGGTTGGGGGGTTGGGGGGTCAGGGTTGGGTGGTCGGGGGTTAGGTGGTTCCATGGGGTGATCCCCCTATCTCTGCCCCCCCCCCCAGACAAGGAGGAGACGAAGCTGAAGGGCGTCATCTACTTCCAGGCCATAGAGGAGGTGTACTACGACCACGGGCGGGCGGCCTGCAAGGTGGGGGGGCCATATGGGGCCGGGGGGGGCTGTATGGGGCCAAGGGGGGGGTACTTGTGGGGCTGGGAGGTTGTGGGGAACATCTGGAGAAGGTGCCTGTAGGGTTTGGGGGAGCACCTACAGGGTTTGGGGTGGGATCTGTGTGGCTGGGGGGGGTCTCTATGGGGCCGGGGGGTTTTGGGGGGGTTGTGACCCTATGGGGTGCCCCCCCCAGAGCCCCAACCCGCGGCTGACCTAGCATTTTAGCGTGGCCGCCGTCCACCAGCAGCTTCATGCCCGTCTTCCGCTCCCAGTGGCCCGCGGGGCGCCTGGTGGCCCTACCGGTGTCACCAGCGGCCACCTTGGGGTCAACGGCGGCGGTTTTGGGTCAACGGCAGCGGTTTTGGGGTTTCGGTCTGGGGGGTGCTGACATGTCCCCCCCCCGCACCCCCCCAGGCATCCTGGCCCTGCAGCTGCCCCCGGGGGGGCTCGACGCCGAGTTCTACAGGTGAGAACCAGTCCCCTCCGCCCCCTAAATGCGCCCCCAGACCCCCCCCAAATTGACCCCCCCCAATTTATTCCCCCCCCCCCAGCGCCTGCCTCCACCTGGCCAAGATGCAGTGTCGGGTGCGGGAGGCGCTGGCGGAGCGCGAGCGGCTGCTGCGGGCACGGGTAGGACGGGGGGGGGGGCACCAAGGGGGGCGGGTCCATGGGGCTTGGGGGGACCCCAAGGGGGGGGGGGAACCAAGTGTGCGGGGTGCGTTTGCCGGGTGGACGCATATGCAGGGTGCGGGTTCCGGGGGGACACACTTGCCGGGCGCACCGGGGGGGGAACCAAAATGAGGGGGGAACCAAGTGTGCGGGGTTCGGGTTCTGGGGGGACACATTTGCGGGGTTCACCGGGGGGGGGGGAACGAAAATGAGGGGGGAACCAAGTGTGCGGGGTTCGGGTTCCGGGGGGACAAATTTGCGGGGCGCACCGGGGGGAACCAAAAGGAGGGGGGAACCAAATGTGCGGGGTGCGGGTTCTGGGGGGGACACTTTTGTGGGGCGCACCGGGGGGGAACTAAAATGAGGGGGGAACCAAGTGTGCGGGGTGCGGTTGCCGGGGGGACGCATTTGCGGGTCGCACCGGGGGGAACCAAAATGAGGGGGGAACCATATGTGCAGGGTGCGGTTGTCGGGGGGACGCCGTTAGGGTTGTGGTTGGAGTTGGGGTTTGGGTTAGGTTAGGGTTAGGCCGCCCCCTGCTGGTGGAAAAGGGGTACTGCAGGCGGCCGGGGGGAGCTCATGCCCGGTGACGCCCGAGGGCGCCCCTCTGCCGCCACCTGCTGGTGGAAAAGGGGTACTGCAGGCGGCCGGGGGGAGCTCATGCCCGGTGACGCCCGAGGGCGCCCCTCTGCCGCCACCTGCTGGTGGAAAAGGGATACTGCAGGCGGCTGAGGGGAGCTCATGCCCTGTGATGCCCGAGGGCGCCCCTCTGCCGCCACCTGCTGGTGGAAAACGAGTACTGCAGGCGGCCAGGGGCCGTGCACGCGCGTTGCTTATTACGTCTTTTCTTTTTTTTTGATGTGTAATTTCCTACGCTCCTAGATTTTTCTTCATATGTAAATGAAAGGTTCGTGCTAATTCCCGTTGAAAATATTTCATTTACTTTCTTGGTTGTATTGTCCTTTCTATGTTCAAAGCTGAGGCAAAAATACGGTAAATTTTGCTTCTAGAAACACCGCAGTTCTTTTGTCTGCACTCCGCATGCTGTAAACTAGGGATAGGTGACAAATAAATAAAAAAATAAATAAAAGAACACAGCTGCTGCTCCTGCTCTCTTTCTTGTGCTTTGCCCCCTCCTCTTTCCCAGGTGATTGGGTTTGGGTGCTGGGCGGGGCCAAATGTTATAGGAGCCCTAGGCGTTCTATCAGAGAGCTCCTTCTGCGTGGGCTGCTCTTTGGGGTCGGTGCTTTGTTTATTCTTCTGTTAGCTACATGCAGGGTTCTTTTCGTGGGTCAGAGTCTTGTACGATATTTTAGAGGAAAGCAATCTAGTAGTACGTGCATTTATTGCATGAAGCTCTTTGGAGGTGATGAATTGTTATAGCACTTTTATGGATAGGATGTCAATGTTATTTTGTGTGTTTGCTTTGTTGTTCTATGTCCCTCATGATTTTTGCAGGGTTATAGGGCAGATGCCACCAGGTCTACCCCTTTTGTTGTTTTTGTTTTGTTTGATTTATTTTTCTTATTTTCTTTTTCGGAAGGGGGTTTGGGATTTGAGCGTCCTATTTTTTTGGGTTTGGGATTTGAGCATCTTAATTTTGTGGGTGTGGGATTTGAGCGTCTTAAGTGTTTGGGTTAGGGCTTTTAGGCATAGGACTTCAGGGGTTTAGTGTGGTGGATAGTTTGGCTTAGGTCTGTAGGGGTTTCGAGGATTTTTAGGGTTAGGGCTTGCGGCTTTTTTGTGTAAGGGCGGTAAGGGCTAGGGTTCCAGGGAGTGCTGTTAAATGGAGTTCTCGACAACTCGGCCTCTGATTGGCCGTGCCGGCTGCCCAGGGAATGCTGGTAGGTGTAGTTTTCCGGCACAAGGCTTCCGGTAGGCTGCGTTGAGTGCCCAGAGCATGCCGGGAAATGTAGTTCTGGGACTCCGGGCTTCCGGGAGGCCATGTTGGGTGCCCAGAGCATACCGGGAAATGTAGTTCTGGGACTCTGAACTTCCGGGAGGCCATGTTGGGTGCCCAGAGCACACCGGGAAATGCAGTTCTCGGGGACTAGGGCTGGGGCTAGGGCTAGAGCTTAGGGTGAGGGTTGGGGTTAGGGTTAGGGCTAGTGAATGCTGGTTCTCTGTGTTTGCAGATGACGGTGAGCGTGTGTAAACTAATTCCCGTTGAAGAAGTTTCAGTTACTTGCTTGGTGACATTATCAGTTCAACATTAAAAGCGGCAGCAAAAGCAAAAGGGGAGTTTTGCTTCTAGAAACACCACAGGTCTCTTGTCTGCTCTCGGAATGTTTTTGAGATAAACCAGATTTTAAAAAACAAAGGAAAAAAAAAAAACCACAGCTGCTTCTTTTGCTCTCTTCCTACTTTCTTGTGCTTTGCCCCTCCCCTTTCCCAGGTGATTGGGTTTGGGTGCTGGGCGGGGCTGAATGCTATATGAGCCCCAGGCATGCTATCAGAGAGCTCCTTCTGCCTGGGCTGCTCCTTGGGGTAAGTGCTTTGTTTTTCCTTCAGTCAGTTGCAGGGTTCTCTAGGCAGACTGGAGCCTATGGATTTCTGGATTTTAAGTGCTTGGAATTCACTCAGTAGCGGGATGTTTAGTAGGGGCTGCTGGCTCACTGTTTTTTTTGGGATGGTGGGATACTCTTCTGTTTTTGAGCTATGTTTTAATCTCTAGATGTATAAACCCACTTGTGTAACTCTCCAGAGGACTAAAACCAGCTTGCTTGAATGCTACGTATGGCTTGGCAGTGTAGATGCAGCATTACCAAGACACTGAGCAGAGTTGTATCAGAGTCACCTCTTTCACCTGCAAAGGGTAAGTTTGATTACCCCTGCCAAGGCTCGTGTGTGTGCATGTCTTTTTGGCATTTGTGGAGCTCAGTTGTTTTTCTTTGTCTGTGTGCATGTTCTTTTTTTTTTTTTTTTTTTTTTTTTTTTGAGGGTCAAACAGTGCGTTTGCTGAGCGTGGTTAGAATGAGGAGGTGGGGAGCTGCTCAGGACTGGAAGGTTTGGTTTCTAGGAGTATGCGGCATCCTTCCTGTGCGACGTGACTAATTGTTGGGCTGGAACGTTCCAGCTTTTGTGTGTCTTAAGCAATGTAGCTTGTGTAGTGTGTGTTGTGTGGCCCGGGCAGAGTTTGCTGTGGTGCAGTGGGCGAAGAATCTCAGTTAGAGCTGGTGAGCAGCTGAAGTACCAGAGCTGGGAAGAGAGAGGTCTTGCAGCAGGTACGCTGTGGCTGTGAGGTGCCTCAGACTGTGCTTTTCTGTCTTTTTGTTTTGTTTTGTTGTTTTTTTTTGCAGGCGCTTTGTGCGGTCGTGGACAGGAAAGGGAAATCCTCGTGTCGCAGAGCAGTGAGGGAAGGTGAGTGTTGTCAGCCTGGTCATCCCTTATCTGAAGCGAAGGGAAGACACTCAGGTGTTTCCCTCAGAGGGTCCGAGGTGAGTCTGTTTGGGATAGAGGAGCAGCGTGGCAGGTGGGTGCTTGCAAGCACAGTGGTTCTTTTGTCCTTTTGTGTTCCCTGGTGGTGTGGATGATGCTGGCCGCTCCTTTCAAGCTTGGACCTAACTTGCAGGTCCGGAGGCAAGTGGAGTGCTGTTTTGAAAGGATAAAAGTAAAGCTGGGGTCGCTTATGTTGTTGAGGGATGGGTGCTACTGCTGGCAGCTGAATGTTTATCTTCTGCCTGTGTTTTGCCTTTCATTAGGCTGAAATGCAGTGTGCAGTGCAGGATGTGTCAACCAGCTGCCTCTGCAGTGACTCTGGTGCGTGATGAGCAGAGGTAGCTGTTAATTTTGGGGGTGTGGTTGTCACTGAAGTTATTTTCCTACATCCAACAGAGTAGAATTCCAGTTTGCCTTTTAGAGGTGCTATAAGTGGGTAAAGAGAAGAGATGGAAGCATGTGCCACGTGGGGCAGGCAAGCGGCTGAGGTACAGGAGGGGATGAGAGTATGTGATTTTTTCCTGGGGGTGGAATGGAATTGATTGTTTTGGTGTATAGTCTGTTTTGCTCCTAGATCTTTCATTCATTGTAAATAAAAGTTTGAGCCAATTCCAGTTAGGAATGTTCCAGTTACGACCCAGCAAGTATTGTCCTTTTAATGTTAAAAAAAAATGCGGCAAAAGCATGGGTGCAGATCTGTTTCAGGTCTTGTGCATCATATTCGGTTCGAGATCGCGTCTGTTTCCATCCTCACTCTTGCAGAAGTCATCTGGGCCGCATCAGGAGCTCTTGCTTGGGAATTGATTTCGTAAGTGTCTTCTTAGGGGGTTTTCAGTCCCCATCCTTCTGGTCTCTTGTCTTGAAGGCAGGCTTTTTAGGCCTCCACCATCCCAGTTCTGGCAGTTGCTTCCAGTCACGTGTCGTGACATTTGAGTCTCTCCTGGGGTCTGGTGCAGAGCACCTGTTCTGACTTGCTGTTGCTGTAGGGCTTTCTTTTTGGGGGTCACTTTTTCTTGTGCCTTGTGTTGTGTGTTTTGTTTGTAGTGTTTGTGGCGTGCCTGTGTGTGTATGTGTTTGGTCTGGAGCTGTCCTGCCTGGCAGTTAGTGATGACAGGTAACGTGGCAGTGCATGGGTGTACTAATACATTGATGGGACTGTGTTGGCAAAGACATCCGGTCTGCCTCTGGGCACTTGCTGAAGGACATCTGGCACAGTATATCTGTTTGCGAGCAACTTCTCGTTTACCTCTATTTATTTAAAAAATTGTAAAATTTAATTGCAATCCAGTTTGGGACCCAGTCATGTATGACACCAGGGGGCTTGTCCAGGAGGGCTTTGGTTCTTGGAATCTTATTTGATGTAGGAGAGGTGCCCCAGCATTTGGTGGTTGCTGTTCGAGTCTGGTCGGGACTAATGGCATCTCGAACCTGAATACAGGTAAGCTAAGGTTTTGATTTTTTTTCAGCTCCCTTGCTGGCTGCAGCAGTATATTTTGCCCGTAATTCTGCGTGTGAAGATCTGAATGAAGACAACGGAGTCGTAAGTGTTTAAAGCGTATACTGTTCTGTTGGATGGGTTTTGGTTGCCTGTGTGTGTAAGAGTGTGACTGAGACGGAATTTAGTTCCGAAGCGATTGTGGAGGTCTTCTGTACCACGGTTCCAATCTCCCGCGAGGGACTTGGCCGGTGAAGGACCGAAGGGATTCCCAA
The DNA here is from genome assembly GCF_047663525.1 of Anas platyrhynchos. Classification (NCBI taxonomy): domain Eukaryota; kingdom Metazoa; phylum Chordata; class Aves; order Anseriformes; family Anatidae; genus Anas; species Anas platyrhynchos. The sequence goes on from NC_092588.1 coordinate 160,002,384, forward strand.
AGGATTTGTGGGTGGGTGATGGATCTTAAATCCTCTTTAAGACACTCTTATTAAGGTAACCAAGGGCTGTGGGAATTGCCAGAGTAACATTCCTAGATGGGTGAGACAAAACCGAAGACCAGGGACCAGAAGAAAGGAAGCAAATTACCAGACATACCAGCAGAAAGTCCATTAGGAATAACGATTAGAAACTGGAACGAGAGAGGCCCCAGAAACGTAAAAAGTAAATAAAAAAGGGTCCAGTATTGTGTGATAGAACGGCCAAAGGAGCTTTTAAGACCGGTATTTGTCAGGCCTTAAATACACATGTTAATTCGAAGGAACCTTTCTGCCGGGAAGAAAGTGATGATGCAGGATTATGGATCAGGAGGACTTCATGTCCTTTTACAGCCTTAATATTTACACTAAAAGCAGGTAAGAAATTTTGAAGAAGAAGAAGAACAGGAAAAATAAAAAGATAATAAACGGGAGCCGTTGGATAACCTACCATCTCCATATCGTAACAATCCACCTCTGTTGGTGTACTGGGTCTGGCTGGAACGTTAACTTTCCCAGCAGCAGCCCATACAGTGCCGTACTCTGCAGTTGTAGCTGGAACAGCAGTGTTATCACACCAGTGTTGTGTCTACTGCTGAGCAGCAGTGGCACAGCATTGGGCCTTTCTCTAACCCTCCTAGGGGATGGGCAAAAAGCGAGGAGAGAAACATCACTAGGGCAGCTGACCTAAACCAATCAAAGGGATATTCCATACCATGGGATGTCACACTCAGCAATAAAAGGTGGAAACAGGAAGAAGAGGGGAGGGGTGGGCTCTCGTTGAGAAGACGTCGGTCCTCCTCTCGAACACCGGCTGCGTGCGTTGAGGCCTTGCATCAAGGACGTGGTCAATCATCGCTCATTTGTGGGAAGTAGAGAGCAATTTCTTTCCTCTGCACTTCCATATAGCTGTCATTTATTTTGTTTGTTTGTTTTCGTCCCTTCTTTTTATTTTCCCTTTTCCCCTCCCTTTTCCCCTTTCCCTTTTTATTTCCCCTTAGTTAAACTGTTTAGTTCATGGTAGTCTTTATTTAATTATTATAATTATTTCCATTTAATTAAATTATCCTGATCTCAACCCGTGAGTTGTTCTTTGCTTTACTTCTCCCCCTCCTCACCTAAAGGATGCATTCATGAGAAGTAGGACTGCCGTATCTGAGAGAGCTCCTCTATATCCTTTAAGGGAGGTAACTGGTGTATAACTGGGTTGGAGTTTTAACAGGGTTTTAAGGGTTTCAGGGTTAGCGTGTTAGGGTTTTAGAGGTTTTTTTGGGATGGAGTGTCGCTATGTTTTTTAGGGTTAGGGTCCTAGGGTTTTATTTTTGGTCAGTTATTTAGGGTTAGTGTGTTAAGATCCTTTTTTTTTTTTTTTTTTTTTTTTTTTCAGGTTAGGTTCTCCAGGGTTAGAGTTTCGAGCGTCCTAATTTTTTGGGTTACGGTGTTGAGCGTCCTAATGTTTTGTGTTAGGGCTTTGGGTGTTAAGCATCTGAATTTTTGGGTTAGAGTTTTGCGCATCCTGATGTTTTGAGTAAGGGTTTTGAGCATCCTAGTGTTTTGGGTTGGCTTTGTGTTTTGAGCATCTTAATTTTGGGGTTACGGCTTTAAGCGTCCTAATCTTGTTGTTTAGGGCTTTGAGAATCGTATTGTTTTGGGTTTGGGTTTTGAGCGTCCTAAGTGTCCTAAGGGCTTTTAGGCATAGGACTTCAGGGGTTTAGTGTGGTAAACAGTTTGGATTAGGCCTGTAGGGGTTTTGAAGTTTTTTAGTGTTAGGGCTTGAGTCTATTTTGAAAGGGCAGTAAGTGCTTGGGTTCCAGTGAGTGCTGGTAAATGTATTTCTGGAACACTCGGCCTGTGATTGGTCAAGCCAGCTGCCTGGGGAATGCTGGTAGGCGTAGTTTTCTGGCACTGGGCTTCCGGGAGGCCATGTTTGGTGCCCAGAGCATGCCGGGTGGGGGTTGGGGGGTAAGGGGGTCGGGGGTTAAGGTGGGGGTTATATCTGTTAGGGTTAGGGGGTCGCGGGTTGGGGGGTTAGGGTTAGATCCGTTAGGGTTGGGGGGTTGGGGGGTCAGGGTTGGGTGGTCAGGGGTTAGGTGGTTCCATGGGGTGACCCCCCTATCTCTGCCCCCCCCCCCCCCAGACAAGGAGGAGACGAAGCTGAAGGGCGTCATCTACTTCCAGGCCATAGAGGAGGTGTACTACGACCACGGGCGGGCGGCCTGCAAGGTGGGGGGGCCATATGGGGCCGGGGGGGGGCTGTATGGGGCCAAGGGGGGGGTACTTGTGGGGCTGGGAGGTTGTGGGGAACATCTGGAGAAGGTGCCTGTAGGGTTTGGGGGAGCACCTACAGGGTTTGGGGTGGGATCTGTGTGGCTGGGGGGGGTCTCTATGGGGCCGGGGGGTTTTGGGGGGGTTGTGACCCTATGGGGTGCCCCCCCCAGAGCCCCAACCCGCGGCTGACCTAGCATTTTAGCGTGGCCGCCGTCCACCAGCAGCTTCATGCCCGTCTTCCGCTCCCAGTGGCCCGCGGGGCGCCCGGTGGCCCTACCGGTGTCACCAGCGGCCACCTTGGGGTCAACGGCGGCGGTTTTGGGGTTTCGGTCTGGGGGGTGCTGACATGTCCCCCCCCCCGCACCCCCCCAGGCATCCTGGCCCTGCAGCTGCCCCCGGGGGGGCTCGACGCCGAGTTCTACAGGTGAGAACCAGTCCCCTCCGCCCCCTAAATGCGCCCCCAGACCCCCCCCCAAATTGACCCCCCCCAATTTATTCCCCCCCCCCAGCGCCTGCCTCCACCTGGCCGAGATGCAGTGTCGGGTGCGGGAGGTGCTGGCGGAGCGCGAGCGGCTGCTGCGGGCACGGGTAGGACGGGGGGGGGGGGCACCAAGGGGGGCGGGTCCATGGGGCTTGGGGGGACCCCAAGGGGGGGGGGAACCAAGTGTGTGGGGTGCCTTTGCCGGGTGGACGCATATGCAGGGTGCGGGTTCCGGGGGGACACACTTGCCGGGCGCACCGGGGGGGGAACCAAAATGAGGGGGGAACCAAGTGTGCGGGGTTCGGGTTCTGGGGGGACACATTTGCGGGGCGCACCGGGGGGGGGGGAACCAAAATTAGGGGGGAACCAAGTGTGCGGGGTTCGGGTTCCGGGGGGACAAATTTGCGGGGCGCACCGGGGGGAACCAAAAGGAGGGGGGAACCAAATGTGCGGGGTGCGGGTTCTGGGGGGACACTTTTGCGGGGCGCACCGGGGGGGGGAACTAAAATGAGGGGGGAACCAAGTGTGCGGGGTGCGGTTGCCGGGGGGACGCCATTAGGGTTAGGGTTGGGGTTCGGGTTAGGTTAGGGTTAGGCCGCCCCCTGCTGGTGGAAAAGGGGTACTGCAGGCGGCCGGGGGGAGCTCATGCCCGGTGACGCCCGAGGGCGCCCCTCTGCCGCCACCTGCTGGTGGAAAACGAGTATTGCAGGCGGCCGAGGGGAGCTCATGCCCAGTGATGCCCGAGGGCGCCCCCTCTGCCGCCACCTGCTGGTGGAAAACGAGTATTGCAGGCGGCCGAGGGGAGCTCATGCCCGGTGATGCCCGAGGGCGCCCCTCTGCCGCCACCTGCTGGTGGAAAACGAGTACTGCAGGCGGCCAGGGGCCGTGCGCGCGCGTTGCTTATTACGTCTTTTTTTTTTTTTTTGATGTGTAATTTCCTACGCTCCTAGATTTTTCTTCATATGTAAATGAAAGGTTCGTGCTAATTCCCGTTGAAAATATTTCATTTACTTTCTTGGTTGTATTGTCCTTTCTATGTTCAAAGCTGAGGCAAAAATACGGTAAATTTTGCTTCTAGAAACACCGCAGTTCTTTTGTCTGCACTCCGCATGCTGTAAACTAGGGATAGGTGACAAATAAATAAAACAATAAATAAAAGAACACAGCTGCTGCTCCTGCTCTCTTTCTTGTGCTTTGCCCCCTCCTCTTTCCCAGGTGATTGGGTTTGGGTGCTGGGCGGGGCCAAATGTTATACGAGCCCTAGGCGTTCTATCAGAGAGCTCCTTCTGCGTGGGCTGCTCTTTGGGGTCGGTGCTTTGTTTATTCTTCTGTTAGCTACATGCAGGGTTCTTTTCGTGGGTCAGAGTCTTGTACGATATTTTAGAGGAAAGCAATCTAGTAGTACGTGCATTTATTGCATGAAGCTCTTTGGAGGTGATGAATTGTTATAGCACTTTTATGGATAGGATGTCAATGTTATTTTGTGTGTTTGCTTTGTTGTTCTATGTCCCTCATGATTTTTGCAGGGTTATAGGGCAGATGCCACCAGGTCTACCCCTTTTGTTGTTTTTGTTTTGTTTGATTTATTTTTCTTATTTTCTTTTTCGGAAGGGGGTTTGGGATTTGAGCGTCCTATTTTTTTGGGTTTGGGATTTGAGCATCTTAATTTTGTGGGTGTGGGATTTGAGCGTCTTAAGAGTTTGGGTTAGGGCTTTTAGGCATAGGACTTCAGGGGTTTAGTGTGGTGGATAGTTTGGCTTAGGTCTGTAGGGGTTTCGAGGATTTTTAGGGTTAGGGCTTGCGGCTTTTTTGTGTAAGGGCGGTAAGGGCTAGGGTTCCAGGGAGTGCTGTTAAATGGAGTTCTCGACAACTCGGCCTCTGATTGGCCGTGCCGGCTGCCCAGGGAATGCTGGTAGGTGTAGTTTTCCGGCACAAGGCTTCCGGCAGGCTGCGTTGAGTGCCCAGAGCATGCCGGGAAATGTAGTTCTGGGACTCCGGACTTCCGGGAGGCCATGTTGGGTGCCCAGAGCATACCGGGAAATGTAGTTCTGGGACTCCGAACTTCCGGGAGGCCATGTTGGGTGCCCAGAGCACACCGGGAAATGCAGTTCTCGGGGACTAGGGCTGGGGCTAGGGCTAGAGCTTAGGGTGAGGGTTGGGGTTAGGGTTAGGGCTAGTGAATGCTGGTTCTCTGCGTTTGCAGATGACGGTGAGCGTGTGTAAACTAATTCCAGTTGAAGAAGTTTCAGTTACTTGCTTGGTGACATTATCAGTTCAACATTAAAAGCGGCAGCAAAAGCAAAAGGGGAGTTTTGCTTCTAGAAACACCACAGGTCTCTTGTCTGCTCTCGAATGTTTTTGAGATAAACCAGATTTTAAAAAACAAAGTAAAAAAAAAACCACAGCTGCTTCTTTTGCTCTCTTCCTACTTTCTTGTGCTTTGCCCCTCCCCTTTCCCAGGTGATTGGGTTTGGGTGCTGGGCGGGGCTGAATGCTATATGAGCCCCAGGCATGCTATCAGAGAGCTCCTTCTGCTTGGGCTGCTCTTTGGGGTAAGTGCTTTGGTTTTCCTTCAGTCAGTTGCAGGGTTCTCTAGGCAGACTGGAGCCTATGGATTTCTGGATTTTAAGTGCTTGGAATTCACTCAGTAGCGGGATGTTTAGTAGGGGCTGCTGGCTCACTGTTTTTTTTGGGATGGTGGGATACTCTTCTGTTTTTGAGCTATGTTTTAATCTCTAGATGTATAAACCCACTTGTGTAACTCTCCAGAGGACTAAAACCAGCTTGCTTGAATGCTACATATGGCTTGGCAGCGTAGATGCAGCATTACCAAGGCACTGAGCAGAGTTGTATCAGAGTCACCTCTTTCACCTGCAAAGGGTAAGTTTGATTACCCCTGCCAAGGCTGCTGTGTGTGCATGTCTTTCTGGCATTTGTGGAGCTCGGTTGGTTTTTTTGTGTGTATGTTTTAACTTTCTGTTTTTCTGAGCAGGAAATAGTGTGTGTGCTGAGCGTGGTTGGCAGGAGGAGGTGGGGAGCTGCTCGGGACTGGTAGGTTTGGTTTCTAGGAGTGTGCGGCATCCTTCCTGTGTGATGCGACTGATTGTTGGGTGGGAACGTTCCAGCTTTTGTGTGTCTTAAGCAATGTAGCTTGTGTAGTGTGTGTTGTGTGGCCCGGGTGCAGCTTGCTGTGGTGTTGTGAGTGAACAATCTCAGAGCTGGTGAGCAGCTGAAGTACCGGAGCTGGGAAGAGAGAGGTATTGCAGCAGGTACGCTGTGGCTGTGAGGTGCCTCAGAGTGTGCATTTCTCTTGTCTCTGCAGGTGCTTTGTGCAGTTGTGGAGAGGGAAGGGAAATCCTCATGTCACGAAGCTCTGAGGGAAGGTGAGTGGTGTCAGAGCATACCGGGAAATGTAGTTCTGGGACTCTGAACTTCCGGGAGGCCATGTTGGGTGCCCAGAGCACACCGGGAAATGCAGTTCTTGGGGACTAGGGCTGGGGCTAGGGCTAGAGCTTAGGGTGAGGGTTGGGGTTAGGGTTAGGGCTAGTGAATGCTGGTTCTCTGTGTTTGCAGATGACGGTGAGCGTGTGTAAACTAATTCCAGTTGAAGAAGTTTCAGTTACTTGCTTGGTGACATTATCAGTTCAACATTAAAAGCGGCAGCAAAAGCAAAAGGGGAGTTTTGCTTCTAGAAACACCACAGGTCTCTTGTCTGCTCTCGAATGTTTTTGAGATAAACCAGATTTTAAAAAACAAAGGAAAAAAAAAAAACACAGCTGCTTCTTTTGCTCTCTTCCTACTTTCTTGTGCTTTGCCCCTCCCCTTTCCCAGGTGATTGGGTTTGGGTGCTGGGCGGGGCTGAATGCTATATGAGCCCCAGGCATGCTATCAGAGAGCTCCTTCTGCCTGGGCTGCTCCTTGGGGTAAGTGCTTTGTTTTTCCTTCAGTCAGTTGCAGGGTTCTCTAGGCAGACTGGAGCCTATGGATTTCTGGATTTTAAGTGCTTGGAATTCACTCAGTAGCGGGATGTTTAGTAGGGGCTGCTGGCTCACTGTTTTTTTTGGGATGGTGGGATACTCTTCTGTTTTTGAGCTATGTTTTAATCTCTAGATGTATAAACCCACTTGTGTAACTCTCCAGAGGACTAAAACCAGCTTGATTGAATGCTACGTATGGCTTGGCAGCGTAGATGCAGCATTACCAAGACACTGAGCAGAGTTGTATCAGAGTCACCTCTTTCACCTGCAAAGGGTAAGTTTGATTACCCCTGCCAAGGCTCGTGTGTGTGCATGTCTTTTTGGCATTTGTGGAGCTCAGTTGTTTTTCTTTGTCTGTGTGCATGTTCTTTTTTTTTTTTTTTTTTTTTTTTTTTTTTCTTTAGGGTCAAACAGTGCGTTTGCTGAGCGTGGTTAGAATGAGGAGGTGGGGAGCTGCTCAGGACTGGAAGGTTTGGTTTCTAGGAGTATGCGGCATCCTTCCTGTGCGACGTGACTAATTGTTGGGCTGGAACGTTCCAGCTTTTGTGTGTCTTAAGCAATGTAGCTTGTGTAGTGTGTGTTGTGTGGCCCGGGCAGAGTTTGCTGTGGTGCAGTGGGCGAAGAATCTCAGTTAGAGCTGGTGAGCAGCTGAAGTACCAGAGCTGGGAAGAGAGAGGTCTTGCAGCAGGTACGCTGTGGCTGTGAGGTGCCTCAGACTGTGCTTTTCTGTCTTTTTGTTTTGTTTTGTTTTGTTGTTTTTTTTTGCAGGCGCTTTGTGCGGTCGTGGACAGGAAAGGGAAATCCTCGTGTCGCGGAGCAGTGAGGGAAGGTGAGTGTTGTCAGCCTGGTCATCCCTTATCTGAAGCGAAGGGAAGACACTCAGGTGTTTCCCTCAGAGGGTCCGAGGTGAGTCTGTTTGGGATAGAGGAGCAGCGTGGCAGGTGGGTGCTTGCAAGCACAGTGGTTCTTTTGTCCTTTTGTGTTCCCCGGTGGTGTGGATGATGCTGGCCGCTCCTTTCAAGCTTGGACCTAACTTGCAGGTCCGGAGGCAAGTGGAGTGCTGTTTTGAAAGGATAAAAGTAAAGCTGGGGTCGCTTATGTTGTTGAGGGATGGGTGCTACTGCTGGCAGCTGAATGTTTATCTTCTGCCTGTGTTTTGCCTTTCATTAGGCTGAAATGCAGTGTGCAGTGCAGGATGTGTCAACCAGCTGCCTCTGCAGCGACTCTGGTGCGTGATGAGCAGAGGTAGCTGTTAATTTTGGGGGTGTGGTTGTCACTGAAGTTATTTTCCTACATCCAACAGAGTAAAATTCCAGTTTGCCTTTTAGAGGTGCTATAAGTGGGTAAAGAGAAGAGATGGAAGCATGTGCCACGTGGGGCAGGCAAGCGGCTGAGGTACAGGAGGGGATGAGAGTATGTGATTTTTTCCTGGGGGTGGAATGGAATTGATTGTTTTGGTGTATAGTCTGTTTTGCTCCTAGATCTTTCATTCATTGTAAATAAAAGTTTGAGCCAATTCCAGTTAGGAATGTTCCAGTTACGACCCAGCAAGTATTGTCCTTTTAATGTTAAAAAAAAAATGCGGCAAAAGCATGGGTGCAGATCTGTTTCAGGTCTTGTGCATCATATTCGGTTCGAGATCGCGTCTGTTTCCATCCTCACTCTTGCAGAAGTCATCTGGGCCGCATCAGGAGCTCTTGCTTGGGAATTGATTTCGTAAGTGTCTTCTTAGGGGGTTTTCAGTCCCCATCCTTCTGGTCTCTTGTCTTGAAGGCAGGCTTTTTAGGCCTCCACCATCCCAGTTCTGGCAGTTGCTTCCAGTCACGTGTCGTGACATTTGAGTCTCTCCTGGGGTCTGGTGCAGAGCACCTGTTCTGACTTGCTGTTGCTGTAGGGCTTTCTTTTTGGGGGTCACTTTTTCTTGTGCCTTGTGTTGTGTGTTTTGTTTGTAGTGTTTGTGGCGTGCCTGTGTGTGTGTGTGTTTGGTCTGGAGCTGTCCTGCCTGGCAGTTAGTGATGACAGGTAACGTGGCAGTGCATGGGTGTACTAATACATTGATGGGACTGTGTTGGCAAAGACATCCGGTCTGCCTCTGGGCACTTGCTGAAGGACATCTGGCACAGTATATCTGTTTGCGAGCAACTTCTCGTTTACCTCTATTTATTTAAAAAATTGTAAAATTTAATTGCAATCCAGTTTGGGACCCAGTCATGTATGACACCAGGGGGCTTGTCCAGGAGGGCTTTGGTTCTTGGAATCTTATTTGATGTAGGAGAGGTGCCCCAGCATTTGGTGGTTGCTGTTCGAGTCTGGTCGGGACTAATGGCATCTCGAACCTGAATACAGGTAAGCTAAGGTTTTGATTTTTTTTCAGCTCCCTTGCTGGCTGCAGCAGTATATTTTGCCCGTAATTCTGCGTGTGAAGATCTGAATGAAGACAACGGAGTCGTAAGTGTTTAAAGCGTATACTGTTCTGTTGGATGGGTTTTGGTTGCCTGTGTGTGTAAGAGTGTGACTGAGACGGAATTTAGTTCCGAAGCGATTGTGGAGGTCTTCTGTACCACGGTTCCAATCTCCCGCGAGGGACTTGGCCGGTGAAGGACCGAAGGGATTCCCAAAGGATTTGTGGGTGGGTGATGGATCTTAAATCCTCTTTAAGACACTCTTATTAAGGTAACCAAGGGCTGTGGGAATTGCCAGAGTAACATTCCTAGATGGGTGAGACAAAACCGAAGACCAGGGACCAGAAGAAAGGAAGCAAATTACCAGACATACCAGCAGAAAGTCCATTAGGAATAACGATTAGAAACTGGAACGAGAGAGGCCCCAGAAACGTAAAAAGTAAATAAAAAAGGGTCCAGTATTGTGTGATAGAACGGCCAAAGGAGCTTTTAAGACCGGTATTTGTCAGGCCTTAAATACACATGTTAATTCGAAGGAACCTTTCTGCCGGGAAGAAAGTGATGATGCAGGATTATGGATCAGGAGGACTTCATGTCCTTTTACAGCCTTAATATTTACACTAAAAGCAGGTAAGAAATTTTGAAGAAGAAGAAGAACAGGAAAAATAAAAAGATAATAATCGGGAGCCGTTGGATAACCTACCATCTCCATATCGTAACAATCCACCTCTGGTGGTGTACTGGGTCTGGCTGGAACGTTAACTTTCCCAGCAGCAGCCCATACAGTGCCGTACTCTGCAGTTGTAGCTGGAACAGCAGTGTTATCACACCAGTGTTGTGTCTACTGCTGAGCAGCAGTGGCACAGCATTGGGCCTTTCTCTAACCCTCCTAGGGGATGGGCAAAAAGCGAGGAGAGAAACATCACTAGGGCAGCTGACCTAAACCAATCAAAGGGATATTCCATACCATGGGATGTCACACTCAGCAATAAAAGGTGGAAACAGGAAGAAGAGGGGAGGGGTGGGCTCTCGTTGAGAAGACGTCGGTCCTCCTCTCGAACACCGGCTGCGTGCGTTGAGGCCTTGCATCAAGGACGTGGTCAATCATCGCTCATTTGTGGGAAGTAGAGAGCAATTTCTTTCCTCTGCCCTTCCATATAGCTTTCATTTATTTTGTTTGTTTGTTTTCCTCCCTTCTTTTTATTTTCCCTTTTCCCCTCCCTTTTCCCCTTTCCCTTTTTATTTCCCCTTAGTTAAATTGTTTAGTTCATGGTAGTCTTTATTTAATTATTATAATTATTTCCATTTAATTAAATTATCCTGATCTCAACCCGTGAGTTGTTCTTTGCTTTACTTCTCCCCCTCCTCACCTAAAGGATGCATTCATGAGAAGTAGGACTGCCGTATCTGAGAGAGCTCCTCTATATCCTTTAAGGGAGGTAACTGGTGTATAACTGGGTTGGAGTTTTAACAGGGTTTTAAGGGTTTCAGGGTTAGCGTGTTAGGGTTTTAGAGGTTTTTTTGGGATGGAGTGTCGCTATGTTTTTTAGGGTTAGGGTCCTAGGGTTTTATTTTTGGTCAGTTATTTAGGGTTAGTGTGTTAAGATCCTTTTTTTTTTTTTTTTTTTTTTTCAGGTTAGGTTCTCCAGGGTTAGAGTTTCGAGCGTCCTAATTTTTTGGGTTACGGTGTTGAGCGTCCTAATGTTTTGTGTTAGGGCTTTGGGTGTTAAGCATCTGAATTTTTGGGTTAGAGTTTTGCGCATCCTGATGTTTTGAGTAAGGGTTTTGAGCATCCTAGTGTTTTGGGTTGGCTTTGTGTTTTGAGCATCTTAATTTTGGGGTTACGGCTTTAAGCGTCCTAATCTTGTTGTTTAGGGCTTTGAGAATCGTATTGTTTTGGGTTTGGGTTTTGAGCGTCCTAAGTGTCCTAAGGGCTTTTAGGCATAGGACTTCAGGGGTTTAGTGTGGTAAACAGTTTGGATTAGGCCTGTAGGGGTTTTGAAGTTTTTTAGTGTTAGGGCTTGAGTCTATTTTGAAAGGGCAGTAAGTGCTTGGGTTCCAGTGAGTGCTGGTAAATGTATTTCTGGAACACTCGGCCTGTGATTGGTCAAGCCAGCTGCCTGGGGAATGCTGGTAGGCGTAGTTTTCTGGCACTGGGCTTCCGGGAGGCCATGTTTGGTGCCCAGAGCATGCCGGGTGGGGGTTGGGGGGTAAGGGGGTCGGGGGTTAAGGTGGGGGTTATATCTGTTAGGGTTAGGGGGTCGCGGGTTGGGGGGTTAGGGTTAGATCCGTTAGGGTTGGGGGGTTGGGGGGTCAGGGTTGGGTGGTCAGGGGTTAGGTGGTTCCATGGGGTGACCCCCCTATCTCTGCCCCCCCCCCCCCAGACAAGGAGGAGACGAAGCTGAAGGGCGTCATCTACTTCCAGGCCATAGAGGAGGTGTACTACGACCACGGGCGGGCGGCCTGCAAGGTGGGGGGGCCATATGGGGCCGGGGGGGGGCTGTATGGGGCCAAGGGGGGGGTACTTGTGGGGCTGGGAGGTTGTGGGGAACATCTGGAGAAGGTGCCTGTAGGGTTTGGGGGAGCACCTACAGGGTTTGGGGTGGGATCTGTGTGGCTGGGGGGGGTCTCTATGGGGCCGGGGGGTTTTGGGGGGGTTGTGACCCTATGGGGTGCCCCCCCCAGAGCCCCAACCCGCGGCTGATATAGCATTTTAGCGTGGCCGCCGTCCACCAGCAGCTTCATGCCCGTCTTCCGCTCCCAGTGGCCCGCGGGGCGCCCGGTGGCCCTACCGGTGTCACCAGCGGCCACCTTGGGGTCAACGGCGGCGGTTTTGGGGTTTCGGTCTGGGGGGTGCTGACATGTCCCCCCCCCGCACCCCCCCAGGCATCCTGGCCCTGCAGCTGCCCCCGGGGGGGCTCGACGCCGAGTTCTACAGGTGAGAACCAGTCCCCTCCGCCCCCTAAATGCGCCCCCAGACCCCCCCCCAAATTGACCCCCCCCAATTTATTCCCCCCCCCCAGCGCCTGCCTCCACCTGGCCGAGATGCAGCGTCGGGTGTGGGAGGTGCTGGCGGAGCGCGAGCGGCTGCTGCGGGCACGGGTAGGACGGGGGGGGGGGCACCAAGGGGGGCGGGTCCATGGGGCTTGGGGGGACCCCAAGGGGGGGGGGAACCAAGTGTGTGGGGTGCCTTTGCCGGGTGGACGCATATGCAGGGTGCGGGTTCCGGGGGGACACACTTGCCGGGCGCACCGGGGGGGGAACCAAAATGAGGGGGGAACCAAGTGTGCGGGGTTCGGGTTCTGGGGGGACACTTTTGCGGGGCGCACCGGGGGGGGAACTAAAATGAGGGGGGAACCAAGTGTGCGGGCTGCGGTTGCCGAGGGGACGCCATTAGGGTTAGGGTTGGGGTTCGGGTTAGGTTAGGGTTAGGCCGCCCCCTGCTGGTGGAAAAGGGGTACTGCAGGCGGCCGGGGGGAGCTCATGCCCGGTGATGCCCGAGGGCGCCCCTCTGCCGCCACCTGCTGGTGGAAAACGAGTACTGCAGGCAGCCAGGGGCTGTACACGCGCGTTGCTTATTACGTCTTTTTTTTTTTTTGATGTGTAATTTCCTACGCTCCTAGATTTTTCTTCATATGTAAATGAAAGGTTCGTGCTAATTCCCGTTGAAAATATTTCATTTACTTTCTTGGTTGTATTGTCCTTTCTATGTTCAAAGCTGAGGCAAAAATACGGTAAATTTTGCTTCTAGAAACACCGCAGTTCTTTTGTCTGCACTCCGCATGCTGTAAACTAGGGATAGGTGACAAATAAATAAAAAAATAAATAAAAGAACACAGCTGCTGCTCCTGCTCTCTTTCTTGTGCTTTGCCCCCTCCTCTTTCCCAGGTGATTGGGTTTGGGTGCTGGGCGGGGCCAAATGTTATAGGAGCCCTAGGCGTTCTATCAGAGAGCTCCTTCTGCGTGGGCTGCTCTTTGGGGTCGGTGCTTTGTTTATTCTTCTGTTAGCTACATGCAGGGTTCTTTTCGTGGGTCAGAGTCTTGTACGATATTTTAGAGGAAAGCAATCTAGTAGTACGTGCATTTATTGCATGAAGCTCTTTGGAGGTGATGAATTGTTATAGCACTTTTATGGATAGGATGTCAATGTTATTTTGTGTGTTTGCTTTGTTGTTCTATGTCCCTCATGATTTTTGCAGGGTTATAGGGCAGCTGCCACCAGGTCTACCCCTTTTGTTGTTTTTGTTTTGTTTGATTTATTTTTCTTATTTTCTTTTTCGGAAGGGGGTTTGGGATTTGAGCGTCCTATTTTTTTGGGTTTGGGATTTGAGCATCTTAATTTTGTGGGTGTGGGATTTGAGCGTCTTAAGTGTTTGGGTTAGGGCTTTTAGGCATAGGACTTCAGGGGTTTAGTGTGGTGGATAGTTTGGCTTAGGTCTGTAGGGGTTTCGAGGATTTTTAGGGTTAGGGCTTGCGGCTTTTTTGTGTAAGGGCGGTAAGGGCTAGGGTTCCAGGGAGTGCTGTTAAATGGAGTTCTCGACAACTCGGCCTCTGATTGGCCGTGCCGGCTGCCCAGGGAATGCTGGTAGGTGTAGTTTTCCGGCACAAGGCTTCCGGTAGGCTGCGTTGAGTGCCCAGAGCATGCCGGGAAATGTAGTTCTGGGACTCCGGACTTCCGGGAGGCCATGTTGGGTGCCCAGAGCATACCGGGAAATGTAGTTCTGGGACTCCGAACTTCCGGGAGGCCATGTTGGGTGCCCAGAGCACACCGGGAAATGCAGTTCTCGGGGACTAGGGCTGGGGCTAGGGCTAGAGCTTAGGGTGAGGGTTGGGGTTAGGGTTAGGGCTAGTGAATGCTGGTTCTCTGTGTTTGCAGATGACGGTGAGCGTGTGTAAACTAATTCCAGTTGAAGAAGTTTCAGTTACTTGCTTGGTGACATTATCAGTTCAACATTAAAAGCGGCAGCAAAAGCAAAAGGGGAGTTTTGCTTCTAGAAACACCACAGGTCTCTTGTCTGCTCTCGGAATGTTTTTGAGATAAACCAGATTTTAAAAAACAAAGGAAAAAAAAAAAACACAGCTGCTTCTTTTGCTCTCTTCCTACTTTCTTGTGCTTTGCCCCTCCCCTTTCCCAGGTGATTGGGTTTGGGTGCTGGGCGGGGCTGAATGCTATATGAGCCCCAGGCATGCTATCAGAGAGCTCCTTCTGCTTGGGCTGCTCTTTGGGGTAAGTGCTTTGGTTTTCCTTCAGTCAGTTGCAGGGTTCTCTAGGCAGACTGGAGCCTATGGATTTCTGGATTTTAAGTGCTTGGAATTCACTCAGTAGCGGGATGTTTAGTAGGGGCTGCTGGCTCACTGTTTTTTTTGGGATGGTGGGATACTCTTCTGTTTTTGAGCTATGTTTTAATCTCTAGATGTATAAACCCACTTGTGTAACTCTCCAGAGGACTAAAACCAGCTTGCTTGAATGCTACATATGGCTTGGCAGCGTAGATGCAGCATTACCAAGACACTGAGCAGAGTTGTATCAGAGTCACCTCTTTCACCTGCAAAGGGTAAGTTTGATTACCCCTGCCAAGGCTCGTGTGTGTGCATGTCTTTCTGGCATTTGTGGAGCTCGGTTGTTTTTTTTGTGTGTATGTTTTAACTTTCTGTTTTTCTGAGCAGGAAATAGTGTGTGTGCTGAGCGTGGTTGGCAGGAGGAGGTGGGGAGCTGCTCAGGACTGGTAGGTTTGGTTTCTAGGAGTGTGCGGCATCCTTCCTGTGTGATGCGACTGATTGTTGGGTGGGAACGTTCCAGCTCATATGTCTTAAGCAATGTAGCTTGTGTAGTGTGTGTTGTGTGGCCCGGGTGCAGCTTGCTGTGGTGTTGTGAGTGAACAATCTCAGAGCTGGTGAGCAGCTGAAGTACCGGAGCTGGGAAGAGAGAGGTCTTGCAGCAGGTACGCTGTGGCTGTGAGGTGCCTCAGAGTGTGCATTTCTCTTGTCTCTGCAGGTGCTTTGTGCAGTTGTGGAGAGGGAAGGGAAATCTTCATGTCAGGAAGCTCTGAGGGAAGGTGAGTGGTGTCAGAGCATACCGGGAAATGTAGTTCTGGGACTCTGAACTTCCGGGAGGCCATGTTGGGTGCCCAGAGCACACCGGGAAATGCAGTTCTCGGGGACTAGGGCTGGGGCTAGGGCTAGAGCTTAGGGTGAGGGTTGGGGTTAGGGTTAGGGCTAGTGAATGCTGGTTCTCTGTGTTTGCAGATGACGGTGAGCGTGTGTAAACTAATTCCAGTTGAAGAAGTTTCAGTTACTTGCTTGGTGACATTATCAGTTCAACATTAAAAGCGGCAGCAAAAGCAAAAGGGGAGTTTTGCTTCTAGAAACACCACAGGTCTCTTGTCTGCTCTCGGAATGTTTTTGAGATAAACCAGATTTTAAAAAACAAAGGAAAAAAAAAAAACACAGCTGCTTCTTTTGCTCTCTTCCTACTTTCTTGTGCTTTGCCCCTCCCCTTTCCCAGGTGATTGGGTTTGGGTGCTGGGCGGGGCTGAATGCTATATGAGCCCCAGGCATGCTATCAGAGAGCTCCTTCTGCCTGGGCTGCTCCTTGGGGTAAGTGCTTTGTTTTTCCTTCAGTCAGTTGCAGGGTTCTCTAGGCAGACTGGAGCCTATGGATTTCTGGATTTTAAGTGCTTGGAATTCACTCAGTAGCGGGATGTTTAGTAGGGGCTGCTGGCTCACTGTTTTTTTTGGGATGGTGGGATACTCTTCTGTTTTTGAGCTGTGTTTTAATCTCTAGATGTATAAACCCACTTGTGTAACTCTCCAGAGGACTAAAACCAGCTTGCTTGAATGCTACGTATGGCTTGGCAGCGTAGATGCAGCATTACCAAGACACTGAGCAGAGTTGTATCAGAGTCACCTCTTTCACCTGCAAAGGGTAAGTTTGATTACCCCTGCCAAGGCTCGTGTGTGTGCATGTCTTTTTGGCATTTGTGGAGCTCAGTTGTTTTTCTTTGTCTGTGTGCATGTTCTTTTTTTTTTTTTTTTTTTTTTTTTTTTTCTTTAGGGTCAAACAGTGCGTTTGCTGAGCGTGGTTAGAATGAGGAGGTGGGGAGCTGCTCAGGACTGGAAGGTTTGGTTTCTAGGAGTATGCGGCATCCTTCCTGTGCGACGTGACTAATTGTTGGGCTGGAACGTTCCAGCTTTTGTGTGTCTTAAGCAATGTAGCTTGTGTAGTGTGTGTTGTGTGGCCCGGGCAGAGTTTGCTGTGGTGCAGTGGGCGAAGAATCTCAGTTAGAGCTGGTGAGCAGCTGAAGTACCAGAGCTGGGAAGAGAGAGGTCTTGCAGCAGGTACGCTGTGGCTGTGAGGTGCCTCAGACTGTGCTTTTCTGTCTTTTTGTTTTGTTTTGTTTTGTTGTTTTTTTTTTGCAGGCGCTTTGTGCGGTCGTGGACAGGAAAGGGAAATCCTCGTGTCGCGGAGCAGTGAGGGAAGGTGAGTGTTGTCAGCCTGGTCATCCCTTATCTGAAGCGAAGGGAAGACACTCAGGTGTTTCCCTCAGAGGGTCCGAGGTGAGTCTGTTTGGGATAGAGGAGCAGCGTGGCAGGTGGGTGCTTGCAAGCACAGTGGTTCTTTTGTCCTTTTGTGTTCCCCGGTGGTGTGGATGATGCTGGCCGCTCCTTTCAAGCTTGGACCTAACTTGCAGGTCCGGAGGCAAGTGGAGTGCTGTTTTGAAAGGATAAAAGTAAAGCTGGGGTCGCTTATGTTGTTGAGGGATGGGTGCTACTGCTGGCAGCTGAATGTTTATCTTCTGCCTGTGTTTTGCCTTTCATTAGGCTGAAATGCAGTGTGCAGTGCAGGATGTGTCAACCAGCTGCCTCTGCAGTGACTCTGGTGCGTGATGAGCAGAGGTAGCTGTTAATTTTGGGGGTGTGGTTGTCACTGAAGTTATTTTCCTACATCCAACAGAGTAAAATTCCAGTTTGCCTTTTAGAGGTGCTATAAGTGGGTAAAGAGAAGAGATGGAAGCATGTGCCACGTGGGGCAGGCAAGCGGCTGAGGTACAGGAGGGGATGAGAGTATGTGATTTTTTCCTGGGGGTGGAATGGAATTGATTGTTTTGGTGTATAGTCTGTTTTGCTCCTAGATCTTTCATTCATTGTAAATAAAAGTTTGAGCCAATTCCAGTTAGGAATGTTCCAGTTACGACCCAGCAAGTATTGTCCTTTTAATGTTAAAAAAAAATGCGGCAAAAGCATGGGTGCAGATCTGTTTCAGGTCTTGTGCATCATATTCGGTTCGAGATCGCGTCTGTTTCCATCCTCACTCTTGCAGAAGTCATCTGGGCCGCATCAGGAGCTCTTGCTTGGGAATTGATTTCGTAAGTGTCTTCTTAGGGGGTTTTCAGTCCCCATCCTTCTGGTCTCTTGTCTTGAAGGCAGGCTTTTTAGGCCTCCACCATCCCAGTTCTGGCAGTTGCTTCCAGTCACGTGTCGTGACATTTGAGTCTCTCCTGGGGTCTGGTGCAGAGCACCTGTTCTGACTTGCTGTTGCTGTAGGGCTTTCTTTTTGGGGGTCACTTTTTCTTGTGCCTTGTGTTGTGTGTTTTGTTTGTAGTGTTTGTGGCGTGCCTGTGTGTGTATGTGTTTGGTCTGGAGCTGTCCTGCCTGGCAGTTAGTGATGACAGGTAACGTGGCAGTGCATGGGTGTACTAATACATTGATGGGACTGTGTTGGCAAAGACATCCGGTCTGCCTCTGGGCACTTGCTGAAGGACATCTGGCACAGTATATCTGTTTGCGAGCAACTTCTCGTTTACCTCTATTTATTTAAAAAATTGTAAAATTTAATTGCAATCCAGTTTGGGACCCAGTCATGTATGACACCAGCGGGCTTGTCCAGGAGGGCTTTGGTTCTTGGAATCTTATTTGATGTAGGAGAGGTGCCCCAGCATTTGGTGGTTGCTGTTCGAGTCTGGTCGGGACTAATGGCATCTCGAACCTGAATACAGGTAAGCTAAGGTTTTGATTTTTTTTCAGCTCCCTTGCTGGCTGCAGCAGTATATTTTGCCCGTAATTCTGCGTGTGAAGATCTGAATGAAGACAACGGAGTCGTAAGTGTTTAAAGCGTATACTGTTCTGTTGGATGGGTTTTGGTTGCCTGTGTGTGTAAGAGTGTGACTGAGACGGAATTTAGTTCCGAAGCGATTGTGGAGGTCTTCTGTACCACGGTTCCAATCTCCCGCGAGGGACTTGGCCGGTGAAGGACCGAAGGGATTCCCAAAGGATTTGTGGGTGGGTGATGGATCTTAAATCCTCTTTAAGACACTCTTATTAAGGTAACCAAGGGCTGTGGGAATTGCCAGAGTAACATTCCTAGATGGGTGAGACAAAACCGAAGACCAGGGACCAGAAGAAAGGAAGCAAATTACCAGACATACCAGCAGAAAGTCCATTAGGAATAACGATTAGAAACTGGAACGAGAGAGGCCCCAGAAACGTAAAAAGTAAATAAAAAAGGGTCCAGTATTGTGTGATAGAATGGCCAAAGGAGCTTTTAAGACTGGTATTTGTCAGGCCTTAAATACACATGTTAATTCGAAGGAACCTTTCTGCCGGGAAGAAAGTGATGATGCAGGATTATGGATCAGGAGGACTTCATGTCCTTTTACAGCCTTAATATTTACACTAAAAGCAGGTAAGAAATTTTGAAGAAGAAGAAGAACAGGAAAAATAAAAAGATAATAAACGGGAGCCGTTGGATAACCTACCATCTCCATATCGTAACAATCCACCTCTGTTGGTGTACTGGGTCTGGCTGGAACGTTAACTTTCCCAGCAGCAGCCCATACAGTGCCGTACTCTGCAGTTGTAGCTGGAACAGCAGTGTTATCACACCAGTGTTGTGTCTACTGCTGAGCAGCAGTGGCACAGCATTGGGCCTTTCTCTAACCCTCCTAGGGGATGGGCAAAAAGCGAGGAGAGAAACATCACTAGGGCAGCTGACCTAAACCAATCAAAGGGATATTCCATACCATGGGATGTCACACTCAGCAATAAAAGGTGGAAACAGGAAGAAGAGGGGAGGGGTGGGCTCTCGTTGAGAAGACGTCGGTCCTCCTCTCGAACACCGGCTGCGTGCGTTGAGGCCTTGCATCAAGGACGTGGTCAATCATCGCTCATTTGTGGGAAGTAGAGAGCAATTTCTTTCCTCTGCCCTTCCATATAGCTGTCATTTATTTTGTTTGTTTGTTTTCGTCCCTTCTTTTTATTTTCCCTTTTCCCCTCCCTTTTCCCCTTTCCCTTTTTATTTCCCCTTAGTTAAACTGTTTAGTTCATGGTAGTCTTTATTTAATTATTATAATTATTTCCATTTAATTAAATTATCCTGATCTCAACCCGTGAGTTGTTCTTTGCTTTACTTCTCCCCCTCCTCACCTAAAGGATGCATTCATGAGAAGTAGGACTGCCGTATCTGAGAGAGCTCCTCTATATCCTTTAAGGGAGGTAACTGGTGTATAACTGGGTTGGAGTTTTAACAGGGTTTTAAGGGTTTCAGGGTTAGCGTGTTAGGGTTTTAGAGGTTTTTTTGGGATGGAGTGTCGCTATGTTTTTTAGGGTTAGGGTCCTAGGGTTTTATTTTTGGTCAGTTATTTAGGGTTAGTGTGTTAAGATCCTTTTTTTTTTTTTTTTTTTTTCAGGTTAGGTTCTCCAGGGTTAGAGTTTCGAGCGTCCTAATTTTTTGGGTTACGGTGTTGAGCGTCCTAATGTTTTGTGTTAGGGCTTTGGGTGTTAAGCATCTGAATTTTTGGGTTAGAGTTTTGCGCATCCTGATGTTTTGAGTAAGGGTTTTGAGCATCCTAGTGTTTTGGGTTGGCTTTGTGTTTTGAGCATCTTAATTTTGGGGTTACGGCTTTAAGCGTCCTAATCTTGTTGTTTAGGGCTTTGAGAATCGTATTGTTTTGGGTTTGGGTTTTGAGCGTCCTAAGTGTCCTAAGGGCTTTTAGGCATAGGACTTCAGGGGTTTAGTGTGGTAAACAGTTTGGATTAGGCCTGTAGGGGTTTTGAAGTTTTTTAGTGTTAGGGCTTGAGTCTATTTTGAAAGGGCAGTAAGTGCTTGGGTTCCAGTGAGTGCTGGTAAATGTATTTCTGGAACACTCGGCCTGTGATTGGTCAAGCCAGCTGCCTGGGGAATGCTGGTAGGCGTAGTTTTCTGGCACTGGGCTTCCGGGAGGCCATGTTTGGTGCCCAGAGCATGCCGGGTGGGGGTTGGGGGGTAAGGGGGTCGGGGGTTAAGGTGGGGGTTATATCTGTTAGGGTTAGGGGGTTAGGGTTGGGGGGTTAGGGTTAGATCCGTTAGGGTTGGGGGGTTGGGGGGTCAGGGTTGGGTGGTCAGGGGTTAGGTGGTTCCATGGGGTGACCCCCCTATCTCTGCCCCCCCCCCCCCAGACAAGGAGGAGACGAAGCTGAAGGGCGTCATCTACTTCCAGGCCATAGAGGAGGTGTACTACGACCACGGGCGGGCGGCCTGCAAGGTGGGGGGGGCATATGGGGCCGGGGGGGGGCTGTATGGGGCCAAGGGGGGGGTACTTGTGGGGCTGGGAGGTTGTGGGGAACATCTGGAGAAGGTGCCTGTAGGGTTTGGGGGAGCACCTACAGGGTTTGGGGTGGGATCTGTGTGGCTGGGGGGGGTCTCTATGGGGCCGGGGGGTTTTGGGGGGGTTGTGACCCTATGGGGTGCCCCCCCCAGAGCCCCAACCCGCGGCTGATATAGCATTTTAGCGTGGCCGCCGTCCACCAGCAGCTTCATGCCCGTCTTCCGCTCCCAGTGGCCCGCGGGGCGCCCGGTGGCCCTACCGGTGTCACCAGCGGCCACCTTGGGGTCAACGGCGGCGGTTTTGGGGTTTCGGTCTGGGGGGTGCTGACATGTCCCCCCCCCCGCACCCCCCCAGGCATCCTGGCCCTGCAGCTGCCCCCGGGGGGGCTCGACGCCGAGTTCTACAGGTGAGAACCAGTCCCCTCCGCCCCCTAAATGCGCCCCCAGACCCCCCCCAAATTGACCCCCCCCAATTTATTCCCCCCCCCCAGCGCCTGCCTCCACCTGGCCGAGATGCAGCGTCGGGTGTGGGAGGTGCTGGCGGAGCGCGAGCGGCTGCTGCGGGCACGGGTAGGACGGGGGGGGGGGCACCAAGGGGGGCGGGTCCATGGGGCTTGGGGGGACCCCAAGGGGGGGGGGAACCAAGTGTGTGGGGTGCCTTTGCCGGGTGGACGCATATGCAGGGTGCGGGTTCCGGGGGGACACACTTGCCGGGCGCACCGGGGGGGGAACCAAAATGAGGGGGGAACCAAGTGTGCGGGGTTCGGGTTCTGGGGGGACACTTTTGCGGGGCGCACCGGGGGGGGAACTAAAATGAGGGGGGAACCAAGTGTGCGGGCTGCGGTTGCCGAGGGGACGCCATTAGGGTTAGGGTTGGGGTTCGGGTTAGGTTAGGGTTAGGCCGCCCCCTGCTGGTGGAAAAGGGGTACTGCAGGCGGCCGGGGGGAGCTCATGCCCGGTGATACCCGAGGGCGCCCCTCTGCCGCCACCTGCTGGTGGAAAACGAGTACTGCAGGCAGCCAGGGGCTGTGCACGCGCGTTGCTTATTACGTCTTTTTTTTTTTTTGATGTGTAATTTCCTACGCTCCTAGATTTTTCTTCATATGTAAATGAAAGGTTCGTGCTAATTCCCGTTGAAAATATTTCATTTACTTTCTTGGTTGTATTGTCCTTTCTATGTTCAAAGCTGAGGCAAAAATACGGTAAATTTTGCTTCTAGAAACACCGCAGTTCTTTTGTCTGCACTCCGCATGCTGTAAACTAGGGATAGGTGACAAATAAATAAAAAAATAAATAAAAGAACACAGCTGCTGCTCCTGCTCTCTTTCTTGTGCTTTGCCCCCTCCTCTTTCCCAGGTGATTGGGTTTGGGTGCTGGGCGGGGCCAAATGTTATAGGAGCCCTAGGCGTTCTATCAGAGAGCTCCTTCTGCGTGGGCTGCTCTTTGGGGTCGGTGCTTTGTTTATTCTTCTGTTAGCTACATGCAGGGTTCTTTTCGTGGGTCAGAGTCTTGTACGATATTTTAGAGGAAAGCAATCTAGTAGTACGTGCATTTATTGCATGAAGCTCTTTGGAGGTGATGAATTGTTATAGCACTTTTATGGATAGGATGTCAATGTTATTTTGTGTGTTTGCTTTGTTGTTCTATGTCCCTCATGATTTTTGCAGGGTTATAGGGCAGCTGCCACCAGGTCTACCCCTTTTGTTGTTTTTGTTTTGTTTGATTTATTTTTCTTATTTTCTTTTTCGGAAGGGGGTTTGGGATTTGAGCGTCCTATTTTTTTGGGTTTGGGATTTGAGCATCTTAATTTTGTGGGTGTGGGATTTGAGCGTCTTAAGAGTTTGGGTTAGGGCTTTTAGGCATAGGACTTCAGGGGTTTAGTGTGGTGGATAGTTTGGCTTAGGTCTGTAGGGGTTTCGAGGATTTTTAGGGTTAGGGCTTGCGGCTTTTTTGTGTAAGGGCGGTAAGGGCTAGGGTTCCAGGGAGTGCTGTTAAATGGAGTTCTCGACAACTCGGCCTCTGATTGGCCGTGCCGGCTGCCCAGGGAATGCTGGTAGGTGTAGTTTTCCGGCACAAGGCTTCCGGTAGGCTGCGTTGAGTGCCCAGAGCATGCCGGGAAATGTAGTTCTGGGACTCCGGACTTCCGGGAGGCCATGTTGGGTGCCCAGAGCATACCGGGAAATGTAGTTCTGGGACTCCGAACTTCCGGGAGGCCATGTTGGGTGCCCAGAGCACACCGGGAAATGCAGTTCTCGGGGACTAGGGCTGGGGCTAGGGCTAGAGCTTAGGGTGAGGGTTGGGGTTAGGGTTAGGGCTAGTGAATGCTGGTTCTCTGTGTTTGCAGATGACGGTGAGCGTGTGTAAACTAATTCCAGTTGAAGAAGTTTCAGTTACTTGCTTGGTGACATTATCAGTTCAACATTAAAAGCGGCAGCAAAAGCAAAAGGGGAGTTTTGCTTCTAGAAACACCACAGGTCTCTTGTCTGCTCTCGGAATGTTTTTGAGATAAACCAGATTTTAAAAAACAAAGGAAAAAAAAAAAACACAGCTGCTTCTTTTGCTCTCTTCCTACTTTCTTGTGCTTTGCCCCTCCCCTTTCCCAGGTGATTGGGTTTGGGTGCTGGGCGGGGCTGAATGCTATATGAGCCCCAGGCATGCTATCAGAGAGCTCCTTCTGCTTGGGCTGCTCTTTGGGGTAAGTGCTTTGTTTTTCCTTCAGTCAGTTGCAGGGTTCTCTAGGCAGACTGGAGCCTATGGATTTCTGGATTTTAAGTGCTTGGAATTCACTCAGTAGCGGGATGTTTAGTAGGGGCTGCTGGCTCACTGTTTTTTTTGGGATGGTGGGATACTCTTCTGTTTTTGAGCTATGTTTTAATCTCTAGATGTATAAACCCACTTGTGTAACTCTCCAGAGGACTAAAACCAGCTTGCTTGAATGCTACATATGGCTTGGCAGCGTAGATGCAGCATTACCAAGACACTGAGCAGAGTTGTATCAGAGTCACCTCTTTCACCTGCAAAGGGTAAGTTTGATTACCCCTGCCAAGGCTCGTGTGTGTGCATGTCTTTCTGGCATTTGTGGAGCTCGGTTGTTTTTTTTGTGTGTATGTTTTAACTTTCTGTTTTTCTGAGCAGGAAATAGTGTGTGTGCTGAGCGTGGTTGGCAGGAGGAGGTGGGGAGCTGCTCAGGACTGGTAGGTTTGGTTTCTAGGAGTGTGCGGCATCCTTCCTGTGTGATGCGACTGATTGTTGGGTGGGAACGTTCCAGCTCATATGTCTTAAGCAATGTAGCTTGTGTAGTGTGTGTTGTGTGGCCCGGGTGCAGCTTGCTGTGGTGTTGTGAGTGAACAATCTCAGAGCTGGTGAGCAGCTGAAGTACCGGAGCTGGGAAGAGAGAGGTCTTGCAGCAGGTACGCTGTGGCTGTGAGGTGCCTCAGAGTGTGCATTTCTCTTGTCTCTGCAGGTGCTTTGTGCAGTTGTGGAGAGGGAAGGGAAATCTTCATGTCAGGAAGCTCTGAGGGAAGGTGAGTGGTGTCAGAGCATACCGGGAAATGTAGTTCTGGGACTCTGAACTTCCGGGAGGCCATGTTGGGTGCCCAGAGCACACCGGGAAATGCAGTTCTCGGGGACTAGGGCTGGGGCTAGGGCTAGAGCTTAGGGTGAGGGTTGGGGTTAGGGTTAGGGCTAGTGAATGCTGGTTCTCTGTGTTTGCAGATGACGGTGAGCGTGTGTAAACTAATTCGAGTTGAAGAAGTTTCAGTTACTTGCTTGGTGACATTATCAGTTCAACATTAAAAGCGGCAGCAAAAGCAAAAGGGGAGTTTTGCTTCTAGAAACACCACAGGTCTCTTGTCTGCTCTCGGAATGTTTTTGAGATAAACCAGATTTTAAAAAACAAAGGAAAAAAAAAAAACACAGCTGCTTCTTTTGCTCTCTTCCTACTTTCTTGTGCTTTGCCCCTCCCCTTTCCCAGGTGATTGGGTTTGGGTGCTGGGCGGGGCTGAATGCTATATGAGCCCCAGGCATGCTATCAGAGAGCTCCTTCTGCTTGGGCTGCTCCTTGGGGTAAGTGCTTTGTTTTTCCTTCAGTCAGTTGCAGGGTTCTCTAGGCAGACTGGAGCCTATGGATTTCTGGATTTTAAGTGCTTGGAATTCACTCAGTAGCGGGATGTTTAGTAGGGGCTGCTGGCTCACTGTTTTTTTTGGGATGGTGGGATACTCTTCTGTTTTTGAGCTATGTTTTAATCTCTAGATGTATAAACCCACTTGTGTAACTCTCCAGAGGACTAAAACCAGCTTGCTTGAATGCTACGTATGGCTTGGCAGCGTAGATGCAGCATTACCAAGACACTGAGCAGAGTTGTATCAGAGTCACCTCTTTCACCTGCAAAGGGTAAGTTTGATTACCCCTGCCAAGGCTCGTGTGTGTGCATGTCTTTTTGGCATTTGTGGAGCTCAGTTGTTTTTCTTTGTCTGTGTGCATGTTCTTTTTTTTTTTTTTTTTTTTTTTTTTTTCTTTAGGGTCAAACAGTGCGTTTGCTGAGCGTGGTTAGAATGAGGAGGTGGGGAGCTGCTCAGGACTGGAAGGTTTGGTTTCTAGGAGTATGCGGCATCCTTCCTGTGCGACGTGACTAATTGTTGGGCTGGAACGTTCCAGCTTTTGTGTGTCTTAAGCAATGTAGCTTGTGTAGTGTGTGTTGTGTGGCCCGGGCAGAGTTTGCTGTGGTGCAGTGGGCGAAGAATCTCAGTTAGAGCTGGTGAGCAGCTGAAGTACCAGAGCTGGGAAGAGAGAGGTCTTGCAGCAGGTACGCTGTGGCTGTGAGGTGCCTCAGACTGTGCTTTTCTGTCTTTTTGTTTTGTTTTGTTTTGTTGTTTTTTTTTTGCAGGCGCTTTGTGCGGTCGTGGACAGGAAAGGGAAATCCTCGTGTCGCGGAGCAGTGAGGGAAGGTGAGTGTTGTCAGCCTGGTCATCCCTTATCTGAAGCGAAGGGAAGACACTCAGGTGTTTCCCTCAGAGGGTCCGAGGTGAGTCTGTTTGGGATAGAGGAGCAGCGTGGCAGGTGGGTGCTTGCAAGCACAGTGGTTCTTTTGTCCTTTTGTGTTCCCCGGTGGTGTGGATGATGCTGGCCGCTCCTTTCAAGCTTGGACCTAACTTGCAGGTCCGGAGGCAAGTGGAGTGCTGTTTTGAAAGGATAAAAGTAAAGCTGGGGTCGCTTATGTTGTTGAGGGATGGGTGCTACTGCTGGCAGCTGAATGTTTATCTTCTGCCTGTGTTTTGCCTTTCATTAGGCTGAAATGCAGTGTGCAGTGCAGGATGTGTCAACCAGCTGCCTCTGCAGTGACTCTGGTGCGTGATGAGCAGAGGTAGCTGTTAATTTTGGGGGTGTGGTTGTCACTGAAGTTATTTTCCTACATCCAACAGAGTAAAATTCCAGTTTGCCTTTTAGAGGTGCTATAAGTGGGTAAAGAGAAGAGATGGAAGCATGTGCCACGTGGGGCAGGCAAGCGGCTGAGGTACAGGAGGGGATGAGAGTATGTGATTTTTTCCTGGGGGTGGAATGGAATTGATTGTTTTGGTGTATAGTCTGTTTTGCTCCTAGATCTTTCATTCATTGTAAATAAAAGTTTGAGCCAATTCCAGTTAGGAATGTTCCAGTTACGACCCAGCAAGTATTGTCCTTTTAATGTTAAAAAAAAATGCGGCAAAAGCATGGGTGCAGATCTGTTTCAGGTCTTGTGCATCATATTCGGTTCGAGATCGCGTCTGTTTCCATCCTCACTCTTGCAGAAGTCATCTGGGCCGCATCAGGAGCTCTTGCTTGGGAATTGATTTCGTAAGTGTCTTCTTAGGGGGTTTTCAGTCCCCATCCTTCTGGTCTCTTGTCTTGAAGGCAGGCTTTTTAGGCCTCCACCATCCCAGTTCTGGCAGTTGCTTCCAGTCACGTGTCGTGACATTTGAGTCTCTCCTGGGGTCTGGTGCAGAGCACCTGTTCTGACTTGCTGTTGCTGTAGGGCTTTCTTTTTGGGGGTCACTTTTTCTTGTGCCTTGTGTTGTGTGTTTTGTTTGTAGTGTTTGTGGCGTGCCTGTGTGTGTATGTGTTTGGTCTGGAGCTGTCCTGCCTGGCAGTTAGTGATGACAGGTAACGTGGCAGTGCATGGGTGTACTAATACATTGATGGGACTGTGTTGGCAAAGACATCCGGTCTGCCTCTGGGCACTTGCTGAAGGACATCTGGCACAGTATATCTGTTTGCGAGCAACTTCTCGTTTACCTCTATTTATTTAAAAAATTGTAAAATTTAATTGCAATCCAGTTTGGGACCCAGTCATGTATGACACCAGCGGGCTTGTCCAGGAGGGCTTTGGTTCTTGGAATCTTATTTGATGTAGGAGAGGTGCCCCAGCATTTGGTGGTTGCTGTTCGAGTCTGGTCGGGACTAATGGCATCTCGAACCTGAATACAGGTAAGCTAAGGTTTTGATTTTTTTTCAGCTCCCTTGCTGGCTGCAGCAGTATATTTTGCCCGTAATTCTGCGTGTGAAGATCTGAATGAAGACAACGGAGTCGTAAGTGTTTAAAGCGTATACTGTTCTGTTGGATGGGTTTTGGTTGCCTGTGTGTGTAAGAGTGTGACTGAGACGGAATTTAGTTCCGAAGCGATTGTGGAGGTCTTCTGTACCACGGTTCCAATCTCCCGCGAGGGACTTGGCCGGTGAAGGACCGAAGGGATTCCCAAAGGATTTGTGGGTGG
The DNA here is from genome assembly GCF_047663525.1 of Anas platyrhynchos. Classification (NCBI taxonomy): domain Eukaryota; kingdom Metazoa; phylum Chordata; class Aves; order Anseriformes; family Anatidae; genus Anas; species Anas platyrhynchos. Next base: position 160,029,879 of record NC_092588.1, read on the forward strand.
GTGATGGATCTTAAATCCTCTTTAAGACACTCTTATTAAGGTAACCAAGGGCTGTGGGAATTGCCAGAGTAACATTCCTAGATGGGTGAGACAAAACCGAAGACCAGGGACCAGAAGAAAGGAAGCAAATTACCAGACATACCAGCAGAAAGTCCATTAGGAATAACGATTAGAAACTGGAACGAGAGAGGCCCCAGAAACGTAAAAAGTAAATAAAAAAAGGTCCAGTATTGTGCGATAGAATGGCCAAAGGAGCTTTTAAGACCGGTATTTGTCAGGCCTTAAATACACATGTTAATTCGAAGGAACCTTTCTGCCGGGAAGAAAGTGATGATGCAGGATTATGGATCAGGAGGACTTCATGTCCTTTTACAGCCTTAATATTTACACTAAAAGCAGGTAAGAAATTTTGAAGAAGAAGAAGAACAGGAAAAATAAAAAGATAATAATCGGGAGCCGTTGGATAACCTACCATCTCCATATCGTAACAATCCACCTCTGGTGGTGTACTGGGTCTGGCTGGAACGTTAACTTTCCCAGCAGCAGCCCATACAGTGCTGTACTCTGCAGTTGTAGCTGGAACAGCAGTGTTATCACACCAGTGTTGTGTCTACTGCTGAGCAGCAGTGGCACAGCATTGGGCCTTTCTCTAACCCTCCTAGGGGATGGGCAAAAAGCGAGGAGAGAAACATCACTAGGGCAGCTGACCTAAACCAATCAAAGGGATATTCCATACCATGGGATGTCACACTCAGCAATAAAAGGTGGAAACAGGAAGAAGAGGGGAGGGGTGGGCTCTCGTTGAGAAGACGTCGGTCCTCCTCTCGAACACCGGCTGCGTGCGTTGAGGCCTTGCATCAAGGACGTGGTCAATCATCGCTCATTTGTGGGAAGTAGAGAGCAATTTCTTTCCTCTGCACTTCCATATAGCTGTCATTTATTTTGTTTGTTTGTTTTCGTCCCTTCTTTTTATTTTCCCTTTTCCCCTCCCTTTTCCCCTTTCCCTTTTTATTTCCCCTTAGTTAAATTGTTTAGTTCATGGTAGTCTTTATTTAATTATTATAATTATTTCCATTTAATTAAATTATCCTGATCTCAACCCGTGAGTTGTTCTTTGCTTTACTTCTCCCCCTCCTCACCTAAAGGATGCATTCATGAGAAGTAGGACTGCCGTATCTGAGAGAGCTCCTCTATATCCTTTAAGGGAGGTAACTGGTGTATAACTGGGTTGGAGTTTTAACAGGGTTTTAAGGGTTTCAGGGTTAGCGTGTTAGGGTTTTAGAGGTTTTTTTGGGATGGAGTGTCGCTATGTTTTTTAGGGTTAGGGTCCTAGGGTTTTATTTTTGGTCAGTTATTTAGGGTTAGTGTGTTAAGATCCTTTTTTTTTTTTTTTTTTTTTTCAGGTTAGGTTCTCCAGGGTTAGAGTTTCGAGCGTCCTAATTTTTTGGGTTACGGTGTTGAGCGTCCTAATGTTTTGTGTTAGGGCTTTGGGTGTTAAGCATCTGAATTTTTGGGTTAGAGTTTTGCGCATCCTGATGTTTTGAGTAAGGGTTTTGAGCATCCTAGTGTTTTGGGTTGGCTTTGTGTTTTGAGCATCTTAATTTTGGGGTTACGGCTTTAAGCGTCCTAATCTTGTTGTTTAGGGCTTTGAGAATCGTATTGTTTTGGGTTTGGGTTTTGAGCGTCCTAAGTGTCCTAAGGGCTTTTAGGCATAGGACTTCAGGGGTTTAGTGTGGTAAACAGTTTGGATTAGGCCTGTAGGGGTTTTGAAGTTTTTTAGTGTTAGGGCTTGAGTCTATTTTGAAAGGGCAGTAAGTGCTTGGGTTCCAGTGAGTGCTGGTAAATGTATTTCTGGAACACTCGGCCTGTGATTGGTCAAGCCAGCTGCCTGGGGAATGCTGGTAGGCGTAGTTTTCTGGCACTGGGCTTCCGGGAGGCCATGTTTGGTGCCCAGAGCATGCCGGGTGGGGGTTGGGGGGTAAGGGGGTCGGGGGTTAAGGTGGGGGTTATATCTGTTAGGGTTAGGGGGTCGCGGGTTGGGGGGTTAGGGTTAGATCCGTTAGGGTTGGGGGGTTGGGGGGTCAGGGTTGGGTGGTCAGGGGTTAGGTGGTTCCATGGGGTGACCCCCCTATCTCTGCCCCCCCCCCCCCAGACAAGGAGGAGACGAAGCTGAAGGGCGTCATCTACTTCCAGGCCATAGAGGAGGTGTACTACGACCACGGGCGGGCGGCCTGCAAGGTGGGGGGGCCATATGGGGCCGGGGGGGGGCTGTATGGGGCCAAGGGGGGGGTACTTGTGGGGCTGGGAGGTTGTGGGGAACATCTGGAGAAGGTGCCTGTAGGGTTTGGGGGAGCACCTACAGGGTTTGGGGTGGGATCTGTGTGGCTGGGGGGGGGGTCTCTATGGGGCCGGGGGGTTTTGGGGGGGTTGTGACCCTATGGGGTGCCCCCCCCAGAGCCCCAACCCGCGGCTGATATAGCATTTTAGCGTGGCCGCCGTCCACCAGCAGCTTCATGCCCGTCTTCCGCTCCCAGTGGCCTGCGGGGCGCCCGGTGGCCCTACCGGTGTCACCAGCGGCCACCTTGGGGTCAACGGCGGCGGTTTTGGGGTTTCGGTCTGGGGGGTGCTGACATGTCCCCCCCCCGCACCCCCCCAGGCATCCTGGCCCTGCAGCTGCCCCCGGGGGGGCTCGACGCCGAGTTCTACAGGTGAGAACCAGTCCCCTCCGCCCCCTAAATGCGCCCCCAGACCCCCCCCCAAATTGACCCCCCCCAATTTATTCCCCCCCCCCAGCGCCTGCCTCCACCTGGCCGAGATGCAGTGTCGGGTGCGGGAGGTGCTGGCGGAGCGCGAGCGGCTGCTGCGGGCACGGGTAGGACGGGGGGGGGGGGCACCAAGGGGGGCGGGTCCATGGGGCTTGGGGGGACCCCAAGGGGGGGGGGAACCAAGTGTGTGGGGTGCCTTTGCCGGGTGGACGCATATGCAGGGTGCGGGTTCCGGGGGGACACACTTGCCGGGCGCACCGGGGGGGGAACCAAAATGAGGGGGGAACCAAGTGTGCGGGGTTCGGGTTCTGGGGGGACACATTTGCGGGGCGCACCGGGGGGGGGGAACCAAAATTAGGGGGGAACCAAGTGTGCGGGGTTCGGGTTCCGGGGGGACAAATTTGCGGGGCGCACCGGGGGGAACCAAAAGGAGGGGGGAACCAAATGTGCGGGGTGCGGGTTCCGGGGGGACAAATTTGCGGGGCGCACCGGGGGGAACCAAAAGGAGGGGGGAACCAAATGTGCGGGGTGCGGGTTCTGGGGGGACACTTTTGCGGGGCGCACCGGGGGGGGAACTAAAATGAGGGGGGAACCAAGTGTGCGGGGTGCGGTTGCCGGGGGGACGCCATTAGGGTTAGGGTTGGGGTTCGGGTTAGGTTAGGGTTAGGCCGCCCCCTGCTGGTGGAAAAGGGGTACTGCAGGCGGCCGGGGGGGAGCTCATGCCCGGTGACGCCCGAGGGCGCCCCTCTGCCGCCACCTGCTGGTGGAAAACGAGTATTGCAGGCGGCCGAGGGGAGCTCATGCCCAGTGATGCCCGAGGGCGCCCCCTCTGCCGCCACCTGCTGGTGGAAAACGAGTATTGCAGGCGGCCGAGGGGAGCTCATGCCCGGTGATGCCCGAGGGCGCCCCTCTGCCGCCACCTGCTGGTGGAAAACGAGTACTGCAGGCGGCCAGGGGCCGTGCGCGCGCGTTGCTTATTACGTCTTTTTTTTTTTTTTTGATGTGTAATTTCCTACGCTCCTAGATTTTTCTTCATATGTAAATGAAAGGTTCGTGCTAATTCCCGTTGAAAATATTTCATTTACTTTCTTGGTTGTATTGTCCTTTCTATGTTCAAAGCTGAGGCAAAAATACGGTAAATTTTGCTTCTAGAAACACCGCAGTTCTTTTGTCTGCACTCCGCATGCTGTAAACTAGGGATAGGTGACAAATAAATAAAACAATAAATAAAAGAACACAGCTGCTGCTCCTGCTCTCTTTCTTGTGCTTTGCCCCCTCCTCTTTCCCAGGTGATTGGGTTTGGGTGCTGGGCGGGGCCAAATGTTATACGAGCACTAGGCGTTCTATCAGAGAGCTCCTTCTGCGTGGGCTGCTCTTTGGGGTCGGTGCTTTGTTTATTCTTCTGTTAGCTACATGCAGGGTTCTTTTCGTGGGTCAGAGTCTTGTACGATATTTTAGAGGAAAGCAATCTAGTAGTACGTGCATTTATTGCATGAAGCTCTTTGGAGGTGATGAATTGTTATAGCACTTTTATGGATAGGATGTCAATGTTATTTTGTGTGTTTGCTTTGTTGTTCTATGTCCCTCATGATTTTTGCAGGGTTATAGGGCAGCTGCCACCAGGTCTACCCCTTTTGTTGTTTTTGTTTTGTTTGATTTATTTTTCTTATTTTCTTTTTCAGAAGGGGGTTTGGGATTTGAGCGTCCTATTTTTTGGGGTTTGGGATTTGAGCATCTTAATTTTGTGGGTGTGGGATTTGAGCGTCTTAAGAGTTTGGGTTAGGGCTTTTAGGCATAGGACTTCAGGGGTTTAGTGTGGTGGATAGTTTGGCTTAGGTCTGTAGGGGTTTCGAGGATTTTTAGGGTTAGGGCTTGCGGCTTTTTTGTGTAAGGGCGGTAAGGGCTAGGGTTCCAGGGATTGCTGTTAAATGGAGTTCTCGACAACTCGGCCTCTGATTGGCCGTGCCGGCTGCCCAGGGAATGCTGGTAGGTGTAGTTTTCCGGCACAAGGCTTCCGGTAGGCTGCGTTGAGTGCCCAGAGCATGCCGGGAAATGTAGTTCTGGGACTCCGGACTTCCGGGAGGCCATGTTGGGTGCCCAGAGCATACGGGGAAATGTAGTTCTGGGACTCCGAACTTCCGGGAGGCCATGTTGGGTGCCCAGAGCACACCGGGAAATGCAGTTCTCGGGGACTAGGGCTGGGGCTAGGGCTAGAGCTTAGGGTGAGGGTTGGGGTTAGGGTTAGGGCTAGTGAATGCTGGTTCTCTGTGTTTGCAGATGACGGTGAGCGTGTGTAAACTAATTCCAGTTGAAGAAGTTTCAGTTACTTGCTTGGTGACATTATCAGTTCAACATTAAAAGCAGCAGCAAAAGCAAAAGGGGAGTTTTGCTTCTAGAAACACCACAGGTCTCTTGTCTGCTCTCGGAATGTTTTTGAGATAAACCAGATTTTAAAAAACAAAGGAAAAAAAAAAACCACAGCTGCTTCTTTTGCTCTCTTCCTACTTTCTTGTGCTTTGCCCCTCCCCTTTCCCAGGTGATTGGGTTTGGGTGCTGGGCGGGGCTGAATGCTATATGAGCCCCAGGCATGCTATCAGAGAGCTCCTTCTGCTTGGGCTGCTCTTTGGGGTAAGTGCTTTGGTTTTCCTTCAGTCAGTTGCAGGGTTCTCTAGGCAGACTGGAGCCTATGGATTTCTGGATTTTAAGTGCTTGGAATTCACTCAGTAGCGGGATGTTTAGTAGGGGCTGCTGGCTCACTGTTTTTTTTGGGATGGTGGGATACTCTTCTGTTTTTGAGCTATGTTTTAATCTCTAGATGTATAAACCCACTTGTGTAACTCTCCAGAGGACTAAAACCAGCTTGCTTGAATGCTACATATGGCTTGGCAGCGTAGATGCAGCATTACCAAGACACTGAGCAGAGTTGTATCAGAGTCACCTCTTTCACCTGCAAAGGGTAAGTTTGATTACCCCTGCCAAGGCTCGTGTGTGTGCATGTCTTTCTGGCATTTGTGGAGCTCGGTTGTTTTTTTTGTGTGTATGTTTTAACTTTCTGTTTTTCTGAGCACTAAATAGTGTGTGTGCTGAGCGTGGTTGGCAGGAGGAGGTGGGGAGCTGCTCAGGACTGGTAGGTTTGGTTTCTAGGAGTGTGCGGCATCCTTCCTGTGTGATGCGACTGATTGTTGGGTGGGAACGTTCCAGCTCATATGTCTTAAGCAATGTAGCTTGTGTAGTGTGTGTTGTGTGGCCCGGGTGCAGCTTGCTGTGGTGTTGTGAGTGAACAATCTCAGAGCTGGTGAGCAGCTGAAGTACCGGAGCTGGGAAGAGAGAGGTCTTGCAGCAGGTACGCTGTGGCTGTGAGGTGCCTCAGAGTGTGCATTTCTCTTGTCTCTGCAGGTGCTTTGTGCAGTTGTGGAGAGGGAAGGGAAATCTTCATGTCAGGAAGCTCTGAGGGAAGGTGAGTGGTGTCAGAGCATACCGGGAAATGTAGTTCTGGGACTCTGAACTTCCGGGAGGCCATGTTGGGTGCCCAGAGCACACCGGGAAATGCAGTTCTCGGGGACTAGGGCTGGGGCTAGGGCTAGAGCTTAGGGTGAGGGTTGGGGTTAGGGTTAGGGCTAGTGAATGCTGGTTCTCTGTGTTTGCAGATGACGGTGAGCGTGTGTAAACTAATTCCAGTTGAAGAAGTTTCAGTTACTTGCTTGGTGACATTATCAGTTCAACACTAAAAGCGGCAGCAAAAGCAAAAGGGGAGTTTTGCTTCTAGAAACACCACAGGTCTCTTGTCTGCTCTCGGAATGTTTTTGAGATAAACCAGATTTTAAAAAACAAAGGAAAAAAAAAAAAACACAGCTGCTTCTTTTGCTCTCTTCCTACTTTCTTGTACTTTGCCCCTCCCCTTTCCCAGGTGATTGGGTTTGGGTGCTGGGCGGGGCTGAATGCTATATGAGCCCCAGGCATGCTATCAGAGAGCTCCTTCTGCCTGGGCTGCTCCTTGGGGTAAGTGCTTTGTTTTTCCTTCAGTCAGTTGCAGGGTTCTCTAGGCAGACTGGAGCCTATGGATTTCTGGATTTTAAGTGCTTGGAATTCACTCAGTAGCGGGATGTTTAGTAGGGGCTGCTGGCTCACTGTTTTTTTTGGGATGGTGGGATACTCTTCTGTTTTTGAGCTATGTTTTAATCTCTAGATGTATAAACCCACTTGTGTAACTCTCCAGAGGACTAAAACCAGCTTGCTTGAATGCTACGTATGGCTTGGCAGCGTAGATGCAGCATTACCAAGACACTGAGCAGAGTTGTATCAGAGTCACCTCTTTCACCTGCAAAGGGTAAGTTTGATTACCCCTGCCAAGGCTCGTGTGTGTGCATGTCTTTTTGGCATTTGTGGAGCTCAGTTGTTTTTCTTTGTCTGTGTGCATGTTCTTTTTTTTTTTTTTTTTTTTTTTTTTTTCTTTAGGGTCAAACAGTGCGTTTGCTGAGCGTGGTTAGAATGAGGAGGTGGGGAGCTGCTCAGGACTGGAAGGTTTGGTTTCTAGGAGTATGCGGCATCCTTCCTGTGCGACGTGACTAATTGTTGGGCTGGAACGTTCCAGCTTTTGTGTGTCTTAAGCAATGTAGCTTGTGTAGTGTGTGTTGTGTGGCCCGGGCAGAGTTTGCTGTGGTGCAGTGGGCGAAGAATCTCAGAGCTGGTGAGCAGCTGAAGTACCAGAGCTGGGAAGAGAGAGGTCTTGCAGCAGGTACGCTGTGGCTGTGAGGTGCCTCAGACTGTGCTTTTCTGTCTTTTTGTTTTGTTTTGTTTTGTTGTTTTTTTTTTGCAGGCGCTTTGTGCGGTCGTGGACAGGAAAGGGAAATCCTCGTGTCGCGGAGCAGTGAGGGAAGGTGAGTGTTGTCAGCCTGGTCATCCCTTATCTGAAGCGAAGGGAAGACACTCAGGTGTTTCCCTCAGAGGGTCCGAGGTGAGTCTGTTTGGGATAGAGGAGCAGCGTGGCAGGTGGGTGCTTGCAAGCACAGTGGTTCTTTTGTCCTTTTGTGTTCCCCGGTGGTGTGGATGATGCTGGCCGCTCCTTTCAAGCTTGGACCTAACTTGCAGGTCCGGAGGCAAGTGGAGTGCTGTTTTGAAAGGATAAAAGTAAAGCTGGGGTCGCTTATGTTGTTGAGGGATGGGTGCTACTGCTGGCAGCTGAATGTTTATCTTCTGCCTGTGTTTTGCCTTTCATTAGGCTGAAATGCAGTGTGCAGTGCAGGATGTGTCAACCAGCTGCCTCTGCAGTGACTCTGGTGCGTGATGAGCAGAGGTAGCTGTTAATTTTGGGGGTGTGGTTGTCACTGAAGTTATTTTCCTACATCCAACAGAGTAAAATTCCAGTTTGCCTTTTAGAGGTGCTATAAGTGGGTAAAGAGAAGAGATGGAAGCATGTGCCACGTGGGGCAGGCAAGCGGCTGAGGTACAGGAGGGGATGAGAGTATGTGATTTTTTCCTGGGGGTGGAATGGAATTGATTGTTTTGGTGTATAGTCTGTTTTGCTCCTAGATCTTTCATTCATTGTAAATAAAAGTTTGAGCCAATTCCAGTTAGGAATGTTCCAGTTACGACCCAGCAAGTATTGTCCTTTTAATGTTAAAAAAAAATGCGGCAAAAGCATGGGTGCAGATCTGTTTCAGGTCTTGTGCATCATATTCGGTTCGAGATCGCGTCTGTTTCCATCCTCACTCTTGCAGAAGTCATCTGGGCCGCATCAGGAGTTCTTGCTTGGGAATTGATTTCGTAAGTGTCTTCTTAGGGGGTTTTCAGTCCCCATCCTTCTGGTCTCTTGTCTTGAAGGCAGGCTTTTTAGGCCTCCACCATCCCAGTTCTGGCAGTTGCTTCCAGTCACGTGTCGTGACATTTGAGTCTCTCCTGGGGTCTGGTGCAGAGCACCTGTTCTGACTTGCTGTTGCTGTAGGGCTTTCTTTTTGGGGGTCACTTTTTCTTGTGCCTTGTGTTGTGTGTTTTGTTTGTAGTGTTTGTGGCGTGCCTGTGTGTGTGTGTATGTGTTTGGTCTGGAGCTGTCCTGCCTGGCAGTTAGTGATGACAGGTAACGTGGCAGTGCATGGGTGTACTAATACATTGATGGGACTGTGTTGGCAAAGACATCCGGTCTGCCTCTGGGCACTTGCTGAAGGACATCTGGCACAGTATATCTGTTTGCGAGCAACTTCTCGTTTACCTCTATTTATTTAAAAAATTGTAAAATTTAATTGCAATCCAGTTTGGGACCCAGTCATGTATGACACCAGCGGGCTTGTCCAGGAGGGCTTTGGTTCTTGGAATCTTATTTGATGTAGGAGAGGTGCCCCAGCATTTGGTGGTTGCTGTTCGAGTCTGGTCGGGACTAATGGCATCTCGAACCTGAATACAGGTAAGCTAAGGTTTTGATTTTTTTTCAGCTCCCTTGCTGGCTGCAGCAGTATATTTTGCCCGTAATTCTGCGTGTGAAGATCTGAATGAAGACAACGGAGTCGTAAGTGTTTAAAGCGTATACTGTTCTGTTGGATGGGTTTTGGTTGCCTGTGTGTGTAAGAGTGTGACTGAGACGGAATTTAGTTCCGAAGCGATTGTGGAGGTCTTCTGTACCACGGTTCCAATCTCCCGCGAGGGACTTGGCCGGTGAAGGACCGAAGGGATTCCCAAAGGATTTGTGGGTGGGTGATGGATCTTAAATCCTCTTTAAGACACTCTTATTAAGGTAACCAAGGGCTGTGGGAATTGCCAGAGTAACATTCCTAGATGGGTGAGACAAAACCGAAGACCAGGGACCAGAAGAAAGGAAGCAAATTACCAGACATACCAGCAGAAAGTCCATTAGGAATAACGATTAGAAACTGGAACGAGAGAGGCCCCAGAAACGTAAAAAGTAAATAAAAAAAGGTCCAGTATTGTGCGATAGAATGGCCAAAGGAGCTTTTAAGACCGGTATTTGTCAGGCCTTAAATACACATGTTAATTCGAAGGAACCTTTCTGCCGGGAAGAAAGTGATGATGCAGGATTATGGATCAGGAGGACTTCATGTCCTTTTACAGCCTTAATATTTACACTAAAAGCAGGTAAGAAATTTTGAAGAAGAAGAAGAACAGGAAAAATAAAAAGATAATAATCGGGAGCCGTTGGATAACCTACCATCTCCATATCGTAACAATCCACCTCTGGTGGTGTACTGGGTCTGGCTGGAACGTTAACTTTCCCAGCAGCAGCCCATACAGTGCTGTACTCTGCAGTTGTAGCTGGAACAGCAGTGTTATCACACCAGTGTTGTGTCTACTGCTGAGCAGCAGTGGCACAGCATTGGGCCTTTCTCTAACCCTCCTAGGGGATGGGCAAAAAGCGAGGAGAGAAACATCACTAGGGCAGCTGACCTAAACCAATCAAAGGGATATTCCATACCATGGGATGTCACACTCAGCAATAAAAGGTGGAAACAGGAAGAAGAGGGGAGGGGTGGGCTCTCGTTGAGAAGACGTCGGTCCTCCTCTCGAACACCGGCTGCGTGCGTTGAGGCCTTGCATCAAGGACGTGGTCAATCATCGCTCATTTGTGGGAAGTAGAGAGCAATTTCTTTCCTCTGCACTTCCATATAGCTGTCATTTATTTTGTTTGTTTGTTTTCGTCCCTTCTTTTTATTTTCCCTTTTCCCCTCCCTTTTCCCCTTTCCCTTTTTATTTCCCCTTAGTTAAATTGTTTAGTTCATGGTAGTCTTTATTTAATTATTATAATTATTTCCATTTAATTAAATTATCCTGATCTCAACCCGTGAGTTGTTCTTTGCTTTACTTCTCCCCCTCCTCACCTAAAGGATGCATTCATGAGAAGTAGGACTGCCGTATCTGAGAGAGCTCCTCTATATCCTTTAAGGGAGGTAACTGGTGTATAACTGGGTTGGAGTTTTAACAGGGTTTTAAGGGTTTCAGGGTTAGCGTGTTAGGGTTTTAGAGGTTTTTTTGGGATGGAGTGTCGCTATGTTTTTTAGGGTTAGGGTCCTAGGGTTTTATTTTTGGTCAGTTATTTAGGGTTAGTGTGTTAAGATCCTTTTTTTTTTTTTTCTTTTTTTCAGGTTAGGTTCTCCAGGGTTAGAGTTTCGAGCGTCCTAATTTTTTGGGTTACGGTGTTGAGCGTCCTAATGTTTTGTGTTAGGGCTTTGGGTGTTAAGCATCTGAATTTTTGGGTTAGAGTTTTGCGCATCCTGATGTTTTGAGTAAGGGTTTTGAGCATCCTAGTGTTTTGGGTTGGCTTTGTGTTTTGAGCATCTTAATTTTGGGGTTACGGCTTTAAGCGTCCTAATCTTGTTGTTTAGGGCTTTGAGAATCGTATTGTTTTGGGTTTGGGTTTTGAGCGTCCTAAGTGTCCTAAGGGCTTTTAGGCATAGGACTTCAGGGGTTTAGTGTGGTAAACAGTTTGGATTAGGCCTGTAGGGGTTTTGAAGTTTTTTAGTGTTAGGGCTTGAGTCTATTTTGAAAGGGCAGTAAGTGCTTGGGTTCCAGTGAGTGCTGGTAAATGTATTTCTGGAACACTCGGCCTGTGATTGGTCAAGCCAGCTGCCTGGGGAATGCTGGTAGGCGTAGTTTTCTGGCACTGGGCTTCCGGGAGGCCATGTTTGGTGCCCAGAGCATGCCGGGTGGGGGTTGGGGGGTAAGGGGGTCGGGGGTTAAGGTGGGGGTTATATCTGTTAGGGTTAGGGGGTCGCGGGTTGGGGGGTTAGGGTTAGATCCGTTAGGGTTGGGGGGTTGGGGGGTCAGGGTTGGGTGGTCAGGGGTTAGGTGGTTCCATGGGGTGACCCCCCTATCTCTGCCCCCCCCCCCCCAGACAAGGAGGAGACGAAGCTGAAGGGCGTCATCTACTTCCAGGCCATAGAGGAGGTGTACTACGACCACGGGCGGGCGGCCTGCAAGGTGGGGGGGCCATATGGGGCCGGGGGGGGGCTGTATGGGGCCAAGGGGGGGGTACTTGTGGGGCTGGGAGGTTGTGGGGAACATCTGGAGAAGGTGCCTGTAGGGTTTGGGGGAGCACCTACAGGGTTTGGGGTGGGATCTGTGTGGCTGGGGGGGGGGTCTCTATGGGGCCGGGGGGTTTTGGGGGGGTTGTGACCCTATGGGGTGCCCCCCCCAGAGCCCCAACCCGCGGCTGATATAGCATTTTAGCGTGGCCGCCGTCCACCAGCAGCTTCATGCCCGTCTTCCGCTCCCAGTGGCCTGCGGGGCGCCCGGTGGCCCTACCGGTGTCACCAGCGGCCACCTTGGGGTCAACGGCGGCGGTTTTGGGGTTTCGGTCTGGGGGGTGCTGACATGTCCCCCCCCCGCACCCCCCCAGGCATCCTGGCCCTGCAGCTGCCCCCGGGGGGGCTCGACGCCGAGTTCTACAGGTGAGAACCAGTCCCCTCCGCCCCCTAAATGCGCCCCCAGACCCCCCCCAAATTGACCCCCCCCAATTTATTCCCCCCCCCAGCGCCTGCCTCCACCTGGCCGAGATGCAGTGTCGGGTGCGGGAGGTGCTGGCGGAGCGCGAGCGGCTGCTGCGGGCACGGGTAGGACGGGGGGGGGGGGCACCAAGGGGGGCGGGTCCATGGGGCTTGGGGGGACCCCAAGGGGGGGGGGAACCAAGTGTGTGGGGTGCCTTTGCCGGGTGGACGCATATGCAGGGTGCGGGTTCCGGGGGGACACACTTGCCGGGCGCACCGGGGGGGGGAACCAAAATGAGGGGGGAACCAAGTGTGCGGGGTTCGGGTTCTGGGGGGACACATTTGCGGGGCGCACCGGGGGGGGGGAACCAAAATTAGGGGGGAACCAAGTGTGCGGGGTTCGGGTTCCGGGGGGACAAATTTGCGGGGCGCACCGGGGGGAACCAAAAGGAGGGGGGAACCAAATGTGCGGGGTGCGGGTTCTGGGGGGACACTTTTGCGGGGCGCACCGGGGGGGGAACTAAAATGAGGGGGGAACCAAGTGTGCGGGGTGCGGTTGCCGGGGGGACGCCATTAGGGTTAGGGTTGGGGTTCGGGTTAGGTTAGGGTTAGGCCGCCCCCTGCTGGTGGAAAAGGGGTACTGCAGGCGGCCGGGGGGGAGCTCATGCCCGGTGACGCCCGAGGGCGCCCCTCTGCCGCCACCTGCTGGTGGAAAACGAGTATTGCAGGCGGCCGAGGGGAGCTCATGCCCAGTGATGCCCGAGGGCGCCCCCTCTGCCGCCACCTGCTGGTGGAAAACGAGTATTGCAGGCGGCCGAGGGGAGCTCATGCCCGGTGATGCCCGAGGGCGCCCCTCTGCCGCCACCTGCTGGTGGAAAACGAGTACTGCAGGCGGCCAGGGGCCGTGCGCGCGCGTTGCTTATTACGTCTTTTTTTTTTTTTTTGATGTGTAATTTCCTACGCTCCTAGATTTTTCTTCATATGTAAATGAAAGGTTCGTGCTAATTCCCGTTGAAAATATTTCATTTACTTTCTTGGTTGTATTGTCCTTTCTATGTTCAAAGCTGAGGCAAAAATACGGTAAATTTTGCTTCTAGAAACACCGCAGTTCTTTTGTCTGCACTCCGCATGCTGTAAACTAGGGATAGGTGACAAATAAATAAAACAATAAATAAAAGAACACAGCTGCTGCTCCTGCTCTCTTTCTTGTGCTTTGCCCCCTCCCCTTTCCCAGGTGATTGGGTTTGGGTGCTGGGCGGGGCCAAATGTTATAGGAGCCCTAGGCGTTCTATCAGAGAGCTCCTTCTGCGTGGGCTGCTCTTTGGGGTCGGTGCTTTGTTTATTCTTCTGTTAGCTACATGCAGGGTTCTTTTCGTGGGTCAGAGTCTTGTACGATATTTTAGAGGAAAGCAATCTAGTAGTACGTGCATTTATTGCATGAAGCTCTTTGGAGGTGATGAATTGTTATAGCACTTTTATGGATAGGATGTCAATGTTATTTTGTGTGTTTGCTTTGTTGTTCTATGTCCCTCATGATTTTTGCAGGGTTATAGGGCAGCTGCCACCAGGTCTACCCCTTTTGTTGTTTTTGTTTTGTTTGATTTATTTTTCTTATTTTCTTTTTCAGAAGGGGGTTTGGGATTTGAGCGTCCTATTTTTTGGGGTTTGGGATTTGAGCATCTTAATTTTGTGGGTGTGGGATTTGAGCGTCTTAAGAGTTTGGGTTAGGGCTTTTAGGCATAGGACTTCAGGGGTTTAGTGTGGTGGATAGTTTGGCTTAGGTCTGTAGGGGTTTCGAGGATTTTTAGGGTTAGGGCTTGCGGCTTTTTTGTGTAAGGGCGGTAAGGGCTAGGGTTCCAGGGATTGCTGTTAAATGGAGTTCTCGACAACTCGGCCTCTGATTGGCCGTGCCGGCTGCCCAGGGAATGCTGGTAGGTGTAGTTTTCCGGCACAAGGCTTCCGGTAGGCTGCGTTGAGTGCCCAGAGCATGCCGGGAAATGTAGTTCTGGGACTCCGGACTTCCGGGAGGCCATGTTGGGTGCCCAGAGCATACGGGGAAATGTAGTTCTGGGACTCCGAACTTCCGGGAGGCCATGTTGGGTGCCCAGAGCACACCGGGAAATGCAGTTCTCGGGGACTAGGGCTGGGGCTAGGGCTAGAGCTTAGGGTGAGGGTTGGGGTTAGGGTTAGGGCTAGTGAATGCTGGTTCTCTGTGTTTGCAGATGACGGTGAGCGTGTGTAAACTAATTCCAGTTGAAGAAGTTTCAGTTACTTGCTTGGTGACATTATCAGTTCAACATTAAAAGCAGCAGCAAAAGCAAAAGGGGAGTTTTGCTTCTAGAAACACCACAGGTCTCTTGTCTGCTCTCGGAATGTTTTTGAGATAAACCAGATTTTAAAAAACAAAGGAAAAAAAAAAACCACAGCTGCTTCTTTTGCTCTCTTCCTACTTTCTTGTGCTTTGCCCCTCCCCTTTCCCAGGTGATTGGGTTTGGGTGCTGGGCGGGGCTGAATGCTATATGAGCCCCAGGCATGCTATCAGAGAGCTCCTTCTGCTTGGGCTGCTCTTTGGGGTAAGTGCTTTGGTTTTCCTTCAGTCAGTTGCAGGGTTCTCTAGGCAGACTGGAGCCTATGGATTTCTGGATTTTAAGTGCTTGGAATTCACTCAGTAGCGGGATGTTTAGTAGGGGCTGCTGGCTCACTGTTTTTTTTGGGATGGTGGGATACTCTTCTGTTTTTGAGCTATGTTTTAATCTCTAGATGTATAAACCCACTTGTGTAACTCTCCAGAGGACTAAAACCAGCTTGCTTGAATGCTACATATGGCTTGGCAGCGTAGATGCAGCATTACCAAGACACTGAGCAGAGTTGTATCAGAGTCACCTCTTTCACCTGCAAAGGGTAAGTTTGATTACCCCTGCCAAGGCTCGTGTGTGTGCATGTCTTTCTGGCATTTGTGGAGCTCGGTTGTTTTTTTTGTGTGTATGTTTTAACTTTCTGTTTTTCTGAGCAGGAAATAGTGTGTGTGCTGAGCGTGGTTGGCAGGAGGAGGTGGGGAGCTGCTCAGGACTGGTAGGTTTGGTTTCTAGGAGTGTGCGGCATCCTTCCTGTGTGATGCGACTGATTGTTGGGTGGGAACGTTCCAGCTCATATGTCTTAAGCAATGTAGCTTGTGTAGTGTGTGTTGTGTGGCCCGGGTGCAGCTTGCTGTGGTGTTGTGAGTGAACAATCTCAGAGCTGGTGAGCAGCTGAAGTACCGGAGCTGGGAAGAGAGAGGTCTTGCAGCAGGTACGCTGTGGCTGTGAGGTGCCTCAGAGTGTGCATTTCTCTTGTCTCTGCAGGTGCTTTGTGCAGTTGTGGAGAGGGAAGGGAAATCTTCATGTCAGGAAGCTCTGAGGGAAGGTGAGTGGTGTCAGAGCATACCGGGAAATGTAGTTCTGGGACTCTGAACTTCCGGGAGGCCATGTTGGGTGCCCAGAGCACACCGGGAAATGCAGTTCTCGGGGACTAGGGCTGGGGCTAGGGCTAGAGCTTAGGGTGAGGGTTGGGGTTAGGGTTAGGGCTAGTGAATGCTGGTTCTCTGTGTTTGCAGATGACGGTGAGCGTGTGTAAACTAATTCCAGTTGAAGAAGTTTCAGTTACTTGCTTGGTGACATTATCAGTTCAACACTAAAAGCGGCAGCAAAAGCAAAAGGGGAGTTTTGCTTCTAGAAACACCACAGGTCTCTTGTCTGCTCTCGGAATGTTTTTGAGATAAACCAGATTTTAAAAAACAAAGGAAAAAAAAAAAAACACAGCTGCTTCTTTTGCTCTCTTCCTACTTTCTTGTACTTTGCCCCTCCCCTTTCCCAGGTGATTGGGTTTGGGTGCTGGGCGGGGCTGAATGCTATATGAGCCCCAGGCATGCTATCAGAGAGCTCCTTCTGCCTGGGCTGCTCCTTGGGGTAAGTGCTTTGTTTTTCCTTCAGTCAGTTGCAGGGTTCTCTAGGCAGACTGGAGCCTATGGATTTCTGGATTTTAAGTGCTTGGAATTCACTCAGTAGCGGGATGTTTAGTAGGGGCTGCTGGCTCACTGTTTTTTTTGGGATGGTGGGATACTCTTCTGTTTTTGAGCTATGTTTTAATCTCTAGATGTATAAACCCACTTGTGTAACTCTCCAGAGGACTAAAACCAGCTTGCTTGAATGCTACGTATGGCTTGGCAGCGTAGATGCAGCATTACCAAGACACTGAGCAGAGTTGTATCAGAGTCACCTCTTTCACCTGCAAAGGGTAAGTTTGATTACCCCTGCCAAGGCTCGTGTGTGTGCATGTCTTTTTGGCATTTGTGGAGCTCAGTTGTTTTTCTTTGTCTGTGTGCATGTTCTTTTTTTTTTTTTTTTTTTTTTTTTTTTCTTTAGGGTCAAACAGTGCGTTTGCTGAGCGTGGTTAGAATGAGGAGGTGGGGAGCTGCTCAGGACTGGAAGGTTTGGTTTCTAGGAGTATGCGGCATCCTTCCTGTGCGACGTGACTAATTGTTGGGCTGGAACGTTCCAGCTTTTGTGTGTCTTAAGCAATGTAGCTTGTGTAGTGTGTGTTGTGTGGCCCGGGCAGAGTTTGCTGTGGTGCAGTGGGCGAAGAATCTCAGAGCTGGTGAGCAGCTGAAGTACCAGAGCTGGGAAGAGAGAGGTCTTGCAGCAGGTACGCTGTGGCTGTGAGGTGCCTCAGACTGTGCTTTTCTGTCTTTTTGTTTTGTTTTGTTTTGTTGTTTTTTTTTTGCAGGCGCTTTGTGCGGTCGTGGACAGGAAAGGGAAATCCTCGTGTCGCGGAGCAGTGAGGGAAGGTGAGTGTTGTCAGCCTGGTCATCCCTTATCTGAAGCGAAGGGAAGACACTCAGGTGTTTCCCTCAGAGGGTCCGAGGTGAGTCTGTTTGGGATAGAGGAGCAGCGTGGCAGGTGGGTGCTTGCAAGCACAGTGGTTCTTTTGTCCTTTTGTGTTCCCCGGTGGTGTGGATGATGCTGGCCGCTCCTTTCAAGCTTGGACCTAACTTGCAGGTCCGGAGGCAAGTGGAGTGCTGTTTTGAAAGGATAAAAGTAAAGCTGGGGTCGCTTATGTTGTTGAGGGATGGGTGCTACTGCTGGCAGCTGAATGTTTATCTTCTGCCTGTGTTTTGCCTTTCATTAGGCTGAAATGCAGTGTGCAGTGCAGGATGTGTCAACCAGCTGCCTCTGCAGTGACTCTGGTGCGTGATGAGCAGAGGTAGCTGTTAATTTTGGGGGTGTGGTTGTCACTGAAGTTATTTTCCTACATCCAACAGAGTAAAATTCCAGTTTGCCTTTTAGAGGTGCTATAAGTGGGTAAAGAGAAGAGATGGAAGCATGTGCCACGTGGGGCAGGCAAGCGGCTGAGGTACAGGAGGGGATGAGAGTATGTGATTTTTTCCTGGGGGTGGAATGGAATTGATTGTTTTGGTGTATAGTCTGTTTTGCTCCTAGATCTTTCATTCATTGTAAATAAAAGTTTGAGCCAATTCCAGTTAGGAATGTTCCAGTTACGACCCAGCAAGTATTGTCCTTTTAATGTTAAAAAAAAATGCGGCAAAAGCATGGGTGCAGATCTGTTTCAGGTCTTGTGCATCATATTCGGTTCGAGATCGCGTCTGTTTCCATCCTCACTCTTGCAGAAGTCATCTGGGCCGCATCAGGAGTTCTTGCTTGGGAATTGATTTCGTAAGTGTCTTCTTAGGGGGTTTTCAGTCCCCATCCTTCTGGTCTCTTGTCTTGAAGGCAGGCTTTTTAGGCCTCCACCATCCCAGTTCTGGCAGTTGCTTCCAGTCACGTGTCGTGACATTTGAGTCTCTCCTGGGGTCTGGTGCAGAGCACCTGTTCTGACTTGCTGTTGCTGTAGGGCTTTCTTTTTGGGGGTCACTTTTTCTTGTGCCTTGTGTTGTGTGTTTTGTTTGTAGTGTTTGTGGCGTGCCTGTGTGTGTGTGTATGTGTTTGGTCTGGAGCTGTCCTGCCTGGCAGTTAGTGATGACAGGTAACGTGGCAGTGCATGGGTGTACTAATACATTGATGGGACTGTGTTGGCAAAGACATCCGGTCTGCCTCTGGGCACTTGCTGAAGGACATCTGGCACAGTATATCTGTTTGCGAGCAACTTCTCGTTTACCTCTATTTATTTAAAAAATTGTAAAATTTAATTGCAATCCAGTTTGGGACCCAGTCATGTATGACACCAGGGGGCTTGTCCAGGAGGGCTTTGGTTCTTGGAA
This sequence comes from Anas platyrhynchos, assembly GCF_047663525.1. Lineage (NCBI taxonomy): Eukaryota > Metazoa > Chordata > Aves > Anseriformes > Anatidae > Anas > Anas platyrhynchos. The sequence goes on from NC_092588.1 coordinate 160,048,325, forward strand.
TCTTATTTGATGTAGGAGAGGTGCCCCAGCATTTGGTGGTTGCTGTTCGAGTCTGGTCGGGACTAATGGCATCTCGAACCTGAATACAGGTAAGCTAAGGTTTTGATTTTTTTTCAGCTCCCTTGCTGGCTGCAGCAGTATATTTTGCCCGTAATTCTGCGTGTGAAGATCTGAATGAAGACAACGGAGTCGTAAGTGTTTAAAGCGTATACTGTTCTGTTGGATGGGTTTTGGTTGCCTGTGTGTGTAAGAGTGTGACTGAGACGGAATTTAGTTCCGAAGCGATTGTGGAGGTCTTCTGTACCACGGTTCCAATCTCCCGCGAGGGACTTGGCCGGTGAAGGACCGAAGGGATTCCCAAAGGATTTGTGGGTGGGTGATGGATCTTAAATCCTCTTTAAGACACTCTTATTAAGGTAACCAAGGGCTGTGGGAATTGCCAGAGTAACATTCCTAGATGGGTGAGACAAAACCGAAGACCAGGGACCAGAAGAAAGGAAGCAAATTACCAGACATACCAGCAGAAAGTCCATTAGGAATAACGATTAGAAACTGGAACGAGAGAGGCCCCAGAAACGTAAAAAGTAAATAAAAAAAGGTCCAGTATTGTGCGATAGAATGGCCAAAGGAGCTTTTAAGACCGGTATTTGTCAGGCCTTAAATACACATGTTAATTCGAAGGAACCTTTCTGCCGGGAAGAAAGTGATGATGCAGGATTATGGATCAGGAGGACTTCATGTCCTTTTACAGCCTTAATATTTACACTAAAAGCAGGTAAGAAATTTTGAAGAAGAAGAAGAACAGGAAAAATAAAAAGATAATAATCGGGAGCCGTTGGATAACCTACCATCTCCATATCGTAACAATCCACCTCTGGTGGTGTACTGGGTCTGGCTGGAACGTTAACTTTCCCAGCAGCAGCCCATACAGTGCTGTACTCTGCAGTTGTAGCTGGAACAGCAGTGTTATCACACCAGTGTTGTGTCTACTGCTGAGCAGCAGTGGCACAGCATTGGGCCTTTCTCTAACCCTCCTAGGGGATGGGCAAAAAGCGAGGAGAGAAACATCACTAGGGCAGCTGACCTAAACCAATCAAAGGGATATTCCATACCATGGGATGTCACACTCAGCAATAAAAGGTGGAAACAGGAAGAAGAGGGGAGGGGTGGGCTCTCGTTGAGAAGACGTCGGTCCTCCTCTCGAACACCGGCTGCGTGCGTTGAGGCCTTGCATCAAGGACGTGGTCAATCATCGCTCATTTGTGGGAAGTAGAGAGCAATTTCTTTCCTCTGCACTTCCATATAGCTGTCATTTATTTTGTTTGTTTGTTTTCGTCCCTTCTTTTTATTTTCCCTTTTCCCCTCCCTTTTCCCCTTTCCCTTTTTATTTCCCCTTAGTTAAATTGTTTAGTTCATGGTAGTCTTTATTTAATTATTATAATTATTTCCATTTAATTAAATTATCCTGATCTCAACCCGTGAGTTGTTCTTTGCTTTACTTCTCCCCCTCCTCACCTAAAGGATGCATTCATGAGAAGTAGGACTGCCGTATCTGAGAGAGCTCCTCTATATCCTTTAAGGGAGGTAACTGGTGTATAACTGGGTTGGAGTTTTAACAGGGTTTTAAGGGTTTCAGGGTTAGCGTGTTAGGGTTTTAGAGGTTTTTTTGGGATGGAGTGTCGCTATGTTTTTTAGGGTTAGGGTCCTAGGGTTTTATTTTTGGTCAGTTATTTAGGGTTAGTGTGTTAAGATCCTTTTTTTTTTTTTTTTTTTTTTTTTTTCAGGTTAGGTTCTCCAGGGTTAGAGTTTCGAGCGTCCTAATTTTTTGGGTTACGGTGTTGAGCGTCCTAATGTTTTGTGTTAGGGCTTTGGGTGTTAAGCATCTGAATTTTTGGGTTAGAGTTTTGCGCATCCTGATGTTTTGAGTAAGGGTTTTGAGCATCCTAGTGTTTTGGGTTGGCTTTGTGTTTTGAGCATCTTAATTTTGGGGTTACGGCTTTAAGCGTCCTAATCTTGTTGTTTAGGGCTTTGAGAATCGTATTGTTTTGGGTTTGGGTTTTGAGCGTCCTAAGTGTCCTAAGGGCTTTTAGGCATAGGACTTCAGGGGTTTAGTGTGGTAAACAGTTTGGATTAGGCCTGTAGGGGTTTTGAAGTTTTTTAGTGTTAGGGCTTGAGTCTATTTTGAAAGGGCAGTAAGTGCTTGGGTTCCAGTGAGTGCTGGTAAATGTATTTCTGGAACACTCGGCCTGTGATTGGTCAAGCCAGCTGCCTGGGGAATGCTGGTAGGCGTAGTTTTCTGGCACTGGGCTTCCGGGAGGCCATGTTTGGTGCCCAGAGCATGCCGGGTGGGGGTTGGGGGGTAAGGGGGTCGGGGGTTAAGGTGGGGGTTATATCTGTTAGGGTTAGGGGGTCGCGGGTTGGGGGGTTAGGGTTAGATCCGTTAGGGTTGGGGGGTTGGGGGGTCAGGGTTGGGTGGTCAGGGGTTAGGTGGTTCCATGGGGTGACCCCCCTATCTCTGCCCCCCCCCCCCCAGACAAGGAGGAGACGAAGCTGAAGGGCGTCATCTACTTCCAGGCCATAGAGGAGGTGTACTACGACCACGGGCGGGCGGCCTGCAAGGTGGGGGGGCCATATGGGGCCGGGGGGGGGCTGTATGGGGCCAAGGGGGGGGTACTTGTGGGGCTGGGAGGTTGTGGGGAACATCTGGAGAAGGTGCCTGTAGGGTTTGGGGGAGCACCTACAGGGTTTGGGGTGGGATCTGTGTGGCTGGGGGGGGTCTCTATGGGGCCGGGGGGTTTTGGGGGGGTTGTGACCCTATGGGGTGCCCCCCCCAGAGCCCCAACCCGCGGCTGACCTAGCATTTTAGCGTGGCCGCCGTCCACCAGCAGCTTCATGCCCGTCTTCCGCTCCCAGTGGCCCGCGGGGCGCCCGGTGGCCCTACCGGTGTCACCAGCGGCCACCTTGGGGTCAACGGCGGCGGTTTTGGGGTTTCGGTCTGGGGGGTGCTGACATGTCCCCCCCCCGCACCCCCCCAGGCATCCTGGCCCTGCAGCTGCCCCCGGGGGGGCTCGACGCCGAGTTCTACAGGTGAGAACCAGTCCCCTCCGCCCCCTAAATGCGCCCCCAGACCCCCCCCAAATTGACCCCCCCCAATTTATTCCCCCCCCCCCAGCGCCTGCCTCCACCTGGCCGAGATGCAGTGTCGGGTGCGGGAGGTGCTGGCGGAGCGCGAGCGGCTGCTGCGGGCACGGGTAGGACGGGGGGGGGGGGCACCAAGGGGGGCGGGTCCATGGGGCTTGGGGGGACCCCAAGGGGGGGGGGAACCAAGTGTGTGGGGTGCCTTTGCCGGGTGGACGCATATGCAGGGTGCGGGTTCCGGGGGGACACACTTGCCGGGCGCACCGGGGGGGGAACCAAAATGAGGGGGGAACCAAGTGTGCGGGGTTCGGGTTCTGGGGGGACACATTTGCGGGGCGCACCGGGGGGGGGGAACCAAAATTAGGGGGGAACCAAGTGTGCGGGGTTCGGGTTCCGGGGGGACAAATTTGCGGGGCGCACCGGGGGGAACCAAAAGGAGGGGGGAACCAAATGTGCGGGGTGCGGGTTCTGGGGGGACACTTTTGCGGGGCGCACCGGGGGGGGAACTAAAATGAGGGGGGAACCAAGTGTGCGGGGTGCGGTTGCCGGGGGGACGCCATTAGGGTTAGGGTTGGGGTTCGGGTTAGGTTAGGGTTAGGCCGCCCCCTGCTGGTGGAAAAGGGGTACTGCAGGCGGCCGGGGGGAGCTCATGCCCGGTGATGCCCGAGGGCGCCCCTCTGCCGCCACCTGCTGGTGGAAAACGAGTATTGCAGGCGGCCGAGGGGAGCTCATGCCCAGTGATGCCCGAGGGCGCCCCCTCTGCCGCCACCTGCTGGTGGAAAACGAGTATTGCAGGCGGCCGAGGGGAGCTCATGCCCGGTGATGCCCGAGGGCGCCCCTCTGCCGCCACCTGCTGGTGGAAAACGAGTACTGCAGGCGGCCAGGGGCCGTGCGCGCGCGTTGCTTATTACGTCTTTTTTTTTTTTTTTGATGTGTAATTTCCTACGCTCCTAGATTTTTCTTCATATGTAAATGAAAGTTTCGTGCTAATTCCCGTTGAAAATATTTCATTTACTTTCTTGGTTGTATTGTCCTTTCTATGTTCAAAGCTGAGGCAAAAATACGGTAAATTTTGCTTCTAGAAACACCGCAGTTCTTTTGTCTGCACTCCGCATGCTGTAAACTAGGGATACGTGACAAATAAATAAAACAATAAATAAAAGAACACAGCTGCTGCTCCTGCTCTCTTTCTTGTGCTTTGCCCCCTCCTCTTTCCCAGGTGATTGGGTTTGGGTGCTGGGCGGGGCCAAATGTTATACGAGCCCTAGGCGTTCTATCAGAGAGCTCCTTCTGCGTGGGCTGCTCTTTGGGGTCGGTGCTTTGTTTATTCTTCTGTTAGCTACATGCAGGGTTCTTTTCGTGGGTCAGAGTCTTGTACGATATTTTAGAGGAAAGCAATCTAGTAGTACGTGCATTTATTGCATGAAGCTCTTTGGAGGTGATGAATTGTTATAGCACTTTTATGGATAGGATGTCAATGTTATTTTGTGTGTTTGCTTTGTTGTTCTATGTCCCTCATGATTTTTGCAGGGTTATAGGGCAGCTGCCACCAGGTCTACCCCTTTTGTTGTTTTTGTTTTGTTTGATTTATTTTTCTTATTTTCTTTTTCGGAAGGGGGTTTGGGATTTGAGCGTCCTATTTTTTGGGGTTTGGGATTTGAGCATCTTAATTTTGTGGGTGTGGGATTTGAGCGTCTTAAGAGTTTGGGTTAGGGCTTTTAGGCATAGGACTTCAGGGGTTTAGTGTGGTGGATAGTTTGGCTTAGGTCTGTAGGGGTTTCGAGGATTTTTAGGGTTAGGGCTTGCGGCTTTTTTGTGTAAGGGCGGTAAGGGCTAGGGTTCCAGGGAGTGCTGTTAAATGGAGTTCTCGACAACTCGGCCTCTGATTGGCCGTGCCGGCTGCCCAGGGAATGCTGGTAGGTGTAGTTTTCCGGCACAAGGCTTCCGGTAGGCTGCGTTGAGTGCCCAGAGCATGCCGGGAAATGTAGTTCTGGGACTCCGGACTTCCGGGAGGCCATGTTGGGTGCCCAGAGCATACGGGGAAATGTAGTTCTGGGACTCCGAACTTCCGGGAGGCCATGTTGGGTGCCCAGAGCACACCGGGAAATGCAGTTCTCGGGGACTAGGGCTGGGGCTAGGGCTAGAGCTTAGGGTGAGGGTTGGGGTTAGGGTTAGGGCTAGTGAATGCTGGTTCTCTGCGTTTGCAGATGACGGTGAGCGTGTGTAAACTAATTCCAGTTGAAGAAGTTTCAGTTACTTGCTTGGTGACATTATCAGTTCAACATTAAAAGCGGCAGCAAAAGCAAAAGGGGAGTTTTGCTTCTAGAAACACCACAGGTCTCTTGTCTGCTCTCGAATGTTTTTGAGATAAACCAGATTTTAAAAAACAAAGGAAAAAAAAAACACAGCTGCTTCTTTTGCTCTCTTCCTACTTTCTTGTGCTTTGCCCCTCCCCTTTCCCAGGTGATTGGGTTTGGGTGCTGGGCGGGGCTGAATGCTATATGAGCCCCAGGCATGCTATCAGAGAGCTCCTTCTGCTTGGGCTGCTCTTTGGGGTAAGTGCTTTGGTTTTCCTTCAGTCAGTTGCAGGGTTCTCTAGGCAGACTGGAGCCTATGGATTTCTGGATTTTAAGTGCTTGGAATTCACTCAGTAGCGGGATGTTTAGTAGGGGCTGCTGGCTCACTGTTTTTTTTGGGATGGTGGGATACTCTTCTGTTTTTGAGCTATGTTTTAATCTCTAGATGTATAAACCCACTTGTGTAACTCTCCAGAGGACTAAAACCAGCTTGCTTGAATGCTACATATGGCTTGGCAGCGTAGATGCAGCATTACCAAGGCACTGAGCAGAGTTGTATCAGAGTCACCTCTTTCACCTGCAAAGGGTAAGTTTGATTACCCCTGCCAAGGCTGCTGTGTGTGCATGTCTTTCTGGCATTTGTGGAGCTCGGTTGGTTTTTTTGTGTGTATGTTTTAACTTTCTGTTTTTCTGAGCAGGAAATAGTGTGTGTGCTGAGCGTGGTTGGCAGGAGGAGGTGGGGAGCTGCTCGGGACTGGTAGGTTTGGTTTCTAGGAGTGTGCGGCATCCTTCCTGTGTGATGCGACTGATTGTTGGGTGGGAACGTTCCAGCTTTTGTGTGTCTTAAGCAATGTAGCTTGTGTAGTGTGTGTTGTGTGGCCCGGGTGCAGCTTGCTGTGGTGTTGTGAGTGAACAATCTCAGAGCTGGTGAGCAGCTGAAGTACCGGAGCTGGGAAGAGAGAGGTATTGCAGCAGGTACGCTGTGGCTGTGAGGTGCCTCAGAGTGTGCATTTCTCTTGTCTCTGCAGGTGCTTTGTGCAGTTGTGGAGAGGGAAGGGAAATCCTCATGTCACGAAGCTCTGAGGGAAGGTGAGTGGTGTCAGAGCATACCGGGAAATCTAGTTCTGGGACTCTGAACTTCCGGGAGGCCATGTTGGGTGCCCAGAGCACACCGGGAAATGCAGTTCTTGGGGACTAGGGCTGGGGCTAGGGCTAGAGCTTAGGGTGAGGGTTGGGGTTAGGGTTAGGGCTAGTGAATGCTGGTTCTCTGTGTTTGCAGATGACGGTGAGCGTGTGTAAACTAATTCGAGTTGAAGAAGTTTCAGTTACTTGCTTGGTGACATTATCAGTTCAACATTAAAAGCGGCAGCAAAAGCAAAAGGGGAGTTTTGCTTCTAGAAACACCACAGGTCTCTTGTCTGCTCTCGAATGTTTTTGAGATAAACCAGATTTTAAAAAACAAAGGAAAAAAAAAAACACAGCTGCTTCTTTTGCTCTCTTCCTACTTTCTTGTGCTTTGCCCCTCCCCTTTCCCAGGTGATTGGGTTTGGGTGCTGGGCGGGGCTGAATGCTATATGAGCCCCAGGCATGCTATCAGAGAGCTCCTTCTGCCTGGGCTGCTCCTTGGGGTAAGTGCTTTGTTTTTCCTTCAGTCGGTTGCAGGGTTCTCTAGGCAGACTGGAGCCTATGGATTTCTGGATTTTAAGTGCTTGGAATTCACTCAGTAGCGGGATGTTTAGTAGGGGCTGCTGGCTCACTGTTTTTTTTGGGATGGTGGGATACTCTTCTGTTTTTGAGCTATGTTTTAATCTCTAGATGTATAAACCCACTTGTGTAACTCTCCAGAGGACTAAAACCAGCTTGATTGAATGCTACGTATGGCTTGGCAGCGTAGATGCAGCATTACCAAGACACTGAGCAGAGTTGTATCAGAGTCACCTCTTTCACCTGCAAAGGGTAAGTTTGATTACCCCTGCCAAGGCTCGTGTGTGTGCATGTCTTTTTGGCATTTGTGGAGCTCAGTTGTTTTTCTTTGTCTGTGTGCATGTTCTTTTTTTTTTTTTTTTTTTTTTTTTTTTTTTCTTTAGGGTCAAACAGTGCGTTTGCTGAGCGTGGTTAGAATGAGGAGGTGGGGAGCTGCTCAGGACTGGAAGGTTTGGTTTCTAGGAGTATGCGGCATCCTTCCTGTGCGACGTGACTAATTGTTGGGCTGGAACGTTCCAGCTTTTGTGTGTCTTAAGCAATGTAGCTTGTGTAGTGTGTGTTGTGTGGCCCGGGCAGAGTTTGCTGTGGTGCAGTGGGCGAAGAATCTCAGTTAGAGCTGGTGAGCAGCTGAAGTACCAGAGCTGGGAAGAGAGAGGTCTTGCAGCAGGTACGCTGTGGCTGTGAGGTGCCTCAGACTGTGCTTTTCTGTCTTTTTGTTTTGTTTTGTTTTGTTGTTTTTTTTTGCAGGCGCTTTGTGCGGTCGTGGACAGGAAAGGGAAATCCTCGTGTCGCGGAGCAGTGAGGGAAGGTGAGTGTTGTCAGCCTGGTCATCCCTTATCTGAAGCGAAGGGAAGACACTCAGGTGTTTCCCTCAGAGGGTCCGAGGTGAGTCTGTTTGGGATAGAGGAGCAGCGTGGCAGGTGGGTGCTTGCAAGCACAGTGGTTCTTTTGTCCTTTTGTGTTCCCCGGTGGTGTGGATGATGCTGGCCGCTCCTTTCAAGCTTGGACCTAACTTGCAGGTCCGGAGGCAAGTGGAGTGCTGTTTTGAAAGGATAAAAGTAAAGCTGGGGTCGCTTATGTTGTTGAGGGATGGGTGCTACTGCTGGCAGCTGAATGTTTATCTTCTGCCTGTGTTTTGCCTTTCATTAGGCTGAAATGCAGTGTGCAGTGCAGGATGTGTCAACCAGCTGCCTCTGCAGCGACTCTGGTGCGTGATGAGCAGAGGTAGCTGTTAATTTTGGGGGTGTGGTTGTCACTGAAGTTATTTTCCTACATCCAACAGAGTAAAATTCCAGTTTGCCTTTTAGAGGTGCTATAAGTGGGTAAAGAGAAGAGATGGAAGCATGTGCCACGTGGGGCAGGCAAGCGGCTGAGGTACAGGAGGGGATGAGAGTATGTGATTTTTTCCTGGGGGTGGAATGGAATTGATTGTTTTGGTGTATAGTCTGTTTTGCTCCTAGATCTTTCATTCATTGTAAATAAAAGTTTGAGCCAATTCCAGTTAGGAATGTTCCAGTTACGACCCAGCAAGTATTGTCCTTTTAATGTTAAAAAAAAAAATGCGGCAAAAGCATGGGTGCAGATCTGTTTCAGGTCTTGTGCATCATATTCGGTTCGAGATCGCGTCTGTTTCCATCCTCACTCTTGCAGAAGTCATCTGGGCCGCATCAGGAGCTCTTGCTTGGGAATTGATTTCGTAAGTGTCTTCTTAGGGGGTTTTCAGTCCCCATCCTTCTGGTCTCTTGTCTTGAAGGCAGGCTTTTTAGGCCTCCACCATCCCAGTTCTGGCAGTTGCTTCCAGTCACGTGTCGTGACATTTGAGTCTCTCCTGGGGTCTGGTGCAGAGCACCTGTTCTGACTTGCTGTTGCTGTAGGGCTTTCTTTTTGGGGGTCACTTTTTCTTGTGCCTTGTGTTGTGTGTTTTGTTTGTAGTGTTTGTGGCGTGCCTGTGTGTGTGTGTATGTGTTTGGTCTGGAGCTGTCCTGCCTGGCAGTTAGTGATGACAGGTAACGTGGCAGTGCATGGGTGTACTAATACATTGTCTGGACTGTGTTGGCAAAGACATCCGGTCTGCCTCTGGGCACTTGCTGAAGGACATCTGGCACAGTATATCTGTTTGCGAGCAACTTCTCGTTTACCTCTATTTATTTAAAAAATTGTAAAATTTAATTGCAATCCAGTTTGGGACCCAGTCATGTATGACACCAGGGGGCTTGTCCAGGAGGGCTTTGGTTCTTGGAATCTTATTTGATGTAGGAGAGGTGCCCCAGCATTTGGTGGTTGCTGTTCGAGTCTGATCGTGACTAATGGCATCTCGAACCTGAATACAGGTAAGCTAAGGTTTTGATTTTTTTTCAGCTCCCTTGCTGGCTGCAGCAGTATATTTTGCCCGTAATTCTGCGTGTGAAGATCTGAATGAAGACAACGGAGTCGTAAGTGTTTAAAGCGTATACTGTTCTGTTGGATGGGTTTTGGTTGCCTGTGTGTGTAAGAGTGTGACTGAGACGGAATTTAGTTCCGAAGCGATTGTGGAGGTCTTCTGTACCACGGTTCCAATCTCCCGCGAGGGACTTGGCCGGTGAAGGACCGAAGGGATTCCCAAAGGATTTGTGGGTGGGTGATGGATCTTAAATCCTCTTTAAGACACTCTTATTAAGGTAACCAAGGGCTGTGGGAATTGCCAGAGTAACATTCCTAGATGGGTGAGACAAAACCGAAGACCAGGGACCAGAAGAAAGGAAGCAAATTACCAGACATACCAGCAGAAAGTCCATTAGGAATAACGATTAGAAACTGGAACGAGAGAGGCCCCAGAAACGTAAAAAGTAAATAAAAAAGGGTCCAGTATTGTGTGATAGAATGGCCAAAGGAGCTTTTAAGACCGGTATTTGTCAGGCCTTAAATACACATGTTAATTCGAAGGAACCTTTCTGCCGGGAAGAAAGTGATGATGCAGGATTATGGATCAGGAGGACTTCATGTCCTTTTACAGCCTTAATATTTACACTAAAAGCAGGTAAGAAATTTTGAAGAAGAAGAAGAACAGGAAAAATAAAAAGATAATAAACGGGAGCCGTTGGATAACCTACCATCTCCATATCGTAACAATCCACCTCTGTTGGTGTACTGGGTCTGGCTGGAACGTTAACTTTCCCAGCAGCAGCCCATACAGTGCCGTACTCTGCAGTTGTAGCTGGAACAGCAGTGTTATCACACCAGTGTTGTGTCTACTGCTGAGCAGCAGTGGCACAGCATTGGGCCTTTCTCTAACCCTCCTAGGGGATGGGCAAAAAGCGAGGAGAGAAACATCACTAGGGCAGCTGACCTAAACCAATCAAAGGGATATTCCATACCATGGGATGTCACACTCAGCAATAAAAGGTGGAAACAGGAAGAAGAGGGGAGGGGTGGGCTCTCGTTGAGAAGACGTCGGTCCTCCTCTCGAACACCGGCTGCGTGCGTTGAGGCCTTGCATCAAGGACGTGGTCAATCATCGCTCATTTGTGGGAAGTAGAGAGCAATTTCTTTCCTCTGCACTTCCATATAGCTGTCATTTATTTTGTTTGTTTGTTTTCGTCCCTTCTTTTTATTTTCCCTTTTCCCCTCCCTTTTCCCCTTTCCCTTTTTATTTCCCCTTAGTTAAACTGTTTAGTTCATGGTAGTCTTTATTTAATTATTATAATTATTTCCATTTAATTAAATTATCCTCATCTCAACCCGTGAGTTGTTCTTTGCTTTACTTCTCCCCCTCCTCACCTAAAGGATGCATTCATGAGAAGTAGGACTGCCGTATCTGAGAGAGCTCCTCTATATCCTTTAAGGGAGGTAACTGGTGTATAACTGGGTTGGAGTTTTAACAGGGTTTTAAGGGTTTCAGGGTTAGCGTGTTAGGGTTTTAGAGTTTTTTTTGGGATGGAGTGTCGCTATGTTTTTTAGGGTTAGGGTCCTAGGGTTTTATTTTTGGTCAGTTATTTAGGGTTAGTGTGTTAAGATCCTTTTTTTTTTTTTTTTTTTTTTTTCAGGTTAGGTTCTCCAGGGTTAGAGTTTCGAGCGTCCTAATTTTTTGGGTTACGGTGTTGAGCGTCCTAATGTTTTGTGTTAGGGCTTTGGGTGTTAAGCATCTGAATTTTTGGGTTAGAGTTTTGCGCATCCTGATGTTTTGAGTAAGGGTTTTGAGCATCTTAATTTTGGGGTTACGGCTTTAAGCGTCCTAATCTTGTTGTTTAGGGCTTTGAGAATCGTATTGTTTTGGGTTTGGGTTTTGAGCGTCCTAAGTGTCCTAAGGGCTTTTAGGCATAGGACTTCAGGGGTTTAGTGTGGTAAACAGTTTGGATTAGGCCTGTAGGGGTTTTGAAGTTTTTTAGTGTTAGGGCTTGAGTCTATTTTGAAAGGGCAGTAAGTGCTTGGGTTCCAGTGAGTGCTGGTAAATGTATTTCTGGAACACTCGGCCTGTGATTGGTCAAGCCAGCTGCCTGGGGAATGCTGGTAGGCGTAGTTTTCTGGCACTGGGCTTCCGGGAGGCCATGTTTGGTGCCCAGAGCATGCCGGGTGGGGGTTGGGGGGTAAGGGGGTCGGGGGTTAAGGTGGGGGTTATATCTGTTAGGGTTGGGGGGTCGGGGGTTGGGGGGTTAGGGTTAGATCCGTTAGGGTTGGGGGGTTGGGGGGTCAGGGTTGGGTGGTCGGGGGTTAGGTGGTTCCATGGGGTGACCTCCCTATCTCTTCCCTCCCCCCCAGACAAGGAGGAGACGAAGCTGAAGGGCGTCATCTACTTCCAGGCCATAGAGGAGGTGTACTACGACCACGGGCGGGCGGCCTGCAAGGTGGGGGGGCCATATGGGGCTGGGGGGGGGCTGTATGGGGCCAAGGGGGGGGTACTTGTGGGGCTGGGAGGTTGTGGGGAACATCTGGAGAAGGTGCCTGTAGGGTTTGGGGGAGCACCTACAGGGTTTGGGGTGGGATCTGTGTGGCTGGGGGGGGTCTCTATGGGGCCGGGGGGTTTTGGGGGGGTTGTGACCCTATGGGGTGCCCCCCCCAGAGCCCCAACCCGCGGCTGACCTAGCATTTTAGTGTGGCCGCCGTCCACCAGCAGCTTCATGCCCGTCTTCCGCTCCCAGTGGCCCGCGGGGCACCCGGTGGCCCTACCGGTGTCACCAGCGGCCACCTTGGGGTCAACGGCAGCGGTTTTGGGGTTTCGGTCTGGGGGGTGCTGACATGTCCCCCCCCCGCACCCCCCCAGGCATCCTGGCCCTGCAGCTGCCCCCGGGGGGGCTCGATGCCGAATTCTACAGGTGAGAACCAGTCCCCTCCGCCCCCTAAATGCGCCCCCAGACCCCCCCCAAATTGACCCCCCCCAATTTATTCCCCCCCCCAGCGCCTGCCTCCACCTGGCCGAGATGCAGCGTCGGGTGCGGGAGGCACTGGCGGAGCGCGAGCGGCTGCTGCGAGCACGGGTAGGACGGGGGGGGGGGACCAAGGGGAGCGGGTCCATGGGGCTTGGGGGGACCCCAAGGGGGGGGGGAACCAAGTGTGCGGGGTGCGTTTGCCGGGTGGACGCATATGCAGGGTGCGGGTTCCGGGGGGACACACTTGCCGGGCGCACCGGGGGAGGAACCAAAATGAGCGGGGAACCAAGTGTGCAGGGTTCGGGTTCTGGGGGGACACATTTGCGGGGCGCACCGGGGGGGGAACCAAATTGAGGGGGGAACCAAGTGTGCGGGGTTTGGGTTCCGGGGGGACAAATTTGCGGGGCGCACCGGGGGGAACCAAAAGGAGGGGGGAACCAAATGTGCGGGGTGCGGGTTCTGGGGGGACACTTTTGTGGGGCGCACCGGGGGGGAACCAAAATGAGGGGGGAACCATATGTGCAGGGTGCGGTTGTCGGGGGGACGCCGTTAGGGTTGGGGTTGGAGTTGGGGTTCGGGTTAGGTTAGGGTTAGGCCGCCCCCTGCTGGTGGAAAAGGGGTACTGCAGGCGGCCGGGGGGAGCTCATGCCCGGTGACGCCCGAGGGCGCCCCTCTGCCGCCCCCTGCTGGTGGAAAAGGGGTACTGCAGGCGGCCGGGGGGAGCTCATGCCCGGTGACGCCCGAGGGCGCCCCTCTGCCGCCACCTGCTGGTGGAAAAGGGGTACTGCAGGCGGCCGGGGGGAGCTCATGCCCGGTGATGCCCGAGGGCGCCCCTCTGCCGCCACCTGCTGGTGGAAAACGAGTATTGCAGGCGGCCGAGGGGAGCTCATGCCCGGTGACGCCCGAGGGCGCCCCTCTGCCGCCACCTGCTGGTGGAAAAGGGGTACTGCAGGCGGCCCGGTGGAGCTCATGCCCGGTGATGCCCGAGGGCGCCCCTCTGCCGCCCCCTGCTGGTGGAAAACGAGTATTGCAGGCGGCCGAGGGGAGCTCATGCCCGGTGATGCCCGAGGGCGCCCCTCTGCCGCCACCTGCTGGTGGAAAACGAGTATTGCAGGCGGCCGAGGGGAGCTCATGCCTGGTGATGCCCGAGGGCGCCCCTCTGCTGCCACCTGCTGGTGGAAAACGAGTACTGCAGGCGGCCAGGGGCCGTGCACGCGCGTTGCTTATTACGTCTTTTTTTTTTTTTTGATGTGTAATTTCCTACGCTCCTAGATTTTTCTTCATATGTAAATGAAAGGTTCGTGCTAATTCCCGTTGAAAATATTTCATTTACTTTCTTGGTTGTATTGTCCTTTCTATGTTCAAAGCTGAGGCAAAAATACGGTAAATTTTGCTTCTAGAAACACCGCAGTTCTTTTGTCTGCACTCCGCATGCTGTAAACTAGGGATAGGTGACAAATAAATAAAACAATAAATAAAAGAACACAGCTGCTGCTCCTGCTCTCTTTCTTGTGCTTTGCCCCCTCCTCTTTCCCAGGTGATTGGGTTTGGGTGCTGGGCGGGGCCAAATGTTATAGGAGCCCTAGGCGTTCTATCAGAGAGCTCCTTCTGCGTGGGCTGCTCTTTGGGGTAAGTGCTTTGTTTATTCTTCTGTTAGCTACATGCAGGGTTCTTTTCGTGGGTCAGAGTCTTGTACGATATTTTAGAGGAAAGCAATCTAGTAGTACGTGCATTTATTGCATGAAGCTCTTTGGAGGTGATGAATTGTTATAGCACTTTTATGGATAGGATGTCAATGTTATTTTGTGTGTTTGCTTTGTTGTTCTATGTCCCTCATGATTTTTGCAGGGTTATAGGGCAGATGCCACCAGGTCTACCCCTTTTGTTGTTTTTGTTTTGTTTGATTTATTTTTCTTATTTTCTTTTTCGGAAGGGGGTTTGGGATTTGAGCGTCCTATTTTTTTGGGTTTGGGATTTGAGCATCTTAATTTTGTGGGTGTGGGATTTGAGCGTCTTAAGTGTTTGGGTTAGGGCTTTTAGGCATAGGACTTCAGGGGTTTAGTGTGGTGGATAGTTTGGCTTAGGTCTGTAGGGGTTTCGAGGATTTTTAGGGTTAGGGCTTGCGGCTTTTTTGTGTAAGGGCGGTAAGGGCTAGGGTTCCAGGGAGTGCTGTTAAATGGAGTTCTCGACAACTCGGCCTCTGATTGGCTGTGCCGGCTGCCCAGGGAATGCTGGTAGGTGTAGTTTTCCGGCACAAGGCTTCCGGTAGGCTGCGTTGAGTGCCCAGAGCATGCCGGGAAATGTAGTTCGGGGACTCCGGACTTCCGGGAGGCCATGTTGGGTGCCCAGAGCACACCGGGAAATGCAGTTCTCGGGGACTAGGGCTGGGGCTAGGGTTAGAGCTTAGGGTGAGGGTTGGGATTAGGGTTAGGGCTAGTGAATGCTGGTTCTCTGTGTTTGCAGATGACGGTGAGCGTGTGTAAACTAATTCCAGTTGAAGAAGTTTCAGTTACTTGCTTGGTGACATTATCAGTTCAACATTAAAAGCGGCAGCAAAAGCAAAAGGGGAGTTTTGCTTCTAGAAACACCACAGGTCTCTTGTCTGCTCTCGGAATGTTTTTGAGATAAACCAGATTTTAAAAAACAAAGGAAAAAAAAAAAAACACAGCTGCTTCTTTTGCTCTCTTCCTACTTTCTTGTGCTTTGCCCCTCCCCTTTCCCAGGTGATTGGGTTTGGGTGCTGGGCGGGGCTGAATGCTATATGAGCCCCAGGCATGCTATCAGAGAGCTCCTTCTGCCTGGGCTGCTCCTTGGGGTAAGTGCTTTGTTTTTCCTTCAGTCAGTTGCAGGGTTCTCTAGGCAGACTGGAGCCTATGGATTTCTGGATTTTAAGTGCTTGGAATTCACTCAGTAGCGGGATGTTTAGTAGGGGCTGCTGGCTCACTGTTTTTTTTGGGATGGTGGGATACTCTTCTGTTTTTGAGCTATGTTTTAATCTCTAGATGTATAAACCCACTTGTGTAACTCTCCAGAGGACTAAAACCAGCTTGATTGAATGCTACATATGGCTTGGCAGCGTAGATGCAGCGTTACCAAGACACTGAGCAGAGTTGTATCAGAGTCACCTCTTTCATCTGCAAAGGGTAAGTCTGCGACTACCCCTGCCGAGGCTGCTGTGTGTGCATGTCTTTCTGGCATTTGTGGAGCTCGGTTGTTTTTTTTTGTGTGTATGTTTTAACTTTCTGTTTTTCTGAGCAGTAAATAGTGTGTGTGCTGAGCGTGGTTGGCAGGAGGATGTGGGGAGCTGCTCAGGACTGGTAGGTTTGGTTTCTAGGAGTGTGCGGCATCCTTCCTGTGTGATGCGACTGATTGTTGGGTGGGAACGTTCCAGCTCATATGTCTTAAGCAATGTAGCTTGTGTAGTGTGTGTTGTGTGGCCCGGGTGCAGCTTGCTGTGGTGTTGTGAGTGAACAATCTCAGAGCTGGTGAGCAGCTGAAGTACCGGAGCTGGGAAGAGAGAGGTATTGCAGCAGGTACGCTGTGGCTGTGAGGTGCCTCAGAGTGTGCATTTCTCTTGTCTCTGCAGGTGCTTTGTGCAGTTGTGGAGAGGGAAGGGAAATCCTCATGTCACGAAGCTCTGAGGGAAGGTGAGTGGTGTCAGCCTGGTCATGCCTTATCCGAAGCAAAGGGAAGACGCTCAGGTGTTTCCCTGTGAGGGTCTGAGTTGAGGCTGTTTGGGATAGAGGAGCAGTGTGGCAGGTGGGTGCTTGCAAGCACCGTGGCCATTGTATCCTTTTGTGTTCCCAGGTGGCGTGGGTGATGCTGGCCGCTCCTTTCAAGCTTGGACCTAATTTGCAGGTCCAGAGGCAAGTGGCCTGCTCTTTTGAAAGGATAAAAGTAAAGCTGGGGTTGCTTATGTTGTTGAGGGATGGGTGCTACTGCTGGCAGCTGAATGTTTATCTTCTGCCTGTGTCTTTCCCTTGTTCAGGCTGAAATGCAACGTGCAGTTCGCAGTGCAGGACGTCTCGACCCAAGCTGCCTCTGCAGTGACTCTGGTGCGTGATGAGCAGAGGTAACTGTTGTTTTTGGGGTGTGGTTGTCACTGCAGTTATTTTCCTACATCCAATAGAGTAAAACTCCAGTTTGCCTTTTAGAGGTGCTATAAGTGGGTAAGGAGAAGAGATGGAAGCATCTGCCACGTGGGGCAGGCAAGCAGCTGAGGTACAGGAGGGGATGAGAGTACGTGATTTTTTTCTCGGGATGGAATGGAATTGATTTTGTTGGTGTATAATCTGTTCTGCTCTTGGATTTTTCTTTCTAAGTTTAAAAAAAATAATAAAATTTGAGCTAATTCCAGTTAAGAAAGTTTCAGTTACTTGCTGGGTTGTATTGTCCTTTTAATATTCAAAGCTTCAGCGAAAGCATGGGGATTGTTGCTTTTAGAAACACCTCAGGTCTCATCTGCACTCTGCATTCTGTTGAGCTAAAGCAGATCCCCCCCAGAAAAAGAAACAGGTAAACAAAAAAAAAAACCAAACACACACACACAAATGAAGAACAAAATAAAACACCATTGGTAGACTTGTTGTGAATGCAATGAACATTTAATGCCTTTGTTTTCCCAGGTGGTGTGGATGATACTGGCTGCACTGTTGGAGCTTGGATTCGGAGAGGAAGAGGTGAGCAGAACCGTATGTTGCATCAGCAGTAGTCAGCATTGTGGAGAAGGTGGGCATCGTGGCCGTCGTGCTAGTGAATGCTGGTACTCTGTTTTTGCAGCTGATGATGAGCCTTCAGTTGACTAAGATGACAATCAGTGCCTGTGCATTTCTTGAGGCAGAGGGACTTTACCATGCAGCAACCTGAGAGCTAAGTTGGGGGGCACCTGGTATTTGCATATCTGGGGTGGCTAATGGGAGCTGTGAGCCAGAGCAGCGTGGTGCCTGCTGGCTG
The DNA here is from genome assembly GCF_047663525.1 of Anas platyrhynchos. Taxonomy (NCBI): domain Eukaryota; kingdom Metazoa; phylum Chordata; class Aves; order Anseriformes; family Anatidae; genus Anas; species Anas platyrhynchos. The sequence goes on from NC_092588.1 coordinate 160,065,759, forward strand.
AATAGACTTGGTGCCACTGTGAGGGTGGTTGAGGCTGAGTCACGTTCAGGCTGCTTGTGGCTGGGTCACCAGGCTAATAGGAGCAGCGGGATTATTTTGTAGCGTGAGTGCGTGTGCCAGGCAGGACAGTTTCCTTCAGTTTGTCCTGTAGTGTTGCTTCTGCAGTGTCTGTTCTGTGCTTCTCGGGTCTTGATATCCTCCTGGCTTTTGACACTGGACTGACCAGGCAGGCGACTTGGTAGCTGTGCTGAAGGGCCTCAATGCTTGTTTTGTCATCATGGCTCTGATCCGAGCACTTCTTGTCTTGCAGTCGCTGCTTGAAATACAGATCTGTTTCAGGTCTTGTGTATCATACTCGGTTTGAGATCGCGTCCGTTTCCATCCTCACTCTTGCAGAAGTCATCTGGGCCGCATCAGGAGTTCTTGCTTGGGAATTGATTTCCTGAGAGTTGTCTTAGGGGGTTTTCAGTCCCCATCCTTCTGGTCTCTTGTCTTGAAGGCAGGCTTTTTAGGCCTCCATCATCCCAGTTCTGGCAGTTGCTTCCAGTCACGTGTCGTGACATTTGAGTCTCTCGTAGGGTCTGGTGCAGAGCACCTGTTCTGACTTGCTGTTGCTGTAGGGCTTTCTTTTTGCGGGTCACTTTTTCTTGTGCCTTGTGTTGTGTGTTTTGTTTGTAGTGTTTGTGGCGTGCCTGTGTGTGTATGTGTTTGGTCTGGAGCTGTCCTGCCTGGCAGTTAGTGATGGCAGTTAACGTGGCAGTGCATGGGTGTACTAATACATTGATGGGACTGTGTTGGCAAAGACATCCGGTCTGCCTCTGGGCACGTACTGAAGGGCAGCTGGCACAGTCATCTCTGTGGTGTTTGGCAGATGTTGGGCGTGGGAGGTTTGAGCTGCTTGCGAGCAGCTGCTCGCATAGCACTGGAACGGTGTGCTTGAGGAGGTCTGTCGAATCTTGAAAGCTTACAGATATGGGGTTTTGAAACGTTTATTTTTATTTCTATGCTGTCCCTAGTAGAGTGTAAACCTTTGGAGGAACCTGTCACGGAAAGAGCTCCTTCTGGAACTGTTCAGCACTCGGTAGGCAGCTCGGTGCCTGTCTTGATCTACTTCTGAGGTGCTGAGGTATGGGGGCTTCTGTTTTGAAATGATAATATTGTAAATGGGGTCCCTTTGTGTTGTTGAGCGATGGGTGCTAATGCTGGCAGCTGAATGATTCTCTTGTGACTGTTTTCATTTGTTTAAGGTGAAACACAGTGTACAACACGGGACTTGACCGGAGCTGCTTTTGGCAAGGTGAGCGATGGACAGATGCAGCAGGTACTTCAGGGGTGCAGCTGTTATTGCAGTTAGTTAACTGAACAAAATACAGTAAAAATCCTGTTTATATTTCAGGGGTGTTGTAGCTGGCCTAAGAGAGCAGATGGAAGCATCTTCCTCGAGGGCAGGTGAGGGGGCCGAGGTAAGGCAGCAGCTGAGAGTAACTGTCCCAGCTGTGCTGTGGCTTTGGATGCTGCTTCAGCCTATGCTTTTGTTTGTCTTTTGCAGGTGTCTCGCACAGGCTGAGTGGGGCCAAGCTGCACTCTGAAGAGCAGCACGAGAAGGGCGGGCTGTTTGTGAGCTGGATTGGAGCAGAACTGCCAAGTAGCATGAGGTGAGTGCGAAGGGTCTTGCTTTGCAGGTGCCATGGCAGGCTCTCCACAGAAGCGGTTGAGGATTTGAGAAGAGGTTGCTGATGATCAAGGAGCGACACGTGCAGGGATGGCTTGAAAAGGGTATGGCTGCTTTCTCTTCTGTTTATCAGGTGTCCCAGGCAACGTGGGCTGTGATGTTAGTGTTCAGAATCGGAACAAAGCAGGTGCTGATGGCTGTCTTCTTTGGTAGGCAAGGAGGTGCCCAAAGCCCTGTCTTATGTAGCCTGAGCACGCCTCGCTGAGTATGAAGCTTGATTTCCAGCAGTTCTGAAAACTGTGTTGAGGCTGAAATGCTGTTTCTGTGTTTGGGTTGGGCTTGTACCTTGGTGAGTGTAGGGATGGGTTTTAATTTGGTGCAGTGGAGGGCCTGGCCCCAGTGTCCTGTAGTGTGTTTTGACCCGTGAGCATAGCCTTTTGGTTTTCAGATAGCCTACTGAAGTTAGTGATTTTTCCTGTGAGTGGAATGGAATTGAATTCTTCTTTGGCGCATAATCTGTTCTGCTCCTAGAGTTTTCTTCCTGCGTAAATACAAGTCTGCGCTAAATCCGGCTGAAAAAGCTTCATTTACTTGCGTGGTAGTATTGTCCTTTCAGTGTTCAAAGTTGCAGCAAAAGCATGGGGATTTTTGTTTCTAGAAACACCCCAGTTCTCCTGTCTGCACTCTGCATGCTGTTGAGCTAAGCCTTATAAGGAAGTTAATAAAACCACAGCTGCTGCTGCTCCTCTTTCTGCTTTTTTATGCTTTCCCCCTGCACTTTCCCAGGTGATTAGCTTCAGGTTCCAGGTGGGACCTAATGGTAACTGAGTTGAAGGTATGCCATCAGAGAGCTCCTTCTGCCTGGGCTGCACTTTTGGGTAAGTGCTTTGTTTTTCCTTCAGTCTTTTGGAGGGTTCTTTAGGTGGGTCAGATTCTATGGACTGATGCATTTTGAAGTCGAAACCGGTACTCCTATCTTTTTGAGATGAAAACTGGTAGGATCTGTCATAGTAAAGGAATCTAGTAGTAGGTGCGTGTATTGCACGCAGCTCTTCCTCAGGTGAGTAGTTGTTATGGCAGTTTTACGGATAGTATGGTGATGTTACTTTGTGTGTTTGCTCTGTGGTTCTGGGTCCCTTCTGATTTTTGCAGAATTACGGGGCTTTTTGTGATTCTTTGCCTGTATGTCAAATATTATCAAAGTTACAACCTTGCTGTTAAAGTGATGGAGCAGGGTTTAGGAGAAATGTATGATGGAGGCTGCCTGTGTGAGCGTGTATCTGAAAATGGCAGCAGTGGGCACGTAAGGGGTAGTCTGTTTCAAGTTTAGGGACAGTTTGTTATATTTCTGGAGCTTTTGCCTGTGTGTTTTCTGTCTGTCGAGTGTTTAGACCTTGCAGCCTTTTAGTCTTGATGTCCTTGAATTGACATATTAGAAGTATGTTTATTAGGTGTTTCCAGGTAGTTGTTTTTGGGAAACAGTGGGGTAATGTCTCTTGACCGCATAAGTGCAGTAGTGCCTGGAGAGTGAGCAGGCTCACCTTCTTCCTCTCCGCAGAATAAGGCCGCCCGGGCCCAGTTCGGCGCGGCGCCGCCCGGGCCCATTTGTCCTGTGGAGCTACTGAGCAGCTGAGGTAAAGGAGTTTTGAACAGAGAGGTATTGCACAACTGTATGTTGCATCAGTAGTAGTGAGCGTTGTCCAAGAGGTGGGTATCAGGGCTGGCGTGCTAGTGAATGCTGGTTCTCTGTTTTTGCAAGTGATGATGAACCTGTTTGAGCTAATTCCATTTGAAAAAGTTCCAGTTACTGGCCTGGTCGTGTCGTCCTTTCAATGTTAAAAGCTGCAGCAAAAGCATGGGGATTGTTGCTTCTAGAAACACCCCAGGTCTCTTGTCTGCTCTCTGCATATCGTTGAAGTAAAGCAGATTAAAAAAAAAAAAAAAAAACCTAAAACCAGCTGCTGCTGCTTCTGCTTTCTTTCTACTTCCTTGTGCTTTGCCCCTCCCCTTTCCCAGGTGATTGGGTTTGGGTGCTGGGCGGGGCCGAATGGTATATGAGCCCCAGGCATGCTATCAGAGAGCTCATTCTGCCTGGGCTGCTCCTTGGGGTAAGTGCTTTGTTTTTCCTTCAGTCAGTTGCAGGGTTCTCTAGGCAGGCTGGAGTTTATAGATTTCTAGAAATTTTAAGTGCTTGGAAGTCACTTAATAGAGGGATATTTAGTAGAGGCTGCTGTCTCACTGTTTTTTGGGATGGTGGGACGCTCTTCTGTTTTTGAGCTAAATTTATTCTCTAGATGCATAGGCCTACTTCTGTAATTTTCCAGAGGACTAAACCCAGCTTCATTTCATGCTACATGCGGCTTGGCAGGGTAGATGCCGCATTACCAAGAGACTGAGCAGGGTTGTATCAGAGTCACCTCTTTCATCTGCAAAGGGTAAGTTTGATTACCCCTGCCGAGGCTGCTGTGTGTGCATGTCTTTTTGGCATTTGTGGAGCTCAGTTGTTTTTTGTGTGTGTATGTTTTAAGTTTCTGTTTTTCTGAGCAGTAAATAGTGTGTTTGCTGAGTGTGGTTGGCAGGAGGAGGTGGGGAGCTCCTCGGGACTGGTAGGTTTGGTTTCTCGGAGAGTACGGCAGCCTTCCTGTGTGATGCGACTGATTGTTGGGTGGGAACGTTCCAGCTTGTGTGTCTTAGGCAATGTAGCCTGTGTAGTGTGTGTTGTGTGGCCTGGGCAGATTTTGCTGTGGTGCTGTGAGTGAAGAATCTGAGTTAGAGGTGGTGAGCAGCTGAAGTACCGGAGCTGGGAAGAGAGAGGTCTTGCAGCAGGTACGCTGTGGCTGTGAGGTGCCTCAGAGTGTTCTTTTCCCTTGTCTCTGCAGGTGCTTTGTGTGCAGTCGTGGACAGGGAAGGGATATCCTCGTGTGATGGAGCTCTGAGGGAAGGTGAGTGGTGTCAGCCATGTCATCCCTTATCCGAAGCAAAGGGAAGACGCTCAGGTGTTTCCCTGTGAGGGTCCGAGGTGAGACTGTTTGGGATAGAGGAGCAGTGTGGCAGGTGGTTGCTTGCAAGCAGTGTCGTTTTGTCCTTTTGTGTTCCCAGGTGTTGTGGATGATGGTGGCTGCTCCTTTCAAGCTTGGACCTAATTTACAGGTCCAGAGGCAAGTGGAGTGCTGTTTTGAAAGGGTAAAAGTAAAGCTGGGGTCACTTATGTTGTTGAGGGATGGGTGCTACTACTGGCAGTTGAATGTTTATCTTCTGCCTCTGTCTTTCCTTTGTTCAGGTTGAAATGCAGTGCGCAGTGCAGGACGTCTCGACCCGAGCTGCCTCTGCAGTGACTCTGGTGCGTGATGAGCAGAGGTAACTGTTGTTTTTGGGGTGTGGTTGTCACTGCAGTTATTTTCCTATGTCCAATAGAGTAAAACTCCAGTTTGCCTTTTAGAGGTGCTATAAGTGGGTAAGGAGAAGAGATGGAAGCATGTGCCACGTGGGGCAGGCAAGCGGCTGAGGTACAGGAGGGGATGAGAGTATGTGATTTTTTTCTGGGGATGGAATGGAATTAATTTTGTTGGTGTATAATCTGTTCTGCTCCTAGATTTTTCTTTCAATATGAGCTAATTCCAGTTAAGAAAGTTCCAGTTACTTGCTGGGTCGTATTGTCCTTTTAATATTCAAAGCTGCCGCAAAAGCATGGGGATTGTTTCTTCTAGGTACTCCCCAGTTCTCGTTTGCATTCTGCATGCTGTTGAGCTAAAGCAGATTTAAAAAAAAAAAATACAAGAAACACACACACAAACAACAACAACAAGAAACCACGATTGGGTTATTTGTTCTGAATGCAACTATCATTTAATCCCTTTGTTGTCCCAGGTGGTGTGGATGATACTGGCTGCACTGTTGGAGCTTGGACTCGGAGAGGAACACGTGAGCACAATCGTACGTTGCATCAGCAGTAGTCAGCATTGTGGAGAAGGTGAGCAATGGGGCTGGCGTGCTAGTGAATGCTGTTTCTCTGTTTTTGCAGCTGATGATGAGCCTTCAGTTGACTAAGATGACAAACGGTGCCTGTGCATTTCTTGAGGCGGAGGGACTTTACCATGCAGCAACCTGAGAGCTAAGTTGGGGGGCGCCTGGTATTTGCATATCTGGGGTGGCTAATGGGAGCTGTGAGCCAGAGCAGCATGGTGCCTGCTGGCTGAATAGACTTGGTGCCACTGTGAGGGTGGTTGAGGCTGGGTCATGTTCAGGCTGCTTGTGGCTGGGTCACCAGGCGAATAGAAGAGGCAGGATTATTTTGTAGCGTGTGTGCGTGTGCCAGGCAGGACAGTTTCCTTCAGTTCGTCTGTCCTGTAGTGTTGCTTCTGCAGTGTCTGTTCTGTGCTTCTCGGGTCTTGATATCCTCCTGGCTTTTTAGACCGGACTGACCAGACAGGCGACTTGGTAGCGGTGCTGAAGGGCCTCAATGCTTGTTTTGTCATCGTGGCTGTGATCCGAGCACTTCATGTCTTGCAGTTGCTGCTTGAAATGCAGATCTGTTTCATGTCTTGTGCATCATATTTGGTTTGAGATCACGTCTGTTTCCATTCTCACTCTCCCAGAAGTCATCTGGGCCTCATCAGGAGCTCTTGCTTGGGAATTGATTTCGTAAGTGTCTTCTTATGGGGTTTTCAGTCCCCATCCTTCTGGTCTCTTGTCTTGAAGGCAGGCTTTCTAGGCCTCCATCATCCCAGGTCTGGCAGTTGCTTCCAGTCGCGTGTCGTGACATTTGAGTCTCTGGTAGGGTCTGGTGCAGAGCACCTGTTCTGACTTGCTGTTGCTGTAGGGCTTTCCTCTGGGGGTCACTTTTTCTTGCGCCATGTGTTGTGTGTTTTGTTTGTAGTGTTTGTGGCGTGCCTGTGTGTGTACGTGTTTGGTCTGGAGCTGTCCTGCCTGGCAGTTAGTGATGACAGCCAACGTGGCAGGTCATGGGTGTACTAATACATTGATGGGACTGTGTTGGCAAAGACATCCGGTCTGCCTCTGGGCACGTACTGAAGGGCAGCTGGCACAGTCATCTCTGTGGTGTTAGGCAGTCTGGAGGGGGGAGAGTATATCTGTTTGTGAGCAACTGCTCACATAGCGCTCGAACGGTGTGCTTGAGGAGGTCTGTTGAATCTTGAAAGCTTACAGATATGGGGTTTTGAAATGTTTATTTTTATTTCTTTCCCGTCCCCAGTGGAGCGTAAACCTTTGGAGGAACCTGTCACAGGAAAGAGCTCCTTCTGGAACTGTTCAGCACTGGGTAGGCAGCTCGGTGCCTGTCTTGATCTACTTCTGAGGTGCTGAGGCAAGGGGGCTGCTGTTTTGAAACGATAATATTGTAAATGGGGTCTGTTGTGTTGTTGAGGGATGGGTGCTAATGCTAGCAGCTGAATGATTGATTCTCTTGTGACTGTTTTCATTTGTTAAAGCTGAAACACAGTGTACGACACGGGACTTGACGACCAGAGCTGCTTTTGGCAAGGTGAGTAATGAACAGCTATAGAAGGTAATTTAGTGGTGCAGTTTTCACTGCAGTCACTTAACTACACCAAGTACAGTAAAAATCCTGTTTATATTTCAGGGGTGTTGTAGCTGGCTTAAGAGAGCAGATGGAAGCATCTGCCTTGAGGGGAGGTGAGGGCGCAGCTGAGAGTAACTGTCCCAGCTGTGCAGTGGCTTTGGATGCTGCTTCAGCCTATGCTTTTGTTTCTCTTTTGCAGGTGTCTCACACAGGCTGAGTGGGGTCAAGCTGCACTCTGAAGAGCAGCACGAGAAGGGCGGGCTGGTTGTGAGCTGGATTGGAGCAGAACTGCCAAGTAGCACGAGGTGAGTGCGAAGGGTATCCATCTTGCTTTGCAGGTGCCATGGCAGGCTCTCCACAGAAGCGGTTGAGGATTTGAGAAGAGGTTGCAGCTCATCAAGGAGCGACACGTGCAGGGATGGCTTGAAAAGGGTATGTCTGCTTTCTCTTCTGTTTATCAGGTGTCCCAGGCAACGTGGGCTGTGATGTTAGTGTTCAGAATCGGAACAAAGCAGGTGCTGAAATGCTGTGTCTGTTTTTTTTGTGTTGGGGTTGCACCTTGGTGAGTGTAGGGATGGGTTTAAGTGGGTGCAGCGGAGGGCCTGGCCCCAGTGTCCTGTAGTGTGTTTTGACCCATCAGCATAGCCTTTTGGTTCTCAGGTAGCCTACTAAAGTAAGTGATTTTTCCTGCGAGTGGTATGGAATTGTTTTTTTTTTTTTTTTTTTTGCCGTGAAATCTGTTCTGCTCCTTGATTTTTCTTTTTATGTAAATAAAAGATCGAGCTAATTCCAGATGGAAAAAAAAAATCAGTTACTTTCTTGATCATTTTGTCCTTTTAATATTTGAAGCTGCAGCAAAAGCATGGGGATTTTTGTTTCTAGAAACACCCTAGCTCTCCTGTCTGCACTCTGCATGCTGTTGAGCTAAGCCATATAAATAAGTAAATAAACCACAGCTACTGCTCCTTTCTGGTTTTTTTTTTTTTTTGTGCTTTCCCCCTTGCACTTTCCCAGGTGATTGGCTTCAGGTTCCATGTGGGACCTAGTGGTAACTGAGTTGCAGGTATTCCATGACAGAGCTCCTTCTGCCTGGGCTGCTTTTTGTGGTAAGTGCTTTGTTTTTCACTCAGTCAGTTGCAGGGTTCTTTAGGTGGGTCAGAGTCTATGGACTGATGCGTTTTCCAGTAGAAACCGGTACGCGTATCTTCTTGAGGTGGCAACTGGTAGGATCTGTCACTGTAAAGCAATCTAGTAGTAGTATGTGCCTGTATTGCACGCAGCTTTTCCTCAGGTGAGTAGTTGTTATGGCAGTTTTACGGATAGTATGGTGATGTTACTTTGTGTGTTTGCTTTGTGGTTCTGGGTCCCTTCTGATTTTTGCAGAATTACGGGGCTTTTTGTGAGTCTTTGCCTGTATGTCAAATATTATCAAAGTTACAACCTTGCTGTTAAAGTGATGGAGCAGGGTTTAGGAGAAGTGTATCATGGAAGCTCCCTGTGTGAGCGTGTATCTGAAAATGGCAGCAGTGGGAATGTAAGGGGTAGTCTGTTTCAAGTTTAGGGACAGGTTGTTACATTTCTGGAGCATTTGCCTGTGTGTTTTCTGTCTGTCGAGTCTTTAGACCATAAAGCCTTCTAGGCTTTATGTCCTTGAATTTACGTATTAGAAGTACGTTTATGAGGGGTTGCCAGGTACGTTGTTCTTGGGAAACTGTGGGGTATGGTTCCTTGAGTGCATAAGTGCAGTAGTGACAAGAGAGTGAGCAGGGCCACCTTCTTCATCTCTGCAGAATAAGTCTGTTCGGGCACACTTCTCAGGTAAATGTAGTGAGCAGATGAGGGAAAGGAGCTGGGAACAGAGAGGTATTGCACAGTAGCGTTTTGCATCAGTAGTAGTCAGCGTTGCGGAGGAGGTGGGTGTCAGTGCTGGCCTGCTAGTGAATGCTGGTTCTCTGTTTTTGCAAGTGATGATGAACATGTTTGACGTAATTCCATTTGCAAAAGTTCCTGTTACTTGCTGGGTTGTGTTGTCCTTTCAATGTTAAAAGCTGCAGCAAAAGCATGGGGATCGTTGCTTCTAGAAACACCCTAGGTCTCCTGTCTGCTCTCTGCATGTTTTTCAAGTAAAGCAGATCTTAAAAAAAACAAAACAAAAAAAAAAAAAAACAAAAAACAAAGAAAATAATAAAAAACAGCTGCTGCTGCTCCTGCTTTGTTTCTACTTCCTTGTGCTTTGCCCCTCCCCTTTTCCAGGTGATTGGGTTTGGGTGCTGGGCGGGGCCGAATGGTATATGAGACCCAGGCATGCTATCAGAGAGCTCCTTCTGCCTGGGCTGCTCCTTGGGGTAAGTGCTTTGTTTTTCCTTCAGTCGGTTGCAGGGTTCTTTAGGCAGGCTGGAGTTTATAGATTTCTAGAATTTTTAAGTGCTTGGAATTCACTTAATAGAGGGATGTTTAATAGAGGTTTCTGGCTCACTGTTTTTTTGGGATGGTGGGATACTCTTCTGTTTTTGAGCTGTATTTTAATCTCTAGATGTATAAACCCACTTGTGTAATTCTCCAGAGGACTAAAACCAGCTTGATTGCATGGTACCTGTGGCTTGGTAGCGTAGACGCAGCATTACCAAGAGCCTGAGCAGGGTTGTATCAGAGTCACCTCTTTCATCTGCACAGGGTACGTCTGTGATTACCTCTGCCGGGGCTGCTGTGTGTGCATGTCTTTTTGGCATTTGTGGAGCTCGGTTGTTTTTTTTGTGTGTGTGTATGTTCTAAGGTTTTTGTTTTTTTTTTGAGGGGTGAATAGTGTGTGTGCTGAGCGTGGTTGGCAGGAGGATGTGGGGAGCTGCTCAGGACTGGTAGGTTTGGTTTCTAGGAGTGTGCGGCAGCCTTCCTGTGCGATGCGACTGATTGTTGGGCGGGAATGTTCCAGCTGGTGTGTGTTGGGCAATGTAGCTTGTGTAGTGTGTGTTGTGTGGCCCCATTGGAGCTTGCTGTGGTGCTGTGAGCGAAGAATCTCAGTTAGAGCTGGTGAGCAGCTGAAGTGCCAGAGCTGGGAAGAGGGAGGTCTTGCAGCAGGTACGCTGTGGCTGTGAGGTGCCTCAGAGTGTGCATTTCTCCTGTCTGTGCAGGTGCTTTGTGCAGTTGTGGAGAGGGAAGGGAAATCCTCATATCATGAAGCACTGAGGGAAGGTGAATGGTGTCAGCCTGGTCATCCCTTATCCGAAGCGAAGGAAAGGTTGTTTGGTGCTTGTTTTGGCATATGATATCTTTTGCTCCTAGATCTTTCTTTCTATGTACAAAAAAAAAAAAAGTAAAAAAAAAAAAAAATGGTTGAGCTATTTGCAGTTAAGAAAGTTCCAGGTAATTGCTGGGTCGTATTGTCCATTTAATATTCAAAGTTGCAGCAAAAGCATGGGGATTGTTCCTTCTAGAAACACCCCAGTTCTCTTGTTTGCAGTTTGCATTCTGTTGAGCTAAAGCAGATTTCAAAAAACAAACAACAATAAAATTCTACCATTGGGTGATGTGTTGTGAAGGCAATGATCATTTAATCGCTTTGTTTTCCTAGGTGGTGTGGATGATACTGGCTGCACTGTTAGAGCTTGGATTTGGAGAGGAAGAGGTGAGCAGAACCGTATGTTGCATCAGCAGTAGTCAGCATTGTGGAGCAGGTGGGCATCGTGGCCGGCGTGTTAGTGAATGCTGTTACTCTGTTTTTGCAGCTGATGGTGAGCCTTCAATTGACTAAGATGACAATCGGTGCCTGTGCATTTCTTGAGGCGGAGGGACTTTACCATGCAGCAACCTGAGAGCTAAGTTGGGGGGCACCTGGTATTTGCATATCTGGGGTGGCTAATGGGAGCTGGGAGCCAGAGCAGGATGGAGCCAGCTGGCTGAATAGACTTGGTGCCACTGTGAGGGTGGTTGAGGCTGGGTCACGTTCAGGCTGCTTGTGGCTGGGTCACCAGGCTAATAGAAGAAGCGGGATTATTTTGTAGCTTGAGTGCGTGTGCCACGCAGGACAGTTTCCTTCTGTTCATCTGTCTTGTAGTGTTGCTTCTGCAGTGTCTGTTCTGTGCTTCTCGGGTCTTGATATCCTCATGGCTTTTTAGACTGGACTGACCAGACAGGCGACTTGGTAGCGGTGCTGAAGGGCCTCAATGCTTGTTTTGTCATCATGGCTCTGATCAAGCAGCAACTGCAAGACAAGAAGTGCTCGAAAGTGCAGATCTGTTTCATGTCTTGTGCATCATATTTGGTTTGAGATCACATCTGTTTCCATTCTCACTCTTGCAGAAGTCATCTGGGCCACGTCAGGAGCTCTTGCTTGGGAATTGATTTCGTAAGTGTCTTCTTAGGGGGTTTTCAGTCCCCATCCTTCTGGTCTCTTGTCTTGAAGGCAGGCTTTCTAGGCCTCCATCATCCCAGGTCTGGCAGTTGCTTCCAGTCGTGTGTCGTGACATTTGAGTCTCTGGTAGGGTCTGGTGCAGAGCACCTGTTCTGACTTGCTGTTGCTGTAGGGCTTTCCTCTGGGGGTCACTTTTTCTTGCGCCATGTGTTGTGTGTTCTGTTTGTAGTGTTTGTGGCGTGCCTGTGTGAGTACGTGTTTGGTCTGGACTTGTCCTGCCTGGCAGTTAGTGATGACAGCTAACGTGGCACTGCATGGGTGTGCTAATACATTGTCCAGACTGTGTTGGCGAAGACATCTGGTCTGCCTCTGGGCACGTACTGAAGGGCAGCTGGCACAGTCATCTCTGGTGTTTGGCAGATGGGGATATGGGAGAGTATATCTGCTTGTGAGCAGCTGCTCGCATAGTGCTTGAACGGTGTGCTTGAGGAGGTCTGTTGAATCTTGAAAGCTTACAGATATGGGGTTTTGAAATGTTTATTTTTATTTCTTTCCTGTCCCCAGTAGAGTGTAAACCCTAGGAGGAACCTGTCACAGGAAAGAGCTCCTTCTGGAACTGTTCAGCACTCGGTAGGCAACTTTTGTTTAATTTGTTTAAGGTGAAACACAGTGTACAACACGGGACTTGACCATAGCTGCTTTTGGCAAGGTGAGCGATGAACAGATGTAGCAGGTACTTTAGGGGTGCAGTTGTCACTGCAGTTACTTAACTACACAAAGTACAGTACAAATCCTGTTTATATTTCAGGGGTGTTGTAGCTGGCCAAAGAGAGCAGATGGAAGCATCTTCCTTGAGGGTAGGTGAGGGGGCCCAGGTAAGGGAGCAGCTGAGAGTAACTGTCCCAGCTGTGCTGTGGCTTTGGGTGCTGCTTCAGCCTATGCTTTTGTTTGTCTTTTGCAGGTGTGTCGCACAGGCTGAGTGGGGCCAAGCTGCACTCTGAGGAGCAGCACGAGAAGGGCGGGCTGTTTGTGAGCTGGATTGGAGCAGAACTGCCAAGTAGCACGAGGTGAGTGCGAAGGGATCCATCTTGCTTTGCAGGTGCCATGGCAGGCTCTCCACAGAAGCGGTTGAGGATTGGAGAAGAGGTTGCAGATGATCAAGGAGCGACACGTGCAGGGATGGCTTGAAAAGGGTATGGCTGCTTTCTCTTCTGTTTATCAGGTGTCCCAGGCAATGTGGGCTGTGATGTTAGTCTTTAGAATAGGAACAAAGCAGGTGCTGATGGACGTCTTCTTTGGTAGGCGAAGAGGTGTCCGAAGCCCCGTCCTGTGTATCCTGAGCACGCCTCGCTGAGTATGAAGCTTGCTTTCCAGCAGTTCCCAAAACTGTTGAAGCTGAAATGCTGTGTCTGTGTTTGTGTTGGGGTTGCACCTTGGTGAGTGTCGGGATGGGTTTTAATTCAGTGAAGCGGAGGGCCTAGCCCCAGTGTCCTATAGTGTGTTTGACCCATCAGCACAGCCTTTTGGTTCTCAGATAGCCTACTGAAGTAAGTGATTTTTCCTGTGAGTGGAATGCAATTGATTTTTTTCTTTTTTTGGCGTGTAATCAGTTTTGCTCCTAGACTTTTCTTTCTATGTAAATAAAAGATACGAAGAAAAAGAAAAGGTACGTTGTTTTTGGGAAACCGTGGGGTAGGGTTCCTTGACCACATAAGTGCAGTAGTGCCTAGAGAGTGAGCAGGGTCACCTCCTTCATCTCTAGAAAGTAAGTCTGTTTGGGCACACTTCAGCGTGGTGCCACCTGGGCACATTTCTCAGGTGGAGCTACTGAGCAGGTGAGGTAAAGGAGGTGGGAACAGAGAGGTATTGCACAATGATATGTTGCCTTAGTAGTAGTGAATGTTGTGCAGGAGGTGGGTATTAGGCCTGGCATGCTAGTGAATGCTGGTTCTCTGTGTTTACAGATGGGGGTGAGTCTGTTTAATTCCAGTTCAAAAAGTTTCAGTTACTAGCTTGGTGATATTTTCAATTCAATATTAAAACCTGCAGAGAAGGCAAAAGGGAATTTTTGCTTCTAGAATCACCGCAGATATCTTGTCTGCTCTCTGTATGCTTTTGAGATAAAGCTGATTTTAAAAAAGAAAGAAAAAAAAAAACATCTGCTTTTCTTGCTCTCTTCCTACTCTCTTGTGCTTTGCCCCTCACCTTTCCCAGGTGATTGGGTTTGGGTGCTGGGCGGGGACAAAAGGTATATGAGCCCCAGGCACGACATCAGAGAGCTCCTTCTGCCTGGGCTGCTCTTTGGGGTCAGTGCTTTGTGTTTCCTTCAGTCAGTTGCAAGGTTCTCTAGGCAGGCTGGAGTTCATGGAGTTCTAGATTTCTAAGTGCTTGGAATTCTAGATTTCTAAGTGCTTGAAATAGAGGGATATTTAGTAGAGGCTGCTGTCTCACTGTTTTTGGGATGGTCACATATGCTCGTGTTTTTGAGCTGTATTTTAATCTCTACATGTATAAAAACACTTGTTTTAGTCTCCTGGAGAGTTTCAGCAGCTTGATTACATGCTACATGTGGCTTGACAGTGTAGATGCAGCATTGCCAAGAGACTGAGCAGGGTTGTATCAGAGTCACCTTTTTTATCTGCAAAGGGTAAGTCTGTGACTACCCCTGCCGGGGCTGCTGCGTGTGCGTGTCTTTTTGGCATTTGTGGTGCTCAGTTGTTTTTTTGTATGTTTTAACTTTCTGTTTTTCTGAGCAGTAAATAGTGTGTTTGCTGAGCGTGGTTGGCAGGAGGAGGTGGGGAGCTGCTCAGGACTGGTAGGTTTGATTTCTAGGAGTGTGCGGCAGCCTTCCTGTGTGATGCGACTGATTGTTGGGTGGGAACGTTCCAGCTTGTGTGTCTTAGGCAATGTAGCTTGTGTAGTGTGTGTTGTGTGGCCTGGGCAAAGTTTGCAGTGGTGCTGTGAGTGAAGAATCTGAGTTAGAGCTGATGAGCAGCTGAAGTACCGGAGCTGGGAAGAGAGAGGCATTGCAGCAGGTATGCTGTGGCTGTGAGGTGCTTCAGAGTGTGCTTTTCTCTTGCCTCTGCAGGTGCTTTGTGCAGTTGTGGAGAGGGAAGGGAAATCCTCATGTCACGAAGCTCTGAGGGAAGGTGAGTGGTGTCAGCCTGGTCATCCCTTATCTGAAGCGAAGGGAAGACGCTCAGGTGTTTCCCTCAGAGGGTCCGGGGTGAGACTGTTTGGGATAGAGGAGCAGTGTAGCAGGTGGGTGCTTGCAAGCACAGTGGTCATTTTGTCCTTTTATGTTCCCAGGTGGCGTGGGTGATGCTGGCCGCTCCTTTCAAGCTTGGACCTAATTTGCAGGTCCAGAGGCAAGTGGCCTGCTCTTTTGAAAGGATAAAAGTAAAGATGGGGTTGCTTATGTTGTTGAGGAACGGGTGCTACTGCTGGCAGCTGAACGTTTATCTTCTGCCTTTGTCTTTCCTTTGTTCAGGGTGAAATGCAGTGTGCAGTTCGCAGTGCAGGACGTCTCGACCCAAGCTGCCTCTGCAGTGACTCTGGTGCGTGATGAGCAGAGGTAACTGTTGTTTTTGGGGTGTGGTTGTCACTGCAGTTATTTTCCTACATCCAATAGAGTAAAACTCCAGTTTGCCTTTTAGAGGTGCTATAAGTGGGTGAAGAGAACAGATGGAAGCATGTGCCACGTGGGGCAGGCAAGCGGCTGAGGTACAGGAGGGGATGAGAGTATGTGATTTTTTTCCCGGGGCTGGAATGGAATTAATTTTGTTGGTGTATAATCTGTTCTCCTCCTGGATTTTTCTTTCAATGTAAATAGAAGTTTGAGCTAATTCCAGTTAAGAAAGTTCCAGTTAATTGCAGGGTCATGTTGTCCTTTCAATGTTATAAGCTGCAGCAAAAGCATGGGGATTGTTGCTTCTAGAAACACCCCAGTTCTCTTGTTTGTGCTCTGCATGCTGTTGAGCTAAAGCAGATTTAAAAAAAAGAAATAAAGGAAACACACACAAAAACCACCTCCAACAACAAAAAACACCATTGGCTGACTTGTTCTGAATGCAACGATCATTTAATCCCTTTATTTTCCCAGGTGGTGTGGATGATACTGGCTGCACTGTTGGAGCTTGGACTCGGAGAGGAACACGTGAGCACAATCGTATGTTGCATCAGTAGTAGTCAGCATTGTGGAGAAGGTGAGCAATGGTGCTGGTGTCCTAGTGAATGCTGTTTCTCTGTTTTTGCAGCTGATGATGAGCCTTCAGTTGACTAAGATGACAATCAGTGCCTGTGCATTTCTTGAGGCAGAGGGACTTTACCATGCAGCAACCTGAGAGCTAAGTTGGGGGGCACCTGGTATTTGCATATCTGGGGTGGCTAATGGGAGCTGTGAGCCAGAGCAGCGTGGTGCCTGCTGGCTGAATAGACTTGGTGCCACTGTGAGGGTGGTTGAGGCTGAGTCACGTTCAGGCTGCTTGTGGCTGGGTCACCAGGCTAATAGGAGCAGCGGGATTATTTTGTAGCGTGAGTGCGTGCGCCAGGCAGGACAGTTTCCTTCAGTTTGTCTGTCTTGTAGTGTTGCTTCTGCAGTGTCTGTTCTGTGCTTCTCGGGTCTTGATATCCTCCTGGCTTTTTAGACCGGACTGACCAGACAGGCGACTTGGTAGCGGTGCTGAAGGGCCTCAATGCTTGTTTTGTCATCATGGCTGTGATCTGAGCACTTCTTGTCTTGCAGTCGCTGCTTGAACTGCAGATCTGTGTGAGGTCTTGCGATCTCCAACCGAATATGATGCACATCTGTTTCCATTCTCACTCTTGCAGAAGTCATCTGGGCCACGTCAGGAGTTCTTGCTTGGGAATCGAATTCCTAAGTGTCGTCTTAGGGGGTTTTCAGTCCCCATCCTTCTGGTCTCTTGTCTTGAAGGCAGGCTTTTTAGGCCTCCATCATCCCAGGTCTGGCAGTTGCTTCCAGTCGCGTGTGGTGACATTTGAGTCTCTGGTAGGGTCTGGTGCAGAGCACCTGTTCTGACTTGCTGTTGCCCTAGGGCTTTCTTTTTGGGGGTCACTTTTTCTTGCGCCTTGTGTTGTGTGTTTTGTTTGTAGTGTTTTTGGCGTGCCTGTGTGTGTGTACGTGTTTGGTCTGGAGCTGCCCTGCCTGGCAGTTAGTGATGACAGCTAACGTGGCAGTGCATGGGTGTACTAATACATTGATGGGACTGTGTTGGCAAAGACATCCTGTCTGCCTCTGGGCATGTACTGAAGGGCAGCTGGCACAGTCATCTCTGTGGTGTTTGTCAGATGTGGGGGTGGGAGAGTATATCTCCTTGCGAGCAGCTGTTTGTATAGTGCTTGAATGGTTTGCTTGAGGAGGTCTGTCGAATCTTGAAAGCTTACAGATATGGGGTTTTGCTTTTTTTTTTTTTTTATTTCTTTCCTGTCCCCATTAGAGTGTAAACCCTAGGAGGAACCTGTCACAGGAAAGAGCTCCTTCTGGAACTGTCCAGCACTTGGTAGGCAACTTCTGTTTAATTTGTTAAAGCTGAAACACAGTGTACAACACGGGACTTGACCATAGCTGCTTTTGGCAAGGTGAGCGATGAGCAGATGTAGCAGGTACTTTAGGGGTGCAGTTGTCACTGCAGTTAGTTAACTGCACAAAATACAGTAAAAATCCTGTTTATATTTCAGGGGTGTTGTAACTGGCCTAAGAGAGCAGGTGGAAGCATCTGCCTCGAGGGCGGGTGAGGAGGCAGAGGTAAGGGAGCAGATGAGTGTAACTGTCCCAGCTGTGCTGTGTCTTTGGATGTTGCTTCAGCCTGTGCTTTTCTTTTTGTTTCACATTTGTCTCATACAGGCTGAGTGGGGCCAAGCTGCACTCTGAAGAGCAGCACGAGAAGGGCGGGCTGGTTGTGAGCTGGATTGGAGCAGAACTGCCGAGTAGCACGAGGTGAGTGCGAAGGGTATCCGTCTTGCTTTGCAGGTGCCATGGCAGGCTCTCCACAGAAGCGGTTGAGGATTGGAGAAGAGGTTGCAGATGATCAAGGAGCGACACGTGCAGGGATGGCTTGAAAAGGGTATGGCTGCTTTCTCTTCTGTTTATCAGGTGTCCCAGGCAATGTGGGCTGTGGTGTTAGTCTTTAGAATCGGAACAAAGCAGGTGCTGAAATGCTGTGTCTGTTTTTTTTTGTGTTGGGCTTGCACCTTGATGAGTGTAGGGATGGGATGGGTTTTAAGTGGGTGCAGCGGAGGGCCTGGCCCCAGTGTCCTGTAGTGTGTTTTGACCCATCAGCATAGCCTTTTGGTTCTCAGGTAGCCTACTGAAGTTATTTTTTCCTGTTCTGCTCCTAGATTGTTCTTTCTATGTAAATGAAAGATCGAGTTAATTCCAGATGGAAAAAGAAATCAATTGCTTACTTAGTTGTATTGTGCTTTTAATATTCAAAGCTACAGCAAAATCATGGGGATTTTTGTTTCTAGAAACACCCTAGCTCTCCTGTCTGCACTCTGTATGCTGTTGAGCTAAGCCATATAAATAAGTAAATAAACCACAGCTGCTGCTCCTCCTCTTTTGTTTTTTTTTTTCTGCTTTCCCCCTGCACTTTCCCAGGTGGTTGGCTTCAGGGTTCAGGTGAGACCTAGTGGTAACTGAGTTGCAGGTGTGCCATCATAGAGCTCCTTCTGCCTGGGCTGCACTTTTGGGTAAGTGCTTTGTTTTTCCTTCAGTTGTTTGGAGGGTTCTTTAGGTGGGTCAGAGTCTATGAACTGATGCATTTTGAAGTAGAAACTGGTACTCCTATCTTTTTGAGTTGGTAACTGGTAGGATCTGTCACTGTAAAGCAATCTAGTAGTAGGTGCCTGTATTGCACACAGCTCTTCCTCAGGTGAGTAGTTATAGTTATAATGGCAGTTTTACGGATAGTATGGTGATGTTACTTTGTGTGTTTGCTTTGTGGTTCTGGGTCCCTTCTGATTTTTGCAGAATTACGGGGCTTTTTGTGAGTCTTTGCCTGTATGTCAAATATTATCAAAGTCATAACCTTTCTGTCTAAGTGATGGAGCAGGGTTTAGGAGAAATGTATGATGGAGGCTCCCTGTGTGAGCATGTGTCTGAAAATGGCAGCAGTGGGCACGTAAGGGGTAGTCTGTTTCAGGTTTAGGGACAGTTTGTTGTATTTCTGGAGCTTTTGCCTGTGGGTTTTCTGTCTGTCGAGTGTTTAGACCTTGCAGCCTTCTAGTCTTGATGTGCTTGAAGTGACTTATTACAAGTATGTTTATGAGGGGTTGCCAGGTACATTGTTTTTGGGAAACAGTGGGGTAATGTCTCTTGACCGCTTAAGTGCAGTAGTGCCTAGAGAGTGAGCAGGCTCACCACCTTCTTCTGTGCAGAATAAGTCCGCCCGGGCACATTTCTCAGGTAAATGTAGTGAGCAGATGAGGTAAAGGAGCTGGGAACAGAGAGGTATTGCACAGTAGCATGTTGCATCAGTAGTAGTCAGCGTTGCGGAGGAGGTGGGTGTCAGGGCTGGCATGCTAGTGAATGCTGGTTCTCTGTTTTTGCAAGTGATGATGAACCTGTTGGACGTAATTCCATTTGAAAGAGTTCCAGTTACTGGCCTGGTCGTGTTGTCCTTTCAATGTTAAAAGCTGCAGCAAAAGCATGGGGATTGTTGCTTCTAGAAACACCACAGGTCACCTGTCTGCTCTCTGCATGTTTTTCCAGTAAAGCAGATCTTAAAAAAAAAAAACAAAGAAAATAATAAAAAACAGCTGCTGCTGCTCCTGCTTTCTTTCTACTTCCTTGTGCTTTGCCCCTCCCCTTTTCCAGGTGATTGGGTTTGGGTGCTGGGCGGGGCCGAATGGTATATGAGCCCCAGGCATGCTATCAGAGAGCTCCTTCTGCCTGGGCTGCTCTTTGGGGTAAGTGCTTTGTTTTTCACTCAGTCAGTTGCAGGGTTCTTTAGGTGGGTCAGAGTCTATGGACTGATGCGTTTTCCAGTAGAAACCGGTACGCGTATCTTCTTGAGGTGGCAACTGGTAGGATCTGTCACTGTAAAGCAATCTAGTAGTAGTATGTGCCTGTATTGCACGCAGCTTTTCCTCAGGTGAGTAGTTGTTATGGCAGTTTTATGGATAGTATGGTGATGTTACTTTGTGTGTTTGCTTTGTGGTTCTGGGTCCCTTCTGATTTTTGCAGAACTACGGGGCTTTTTGTGAGTCTTTGCCTGTATGTCAAATATTATCAAAGTTACAACCTTGCTGTTAAAGTGATGGAGCAGGGTTTAGGAGAAGTGTATCATGGAAGCTCCCTGTGTGAGCGTGTATCTGAAAATGGCAGCAGTGGGAATGTAAGGGGTAGTCTGTTTCAAGTTTAGGGACAGGTTGTTACATTTCTGGAGCATTTGCCTGTGTGTTTTCTGTCTGTCGAGTCTTTAGACCATAAAGCCTTCTAGGCTTTATGTCCTTGAATTTACGTATTAGAAGTACGTTTATGAGGGGTTGCCAGGTACGTTGTTCTTGGGAAACTGTGGGGTATGGTTCCTTGAGTGCATAAGTGCAGTAGTGACAAGAGAGTGAGCAGGGCCACCTTCTTCATCTCTGCAGAATAAGTCTGTTCGGGCACACTTCTCAGGTAAATGTAGTGAGCAGATGAGGG
The DNA here is from genome assembly GCF_047663525.1 of Anas platyrhynchos. Classification (NCBI taxonomy): domain Eukaryota; kingdom Metazoa; phylum Chordata; class Aves; order Anseriformes; family Anatidae; genus Anas; species Anas platyrhynchos. Next base: position 160,085,980 of record NC_092588.1, read on the forward strand.
AAAGGAGCTGGGAACAGAGAGGTATTGCACAGTAGCGTTTTGCATCAGTAGTAGTCAGCGTTGCGGAGGAGGTGGGTGTCAGTGCTGGCGTGCTAGTGAATGCTGGTTCTCTGTTTTTGCAAGTGATGATGAACATGTTTGACGTAATTCCATTTGCAAAAGTTCCTGTTACTTGCTGGGTTGTGTTGTCCTTTCAATGTTAAAAGCTGCAGCAAAAGCATGGGGATCGTTGCTTCTAGAAACACCCTAGGTCTCCTGTCTGCTCTCTGCATGTTTTTCAAGTAAAGCAGATCTTATAAAAAACAAAGAAAATAATAAAAAACAGCTGCTGCTGCTCCTGCTTTGTTTCTACTTCCTTGTGCTTTGCCCCTCCCCTTTTCCAGGTGATTGGGTTTGGGTGCTGGGCGGGGCCGAATGGTATATGAGCCCCAGGCATGCTATTAGAGAGCTCCTTCTGCCTGGGCTGCTCCTTGGGGTAAGTGCTTTGTTTTTCCTTCAGTCGGTTGCAGGGTTCTTTAGGCAGGCTGGAGTTTATAGATTTCTAGAATTTTTAAGTGCTTGGAATTCACTTAATAGAGGGATGTTTAATAGAGGTTTCTGGCTCACTGTTTTTTTGGGATGGTGGGATACTCTTCTGTTTTTGAGCTGTATTTTAATCTCTAGATGTATAAACCCACTTGTGTAATTCTCCAGAGGACTAAAACCAGCTTGATTGCATGGTACCTGTGGCTTGACAGCGTAGATGCAGCATTACCAAGAGCCTGAGCAGGGTTGTATCAGAGTCACCTTTCCATCTGCACAGGGTAAGTCTGTGATTACCCCTGCCGAGGCTGCTGTGTGCGCGTGTCTTTTTCGCATTTGTGGAGCTCGTTTTTTTTTTGTGTGTGTGTGTTTATGTTCTAACTTTTTTTTTTTGAGGGGTGAATAGTGTGTGTGCTGAGCGTGGTTGGCAGGAGGAAGCGGGGAGCTCCTCAGGACTGGTAGGTTTGGTTTCTAGGAGTGTGCAGCAACCTTCCTGTGCGATGCGACTGCTTGTTGGGTGGGAATGTACCAGCTTGTGTGTGCTGGGCAATGTAGCTTGTGTAGTGTGTGTTGTGTGGCCCGGGTGGAGTTTGCTGTGGCGCTGTGAGCGTAGAATCTCAGAGCTGGTGAGCAGCTGAAGTACCGGAGCTGGAAAGAGAGAGGTCTTGCAGCAGGTATGCTGTGGCTGTTTCAGAGTGTGCGTTTCTCTTGCCTCTGCAGGTGCTTTGTGCAGTTGTGGAGAGGGAAGGGAAATCCTCATGTCACGAAGCTCTGAGGGAAGGTGAGTGGTGTCAGCCTGGTCATGCCTTATCCGAAGCAAAGGGAAGACGCTCAGGTGTTTCCCTGTGAGGGTCTGAGTTGAGGCTGTTTGGGATAGAGGAGCAGTGTGGCAGGTGGGTGCTTGCAAGCACCGTGGCCATTGTATCCTTTTGTGTTCCCAGGTGGCGTGGGTGATGCTGGCCGCTCCTTTCAAGCTTGGACCTAATTTGCAGGTCCAGAGGCAAGTGGCCTGCTCTTTTGAAAGGATAAAAGTAAAGCTGGGGTTGCTTATGTTGTTGAGGGATGGGTGCTACTGCTGGCAGCTGAATGTTTATCTTCTTCCTGCCTTTCTCCTTTGTTCAGGCTGAAATGCAGTGTGCAGTGCAGGACCTCTCGACCCAAGCTGCCTCTGCAGTGACTCTGGTGCGTGATGAGCAGAGGTAGCTGTTATTTTTGGGGTGCGGTTGTCACTGCAGTTATTTTCCTACATTCAATAGAGTAAAATTCCAGTTTGCCTTTTAGAGGTGCTATAAGTGGGTGAAGAGAACAGATGGAAGCATCTGCCACGTGGGGCAGGCAAGCGGCTGAGGTACAGGAGGGGATGAGAGTATGTTGGGAATTGGCATAATTGTTCGATCTAAGCTTGCCTTAAGCAACCAGGGGTAGGCCTTAGAAATCTCAGGGCCTGCTGTAGCTGAGCAAACCAAGCTGCCAGAGGAACTGTGAGAAGCTCCCACGGCAATGACTCCCACATCACCCAATTAAGGAACTCAGAAAATATTGTTATCAGCAGCTGGCCTCAAGGACTAGGCCTACGTGACCGTTAAGCACAAAGGGGGTTGTTTTCCTAACTTCTAATCAAAAGGGGAGTTCTTTTCTTGCAGGTGGTGTTATTTTCTTAACGGTTTTTCTGAGTGCTTTTGACCAATAATCTTGTGTGAAACACTGTCCACCCCTGTAAAGTTCACTATAAAAGTTAGGCTATTCGGGCAATAAAATGGTGAAGCATGATCTGACTCTGCTGGTGTCTGTCGTGCTTTCATCCGTGCTTCGCAACAAGAGTGTGTGATTTTTTTCCTGGGGATGGAATGGAATTCATTTTGTTGGCATATAATCTGTTCTGCTCCTAGATTTTTTTTCAATGGAAATAAAAGTTTGAGCTAATTCCATTTGAAAAAGTTCCAGTTACTTGCTGGGTCGTGTTGTCCTTTCAATGTTAAAAGCTGCAGCAAAAGCATGGGGATTGTTGCTTCTAGAAACACCCCAGTTCTCTTGTCTGCAGTCTGCATGCTGTTGAGCAAAAGCAGATTTCAAAAAAAAAAAACCCAAAAAACAGGAAACACACAAAAAACAATAAAAAAAACACCATTGGGTCACTTGTGAATGCAACGATCATTTAATCCCTTTGTTTTCCTAGGTGGTGTGGGTGATACTGGCTGCACTGTTGGAGCTTGGATTCGGAGAGGAAGAGGTGAGCAGAACCATGTGTTGCATCAGCAGTAGTCAGCATTGTGGAGCAGGTGGGCATCGTGGCCGGCGTGCTAGTGAATGCTGTTACTCTGTTTTTGCAGCTGATGATGAGCCTTCAATTGACTAAGATGACAATCGGTGCCTGTGCATTTCTTGAGGTGGAAGGAATTTACCATCCAGCAACCTGAGAGCTAAGTTGGGGGGCGCCTGGTATTTGCATATCTGGAGTGGCTAATGGGAGCTGGGAGCCAGAGCAGCATGGAGCCAGCTAGCTGAATATACTTAGTGTCACTGTGAGGGTGGTTGAGGCTGGGTCACGTTCAGGCTGCTTGTGGCTTGGTCAACAGGCTAATAGAAGCAGCGGGATTATTTGGTAGCGTGAGTGCGTGCGCCAGGCAGGACAGTTTCCTTCAGTTTCTGTCTTGTAGTGTTGCTTCTGCAGTGTCTGTTCTGTGCTTGTCGGGTCTTGATATCCTCCTGGCTTTTTAGACCGGACTGACCAGACAGGCGACTTGGTAGCGGTGCTGAAGGGCCTCAATGCTTGTTTTGTCATCATGGCTGTGATCTGAGCACTTCTTGTCTTGCAGTCGCTGCTTGAACTGCAGATCTGTGTGAGGTCTTGCGATCTCCAACCGAATATGATGCACATCTGTTTGCATCCTCACTCTTGCAGAAGTCATCGGGGCCGCATCAGGAGCTCTTGCTTGGGAATTGATTTCCTGATATTTGTCTCAGGGGGTTTTCAGTCCCCATCCTTCTGGTCTCTTGTCTTGAAGGCAGGCTTTTTAGGCCTCCACCATCCCAGTTCTGTCAGTTGCTTCCAGTCGCGTGTGGTGACATTTGAGTCTCTGGTAGGGTCTGGTGCAGAGCACCTGTTCTGACTTGCTGTTGCCGTAGGGCTTTTCTTTTTGGGGGTTGCTTTCTCTTGCGCCTACTGTTGTGTGTTTTGTTTGTAGTGTTTGTGGCGTGCCTGTGTGTGTACGTGTTTGGTCTGGAGCTGTCCTGCCTGGCAGTTAGTGATTAACATGGCAGTGCATGGGTGTACAAATACACTGATGGGACTGTGTTGGTGAAGACATCCGGTCTGCCTCTGGGCACGTACTGAAGGGCAGCTGGCACATTCATCTCTGGTGGTTGGCAGATGGGGATTTGGGAGAGTATATCTGATTGTGAGCAGCTGTTTGCATAGTGCTTGAACGCTGTGCTTGAGGAGGTCTGTCGAATCTTGAAAGCTTACAGATATGGGGTTTTGAAACGTTTATTTTTATTTCTTTCCTGTCCCCAGTAGAGCGTAAACCTTTGGAGGAACCTGTCACAGGAAAGAGCTCCTTCTGGAACTGTTCAGCACTCGGTAGGCAGCTCGGTGACTGTCTTGATCTACTTCTGAGGTGCTGAGGCAAGGGGGCTGCTGTTTTGAAACGATAATATTGTAAATGGGGTCCCTTTTGTTGTGGAGGGACGGGTGCTAATGCTGGCAGCTGAATGATTGATTCTGTTGTGACTGTTCTCATTTGTTTAAGGTGAAACACAGTGTCCAACACGGGACTTGATGACCAGAGCTGCTTTTGGCAAGGTGAGCGATGAGCGCAATTGTCACTGCAGTTACTTAACTACACAAAGTACAGTAAAAATCCTGTTTATATTTCAGGGGTGTTGTAGCTGGCCTGAGAGAGCAGATGGAAGCATCTGCATCAAGGGCAGGTAAGGGAGCAGATGAGAGTAACTGTCCCAGCTGTGCTGTGGCTTTGGATGTTGCTTCAGCCTGTGCTTTTCTTTTTGTTTCACAGGTGTGTCGCACAGGCTCAGAGGGGCCAAGCTGCACTCTGAAGAGCAGCACGAGAAGGGCGGGCTGGTTGTGAGCTGGATTGGAGCAGAACTGCCAAGTAGCACGAGGTGAGTGCGAAGGGTATCCATCTTGCTTTGCAGGTGCCATGGCAGGCTCTCCACAGAAGCGGTTGAGGATTTGAGAAGAGGTTGCAGATGATCAAGGAGCGACACGTGCAGGGATGGCTTGAAAACGGTATGGCTGCTTTCTCTTCTGTTTATCAGGTGTCCCAGGCAATGTGGGCTGTGATGTTATTTCTCGAGAATCGGAACAAAGCAGGTGCTGATATGATATGCTGTGTCTGTTTTTTTTGTGTTGGGGTTGCACCTTGGTGAGTGTAGGGATGGGTTTTAAGTGTGTGCAGCGGAGGGCCTGAACCCCAGTGTCCTGTAGTGTGTTTTGACCCATCAGCATAGCCTTTTGGTTCTCAGGTAGCCTACTGAAGTAAGTGATTTTTCCTGTGAGTGGAATGTAATTGACTGTTTTTTTTTTTTGGGTGTAAGCAGTTCTGCTCCTAGATTTTTCTTTTTATGTAAATAAAAGATCAAGCTAATTCCAGATGGAAAAATCATTTACTTTCTTGGTCAGTTTGTCCTTTTAATATTCAAAGCTGCAGCAAAGGCATGGGGATTTTTGTTTCTAGAAACACCCTAGTTCTCCTGTCTTCATTCTGCATGCTGTAGTGCTAAGCCATATAAATGAATAAAGAAACCACAGCTTCTGCTCCTTTCTGATTTTTTTTTTTGTGCTTTCCCCAAGCACTTTCCCAGGTGATTAGCTTCAGGTTCCAGGTGGGACCTAATGGTAACTGAGTTGAAGGTATGCCATCAGAGAGCTCCTTCTGCCTGGGCTGCACTTTTGGATAAGTGCTTTGTTTTTCCTTCAGTCTTTTGGAGGGTTCTTTAGGTGGGTCAGATTCTATGGACTGATGCATTTTGAAGTCGAAACCGGTACTCCTATCTTTTTGAGGTGAAAACTGGTAGGATCTGTCATAGTAAAGGAATCTAGTAGTAGGTGCGTGTATTGCACGCAGCTCTTCCTCAGGTGAGTAGTTGTTATGGCAGTTTTACGGATAGTATGGTGATGTTACTTTGTGTGTTTGCTCTGTGGTTCTGGGTCCCTTCTGATTTTTGCAGAATTACGGGGCTTTCTGTGAGCCTTTAAATCTATGTCAAATCTTATCAAAGTCATAACCTTGCTGTCAAAGTGATGCAGCAGGGTTTAGGAGAAATGTATGATGGAGGCTGCCTGTGTGAGCGTGTATCTGAAAATGGCAGCAGTGGGCACGTAAGGGGTAGTCTGTTTCAAGTTTAGGGACAGTTTGTTATATTTCTGGAGCTTTTGCCTGTGTGTTTTCTGTCAGTCGAGTGTGTAGAGCTTGCAGCCTTTTAGTCTTGATGTCCTTGAATTGACGTATTAGAAGTACGTTTATGAGGGGTTGCAAGGTACATTGTTTTTGGGAAACCGTGGGGTAATGTCTCTTGACCGCATAAGTGCAGTAGTGCCTGGAGAGTGAGCAGGCTCACCTTCTTCCTCTCCGCAGAATAAGGCCGCCCGGGCCCAGTTCGGCGCGGCGCCGCCCGGGCCCATTTGTCCTGTGGAGCTACTGAGCAGCTGAGGTAAAGGAGTTTTGAACAGAGAGGTATTGCACAACTGTATGTTGCATCAGTAGTAGTGAGCGTTGTCCAAGAGGTGGGTATCAGGGCTGGCGTGCTAGTGAATGCTGGTTCTCTGTTTTTGCAAGTGATGATGAACCTGTTTGAGCTAATTCCATTTGAAAAAGTTCCTGTTACTGGCCTGGTCGTGTCGTCCTTTCAATGTTAAAAGCTGCAGCAAAAGCATGGGGATTGTTGCTTCTAGAAACACCCCAGGTCACCTGTCTGCTCTCTGCATGTTTTTCAAGTAAAGCAGATCTTAAAATAAAATAAAATAATAATGAAAAAAAAAAAAAACAGCTGCTGCTGCTCCTGCTTTCTTTCTACTTCCTTGTGCTTTGCCCCTCCCCTTTTCCAGGTGATTGGGTTTGGGTGCTGGGCGGGGCCGAATGGTATATGAGCCCCAGGCATGCTATCAGAGAGCTCCTTCTGCCTGGGCTGCTCCTTGGGGTAAGTGCTTTGTTTTTCCTTTAGTCAGTTGCAGGGTTCTCTAGGCAGGCTGGAGTTTATAGATTTCTAGAATTTTTAAGTGCTTGGAATTCACTTAGGAGAGGGATGTTTAATAGAGGTTTCTGGCTCACTGTTTTTTGGGATGGTGGGTTGCTCTTCTGGTTTTGAGCTAAATTTATTCTCTAGATGCATAGACCTACTTCTGTAATTTTCCAGAGGACTAAAACCAGCTGCATTTCATGCTACATGTGGCTTGGCAGGGTAGATGCAGCATTGCCAAGAGACTGAGCAGAGTTGTATCAGAGTCACCTCTTTCATCTGCAAAGGGTAAGTTTGATTACCCCTGCCGAGGCTGCTGTGTGTGCATGTCTTTTTGGCATTTGTGGAGCTCAGTTGTTTTTTGTGTGTGTATGTTTTAAGTTTCTGTTTTTCTGAGCAGTAAATAGTGTGTTTGCTGAGTGTGGTTGGCAGGAGGAGGTGGGGAGCTCCTCGGGACTGGTAGGTTTGGTTTCTCGGAGAGTACGGCAGCCTTCCTGTGTGATGCGACTGATTGTTGGGTGGGAACGTTCCAGCTTGTGTGTCTTAGGCAATGTAGCCTGTGTAGTGTGTGTTGTGTGGCCTGGGCAGATTTTGCTGTGGTGCTGTGAGTGAAGAATCTGAGTTAGAGGTGGTGAGCAGCTGAAGTACCGGAGCTGGGAAGAGAGAGGTCTTGCAGCAGGTACGCTGTGGCTGTGAGGTGCCTCAGAGTGTTCTTTTCCCTTGTCTCTGCAGGTGCTTTGTGTGCAGTCGTGGACAGGGAAGGGATATCCTCGTGTGATGGAGCTCTGAGGGAAGGTGAGTGGTGTCAGCCATGTCATCCCTTATCCGAAGCAAAGGGAAGACGCTCAGGTGTTTCCCTGTGAGGGTCCGAGGTGAGACTGTTTGGGATAGAGGAGCAGTGTGGCAGGTGGTTGCTTGCAAGCACAGTGTCGTTTTGTCCTTTTGTGTTCCCAGGTGTTGTGGATGATGGTGGCCGCTCCTTTCAAGCTTGGACCTAATTTACAGGTCCAGAGGCAAGTGGAGTGCTGTTTTGAAAGGGTAAAAGTAAAGCTGGGGTCGCTTATGTTGTTGAGGGATGGGTGCTACTACTGGCAGTTGAATGTTTATCTTCTGCCTCTGTCTTTCCTTTGTTCAGGTTGAAATGCAGTGTGCAGTGCAGGACGTCTCGACCCGAGCTGCCTCTGCAGTGACTCTGGTGCGTGATGAGCAGAGGTAACTGTTGTTTTTGGGGTGTGGTTGTCACTGCAGTTATTTTCCTATGTCCAATAGAGTAAAACTCCAGTTTGCCTTTTAGAGGTGCTATAAGTGGGTAAGGAGAAGAGATGGAAGCATGTGCCACGTGGGGCAGGCAAGCGGCTGAGGTACAGGAGGGGATGAGAGTATGTGATTTTTTTCTGGGGATGGAATGGAATTAATTTTGTTGGTGTATAATCTGTTCTGCTCCTAGATTTTTCTTTCAATATGAGCTAATTCCAGTTAAGAAAGTTCCAGTTACTTGCTGGGTCGTATTGTCCTTTTAATATTCAAAGCTGCCGCAAAAGCATGGGGATTGTTTCTTCTAGGTACTCCCCAGTTCTCGTTTGCATTCTGCATGCTGTTGAGCTAAAGCAGATTTAAAAAAAAAAAAATACAAGAAACACACACACAAACAACAACAACAAGAAACCACGATTGGGTTATTTGTTCTGAATGCAACTATCATTTAATCCCTTTGTTGTCCCAGGTGGTGTGGATTGATACTGGCTGCACTGTTGGAGCTTGGACTCGGAGAGGAACACGTGAGCACAATCGTACGTTGCATCAGCAGTAGTCAGCATTGTGGAGAAGGTGAGCAATGGGGCTGGCGTGCTAGTGAATGCTGTTTCTCTGTTTTTGCAGCTGATGATGAGCCTTCAGTTGACTAAGATGACAAACGGTGCCTGTGCATTTCTTGAGGCGGAGGGACTTTACCATGCAGCAACCTGAGAGCTAAGTTGGGGGGCGCCTGGTATTTGCATATCTGGGGTGGCTAATGGGAGCTGTGAGCCAGAGCAGCATGGTGCCTGCTGGCTGAATAGACTTGGTGCCACTGTGAGGGTGGTTGAGGCTGGGTCATGTTCAGGCTGCTTGTGGCTGGGTCACCAGGCGAATAGAAGAGGCAGGATTATTTTGTAGCGTGTGTGCGTGTGCCAGGCAGGACAGTTTCCTTCAGTTCGTCTGTCCTGTAGTGTTGCTTCTGCAGTGTCTGTTCTGTGCTTCTCGGGTCTTGATATCCTCCTGGCTTTTTAGACTGGACTGACCAGACAGGCGACTTGGTAGCGGTGCTGAAGGGCCTCAATGCTTGTTTTGTCATCGTGGCTGTGATCCGAGCACTTCATGTCTTGCAGTTGCTGCTTGAAATGCAGATCTGTTTCATGTCTTGTGCATCATATTTGGTTTGAGATCACGTCTGTTTCCATTCTCACTCTTGCAGAAGTCATCTGGGCCTCATCAGGAGCTCTTGCTTGGGAATTGATTTCGTAAGTGTCTTCTTATGGGGTTTTCAGTCCCCATCCTTCTGGTCTCTTGTCTTGAAGGCAGGCTTTCTAGGCCTCCATCATCCCAGGTCTGGCAGTTGCTTCCAGTCGCGTGTCGTGACATTTGAGTCTCTGGTAGGGTCTGGTGCAGAGCACCTGTTCTGACTTGCTGTTGCTGTAGGGCTTTCCTCAGGGGGTCACTTTTTCTTGCGCATTGTGTTGTGTGTTCTGTTTGTAGTGTTTGTGGCGTGCCTTTGTGTGTACGTGTTTGGTCTGGAGCTGTCCTGCCTGGCAGTTAGTGATGACAGCCAACGTGGCAGGTCATGGGTGTACTAACAAATTGTCCGGACTGTGTTGGCAAAGACATCCGGTCTGCCTCTGGGCACGTACTGAAGGGCAGCTGGCACAGTCATCTCTGTGGTGTTAGGCAGTCTGGAGGGGGGAGAGTATATCTGTTTGTGAGCAACTGCTCACATAGCGCTTGAACGGTGTGCTTGAGGAGGTCTGTTGAATCTTGAAAGCTTACAGATATGGGGTTTTGAAATGTTTATTTTTATTTCTTTCCCGTCCCCAGTGGAGCGTAAACCTTTGGAGGAACCTGTCACAGGAAAGAGCTCCTTCTGGAACTGTTCAGCACTGGGTAGGCAGCTCGGTGCCTGTCTTGATCTACTTCTGAGGTGCTGAGGCAAGGGGGCTGCTGTTTTGAAACGATAATATTGTAAATGGGGTCTGTTGTGTTGTTGAGGGATGGGTGCTAATGCTAGCAGCTGAATGATTGATTCTCTTGTGACTGTTTTCATTTGTTAAAGCTGAAACACAGTGTACGACACGGGACTTGACGACCAGAGCTGCTTTTGGCAAGGTGAGTAATGAACAGCTATAGAAGGTAATTTAGTGGTGCAGTTTTCACTGCAGTCACTTAACTACACCAAGTACAGTAAAAATCCTGTTTATATTTCAGGGGTGTTGTAGCTGGCTTAAGAGAGCAGATGGAAGCATCTGCCTTGAGGGGAGGTGAGGGCGCAGCTGAGAGTAACTGTCCCAGCTGTGCAGTGGCTTTGGATGCTGCTTCAGCCTATGCTTTTGTTTCTCTTTTGCAGGTGTCTCACACAGGCTGAGTGGGGTCAAGCTGCACTCTGAAGAGCAGCACGAGAAGGGCGGGCTGGTTGTGAGCTGGATTGGAGCAGAACTGCCAAGTAGCACGAGGTGAGTGCGAAGGGTATCCATCTTGCTTTGCAGGTGCCATGGCAGGCTCTCCACAGAAGCGGTTGAGGATTTGAGAAGAGGTTGCAGCTCATCAAGGAGCGACACGTGCAGGGATGGCTTGAAAAGGGTATGTCTGCTTTCTCTTCTGTTTATCAGGTGTCCCAGGCAACGTGGGCTGTGATGTTAGTGTTCAGAATCGGAACAAAGCAGGTGCTGAAATGCTGTGTCTGTTTTTTTTGTGTTGGGGTTGCACCTTGGTGAGTGTAGGGATGGGTTTAAGTGGGTGCAGCGGAGGGCCTGGCCCCAGTGTCCTGTAGTGTGTTTTGACCCATCAGCATAGCCTTTTGGTTCTCAGGTAGCCTACTAAAGTAAGTGATTTTTCCTGCGAGTGGTATGGAATTGTTTTTTTTTTTTTTTTTTTTTTTGCCGTGAAATCTGTTCTGCTCCTTGATTTTTCTTTTTATGTAAATAAAAGATCGAGCTAATTCCAGATGGAAAAAAAAAATCAGTTACTTTCTTGATCATTTTGTCCTTTTAATATTTGAAGCTGCAGCAAAAGCATGGGGATTTTTGTTTCTAGAAACACCCTAGCTCTCCTGTCTGCACTCTGCATGCTGTTGAGCTAAGCCATATAAATAAGTAAATAAACCACAGCTACTGCTCCTTTCTGTTTTTTTTTTTTTTTTGTGCTTTCCCCCTTGCACTTTCCCAGGTGATTGGCTTCAGGTTCCATGTGGGACCTAGTGGTAACTGAGTTGCAGGTATTCCATGACAGAGCTCCTTCTGCCTGGGCTGCTTTTTGTGGTAAGTGCTTTGTTTTTCACTCAGTCAGTTGCAGGGTTCTTTAGGTGGGTCAGAGTCTATGGACTGATGCGTTTTCCAGTAGAAACCGGTACGCGTATCTTCTTGAGGTGGCAACTGGTAGGATCTGTCACTGTAAAGCAATCTAGTAGTAGTATGTGCCTGTATTGCACGCAGCTTTTCCTCAGGTGAGTAGTTGTTATGGCAGTTTTACGGATAGTATGGTGATGTTACTTTGTGTGTTTGCTTTGTGGTTCTGGGTCCCTTCTGATTTTTGCAGAATTACGGGGCTTTTTGTGAGTCTTTGCCTGTATGTCAAATATTATCAAAGTTACAACCTTGCTGTTAAAGTGATGGAGCAGGGTTTAGGAGAAGTGTATCATGGAAGCTCCCTGTGTGAGCGTGTATCTGAAAATGGCAGCAGTGGGAATGTAAGGGGTAGTCTGTTTCAAGTTTAGGGACAGGTTGTTACATTTCTGGAGCATTTGCCTGTGTGTTTTCTGTCTGTCGAGTCTTTAGACCATAAAGCCTTCTAGGCTTTATGTCCTTGAATTTACGTATTAGAAGTACGTTTATGAGGGGTTGCCAGGTACGTTGTTCTTGGGAAACTGTGGGGTATGGTTCCTTGAGTGCATAAGTGCAGTAGTGACAAGAGAGTGAGCAGGGCCACCTTCTTCATCTCTGCAGAATAAGTCTGTTCGGGCACACTTCTCAGGTAAATGTAGTGAGCAGATGAGGGAAAGGAGCTGGGAACAGAGAGGTATTGCACAGTAGCGTTTTGCATCAGTAGTAGTCAGCGTTGCGGAGGAGGTGGGTGTCAGTGCTGGCGTGCTAGTGAATGCTGGTTCTCTGTTTTTGCAAGTGATGATGAACATGTTTGTTGTCGACGGAAGGAAGACACAAGCACTCAATATGAGTGATCAGTATGCTTCAACTTTACTAGATAGCCCAGTCGATATATATACGGTACAAGATAATTAGCTCATACATGTTACAAAAGCTAAGCTTATGATTGATTATTGCTATATCCTGTTAGTGCAGACAGCTATAACCACAAGTTCTCATTTTAGAGCTAACTATAGCCCCAAGGACGCTGTATTCCTTGCTCCAAGGACACTGTTCTTCTATCCCTTTTACAGCTGTCAGCTGCAAGCCTTATATTTTACAGTGAGTCTAATCTTATACTAGCGGTGTGCGGTATTTGGCAAGATCGTCCTCATCTAATTGCTTAATGTTTAGGTGACCTCTGCCCTCAAGCCATTCCTCTACAATTCCCCCGTTTTTATTTTGGATCAGAAAAACCTTCTCCGATAGCTGTTCAAGCTTTCTGGTTAAGCAGCTAAATATTATTTTCGCAGCAATTATGATTAGTATGATTATTAGCAAGATGCGTAAACCTTCTCTGATCAGTCCCATAAACCAACCTCCAATATTGCCGAATAACCTCCTAAATATATCTTCAAACCAGTCATTCTCTATCGTAACCTTCTGAGTGTGAACCTTTAGCCACTTTAGCTGGTCATGGATTGATTGGCCATGATCCGAAAGATTAAAGCAACACATTCCCTCAAAGTCTTCACATCCATGTCCTTGTGCTAATAGCAAAAAATCAATAGCAGCTCTATTTTGCAGTATAGCATGCCGCAAGCTGTCCATGTCTTGCGACAATTCAGTAATTATTTCTGTTGTAACATTTGATTGCTTAACAGCCCAGCAAGCAAGCTTTCCTAAATTAGTCATAGCGTGAGCAACTGCTACTCCTGGCGCTAAAGCCGCAGCGAAAATCCTTTTTGCGGGGCCCCACAACTGCACGTCATCTTTGCAGTCAGACCCTAATGTCGTTAAACTACGCTTGGATCGTTTATAAATCTGCATTGCTCGAGTTAAATTTAACCATTGTTGATCGTGTAGATTAGGAGCGAAAAGTGTTAGTCGGCCTATGTAACAGGGACCCCCCATTGGGTTAGCTGGTACTCCCTGCCATGCTCTGTCCCCGCAAATTAAGAATATTCCCGGGGGTAAGGCCTTAGGTCCCCGAAGACCAACCCGAGCGGTTAACCTGGCCCCGAACACAGTGACATTGTCGCTGCTGTCATTATACCCACAGTATGGTCCCTCTGGATCAAACCCATATGTCTTGCTTGTAATATTGGTCCACTGTCCTCGCTGGCCTCCAGTCCTTAGTATAAAACATGTTCGAGTCCAGTTTTGGCTACTATTACCAACGGCCACCGAACCCAAAAGGTCTAATTCTTGCGGGTCCCAGGGCAACGTTTTATGTAATCTTTTTAGTAGTGTCACCACATTGTTTGCTGTCGAATCATTCTTACAAATCAGATTCTCAATTGTTCCATCTCCGGTAAACTTAGTGCCATTACAATAATAGGAAAAGGAACCCGCGCTTACATTAACATATTCTTTGAACAATGATTGTAACTCCATAGGATCTCCAATGGGGACCCCAAAAAGACAGGTTCGGAAGGGGTCTCTGGCAGTAGCCAGGGACAGACAAAATGCCGATTGACCTGTTTGATTAGCCCAAGTGACCCACATATTGTCATGTGGACTGATCTTTGTTATGGTGTGTACTCTGGTGGCTATTAGTATCAATCCCAGCATCGTCGCACTGATCATTCTTCTCTCGATCATGTTGGGGTCCTCTTTCTGCTGTTCCTTCTTCGACGGCGGGTCTCACGAAGCGGCTAGGAACCCAGACAGGACCTGTGGGGGAAGAAACACACACATAACCCCTACCTATATAAATTGCGTCGACTGGCCCTAGCCATTGACCTGTTTTCATGTCTCGATATCTAACTCTCATGCTTTGATTATTATTCTTTCGGTCCACCAAGTGGTGACGAATTGCAGGTGGCTCATCATCCTCACCAAATATGCACAGGTAGTTTAATACAAATAATACTTTGTCTATCCTTTCCCTAGCATCTGTGATCTCCTTAAATTTCTCTAAATATTGTTTTAGCGTTCCATTGGCTCTTTCTACAATGGCCTGTCCTGTTGGAGAATATGGTATGCCCGTAATATGTTTGATATTCCATAAGTCCATAAAATTTTTGGTCGCTCCACTTGTATATGCAGGTCCGTTATCTGTCTTTATTGTTTCAGGCACACCCATCACAGCAAAACAGCTAGTAAGGTGTCTGCGCACGTCCCTAGCTCTTTCCCCTGATTGCGGGGTAGCCCAAATCATATGGCTATAGGTATCAATTGTAACATGTAAGTATTTTAATCTTCCGAAGCTGGCAATGTGTGTAACATCCATTTGCCAAACTTCGTTAACCTTTAGTCCTCGGGGGTTCACCCCTGTTCCCAACCCTGCTCCTGCATTATGGTGGCTGCATATTGGGCAGGACTTTACTATAGCTTGCGCATCGGCTCTTGATATTCGATACGCTTTGGCTAGCCCTTTGGCATTTTGGTGGAATATTGCGTGTGCCTCACGCGCCCTGCAAAAAGGTGACAACGGCGCTTCTCTAGAGACACTCGCGACCAGTCTGTCTGCCCGTGCATTGCCCTCTCCCAGGCCTTCCTCCCACTGATGGCTTCTAATGTGAATCATGGCATAAGGCTCCGTTCTCTGTTCAATCGCGTGTTGCAGGCTAATTAACAATTCTGCTAGTCGTTCATTTTTAACATCCCGGAGGCTTGCGTCTTCGATGCGATTAACAATTCCCACCACGTAGAGGGAGTCAGAAATCACGTTCAGCGGGGCATCCTTCCATTTCACAAAAGCCCAGACCACTGCAAACAATTCCAATGTTTGCAGAGAATCCTTTTGCTGTGCTTGTAAAATCTGATGTCTCCAAGTTTGTTCTTCTTTCCAGGTTATCGCAGCAGTTCGTGATCGTTTTCCTGCATCCGTAAAAACTGTAACTGCATTCTCGAGCGGTATTGGTGATCTTTTCGGTATTACCAACCAATTTTGATTTTGCATCCATGCTAGCGTTGTTGATGGTAATGGTTTTGCTATTATCTCTGCTCCATCCTGTAGCAATGCTGCTTGTAAGTCCGAGGAATTTCGTAGAAACCATTCCAGGTCATTAGGCTTGATAGGTAGCCAGATAGCATTCGGTGGGGCACCATCTATTTGTAGTATACGTTCTCTTCCCCTTTTTATTAATTCTGCTAGGGTCAAAATTTTTTCTTGGATTGTTCTTCTTGGCTGTAATGGCGGTGCTATCCATTCTAGCACTCTTACCACTGGCCCCTTTTCCCCCGTTTTTATTTTTTGTTGCGTTATAGCTCCCATTAGGTATTGAGGTCCGCATAGTATTGTGAGGTCAAGGGGCTGATTTTCTATGCGTCGATGGGTGACATGCGTTGTAATCATAGATGCAATATCCTGTATGATTTTCTGTTGATCCTCTGACACCGTAACGGGTGTCGCTGGGTCTGTGCCCCTCAGCAAAGGTCTTAATGCGTTTAGCAGTTCATTCGGAATTCCAACGACTGGTCGTAGCCACTGTAAATCCCCCATTAGTTTTTGGGCATCGTTGAGAGTTCTAATGTCCGCTGTGAGTGTTAATTTTTGTGGTTGAATTTTCGTTTCAGTGATCTGCCAGCCCAGGTATTTCCATGGGCTTGATTCCTGTATCTTTTCCGGGGCTATTACCAATCCGGCCCGTTTTAACTGTTCTGTCAGTTCGGATTTTTGCTGCAACGTAAACGGCGATGGTTGTGCTAGTAATATATCATCCATGTAATGGTATATTATCGTCTTATCCCATTGTTTACGTATTGGTTGAAGAGCTGCATCCACATATAACTGACACAGCGTGGGCGAATTTCGCATCCCTTGTGGTAACACAGTCCATTCAAATCGCTGGTCCGGCCCTTCTCGATTTATAGCGGGCAGTGTAAATGCAAATCTCTGCTTGTCGCTCTCGTGGAGTTTAATAGTGAAAAAACAGTCCTTCAAATCTATGATTAACAATTGCCATCCTTCAGGAATCATGGCAGGATTAGGTAGTCCTGGTTGCAGTGCTCCCATGTTATACATTTGTTTATTAACTGCACGTAAGTCATGTAACAGTCTGTACTTTCCGGATTTCTTCTTTATTACAAAAATCGGAGTATTCCAGGGGCTGGTAGATAATTGTAAGTGTCCTTGCAGGTACTGTTCCTTTATCAGTTCATGTGCCTGTATCAGACTTTCCCTTTTTAAAGGCCACTGCTCCACCCAAACAGGCTCCTCAGTTTTCCACCTGATAGGGATCGGGAAAGTCCAAGCAATGGCCGCATCTATAAAGGGTAGGCATTCATGTGATCAGTGGTTAACACCACTCCCATTTGTGCTAGGATGTCGCGACCTACCAGGGCATGCACTCCATCCGGGAGCGGTAATATAGAGACTGTACATTCCACGGTTTTGTCCCCCAATGTCCATTGTAGGGGTGGGGATCGACGAGCAAAAGTCATTCCGCCGACCCCGCTGATGGTTGTACTTGTCTCGACTGTTGGCCAGTGCTGAGGCCAGTTCTCTGTGCTGATGATTGATATATCAGCCCCAGTATCCAATAGGGCGTTGACTCTTATAGTTTCCCCATTGTATTTAAGGGTGACAGGCCTTCGTGGTCTTTGCTGTAATCCCACCGTTAGCATGGCCATTCCACCTGTGGATCCAAATGCTCCTTTGTTGCGCGGCGCTTCTCTTGCAGGTGGAATGCTGGCCGCTAGATGGGGTAGTGGTATTAGCTGTGCTATGCGCGTCTCCTTTGGAATAAATACCGGCGGAAACATAGCCGAAACAATTATTTGTATATCCCCGGTATAATCTTTATCGATTAGTCCTGTTAGCACTTGTATTCCATTTAAAGTGGCAGATGATCTTCCGATAAGCAAGGCACCCACGGGCTCGCCGTTAATTTTCACGGGTCCTATCACACCGGAGTTAACTCTTGTTGGTTTAGAGTCCCATAATGTAAGATTTACTGCTGTTGCCAAGTCCAGTCCCAGGCTCCCGCTTGTGGCTGGCTGGAGACAAAAGGGTTCGTTGCTCCGATTGGTGCTGCTGTTGTCGCTGCCGTGGTGGGGAAAGCCGCTTTTTGTGTCGTTGCGGGGCGACTCTTCCCGCTGGCTTTCCCGTTTCCCTGTCCTCCTTTGCGGCATGCGGATTCATTATGCGTATTCGAGCGGCATGACGGACACCAAACGTTTGCCGTTTTGCACTGTCGTTTCATATGTCCCGCAATCCCGCATCTATAGCATCGTAATGCTTGGCGTCCTGATGCATGAGGTCCCATCGGTTTTTGCAAGGGAGCAAGGGCAGCGAAAACTTGTTCCTGATTCTGTTTCAATCCCTTGGAGATACTCTCCCCTACTTGTTTAATAGCCTCAATTAACATAGCTTGTGGTCCTACCGGCACTTGTGCCATTCTCTCAAGTCCCTCTTCTATTGTCCATGTACTCGGCAGTGTAGCCAGTATACTACGTGTAGATGGGTTACAATTTTGCAATGCACATTGTTTAAGAATCGTGCCTTTAAGATAGTCTGGCACCCCTGCCGCTTGTATGGCATTCGCAACCCGATCAATAAACAGCCCAAAAGGCTCCTCCCTACCTTGTTTAATTCCCATGTACGATGGAATTCCCCCTGGTTCTTTGATTTGATCCAAGGCCCTCCTTGCTAGCCCCATGGATTCTTTAGCTTTATCGGGGCCCAGCAAAGCCTGCGCCTCAAGACGAAAGTAGGGTCCCAGACCCATAAGCTCTTCTAAGGTTACCCCATGTAGTGGATCTCCTGGTTGTCGTATCACAGCGACAGACTCCTGGCATACCGAGTGCCAGTGTGCATTAAACAATAGCTGCTGATGTTGTGTCAATATTAATTTCATAATGCTACGTATATCTCCTGGCAGCAGTATATTCGTTCCCCAAATATAGTCCAACATCTGTCGTGTAGGCTCTCCCTTTATTCCAAAATCACTCACTGTAGAGCGCAATTGGGTTAATATTTTCCAGTCTAAATTGGTCATATTAACAGTTACATTACCCTGAGCATCAGGGGGAGAATAGACTACAGGGAACGCCTGAGTTAATTGTGCCGCTGTCTCATAATTACCCTCCTGCATGGCTTCTTCTGCTATTTTTGCCCATAGTCCCTCTCTACCTCGTCCTTGCACGTCGTCTACAAATGGATTCATGCTCGTTTTCTTTTCTAAACCCTCTGCTTCAGGGGCTTCTGGCGGAGGTGGAGGTGCACTGGGCACTGACCCACCTTGTTGGGTTATTGTAAATGTTCTCACTGAAGGTGGAAGCGGGTACTGATTAATTTCCTGTTCTTTCTGACTGTTAGTTCCCCCTAAGCGCTCTGCCGCAGCAGCAGCAACCTTCTGTTCTGCTTTATGTACTGCTAACGCATTTATCACAGCCCTCCATGGCTTCATTAATTTCTTAGCTGCCTTCTGCTCATTAATCACATCCTCAAACAATTTATCCCCGAACTTTCGCCACTCCGCTTGTTCAAACACTGTATCAGGATTGATAAAGCAACCCTTTGCCACCCCGTATGCTAACAATCCAGGTAATTCTTTTGAACAATCTATATCTAACACTTTACGCTTTTCTAAAAAGCATTTAAGTAAATCATAAGCCGCTTGTCTCTCCATTTTACTCACAGTACCGTTGCTCCTTTGCAAAACTTCTGGCAGACCTGTTGCGGCGTTCCGGCGGGACCCACTATGGGTTCGTCCCGGGTGATCCTCTCTTCGTCACCTCCTGTACAGTTCTTTTATAAATCCGAGTACTCCTTAAATTCTTCAGTCAGGACCGGCTTTCCCTTTGTTTTCCGTCGACTTATAATTCCGGCTTACTCGTACTGAGTCCCCGTCCAGCAGGGTCCCTGTTCGGGCGCCATTTGTTGTCGACGGAAGGAAGACACAAGCACTCAATATGAGTGATCAGCATGCTTCAACTTTACTAGATAGCCCAGTCGATATATATACGGTACAAGATAATTAGCTCATACATGTTACAAAAGCTAAGCTTATGATTGATTATTGCTATATCCTGTTAGTGCAGACAGCTATAACCACAAGTTCTCATTTTAGAGCTAACTATAGCCCCAAGGACGCTGTATTCCTTGCTCCAAGGACACTGTTCTTCTATCCCTTTTACAGCTGTCAGCTGCAAGCCTTATATTTTACAGTGAGTCTAATCTTATACTAGCGGTGTGCGGTATTTGGCAAGATCGTCCTCATCTAATTGCTTAATGTTTAGGTGACCTCTGCCCTCAAGCCATTCCTCTACACATGTTTGACGTAATTCCATTTGCAAAAGTTCCTGTTACTTGCTGGGTTGTGTTGTCCTTTCAATGTTAAAAGCTGCAGCAAAAGCATGGGGATCGTTGCTTCTAGAAACACCCTAGGTCTCCTGTCTGCTCTCTGCATGTTTTTCAAGTAAAGCAGATCTTAAAAAAAAACAAAAACAAAAAAAAAAAAAAAAACAAAAAACAAAGAAAATAATAAAAAACAGCTGCTGCTGCTCCTGCTTTGTTTCTACTTCCTTGTGCTTTGCCCCTCCCCTTTTCCAGGTGATTGCGTTTGGGTGCTGGGCGGGGCCGAATGGTATATGAGACCCAGGCATGCTATCAGAGAGCTCCTTCTGCCTGGGCTGCTCCTTGGGGTAAGTGCTTTGTTTTTCCTTCAGTCGGTTGCAGGGTTCTTTAGGCAGGCTGGAGTTTATAGATTTCTAGAATTTTTAAGTGCTTGGAATTCACTTAATAGAGGGATGTTTAATAGAGGTTTCTGGCTCACTGTTTTTTTGGGATGGTGGGATACTCTTCTGTTTTTGAGCTGTATTTTAATCTCTAGATGTATAAACCCACTTGTGTAATTCTCCAGAGGACTAAAACCAGCTTGATTGCATGGTACCTGTGGCTTGGTAGCGTAGACGCAGCATTACCAAGAGCCTGAGCAGGGTTGTATCAGAGTCACCTCTTTCATCTGCACAGGGTACGTCTGTGATTACCTCTGCCGGGGCTGCTGTGTGTGCATGTCTTTTTGGCATTTGTGGAGCTCGGTTGTTTTTTTTGTGTGTGTGTATGTTCTAAGGTTTTTGTTTTTTTTTTGAGGGGTGAATAGTGTGTGTGCTGAGCGTGGTTGGCAGGAGGATGTGGGGAGCTGCTCAGGACTGGTAGGTTTGGTTTCTAGGAGTGTGCGGCAGCCTTCCTGTGCGATGCGACTGATTGTTGGGCGGGAATGTTCCAGCTGGTGTGTGTTGGGCAATGTAGCTTGTGTAGTGTGTGTTGTGTGGCCCCATTGGAGCTTGCTGTGGTGCTGTGAGCGAAGAATCTCAGTTAGAGCTGGTGAGCAGCTGAAGTGCCAGAGCTGGGAAGAGGGAGGTCTTGCAGCAGGTACGCTGTGGCTGTGAGGTGCCTCAGAGTGTGCATTTCTCCTGTCTGTGCAGGTGCTTTGTGCAGTTGTGGAGAGGGAAGGGAAATCCTCATATCATGAAGCACTGAGGGAAGGTGAATGGTGTCAGCCTGGTCATCCCTTATCCGAAGCGAAGGAAAGGTTGTTTGGTGCTTGTTTTGGCATATGATATCTTTTGCTCCTAGATCTTTCTTTCTATGTACAAAAAAAAAAAAAGTAAAAAAAAAAAAAAATGGTTGAGCTATTTGCAGTTAAGAAAGTTCCAGGTAATTGCTGGGTCGTATTGTCCATTTAATATTCAAAGTTGCAGCAAAAGCATGGGGATTGTTCCTTCTAGAAACACCCCAGTTCTCTTGTTTGCAGTTTGCATTCTGTTGAGCTAAAGCAGATTTCAAAAAACAAACAACAATAAAATTCTACCATTGGGTGATGTGTTGTGAAGGCAATGATCATTTAATCGCTTTGTTTTCCTAGGTGGTGTGGATGATACTGGCTGCACTGTTAGAGCTTGGATTTGGAGAGGAAGAGGTGAGCAGAACCGTATGTTGCATCAGCAGTAGTCAGCATTGTGGAGCAGGTGGGCATCGTGGCCGGCGTGTTAGTGAATGCTGTTACTCTGTTTTTGCAGCTGATGGTGAGCCTTCAATTGACTAAGATGACAATCGGTGCCTGTGCATTTCTTGAGGCGGAGGGACTTTACCATGCAGCAACCTGAGAGCTAAGTTGGGGGGCACCTGGTATTTGCATATCTGGGGTGGCTAATGGGAGCTGGGAGCCAGAGCAGGATGGAGCCAGCTGGCTGAATAGACTTGGTGCCACTGTGAGGGTGGTTGAGGCTGGGTCACGTTCAGGCTGCTTGTGGCTGGGTCACCAGGCTAATAGAAGAAGCGGGATTATTTTGTAGCTTGAGTGCGTGTGCCACGCAGGACAGTTTCCTTCTGTTCATCTGTCTTGTAGTGTTGCTTCTGCAGTGTCTGTTCTGTGCTTCTCGGGTCTTGATATCCTCATGGCTTTTTAGACTGGACTGACCAGACAGGCGACTTGGTAGCGGTGCTGAAGGGCCTCAATGCTTGTTTTGTCATCATGGCTCTGATCAAGCAGCAACTGCAAGACAAGAAGTGCTCGAAAGTGCAGATCTGTTTCATGTCTTGTGCATCATATTTGGTTTGAGATCACATCTGTTTCCATTCTCACTCTTGCAGAAGTCATCTGGGCCACGTCAGGAGCTCTTGCTTGGGAATTGATTTCCTGAGCGTTGTCTTAGGGGGTTTTCAGTCCCCATCCTTCTGGTCTCTTGTCTTGAAGGCAGGCTTTCTAGGCCTCCATCATCCCAGTTCTGGCAGTTGCTTCCAGTTGCGTGTCGTGACATTGGAGTCTCTGGTAGGGTCTGGTGCAGAGCACCTGTTCTGACTTGCTGTTGCTGTAGGGCTTTCCTCTGGGGGTCACTTTTTCTTGCGCCATGTGTTGTGTGTTCTGTTTGTAGTGTTTGTGGCGTGCCTGTGTGTGTACGTGTTTGGTCTGGACTTGTCCTGCCTGGCAGTTAGTGATGACAGCTAACGTGGCACTGCATGGGTGTGCTAATACATTGTCCAGACTGTGTTGGCGAAGACATCTGGTCTGCCTCTGGGCACGTACTGAAGGGCAGCTGGCACAGTCATCTCTGGTGTTTGGCAGATGGGGATTTGGGTGAGTATATCTGCTTGTGAGCAGCTGCTCGCATAGTGCTTGAACGGTGTGCTTGAGGAGGTCTGTTGAATCTTGAAAGCTTACAGATATGGGGTTTTGAAATGTTTATTTTTATTTCTTTCCTGTCCCCAGTGGAGCGTAAACCTTTGGAGGAACCTGTCACAGGAAAGAGCTCCTTCTGGAACTGTTCAGCACTCGGTAGGCAGCTCGGTGCCTGTCTTGATCTACTTCTGAGGTGCTGAGGCAAGGGGGCTGCTGTTTTGAAACGATAATATTGTAAATGGGGTCTGTTGTGTTGTTGAGGGATGGGTGCTAATGCTAGCAGCTGAATGATTGATTCTCTTGTGACTGTTTTCATTTGTTAAAGCTGAAACACAGTGTACGACACGGGACTTGACGACCAGAGCTGCTTTTGGCAAGGTGAGTAATGAACAACTATAGAAGGTAATTTAGTGGTGCAGTTTTCACTGCAGTCACTTAACTACACCAAGTACAGTAAAAATCCTGTTTATATTTCAGGGGTGTTGTAGCTGGCTTAAGAGAGCAGATGGAAGCATCTGCCTTGAGGGGAGGTGAGGGCGCAGCTGAGAGTAACTGTCCCAGCTGTGCAGTGGCTTTGGATGCTGCTTCAGCCTATGCTTTTGTTTCTCTTTTGCAGGTGTCTCACACAGGCTGAGTGGGGTCAAGCTGCACTCTGAAGAGCAGCACGAGAAGGGCAGGCTGATTGTGAGCTGGATTGGAGCAGAACTGCCAAGTAGCACGAGGTGAGTGTGAAGGGTATCCATCTTGCTTTGCAGGTGCCATGGCAGGCTCTCCACAGAAGCGGTTGAGGATTTGAGAAGAGGTTGCAGCTCATCAAGGAGCGACACGTGCAGGGATGGCTTGAAAAGGGTATGGCTGCTTTCTCTTCTGTTTATCAGGTGTCCCAGGCAACGTGGGCTGTGATGTTAGTGTTCAGAATCGGAACAAAGCAGGTGCTGAAATGCTGTGTCTGTTTTTTTTGTGTTGGGGTTGCACCTTGGTGAGTGTAGGGATGGGTTTAAGTGGGTGCAGCGGAGGGCCTGGCCCCAGTGTCCTGTAGTGTGTTTTGACCCATCAGCATGGCCTTTTGGTTCTCAGGTAGCTTACTGAATAAATGATTTTTCCTGCAAGTGGAATGGAATTGAATTCTTTTTTTGGCACGTAATCAGTTCTGCTCCTAGACTTTTCTTTCTATGTAAATAAAAGCTTGAGCTAATTCCAGATGGGAAAAAAAAATCAACTACTTGCTTGGTCATTTTGTCCTTTTAGTATCGAAAACATTTAAGCGCGGTGCTGCCCCGGGCCCGTTACAGCGCGGCGCCGCCCCGGGCCCATTTCTCAGGTGGAGCTACTGAGCATGTGAGGTAAAGGAGCTGGGAACAGAGAGGTATTGCACAATGGTATGTTGCATCAGTAGTAGTCAATGTTGTACAGGAGGTGGCTATCAGTGCTGGCACGCTAGTGAATGTTCGTTCTCTATTTTTGGAAGTGATGATGAAGCTGTTTGACGTAATTTAATTTGAAAAAGTTCCAGTTACTGCCCTGGTCGTGTTGTCCTTTCAATGTTAAAAGCTGCAGCAAAAGCATGGGGATTGTTGCTTCTAGAAACACCACAGGTCACCTGTCTGCTCTCTGCATGTTTTTCAAGTAAAGCAGGGGTAGGGGTAGTGTGTTTCAAGATTAGGGACAGCTTGTTATATTTCTGGAGCTTTTGTTTGTGTGTTTTCTGTCTGTCGAGTGTTTAGACCTTGCAGCCTTCTAGACTTTGTCCTTGAATTTACATAGTAGAAGTACATTTATGAGGGGTTGCCAGGTACGTTTTTTTTGGGAAACCGTGGGGTATGGTTCCTTGACCACATAAGTGCAGCAGTGCCTAGAGAGTGAGCAGGCTCACCTTCTTCTTCTCTGCAGAATAAGTCCGCCCGGCCCCATTTCGGCGCGGCGCCGCCCGGGCCCCTTTCGGCGCGGCGCCGCCTGGGCCCATTTGTCATGTGGAGCTACTGAGCAGGTGAGGTAAAGGAGCTGGGAACAGACAGTTATTGCACAATGATATGTTGTCTTAGTAGTAGTGAACATTGTGCAGGAGGTGGGTATTAGGGCTGGCATGCTGTTGAATGCTGGTTCTCTGTGTTTACAGATGGGGATGAGTCTGTTTAAACAAATTCTAGTTCAAAAAGTTTCAGATACTACCTTGGTGGAATGGAATTAATTTTGTTGGTGTATAATCTGTTCTGCTCGTAGATTTTTCTTTCAATGCAAATAAAAGTTTGAGCTAATTCCATTTGAAAAAGTTTCAGTTACTTGCTGGGTCGTGTTGTCCTTTCAATGTTAAAAGCTGCAGCAAAAGCATGGGGATTGTTGCTTCTAGAAACACCTTAGGTCTCCTGTCTGCTCTCTGCATGTTTTTCAAGTAAAGCAGATCTTAAAAAAAACAAAACAAAACAAAACACAAAGAAAATAATAAAAAACAGCTGCTGCTGCTTTCTTTCTACTTCCTTGTGCTTTGCCCCTCCCCTTTTCCAGGTGATTGGGTTTGAGTGCTGGGCGGGGCCAAATGGTATATGAGCCCCAGGCATGGTATTAGAGAGCTCCTTCTGCCTGGGCTGCTCCTTGGTGTAAGCGCTTTGTTTTTCCTTCAGTCAGTTGCAGGGTTCTCTAGGCAGGCTGGAGTCTATAGATTTCTAGAATTTTTAAGTGCTTGGAATTCATTTAATAGAGGGGTGTTTAGTAGAGGTTTGTGGCTTATTGTTTTTTAGGATGGTGCGATACTGCTCTGTTTTTGAGCTGCACTTTAATCTCTAGACGTATAAACCCACTCGTTTTATTCTGCAGAGGACTAAAACCAGCTTGATTACCGGCTACATGTGGCTTGACAGTGTAGATGCAGCATTACCAAGAGACTGAGCAGAGTTGTATCAGAGTCACCTTTTTTATCTGCAAAGGGTAAGTCTGTGATTACCCCTGCCGAGGCTGCTGTGTGTGCATGTCTTTTTGGCATTTGTGGAGCTCGGTTGTTTTTCTTTGTGTGTATGCATGTTTTTTTTTTTTTTTTTTGGTGGTCAAATAGTGTGTTTGCTGAGTGTGGTTAGAATGAGGAGGTGGGGAGCTGCTCAGGACTGGTAGGTTTGGTTTCTAGGAGTGTGCGGCATCCTTCCTGTGTGACGTGACTAATTGTTGGGCTGGAACGTTCCAGCTTGTGTGTCTTAGGCAATTGAGCTTGTGTAGTGTGTGTTGTGTGGCCCGGGCAGAGTTTGCTGTGGTGCTGTGGGCGAAGAATCTCAGAGCTGGTGAGCAGCTGAAGGCACCTCACAGCCACAGTGTACCTGCTGCAATAATACCTCTCTCTCCCAGCTGGAGAGAGCTGGGAAGAGAGAGGTATTATTGCAGCAGGTACACTGTGGCTGTGAGGTGCCTCAGAGTGCGCTTTTCTGTCTTTTTTTTGCAGGTGCTTTGTGCAGTCGTGGACAGGAAAGGGAAATACTCGTGTCACGGAGCAGTGAGGGAAGGTGAGTGTTGTCAGCCTGGTCATCTCTTATCTGAAGGGAAGATGCTCAGGTGTTTCCCTGTAAGGGTCCGAGGTGGCAGTGTAGATGCAGCATTACCAAGAGCCTGAGCAGGGTTGTATCAGAGTCTGCTCTTTCCTCTGCAAAAGGGTAAGTCTGTGATTACCCCTGCTGGGGCTGCTTTGTGTGCGTGTCTTTTTGGTATTTATGGAGCTTAGTTGTTTTTTGTGTGTGTATGTTCTAAGTTTTTGTTTTTTTTTGAGGGGCAAATAGTGTGTGTGCTGAGCGTGGTTGGCAGGAGGAGGTGGGGAGCTGCTCAGGACTGGTAGGTTTGGTTTCTCGGGGTGTGCGGCAGCCTTCCTGTGCAATGCGACTGATTGTTGGCCGGAACGTTCCAGCTTGTGTGTCTTAGCCATTGTAGCTTGTGTAGTGTGTGTTGTGTGGCCCGGGCAGTGTTTGCTGTGCTGCTGTGAGCAAAGAACCTGAGTTAAAGCTGGTGAGCAGCTGAAGTACCGGAGCTGGGAAGAGAGAGGTATTGCAGCAGGTACGCTGTGGCTGTGAGGTGCTTCAGAGTGTGTGTTTCTCTTGTCTCTTCAGGTGCTTTGTGCAGTTGTGGAGAGGGAAGGGAAATCCTCATGTCACGAAGCTCTGCGGGAAGGTGAGTGGTGTCAGCCATGTCATCCCTTATCTGAAGCGAAGGGAAGACGCTCAGGTGTTTCCCTGTGAGGGTCTGAGTTGAGGCTGTTTGGGATAGAGGAGCAGTGTGGCAGGTGGGTGCTTGCAAGCACCGTGGTCATTGTATCCTTTTGTGTTCCCAGGTGGCGTGGGTGATGCTGGCCGCTCCTTTCAAGCTTGGACCTAATTTGCAGGTACAGAGGCAAATGGCCTGCTGTTTTGAAAGGATAAAACTAAAGCTGGGGTTGCTTATGTTGTTGAGGGATGGGTGCTACTGCTGGCAGCTGAATGTTTATCTTCTGCCTGTGTTTTGCCTTTCATTAGGCTGAAATGCAGTGTGTAGTGCGCAGTGCAGGACGTCTCAACCCGAGCTGCCTCTGCAGTGACTCTGGTGCGTAATGAGCAGAGGTAGCTGTTATTTTTGGGGTGCGGTTGTCACTGCAGTTATTTTCCTACATTCAATAGAGTAAAATTCCAGTTTGCCTTTTAGAGGTGCTATAAGTGGGTGAAGAGAACAAATGGAAGCATCTGCCATGTGGGGCAGGCAGGCGGCTGAGGTACAGGAGGGGATGAGAGTATGTGATTTTTTTCTGGGGATGGAATGGAATTGATTTTGTTGGTGTATAATCTGTTCTGCTCCTAGATTTTTCTTTCTATTTAAAAAAAAAAAAAAGTTTGAGCTAATTCCAGTTAAGAAAGTTCCAGTTACTTGCTGGGTTGTATTGTCCTTTTAATATTCAAAGCTGCAGCAAAAGCATGGGGATTGTTGCTTCTAGAAACACCCCAGTTCTCTTGTTTGTGCTCTGCATGCTGTTGAGCTAAGGCAGATTTAAAAAAAAAGAAATAAAGGAAACACAGACAAAAACCACCTCCAACAACAAAAAACACCATTGGCTGACTTGTTGTGATTGCAACGATCATTTAATCCCTTTGTTTTCCCAGGTGGTGTGGATGATACTGGCTGCACTGTTGGAGCTTGGATTCAGAGAGGAACAGGTGAGCAGAACCGTATGTTGGATCAGCAGTAGTCAGCATTGTGGAGAAGGTGGGCATCATGGCCGGCGTGCTAGTGAATGCTGTTACTCTGTTTTTGCAGCTGATGATGAGCCTTCAATTGACTAAGATGACAATCGGTGCCTGTGTATTTCTTATGGTGGAAGGAATTTACCATCCAACAACCTGAGAGCTAAGTTGGGGGGCACCTGGTATTTGCATATCTGGGGTGGCTAATGGGAGCTGGGAGCCAGAGCAGCATGGAGGCAGCTGGCTGAATAGACTTGGTGCCACTGTGAAGGTGGTTGAGGCTGGGTCACGTTCTGGGTGCTTGTGGCTGGGTCACCAGGCTAACAGGAGCAGCGGGATTATTTTGTAGCTTGAGTGCGTGCGCCAGGCAGGACAATTTCCTTCTGTTCGTCTGTCCTGTTTGCTTCTGCAGTGTCTGTTCTGTGCTTGTCGGGTCTTGATATCCTCCTGGCTTTTTAGACCGGACTGACCAGACAGGCGACTTGGTAGCGGTGCTGAAGGGCCTCAATGCTTGTTTTGTCATCATGGCTCTGATCCGAGCACTTTTTGTCTTGCAGTTGCTGCTTAAAGTGCAGATATGTTTCAGGTCTTGTGATCTCAAACTGAATATGATGCACATCTGTTTCCATTCTCACTCTTGCAGAAGTCATCTGGGCCGCGTCAGGAGCTCTTGCTTGGGAACTGATTTCCTGAGCGTTGTCTTAGGGGGTTTTCACTCTCCATCCTTCTGGTCTCTTGTCTTGAAGGCAGGCTTTCTAGGCCTCCATCATCCCAGTTCTGGCAGTTGCTTCCAGTCGCGTGTCGTGACATTGGAGTCTCTGGTAGGGTCTGGTGCAGAGCACCTGTTCTGACTTGCTGTTGCTGTAGGGCTTTCCTCAGGGGGTCACTTTTTCTTGCGCCGTGTGTTGTGTGTTTTGTTTGTAGTGTTTGTGGCGTGCCTGTGTGTGTGTGTATGTGTTTGGTCTGGAGCTGTCCTGCCTGGCAGTTGGTGATGACAGCTAACGTGGCAGTGCATGGGTGTACTAATACATTGATGGGACTGTGTTGGCAAAGACATCCTGTCTGCCTCTGGGCACGTACTGAAGGGCAGCTGGCACAGTCATCTCTGGTGGTTGGCAGATGTGGATTTGGGAGAGTATATCTCCTTGCGAGCAGCTGTTTGCATAGTGCTTGAACGCTGTGCTTGAGGAGGTCTGTCGAATCTTGAAAGCTTACAGATATGGGGTTTTGAATTTTTTATTTTTATTTCTTTCATGTCCCCATTAGAGCGTAAACCTTTGGAGGAACCTGTCACAGGAAAGAGATCCTTCTGGAACTGTTCAGCACTCGGTAGGCAGCTCGGTGACTGGCTTGATCTACTTCTGAGGTGCTGAGGCAAGGGGGCTGCTGTTTTGAAACGATAGTATTGTAAATGGGGTCCCTTTTGTGTTGTTGAGGGATGGGTGCTAATGCTGGCAGCTGAATGATTGATTCTCTTGTGACTGTTTTCATTTGTTAAAGCTGAAACACAGTGTACGACACAGGACTTGACGACCAGAGCTGCTTTTGGCAAGGTGAGTGATGAACAGCTATAGAAGGTACTTTAGGGGTGCAGTTGTCACTGCAGTTACTGAACTACACCAAGTATGGTAAAAACCCTATTTATATTTCAGGGGTGTTGTAGCTGGCCTAAGAGAGCAGATGGAAGCGTCTGCCTCGAGGGGAGGGGAGGGCACGGAGGTAAGGCAGCAGCTGAGAGTAACTGTCCCAGCTGTGCCGTGGCTTTGGATGCTGCTTCAGCCTATGCTTTTCTCTTTGTTTCACATTTGTCTCACACAGGCTGAGTGGGGCCAAGCTGCACTCTGAAGAGCAGCACGAGAAGGGCGGGCTGGTTGTGAGCTGGATTGGAGCAGAACTGCCAAGTAGCACGAGGTGAGTGCGAAGGGTATCCTTCTTGCTTTGCAGGTGCCATGGCAGGCTCTCCACAAAAGAGGTTGAGGATTTGAGAAGAGGTTGCAGATGATCAAGGAGCGACACGTGCAGGGATGGCTTGAAAACGGTATGTCTGCTTTCTCTTCTGTTTATCAGGTGTCCCAGGCAATGTGGGCTGTGGTGTTAGTCTTTAGAATCGGAACAAAGCAGGTGCTGAAATGCTGTGTCTGTTTTTTTTTGTGTTGGGGTTGCACCTTGGTGAGTGTAGGGATGGGTTTTAAGTGGGTGCAGCAGAGGGCCTGGCCCCAGTGTCCTGTAGTGTGTTTTGACCCATCAGCATAGCCTTTTGGTTCTCAGGTAGCCTACTGAAGTAAGTGATTTTTCCTGCGAGTGGAATGGAATTGATTTTTTTTTTTTTGGCGTGCAATCAGTTCTGCTCCTTGATTTTTCTTTTTATGTAAATAAAAGATCGAGCTAATTCCAGATGGAAAAAAAAAATCATTTACTTTCTTGGTCAGTTTGTCCTTTTAATATTCAAAGCTGCAGCAAAAGCATGGGGATTTTTGTTTCTAGAAACACCCTAGCTCTCCTGTCTGCACTCTGCATGCTGTTGAGCTAAGCCATATAAATGAATAAAGAAACCACAGCTACTGCTCCTTTCTGATTTTTTTTTTTTTTTTTTGTGCTTTCCCCCTTGCACTTTGCCAGGTGATTAGCTTCAGGTTCCAGGTGGGACCTAGTGGTAACTGAGTTGCAGGTATTCCATGACAGAGCTCCTTCTGCCTGGGCTGCTCTTTGGGGTCAGTGCTTTGTGTTTCCTTCAGTCAGTTGCAAGGTTCTCTAGGCAAGCTGCAGTTTGTGGAGTTCTAGATTTCTAAGTGCTTGGAATTCTAGATTTCCAAGTGCTTAAAATAGAGGGATATTTAGTATAGGCTGCTGTCTCACTCTTTTTTGGGATTGCCACATATGCTCCTGTTTTTGAGCCATATTTTAATCTCTACACGTATAAAAACACTTGTTTTAGTCCCCTGGAGAGTTTCACCAGCTTGATTACATGCTACATGTGGCTTGACAGCGTAGATGCAGCATTACCAAGAAACTGAGCAGGGTTGTATCAGAGTCACCTTTTCACCTGCAAAGGGTAAGTCTGTGATTACCTGTGCCGGGGCTGCTGCGTGTGCATGTCTTTTTGGCATTTGTGGTGCTCAGTTGTTTTTTTGTATGTTTTAACTTTCTGTTTTTCTGAGTAGTAAATAGTGTGTTTGCTGAGCATGGTTGTCAGGAGGATGTGGGGAGCTGCTCAGGACTGGTAGGTTTGGT
Organism: Anas platyrhynchos; assembly: GCF_047663525.1. Lineage (NCBI taxonomy): Eukaryota > Metazoa > Chordata > Aves > Anseriformes > Anatidae > Anas > Anas platyrhynchos. Next base: position 160,116,730 of record NC_092588.1, read on the forward strand.
TTCTAGGAGTGTGTGGCAGCCTTCCTGTGCGATGCGACTGATTGTTGGGTGGGAACATTCCAGCTCATATGTCTTAAGCAATGTAGCTTGTGTAGTGTGTGTTGTGTGGCCCAGGCAGAGTTTGCTGTGGTGCTGTGAGCAAAGAATCTGAGTTAGAGCTGGTGAGCAGCTGAAGTACCGGAGCTGGGAAGAGAGAGGTATTGCAGCAGGTACGCTGTGGCTGTGAGGTGCTTCAGAGTGTGCGTTTCTCTTGTCTCTGCAGGTGCTTTGTGCAGTTGTGGAGAGGGAAGGGAAATCCTCATGTCACGAAGCTCTGAGGGAAGGTGAGTGGTGTCAGCCTGGTCATCCCTTATCCGAAGCGAAGGGAAGACACTCAGGTGTTTCCCTGTGAGGGTCTGAGGTGAGTCTGTTTGGGATAGAGGAGCAGTGTGGCAGGAAGGTGCTTGCAAGCACAGTGGTCGTTTTGTCCTTTTGTGTTCCCAGGTGGCATGGATGATGCTGGCCACTCCTTTCAAGCTTGGACCTAATTTTCAGGTCCAGAGGCAAGTGGCCTGCTGTTTTGAAAGGATAAAAGTAAAGCTGGGGTTGCTTATGTTGTTGAGGGATGGGTGCTACTGCTGGCAGCTGAATGTTTATCTTCTGCCTGTGTCTTTCCTTTGTTCAGGTTGAAATGCAGTGTGCAGTTCGCAGTGCAGGACGTCTCGACCCGAGCTGCCTCTGCAGTGACTCTGGTGCGTGATGAGCAGAGGTAACTGTTTTTGGGGTGCGGTTGTCACTGAAGTTATTTTCCTACATCCAATAGAGTAAAATTCCAGTTTGCCTTTTAGAGGTGCTGTAAGTGGTGAAAGAGAACAGATGGAAGCATGTGCCACGTGGCCAGGCAAGCGGCTGAGGTACAGGAGGGGATGAGAGTATGTGATTTTTTTCTGGGGATGGAATGGAATTAATTTTGTTGGTGTATAATCTCTTCTGCTCCTGGATTTTTCTTTCAATGTAAAAAAAAAAAAAAAGTTTGAGCTAATTCCAGTTAAGAAATTTCCAGTTACTTTCTGGGACGTATTGTCCTTTTAATATTCAAAGCTGCAGCAAAAGCATGGGGATTGTTTCTTCTAGGTACTCCCCAGTTCTCTTGTTTGCGCTCTGCATGCTGTTGAGCTAAGGCAGATTTAAAAAAAAATACAGGAAACATACACAAAAACCAACAACAACAAAAAACACCATTGGCTGACTTGTTGTGAATGCAACGATCATTTAATCCCTTTATTTTCCCAGGTGGAGTGGATGATACTGGCTGCACTGTTGGAGCTTGGATTCGGAGAGGAAGAGGTGAGCAGAACCGTATGTTGCATCAGCAGTAGTCAGCATTGTGGAGCAGGTGGGCATCATGGCCGGCGTGCTAGTGAATGCTGGTACTCTGTTTTTGCAGCTGATGATGAGCCTTCAGTTGACTAAGATGACAATCAGTGCCTGTGCATTTCTTGAGGTGGAAGGAATTTACCATCCAACAACATGAGAGCTAAGTTGGGGGGCGCCTGGTATTTGCATATGTGGGGTGGCTAATGGGAGCTGGGAGCCAGAGCAGCATGGAGCGTGCTGGCTGAATAGACTTGGTGCCACTGTGAGGGGTGGTTCAAGCTGGGTTGTGTTCAGGGTGCTTGTGGCTGGGTCAGCAGCCTAATAGAAGCAGCGGGATTATTTTGTAGCGTGAGTGCGTGCGCCAGGCAGGACAGTTTCCTTTTGTTTGTCTGTCTTGTAGTGTTGCTTCTGCATTGTCTGTTCTGTGCTTCTCGGGTCTTGATATCCTCCTGGCTTTTTGGACTGGACTGACCAGGCAGGCGACTTGGTAGCGGTGCTGAAGGGCCTCAATGCTTGTTTTGTCGTCATGACTCTGATCCGAGCACTTCTTGTCTTGCAGTCGCTGCTTGAACTGCAGATCTGTGTGAGGTCTTGCGATCTCAAACCGAATATGATGCACTTCTGTTTCCATCCTCACTCTTGCAGAAGTCATCTGGGCCGCATCAGGAGCTCTTGCTTGGGAATCGAATTCCTAAGTGTCTTCTTAGGGAGTTTTCACTCCCCATCCTTCTGGTCTCTTGTCTTGAAGGCAGGCTTTTTAGGCCTCCATCATCCCAGTTCTGGCAGTTGCTTCCAGTCGCGTGTGGTGACATTTGAGTCTCTCATAGGGTCTGGTGCAGAGCACCTGTTCTGACTTGCTGTTGCCGTAGGGCTTTTCTTTTTGGGGGTTGCTTTCTCTTGCGCCTACTGTTGTGTGTTTTGTTTGTAGTGTTTGTGGCGTGCCTGTGTGTGTACGTGTTTGGTCTGGAGCTGTCCTGCCTGGCAGTTAGTGATTAATGTGGCAGTGCATCGGTGTACTAATACATTGTTTGTACTGTGTTGGCGAAGACATCCGGTCTGCCTGTGGGCACTCACTGAAGGGCAGCTGGCACAGTCATGTCTGGTGGTTGGCAGATGGGGATTTGGGAGAGTATATCTGCTTGTGAGCAGCTGTTTGCATAGTGCTGGAACGGTGTTCTTGAGGAGGTCTGTTGAATCTTGAAAGGTTACAGATACGGGGTTTTGCTTTTTTTTTTTTTTTTTTATTTCTTTCCTGTCCCCATTAGAGTGTAAACCCTAGGAGGAACGTGTCACAGGAAAGGGCTCCTTCTGGAATTGTTCAGCACTTGGTAGGCAACTTTTGTTTAATTTGTTTAAGGTGAAACACAGTGTACAACACGGGACTTGACCATAGCTGCTTTTGGCAAGGTGAGCGATGAGCAGATGTAGCAGGTACTTTAGGGGTGCAGTTGTCACTGCAGTTAGTTAACTGCACAAAATACAGTAAAAATCCTGTTTATATTTCAGAGGTGTGTTGTAGCTGCCTTAAGAGAGCAGATGGAAGCATCTGCCTCCAGGGCGGGTGAGGAGGCCGAGGTAAGGGAGCAGATGAGAGTAACTGTCCCAGCTGTGCTGTGTCTCTGGATGCTGCTTCAGCCTGTGCTTTTCTTTTTGTTTCACATTTGTCTCACACAGGCTCAGAGGGGCCAAGCTGCACTCTGAAGAGCAGCACGAGAAGGGCGGGCTGGTTGTGAGCTGGATTGGAGCAGAACTGCCAAGTAGCACGAGGTGAGTGCGAAGGGTATCCATCTTGCTTTGCAGGTGCCATGGCAGGCTCTCCACAAAAGAGGTTGAGGATTTGAGAAGAGGTTGCAGATAACCAAGGAGCGACACGTGCAGGGATGGCTTGAAAAGGGTATGTCTGCTTTCTCTTCTGTTTATCAGGTGTCCCAGGCAATGTGGGCTGTGATGTTAGTTCTTGAGAATCGGAACAAAGCAGGTGCTGATGGCGGTCTTCTTTGGTAAGCAAAGTGGTGCCTGAAGACCTGTCCTGTGTAGCCTGAGCACGCCTCGCTGAGGATGAAGCTTGCTTTCCAGCAGTTCCCAAAGCTGTTGAAGCTGAAATGCTGCGTCTGTTTTTTTGTGTTGGGGTTGCACCTTGGTGAGTGTAGGGATGGGTTTTAAGTGGGTGCAGTGGAGGGCCTGGCCCCAGTGACCTGTAGTGTGTTTTGACCCATCAACATAGCCATTTGGTTGTCAGATATCCTACTGAAGTGATTTTTTCCTGTGAGTGGAATGGAATAGGATTATTTTTTGGAGTGTAATCTGTTCTGCTCCTAGATTGTTCTTTCTATGTAAATGAAAGATCGAGTTAATTCCAGATGGAAAAAGAAATCAATTGCTTACTTAGTTGTATTGTGCTTTTAATATTCAAAGCTACAGCAAAATCATGGGGATTTTTGTTTCTAGAAACACCCTAGCTCTCCTGTCTGCACTCTGTATGCTGTTGAGCTAAGCCTTATAAAGAAGTAAATAAACCACAGCTGCTGCTCCTCCTCTTTTCTGCTTTTTTTTTTTTGTGCTTTCCCCAAGCACTTTCCCAGGTGGTTGGCTTCAGGGTCCAGGTGAGACCTAGTGGTAACTGAGTTGCAGGTGTGCCATCATAGAGCTCCTTCTGCCTGGGCTGCACTTTTGGGTAAGTGCTTTGTTTTTCCTTGAGTTGTTTGGAGGGTTCTTTAGGTGGGTCAGAGTCTATGGACTGATGCGTTTTCCAGTAGAAACCGGTACGCATGTCTTTTTGAGGTTGCAACTGGTAGGATCTGTCATTGTAAAGCAATCTAGTAGTAGGTGCCTGTATTGCACACAGCTCTTCCTCAGGTGAGTAGTTGTTACAGCAGTTTTACGGATAGTATGGTGATGTTACTTTGTGTGTTTGCTTTGTGGTTCTGGGTCCATTCTGATTTTTGCAGAATTACGGGGCTTTTTGTGATTCTTTGCCTGTATGTCAAATATTATCAAAGTTACAACCTTGCTGTTAAAGTGATGGAGCAGGGTTTAGTTGAAATGTATCATGGAAGCTCCCTGTGTGAGCATGTGTCTGAAAAAGGCAGTAGTGGGCACGTAAGGGGTAGTCTGTTTCAAGTTTAGGGACAGCTTGTTATATTTCTGGAGCTTTTGCCTGTGTGTTTTCTGTCAGTCGAGTGTGTAGAGCTTGCAGCCTTTTAGTCTTGATGTCCTTGAATTGACGTATTAGAAGTACGTTTATGAGGGGTTGCAAGGTACATTGTTTTTGGGAAACCGTGGGGTAATGTCTCTTGACCGCTTGAGTGCAGTAGTGCCTAGAGAGTGAGCAGGCTCACCTTCTTCTTCTCTGCAGAATAAGTCCGCCCGGGCCCCTTTCGGCGCGGCGCCGCCCGGGCCCCTTTCGGCGCGGCGCCGCCCGGGCCCCTTTCGGCGCGGCGCCGCCCGGGCCCATTTGTCATGTGGAGCTACTGAGCAGCTGAGGTAAAGGAGCTGGGAACACAGAGGTATTGCACAACTGTATGTTGCATCAGCACACTTTGCAGGTGCCATGGCAGGCTCTCCACAGAAGAGGTTGAGGATTTGAGAAGAGGCTGCAGATGATCAAGGAGCGACACGTGCAGGGATGGCTTGAAAAGGGTATGGCTGCTTTCTCTTCTGTTTATCAGGTGTCCCAGGCAACGTGGGCTGTGATGTTAGTGTTTAGTATCGGAACAAAGCAGGTGCTGATGATGGCCTTCTTTGGTAGGCAAAGAGGGGTCCCAAACCCCGTCCTGTGTAGCCTGAGCACTCCTCGCTGAGTACGAAGCATGATTTCCAGCAGTTCCCAAAACTGTGTTGAAGCTGAAATGCTGTTTCTGTGTTTGGGTTGGGGTTGCACCTTGGAAAGTGTAGGGATGGGTTTTAATTCAGTGCATCGGAGGGCCTGGCCCCAGTATCCTGTAGTGTGTTTTGACCCATGAGCATAGCCTTTTGGTTTTCAGATAGCCTACTGAAGTAAGTGATTTTTCCTGTGAGTGGAATGGAATTTATTTTTTTTTTGGTGTGTAATCAGTTCTGCTCCTAGACTTTTCTTTCTACGTAAATAAAAGATACGAAGAAAAAGAAAAGGTACGTTGTTTTTGGGAAACCGTGGGGTAGGGTTCCTTGACGCATAAGTGCAGTAGTGCCTAGAGAGTGAGCAGGGTCACCTCCTTCATCTCTAGAAAGTAAGTCTGTTTGGGCACACTTCAGGGTGGTGCCGCCTGGGCACATTTCTCATGTGGAGCTACTGAGCAGGTGAGGTAAAGGAGGTGGGAACAGAGAGGTATTGCACAATGATATGTTGCCTTAGTAGTAGTGAATGTTGTGCAGGAGGTGGGTATTAGGGCTGGCATGCTAGTGAATGCTGGTTCTCTGTGTTTACAGATGGGGATGAGTCTGTTTAAACTAATTCCAGTTCAAAAAGTTTCAGTTACTAGCTTGGTGATATTTTCAATTCAATATTAAAACCTGGAGAGAAAGGAAAAGGGGATTTTTGCTTCTAGAATCACCACAGATATCTTGTCTGCTCTCTGCATGCTTTTGAGATAAAAAAAAAAACTGATTTTAAAAAAGAAAGAAAAAAAAACAAAACATTTGCTTTTCTTGCTCTCTTCCTGCTCTCTTCCTACTCTCTTGTGCTTTGCCCCTCATCTTCCCCAGGTGATTTGGTTTGGGTGCTGGGCGGGGACAAAAGGTATATGAGCCCCAGGCACGGCATCAGAGAGCTCCTTCTGCCTGGGCTGCTCTTTGGGGTCAGTGCTTTGTGTTTCCTTCAGTCAGTTGCAAGGTTCTCTAGGCAAGCTGCGGTTTGTGGAGTTCTAGATTTCTAAGTGCTTGGAATTCTAGATTTCCAAGTGCTTAAAATAGAGGGATATTTAGTATAGGCTGCTGTCTCACTCTTTTTTGGGATTGCCACATATGCTCCTGTTTTTGAGCCATATTTTAATCTCTACACGTATAAAAACACTTGTTTTAGTCCCCTGGAGAGTTTCACCAGCTTGATTACATGCTACATGTGGCTTGACAGCGTAGATGCAGCATTACCAAGAAACTGAGCAGGGTTGTATCAGAGTCACCTTTTCACCTGCAAAGGGTAAGTCTGTGATTACCCGTGCCGGGGCTGCTGCGTGTGCATGTCTTTTTGGCATTTGTGGTGCTCAGTTGTTTTTTTGTATGTTTTAACTTTCTGTTTTTCTGAGTAGTAAATAGTGTGTGTGCTGAGCATGGTTGGCAGGAGGATGTGGGGAGCTGCTCAGGACTGGTAGGTTTGGTTTCTAGGAGTGTGTGGCAGCCTTCCTGTGCGATGCGACTGATTGTTGGGTGGGAACATTCCAGCTCATATGTCTTAAGCAATGTAGCTTGTGTAGTGTGTGTTGTGTGGCCCAGGCAGAGTTTGCTGTGGTGCTGTGAGCAAAGAATCTGAGTTAGAGCTGGTGAGCAGCTGAAGTACCGGAGCTGGGAAGAGAGAGGTCTTGCAGCAGGTACGCTGTGGCTGTGAGGTGCTTCAGAGTGTGCTTTTCTCTTGTCTCTGCAGGTGCTTTGTGCAGTTGTGGAGAGGGAAGGGAAATCCTCACGTCACGAAGCTCTGAGGGAAGGTGAGTGGTGTCAGCCATGTCATCCCTTATCCGAAGCGAAGGGAAGACACTCAGGTGTTTCCCTGTGAGGGTCTGAGGTGAGACTGTTTGGGATAGAGGAGCAGTGTGGCAGGTGGGTGCTTGCAAGCACAGTGGTCATTGTATCCTTTTGTGTTCCCAGGTGGCATGGATGATGCTAGCCACTCCTTTCAAGCTTGGACCTAATTTTCAGGTCCAGAGGCAAGTGGCCTGCTGTTTTGAAAGGATAAAAGTAAAGATGGGGTTGCTTATGTTGTTGAGGGATGGGTGCTACTGCTGGCAGCTGAATGTTTATCTTCTGCCTGTGTCTTTCCTTTGTTCAGGTTGAAATGCAGTGTGCAGTTCGCAGTGCAGGACGTCTCGACCCGAGTTGCCTCTGCAGTGACTCTGGTGCGTGATGAGCAGAGGTAACTGTTTTTGGGGTGCGGTTGTCACTGCAGTTATTTTCCTACATCCAGTAGAGTAAAATTCCAGTTTGCCTTTTAGAGGTGCTGTAAGTGGTGAAAGAGAACAGATGGAAGCATGTGCCACGTGGCCAGGCAAGCGGCTGAGGTACAGGAGGGGATGAGAGTATGTGATTTTTTTCTGGGGATGGAATGGAATTAATTTTGTTGGTGTATAATCTCTTCTGCTCCTGGATTTTTCTTTCAATGTAAAAAAAAAAAAAAAGTTTGAGCTAATTCCAGTTAAGAAATTTCCAGTTACTTTCTGGGACGTATTGTCCTTTTAATATTCAAAGCTGCAGCAAAAGCATGGGGATTGTTTCTTCTAGGTACTCCCCAGTTCTCTTGTTTGCGCTCTGCATGCTGTTGAGCTAAGGCAGATTTAAAAAAAATACAGGAAACACACACAAAAAACAACAACAACAAAAAACACCGTTGGCTGACTTGTTGTGAATGCAACGATCATTTAATCCCTTTATTTTCCCAGGTGGAGTGGATGATACTGGCTGCACTGTTGGAGCTTGGATTCGGAGAGGAAGAGGTGAGCAGAACCGTATGTTGCATCAGCAGTAGTCAGCATTGTGGAGCAGGTGGGCATCATGGCCGGCGTGCTAGTGAATGCTGGTACTCTGTTTTTGCAGCTGATGATGAGCCTTCAATTGACTAAGATGACAATCAGTGCCTGTGCATTTCTTGAGGTGGAAGGAATTTACCATCCAACAACATGAGAGCTAAGTTGGGGGGCGCCTGGTATTTGCATATGTGGGGTGGCTAATGGGAGCTGGGAGCCAGAGCAGCATGGAGGCAGCTGGCTGAATAGACTTGGTGCCACTGTGAGGGGTGGTTCAAGCTGGGTTGTGTTCAGGGTGCTTGTGGCTGGGTCAGCAGCCTAATAGAAGCAGCGGGATTATTTTGTAGCGTGAGTGCGTGCGCCAGGCAGGACGGTTTCCTTCAGTTTGTCTGTCTTGTAGCGTTGCTTCTGCAGTGTCTGTTCCGTGCTTCTCGGGTCTTGATATCCTCCTGACTTTTTACACAGGACTGACCAGACAGGCGACTTGGTAGCGGTGCTGAAGGGCCTCAATGCTTGTTTTGTCATCGTGGCTGTGATCTGAGCACTTCTTGTCTTGCAGTCGCTGCTTGAAATACAGGTCTGTGTGAGGTCTTGCCATCTCCAACCGAATATGATGCACATCTGTTTGCATCCTCACTCTTGTAGAAGTCATCTGGGCCGCATCAGGAGCTCTTGCTTGAGAATTGATTTCCTGAGAGTTGTCTTAGGGGGTTTTCAGTCCCCATCCTTCTGGTCTCTTGTCTTGAAGGCAGGCTTTTTAGGCCTCCACCATCCCAGTTCTGTCAGTTGCTTCCGGTCGCGTGTGGTGACATTTGAGTCTCTCGTAGGGTCTGGTGCAGAGCACCTGTTCTGACTTGCTGTTGCCGTAGGGCTTTTCTTTTTGGGGGTTACTTTCTCTTGCGCCTACTGTTGTGTGTTTTGTTTGTAGTGTTTGTGGCGTGCCTGTGTGTGTATGTGTTTGGTCTGGAGCTGTCCTGCCTGGCAGTTAGTGATTAACATGGCAGTGCATGGGTGTACTAATACACTGATGGGACTGTGTTGGCGAAGACATCCGGTCTGCCTGTGGGCATGTACTGAAGGGCAGCTGGCACAGTCATCTCTGGTGGTTGTCAGCTGGGGATTTGGGAGAGTATATCTGATTGTGAGCAGCTGTGTGCATAGTGCTTGAACGGTGTGCTTGAGGAGGTCTGTTGAATCTTGAAAGCTTACAGATATGGGGTTTTGAAACGTTTATTTTTATTTCTTTCCTGTCCCCAGTAGAGCGTAAACCTTTGGAGGAACCTGTCACAGGAAAGAGCTCCTTCTGGAACTGTTCAGCACTCGATAGGCAACTCGGTGACTGTCTTGATCTACTTCTGAGGTGCTGAGGCAAGGGGGCTGCTGTTTTGAAATGATAATATTGTAAATGGGGTCTGTTGTGTTGTGGAGGGATGGGTGCTAATGCTGGCAGCTGAATGATTGATTCTGTTGTGACTGTTCTCATTTGTTTAAGGTGAAACACAGTGTACCACACGGGACTTGATGACCATAGCTGCTTTTGGCAAGGTGAGCGATGAGCGCTGTTGTCACTGCAGTTACTTAACTACACAAAGTACAGTACAAATCCTGTTTATATTTCAGGGGTGTTGTAGCTGGCCTGAGAGAGCAGATGGAAGCATCTGCATCGAGGGCAGGTAAGGGAGCAGATGAGAGTAACTGTCCCAGCTGTGCTGTGGCTTTGGATGCTGCTTCAGCCTGTGCTTTTCTTTTTGTTTCACAGGTGTCTTGCACAGGCTGAGTGGGGCCAAGCTGCACTGTGAAGTGCAGCACGAGAAGGGCGGGCTGTTTGTGAGCTGGATTGGAGCAGAACTGCCAAGTAGCACGAGGTGAGTGCGAAGGGTATCCTTCTTGCTTTGCAGGTTCCATGGCAGGCTCTCCACAGAAGCGGTTGAGGATTGGAGAAGAGGCTGCAGATGATCAAGGAGCAACACGTGCAGGGATGGCTTGAAAAGGGTATGGCTGCTTTCTCTTCTGTTTATCAGGTGTCCCAGGCAACGTGGGCTGTGATGTTAGTTCTTGAGAATCGGAACAAAGCAGGTGCTGATATGATATGCTGTGTCTGTTTTTTTTGTGTTGGGGTTGCACCTTGGTGAGTGTAGGGATGGGTTTTAAGTGGGTGCAGCGGAGGGCCTGGCCCCAGTGTCCTGTAGTGTGTTTTGACCCATCAGCATAGCCTTTTGGTTCTCAGGTAGCCTACTGAAGTAAGTGATTTTTCCTGTGAGTGGAATGCAATTGACTTTTTTTTTTTGGGTGTAAGCAGTTCTGCTCCTTGATTTTTCTTTTTATGTAAATAAAAGATCGAGCTAATTCCAGATGGAAAAATCATTTACTTTCTTGGTCAGTTTGTCCTTTTAATATTCAAAGCTGCAGCAAAGGCATGGGGATTTTTGTTTCTAGAAACACCCTAGTTCTCCTGTCTTCATTCTGCATGCTGTAGAGCTAAGCCATATAAATGAATAAAGAAACCACACCTTCTGCTCCTTTATATTTTTTTTTTGTGCTTTCCCCTTGCACTTTGCCAGGTGATTAGCTTCAGGTTCCGGGTGGGACCTAGTGGTAACTGAGTTGCAGATATTCCATGACAGAGCTCCTTCTGCCTGGGCTGCTTTTTGGGGTAAGCGCTTTGTTTTTCCTTCAGTCAGTTGCAGGGTTCTTTAGGTGGGTCAGAGTCTATGGACTGATGCGTTTTCCAGTAGAAACCGGTACGCATATCTTTTTGAGTTGGTAACTGGTAGGATCTGTCACTGTAAAGCAATCTAGTAGTAGGTGCCTGTATTGCACGCAGCTCTTCCTCAGGTGAGTAGTTGTTATGGCAGTTTTACGGATAGTATGGTGATGTTACTTTGTGTGTTTGCTTTGTGGTTCTGGGTCCATTCTGATTTTTGCAGAATTACGGGGCTTTCTGTGATTCTTTGCCTGTATGTCAAATATTATCAAAGTTACAACCTTGCTGTCAAAGTGATGGAGCAGGGTTTAGGAGAAGTGTATCATGGAAGCTCCCTGTGTGAGCGTGTATCTGAAAATGGCAGCAGTGGGCACGTAAGGGGTAGTCTGTTTCAAGTTTAGGGACAGCTTGTTATATTTCTGGAGCTTTTGCCTGTGTGTTTTCTGTCTGTCGAGTCTTTAGACCATAAAGCCTTCTAGGCTTTATGTCCTTGAATTTACGTATTAGAAGTACGTTTATGAGGGGTTGCCAGGTACGTTGTTCTTGGGAAACCGTGGGGTATGGTTCCTTGAGTGCATAAGTGCAGTAGTGCCAAGACAGTTAGCAGGGCCACCTTCTTCATCTCTAGAGAATAAGTCTGTTCGGGCACACTTCAGCATGGCGCTGCCCGGGCACACTTCTCAGGTAAATGTAGTGAGCAGATGAGGTAAAGGAGCTGGGAACAGAGAGGTATTGCACAGTAGCATGTTGCATCAGTAGTAGTCAGCGTTGCGGAGGAGGTGGGTGTCAGGGCTGGCATGCTAGTGAATGCTGGTTCTCTGTTTTTGCAAGTGATGATGAACCTGTTTGACGTAATTCCATTTGAAAAAGTTCCAGTTACTGGCCTGGTCGTGTTGTCCTTTCAATGTTAAAAGCTGCAGCAAAAGCATGGGGATTGTTGCTTCTAGAAACACCCTAGGTCACCTGTCTGCTCTCTGCATGTTTTTCAAGTAAACCAGATCTTATAAAAAAACAAAGAAAATAATAAAAAACAGCTGCTGCTGCTCCTGCTTTGTTTCTACTTCCTTTTGCTTTGCCCCTCCCCTTTTCCAGGTGATTGGGTTTGGGTGCTGGGCGGGGCCGAATGGTATATGAGACCCAGGCATGCTATCAGAGAGCTCCTTCTGCCTGGGCTGCTCCTTGGGGTAAGTGCTTTGTTTTTCCTTCAGTCAGTTGCAGGGTTCTCTAGGCAGGCTGGAGTTTATAGATTTCTATAATTTTTAAGTGCTTGGAATTCACTTAATAGAGGGATGTTTAATAGAGGTTTCTGGCTCACTGTTTTTTTGGGATGGTGGGATACTCTTCTGTTTTTGAGCTATATTTTAATCTCTAGATGTATAAACCCACTTGTGTAATTCTCCAGAGGACTAAAACCAGCTTGATTGCATGGTACCTGTGGCTTGACAGCGTAGATGCAGCATTACCAAGAGACTGAGGAGAGTTGTATCAGAGTCACCTTTTTTATCTGCACAGGGTAAGTCTGTGATTACCCCTGCTGGGGCTGCTGTGTGTGCATGTCTTTTTGGCATTTGTGGAGCTCGGTTGTTTTTTTTTTGTGTATGTGTATGTTCTAACTTCTTGTTTTTTTTTTGAGGGGTGAATAGTGTGTGTGCTGAGCGTGGTTGGCAGGAGGATGTGGGGAGCTGCTCAGGACTGGTAGGTTTGATTTCTAGGAGTGTGCGGCAGCCTTCCTGTGCGATGCGACTGCTTGTTGGGTGGGAATGTACCAGCTTGTGTGTGTTGGGCAATGTAGCTTGTGTAGTGTGTGTTGTGTGGCCCGGGTGGAGTTTGCTGTGGTGCTGTGAGTGAAGAATCTCAGTTAGAGCTGGTGAGCAGCTGAAGTACCGGAGCTGGGAAGAGAGAGGTATTGCAGCAGGTACGCTGTGGCTGTGAGGTGCTTCAGAGTGCGTTTCTCTTGTGTCTGCAGGTGCTTTGTGCAGTTGTGGTCGGGGAAAGGAAATCCTCATGTCACGAAGCACTGAGGGAAGGTGAGTGTTGTCAGCCTGGTCATCCCTTATCTGAAGAGAAGGGAAGGTTGTTTGGTGTTTGATTGTTTTGGCGTATGATCTCTTCTGCTCCTAGATCTTTCTTTCTACATAAAAAACTAAAAAAAAAAAAATGTTTGAGCTATTTGCAGTTAAGAAAGTTCCAGTTAATTGCAGGGTCGTATTGTCCATTTAATATTAAAAGCTGCAGCAAAAGCATGGGGATTGTTGTTTCTAGAAACACTCCAATTTTCTTGTCTGCAGTCTGCATGCTGTTGAGCAAAAGCAGATTTCAAAAAAAACCAAAAAACAGGGAACACACACAAAAAACAATAATAAAAAAAAACACCATTGGGTCACTTGTGAAGGCAATGATCATTTAATCCCTTTGTTGTCCCAGGTGGTGTGGATGATACTGGCTGCACTGTTGGAGCTTGGATTCGGAGAGGAAGAGGTGAGCAGAACCGTATGTTGCATCAGCAGTAGTCAGCATTGTGGAGCAGGTGGCCATCATGGCTGGCGTGCTAGTGAATGCTGGTACTCTGTTTTCGCAGCCGATGATGAGCCTTCAATTGACTAAGATGACAATCGGTGCCTGTGTATTTTTTGAGGCGGAGGGACTTTACCATGCAGCAACCTGAGAGCTAAGTTGGGGGGCGCCTGGTATTTGCATATGTGGGGTGGCTAATGGGAGCTGGGAGCCAGAGCAGCATGGAGCCTGCTGGCTGAATAGACTTGGTGTCACTGTGAGGGTGGTTGAGGCTGGGTCACGTTCCGGGTGCTTGTGGCTGGGTCGCCAGGCTAATAGAAGCAGTGGGATTATTTTGTAGCGTGAGTGCGTGCGCCAGGCAGGACGGTTTCCTTTTGTTCGTCTGTCTTGTAGTGTTGCTTCTGCAGTGTCTGTTCTGTGCTTCTCGGGTCTTGATATCCTCCTGACTTTTTACACAGGACTGACCAGACAGGCGACTTGGTAGCGGTGCTGAAGGGCCTCAATGCTTGTTTTGTCATCGTGGCTGTGATCTGAGCACTTCTTGTCTTGCAGTCGCTGCTTGAAATACAGATCTGTGTGAGGTCTTGCCATCTCCAACCGAATATGATGCACATCTGTTTGCATCCTCACTCTTGCAGAAGTCATCGGGGCCGCATCAGGAGCTCTTGCTTGGGAATTGATTTCCTGAGAGTTGTCTTAGGGGGTTTTCAGTCCCCATCCTTCTGGTCTCTTTTCTTGAAGGCAGGCTTTTTAGGCCTCCATCATCCCAGTTCTGTCAGTTGCTTCCAGTCGCGTGTGGTGACATTTGAGTCTCTCGTAGGGTCTGGTGCAGAGCACCTGTTCTGACTTGCTGTTGCCGTAGGGCTTTCTTTTTGGGGGTCACTTTTTCTTGCGCCTTGTGTTGTGTGTTTTGTTTGTAGTGTTTGTGGCGTGCCTGTGTGTGTACGTGTTTGGTCTGGAGCTGTCCTGCCTGGCAGTTAGTGATTAACATGGCAGTGCATGGGTGTACTAATACACTGATGGGACTGTGTTGGCGAAGACATCCGGTCTGCCTGTGGGCACGTACTGAAGGGCAGCTGGCACAGTCATCTCTGGTAGTTGGCAGATGGGGATTTGGGAGAGTATATCTGCTTGTGAGCAGCTGTGTGCATAGTGCTTGAACGGTGTGCTTGAGGAGGTCTGTTGAATCTTGAAAGCTTACAGATATGGGGTTTTGAAACGTTTATTTTTATTTCTTTCCTGTCCCCAGTAGAGTGTAAACCCTAGGAGGAACCTGTCACAGGAAAGAGCTCCTTCTGGAACTGTCCAGCACTCGATAGGCAGCTTGTTGACTGTCTTGATCTACTTCTGAGGTGCTGAGGCAAGGGGGCTGCTGTTTTGAAATGATAATATTGTAAATGGGGTCTGTTGTGTTGTGGAGGGATGGGTGCTAATGCTGGCAGCTGAATGATTGATTCTCTTGTGACTGTTTTCATTTGTTAAAGCTGAAATACAGTGTACAACACAGGACTTGATGACCAGAGCTGCTTTTGGCAGGGTGTGTGATGAGCAGTTGTAGCAGTTACTTTAGGGGTGCAGTTGTCACTGCAGTTACTTAACTACACAAAGTACAGTACAAATCCTGTTTATATTTCAGGGGTGTTGTAGCTGGCTTAAGAGAGCAGATGGAAGCATCTTCCTTGAGGGCAGGTGAGGGGGCCGAGGTAAGGGAGCAGCTGAGAGTAACTGTCCCAGCTGTGCTGTGGCTTTGGATGCTGCTTCAGCCTGTGCTTTTCTTTTTGTTTCACAGGTGTCTTGCACAGGCTGAGTGGGGCCAAGCTGCACTCTGAAGAGCAGCACGAAAAGGGCGGGCTGTTTGTGAGCTGGATTGGAGCAGAACTGCCAAGTAGCACGAGGTGAGTGCGAAGGGTATCCTTCTTGCTTTGCAGGTGCCATGGCAGGCTCTCCACAGAAGCGGTTGAGGATTTGAGAAGAGGTTGCAGATGATCAAGGAGCGACACGTGCAGGGATGGCTTGAAAAGGGTATGGTCGCTTTCTCTTCTGGTCACCGGCAATGTGGGCTGTGATGTTAGTTCTTGAGAATTGGAACAAAGCAGGTGCTGATGGCGGTCCTCTTTGGTAAGCAAAGAGGTGCCTGAAGCCCTGTCCTGTGTAGCCTGAGCACACCTCGCTGAGTATGAAGCTTGCTTTCCAGCATTTCCCAAAGCTGTTGAAGCTGTAATGCCGTGTCTGTTTTTTTTTTGGTTGGGGTTGCACCTTGGTGAGTGTCGGGATGGGTTTTAATTCAGTGCAGTGGAGGGCCTGGCCCCGGTGTTCCGTAGTGTGTTTTGACCCACCAGCATAGCCTTTTGGTTTTCAGATAGCCTACTGAAGTAAGTGATTTTTCCTGTGAGTGGAATGGAATTGAATTATTTTTTGGCGTGTAATCTGTTCTGCTCCTAGATTGTTCTTTCTATGTAAATGAAAGATCAAGGTAATTCCAGATGGAAAAAGAAATCAATTGCTTACTTGGTTGTATTGTCCATTTAATATTAAAAGCTGCAGCAAATTCATGGGGATTTTTGTTTCTAGAAACACCCTCGTTCTTCTGTCTGCATTCTGCATGCTGTTGAGCTAAGCCTTATAAATAAGTAAATAAACCACTGCTCCTCCTCTTTTCTGCTTTTTTTTTTTTGTGCTTTCCCCAAGCACTTTCCCAGGTGGTTGGCTTCAGGTTCCATGTGGGAGGTAATGGTAACTGAGTTGAAGGTGTGCCATGAGAGAGCTCCTTCTGCTGGGGCTGCACTTTTGGGTAAGTGCTTTGTCTTTCCTTCAGTTGTTTGGAGGGTTCTTTAGGTGGGTCAGAGTCTATGGACTGATGCGTTTTCCAGTAGAAACCGGTACGCATATCTTTTTGAGTTGGTTACTGGTAGGATCTGTCACTGTAAAGCAATCTAGTAGTAGCATGTGCCTGTATTGCACACAGCTCTTCTTCAGGTGAGTAGTTGTTATAGTGGTTTTACGGATAGTATGGTGATGTTACTTTGTGTGTTTGTTTTTTGGTTCTGGGTCCCTTCTGATTTTTGCAGAATTACGGGGCTTTCTGTGAGCCTTTGCATCTATGTCAAGCCTTATCAAAGTCATAACCTTGCTGTCAAAGTGATGGAGCAGGGTTTAGGAGAAATGTATGATGGAGGCTTCCTGTGTGAGCATGTATCTGAAAATGGCAGCAGTAGGCATGTAAGGGATAGTCTGTTTCAAGTTTAGGGACAGGTTGTTATATTTCTGGAGCTTTTACCTGTGTGATTTCTGTCTGTCGAGTCTTTAGACCATAAAGCCTTGTATTATGTCAATTCAAGGTCATAAAGTCTAGAAGTACGTTTATGAGGGGTTTCCAGGTAGTTGTTTTTGGGAAACAGTGGGGTAATGTCTCTTGACCGCATAAGTGCAGTAGTGCCTAGAGAGTGAGCAGGCTCACCTTCTTCCTCTGTGCAGAATAAGTCCGCCCGGGCCCTTTTCGGCGCGGCGCCGCCCGGGCCCTTTTCGGCGCGGCGCCGCCCGGGCCCTTTTCGGCGCGGCGCCGCCCGGGCCCATTTGTCATGTGGAGCTACTGAGCAGCTGAGGTAAAGGAGCTGGGAACACAGAGGTATTGCACAACTGTATGTTGCATCAGTAGTAGTGAGCGTTGTCCAAGAGGTGGGTATTAGGGCTGGCATGCTAGTGAATGCTGGTTCTCTGTTTTTGCAAGTGATGATGAACCTGTTTGACGTAATTCCATTTGAAAAAGTTCCACTTGCTGGCCTGGTCGTGTTGTCCTTTCAATGTTAAAAACTGCAGCAAAAGCATGGGGATTGTTGCTTCTAGAAACACCCCAGGTCTCTTGTCTGCTCTCTGCATATCGTTGAAGTAAAGCAGATTTAAAAAAAAAAAAAAAAACCTAAAACCAGCTGCTGCTGCTTCTGCTTTCTTTCTACTTCCTTGTGCTTTGCCCCTCCCCTTTCCCAGGTGATTGGGTTTGGGTGCTGGGCGGGGCCGAATGGTATATGAGCCCCAGGCATGCTATCAGAGAGCTCCTTCTGCCTGGGCTGCTCCTTGGGGTAAGTGCTTTGTTTTTCCTTCAGTCAGTTGCAGGGTTCTCTAGGCAGGCTGGAGTTTATAGATTTCTAGAAATTTTAAGTGCTTGGAAGTCACTTAATAGAGGGATATTTAGTAGAGGCTGCTGTCTCACTGTTTTTTGGGATGGTGGGACGCTCTTCTGTTTTTGAGCTAAATTTATTCTCTAGATGCATAGGCCTACTTCTGTAATTTTCCAGAGGACTAAACCCAGCTTCATTTCATGCTACATGCGGCTTGGCAGGGTAGATGCCGCATTACCAAGAGACTGAGCAGGGTTGTATCAGAGTCACCTCTTTCATCTGCAAAGGGTAAGTTTGATTACCCCTGCCGAGGCTGCTGTGTGTGTATGTCTTTTTGGCATTTGTGGAGCTCAGTTGTTTTTTGTGTGTGTATGTTTTAACTTTCTGTTTTTCTGAGCAGTAAATAGTGTGTGTGCTGAGCGTGGTTGGCAGGAGGAGGTGGGGAGCTCCTCAGGACTGGCAGGTTTGGTTTCTCGGAGAGTGCGGCATCCTTCCTGTGCGATGCGACTGATTGTTGGGTGGGAATGTTCCAGCTTGTGTGTCTTAGGCAATGTAGCCTGTGTAGTGTGTGTTGTGTGGCCTGGGCAGATTTTGCTGTGGTGCTGTGAGTGAAGAATCTGAGTTAGAGGTGGTGAGCAGCTGAAGTACCGGAGCTGGGAAGAGAGAGGTCTTGCAGCAGGTACGCTGTGGCTGTGAGGTGCTTCAGAGTGTGCTTTTCCTTTGTCTCTGCAGGTGCTTTGTTCAGTCGTGGACAGGGAAGGGATATCCTCCTGTGATTGAGCTCTGAGGGAAGGTGAGTGTTGCCAGCCTGGTCATGCCTTATCCGAAGCAAAGGGAAGACGCTCAGGTGTTTCCCTGTGAGGGTCTGAGGTGAGTTTGTTTGGGATAGAGGAGCAGTGTGTCAGGTGGTTGCTTGCAAGCACAGTGGTCGTTTTGTCCTTTTGTGTTCCCAGGTGTTGTGGATGATGGTGGCCGCTCCTTTCAAGCTTGGACCTAATTTTCAGGTCCAGAGGCAAGTGGCCTGCTCTTTTGAAAGGATAAAAGTAAAGATGGGGTCACTTATGTTGTTGAGGGATGGGTGCTACTGCTGGCAGCTGAATGTTTATCTTCTGCCTGTGTCTTTCCTTTGTTCAGGTTGAAATACAGTGCGCAGTGCAGGACGTCTCGACCCGAGCTGCCTCTGCAGTGACTCTGATGCGTGGTGAGCCGAGGTACCTGTTCTTTTTGGGGTGCGGTTGTTACTGCAGTTATTTTCCTACATCCAATAGAGTAAAATTCCAGTTTGCCTTTTAGAGGTGCTATAAGTGGGTAAGGAGAAGAGATGGAAGCATGTGCCACGTGGGGCAGGCAAGCGGCTGAGGTACAGGAGGGGATGAGAGTATGTGATTTTTTTCTGGGGATGGAATGGAATTGATTTTGTTGGTGTATAATCTCTTTTGCTCCTGGATTTTTCTTTCTAAGTTTAAAAAAAAATAATAAAATTTGAGCTAATTCCAGTTAAGAAAGTTTCAGTTACTTGCTGGGTTGTATTGTCCTTTTAATATTCAAAGCTTCAGCGAAAGCATGGGGATTGTTGCTTTTAGAAACACCTCAGGTGTCGTCTACACTCTGCATTCTGTTGAGCTAAAGCAGATCCCCCCCCAAAAAAAACAAACAGGCAAACAAAGAAAAAAACAAACACACACACAGAAATGAACAACAAAATAAAACACCATTGGTTGACTTGTTGTGAATGCAACGAACGTTTAATCCCTTTGTTTTCCCAGGTGGAGTGGATGATACTGGCTGCACTGTTGGAGCTTGGATTCAGAGAGGAAGAGGTGAGCAGAACCGTATGTTGCATCAGCAGTAGTCAGCATTGTGGAGCAGGTGGGCATCATGGCCGGCGTGCTAGTGAATGCTGTTTCTCTGTTTTTGCAGCTGATGATGAGCCTTCAATTGACTAAGATGACAATCAGTGCCTGTGCATTTCTTGAGGCAGAGAAACTTTACCATGCAGCAACCTGAGAGCTAAGTTGGGGGGCACCTGGTATTTGCATATCTGGAGTGGCTAATGGGAGCTGGGAGCCAGAGCAGCATGGAGCGTGCTGGCTGAATAGACTTGGTGCCACTATGAGGGTGTTTCAAGCTGGGTCGTGTTCAGGGTGCTTGTGGCTGGGTCACCAGGCTAATAGAAGCAGCGGGATTATTTTGTAGCATGAGTGCGTGCGCCAGGCAGGACAGTTTCCTTCAGTTTGTCTGTCTTGTAGCGTTGCTTCTGCAGTGTCTGTTCCGTGCTTCTCGGGTCTTGATATCCTCCTGGCTTTTTGGACCGGACTGACCAGGCAGGCGACTTGGTAGCTGTGCTGAAGGGCCTCAATGCTTGTTTTGTCATCATGACTCTGATCCGAGCACTTCTTGTCTTGCAGTCGCTGCTTGAAATACAGATCTGTTTCAGGTCTTGTGTATCATATTTGGTTTGAGATCGCGTATGTTTCCATCCTCACTGTTGCAGAAGTCACCTGGGCTGCATCAGGAGCTCTTGCTTGGGAATTGATTTCCTAAGTGTCCTCTTAAGGGGTTTTCAGTCCCCATCCTTCTGGTCTCTTGTCTTGAAGGCAGGCTTTTTAGGTCTCTATCATCCCAGTTCTGGCAGTTGCTTCCAGTCGCGTGTCGTGACATTTGAGTCTCTGGTAGGGTCTGGTGCAGAGCACCTGTTCTGACTTGCTGTTGCCATAGGGCTTTCTTTTTGGGGGTCACTTTTTCTTGCGCCATGTGTTGTGTGTTTTGTTTGTAGTGTTTGTGGCGTGCCTGTGTGTACGTGTTTGGTCTGGAGCTGTCCTGCCTGGCAGTTAGTGATTAATGTGGCAGTGCATGGGTGTACTAATACATTGTTTGTACTGTGTTGGCGAAGACATCCGGTCTGCCTGTGGGCACTTGCTGAAGGGCAGCTGGCACAGTCATGTCTGGTGGTTGGCAGATGTGGATTTGGGAGAGTATATCTGCTTGTGAGCAGCTGTTTGCATAGTGCTTGAACGGTGTGCTTGAGGAGGTCTGTTGAATCTTGAAAGCTTACAGATATGGGGTTTTGAAACTTTTATTTTTATTTCTATTCTGTCCCCAGTAGAGCGTAAACCTTTGGAGGAACCTTTCACGGAAAGAGCTCCTTCTGGAACTGTTCATCAGTCGGTAGGCATCTCGGTGACTGTCTTGATCTACTTCTGAGGTGCTGAGGTATTGGGGCTTCTGTTTTGAAATGATAATATCGTAATTGGGGTCCCTTTGTGTTGTTGAGGGATGGGTGCTAATGCTGGCAGGTGAATGTTTATCTTGTGACTGTTTTTATTTGTTTAAGGTGAAACACAGTGTACAACACGGGACTTGACCGGAGCTGCTTTTTGCAAGGTGAGCGATGAACAGATGTAGCAGGTACTTTAGGGGTGCAGTTGTCACTGCAGTTACTTAACTACAAAAAGTACAGTAAAAATCCTGTTTATATTTCGGGGGTGTTGTAGCTGGCCTAAGAGTAGATGGAAGCATTTTCCTCGAGGTCAGGTAAGGGGGCCGACATAAGGGAGCAGCTGAGAGTAACTGTCCCAGCTGTGCTGTGGCTTTGGATGCTGCTTCAGCCTGTGCTTTTTTTTTTTGTTTCACAGGTGTGTTGCAGAGGCTCAGAGGGGCCAAGCTGCACTCTGAAGAGCAGCACAAGCTGTTTGTGAGCTGGATTGGAGCAGAACAGCCAAGTAGCACGAGGTGAGTGCGAAGGGTATCCATCTTGCTTTGCAGGTGCCATGGCAGGCTCTCCACAGAAGCGGTTGAGGATTTGAGAAGAGGTTGCAGATGATCAAGGAGCGACACGTGCAGGGATGGCTTGAAAAAGGTATGGCTGCTTTCTCTTCTGTTTATCAGGTGTCCCAGGCAACGTGGGCTGTGATGTTAGTGTTTAGAATTTAAACAAAGCAGGTGCTGATGGCTGTCTTTTTTGGTAGGCAAAGAGGTGCCCAAAGCCCTGTCTTGTGTAGCCTGAGCACTCCTTGCTGAGTATGAAGCATGCTTTCCAGCAGTTCTGAAAACTGTGTTGAAGCTGAAATGCTGTGTCTGTGTTTGGGTTGGGGTTGTACCTTGGTGAGTGTCGGGATGGGTTTTAATTCAGTGCAGTGGAGGGCCTGGCCCCAGTGTCCTGTAGTGTGTTTTGACCCATGAGCATAGCCTTTTGGTTCTCAGGTAGCCTACTGAAGTAAGTGATTTTTCCTGTGAGTGGAATGGAATTGATTTTTTTTTTTTTTGGCGTGCAATCAGTTCTGCTCCGAGATTTTTCTTTCTACGTAAATTAAAGATACTAAGAAAAAGAAAAGGTACGTTGTTTTGGGGAAACCGTGGGGTAGGGTTCCTTGACCATATAAGTGCGGTAGTGGCTAGAGAGTGAGCAGGGTCACCTTCTTCTTCTCTGCAGAATAAGGCCGCCCGGCCCAATTTCGGCACGCTGCCTGGGCCCAT
Source organism: Anas platyrhynchos (assembly GCF_047663525.1). Classification (NCBI taxonomy): domain Eukaryota; kingdom Metazoa; phylum Chordata; class Aves; order Anseriformes; family Anatidae; genus Anas; species Anas platyrhynchos. The sequence goes on from NC_092588.1 coordinate 160,138,545, forward strand.
TTGTCATGTGGAGCTACTGAGCAGCTGAGGTAAAGGAGTTTTGAACAGAGAGGTATTGCACAACTGTATGCTGCATGAGTAGTAGTGAGCATTGTCCAAGAGGTAGGTATCAGGGCTGGCATGCTAGTGAATGCTGGTTCTCTGTTTTTGCAAGTGATGATGAACCTGTTTGACTTAATTCCATTTGAAAAAGTTCCAGTTACTTGAATGGTTGTGCTGTCCTTTCAATATTAAAAGCTGCAGCAAAAGCATGGGGATTGTTGCTTCTAGAAACACCACAGGTCTCTTGTCTGCTCTCCGCATGTTGTTTAGCTAAAACATTTAAAAAAAAAAAAAAGGAAACACACACACACACAAAAAAACAATAACAAAAAAACACAACACCTTTGGCTGACTTGCTGTGAAGGCAATGATCATTTAATCCCTTTGTTTTCACAGGTGGTGTGGATGATACTGGCTGCACTGTTGGAGCTTGGACTCGGAGAGGAACACGTGAGCACAATCGTATGTTGCATCAGCAGTAGTCAGCATTGTGGAGAAGGTGAGCAATGGGGCTGGTGTGCTAGTGAATGCTGTTTCTCTGTTTTTGCAGCTGATGATGAGCCTTCAGTTGACTAAGATGACAGTCAGTGCCTGTGCATTTCTTGAGGCAGAGGAACTTTACCATGCAGCAGCCTGAGAGCTAGGTTGGGGGGCGCCTGGTATTTGCATATCTGGGGTGGCTAATGGGAGCTGGGAGCCAGAGCAGCGTGGTGCCTGTTCGCTGAATATACTTGGTGCCTCTGTGAGGGTGGTTGAGGCTGTGTCAGCAGGCTAATAGAAGAGGCAGGATTATTTTGTAGTGTGAGTGCGTGCGCCAGGCAGGACAGTTTCCTTCTGTTCGTCTGTCTTGTAGTGTTGCTTCTACAACGTCTGTTTTGTGCTTCTCAGGTCTTGATATTCTCCTAACTTTTTACACAGGACTGACTAGACAGGTGACTTGGTAGCGGTGCTGAAGGGCCTCAATGCTTGTTTTGTCGTCATGATTCTGATTCGAGCACTTCTTGTCTTGCAGTTGCTGCTTGAACTGCAGCATCATGACTCTGATCAAGCAGCGACTGCAAGACAAGAAGTGCTCGAAAGTGCAGATCTGTTTCAGGTCTTGTGCATCATATTCGGTTTGAGATCGCGTCTGTTTCCATCCTCACTCTTGCAGAAGTCATCTGGGCCGCATCAGGAGTTCTTGCTTGGGAATTGATTTCCTAAGTGTCTTCTTAGGGGGTTTTCAGTCCCCATCCTTCTGGTCTCTTGTCTTGAAGGCAGGCTTTTTAGGCCTCCATCATCCCAGTTCTGGCAGTTGCTTCCAGTCGCGTGTCGTGACATTTGAGTCTCTCGTAGGGTCTGGTGCAGAGCACCTGTTCTGATTTGCTGTTGCCGTAGGGCTTTCCTTTTGGGGGTCACTTTTTCTTGCGCTATGTGTTGTGTGTTTTGTTTGTAGTGTTTGTGGCGTGCCTGTGTGTGTACGTGTTTGGTCTGGAGCTGTCCTGCCTGGCAGTTAGTGATGACAGCCAACGTGGCATTGCATGGGTGTACTAATACATTGTCTGGACTGTGTTGGCAAAGACATCCGGTCTGCCTCTGGGCACGTACTGAAGGGCAGCTGGCACAGTCATCTCTGGTGGTTGGCAGATGTTGGGCATGGGAGATTTGAGCTGCTTGCGAGCAGCTGCTCGCATAGCACTTGAACGGTGTGCTTGAGGAGGTCTGTCGAATCTTGAAAGCTTACAGATATGGGGTTTTGAATTTTTTATTTTTATTTCTTTCCTGTCCCCAGTAGAACGTAAACCTTTGGAGGAACCTTTCACGGAAAGAGCTCCTTCTGGAACTGTTCATCAGTCGGTAGGCAACTCGGTGACTGGCTTGATCTACTTCTGAGGTGCTGAGCCATGAGTGCAGTTTGCTGTGGTGCTGTGAGTGAACAATCTGAGTTAGAGCTGGTGAGCAGCTGAAGTACCGGAGCTGGGAAGAGAGAGGCATTGCAGCAGGTATGCTGTGTCTGCGAGGTGCCTCAGAGTGTGCGTTTCTCTTGTCTCTGCAGGTGCTTTGTGCAGTTGTGGACGGGGAAAGGAAATCCTCATGTCACGAAGCTCTGAGGGAAGGTGAGTGGCGTCAGCCTGGTCATCCCTTATCCGAAGAGAAGGGAAGGTTGTTTGGTGTTTGTTTTGGCGTATGATCTCTTCTGCTCTTAGATCTTTCTTTCTACGTAAAAAACTAAGAAAATAAAAGTGTTTGAGCTATTTGCAGTTTAGAAAGTTCCTGTTAATTGCAGGGTCGTATTGTCCATTTAATATTAAAAGCTGCAGCAAAAGCATGGGGATTGTTCCTTCTAGAAATACCCCAGTTCTCTTGTCTGCAGTCTGCATGCTGTTGAGCTAAAGCGGATGTGAAAAAAAAAACAACACCAAACTACAAAGAAACAAGAAACACGCACACAAACAAAAACAACAAGAAACCACGATTGGGTTATTTGTTCTGAATGCAATGATCATTTAATCCCTTTGTTGTCCCAGGTGGTGTGGATGATACTGGCTGCACTGTTGGAGCTTGGATTCGGAGAGGAAGAGGTGAGCAGAACCGTATGTTGCATCAGCAGTAGTCAGCATTGTGGAGCAGGTGGGCATCATGGCCGGCGTGCTAGTGAATGCTGGTACTCTGTTTTTGCAGCCGATGATGAGCCTTCAATTGACTAAGATGACAATCGGTGCCTGTGCATTTCTTGAGGCGGAGGGACTTTACCATCCAGCAACCTGAGAGCTAAGTTGGGGGGCGCCTGGTATTTGCATATCTGGGGTGGCTAATGGGAGCTGGGAGGCAGAGCAGCATGGAGCCAGCTGTCTGAATAGATCTGGTGCCACTGTGAGGGTGGCTGAGGCTGGGTCACGTTCAGGGTGCTTGTGGCTTGGTCACCAGGCTAATAGAAGAAGCTGGATTATTTTGTAGCATGAGTGCGTGTGCCAGGCAGGACAGTTTCCGTCTGTTCGTCTATCGTGTTTGCTTCTGCAACGTCTGTTCTGTGCTTCTCGGGTCTTGATATCCTCCTGGCTTTTTAGACTGAACTGACCAGACAGGCAACTTGGTAGCGGTGCTGAAGGGCCTCAATGCTTGTTTTGTCATCATGGCTCTGATCAAGCAGCGACTGCAAGACAAGAAGTGCTCTAAAGTGCAGATCTGTTTCAGGTCTTGTGCATCATATTCGGTTTGAGATCGCGTCTGTTTCCATCCTCACTCTTGCAGAAGTCATCTGGGCCGCATCAGGAGTTTTTGCTTGGGAATCGAATTCCTAAGTGTCGTCTTAGGGGGTTTTCAGTCCCCATCCTTCTGGTCTCTTGTCTTGAAGGCAGGCTTTTTAGGCCTCCATCATCCTAGTTCTGGAAGCTGCTTCCAGTCGCGTGTCGTGACATTTGAGTCTGTGGTAGGGTCTGGTGCAGAGCACCTGTTCTGACTTGCTGTTGCCGTAGGGCTTTCCTTTTGGGGGTCACTTTTTCTTGCGCCATGTGTTGTGTGTTTTGTTTGTAGTGTTTGTGGCGTGCCTGTGTGAGTACGTGTTTGGTCTGGAGCTGTCCTGCCTGGCAGTTAGTGATGACAGCTAACATGGCAGTGCATGGGTGTACTAATACATTGATGGGACTGTGTTGGCAAAGACATCCGGTCTGCCTCTGGGCACTTGCTGAAGGGCATCTGGCACAGTACATGTGTTTGCGAGCAACTTCTCGTTTACCTCCATTTATTTAAAAAAATGTAAAATTTAATTGCAATCCAATTTGGGACCCAGTCGTATATGACACCAGGGGGCTTGTCCAGGAGGGCTTTGGTTCCTGAATTCTTATTTGATCTAGGAGAGGTGCCCCAGCATTTGGTGGTTGCTGTTCGAGTCTGGTCGGGACTAATGGCATCTCGAACCTGAATACAGGTAAGCTAAGGTTTTGATTTTTTTTTCAGCTCCCTTGCTGGCTGCAGCAGTATATTTTGCCCGTAATTCTGGGTGTGAAGATCTGAATGAAGACAACAGAGTCGTAAGTGTTTAAAGCCTATACTGTTCTGTTGGATGGGTTTTGGTTGCCTGTGTGTGTAAGAGTGTGACTGAGACGGAATTTAGTTCCGAAGCGATTGTGGAGGTCTTCTTTACCACGGTTCCAATCTCCCGCGAGGGACTTGGCCGGTGAAGGACCGAAGGGATTCCCAAAGGATTTGTGGGTGGGTGATGGATCTTAAATCCTCTTTAAGACACTCTTATTAAGGTAACGAAGGGCTGTGGGAATTGCCACAGTAACATTCCTAGATGGATGAGACAAAACCGAAGACCAGGGACCAGAAGAAAGGGAGCAAATTACCAGACTTACCAGCAGAAAGTCCATTAGGAATAACGATTAGAAACTGGAACGAGAGAGGCCCCAGAAACGTAAAAAGTAAATAAAAAAGGGTCCAGTATTGTGTGATAGAATGGCCAAAGGAGCTTTTAAGAGCGCATGTCTTTGGGCCTGTTTTTGGATCCTTTGAAGACTGTATTTGTCAGGCCTTAAATACACGTTAATTTGAAGGAACCTTTTTGCTGGGAAGAAAGTGATGATGCAGGATTATGGATCAGGAGGACTTCAAGTCCTTTTACAGCCTTAATATTTACACTAAAAGCAGGTAAGAAATTTTGAAGAAGAAGAAGAACAGGAAAAATAAAAAGATAATAATCGGGAGCCGTTGGATAACTTACCATCTCCATATCGTAACAATCCACCTCCGGTGGTGTACTGGGTCTGGCTGGAACGTTAACTTTCCCAGCAGCAGCCCATACAGTGCCGTACTCTGCAGTTGTAGCTGGAACAGCAGTGTTATCACACCAGTGTTGTGTCTACTGGTGAGCAGCAGTGGCACAGCATCGGGCCTTTCTCTAACCCTCCTAGGGGATGGGCAAAAAGCAAGGAGAGAAACATCACTAGGGCAGCTGACCTAAACCAATCAAAGGGATATTCCATACCATGTGATGTCACACTCAGCAATAAAAGGTGGAAACAGGAAGAAGAGGGCAGGGGTGGGCTCTCGTTGAGAAGACGTCGGTCCTCCTCTCGAACACCGGCCGTGTGCGTTGAGGCCTTGCTTCAAGGACGTGGTCAATCATCGCTCATTTGTGGGAAGTAGAGAGCAATTTCTTTCCTCTGCACTTCCATATAGCTGTCATTTATTTTGTTTGTTTGTTTTCATCCCTTCTTTTTATTTTCCCTTTTCCCCTCCCTTTTCCCCTTTCCCTTTTTATTTCCCCTTAGTTAAATTGTTTAGTTCATGGTAGTCTTTATTTAATTATTATAATTATTTCCATTTAATTAAATTATCCTGATCTCAACCCGTGAGTTGTTCTTTGCTTTACTTCTCCCTCTCCTCACCTAAAGGATGCGTTCATGAGAAGTAGGACTGCTGTATCTGAGAGCTCCTCTACATCCTTTAAGGGAGGTAACTGGTGTATAACTGGGTTGGAGTTTTAACAGGGTTTTAAGTGTTTCAGGGTTAGCGTGTTAGGGTTTTAGAGGTTTTTGTGGGATGGAGTGTGGCTATGTTTTTTAGGGTTAGGGTCCTAGGGTTTTATTTTTGGTCAGTTATTTAGGGTTAGTGTGTTAAGATCCTTTTTTTTTTTTTTTTTTTTTTTTTTCAGGTTAGGTTCTCCAGGGTTAGAGTTTCGAGCGTCCTAATTTTTTGGGTTACGGTGTTGAGCGTCCTAATGTTTTGTGTTAGGGCTTTGGGTGTTAAGCATCTGAATTTTTGGGTTAGAGTTTTGCGCATCCTGATGTTTTGAGTAAGGGTTTTGAGCATCCTAGTGTTTTGGGTTGGCTTTGTGTTTTGAGCATCTTAATTTTGGGGTTACGGCTTTAAGCGTCCTAATCTTGTTGTTTAGGGCTTTGAGAATCGTATTGTTTTGGGTTTGGGTTTTGAGCGTCCTAAGTGTCCTAAGGGCTTTTAGGCATAGGACTTCAGGGGTTTAGTGTGGTAAACAGTTTGGATTAGGCCTGTAGGGGTTTTGAAGTTTTTTAGTGTTAGGGCTTGAGTCTATTTTGAAAGGGCAGTAAGTGCTTGGGTTCCAGTGAGTGCTGGTAAATGTATTTCTGGAACACTGGGCCTGTGATTGGTCAAGCCAGCTGCCTGGGGAATGCTGGTAGGCGTAGTTTTCCGGCACCGTGCTTCCGGGAGGCCATGTTTGGTGCCCAGAGCATACCGGGAAATGTAGTTCTTGGGAACTAGGGTTAGGGTTACTGTTAGTGGTTAGGGGTAGAGGTTGGGGGTTGGGGTTAGATCGGGGTTGGCGTCGTTAGGGTTAGATCCGCCATTAGATCCGTTGGGCGTTAGTTTTTTTTTTTTTTGGTGTTGGGTGGACGGGGGTTGGGGGGTTAGAGGGTTGGGGGGTCGGGGGTTGGGGGGTTAGAGGATTGGAGGGTT